>NC_035108.1:325593182-328495274 GCF_002204515.2 Aedes aegypti
TGGGATTCAGTTAACGTGTATTATAAAAAATCGAAACTTTTACATTTTTCTACGATCAACCTATCACAGAAGAAGAGCCTGATGGTATTGAAATAATTTCAAATCTGTTTTTCCGTTAGTTACACGGAAAATAAAATATGTTCCAAAAAATTCATAGTATAGTAAAAACTCAATTTTTTATTATTGTCAAAAATCAGTAACCAGAAGAGGCTTCAAGAAAAAAATGAAAAGGATAGGAATGTTCAAAAATAAAAATAATAAAAAACCAAAATTCATAAATTTGCGAAGGAAAATAAATCATTGCCCAAACCGTGTTTAGAATTATTTTAGATAACGAAAAATAATATTAAGATCGAAAATAAAAATTTGGGTATTAGAGGGATATATGTTACAAATTGTGACTTAGGGTCGTTTTCGACCCGAAAATTCAAACAGCTCGAAAAAATCAGTGTGTTGACCGAATTTAGTTCTGTTGGGCTGAAATTAAAGGTACACATGTCGTTTTTCGGAAACCCTCTCGGATATCCGGAATTGCGTCACTGTGGCCACCGGGAACCTGCTACATCTGAAAAAAGTCCCTTTAGAGACCTTTACTTTGACAATCTGTAGTTTCGTAACTAAACAAGTAATCTGAAGCGTCCTCATATTGTTGAATATGAGTGGACTCATACGTGGACTGTAAATTTCGGAAACCCGGAACATCCGAAAAGTAAGTTTCCATCGCAGTTTTGTGTATGTAATTCACATCAGTACAATTCGGTTGATGGATATTTTGTCATAAAATTTATCTGTAATAAGGAACCAATTACCGGTGCACATACCTTGAAAAACTCGATCCAGTATGGTCCATGCGGAACCGGTTCCTGGAGACCCGGAAGGTAGTCAATCTGGACAATTCGATGAAATTACTCGGATTGATGCCAAAAAAAAACAAATGAATTGTGTCCAACTCATAACGATTTATTATGTTTGAATGTATTTTGCCAAAAGAATGAGTTAATGGTTATTCTGGTCCTTTTGAAGCACCGAAATGACCACGGGAAAACCCGTAAAATGGGACCACTAAGTTTTGGCACCAAAACTAGGCATGCGACGGCTCAAACTTAATGATTTTGAATTCTTGTGACTCTTCTAATTCAATTATAGCGCCAACTCGAACGTCTTTTGACGGAATAGCATCATAAGTCGTTCGAGCTGGCGCTTTTATAAGTTTTGAACACAACAAAGCTATACGAAACATAATTCTTGAGATCTGCTATAAATGGCAATCAAGTCTGTATGCACTAATGCTCACCGTTTTGGCTCCTTTTTAGGTGTAATCGGAAACTTTTATGATTCACCTGATATTTTTGTTAAAGCTTCGTATGATTTCGTTGTTAAGAAAGCAAACTAAAGCAATGTTTTGTCAATTCTCACAACAAACACATGGACAATAGTGTCAACATTGCATTGCTATTGCAATTGGGTTGGAATATTGGATTTATGAAATGTTATATTGCGTCTGTCATTGGCACAAATGTGAAATTTTAAATTCACTATAATCTGTGACATAAGGTCGGAAGGGCAAAAGATCTAAGAGGTATAAAGAGGGGATAAAAGGTCAAAAATCTTCTTTCAAAAATGATTTAATTTCCCATAATGCAAATCACTTCCAACCTTTGGTACTTTTGACCTTTTGCATTTTCGACCGTTTGTCTTGTCTTTCTTTTGTCTTTCGACTTATTGTCCTTTCGATCGCTTGTTCCTTAACCAAGTCAGAAAGATGAATATTGCTCTTGAGTTACAAATAAAAATTGAAAAGAGGTTTTTTGACATACTTAGTTTTAGAAGCAATGCAAATTTCAACAATGGATGAAAGCAAAAGATAGGCAACTCGAAAATTTAAGTTTCGGCCACGGCCTGTAAATGTTTAGGCTGTCTAAAATATAATGTACAAGATATTGACACTAGATTTTTGCAAAATTTTCATCTAAATCCGTTCAAACAGTTCACCTCACCAAAATTTATTAATTAACGGTGCATTTAAATTGATATTACAAACAACATAATTCAAAAAAATTGCACTGGACCCCTCGATGGATTATTTTCATTTTCGCATCAAATGAAAGGGGAAGGTCTTGTCTTTCATTGGTCCAAATTTGAAACATGCCGATTTTTTTGTTATAAAGTTACATGAAAAAGACACCGTGACACTGCTTGAATGTTTTTGTCTCTCCACTATGATCGTTTTCGAGCAACCATCTCGAGGTGAATGATTGAAAAAAATGTTGAACAATTCAATCGCTTATATTTCGCTTGTGTTTTCAACTAATTGAAATCTATTAGCGCTGATAGCAAGAGCTCAATCATTGCGTTGCGATACATATAAACAAGTTCAATTTCATGCTGCCTTTATCGAGCAAAAATGCAAAACCCCGAAAACCGGAAAAATTGTGTCACCACTGTGCTTGAGTCATTTCGCATTCGGGTTTGAAAAACCGTTGGGAAGAAGAAGATTACAGTTTTGAAGAGCCGTGACATTTTTTTTTGTTTTGAACGGTCATGGTTTGCTTTGAATTTTGATGGTCGTGTTGAAAAATATGAATGTCGAGGTGGCAAATGTTTGCTACAGTACATTTCCCATCCCTGCTCGCCACGATTATCTAAGCAGATTTTCAATTAGCATTCCTATAAGACACAAGGCTGAGGGATGTAACCCACTGGGGCACTTTGTTTTCTATCTTTGACGACCAAAACCTTCAGAGCTCAGGATATGCATCTTAGAGGTTTTTTGTCTTTGGTAAAATATTTTGTAACAATATGTACTACATTGTGACCCCTTTCGGAATTGATCTATGTAACTTGTAACTACAACATGTAATTTTTTTTATTTTTTTATAAAACATACAATTATCTATTGAGATATTATTGACTTAACGACAGTGACGAAGTCAATTTGTAAAAATCAAACAATAATAACTTTTAAACTAATTGGTCGGGGTTCTGCTAAACCGCACCAAGTATCAAAACCATTATTTTGAGATATTTAACTTTAAAGTCCACTCAGATCGCGAATTACTCTTTTCAAAATTATATTGCTCACGAATGACTAACAGGGTCCAATCAGTAAGTCAAGATAGAATAGGGGAAGGGGTGGTAAAATGAACACCTTAAGAAAATCATCTTGTTTCTGATAGAAAAACGAGGAATTTGTAAAGTTCTATCGCACAACATCAAAAATAGGGATGTAATCTATAGCAGCGACATGGATTCAGACTAAAATAGCTAAATTTTCACATATTTTCATCACTATTAAAAAGCGATGCAAATGTTCATTTTACCTGCACCATGTGGGTAAAATGAACAGCGGTTGGTGGTAAAATGAACATCATGCAAAAAACGTGAGCAAAACAAATATTTCTGAAAATTTTCATTGCCCCACCGAAAACACATCCAATAATGATTGTAACCCATTCAAAAAGAATTCTAAAGGTATCAGATTTGACATCATATCATAACGATATTCACCTCACTGAAAAACCTCAAGTCTTCCGAGCTAAAAATTACGTCAGTACTAATTTTCAAACGTGGTTTTCTAAATTCTTAGTTTTCGTTGATATTTTCACTTCAGTTGACCTACGTATCAACTCGAACACTCGGATTTATGCTCTAAATCGTCCGTGCGTGATAAAATTTAATCGAAATTTGTTTTTCTTGGTAAAAGGCACGGTGTTCATTTTACCACCACTTCCCCTATTTTAGAAAATCATCATATATTTTCCATGTCATTGAATTTGATTTCAAATTATAAGGCACTTGGTGGGGCCCAGATAGTCGTAGCGGTAAACGCGCAGCTATTCAGCAAGACCATGCTGAGGGTCGTGGGTTCGAATCCCACCAGTCGAGGATCTTTTCGGGTTGGAAATTTTCTCGACTTCCCAGGGCATAGAGTATCTTCGTACCTGCCACACGATAATCATATGCAAAAATGGTCATTGGCATAGTGAGCTCTCAGTTAATAACTGTGGAAGTGCTCATAAGACCACTAAGCTGAAAAGCAGGCTCTGTCTCAGTGGGGACGTAACGCCAGGAAGAAGAAGAAGAAGAATAAGAAGAAGGAGGCACTTGGTTCACTCTGGCTGAACAAAAATTGAAGAAAATGGTTTTCAGTTCGGTTTGGCTGAAAGTGTTTCATAATTTCCAGCAATACAAGAAAAAAAAAGAAGACAAACGGTTCGTTTCATCGCCGTGCATTATAAAATGCATGTAACAAATATTTATACACTACGAATGGGAAGGATTTGTAATTTCGCATAGAACTGGCCCACAATGTTATATTGGGGACATATGGTCGGGGTTCTGCTAAACCGCACCAAGTGCCATTTTTTCTCAAATTGAGTTTTTTACACTAGAGGACTCAAATAATCATAACCCTTCTACCATAAAAATATCAAGTAATTTGAACAGTCCCTCGTAATCTTAGATCACAAGTTTTCTTTGGTAGGACACGTAAAACTGAAATTTAGTTCAGCCAGAGCGAACCATAAACCAACGCACGTCATCAGAGGGAATTCATTTTTCAGATATAAAACTAGATTTTTCCTATTTTTTCAATTCAATTCAATTTCCTTACAATTTATCAATTTCAAGCAACTCATAGAAACAGAGGCCAATAGAATTGGGCAGCAATTGACTAATTAAAATTTAATATTGTTTCGGTGGCGTTGATCTATTTTCTTTGAAATTTTACCCAGCCAAACCGCACTAAGTACTGTTTACCTGGAATTCACATTTTGACATGAAGTGAAGACATTGACATGCAATAAATAGTTACATTTGCTTGTTATATAGCATGTTAATCAAACAACACTGATGCCGTAATGAAATAACGAATTAATTTAATCTGATACTGTGTGAACAACTCAGGTGGACTTGGTGCGCTTTAGTTGTTCTGAAAATTGCATTATCGTCATCAAACCCCGTCATACAGAGTTCACATAACTTGTTTCAAGTTTATCACCATTCATTCAACAAATGAATATAACCTAGTGGTAGCACACTAGATTACCACCCAGAAGGCACGAGTTCGAATCTCGATGAAATTTTTTTTTCTGTTCTATTCGATGGTAATGGAAATCAAACAACTTTTAGATTCCGTGGTTAATTTTATATTGCAGTAAAACATCAGCAGGTTAATGTACAGCTGAAATGATGGTCATTCCTGGTGAACACTTCAAGCATTGAACTGTTAACTTGATCAGCAAAAATGCATCAAATGGGAGCAACTTGGTGCACTTTGGCAGATCAAATTCATGGTTTTCTTCGATCATTAAAATCTATTTATGAACACGTGAGGACCTTGATTCAATGCAAACGAATGCTTGCCAATCGTAATACATAAATACTTGTGACATGGATTCAAACATGCATGGTGATGATAAATATAATTTGTCTCCAATTTTACTAGTGTTGTTGAAAACTATGAAGCACATCCAGCCATACCGAACCAAGAACCATATTTTTCAATTTTTGTTCAGCCAGAGCGAACTGAGTGCTTCATATGTTTTAATAAAATCCAACTACATCGATAATTTATGATGATTTACTTGTATATTTAATTTCGGTTTACTTATTGGACACTGTTAATTGCATGTGAGCGATAAAAACATTAAATTAATCGTTCGCGATAATCTAGTACACGATAAGACTTTGAAGTAAAATATCTCGGAATAAAGTTTTTGGCACTTGGTGCGGTTTAGCAGAACCCCGACCAATATGTGAACAATAAGTTTGTACAAGGCATCCAAAACGTATTCTGTCTGTCTTTCTCTGGGTGAATTATCTATTTTACCAGAAATTATGTTAAATCAAGGTCCTCAAGAGTTCAAAGATTCGAAAGAGACAACAATGATATAGCATAGCATAGCTTAGCATAGACTGACTGTACATGTCAATGGTTGCTACTCCGTGATTGATCGGAACTGGTAAGAATTGCACTACGATCCAAATGAATAAGGGATGGGAGTTTCCGCTTACTCTCGAAGTGCAATTTTAGCAGATCTAATATTATTGATCAATAACGACGCCGGCCAAGTCCTTACAGTCAGTTGGGATGGGGAAGGAATGTTAGGGTGTAATGATTGTTGCTTCTAGAGACCGAGAATACCTCTGCATCTCCACAATCACCACGGGAAGGGTGTTTATTAGTGAGGGAGGAAAAGATCTGGGAGTCACCTCTGGTCGGTGATGCGATCCATGGACAAGGGGGAACTATACGACTTATATCTAAAGCTAGTTTTATATTTTTGTCTCGAGAAGTTTTTGGTAGAAGCTTTTAAAAATACGTCAACATATATAATGTCGAACAATTCAAAAGACGTTTTTATTAATGACGAAAACTGAAAATTACATGTATAAATTTTAAATTATATGAAACAGGAATAGTACCGACACTTGTAGTGACGAACCATACATAGTTTGTTTGAAAATGACATATGAGTATTACTGTGCATTTTGTCTCGATATGGTAGAAGTTTTAGAAAATATGTCAACATTCACAATGTCGAACAATTCAAAAGATAATTTTTAATAATGTCAAAAAGAGAAAAATATATGTATATTGAAATTGTATAAGAAAAAAGCATAATGCCGCCACATAAGGTGACGAACCATACAAAGTTTGTTTTGATATAACATAAAAGTTACGCTTTCAAGAAAAAATGTGTTATCATAAACATGAAACGAACTCACCAGTTGGTAATCCATTCTCGACTGAACACAAAACTGACACTAACAGCAAAACTTCTTGGCGTACCGAAAACAAACCGTCTTGCTTGGGCCTTCTCAAATACCTACCCAGCAAGACGCTCCAAATCAGGAAAAAAAATCTCCGGCGACGAAAACACGTGCGAAATCGTGAGCAAAATCTATCGGACGACGCAAAACCGAACCGTCCTGCTTGGGCCTCACGAAGCTGTACCCAGCAAGACGCTCCAAGTCAAGGAAAAAAAAAATTCTCCGTCGACGAAAACGCGCGAAATCATGAGCAAAATCTCTCGGACGACGCAAAACCGAACCGTCCCGCTTGGGCCTCACGAAGCACTACCTCAAAGATTCGAAAGAGACAACAATGATATAGTTGAGAAATTGTGATGTTCGAAAAAAACCACGAAATTGTTCTGCTATAGAACACCAAGTTACTCGCATTTAGAATACCTTGACTGAACAAGTTCACGATTATTTACGGATGGATACTAGGAATACCATGAAATGCTCATTGTATATGAAACTGCTTCTGATATAGATAGTTCAAAATAAGCCACATAAGCTGAGAGTTGATTCATTTTTATGACTGTATGTTACGGATAACATAAAAAAATATCGATCGGGATTCGAACTCGTGTCCTTCGAGTGGTGATTAGGCGCGCTACCTCTTAGTCATTTCGAACTGTTGAATTGAGAGCTATAAACTCGAAACAAGTTATGCGCACTCTGATCAAATAGGCTTGATGGTGAAAACGTCATTTTCTGAACAGCTAAAGCGCACCAAGTGCTACCAAATTATTCGAACAATATCAAATTTAAATGTCTTGTTATTTCATTACGGCTCCTGCATGGATCTATCAACATATTAAATAAAAAGCAAAGGAGAGCGTTTATCGCGTGTTGATACCTTTTGTTCATACAAAAATACGATTTTTATATTAATGGAACTTGGTGCGGTGTGGCTGAACAAAATTTCAATGAAAATTCATCAGCATCACCGAAACAATACTTTATTTTACATGGCTGTTCGCTTACACTACATGCTAAAATCCATTGGTGTTGATCCTGTATGTTGTCCGGAATGGCCACTTTGCAGTGTTGAAGGAAGAACTTGAAAAAAAATGCCCTTTGAATTAGAATACTAAATAACCTCCAATGACAAGCTTAGGTTCATGGTTCGCTCTGGTTGGATATAATTTAAGTTTAACATACTCCGCCAGAGAATAATTTTGAATTTACACAACGAGGGACGGTTTATATTATTCCAAATTTGTAATGTGGAAAGGTTATGATAATCTGAATCCTCGTGTGTAAATAACTTATTTTTGAAAAAATTGGTGCTTGGTGCGGTTTGGCAGAACCCCGACCAATTCATCTATACCTTTATTTGAAACTGCGACCCCATTTTATGGATGGATGTTCTTGAAAACAATGTTCATGAAATCCGTCGAAAATCTAAGGATGATACTCTAAGTAGTACAGCCAAAACTCGTGCCTGTTATCTACCACAGATAATGCAAAAATTCTGATCTGATAAATTGGAGGAGTCTATGAGGAATTGAGTTAGGAGTCTATCAAGCATCTTACCTAGAGTCTGATGAAAACCTTTCTTTAAAAATGCATAAAAAAAACACTTGATACGCTTTGACATTACACTATGGTCCAGGAATCAGTTTTACGCGGAAAGATGCATTTTGAGCTTTAGAATGAAACATTAGACAAAAACGGTCTTCTACAAAGTTGTTTGTATTAGTAAGGTCCTTTGTTCGGTGTTATTGAAAATTAGGGTGGACCACTTTTTCATAGAAATTGTGTAACTAACTTTCTTATTTGTAGAAATTATATTATACATGCTTCAGCAGAGTTTTAGACCATTCAATTTCAAGCAACTTTGCCGAAGAAAGTTTTTTTGTATCTCTGAAATTGATCGATTTAGAGCTATTTTCCTACGGTGACATAGGGTGGTCCGAACAAAACTGGTTTTCTGGCTCTAGAGTTTTCAATTCAAATTTCTCATCAAAGTAGTCTATGAAACACTTTTAGAGCTCTAAAAAATGCGTAACTTGGTGAGTGAAGGAACTCGCTATCTCTTTTCGTTTGGGAGTTATTGTTGTTTTTCTCTCAAAAACACGCCTACTTTGATTGTCAATATCTCTGATTGGGGCAAATATAAAAAATATATTTTGACGGCATTAAAAAGGCAAAATGAAATTGTATATTATATCAAAAAATTACAGATGTGTTATTTTTGTAACTCTTATATCTTCTTCGTTTTTCAGGGCATTTTATTAGAGTTACAAAAATAACACATCTGTATTTTTTTGATATAATATACAATTTCATTTTGCCTTTTTAATGCCGTCAAAAGATATTTTTTATGTTTGCCCCAATCAGAGATATTCACAATCAAAGCAGGCATGTTTTTGAGAGAAAAACAACAATAACTCCCAAACGGAAGAAGATAGCGAGTTTCTTCACTCACCAAATTACGCATTTTTTAGAGCTCTAAAAGTGTTTCATAGACTACTTTGATGAGAAATTTGAATTGAAAACTCTAGAGCCAGAAAACCAGTTTTGTTCGGACCACCCTATGTCACCGTAGGAAAATAGCTCTAAATCGATCAATTTCAGAGATACAAAAAAACTTTCTTCGGCAAAGTTGCTTGAAATTGAATGGTCTACAACTTTGCTGAAGCATGTATAATATAATTTCTACAAATAAGAAAGTTAGTTACACAATTTCTATGAAAAAGTGGTCCACCCTAATTTTCAATAACACCAAACAAACGACCTTACTAATACAAACAACTTTGTAGAAGACCGTTTTTGTCTAATGTTTCATTCTAAAGCTCAAAATGCGTCTTTCCTCGTAAAACTGATTCCTGGACCACTGTGCATTGGAGGGTTTCCCTGGTAGGGGAGCATTTTTTCCCTGGTAGGGGGGATTTAAGGGAATTATCAACAAAATTTTCTCAATCTTCTCCAAAGGAACTCTCATAGGTTCGACAAGGAAATATTAAGTTGCGTACTTGCTGGTGTTAATTTTAAAATCTAATATAATATAATTGAATAATGCTTTTCTTGAGAAACTCATGAAATTCTTCAAAAAAATTAAATAATTTTTTGCAAACAACTTTGTGTATCGGAAAGAATTCCTGAAAAGAGAAATACTTGTAGGTATCTTTAAAGCAACTCATGAAAGAGTCATAAGTGGATTTTTTCGATGAACTATTTTTTCGAAATTCTTGGAGAAATATTTGAAACAATGCCTTTCAAGGAATACCTTAAGGATTTTTTTGCAAGACAAAATTTTAATTTTCTGGAAGAATATTTGAAAGTATTCCTGAAGAAATCTGTACTGAAATCCTATTCTGAACGAATTTCTTGGAGGAACTCTTTGTCGTGAATTTCGCTCTGAGCAGTACAAAAACACACATCCGTTCTCAAGCAAATTCGTATCAAAACTGACTCAGCAGAAGCTGATCCCAGTGCAGAGAGCTTTTCGCACTGCGCTTTTTTACACACTTATCAAAATATGATGACACTTTTTACAAATCAACTATTTAATTTTTTTACACACTCCAATAATAAACACCCATATGACTTATAATTCACCCATTCAAGGATATACCCCACATTCTTTTTACAGGATATCTGCCGAATTTCTGGATTTATTACTGAACGGATAACAATAGGGCTTTTAACAGTTTAGAGAAAAATCGCCATTCAATTGAACTGCCACTAATCATACCTTCATTTACCAATTCATCGTGAACCATTCATTGAACGCGTCAATTAGACGATAAATGCAACTAGGTCGCATTTTTGACAATACCATGAAAAGAATGTACTCAAAAAAGCAAATTTTAATCCCTCAAAATTTCAATTAATTTCTAAAAAAAAATAAAAACGGTTAATTTTGCTAAGGGCATTTCTGACAAATCCATTGAAACAAACTCTTACACCAGCCTGCTGGTGAACTTTTTTGTTGATCGAATTACTTTGCATTTTATTCAAATGGTATTATATGCTCTTTTATTCCGACATGAACATAATGTCTATCAAGTGATTTAGTTGTGTTTGTGTTTTCTTTAGAATAAACAAGCTACAAATTAATTGAAACACTTTCGATTTCTGAATTGTGACTTACTGATTTAAGTATTTTGTTTAATATGTTCAATGAACTGTGTTGTATGCTTAAGTTTTCGTAAGGATTATGCACTGAAAAGCAAAGAGAACAGACATGCAATCGACGGTAACAGCTTTATCGGAAAACTTGATTTGACAGCATTTTGACGCTGAACTACACTAGCGACGCTAGCGCCAAAAAGTACAATACGGCCACTTTGTGTCATCATTCTATGGGTTACAGTGCCGCGTTACAGTAACATGGCAAGTCTTTTTGAAACAGTTACAATGATTTACACAAACAATTCGACTTAGCTGGGACGTCTGTTCTCTGCGCCGGAAGTATGTTTTAAGGGTGATAGAAAGATTTGTTTCGAGTTTTCTGTGACTAGTAAGTACTGTTTATCTGTATATTTGGTCATATGATTGTAAGTATTTTTATCATCAGATTTATTACGAATGTTTTAATTTAATTTCTTCTCAAAGCCCCGGATTTTGAACATGGAAAATAGAATTTTAAACTATCACAAAACTTTTATCTTCCCTATCTTCGGCAAAGGATTAATTTTCGACAATATATCTAGATTTTCAGATTCGAATTGCGTTGTTAAGTTGGGACGATTACACATAAAAAAGCGGTCAGGAGACGCTATCATGTTTTCTAACTGGACTACATCACTGGAAGAAACTATCAGCTTGATTTCGAAGTCGATCACATTTTTGCACTGGCATTTTTCAAGCGCGAATGGCTTACATAAATTGGAACCTTATGATTAATGTGGGAGAATCCTGCCAGGGACCGCGAATCTGTGAGTTGAAAAGCACATCGAGAACATTTCACTGCAGATAAGAAAACTTGATGCATTCGCAGCCAACGATGCTCCATCTGTTTGTCATCGTTGGCATCTCTTGAACAACAGATGGCACTGCTCGGTCATTCTTATTCAAACTCCAAGTATGACACCTAATCGCTTTTGCACAAGTTCCTGTCTATAAAAAGTATCTCAATCAACTCGAAATGTGTGTGTGTTTGTATTTATTAATCTGTTAACTTCCGTGGCTTCTATCTGGTACCTTCAAACTTAAATTATCTGTATCATATATCTTACGTTGATAGAACACAATCATAACCAAAAATGGTTCCGTACATTCGTTGGCTTCCCCTGTTCGATTTCCTTCCACCACTTTTCTCCCAAAACAGGCAGTGCTCGTCTACTCCGCAAAACCTCTATCGCTGCTGTTCTTGGTGGCATTGGTGATACACGCGATGGAAAGCCACGTTTGTAGGCTGGGAAGGTTTACAGCTACTGGCATTCTTATCTGTTATGGGAGGGAAACAACAAAAATTCGGAACTCGATGACTGACTCGTTCGGAAACTCTAAATAAGCTACTAACAAACAAAATAAGACACTGTACAATTGGCACTCCCCTGATCAAGAGACACAATCGAGCGGTTCCACTCCACAAGTTCCAATCCTTTCTCGTGAACCGATCACAATCCTATTGCACGTAACACAAACAGAGAAACAACCCAGGAACGGAATCCCCATTTTTGGGGGGGTAAGGCAGTGGGGATTTTGTACAAGGCTTTCGTCCAATTGGATCGCGATTTTTCGTCCCAGAAATAAAACATAAACACCACACCATCACCCGAAATAAATAAACCAAGCAATGATTAGGGTTTAACATCTTTTATATTCCTAAAACCATAATTATTACTTGGGGAATAACGTAAAATAAAGATCGACTGAGTAAGGACAAGAAAGAATCGAGCAACTTTGGATTAACTTTTGTCTATAAATACAAGTGAAATAAAACAAAGCTTTTGTTTCAGTTTTGTACAGGTTCATGCTGAGATTTTCATATTTCTTTTCATCAGATATCAGAGTATTACGTGTTATATGTTTATCCACTTTTTTGATTACACTAACAATAGATCGTCTTCCTTAATCCGGTATTACAGAACCAAATAACATTCCAACTGAATTTGGGGACAAACAACCAAACAATAGGCAAATACCCGAACGAACTGAAAGCGCACAACGACAACGAATTTATTGATTGGGAACGGCTTGATTCGGTTTCTTCGAGATCGATTCGGCTAAGTATAAAGGTAAGCAATAGAATTGTGTGAGTAGGGTCGATTACCGAACACAATCGAACGATCGGTAACCGCAGGAAGTTTGTGTGTGAGTAAAAGATCTTACAGAAAGATGAGGAAATTTGTGGTCGTATTTTTCTGACACTGTTTTTTGTTCTATAAAGATATTTTTTCTGATGTTATGGAGTCAATAGTGGGATCGAGTGTGGTTCGGTTGTTGTTTTTTGTTTGAAGATGTAGATGGAGTATTTACATGATGACGCATTTGCCCTTCTCCGCCCACGGGTTGTTCTTCTTGTCGGGCGCGTGGATCAGCGGGTCGTTCTTCTCGTTCTCCTCCACATATTCTCGCATCCTGTTCCAAAGGGATAGAGATAAGGAAAAGTTAATTAGTTGGAATCATAAGGATCATGTTGCATATCACTGTTATCATATTATTAAAGTGACCTACCACTGCGTTTGCGTATGATCAAGTTCTAAAACACATTTGAAAGTTTTCTACCATTCGTTTCCTCCAAACTTCAATATAATGCTCATTGGCGTAGGAAAAGAGGGGAGGTAGAGAGCAACCCCCCTAAAAAATTTTAAATGATGATAGGCTTTCCTTAGGCGAGTGGTAAGAGTCCGCGGCTACAAAGCAAAGCCATGCTGAAGGTGTCTGGGTTCGATTCCCGGTCGGTCCAGGATCTTTTCGAAATGGAAATTTCCTTGACTTCCCTGGGCATAGAGTACCATCGTACTTGCCACACGATATGCGAATGCGAAAGTGGCAGCTTTGGCAAAGAAAGATCTCAGTTAATAACTGTGGAAGTGCTCATTGAACACTAAGCTGAGAAGTAGACTTTGTCCCGGTGAGGACGTCATTCCAAGAAGAAGAAGAAGATATAAAAATTGAAAAAAAAAACAAATAACATTACTCTAACGTAAAGAAATATCGTTTCAATCAATTAACATAAATCTAATTTTCAAGTAATATCGAAAGAACTTTTGTTTCAAATCTCTTGGCTATTAGTCAAATAATATTGTGAGATTTGTTCATACATTTAACGTGAATCCCTCCTGGAGCATAACCATTTCTTATATGTCTGCTGATTATCCAAAATGTTCACAATTACGGATTATGATCCCAAATTCAAATAAAAACTCAACCCTTCAAAAGTTCGAAATTTTTCCTCTCAGTTCCTACAAAAAATCATTGCTTATGTCAATTCTTACTCTGAAATATTGCATTAAAAGTTCTACTGAAAATTCCTCTGTGCATTCTTTCAAATAGTTTACCATAAAAGTTAGTACAAATTCTTTCGCAAAGTTCATCAAAAGTTTTTCAGGAATGCTTTCAAAGCACATCACAAATTGCGTAAGAATGTGTTTTTTTTTCTGTAAATACAGATTATGCAAGAAGTATATATGAAGGTGATTTGGAAATGTATGTTATACAAAAATATACATATACAAACTTCAAAACGGGCCCCACGATTTATTTATAAACTTTGCCCATACATAGGTTAGCCATAGAAAACGTCTGGTAGATATAGATTTCAGGGTCAGGGTAGCAGGGGAGCTGGATTTTTTTTTTTTTTTTTTGTTTTTTTTTTTTTTTTTTTTTTTTTTTTTTTAATAATATTACAACAATCTTAAATCTATTTTTTAACATATGTTCATATACTTTCCGAAGTGTTTTTCAAACAAATTACGACTATTCCATCTCTTGTCGCGAATTATGCTTTGAAAATGGTAAATCGATCCTGAGTCAAAATATAATAAATTATATGCTATGGCTTCGGTACAAAGGTATAATCCTGCTTTTTGATTGGGTGCGGTATTGTTAATTTTTTGACAAATCAGTTCTTCTGGGTCTAATACATCTAGTTTCATCTTATTTTCAATAATTTTTGTTATCCATGTCCAAATAGTTTTTGAAGAAATGCAATGTTTTATGCGATGCTTAGAAGAATCTGCTACTCCGCAGTGTTCACATGAACCTGAAACTGTACTACGTATGCTGTGTCTAAACAATTTATCTTTGTAAGGAACAAGATCGTTAAGCGTCATAAAAAGTGCATGTTTTCCATCGGATGATAAAAAACTATGATGCATGTTTAGCCAGATGATTTCCCAATTTACTTCCGGCAACTCTTTTTCTATTTTTGGAACTATGTTTAACTCATTTATGAGGCTTTTGTATATCAAACTGCATGTGTTAGATCGATCAAACTGCCTCTTTTCCTCTGCCAAAATGATCCATTCGCGAGTGTTACGTGTGATTGATTTGTTAGTTTTTTGTGACAACATAAAATTATCCACCGGCTGTTCACCTGGTGAAAAGATCAAATTTTTTATAAACAAAGCTTTCATTTTAGACTCTACGTCAATAAGAGACAGGCCCCCGTTTTCCACGGGAAGATATAACTGTTGCATTTGGACTTTAAAGATGTGGGAATGAAATATGAATTGCTGACAGATAGTTCTTATCTGAGCTATGTGTTTGTTGTCGGCCGGAAAAATCTGAGCTACATACCAAATTTTGGAAAGTATGTAGCAGTTAAGAATCTGTACCCTTTGTATGAAATTCAATCTGCGCTTTGTATGATTTTTGACAGTAAATTTCATCTTTCGAATAAGATCATCATAATTTTCATTCACAATGTTTTTGAAACTAGGGGTGAAAACGACACCAAGAATTTTTAGTTTATCTACCTCAACTAGCTTCTGTGGACCTGATATACAGTTGTTGATTCTCAAGAACTGCGATTTTTTTAAATTCAATCTTATCTTGGAATAAATACTGAAGTAGTTGATTATGGAGAGAACTGTATCGAATTCATGGTCATTTAAGACGAGTATGTTAATATCATCAGCATATGCTATGATTTTGATGAACACATTATCGATTAATACCCCATTTATACTGCTGTAGATCATTCGAATCAAAGGTTCCACATACAGCACAAACAGTGCCATACTCAAGGGGCAACCTTGTCTTACGGAGGAGTTGACTTTAATTGGGCTCGTTAAAAAACCGTTAAACAGGATTCTTGATGAAGCGCTGCTGTACAAACCTTGAACACTTTTAATGAAGGCTCACGGAAATTTGTACTTGTCCAATAAAATCCATAGGAACTCGTGATTCACTTGGTCGAAGGCTTTTTCTAAATCTAAGGCTATTAAAAGCCCTTTGAAGCTTTTAGTTTGCTGTGATCGAGTTACAATATTTCTCAGCAATTTGAGGTTTGTAATGCACGATTTTTCCGGGTCGCAAGCAGCTTGACCAGGTCCAAGAAGTTTTTCCATGAGTGGCTGAATACGATTCATAAGAATCTTGGAGAATAATTTATAATCGCAATTTAACATAGATATGGGACGCCGGTTGGAAATTTCATTTATATCGCCTTTTTTAGGGATCAGGTATATTATACCTTCGGAAAACCCCGCGGGAGGAGGAATTCCCTCTAAAAGATACATATTGAATAATTGAACCAGTTCAGTTTTAATTTGATTCTTGTAAGAATTGTAAAACTCATATGTTAAGCCGTCAGGCCCTGGACTTTTTTTCTTCGCGCTCTGCCTCAGTGCATTTTCGAGTTCTTCTGTGGTAATCGGCTTAATTAAATTTAATTGTTCTAATGCGCTAAGCGATTTATTAACGTGCTCCAAGATCGGTTCAACTCCCGTTCGGTCGAAATTTTTCTTTTCAAAAAGTTGTTGAAAGTGACATTCTAGAAATGTTTTTAGTGTGGAACTATCAGAGGTTACTGTCCCGTTAATCCTCAATTTAAGCGTATTTGAAGAATAACTTTGATTCAACCTAGATGATATCTGGTAGAATCCTAGTTTTTCTTCCTCGTGAATGGTATTCGGCAGGTATTTCAATCTATAATTTTGTAGCCGTCTGTTCTCAATTTCCATTAGTTTAGTTTTCACAAAGGCCATTTCATCTGGGCATGATCCTCCAAGCATCATGGTGTCAGATATCTGTTTCAGGCAATTATAGAGAAACGATTTTTCCCTTCGTATTTCTTCGTTTATGGCAAAGGATTCGGCTTTGAAGAAGCTGGTAATCTTTCTTTTACAGTTTATGTTCCACCACACATTGAAATTTTCATGGAAACAATTTTGCAGTTTTAAGCGATCGTACATCTGAACAAACTTTGCAACAATTTCTGGCACATCAATTAGAGAAGGGTTCACTTTCCAAAACCCTCTACCTTGGAAAATCATACAACTGGTATCGGTTACAACGTACTTCACGATCACCGCATGGTGGTCGGAAAAAGCTGTTGGATGGACATCAATCGACTTCGCTGATTTTAGAAACGCGTTTGGACAGTATATTCGATCTAGTCTTGACTTCGAGGTTCCTCGAAAAAACGTGAATGATGTTTTTTTGTTCAGAATCTTTTCAAGGTCAAAAAGTTGCAGAGAGGAAACAAGAGTTTGCAGCCCTTTACAAAAATTTTGAACATTTGAATTCGAATCGCTGGTATCAAGAATACGGTTAAAATCACCTAGTAGAACGTTTGGAAGATCACTCGACAGGTGTCGAATAACGTCTTCCGTGAACAAAAGCTCTCTTTGTTTGCGAAAGTTCGTTCCGGAGTGCGCGTAAATATTGATGAAGTTAATTTTATCAAAAACAATAGAAGAGATTCTACCATTGGGATTGAGTAGTATGCTCTTTGGGTCAATGTTCTTACGGATGAGAATTGCAGTACCTTTGTTTGTTGTGCTGATATTGACGAAGGCATGATGAGAAGCTATGAAAGAGAAACATTCGAAGGACACTTCTTGAAGGAACGCGACATCAATGTCGTTGTTCCAAATAAAATCTCTGAGCAGTGCTTTTTTCACTGCTGTTCCAATTGCGTTGATATTCAACGTGGCAACTTTCCTAATTGGATTCATTTCGAGCGTTTTGTTTGATTGGGAACTACTTTGGGCAAAGTTGCCATGTTACTTTTCGAAACTGACCTTTTTTCTAGCATTGTGGTTGGCAGCTGATCGCCAATCTTACCTTTCTTCGCATCTATCCTACCTTTGCGTTGTTGAACTGTGACAAAAGGGGTTTCTTTCCCCGACGACGTGTCATCTTCTGACGAAGAGATCATCGCACGCTTCAGAGCCGCTTTTCGCTCATCCATATCCATTTCTTCGCTGTTGTTCGGGTCTGCTGGTTCTGGTTGGAGTGGAGATGACTCTCCAACCTCGCTTCTCGTTACCTCGTGTCCAGCCTTCACTTCGTCGAGTTCTGCACTGCTTGTTGTTTGCTGAGGTGTTTCGGTTATCGCTGTGTTCGGTGTTGCTGTGATGACTGCTGACGTTGTCTGTTGGTCTTCTGTCGCATTTGTGGATGATTCGGATAGCTGTACGTTGTCGGTCGGAGGTTGATACTTTGCAACTGCGCCCAATGCAGCCACATTAGCGTACGATGTTTCACCACTGCCGCCATTCTTGGCGACCATTCGGGGACAGTCCGCTTTCACGTGGCCTTCGCCTTTGCACAGGAAGCATTTGTTCTTTAAGCCATCGTAGAAAATCCTTGCTCGAAAATGGCCAATGTACACATGTGGTGGAATCTCCTTGGCCACCTCCATGTGGACTCCTCGCACTCCCGTGTAAATGTTGACGCCATGTGCTGCCGCGAATCGTTCTCTCACTTGCTGACGGATTGTTCCGTACTGACCAAGGACTTGAGCGATGTCCTTGTCCTCGATTTCCGGAGGTAAACTGAATATTCTAACGTACCTGAAAATCCGGCTTGCCAGTTCCAGGTGAACACGTGTCACAGTGCCATCTTCATACGGAAACATGTAGGTCTCTTCGAGACCACTCATGAAGCTTGAAAATCGCGCCTCATCAACGAACTTGAGGTAGAATCGGTTTTCATTTTCATCCCGGTACACGGAATGAAGGTCGGCTGGGGGGACTTTCAGGTGTTGCAGTGCAAACTTGAGCACTTCCAGGTGAGCTGGGGTCTTGCTTCCAGAGGAGCACACAATTTTAACCGTGTTCTTTCGCACACGAGTTTCCATTTTGCCCTTTTTTCAAGAGCTGGTATTCGCTATTGTTAAGCAGCACAATAGGTGCTGATGTGACTATTGTCACTGACACTTTTTAATCTTTCACTCTCCGATACACGTCCGTTGCGGTCGACAGTTTGCACAAGAATGTGAATGCGAAAGTGGCAGCTTTGGCAAAGAAAGATCTCAGTTAATAACTGTGGAAGTGCTCATTGAACACTAAGCTGAGAAGTAGACTTTGTCCCGGTGAGGACGTCATTCCAAGAAGAAGAAGAAGATATAAAAATTGAAAAAAAAAAACAAATAACATTACTCTAACGTAAAGAAATATCGTTTCAATCAATTAACATAAATCTAATTTTCAAGTAATATCGAAAGAACTTTTGTTTCAAATCTCTTGGCTATTAGTCAAATAATATTGTGAGATTTGTTCATACATTTAACGTGAATCCCTCCTGGAGCATAACCATTTCTTATATGTCTGCTGATTATCCAAAATGTTCACAATTACGGATTATGATCCCAAATTCAAATAAAAACTCAACCCTTCAAAAGTTCGAAATTTTTCCTCTCAGTTCCTACAAAAAATCATTGCTTATGTCAATTCTTACTCTGAAATATTGCATTAAAAGTTCTACTGAAAATTCCTCTGTGCATTCTTTCAAATAGTTTACCATAAAAGTTAGTACAAATTCTTTCGCAAAGTTCATCAAAAGTTTTTCAGGAATGCTTTCAAAACACATCACAAATTGCGTAAGAATGTGTTTTTTTTCTGTAAATACAGATTATGCAAGAAGTATATATGAAAGTGATTTGGAAATGTATCTTGCCTTCGGATATCCAGAGGAAATTTGTTGAAAAACACTTTTGCTTCCAAAGTTAACATAGCGGTAAAGAAATCTGAGGAGAAACAAAATAACTGGGAAGGGGGAATGGATTTATTATGATATTTTTAAGGAGATTCGTAAGGATCTTCCTTAAAATGTTTTTAAAGAAAAAGTTTTATCAATTATGTCAATGAAGTAATTCTGGTAGATTTCAAGAATATTTGCTTTTGTTAATTCATAAAACAGGTTTAAATTAAGCTGTAACCATTCACCTACAAATAATCACTTATGTTTCGTCATTCCTTTGTCTATCTGTTGTTTCTACGTGCTTCAAAATTTTGTTGTTTCTCTTTACTTCGCATATCACTTGCTTGAACTTCTTACAAAAATCTGATCATACTCCAAAGAGCAACACTTTGAAGAATTTGAAAAAGTGGTAAACTCTAGCAGTTCTGAAAAATTGCAGTGTTCTTCTCTTCTTCTTTTCTGGTGTTACGTCCCCACTGAGACAGAGCCTGCTTCTCAGCTTAGTGTTCTTATGAGCACTTCTACAGTTATTAACTGAGAGCTTACTATGCCAATGACCATTTTGCATGCGTATATCGTGTGGCCAGTAGAGTTAAATATTTTTCAGGAGCACATAAATGTACTAACGAGCCTCCAACCAAACCGTCTCTCAGCTCATCGGAATCCTAGTGTGCTGCGCTAGACGGAGGCTCACGGAAATTTTAAAAGCGCGCGCTAGGTGATGTGCTCCCGGGGAGACTCGTCTCATGCGTTGTTCGGCGCTACGGCTCGCCATCGGTATCCAAGTTGTGAAACAACTGCTTAGTAACGAAGAGCCTCTACAACTATTTTCGCTTCATTATACAGGTGTCTAGATGGTCTACATGATATGGTCGAAGACTCGCGATCCAAGAGTTACAATTTCGATCCCCGTTGAAAACTTTTGTAATCAATTCAATTATTGCGCTGAATTTTAAACAGCACATGTGACGCAGCACATGAGACCGCAGTGAGACACATCTCTAAAAAATGAGGCGCACCGAAAAAGGTCTCACAATGTACAGCGCTCCCGTGCGCTTGCAAGCAATGAGGCTCCTGCACCTAAGGCTACAGCACGTGCACAGTAACTCTACTGGCCAGTACGAAGATACTCTATGCCCTGGAAAGTCGAGAAAATTTTCAACCCGAAGAGATCCTCGACCGGTGGGATTCGAACCCACGACCCTTAGCTTGGTCTTGCTGAATAGCTGCGCGTTTCCGGCTTCGGCTATGTGGGCTCCTGTTCTTATACGTATGGTTCCTGATTTCTGAAAGTTCATCTAGAGTTCTTCAACTCATTTTCAAAGAAATGCAACAATTTCCACCAGTGTAATTCAGTGTAATCTTACATTACGAATTTTATCATGAGACACATTTGGCAATGTTCTTCACCAATACATTCGCGTTAAAATTCCATGGTGAATTCTTGAAGTTTCCTATAAGCGCTTAGAACAATTTCTGAATAGGGCGACATTCAAAACTGAAAAGGCAATAGATGGCTCTTTTTCAATGGTAGTAAAAACGAAATCATGAAGCAAAGAAAGCACCACGGAAGATGAACTAAACACAATAAGTTATGTATTCACTTTACACTTGATTACTAATCACTACTTTTTTGACTCAGTTTCATAATTGCAAGCAATTTACAATTTTCATTATTTTCCATACGTTTTGACAGTTCTCCGACTACCATTCTTCCATGCGCTTGTGTTGAAAGTTTGAGAAATTTGAGAATCCAGCGTAGCGCGATCAGTGGGTGGAATACAAACAACAGTGTCGTCACTCGGTGGCCAGTGAAAGAAACTGAATGTTCGAAAGGATGTTGCCTGTACTTTTTGCCGCTGGCGCCAACCGTTAGCGTTTGAGAACAAAATGAACAGTCGTTACCCTATTCAATTTAAACTGTAATTATTCACTAAATTTCTCTATAAGTTCGTCCAAAACCATTTTTTTTGTATGTGTTACTCTAGAAATGTGATACAATTTCGATATGAATTCGTAGATTTATTTGTAATGAAATCCTTTAAAAAACTAAGGTTTTCCTGGAGTAGCTAGTGAATAAAAAATGAAGAGAGGATAGATTTCAAGATGTTATTTTTGAAGGAATTCCGGGATTAATATTCGGTAAAATTTATGCAGTAATTTCTTAAACCTATGAGATATCCAAAGGAATTTCTGAAAAAAACAATTGAAATGTTCAAAAACGAATTACAAATGCTCTAGTAAATCTGTTCGAAAAATTCTTTGAAAGTTTCCCAGAAGAATCGCTAGTGAAAAACATGGAAGAATCCTAGGACTATATCTGAGGGAAACAATGATAAAATTCGTTGAAGAAATCTCTAAGAAAATTGCTCGGGAAATTTTTGAGCATATTCTCATTATTCGCTCTTCCGGCAGAACTTAATAGAATTGTTTAATGTTATTTCTCTTGCATTGTTGAAGAAATTATTTCTTATTATTTCTGAGATAGTTTTGAAGGAATGTGGTGAGCAACATCAAATTGGTTTGAGGAGAATTCAGGAATTTTCTGTGAAAAAAATACAGATAGATCTGCAAAGAACCTCTCTAAGAAATCACCAAGAACATTTTCCTAATCGAATCCTGTTTATTTGCTTATGAAAACATTATAGAATAGTAAGTAGATCCTGGAAGAACAATTGATTTTTTTGCAGAAAACCCTCGATAATTTTGCTGCGGATTTTGAAAGCAATCGTTGAAGAATGCTCGAGAGATTACCTGAAAGATTTGTTGAAGGAATTTGAAGAGAAACTTTAGGAAGGACCTCATAGCCAAAGTTTGAAAACTATTGGTGAATTATTTAAAGAATTTGTGGAATAAATCTTTGCTTGGTGATGTTAAAGACAATTTTGGTGAGACCCCTAGAATTTCTTGTACTATTTCTCATATATCCTCAGTAATTCTAGAAAATCTGAACGCTGTCATACCCAATCTCGCCCGCCTTTTAACGGGGTACCCTTCGAAATATTGTGTATTTTTTCGTAGCTCGAAAATCTAAGTGATTTTGTTTTTGGCTCATAGGTATGACCCTATAACACGAATAATACGGAAATTTTAAATTAATTCCAAAACATTTTTGTATTAAAAAATAGTCTGAGTCAACCTGTAAAACAAGAATATGTATATTTTATATTTTTCACAATCAGTCTATCATTGAAGAAAAGCCTGATGATATTAAAAAATCACTGCATGACTTTTTGTTTCGTTTGATAAACGAAAAATAAAATGATTTTAAGAAAAATGACAAACAAAAATATTTTCAGAAGTCCGTGATATCTCAAATTTTTATTGACGTCAAAATCGGTAACCAGAAGAGGCTTTAAGAAAAAATAAAATTGTTAGAGACGTTCAGAAATAGAAATTATGGAAAAAATAATATTTTTGAATTCACGAATAAAAGTAATTTATTGCCCAATTGAATAAAGCGAAAAATGATATAATGTTTGAAAACAAAAATATTTAAGACTTGCAATTTGAATTTATATATATTAAGGACCATCCGGTAGAAATTTTAAAAGTATTCTATTGAAGAAGTAGCTAATGATCTGGATTCATCTTGATAAGTGATGCGATTAATATTACTCCAGTTTAAAAAGCTAATAAAAGCTATTTTCGACACATTCTATGTCGAACTGTTCAGAAGGTATTTTTTAGTAAATGTGACAAATAAATAAATGGAGAGTTATAAATATTTTCAAAATCTTATAAAAAGGAAAAGGGTACAGTCAACTCCCCCTTACTCGAAATATACCCAGATACCGAACACTTTTTACTCAAATTTCAAACTTTTCATTATTTTTGCAAAATACTTTCAAAATAGTAATTTTAACGTAAAAAATAATACAATTTAACCACATTTACCTATGTGAAACTATTTTACCGTTGTGCAAAAAAAATTTTCACCCAGAAAAGAACAGTAAAACTTAATTTTACTATCAATTCAATCATAATATTCAAATTCATGAAATTTATTAACATTTGGAACTTTTTTTTAAATATCGCGTTAGAGAGGTAAACTCACTTGGAACACTAAAACAGATTGCATCGAGTTAGGGAACATCGAGTTAGAGAGGTATCAAAACATGCTAGATTGAAGTGTTATCACATAACTTACGCATCAACACGCAAAGACTGGAATATGAAATCACAGTGATGGCGCGTGAAAACGAATTCTACTGCTTGGAACTTCGCAAAGCACTCAACAAAGCAGCTGTACAGCTTCTGCGTTCATGAGTCCTCTCATGGCGTAGTGGTTAACGCGCCCCAACTAGAGATCGGGGAGTCGTGAGTTCGATTCTCACTGAGAAGACGTGTAACTTTTTCGCAAATCTTCACATCAATTTGTCCATCTAATCCAATTGCAAATTATATGTAATGTTTAGCTTTTTGGTAGTTGTTAATGATGAAGTGTTTGCTGTCTGGTTCTCCAGATTTGTGCTCTTGAAAGTTTGAGTTTTAGTCTCGTTTCATCTTCATCAAAAAAATCGTTTTTGTTTTTGCGTCGTCGCCGTAGTTTTTTTTCTCGTTACAGTTTGCACGCGTTCGGAGTGCAACCGTTTTCGGGATTTCGCGTCGCCGAAGTGATATTACATGATGATTAAAGTAGCTAACAGCTGCTCAGTCAAGAATAGATGATCAATTTAGTGAGCTCGTTTCGTGCTTTTATTTGAATTGTAGAATATATTATGATGTATATTTTTATCATGACAACAACGGTGGGAATTGATTTAACAAAATATGAACAGTGTCGACATAAACTCTTGTACCGTTTTGATTCATATTACGGACAGCTTCAAATTCCGGACACTCTCGTTTGTATGGGAAACATTTCACACGAAATGTTTCAATTTTCGCCGTCCAAAAGTTCTCATTTTCGAGGCTCGTTTTATTAGGTTTTTTCCATAAATATCATTGCAAATTTATAATGCCCAACTACCTTAGACGTCTCTTAAGTGGTTGAACGATTTCAAATAATAAGTTGACTGTTAAAATAATGATTATCATGAGCTGTCCGTAGTTCGAATCAAAGTGTCCGGAATATGAGGCAAAAGTGAGGGAGCGTCCGGAATAAGAATCATGAAAAGGCCACACGTTTTGGTTTATTTAAAATTATTGAAGTTGCGGACGCGTATTCTTTACCCACCATCCGAAAGTTAAGGGCTTCCGACGCTCGATAACGCTAAAAATTATACAGAATGATTTATTTTGTATACTCCAAGCTGGGTTATACTTCACTGAGGCCTAAAGTGTCCGTAATATGAATCAAAACGGTACATGAATATTAAAAACCCAATATCTTTCCTTTTACCAGATTTTATCATTATTTAAACCTTTGAATGATTCGACGCTAAAAGTTTCGATTTGTTTGTTCACGTTTTCTTTAGAGTACTGATAGGTTATTTTTTGAACTCTGGTTGCATGAATCGCATTACTTACCAGTGTGAATCCTGATCATGCAGTTATGGTCCCTCCCCACTAACAAAACTCCTTCCCATGACAACCAAGGAGACGCAAAGATGATCTCGGTCTCTAGTAACAATTAACATTAACATATTAACATTCCTTCCCTTCGCCGATGACCGTAAGGATGAACGTAACGTTTCCGAAAATGTACATCGAAGATTGAAAGCTACTCCCAAGTTACATCTCTTGATTCCTTGTGAAACTTGAGCATTTCGAGCAGCTCACACAATCTAGTGCTAGACATTCCTAGCCCACACGAAGCTGCTGTTTCCGAACACGCTGCTAATCTACAACGAGCTTCCAACGACTTCTCTGAGGAGTTGGAGATCACTGCTGATGAATTGCTGGCCTATGTCAAAACATCGAAAAACATGAAGGTCCCAGGTTTTGACAACATCCTGTACTTGGAGCTCAAGCAATTGAGTCTCCAGTTCTATCAACATCTGATTTTCAATCAGTGCCTCCGGCTTAGCCTCTTTCCCTCGTTGTGGGAGTCAGCAAAAGTCGTCCCCATCAGGAAACTTGGGAAGGATCCTTCCTCCCCCAAAAGCTATCGACCCATCAGCCTTTTCTCAGGGTTATCAACGCATTTTGAAGAAGCGATCACCAGACGGCTGCTTTCGGCAGCTGATCAAAACAACATCTTACTCGAGGAACAGTTTGGCTTTCGACGCGGTCGTTCAACCGTGCACCAGCTGACTCGAGTAACCAACATTCTCAGGCGGAAAAAGTCCCTCGTCAAATCCTCTGCCATGGCGTTGCTCGATGTTGAAAAAGCATTCGACAACGTCTGGTATGACGGCCTGGTGTACAAGCTGCACCGATACAATCTTCCCACCTATTTGGTGAAAATCATTAAAAAATTATCTGTTTGACAGGACGTTCAGGGTTTCCCTCAATGAAGTCAACTCAGACCCATTCAACATCCTCGCAGGTGTTCCACAGGGTAGTATTTTAGGTCCCCTGCTATACAACCTGTTCACCTCGGACATGCCTCAGCTCCCTGAAGGCGGCTCTCTATCGCTGTTCGCTAACGACACCTCAGTCGTCTACAGTGGCAGATACACGAGAACGTTAACATCTCGACTCCAGATTGGCCTGAATGTCTTGTCAGATTATTTGAACAGCTGGAAGATCTGTATCAACGCGGCGAAGACCCAGGTCATCCTCTTCCTCTATTCTAAATCCCCCAGACTTGTCCCGGCTGAGGATTGTAAAATCACCCTCGGTGGATCAACGGTGGAATGGTCTGATGCAGCCGACTACCTTGGTTTAACGTTAGACAGCAAGCTTCTCTCCAGACAGCAGGTTGACAAAACGGTCACCAAATGCAACATCTTGCGTAAAGCACTATACCCACTGATCAACCGAAAGTCTACCTTGTCTATGAAGAACAAGCTTGCTGTTTACAAACAGGTCATTCTGAGTCACCATCTGAGGCTCCAGAGGACCCAGAATAAGTTCTTCCGGATGATCATCAACAGTTCTCGGAGAATGAGGACAACCGAGGTCCACCGTCTGGCCGAGATAAAAACATTAGAGGAGCGCTTTGGTGACTCGATCGATAAATTCAGGGCTCGTTGCCACCAATCTGGAGAGCAGGTCATCCGGGACCTCGTTCCCCCCTAGGTTATCATTTTTCCTAGTTTAGTCTTGTAAATAGAAATTAGGTTATATTTTTCTTTTTTAAACAACCAGAGCCCATAAGGCGTAACCAAATACATCTAGGGTAAAACCAAGCTTTATTAGCACCAGTACAAAACCATCAAAGCAAACAAAGCAGAAGGACCACCCTGGTCAAAGCTCTTAAAATGTAAGATAATATTTTTTTGTAAAACTTGAAAGCAAATAAACATGAATTTAGTGCAAAAAAAATTCCACGAATTGTACGGTCTTAAAAGCTTATGCTGACCCATATTTTTTTTTCATGTCGATACTAAACGAAAAGATACACGATACACAATGTACAAAGAGAACATAATTTAATTTTAAAGTTCTATTTGCAATTGTTTAATGTATTGCCCAAAAATGTTTGAAAATCACATTTTGTACAATTTCATTACTAAGTGGAGTGTAGAGTCTAAGGGGCTCATTTTATAAATCGAACATATTCATGGGAGTCGTACCCTTGACTAGGATCAAAGTAAGCATCAAACCTGTTACATTGAGTGACACTTATCGAAAAAGAAATATTTTTATCGACAGTCGATCGATAAAATTGAGAAAATGATTTAATGGAGGATTTTTTGTAATTGAATTTGACGTCAAAAAATCAACTCAATATTTCGTGAAATTACGTTTTATTCCGTCTGTTAGCGTAAAATATTGGCGAAATGAAATTCTTCCAACTTCTCGGAACGAAACGAACTCAGAAAATGAAAATTTTGCCTCCCTGGATTCCTTGGTATTCCGCATAATTTCGTTTCGAACGGGTTTTGACGGAATCATTTGAAATACCGCATACCCTTGGCCCATGCTCATTCTCATGAATGCACGTTTCATCTCTGATGCCAGTTCCATGATTTGGCAAATAATTGATTCCGTATAAGTGCAATCCATGAAATTCGAAGTCTTTATCACATACGCTAATATAGATTAAATTTATATTGAAGTATTGATTTTTGGCAGAAAAAAACATTCAATTGGATACCATTGAATTTAAAATATCGCTTGAACATTTTGAAGTTGTCATGTTTGTTTTCAAGATGTGTTTCGAAAGGGTATAAAACTTAAACAAAAAACGAAATGTGTTTCGAAAGGGTATAAAACTTCAAATGACTAATAAGTATTGCAGAAATAAAAGGTTTTCGATATGGTCATAGTAAAACAGACAATTACACCGTCTTCAGCTGTTTAGCTGCACAGACTGTAACTTAACACTAGACAACGGACATTCCTGACGAGAAGTTCCAATGCCTGAAGCGGGAATCGAACCCACACCCCTTGGCACTAACCGCACGACCACGAAGCCCACTATAAGGTACCTCATGAAGCTGAAAATTGTGACAAACTGTGTGCAATTTCACATGCATTTACTGAGGTCGTCCATAGATTTCGTCAAGCTTGTAGAGGAGAAGAGCAGTTGAAAAAAATGAGACGGTTGAAGTATCGTTACAAAAAGTGTGACAAAGGGGGGAAAATGAGGGAGATGATTGAAAATTACAATTCGCGTGATGTAATTTATGGACGTTCCTTAAACTTTCTATCGTAATCAGTAGCTGATTGATAATTTTGGAATGCCGGTAAAAAAATGTACGCAAAAAAATATATTACACAGAAAAAGTTTCAACCAAAAGCTATAATATGTTGCGAGCCTGTCGCAATTCGCCGAAACAAAAGCGAAGCATATTATTACGATCCCAACTTCACTAACAGAGCAATAAATGAAAAATGTTTCCTCACCCATTACATTTTTTCCACGAAGCTACCTTAATGTAGCTGTTCCAGTGTTCTTCACGTGCCGACAAATGGATTGCTTTCGAGCGAACCGAGCCCGAGAATACAAATGGTTCTGGCTAAGAATTTCGGAAAACAAAGCCGAACAAGGGAATTATCCTTGCTTCGGGGGCTTCTGCATTATGCTGTTCAAAGTGAGGGTGAGGGGCTGCTCTCAAAAGTGCTCAAAACTTTAGCCTTCCTCGAAGAGCAGCTTAATCACTTTTCCCTGTTGGTTTGGAGAGGGGGGCAACGGCAGACCCACCCCTATTCCAGATATGCCTGGCAGTCCTGCCGTAGAGGAAAAGGTTGCTATTACTAAAACTTTTGACTTGCATGCTCTTTTTCGATCTGGGAACCATATTTACGACTTGAGAAGTGCTTATGAGTGATTGAGTTGATGGATGATGATTCGAATTGTGTTCTTCATCGGAAGCAGAGCTGAAGTCTTCTGTTGTTTTGATTTCCTACAAAATACTTATGCTTGTCATAGTATGATTTTTCTATCTTTTATACCTTTTGATATGCCGTTGTATACGAATGGCCCCTAAAAATCATATTTTTAATCATAACATTTTTCCAAAAATTTTGACATTTTTTGGGATTTCTACAAAGTTTTGAACATATCATCACGCTACCTTTGAAATAACAACATTATTTATGAATTATTCTTTTTAAAAGGAATAGTTTAGGCCCCTATAGCTGCTTTCGGCGCAAAATGGCGCAGACAACTCTTACAAATCATAAAAGTACCATATCTTCCCTTTCGGCAGATGATAAAATCATTTGTCTATAAGCGTCTTTTCATGGATTCTTACTATTGAACAAATAATCCTTATTACAACGATTTCTGCCGATAATTCCTTATCTTTAAGAGATAGAGAAGTGCGATGGAATTCCATCAGGAGTTCCTATGGGGATTCAATCAAGATTTCCATCAGAAGTTCTTCCAGGGATTCCAATAGGAGTTTCTTTAGGAATTACATCAGAAGTTCCTCTAACGATTACAACAGGAGTTTTTTTCAGGGATTCCATCACGAGTTTCTTCATAGATTCCACCTGGAATTCTTCCAGGGATACTATCAGGAGTTCCTCTGGGAATTTCATCAGGAGTTTCTTCAGGGATTATATCAGAAGTTCTTCTAGGGATTCCATCAGGAGTTTCTCCGGGGATTCAATCAGTAGATTCTTCTTTGGTTCCAAATGGAATTGCTACAGGGGTTCTTCCAGAAGGCCATCTAAGGTTTCCATAAATATTTCCTCTGAAGATTGCACCTGACATTCCTCTAGAGATAATATCACATTAAGAAATTCCATCAGGGTTTCTTTTTGGGATTTGATAAGGAGTTTCGCCTGGCATATTATCAAGAATTCAGGGATTTCATCAGCAGCTACTTTAGGGTTCCGGTCAGGAGTTCCTTCAGAGATTCCATTTGGAGTTCCTTCAGGGATTATATCAGAACTTCTGCTAGGGATAACAGCAGGAGTTCCTATAGCGATTCCAACAGGATTTCTTCAAGAGATTGTATCAGGAGTACCCACAAGGTTTCCATAAGGAGTTCTTTCATAGATTCTAACTGGAATTCTATCAAGAGCTTCCGTAAAGATTCCATTAGGGATTCCTCCAGGGATTACATCGAAAGTTCTTTCAAGGATTCCATCAGAAACTTCTGTAGAGATTTCATCAGGAGTTCTTCTATAGATGTCATTAGGAGTTTCTGGCAGAGCTGCTCGATGCCACTATCAATACTAAAATTTGCTGATTTGTATAGGCCGACTGCGATACAAATCGGATCATTCCATATCACATCAACATCATGCTGTCTACTCCATCACCAGTGCATTGATGGCGATAGACTATGAATATCACTGATGGGTTAAGTTTAGCTTTAAATTAAGCAGATAAAATGGCAATTCATCAGTACGATATTTTCGACAGTGTTGCAGATAGATTGAAACTATGTGTTGGTCACTGAAAAACATTAATAGCATGGATAATGACCACGTGATCACTCATTCTGCAGTGATTTTGATCTAGAGTGCGATGTCGCATCACTGCTGTTAGTTGTCAAATCAAAGTGACATTGATAGCTCGTAAGTGATATTGATAGTTTTAGACCATCAGCCATCAGCTGATATGATTGATATTAGGCAACTCTGGTTTCTGCAGGAATTCCACTAGAAGTTCTTCCATTAGGAATACTTCAAAGATACCATTAAAAACCATAAATATTTCATTATGAAATGCTGGGATTCCATCATGAAAAACTTCTGAGATTCCATCAGAAGTTCTTCTATAAGGAACTTTTCAAGAGATTCAACCAAGAATTCTTCAAGGGAGTCCTCCCGGAATTCCTCCAAGTATTTCTCCCGCAATTCCCCTAGATTTGGGGATCCTCTAGGATAGGGATTCCGCTAGAATTTTTTTCAACGATTTTACTGGGAATCCAAAAAATCCTCCAGATATTCTGGAAAAATCTTCCAAGGATTCCATCAAGATGTTCTCCAAGGATCTCATAACTAATTTCTGAAGGGAATCGACCACAACTTTCTGTAAAGATTCCACCTCCACCAGTAATTCCTTCAGAGACTTCTCAAGTTTCTCCGATTTTTTCAACAGTAAATTTTCAAGAGCAAAAATTTTTCTTGCAGGGTTAACTCTGAGAATATTACCAGAGTTTTGCCAAAATTTTCACCAGAAAATACTGCAAAGGTTTATTTAGGATTCCTCTTCTTTGAATTTCTTCTGATTTATCAGAAAGTGTTGCACCGTTACTTCAGGCATTCAACCTGGAGGCATTCAGTGAAATATTTTGTTTAATCCTTGAGTAAATATTAGTGGAATCCCTGGAGGAACAACCTTTGGATTTTTTAAAAAGCTTTCTGATGGAATAACTAGAGTAGAGAAAAAAAGAATTTCTTGTTCGATCCTTCGCAGAATTTCTGGTAGATTCTCTCACGGCAATATTGGTGGACTTTTAAGAATTTTTTTTGGTTAACTCCCTGGAGGATTTTCTGATACACCGGAGACAATAAGGAGAGAAATTCTAGTAAAAGTTTTTCAAGTATTTTCTGGTAAAACCTCTGAGAAAATTTATGGAAAAATCCATGGAGCAGTTTTTTGAGAAATCCTGTAATAACTGTAGAAATTACATTCCCAGAGAATTATCAGAGAGAGTTCCTTATTGTATCTTTAGAAAAACTTTTGGAGCAATTCTCTAATGTAATTTTTGGTGGATTCCTTGGAAAAAATCCTGCGTGAATAACTGGAAGGAATTCCTGAAGGAATTGATGGATAAACTCCTTTAGGAATCTGGTAGACTCTTGAAGTAATTTCTGAAGAATTCCCAGGACGAATGCCTTTTAAGGTTCTGTAGTATCCGTAGAACAGATCAATCTGCTTTTGGTCAATTCCACCATCAGCCACAAGCTCACAACATTATTCAAAAAACTGAGCTCTTGGTTTTTGGTCACGCGACAAGCATGCATGACAGCTATCCATCATACACACTAAATGCAATGTATGTAGTTTATACTTACATTATTCACACACGCTCAAATATTTGTAAGCAGCTTGTATTAATACACGTGACATGTACACAAATAACATTATATTTATTCAAATCAATATTGAATCTAAATCTACCAACTTTTAGTCTTTAAAGAAAACACTGGACAAATTTATCAAATAATTCATTAAAGATTCCCTAGAAGAAACCCTGGAGTTCAACCCTGGTGATAATCTGGGGCAATCTCTTGAAAAATCGAGCGGAATCTCTAAAGGAATTCCTGGTGGAATCATGGTGGAGGAAGTTTTTGTGAATTCTTTTGCAGTATATCTTGTGGAAGCCTTGGAAGAACTCCTGGTGGTAAGGAGTTCCTCGCTGAATCCTTGGAGAAATTATGTGTAGAAAAATGAAAAAAAAACTGGAGTAAATTTCTGCAGCTATTTCTGTAGGAATTACTGAAAGAATTTCTAGAGATAATTGTGTAGGAATGCCTGAAGCAAACCAAGTTAAGATCAATAGCTGAAGGATTTTCTGAAAGAATCTGTGCAGGGATCCCTAGAGAAATTACTAGAAGGATCACTGAAAGATTTTTGCTTGATTTTTTTTTATTCCTGGTGGAAATTCATGGTCGATTTTTCAATGGAATCCCAATAGTAATTTCTTGGCAGGGATTTCTTGAACAATCTCTTTAGAAATTTCTGAAATAATTCCTGGTGGAATTGCATTACAAGAATTTAACAGAATTTGTTAAGAAATTCCGGAAGTTTCGCTGGAAAAATGCTTAAATAAATCTCTGAAGGGTTTTTAGATAAAATTCTCGAGTAATAGGAAGCATAGGAAGAAATCCCTTGATGAATTTTTGTATTAATCCCCGGAGGAATCTGTAGAATATTACTGGAAACAATCGATAAGAAATTCCATAGAATTTTTCACTGATTTTTCCCAGTACTCCTGGAGGAATTTCTGATGAAATATCTGGTGAAATTTGAGGAGGAATCCTAAAAGTTTCTAGAAGAATTCGTGATGTGATTGCTAGAGTAATGCTTGGTGGGATCCTTGCAACTAACACCTAGAAGAATTTTTGAAGGAATCTCTGAAGAAATTGTTGTAGAAATCTCTGAATGACTTCCTGTAGGAAGCCTTGGAGTAAGACCTGATAATTTAATCAAGAAATCACTTGAGGATTTTTTGATTGATCTTTGAAGAATAAATGGAGGAAATTCTGAAAAATTTGTAGAGGAATCTCTGGATAAATGTCTGGTTGAATTTCGGAAAGTGTGTCTGAAAGATTTTTCCTAGAGGAATTACTGGTTGAATCTGTAGATAAATTTCTAAAGGAATTATCTATAAAATTCCTGGTAGTATTCCAGGCAGAAATTCTGGTGGAATTCCTAGTAATCCCAGGAAAAACTCCAAAGTAGAACAACCAGAAGAAACCACTCAAAGATTCTATAGACTAAAAGCTAAAATGTTTGGATTAATTTCCATAGCCATTCCTGTATCGATGACTGTTCAGAAGAATCCCCGACAAAAACCCTTCATAATTTCAAAGTTTTGCCGGAATACTTAGTGCTAATTATAACTGGAATTCCTCCTCGGTCAAACGGTTGCATTAACATAAGCCCGTTTGATTAACTTACGGGCGGAATCAATGTTAGTCAAACCGTCTGAGCGTCTGTGGGCTGCATAAGACAAAATATAAAACCATTCTCATTACCGAGCAACAAAAACCTGCAAAAAAGCCTACAGAGTGCTGGAAGGTTATTTTCAAAAATATTACCTTCACGAGAAAAATCACGAGACTTAAAGAGAGTTAGCATTTCATCTAAAGTACAAGCCAACGTTGTCTAAAGTTGCCACAAATCTAAATGGGATGATAAGCAGGATAAGCATCGCTCAAATTCCGCTGCTGCTTTAGAATTTTGTTAAAAGTTAAATATTGAAATAAGTCAAGAGAATAATTTAATTTGACTAACTGTTGCAATGAGGGGAAATTCAATTATTGTTAGCTGCATTTGAGAACTGTTTCAATTATTATGGTTTTTACCTCCCCTGTAGCGATATGATCATATCATGGATCGCATCACCAAACATTGGTGACTCCCAGATCTTTACCTTATCCCACTAACCCAATATCCTCTCCATGACAACCGTGGAGATGCAGAGGTGATCTCGGTCTCTAGTAACAACGGTAGTCACACTAACATTCCTTCCCTTCCCCGATGACCGTAAGGACGTGGCCGGCGCCGTTATTGACTTTTAAATTTGAGCTCTCGATTTGTGCACATTGAAGAATGGTAAGCTAATCCCAAGCCCCATTCATTAATTCCCTGTGCAACTTCGATTGTTCTGGTCAATCACGGAGTAGCAACTACGAATTGTACGGTCATCTATGCTTATGCTTATGCTTATGCTTTTTACCTCCCCTGTAGCGATATCTGCTTCCAAGACTTTTTTTTTCAAAGGATCAACATTCTGGGAAACATAGCTGTTTCCATATTTGGCTAACATCAAAGGTAACGAGTTTATGAATAAATCAAATGCGATTTCCCTACTCCTACTTTTCGTAAAACTCAATTGAACGAAATGGAGGCCCCTTCCGAAATTCAAATTTGAACACTAATGCTAATCCTAGGGTGGACGCAAGGAATGAATTCATCCGAAAGAAACGGAATCCTTTTCTCCGGTCAACAATTGCTTCGTCGGCGGAGGAATGGAAAGTACGGATTTGCCTCATCAATGGTGAATTTCCGACGATTATTTACAGCTCAACAGCTTGGCCTATTTTTCCAATACAGAGAAACTGTCGCTTACAGCAAGGGTTTTGCACGTGTTATCATGACCTTTGAAGGAATGCTGCTAATGTGGAGCATACTTCCGAGGATTTCACTCTTTAATGTCAGATTTAAAGCATTTTAATAAGCCGAAGCAGATTCGAGGATCTAAATTATTTTTTGATTTTTGTATACTAAATTTTACCTTAAAGTTGTGACATTTTTCAAAAAACACACTGAAAAAACATTTTTATTTTCCTCAGCATTGAATCGACCAAAATTTTAAAACAAGGTGTCATTAGAATCGTAATTTTATATTCGATGAAGAGCACTCTCGAAATTTTTGCGGAAAAATCTGAAAACTATTCAGAATCATTGAAACAGTCATTCAAGTCATCGTACAAAAGTTTGGGTTCACCTGTGCCGCACGCAAATCATTTTTGTCAATATCTCTGCCATTTTTCAACCGATTTTACTAATTCATAGCTTTTTCAAACGCAAATAATGGCGCATACATGATTGGTTTGAGATTTTACAGATTATTCGTGTTTTAAGTAAGTTCAGGTGTACCCAAACTTTTGCACGATACACCATACTGACAGATGAACCCAAACTTTTGCACGATGACTTGAATGACTGTTTCATTGATTTTGAATAGTTTTCAGATTTTTCCGCAAAAAAATAATGAGTGCTCTTCAGACAATATAAGATTACGATTCTAATGACACCTTGTTTTAAAATTTTGGTTGATCCATTGCTGAGAAAATTACAAATGGTTTTTCAGTGTGTTTTTTGAAAAATGTCACAACTTTAAGTAAAAATTTAGTACATAAAATTCAATACGAAGTAAGAATAACTCTTTGTCTTTCGAATACGGCTTAGAAAGTTTCAATTGGATGTGTAATCGCAGAGATATGGACTGAACACTTTTGTATGTTTTTTATGGGGTGAACCCAAACTTATGCACGGGAGTGTATATAATTCTGTAACAAATGTTCATGTTCCTGGAAATAACATGTTCCTGATTTGTCGTCTCCAAAATCCAAATCAATTTGTGGTTTTCAGAAACATTGCACTTCCGGAGCCTGTAAATGAGTTCCGGTCCGTCGGCGAGCAACTGCAGCAGCAAAATTTGCAAACAACCCCGAAAATTTCGGGCCCCAATTAGCATCAAAGCGCTGGTGACTTCCGCTGCTCGCTCGGTGACGATGCGGACTGCATCACAGGATAGCTCAGGGCAAACTTTTAGCGGTCCGGAACTGTGCATGGGACCAATAATGGACAGCGCAAATGGGGTTGCTGAAATGGCAGTAAATCGCATTTGCTTTGGGGCACCATTCCTGTTATGAAGCATTTCCAGCTCAGAACGCAAATAAAAATAAGGAATGTTCAGACTTACTTTTTTCGATGCAAGTACAACTTTTTGCATGTTATATGATTTGCATTAGCTATCTGATATAACACTTTCCTCCCAAATTCAAAAATTAAATTAAAATCGTGCCTTTAAAGAAGTGTCAGTGAATAACAAAAAAAACTATTACAATAGTACACTGAGCGAAAAATTCTTACTAAATATACCATCAAGCTACCATTAACCGTGCATTTAAGAAAAAAATGTACTTCAAAAAAATATATAACTTTTTCAAATAATTTGAAGCGTACTAGAATACCATTACGTAGCGTAATTCACCATTTACCATGCGTATAGCTTTCGTCATGATTTAATATTGAATCTTGAAGAAACGCTGTTGATGGAGCAACTATGTTGCTCATAGTGTGCGCACTCATTTTTAAGAGTATTCAAATCTTCATTTACAATAGAAACCATTAGAAACCATTAAAAGTTTAAAAATTTGATATATAATTATTTTTTCATTAAAATCGTTATAGGAGGTTTGACTGTATTGTCCAAACTATTCCATATTCACTCAAAAACTAAATATTAAGTAGTTTAATCACGATATAACAATAAATCTAATATTACCGAATAATTTCGTGCCTTTTACACTAATGCACGGTAATAGGAACCATATATATTGAAAATGGTCCATTCACCGTGCATTTGGGTTTCGACTGAAACAAAATAAAAAATTCTAATATGCATAAAATCTCATTGCTCGAACAATGAAGTACATCTAACTTGTAGTATCCACAGTGAACACTTGTTGAAATATTGAAAAAAATCATACTCTAACGTTAAAATGAAAAATGTGATTTTTTGGCGTTTTTACTAAGAGTGTTGAAACATCTCATTATCAAACAGAATTCACATCATATTGACTTCATAACCAGGTTTTTCAAAATGCTTTGTGACAAAAACTACTTCATTTCATCAGTTTAATCTTATTTTGCTGATAAAAGAATAATTTGTAAAAATTGTATGAATATTCTGTAGGAATTTGTATATGTGCACGGTGAATGGAGGCCGCACGGTGACTGGTGACTTAACTATACGATACGCTATATTAGAGCTATTTTTCCTAATATCCTTCGATTTTCTATATTCTTTCTTGAGAAACCTGAAGTCTAGCGCTAAATTTGGGATAGGAAAAAAGAGGAAACTTATCAAAATTTTATTGGCGTCTCCGCGATTTGCCTTCTGAGCTGGAAGTACCCCAAAAGCTATTTTGGTGTTTACGTTGTTTGCAATACTGAACCCTTCTGAAAACAATCCATTTGTACAGTAGTGCCTTGAAGGCATGTGATTAGTTAGAGCTTTGTTTCTCGTTCGTTCGTTACGAGGATGTTCGCGCATGAAATAGTTTTCGAATAGAAAATCAACACCCACTATTGTGATGTAGTCAACAGAAAATAATCCGATTTGTGCCGAGCTTTGTCGGGAACGAGTTCCGTCTAACTATAGTTTTATCAAATGACTATTCTTTCACTAGACTCTTCACACTATTCTATGTTACTTTGAGGTAGCGCAATGCATCGGCGATAGTCATTATTTGCATATTCTGATTGAATTTTCATTAGCGATTTAGGTTTTATGTTGCTGCTGACAACATCAGTGAGCATTGGAGTAGCCAGTGGAGTAGCCCTCTTTGACTCCTCCTGGCCGATAAAAAAAATCAAATAGTGCGCTACAAAGGTTAATACCCACATTATTTAAAATGTTCAATGATTTTTTTCAGTGACCAGTGGCATTGTCTCGCTTTTCCTTGACGGATGGAAAAAATACACCACGAACTCTTGGGTTTGAATTTTTCAACATTTTTCTTCAGCATATATTTAAAATAATTGCGCCTTGATTGATTTCTTGAAAAATGTTCACCATGAATTTCTTCAACAAGTGGCCAATGATACTTCAAAGTATTTTTTTTACCTGGCTAGATTCGATGCATCATTAATTCTAACAAGTTATTTTTATTTGTTTAGGTCGATTTTTTACAGTTTACCACGCACACCCGCCAGAGATCAATTTTTTTTATATTTGAACAAACATCCCAAAGCACGTAAAAAAATGAAAAATGTGCTCTAGATAATCGTTGGGCGTTTTTGATTTGATGTTCTGAAAATCGATGTTTTCTTTCCGATTATTCGATTTTTTGTATTGATGTTTGAAGCATCTAAAATCGGGTAAATCAATTTTATTCGATTTTTTGATTCGATTCAATTTGTTGAAATCGATTAATATTTTCCAAAAGATGATAAAAAATAAACCAAATTTGAACTAGCCTTGAAGTATTAAATCCGTTTTATTGAATTTAAAAATTGAATTGATTTGAAGGTGTTGAAATCGATTGCAAATGCATTCGATCTCATTTCAAACTTCATTAATTTAATTACAAAATTGATTCGAATCGATTCAAAAACATCGATTCGAAAGATTCGATTAAATCGGTGAATCGACTCGGCAGCTAAAATGGTAATCGATTCAGCAACATCGATGTTACAGCAAAAATTGCCCACCGCTACTCTAGATCTTCCGACTGATTAATTTTGTTTTGGCTGCCAATAAAAGGGGATAATCTTGTCTATCTTGTGTCAAAACTTCAGGCATGCCGGTTTGTGGGTTTTGAAGTAGTTCTACGCAACACACCGTGATAAACTGTTGAGATATTGAAAACCTCTTGTTTTGTTAAAAAAAAGGCATAAATTTATTTTGGAAATATTTTGAAAACAATAAGCTTTACTGAAACATGTTATTTTTTCAAATTTGTGCGACATATGAAATAGAACCTTTTTGCTGAAATGCATAGTGCACAAATTGTTTTCAGTTGGGAATTATTTGTAATTCTAAAATATATCACTTTTATCAAAATGAAGATTGACTTAAAAGTTAAGATAACTTAAAAGTTTGTTTATAAAAAGCTCCGAATTTCCTGCTCAAAAAATTGAAATGATTTTCAAGCTGCGGTGAAAATTTCGGGTTAACCGGAGCACTGGAAGCCGAGATCCAAGCCACCAAAGTTGACCATGTTGAATTGGAAAAATGGCCAATGCATACTTCATTGTGTCCAGTACTTAGCATGAGCAGGCATGAGCATAACTACTACTAGTTGCTACTCCGTAATTGCAAGAGTAGCTGTACTTACCCAAGGAACCAACAGATGCTACTCAGGATCAGTAGTATCCTCAATGTGTAAATACTGGTGTTCTCTTTATTATAATAAACAATTACGAGATATTCCTTTAGCAATTGCTCCTGATTGTTCTCAGAATTCATAAACTTTTCCAGAGATGTATCCAAAAATTCCTTTTGCAGACATTTTCTCTGCAAATTCTCAATTAAATGCAAGCTTACAATAACTAAATAAGGACTGTTCATTTTATAAAGTGGACATTTTGTTTATGCTATTTCTTTTTTATTTATTGATAAAATCGTAATCGGTTTTCTGTGTATCGTTGACCTATTATTCTTAAATGCTATGAAAATATAAAATCTTTGAAAATGCTTTTGGTGGAAGAGCTAAATAGTTTTTCCAAAAACTCTTAAAAAAAGCTGTCCGTCAAAGTTTAACATTATTTTTCGCAAAACAAAAATCCTTATTTTTATGAACAAATTGTATGTTTGTATCCTTTACTATTCTACTAAAGGTAAAGCTTTAAAAATATCAATTATATTTCACCATTCTATGACATTAGGTAACTTTAGTGATTTACCCATTTATGGCCAAATTTGCTGATACACCATCCTTTCACTCCCAGCAAAAGAGAAAAGTAAAAAGCGTGTTCAAAACTAGTTTGGATTACTAAAGAAACTATATTAGTATAAACGAAAGCTAAATCGTGAGATTAAACTACAGTCTTAAGTATAAATTTTAATGTTTATGGTAGTTTTACTAAAAAGTCTCATACTTTTAAAATCATGTACGCATATTTATCGATCTACAGCAAATTGTAAACAGTTTTCTAAGAATTTTTCAATTGGTAATCTCAGAATAACATATTATGAAAATAATATGTGAAAAATAAAATCGATTTTATTACAGCAGTGTTGCCAATTTTGATGATTGTCAATGTACTTTGATAGGTCTTCTAAGAATAAAACAATTGTGTTTCTGTTGAGCTTTGAATGTGACGTGGGGACTTACTAAGTAACTCTATGAAGGCGTAAGTTATTATTCATATTAATACTATATTAGGACTTCCGTCAGGACGTACTTTTACACAAAAAATTCTACTCATATCAATTCCCATCAAATTAAAAAAAAATTTCTTTAAAAATATACGGGAAAATTGATTTTATTATATCTGTTAGATTGTTGCTCCAAAAATAACTTGATTTTTTCCATCAGGCTTCTGATTGATGATGCTTTCGAAGAACAAGCCTTTTTTGAAAGTAGAAAATATATATTATCGAATTTTCCAGCCAATTTCTTACAATCATTGATTTTGATAACCTCAAAAAATCGACCGATCTAATCGTTGTTCCATATTCGTGTGAAATTTAATTATTTTGGAGAATTTTTATTATCACAACACTGTACAATACTAGTCAAACGATGTGCAAAAAACCGATTGAAATTTCATTGATTAATAAGAAAGATACAGCATGCACAAGGTGTCCACTTTATAAAATGAACAGTCCTTAGTATTGCTTTAAGAAGAGATTTCTCAATAAATTACTCCAGAAATTTTTCAAAGTGATTTTAGTCAAACAGATTTTGAACACTATCATAGCAGTGGAGGAACCTTTTGAGCGTTTTCAAATAAATTTGCAACATTCCTCCGATAATTGAGAACTTTTTTTGGAATTTTCCACCTTTCATGTTTTCACCATCCCTTTCAGGATTATTTTAGGAATTACTGCAGGTATCACATAAGATGTCTCCCGCAGAAATTTACTCAGGCAATTCCTAGGTATTTCATCGAAAATTTCTACAAGAATTCTGTCCCAGAGGTTCTCTTTAGGACTTTCCTAAATGTTCCCCAAATATTCATATAGTGAAATCGAAAACTTTTAAGAGCTTTTATTTAGAAGAAAATTCACCTAGTATCGCACGTTCTGGCAGTATTCGTAGACCTGAAAAAAATAACTCGATTGCTCGAACTGGAACAAATTAAAAGCTTGTCAATGGATAGTACTCGGATTCAGTTTGGCTTTCTATACCGCAGAATCACAATGCGTTCTGTAACTTAGTTGATTAAAGCGCCTGTCTAGCGCACACGCAGTCGTGAGTTCGAGTCTTACTAGAATACGTAGTTATTTTTTCGCAAATTCATGTCTCAATTTTTTAATAACACACACACTGTGCCTTCTGATTACAAGTTTCCCAAAAGCATGTTCAATTGGAGCATTTTGTATTAAAATCAACATGCGATGCTATTATCCTGAACAGCACTGTATCTATGAATATCGCTGAGAACAGATAAAAAAATATTAGGCATAATTCAATGGAAACTTTTCAACATATTGCACTTTAGATTTTTCAATTTTCTGAAAGAGAGATTGAAAAAATCCCAAATAAATTCTTGGTGTTCAAAAACCAAAATTTGGAGTGTTTCTAGACAGAATTTCTTAAAGCCTACAACAACTACATAAAATATCGAGCGATCTTGGGAAAATCTATGTAGAAATATCTGCATGAACTTTTGAAATTACACTAGATAACAAATAGATTCCAAGAAAAAAATCAAGGAATACTAGAAGGAGTTTTAAGGCTTATTTTTAAGAGATATCTTTAAACAACAAAAAACAAATTCTGTAAATTATAAACATATCGTAGAAAAATTTCTACAAAATCTCTAGACATTTATCAATTGGATTTTCTGTCGGATTCTTCAGAAGAATATTTTCGAGTTGCCTGAAGGAATTCAGAGAATATTTTTGGAAGAAATTCTGGTCGAAGAGAATTGGAAATGTATAAAATCCTTACATCCTGTTTCAGTATATAGCTAAGCTAAAGTTGATGATCAATATAAACTCTACCATTCGAATCATCAGACTTTCTCCAATGCTGGCCCTTAACTCAGCCAACAAATTGAACTAAGATGCGATTCGGACTCTACTTTGCTATCTGAGAAGGAAAATGAAGATACGGAAAATTCCAACGGAAATTATCAGATAATGTAGCTACTTCTAGTAACATGTCTCCCTCTGATTTTGAGTTATAACTGAACAATTGAATCAAATGATTGATGCAATGTTCAAAAACACCATATGGCTGAAGCAGCAAGTAGGTGTAAAATGTATTAGTGGAATTTTTATTGGATCACGTTTCTCTAATAAATCCAAATATTTTTTGGATAATTTGAATTAAAATGCTCGTTCTTGAACGGAAACATGGAGTGTTACCGAATAAATGGTGGAGATACGTCGACGACATTTTCAGCGTTATCAAGCGAAACGACCTAGGTAGAATTTTGGATACAATCAACAGCATACACAAGTATGTGAAGTTCACTCACGAGGATGAGAGGGACATTAGCGTTCCTTGAACTTAAATCTAGAGAGGGCTTGACCCTTTCGATTAATCAAATGCCCTAAGTAAGATGCATACTTAGCATGAGAGTTTAAATTTTCTTGGGGGGTCTGAGCCCCCCATTCAAGGCACACTTAGCGGAAATAGGAAAAGCTCAGAAGACGATAGACAAGGGGATGACATACGGTTTCAAATCTAAGGGGGCAGAACATGTCTTTTCAGAGGATCATGCAATTACGGCGGCCGATATCAAAATTTTGCGAAATATTCCCTAAGATTAATTATCAAGTTACTCGGGACTTCGAAAATATTCTCAATCAAGAGTACGTTTTCGAAAATTCCTGGGAGACTGAATTGGAAGAAGTGAGAACTATTATTAAAAAAAAAAAAAACAAAAATGATAAAGCTCCTGGTGATGATGAAATTTTCTACATCCTCATCAAGAAACTTCCAGAAAGTAGCTTATCATTCTAAGTTGGTATATTTATCAAATGCTTTCAGTTGACATATTTGCCATGTTGTATGCTGTACCAATTTAGACTGGCTGTTGTAATACCAGAAAAAAAGCTCTGCAAAGGATTCAATAAAAAATTTTGAAAATGATTCTGAAGCTTCCTCCCAGTTATAGTACTAATGAGTTACACAGAATATCCAATGTTGAAACACTGCAATAAATGTCAAATAAAAAAAAATATATATTTTAGACAAAAAGTCGATGCAATCTTCTATTGCCACGATTAATGCGTTATATATTGAGGTTAATTTAATTGAAATCGTTTTTTTTTTTCTCTTATAAGTAGGTGAAATTAACTCTCATATAAAAATTCTAAACTGCTACGGCAAATGAAATGTAATATGTTGTTAACAAAATGGTTGTAAACGCTTCACCAAAACTAGGATGGATTTTTTTCTTAATTCAGAACTCCATATATCTAGAATGTACTGTCTGATATCATACTAATAAAGGAATTTAAGAAAATGTTCCAGAGGTTGTGTATAACGTTCGTTCTGTATGAAATTGAGAAGGACGTTTGACCTCCCCCTCCTACTGATAGAAATCCTGGCCACGCCTATGGCAGTGGTGAGCTGATTAACACCCACGGAGAGCAATTCCAGTGATGGTTCAATTTCAGAGAAATTAATTCATTTCATTGAAGCCTTAATGTGTACGCGCACCATCTGTCCACCACCTGAAGCCTCCACACGAACATGCAAATTGTGGACTACTTCCTAGCATAACAATCGGCAATCGAGGGTGAGGAGGAAATTAATGCCGGAAATACTGGCATGAGCAGTGCTGGAATTCACAACGACAAGGTAACAGGAATAGCTTGACTTCTCAATCGATAGCCGGTGCACGTGACACACCCACTCTTCAACCCTCGATGCAGGAGATCAAAGCGCAGTTCAAAGGCAACAGCATGTTGATGCAAGAGGAGGGTTGGAGAAATGTATCATGCGAAAGGATGAGCATTTACAAAGTGAGACTGTTTGTCGATGATAGTCGCATGAATGTGATTAGAATAGTTTGCAAACTGGGGGAGGAAATAAATCGATGCTAAAAATAAGTTTTTATTATTCATTACGAGAAATTCGATCCCACTTTATCATTTGTAGAACCGAAATTGTGGTAGCAGTATACTACTAATCGAAACCATATCGAGAGTAATTTTCGAAACCCATCGGTCGGGATTTTTCCGGGTTGAAAATTTTCTAGACTTTCTAGGGCATAGAGTATGTTTGTACTTTCAAGCAACAAACCAGGATCCAACCGCAAAAGAAATTCAAACTTTTTCGCTTATCGTAATGATCTACTAGATTGAACATATGGTGGAGTTGCTATATTCATTCAAAGACGTATAAAACAGTTTTTCGTCATATGAATACCATGTTATTGAAAATTAGGATTATTCTGATCATGTCCGTTACATATCAAATATCCTTTGAAGCAAGTCTCAATAAAGTTTCACTTTCAATTATTCAAGTTCTGGAATACATCATACATACATTGTTAGTAATCTTTAGAAATATGACAAAGCCCTTTATAGATAAACAAATACCATAGTTGAGCAATTCTCGCTGAAACTAGGCCGCCATCGGCACCCATCGTTAGAAATCCAATTTTATGTCACTGATCGCTAGTTTTTGATAACTTAAGGGTGGTCCTTTCTGTTTTCTCTAATTGGTTCTCTACTTAAAATCAAGATGGTGTAAAAATCCAAGATGGCCGCTAGATTTTTTTCACTTAAAATCATATTCTTATTCTTTACTCAACTCCAATAAAACACCGAAGGTTGAAAACTTGTTTCTTTGTTGTACAAAAAATATGTTTGCATTGATTGCACTCGCCATATACGTCAAAATAGTCGAACATGATTTAGGAAATCGTTCATATCATAGGGTAAATACCATTGCTCACCTAGTTTCTGTAGCCCATCTGACGCAAATTTTCCTCAGCTTTCTGATGGTGATCTCAGAATTCAAAACGAGCGGTGCGCTAATGGTGAAAAAACGGTTTTTCTAACAAAATTTAAGATGGCGGCCAAATTCAAAATTACCGCCAAAATTTTTTCAAGTTCAAATGAAAGCTATATCCTTTCTCTATACGATGCCACTAAGTTTGCTATGTGTTCCAAGCGAAATATGAGACAATCACGCGAGAAAATACCCAAGATTTATAAAAAAATGGGCTTTTCGCAAACTGTTCAGCTAGCTGGCGTACAAGGGGTCCACCAATTAGAAAAAAACAGAAAGGACCACCCTTAAGTTTTATCTAAAACTAGCGATTAGTGACATAAAATTGGAATTCTAACGATGGGTGCCGATGGCGGCCTGGTTTCAGCGAGAATTGCTCAGTTGAATCAAGGCCACTGCAATACCAAAATGTGAAGTTGGTTCGAATTTGTTATAATAGACGACGATCTTAAATTCTGGATCTGTCTATAAACCATGAGAAGAAGACAAAAAAACAAGAGCAACAGTTTCTCCTAATTAAGAAATTAAGGATTCATTTGAAAAAAAGGTCACCCTCTTTAAGAAATCATTTATTGAAATGTTGAAAAAGGCTTGAAAGCTGATTGTGGCGTTTAAAGTGGAAAACAAAATATTTTTCACCAATATCTAAAACGATCGAAAACTGGCTCTGCAGTTTAAAATCGCGTATAATTTCCATGTTGATCTCACGTGTCCAATTGAAAATCAAGATACTCAGAATTTTGAAAGCATTCATAAACAAAAGATCATTTTCGACAATTCCTACAGGACTGATTTGGAAGAAATGTAAAATATTGTTAAAAACTCAAAAATATGATAGGTCCCGGTGATGATGTAATCGATAACAACTGCATTAATAGTCCTCCAGAAAGTAGCATAGTAGGTTGACTTATTATCAACTGTCAGTTGACATATTATAAATTCCATAGGCCAATTTATTTTTATATCTTGAACGTATCGTAGAGAGAAATCCTGTAGGAAGCCCTGAGGATTCAACCTGTATTTCGTTAATGAAGTCGTGCAGGATTCTCTTTACAAAGTCCTTTAAATTCCTTCTAGGAAGTCCTCAAGATATCATCCACAAACTCCTGCAGGAAGTTGTCCAGAAAGTCCTTTCTCTTAGAAGTCATCATAAAAATCTTCCGAGAAAACTTCTGGAAGCTTACCAGAATTTCCTTCTTGAATTCCTCCGAAGTCCTCAATTTTATTCCAAAATTTTATCTTAAATTTGTGTAAAATCTCCTCCTGAAGTATCCCAGGACTCGCAGGAAGTCCTCTAGCAAGTCCTTTAGCAAGTTCTCCAGAAGTTCCTCCAGGAAGCCCTTCGGAATTTTCTCCAAAAACGTCCTTGAAGATTTCCTTCAGTATTCCCTTGAACAACTCATTCAGGAAGTTCTCCAGTTTTTTCTTCCAGAGTTTCCTCAAGGAAGCCCTCCAGAATACCCTCCAGGAAGTTTTTCAGGATTCCCTCCAAGAAGTCGTCCAGAAGCCCCTTCAGGAAGTCCTCAAGGTAGTCCACCACAAAACCCTCCTGGGAGTCCTCGCCCTCGGGGATTTCTTCCAGGAAGTCATTAAGGATTCTCTACCAGAATCCCCTCTAGTGTGTCCTCTAGGACTCCTTCCAGGGAGTCCTCCAGGATTTACTCTAGAGAATCCTCCAGGATTCCCTTCACGGAGTCCTACAGAATTCCCATCACGGAGTCCTCCAGGATGCCTTCCAGGGAATTACCCAGGATCCCCACCAGGAAGTTCTTCAGGATTCCCTCTAGGAAGAAATCCACGATTCCCTCTAGGAAGTTTTCCAGGACTCTTTCTAGGAAGTTCTTCAGGGTTCCTTCTAGAAAGTTCTCCAGGATTCTTTCCGAGAAGTTCACCAGCAACCTTTTCAAGGTGTCCACCAAGATTCTCTCCAAGCAGTCCTCCAAGCAAGTTCCCTCTAGGAAGTTCTCTAGGCTTCTCTACTGGAAGTCCTCATGAATTCTCTTCTAAAATCCTCCAGGATTGCCTCAAGGGAGTCCTCCAGGATTCCATCCAGGGAGTCCTTCAGGGTTCTCTCCAGGAAGTCCTCCAAGCTTTTCACCTAGAAATCCTCCTGGATTCTCTCCTGGAAGGCCTTCAGTATTCTCTACAGGGAGTCTCCAGGATTCCCTCCAAAAAGTCCTCCAGGATTCCCTTCAGGATGTCCTCGAGAATTCTCCCCAGGAAGTCCTCCAGAATTCCATCCAAGAAGTCCTCCAGCATGTGCTACAGAAAAACTTAAGGATTCTCTTCAATAAATTCTCTAGGACTCCCTCCATTAAGTCCTCCAGGAAGTCCTCCATTATTGTTTATTGGCAGTCCTCCTGAATTCTCTTCTAAAAATCCTTCAGGATTGCCTCAAGGGAGTCCTTCAAGATTCTCTTCAGGGAGTCCTTCAGGGTTCTCTCCAAGATGTCCTCTATGCTTCTCTCCTAGAATTCCTCCTGGATTTTCTCCTGGAAGTCCTCCAGGATTCTCTTCAGGGAGTCTCCAGTATTCCCTCCAGAAAGTTCTCCAGGATTCCCTTCAGTAAGTCTTCGAGGATAATCTCCAGGAAGTCCTCCAGAATTCCCTCCAAGAAGTCCTCCAGCACAGCCTCCCGTATCGGTACACCTGGAGATCACCTCAGCAGACAGAATCGCAAATCGACCACGTTTTGATCGATGGACGGCACTTCTCCGACATAACCGACGTCAGAACCTATCGTGGCGCCAACATTGACTCCGACCACTACCTGGTGATGGTGAAACTGCGCCCAAAACTATCCGTCATCAACAATGTACGGTACCGACGCCCGCCCCGGTACAATCTCGAGCGGCTGAAACAACCGGATGTCGCCAATGCGTACGCGCAGCATCTTGAGGCAGCGTTGCCGGATGAGGGCGAGCTCGATAGGGCCCCTCTTGAGGACTGCTGGAGGACAGTCAAAGCAGCCATTAACGACGCTGCCGAAAGCGTTGTCGGATATGTGGAACGGAGCTCAAGAAACGATTGGTTCGACGAGGAGTGCCAAGAGGTTTTAGAGGAGAAGAATGCAGCGCGGGCTGCAATGCTGCAGCATGGTACGCGGCAAAACGTGGAACGATACAGACTGAAGCGGAAACAGCAAACCCGCCTATTCCAGGACAAAAAGCGCCGCCTGGAAGAGGTGGAATGCCAAGAGATGGAGTTGCTGTACCGTTCTCGAGAAACGCGGAAGTTCTATCAGAAGCTCAACACATCCCGCAAAGGCTTCGTGCCGCGAGCTGAGATGTGCCGGGATAAGGATGGGAGCATCTTGACGGACGGACGCGAGGTGATCGAAAGGTGGAAGCAGCACTACGATGAACACCTGAATGGCGCAGAGAACACAGGCACAGAAGGTCAGGACAGCGAAGGCGATGGCTACGTCAGCACAGCGGACAGCGGAAATCAACCAGCTCCCACGATGGGGGAAGTTAAGGATGCCATTCAACAGCTCAAGAACAACAAAGCCGCTGGCAAGGATGGTATCGGAGCCGAACTCATCAAGATGGGCCCGGACAGGTTGGCCGCTTGTCTGCATCGGCTGATAGTCAGAATCTGGGAAACGGAACAGCTACCGGAGGAGTGGAAGCAAGGCGTTATATGCCCTATCTACAAAAAGGGCGACAAACTGGAGTGTGAAAATTATCGTGCAATCACCATCCTAAACGCCGCCTATAAAGTACTATCACAGATTCTCTTCCGTCGTCTATCACCTATAGCAAACGAGTTCGTGGGAAGTTATCAAGCAGGTTTCATCGACGGCCGCTCGACAACGGACCAGATCTTTTCCGTGCGGCAAATCCTCCAGAAATGCCGTGAGTACCAGGTCCCTACGCACCATTTGTTCATCGATTTCAAGGCGGCATACGATAGTATCGACCGCATAGAGCTATGGAAAATCATGGACGAGAACAGCTTTCCCGGGAAGCTCACAAGATTGATCAGAGCAACGATGGACGGTGTGCAAAACTGCGTGAAGATCTCGGGCGAACACTCCAGTTCGTTCGAGTCTCGGCGGGGACTACGACAGGGCGACGGACTTTCGTGCCTGTTGTTCAATATTGCGCTTGAAGGTGTCATGCGGAGAGCCGGACTTAACAGTCGAGGCACGATTTTCACGAGATCCGGACAATTTGTTTGCTTCGCGGACGACATGGATATTATTGGGAGAAAATTTGAAACGGTGGCAGATTTGTTCACCCGCCTGAAACGCGAAGCAACAAAAGTCGGGCTAATGGTGAATGCGTCGAAAACAAAGTACATGCTGGTTGGCGGAACTGAGCGCGACAGGACCCGCCTAGGAAGCAGTGTTACGATAGACGGGGATACCTTCGAGGTGGTGGACGAGTTCGTCTACCTCGGATCCTTGTTGACGGCTGACAACAATGTTAGTCGGGAAATACGAAGGCGCATCATCAGCGGAAGTCGTGCCTACTATGGGCTCCAGAAGAAACTGCGGTCAAGAAAGATTCACCCCCGCACCAAATGCACGATGTACAAAACGCTTATAAGACCGGTAGTCCTCTATGGGCATGAGGCGTGGACTATGCTCGAGGAGGACTTGCAAGCTCTTGGGGTTTTCGAACGCCGAGTGCTAAGGACGATCTTCGGCGGCGTGCAGGAGAACGGCGTGTGGCGGCGAAGGATGAACCACGAGCTCGCTCAACTCTACGGCGAACCCAGTATCGTGAAGGTAGCTAAAGCTGGAAGGATACGCTGGGCAGGGCATGTTGCAAGAATGCCGGACAACAACCCTGTAAAGATGGTGTTCGCCACGAATCCGGTCGGAACAAGAAGGCGTGGGGCGCAGCGAGCTAGGTGGATTGACCAGGTACACCAGGACCTGGAGAGCGTGGGTCACAGTCGAGGATGGAGAGAAGCGGCCATGAACCGAGGGAATTGGCGAAATATTGTTGGCGAGGCTTTATCAAGATAATTGATGTAAAGCCAAATAAGTAAGTAAGTAAGTCCTCCAGAATATGCTACAGAAAACGTTCAGGTTTCTCTTCAGAAAATTCTTTAGGACTCCCTTCTTTAAGACCTCCTGGCTTCTATACTGAAAGTCCTCCAGGAAGTCCTCCAGGATTCCCTTCAGGGAGTCCTCTAAGATGTCCTTTAGAAAATCCTCTAAGATTCTCTCTAGGAAGTTTTCCAGGATTTGCTCCAGGAAGACCTTCAAGATTCCTCCAGGAAGTCTTTCAGGTTTTCCTCAAGAAAGTCCTTCTAGATACTTTCAGAAGTCCTCCAGAGTTTCCTCTAGGAAGTCCTCCAAGATTCCTTCCAGGAAGTCTCCTGGCTTCTCTTCTGGTAGTCCTCCAGGATTATTGTTTATTGGAAGTCCTCCAGAATTCTCTCGAGGAAGTCCTCCAGGATTCCCTTCAAGGAGTCCTCTAGGATTTCCTTTGGAAAGTCCTCTAAGATTCTCTCCAGGAAGTTTTCCAGGATTTGCTCCAGGAAGTCCTTTAAGATTCCTTTAGGAAGTCTTTCAGGTTTTCCTCCAGGATGTGAAGTCCTCCAGGATTCCTTTCAGGGAGTCTTCCAGACTTCTCTTCAGGAAGTCCTCCAGGATTCTCGCCAGGAAGTCCTCTAGAATTCTTCCCAGGATTTCCTCTAGTAAGTCTTTCAGGAAGTTCACCAGTATTCCCTCCAGGAAGTTTTCGAGGACTCTCTCTAGGAAGTTCTTCAGAGCTCCCTCTAGAAAGTTCTCCAGGATTCCCTCCGGGATTCTCTCTAAGATGTCCTCCATAATTCTTTTCAGGAAGTGCTCTAGGCTTCTCTACTCGAAGTCCTCCTGAATTTTTTTCTGAAAGTCCTCCAGGATTGCCTCAAGGGAGCTCTCCAGGATTCCCTCCAGGAAGTCCTTCAGGGAGCCCTTCAGGATTTCCTCCAAGACGTCCTCTAGGATCCCCTCCAGAAAGTCTTCTAGGATTTCCTCCAGGAAGTCCACCAGGCTTCCCTCTTAGAAGTCCTCATAGGTTCTTTCTGGGAAATCCTCCAAGATTCCCTCCAGGGAATCCAGAAAGTCCTACAGAATTTCTTCCAAGAAGTCCTCCATAATTGTTTACAAGAAGTCCTCCAGAATTCCTTAGAGGAAGTCCTCCAAAATTCCCTCGAGGAATTCCTTCAGGATTTCCTCCAGGAATTCCTTTAGAATTTCCTTTAGAAAGTCCTCTAGGATTCTCTCCAGGAAGTTTTCCAGGATTTGGTCCAGAAAGTCCTCCAGGCTTCTTACAGGAAGTCTTTCAGGTTTCCCTCCAGGAAGTCCTCCAGGTTTCCCTTCAGGTGGAAGGCTTCCTGTAGGGAAGGGCTTCTCAAATAATAATAAATCTTCGAGCTGTTTAGTAGTCGAGAATTCCCTACAGAAAGTCCTCCAGAATTGCCTCGAGGAAATCCTCTAGGATTCCCTTTAGGAAGTCCTCTAGGATTCCCTTTAGGAAGTCCTCTAGAATTTTTTATAAAAAGTCCTCTAGGACTCTCTCCAGGAATTGCTCTAGGAAGTTTTCCAAGACGTGCTCCAGGAAGTTCTCCAAGATTCCTCCAGGAAGACCTCCAGGGTTTCCTCCAGGATTCCCCTCAGGAAGTCCGCCAGGATTTTTACCAGGAAGTCCTTCAGGCTTTTCTCCAGGAAGTCCTCCTGGATATCCTCCAGGATTCATTCCAGGGTGTCTCCGGGATTTCCTCCTGAAAATCTTCTAGGATTCCTTCCAAAAAGTCCTCCAGGATTCCCTACAGGGTGTCCTACAGGATTCCCTCCAGGGAATTATCCTAGATTCCGTCCAGGAAATCTTCTGGTCCAGATGGTGCTTTTCACCAGGAAGCTTTCCTTCATAATGTCTTCCAGGAAGTCCTTCACGGTTCCCTCTTAGAAGTCGACCAGTTTACTATTCAAGAAGTTTTCCACGATTTTCTTTAGGAAGATATGCAAAATTGCATTGTGGAAGCTCTCCAGTCTTCATTCTAACTAGTTTCCTGACATCCGTGAAGTCATCTAAAGTCCCTTCCAGATGTCCCTCAAGCGTACCCACTTGAAAGTTTTCCAAGATTCGTCCCAAGGAAGTTCTCCAGTATGCCCACAGGAAGTTCTCTAAGATTCCCTCCAAGAAGTTCTCTAGATTACCTTCCAGTACACTTCCAAGGAAAAAAAAGTTAAACTTACATTACAAAAAGCGATAGCAGATGTCAGGAAAGTAAGTGATATTTAGTAATGAAATTTTCTGCTTTCTCTCCTGAAACTTCAAAATTTTCTGGCTCAATTCCACAAGTGGTAAAATAGTGTGTGAAAAATACAATATAGTCAAACCTCCATGAAGGGACCATCGACTCATGGAAATATCGAGTCATGAAACAGAAATGCTAAGGAAAGCTGTTTGAGGGAATCATCATAGTAACCATGAAATTTTGTTCCTAGTATGGTTCCATGAGTCAAGATCGAGAATTTTTCTCTCGACTCACACCATGAACCAAACCATTTCACAATCTTTCCCTTGCCATCAAAATCTGTTTTAGGTTTAAGCTCTCAAACTCTTTCAAGTTCAAGCAAATTGCTCATAGATGTTTAGGAGAATTTCGCTAAAATATGTATACATCTCATCAAAATTTGAAAACGAATCTAGTAGACTCTGTCAATTTGCTTATGAACTGTATATTTCTGAGAAATTGGCTTCTGCAATCCGTTATGTGAATGTTCTCGATTATTCAATAGTGACTTGTTTGACTTTAATGTATCGAAATCTGTGAGAATTAGAGTTATAGAATAAGAGACAGTCTGGGGAACAGTACTAGATTCAAAACAGTGAATAAATAAATAAAATAAATGTTAAAGTCAACACCAAAAAAATGTGTAACAATAAATAAGTTCAAGAAAATATTTCAGCTATTGATTATTACTATCACGAAAATTCATATAGAAGTCGTTCGAAAACTCAAAACTCTTGTATGGAATATAAGCTTATTATATTTTATAAGCTTTGACTAAGGATCACTGTAATAGAGGTTTGCCAAGGGCGCAATGAGGCCATACTACGGCTTCTGGACCCTTAATACATATAAAATATAATGTTTTGTACAGAAAATGTAAGATTTCAATACAAAAAGTATCATACAGAGCTGACAATACCATGATACTATTGATGGGGAAACTTCAAACAGAGCCTGTAACTCAGCTTAGTGTTCTAAGAGCCATTCCCTAGTTATTAACTGTGAACTGTTGCCATTAATCTGCTATACCTTACAAACATTAGTAGTTTTCATATAAACATACAAACTGACTTAAAAATTGGTTGATGAATCGTATATTGATATCAAAAACAGTTTTTATCACACTACTTGTTGTATCATCTAGTCACGGTCGCCATGTAATCGTTTGAATTCTTCTTCTTATCATGTATCAGAAGACCATTTTTAAATGCGTAATGAAAATTTCCTTGACTTCCCTGGACGTAGAATATCATCGTTCCTGCCGCACGATATACGAATGCAGAAATGGCAGCTTTGGCAAAGAAAGCTCTCAGTTAATAACCGTGGAAGTGCTCATAAGAACACTAAGCTGAGAAGCAGGCTTTGTCCCAGTTTGGACGTAATGCCTAGAAGAAGAAGATTAAATTGAACATGTTTTAAACATGTAGAAAGCCATTCCTACATCTACAGACCACATGGTAAGCGATCGATCCTCCGGTACCAAAATGTTAGTCCTTTCCATAAACCTACTTTTCCCTTGGATGCAGAATACCCCACGGTGCCATTAGGAACAACGCTGGAAACAGACAGATTAATGGAATCGCGTTACACATTCGACACGTAACCAACGAACGTACGAAGCATATCCTCCTTCCATTTCAGTAAGGCCACAAGGCCGCAAACACGCAAAAGTACGTTTCCTTTCGGAGTTGCCACCGATGTACTTGTCCTGCGGAAAACCGCCACGTCAACACAGATAAAAAAAAAATAAATTGATATCGGCCGGCGTGTTCTTTTGCTGTGTATCAATAGCACTGCTTATTTTAATCAAGCACCAAAATACCGGGCCATCCTTAGCCGAGTTGTTAAAGTTCGCGGCTACAAAGCAAAGCCATGCTGAAGGGGTCTGGGATTCCCGGTCGGTCCAGGATCTTTTCGTGAGGGAAATTTCCTTCACTTCCCTGGACATAGAGTATCATCGCACCTGCCACACGATATACGAATGCGAAAATGGAACTTTGGCAAATGAATCTCTCTGTTAATAACTGTGGAAGTCCTCATAAGAACACTAAAATGAGAAGCAGGCTCTGTCCCAGTGAGGACGTAATGCCAACAAAAAGAAGATTTGCGACGGTACTGATGTGCAGACATTACTTTTTTTACTGTGCAGCACAAAAGCAACTGACACACGAGAAAGAGACATAAAACACAAACCGAAAACCAACGACGACTCGTCAACGGCGATGGCGGAGTTGGAAACGCAACCACATTCGATATAGCTAGCAGTGCCTGAATTACGGTCTCCGAGTCTCCGTATAACTTGATTAGAAACGCTACCGGCGCGTCACATAGCTGTTGTGGCAACCGGTGCCATCTCTCTTGTAGACTCTTCGTATTATTGGGTTTCGGTTTCCGTTGTCGCTCGCCTACACCGTCGGATGCGTTGACATATTCGGACGACGTGTTGTTTCCAGACGAAATGCGCTGGATAGCTAGCTATATACGCTCTGTTTAATCCATTTACTGTCACATTAAATCAAGAACAACGCAACGGTTTCGTTTCCAAGGATGTCATAAGGCTCTTTCTGTGGGTTCGTCATAGAAGGTGGAATTTAGAACAGCATTCTTCCGAGAGCTGGTGGTTTTGATCAAATTTAAGAACAACCCGTCGTCGTCCTTGGTTGGGAATGGGGAAATTTGTGTGAGTCACGGCGTGTATACGGTAAGGATTTATTACGAGAAAATAAATCAATATAGAAATTTAGTCCGAGGTCCTTCACTTCAATTTTTTTTCAGTGATTTATCCTAAAATGTACTCGTTGTTCCTCCTAGCACTTTTCAGAATTCCCTCCCAAGGCTTCTTCAGGAATTCTTCCAGGGATTCTACTTTGACTTCCTCCAAAAATGTGTCAAGTTTTACTGCAGTACTCTCCATTGGTTCCTCATAAAATGCCTTCGGAAATACTTCTAGGATCCCCCTAAAAATCTCAGATTTTCTTTTAAATTTCTATAGGGATTATCAAAAAACAACGTCACGCTCTCAGGAAGGTGAGAGGATTTAGGGAAATTTATATAAAGTTTACCGAAGGGGCTCATGCAGTATGAATTAATGGAGAATGTCAGGAAGAATTTTCAAAAGGAATCTAGGAGAAAATTCATTGAAGAATCTCTGACGATTTTTTTTGTCATGAACATTGATGAAATTCCGGCTAGAATCTTGAAAGAATTTACGAAGAAAACACTAGAGATGTTGGCGTAAAACACTGAAAAAATTATTCCACTTGGAAACATTAAGGATTCCTTAGTGAATTTCCAAAACTCATATATGTTTTTATTCTTAAAGGCAAGATTTCATTCAGCTTTATTGAGAAAATTCCAGAATAAAATCAGAAACGATATAGGAATGAATCAGTGAAGATATTCCTGTAACATTTCTTGAAGTGCATGGAGGAATAATTGGACATATCATTGGAGTTACCAACGCATATTTCCCCAATGTTATTTTTTTAGAGGATCTATAGAAGTTCCTCTGTTCGGGGAATCCATTATGAATGCCTGCTGGAATTCGTCAGAGCATTTCACCACGAATTTCTATGGACATACTTCCGATGATTGCTCAACAAAGTCCTCCTACAGAAATCTCCAGGGGCGCCTCCAGGAATTCTATCAATGTTCCTCTGATGTGCCTTACAGGTACCCGTAGTTTTTCCTGGAAAAAAATCCTGCGGGAAATCCCCAGGAGAATTCCTCCACGAAAATCCCAGAAATTCCTTCATGAGCGTGATGCATGAGTTGCTTCAGGGATTTTCTGCAGGAATTCTCCTGGGGATTTCCCGCAGGATTTTTTTCCAGGAAAAACTACGGGTATTTCCATCATAAATTACTCTTTAGATTTCAGTCCACAAAATCCTTTTAGAATTTTCGCCAGGAACTCCTCCGAGGATTTCCTCCAGGAAAAATACGAGTATTTCCTTCTGGGATTCCTACGGGGATACCCCACAAGAGCTCCTTCTTGGATATTCTCCAGGAATTCCTCCGGAGATTTGTACCAGGAACTCCTCTTAAGGTTTTCACAAGGAGCTCCTCCAGGGATTTCCTTCGGAAATTCCTCCGGGACTTTTCAACAAGAATTTTTCTAGAGTACCTCCGAGAATTCTACCATAGTTACGACGGGAATACTTTTGGAGCTTCACCGTGTATTCCTTCGGATTTCATTCATGGATTCTCAAGAAATTCTGTCAAAGTTACTCCAGCTCCACCAGTTTTTGGAATTCCTTTGGAAATCCACTAGGATTTGCTCAGAGTTGCTCTGGGATTTCCTCCATAGTTCCTCCAGGAATTTCTCCGAACTTTCTCTAAAAATATTAAGCAGCTTCTCCAGCATTTCCTTCGTAGTCCCTGCAAGTAGTTTTTCAGAGCTCCACATGAAATGTCTATGGAGTTCTTCATGGAATTTCATCAGAGTTTCTCCGGGAATTCCTTCAGATTTATTCTGGGACTTTTTGGAGCTCCACTGGGAATCCTTCGGATTTCATGCATCGCTCCTCTTGTATATTTTTCTGAATCTCTTGGAATTCTTCACAGTACCTCTAGTAATTCCTCGGAAATCCTACCGGATTCCATCAAGAATTCCCTTTTTTGTTACTTCAAAAAATTCCATAGATTTCCACTAGGAATTCTTCCAGAGTTCCTCAAGAAATTTCTCAAGCTTTTCTCCAGGAATTCTTCCATAGTTCCTCGTGTAATTTCTCCGAAGCTCCACAAGAGTTTTTTAAAAACTTCTAGCAATTCTTCCTGACTTTCTCCGGCTCATTCCTCTGGATTTCATCCAGCAGCAAATCCTCAGAACTTCCTCCAGATTTCCACCGAGAATTCTTACAGAATTCTTTAAAAAAAATCCAATGGAGTTCATCTAGCGATTCCTCTAGACTTCATCCAGTAGTTGCTGAAAAGTTTCTCCGTACCTCCATCGGGAATTCTTTCGAATTTACTCCAAAGTTTCTCGTGGAATTTCTACGCGGAGTTCCTAGACCAGTTCTTCCAGAAACGCCTCTGGAGTTCCTCCAGAAAAGCATCCGAAATTCCTCCAGGAATGCCTCTGAAGTTCCCCCAGGAATGGCTCCAGAGTTCCTCTAGGAATTGCTCAGGAGTTCCTCCAGAGCTCCGTCGAGAATCCTTCAATAGTTCCTGCGGAAATTCCTTCAAAGTTCAAAGTTACTCCGGGAATTTCTGCAACTTCTCCAGAGTTCCTCCAGGATTTGTTTCATAGTTTTTTTGGAATTCGTTCTGAGTTTCCATAGGATTTTTTTTATTTTCTCCAGTACTTCTGTAGAAGTTCCTCTAGAAAATCCTCCAGGAATTCTTTCAAAAGTATTGCCGGGAATTCCCTCATACTTCCTCTATAAATCCTCCAGGAATTCTTTTAGAGTTTCTCTGGGAATGCTTTTGGAGATCCACCAAAAATTTCTCCAGAGTTCCTTTGAGGTTTCCCCCATAATTCCTTCAGGAATTCCTCTTAAGGTTCTCTAGAAAATGTTCCGCAGCTCCTCCAGCAAATCCTCCGAAACTCCTCCAGGAATTCCTTTAGAGGTAATCCAAGAAAATCTTCAGAGTTCCCCATGGAATTTCTGCGTAGTTTCTCCAGGAATTGGAGCTTGACCGGGAATTTCTTCGGATTTCCACCCAGTTCATACAGGAATTTTAGTTTCTCTAGGAATCAAGAATGGAAAAAAATCAGCTCTAACGACAAACAACACGGTATAAGGATGGTCCAAGAGGGCCGTCGCTCTTGCAGCAACATGATTTCAACACCTCACCACGCACGCTAATCATAGATATACCGAGCATCCGATGAATAGTTTGTCGTATGACAAAGGGTTTGTCGGATATTGGAACATTTTGTGATCAATGCGAATCAATTTAAAATCCACGGATAAACTTTCTCACATACTATACACGATTGACTTTCAGATTAAATACAACAAGCTAGGAGACAAATCGTGAAGTGCAATCAGAAAAATCCTATTAAATTATGACATTGATTCGCAAACAATTGCTCGTCAACTCACAGGCTGAGCGATTCATTTTTCGCGAAGCGGAATTTGTTGTGATGGCTTGACGACTAAGGGTTTATCGTTGTTGCTATGATCGCATGATAAAGAACAACCACGATGCATCATTTGATTTGTCATGATCACTAGATTTCCATCCTTGCTAGGAATTCTTCAAAGTTCCTGAATTCTTCTGAAGTACTCTTAGAATTCCCTTAGATTTTCTTCGAGAAATCAGTATTCTTCTGAGAAATCCTACAGAGTTCCTCCAAGAAATCTCCTAGAGTTTTTTTTTATATTTCTAAAGATTTGCTCCTAGAACTCCTCCAAATCTCCCTCAGAGCCCTCCTGGAATCCCTCCGGAGTTCTTCCAGAAATTCTCTTGAAGTTCCTCTCCAGCAATTCCTCGGTAGTTCAGAACTTTAATTATTTCTGATTTCCTCGCTTCGGAGTTCCTCTAGGATTTTTCTCAGACATCCTCCAGTAATCCTTTCAAAGTTCCTTAGGAAAGTCCTTCGAAGCTGCACCTGTAATTCCTTCAAATTTTCTTCGTGCATCCGTCGGGATTTCCTTTAAGAATTCCTTCGCAGCTCCTCCAGGAATTCATCCGGGGTTTCTCCAGGGTTTTTTATAATTCCTTCAGACTTGTTCCGGGAAATTCTCCAGAGTTCCTCTGAGAAATACTCCAAAAGTCCTTCGGAAAATCCTACCACACGCTATACGAATGCGAAAATGGCAACTTTGGCAAAGAAAGCTCTCAGTTAATAACTGTGGAAGTGCTCATTGCACACTAAGTTGAGAAGCAGGCTTTGTAGCAATGAGGATGTAATACCACCAAATCTAGAATCCTCAATATTCCATAGAACAGTAATGTTCATTAAAAAATCAATCTATTTAAGTGTATCAAGTTTTTTTTTTTAAATTATAAAAGTTTCCATTTTATAACACGTCAAATAAAATCTTTAACTTACATTTTCGAATGATTGATTATATTTCGATGCCTATTTTTGCAATAATATTGCTCTACTAGACACGCCGCGTCACGAGTGTGTGAAAGGCAGCCAAAACCGAGTGGGTGATTTTCCCCGAAGGTATCCTTTTCCAGGCGAAAGACCGTTCTGTGGTTGGCCTGTATAGGAGCAAAGTGAAAATTCGTTTTTCAAAAGCTGACAAGCGTGAAAGAATTCGAAACGATGGCTGAATGATTTTTCACAACGGTTCTGGAAACTACTGTGAAAACCATCTGGTGAAGTTGTTCTAGGAAATTTCCTAGCAATGCATAGGATTTCATTAGTCAGAATGGTTTCTAGAGAATTGTTTCATTATTCGGAGGGTTGCAACAGCTTCTGTAACCAACACACAATGGTCGGAAAAAAACGAAGTTTGGCCAAAACTAGTTTTATCGCTTTAATCGATGAAATATGTAATCTGAATATGTTATTTGGCGTTTTTATTGTTTCAGAAGGGGTTATTCACATATTACGTAACTTTTTTTTAAAAGCTTTTTTTAATTAGAAATGCAATCAAATTTGGCTGAAAGCACAAATTTTGTTTGTATTTCAACGAGTTTGATCAAAATATGCATCAAGATTGGTAAAATATATTTTATACCAACTTTGTATGAAAAATATCGTCAAAATGTATGAAAATATTGAATTATTCAAAAAGCTCTAACTTGCAAATCAGCAAATTTCTGCAAAAAATTTAAACGTTTTTTGTAAGATCTAAGGATGCATTTTAAAGTGCAATATTCGAAATGGCGGCGACATGACGCGACAAGAGTTGTTTTTCATGTTCAAAATCATCAAAATTACCAAAGTGTAATATTGAACGGTATAAAAACTTCAACCAAATATATTTTTCCATTCTCATGCTCGATAAAAGTGTTGAACCATAAGCTTTCAGATAGTGTGTAACTTTGGGAAAATAATGCATTCCTTAAATATGAAGTTTGTACTTAATTTTATTGTAACATTTTTCAATTTTTTGACTTCAGTCAGTTTGACGTCATAAAAGTCAAAGAAAATTTAATTTTAGTTCAATTTCAATTAAGAATCATAATAATATAATACATGAGGTATATTTTAAAATGATAAAAATCATAAAAATCTCAAAAAAGTGTTTTGGTAGTTTTGGCCGCTCCTTTATATGGAGTCCGACCATTGTGCAACAGACTAGTTTTGAAAAATTATTGTCGGACTACAATACAACAACGAACCTCAATCAATGTTTCACCGATGGCAAATTAAAAACCACTCTGATAGACACGCCAATAAACCAACCATCGTAATCTGGATTTACACGAGCGATGGCATCCACATAATTATCCACTTCACTGATCAAACCATGACCTACGAGCGAGCGATCAAAAAGGAGTCCATCATATCGAATAGCTCAATTGTGTTGAAGTGCAAATTCCACGAGTTTATCATCGGTGCGAATAAAACAAAAAATGCCAGTCCCATAGAAGCGCATACAAACAGCAATCAGTTTTATTGGTTTTCCATGGAAAAATTGATCCATACACGTGTGACTGTTGTTTGATGATGAACGAAGATATGTGAGCAACCCATAACTCGATTTCAATGAATCCAATTACACACTTTATTGGCAATACCTAACAAATAATAATGTGTTTCCATTTGGAAATTCAGATTGACTACATGCACCCAAAAAAATTAACAAAATGATGAAACAAAACATTTTTATCGCTTCAAATCATGAGCCATAAATTGGAAATGTAGTCACGGTCGCCATGTACCCGACCGAAGCTGAATCTGCGGGGAGTACAAATCGAAGGAAATTTAAATTCAACTAGAGCAAGTAGCGGAACCGGAACAAGAGAGCCTAGCTAGACCTCGAGCGAAGACGCGGACGATGAAAAGAAGCCGCAGCAGCATTTCCGCTTGGAGAGCCGAAGTAGAAAAGCGAAAACAGATTAATTTGATTCGATTAAGAGTTCGTGTCGTCTTCGGGGGAATTGGAGCCGATATTTTTCCATCGTTTCCTGACATTTTCCTTCTGCTGTGACAACAGGAAATGGGTGGGGCGACAAACCGAGCCTGCGGGCTGCTAAACACGGGCATCAGAATTATGTTACTACAGCTTTGATGGTCGCCAGTCGGTGGTGATCACGTTAATTTGGCTTGTTAGGAACTTGTTTGCTTTCCGGCCGGTTTCGTCTCTTCGAAGTACGTCAAAGTTGCGCTCTGGTCGTCTCGACGTCTGCAGTGAATCCGTGGCCAATGCGACAATGTGGCTGGAGGTCTTCATGATGGGTCATAGAGGATAATATTTCTAGGGTTTCCAGTGAAGGGGACGAACTTTGCGATTAAACTATACAAATTTGCTTCTAATGAATAGATTACATCATATAAAATCAATCCCAAATAGATAAAAAAGATTGAGCTGTCTCGATGTCGAATACAAATCCAGTTTAGGCAATAGGGTAATAGATGGCGCCAGCGGCAAAAAGTACAGACAACAACCTTTCGAACATTCAGTTTTTCTCACCGGCCGCCGAGTGGCGACACTAATGTTTGTGTTCTACTCACTGATCGCGCTACGCTGGATTCTCAAATTTTTTTTAACTTAATCATTAACTTTTAATCTTTTTAACTCAAGCGCATGGAAGAATGGTAGTCGTTAACTGTCAAAACGTATGGAAAATAATGAAAAACGTGAATTACAAACAATTAGGAAACTGGATCGAAGAAATAGTGATTAGAAATCAAGCATAATGTGAATACATAGCTTTTTGTATTTAATTCATGTTCTATGGTACTTTTTTTGCTTAAAGATTTCGATTTCACTACCACTGAGACAGAGCAATCTATTGCCTTTTCAGTTTTGAATATCACCCTATTGTCATACTCATAATGGTCTCCAATTAGTCAAACAAAATGTAGGCGGTAGAAAAATGTAACCATTAATATAAAAACAAAACAAGATTTGTTTGAAACTTGTGGAAAAAACACTACATAACGATGCTGAAGTGTGATATATGTACGAAACTCGATTCTCATAGTATTTCCAAGGGATTCTCTAAAGAATACTACTTGTTTTCCATATAACTTTCACAAGATTTCCAAAGCTGCTACCGAATCCTCTCAGAATTTCCACAGAACATTCACAAGAAATTCAGCTTTGCCGTATGGTTCCCAATGTTCGTTCACTTTCCCCGCAGTAGTTCTACACAAATTGCAAAGTATTTTAACATAACGCTCATAGAATTCCCACAGTATTGCCACTGAAAACCTAATTGAAAAATTTCAGATAAAAATACATATGCGAAAGTGAATCATGGTAGTGCTAAATACTCTGTATTTAGTAAAATTTCAAAACTTGTTCTTCTTCTTTCTGGCGTTACATCCCCACTGGGACAGAGCCTACTTCTCAGCTTAGTGCTCTTGTGAGCACTTCCACAGTTATTAACTGAGAGCTTTCTGTGCCAATGACCATTTTTGCATGTGTATATCGTGTGGCAGGTACGAAGATACTCTATGCCCTGGGAAGTCGAGAAAATTTCCAACCCGAAAAGATCCTCGACCGGTGGGATTCGAACCCACGACCCTCAGCTTGGTCTTGCTGAATAGCTGCGCGTTTACCGCTACGGCTAACTGGGCCCCTTCAAAATTTTTTACTGTTTTCCTATGGATGATTTAATAAACATGTTCAATATAACTGTTTGACTTTACCCCATAAATTTTGCATCCATGATTCAATTTTTTTATCGGGCAAATTGTCTGAAACTCGTTAGTAAGATGCATATTGTTGCAGAGCTTTTATAAAAAACCTTGTCGAGATCGATCAAGAATGCCAAGAAAATAATCCGTCCCCCAATCTAAACGTATACGATGAACATGTTTAAAAAAGTTTAAATTTAAATGTCATTCATCTATCGTACGCTTTTTTATGAGATATATTGGACATTGCTTCCTTGACAATTTTGCAACAGATGTACAAGAATCGTATCGTTTGTACCGTTTTGATTCATATTCTGATAACTGAAGACTTACGGTGACTTACAACTCTCAAACTCTCAACGTCTGACTTTTCATTGAAAATGAACTTTAAAAAATCATCAACAAATTTATATGTGAACTTTTCTACGTTGTAACCCGTAAATAAAAAAAAAGAATTTTACCACAAATTGTTGTAATTCTGCTACAATTTTTTCCAGCATTCATATTCAAATTATATAAATAATTACTAAACTTGACATGCACTTAAAATGCTTGCAAACAAGAAATGAATACTGTAAACAATTTATTGTTTTATCTAAAATTTATTTGAAAATTCAATTTTATTGTTATCAAAATGCTCTTCCTTGAGCTTCTCTCAACAAACTTTACCTAGCATCAATTCCTCCAAACTGCCAAGTTCCTTCTAACACTGTTGAAATCTTCCTTAGATTAGTCAGCATACACTTCTCGCTTTTTTATTCGACGCCTATTGACCTTTAAATCTTAGTTCCTTTCCATGCTTCAGGCTAAATCTCCACGAAGAGGTTCTGCTTCCGCGTCCAGGCCCTGTCTCTTCGATTTCAAGAATATCCATTTCAAGTATCTGGACAGAACTTTAGATTGTTTTATGACGTGATGCTGTTGGATAAACTATATGTATTTCGTGTTATACACCAGTATGTGACCATAACCTCATATTGGTGCATGGCATTATAGCTACAGCTATAACACCAAAGGTGGTGTTCAGGCTAAAAAATATAAAAAATGTTGAGCCGTCGTACGATATGAGTGAGTAGGTTTACAGAAGTGTCCTTCTGAGGCCCTGCCGGAACCGAATCCAGGGAATCCGGAATTAGCTAGAACCTCATATTGGTCCATTGGATTGGTTGTAGGACATTTCCCAGAAAGTCAAACCCCAGAACGACATTCCCCAGAATGACGTTCCCCAGAAACCCATTCCCCAGAATAGGACATTTCCCAGAAATCCATTCCCCAGAATGGGACATTCCCCAGAACAGGACATTCCCCAGAATGGGTTTTATACGTTTGTAAAGAGTGGAAAAAAATTGGTAGTTTAGTTTTTTTGTCGTTAAGAAATGTACCTACTGAATTGATTCGAATTCTTGATACAGACGTCAATTCACCCAAAATATTATTTTGTCAAATTCATTATTATGGATCTCAAGCGAATAAAATCGGAATTGAGTTAAAAAATCTTTTGAACGGCGAGTGTTTGCTTCCTTTTTCTCAGGCAAACCATCTAAGCTGCCGTCCATAAATCACTTGGTCTTCTATGGAAGGAGTGGGGGGGTGGTTGTGGCATACAAATTTCAAAAAATCAAAAAATCACGAAGGGGGAAAGAGGTGGTTTTGTGGCTAAGTGGTTCGGCAGACCCAACCATAATCTTAGGAGAAAAATGCTGTTTAAAAATTTTCTTAATTGTGTCTTGATTAATTTCATAATTGTGCTACCACCTCACCGAATGACCCGTTTCCCCGAATAGTGATGCAGTTCAAACAGGTGCAAGAATAGTCTTTAAGGACTGGGTGCTGAACTAGAATAAGCATAAGCATAAGCATAAGCATAGATGACCGTACAATTCGTAGTTGCTACTCCGTGATTGACCAGAACAATCGAAGTTGCACAGGGAATTAATGAATGGGGCTTGGGATTAGCTTACCATTCTTCAATGTGCACAAATCGAAAGCTCAAATTTGAAAGTCAATAACGGCGCCGGCCACGTCCTTACGGTCATCGGGGAAGGGAAGGAATGTTAGTGTGACTACCGTTGTTACTAGAGACCGAGATCACCTCTGCATCTCCACGGTTGTCATGGAGAGGATATTGGGTTAGTGGGATAAGGTAAAGATCTGGGAGTCACCAATGTTTGGTGATGCGAGCCATGATATAATCACGCCTAACCGGATTCGCGAAATAATTCGATAATCGCATTAAACGCCGCACAAGTGTTCGTCACTCGCCCACGCAAGAGCAAGCGACGCGATCAATAGATCAAACACTACTAGCGATCCGCGGCGCTTTTTCATTTCTCTGAGCGAACGACGCGCGACAAGTTTGATCCTGCTCCCATCACCAGCCCCCGCAGGAGCAAGTGTCAAGGTCGAAGGATCAAACACTACTCTTAAGGACTGGGTGCTGAACTAGAATGAATGATTAACAATTAAAAGAAGTAGATAATATAGATTTGAACGTCATCCTCGACTAAATATATCTTGCCAAAAATGCCAATGATATTGAAACTCGAAAGAACCGCCAATCAAGTGAAGAAGGGTGCATATTAGATGGCCGGTTCGTTACCACCTCGAAACACAAAAGTTATGATAATTATAAGAGCTAAAAACTTTTCGGAAACTAGGCTATTCGGGGAAACGGGTTGTTCGGGGCACTGGCATTCTGGGAACTGGCGTTCGGGGAAACGACATTTGGGAAACCGAAATTCGAGGAAAAGTAGCTCAACCGTTTAACATAAGCTGTTCCTATATATGCCATACTGTGTTTTATGATCAAACTTGATCCAAGCTATTGTTTTTTTTGTAGATTCATAGTTTTTCTTCCTTCTGTTAAAATTGGCTGTTCTTTCTTCCTTCTTTTAAAATTGGCTGTTCTTTCTAATTGTACTTTCAAAGGGAGATTGGTGTAGTGTAATATGTCACAAAGTAAAATAATGGAATTTCAGCTTTCAATGGTTTCAATAATGGTTTTTCGGCTTTCATGGCATATTCTCCCTTCTTTTGAACATATGCTGTTCTTCCTAGGTTTATTGTCTAAATAATTAGGGATGGTACACATATTATGTCACGCTAAATTTTAACTTTTTTGACGAGTAAATCGTCAAAAAATATAAAAATCGTCCAAATGGTTCGAATTACATTTCCGACCATAGGTGGTTAATTTTAAAGAATTTTTGATTTAAAGATTCTCCATTCAATAAATGAAAGACTGCAACAAACCGAAAGTCCTACCGTTAAAAATAAAAAAAAAAAAAACAATACGAAAATGTTTTACCTATGAAAATTATGGTTTTCCTCGAATTTTCCAGTTAGATGCATTCACTATTTACTATTTACCATTTTCCTGGATTTGAACACCTTAAAGATCTCTTGTTATTTTTTTCTGGGGAATGTCCCATTCTGGGGAATGGATTTCTGGGGAATGTCCAATTCTGGGGAATGGCGTTCTGGGGAATGTCGTTCTGGGGAACGTCATTCTGGGAAATGTCGTACAATCCATTGGATTATATCTATGATGTTCAGGATAAAAAATCATGAATTTTGAGCCGTTGCACGGTAGTATTCTTTAAATTTAAAAAATGTCCCCTTTTGGTACATTCAGGAACCAGTGCCAGGTGACCGGGTATCCGAAATGGCCAGAATCAATGAGAAACAATGAGAAAACGACCTTCTGGCAGCTTTTTACTTATAGAAAGTACACAATGAATAATTTTATCATCGCTAATCTTGAAAACCCGACTTTAACCGTCACTTCTGGAACGAATATACCCCATTCGAATCCGAAATTACTCCGGAACCAAGTGACAAATTCGATTCCTTCTGAAACATAATAAATCTTGAAGAGTATAAGGTTTTTTTTTTTGAGACAAAAAGATCCAAAATCGGTCTATAATTGGCCAAGTTGTGATTTTTTAAAGTTCATTTTTAATGAAAAGTCAGACGTTGGGGGTTTGAGAGTTAATTCATTAGAGAGCACTATGCAGCTGAAATGTATGAAACTTCTTATCTCCTTGCAAAGTCCAATCGGTTATTTATGTGACCACGGTAACGAGTAAAATTGACACCGCTCAAATGTCAAATTAGTTAACCCGTGCATCGGCCCGTTGTGAACTATTAAGTGTGGTGATGAAAATAACGTTTGAACATGTTTATTGCTCCTCATATTCTCATATTCCGAAAATCCTAATTCAAATTTTGAACAGCATGAATTTTTAGCAATTGAATTAATAATATCGCAAATGAATTTATCTGAGTTAGTTCTTACGACCTTGAGCTGCAGAATACTAGGTTGAAATTAGCGTTATGGTCATTCAATTTGAGATTCAAATGATTGTCATTTGCTGAAAATTTATTGACATCTCGTTATATCTCATTTTTTTTTCTATGATTCCAAATATTCTTCAAGACAATAAACTCCACTGTATGAAAATACAGTAAAATTTTCATGAGTTCTATTCCTCAAATCGATTTGAACTCATGGAACCATAATAATTAACAAGATCTTTGCAAGCCTATTGGAACAATTATCTTCTCATTCCTCAAATATCACAAACAAGTGTCAAAGTAGCTCTCGACTTCCTAACAATGCATAAATAAGAACCAAGAAGAATACAGTCCTAACAAAATCATTTGAGATTGTAACTCCTAAAATATTAAAAGTTCGCTTTGATATTTCGGGAATTCCCGGATTTTTTGAAAAATATCTTGGGATTCGGGATTTTTTAGATTCCGGGATTTTTGTCCCGGGAAATCCCGAGCAAGACCCTCTAACGGGAACCCCAGAATTCAAACTAGAGGCACAGAATTTACAATGGAATTGATGAATCCACATTGACTTCCTAGGACCCACAGGAAACACACTGGTATCCACAATGGTAACAACACTGGAATCCAAACTGACATCCTAGGATCCACACATGAATCAAAGGTTTCATACTGGAACACTAGGATCCACACTAGAATACCAAAATCCATACTGGAATACAAAGATCCATACTATAACACCTGGATCTACACTGGAACCCAGCATACACACTGGAATCTCAGAATCCACACTGATTTCCCTGAAGCCTAGGATCCCTGGCGAAATCCACTGAAATCCTGCAATTCACATTACAATTCCAGAATTTACATCGAAATTAAACTGTTATGAAAGGATCACCAGTGAAATACCAAAATCCAGGGTGGAATCCTAAGATCCACACTGGAATCCTACAATATACACGGGGATTCCAAAATTCACGAGTTATGGAAGTGGTTTTGTATCTGACGGATTTCACGCCAACTCGACACGCGATTGGCAGCACCCCTTCAGCATTCAATGAAACTTTCTGGATGTCAGAAGTATGTGAAATTAAGATACTTTGCATATATATATTTTTTTTAATCGATCTAGACTAACATTTGGAAAGAGTCAAAGTTTTTTTTACTTTTTTTATTAACCCGTATAACTCAAAAACGGTAAGACCTACAAAAAAGTGTTGTATGATTCAAAACTTTAAAGTTTATTTAAAAAAACGGCCACTTCAGATTTTGATCATCCTTAAGCAAAAAGTTTCGTAATTAAATTTACTAAAAGTCGTCCATACATTCTAAATTGGGCATATTTTAGAGAAAAAAGTTTTTCTAACATCGATTTTTTTAAGTCCAAAATGAATTTTTTTATTTTATTTTTATTTCGCTTCAAATAGTCTAGTATGATCAAATTTTCAAGTGATAAATGAGTTTTAATCACAAAATAGATCATATTTGTTTTTTTGGGAGTAGTTAAAAGAAATAAAACGGAATTATACAGAGATTTTTTTTAATTAAATTCAATTGATCACGCACCAAACCGCTTATGAGAAAATCAACTCCGTCTAACACTCCGATGGGGTTTTTTATGGTTGGAAAGATATCACAATAATATTTAATTTCTTATTTGGTCAAAGCCAATCTTAACAGGTGTCTGGAAAGGGTCAATATTATGCTTATGAAAAAAGTCGTGGTTAGTTTTTATTTTTATTATTGCTATATATCCTAAAACGTAGTATCTGCACATGAATATTTACATTATTTTTGGGCTTTACTGAATTGGTATACCGTTTGGCTGCAATTTGTGTATCACTAATAGGCATAAAACAATGATATTTTTGGGTACCAGGGACAGTTTTAACCTTATCAAACAATTCCACCAATTCCTCTGACATTTTAACATATTGTTCATTAGATATATAACAGAAATTTAATTTGGTGATACATGTATCAGTTTGTTTCACTGCCCAGTCGAATAGTTCTCGCGGAGTTGCGATTGTGTATCCATAGTATTTTGCAAGACATGCTCTTTTTGCCATTCGCTTGAGAGTGCCACCAATAGCGTCACAGGGGCCTTTGCCGTGAGATGTGGCAAAAAGTGACACTCTGCTTCCAATCCATGTATTTTCTTGAAATTACATAAGCTGACAATTTTTTTTTATGTTTATAATGAGCTGCAGCTCCATCTGACTTAAAAATAACTTTTGATTTGTTTAACAAAATTTATCAATTTTGAAATAAATAGTTGAACTGCTACTGTGTCATGGGTCGGGTATTATAATAAAACTAACATTTTCCAATTTATTATCTTTTTTATGGTAAATCTAGAATTGGTGTGTCGTTGCTTGGGAATTATTCCAGTGATATCCTTGAGCAGCGTTATAATTTTCAGAAAAGTCGCTAATTACCAGTTTTTAACCTTGTTTTAAGGAGTCTTTTTTGTTCCGTAGAAAAGCAAACTGTTATTTGCAAATAAAATCATGAGTTATGAGCTTATCAACTTTTTCTAGGTAGATAACAATACAAACATATTCATTATTTCTTATTCATCTGGCGTTTAACGCAGGTACGTTTAGTAAGTTTTTTTTCACAAAACTTTTTCTAGAAGAGAATTTAATGGGGTATGGATAATGTTGTTACTTTTCAACGTTTGCAATACCTTTCAAACCATAAAAATCCGTCGGATTGTTAGACGGGGTTGATTTTCTCATAGGATTGATTGCCTGCATTTAAAAAATATAATCACTGTATAATTCCATTTTTTAACTATTCTCAATAAAAAATACAATCTATTTTCTGATTCAAACTCATTTATCACTTGAAAACACAATTATATTTGACGCTATAAAACAAAATGTTTGAAAAAATAAATTTCAGTTTGGGACTTAAAAAATTTGAAGTTGGACAAACTTTTTTCCCTAAAATATGCCCAATTTGCAATGTATAGACGACTTTAAGTAAATTTAATAACGAAACTTTTTGCTTAAGGATGATCAAAATCTGAAATGGCCGTTTTTTAAATCGACTTCAAAGTTTTGAATAATATTTTTTTTTTTCGGTGTAGAAAATGTGTTTTTATTTTTTCAATATTTTTCTATAAAACGTCAGGAAATTTCACGACAGTCCCCGATACAACACTTTTTTGTAGGTCTTATCGTTTTCGAGTTATACGGGTTTATTAAAAAAGTAAAAAAAAACTTTGACCCTTTTCAAATGTTAGTCTAGATCGATTTTGAAAAAACAAAGTATGTAAAGTATCTTAGTTTCACATAGTCTTCACACCCAGAAAGTTTCATTGAATTCTGAAGGGGTACTGCCAATCCCTTTGTCGAGTTGGCGTGAAATCCGTCATTGGTAGTCCTAACTGGAATTCAATAGGTTTTCAGGAATTACCAAGGATTCCAAAGAAGTTCTCAGGTTGCATTGTGCATTGATGGTACTCATCAAATCGTGTCATTTATGCTAATATGATTTTAAATCACTCAAATAACGATTTTACCCTAGGATACAATTTAATTCCCATATTCGCATCTACGATGACTCCAGTTACTATGGGAAAACCCAGTACTGTTATATAAAAGAACCTTTTTGGCTCTGCCAGCCGTTCGACAATGTCAGCAATTTAGATGAAATGAATCCCTTTTTCTAGGAATGTTAGTAATGCGGTTTACCTGATCAACACAGCAAAAAGAACAACGATTACCACAACACGGGTTGACGGGCCAAACTGAATTTGCTCAGATTGATTGTTTACTGAACTGATGATGAGGTTGGCATCAGTTGGAATCTTGCGTAGGTTGTTGTTTGATTACGAAGCATTGATTTGTATCCTAAATTGGATTATGGTTTTGCTATTTAGACGATGGCAATCAATTTTGAACTTCCAAGCTCAGAAATGTACGTTCGAACTGAATATTCTATGTTATCTGCTTGTAAAGTTTCAAAGTACTCAAATCCAAACATTGACGGTTGACAAAAAGCTCTTACTGTGAGAGTGATAATAAACATTGAGCTATGAATCAGGTTTTGTCTCAGTTGATTTTCACTGAAAATTGATGTGATACAAAATAATTAGAATTAACCCAAAAACCTAACAGATGTGACTAAAATGTTAACTCTTGATTTCATTCAAGATAGCATACATATCCTACATGTTCTGGAATCGCTTTTCCTTCGTTCTCTCTGTTGACTACCATTCCATATGTATATACTTAATACATAAAAAGGCTAATACCAGGCTAATCTTCAAATAACTTCGGAAAAAATACCACCCTTCAATCTGTGCAAATGATAACATGGGGTATTAAGATAACACGTTCGTTTTCTCACCCGGCTCCAACCCGCCGGAAATAGGAAGCCCCCGAAACATAAATCCATCCCCTGGTTTCGTAGAAGAAAAGTCATACCGAAATCGAGCAACAGCTGCTGCTGCTTCATGCATTACCTGGCATAGGGGGTCCTTGTGGGAGACACCATTCCCCATCCCATAATCACACACACACTTTTTTCAGATGGCACTTTCTTGTTTGTTCTTCCATAATTAATGCACAGCACAAGACAGACAGCAGGACACGAACGGGGAGGGAGGCGTTCATCAGCCTTTTCTTTGCTGCTGATTTTTCTTTTTCTTCTTGTGTGCCCAAGTTTTCTTCAAGTCTGTGACACCAGTCTTGGGGTTGGGCCGGTAGGGGTTCTTTTTGATTAGTTGGCGACTACTACAATTGTTAGTGGAACTTTTTCTTCGACCATGTTCTCCGCGTGGTCACGGGTCAGTAGGATTAGTTTCTTCTTTGAGTTAGTTTGATTTTTTTTCTGTTTGTTAGTCATTTAGTTTGTTAGTAGGCATGCAATTATCTTAAAATCTAGGTGTTAGTAAATCAATTTCATGCAAGTCTACATGCTACATATTGTTAGTTGGATTAATGTTTGTTATCAATTTTCTTCTTGATTCTTATAGGTTCTTCTTCATAAGTTGTTGCGCTTTCTTTACTTGTAGATCGATGAGCATGCATGTTAAGAGATTTGCAGTAGATTTCTAATAGACTTTTCTTCCATGAACTCCTAATGAATGGAAAATATCGATTAATGATTATTTGGAAGTCATTGAAATATTCAATAAGACAAGAAGAAAAGAAGATGATAAGGCATCTTGTGAAAATACAGCTAATTCGGGTAATTGACATATTTCAAACAAAAGCATTTTCTCAGTTGTTATTTAAAGAGCTATGCTAAAAAGATCTTATCTGGTACTTAAGTGCTTGATGCATGAAATTCTTGTCTTGTAAAGCAAAATGTGAACCGTGGGATTCATTCTCACGAAGTCAGGTCCATTAAAATTTCATGACCATTTTTGCATGTGCTTCACCGTTCCATATTGAAGTTATGAGTAACGGATAAAACCAGCAGTTCTTTGAGAAAAGAAACCTTCTTAAGATCTCAACTCAAACCGGTGCGGTAGCACTTCAACCACACTTGAGCTGACGGCAATCTCTCGCAGCATGATCCTAGACCAACATGCTTTAAGTTTTTTCATGCTTCACGGATAAAAGCTATCCAAGAAGAACTTTCCTCTCAACCTCGAAGCACCGATACTTGTCGGACAAAAGTTGTAATTATTTCACTATCACATTGCTTTCCGATTGCGATGCGAAGCGATGGATAGCGGTAGGAAAAGTTTCTTCCACTGAATATGGATGATGGAATTGTAATTGTGGAAAAGTACTTTCTCTAATGACGGGCTGAGAAGGACACGACCCGATAGAAGTTATAACGTGATGGTGGTGAAATGATAAAATCCTACTGAATAGTTACTTTCTTCCATTTGGCAAGAAAATGAAGATGCGGCACGTGTATCGGAGAATCCTCGAAATTCCCTCAACCGTGAATGATTTTTTTTTTTCGGTGGATCGAGAAAATTCCCTGTAACAGGAGGAATCATTTTCCGTTGCCTCTTCGGTCATTCCATCAACCAACCAAACAGGTGGCAAATCTCGATTCCGATACGCCAGCAGCTGGCTTTTCCCGTGAAAAGAATAATTGGACTCGATAAATAATAGGGAACATCATCATGCTTATTGCGTTCGAATTTCTCATCTCGTTTTTCCTACTCCAACTCCCGCGCTTTGTGCTTTCCTCGCTTGAAGTAATGGAAGACGTATCGAAATACCTGCACAAAGGATACCAATCCCGACCAGAATCACATAAGAGGATTGTAACACATCTCTATCAACAGCAGCTCAAAGTAACAGAAGTTGAAATAATGTTGTTACTAGGATATCTTTGTCCTTAACTATGTTATATGTTTTGTTACAAAATTATCTTATTACAAAATTTGTATTTTTTAAAGAATTAAAAACTTTTCAACCTTTCGGAGATATAAAAACGATACGTTTTTTTTAACCCGACATTTCGGCCTTTGGACTTGGCTTTCTTCAAAGATACAAAGGTATATCGTTTCTATTTAAATCCCTGAAGAAAGCCAAGTCGAACGGCCGAAACGTTGGATTAAAAAAGAAAGTAACGTTTTTATATTTCCGTAAGGCTGAAAGCCGTTCATTATAAAAGTTAAACAACAGTCGTATTCTAATAAAAAACATTTTTTAATATTGTTTCTTCCGTCCTGTCGGGATCGACGGCTGTGATGCAAAGATGCTGCGATGGAAGAGGCTGACGGTGTGGTTTCACAGTGTGATTCATGGTTGTCGACTATTTGCGATGGGGAAACCGATGAAGCGTTAATGAATACCTTTTCTTCCGCGGAAAATTGCGGCTTCAAACGGGTCGTTTATACTTTAAAAGGGAACTCATTTGCGGTATCATTCAAGGGACAGATTGAGGCTTGAAAACAGCCTTTGATAAATATACGACAAACCGAAATAAGTTGTGTTTTATTGAATTGAATTAATATGGTTTGGTAAAAATAAATCGGCGAATCGTTCCAAAATTTTCAGAATATTCAAGAATTTTATGTTGCCTGCACCTTAGGGTGCGGCTTATTTTTCAAAAGTTCTCAAAAACAAAAATTCTTGTGCTCTTATGAATTCAAATCATATTAGAAGAGAAATCTCAAAGTTTGAGCCAAAAATGTAAAGCTTAAGAGGTTGCGCAAGCGTCTTAAAGGTGAATTTTCAAGTTATAAAAAATAAGTGAAGTCACCATAACTTCGGTAATTTCAAACCAATTACAGCTGGGAAACAACTCAAATTGCTTAAAAAACATTTAAATAGATTTGAAATTGGTTGAGCATTAATGAAGTTATGGTCAAACAAATATAAATTTTTAAGTGAAATGAAGAAGAATTTGAAGAAAACTACTTTTAACTTAGACTAGTTTCAATTTTAGACAAATTTGATGTTTTACTAATTATACATGAATTTAATTTTGAAGATAATGATGCTGAAAGTTTCAAAAAACTGGCGTTCTTTGTTGAAAAATCATTTTTTGTGCAGTTTTCGTTGGAAAAATTGGTCAAAATAATTTTTAAGTGAAATGTGATGTACGAAGAGTTTGGAAACAATTTAATACATTTAAAAACCATGCAAAAAGATTTGGAATCGATTTTTTGTAATGAAGTTATGGTTAAACAAAGTATTTGAAGTAAACTACTTTTAATTGAAACTAGTTTTGATTTAAGACAAATTAGGTGTTGTACAAAGTATTCAAAAATTTAAATTTATAGATAATGATGCTAAAAGTTTCAAAAATTGGTTAGAAACTACCGAAGTTATGGTGACTTTACTGAAGGCCATTTTTATAACTTGAAAATTCACCTACAAGACGCTTGCGCCACCTCTAAATCTTAATACTTTTGGCTCGAACTTGGCCACACCCTACTACACCTGCAAAGGAATCATTCATTTTTATTTGAAGAGATCCAAACTTTTTTTTGTTTATCGTTATGATCAACTGGATGAAACATGCGACGGGGATGCTGTCATCATTCATAGACGTTATTTTCGTAATTTGAAACTAAAGTTTTTGAAACTTTGGATGATTCTTCAGGAATTTCCGTCGGATTTTTTTTTTTGGTATTTCCTTCGGATTTTTTTTCGGCATTTCTATAGGAATTTTCTTGAAAACATCCTTCGGATTTCTTTTTGAAATTTTGTTTCGGAATTTCCTCTGAATTTTGCTTTTGAATTTCCTTGGGAACTTCCATCGGAATTTCCTTGAGGATTTTCTTTGCAATTTCATTCGGATTTAGGAACTCCTTTGGAACTTCCATGATCTCCTTCTAAATTCGAAACATTCTGTGGAATTGGAATTTTCATCGGCATTTACTTTGAAATTTTCTTCGGAATTACTATTACAATTTTCTTAGGAATATCCTTTGGATTTTCCTTCGGCATTTTCATCCATTTTTCCATTGGAACATCCTTCGCAATTTTTTTGAATATGCTTTGGGATTTTCATCTGAACTTACAAAGGAATTTTCCTCGGATTATCCTTTGAAATTTTTCTCAGAGTTTCTTTTGGAATATTCTTCGAAATTTCCTTTGTATTTTCCTTCGACAATTCTATCTTTTAGAACTTTCTTCAAAATTTCTTTGGAACTTCCTTCAGAATTTACATTGAAATTTCTTTCCTTTGAAATTTATCTGTCCATTGAAACATCCTGCGGAATTTCTTTTAAAATTTCCTGGAAGAACTTTTAAATAAAATTTTAGAAGAAATTTAAAAAAAATGGAATTTCCGAAGAAAATTTCAATGGAATTTCCAAAGGAAATTCTTAAGAGAATTCCAAAGGAAGTTCCGAAGTAACTATCAAAACAAAATTTCGAAGGAAATTTGGAATCAATTCCGAAAGGAATTTAAAAGTAAATTTCGAAGGAAATTCCACAGAAATCCGGAAGGAATTCCGAAGAAAATTCTGAAAGTAGTTTTGAAGGAAATTCCGGAAAGGATTTCAAAGGAAATTCTAAAGATAATGCTAAGAAATTCTGAAGGAAATTCTTAATGAAATACTCAAAGGAAATCACGAAGAAAAATCCGAAGGAAATTCCAAAGCAAATTCTGAACGAAGTTCCAAACGAATTTCCGTACTAAATTTTGAAGTTTAAAGTTTAAAAGTAAATTTCAATGAATTCCAGAGGTAATCCCAAAAAAATAAAAAATAAAAGGAAATTCCTAAGGAAATTTCAATGGAAATTTAAAAGGAAATTTTAAGGAAATTTCTATGTTGATTTCAAAAAAAAAAATCTTAAAGAAATTCCTGAGAAAATTCCAAAGTAAATTTAATAGAAAATTCAGCGAGAAATTTCAGAGGCAATTCCAAATCCCAAAGGGAATTCCGAAAAAATAAACAGAAATTTCCGAAGAAAATTTCAATGGAAAGGAAATTTAAAAAAAAAAATCCAAATGAATTCCGAAGGAAATTTTGAATGGAATTCCAAAGGAAGCTCCGAAGTAAATATCAAAGCAAATTTAGAAGCAAATTCCGAAGGAAATTCGGAAGTAATTCCAAAAGGAATTTCAAAGGAAATTCCACAGAAATTCCGAAGGAAATTCTGAAAGGAGTTTCGAAGGAAATTCTGGAGAGGATTCCAAAGGAAATTTTGAAGATAAAGCTAAGTAATTCTGAAGGAAATGCTAAAAGAAATACTCTAAAGGAAATTCCGAAGAAAAATCCAAAGAAAATTCCCAAGCGAATTCTGAGCGAAGTTTCAAACGAATTTCCGCGCTAAATTTCGATTCATTTGAAGAATTTCTAAGATTGCCTGAGGAAATTTGGAAAAAAATAAGAGGAAATTTCAATGGAATTTCCAAAGCAAAGTTGGATGAAAATTCTAAAAGAATTTCTGAAAAAATACTTAAAAAGGAAATTTCGAAGTATATACCATGGCAATTCCGAAGGTATTTCCATTTCAAAGGAAATTCCGAAGAAAATTGTAGAGGTAATCCAGAGGAAATTCCGAAAGAGTTTTTGAAGGTAATTCTAAGAAATTCGGATGGAAAATCCAAAAAAATCCTCAAAGAAAAATCAGAAGGAAATTCCAAAAAAAAATCTCAATGAATTTCCGAACAAAATTTCAAAGAAAATTTCTACATTTATCTCTAAATAAATATCGATAGAAATTTCAGAGGAAATTTAGAACGAAATTTCAAGGGAGAATCTGAAAGAAATTCGAAAGGAAATTTCGACAAAATATTAAGAGGAATTTCGAAGAAAATTCATAAGAAAATTCGAAGGAAATTTAAATGGAAATTCTCAACGAAATTCCGAAAAATTCCAAAAAGAATTTCAAAAAGGATTTCTGAAGGGCAAATTTCGAAGAAATTCCAAAGAAATTCCGAAAGGAATTTCTAAGGTTATTCCGATTTCAATTTTCTAAGGTAATTCCGGAGGAAATTCCTAAGGAATTTTCGAAGGTAAATCCTCAGAGGAAATTACAAGGAAAATACCGAACGAAATTCCAAACAAATTTCCGAGGCGATTTGAAATTAGATATCAAAGAAAACTCCAGAGGAAATTCTGAAGAAAATAGCAGAGGAAATTCCAAAGAAAATTCAGAAAAAAAATCAAAGGAAATTCCACAAAAAAATACAAAGCAAATGAGGAAAACAAATTTCAATGAAATTCCGAAGAAAATTCCTAAGGAAATGTCAATGGAAATTTTTAAGGATGAAAGGAAATTTAAATGGAAATTGCAAAAGGAATTCCGAAGTAAATTCTAAAGGGCAAATTTCGAAGGAGATTCCAAAGGAAATTTGGAAGGAATTTCAAAGGAAATTTGGAAGGAATTTCAAAGGAAATTCCGAAAGGAATTCCGAAGTTAATTCCGGAGGAAAGTCCAAAGAAATTATTGAAGGTAATTTTAAGAAATTCGGAAGGTAATTCTAAAAGAAATCCTCAAAGGAAATTCCAAAAAACATGCAAAACTAAATTCCAAATGAATTTCCGAAGCAATTTAAAAGTAGATTTCGAAGAAAATTCCAGGAGGAAATGCCAAATAATATTCAGAATCAAATTTCAAAGGAAATTCCAAAAGGAATTCCAAAGGAAATAAGGAAAAAATGAAGGAAATTCTGAAGAAAATTCGGCCAAACTCCGATGGAGATTCCAAAGGAGAGTCCGAAAGAAATTGCGTGAAACTTCAATGAAGATCCAAAGGAATCTCCTAAGGAAATTCTGATGAAATTCTTCAAGCTCCATTATCATTCATGGAAAAATACCCTGAAGAATTCCAGTAATATCTTCTTAAAGAATTTCCAAAAGAATTTTGTGGGAATACTTGGCAAAATTTCCTAAAGAATCCTTAAAGGTGTATATGGAGAAATTCCATAAAGAAACACTCAGGAGGAAAGCGCGATGCCATGAGAAATTACTGGACGAATATTCCGAAGAACTTTTGAAGAATCTTCCCCGGTGAATTCCTATGCGAATTCTTGGAGGGTTATGTGAAGAAAATTATTAGAGAAATTCTTGAAGACATTTCCAAAGCATTTTCTGGGGAAATCACCGAGGAATTACCAACGAGTGCCCGGTTTAATTTCTGAAGGAGATCCCAGAAGAAATTCTGTAGGAATTATCACAAGGGTGCCTGAAGGAATTCCCGTAAAAGTTCTTAAGAAATCCCTAAAAGTCTTTGAGGATCCCTGAAATTATCAGTAGAAGTGTCTTCTTGTCTTGTCTTGTTTTGTTGTCTTACTTTGTCTTCTTGTCTTCTTGTCTTCTTGTCTTCTTGTCTTCTTGTCTTCTTGTCTTCTTGTCTTCTTGTCTTCTTGTCTTCTTGTCTTCTTGTCTTCTTGTCTTCTTGTCTTCTTGTCTTCTTGTCTTCTTGTCTTCTTGTCTTCTTGTCTTCTTGTCTTCTTGTCTTCTTGTCTTCTTGTCTTCTTGTCTTCTTGTCTTCTTGTCTTCTTGTCTTCTTGTCTTCTTGTCTTCTTGTCTTCTTGTCTTCTTGTCTTCTTGTCTTCTTGTCTTCTTGTCTTCTTGTCTTCTTGTCTTCTTGTCTTCTTGTCTTCTTGTCTTCTTGTCTTCTTGTCTTCTTCTTCTTGTCTTCTTGTCTTCTTGTCTTCTTGTCTTCTTGTCTTCTTGTCTTCTTGTCTTCTTGTCTTCTTGTCTTCTTGTCTTCTTGTCTTCTTGTCTTCTTGTCTTCTTGTCTTCTTGTCTTCTTGTCTTCTTGTCTTCTTGTCTTCTTGTCTTCTTGTCTTCTTGTCTTCTTGTCTTCTTGTCTCTTGTCTCTTGTCTTCTTGTCTTCTTGTCTTCTTGTCTTCTTGTCTTCTTGTCTTCTTGTCTTCTTGTCTTCTTGTCTTCTTGTCTTCTTGTCTTCTTGTCTTCTTGTCTTCTTGTCTTCTTGTCTTCTTGTCTTCTTGTCTTCTTGTCTTCTTGTCTTCTTGTCTTCTTGTCTTCTTGTCTTCTTCTTGTCTTCTTGTCTTCTTGTCTTCTTGTCTTCTTGTCTTCTTGTCTTCTTGTCTTCTTGTCTTCTTGTCTTCTTGTCTTCTTGTCTTCTTGTCTTCTTGTCTTCTTCTTGTCTTCTTGTCTTTTGAATTAACTTTGAACTATATCAGAAATTTCAATTGTATCCATGCATTGAATGATTTAATCATTCGTTTCATCACACATCCATTCAAAATGGTCAGTCAGTGACAACCATTTGAATAAATTACTTCCAATTGTGTGAATTAATTACAAAAGTGGAAGTGACATGTGTATCTCCATCATTCCACTATTTGTCACCCACACACGACCATAAAGCTTCCTGGTGGGCTACAAAATGTGGGCACTGCTAAGCATGTTTTACTGGAAAAAAAAATTCCGACACCGAAGCGGTTAGAGTTGGTGGCTGACCAGAAAGGCTGCTGTCAACGATGAATCAGTTGGACGGTTTCTATATTACATTATAATCTAATTAGCGATCAATCACGTCACACGTTTGTCATACTTATTGCATTGAGATAACAGTGAATTGAAATATTTTTGATTGGACCAATATTAATCAAAATGATCAAATCTGGATTGAGCTTTGATTTAATTAGGAATCAAGGTACTGACATAATGCTTCTGGAGTTAAATTTGATATCACTTTCATGAATCTAAATCAAGCAGTACATATTTTTTCTCTGTTCGGATGCGCCACTGCGACCAGTATTTAGATATATTGTGGCATTACCCGTATCCTTAGTGTATAGTGCATGTCGCATTACTCCATTTCCATTGATAGGTAATGACGCATAGCTTTCTGTACAGTTCTTGTTTTGATTCCTAAGACATTAATAAAAATCGACTATGATGAAAAGGTCCCGCTATTTACACCCTTCATAGAAATTTACATCTCAGGCGAAGGCGCGCCCCTTAGCAAATATAATCGATTAAATTTCTGAGGAACCGAATCGGTACTACTGATTTTTGACCATGCAACGGAACTCTAGTCACATCCTTGTTTCGCTTTTAGTTTAGTCCCAGAAAAATACTAAAAAAGGGGCTTCATGCTAGCAGTAAAACCGAATCAAGCTAGAAAATTTGTTTAGTAACCAGAATTCACGTGAGTCCTTGAATTACCAGTACTTACAGTCCTTGTTGAGTTAGTACTCATGATTGTTATCCCGGCTTCAAGTGTAGTCTCGGGACTGACCAACTCCGAGTCATTAACCATCTGCTAAGTAAAATAGATTAATTTTAAGAAACTGTTGCCAGTAATAAGGACTTTGTACCGCGAATCCTTGAATTACCAGATCAAATTACCCTAGCCCGATAAACTAGGGTTCAAATTGGTAGATCTTACCCCGTAACACACCACGAAAAGGTGATCTACCCGCGTTACGGGTTAAAGCAATACTTTACAACATTTAAATTTTTCACAGGCCTTAAAATATGTCGAAAAGTTCATTGAAGATAAAATACTACAGTCTGAAAGAAACAATTTGTATCATCTACCCATCCATATCCGTTGCCCTGGTAAAAGGGGTCGCAAAATTTACTGCCCATTTCCTAGCATTCGCTCCCTCTGGAGTATTCACACAAACACATTCTTACGCCACCGACCGCATAACATCGTTTCCACTGACTCTACCGGATCCTATCGGCGAAAACAAGAACCCAACTCCGAACCAAAAAGTGCCACAGGAAAAAACAGGACCGGAAAAGGTTGGCCTATTATCATTCCCGGTACAACAGAGCTCCCTTCGGCGTCTCCTCCAAGCCCTTTCCATCTCATTGGATGTCCCAGTTTCATTGTTTCAGCACCGGATCCTTTGTATGGGGTCCCACCCTCTCATTTGCTTCGAAGCGTTCTCCTCACTCGATTTATATATGTATCGAACAAATGGATAGTGTTTCGAAGTACTAGAATTGTCCCCACAACCACCCATACCGTAGAGAGTAAGGTGGGACCTTAGAGGAGTTATCAATATTTCCAGAAAAAAAAAACTATTGACTTTCAGCATGTTGGCTAGAATTTTGCTAACTTATGTCAAAATATATACCTATTTTTAGTTAAAATTGATTCTAAATTGATTGTCGTAGTTTTGCTCCACCGGTGGACTGAAACACGGCATATCGATATTTTAGTGATCTTTTACCTGGATTTGTATAACTTTTTGAATAAAAGTCCCTTCATATAGAACACTGTAAATTTATTAAAAAGGTTTTTTTTTGAGTTAGAAATCTCAAAACAGAAACTTTTGCCTCACTTTACTTCACCATATCGTTACAACGATAGACGACCAGGGGGAATCAATCTAGTGCAGACAAATGACGGGAGGAAATAGCGTTACATGTTATCAACACTGGCAAAATGCCTCCGGCAAGCGACGCACAAAGGACGACGAAAAAGTAAATCTTGTTCGCTGAATTTCGCAAGCTTGGCGTTCATCGCTATGTCCCGCGTGGTTTTCCATTTGTGTTCAGCTCCACCGTCATCCCGCCACTGGCATTCGGTTAATAATAATTAATACGGTAGCAATTACGGTAGCGCACCCACGTTACGGAGATGGCTTGGCATCATTTAGCTACCATAAACGAGGTAAGAATAGAGCAGGAGCTGCCAACAAGGAGATGGTTTTTTTTTCTCATTTGTATCAGTCAAATTAATGCTTGCCAAGTGCCGTTTTTGATAATGTGCCATACAGAAACTACGTGATCTTATTGATTGTAAGCTCGTTTTATTTCTAATTTCAGGTTCTTACATAGTACTTTGTAATATTTTCGTTCTTATCTCAAAAGCGCAACACAATATGAAAATATGACACTAACCTGTGATTTTACCTCTGCTCTTCCACTTTTTTATCTCTTCTTCTTGACACTAGAACAGAGTCATCTGTAAAGTACATATATGGAATATTCGAAAGGGTGCGAAGTAAAAAATGATTCACAATAATTAAGCTGCCGAATGAATGCTACAAAGTGCCTCAATTAAGCTACTTAAATTTAAAAATTACCTTGAAAATCAACTTGGAATATATGAATTTCAGATAACCTTAAAAATCTTTGCACTGAAAGGTAAAAGGTAAAATTTCTGGCAAAGTTCAGGAAGAAGTCCACGAAAAATCTAAAGTTTCCAACAGAACATCTGAAGGAACTCCTAAAGTTCCCTGGATACATTTTCAAAGCATTTCCTAGGAACAATCTTAGAGGAAGCTCTGGAGGAACTTCTTGATGTATTCTTGAAAAAATATCTGATGAAATTCTTTCACCAATCTCGTGAGAAACTCATGGTAAACATTTAGAAGTTAGAGCAATCGATAAAAATAACCCAAGCAACCAAAAATTTGGATTTTACTTAAGCAGTTAACTCAAAAATTCACTCCTAGTAGATTTTGAGCTTCAAAGAAACTGTATCGCTAAAAAAGAGAACATAACGGATACTGAAATAACTTGACTCTCGAAAAAGTAACTCATACAACTTATCAACAACTACAAAGTTCGAGACGAAATTTTTCTCTACTGTATGGTAAATATCATTCTACTTAAGCAACTTAAATGAACTTGATGTGAACTGAAATCCTTGAAAAACAATCCCGAAGATATCCATGGAGGAATTCTTGAAGTAACTTCTGTAAAAAAATAACAGTACCTGGAGAGATTCCTTAGAAATATAGATATATAATTTCACTGTCTTGTAATCAGTAGATGAATTCATAGAGGATGTCCTAGAACAATACTGTAAACATTCGACATTTCTGGTGACGTTCTTTTCGCTTTCATGGTCAGCAGTCAATTGATTTTTCAACACTCATTGGCTACGGTTATCTCTCGCACACAGTACGAACGTTAGAATGACCATCGACAAACATTAAAAGTGTGGAATAATTGTCATCGATTTTAGAAATGTCAGATCATCCAACAAGAATGATTGGATCTTATTTGTCATATCGAATATGCCACACATACAACGAAAGCAGCAATAATAACGAGCAGAGATAGAAAAAACAAAATCGGACCGTTTTCTGGCGCCGCCATTGTGGTCAGCTACATTGATTTGACATTTTTCTTTCATACGTTCGTTTGACCGCTCGTGTTGTGAATGCTGAAGCCAAAGACTGTCGAATGCCAACGAAAACGTGTCAATTATCACGGTACAACACTGCCCTAGAAGATTTTTGTGAGGAATCCTTCAGCTGAAGAAATTCGTTGAAAAACATCAGAAGGATTATATGAAGGTAATTTTGAAGATATTCCTGCTGAGATTTCTCGATGAATCTTTCTAGGAACTCAAGCCAGTACATCTCAAAGAATTCTTTGTAAACATTATGGAAAATCCCTTAAGAAATCCCTAGAGAATTCATCGATTTTGTTGAAAATTGAAGACTTTGTTGAGTCTGCTGACCTGATCTCCTTTGGATAATAGTGTTCGCTATCATAGAACCATTGGATTAACTTTTATTCGAATTCATAAAAGAATTTCTGGAGGAATCTCCACAGGAATCCCTTTGTTGTTGGGATTTGAACCAGTGCGACCATTAATTGATCTATTGTGGTGCAGGAATCCCTCAGGCAACACCCAGAGGAAATCTTCGAATGAATTCTTTGTCAAATCTCTATAGAAGTTCCTGGAAGTGCACCTGAGATATGAGTAGCCCTAAAAGAAACTCTTGTAGAAAAATGAGTGAAATTCTGGGAGAAGTCCCTGAACAAATCTTTGCATGATTCACGAGTAAATCTGTTAAGAAATTTCGTGTCACACGAACAGTCTCTGGAGAAATTCATATGTTTTTTTAACATTCAGGTTTGCTGTTTTGAATTCAATTGAATTCGCTGTCTTGCAATCACTCGATGAATTCACGAAGTAAATCCGTTTTGGGAGGAAGCTACGGTGCAATTCCCGGGAAAATCAAGAGAAAAACTTCTGAAGAAGCTCTTGAAGGTATTACTGAAGGAATACCTGGTAGAACTCTGAGACGATCCAGCGTAAACAGAAATCTCTGAAGAATTGTCTGGTGAAATGAACTGTTCCCGAAGAAGTTCAATTGTGGCTTCGATTGACATTTAAAATTGTTATCTAGATTATTTTAATGTATACGAATCGGTTATCTGGAAGAATTCATAAATGATCCAAAAAGTGGTATTTCTCATAATATTCCTGAAGGAATTTTCAGAGGTATTCCTACAGGAATCTCTGGAGAAATTCTATGATAAATCACTTGAAGAATTTAGGAAAATAACCACAGAAAAGATCCTGGAAGAAACTTTGAGAAAATATTTAGTGAATACATTTCTAGAGTATAGAAGACTCTGGAAAAATCACTGTAAGATTTATGTAGAAGAATAATGTCCAAGTAATAATCCTTAAAAGTGCCTGGAAAATATCTGAAATAACATTTGATTGAAGTACAGTTTAAATACATGGAGAAAGTAATGAGTGTATTTTTACAGAAATGGACTACTTCTTTAGAAATATACAAAAACGTTAATGAATATTTTAGTTTGTTGTCTTTGAATTGGTTAAATATTGAAGTTTTCTATTACCCAACCATTGGATTTATTCATGAAGAAATTCCAAGTTAAATCCAGAACGAAAATGACTGATTTCTTGTACATATTCTATGGAAAATACTGAATGTTTTCATAAAGAAACTATTGCTCTGATTTTACAAAAAATCAATTTACAAATTCCTAGATTAGAGAATTTTTTTGAAAAAAATAGCGGACATAACTCTGAAAGATTTCCTGAAAAACAATTATTCCCTAATAAATTTTTGAAGAAATGAACAGTTCCTTATTAGTGGCATGGGAAAATATTAAAATCTTAGATTCTCTAGAATATAATATACAACTGTCTTGTAATCATTGCTTTTATTCCTAGAAAAACTGCATTAGAAATCCCCAAAGCAATCGTTGTGAATAGTACTAATATTATTACTAAGAAAAAATCCTTGTGTAGGGTAGGTGTACCAGTTATGGACATAGTGGTTCCTTATTTCGCCATACGTGATAATTTTAATGTCTTCAAATTTTGAAAAGTTTTGTGTGTTGTAGAAGTTAGGTTTAAGATATATCTTGACGTTAAAACATTCAAAAAGATTTAAGATGTGAAAGTTGTCAAAATTTCTCATATGGCCAAATAGGGAACCACTATGGCCATAACTGGTACACTTTCCCTAGCTCCTCGTAATATAAAAAAAAAACCCTGGAAGTAAATCCAAATACATAAAAAAAAGCTAAATGATGCGTACCTTTGCAAGCTACGGAAACTAATCCCTTCAAAAATTTCAAGGGTAGTCCAGAATGGATTCCTTCCTTTACTATGAAGAATTTTTTTCATATATATAAATAGACACGGACACTTTAATGCTTACAGTAAGCTCTACTTGCCCTTTGAAAGATGCACCACACTATAAACGGAACAGCACGCAACGCTCAGTGGCACAGTCGGCAAGCATTCCTTTCGAAAAGTTTTTCGGCCTGAGGCGAGAATCGAACCCACACTCCTTAGCTCAATATGGCTAAATGCCTTGGTGACACTAATCGCACGGCTACGAAGCCCAGTTAAAATAGAAGAAAATTCAGGAGTATCAGGTATCAGGTATCAGAAGGCCGGCTCCAAAGGCACGTTCCCCACCAGTTGGGAGATTTGTGCCATCGCCATATTTGAGCCTATTTCATCATCTACCCGATGGGAGAGGAAAGGGAAGGGAAAGATGGGAGGAAATAGGAGTGGGTCCCTTGAAGAGGGAAGATCGCATAAGCGAAATGAGAGCATGTAGCTCCATACCACAATGGGTTCGAACAGCGCCCTAAAAAGGGCACTGCAAAACGCGTGAGCGTAAAGAGAGCCTATAGCTCATTACCACAGCGGGTTAAGAATAACAGGATGTCCTGAAGATTCAGGCTTCTGTATTCAGTTTCACTTAATAAGTGTTTACCAAGTAATTGGAATCGCATTTGCGCAAAAACTGGACAGTTACATATCAGGTGATACGAAGTTCCATAATCGGAGTCACAACTATCACACACAAATGAGTCAGCACGCTGAATATTTGCCATGTGATAGTTGAGTCGGCAGTGGCCTGTCAACGCTCTGACCAAGAGACTGCAATTCTGCTTTGACAGATTTGTTAAATACTTCGCCACCTTTGGAGATGGCTCAGTAATATACAATTTTGTTTGACGACACGACTCCAAACTATTCCAATATTGCTTGTGCTGAGTTGCCGCCCAAGAGTTTATCTGAAGCTTCACCCAGCACTTCGAAATTGGAATAGCCGGCTCAGGGCCAATGAAGTCATGCGATGCTCCATCGCGAGCTAGCTCATCAGCCAATTCATTTCCAGCGATGGAAGAATGGCCAGGTACCCATACAAGGTTTACAGAGTTGACTGAATTCAGTTCCTCAATTTGAGTTCGACATGCGATAACAAGCTTCGACCTTGAGTTGGCCGAAGCGAGAGCTTTTATAGCAGCCTGACTATCTGAACAGAAGTATATGACTTTACCCATTACGCGCTGTTGAAGTGCTGATTGCACTCCACACATAAGAGCAAATATTTCCGCCTGAAAAACGGTGCAGTTTCTACCAAGTGAGTAAAACTGATTCAGCCTTAGCTCACGAGAATATACTCCTGCACCAGCTCTACCTTCAAGAAGGGAGCCATCAGTGTAACATACTATATTGTTTGATATACTTCTTTCCAAATAGCCAGACGTCCACTCTTCCCGTGAAGGGAATTGTGTGGTAAATGTCCTGTAAGGAAAGTTACAAGCAATTGTGAGATCACTTGGAGCAAGGACAATTTTGTCCCAATTCACCAAAAGTGGAAACAACGAAGTGTGTGTAGATCTACGATTCACTGGATTTTTCTCCAGTAGATCCAGTACCCATAAACGGTAAGAGCAAGAAAGTGCTTCTTGTTTAAGATATATGTGTAGTGGCGCAACGTCGAAAAGGGCCTCGAGCGCTGCTGTGGGAGTTGTAGAGAACGCACCAGACATCGCCATCAAGCACATCCTTTGGAGATGGCCCAATTTTGATTGGATTGTTCTCACTTCGCCCTTTTGCCACCACACAAGACATCCATATGCCAATATTGGTCGAACAACTGTTGTGTAAATCCATTTGATATATTTGGGTTTGAGGCCCCAAGTTTTACCAAAGGTTCGCCGGCATTGACCGAAGGCCATGCAAGCTTTTTTGACTCTGAAATCAATGTGAGGTGTCCATGAAAGTTTGGAATCTAGAATGACTCCGACATACTTTACTTGATCAGTCACATTAATCTCAGTGCCAAAAAGACGTAAAGGTCGAATTCCATCGCGGTTTCGTCTTTCCGTAAAAAGAACAATAGATGTTTTATTCGGGTTAACCGAAAGGCCATATTGGCGACACCAACTCTCGACTACCTGAAGAGCACTTTGCATCAGGTCGAATAGGGTGCTTATGCACATACCAACTATCAGAGCTAGATAGTCGTCGGCAAATCCATAAGTTGGAAAACCGCAATTATTGAGTTGCCTCAATAGCGTATCTGCTACGAGATTCCACAAAAGTGGTGACAAGACTCCCCCTTGAGGGCATCCGCAAACACTCAATTTTCGAATCGCTGCTTGACGCAATGTCGAGAAGAGATGTCGGTTTTTGAGCATTTGATGAATCCAATTGGTAATCATTGTAGGTAGCCCATGGTTTCGTGCGGCTTCCAATATGGCATCGAAAGACACGTTATCAAAGGCACCCTCAATATCCAAGAAAACACCCAAGCACGATTGCTTCTGAGCGAATGCTTTCTCGATATCGTATACAACTTTGTGTAAAAGAGTCACAGTGGACTTTCCAGATTGGTAAGCATGTTGATTCACATGAAGAGGCATGTTTGCCAAATAAACATCACGGATGTGATGATCGATAATCCGTTCCAGACATTTCAGAAGAAAAGAGGTCAGACTGATTGGTCTAAAACTCTTCGCTTCCTCATACGACGCACGTCCTCCTTTTGGGATAAACTTTACAGTAATATCACGCCAGGATTTGGGAATGTACCCGGTAGCAAAACTGCTTACAAGTAGCTTTTTCAAAACATGTTTGATAAACTCAAATCCCTTTTGGAGCAGAACAGGATAAATCCCATCCGCTCCTGGAGATTTGAAAGGAGCAAAACTATTAAGTGCCCATTGAATCGATTCAGTAGTTACGATACTGCGAGCCGAGGCCAGAGACTCGTAACTACATGAAAAGACATTTGATTCATCCGTAGATGCTATGTCCACACATCCGGGGAAGTGTGTATTGAATAAACATTCTAAAACTTCTTCATCGGAAGAAGTAAAGTCACCATTAGGTAAGCGAATTTCGTTCACTTGGAAATCCTTAGATTTTGCAAGAATTTTGTTCAACCGACTGACTTCACTCAAACTGGAAACATTTGTACAAAGGTTTTTCCAGCCGGATCGTTCAGCAGAACGAAGAGCCTTCTTGTAAGCCTTGCGAGCTGACTTGAACGACTCTGATCCAGCTGAACGGCGTCTGTTCCAACTCCTTCTACATTGTTTCCTGAGTCTAGTCAGATCGGAATTCCACCATGGGGTCCCTCTTGTAGTCTTTACAGACCGCAGAGGACATGCTTCTTCAAAAGCTTCCATAATGTAGGATGTTGTAGTATCAACGGCATCATCCAGATCACTTGGATTTTCAATGGACGGAGAATATCCATGAAATTTGGTCGCAACCAATTCAATGTAGAGTTCCCAGTTTGTTGACCGGGGATTCCTAAAACGCAAAGTCTGCGCAGTTACATTTGAATGTTCAAAGAAGATGTAGCGATGATCAGATAATGATTCCTCATCTGATACATGCCAATTCGTCAACTCGTGACTGATTCTATTCGAGCAGAGCGTTATGTCTAACACTTCTTCTCTATTAGAAACCATGAAGGTTGGGCGATTGCCTATGTTAAGTAATCCAAGGTCTGTACTACTTAAGTATTCCATCAGACTGGAGCCTCTCAAATTGATATCCGAGCTGCCCCAGATGATGTGATGAGCATTGGCATCACTGCCCACAATCAGCGGAAGGCCTTTTGTTACGCAGTGTACGACAACTCGTTTGAAGTCATCCGTTGGGGATGGTTCATCATGTGGTAAATATACCGAACAATAGACGTATTTCCTGTTGAGGTCACCAACAGAAACATCGATTGTGACAGCACATACATCTCTGGTAGTTAACTCAGAAATGAGTGTAGCAACGATTGCTTTATTAACGAGCACGCATGCGCGGGGCATGGAGCGCGAGTTTGCCATTTCAAGCTTGCTAAAAGTAGCAAAAACTGGGTCCACAAGGTTACCTAGATAGAAGTTCCCTCTACGAAAGTAGGGTTCTTGAACTAGCGCCACTTGGGCTGCACCATTTTGCATGAGTCTGCAAAGATTGATCGTTGCTGTTCTTTTATGCTGAAGATTGATCTGAGCTAACCTAACCGTAGCCACTACCCAAACTAGGCAGGATTAAGCTTTTTGCAATCTCAGCACGAAAAAGACCAGCAACGAAAAAACCAGATCGGTATCTATTTAAAGTCGCCAAAGGCGAAAGAGCACAGAATACACTGTGTAAAACGCATAATGCGAATCCATATAGGTGATAATTTAAATTAAATGTCAACATATTCATAATCCCACCCTTATTAAGCCTCAAGATAGAGACTGAAGAAGGGCAGCCGATTATCTCGGAGAAACACAAGGTCACCTGCACCATTGCTCCGGGTAGCACAGGAAGGACTCAATACTGTGGAGGGCGCCCTGGTACCCCACAGGCTCCGTTTGCGGTTAGGTTTTATTTAGACCCCCCTAACCATTCATTCTTAGGCACGGTACGCATCACACCATAAATTAGGGGTCACCTGTGAGGTGGACTTTTACCACCGGAACAGGCAATCCGTAGTGTTAATTCTTAGCCAGTTGAAACAACCGCTACCGACACTACGCGGCTATCTAGGCTGCTCGGGAAAAGGAGGTTAATATTGATGATTAACTCCTGACGTGCCCAAGCAGCCACTAAAAAGCCAAATAGGGAACCACTATGGCCATAACTGGTACACTTTCCCTAGCTCCTCGTAATATAAAAAAAAAAACCCTGGAAGTAAATCCAAATACATAAAAAAAAGCTAAATGATGCGTACCTTTGCAAGCTACGGAAACTAATCCCTTCAAAAATTTCAAGGGTAGTCCAGAATGGATTCCTTCCTTTACTATGAAGAATTTTTTTCATATATATAAATAGACACGGACACTTTAATGCTTACAGTAAGCTCTACTTGCCCTTTGAAAGATGCACCACACTATAAACGGAACAGCACGCAACGCTCAGTGGCACAGTCGGCAAGCATTCCTTTCGAAAAGTTTTTCGGCCTGAGGCGAGAATCGAACCCACACTCCTTAGCTCAATATGGCTAAATGCCTTGGTGACACTAATCGCACGGCTACGAAGCCCAGTTAAAATAGAAGAAAATTCAGGAGTATACGCAGAAATGAACGTCCCTGGGATATTATTTGAAATTTTTCTTTGGAAATCGTTATTTATCGTTTTATGAAATCACTGAAAAAAAATCCAAAGAGAGGATTCATGAACCAGTCCTTGGAGGAATTGGTTGGAGAATCCCTGGAAATTATTTGAGAAAGTTCTAGGGAAACATTCGAGTTTGCTGTCTTGTTATAGATCCAAGATGTAAAAATTATCGTCAGCCTATTTTGACAAGTTCAGTAATAACCAACTTGGCGAAATTTAACTCCATTGAAGCCATCCCGAACATTCAAGTTATCTCTAACGCCTAAAATGTGCTACTTTTGCTTGAATTTTGTTCCTCGAATGTAGTGTTTCTGAACGTCAGTTTCTCCTCAAATATCTCTTTCTTTTCGAATTACCCGTTTGCCCGAAAAGTGATATAACCCAAAAAAAAGTCTTCATTGATACAGTGATAAAATAGAAAGAACGTGAGTTACAATCTTACAATGAAGAAGAATTCCGAAAGTAATCCTCAAAGCCCTAATTGTATATATAATTTAAACTTCTAAGAGACTTTGTTGAATATCCGGAAAAAAGGAACCTCGTGAGAGCTATCTGAAGAAAGGTCTTCTTCTTCTTCTTTCTGGCGTTACGTCCCCACTGGGACAGAGCCTGATTCTCAGCTTAGTGTTCTTATAAGCACTTCCAAGTTATTAACTAAGAGCTTACTATGCCAATTGACCATTTTTGCAAGTGTATATCGGGTACGAAGATACTCCATGCCCTGGGAAGTCGAGAAAATTTCCAACCCGAAAAGATCCTCGGAGAAATGTATGCTCTGGAAAAACTTTTGAAGAAAACCCATTGGTAAACTCCTATGGGGAATTTTTTGAAGAAATCTCTGAAGGAATTCAATATTTTGTCAATTAATTAAATTTAGATATTCAATATTTTTCATAGCATAGCATAACATAGCATAGACTGACTGTACATGTTAATGGTTGCTACTCCGTGGTTGATCTGAACTGGTATGAATTGAATTTCGATTCAAATGAATCAGGGATGGGACTTTCCGCTTAATCTCGAAGTCCATATTTTAGCAGATCTCATATTATTGATCAATAATGACGCTGGTCAAGTCTTAACAGTCCGTTGAGATGGAGAAGGGATGTTAGTGTTTAAAAATTGTTGCTTCTAAAGACCGAAAATACCTGTGCAACTCCATAATTACAACGTAAAGGGTGTAATTAGTGAGGAGGCAAAAAGCGAGGGGCCTTCCTTAGCCGAGTGTCTAGAGTCCGCGGCTACAAATCAAAGCCATGGTGAAGGTGTCTAAGTTCGATTCCCGGTCAGTCAAGAATACTGTCGTAATGGAAATTTCTTTGAATTCCCTGGGCATGGAGTATCGTTGTACTTGCTACACGACATACGAATGCGGAAATGGCAGCTTTGGCAAAGAAAACTCTCAGTTAATAACTGTGGAAGTGCTCATGAGAACATTAAGCTGAGAAGCAGGCTCTGTTCTAGTGAGAACGTAATGTCAAGAAGAAGAAAAAGACATGAAGTGGGTTTTGTTCCAGTGACGGCGTAATGCCAATAAGATGAAAAAGGCTTGCACTTTATAAAATTTCACTTCACTTTCACTAACCATGACTTCAACTTACACTCGTTTACAGCCTGTATCGACTTTTTCTTATTGCATTATGATTATGGATTGCGATTACGGATACATTGCCAGACCTACATCGAACGTGTGGGGCAAAACTATGTTGCTTTCTTAAGACACACCACTCAGTTGGACGTCCACGGGATGAGACTGAATCATGCACGACACACATCACATGCACAGGAAATAAATCGAGTTAAATTTATTTTTATTGACTTTTTCCCCATCGAACCGGACAAATCTTGGGTCGCAATCGTTGCTAAATTTAGAACCATTCCATATTCGATTATGGATAGCAAGAGCTCCTGGAGGGTGGCCGGCCACATAAAGACAAAACTTCTGACATTTGCCCTCTGCTACCTCTCCTGAGAGGTGATGTGGTGAAAAATCCTTCACAGTATGCTCGATTTCCCATCTGTTGTTGCTTTGGGATGAGCTGCTCCATGCAAATGCGGCCCCGCAGTCGCACAGTGGCGCGCTTCCAAATAAAAGTCGGACAGAACATCAACATTGCACCACATCAATGGAAAACGATAATTTATCAACTTTTTGATGAAAATTAACAAATAACGATGGACACTGATTGAACCATCGTACCTTCGTGTTGTACACGAATTCTCTCTGCTCTTAGAAGTTTTTTTAAACTACCGAAAGCAATAAAACAGTACTTTTCAGTGCTAAAAAACAGTACTTTTCAGTGCTAAAATTAAAACGGTACTTTTCAGTGCTACTAAAACATTACTATTCAGTACTATTTCTTCTACTATTGATCCCTTTACGATCCTTGTTAAGATCCGTGCCTTCGATTTTTCGTTGGACCCGTTAGTGAAAGCTAGCAGTGGTAATCCTTCTTGGACACCGTCTTGGGGAAAAAAAAACCTCTTGGAAGGTCACGTCTTCTTTCGTTTATTCACTAAACATGAATGCAACTACGAACAAAAAAAAGGGTGAATTAAACGTGTCAAGAATGGAAGAAAGGACGTTTCTCCGGAATGCGAACTTTCTTCCAAGGGTGAAATGAATAATGATAGTAATTGCATCGAAATGAGCAATCAGTTCAATGCTCTAGACAAATTTTCCGAACACCAAATCGAAGCAGCCTCTAGCCCAGGCTCTCTGATCCAAGTGAGGAAGCAAAGAGTGCCGCCTGTCGTGGTCAGTTGTTCCGAATTTGGAAGATAAGGGCAGGAGATCTTGAACTCCATTAGGGGAATCAAGGTTTCCTTCCAAATCGCAAAGAAAGGAGACTGTCGCGTTTTGTCGGAAACTCTAAAAGGTCGCAAACTTCTTCTCAAACATCTTGAAGAGAAGAAGCACAATTTTTTTTACTTATGAAAACATAACTGAAAGTATGTTCAAAGTCGTCTTGAAAGGTGTCTCAAGTGACTATAAGTCACCTGAAGAGATCAAAATGGAAGAAAAGATTTACATGAATTTTCCCCAGTTCAAATGATCATAATGAAAAAGAGAACCCAAACTGGCATTCTTTGGAAAGAGCTTTCTCAAGAATATTATAAGGTTCATTTTAACAAAAGTGTTCCAAATAATATTAAAGCTTCAGAAAAAGCAAGACTTATGTTCGATGTCCGTGTAACATGGGAACAATTCAAGAAACTTGGAGGAAATTACCAGAACCCCACTCAGTGCCGTCGGTGCCAAAAGTAGGGTCATGGTACAAAAAATTGTCGCATGGATGCTAAATGCATGATTTGCGGAGGTTCTTCTCACGCTAAGGACGCCTGTCCAGTGAAGGAACATACCGATAAGTTCATATGCGCAAAATGCAGGGGCAATCACAAGTCAAACTTTTGGGCTTGCCCTTCGCGTAGGCGAGTCGTGCCAGTCAGATGAACAGTAATATCCGTTACGATAACGGTCGTTTCCGGAATTTGCCTGGTAGAGTATCGAACAATGCTCATTTTTCAGTTTAGATAGCTTGATCAAGAATCATACCCATCAGGAAGATCATAATCATGCTCTTTCACAAACTAATTTTAATCCGTCGGGTAGCCGTTCGAATCTTTTAATTTCGAATGTATCTACCCACGGAAAATCCTTTGCCGATATCGTAGCAGGTAATTTGAACTCCTCTCCTATTCGTACCATGAGTACCCATTCTACTTGTTTCAAATCAATTGAAAAAAAAACCCTGCCGCCACAGGTAACATCTTCTCCGCCTCTTCATCTGCCAAAAATTCTAACGGAAAATCATCAGATGATCATCACTTCAAATAATATGTTTGCCTCTGAATTTAATTTTCTAACTGGACAATTGAATCTAATGATTGATGCAATGTTCAAAGCCACCACTATGACTGAAGCAGTCCAAGTTGGTGTAAAATTTTCTAATCAAATTGTTATTGGATTACGTTTTTCCAGTGGATCCAACAAATAATAATTTAAATTGGAATGCTCGTTCTTTGAAAGGTTAAGAGGACGAGCTGTTTAATTCTCTAACAGCTAATAGCATACATATAGCAGTTATTACTGAAACGTATTTAAAACCTGGATCTAAACTCAAAAAAGATCCTAACTATTTTGTTCATCGTAATGATCGACTTGATGGGGCATGTGGGGGAGTTGCAATCATCATTCATAGGCGTATAAAACATCAACTGTTTTCGTTATTTGAATCTAAAGTTTTTGAAATTTTAGGTGTTTTTGTTGAAACACAGCTTGGTAAATATATTTTCATGGCTGCCCATTTGCCTTTTCAATGCTCTGCACAGCAAGTAAATTTGCTCCAAACTGACTTGCAAAAATTGACTCGCAAAAAGTCAAAATGTTTTGTCATTGGTGGCTTTAATGCCAAACATCGCTCATAGAATAATTCTCAAAGTAATTCTAACGGCAGAATTTTATTTGATGAGTGCTCTGCAGGATATTTCTCAATTCAATACCGTAATTTCGGGTGAAATTGATTATTTTTCACTGTTTTCTTTGTATGCTTTCTAAAATGTTATCAATATCATACAACTAAATGCAGGAAAACAAGTACGACGGTGTACCTCATTGGCACATTTATCGAAATTTTTTAACAAATGTGATGCTAGTGCCAAAAATCTGGTCCAAAATTAAAAATCGGGGAATCCCATTTCGGGGTGAAATTGATCACTTGTCAATGTTATTATTGTTAGTTTCGAAATCAACTTTACATACTAAATTTGGGCCTCCTGAATCCAAATATGCTTGCCAAATTCTTAACAAGACAATATTTATGGAAATAATCAATAATTAAATTTCAAGAATATCGCGAAAAACGCCTAAATGTAGGCAATTTCCAAAGGATTTCCTTACTTTGTTGCAGAAAATTGAATTTTTCAACAAAACGAGCAAATTGGTAAGAGTTTTGATAGTAAAATCTGTTTTGGAGATATATTGTTAGCATCCTCACAAACTTTCAGGTTAACACCATGTCCAAATCCTTGTTTAGAACTAGAAGTTTATAGATGATGATCAATTTCACACTAAACTTGATTCTAGAATTTTACATTATTTTCATAGAAATAAACATTCTGTGACACAAAATACTTCACTATACACAATTAGACTTTATTTAAGACAAACAACGTTCTTCTACTATAAGTTGCAATGAGCTTGGTGCACTATTAGTAAGAAATAAAATCGCGTGACACGGTGATCAATTTCACCCTACTGCTCAATTACACCCGAATTTACGGTACCCTGATAGCCCTACATGTTTTTCCTCTTCTAGAAATCCATCTACCATTGATTTGGTCTTAACCGACTCTAGTCATCTTTGTAGCCAATTAGTTATTTTCGAGCCGACTGGAATATATATGAAACATATATTGGCTCTAATCTTGATGTTAACATTTCTTTACAAACAAAACTTGATATTGACAATGCTCTTGAAACTTTAACAAATTCCATTGTTGAAGCCAGGAGCATTGCATTTCCAAAATTTGAATCCGTGATTATAGATGATGATCTTAAACTCTTGATCCGTGAAGAAAAGGCAATTTCAACGCACTCGCGATCCTGCTATGAAAAATATATGGTAGGATCTGCCGAAAGAAATTAAAAAACGATTTTCACAATTAAGCAACAAAAATTCTTTTAAAAAAATGGACCCTGGCTCTAAGCCCTTTTGGAAATAATCTGAAACTTTGAAAAAACCTCAGAAGCCAGTACCGGCATTGAAAGAGGAAAACAAATTAATACTAACTAATTGCGAAAAAGCTCAAAAACTTGCTATGCGGTTTGAAAGCGCGCATAATTTTAATTTCGGACTCACTAGTTCAATTGAAAGTCATGTTAATCAGGACTTCAAAAGCATTGTCAATCAAGAGAACGTTTTCGAAAATTCCTGGGAGACTGATTTGGACGAAGTGAGAATTATAATAAAAAAATTCAAAAATATGAAAGCTCCTGGCGATGATGGAATTTTCTACATCCTCATCAAGAAACTTCCAGAGAGTAACTTATCATTTTTGGTTAATATATTTAACAAATTTAAACAGTTGGCATATTTTCCTGACAAATGGGAAAATGCTAAGGTAGTATATTTGATTTTAGTTTTGTCCGACCATATGCCACTGTACTTCACAACAAGGACAATCTGTGCTAGGGAATGCATTAGTCCACACCCTCCCCCTCTGCAACGATGGAAGTTAATCATAATTTCAATTAAAAGGGAACCTAAGGCGTGAGAAGAACGGTGCTCGATGACGAGACGGGTGGCATCGCAGAAGAAATAATTACAATAATTAAAACCAGAGCTCTTCTTTCGGGGCTTTTTTGCCATCATCGTGGTGTTGCGAGGGAGATAGCTAGCAAGACACTTGCCCGATGGCATCTTCTCCCAGGCACAGAGACTGATTGTACTCTGCATCAGGACAAGCAGAATTTGTTGTTTTTTTAATAAAAATTTGTTTACATTTCAATGGAAGCAACTCCGTTTGGGGAAAAGTGATTTTCGTTCGAAATTGAATCGATTGCTCCAGCAGAAGAGCTCAGCGTAGCAGAGACACAAGATCAGTACCGTAAACCGGTGACAAATTGTTCAGTATTTTAGAAACTTTTTGGAATTCCAGATATTGTCCAGGGGGCCCAGATAGCCGTAGCGGTAAACACGCAGCTATTCAGCATGACCATGCTGAGGGTCGTGGGTTCGAATCCCGCTGGTCGAGGATCTTTTCGTAAAAAGGAAATTTTCTCGACTTCCCTGGGCATAGAGTATCTTCGTACCTGCCACACGATATACACATGCAAAAATGGTCAATCGGCAAAGAAAGCTCTCAGTTAATAACTGTGGAAGTGCTCATAAGAACACTAATCTGAGAAGCAGGCTTTGTCCCAGTTGGAACGTAACGCCAGAAAGAAGAAGATATTGTCCAATAGTTGTTTTCGACAAAATCAGTATTTCGCCGATTTCTTTCAGTCTGCCTCATTGATTTTTATAACACAATATTTTAATATTTTATGAAATACCTACAAGTTTAGCATCAGTGTATTGTCTAGTAATGAGTTTGCCAACAAAGTTGGTTACACCCTTGAAAAAAAAATCAAAATAAGCATCTTTGAGAGAAAATGTGATGCGGTTTCGAACTGGTAAAAAGCAACCCAGTGATCAATTTACCCCTAAGTTACGGTAGGTACCGCTTTCCAGTTCGAGGTTGATGACAGGCAAGGTCGCTTTTATTGACGGGTACCTACCAACGACAGGAGATGAAATACAATTTCCCATATGGAAATCTATTAACCTTTAGCCGGCAAACGTAATCTGTTCGTTCGCTTTGATCACTTTGCCGTTTTGGAGGTCTCTCGGTAGCTGATGGAAATGCAATAGGGAAAGTGTACCAGTTATGGCCATAGTGGTTCCCTAATTGGCCATATGCAAAATTCAGATAACTTCTTCATTTTTAATCTATTTGAATGTTTTAACATCAAGATTTAAGCTATATCTTACTGCTAAAACACAAAAAAAACTTTTAAAAATGTTTGACATTCCTGTTGTTACGTATGGCGAAATAGGGAACCACTATGGCCATAACTGGTACACCTACCCTATATGAGATTTTATTCGTTGGCAAATGCAACGACTAAGCAAGTAGTTGCTCTTGCAAAAAGCGTGGAGTAATCACTTAGCGTTTGTGGAATATGTTTCATTGAAATCAGCCAAGCTTCTGGTAAGCTTTTTCATATATGAGATAGAAAAAGATTTCAAGAAAGGAAAAACCGCGATCTATGACTTTTGATCTGAATTCGGTTTATTCTTGACAAGGAAAAATGTCAACCATTACTGTGGAGGCTTACCCACATGGTGTTCTATCATCCTTTTTTCATCCTAGAGTTATCGTTTTGGGTAATTCAAGTCGATTCCCGGTTGGTCCAGGATCTTTTCGTAATGGAAACTTCCTTCACTTCACTTGACATAAAGTATCATCGTACTTGCCACACGATATACGAATGCAAAAATGGCAACATTGACAAAGAAAGCTCTCAGTTAATAACTGTGGAAGTGCTCATAATAACACTAAGCTAAGAAGCAGGCTCTGTCCCGGTGAGGACGTATTGTCAAGAAGAAAAAGATCCACAACTTAACATTATCTTATTGATTACATATAATTTGGACTCCAAACGAGGCACAATTTTGAATATTTATCTCTCTTTTTGCTTCATAGCTAAACCTGCTAAATAAAGAGACAGAATCCAGCCTGTCTCAAACCACATACCACTCACAGGAAACAACGTGCACAAGTGGCATTTCCAGCCAGAATCGCACAACAATATGCACATCATAATCATCACATCCATTAAAAATCCAAAAATTTCCGCCAGTACTCCGTCCACTTCCACCACCGCTATCACTCTTCACACCCCAACGCCGCCCGCCCGCCTCACTGCTTGGCTGCGGGCAAAATAGGCCCAGTCAGGGTGGAAAACATAAGAAAATCGATTTTCCTGTCTCGGTTTTCTCCTGTGCCATGCCGCGACACAACCTAACGAAGTCTCCACACGACGGCCAACCTTGCAGAAACATATCGCACCGCTTCTTGCTCACTCATTCTTTCGTTAGCATTTCATCATCGTACCGTAAAATGGGGAAACTTTGGTTGTTTTTTTTTGGAAGAAAATCTTATTAATACAGATTTTTATTACATTTTGTGTTAAGGTGAAGATGAATCGAAAAAAAACATCAAATTTTCTGCTGGTGCTAAGCTTGCATGCTGTTTATAATGTTTTGTAAGCTTACGTGTGAATTACTGAACTCATTTTCAAATTTATACAGCATGACATACAAAGTTTTATGCTCACCAAACCCTTTTTTCGTGAATGATTTCAAGGAAAATTGCCTACATTTAGGAGTATTATGCAGATTTACAAAGGTTGATTTTGCAATAAAATGATGAAATTAACATGAATTTTTGACATCATTTCTAAATTCAAGAGACTCAAATTTAATGGGTACGAACATCTTTTGTTCTTTAACCTAATTTTTTATAAAGATTGTACTCCTAAAAAATGCGACATGTTTTGGGTGGTTGTGCTACTTTTCCCCGAACGCCAGTACCCCGAATGCCAGTTCCCTGAATATCCTGTTTCCCCGAATAACCCACTTCCCCGAAAAGATTTTGGAACGCATAATTGTCATATATTTATACATTTCAGGGTGGTGAACGTTCTGGTCATCTGATATGCACTCTTCTTTATTTGATTGGCGGTTCTTACGAGTTTTACCGTCCTCAGCATTTTTGGCAACATGTGTATAGCCGAGACCAAATACCTCCTTCTTTTGATTGCTTATCGTTCTTTCTATTCACCATCCTGCCACCTAAAACTATTTTTGCGCCTATTTGAACTGCTCCACTTTTCGGGGAAACGGGTCATTCGGGGAACTGGCGTTCGTGGAACCGACATTCGGGGAAACGGCATTCGGGGAAACGGCATTCGGGGAAAAGTAGCACAGTTGTTTTGGGAGTAGCTTTTTATCGTGTAGGTAAAACATCATTATTTTTTAGTAAAACTAGTTTGGAGTGTTATGTTTATGTGTACGAAATCTTAGTAGTTTTCAAGATGCATTCGGAACAAGAAGAGCTACGCCAGTAAATCTTGGGCGCGGTGATCGATAATCCTGGTCAGTCGCACAGATGGATCGGCAAAAGGTTTGGAATCCACCATTCCACCGTGTCCCGCGTTGTGAAGATGTTCCAGGAGACGACGACTATCGAGCGGCGCGCTGAAAGCCGCCGAAAACCGAAAACGGAATACCCAAAGAAGGCGCGGAAAATAAGGCAGTACTTTAAGAATAACCCGAACCTTTCCACCCGAGACGTGGCCCAAAAAGGTCAATTCGTTGGAGTGGTTCGTCCAGCAGACCATGAAGCGGGCTGGGTTACGTGTTTTTAAGGTTAAGAAGGCGCCAAACCGGAAAGACAAGCAAAACTCGTTGGCCAAATTGCGTGTGCGGAAGCTGTACCGTGAGTGGCTGGTTATTCCAGGCATTAAGACGAACACCAAACAAATCCCCGGACTCGAGTTTTTTGTCGGTACGTCCCATATGGAGGTTCCGGAAAAGTTTCCGGAAGAGAAAGATGGACAAATTCTCGAAGAAGTATCTGTTGTGGCAGGCGATCTGCGAGTGCGGACGGTACAGCAAGCCGTTCGTTACAACCAGCACCATAAACGGACAGCAATATCGATAGGAATGCTTGCAGAAGTGCTTGCTGCCCTTCCTCCGCTTTCACCATGGTCCAACGCTGTTCTGGCCGGATCTCACTTCGTACCATAACGTTAAGCCTGTAGCTGTCTTTTTTTTCAGCAATTTGGCAAATTGCTTCAGCATTTCTGAAATTGTTTACTGGAATTCAGCAATCTAACTTGCTGTATACTTGTCGTCACCATCAGTTTGGCTGATTTTCAATAATTTATATGACACATGATTGATAACCAGCAATACATTTGAAATTTTGCTGTAAACCAGTTAATATTATTACTGAACTCGTATCAGCATATTTTGATTGCCGATAATCAGCAAACAGTTTTATCTGTCAACAGATAAATTTTAAACAAGAAAAAAATTTCTCCCACTCGTTTCACTCATAATATCAGCGCGGAGCTTTAAAAATGTGTACCCAAACATTCATATTTTTTATGTATATTTTTCGAAATATCGTATTTGGTAGGTATTGAACATTCAGTATGATATTCATGGTTTAATAAACATTAAAATGTTCTTTCTTTTTCTAGGTGGCAACAATGTCGTTACGGTAGACGATGCATTGTCTTTATGTTCGTTTTAAGGGCAGATCGCTGTTTTTGACGGCCAAAACCTCTAGTACTCTAGATATGCACCCTAGAGGTTTGGTGTCTTCGACAAAGTGTTTTGGAATAACTTGTGCTACATTTTGACACATGATTTGATCTAGATAAGGGAAAAGATAATTTGAAAAGTTTTTAAAATCACTCCGTCAACATGCAATATGTTTTAGAAATACATTTGAAAAATATAAATTCATGAAAAGTTTCTCAAATAAAAGCATTTTTTAACATATTTTCATAAAGTTTGCAAACCACCACAACAAAAAAGCCCCACGTGACCCCACTTTTCTTTCTTCAGGACAATGAAACTTATATTCTTGACTAGTCGTATACAAAAAATTAGCTGCCACCATCTGCCGCTTCATGAGTTATCCTGGATTTTGTAAAACACTGTTTTTAGACTGTTTTTTTTTATCAAAAACATAATTAAATCTGAAAATTTTGCTAGTGAATGATGAAAATTTACTTTTTTATAGTTAAGCTTCTGATACTTGATGACAAAATATTTTTTTAACATTTTTTTTTTGTATGAAAGAATGGTCAAAATCGATTTTTGTCTGTTTTTACTAAATTGTCATATATCGTAATCCACGTCAGTGATAGAGTGTAAGTGTCTTCCGAAGAAATGTCAAAAATGCCTCAATGAACAACTTTGCAGAAGAAATTTTTTTGCTAGGACGCTCCTATCAAAAGATAAAACTGATCTAGATCAGTTTTCACTTATCTAGATCAAATCTGAATGTGTCAAAATATAGTACAAGTTATTCCAAAACACTTTGTCCAAGACACCAAACCTCTAGGGTGCATAACTAGAGTACTAATGGTTTTGGCCGTCGAAAACAGCGATCTGCCCCATTGTGGGGCGTTGCATACCTCCAGTCGTTTAACGTTGTATGGAAATTCCTGGCTTTGTTAATGAAAATGGCTTCAATTTGTAGAAATGCGTTTCGCTAAGAGTTTATGATTGTATCCAAATTCTACTTTGACTAGGCTGATAAATGACGAACTCTTTGAACTTTATCAAACAGTGATCATAGATCAGATAGTTTTTAAGTATTCCAAAAATGCTAAAATCTATTTTTTTATATATGAGTACAAAGCCTCGAAGGCATTCGATTTTTACAAAATGAGCTCAACATAAAGAATTATGTTGGTACAACCAAACCTTTTTTTACGCCACTAACTGAGGGAGCGCAAAAAGAATTGGAGCGTGAAATGAACGTTCCCTCTTTTCACGCTCCAATTTTGGCAATTGGAGCGTAAAAAGAGAGAGCGTAAGCTCAAGTTTTGAGTGTCAAAATATTAGCAGCGGGAAAAAGCATTTCGTTTGTCCTCAAGGGATTTTCCGAAAAGATGGAGTTTATCCGTGGTTCTCCTCAAGAGTATCAATAGGGATGACGGAAACCATAGTCTGACGTCTTTTTGGAATCCAAGATGGTGTTTTCCGGTTTGTGAAAATCACTTAAAACCCATTCAATATGGGTATTTCTGGAACGAGAACGATGAGGAGATGCCGGAAATTGATATCTGACGCCTATAAAAACATAGAAAAAATCATTGAATTTTTACGCCATATGTGCGCGACATATTAAAGCAAGTAAAATGACTTAAATTTGAGTTACACGCGACCTAATTTTCCATCAAATTGAATTGAATTTTATTCGGATCATAAAAAATTTCAATCACATTGGACGTAATTTTACAAGAATGACGTATTTTTAAGTTTAAAGATTATCAAATTTACGTCATTTCAGTTGTTACATCGAGTATTTTGCTTATCATGAAATTTACGTCACATGTAATATTAGTTTTTTAGTGTGTATATAAAAAAAATCTAAAACTTCTTTTGAAAATACATTTTTTTTTTAAATTATAGCATAAAACGGCATAAAAATTTCAATAAAATTGAATAAAAATCAATTTCACAATTTTATTAAGATTGGAGCTAAAGGTTCATTTTACCACCACTGGCTTTCGTGCAGAAATCATTCTAAAAACTTGACTAGAATGTTAAATATATCCCAAATTTGCCTGTTTTACGGCAGTTCCACATCGTTTTCTATAAGCTCTTCAATTTGTAGTATATGCCCTGATTGTGAGTTTTGGATATCTGATTGCGTAGATAATTCTAAATTCCTTGTAAAACCGCCACGTGGTTGTGACCCATGGGGGAAAACCTATAGCCACAGATATTTTTTCTCGTATTTAGTCACTTGTTAATTTAAATTATACACAAGTTGGTTTCTGTTGTGGAAATGTAATGCGAATTTTCATAATATAGATTTATGTTTTTGAAACCACTTCAAGAAGTTTTTGAAACCTTCTTTAAGATCTTACGATTTGTATGAAATTTTTAAGGAAGTTCTAGATCCCTGGCATTGTGATTTATTTTCTGCAAATTAGCTAAAAATATCAATTTGATGAACTAACTTTAACTAGCATGGCAGTCAAAGAATTAAATTAATTAATTCATTACGCGTGATAAAGATGGAAAAAATATGAGTGAAATTATGAAAAAAAATGAAAGGGGTCTGCGTAGTCTGTAGGGATTTGATTTCTAAACTTGCAACCAACTCAGTTATTGGGTCACCAAGTGGCTCGGTAGATTAGTTGGAAAAGCCCTCGTCTAGCATACAAGAGTCCTGGGTTCAAATCCCAGCCGAGCACGTGAATTTTTTCATAAATTCAACCATAATTTGTCCATCTTTACCACGCGTAATGAGTTAATCAATTTAATAACCATGAGGATTGGATTACCGAACAGCTCAATATAAGCGTCAATTTAGTCAAAGAATGCTTACATGGGGAATTGAGGTCCCCCAAGGTATATTGGAATATTCACTCTCCATGATTCAATGTGACAATGCCCAATTTTTAATGCTAAAAGAGTATTTCGGGAACGTATCGAAAAATGATTCAAAAATATCTACAATCGCTGTTCAAACAATTCCGGGTGAAATACTGGAGTTGCTAGTAGGGGGTTTCAATAAATTTTAGGCATATTCAAAATGGTTCAAACACCTCGGTTCAAGTTTCATTATTATTTCATGGTTTGATTTAAAAAATGACACAATATTGTGTATGTATCCTTCATTTCTTTTATTTGGAACAGACGTAAACACATTTTCAATTTAAATAAGAAAATCAACTTATGATCTAAAAAAGGTTGAATCTCCAATGAAGCATATAAGTCCCTATCATTACTAAGCCTTAAATGACAGCTTATGATTAAAAATAGTTAATATAGTTAATAGAATATTGAAATTACAATTACCGTAAGTTCAATTACAATTACAATAGATTGGAACAGGGTGGGTAACTATCAGTTTCGTCACTGACTGATGACCAAAAATCAAAGAATGTGATCAACGCCTCAAAAATATTTTTTGACGTAAGACTACGTCTTTCTTCTCTATACAGGAGAGAAATTGGAATTACAAAACCACGAGCGTTACTTTGACATAAAATATTTCAAACGTTTATAAATTTTTGCTGGCTTAACGAAATTCCTTGATTAGCACCTCAATCGAAAGACAAGGCATCAAAGATTCATGTCGTTTACTTACTGAACCCCACATATCTGTCCAAATAGTTTAATAACTGTTTTAAAAGATAACGTTGATTTCAAGCAAATCTATAAATAGGGATGCTAGAGAAAAGTGGACGTCATTTGCTTTTCACTCTCCGCATGGATCGGATCTCAGCAGGCAACAGATCGGCTTGCTCTGACCGGGCGTGCTTCTCAGGCACAGACATCGATAGCGAAGATCGGTGATCGAAAAATACATCGGCGGAAACTACAACTGTAATATTGGCAAGATTGGCGAGAGTGAAGTGAAATTCCGGGAAACTGTGGCTGTGGCTGGCATCCGAGAATCATCAAACCATATCGGGCGAGGATTTCAACAAGTGCCGCGTCAAAATGTGTCCGTTTTACTCGAATTCAATAATTCAATCGGCCCTTTTCAGGGCCAATAAATGTGTTCTAAAGAGTTATTTGTGTAATAGTTCCTAATGTGTTTACCACATACTTGCTGTAATATCTTAATTCATCCCGTCATACAATATCTGATTCATTACGAATAATCGACAATACGGCAATTTGAGGATGTTTCCGGGGACGCTGCTGCAGTGCCGTCGGGATGCAATAACAACATACCGCAACATAACATCTTGTACATTCCTTGCCAAGACATCAATTTCATATAGCCTATTTCCCAGATCAGAAAGCGAAGAATACAAAAAGGAGGAGCATCATCTGCTATTCTAAGGGTATAAAGCATACCTCCTTCGTTGAATTTGGTTTCATTCTTTTTTCGTTTTCGAGCTGATAAGAGCTCTTGATCATCAAGCTGCTGCAAATCCAGCGATGAGTGGGGCACTTCTCCGAACGGAGAGCTCCTCACTGTTCTTAAAATCACAAACCATTACATTCTGAACTATAACTAAAGGAAGGTTGCAATTATGACAATTGACTTTAATTCAAACGCAGAAAATCACATGGCGTAGTTAACGTCATGCAGTCGTGTCTTGTACAACGTATTTGAATACTCACAATCACAGCACCTATCATCTATCATCAAACATCCTATCATCTGCAAAAAGCTACAGCACCACTGTTTTTAGAGTCTGACCCAGAAATGATCAAAGTTGTGTCCATAGTAGTCCTACGTCAACCCCGCGGTAATGTAACAGACATTAGCAACCCCAATTTTATTTTGTCTTCTATGACTGACAAGGACACCACGAAGAAACAAAGCCGTAAGCGAGCATCAACCAATCTTACGAAATACTTATTCCTCAAATAATTACATATTGTACACTGAAACGCACAGAAACTAAAAAGATTTTATAGGCCTTAGTTTTGCTATGCAAAGCACAATAATGAAATGGTTTCTTTTTCTGGGAAATGATCTTTCTGGAGAATAGTCCATTCTGACGAATGGTTTCCTGGCACACGATCTACTCTGGTCAAAAAGATTGTTGCAAAAGCCAAAAACAAATTTTATACAACCGCAATTTTTTTCTAAGCTGCTCAAAAAATCTTTGTTGATTTTTTTTGGGTTGATACAAACAAACTGCTTCTAAAATATTATTCTTAATACCTACAGACTGCAAAAATTTACAGTTCTATAATTTTCTTCCGTATACACAAAGTATGGCATTAAATTACTTTGAATAAAAATTGTTTAATATTTCGAGAAAGAGAGGTGAAATCAAGTTTTCCCGGATATCAAGTGTACCAAAATTCCTCTAATGAATTACGTAAAGTGGGGCAATTTACGGCTTCGGTACCATTCGACTATTGGGGCCTTCCTTAGCCGAGTGGTTAGAGTCCGCGGCTACAAAGCAAAGCCATGTTGAAGTTGTCTGGGTTCGAATCCCGGTCGGTCCAGGATCTTTTCGTAATGGAAATTTCCTTGACTTCCCTGGGCATAGTGTATCATCGTAACTGCCACACGATATACGAATGCGAAAATGACAAGTTTGGCAAAGAAAGCTTTCAGTTAATAACTGTGGAAGTGCTCATAAGAACACTAAGCTGAGAAGCCGGCTCTGTCCCAGTGGGGACGTCAATGCCAAGAAGAAGAAGAATTATTCAACTTATATCAATCAATCATGTTTCAAACGCGAAAAACCCAGTATTTTTCTATCAAAACACACCAATAAAAACATACAAAAGTCTCTTTATTCTGTTAGCTTCACACTGACGAGATTTCAGGAACTGAACAAACAATTTCGCCAAAGATGTCATCAATTCAAATGAATATGCAAAAACTAATACACCTCAAAGCATCCTTATGATAGTTCTAGAAACGCCCTTACATAAAATATTGAAAAAGATTTTCTTTTTATTTGGTTCCATGCAATGAAAGTTTGTCCAAAAATTACAATATTCACGTCGAAAAAAAACAAATAGTCATAACTTTTCCGAATCTCAATCGATTTTTATAATGTTTGGATTGAAAGTCTGAATAGCATTCGAACCATCATGACATTTATAATTTTTAGTTTGAATTGAGATAGAAATCTTTAAAAAAAACTCTTGTCCCACTCAAACTTTTGCCTCACTTTGCTCCACATCTCAAAATGCGGCTGATTTGGATTGAGCAGCGCATGAATGTAAATAGACAACCACGTAATTTGTTTGCTCATGTCCGAAAAAAAAATCAAAAGAAGCCCGGCTTCGGCTAAGACTGCCGAGAATACGTAAATTCCCTTATATAAAGCGTGGCATAGCTCTAAGCGTTTATCGTCGATTGAAAATTTCTGATTAGATTATAAAAATTTGTTTTGCTTAACTGGTCAACAGAAATTATATCCTTTCGATTAATAAGTTGTGGCTGTTGTACAATTAAATTTGCCCGCATTATCAAAGATACTCCGTTTTACGGTACCCCTTGCTGGCCACGGGTCCACCATCCCGTCTGACTAAGAGTGCTAGAATAAGACCGTACGCTTCCCTCCAGCAGTGGAAGCAAAACGGCACGATACGCAGCATAATTATGCGAGCGGTTTTTCTCTACCACCCTACGCTTGGCCCATTAATGTTTTCAGGGTAGACACTTTTTGGAAAATCAAAAATTCCTGACTATTGCAAACTGATTGACACTAGTAACGACTCCAAAGACAATTTAAAGCATCGTCCGAGCTAAGTTCATTCACTTAACAGGTGAAAAACGGCGATCCACTGCACTAAATACACACCCCGAAAATATCGACGACCATAAAAAATGAATATCCTGCGTCCATGTTTCCACCTTTTTAGCACTGTTTCCCCGTTCGGAGTCACTTTTTACTCGCCCAATTCATTTGGTAATCCATTTTTCTTTCAGTTTACAGAACCCGTACACATATTTTCACACCCCGATAGTGGGAAATAAAAGTGGTCAATGAAAAAGGGTACTCACGCAGCGATGCTTTTTGACAATGGCCACCGTTCCATCGAAGCCTGGTACTTCATGTTCTCGATCTGCTTCTTCAGTGCGTCACGGTCCATGGTTGCTAGAATACTGGGATCCATCGCGCCTGCAAGTAGACCAAATCGCGCGTGATGAGAGTCGTGGGTGGGTGGTGGTGGGAATGGAAAATTTTCCAGGAGGGGGAAACGTCGGTAAATTTTATCTCATCGGGTAAACCGGGTGGGTTTTGTGGGGTAGAATTTTGAAATCGTCGTTGGGAAAATCTAGGTAGCAGATGTGAAATTTATAACGCTTAATTTACTTTTATTCAGTCGAAATTTTTATGTCAATATCAGATCAGAATCGCATAACAGAAACAAAAGAGATCAATCTCAAATTAAGTAATTGTTTGAGAGGAAGAGAAAATTTCTAATCTGAAAGTTTACGTACTACTTTTTATTCAAAAGCTAATAAATAATATGTTTAGAACATGTTTCATTCTTCTTTAAACTTTAAGTAAGGAATTTTCAGTTAATAGTTAGTGCGAATGTTACATCATAATAAATATATGTTTTCTTCCTAAAGCTTAACGGATTTCATGGTTGATCTTTTATGATCATCTCAAAATTTAAAATCTATGATTTATCAGTCCAATTATTGCAATGGTAGACTTATTGATGTGGTTTGACGCATGAACCTGGAAGGGTCCTTCTTACCCCGTTTGGTAAGTTAACTGCGTCTAATGGATCATTTTAATTTTTTTTTTTTCTAAGGTTTACAATTTCGAAATTATTCGTTCAAATTAATGTTCACACCGGCAAATATGTTTTCAAAATGTGATTGTTACATAATTTTTGTAGTTGGAATTGCAAAATATTGACATTTGAAAATGATATTGAACAATATCTTTGAGCTATCGTTTTTTAGGGCCCACTTGCCCCAGGGTACCTTATTTAAAAGGAACACATTTTTAATTGATATTCAGTTCAGATTTTTTTTTAACATTTCATTTGTACAATATCAATAATTCAGATGATAATTATGCCAGTTGAACGTCATCTGTCAAATTCAACTTTTTTGACAGTTTTGCCAATCGTAGCACATGCGCGCAAGTGATGATGGGATTTTTCTTATCACAACCGGAAAACTGACATTCGACAGAGGGAGACGGTATACTGCTAAATGGGGTGCAAATAAAAATTTCGTTCCACAGAGTTCGTCATGTGTGGTATCGAAACAGTAAGAGGGTGTGGATCATGTTCATTCGCACTCTGACGGGAGATATAGCGTTAAAATGAATTCAACGCGTGCGCATAGATAGAAGCATAGGCTTTCGTGGTTTGACATTATAGAAATCGTAAATCAGTGCCAAAAGCGCGGGAAATCTGGAAACCCTACAAATGTCTAATGGATTTGAGTAGTTTGCTGAGAAAAAGGAATTGACATTAGAGGTGCGTTACTTTTAATAATTTTGACCATTCGGAACAACATTCAGTGGTATTCAGCGGAAATCAATGATAGGAATTTTATTTCATTTCGTAAACTTGAAAATAAAAATCGGAATTATGCCAAATATCAAGATTCCAATATTATTTTGTTCTTTCTAGAGCATAAATAGAAGAAAAAAATGGGGCCCTCATTTTAACTAGCTTTAACAACAAATTATCAAATAGGATTTTTTAACGCTCATTTGCTACCTGAATGATTCTTCTGCATATCTTCGAGTTGAAAAATAATATTATTTCTTTCATCTATTTGGTCTAAAACCATTGATAGAAATGAACAATCAGTTGAACAGCTGAGATAAGAAAAGAAAGAAAGAATCTGATTGTTTTTTTTACGGAGACCTCATAATTCAACATTATGAGCGCTGAGATGGTAAAAAATCGATCAACTACTAAAAACCAAGATGGCGTCGAAATTCCAACGAATTTTCCAACCTCAAAATTATACACCTGCGGTTCAGCATTACGTCCACATTAGAACAAAGCCTGCTTCTCATCTTGATGAATACATTTAATTAAGATCAAATCACAGACAAAAGCTTTTAAAAATACTATCTAGGTTTCTATTTTTAAGTATTTTTATGAAAAAAGTCTCGTTTTGAATATGAGTGGGGTGTTAAGGGATTATCTATTCTATATTTTCTAAGTAAGTAAACTCATTCGATTTGTGCTGTTATAAATTTCAATATACTTTTGGCTTGTTCTGTGAAGTAAGTTTGCAATGAAAAAGTTGAGGGGTCTATTTCTCGAGTCACTAGTTATCATATATCTCGATTTTTTGTAAAATTGGTAGGAACACCTAGGTGGAAACGGGTTAATGTAAAAGTGAGGCTGTTCTTTATAATACAGTCAACTCTCCCTTACTCAATATTCCGTATCTTGATATCGGGCCTTCCTTAGCCGAGTGTTTAGAGTCCGTGGCTACAAAGCAAAGCCATGCTGAAGGTGTCTGGGTTCGATTACCGGTCGGTCCAAGATCTTTTCGTAATGGAATTTTTCTTGACTTCCCTGGGCATAGAGTATCATCGTACCTGCCACACGATATACGAATGCAAAAATGGCAACTTTGGCAAAAAAAGCTCTCAGTTAACCCGTATAGGCCTGAGTGAAAGCAAAAATACTAAAACCCTTACCACTCAGCGAATACTTAACTGATTCAAATAATTTTTTGTCAGTATACTGGCCCACATATCTAGTTTCTAGAAATGGCCTGAGGAACTCGGGAATACTCCTGTAGCCGGAGTTATTGCGGTGGGTCACTGGGTCAAGTCGGGTAGAAAAAGGCGATTTTTTGGGATATGCCAAGTTATCTTTATTTATTTCCAATGCCATTAATTTTATTTTGCATAAATCATTAAGATCTGATATTCAACATTATAAATGAATAGTTTTGCACCATTTAGAGTGTACAGATGTGGCCGCTCGGACTTAATATCCTGAAGAACCGGCTCTAGATTTGTTAGGTACTAAACCGTTTCAAATCTCCAAAAGTATAGATCGAACATAATAGTTCACTGAAATGCGTTCCAATAAGCTTAACACAGATGTGAAGATACAAACTGTGCACTTTATTATAAGTTTGAGGCATCCCGGAGACCCGAAAATGGTCATTTGTAGAATCAAACAAATGCAGTTGATATAATTATTCAATTTAATCGACTACCAGAAGGTTTACGCTGATGCGTTTTTCTTAAAACTCCTTGATATTGTGGCCACATTATAGCCAATTCTGTAAAACTATCTGTGACTTGAAATTTGCCTACCTCTAGGGGCACAGAAGCACAGAACCCTTGTTACCCGAGCTGACCCAGTGACCCACCGCAATAACTCCGGCCACAGGAACATTTCCGAGATTTTTTGACCACTTTTAGAAACAAGATATGTGTACGAGTATACTGACAAAAAATAATTGAAATCCGTTAAGTATTCACTGAGCGATGAGAGTTTCAGTAATTTTTCTTTCACTCAGGCCTATACGGGTTAATGACTGTTGAAGTGCTCATAAGAACACTAAGCTGAGGCTCTGTCCCAGTGAGGACGTAATGCCAAGAAGGGTAAGAAGAAGATATCGAGATAGAGATGCACTGGTTTTGTGTCCTGTAACGGAGGTAGGTCGATGGTATCTTCAATATCGAGTTATGGAGAGTTAACCGTGTTTCTAAAAATTGTTCAATCATTGTCACGTCACCCCCTGCCAATGATCTACTGTGGTCGATTGCACTGTGGTCACCACATTTTGACCACTACAGTGAACCAATGATATGCTGCGTAAAGGAGACGAACAAAAACAAACCGTATGTGAAGAATCATGCAAATCATCTTGTAAACTATCAATCTTAACATTTCTTTATTCCATTAAAATTTCCTTAATTAGTTGTTTAAAACCCGTTATACCTCGAAATCTAATTAGAGCTTAAGATCTAGTGTTAGTACATGAAGAATTGGATTACAAATTATAGTATGGAGTAGGAGAGGAGTAGAGTCATTGAGATTGGCTTTTGATATACACGCCGGGAGAAAGGTAGGACTGTATTTTGTTCAATTATTGACATACCAGAAGTTGCTCAAAATTTACGTTGAACTTTTTGTTTCATCCCTTAACACCCCATTTTACGGTACGTAACCTTGTTTTTCTTGGTAGCCTCTAAATTCGACATGGTGAGTGCTATCAAGGTGAAAAAATAATTCTACTACTTAAAATCATGAAGGCGTCAAACTCCAAGATGGCCGCCAGATTTTATTGCCTAAAATAATACTCCTATTATTCACTCGACGCGAATAAAACACCAATGATTGAAAATGTGTTTCTTTGTTGTACAAAAAATAATGTTTGCATTGATTGCACTCGACATATACGTCAAAATCGTAGAACATGATTTAGAAAATCGTTCATTTCATAGGGTAAATACCATTGCTCACCAAGTTTTTATAGTCTATCTTACGTATTTTTTCCTTAGCTTTCTGATGATGATCCCAGAATTCAAAACGAGCGGTGCGCGAATGGTGAATAAACGCTTTTTCTAACAAAATTTAAGATGGCGGCTAAATTCAAAATGACCGCCAAAATTTGTTCAACTTCAAATGAAAGCTATATTCTTTCTCTATATGATGCCACTAAGTTTGCTATGTGTTCCAAATATGAGACATATCTCGTGAAAAAACACCCCAGATTCATAAAAAAAATGGGCTTTTTCGCAAACTGTTTAGCTAGCTGGCGTACGAGGGGTCCACCAATTTGAGAAAACCGAAAGGACCACCCTTAAGTTTTATCGAAAACTAGCGATCAGTGACATAAAATTGGAATTCTAACGAAGGGTGCCGATGGCGGCCTGGTTTCAGCGAGAATTGCTCAGTTCTACCCTGTGATCAACTTGGGATAAAAAATGAGTCTTCTGCGAAATTGTTCTGAAGGTCAAGGGAAATCGGAAGGCAAATACTTTTATTTTTATTTAATGTCCAAGTTATTCAGGATTGATTTACTTTATATTCAAGTGTTTCAGTTTTGAGTAATTTTTTAATTTTTGATACACCTCAGATTCAAGTGTTTCAAATTCAATTCACTCCATATTCAAGTGGTTCAGGTCTGAAACACTTAATATTCAAGTGATTTGGGACTGAATCATGTTATTCAAAACAGATTAACTCATTGTTCCATGTTTGATTCGCTCCATATCCTAGTGATTTAAGTTTCAAGTGTTTCAGGTCCCACTAATTTACAGCAGTTTAGGACTAATGCACTTCATTTTCCAGTGAATAATGTCTGATTCGCTTTATATTGAAGTATATAGCGTATCTGAACGATCCACTTTATTTTCTAGTGATTCAGAACTAAGTCACTTCATTCGGAATTCGGAATTGATTCATTTCATCTTTAATAATTCAGATCCGATTCACTTAATTTTCAAATGATTCATGTATCAGAAAACGGAAATAGCTTGAAATTTGTGGCGTTCTTGACTTTATAAACAACTTTGTCGAACACTCGAACATTCTATTTCATGTGGATCACAAGATAGCACTTGTTTGAAATGCTCAACTTGTTTGCCTCCCGGATGTCCTTGACCTACTGAAAAAGTTCACTTCTCTGCAAATAATCAGTATCTCGAGTTAATAGCGAAATAAGATTCCCTTATTTGAGGCTTTGATAATTTTTTTAGGGGGTAATTCAATCAGTGGATCAAATTGTCATCAGAACAGACTTAAAATAAACAACGAAGCAAGCGCGCTCACAACCGTTTGTCCTAAATATTGCGGATTGGGATACAACCAAAAGAAAAATTGTCATGACAATCACAGGAGGCAACATTGTTGCAATATTTTCAACTCGTAATTGGTCGGTTATTTCAAATATAAAATCGAACTTGTTTCATGGATGCTGTTCGATATTGTGGCAGAATTTATCAGCATGGAGAAAGCTCTAGAAAGTTGCAATTGAAAGCCTAGAAAATGGCTGTGCACACGGTGTGCGATCATTGTCATATTCTGTTCAAGTGATGATAAACTGTTGTTACAGAATATAATTATTGAAACAAGAAAAGGAAAGTTCAATCTTCTTGTTGCTGCGTGTTGATTGACAATTGATTCACTGTTCAATATTCAAGTGAGTTCAGTTAGTGTCGTGAGCTCGGCTCCCGCTTTAGCCATTGAAACTTTTCGTCAGTAATGTTTCTCGGCTGTGCCACTGGAGAATGCTTGTCCGTTGTCTAATGTTAAGTTACAATTTGTGTAGCTCCGCGTCTTTTAAATACTTCTTTTGGCGAGTCCGTACTTATGAATGGTAGTGTATATCTACAAACCAAACTGAGGGTCGTGGGTACGAATCCAATTGTCATGTTTTCGAGATAATGATTTCTATCATTATGACACTATGACAGTACCGGAAAATCATGTCTCACATATATGAGTAAGGAATATGCGAATGTTACTAAAAAAGGCATCGTCTAAGAATATTCCGTTGTCAAAACTTTTCGAAGTATTTTTAATTAGGCAACATTGACCAGTTAATATGAAGAATGTAGAAATCCCCTAAGAAATCTTTCAAAAATTCAATCTTTCAAAAACAAAATTAAAAAATACGAGTTACATGTGTTAATTTCAGAAAAGAGGTCAGAGCACAATGCAAATTCATCAAAATAGGAAACACTGCAGTAAATAAATCGATTTTTTTTCATGTATTATTTCTAAAATATGTTACTATGAGATTATCAATCAAAATATTTTGAGAAAAACGTTTACAAATTGCTGTACATTGGTAAATATGCTTGGGCACATGTTTTAAAAATTATGAAATATGTGTATAAATCGTCCAGAAGGAGTAAATTTTATACTTTAGAATGCTCACGATTTAGCTCATTATGATACATACATTGTTTCTTTAGTGCTATAATCCTATTTTGAACCCGGCTTTTACTGTAACTTTTTGCTGGGAGTAAAATGATGGTATTTCAGCTATTTTGGCCAGAAATGGATAATTCACTACAATCCCAGGTAACATTGGTAGCCGAATAACAGCTTATTCAGCTGAAAAAAAGCTGTACAAACAAAATTGTAGCTGAATAAGCTGTTATTCAGCTATCAATGTTACTTGGGATGCCATTAGTGTCAGAGATTAGTAGAATATTATTGGTTGATTCAAAGTTTGATTTGAAGGTGTTGAGTAGAATAGTAAAAGATACCAACATAAAATTTGATTATAAAAATGAGAATTTTTGTATACGAAAAATTATGCTTAGCTCTGAAGAATACCTTGAAGAAGAAAAGGAGTTTTTAGGAAAAAGTATTTAGTACTTCAACCATAACCATTTTGTATAATCTAATACTTTCAAAAAATCACGAAAACCGATTACGAATCCAATAATAAATTAAATTGATGTAGCATTGAAACCGTCTAGACATAGAGTTCTGTGAATTTTTCAGCTTTCTAGGTGGTTATTTAAAGGTGGCCCAAAGAATAGGTTAAGTAGGATTATATGGAAATTACTATGGAGCAATTTTGAACAATGTATCAAACACGTTAGTACTGGAAGATAAGTACAAACTTATCATCCCATAGCGAAACTAATGTTACAAACCATAATACACCCATAACCTCAATTTACGAACTAGATCGGGGGTGCGTAAATTGAGTTGGTGTGTAAATTGAATCAGTGCGTAAAACGTTGGAGCTCAGTTCGTAAAACGAGGTTTTGCCGTTTGGAGTCTACTTGTATGAAATTAAATTATATTATTTAGAAAAAATATGATATTTTAGAACCATTAACATAATATTAATACATTGCACTATGGTCCAGGAATCAGCTCTACGCGGAAAGATGCATTTTGAGCTTTAGAATGAAACATTAGACAAAAACGGTCTTCTACAAAGTTGTTTGTATTAGTTGAGCCCTTTGTTTGGTTTTATTAAAAATTAGGGTGGACCACATTTTCATAGAAATTGTGTAACTAACTTTCTTATTTGTAGAAATTATATTATACATGCTTCACCAAAGTTGTAGACCAATCAGTTTCAGGCAAACTTTGCAAAAAAAAGTTTTTTTGTATCTCTTAAATTGACCGATTTAGAACTTTTTTCCTACGATGACATAGGGTGGTCCAAACAAAACTGGTTTTCTGGCTCTAGTGTTTTCAATTCAAGTTTCTCATCAAAGTAGTCTATGAAACACTTTTAGAGCTTTGAAAAATGCGTAATTTGGTGAGTGAAGAAACTCGCTACCTCCTTCCGTTTAGGAGTTATTGTTGTTTTTCTCTCAAAAACATGCCTACTTTGATTGTGAATTTCTCTGATTGGGGCAAACATAAACAATATCTGTTGACGGCATTCAGAAGACAAAATAAAATTATATATTATATCAAAAAATTACAGATGTGTTATTTTTGTAACTATAATAAAACGTCTTGAAAGTCAAGTATTTTTTATCACAAAAACTTCAATAACTTTTGAACTAAAATAGATATCATCAATATTTTTGCATTAAAATTTGCGTTTTGCTAAGTTCTAAAAGTCGTTTATAGACGACTTTGACGAGAAAATAATATTAAAAAAACTAGAGTTAAAAAACTTATTTTTGTTGGACCACCTTGCGATGATTGAGAAAAAATGCTCTAGATTGGCCAAATTTTGAGCTACATAAAAACTTTTTTTGGCAAAGTTGATCAAAATTTCAAGTTCTACCGCTTTGCCTAAGAGCATATACCAGTATTTTTGCAAATAAAAAAGTTGATTATATGATATGTGTGATATTTTGGACCACCCTAGTTTCAAATGACACAGTATGAAAGCTTACATTTTTGGAAACAATTTTGTAGAAGATCATTTTTGTCTAAAATTTCATTTTCATGCTCAAAAATGCAAAATAATAAAGAAATACATACTATGAAAATCTTCAAAATAGTTTTAGAGCCCTATCTTTCTTATTTCAGATTTCTCGTCAAAGCGGTCTATGAACGACTTTAAGAACTTAACAAAACGCAAATTTTCATGCAAAAATATTGATGATATCTATTTTAATTCAAAAGTTATTAAAGTTTTTCTGCTTAAAATCCTTTGTTTTTCAAGGCATTTTATTAGCGTTACAAAAATAAAACATCTGTAATTTTTTGATATAATGTACAATTTTATTTTGTCTTTTGCATGCTGTCAAAAGATATTTTTTTTTATTTGCCCCAATCAGAGATATTCACAATCAAATAAGGCATGTTTTTGAGAGAAAAACAAACAATAACTCCTAAACGGAAGGAGATAGCGAGTTTCTTCACTCACCAAATCACGCATTTTTCAAAGCTCTAAAAGTGTTTCATAGACTACTTTGATGAAAAATTTGAATTGAAAACTCTAGAGCCAGAAAACCAGTTTTGTTCGGACAACCCTATGTCACTACAGGAAAAAAGGTCTAAATCGGTCAATTTAAGAGATACAAAAAAACTTTTTTTTTGCGAAGTTGCTTGAAATTGAATGGTCTATATTTTTGCTGAAGCATGTATAATATAATTTCTACAAATAAGAAAGTTAGTTACACAATTTCTATGAAAATGTGGTCCACCCTAATTTTCAATAACACCAAACAAAGGGCTTAACTAATACAAACAACTTTGTAGAAGACAGTTTTTGTCTAATGTTTCATTCTAAAGCTCAAAATGCATCTTTCCGCGTAAAACTGATTCCTGGACCACTGTGCATTGGGTTCCAAATCAGGCTAGAATGTGTGTAAGTTAAGGTCTTCCAAGAACTCTTTAGAGTTTGGGCATATGATTCTACATGAGTTAACGGAGATCAATTTATCATTTCTTTGTAGAAGGACGTCTCACAATACTGGACCCTAGAAGTTTGTTATATTTTTAAGAAGCGTTTGTATTGTCAGATCCAAGTTTTGGTAATTAAGTGAGTACAACAGGTTCATCCAAAAACTTCCTGGAATGTACTGGCATATTGAGCGATCCTTTGATGTTTTTTTGATATGGCACAGGACCTACGGATATATAATAGTAGTAAAATGAGTATTTTTATAATTTGTGCCGTTGTCCTAGGTCCTCCAAGGACTCCATTGAATATAGGCCTTGGGTTCTACGACCGTAATAAGAGATAAGAGGTTACTTTTCAAATACTACACAGGCCCCTAACTATTCATGTGAGTAAACGGTGTATTGTAATAATTTGTGCGGATGTCCTAGGTTCTACAAGGACCCCATTGAATGTAAGCCTTGGGATCTACGACCGTAATAAGTGATTAGAGGTTACTTTTCAATTACTCCACAGGCCCCTAACCATTGATGTGAGTAAACGGTGTTAGGTAATGATGTGAGCAGATGTCCTAGGTCCTCCAAGATCTAAATCGAATATAGGTCTTAATATCTACAAGCGGAACCAATTATCAATAGATGCTTTTTTGATATGGCAAAGTCCCTTATCTATATGTAGCAGTAAAATGAGTATTGTTATAATTCGTACCGATATCCTAGGTCCTCCAAGGTTTTCATTGAATATAGGCCTTTGAATCTACAAACGTGATCAATGGTCTATAGGTAGTTTTAAAATATGGCACAGTCTCTTAACCATTCATTTAAGTCAACGGAATATTTTACTGATTTATACGGATGTTTTTGGTGCTCCAAGGACTCCATTGAATAAAAGCCTTTGGATCTACGGCCATAATAAGTGATTAGAAAATAGTTTTGAATACTCCAAAGGCCCCTTACCATTCAAGTGGGTAAACGGTGTATTGTATGAGTTTGTGCGGATGTCCTTGGTCCTCTAAGATCTCTATCGAATATGGGCATTAGGATATACAAGCGTAACTAATCATCAATAGATAGTTCTTCAATATTGCAAAGGCCTCTTACTGTCCATATTAGCAAACGAAGTGTTGTATTGAGTTGTGTCGATGTTTTTGTACTTCCGAGGACCACGATATATGGGCCTGAGTATCTCCAAACTTAAGTAGTTGTACATGGATTATACTTATTTATAGCATAAGATCTGAACTCTTAAGGCTAAGTAGCCCGTTATTCGTTTTGGTAGCCTTGTTGATTCAATTTTGAAATGGCGTCGGACTTCGATTTTCGTCATCCCCACGTCGTGCCCGTTCCAAAAATACCCATATTGTATGGGTTTCCAACGGTTTTCCCAAACCAGAGGTCGCCATCTTAGTTTCCAAAATGGCGTCGGACATCGATTTTCGTCATCCCCTCATCGTGTCCATTCCATTCGAATTCGACTGATTCAGCAAACCACGTGTTTTAAGATGTTTAACAACTTTGTAGAAGACATGAAAAATGTTAAAAATTTAAGTAAAAAGTTTTGAACAAAAATGATTTTAAATGAGTTTTTTCATACAAATTTATGTACTTTATGTTAAAAAATTCGTAACTCTTTTACAAGATTTTTAACATTTTTTATGTCTTCTACAAAGTTGTTGAAGATCTTAAAATGCGTGTTTTTGCTGAACATCGCACCTCTCTATCTCTTAAAGTAAAAGAATTATCAGTCGAATTCGTTTTAATAAGGCTTATTTGTTTGATATCAAAAACCCATGCAAAGACGCTTATAGACAAAAGTTTTTCTCAACTGCCGAAAGGAGAGATATGGTACTTTCATGATTTGTAAGAGTTGTCTGCGCCATTTTGCGCCGAAGCCAGTTACTTATTTGGCTTTACATCAATTATCTTGATAAAGCCTTGCCAACAATATTTCGCCAATTCCCTCGGTTCATGGCCGCTTCTCTCCATCCTCGACTGTGACCCACGCTCTCCAGGTCCTGGTGTACCTGGTCAATCCACCTAGCTCGCTGCGCCCCACGCCTTCTTGTTCCGACTGGATTCGTGGCGAACACCATCTTTACAGGGTCGTTGTCCGGCATTCTTGCAACATGCCCTGCCCAGCGTATCCTTCCAGCTTTAGCTACCTTCACGATACTGGGTTCGCCGTAGAGTTGAGCGAGCTCGTGGTTCATCCTTCGCCGCCACACGCCATTCTCCTGCACGCCGCCGAAGATCGTCCTTAGCACTCGGCGTTCGAAAACCCCAAGAGCTTGCAAGTCCTCCTCGAGCATAGTCCACGCCTCATGCCCATAGAGGACTACCAGTCTTATGAGCGTTTTGTACATCGTGCATTTGGTGCGGGGGTGAATCTTCCTTGACCGCAGTTTCTTCTGGAGCCCATAGTAGGCACGACTTCCGCTGATGATGCGCCTTCGTATTTCCCGACTAACATTGTTGTCAGCCGTCAACAAGGATCCGAGGTAGACGAACTCGTCCACCACCTCGAAGCTATCCCCGTCTATCGTAACACTGCTTCCTAGGCGGGCCCTGTCGCGCTCAGTTCCGCCAACCAGCATGTACTTTGTCTTCGACGCATTCACCATTAGCCCGACTCTTGTTGCTTCGCGTTTCAGGCGGGTGAACAAATCTGCCACAGTTTCAAATTTTCTCCCAATAATATTCATGTCGTCCGCGAAGCAAACAAATTGTCCGGATCTCGTGAAAATCGTGCCTCGACTGTTAAGTCCGTTAAGTCTCCGCATGACACCTTCAAGCGCAATATTGAACAACAGGCACGAAAGTCCGTCGCCCTGTCGTAGTCCCCGCCGAGACTCGAACGAACTGGAGTGTTCGCCCGAGATCTTCACGCAGTTTTGCACACCGTCCATCGTTGCTCTGATCAATCTTGTGAGCTTCCCGGGAAGCTGTTCTCGTCCATGATTTTCCATAGCTCTATGCGGTCGATACTATCGTATGCCGCCTTGAAATCGATGAACAAATGGTGCGTAGGAACCTGGTACTCACGGCATTTCTGGAGGATTTTCCGCACGGAAAAGATCTGGTCCGTTGTCGAGCGGCCGTCGATGAAACCTGCTTGATAACTTCCCACGAACTCGTTTGCTATAGGTGATAGACGACGGAAGAGAATCTGGGATAGCACTTTATAGGCGGCGTTTAGAATGGTGATTGCACGATAATTTTCACACTCCAGTTTGTCGCCCTTTTTGTAGATAGGGCATATAACGCCTTGCTTCCACTCCTCCGGTAGCTGTTCCGTTTCCCAGATTCTGACTATCAGCCGATGCAGACAAGCGGCCAACCTGTCCGGGCCCATCTTGATGAGTTCGGCTCCGATACAATCCTTGCCAGCGGCTTTGTTGTTCTTGAGCTGTTGAATGGCATCCTTAACTTCCCCCATCGTGGGAGCTGGTTGATTTTCGCTGTCCGCTGTGCTGACGTAGCCATCGTCTTCGCTGTCCTGACCTTCTGTGCCTGTGTTCTCTGCGCCATTCAGGTGTTCATCGTAGTGCTGCTTCCACCTTTCGATCACCTCGCGTCCGTCCGTCAAGATGCTCCCATCCTTATCCCGGCACATCTCAGCTCGCGGCACGAAGCCTTTGCGAGATGTGTTGAGCTTCTGATAGAACTTCTGCGTTTCTTGAGAACGGTACAGCAACTCCATCTCTTGGCATTCCACCTCTTCCAGGCGGCGCTTTTTGTCCCGGAATAGGCGGGTTTGCTGTTTAAGCTTCAGTCTGTGTCGTTCCACGTTTTGCCGCGTACCATGCTGCAGCATTGCAGCCCGCGCTGCATTCTTCTCCTCTAAAACCTCTTGGCACTCCTCGTCGAACCAATCGTTTCTTGAGCTCCGTTCCACATATCCGACAACGCTTTCGGCAGCGTCGTTAATGGCTGCTTTGACTGTCCTCCAGCACTCCTCAAGAGGGGCCCTATCGAGCTCGCCCTCATCCGGCAACGCTGCCACAAGATGCTGCGCGTACGCATTGGCGACATCCGGTTGTTTCAGCCGCTCGAGATTGTACCGGGGCGGGCGTCGGTACCGTACATTGTTGATGACGGATAGTTTTGGGCGCAGTTTCACCATCACCAGGTAGTGGTCGGAGTCAATGTTGGCGCCACGATAGGTTCTGACGTCGGTTATGTCGGAGAAGTGCCGTCCATCGATCAAAACGTGGTCGATTTGCGATTCTGTCTGCTGAGGTGATCTCCAGGTGTACCGATCGTCGAATTATTGCAAAGCGATAGCACCGGTTTGTTTACGTCCGCGTGTCATCGAGCTTTTTTCCTTTTTCGAGGGTAATACTACACTAATAATCTGCCATCACGTCGCGATTTGGTCGTTAGTATCTGGACTTTTAGTGGAATGTGTTAGTTTCTCGATTAGTCGCGATCTAGTGAAGCTTTAAGCAACTTTTTGTTGGTGCAACAATCGCTCTTCCTACCGTAGCTAGTGCCACGACGCACTAGCATTGTAACCCGTTCGTTTTCGTGCACACCTTCATACGGAAAGAAGTTTTTCTGATTATCATTCGGCTACTCGCTAGTCAAGGCTCCCGAACGGGGGGGCCTCTAGGCGATCCCCCTGAAAACACGTTTGGAACACTAATTCCCCATTGGCTGATGAGCCACGACGAAATTGGCTATCAAATTGTGCTCGTTTTACAAGCCCGCCAGCAAACACCATCGGACAGCCAGGAAAACAACTTTTCGTTGAAACGGCTCCCCAGTCCGTTTATCATTGGAGCATCGGTGGAACAGTTGATAGGACGACAGGAAGCCAGGAAAGTTAATGCAACTAAGGAAAACAGAGGAACTAAGTATCTCCTTCGCACAGACGCCCGCTCAATCGCTGAAAAACTGTTAACGCTTACGGTGCTCGTTGATGGAACACAGGTAGAAGTGTTTGCACACAACACGTTAAATTCTGTGCAAGGTATCGTTTACGAGTTGGACACTGTCAACGACGATGAGCAGGAGATTTTGAAACACTTGGAATCCCAAGGAGTGACCAACGTTCGTCGTATTCGTAAACGAGTCAATAACGTTCTTCGAAACACTCCACTTTTAGTGTTGACACTGAAAGGAGCCGTCTTACCTCAAACAATTTTCTTCGGTTTACTAAGAGTCCCAATAAGAACGTACTATCCTTCACCACTCCTGTGCTACAACTGCGGAGTTTACGGACACTCGAAAAACGTCTGCAAGGGGACATCGATATGTCTCAACTGCTCCAAAGAATCCCACGTAGCCAAGGGAGAACAGTGTCAAAATCCACCATTCTGCCTGCATTGCAAAAATGATCATTCAATCATTTCACGCGACTGCCCTACCTACCAACACGAAAAGAAAATAATCCATCACAAAATCGACAACCGAGTATCCTTTGGTGAAGCCCGCCGCGTGTTGAATGAAAACCAGAAGGACACGTACGCCAGCGCTCTTCAGCATCGTCTACATCAAGTGGAATTGGAGAAGGACACTATCATCAGAAATCTGAGGAATGAGCTAGAAGCAGTCAAAGCAGAGATGGAGCATTTAAAAACATCATTGAGAGCTCAAAGCACCAATATTGTATCGCAAAACATCGATATCTCCCCCCCAACCATCACTTGTAGCACTCCACCTGCTGACCAGACACCATCCATGCCCGAAGCAGTTGATAACCCGGAAACTAACGGAAACCAAATTAATGGAAGAAAATCGCGTAAGGACAAAGCATCAATGTCACCCCCAAAAGCCCCGCTAATCTCCAAAACTCAAAGCACACTTCAAACAATGAAATTGCGAAACCGAAGTCGGAGCGATAAAAGAACGAATGCATCTCCGCCTGACATTGACCTCGACCCCAAGGGGAAACGCAGACACCTGACCAATAACGATGGCTGTAAATAACCCCGTCACTCCAACCCTCAATGGTTTCGACCCGGCAATTCATCCTGACTCTGGCATGGACACCGTTCATAACATACCAAAACACAAAGACGAAGACCAACGCAATGTCAAGGAGTACGATTATGGTAATCTCAAAAACAACATATCCCGAGTTAAAATGCGGTTTGAGGGAGGGGAATGTGCAGTACCCCCCTCACTTCTAAACGGAGAAGCGAGTCTAGTCAGGGAGGCAATCCGGGACGTCTTTCCACCACCCGTTGACTGCCAAACTCCTAGCTCGGTCGCATATATCAACGCTGCATACAACACGCAACCCTATCAAATCAACGTAGCCCCAAAACCGTTGCCAACAGCCGCTCTTTGCAACTCTGAAGCATACGACCACTACAACCAGTTTCGGCCTCTCCCCGGAAGCAGCAACGCAGTTGGACCCTGCTACAACTCCTCAAGCACTCCATTTCGACCTATATGCATCCGAGGACCGTACAACAATCAACATCAAATCAGTTCGCCAAGCGCGAGGCCTGCCACGTCGACCCTGACCAGAGATGTTCCGGTGCACGCCGATGAGCCTCCGGCGGCAGTCGACGTGGCCCTCATCTCCCCCGGGCAAGTATCGATACATTTCTATCTCCTAGAGAACAGTCAAATTCCATTATGTTTTCCAACAACCCAGGAACCCCCGTATATACCAACACTCAAACACGTGACGAAGAGGATCTCGTGTCCGACGATACTTGCAGCAGTTCATCCCATCGCGATCGACCCGAAAAAACGCTGTTCTTACAATGGAACATTCGCGGTCTCTGGAGCAACCATGCCGAGCTGTGCCACATAGTAACGCAAAATCCTCCAATAGCCATCGGACTACAAGAAATGATGTGCGGTGACGCTAGCATTGCCCTCCGGAAACAATACTCATGGAAACTAGCGAATCGACATTACTGTCAAGGTGCTGGGGCGGCTGGTCTTGGAATACTAAAGGAAATTCCTCACGACTTCATCAGCGTTGACGCTCGGATTCCTATTTGTGCAGCTCGGCTGCATAGCCCCCACAACATCACCATAGTTTCCATATACGTTCCACCAAACAGTCCTGATTCTGACGTAATAGATGCACTACAAAAAATCACACACAACCTTGAGCAACCATTTATTATTGGTGGAGATTTCAACGCTGCTCACGAGGTCTGGGGTAGTCCCAAATCATCAAAGAGAGGCCTAACACTACTCAGCTGGTTCGTCGAAAACGACTTTTTGGTTTTGAACAATGGGGAGCCTACGTTCATCAGTTCCACTCACGGAAGTGCATCGTGGATAGATCTAACGGTAGCATCTAAAAGTGTGGCGTTTAAGTTCCATTGGTCGATATCCAAAGATACACATGGAAGCGATCATTTTCCAATTAGAGTGTACACTGAGGACAGAGCTCCGAATATAAAACTCCGGAAGCGATGGCTATACAAAAATGCAGATTGGCCGAAGTTCGAGAGAGTAATCGAAAACCACCTGAACAACGATGCAGACAAAACCCCTTCTGTAGACGAAATTACTGAGCTTATCGTGAATGCGGCAAAATCAGCCATTCCTCAAACGTCAGGTCGTCCGCCAAGAAAAGCCGAGCTGTGGTGGACTGACGAAGTTCAATCTGCCATCAAAGAACGTAGGAAAGCGTTAAGAAAATTAAAACGAACTCATGCGACCGATCCGAACAGGGATGAATTACGTAAAGAATTTCAACAAGCTCGGAGCGCTGCCAGGAAAGTGGTCAACCATGCCAAGAAACAATCTTGGGAAACGTTTTGCAACTCTTTCAACCCCCAAACTCCAGTGGATATTCTTTGGAACAACTTCAACAAGCTTTCCGGGAAACGGAAGACCGGATTAAAAGGGTTAGTGATTGACGGTAAGCACGAACAAAACCCTATAATCATTGCCGAGCACTTTGCTAACCACTTTCAAGAAACATCTGCTGCTGATAACTCTGGAGACGAAAGAGAAGCTGAAAAAACCAACTCAGTCTCGGAACTTGCAGAGAACACCGCTCTGAACAGTGAATTCAGCTTTCAAGAACTCCTACGAGCGATTGACATCACTAAAGGGTTTTCTACTGGCAACGATAATGTAGGCTACCCAATGATTCGGCACCTACCGGTATCCGGAAAATTGGCCATGTTGAAATGTTTCAATCGGGTCTGGACTGAGGGAAAGTTCCCACCTTGCTGGAGAGAAGGGCTTATTGTCCCTATTCAAAAACCCGGGTCTCAATCGAGATCTGCGGAGAACTTCCGTCCAATCACGCTCCTTAGCTGTATAGGAAAGATATACGAGCGCATGGTAAATCATCGGCTCACAACCTTTCTAGAAAGGAACAATGTTTTACATCCTAGTCAGCATGCTTTCCGAACCGGTCGAGGTACCTCCACGTACTTTGCCGAACTCAAGGAGATTCTTGAAGGAGCAAAACGGTCTGAAACACACCTTGAGTTTGCCTTACTGGACATACGAAAAGCATACGACCAAACCTGGCGTCCTCACATATTACGTCAACTAAAACTTATTAACGTTGGAAGTCGCATGACAGCATGTATCGAGGAATTCCTGAAGGATCGCCGTTTTCAAGTGTGCTATGGTGGTTCTCTTTCTTCACAAAAAACTCAAGACAACGGGGTACCTCAAGGCTCAGTACTATCGGTTACGTTATTTCTTTTAGCTATGAACACGGTCTTTGAGATGGTACCAAAAAATGTTCGGATCTTGGTGTATGCCGACGATATCGTGCTAGTTGCAGAATCTAAACAGCAAGCAGCAGTGCGTCGACAACTTTTGCAAGCAGTTCTTGCGGTAGATTCCTGGGCCAAAAACATCAAGTTTCGATTATCAGCTAACAAATCGTGTCTATTGCACGTATGCCAAAGAAAACGACATAGAATGATGAAATCCAGACCCGCGATCGTCATAGATGGAGATGCTATCCCTGAAGTTAAAATTGCCCGTTTTCTAGGAGTGTGGATGAATCGTAGAGGTGAATTTAGAGCGCACGGGGCTAAAACAGCAGACAGCTTACGAAATCGAATAAATTTTATTAAGGCTTTAGCGCCGAAAGCTAATCGATCATCTCTGTGGAAAATAATTAATGCTGTATGTCTCTCAAAGCTGATGTATGGCATCGAACTATTTGGAATGGAACTTACCAATACACTACAGCCTATCTTCAACGAGCTGCTAAGAATCTCATCAGGAGCCTTCAGATCATCCCCCATCTATAGTCTTGCAGTAGAGGCGGGCGAACTACCATTAGACCTTCGTTTAGCTGAAATATTCATCCGTAAATATTGTCGTTTAGCAGAAAAACCTGCCAACAACTACCCTCGATTCAGTGAAGCAGCCAAATCCGTATTCATGGAAATAACTAATGCTACAATTCCTGATATTGCAAGGCTAAAAAGGGTGGGCCGCCGCCCGTGGGACAGTCCTCGCATAAAAGTAGACTGGTCAGTCAAGAACGCTTTTAAAAAAGGGCAGAATACACAACTTGCCAGGACCTTAGTGCAAGAGCATCTCAACGGAAAATACCTCAACCACTACAAACTCTTCACAGATGGATCTAAAAAGCAAAACGAAGTTGGCGTTGGGGTTATTGGACCTCAATTACTAATTGAACAAAGCCTTCATCATCAATGCAGTATATATACGGCAGAAGCTGCAGCACTTGTAGCTGCCGCGCGATATGCTCCTAAGGGACCAACCGTCATCCTGTCAGATTCTGCAAGTTGTATAGCCGCCATCGACAAGGGGGATTCAAATCATCCTTTCCTACAGGAATTCGAGATAATTGCAGGAAGAAAGAACATCGTAGTTTGTTGGATTCCAAGTCACTCCGGAATCTCAGGAAACGAAGAAGCAGATCGAGCAGCCGAACGAGGTCGATCCTCAAGACTACTCTACCAAACGGTACCCTCAGCCGATGCGATAAAATGGATCAAAGGGTTGTTCCGTTACAGTTTTCAGGAAAAATGGGACTCTCATCGCTCAACTTTTTTGCAAGCCTGTAAACCTTTGGTCGATAAATGGCACGATAGGAAAGACCAACGAGAACAACGTATACTAACGAGACTCCGAATTGGTCATACTCGGATGACCAAGCAGCACCTGTTCGACCGAACGTTATCAAACAACTGCGAAATATGTAACACTGAACTTTCTGTAGAACATATCTTACTGAACTGTATGAAATACGATGCTATTAGGGAAGAACTACGACTATGTAGTAACATTCAGATTGTACTAAGCAATAACGAAGATGAAGAAACGAAATTGTTAAATTTTGTCAAGAAATGTAACCTGCAACTATAAAAAAATTCTAAATAAAAGCGAATGAACCTTTTGGTTTAAAGCTTAAAAAAAAAAAAAAAAAAAAAAAAAAAAAAAAAAAAAAAAAAAAAAAGGTGTACCGATACGGGAGGCTGTGCTGGAAATAGGTGCTACGAATGGCCATGTTCTTGGAGGCGGCAAAATCTATCAGTCGTAGGCCGTTCTCGTTCGTCAGCCGGTGGGCGCTGAACTTTCCAATCGTCGGTCTGAACTCCTCCTCCTGGCCAACCTGAGCGTTCAAATCTCCTATGATGATCTTGACGTCGTGGCTTGGGCAGCGGTCGTACTCGCGTTCGAGCTGCGCGTAAAATGCGTCCTTGTCATCATCAGTGCTTCCGGAGTATGGGCTATGCACGTAGATTATGCTGAAGTTAAAGAATCGGCCTTTGATTCTTAACTTGCACATTCGTTCATTGATCGGCCACCACCCGATCACGCGCCTTTGCATATCACCCATCACTATGAAAGCTGTCCCCAGCTCGCGTGTGTTGCCGCAGCTCTGGTAGATGGTATGATTACCTCTAAACGTTCACACCAATGCTCCTGTCCAGCACACCTCCTGCAGCGCTACGATGTCGAAACCGCGGGTCTTCAGTACATCGGAGAGTATGCGAGTACTTCCAATGAAGTTGAGAGATTTGCAGTTCCACGTACCGAGTTTCCAATCGCTAGTCCATTTTCGTCGCCGTGGTCTTTGCCGATTGTTCCGGTCCGTATTCTCTCGTTGACGTTCCTGTGCTGATGTGTTTTTACGGTTGGCTTGCAGGGCCTGACACCAACCCCCTAGATTTCCGGAGGACCATTCCCCCTAAATGTTCGGAGGGCCATTGTGCGCAGTTTAGCTTAGAGTCCTTCTCTGGCACTCGGACGATGATCAGCCGCCCCTGACATGGGGAACAGACGCTGTTGTGAGCCGCTCCTAACGTGGAGTACAGACGCTCCAGGTTTGCAAAAGCAAACCCCCCCTTCCCTGTCAGCATACGACCAAAGTTCCCACCGGGGGTTGGTTACCCGATCTTCCCCAAGGTTACTCGTACCCCGGCCAGTACCACGAGGAGGTAGGGATAGGAGTTGCTGGGCAAGAAGCTAAGGACCGCACAAAGGGGTCTATTTTATTCCTGCAGGTACGCGAGGTACCAATGGTACGCCATGCCCAGCCATTTACCGCGCCAGTTATAGAGGCCTAAACTACCCTTTAAAAAAAGAATTATTTATGAATAACTTTGTTACTTCAAAAGATAGGGTAATGATATGTTCAGCAAAAACACGGGTTTTTTCATGACAAACAACTTTGTAGAAAACACAAAAAATGTTAAAAATCTTGGGAAAAAGTTATGATAAAAAATATGATTTTTAGGGGCCATTCACATACAACGGCATATATCTTAAAAAGTATAAGAGATAGAAAAATCGTGTCTTCGACAAAGTTGTTTCAAATAGCCAATTCTACAACTTTGCCGAAGACACCATATGTCTATCTAAATGTTTTGAAAAAATAGTTTTTCTATCTCACTGCTAGGTGTATTGATCACAAAACTTTTTTCGACAAAAGTTGCGCTTTAATATACCAAGAAACTTCTCCGAACAAACTATATCGCTAAAATCAATGGTTTGGGCGCTATTCAAAAAGCGCATGGAATCGAGAAAATAAAACACAGTGGGATGGTAAGGAAGATATGCGAGATTGTATTGACAAACATTTTTAAATTTTAAAACGCCCTAGTGTCCACTTTATACAATAAACAATCCTCAATTGTGGAGGTGCTCATAAGAAGCTAAAATGCATGCTCTGTATCAGTTGGGACGTCACGCCGGAAAGAAGAACATAGTTTTTAAAAATTCTAAGGGACAGCAGCTTTCAAAGTAAAACACACCATCAAAAATACACTTATCGATCATTGATTACGGCTTCAGCCCTGACTCACCTACACTAATCATCGGCTTGGCCACGCATACACGTGGTTTTACACCTGTCCCCGAAATGATAACAAAACCCCAACCGTCACACAACCGCAAAACCGCACGCACGCTGCCAACTCAAGCACGGGCAGATAAGGAAAGATGGAGTAATATGCACCCCTCAGAGGAAAAACTCAATTTCAACTGCGGATGACGTCGAAAACTTTGTTCTAACTGCGTTTACAGGGATGTCCAATGAATAATCCCGTTCGAAATTGATCGATTGAAATTTTGTATGAAATGATCAAATTTTACTAAAATTCCGTTTATCTTGGAGATATTGCGATGGCACGTTTTACCCCGATGGTGCATTTTACACCCACCGGGTAGTTTCCATCTGTATCTTTGCCAACATCGCATCGCATCCCACCCACCCACAAACCGTTCGTCAGTCGTCTTCATCGCCGTTGTCGCTCATTAGCACCTCTCCGTTCAACCTCGGTGCAGAGCGGGGGCATCTCTCGATGCGGGCGATTCTATTGAGCACCGAAACCGAAGACCGTTCAGCGCGATCGCTTCCCATCATGAGAACACGCGATTAGCATCGTGCTTAGCCTAGAATTGTTTTGGCTCAGCCAGCGGCTGGCACTTTTTCCCTGACATGGAGTAGTTATAATAGTTATATCTACACTGCGATAATAGAGTTCGCTTGTTGCTGATGTTGACGTTGTTTCACCGTTCAAACACTTGTTGAAGTGCGCGCATCGTTTCTCTATTGAACTGCCAATTGAGAATCGGCTGACAGGAAGATAATAGATATGAGCCAGTTTGTGGATGGATGTAACCGGTGGATGGTGAGACGTGGATTGGTGTTTAACTAATGAGACGCACGGTGTCTTCTCCATGTAAATTTATAACAAAATTAAAATCAAGAAGTCATCTTTCATTTGCTAATAAAATCAAAATAATTAATCAAGGAGTAAGGGCTACTTTATATTTGAAGTTTTGTTATTCATTGGCCTAGCGGTAAAGTCTGAAGCTACAGAGCAAAGTCTTGCTGAAGATGGCTGGGCTCGATTCCCGGTCAGTCTAGGATTTTTCTTAAGGGTTGAGAACAAGGCTGATAAAAAGGACTTCGAGCAAAATGAACGCTTATGATAAAATAGATAATCTTGGCTTTCTTAATTAAAAAAATCAGATATGCCCGAATATGTTTGTTTTTAAAATGGCTCTACGCAACACACCGTGAGACCAAGTGTCTTGCATGGAAAAACAAACAGAATAGCGTCTAAATGAAGGTTGCGAGTATGGCAGTCAGCAGGGGAAGTGCTAAAATGCTCTGCCAGCGTTTTCAAGTTTAAGAACAACTTTATTCCAGTCTCTAGGCTTGGAGATGCGCCGAACATGTGAACTTTTTCGAAGCTGGTGCAATTTAACAGTGACCGCATAACTTAAACAGTAAACAACGGAATTTTCGCCATTTTGCATCAAACGCGTTGGTCGATATCTTGTCTTTGTATTCACACAATAGACACAGTAGATGTAATATCCCGCGGAACGATAAGAGTACTCACTTTCAAATGACATACATGCATCAGCTGAGCGGAAATGCTTCCGCTCCGTGGTAGATTGCACAGCACTGCAAAATATCCGAGTGCTTCCATCGCCCAAAGGCATCGACTCGGTGACTGACTGGAGTGACATATCCAGAAATGGAAACTCCATTAAGTCGACTCACTGTCGTCAATAGGTGTCCCAGTTTTCCGCTCCGGTTTCACCATCCAGGATCGTTTACGTTGATTTTCTGGCTCATTTACGGAGGTGACATTCTTTGTACAGTAAGAGTATGTAGCACAGGATGCAAATAGGGAGAATTTAGTGCGCTACAACGAGTGTAAGATTGAATTGAATGTCACTTTCACTGGAGGCAATGCGTTGCTATTCGTTGTTAATTTTCAACGACTAATAAAACAAAGTTCGTTTAGTAGGAGATCCCCAGTATCAAAAGACATTTACATTTACACCGTCTTCAGCCAAAGGCTGCACAGACTGAACGGTTACAAACATTAGGCAACGGACAACAAACGGAACACTCAGTAGCCCAGTGATAAATTTTTCGTTTGACGAAAAGTTTCCACCGACTGGAGCGGGAATCGAACCCACACCCCGTGGCACAATACGCCTAAACGACTGACGTCGCTAACCGCACGGCCACGAAGCCCAAAAAGACAACTAAGCCGCTAAAATCATAATTCAATTGGTTCATGCGATATTTGTGCCCATTTATGATAAATATTGTCAATTTTGTAGCAAACAAAAATAAATTTAAAACTGCAAATATGACATTGTATCTTGATGATGCATTTTACTACCAAATTGTTCAATCTTATAGGGTGACCCGCAATACCAAACACAATCTAGAAATGTTTTGAATTCTTTAAAATTGTTCATAATTGAATATATTTATTCTAGGAATAGTGTTTGAGTGTCAGTTCAATGCATTTGCAACATTTACAAGAGTGAGTTGAGTTTAACTTAGTCTACCAGTCGTCCATCAAAAAACCTCTTTCATATATGATGGAAAATAACCCATTCCGCGATTTGTGCTGAACATTTATTCTTCTTATTTTTATTGCATTTTTAATACCATGATACATGAAACATGAATGTTTTTTGAAACATTGAGATGTTGAAATTACCCAGATATCATGTAATAAATCTAGCTGTTGGAAACTGGGGGCAGGAAGAGCTAGACCAAAATTGTAATTTGACCACATTTAGTTCAAAATGCATTCAAACTTTCAAATAATTGTAACAACTGTATTATATTATGCTAGCGTGGTTCTAACTATTTTTCATATTAAAAACTTTTTTTTTTGAGTTCAAAATTCAGGAGGAACGTAAACTTTTCATCGATTTTAAATCATATTTGTTTTTTTCGTTACGTTCCAGCTGGGACAGAATCAATGAGCATTCATACAATTCAACTGACAGTTTTTTTTGCCAATCGATCACTTTTGCATTTTAATATCGTCACGCAAGAACGGAGATACTCCATGCCCTGGAAAGTCAAGTAAATCCCCGGCCGGTGGGATTCGAACCCATGACCCTCAGCATGGGCTCAATTTCATGGGCATTGCCAGATGGGTCTGGGAAATTTTTGCTACGAAAATTCTCAGGGAAGGTTACCTTTTTATTTATTTATTTTTCAAACACAACCATCATGAGAAATATTCTGAAAGGTTCTTGATCCCGAATTTCTGCCCTTGGGTTTGAAAAAAGCCGATGATCTATATTACCTACTAATCAAGCATGGGAAAATTCACTCACTCACTCGAACGCCACCGATAAAAAATAGCAAAAAATCTGCTGCTACCGAACATTCAGTGATAGCTGAATCGTACTAGGTCGAGTGTAGCATGAAAGCGTCAAAACCGATTGTGTAAAAGCAAGAATCGGAAGGAACACGAAGAGAAGTGAATACCAATACACTTGTATCTGCGAGGCTCGAGTGAAAGCATTAAGCATCCATTCACCGAATGCATTGAACTGAGTGAGCGGATTCCCACTCACTGAATCATTCCGTGGTGTGGATTGCCAGTCAGTGAACACTCATCAGCACTCAAATCCGAATGCCACTCCAACGGAATCAGAAAGTAAACAATCATTCGGTATGCATTCGGTTGCCTTCGGCTTTTAGAATCGGTAGCGACTCAATCAGTTGCCGTTTTTTGTCTTGCTTGGCGCTCGCTGAAGAAGCAGAATGGGCACTGGAAATTGAAACGTTCGGCTTGGTTAGAGAAACGGCTTTCTCGCTCCCGACTGTGCGTGGAAGTGAGTGAGAGAAACACAAAAACTGAGTGAGTGTTTCCCATGCTTGCTACTAATTCCCATTTTTGTAGAAATAAACGCAAAAACCACAAACAAAATTAATTTTCTTATGCTTTTTTTACAATCTTACAATTTTCTGGTCATAACCAACCATTAATCTATGACATAAGGTCAAAATTCAAAAGGACAAAAAGTTGAAGAATAAAAAATAAAGAAAAAACGGTCGAAAAATCATTTTTCAAAGAAGAAAAAACGTAAAACCAATAAACCATTTTCAACCGTTTGTCCTTCGATTTTTTGTCCGTTCGACGTTTTGTCTTTCGCCCTTTTGTCCATAAACCCTGTTATTAGGCTGATACATTTTCTTACGGTAGTGACCATTTTATCATGTCAAGACCGAGAGTATTAAAAGGTACGAATACATCAAATAAAGAACAAAAAATTAAGAGTAAAAAATATGTTCGTTCAAGTTTTTATTTCCATTCACTGTTTTCATTCATATATCGGAAACTTAAACAAGTATAACTCATCAAGACGCACATAAAACAAATCAATCTGTATAATTCCTCAGTATAATCGAGCTTTTAAAACACTTGACTTTCGAATCATGGGTGAAGGTTTCGATGTCGTAACATGAATGTATTATAAAATTAAATAAATAGACAAGATTCAAATTTCGGTTAGCTAATAAAAATCATTATTAGAAATATAAAACCATCAATCGAAATAACCAAATCATTAGAGAGAGGTCTAAGGCATTCGGGCATTTAAAATTTTTATACAAAAATAGAAATGCTTATTAAAGCGATCCTAGAAAATGCGAACTTTGATCGGAAAATATTGAAACACTTTGTGTGTATCCGGAATTTGAAGCTGTTTGGGATTGTAACCTACCTTACCTTGATACCTTGATGGCTACAGCGTAGCGTCACGCCACTGCCATCTTCGTCGGTCTTGGGCGAAACTTCTCCAGTTGCCCCGAAAGTTTAGGGTCGTCACATACTTAAATTATCTTACAGATTTCTGTAAAATCTCTACAGCTGAACAGCTCGGTGAAATAAATTAACGAAGTACGGTAAATTTTCACCGAACTGTTCAGCTGTTGAGAATACGGTGAAATTCACCGTATGAGCTTAGTGTGCAGGTCCTCTTCCACTGCGTACGCTGGCTGCCCGTGGTCTTCCCCGAAGCCGCCGACCTCTACCTGGTTCCCTACTCAATATTATTTTCGCAATTCTTTCTTCCGACATTCGCACTAAGTGACCAACTCACTGAAGTCTGCCGTATTTTACACGCTTGATAATATTCGCATCTTTGTACACTTGATACAATTTGTGATTCATGCGTCTGCGTCACACCATTTTCGAGTTTCCCACCGAGTATTGTTCGCAGCACTTTACGCGCCACTGGATGAATCAATGTTTTAGACAGGGTGAATTTTGTTTCCGTTTGCAAGATGCGGGACCTAAGCTGGTTACGTAGTCCGTCAAAGGCCCTATTCGCAGCCGCAACACGTCTTTTCACTTCGCGGGAAACGTCGTTGTCACATGTCACAATTGTTCCAAGGTAAACAAATTCTTCAACAACTTCAAACACATCCTCATCAAACACTACCTCAGCACCTACACCACCATGCCTGAATCTATCTCTACCTGCAACCATGTACTTCGTTTTGGTGGAATTAATGGCCAGGCCTATCCTCGCTGTCTCCCTCTTCGAGGCACGAAGGCCTCTTCCACTGACCTGCGATCGATTCCAATTAGGTCTATATCGTCCGCAAAGCCGAGGAGCATGTGTGACCTTGTGATAATAGTGCCATTTCTCTGCACGCCAGATCTCCTAATAGCACCCTCGAGTGCAATGTTGAACAGTAAATTCGAAAGTGCGTCTCCCTGCTTCAATCCGTCTAACGTCACGAACGAGGTTGACACCTCGTCTGCGATCAGAACACTTGATTTCGAACCATCCAGCGTAGCACGTATCAGCCTAATTAGTTTCGCCGAGAAACCATTTTCAGACATTATCTGCCAAAGCTCATTTCTTTTCACTGAGTCGTACGCCGCCTTGAAATCAATAAACAATATCAATAATAATAATAATAATCAATAATCCCTTTCTTGTAGATAGGGCGGATGAGGCCATCCAACAAGCCGGTGGACAATTCTTCGTCCTCCCATACCTTCAGAAGTACTCAGTGGATCGACTGGTAAAGCTGCTCACTTCCGTGCTTGAGAAGCTCGACCGGGATCTCGTCCTTTCCAGCAGTCTTACAGTTTTTCAGCTCGCTGATAGCCTTTTTAACCTCTCCTATGGTCGGTGGGTCCATAGCTTGATCGTCATCATCAATATTCATCATGTTCCTCGCTACATTTCCATTTTCACCGTTCAATAATTGCTAAAAGTGCTTCTCGGTCATTGCACATGGCGGGCACTGGTACGGTAATGTTCCGCGCATCTTTGGTCGTTGCATAGAATCTCCGCATATCATTCCGGTTCATGAGCGTCAGTTACCACACTTTCTTCGTGCTGCCATTTCTTTCTGCGGTGGATTCGCTTTTCTTCGGCTCTTGCGCTGCCCTGTACCGCTCTCTGTTCTGTCGGGTACCGGCCACAAGCATGCGGCTTCTGGCGCCATTCTTCATGTCTGTCACCCTCTGGCACTCTTCATCAAACCAGTCGTTTCGTCTTCGTCGTTGACCAGTGCCAATCACTTCCCGCGCCGTTATTGTCACAGCTTCGTGGATAGGGTCCCACAGGCTGTCGACATCTCCAGAAGGATGCATCTTGAAAAACCTACAAGGATTCTTGCATGAACACCTCTTAGATTTTTTTTCAGGATTTCTATAACAATGTATCGATGAGTTACTCCAGGGATTGTTCCAGAAGTATCCCTAAGTATGGGTTCAAGTATTATTTGAAGGAATCTTACATGCATCCGACCCGGAAATTAACTAGATCTTCTTCTTCGCTCTGACGTAAAGTCCCTACTAGGTCGAAGTACGATTCACAGCTAAGCGTTCTTATGAGCACATACACATTTATTAACTGGAAGCTTAGGGATTAACTGGAAGGCGTTGTGAATTGACCATTTTTGCATTTGACGAATTCTCACGTAATTTTTCAAAGGACCTATGTAACAATGAGAGACTTCAACCTCTCTCGCTCTTTTTCGATTATAACAGTGAAATGCTAAAGCTCATGGGAAGATTTTAACAAAAGATCGAAAGACAATGTCCATGGCTAGCTTTTCATAAAAAGAACGCAACAGACAAGGTTATTGATTAGTAGTAGTGAAAGTAAAAAAAGAGAGCCACTCAATGTTAGTTAGGTTCTTTGGGACAGCTACGCAAGAATTTCATGTCAAATTAGTCCAACACAGAACTGGACCAGCAAGAATTTTTCAACTAAAATGCATGCAAAAACTTATTGATTATTTTCAGAAGAAGATTTATTTATGGAAAACACAGGTTCTACCATACCGAAAGCATGTGTGAAATTTAATCCAATTCGAAGATTATCGGACACTGTTTCTAATAGTTTTGACTCATTCTGGATGAAATGTGTTGCTTCAAAAATTTAATCAGTATTGACTATCTAGATTCCCCAAAAAATATTCAGGTGCTGATTCAGTATTCGTATAGTTTCCATCTAAAATTTCTTCAAAAATACGATCAGATGCCTCCAACATCGCCAGATTATGAACAGTGATGTTTTTTTCGAAGGATTCTCTCCTGACATGTCTAAAAAATCGTTAAGGCACTTTATCAGGAATTGCATCAAAGAATTTGAACGATTTTGCTATAAATTCTTCAAAGTATCCCTCAAACAATACTATCATTTTTTCGGAATTTCTACGGGATTTTGTTTAGACATCTTTTTAGGAATTATTCTAGAGATTTTTCATAAACTGTTCTAACGGTCCCTTTTTTGAAACCAACCAGTAATTTGGAATGCCTATAGAAATTATACAAGTCGAGCAGATTATCTTCCAGCAACCTAAAAAACCCAGAAATTTATTTATCGAGCTTCTCCAAGAATCATTAATTCATATTTGTTTTCGGAGATTTTACTATAAAATATTGTATGAATACCTCAGGAATCATTCATAGTTGTTTCCATGATTCACACAGCAGTTTTTTTACAGATCGCATTAAAACGGACAAAAATGCACGGAAGATAATAATGAACTGTTCCACATTAATTCTTCTGAAGAAGCATGAAAAAACTCTCGAAGATATTACTTTTTGAGTTTTAGTCTAAAGGTTTTTCAAGGAATATTTTATTATATTTCCTTAATGATTACTCCGATAATCTATAGCTATAAATGATCCTCTCTAGGAATGCTACCAAAGATTTTTTTTAGCGACCACCACGATTTTGGCACACAATTTTGCGAAAAAAAATATATACCAGTTCCCTGTGATTCTAAAAGTATAATGTTTATAAAATTTATTTCATTTTGCTTGAATGTGCGACGTAGTTACAACTTTAAAAATGGTTTAGACATTTTATTTAGTATAAATTAGTGGTGGCGGTTTTGCCCCATCAAAAGTGGTCGGTTTTACCCCTCTAGCGTAATTTTCAGAACTATGGCCTAATTTCAAAGTTAAACATTTACAATTCATTTTTCACACCACTGATGCATATTTCACCATGCTGTTCAAGCATGGACGGGTTATTTATAATGTTTTTACAAAAAAAAATCCCTTTCGAAATCCTTAAATGAGCATCTGTTGAATTTAGATCAAACTCAATATCGACGAGCAGAAACTTTGTTTTTGATATCTGTTTTGTAAAGTTTGATGTAAATATCACCCTAAATGGTGAAGAATGTCAAAAATCTTGTGTTTATGGAAAGTGCTTGGTGAACTTTTAAGAAACCCGTCATATTCATGCCAAACTGAAGGTGGTCCGTCTTACCCCGTCTTCCCCTGCATACAATTCCTAGTTGAGCCAGAGAATACCGTTTTGATCCAAATTACGGATACTTAAGTGAACTATAACTTGAAAATCATACTTAGAAATTTCAAATCAATAATTGAACTCACCTAGCTATTAGGGAGACGTCTAAGGTATTTGGGCTTTCTCAATTTCCATAGATATCAATAGAAAATGCCTATTAAAAAGACCTCCAAAGTGAGAACTTTTGACCGGCAAATATTGAAACATTTCGTGTGATAATTTTCCCATTCAAAGTAGAGTGACCAGAATTTGAATCAAAGCGATACTAAGCTGTCCCAATAGCGGTAAATATGTCAATATAAAAAATAAGCATAAAAAATATAAGGAAAAATCCATACACTGAAAATAGAAGACTGCAAGAAGAGTTTAAAACGCCTGTTAGGTGAACAACTTTAATTTTAAAATTCATTCTTTACGCTTTTAACAAAATCAAGTTGCAAGTGTTACGTTTTGTATGAGTCATTGACCCACCATAACGACCGCTCAATACTATTATTTGAGAATCATGGAATAGACAAAAAGTTTGTTTCAAACAAATAAATCATGAGTGTTTAATTTTCAATATCCATTCCAAACTGCCTTTGGCAAGAGTGTTCAAATGCTACAATCATTCAATACACACTACCAGACCCAAGAGCATGAAACATGCCTCACCGATAAATGTTTACTCACATACACACCTCGTTATTAAGTGATATCTGGTTTCCACTTTTGAAATGCAAACAATAATCACTTTATCAATTGGCACACCGGTGAATGGTGAACGTCGCCTCTGCCGCCGACTGTTGATATACTTTTGCTGCCGTAGTGATAAGTTTCCGATGATATCCCTTATCAGAGTTTACAGAAAAAAAGTCGTTGATGTCACACACTTCACACCGACTGCCTGTGCCCGAACTTAAATCTCAAACAAGTGTGAACCTTATTTACACCCAACACACAATTGGTGTCAATCACACACACTGCCGGTTCCGAATCTCCGCTGTTCAGGAATTCAACCGTATCGAGCAATATTCGCACCTTTCCGAATCCCCGTGTCTACGTAGGTATCGATGCTGAGAGAACTGTTCGCGGCGAGCTACGTTTAGCGACTAATTGGAGCGGCCACTTTGAACGGTTTTTTCGCCGTGCACTCCGCCGTCGTTGCCATCGATGATAGGTAGGCTTGCGCGACTAACTTCTTACCCATCGTCGTTCGGTGCTGTTGGAATTACGGCTTGAGTTTGGGTGCCACTGGCTATGGCTGGCTGGTAGGTATACAATGAAAACTCTATTTAGGTGTTTCACTTCACGTAAATTCCATTTACGCTATTCAGGAATTAGAATATTCGAATGGAATTTGTATTCATTTCAGGCCACGCTGCTTCGTTTAGCATATGAAAAAGAATGAAATTCGAACATGTGCAAAACCAAAGAAAAATCTCAAAGGTAAATATATCCTCCGTGATGACTAAGATATCTCTTCTTCAACTCATGAGCTCTTGGAGTAATTAGGTAATTAGGTTTTAAAGATAACTAATAGTTGGGAGCTATATCATTGCAATCCATACCAATGCTGGATCAAACGTTTTTGATCTATTACGTGTAGAGTTCAACACCTATCTATTCGAGGGTATTCAAATACACAATAGAATAAAGGACTTCAGATCTACAAGCGTAGCTAGCGACTATTTTAATATTTATGAATAAGGTTTACCTCCAAAAAGGCTAAATAAATATTTACTATCGTATTTGGAGTTCATTTATTGTTTTCGGTTATCACCAGATTCGAGAGAGATTTATTCTGGGCCTCTTCATCATCCTCGGTTCATCCAGAGATTCCTCCAAGAGATCCTCTTGGAAATCTTTCAGCGATTCTCCCATGATTGCCTGTAATAATTTCATCATAAGTTATCCTAACAATTTCTCTAGAGAATGTCTGCAAAAAATGTCTACAAAAATTCCTCCAGTAATATCTCTACATTATTTTCTTTTGAAAAGTCTCTTTATGGATTCATCCAGACATTTTTCCATGGACTCCTCCATTATCCTTGGGGATCTCTTCAGAAACATCTCTGAAAGGGGTCTTCGGGATATATCTAGGGAATTCACCAGCCCAATTTCATTTACCTAGAATTATATTTACGTACCCGCAACCCATTTTGTAAAGAGAGGTTCCAGTTCATGATACGATATATGTAGCTATCAGCATCTATCCAAAAGGCCTAAATATATGTCGATACTTCGGCGGGAGAGTGCCATATCTGCATCCATCGAACGCTGTGGTAGCGGACACTTCAACATGGGAGATACACGAGGCAGTCAGTAGGTATATTCATAACTTTGCAATATTCAGTAGAGAAGCATGTGATTCATTAGGGGGTGGTGAGTGGATCAATGTTCAATGCGGGGGAGATTGGCAGATGCATCATCAACAGCGCGGTGTGTCGAATGAGCAGAGAGGGAGGCTTCTCCAGCTGATTCACGGTATGTATGTATGTTGGGTTGGTGTAACACCAGGGATGAAGCGGTGGTTATAACACTGCGGAACACTTTTTTGTCTCATGCACCGGAGTGCCGCTATTTAATTTATGGTTGTTGATTCCATTGCCATTTTCAAATATATCATAGTACGTCCAGTTCCTAAGATATTTCCTTATGAAAAAACTGAATTTGGCGATTTCAATCAACTTGCTTGCAAGTTCATTAGCTTGCATGGGAATTTATTTGTTTGATTTGCCACAGAATTCATACTTCATGTATTAAACAAAATTCATAATACCCTAGATGCTGAAAAATTGCTTTTTGATGATTAACTCTCAAACCCCCAACGTTTGACTTTTCATTAAAAATGAACTTTAAAAAATCATAACTTGGCCAATTATTAATCAATTTTGGATCTTTTGGTCTCAAACAAACCGCATACTCTTCAAGATTTATTGTGTTCCGGAAGAAATGGGATTGGCCACTTGGTTCCGGAGTTATTCCGGATTCAAATGGGGTATATTCGTTCCGGAAGTGATAGTTCCCTTAGATTTTTCAAGATTAGCGGTAAGAAAATTATTCATTGTGTACTTTCTATAAGTAAAAAGCTGCCAGAAGGTCGAATTACATTGGTTCTCATTGATTCTGGCCATTTCGGATACCCGGTCACCAGACACCGGTTCCTGAATGTACCCAGAGAGGACATTTTCTGAAACTCAAAGAATACAACCGTGCGACGGCTCAAAATTCCTGATTTTTTATCCGGAACATCATAGATATAATGCCAAAGACCAATATGAGGTTCTGGCCACATCCGGATACGCCGGAATCGGTTCCGCTAGGGCCTCAGTGGGACACTTTCGTAATCTTACTCACTCATATCGTGCGACGGCTTAAAATTCATGATTTTTTATCCGGAACATCATAAATATAATGCCAAAGACCAATATGAGGTTCTGGCCACATCCGGATACCCCGGAATCGGTTCCGGTGGGGCCTCATTGGGACACTTTTGTAATCTTACTCATTCATATCTTGCGACGGCTCAAAATTCCTGATTTTTTTATCCGGAACATCATAGATATAATGCCAAAGACCAATATGAGGTTCTGGCCACATCCGGATACGCCGGAATCGGTTCCGCTAGGGCCTCAGTGGGACACTTTCGTAATCTTACTCACTCATATCGTGCGACGGCTTAAAATTCATGATTTTTTATCCGGAACATCATAAATATAATGCCAAAGACCAATATGAGGTTCTGGCCACATCCGGATACCCCGCAATCGGTTCCGGGAGGGCCTCAGTAGGACGCTTTCGTAATCCTACTCATTCGTATCTTGCGACGGCTCAAAGTTCCTGATTTTTTATCCGGAACATCATAGATATAATGCCAAAGATCAATATGAGGTTCTGGCCACAGCCGGATACCCCGGAATCGGTTCCGACAGGACCTCAGTGGCACACTTTTGTAAATCTTCTCCTTCATATCGTGCGACGGCTCAAAATTCATGATTTTTATGCTGCACATCATAGCTATTATGCCATGGATCAATATAATATTCTGGTAACATGTGATTACTCCAGAATTGTTTTGATAAGACTCATACGCACTCTGTGTAATCTTTGTTGAATCCATTGAGATAGCTTTGGATCCATATCGATAAGTCCATGAGACATTTCTGGCTAACCGTTTTTGTCAACATTAAAAAAAAACCATGATAAAAACCGTGTTTTTATTTTATTTCTTTTATCGCGGATTTAAATGTTGTTTTAGCGATTCAATTATCGAGTCCGACCTGTACTTGAATCTACAGACATATTAAGATTAGTTTGTTTGTTATTATACAATGCAACTAAATTATCTATTGGTACTACAGATCGGACTCGAGTATCGATTGTTTTTCACTCCGGATAATCGAATCCTCCGGATAATCGAATCACTAAAAAAAAGTTGAAATCTGCGAATAAAGAACTCAAATATTTTTCATTCGTTATGTATGATGCAGTGGCGAAACAGATATTATTTCTAGGAACATTTGGGGGTCTTGAGAAGAAAAACATTTTTTGAACGTACACAAAAAAAACTTTTGCAAACCCCCTTTTATTACCTACGTCCAAAACTGCTAAGCCATTCATATTGTATAGTGCAATACTAAATTATTTCAAATTTATGCACAAATACTGAAAAACAAGAATATCAAATATCGTACTCCGGATAATCGAGTCTAAAATTCCGGATAATCGAATCCCGGATAATCGAGTCCGACTTGTACTGAAATTTATATTCAAAACAAATACCGTCAAACGGGGTAACTTGCAACAATTTTCAACTTCAAAGCTATATGGACGAAAAAAGTGAGGATTCATATGAGACAAAACCCATCTAGTACCCTAATCGCTACGTAAAGAACACCACGCGGTATTAATTTTATCAGTATTTAGTTTTCTGGAATCAGGAGAGACGAAAAATATGCATTTTTAATGCTACCCCTGATGTGGGGTAACATGCAACACACAATGGTACCTGAAGTACATTATTAAAAATTTATCCTATATTGTGTTATTATGGTCATTTAATAATTGTCTACAGTAAAAGCATGACAATTATTAGAAACAGGCTGCTTTTCTCTTAGAAAACTAATTATTATCGATTGTATTATGAGTATTGAATCAATTTGATTGAAAGCTTCATTGGCATTGCATAGGGTGTCCACACTGGAAAATTCTAGCATATAATAAGTCTTGACAGTTATTGGAAAGCCATCAAAACGTTTTAATGCATTTTTTTTTACAAATACAATGGTATTTTAGGCTTCACTTCATATAACTTATTTTTTAGACATATTTAAATCAAAGCAACGTATAACATATTGATATGTAAAATTGGTTTGACAAAACTTTCATCATATTTCATGCAAAGAGTTCCCTATTACTGATCTGTAAGTTATTTTTTCTTGCAAATTTTCTAAATTATTCTTTATTTTCATGAAAAAAATAAGACTGTATCTAATAATAATACTATTTATTTAAATTTTTCAAAAATTTATACAAACAGTGTATTGAATTGATTGAGGTACAAACATTTTAATGTTACTGTACAAAAATATGTTCAATTTTGCCTTTCCATGTGTTTTCGATGACAAACGGCAGGAAATATCAAACAATTGAGATCAAAATTGTTGTTGCAAGTTACCCCACAAGGGTAGTCAAAAACGTTTTTGAATTTTTATAGTGTTTAAGCAAAAAATTATCAAAACTTTTATGTTGTCAATTTGTACACTACTAAGTACTGTAACTGATAGCAAATGCCTCGAATGACATATTTTTACCGTTTGTGTGGTACGAAGAACGTTTTTCAAGATTAGTTTTATACAATCCAAATTTTAATATGATTTTCACCTCCAGCAAACTCACCAAAAAAGAAACGATACCCAAACCCTTGTCAAAACCTTCTGTTGTTTACCTAAGGTCAATAAACGGCGGAATAAATCATAATAATTCAACACAATGCTGCACGAAACGACTATTCGGTTACATGTCGAAGTGTTGCAAGTTTCCCCCCTGTTGCAAGATACCCCGTTTGACGGTACATCATGGGTTAGTCCCCGATCTTGGTTACCTTATTGTTTCTTTGTGTCTTTTCTTTCAAAATAGTTAAATTTAATCCGTGTTTATAAATACAAAAGTATGATTGTTGTTTTAATCATACTTTTGTATTTATAAACACGGATTAAATTTAACTATTTTGAAAGAAAAGACACAAAGAAATATTAAGATTTTGACACGGTTCGATATTGGTAACATGATTTTTTTCTAGAATTCTGCCAAAATTAAACGGCACTATACCTTATTAAAATTTATAGAGTCCCTTTCATAAGTGTTGTTGAAAAAATTAAATATTTAGAGAAAATTCTAAAACATGTTCGCTACAAATTCTTTTGACTATTTCATCCTATATACCCTTTATGACAGCATGTTGTTTTTTGGAATTCGTTCTCAATGCTAAATACATTCTTATACAATTTATTGTTAACCTTGACGCAATTGACTAGAGAAAAGTATAATTTTATTTTTAGAATATCAGTTGATCTTGTGGCAGAAGTGCTCCAAATTTAAATAATAAAGAAATTTTTATATGTCTTTGAAAGTCATATGATGAAATTCTGTATCATTTGTTAAGCTTTGATGCTGGTTCATAAACTACATCATTTTATTAATTTGTATTCGTCCCTAAAATGAAGCCATTTTTCTACACCTTGTATCCCTTATTATAGTGTTGCTAACGACAGTATTGAAATTAGTTGCCAAGCTCCTCCTAACCTTGGCATCCTTCACCTGGCATCAATTTCTCCAGACTACCAAGTTCCTTTCAACACTGTTGACCAGTTCCTTAGATGAGTCGGCATTTGCATCACGCTGAATTTGTTCAACATGATTGACCTTCAAATCTATATTAGATTTTCGTCCATGCTAACTCTTCCTCCAGAGTACAGCTCAGCCTCCAGGCTATATCTACACGAAGAGGTTCTGCTTCCGCGTCAAGGCTCTGTGTCTTAGTCCAGGTTCTGTTTCCTTCGAACCAGCCTCAGCATTTCGCTAAGATTTCAAGTATCTAGTCAGAAACTTTATATTGATTTATGGAGTGATGCTGTTGGATAAACAATTCGGGGTATCCGTATGTAACCAGAACCTCATATTGGTCCACGGCAATATAGCTATAATGTTCATGATGACAATTCATAAATTTTGAGCCTTCGCACGATATGAGTGAGTAGGATTACGAAAGTGTCCTACTGAGGCCCACCCGGATCCAATTCCGGCGTATCCGGAACCTCATATTGGTCTTTGGCATTATATCTAAGATGTTCCGGATAAAAAATCAGGAATTTTGAGCCGTCGCACGATATGAGTGAGTAAGATTACAAAAGTGTCCCACTGAGGCCTTGCCGGAACCGATTCCGGGGTATCGGGATGTGGCCAGAACCTCATATTGCTCTTTGGCATAATATCTATGATGTTCCGGATAAAAAAACATGAATTTTGAGCCGTCGCACGAGATGAGTGAGTAGGATTACGAAAGTGTCCTACTGAGACCCTCCCGGATCCAATTCCGGCGTATCCGGATGTGGCCAAAACCTCATATTGGTCTTTGGCATAATATCTATGATGTTCCGGATAAAAAAACATGAATTTTGAGCCGTCGCACGATATGAGTGAGTAGGATTACGAAAGTGTCCTACTGAGGCCCTCCCGGATCCAATTCCGGCGTATCCGGAACCTCATATTGGTCTTTGGCATTATATCTAAGATGTTCCGGATAAAAAATCAGGAATTTTGAGCCGTCGCACGATATGAGTGAGTAAGATTACAAAAGTGTCCCACTGAGGCCTTGCCGGAACCGATTCCGGGGTATCGGGATGTGGCCAGAACCTCATATTGCTCTTTGGCATAATATCTATGATGTTCCGGATAAAAAAACATGAATTTTGAGCCGTCGCACGAGATGAGTGAGTAGGATTACGAAAGTGTCCTACTGAGGCCCTCCCGGATCCAATTCCGGCGTATCTGGATGTGGCCAGAACCTCATATTGGTCTTTGGCATACTATCTATGATGTTCCGGATAAAAAAACATGAATTTTGAGCCGTCGCACGAGATGAGTGAGTAGGATTACGAAAGTGTCCTACTGAGGCCCTCCCGGATCCAATTCCGGCGTATCTGGATGTGGCCAGAACCTCATATTGGTCTTTGGCATAATATCTATGATGTTCCGGATAAAAAAAAACATGAATTTTGAGCCGTCGCACGAGATGAGTGAGTAGGATTACGAAAGTGTCCTACTGAGGCCCTCCCGGATCCAATTCCGGCGTATCCGGATGTGGCCAAAACCTCATATTGGTCTTTGGCATAATATCTATGATGTTCCGGATAAAAAAACATGAATTTTGAGCCGTCGCACGAGATGAGTGAGTAGGATTACGAAAGTGTCCTACTGAGGCCCTCCCGGATCCAATTCCGGCGTATCCGGATGTGGCCAGAACCTCATATTGGTCTTTGGCATAATATCTATGATGTTAAGGATAAAAAAAATCATGAATTTTGAGCCGTCGCACGATATGAGTGAGTAGGATTACGAAAGTGTCCTACTGAGGCCCTCCCGGATCCAATTCCGGCGTATCTGGATGTGGCCAGAACCTCATATTGGTCTTTGGCATAATATCTATGATGTTCCGGATAAAAAAAACATGAATTTTGAGCCGTCGCACGAGATGAGTGAGTAGGATTACGAAAGTGTCCTACTGAGGCCCTCCCGGATCCAATTCCGGCGTATCTGGATGTGGCCAGAACCTCATATTGGTCTTTGGCATAATATCTATGATGTTCCGGATAAAAAAAACATGAATTTTGAGCCGTCGCACGAGATGAGTGAGTAGGATTACGAAAGTGTCCTACTGAGGCCCTCCCGGATCCAATTCCGGCGTATCTGGATGTGGCCAGAACCTCATATTGGTCTTTGGCATAATATCTATGATGTTCCGGATAAAAAAAACATGAATTTTGAGCCGTCGCACGAGATGAGTGAGTAGGATTACGAAAGTGTCCTACTGAGGCCCTCCCGGATCCAATTCCGGCGTATCCGGACGTGGCCAGAACCTCATATTGGTCTTTGGCATTATATTTATGATGTTCCGGATAAAAAATCAGGAATTTTGAGCCGTCGCACGGTAGTATTCTTTGAGTTTCAGAAAATGTCCTCCCTGGGTACATTCAGGAACCGGTGTCTGGTGACCGGGTATCCGAAATGGCCAGAATCAATGAGAACCAATGTCATTCGACCTTCTGGCAGCTTTTTACTTATAGAAAGTGCACAATGAATAATTTTCTTACCGCTAATCTTGAAAAATCTAAGGGAACTATCACTTCCGGAACGAATATACCCCATTTGAATCCGGAATAACTCCGGAACCAAGTGGCCAATCTCATTTCTTCCGGAACACAATAAATCTTGAGGAGCATGCGGTTTGTTTGAGACCAAAAGATCCAAAATTGATTAATAATTGGCCAAGTTATGATTTTTTAAAGTTCATTTTTAATGAAAAGTCAGACGTTGGGGGTTTGAGAGTTAAGAAAAGTATTGTTTTCTGCTATATGAGAGAAACGAAGAATTTTCTAGGGAGACTGCACTGTGTTTTATTTTGTCGACTTCGTGCACCCAAACCGATGAACTGAACGATCTATTTTGTTCCAAGAAGTTTCTTGGAATATAAAAGCACTTCTTTTGATGCAAAATGTTTTGTGATCAATCCACCTAACAGTGAGATAGATAAATTATTTTTTCATAACATTTAGATAGACATATGGTATCTTCGACAAAGCTGTCTTCTTCTTCTTGGAATTAACGTCACTGAGCAGGGCCTGCTTCTCAGCTTAGTGTTCAATGAGCACTTCCACAGTTATTACCTGAGAGCTTTCTTTGCCGGCTGCTTGGGTACGTCAGGAGTTAATCATCAATATTAACCAATATGGTTGTTTTACTTTTGGGAGTGCTGCACAAAAACATTTTTCTAAACTGGAAAAAATACAATTTCGTTGTTTGAGAATTTGTTTAAATTTGATGAATTCTACACATACTAAATCTATTGAAGTCCTTGCTGGTATTATTCCACTCAAATATCGCTATCATGAATTGAATTGCAAATTTTTGATACATTGTTTTTCAATGGATCATCCTTTAATTGGTACACTAAAGTCTTTGTTTGAAATCAATCCTTCTAATAGAATATTGAATTCATATATCTATTGTTCTAGAGAAAATATTGTATCAAATGTTTCTTCACATTTTTATTAATATAGCATAGATGCTCATTCTTTTCAACCATGTGTGGATTTATCTTTACATGAAGAATTAAACAAATTCCTAATCATGCTCGTTCCCGTTATGCCAATTTATTATTTAAATGTAAATTTATTGGGGTAAACAATGATCAGATTTTTTTTACCAATGGATCTTTAACTGAAAATGTAGCAGGGTTTGGAGTGTTTAATTTTCATTTGGCCCATTTTTATAAATTAGAATCTCCTTGTTCAATTTTAACAGCTGAATTAACGGCTATATATTTTACATGCAAATTGAATGAGAATTATTCACCAAATATATTTATGGTGTGTTCAGATAGCCTTAGTTGTCTTCAAGCTCTGAATTGCATTAGTTTAATTTAGAAACCCATCATATTGTTCTATCAATTAAAGGGTTATTAAATGATTAATATTCTAAAGGATTTATAATAAAATTTGTTTGGGTTCCAGCTCATTGCAATATATATGGTAATGAACAAGCTGATTTATTGGCAAAATTGGGGTTTTTTTGTGGAATAATTTATAATTGTAACATTTATTATTCGGAATATTTTACTAATTTGAAAAAAATATTCTATGAATGATTGGCAAATTTCTTGGAATACAAGTGACAAAGGTCGATATTGTTATTCCATATGCCCGAAGGTAAAAATATTTCCTTGGTTTCGCAGTCTTCCTGCTGGACGTAATTTTATTTGCTCCTATTCTAGTCTAATGTCAAATCATTACATTTGTAGTAATCATTTATATCGCATGAATATCACAGATTCAAATATTTGTAAGTGTAATAAATCATATGAAGACATAGCCCATATCGTTTTTGAATGTTCTCGTTTTAATGCACCTAGAGAAAAATTCCTTGATAGAATAATCAGTTTAAGTCATGATATTCCTGTGTCAGTTCGGGATATTTTGGGAAATCATTCACTTCCTGTCATGAGAATTTTATACAAATATTTGAATGAAATTTCTTATCGTGTATGATACTGCTCGTTTGTTTTATTTTTCTTTGATTTTATTTTCAGAAACATCAAGTTTGGTACTCATCCATCTAATCGATCGGCTTCTGAATGCGTGCTAGTGAATATTCGTGATGACTGAACTTGGAAAACTTTGGCTCCGCTATGGATCGATTCCGGGAGAGCCTTTATTTAATAAATATTATTTTATAACGTTATTCGAAAAGATAAAGAGGTTTTGTACCTTTTTGAGAAAGATTTCATTAGAATATCACTCAAAGGGGCTTTCCTCTTTCAAAATTCATAAATTAAAAATATATAAATAAATGATAAATATATCAATATTAACCTCCTCTTCCCGAGCAGCCTAGATAGCCGCGTAGTGTCGGTAGCGGTTGTTTCAACTGGCTAAGAATCAACACTACGGACTGCCTGTTCCGGTGGTAAAAGTCCACCTCACAGGTGACCCCTATTTTGTGGTGTGATGCGTACCGTGCCTAGGAATGAATGGTTAGGGGGTCTAAATAAAACCTAACCGCAAACGGAGCCTGTGGGGTACCAGGGCGCCCTCCACAGTATTGAGTCCTTCCTGTGCTACCCGGAGCAATTGGTGTAGGTGACCTTGTGTTTCTCCGAGATAATCGGCTGCCCTTCTTCAGTCTCTATCCTGAGGCTTAATAAGGGTGGGACATGTTGACATTTAATTTAAATTATCACCTATATGGATTCGCATTATGCGTTTTACACAGTGTATTCTGTGCTTTCTCGCCTTTGGCGACTTTAAATAGACACCGATCTGGTTTTTTCGTTGCTGGTCTTTTTCATGCTGAGATTTCAAAAAGCTTAATCCTGCCTAGTTTGGGTAGTGACTACGGTTAGAATAGCTCAGATCAATCTTCAGCATAAAAGAACAGCAACGATCAATCTTTGCAGACTCATGCAAAATGGTGCAGCCCAAGTGGCGCTAGTTCAAGAACCCTACTTTCGTAGAGAGATCTTCTATCTAGGTAACCTTGTGGACCCAGTTTTTGCTACTTTCAACAAACTTGAAATGTCAAACTCGCGCGCCATGCCCCGCGCATGCGTGCTCGTTAATAAAGCAATCGTTGCTACACTCATTTCTGAGTTAACTACCAGAGATGTATGTGCTGTCACAATCGATGTTTCTGTTGGTGACCTCAACAGCAAATACGTCTATTGTTCGGTATATTTACCACATGATGAACCATCCCCAACGGATGACTTCAAACGAGTTATCGTACACTGCGTAACAAAAGGCCTTCCGCTGATTGTGGGCAGTGATGCCAATGCTCATCACATCATCTGGGGCAGCTCGGATATCAATTTGAGAGGCTCCAGTCTGATGGAATACTTAAGTAGTACAGACCTTGGATTACTTAACATAGGCAATCGCCCAACCTTCATGGTTTCTAATAGAGAAGAAGTGTTAGACATAACGCTCTGCTCGAATAGAATCAGTCACGAGTTGACGAATTGGCATGTATCAGATGAGGAATCATTATCTGATCATCGCTACATCTTCTTTGAACATTCAAATGTAACTGCGCAGACTTTGCGTTTTAGGAATCCCCGGTCAACAAACTGGGAACTCTATATTGAATTGGTTGCGACCAAATTTCACGGATATTCTCCGTCCATTGAAAATCCAAGTGATCTGGATGATGCCGTTGATACTACAACATCCTACATTATGGAAGCTTTTGAAGAAGCATGTCCTCTGCGGTCTGTAAAGACTACAAGAAGGACCCCATGGTGGAATTCCGATCTGACTAGACTCAGGAAACAATGTAGAAGGAGTTGGAACAGACGCCATTCAGCTGGATCAGAGTTGTTCAAGTCGGCTCGCAAGGCTTACAAGAAGACTCTTCGTTCTGCTGAACGATCCGGCTGGAAAAACCTTTGTACAAATGTTTCCAGTTTGAGTGAAGTCAGTCGGATGAACAAAATTATTGCAAAATCTAAGGATTTTCAAGTGAACGAAATTCGCTTACCTAATGGTGACTTTACTTCTTCCGATGAAGAAGTTTTAGAATATTTATTCAATACACACTTCCCCGGATGTGTGGACATAGCATCTACGGATGAACCAAATGTCTTTTCATGTAGTTACGAGTCTCTGGCCTCGGCTCGCAGTATCGTAACTACTGAATCGATTCAACGGGCACTTAATAGTTTTTCTCCTTTCAAATCTCCAGGAGCGGATGGGATTTATCCTGTTCTGCTCCAAAAAGGATTTGAGTTTATCCAACATGTTTTGAAAAAGCTACTTGTAAGCAGTTTTGCTACCGGGTACATTCCCAGATCCTGGCGTGATATTACTGTAAAGTTTATCCCGAAAATAAGACGTGCGTCGTATGAAGAAGCGAAGAGTTTTAGACCAATCAGTCTGACCTCTTTTCTTCTGAAATGTCTGGAACGCATTATCGATCATCACATCCGTGATGTTTATTTGGCAAACATGCCTCTTCATGTGAATCAACATGCTTACCAATCTGGAAAGTCCACTGTGACTCTTTTACACAAAGTTGTATACGATATCGAGAAAGCATTCGCTCAGAAGCAATCCTGCTTGGGTGTTTTCTTGGATATTGAGGGTGCCTTTGATAACGTGTCTTTCGATGCCATATTGGAAACCGCACGAAACCATGGGCTACCTACAATGATTACCAATTGGATTCATCAAATGCTCAAAAACCGACATCTCTTCTCGACATTGCGTCAAGCAGCGATTCGAAAATTGAGTGTTTGCGGATGCCCCCAAGGGGGAGTCTTGTCACCACTTTTGTGGAATCTCGTAGCAGATACGCTATTGAGGCAACTCAATAATTGCGGTTTTCCAACTTATGGATTTGCCGACGACTATCTAGCTCTGATAGTTGGTATGTGCATAAGCACCCTATTCGACCTGATGCAAAGTGCTCTTCAGGTAGTCGAGAGTTGGTGTCACCAATATGGCCTTTCGGTTAACCCGAATAAAACATCTATTGTTCTGTTTACGGAAAGACGAAACCGCGATGGAATTCGACCTTTACGTCTTTTTGGCACTGAGATTAATGTGACTGATCAAGTAAAGTATGTCGGAGTCATTCTAGATTCCAAACTTTCATGGACACCTCACATTGATTTCAGAGTCAAAAAAGCTTGCATGGCCTTCGGTCAATGCCGGCGAACCTTTGGTAAAACTTGGGGTCTCAAACCCAAATATTTCAAATGGATTTACACAACAGTTGTTCGACCAATATTGGCATATGGATGTCTTGTGTGGTGGCAAAAGGGCAAAGTGAGAACAATCCAATCAAAATTAGGCCATCTCCAAAGGGTGTGCTTGATGGCGATGTCTGGTGCGTTCTCTACAACTCCCACAGCAGCGCTTGAGGCCATTTTCGACGTTGCGTCACTACACATATATCTTAAACAAATAGCACTTTCTTGCTCTTACCGTTTATGGGTACTGGATCTACTAGAGAAAAATCCAGTGAATCGTAGATCTACACACACTTCGTTGTTTCCACTTTTGGTGAATTGGAACAAAATTGTCCTTGCTCCAACCCAGACAATCAGAAATCGCATGAAAGTTAACGTTACAACTCGTTTATTCATACTAATTACATCAAACCCGCAAAACACCGTGGATAAACTCGTCAGATTTATGAGATTCCTCGCATAAAACACTTCTTTTCTGAGTTCATTTATACATTTTGTTTCGTCTCGTACACTCGTACAAAGTAAGTCGAATCAATCCGTATCAGCTGTCAAATCAACATTTGTTATCATAAGTTAAGTCGCATAAGATCACAGGTTAGTTCGGTGGAATATTTATACACTCGCATTGTATGTTATTATTCATCACATAATATATGCACGCATATCGCCTCCACTTTTATACGTAGAAGGCCTTTTCGCGACGTCTTATAAGTGAAATTTTGCACATATAAAGCCTCCAGGTGATTTCATTATACGTACATTTTGGTTGTCTGGGAAGTGATCTCACAATTGCTTGTCCTTTTCCTTACAGGACATTTACCACACAATTCCCTTCACGGGAAGAGTGGACGTCTGGCTATTTGGAAAGAAGTATATCAAACAATGTAGTTTGTTACACTGATGGCTCCCTTCTTGAAGGTAGAGCTTGGTGCAGGCAGTGCCGGATTTGGGCTTCGGGAGGGCCCGGGTCAGATTTCATAAAAGGGGTCCCTATCTAAAAATTCAGCACATTTTGGAATTCCACAAACTAACGTATTGAATTTGAATTTTGAACAAAATGGTCGGTTCAAAAATATGAAGGGCCTAAATACAAAGTAGTAACTGACACTTTCAGTTGTGAGCTATATACATTGAAAAAAATCGACTGTTTTAAGCTTTCCAATAGTGTTTTGAGGAGATTTTTCCGTCCAAAGGGAAAAATATAATAATTCTTAGGAGATTGGCTCATTTCTTGGCTAATAATTTGCATACAAAAATGAAAATGAATATAAAACATCTTCAAAGCCGTTTTTCTCTAAAGCACCTTTTGATTTTATTTAGTACAAGTTTCCAGTTCGTCTCTGGTTGCCGCATTCTCTGAAAAAAAACAAAAGTTTTTACAGTACTGGCCAGAATACAGTACACAAGGCCGATTGACCTGAAAATTGAACTGCACGTTGGAAGAAAACTTTGTATTAGATTTGCAAATTAATCATCAAATTCTATGCAAAAGTATTTTAGTTCCTAAAATCCACCCATTTTGACAGAAATGTCCTAATTTGGATGCTTAGATATTTTGAAAACAAACAATTTAGGATACGTATAACCTTCTACAAAGCTTTTCATCTATTTTTATTTCATTTCATCTAGCTGAACAAATTTGCAGAAGCATGCCTTTTTTTCTAAATATTTACATTTCAAAAATATTCCAATTTTAATTTTTTTTTTTTCAAAACAGTATTTTTTAATAGCTTCCAAACTCATGAATGGAATTTGATTAGTTACTCATAAATCAAATATCAAGTTATTAATGAGATGTAGTTCAAATTTCAGGGCAATCGGTTTGTTAGAAGCTGTTATACAGTTCCCTAAACTGGACCAATTTTGTATGAAAATCGGCCTTAATGTACTATATTCTTGGCAGTATTGTATATTCTTTTGATTATATTTTAAGCCTTTATTGAATTCAAAGAAAACTTCTTCAGCTACGGATTAAAAATAGAAAAGTTTTTCAAAATAATCACAAAAGAATTTCCCTTACGCTTTATGTTTCCAATAGAATTGCAAATATGTATAAATTTTAAAGTTCTGATAGGAACCAGATAAACTCTTTGAATTGATCAGTGCTTTAGAGGTTTAGCCATATTTTTGAGGATCCTGCAAAATCGTTAAGCGGATTTTAAACTCAAATATTTTTGAGAAGTAAGAAGAGAAATGTTTCAAAGATTTTGGTTTGATATTCATGATTTTTTTTGGTTAAATATTGGAGGATAACAGTTTACCAAACCATACTATGAGATTAGGTAATGAAAACAAGATTACTAAAATGAGGAACTATTATAAGGGGCATTTGGCCCCTTGGCACCCCCCAAATCCGTGCCTGGGTGCAGGGGTATATTCTCGTGAGCTAAGGCTGAATCAGTTTTACTCACTTGGTAGAAACTGCACCGTTTTTCAGGCGGAAATATTTGCTCTTATGTGTGGAGTGCAATCAGCACTTCAACAGCGCGTAATGGGTAAAGTCATATACTTCTGTTCAGATAGTCAGGCTGCTATAAAAGCTCTCGCTTCGGCCAACTCAAGGTCGAAGTTTGTTATCGCATGTCGAACTCAAATTGAGAAACTGAATTCAGTCAACTCTGTAAACCTTGTATGGGTACCTGGCCATTCTTCCATCGCTGAAAATGAATTGGCTGATGAGCAAGCTCGCGATGGAGCATCGCATGACTTCATTGGCCCTGAGCCGGCTATTCCAATTTCGAAGTGCTGGGTGAAGCTTAAGATAAACTCTTGGGCGGCAACTCAGCACAAGCAATATTGGAATAGTTTGGAGTCATGTCGTCAAACAAAATTGTACATTACTGAGCCATCTCCAAGGGTGGCGAAGTATTTAACAACTCTGTCAAAGCAGAATTGCAGTCTCTTGGTCAGAGCGTTGACAGGCCACTGCCGACTCAACTATCACATGGCAAATATTCAACGTGCTGACTCATTTGTGTGTGATAGTTGTGACTCCGATTATGGAACTTCGTATCACCTGATATGTAACTGTCCAGATTTTGCGCAAATGCGATTCCAATTACTTGGTAAACACTTATTAAGTGAAACTGAATTCAGAAGCCTGAATCTTCAGGACATTCTGTTATTCTTAACCCGCTGTGGTAATGAGCTATAGCCGCGCTTTCCAAACTCGCTTTTCTCGGCGCACCGGCATGTTGTGAGCTCGCTAGAAGATGAAAGAAAAAGCGATCTGACAAACGGCTGGTGCGCCGCGAAAACCGAGTTTGGGAAGCTATGAGCTATAGGCTCCCTTTACGCTCACGCGTTTTGCAGTGCCTATTGCTATTCGAACCCTTTGTGGTATGAAGCTTCATGCTCTCACTTCGCTTATGCGATCTTCCCTCTTCAAGGGACCCCACTCCTATTTCCTCCCATCTTTCCCTTCCCTTTCCTCTCCTATCGGGTAGATGATGAAATAGGTTCAAATATGGCGATGGCACAAATCTCCCAACTGGTGGGGAACGTGTCTTTGGAGCCAGCCTCCTGATACCTGATACCTGAAATGAAGTGTTAACGTTCAATCAGTTTTTTTTAAACAATAGAAATTACAATGGTGATGCGAGCAAAAGAGTGCGAAGCAGCTAAAAAGAACACACTACACTGGAAGACAGCTATACAATCTAAAATACTGGACAATAAAAGAAATAACAATGGATTATCTGCCGTTAGATTCGATTGATGCTATGGAAAAGCATGTGCTAAATTGTACAGGAATAAAATGTAGGTAGATTTTACGATCACGTTCAGATGTTCGTGTATTCGGCACAGAGGGAAAATGTATGATTACCAGATAAGTGTACCTACATAAATAATAGAATTATTGCCATTTGAAATTTGTCTTTGTTTTAGGCATGTTTTGTAAAAAAAATGAATTTTTGTATGGAAAATTCGGTCTTTTCTACTTCTCAGGATTAGATCAAAACACTTCGGGTATTCATTTTTTTCGTTAATTCGATGGATTCAAAATTTGAAAAATTAATCAAAAAATACTCATATTTAAAGTTTTGAAATAGAAAATAAGAATAGAATTATTTTTGGGGACAGATTTGGAATGGCCTATATGATATAATTAAAGTGTATACATTTATAAATTGTGTCAGCTGACCCAGCAAGTTTTTCTGTCTCGAACTAAATTCCTTTTTCCTCACACGATTACTTTTGGGTAATAGCGAAAAATTGTGTCCTTCGAGACAAAAAGAAGGGTAACTTTCTCTTTTCGGTTAAAAGTCCATCGAAGACTGTAAAATTTATCAAAATTTACAGATATTTTTTGCTGATGAAATTTCGGCGGAATTTACCGGGGACTGCAAAATTAGCTTGAAGTGCCTATAATGTAAAAAACTTTTGCTATTAAGGATCACATATTTGTGGTGCACTAAAACAAAAAAAAATATGTGTGAGTAGTATTTTTTCGGAATAATTTAGTGTTTCTAGGTTCTCTAAGTTCATTACTGATTTCACCCCTGTCTCTAGTAGACCATGCAATTTTTAGAATTACATCCTCTCCAAAACAAAGCCCAAACAACAAACGCTTCCGCTCGAATGATGATGATACACCAAGCTCATCGTCAAAAGCATGTATCCATTTTTTTTTTATTTTTTGTTTTTCAACGACATTAAGTTCCAATCAATCACTGCAGCTGGATGTTCCTTTCATGTTCTGCTCGCTGTTTCAGAATGCTATTTAGGCGTGTAGATATATCGCCTGCACTCAAGTACACTTGAACCAAGCAGTTTGTCGGTGGTTTCAGTTAGGACACTGTTGCATATATACGGCAGGACATGTAACATAACCGACATTGATCACGCACACGTGTTTCTTCGATGGGGCATAATTGAATTAGAGGAGCCGTGTCGCATCGGTCTCGGAAAATTTTGTAGGTTTTCCCGCTCCCTGCTTCTGATGGGTGGTTCAGTTCAAGTCCGGATTCAAGGGGTGGTGGATAAAGGTATAAAATGCGTAGTTCGAAATTTGAAAATTGAAAGAAATCCAAAACGCTTGTGGTAGGCTGAAATGCGTTGAATTCCACACCAAGGCCCCCCACATAATATCTGACCTGGGCCCTTCATAGCCCAAATCCGGCACTGGTGGTTCTGCTGGAAAGGATTTCGAGTTCAATGTACAAATACACACGTTGGGATATTTTTTCACGGAAGTTTTCTTCTGCTTTTATTTTCTTCTTCTTCGATAAAGTTAGAGTAGGAATGTGTATCAATATAATCGCAATCCGGAGATATCAATTGAATCAAATATATCGATTTATAAATATACTGATTTACAGAAACACAATAAAACATGTAGAAACTCGCTGGTTATTGATTTTTTTTTTCTTACACTTCATCGCTAATATTACATACCATTTGTGTTTAAAGTCATTAGTTCTAGAGTAATTTCACGTGTTTTCTCGAATGTGTGTAAGTGTTGTTAGCGTTCGATTCGAGCTCTTCGTTTGATGTTGTCTTGTTTTCTGAATTGGTAACTCATGTTTTTTCATGGGTGGAAAAGTTTAATGGTTTTATTGTGAAATTGTGTTAGGTCATGCTTAGACACAAATAACCTTAACTGAGCCTGATAAACTAAGCCAGCTGACCATCGCTTGGTAAACATTCCAGAACGAATAGTCTACACTTCTTTTTGACTGATTTGACGAAACAAATGCATCAAATGAATTTGTTTAAATAGAATTTTTTGTGAACTATCATGCCTCTTCCAAAAGACCATTTCGAACGAATCTCGTGACAAACGTGACATTCTTCGTCCAGTTATGGATATTTGATTAAATTGATGTTTCATTTGTACTTTGTTTCAGGTACAATGCATTCCGCTTATGTCCACGCTGTTGCAATTCATCAGCATCTCATCCGAAACTGTGAAGGGAAATGTGTAACGTCTCAGCGGGGGATCGTTGTAGTGAGAAAAATCGTGAATGATTACCAAGCGAAACTCATCTGGAGGAATTCTACCAATGAACGTTAATCAAAGTAGCAAACGAGTTTTGGAATTTATTTCAAATTACATATTTCTGAAAGTATAACGTCACACATCATGAAATTATCTATCTCATTTTTTTCAAATCGATATCATGATATTTTGAGACGAGTTACCGATCAAATTTACCAACCAAGCAGTATACAAATGAGTTTCTTCAATAACTACTATCCAGTCAGTAAATTTGTTATCGACTCGTCCCACTCTGGTCTCCTTCCTAAGCGTATTTTCAATCCAGTTGGAGAGGGTCTTTTCGCTTTCACAATCACTTCATTTGATAAAACGATCGATTATGCTTCCTCCCTCTTGTGTGACATGTTCAACTTCTCCACTAGACTTACTTATTGTGTTTGGCCCTTAGTTCTGCATTTCACGTTTACGTGGTATTTCTCTGAAAGGTATTTAATGATCATTGCTTCTGAATTTCTGTTTTTGTTTCACTATCATTCACTTCTGCGCTTGCTGTTACCGAATCGATTTTATCGATTCATCTTGCTTCATCGTCCGATCTCTAATGGTACTTTATAAGTACCATTTCTTACCATCCTCTTCATCATCAACAGTAAATCTAAAATTTTGATTTGCATTTGCTTGTAGTACCATGTCGGGTATATTTAATCCGTTTCTTACGGTCGGTTAGTGGATTGGATTGTTCGTCTCCCAATAGTATGCTTATAAAATGTGGTCGTATAAAACCTCACCTCGTTCCGGTTGCTCATATCTTCTGGTCATCAATGATTTTTCTTCCGGTGATTTCATGGTTTAAAAATTTTCACTAATGACTTCTTGTTTGTTTTCTTCATTTTATCACATTTGGCAGGAATCATTTTTCACAATATATGTCTATATATTAGATAATAACTCTTTTCTTGTGTCTATATGGTTTGGATTTATCATTGTCATCTTCTTATATATGTCTGCATCGTGTTTTCACTTTTTCGCCCATGCTTTATTAGGCTCTGACAGATAGGTGCAAGTCCCACTTTCATTTTTATCATTATAGTTTTCGGACTGCCAGTATTGAGCAAAATCAGTCTATTTATGACTTCATAATGTTTTAAATACATAGCTCGATCTTTATGCATTAACTATGTTTGAGTTCGTTTGGAAATAAATGAATATTATGTTTCAATGATAAACATTCGAAAACTCGTTGGGCTTTGGCATTAGGAATGAATCGGATGAACGATCAATAACGGTAGCTTTCACACCTCCCTCATTTTTTAAGTCGTATCTTCGATACGATGCTCAAATTGATGCTCAATTGAATATAGAAAACGTACGATATTGTGTCAAACAGAGAGTAGAAACTGTGTATTTACAAAATCACCCAAGGGGAAGTTTTTGCGAAATATTTCTTAATTCAGTGCCTAGTAACTCATTTTAAATGCTTAGGAGGATTTTCAAGAAGATTTCTTGCCAGAATTACTAGAACGTTCACGAACTACTTGGCATTGACCTTCGGCCATTAAGGCATTAGCATAAGCATTGAAAAAGTTAAGTAAGTTCTCAGATGATAACTAAGTCGTGAAGCATTGTATGAGGATTGTCACCTTCTTATTCGTTCCTCAATGACAAACTTACGACACACGTCTGGCGTATAAATAAGTTTGATGCATCCTGCAACAGTCAAATGCTGGCCCAGCCACGTCTTTGCAACATTTGGAGAAAGGTAACGCCCACATCTTGAGTAATACACATGTCATAAATCAGTCATAGTAGCTGAAGTATGAAAAGATCTACCTAGTTATAACTATGTTGCAACAGCATCTAAATGTGTATATGAATTAGGCTTCTACACTACTTCAGAGATTTGCGAGACCTTCGCAATATAACTTCAAATTCTTCTTTAGAAGCTGAACGTACACACTTAAAAAAAATTACGGATTACGGTGAAATTTCACCGTAATCTCAACAGCTGAAGCTTCGGTGAAAAATCACCGAACAATCTGTAAAATCTTTGAACGAGATCATAAAGAAAAATAAGAAAATGGTTCAGACCGGGAATTGAACTCCCGACCTACCGATCAGGAAGTAGGCTTGCTACCACTAAGCCAGCTTACACTGCTTGTTAGTGGTGTGCAAAAACTGCAACAAAAGGAAGCTCATGCCTGCCAGAGCGACTGTCACACGATTTCACAGAAGTTCGGTGAAAATAATGCTGTTACCGAACTGTTCGTTAGTATTTCACAGGGTTACAGTAAAATTGTTTGTTTCACGGATTTTTTCCGGTAAAATAATAGATTTCACGGATTTTCTCCGGTAAAATAGTCAATTTCACGGATTTTGTCGGTAAAATAGTAGATTTTACAGGAAAAACTGTAATTTTGTTGTTTACAGTTCAATTTCGGTGATTTATTTCACAGGATACTGCGATTTATTTTAAGTGTGTAATTGGTTATGAGGTTTGGGAACAATAAACCTAAAAAAACCTGCACAACCTCTGTTTCGTACCTTTGCCATTTATAAGTCCATAGCAAACCTTGATAAATTTGCCCATATTCTCATTGGATATTCATTGAAAAAATAATGAATAAATGCGCAAATTGACTCGAACGTACCATTAGAAATTCTGCCGAAATGTATCGTTCAACCGATTCATTCCGTACATTGTTCTTGTAGTTTAAACTGAAACTATTCCACGACCAGCTTGTTCAAAATCAACAAAACAAATTTTCAATTTCATACTTTCTTGTCTAACAATTACGTTGGTATCATAGTTAATGTCAACTTCATCGATTCTTCTTCTTCTGTCTCTTCTTCTAAATCTCCGTCACCGCCCATTGATTTATTATTTCAGAAATATTTAAATTAAATAAATTAAACATCCTTCGGTTGTTACTCTGCTCATCGCTACTGCTGTATGACTTCCTATAAATACATTTCGGTATATGTTTCGCATCCGCAAAAGAATTATACTGCTCCTCGTTTGTTTAATATTTCATTTTCCTACGCTACGAAGGTAAGCATGTGTGTTTGTGTGTATGTGTGATTTCACTTTGTATTTTAAATCCTACTCTCGTCAATCTTGTGTGATGTTTTTGGTGTTTTCAGCTTCTCTATCAGCGTTTATTTGTTTGCTCATTAGAATGCAACTAATGAATCTTACAGAACTTGTTTAAACAACTAGATAGTTTGGAGCAATTAACTAACGTACTTGTCATACTCTGGAATAGCAGGTGCCAGATTTATCCCAGTAAGAAAAACATCGTATTAACGAAGCCCATAACTTTCAGTTTTCTTTAATACAATTATGTAAAATTTACTCTGGTTCTTTTTGTAGACGATCTTCACACATCAATATAAGCAGCTTGGCTGTGACATTTTCTATAAACTAGAGCGTTTACTCAGCTTTTGTTTCGTTTGGTAACTATAGTATTTCTCTTGTTTCTGTTTCGCTAGTAAATTGATAAGATTTTCTTTCATTTAGTTAGGAATAATTATAAATCTCGAAATGACACCGAAAACATACACTTAATACTTTTTTACTTTCGTTTACTTATGGATTAACTCTTTGATTTATTAAAACTCCACAAATATACTTGATTAGTTTAATTTCCTCGTTTTTTTCCTGATTGATTGGACTAACACTCGGCGATTCCAATTGGCCTACGATTTACTGTGGTAAGAGATTAAACTAGAATGAAATCTATACGTGCGCTGTAAGTTTGTTTCTTTAATTAGTTATATCTTCATTAAAACGACATTTGCTAACCGACTTTCAGGAAAGTGATAGGAAGGATTAGGCGTCAATCCAGCTCGGCGCCCTCAGTTCTGATTATTGGGCTAAATAGACATGGAATAGAACGCAATAAACGATGCATGCAATACGATACTAATGAGTATAGGTGAGAAAAATGGCTGCGCTAAATGGGTTTTCCTCTATTGAATAACCACGTTGAAGTCAACTGGTACGGAAAGTTGATGTTCACTATAAAACTCTAGATTCGTCTAAGTAGATGACTGTTAGGTAGAATTATGCTAAGCAAATTACAAAGAAAATTACGAAACATCTTTTGGATGCAGTTTGTTACCAAACGACTAAAATGTTTAAAGTGCAGTTTTAATACTGAATGCCGCATTTTCCTGTTTTCGTAACTGTGTATTGCAATCGACTGCATTTCATTAAATATATAATGTAATAGTAGATGTCTCTTTTTTATTCTTTTTATAATATTATGGGAATGGGTATATTTATATCAAAGTTCTCTACAGGTGTTTTACGTAATATAAAATTCATCAATATATCGTTGTATGACGTTGTTTCCATCATTTTGGTAATTTTCCTTTAGCGCCGATTTCACTCTGTCGGTAATTTCGATCACTGTAGTCGTGTTCCTGTGGGATTGGTTTTATTTACTGCGATGGGGATTTGATGGTGAAACGAAATCGAGGTGTATGTCGGTGGAGCGAGTGCCTACGCTATGGAAACTGGGGTGTACCGGATCGCCGAAACACGCACATAAGTTCGAACGCTGGTCAATCTTCAGTCATAACATTAATTGAATTATGGTTAGGGAGAAACACATGATACAGATTATTGTAAGGATATTTTTCAAGTAGCTCAACGATCATAATCATGGTGTCTTAACTCTGAAATACAAATTTTAACCATGAACGTTAGAGCAAATTTTCATTAAAACTTATTTATCAAGTGATTATCGAGTAGGGATACCCAAACAACCAGAAGTCGTATGTAAATTTAGCTTTGTTTAGACTGACTACACATATCTATGGTTGCTATTCCTTGATTTTAGGAGCTGGGTCGGTGATCAACACATTAACAAACCAACCTCAAGCAAATTTTAGTTCGGTCGAACCTGAATCGGGTTGGGGTTGAAAAAAACTGTTATTCAGAACGGGTTGCGCCAGTTTCAACCTAGGTACAAAAACGAATTCGACATATGTGAGTAACTATTTTGACATCTCTAGTACAATCTCTCAAAAACTGGAAAAGTAAATAAAAACAGAGGTACTCACGGTACTCTTTCATCGTGCATTTTTAGCCCAGGGCTAAAAATCTCGGTAATAAAGAAAAAATAAATAAAATAAAAACAAAGTACGTCTTTCCGTTTTTTTCATAGGGTGCACAGTAGGCCGTCCCTTATTTTTCGAAAAAGCGAAATGTTATAAGTTCGTCATTGTAAAGTGCTCGTTTTGGTAAGAAAAATATCAGGTAAAAATTTGAAGTCCGTGCGTGGACGCTAAGTGGTCCCCCAACGACCCTAAAGGTATGAGGTGAAGATGACTCCCGTGCGCCAAATCGAGCTCGCTGCTCTAGTGTACGCAACATGAGTACGAACTATAACATTTCGCATTTTCGAAAAATAAGGGACGGCCTAGTGCACAGCTACTTGGGCACTTTGATGATTCACTTTGGCATGAGGGGTCTTTCTCGGCCGAATTGTCTAAGACTTCGTAAGGGATCGTTCAAATATAACGTAATGCAACAGGGGGAGGGAGGGGGTCTAGCATAGTGTAACGATCCATACAAAAATTTAAAATTTTCCATACAAAAGCTGTTACGTGGAGGAGGGAGAGGATCTAAAATTAGCAAATTTTGCGATTGTACGACTTTTCCCAGAATGACGTTCCCCAGAACGACATTCCCCAGAACGCCATTCCCCAGAATTGGACATTCCCCAGAAACCCATTCCCCAGAATGGGACATTCCCCAGAAAAAAATAACAAGATATCTTTAAGGTGCTCAAATCCAGGAAAATGGTAAATAGTAAATAGTGAATGCATCTAGCTGGAAAATTCGAGAAAACCATAATTTTTATAGGTAAAACATTTTCGTATTGTTTTTTTTTTTTTTTAACGGTAGGACTTTCGGTTTGTTGCAGTCTTTCATTTATTGAATGGAGAATCTTTAAATCAAAAAATCTTTGAAATTAACCACCTATGGTCGGAAATGTAATTCGAACCATTTGGACGATTTTTATATTTTTTGACGATTTTCTCGTCGAAAAAGTTAAAATTTAGCGTGACATAATATGTGTACCATCCCTAATTATTTAGACAATAAACCTAGGAAGAACAGCAAATGTTCAAAAGAAGGGAGAATATGCCATGAAAGCCGAAAAACAAATTCCATTGATTTACTTTGTGACATACACTACACCAATCTCCCTTCGAAAGTACAATTAGAAAGAACAGCCAATTTTAAAAGAAGGAAGAATAACTATGAAAACAAAAAAATAAAACACAGTATGGCATATGTATGAACAGCTTATGTTAAACGGTTGAGCTACTTTTCCTCGAATGTCGGTTTCCCAAATGTCGTTTCCCCGAACGCCAGTTCCCAGAATGCCAGTGCCCCGAACAACCCGTTTCCCCGAAGCGCCTAGTTTCTGAAAAGTTAGCTCTTATAATTATCATAACTTTTTGTGTTTCGAGGTGGTAACGAACCGGTCATCTAATTTGCACCCTTCTTCACTTGATTGGCGGTTCTTTCGAGTTTCACCATCATTGGCATTTTTGGCAAGATATATTTAGTCGAGGATGACGTTCAAATCTATATTATCTTCTTCTTTTAATTGCTAATCATGCATTCTAGTTCAGCACCCAGTCCTTAAAGACTATTCTTGCACCTGTTTGAACTGCATCACTATTCGGGGAAACGGGTCATTCGGAAAGGTGGCATTCAGGGAAATGATATTCAGGGAAATGACAAACGACAGTAGCACAATTATGAAATTAATTAAGACACAATAAAGGAAATTTTTAAACAGCTTTTTCCTCCTAAGATTATGGTTGGGTCTGCCGATGAACCACTTAGCCACAAAACCACCTCATTCCCCCTTCGTAATTTTTTGACCGTACAAACTTTATGAAATTTGTATGCCACAGCCCCCCCTTCCATAGAAGACCAAGTGATCTATGGACGGCAGCTTAGATGGTTTTCCTGAGAAAAATGAAGCAAACATTCGCCGTTCAAAAGATTTTTTAACTCAATTCCGATTTCTCTTGAGATCCATAATAATGAATTTGACAAAATAATATTTTGGGTGAATTGACGTCTGTGTCCGGAATTCGAATCAATTCACGACAAAAAAACTAAACTACCATTTTTTTCCACTCTTTACAAACATATAAAACCCATTCTGGGGAATGTCCTATTCTGGGGAATGGTTTTCTGGGGAATGTCCCATTCTGGGGAATGGATTTCTGGGAAATGTTCCATTCTGTGGAATGGGTTTTTGGGGAATGGGTTTCTGGGGAACGTCATTCTGGGGAATGTCGTTCTAGGGTTTGACTTTCTGGGAAATGTCCTACAACCAATTTTGCGTTACGTAATATTTGAATGAACCCTAATAAGAAGCACGTCAATACGACGCATATTGAGGCCAAAAGCTCAGTATCTTTTGAAAAACTCCACTGCCGAAGTGAATCAAAAGTGCCAAGAATTGGATCCGGCTCCCTATAATGTTAATTTTTAATGGTGGAATTTAAGATTTTTATTAGTGAAACCATCAAAAATCGACAGAACTGCGTAGCACATCATATCTTTCAAGAAAAACGTGATATCGATTGCAAAAAAGTCTGTGAGGTCTGCATCGATCATGTAGTAGATTCCAAGAATCATTCTGGCCAGATGAATTAAATCGCCACTCATGAAAAAGGTTAAGCTTCAAAGAAATCCTTATCTTTCGTGGAAAAGGTAAACGAACTAGTGAAGCACCCTTAATTTGATATCACGCCTCTATGGAATTACTATGAAATACTTGCAGAAGCATATGAGTTGGCCTAGAAGAGCTACAGGGTGGTTAACAAGTACGAATACAACTTTTCATCGTTGTGTAGGTGCGTACCATGTGCATTCTGTGTATTGGTATTGGTGTCAGCTTTAGCCTCGTAATAGTCAAACCGACGCGCATGATGTCGACATGCTGTCATTTGTTGTTTGTTTACCGCGCACGATGAAAGAGTACCGTGACGTCGTAGTAAAGTTGTTTGCGAGAGGAGAGCGACCCACTGACATATTCCAGCTGTTGATATTCCACGGGGTGAAGCAGAATTTCATTCATACCACTAACCGTCGGTACCGGAAGATGGGCTTGGCCAACGACCGTGTGAGATCAAGGCGGCCAAAAATCATCAAGGTGGTGAAGGATTAACGTCAAGGCTAAAATATTAACGTCCCATAAAAAAATATAAAATTTCCATAAAAAATGCAAAATTTGTCAGTAAAAAATCAAGGGTAAAATCAACAGAAAAGTTAAAAATTTCCATAAAAAAATAAAGAAGTGCATAGAAAAAACAAAATTTTCCATAAATAAAAAAAATTTGAGCAATAAATAGATTCAAAAGTGCAGTAGAATCGAGAATAATCTCACTAAAAAATATCGAATTTTACATTTAAACACCTCAAAATGTCCCTATTTTCTTCACAAAAAGCAAGAAATAATTATAAATTTTCCACAAAAAAAGCCAAAATTTGCAATAAATAAATAATAATTCGCCCACAATAAATCAAAAATTTCCATTCAAAAAATCAAAAAGAGCAATAGCAGTAAATGCAAAGTTGCAATAAACAAACCCAACTGAGCAATTCAAAATGACAATCAATACATGAAAATGTTGTAGAAAATTCCAATATTTAAGTAAAACTTTCCATAAAAATAACGTAATTTTCCAATAATGAGTAATAATGTGTGTTTTTTTGTATGATAGGTTTCTCTACTGAGCTAGTGGCGAGTGATTTTAAACATAATACGGACTCATAATATGGAAATTCACTTTCATCTTTGGTGTAACTGCCCACAGCAGTTGCAGAAATGTGTATACTTCGATTGATGAGTTTTTTCCTAAATATTTTTTTTTTATTTGCATACGAACATAATGCTTTTTAAAGTATCTTCTAATAGGTTCATTTTTAGATCTAATGGGTTGTCTCAGTACTACAAATATGGTTAAGCATGCTGTAACGCTACTTTTGTACCTCATCACCCACTTCATGCAACTACGTCAGTGGTCGAACAACACTTAGCGCGCTCGGCAAAGTTCCATCATGCCGCATAAAGTGTTGCCACAAATGATGCTTAGTTTGTAAGCACCATTTCCCTGGCTGGTGGGGCATGAGAGCATAAGCTTCTACCATCAATTTAGTTGGACATAACCAAAGCAGTGACATAAGTGTTCCTAATATTGGAAGATTAGATATCCCATGTTCCATGTTTCATTTCAACTTTGCCGAAATAATGAAAATTGTAGCGCCTTACGATGGGGTGTATTAAAAAACATTTTTTGTGATTTTTCGAAACCTCACCTCCCCTCCATGTATGATTTTTTGTATGAAACATTATTTTTTTCTATATGGCAAGAAATATTTTTTCAAACCCGGCCAATCTCCGCGCTCTCCCCTCCCCTAAATTCTTACGTAATAAATTATCGAACTCTAAAATGCAATTACTACATCTACATACGACGACTTATTAGCTCCAATTGTGAAAACAAAATAGGGGTATTCACTTAACGGCATAAATCCCTGCGTATATCGTGTTAAACTGCGAAGGAAACATTTCAAGCCGTTGAAATTCAACAGTCAACCAATCCAAGAATGCGTCAGTCATCATAGCAACTTGAGTACGTTATTTACAAACAAACAACAAATCATGAAAAACAACTGGAAAACGTAGATGAGAGTAGGATTGGCGATAGGTAGATCTGGGAGAATTAAATAAACGACTGGGGAAAAGTTAGATGAATAAATGAGTATGATCTTAGAACGAGTTGTTACAAGTGAAAGAGGTTCTGTTCTTATCGGATATTGAATCGTCCCAGTGAGGAATAAAATGAACTAGGTGGCAGAGTGTTATGTCTGAGTGTAAGCAATATTGGGGCTATTCATTTATCACGTAAGGGGTTATGGTGGAAGGGATGGGAGTTTGAGTTTTCTTACGCGCCATGCTAATAACTTTTCATTTTCTTTCAAAAATCTTTTCGTGAGGGAGGTTGTCTTAGGTAATTAATGGACAGCCCCTATGTCTCAACCAAACTGAACGCAAGGCACATCGACTACCATTTCATCCCATCGATTTGGGTTCTAGTGGGTTCTGCAAAACGTTCTGCAATTGGATATTTGAGTAGCTATAAAGGCTGCGTTGTTTTCCGTTTATGAATCATAAGCAAAATTTCCCTTGAGATCACTTGAATGAAATTGAGAAATTATTAAGAGCGGTGGTAACAATTTCGACAATAATAAGTTGAATAAAATGTTCTTGTAGCAACAGTACAAAGGTTGGTTTTCGTTGACGAACTGGTAGGAGTTCTGGGTGCTGTGAATAATACAGGCGAAGGTTCGTCAACTAAGGTGAACCTTAGCTGAAACGATTCGAATAAAAGTTCGTAATTTATATAAACAAACTGTTGACAAGCTTGATAGTTTTGTTGGGTAACTAGGTTATAGATTTTTTGTTTTTATCGCCTGGAGCCAGAACAGGAATATTTCATTTGAAACGTTTCATCGCCAATATCTCAATTTACGCTACTTTAAGTGAATACCCCTAATGCTTCAGTTTGACTGAAAATTTATGAAATCCATTACACACATTATTACTCATTATTGGAAAATTACGTTATTTTTATGGAAAGTTTTACTTAAATATTGGAATTTTCTATAACATTTTCATGTATTGATTGTCATTTTGAATTGCTCAGTTGGGTTTGTTTATTGCAACTTTGCATTTACTGCTATTGCTCTTTTTGATTTTTTGAATGGAAATTTTTGATTTATTGTGGGCGAATTATTATTTATTTATTGCAAATTTTGGCTTTTTTTGTGGAAAATTTATAATTATTTCTTGCTTTTTGTGAAGAAAATAGGGACATTTTGTGGTTTTTAAATGTAAAATTCGATATTTTTTAGTGAGATTATTGTCGATTCTACTGCACTTTTGAATCTATTTATTGCTCAAAATTTTTTTTTTATGGAAAATTTTGTTTTTTCTATGCACTTCTTTATTTTTTTATGGAAATTTTTAACTTTTCTGTTGATTTTACTCTTGATTCTTAACTGGCAAATTTTGCATTTTTTATGGAAATTTTATATTTTTTTATGGAACGATTAATTGTCTGCCGTGAAGGGTCAAGTTCGCATGAACTGCTCTATCCGGAAGACCACTGCTGACCTGGATGTGTCGATTGGGACTGCTCACACCATCATGACGAAGGACCTGGGATACAAACCGTACAAGAAACGCAAGGTTCACGAAGTAACGAAGGCTACAACGAAAAAGAGGCTGGACAGAGCGAAACTGATACTTTTGCGGCACGCAGGTCAGGAGTAGGGTTACATATTTCTCAGGAGTACATAAATGTACTAATGAGTCTCTCAGCTCATTGGAATCGCATTGTGCTGCGCTAGCAGGAGGCTCACGAAAGTTCTGAAAGCGCACGCTAGGTGATGTGCATCCGGGGAGACTCGTCTCATGCGCTGCTCGGCGCTACGGCTCGCTATCGGTATCCAAGTTGAGAAATAACTGCTTAGTAACGAAAAGTCTTAACAACTATTTTCGTTTCATTATGCAGGTGTCTAGATGGTCTATATGATAAGGTCGAAGACTCGCGATCCGAGAGTTACAATTACGATCCTCGTTGGAAAATTTTGTCATCACTTCAATTATTGCGTTGACTTTTAAACAGCACATGTGATGGAGCGCATGAGACCGCATTGAGACACATCTCAAGAAAAATGAGGCGCGCCAAAAAAGGTCTCACAATGTACAGCGCTCCCGTGCGCTTATAAGCAATGAGGCTCCTGCACCTAAGGCTACAGCACGTGCACAGAAACTCTAGTCAGGAGTGTTTTCTGATGAGAAATTCTTTGTCTTGCCTCAGCCGTCCAAAATGATCGGCATTCCCCCGTTCCTCATAACATAAACATTCCACGGTTCCACAGCGCCATGTCGGTGATAATTCAATGGCCATCTTCAGGCGTGGGATGCTCTTGTCGACACTAGAAGCGACGAACCGTTCAAAGTTTGTTGAAAAATCAAATATACGTCCCACCGTTGTAACTGTTAAACGTGCAGTCATACATATTTTACAGATTTGAAATAAAAGCATGAAACGAGCTCACCACTTGATCCATCATCCTTGACTGCGCAGCCGCAATCCTTTTTCAGCTTTACTTAAGGCGAAGTAGGCCGTCATTGAAATTCGTACTGGGCATCGATGATTGTGGCTAATGTGTCTCACGAAAGCGAATTGAAGAAAATCAATTGGTTTTGCACTGATATTGTTGAAAAAGTATCAGCTTACTTCTTGCATGTGAGCGCAAGTAGAGTTACTTTCCTGAATCAACATTACTTAAGATTACTAAGTTTGATTACTTTGAAATTGCAAGCTGCAAAATCAACATGGCGGCCAAAACGAATGACGGGCTACTAAGCCATAACTCACACAGACTAACAGAGGAAGGAATCAATCTGGAGACGCGAAAATCGCGTCTTTTCTTTTCATGCAAAAAATCTCTCTGATGGCACAAAACAAAAACACGAATGCTTGCGCTTCTACGAAGAGCTCCGCGATTCCCAGCAAACGCGGATTGTACCAGGTATTCCTACAGGGATTCCACCAGGAATTTCACTAGGAATTCTACTATATAATGGTTCAGAAATTTCTATAGGAACTCTACAAAAAATCTTTCATAGATTTCATCGGTAATGCCTTCATTGATTCCACCAGGTATTCCTCCAGAAATTTAGGGGAGTTCGGGGTAACACCGACACCCTAACCTTATTGATAAAATTTGTGTACTTTCGCTTGTTAAATGAACCTAAAATTGTTGTAGAATCACATATTGGTTATAAATCTATCAATCCTTGCGATCGAAGAATGATATATGAAGCTTATATATTGATTTAAATCAAATTGATGTTTCTGTTGGCGTAGATGAAGCTCCATGCTTGATGAGTATCCACCTGAAACATTTTCTGTCTGCCCATGGATACCTGTTTCTCAACATGTGTTATAACACATATGGTTTCGCATGGTGCGTCTTACACAGTGTATTCTGTGCTTTTTTACTTAGGCATTTTTCAATAGAAATCAATCCTATATTTTTATTCCTCGTAGTTTGGATTGTAACTACGTTTAACATAGTTCAGAGTGATCTTAACCATAGAAAAACAGCAACAATCAATCTTTGCAAACTCATGCAAAAATGATACAACTTAAGTGGCACTAATTCAAAAACCTTACTACACAGTTCGAACGAAACGTGTAAAATTTCTGAGACATATAATGCACATAATTGGAGCGTGGAATATCATGGATATTTACATGATATGTCATGTAAACTTCGATTATATGTCATGCAATGAAGCAGGATTATGAGTGGTTACATGACATATAACACATTTTTACATGATTTAAAACTTAAATTTACATGACGTCATGTTTACATTACATAAATGAAATTTACATGACGTGTAATCCTCATTATTTTTAACTGTGTATGGTAGAGGGATTTTCTGTATAGGTAACCTCGTCGACCCAGTTTTTGCTGATTAATGATTATGTTTTTATTACAATAAATTCAAATATCTAACTGATCAGTGTGCAATGAACTTATATTTCAGATGTTCAATTGATGTTATGACAGATTTACCAAGCATTTTCCAAACACAAATACAATTCAAACGAATATAATTCAACGCCATCAACTTGTCCCCAGTTTACATTTTATTGCTTAGTTATTTGGTAGTTTCCTCCCGTTTTTTTTACGATACATAATCCACGAACAATAATTATCGGAACATACACGGACAATCAATGTCAGAGCTTAAACATTTAAACCATATACACATTTAAACCATCAATTTAACCGACTCATTGGTATCTGTACTGTAAGAATCATAGTGTAATTCTACTATTCTGTAATTTGCTACGCCACATTTGGAAGTGGTTTTTATCGGTTTACAACACGTAAAAACACGCAGAACGCGAATGAACATTTTTCACTGATCGAAGTTAAATACAATCATACCTGTGTAATTTCAACATAGATTTTACCTTTTCTACCAAATTATTCGTTCTACAATACTGTGATACGCTACTTCAGTAGATTCAGCCTCCTGGCGGCGAACCTCCATCACCAGTTGGGTTTTTTTCTTAGCAGCTATAAAACTCGATTTCGGAATTGTTAGTTTTCGTATTGGTTGCATATCAATATCAAAAATGTTAACACGTTTGTTTTCGATTTCGCACATGGTCTTCGTCCGCTACCTCCACTGCCACCTCCTTTCGTTAAATATTTTGTTTTACCGTACTGGTTTGGTTTTTGGTACTTATCTAAATGTTCATGATCTAAAATTTCTCTTTTATTCATTTATCTACTAAATCAAAGTGTTTCTTTCTCATTTCTCATAATGTAGTTATCTTAGTTTTTGGTGGGATCACATTTTACACTTCTCCTATTCTCTTTCGTGTTTGTTCTGTTTTTGTTCGGATTTAGCATCAATTTGATTCTTAATTTGCTCTAATACTAGACATGTAGACGGTTCTCTACTCAAGCTAGATCTGCTCGGTTGGTGTAATTTTATGCCTAATATCGTTTGGAATAGATTTGGCCTTTTCGGGTGTCGTTTGACATATATGGTTGGAGCATGTGGGAAAGAGAATGATCTAGAACCTAAGAACGACCTTAACGTATGGAACGAAAATCCAGTGAATGTACAAGCTTTTCTACGTTTCCATGACAGGAGTATCGTGTGTAAACTATTGTTATGTACCTACGTAGTCTAAGTTCTGATTAAATTTTCGTACGTACGTTTAAGTTACAGAAAGGTTGTGTTTTATACTTTGCTTACATGTGCTTTTTTAGACGATGACAATACTTACCATTGAACTGCTCGGAACAACATTAAATTAATACTGAATGCGGTTTCTGTTCATTCTCTTCGGAAGAAGGATAAGTAATTATTGATTCATTATAACTCGTTCCTTTTTTTCTATCTGCATGTAAATAGCTTACTTTTCTTGAATATTCAATGGATAATGTAATCATAAATATAATTAATTGGACTATATAGACCTATGCGGTAGACATTAGTAAGTAAAGATTACCGATTCAAGATTATGTTTCTAGAGTGTTGTGTGTGTGAGTTCATTAGATTTCGTCTATTCGTCGTCTTTTCCGTTGGTCGTATTGGAACAAATGTGTCGACAACGGAAGTGACGAGCATTTTTTTTTTTGCTTTTCGAGACTACGTATAGCTATGGTTTCTCCACGGTATGGAAGAACGAGTGTTGTACACTGATGTGGCTTCTGCTGACTGATATATCGCCCACGAGTTAATCCACTTTGCCGTTGTGTACGTGGCGGTTAGTAAAAACTAGCACAACCTCTATGTTTATTAGCCATGGGTTTTCGTCTTATGCTCGTGTGGATTTTTTTCTTGACTTATTATTGTTCCTATTGTTGCATTCGAAAATGCCTATGACTCTTGTTTGTGGAAACTGTTTGATCGCAACTGATTCAAATAAAGCAGAAATTACCAACTTAATAAACTTTAAATGTACGTAAGATATAAAATGAAGATGTACAGAATTTGGATTTAGATGATATTTGATCAATGTATCTCGTGAAATTTTCATGCAGTGTGCCATAATGTACAGAGCAGAGCCAAAATTACAGAGTACCTACCAGATATCAGTTGAAAATTCGAATAGGTCTTTTCAAGGCGTACGCCGAAAATCTTAGCAAGAACCCATAAAAATAACTTTAATGATTAGGATAAGAATGCACTGCGAATCACCTGAGGAATTCACGCCTATCGTCGGTCTCAAAAGGACTTTGCCATAGCTTATCGGAAAGACAAACAATAAATCCAAAAGCCAGCAATACAAATATCTTACAATAACCTATAATCTCGATTAGGCATTGCAGAATTCGCTCGCATTTGATTTAGATGCAATACTATCGCCCGATCTAATCAGAGCTGTAGCATTATATTATAAACAATATCTCATGGTGTGCTAAAAATCATGATTGTTACAGAGAGCAATAAGTGAGAGAACATTTCAATTTTCTCAGGATTCAATCCCTGATCTCGACCGTACTCCACAAATAGTTATAGTAAGCCACATCAAATGACATCGGCTCTGTTATGCCTGACGGCGTCTGAGCCTACCAAATAAACGAATTAGAATGAGAATGTTTATACCCGACATCTGTCAAGGACTTGCTAAGAGTGTCTTTTGGAGTCTATCATTAATTTGGCTACATTATCCTTAGAATAACTAAGTGTCTCGCCAGGAGGAGTTTAGGAAGTATCTTAATCCGTCGAAGGTCGCTAAATGAATCCTTCAAAATCTTCGAAGACAAAGATCTGGGCACAAATGATTAATTTTAAAACAATTTGGTGACTAAGTTATTCAATAATTCTTGATCTTTTTTTAGCCAACCAGAAAAGCTTGAACCTTTTATGACAGTGAAGCGGTAATGAATCTTTGGATTAGGAGGTTTATCCATTACTTCTCGCGATAAATTCGGACCTAGGGATCCTCCATAACTAACGTAGCGTGCTTAATGGAAAAGAAGACTGAAGGAAACTTTACGATAGTCATTCTACATTTCTAGCACAGCATTTGAGAAGGTCCCATCAACAAAACGTGAACATTGAGAAAACGTGAGCAAAGATTATGTACCATATGCTTTAATATTACAGTCAACTGTCCATAACTCGATCTTGAAGGGACCATTATTGTGTTAGAGAGGTATGGAATTAAAAACTACGATCCAAAGGACCATCGAGTTAGCCATGAAAACCAGTTTTTGCAATTTTTTCATCGTAATAGGCTGTTTTTCGTCTCGCCAATCTGTCATTAAACGGCATACTTCCATTCACTGAATCCTACAGTGTGGAATCAGTTGTGCAATAACTATTACGCAACTGTTTTGAGCAGGGATTGAATCCTGAGAAAATTGAGAGAATCTCTCACGTATCGCTCTCTGTAACTATCATAACATACTGCACATTATGAGAGACTGTTTATCGTATACTGCTACAAGTTTGATCAGATTGGGGGGATAGTAGTGCATGATAAAACCCCTCCAAACATGCTCCAAGCCTGGGGGGCACTGTTGTTATTGGAAGTTCGTGGATTGTTTATCGTGCCAGTAAAGAAAAACACCTATCCCCAACGGTAAACAAGCGAGAAAAATGGATTTTATCATCGCTCTCTCGTTGGGGCTCTCGCTCGCTGCTTCCATTTATCAGACTTGTTCAGGCTTCCCGAAATCTCACGACCGCACCGATGAGACCGTGAGCAATAGGCCAGGGGAAGTGGTTCACCTAGAGTGAATTTCTGTCAAAGAAAAAGTAGATTTTGTATGAGATTTGACAGAAAAATGAATGACAAGTTCATCCACTTCTCCTGGCCTATGCGATCGGCTGTCGCATTTCTCTTTGTATTATGGAGAGCGAAACAAACAGAGCATACACAACTAAACTGTTATGAGTGCGACAAATCGCATGCTCTCAATATTCCGATGTGTCGCACGAAGTAAAATCTCATCGCAACATTGTCGCAATGTGTACACGAGCTTGACTGCACATGTGCTGTTTCATGCGCTATCCGATATGTGACATGTCTCATGCGCTGTTCATGCGATAGGTACTGGTTTCAAAGCTCCAAAAGCTTAGCGCGTTATTTTTGTTTTACAACGGTTTGAACTGCATGGGACTCTGCACTGTTTTGATTTTGTATGGCATTTTGACTTTTACTGGCCTTGTTGTTTACTAATTTCATGAAGGAGCGAAGGAGAGCGAATAATTCTTGTGCAGAGCCCCATTGTACGAGACGTTCCACAGTGCGTTGAATGCAAGGAGATGCGAGACAAAAATCAAATCTGTAAAATCAAGCCATTTTAACACCTCGGTATGGAAGGGAAAGTTGTTCTTAACTAAAAGAGCTGTAATTTACATAAATGACATATTATATAAATATAATCGCATAACTGTCTCAAGCACCAATTTAATTGTTTTCCATGAACAACCCTGTAAAATGTACTTAAATTGCTCATAAAGACGCAAGCAATTATTTGCAAACATGTCACTTTTACTTTTACGCCTTTATGCTAAAAAATCGTATATTTTCTGGTTTTCAATATAAAAATTGAATAAAATATTGGGAACTACACATATTATGTTGTATCATTTTTGATACAAATTTGCTCTGGTGTAGAGTCTGGTAGCCGATACAACATAGGATTAGAAGATTTTATGTTTTTTTTTTTGTATTGCATAAAACCCATGTTTATACTTGTGCTGGTTAAGGACTGTGCTGCAAATATTCAAAAATCTTTAAAAGTTGCAGTTAGTTGCAACTGTATCTTTCAGACCTCTTAAAGAACACACTTAGAAGCAAGTCCCAAACAAAGCTTGAGATCATTGTGAAAGCTTATTTTCATGTTGTAATGTCGCGGATTTTGATAACTTAGTTGGTTGTCATTTTGGTCGTTTTAACGGTTAAAATATCAAAACGGAGAGCAGAAATATGTTCCCATGAAATCAAATTGAAAACTATTTTTGCTATCAGTAACAGCAAATTGAAAACAGTTCTGCTATCATTGAGGACAAATTGAGAACTTACTGAGATATTAATATTTTTGTTTGATACCAAAACAAAAGAAGAATGCAGTATATTGTATATTATCATAGCTTTTAAAGATGAAACAGTAATAATATATAATTATATTAAACTGTTACATAAAAAAATTAAAAGATAACAAAACGAAAACAAAATATGATACCGAATATAATAATGTTAAATTGATATCAAATTTTGACATCAACTCGATGCTGAAAACAGGGTATGTTTTCGGCTTGCTTTCTTTTTGATGTTGGACTTTGTTCCGGGTCTGTGCATGATTTAGCGTGAATAATGTGAACAATTTTTTGAATCGATAATTCAATTACACGTTAGTTTTTCATAACAAAATCAACGTGTTGATTCTTCAGATTCAAAAACAAATTATGGTGTTCTTGTCTCATATAATATATTTACTAACCTTCAGCCATGTTTACTTAAGATTTTAGTTGAATAGATTAGGACAACAACAATTGAAGTACGTTCCGTCTTTCAAGATTGTTCCGTTTTTTGTTCTTCATTTGTTCCGTTTTTATCCGATTTGTTTATGATCAGCCTAGCCACAGTTTCTTTACTCGATAAGTTTGATGTTAGATGCTTTTATCCATACAAAATAAAATTAATTTACTTTTGCTGATCAACTGTGGACATGGAAGAAAAATGCAATCCATTGATGAAATCTCATAAGACAAATTGCGGGCCAAATCGCAGGAACAATTATGTGTAGCGAGCTACTTTTTTAAGTGCACAAATGTTCGCATGAATTCTGATAAAAGTTAATAAATCAAATTCTTGAACAAAATCTTTTTTTTTTATTCAGCCATTCCATGAAAAACCGATCTAGTGGGTCACCGAACTCCGTGAAAATTTGATATTTTATTCCTTATCCGAAATAAGGATACACGTGTTTTTGGATTTTTATGATTAGGGTGACCTTTTCCGAAATAGGGTGACCAGGAAAATCGCGATTTTGCAAAATTTGTATTTTAAATAAAATTATAACTTTTGAACCGTTCGACCGATTTTCAAACTTTTGGGACGAAATGAAAGCTAAAGAATTTGACTTTTCATGAAAAATACAAGATTTCACAAAAAAAAAATGTTTTTTTACATGAAAAAAAAAATCAATAATTTCCGTTATTTCGCGTTTTGAAGGCCTCGGGACCAAAGGGGCTATTGCTGTTCTCATTTTTTCTTGAAAGTTCAGAAAATTTTACGTTTACTGTCAAATTTTCAACGATGTATGTTTCTTAGTTTTTGAAATATATTTTTTTTTTTGAAAATAAAAAAAAACAGTCATTTTTCATCGGCACACACTGTAGGCCTCAGCGCATTAGATTTTTTATTTTTAAAAATATCATAACTTTTGAACAGCTCAATTGATTTCCAATCTTTTTTTATGAAATTAATGCTTAAGATTTCAACTTTTTTGACAAAATTGAAAAATCTAAAAAAAAAAATAAAAATATTATATTATATGAAAAAATATAAAAATTCAATTTTTTTTTCTAGAAATTTCCTTTTATTTTAATGTAAAAAAATATATATTTTAAGTTTTATATTTTATTCTGAAAAGTTGAAATCTAAGCTTTATTTCCATGAAAAAAGATTGGAAATCGGTTGAGCTGTTCGAAAGTTATATTTTTTTTTTAAATAAAAAATCTAATGCTACACTTTTTTATATTAAATTTAGGGGAGGGATTATTAGAGTATGTTTAAAACTACAAATTGAACTTTAACACTTCACTTTTTGCAAAAAAATAAAATACTAAAATCACTGTAAGGCGAGCAACTACCTTTAAACTCTAATATGTGTTGCTTATTTTGACAGATAGGCCTATTTCGTCTGCGACTTACAGACTTCTTCAGTGTCGAGTGCTCGACTTCTAATGCGCTGAGACCTACAGTGTGTGCCGTTGAAAAATGACTTTTTTTTAACAACTACCGAAAAGCTAAACATTACATATAATTTGCAATTGGATTAGATGGACAAATTGATGTGAAGATTTGCGAAAAAGTTACACGTCTTCTCAGTGAGAATCGAACTCACGACTCCCCGATCTCTAGTTGGGGCGCGTTAACCACTACGCCATGAGAGGACTCATGAACGCAGAAGTTAACCTGAATTCGATTTCAGCTCAATAATCACGTGGTCCTCTTTCGCAAAGTGCACCTCTTTCGGAAGAATTAGATGCCCATCCAACTTTTTTTTTTATTTTCAAAATAATATATCTCTAAAACTAAAAAACATACATCGCTGAAAATTTGACAGTAAACGTAAAATTTTCTGATCTTTCAAGAAAAAAATAGAACAGCAATAGCCCCGTCCCGAGGCCTTCAAAACACAAAAAAACGGAAATTATTGATTTTTTTATGTAAAAAAACAATTTTTGTAAAAAAAATATATTTTTCCTTAAAAGTCAAAATCTTCAGCTCTCATTTCATCCAAAAAGATTGAAAACCTGACAAACGGTTCGAAAGTTTTTTTTAGAAATAAAAATTTTGCCAAATTGCGATTTTTTTGGTCACCCTAATTCGGAAATGATTACCTTAATAAAAAAATCCAAAAACACGTGTATCCTTATTTCGGATGAGGATGACCCACTAGATCGGTTTTTCATGGAATGGCTGTTTTATTAGGAAAAAAATTGCTGCTAAATATTCTGATGCTGGATATTTCAAAAGTCCCTTTCGAAATTATATAACAATCTCACCAAGAATATTTTGAAGGATCTATCGTAATTTTTTTGTGGACAGTGAGAATGATTCCTAAGATAAAAAAAACATATTCAGAATCCGACTTAGTATTATTCAAAATCCAGCTTAAGATGTTGTGAGAGCATGACTCAAAATTTATGAAAATTGTCATCAATCTTTTGCGAGTATCCTACTTTGAAAATATTAAAGAAGGCTTTTCAGTGTGTATTTTAAAATAAAACTGCTAAAAAATCTATCATTTAAGATTCTATCAAAATATTGAATAAGATTACAAACTTGCACAGGATTATAAAAAAAACCGTTCGAATCCCACCTAAACACGTGTATTTTTTTTCATGATTTCACTCATAATTTATCCATAAAAATCCACGCGTAATGAGCTTCTTCTTCTTCTTGGCATTAACGTCCTCACTGGGATAGAGCGTGCTTCTCAGTATAGTGTTCTTATGAGCACTTTCACAGTTATTAACTGCTTTCTTTGGAAAATTTATGCCATTTTTCGCATTCGTACATATATCGTGCGACAGGTACGATGATACTCTGTGCCCCCCCCCCTCTTTACGAAAATATTCTGGACCGACCGGATGTTCCGGATCTTCCGGTAAACCCCCAAGTGGCCATAGCTGATCATAAAGCGTTCGAAATATTAGTTTCGTCTTTTAATGTAGAAAACTAGTGAAATTAAAAAACAACGAGAATTTCCAAGACATCTTCCATGATAAGGCCAGTTTCAAGACGTTCCGGATCGTTCGGGGGACCATACAGTAGGCAACTAGAGTCACATGGTGGCCTAAATACCGATACTGTTTATGGCAAGTGAAAACAATGAATTTTCAAAAATTGCGATGTTGTGGGATAAATCACGCGGATTGTCCACTTTTCCGGATATTCCGGATCTTCCGGTGAGCACCCGATGGCCATATATGGTTTTATGCACTCAAAGCATTGGCTATGTCTATGTATGTTGAAAACTAATGAGATTGAAAAAACCGCGGCTTTCCAAGTTATTTTTAACGATTTGACCACTTTTACGGATGTTCCGGATCTTCCGGAAGGCATATTTCAGTTTTTAAAAGAAGCTTCCCTGAAAGTGACTCCTTAAATAACTTGAATATCTTTCATGTTGCACGATTGCCTGTTCCTACAAAACATGAGTTGTTAAATGACAGTTTAGTATTATAAAACTGCTCGGGAAAGGAAGTTGATTAATTTTTTACCCGACTCGACCCAGGAGGACACCGGAATAACTCCGGCCACAGGCAAAATTTTGGACCACTTTCCCCAGCATAAGAAAAAAGAAGAGTTTGGATTTCATATAGTGAAAAAAGTATTCAAATTGAAAAAAAATAGCTTCACGAGAATTTTTTGATTTTTTTTTCATAACCCGGTCGGATACGGGTTAAAATCATTAATATTTGATTCGAAAAAAAAATGTAAAACTAAACTTAAAACTAAAACAGATTGGAAGAATAGTGAACGGGTCAAACATAAGAAATGTGTTCGAGACCTTCGCGGCCGCACGTAATTAAGTCGTGGGTTAGACGCGGCCCGCAAGCCGAACATTGGGCAGTAGCGTGGGACAAAATTCAGATTATCGCTTCAGTTCACTTTTTGGATTGCATTTGGGTCCCATAATAACTGTGCAAAATTTCAGCTCGACCAGTGAAACTATAATTTAACGCCGTTCAAAGTTTATATGGGATTTATTTTGGGAAAACTAACGTTTACTAAGAAAAATCGTCATCTATAAAAATTCTAGAAATAGCCCTCGATAGGTACTTTTACGATGAAAAACATTACCAAAGACCGCGAAACAATCCGACACTTGTGAAAAAAGTTATTCCGAAAATGCTCCTAGAATACCGATCGGCAGTCGCTCTCCGTATACTACACATTTACGCAGCTGCCTCGTGCATATGGAAGCCTCATGAGCTAAGTCTCATGAGACGATACATGCGCTACGGTGACATGCGGTTCACAAATTGCTAAATGCGACAAACGATGCAGTCGCACAGCGCTCGGGTTTCCTATGTACGTGCGATGCGACAAACAGTAAAAGAGAGAGACGAGAGAAGTCTCATTTCAAGCGCACGTCAAAACGATGATCGTGTGCTTCTTTTCGGTGAGTCTCACAAACTAAGTCTCACGCACTTGAAGCCTGGACTTGTTACACCTTGCGATACAATGACGATCGTGGACCGCAACAGATGGGATGTTTTTCTTTGCTTGCTTTGATCGTGCTTCATTCTCAAATGAGAGAGAATTCTGCAACGCCTGGTTTTGAGTTAAGTAATGCAGCATTATACACCAATTTTCAGAAAATATTTCATAGTGTTGAATGCATTCCGGTATGATATTTGATACCCTCAAGTGGTTTTCTACGAAATTGCAAAAACATGTTGTACGCAACTGGTTGAAGAACTCAATTTTTCCAGCACTTGTTATAATAATACAACTCAGCAAGCCTGGTTGGATAATTTACGACTCGTGCTTTAAAAATCATCATACTGCAACTTGTTGCGTAGACTACTACCGGGGACCCCCGTTGGTTTGACCACATTTAATCTGAACACTTTTTAATAAGTACCCCGCTATTTTGCACATCGTTCAAATCAAAAACGATCTAAACGTCGTTTTGCTTATGAAACGGAGTAAAGTGAAATGGAACGCTGTGGAACGGAACGCCCAATCAAAACAAAACAACCAGAGGGGTACCCAGAAGTACGATTTACTGTTGTTCGTAGGATGAAAAAAGTTTAAATTAGATATGATCCCCTATGATTTGCATGAGGTACCGTTCAAAATCTCGGGGGTACACGGTATTTTGTTATACAGGATTATCAATATTTCATGTCAGTAAAGTAAATGATCGTAGATAAAATATGTATGTATGAATTTTAATTTTCAGTGTACATCTTGTTTTGTACACCTATAACGTTTGTTCTGACAGTGAAAAGATTAAATATTTGTTCATTTACCTTAGTTTTAAGTCATATTTGTTGTTTTAAAGGCATAACACCTGGTACGTACGTTTTACACAGATATGTATTTCTGACTAAACTCCGCTGAAAAGTTTGCCTACTTGAAACAGCATGTTACCACAATCTTTTAGACTTACTAGGGAATAGCATAAGACTGATTATGGAAAATTTATGCGAAAATTATGGGTCTCTTTTGGTTAAAATACATGCTTCTGAATAACGTGCGAGTTAACTGTAATGCTTCTGAAACAACGCATGCTGGAAATTAAAGTAAGAAAATAAATATGTTATCTACGTATATTTATATGTATATTTCAAACCCAGCGACATTATAACAAACTGTGTTTCTGCTGTCAACACTTAGAAAGTCTACTACGTGGCTCATATAACTTTAAATCTCATAAAACACTACATCTCGTAAAAATGGTTGAAGTAATATATCATTCTGGCAGTTCTTCGGGTCTCCAGTTAAGCCCCAGCAATTTAATATTTTGGTTCAGCATAGTTCCAGTTAGGCCCTTACAGTTTGGTCTTTTGAGTGCTCACAGGCGATTAAAAGGTGCGGCTGAAGCATCAAATTAGTATTTGCAGTGTCTGCATATTTCAATATACAGTCAACAACGCCGACTCTCAGTAGGATCCATCATCGTTAATTTCTTCTTCGTGTGAATGTTTTTTTGACAAAACATGCACGAATCTGGTAGAACGTGTATTCAGTTTTTCAATTACTTTTTATACACTGATTATCATCCACCTACTAACATTCGGTGGCAGTAAATTCAATTTCGCTTGTGAAAAAAATAATTTCCATCAGAATGCCCCACAAAAACATCCGCAAATTGTAAAAGTTATATTTTTTATTAAAAGACATCACATTGCCGTTTTCTTACACCAGTAATAGGATCGATGTACCAAAAGCCGCATAGCTAAGAAAAAATATTCGTATAAAATCGAAAAATAACGCTAGCATCATTATTTTTACATCAACTAAAAGCTTTATTTTGGCTTTGTGGGAAAAATATGAGAACTACGAAAACTCATATGTTTGTATTTATTATCGCTTGTGCCACTATAGGAACACATGTGCCTATAATAGCACTATTTCTAATTTCTGTTCCTATAGTAGCACTAGCATCACGGCGTTGGCAAAATACAAATCAAAACCGTATTTTTACAAAACTTCCATATTTTTCCTTTAAAATGTGGATCAAAAACTATCGTTTGATGCCAAAAAAGCTCTTAATTCGTCAATTATTTTTTAAAATAAAAAATAGTTTCTCTCAGTAGTGCTACTATATGAACAATAGGTTTACTATAGGCGCAAGGGAGCTTAAATTTTAAGCAAAACTAATTATTTCGATAATTTTTTGAACAAAATCAAGCAGTGTATTAATGTTACTTAGGTTAGTAGCTCCTGACCTTCATGTCAAAAAATAATTTGGAAAGGATTTATAGCAAAACGGCCGTAAAAAGCCACTAGTGCAACTATAGGGGACTGTCTACTAAGGGAACGCCGACCCTATAAAATTCATTTGTAATTTTTTATATTCAATTTTCAAATTCAGTGCCTCTAGGTGAAATTAAATATTAAAAAGACACCAACAGTTGGTGAAACTGAACGTGTGCTTGTGTTGCACATACTCTCTTGCTCGTCGTATTCGCTCTTATAGTCAGATTGGCTTCGTGCTAGCGGAGTTTGTTTTTGTTCGTTTTCGCAATGATTCGGCTTTACGATACTGAGTACAGTCACCCCACGCAGTTGAATTACCCACAATTTATGAATCAGCTGATTTTACAACACAAAATTCTTATCAAACTTATCACAAAACATCAAATAATCATTTTACTAACAAACTACACACAGTGTTCAACCATTTCAAGGCTTTTTATCTCAGTAAAATAGCTCTTGATCGCGATATGAACCAACAATATTACTAAATTCTTTTTGTAGCTATTTGTTCTGTATTTTTGGCCAACTTCGTAAGCCGTGTACCTATTGACGCCTAGCTATAAATGACGTTTTAAAGTGTGTTTCAAAGATTTTTTTGTGAGAGTTTGAGCCCCAGAAAACATTTACAGATTCAATAAACATAGCTATTAGAGATAAATGCGTATTTATACGGATTTTGATGAAATTTTTGAGTAAAATACTTGATCAATAAATTGTGGGAAATATACACACCAGTCACAATTTATGATTCAGCGTTCAAACTACTAGTACTTAGTATTTTCAAAAATGATTCTAAGTTTCAAATAATGTTCAATGTAAAATTTTGTTACAGGAGAGCAAAAGTGCAAAGGGACTGTTCATAAACTACGAAAATTTATTTTTTTTGTGGAAAAGGAGTATGAACATAATAATGAATTTCCATGATTTAGGAAAAAACAAATTCTTATGAAAAATGTTATTTATGGGTATTATATGGCCATACAAATTGCCGACGTTGTTTATGTAAGGCCTCAAAGATTATTAAGTTGAATAATTTATGGATATACAATGGAGGAACAAAAAGAAACAGTACAGATGTATTAATTTTTGTAAAAAATTTTTTAACAACACCTGATAGGTTTGTCCTAATTTTGCTATAAAACGGGGTTTTGCTTCTGCAGAAGGACCAAAAGCAAAGAGTGGGAATTTAAAGAACTGGTTTGCATCCTCCCTGATTGATATAAATACAATTTTTTGACATTTTTATGATCTATTTTGTTTCACTTAAGTTTTTTAGATTAACTCCCAGGCTAAACTGTTGGCTCTTCTATCAGACACATGGAGAAGTAAAAAAAAACTTTTAAAAAATCCAAAAAACAGAGGTCATGGAAGATCGTTTACATTCAGATTTTTTCACGTGCGTAATGTGCCACCTTATAATATTGGAATCCTCACACTGAAAAAAATCCACACGACAAGGTCATGTGTTTTACTTATAGATTTGTGCAATGAGGAGACCACATAACTTGAGTGGGGTAGCCATATGGATTCCGTCATTTCTTCACATGTGTATCAAAATTAAGTTGTCATGTGAAGCAAACATGAATGTCTAAATAATAAACTATTGAAACCCAACTGATTTGCTTATTGAATTCGAAATGTAGCGACTTTAGATAGCCATGTGTGACAGAACATGAATGTCATAAGAATGAAGGAAGAAATTTGGTAGAAGAACTCTTGCTCCCCAAAATATGGATTCAAGGCTCCTCTGCCTACATTCAAGCTCACTTTAATGTTTTTTTTTTTATTCAAGTGAGTCAGCAGCAAGCGGGACATTGCAAATCCATAATTTGGGAAGCCCAGGATTAGCTCACACCATTTTTTTTTTCAATACTGAAAACCTTAAAAAACTATTAGTGGAATCCGATTTTTTTGCAAACCATGCATTATGTTCCATTTTTGTAGAGAAAGGTAGAATTCTTTTATATCAGACAACTTTACTAATAAAAGAAAAATCGAATTCACGAATTTCATTTAACACTTTCAGCTTCAAAATTGGCTTTTCTCTTTGGAAGCATGATGACTGTCGTTCAACACGAGGTCCAACCGCAGTTTAGTTCACTATGGGTTGATCACAAACAATTTAGAAATTTTGAACATGGAAATTGTTAGCAAAGCACATCGATTTAATCACAACAAACGCATTGCGCAAATCGATAAATCAACCAATGTGAACATGATGATCATGACACAAGCTAACCATAAGCAAAACACACTGAATCCGTGTTGGGTGATGGTCTATGCTTCCATAGGTTGACGCATACGAATCTAAAGGGAAAGCTTCGGGAATTAATGTGGAAAAAATGAATCAATCCATGAAGTAAAACAAAGGAATTCAATGTGTAACACACACGAACTTTGCAAGAAAATCACAGTAAATCGATATGGACGTTCATGAATCGATCAACAATTTAAAACACACAGTTCGAACGTGTGGATTTTTATCAGTGCAGTAAAGGCAGTCGAGTCAAGCATTTACGAGTTTTGCCATCTACATAGACATGATTGTCTAATTACATTACCTGCCATCATCCTCCAAATAAACATGCTCCAGAAGCATATATATCCACAAATGTTCACTAAGCTCGCTCAGTAGCAAAATTAAAAATCAAGGAATGTTATGCAGATTCTTGAAATACTAGGTTCTGGTTCACCCCCGGATATAATAAACGTTGTCCGAGGCAGTGTTTTAATAAACATATGAACTATATAGCATTTAATTGCAAAATATTTGAAAGTAGACAACTGATTCATAAATCGTGTTCACTTTGATTCATATTTGTGGACAACTTTTTTGCCGATTCATAAATTGTGGTTTCAGCCAATGTTCAAATAAGTGAAAATTTCAAATGTTTTCAACAATTTTAATGACAACATTGTGCATGAACTGCAGGTACAGTATTGGACAAAACATTTGCAACTTTTTCGATTTTCCATACAAAATGACCAACTTTGGTAAGCTATATCTCAGCTATTTATGGACCGATTTGAATGAAATTTTGGCAGAACATCAGACATAACTTGAATTTTAACATATATTTTTGAGTCATTTTTCCAATCACAAGGTCAAAAGCAGTAACGGTTTGACTAAAGTGAATTTTTTGACGATTTTTTATAAATGGCATAACTAAACAGTTTGAAGGAATAGCTGCATGGTGTATTCAGCAAAGTTGTAGCTGTTAATGAGATGAACAAGTTTGCTGAAGACAATTTTTGTGTGGAGCTATCAGATTTTAAGATAAAATGTTCTGAATTTTCCGTCGAAATTTACACTTTAGTTAAACTGTTATAATTATAAACTCGTGTTTGGAAAAATTATACAAAAATATATGTTAAAATTCAAGTTATATATGATGTTCTGTGAAAATTTCATTTAAATCGGTCCATAAATAACTGAGATCTAGCTTTCCAAAGTTGGTCATTTTGTATGGAAAATCGAAAAAATTGCAAATGTTTTGTCCAATACTGTATATACCCCACTTTACCATTCGGAATTGATTTCATAAGAAAATGTTGTTTATTTTACTCTCTATAATTTTTCAAATTAAAGCACAGCCTTAAATGATTCATAGCTGTGGGACCAGTGTATTTGTGATAATTTATATTTTGTGCAATGCCAACTTCAACGAGCCGAAAGTTCACGAATTTGCCGAGGATGACGTTATGTTTGGAAAGCTGCGAACACACTTTTTAGCAGGCTTGTCGTCACCATCAGTTGCTCGTTTTGTTTACGTATTTTTCGTGACTATAAGCAAAAACAAGACCCGGATCTGTAGGACATTAGTTCACAGGACTGAAATGGCTGTCATCCACAAACAACTGGAGTGAAGTCTAAATTTGGTGCTGATTTGAAAGCTTGTCTAAAAATACTTTTTTTATCTTTATTAACGAGATTTTTAGCCCTGGGCTAGTTCGTCTCGGGACCAACGGCTTTACTTCCAAAAAATACTGTTTCAGGCTCGAGACACACTAGTTTTGGAATGAAAATAATCCACACGTTCGATCCACTTTCTTTTTCAACGTGGATCTGACGTGTCGAATGGCATGGTGTAATGACATGTAAAATATGTAATTCTGTTGAGGATTGACTTTGGTTCGATAACAAAGTCTTACACACATGATTTTAACATGTTTTTCAATTGTGATGTCCATCACTAGTAGAACTAGTTTGCCATGTGATGTGTTTTACAATTAGTGAAAATTCACATGTGAAACACGTTGATCGAACTTGAATAATATTTTCAGTGTATTTTACCTATCATTCTAATGTTGAGTGTGTATTACTTTATCCAGTTTTCTGTAATTGCAAGATAATTTAGCCTTATTTTATTAGGCACAATGATGAACGATTGTGAATAGTAATTTTCACGCATCGAGTAATCTTTTTCCAGATGGCAGAACCGTACCTCCGTAAACTCAATAAAAACGATAGCAAAGGTTCCGTAGTTGAAGACTTCGTTGCAGAACACAATCTTATAGTTCTCAACACAGGCGAACACATTCGTCTAAATCCAAGAAATGTAGTAACTTCTGCCATCGACCTTTCAATAGTATCACCAGAAATAGTTTCGAGACTACAATGGCAGGTTTTTTTTCATGCATCTAGGAGTTTAACCCCTCTACCGGCAGCTTCATTTTTACCGCTAAAAAAATATTCAAATCACGATAACTTTTTTGTTTCTCGACATTTTTGCACCATTATTTCTCAATTTCTCAATTTCTTCTAGTTTTCGAATAAGTGTCGATATTGATAATTGATCATCTGGATCTGGAGCTAATCCAAAATTTCTTGGGGAACCTGGCCTGCTGTGTGTATTGTTCATGCACATGCCAGTGTACAGATTTGGTTGCCGCTGTGTGGGATTCACTTGTGTGCCTACCCACTAAAAAAAAAACTCTCCAAGGATCCCTTTCACCTGGCTTCCCCTCCGGCACCACCTTGCAGTATTACTTCGAAGGAGAGGTGCTATGTGCTCTTTGCACCGCTTTGTTAGATTTCGTCGTATTATATTATTGCCATGCTAAGCCCTTTGGCTCCTGTTAGTATTTTTTGTAACATGCTATACTTTCGCCATTTAGCGATCCTGTTAACATAACCAACTATGTTAAACTGTCGCCATTCAGCGACTCATCTTGGAATCAGTGAGTTCTCAAAGAAGAAATTTCCCCCAACACCGACCGTGAGCCATTTAGCTCTCGAACTTTTCGACTCTATTCGGCTAATCCCCGGCGGCGGATCTATCCTACTTACTCCGACCGAGAGTTCCACGCCGTTGGAAAATCTTCCGAAAATCGACCACGATTCATGTCGCGCTCCAGTGTTACCACGTGACTCAGACTGTCTCTCCACATGATCGTCATCCATGTTGGGATAGTAGTGTCGCACCCGTAGGTAGAATATACGGGCATCGTCGGTGGTAGTGTTTAAAGGTATGCTATGCTGCACTTTGTGGAAATGTATGAATTATAGATACCTGGATTGAATGAAAGGAGCGGGAGTAGCTAGTTGAGTTATCAGTCAGTAGCTATCTACAGAGAATGGACTAGCTTGTTTTCTTTGTGCTTATAATAAGCTATCCTGGAGTTTGAAATTGTCTTCGTGTTCTTTTCCAACGATCCAGAGCCCGTTGGCTCTTGCGTTTATCGTGTTCTATTCCGAAGGAATTCACTGCAAAACTGAGCCATTTAGCCCCCGAACTTTTCATACTCTAGTTGGATAGCCCCCAGTAGCGGATCTATCCAACTCCGTCGGGGCTCCCCGCCGTACGACACTCGGCCCGAATTGTACGTCAATCACTCAATCACTCAGTTGCTGTTCTCTCCATTTCCACTAGAGTTACATCATTATCTTCACCTTCGGTGTATTCACCGCATTCCAGATATTTTCGTCACTACACATTTTGTCCACGATGTTGCTCACTCGGACGTCTTCACCACTGACAGCTTTCATCTCTCCACGCTCCGTATCGGAGCGTGGGCACTCGAAAATTACGTGTTCCGGCGTTTCCTCTACATCGCCGCACTCTGGACAGAACGGCGATTCATCGTGGCGGAATCTATGCAGATACTGTTTAAACAGCCGTGGCCTGATAGGAACTGCGTCATGTGGAACCTGACTCGTCCGTGTGTCCTGTTCACCCATTTCGACAAGTTTGGGATAAGACATTCGGGTTTATTCTACGACTGGCGTGAGGTGACAATTGTCGGTCTCGTATAGCGAGGTGACAATTCTCGACTCGAGTGAAGTGACTCTCCATTTGATTTACACGGCGAGTCACTTCACTCGAGTCGAGAATTGTCACCTCGCTATACGAGACCGACAATTGTCACCTCACGCCGGTCGTAGAATAAACCCAATTGTGTCGGTTCTTGCAGTCTTCCGGACTTCTCTATTGCCCCTTGCCTCGTAGCACTCATAATCTTCTTCCAAAACGTAACCGCCTCCGACGATATGGTGCGGTAGGCACTCGATACCCACGGGCAAGCCTAACTCGATTCCTCTTTGTCTTCAGCGTACCTACCCACGCTGGACCAGCGTACCTAAGGATGGATGGGGACACGCTAGCCGTCTCGCAGGCATAATGGACATGGCTATTAAAGTTGAGCCGATCATCGATCATTACGCCGACTACAATGGCAGGTGGATTCGTATAATCGCACCAGTGACCACTTCCCAGTGATGATTGCTTCATCTATGCTGACGCCAACAATCCGTTATGGAAAACGATGGATACACGAGGGAGACGTTATATGAAGATGACCTGTTAGAACAGATACACCGTTCCCAGCCGTATTCAGCGTAAGAACTCAGCACAGAAATCATCATGGCAGCAGAACAATCCATTCCGAGGACTTCGGGCAAACTGGGCACTACATGCGTTCCATTTGGAAATGAGCGCAGCAATCAAGTCAAGGCGGAAGAAACTGAGAGCCCCAGAACGATTCCACGACGACGACCCAAGGAAACAGGCCGCGTTGGCAGAATTTCGACGAGCGCGAAATGAATCCAGAAAAATTGTTGCGGAAGCTAGGAAGGCGTCCTGGGAAAAAATGTGTCTGGATTAAACCCTCAAACCCACGGAGGTGAACTGTGGCGTAAAGTATATACCCTTCGTGGCAGAAGAAATATCCGCCAACCGGTATTAGTGGTAGACAATGTAACTGGGTGGGTCGTCACATCAGATTTCCGAGAATTTGGCGTGTTTATTTTTGAAACTATTTCTCGTTTCGATTCAACTAGTAAAGGTTGTGTAGATACGATGTCTCAGGATATGATGAATCACGCTGACACGGACGTCGAGTTTAATAAGAATTTCTCCACAGAAGATTTTTTCTAAGCCACTGACAAAGGGGGGAACACTTCAGTGGGAGTAGACAACAGCAGCTGTCAAATGCTACTGCCGTACCGCATTGAACTCCAAGCTTTAGACGCCATTAACGAAATATGGAGTACTGGCGCAATATCCGACACATGGAAAGAAGGCATAAGTTATTCCATTACCAAAACCAAGAAAGACCCCAAACAAATTGGCAATCGACGGCCGATAACCATACTCAGCTGCTTTAGCAAAACCGTCGACTAAATTCTCACCAATTCGCCTTCCGCAAAGGCAGATGAGTTGATACGTATTTTGCCACAGTGGAAAGTGCCATTCGGAAACCCTTCGAAGAGAGCCAACACTGCGAAGCTTTAATGATCGACCCCTAAAAAGCCTACGATAAAGCAGGTAGAAACATGATTGGTTCTACCTTGATAATCTGGGGAATGCTCTGTCTTCAAGTAAAATCCAAACTACAGGAGTCCCCCACGTCGGTCACCTTCATATATTTGTGTATGCAGACGAACTGACCCTGGCTATCGACAAAAATGTGTGAAAAGGTCCGACGCAAAATTCAAGCTGCAGAAAAAGCACTAAAATAGTGTGGAAAACAATACAAAATGTCCATTTCGGCGAAAAAGTCGTACTTTTTACATCTATTTAAGAAACCCAAACATCCGGAAGTTTCACCAATCCTGATAAATGACCTGGCAGTACCAGAAAAGCAACATGCCCGAATCCTTGGAGTGACTTTAGATAGAAGACTAAACCTCAAGTGCCACGCAGCAGGTGTCCGACAGCATGTGCAAAACATGTTAAATTCGTTGAAAGTTTTGGAAAACATAATTCAAGAAGCAACACGTATTTAAACCGGACGACTCAGTAATTAGTTATTATTATATATTCAATCAGAAATTCTTCAAAAGTGCTCATTTGTCTTCTGGGCAGGCAACATTGCTGCATCTGGCGCGAAAGATAGCACACACATATCATGGATACTACAAAATTCATTCTATAGGCATAATGGGATGTTCCTTAAACGTGTTTGAAAAATAGGGCACCAATAAAAACTAATCCCTAAGTCAGCGTTTCTCAACCGAGGGGGAATTTTCTCCTGGGAGAAGTGCAACATTTGCTTTACTATGGGTAAAGTAATGGGTTCAAAACCACTACATTAAACAATCTAATGGTTTCAGGAATTCCTTCCTCGAGATAATATTTTATTGTTGTCTTCCATAGAATTCAACAAGAATCAGTTCACCTATATTCTTGAGAAATTGTACCAAAATACCAAATTTTCTTCCTTAAGTTCTGGTCCCGGGTTCACGAAAACTTCACTATTGGATCAACTGTAGGATCTCATACACATGTCACGCTGTTCCTAAACTGATAAATACAGCCGACTCCTTATTAATATCCGATAAATTACGATTCCCCCTCCTCATGAGCGTTACGTAATTTGTGGGCAGCGTCATAAGGGCATAATGGATAAATGTCGACTACATGGCCAAATCCATTACGGGATAATGAAGTTCTTTCAGTTGACATTGCATACGGCCAGCCGGATACCAAATTAATGATGAACCAAATAAAGTGAAGTATAACTGATAATTAAAACTCAAACAATGTAAATTTTAAATAACTCATTTTACTCATTCTTCTTTGTTCATTTCACAATACAGATAGTGCATATGGAAACCAAAACTTTAGAAAACTGATGATGATAACGATAATAATTAACTCATTTCCAATAAATATTTGCCTCGGATCGCATGATAACGTCCTGAAACCATTAAAATATAACTACGCTACACTGAATATAAACAATCATGTTGAATAGAACTGACAAATAAATATGACTTAAAAAATATACAATTATCCGAATAGTTGAATTATACAAACACAGAGATACACAAATAAGTTTGATTAAATATGTTAACACGTATTTATAACTCCGTCATCGAAATAAAATGGACTAGAAACGGATTCCTTGTAGCACTGACGACCATTAATGGTCATGCTCTTGACTTAGTTAAGACTCAGGTTTGGGTGCAAAATGGCAACTCTTTCAAGATGACTGTTGGATGTTTATTGCATTTTTATTCTTAAAACCAAATGTCCAATATAAAATCATACAACTTAGAATACAAACTTATCAATAAACAAATTAAAATAAACGGTTGTTACAATTGCGTCAGTAATAAGTAATGTACACACAAAAAGAAATCCTCCAAAGTGCAAAGCAAAAGAACGGAAACATAGGCATTGCAGTAGGAAAAAATCATCGAAATTGAACTCAACGAAATCATGTTGGAAAAACTCAAAGGTCAAGCAAGACAAAACAAACTCAATAGTTTCAAAGAGCAGCACTATCGCATCAGAAGTATCCCACTTTCGTGCTCTCCTATCTCAGCTTGTATAAAATTTCCCTACTTTTCCATGCATACCGGTCACGTGTGACTAAATTTATCTAGCAAAAAGATTCTCCTATTAAAACTCTTGTCCCTAAACACGGTTGTAAAATGGAGCCTCTTGATGGTGGAGCCAAAACGCTCCCACCAATTGATCCGCAGGTTTAGTTCCGCGTCAACAAAAAAAATCTTGGAATTGTTTTACACTTGATCCCATGATCAAGCTCGATCTTCACGTTCGTTGACCTTGTTTAGTTGTGGTTTTGTCACAATCCTGGAACCCACAACTACGTCTATCAGCTATTAATATGTGTGTATATTTTGGAGGATTCTTTTCACCAAATAATCTCTCTGTTTGAATCACTTTCTGGAAGAACTTACTTTCCGGTCCGAGCGTCTAGGTCGAAATACTGACAATTTGCGTTCCACGTTCTTAAGCTTAGTGATCGTAACTCTATAAAGCATCGTCTTATCGAAACTAAAAATCAAATCAAACCCAAAAGTTCGTTCACCTTCCCATCCTGGCGGTTGTTGGTAACGGGGTAGTGGGGCGATCATACATTTCCACCGGGTAGAGCTTGAGCACCTTACGAGTTCTTGGACTTGTTGGTTTTGAAGCTAACCTGGAGCACCCGATTGCCGAGCGTGTACCCGTTCAGTGACTGAATCGCTACGACCGCTTCGTCGTAGTTGGTCATCGTGACGAAGCCGAAGCCTTTGCACTTGTTCGTCTGGAGATCCTTGATGACCTACGCGAAGAAAAAAATAGATGATAAGCTTCGATCACAATCATGAGTTGTTGTTAAAAATAGAGACGTCAAAAACCTTAAACTTGAAAAAAGAGACCGAAAAAAACCCGAACATGAATTAAGAAGAGACTAAAAAGAGGACGAACATGAGACAAAAAGAAACCAAACTGGAACCAAGAAAATAGAAAAAAATATTAAGGAACCAGGAGATGGAAAGGTGTTCATTTCATAAGGACGGCCCTTCATTCCTCTTCGAATGTACACTGTGGTGTAATTATTTAACCTTAACATCCCACAACATTATTAAATCAAATCGCTTGCGCTTAGCAACGCTCAACCATTTTTTCATTAAATCAGCACTTTATTATTTCCATAGAATTCTACGTTTTGAAGCTTTCTCACGATCATAAGTCTTCAACGGAAAATGTCTCCAGTACAACAGTCTACACGCGCCATTCTAGTTGCGCTAAGAATGCTAACGTTGTAGAAAACCATACGTGGGAATATAATATTTTTCGAGTCTCACCTAATCCACATTCCATCAATATGTAACGGCAACAGAACAAATGGATAAAATAAACGACACTTGTGTTTTAACTTCAAACCGAGGCAGATGTGTATCATCCGAAATTCAAGGAACAATTATTCGCGACGGTTCACCACAACACAAAGTTTTTTTTTGTGATTACGACAAATATTCCTCATGTCATTACAGCAAATATCACTGTATGTTTTTTATCAATATTTTTCCAGGAAATTCTTCAGAAACTAATTCAAGTGTTTTCCCTAAAATTGCTCCAGGTATTATACCGGAAATTGGTCTCATAAATTTATTCTTAAACGGCCTTCTTAAGGTGAAGATGAATCGAAGCCAAAGTTCAAATTTTCAAGAGCACGGATCTGGAGAACCAAACACCCGTTTGAGCTGAAAACCTAATCTATTGGTCACCACCAGCTAGTGACCAATCGATTAAGTTTTCAGCTTAAACGGATGTTTGGTTCTCCAGATCCGTGCTCTTGAAAATTTGAACTTTGGCTTCGATTCATCTTCACCTTAAGGAATTCTTCCATGAATGTCGTTCAAAACAAATTCAAGAATTCAGCCTGGATTTTTTAAAGGATAGTTTCAGAATTCACCATGATTTTTTTCAGGAATTGATCCAAAGATTTTTTTCACAAATTTCTCAAAAAATTATCCAGGAGTTCATCCAGTGATTCTTCCATCTCTTTTGCTAGGATTCCATGAAAGATTTTCGTTTAGATCTCCAAGAAATCAAGCAGTAAATTTTCTACCGATTCCTAGAAAAAACCGGGACATATTTCTAGAACAAATGTACCATTTTTACATGTGAATATCGCGTGGCAGGTACGATATTGTAAAATGCTCTGGAAAATCGACAAAATTCCCAATCCGAAAAGATCCTCGATCGATGGGATTCGAATCCATGATCCTCAGTTTGGTCTTGCTCAACAGCTACGCGTTTGCTGCTATGGCTCTCTGAGCTTCCGAAATATAAAGTAATATCCTCCAGGAATTGATGCATGTGCAATGATCGAGAAGGGAATTTGCTGACCGATAAAACGGCAGTGGCTGCCAGGTGGAAAAAGCACTTTCAGCAATTGTTGAACATTGATGATGACGATCAAGCTGTGGCCCCACCGACCATAGGGGAGGTTAAAAAGGCCATCAGCGAGCTGAAGAACTGTAAGGCTGCTGGGAAGGACGAGATCTCGGTCGAGCTTCTCAAGCACGGAAGTGAGCAGCTTTACCAGTCGATCCACCGAATACTTCTGAAGGTATAGGAGAACGAAGAATTGCCCACCGGCTGGGTGGATGGCCTCATCCGCCCTATCTACAAGAAAGGGCACAGACTGGAGTGTGCCAATTACAGAGGAATTACTCTGCTCAATTCGGCGTAAAAAAAATCTGTCGCGCATCCTGTTTAAGGCGAAGTAGGCCGTCATTGAAATTTGTACGCATTGTTGATGATTGTTGCTAATTCATCTCACGATTTCGAATCAAAGGTAATCAGTTGGGTTTGCACTGACACAGCTGAAAAAGTATCAGCATAGTTTATGCATGTTAGCACGTACAGTGATACTTTTCCAAGTCAATATAAACTATTAAGACTATGTTTTATCACTTTGAAATGCAAGCTGAAAAGTCATCATTATTGTCAAAACGAATGACGGGCTACTTAGCCTTAACAGACTTCGTCGGCGAATGCCAAGCTGGTTTTCATGAGGGCCGTTCGACAACGGACAAGATGTTTTGCTTACGAATGATCCTAGATAAATTCCGGGAGTACAACTTGCAGACTCAACATCTGTTTATTGATTTCAAGGCGGCGTACGTTTCAGTGAAAAGCAATGAGCTTTAGCATATAATGTCTGAACATGGTTTTCCGGCGAAACTAATTAGGCTGATACGTGTTACGCTGGATGGTTCGAAATCAAGTGTTCGGATCGCAGATTTCAAATTTACTGTTCAACATTGCGCTCGAGAGTGCTATTAGGAGATCTGACGTGCAGAGAAATGACACTATTATCACAAGGTCGCACATGCTCCTTGGCTTTGCGGACGATATAGACCTAATTGGAATCGAACGCAGGTCAGTGGAAGAGGCCTTCGTGCCTCTGAAGAGGGAGACAGCGAGGATAGACCTGACCATTAATTCTACCAAAACGAAGTACATGGTTGCAGGTAGAGATAGAATCAGGCATGGTGGTGTAGGGGATGTGTTTGAAGTTGTTGAAGAATTCGTTTACCTTGGAACAATTGTGACATGTGAAAACGACGTTTCCCGCGAAGTGAAAAGACGTGTTGCGGCTGCGAATAGGGCCTTCGACGGACTACGTAACCAGCTTAGGTCCCGCATCTTGCAAATGGAAACAAAATTCGCCCTGTATGAAACATTGATTATTCCGGTGGCTCTCTACGGGCACGAAGCGTAAACGTTGAAAGAGTCAGACCGGAAAGCTCTCGGTGTTTTTGAGCGTAAAGTGCTGCGGATAATACTCGGTGGGGAACTCGAAAATGGTGTGTGGCGCAGACGCATGAAGCACGAGTTGTATCAAGAGTACAAAGATGCGAATATTATCAATCGTGTAAAATACGGCAGACTTCAGTGGGCTGGTCACTTAGTGCGAATGTCGGAAGAAAGAATTGCGAAAATAATATTCAGCAGGGAACCAGGTAGAGGTCGGCGGCTTCGGGGAAGACCACGAATACGCTGGCTGTACGCAGGCTGTACCATGGAAGAGGACCTGGCGACCATAAACGTTCGGGGCAACTGGAGAAGTTTCGCCCAATACCGACGAAGATGGAGCTCTACAATATGCCCGGCAATGGCGTGACGCTACGCTGTAGACATCAAGGTATCAAGATAGGTAACTCTAAAGAACATTTCAGAGATTTCACCTATAAAATCTCCACAGTGATTCTTCTAGTGATACCCAGGTAACCCTTCATTGATTCCATCACCGTTTTCCCAGCTAATTCTTCACAGATTCCTAAAGGAATTCCACCAGTGACTCCTCAAGGATTTCCTCAATAAAAGTTTCTACAGGGATTACTCCACATATTTTTCCAGCAATTGCAGGGATTTATTCTTAAATCCCTCAACAGATATCCTCAAGAAATCCACCAGAGAGTCCTGCCAGAATTTCGTCTGGGAATCCCCCAGGAATTCCTCAAAGGATAGCTCCATGAAATCCATCAGGGATTTTATCGCGAATTTCCGAGAGGTTCCTCCAAGGATTCCTCCAGGAATTTATCCAGGGATTTTCTTGAAAAATTTTTCAGAAAAAAGAGTTTTACAACAAATTTCTGGAGTTTTTAGAGAATCCCTGGTGGCTAACCAAAAATCCTTGGAGTAACTCATGTAGCGAATTTCCTGGAGGTTTTGAGAAATTCATGAACAATTTCTTGACGAATCCCTGGATGACTGGAGGAAATCCTGGTGATATCATTGGAGGAATTTCTGGTGGAGTCCCTGGAGGAATTTCTTATAGAATCCCTGAATAAATCTCCTGGAAAAAAACCCTTCAAGTATCCTTGGACGAATTTCTGAAAAATTGCTGGAAAAATATCCGGAGTAATCCTTGTCATAGTGTAATCCCTAGGGAAACTCCTGAAGGCATCTCTGCATGAATTTTTGTAGATATTTTCATTTTGTAGACATTTTTGTAGGTGGAGTTTTTGGCAGAATTTCTGGAGAAGCTCTAAAGTTTTTTTTTCTAGTCTGTACACTTTCAAGCATAAGTTTTCTTTACAAAGTGGAAAGGAAAAATAATGACTCAAGAGACAATTTCAATTAAAAAGAGACTTTATAAAGAGAACCTACCTTGACCGATTGCACCGCTCCGAACGGACCAAACAGCTGCCACAGCACATTCTCCTCCGTTTCCGGTGCCAGATTGTACACGAAAATGCACCATCCGGACCCGTTTGCAATCGCATTGGTCGGAATCATCGTGTTAGCCAGCAAATCACCCGCTAGCGGAGAGTATCTGTAGTTCGGAATGGCACTACAAACGAAGAAAAATCTGTTAAACAACTGATTGTTAACCCCTCTACCGGCAGCTTCATTTTTTACCACAAAATAAATATTCAAATCGCGATAACTTTTTTGTTTTCCAATATTTTTGCACCATTTTTTCACAAGTTCTCAAACAACTCTTCTAGTTCAGGAATCCGTGTCGATATTAATCATTGGTGATCTGGTTTTGAAAATATTCTGATGTTCCTTGGGGGACTGACATTTTCCATATAAAATGTCTTTGGCGGTCATTTTGTTTTTGATCATTTTATCAAAAAATAAAATGTGGGCTATATAATGCCAAGTAATAAGGAGCTACTCTGAAAAAATCATACAAATCAATTAAGAATTCTTGAAGATATCTGAAAATTACGATTTGATGTTTTTTGAAGTTTTTAAGATCTTTATTTGGCCGTCGTGGTTCCTAAAACCTAAATTCTCATTACTTAGAGACGGCTGCACCAAATTGCTTCATTTTTTCACAACATACTCTCACTAATGTATTGTTCTGAAGAGTGAATTTTCGAATACGATTAAAATTCTGTAGCCTGAAAAATTCACGGGGGGTTGTGGTTATGCGTCGGTCCCCCAAGGAATTTTGGAATATCTTCAAAACCAAATGACCAATGATCAAAATCGACACAGATCCTAAAACTAGAAGAGTTTTTTGAGAACTTGTGAAAAAAAAGAGCGAAAATATTGTAAAGCAAAAAATATATAACGATTTGAATATTCATTTTGCGGTAAAACATGAAGCTGCCGGTAGAGGGGTTAATCATATAGAATCGAATCAAACCTGAATCGTCCCGTCGGATGATGGATCGGACCGGGGAATCGTCGGGCTGCCTGTGGTCCCAGGTAGGCTGCCAGCGGCGGAACGGTTTTCGTATTGCTCGGGTTGTTGGCGAACTTCACCGTGATTGGTTCGGTGGATCCCTTCGGTATCGTGCCGTTCAGCTCTTTGATGGCCTTCTCGGCTTCCACGCGCTGATCGAACCGGATGAAGCCGACGCCCTTGGAAAGACCTGTGTTTGAGAAGTGTGGAGTGTTATATATAGAACTTGATTGGAATACTGAACACGTATTAATTTAATAAAATTATGTCAAAATTAGAACAGCAATATCTAAAAATGAGAAAAATCGAGATTCTAACATAAAGACCCGAAAAAATGATAATAATTTCGAAACCTTTCTGTAAGTTAAGTAAAGAGCGTATATTTTTCTCTCCAAGAGAATTGCTCTCTGAACTCCCTAAAAATAGGTGGCATGCAGTGCTGGGCATGGTAATAGTAGTAGGCTTAAATTTCACGAAAACCGCGTGCCTCTTCCCAGTACAGTAGTTTAAAAACGTGAATCTCATCAAGTAGCCTATGTTGGTTGAATGAATTTTTCAAATCGTTAGTGTCATTGAAGGCTCTAAATGCGGGAAATGCGGCAGGAAATAGAACATTTTTCTACAGAAATTTTGAGTTGCCCTTAACAACGGGTGGTTTGCAATGTTCAAGGCCTTTTGCCTGCAGCAGCGATGGGCGTGAGTTTCACTGGCTTCGCTGACTGTGATTGGCTTTGCTTCGCTACTGTAGAGTGAATTTCAGATTTTTTCCAAACCCTGGTGGCATGTTTCTTTTCGCTCGGGTGCTGTCAGTTCAATCGAAGATGGCGTAGAAACAACAAGCACTCCGCAAACGTGTTGTATGGTTTCACGAAACGCCGTACGTGCCGAAAGAAAGCAACCCGGCCATCTTGCCCCGGTGCTGTCCCATTTTGGATTTTTTTTGGCTCCATCAGTAACCTAGTATACAACAATAATTGACGGGCCAATATTACGAAACAGTTGACCATGAAGATTCGGAATTGTATCCGGAAGATGGATGTCAGTGCCGTCTAGCTCTCTTGTAAGAGCATTGCGACTAATTTGCGTCGTAGGGCTGTACAACGATATGAATAGATAAAACTTCACGAATTTCTTAATGCATATTATTGTTTATCTACAACAGCAATAAAATTAATACATTTTAGTGTTACATTATTGAATAGATTTTTATCCAAATTCATATGAACTAAATAGCATTTATTCTAAACCGCAATCTCAAACACCAATGCAGCCACAGAGAACAAAAAATTCCGCCACCATTCCAACGAACCATTACGACAGCAGCCGTAAAGCTTCAAATATTTGCACCCTGCTGAGGTTTGATTATAAATTCCATGGCGTGAGGTTGATTTGAATTATGCAAATATTTAAAGCGCGCCACTGATTGAAAATATGAATAGCTGTGATTTGAATTCATTGCTATCGACACCAGCTTTTCACCGGGAAATTTGTCACGATAATCTAATGAAAGTCGGAAAACAAAATTGAATCTACCTACCAGGTGACGTTTCTCCGGAAGAGGAAGAATACTGACGTGCTACAGAAATAAAAGGAAAACGAAGAAAACGGAAGAACGAAACAAAAATTAAGATTCGAGAAATGAAACGAAACACTTAACTAAATTGCTCTTAACTACGAGATAACGAATATTGAGAATAAAGATATAAAACAACTAAATTGAAAGAGAGCTTTACAATTTATGTAGACAGCGTAAACCACAAACCTGTAATATTGTCACACAGTATGCGGGAGGTGATGATGCGTCCGTACGGGCTGAACAGCGATTCCAGATCCGCTTGCAGCATGTTCTTCGGTAAGCCGGACACGTACAGGTTCGCTCCCTTTATTGCCTCGGAACTTGGTCGTGCAAATGATACCTAAAATGGGGGTTGAAATTAGAGATTTAAATGTTCAAGAGCGACCATGGAATAGAAATTACCTTGATTTGCTTGTTTTGTAACCTTAGGCCGTTGAGTGTGTTGATCGCTTTGCTCGCATCCTCCACCCTCTGGTAGTTAACGAATCCGTAACCCAAGCTTTGACCTGAGTGGAAAATTTGGAATCGAAGAAGAAATGTATACATTAGTGCTTTCTCTGTAAATAAATTAAAGATAGAGGTTGTCAATGCGAGTAACGTCCATATGCTTCATAAAGAAATGTGTGAGGATCTTCATTAAAACATTTCTTTAGTTTTTTTTTGATTAAATTACTTGCCAAACCTTATAGGCCCATATAAGAAATTATTCATGAGTGAAAATTCTGTATGTAATTCCATAGCTCAAGCTTAGGTCAAAGTAGGAAATTTGAAAAGAAAACGAGATGTACGCATTAGTGCTTTCTCTGTGAACTCATTAACAGCAGCGGTTCTCAATGCGGGTGGCGTCACACACCTCAAAAGAGGATCAATTAAGCTGTTTTTCTTACCATACGGCTCAGATAGCCGTAGCAGTGAACGCACAGCTATTCAGCAAGGCTAATCCCACGACCCTCTTCGTGGGTTCAAATCCCACCAGTCGGAGATCTTTTCGCAAAGAAAATTTTCTCGACTACCTAGGGCATAGAGTATCTTCGTAGCTGCCTCACGATATACCATGGGTTGCAAAATGGTGAGTCGACAACCAGGAAGGAGCGTCCAGCATAGCTCTGGTCCTCACAAGCCACTACCTCACGCTTCCACGGGTCTAACGATGACAAAGACCGCCAGCTAAGGGTTGCATCTTTAGCTGGTAGTTTCTGACATCAGCTAGAGTGAGGGGAGCCAGGTGGGAGCTTGGGATTCTTACCTTTTCCAAGCGAAACTCGTGCATGCAGCCGTATGGAATACCACCTTTAGAACTTCCTTCGGGAAGTGGCCGAGCGTCTGGTTCATCTGACCAGGGGCTCAAGCATGGCCTACCTAGGATGTGGCAGGGGTTCATCAGTGGGCTCTGGTGAATCTCTACAAAAAAAACACAGATCTGCAAGTAGCCCTGAACAAGCGACCTGGTACCGCTTTCAAAGTACCTTAGCCCTCTGGAGTGCCAACCGACACATCAGGATGGATGCCAGTAAAATCCTGATTATGGTATACTGGTCACAGCGTAGAACAACGGACAGGATATGGATTTCGGATTGAATACGTCGACTGGCAGTGTACTCTACTGTTCCCTGAGTAAGGATGGGTGACACCAACTTTAAACGGCGAATAGGACTATGAGAAGACTGCCTCCATCCTGATAAAACCTTGGCAGGTCTCGTGTACGTTCGAAACTCGTCACCAACCTCGGTTAGTAGTAGGCTCAGATGTAACATTCCTGACTTACGCCGATCCGGCTCTGAACACAACCCCCATGAAGGATTGTATCAACTCTAGCATGGCCTCCCTGCTTGCATAGACAACCATAGGATCACGAGAGGCGACTATATACAACGAGTAGAGATAGCGGCCCGAAGGGGGGACACAATCGAATGTAGCAAATAATCGATTTATATGGAGAATCTAGTGGAGGAAACGAAGACGCGATAGTAGACAGCACTTGCAGATGCAGCAAACCGAGTGAGCCAACTGGAAACCAGCGGGATGCAGGCTTCTTGAGTCAATTGTTCACACCAAAATCGGGGAGAAGCATCGCTCAAGACGACCGGCAGCATGAGAAATCGGAGCTGTCGGAAGTAAAGAGGATGGTCAATGAACTCTATGAGTTCGTCAAGACGAAAAACAACGTCCACCTCAGAATCAAGCAGCTGGTCACGAGCATCAAGTCTGCCGTCACAGCCGCAGAACGCGGACAGAAGGAATTGCGGATTATAGCGGAGAAAGCCGAAAAGGCATTGATTTCGATGAATGCAACAGCCGTTTCACAGGAGACGTCTAGAAGCAATCCGACCACCCGCTCGGAAAAAAGAACGAGAGATACACCTGAAGAACAGGAAGATCCCAAAAAGCAGCGAAGCGACAATGAGTGCGTCAGCGAGCAGAATAACGGCAGTGAATGGCGCACCGTGAAAAGCCAGAAGGAGAAGAACGCAACACGTAAGGAGAAGAATAGGAAGAAAAAGGAACCGAAGAAGAAAGAAAAGCGACGGTCACCTCGTGAGAGGTTCAAGGGCGATGCTCTTGTCATTGAGGCAAGCGACAAGACAACCTACGCGGCGATTCTCAGGAGAGTGAGGGAGGATCCAGAGCTGAAGGAGCTGGGTGAAAACGTGATGAGAACCAGGCGCACCCAGAAAGATGATCTGCTCTATGAGCTCAAAAAAGATCCGTCGATCAAGAGTTCGGCCTGCCGGGAGCTCATTGCGAAGACGCTGGGCAACGAGGCAAGTGTGAGAGCCTTATCCCAGGAGGCAGTGATCGAATGTAGAGAACTGGACGAGATCACAACAGAAGACGACGTGAGGGGTGCACTGTTGTCTCAATGCAACCTGGAAGAAGCACCACAGTCCATTCGGCTGAGGAGAGCGTATGGGTGTATGCAAATAGCGACGATCCGATTACCAGTCGCAGCAGCCAAACAACTCGTCGAGGCTGGTAAGGTCAAGGTGGGATGGTAGGTTTGCCCGCTGGAACTGATCCCTCGGGAGACAAATTCGGTGGAGAGATGCTACAGATGCATGGATTTTGGCCACTGGGCAATAAACTGCAAAGGTCCGGACAGGTCCGAACACTGCAGGAAATGTGGTGAAAAATCTCACGTTGGCAGGGACTGCCTAAAGACACCTAGGTTCATGCTGTGTAAGGTGGAGGAAGGTAACGCCCATACAACGGGTGGCTTCAAATGCCCTAAATATCGAAGCGAAGCTCGACGTAAGGCTGTGCAACGACGGTTTCGCTGTGCTAACATTTCGCAAAGACGGTAGGGAATCCATCGTCGACGTGACCTTTTGCAGTCCTTCGCTGATCACCAATACGAACTGGAGAGTTAGCGAAGAATACACCCACAGTGACCATCAAGCGAACATGTGCCAGCATGAAAAATAGACATAATAAATTAGACCGCTAATGTCGCTGCAAATCTTGTTACCAACATCTAGTCAGCGTATTTTGGAGGTGATACTCAAAGTGTCAGATTCTCTTCAATATTACCATAGCAACCTGTTTTAGAAATCAAAACAATGACCTTGTCACAGCTCATGCTCACGCGTGCTGTACCGTTTTGATTCATATTACGGACAGCTTCAAATTCCGGACACTCTCGTTTGTATGGGAAACATTTCACACGAAATGTTTCAATTTTCGCCGTCCAAAAGTTCTCATTTTCGAGGCTCGTTTTATTAGGTTTTTTTCATAAATATCATTGCAAATTCATAATGCCCAACTACCTTAGACGTCTCTTAAGTGGTTGAACGATTTCAATTGATGATTTGACTGTTCCATTAATGATTATCATGAGCTGTCCGTAATTCGAATCAAAGCGTCCGGAATATGAGGCAAAAGTGAGGGAGCGTCCGGAATAAGAATCATGAAAAGGCCACACGTTTTGATTTATTTAAAATTATTCAAGTTGCGGACGCGTATTCTTTACCCACCATCCGAAAGTTAAGGGCTTCCGACGCTCGATATCGCTAAAAAATCATACAGAATGATTTATTTTGTATGGTCCAAGCTGGGTTATACTTCACTGAGGCCTTAAGTGTCCGTAATATGAATCAAAACGGTATATTATTGAAGCAATGGTTTCTTGCGTGTCCTGCAGAGTTGGAACTCCACAAACAGAAGAATGTTCCGTCTATATGTGTTGTTGTACAGGTAATTAAAATTCAAAATTCAAAATGCACGATCATCAAATACATGAGTGAACTTCTTTTAGGTTCCCCACAGATTCAAGTGATGGCCTCCGACTTCCAAAGTTAGGCTTTCAATTATTCAATCGCATTTTGCTCCCATGAATTCTTGTTCAATGAGAAAATTCTTAAACACGATTTTCAACGTCGTTTTATGTAGATAACTTTTATATCCTGTAAATAAAGAATAAAATAATATGTTAATCAGTCCACAGTTCGGGAAGTCTCTCTTCTGCGCCAACTGCAGCCAGTACTTATACCTCATACATATCGTAGGTACGAACCAATAAAAAGTACCAAGACAAAAAGTAGAATAATTAATATCACTTGAGATAGGTAGACATGACAGTCCTTTACCCTATAGAAACTTTCTAATAACTCTTTAAAAGCAACAACTCATACAACGAACAATCGAAAATATATCCAAAGAATTCCACGATCGCAAATTTGCTAATTCCAATACTACAACAAAACATTCAAATCATTGGATTTTAATGCTCAACATTACATTTGACAAATTCGTCAACACTAAAGAACAATTTCGCTCATCTCAATATAGCAATCGCTTCGCTAAAGAACAACAATCGACAATTTCGTCAGCTCTGAAGAACAATTTGGTTCAACTCAAATCGGCAATTTCACCACACTCAAAAATAGATACAATTGGCAATTCGCCACCCCAAAGAAAATCGATTATCTTCAACACACGTTTCCATGATCCTCGTCGTTATATCCTGTAAATAAAGAATAAAATAATATGTTAATCAGTCCACAGTTCGGGAAGTCTCTCTTCTGCGCCAACTGCAGCCAGTACTTATACCTCATACATACCGTAGGTACGAACCAATAAAAAGTACCAAGACAAAAAGTAGAATAATTAATATCACTTGAGATAGGTAGACATGACAATAACAAATGCAAATTCCTAAGATGTATACAGTTTATGAAACAGACATGGAACTACATATCACTAGAGTTAGCTGATAACAAGTTTCGCTTATAATCGTGGGTCACCCAAGAGCTTCTAAAGAATGCAATTGAACTGCAACGCGGTCTTCTCAATGAAGGTCTTAATCCATCACTTGTTCCAGGGACAAGGCAACTCCACTTGCTTCGCCAATTTCACTCATTTTACTTCGAATTACGAGAAACAAAAACAAACCAATCGCATTGACACTTTGAGTACCAGTGCATCGTGCGAATATAAAAATAGGGTACTGTGGTTGGTTTATCCCCATCACAACCATTGTATGGAGGTAAAAGCGCCCCTAGCGTTCTAAATCTAATATTTCTATTGCATGAAAGCACCCGGAATAACGGCGATGTCGTTGCTGCAAAGGAGATGGCGTGAAGACCAGAGAGCTCCGGGTCGCGATCGGAGTAGGCTAGACCGTGCGTCGGGGACTAGACCGTGTAGAGCGGACTTAGCGTAGTATCGGTTAAAAGTCGTGTCGGGGCGCCTGTAAACCGGAAACCATCCTCCAACCGGAATTGCAGAACCGACCCTGACACTTGGGCGACCAACGTCGAGTCGGAGTAGGCTGAATCCACCGCCGGTGGGTAATTCGCTGAGTAATTCGCGAAATAGCACCGGCAAAAGGTCGTCGGGCGCCTGTGAACCTGAACCTTCCCACCACCGGCATCGCAGGACCGACCTCGGCATCTGCCCGGATAGTATCGGTTCGGAAGATCTTCCACCGCCGGGGAAATCTTCGTTGGAGTAGGATAGATCCACCGCCGGGAACTACTCTGAGAAGTAAGTAGCGTATCACCGGCTTGAGTCGTCGGGGCGCCAGTGAACCGGAAGTCATTCTCCAACCGAAATCGCTGGACCGACCTCCAACTGGTCAACAAGGACAGCTCGAACAGCAGCAAGAAACGAGTCTTCGTAGAACAACGAAGCGACCAGAAGAAGTACAACATGGTTCTGACGCGAGGCCAGCCCAAAAGAAGTATGCGTCGTCGCACAGAAAGCTGTCCAAAGCCCCGGCGAGATCTTCAATCGCCAATTGGGCAAAACGAGTAGTCACAGGGACACCGTAGAAATGTGGTACTGAGCAGCGTTTTTAACGACATTAAGCTCCAACAGCGAACTAGCAGAACAGCTAGAGGCGAGATTGACGAAGTGCATGAGCACAGCCCTCCCCCGATAAAGTTGCCTGATGTAGATCCAGGGGGAATCGAGGCACAGGAGCACTGCCCATAACTGCATATTTGTAACATTCGACAAAAGTAGGCATTGAGTAAATGGGGTACCAAGTTTGTATTTTACTGCAGTATGGAAGGAAACTAAAATTTCAAAAATCATTAAGAATTCAAAAGAGTTTATTTGAGGCTAAAATTTTGCACAACTCATACCGCATATTGGGTGAATAGACAGAAAATTATTCTGATATAAATTTCGTTGCTACTACATTATGAGGCTCATGTATAATCTCAATGTGACTGTTATGCGGTTACATTTGCCAGTGTGACAAAACAACTTGGTATTTTTTTCGAATTTTCTAGAACAAACTCACAGATTTTAGTAAGTTGATCGAAAGTACTTATCATTTGATGACTCTCCCCGGTATTAACTCCAATTTGTCAAAAATGTCGAATGTGACTGTTATGCAGTTATGGGCAGAGCAGTAGGGAAAGTTTTTTAGTGGTTAAGCACGCCTAACGTAAGTCCTACACCATGCCAACACACAACAAGCCAGGCTTTTGAAGCTTTTCTGTACCCTACTGAACATAAAAAAAACACGATGTTTTTTTGCATGGGTCAACGTAAGAAGAAGAGGCCCATCGTTTGAGAACCCCTGTTTCTGATGATTCGTTTATTTTTTACCGCACACTCACCCGTAACTTTGTCCCTGATCAGCTTGCAGCTCTCCACCTCACCGATGCTGGAGAAGAGCGAGCGTATCTCCTCCTGGGTCATCTGCTGGGGCAGATAATTGACAATCAAATTGGTCTTGGAATCCTCCTGGCTGCCGCCGTTCTGTTGGTTGTCTGCCGAAATTCCGTTCGTCATCATGACAGTCTTTGCCTTCGTCTCCGGCTCGCTGCTGCCCTCTACCGTAGCCGTAGTCGTCGTCGTCGTCGCCGTAATAGTAATTTTGCCTAGTTTCTCCTCTCGTAACCTCGTCGCTATAGTAGACTATGAGCTATTAAAAGTTCCTCTTTTGCTATTCCTTCGACACTTGTAAAAAGTGACGAACGTTATATAATCGCTTTGGAAGTACGTTTCTGGTATCTGGTGAGTGTGTATAAGCACTATTAGTAAAAAGTAGTCTCGATTTGGCTCTTATCGTCGTCCTTATTCTCGTAACAGTTCTTCCAGGATTTATTGGATTTCTCCAATGTAGTTTTTTTTATACGTTTTTGACTTCTAAGTTCGCGTTTCCTTTGGACTTATACTATAGTAATACTGATGATATTCGTTTCGGAGTCTTTCCGCATGCCGCGAGAAACGGAAAAAGGTGACGCCTTTGGAACGGTCCCTGCACGATGGTGCTCTGCAATTCAAATGAGGAAATCTCTTATCTGAAAAGAAGATGGAAAGTGAAACGGAAATAAATTAGAATGGATGCTCGGGCGGCAAACGCCGTGTGTGATGATGTGTGTGCAGTAAAATCTAAGGCAAATGGGGTGAAATTATGGACATATCTGTGAGCAATACTGTATCCATTGTTACTTTTATTTTATTTTATTAGTTTTCTAGATTTTTCAACTGAACAATACTGCGACTTGATGTTTTCCTGACATTTGATAAAAATAATCCCTATGCAGTTTCATAGTTTTCATAGCATCAGAACATCATTTTTAGTTAGTTTTATTCTGAATTTATATGAAATATTTGTATTGCAGTTTTATAAATTATGAATTAGCAGAGGATTTATCAAGTGTTCGAATTTGATATTATTTTTCAGGAGGGTCTTATGAATTGTCCAGCTTCTTGCTCTTGGGTGTTATTAAGGATTAAACAAACATTTACGAATTTGTACAATTTAATCCAAGTTATTTCTAGATTAATTATGTTTTTTTTTGTATGAGTAAAATTTGAAAGAAAAACAAATTTTGATCTGTTTATTTCAATTTAAACCATAATTCAACAAAACGTGTAAGTTGCCTGTAAATGCCTTCAAAATTATGCGTTATAAATGGCATGGTGAAAATTTATCAATACAAAAGGCATTTCCCCAGGAATCCATCGAAGATTTTTCCAAGAGTCTCGTGAAAGCTTAAACAATAACTGCCTAAGAATACCTATAATACCGCCATTTTTTCATTAGGGAGCTCACAATAAATTCTCTGGCTAGAAGAGTTTTCTTCAAACCTGCAGAATACTAGATCGCATCAGGCACCTAATAAGCACAGCACTTAGTCATAGATCAAGGACTAGTCAAAATAGTAATAAAATCAGCATAAGTATCTTCAGGAATCCGCCTAACGACCTTTTTTAAGATTTTCCAAAGAACATACCAGTAACAGGACAGTTATCACCTCGAAATTTGACGTGAATCTATACATCACTTCGTGGTTCGAAGTTAGCAAAGGTGTTCGACTACGAGAAACTTCTGCCAGACCTCTTGGACTTCGGCATCGATCGAGTCTTTATTGTTGGCGACTACAACATCAATGTATAAGGAGATAGACTGAGCTACAATGTAACATCCTTGATTTCAGGATTGAAGTCTGAGTCACGAAGCCTTTAAAAATCTGACATAAACTCATTTCTCAGATTCCTTCCAATTGCAAAACAGTCAATTCTTCATAACTCGATGTTAAGGGATCATCGAGTTATTATTACGCATTGCAAGAAAAATTTTGATTCATGGAAAATCCAGAGCTACTGATTGCCAAATTTTCCAACAAAATTATCATAGTCACCGATGACTTTAAAGATTATATTATGGCTGTTTATTTTGCATCAACTGTCACAATGAATTCGATGATTTCGACAGATTTTGTTGAATCTCTCACCCTCTCGGTTGTCACACGAGAACTTGTGGAGAACCACTATGAAGAGGAGATCTCGCTAGTTCAGAACTCATGCATTAATTGCGCCATTACATCCTAAAGAGCTGATGGGAATGTTTAGCTTTCGTTGATAGTACATCTTTATCAAAAATGATTCAATCGTGAATACAGCTGCATGCATGTAAGTAGTAGGTATACCGCATACATGGAAAGTACTTACTTGGAGGGGAAAACCATTGAGAATCATTCTTTAAAATGAATAGTGACACAATTCCCGATGTAGGAAACACTTTATCCACGGTTTCCAGCTACGTTGGTCTTGAACGTAGTTATGTGTAGTTGAACCGTATACATGCAAAACCATAGTCTACGAAAATCTAGCAACTACAAACCAGCATGAGTTTTTTTTTTAATTTGCAGAATCTCTCCAACAACATGCCGAACTGCACCAATCGATATGCTGTAAGTTGTCAACGATTTGAATTGTATTTAGAACCTCAACGGTTGCTGTGGTTCATTTGTTCTGTGCGGGGATTGATAGCTGCGCGTTATTTCCGCGAAGCAATCCAAATTTTTAAATTTCCCCGCAATAACACAAAACCAGTGCAATTGCGAACCTAGGAACCATCGAGGTAGCCATGAAACCTAATTTTTACTGTGATTCTCTAACTCGATATCGAGATACGAAATATCGAGTGAGCAAAAAGTTGACTGTATTATAATAGATAACAAGAACTCCAGTAAAATTTAGAGAACAGTTTATATAAGAGAGATATAATCATAAAACAGGACTATAAAGAAGCAGTGATTGAAACAGAGACCCTAATTATTATCTTTTTGATCAGCTTAGAAAGAAACTATCAAATTGAGGTGCCCGTAGCCGTTCTGTCAACAACTTTTTCCATCTTTTATATGGACCCACTCGTTAAATTTGGCTAAACAATCGCCACACCCACTGCTTAAAAAGCTCTAATCCGAATTCCGCATATGGTGTCAACATGTGCATCTGCATCTCAATTTTAAATGACAAAAATAAATAACCCGAATGTTTGCCGTCGAATTTCCATTCTAACATTCATCTTCCTCGGAAAAAGAAAAATCTGTGTTCCTTCTTTGCCAAGCTTTGCTCATTTTTCGGACTAATGATGACACAACAGTTTGTACAAAAAAAAATCAACGAAATTGCTACTTGTTCGTTTCTACTACCATGCAGTTCAACTAGTTTGTTTGTCCTCGTTTTTCGTCGCCTCGAAGCTCCCGAAACGAACGTAATCCAGATTTATAGCTGTTGTCAGTTGTCGGAGATGGCCATCTTTTTGGGGGGATCGCTCGTTCTCGAGCAGAACTGACGGGACGGGTTTAATCAAGTGGGGTTTGATAAATACCCTCACCGAAAAGTTCGACCGTGGGTAGGAGCAAATGGATGGCACGAAAAGTGGTATCTAGAATAATCTATGTGCCGCAAGGCAAATGCAAGTTCGAGAGCTCTGTAAAATTCTTAACATTTGAAATTTAATTCAAGTCAAAAATCTAAAATCGCCAATTTAGGAATCCTTCCTTTTCGGTACGAAGAAAATGGAATATCCATCGTTATTTGGCATCTGGCTGATGAACCAACAACTGAAGTTGATAGACAGAGCGCAAAGTTTCTGCCCAATTTATTCCTCGAACTCGAAAATCCGCTTTCGCGTTAGACTGCTCTGCCGCCATTGCTGGTTGCAAAATAAACTTCCGGGAATGACAAAGTTATCCGCACGCTTTGAATATTTGGTATACGGGGTTTGAAGTTTGACAAGGCGCTGCGTTGCTGCTTAGGCATGACAGCATGAAATTCGGAAAGTTTTTCCATAGCTGTCAAGGCATCAAGTTCTAACAAAGCTACGATGCGTGGTTTTATTCCGACAAAACGTAGGATATTCACTAGCATATACGATTTTTTTTCATCAAATCGATAACTAATGGAATATAATTTCACAGTTACCTGTTCGTATAAATGATAGTTGATTCAGTAGTGCGCATCGTACCTTCGTGCTGTGCGTACACGAATTCTCTCTGCTCCTGGAAGTCTTTTAAAAACTACCTAAATCAATAAAACAGTACTTTTCAGTGCTACAAAAACAGCACTTTTCAGTACTATTTGTTCTACTATTGATCCCTTTACGATCCTTGTTTGGACCCATGCCTTCGACTTTTCTTTGGACCTGTTAGCGAAAGCTAGTGGTGGTTATCATTCTTGGACACCGTTTAAAAAAACTCTTAGAAGGTCACTTCTTCTTTCGTTTATTCACTGAAAATGGTTGCAACCACGAACAAAAAGAAGGGTGAATCTCTAAATTCACAACTTCCTTCCAAAACAGTGTGTTTTAAAACTGTCACTAAATGCAGCAAAAATGGAAAAAAGGACGTTCCTCTGGCTCGCTTTCATCCAAGGGCAAAATGGGTAATGTCGAAAATTGGATCGAAATCGATCATTTTGATGCTTTAGACAAATTTTCCGAACATCAAATCGAAACAGCATCTATCCCAGGCTCTTTGATTCAAGTAAGGAAGCAAAGAGTACCACCTATTGTGGTCAGTTGTTCCAAATATGGAGGATTTAGGCAGGAGATCTTGAACTTCATTAGGGGAATCAAGGTCTCCTTCCTAATCGCAAAGAAAGGAGACTGTCGCGTTTTGCCGGAAACTCTTAAATATCGCGAACTTCTTCTCAAACATCTTGAAGAGAAGAAGCACATTTTTTTTACTTATGACGACAAAACTGAACGTTTGTTCAAAGTATTCTTGAAATGTCTCTGAAGTGACTATAAGTCACCTGAAGAGATCAAAAATGGAATAAATAATTTACTTGGATTTTCCCCGGTCCAACTAATCATTATGAAAAAGAGAACCCAATCTGGCATTGTTCGGAAAGGGCTTTCTCAAGAATATTGTTTAATTCACATTAACAAAAAAGATCTAAATAATATTAAAGCTTTAGAAAAATCTAGACTTATGTTAAATGTCCGTGTGACATGGGAACATTTCCAGAAAACAAAAGAGAATTTACAGAACCCCACTCAGTGCCATCGGTACCAAAAGTGGGGTCATGGAACAAACCATTGCCGCATCAATGCTCAATGCATGATTTGCGGAGGTTCTTCTTACGCTAAGGACGTCTGCCTTGTGAAAGAAAATACCAAAAAGTTTGTATGCGCGAATTGCAGGGGCAATCATAAGTCAAATTTTTGGGCTTCCCCGTCGCGTAGGCGAGGCTCGTGCCAGGTAGATGAACGGTAAAGTCCGTTACGATAAGGGTCGTTTCCGGAATTTCGCTAGTAGAGTACCGAAAAATGCTCTTTTTTCAGTTAACGATCGCTTGATTAAGAATCATACCCATAAGAAGATTATAAACACGCTCATTCACAAACTAATTTTATTCCGTCGGTAATTTGAACTCCTCCGCTTTTCATACTATGAGTACCCGTTCAAATTGTTTCGAATCAAATGGAAAAGAACCCTGCCACCACAGGTAACTTCTACTCCGCCTCTTCGTCTACCGAAAATTCTAACGGAAAATCATCAAATAATGTACCCACATCAAGTGATATGTCTCCTCTGATTTCATTTTTCTAACTGTTCAATTGAATCTAATGATAGATGCAATGTTCAAAACCATAATTATGACTGATGCAGTTTAAGTTGGTGTAAAATTTACTAATCAAATTGTTATTGGATTACGTTTTTCTAATGGATCCAATAAGTAATAATTTAAATATTTTAAAATGGAATGCTCGTTTTTTGAATGGTAAATAGGACGAGCTGTTTAATTTTCTTACAGCTAATAACGTGCATATAGCAGTTATTACTGAAACCTATTTGAAACCTGGATCCAAACTCAAAAGAGATCCATTTTTTTTGTTTATCGTAATGATCGATTTGATGAGGCATGTGGGAGAATGACGGGGTTGGTGGTCTGATGGCTACCGCTTCTGCTTCATAAGCAGAAGGTCATGGGTTCAATCCCAGGCCCGTCCCGTTCCTCGTACTTTGTAGTTGTATATCTCTCACTTGCTTTTATCTTCCATTCTAAATATATCACACTCAAACTATTCGTTCATAGCAAACGCTAGAACCAGAGACGGACAAGAAACCGTTTTCCTAACGCTTCCATTCTTTCACGCGCATGCCTTCCTTACGCCTGATTTATAGACAGTCTGCTAACCACAAAAGCAAACCTCCCTGCCATGCCTTCCCCCAATCCATACACTCCCGCATGAACTGGCGTGGCTGCAGTGGAATAATACGGTCTACGTGGGAGCCAGTTCAATGCATCATCAATTCCTCCCCATTCCCCACATTGGTCTGCATTCTGACGTGGCAGGCACCATTGTCGCCTAAATTGTTAACATCACTTTACAAACAAAACTAGATATTGACAATGCTCTTGAAAGTTTAACAAATTCAATTGTTGAAGCCAGGAGCATTGCAATTCCAAAAAATATGAAAGCTCCTGGCGATGATGGAATTTTCTACATCCTCATCAAGAAACTGGCATAAAGTAGCTTATCATTTTAAATTGATATATTTAACAAATGTTTTCAATTAGTATATTTTCCTGACAAATGGAAAAATGCTAAGGTTGCACCAATTTTAAAACCAGACAAAAATCCAGCAGAAGCTTCTAGCTATCGTCCAATCAGTTAGCTTTCCTCCATCAGTAAACTTTTTGAAAAAATCATTTTAACAGAATGATGGCCCACATCAACGAATATTCTATTTTTGTCAATGAATAGTTCGGATTCCGCCATGGAGATTCGACCACTCATCAACTTTTACGTGTAACAAATTTGATTCGTTCCACCAAATCGGAAGGTTATTCTACTGGTCTTGCTCTTCTAGACATATTTAGCCAACTCTCTGAACCCCAGTCGTGTGATAAGTACGAAATCGATAATATCGATTGTCGCAGATAACCATAGCTGTATCCTGCATACATTATCGCTACTTCACGCCCTAGGTGTCCCTAACAAAATGAGGGCGCGCAACAGTGCCAGGAAGATAAAATAAAAGGCAATTAGTCGACGATTACGCAGCACATGTCAACATCAAACAATGACTTCAACGATGACGGCTATGGCATCAGCCATAAATCATCACTTGGCGGCCGCTGCCGTTGTTTTGCGTCCTCGTCGTATCACTTGATCGGGAAAACAGGCGGGAATCCTTCGCTGACATCCGATACAACGTAAGCATATCATATTACCCATGGGGGCTTTCCTAAAGCCTAGTGGTAACGTCCGCATCTACCAAGCAAAGTCATGCTGAAGGTGTTCGGGTTCGATTCCCGGTCGGTTCAGAATTTTTTTTTCGTAAGGAAAATTTCCTTGACTTCCCTGGTATTTTCGTATCTTCCACACAATAAACGAATGCAAAAAAGGGAAATTCGACAAAGCTCTTAGAACACAGCTGACAAACAGACTTTACCCCAATGAGGCCGTAATGCCAAGAAGAAAGAATATCATGTTACTCTTACTCAATCGCTGCTGCCTGTGTCGGGTCTTGTCAGTCGTTGCACCAACACCGTCTGCGATAATACCCGCATGTGTTACGTGTTACTGTTCAAAAGTCATTTTAGACTGCCCATTTGCCTACCATACCCTTCACATCATAGTGCTATGTATTACTGATACAGGTGTGCTTAATCCTCCCTCTCTCTTCAGGAAGTCCCATTTACAGCGTAAGCTGTCTGTTCATAAATAAAGGGGGAGCACTTATGGGCCTTATTTTGCCAGGTATCGATTCGCTTGTGCCCGTGGCGGTGTTCTCATTATCATGCTGAAGCAAAGGTTCAGCGTTTCAGAAATAAATGTGATATATTACTACATGAAGTAGCACTAATTTCGATCAGAAACGAATAACACAGAAATAGCATCAAAAATATAACAGAATGCGTTATAAATTCTAGTCGGTTAGGTGTTAACATACCAAATACAGTAACTCCAAATCCCTTATTAGTACCGTTAAGTCACCAGTCACCGTGCACATATACAAATTCCTACAGAATATTCACACAATTTTCACAAATTATTCTTTTGTCAGCAAAATAACATAAAACTGATGAAATGAAGTAGTTTGTGTCACAAAGCAATTTGAAAAACTTAGTTTATGTAGTCATAATCATGTGAATTCTGTTTGGTAATGAGATTTTTCAACACTCTTAGTAGAAACGCTAAAAAGTCACATTTTTCATTTTAACGATAGAGTATGAAATTTTTCAAAATTTCAACAAGTTTTCACTGTGGATACCATTAGTAAGATGTATTTCATTGTATGAGCAATAAGATTTTATGCAAATTAGATTTTTTATTGTGTTTCAGTCGAAACCCAAATGCACGGTGAATGGATCCTTTTCAATATATATGGTTCCTATTACCGTGCATTAGTGTAAAAGGCATGAAATTATTCGGTAATATTAGATTTATTGTTATGTCGTCATTAAACTACTTCATATTTAGTTTTTGAGTGAACATGGAATGGTTTGGACAATACAGTCAAACCTCTTATAACGATTTTAATGAAAAAATAATTATTTAGCCAATTTTTAAACTTTTGTATGTTTTTATTGTAAATGAAGATTTAAATACTCTTAAAATGAGTGCACACACTACTAGCAATATAATTGCTCCATCAACAACGTTTCTTCAAGATATAAAATTAAATCATGACAAAAACTATACGCACGGTGAATGGAGCACTAGTGTGCACGGTAAATGGTGACATAGAACGGTACGAGGCGACCTTAACATGATATTTCCAAACATAATTTTTGAGTAATTTTTTGTTATACATCACTAGTTTTAGATTTTTCCCTGAATTATTATATAATTGCACGCTACGTAGTGGTATTCTAGTACGCTTTAAATTATTTGGAAAAAATATATAATTTTTTGAAGTGCAAATTTGTCTTAAATGCACGGTGAATGGTAGCTTGACGGTAATTCATCAGCTCAACATCACAGATTTGAAGCTAACCAGCAGGACATAATGATTCAATCAATGCATCCCACGCTCTAGTAACAAAGAGATCTACAATCTTAATTAGTTCCTAAAATAGTCTCATTCCCACACGAATCGAATTATGACGGAATCTATTTTTGTATCTTTTCCCCTTTTTGTATTTTCCTACGCTGGATCCAAGCTCCAGGCAACGTTCAACTTTGTTTACGTTATTATTTAATGGGTTACCGTCTTGCTCTCTAGTATCTTTCGGGTTATTATCCCAACACATGAGAGTCAGTAATCATCGGAACACTTTCTCGTTCCCAGATATGTGCGTAAAAGCGATGAGCTTCCAGTCGTTTCTTCTCTCGATAATCACCAATTTCTCCATTCAGTCAGACCACTACAACTCCTAATACCGTCTGCCAGCTTGGGAGTAACTTTTTCCCGACGAAGACGACAGCTGATTCGCTCACGAATTCATGTTCATATTATTGGGTGTTTATTTTCCACTCACGTTCTTCAAGTATACACCTCAACCTGTTCTATCTTTGGATGGAACGGAGCACGTGGTCTTGTGGGGGGCGGGGGAGACGCTGATGTCAGAAAGGAAAATTTTGATGGTTAATAAAAAGTTAGTGGTTATGTTAGTTTTGTCATAGTTCATAGTTTTGTTCGTTTTCTTCCACGTCTACTTAAGCTTGCAACAAAACGACATGGGTAATATTGTCACGGCAGATTATCACGAGGTGTTAGCATTACTTAATATTTCGAGTAATTAACTCGAATTGAATGGTTCATAAATGTTTTCCAGTCCTCAGATTATACATCAAGCAAACTTTTGAGTTTTATCGGCTTTATCAATTATTTCCCATTTTAATTAACGAGATTTTTAGCTCTGGGCTAGATCATCTCGGGACCAACGGCTTTACTTCCCTTCCGAAGGAAGTAGTCACCATAACCTCTATGTCCTGAGTGACTATCTCGGGGATGAGATTCGATCCCATGTCCTTGGCGATTCTAATCACTACACCAGGCCCGTCCCCCACGGCTCTACCAGTCTTTGAGCTGCTAAAACGATGTTTGCTTCAACTTTCCGACGTTTCAGCGTATATTTCACCTTCTTCAAGGATTTAGAGGCTGCTTTTTGTTGTCTGTAAAGAATGTTTCCTTAGAGTTAAGAAGGAAAAGCAACTGTTGAAGAGCGATAATTAAGTCGAGCTTTTATAGAAAAGCATAGGTGCGGGTGAAAGCTCAACCGTTAATCTTTTTGATGACAAATGTTTTCAAAAATCAGTGAGTGCTACCTATAATGAAACGTCAAAACCGTAGTGAGAGGCCATTTAAAATAGCAGACAATCCCAAATACTAATACATACAACAAAATGCAGCCTCTATATCGTTGAAGAAGGCGAAATATACGCCGAAACGTCGGAAAGTTGGAACAACAGTCATTTCAGCTGCATAAAGACTTTAAGTTTAAGACGAATAAGTTTAACACCATGCCTTCATAGCATTTCATGATATGAATGGTATGGTAAATTATATGGTTTTATTTGATAAAAAAAATCTTCGACGAAATCAAAATCATCTCACATCTACCCAGAAATCACGAAGGTTTCATCTAAGTAAATAAAAATGGAATAGTGTCACGAAATTTCTTAAGAACGAGCTTTTTCATAGTTTTGTTCCCAAAGTGCTCCGACGTGTTTGTGAATTTAAAAAGCACAGGATATTAAACGGGAAAGTCGAAAAACAGGAGTGAACGGGACTGTAATTTTGTATAAGCTGTTTCGTGGCATTTTCCACAGCGTACTTGATGGCAAGACAAAGATTGCCGGGACCACTAGTTCGGTATAAATCTGCAACAGGTTTCAAACTCTAGAATAGCCTCCACGAATTTTCCAAAGAATTTCTCTTGATATTCTTTCAGATATTCTTCAGAAAATGTTCTAGCAATTGATTCAGGAAGTATATATGATTACACGTCCTTAAGAGGCATACAACCATCATCGTTTTAAAAATTTCCAAAATCACTTTTTTGCTCAAAATTAAAGCAATGTTCAAGAAAATTTATAATTGCATTACACTTGCTATATGGACCGCGATGATAGATTTTATTTTATGAGGATTTCGATAAATTTTGACGAAAAACTGTTTTTTTTTTATTTTTGATGATGGCTGATGTTTGATTGAATGATGGATTCTTTCTTGAGCCTTAAGTATTTTTGCAAGAATCACTCTAAAAATCCATTCGGGAATTCTTCCATGAGCAAGAAACAAAAGGCATTTGCCGATTTGTCAACTAAATCCTCAAAAATTCATCTACGAATTATACAGCGTATAATTAACGGCCCAGATAGCCATAGCGGTAAACGCGCAGCTATTCAGCATGACCATGCTGAGGGTCGTGGGTTCGAATCCCTTCGTAAAGGAAATTTTCTCGATTCCCAGGGGATAGAGTATCTTCGTACCTGCCACACGATATACACATGCAAAAATGGTCAATCGGCAAAGAAAGCTCTCAGTTAATAACTGTGGAAGTGCTCATAAGAACACTAATCTGAAAAGCAGGCTTTGTCCCAGTTGGGACGTAACGCCAGAAAGAAGTAGAAGCGTAACAAAAATCAAGGATCAAATTATGTGTCTCTAGTAGGTCTGGAGTCGCTGAGTCTGATGCCGTTCTCAGAAATGTTCCAGCACTTCACAAAATTTAGCTACAAGTTGTATAAAATACTGGTTCCATTGATGTTTACATGAAATTTAAAGTGTGATTTACCAAACTTTTTTTGTAATCTAATTCACCAAACATGTTAAATAGGATCTAAACTTTCAATTTCAGATATAATTTAGTTGAAATTGCACGATAAAACTTTTCTGAACCACCAAAAAATCACTTTTGACCTCAGAAAGTATAATAAACATTGTTGATAAGTAGGGTAGATGTACCAATAGTGGAGGTACTAAGCACTATTAAACTGCATTTAACCGCCTAAATTCAAGAAGCGCAATTAATGTACATGTTAGTGTTGTAACGGGAAGAAACGACCATTGGCTTAATGAGAAAAAATATTTCATCGCAGTAATCCACGGCATGTCAGTGAAAAATAATACCTCCACTATTGGTTCACTGTTCTTTTAGTTGCGGTATATTTTTAATTTGTGTTCCTATAGTTGCGGTATCCGTGAGTTTCTTATGGGATCCTCCACTATAGGAACACTTTACCGCAACTATTGGTACACGCAATAACAGTTTTAGGAAGTTTAGTGATATTTCATCAGTTTTGAAGCAATTTGAACGCTCTTTTCAACTACTTCGTGTATCAACAAGCCAATACGTCGATTGGCAGTGTCGGTTATGTGGCTAATTTAATGAAATCAGTGAAAACGGCACTACCGCAACTATAGGAACACCCACAACTAAGGGAACACTTACCCTATTGTTATATACATGACATTTGAATTCTATTGCAAACAAACCAAATAAATTGCCATACAAGCTGGTAAACTTGCATGCAAGTTGGTTGAAACAGTCAAATTTTGCATTTTCAACAGTCAATGTCTCAAAAACTAGACGCGCTATGATATTTTGAAAACGGCAATGGATTCAGCAACCCAGCAAGGAATCACTTAATGAATTGCTCAAGAAAGTTTTGCAAAGAATCAACCAAGCATACTTTCAGGGCTGGTAGCGGTCAGATAACCAAATAATAGATACTTTAGTGACCAAAATTATCAACTAAAAAGGACTAGAAGCACGTTCTTTGTGAGTATTAACAAAATTTCATATTTTATGCATTTATAATGTAGGGAACTGCAGTAATTTGAAATAATTATTAACAGTTATCTGTTCGGGACAAGACTTGATTGATCATAAATGGACCATAAGATGGCACATTGGAGATTTCACTTCACATTTTTTACGAGACGATAGCTCGGCATACTATTTTAACTCTACTACTATTTTCAATATCTGACTTCTATGAACCCTGGAAAACAAACTCGTGAGAGACATTTAAGCGAAATTCTTATTAATGAGAAATTGACTGGTCAAAATTCATTGAAGGTTTTAAAGTGGATAAACAAACCAAACTACTTGAAGATTTTTTTACAAACTTATAAAATAATTCGACCGAAATGTTTCGCTTGTAGACAACATTAAGGATTTCTAAGTTAAAAAATCGTGGAAAGATGATAAATTTACTCAGGATGAATTTATAGCAAAATTTCTGAAGAATAAAACCCTTCTGCATTGCATTGCATTGAATGCGTTTGCAAAAATGTAAAAGGCAGTTTTCTTCCGAATGGATAAAAAAATTTAAACTTCCATTTCTTCATTTTGTCAGTTTAGGTAAATGGAAGTTCTTGTTTTCGTGATGTGTTGACCTATCGGAAGAAAACTGCTTAAAACCACTTAAAATATCTGCATTTCAGCTGAATGTTTCAACACGTTTTTACCTGTTCTACGACCCTACAAATGAAGCATTTTGTATACTTAGATTATAAAGCAAATAGTAAAGCTTGAAATCGTTCATTAAAAAAATCTGTGTGCATTTGATGCAATTATGTTGCGGAAATCCATGATCAGGTGGATTTGACGCAAGAGAATCACCACTGATATCACTATTGGTTGATAATTATTGTCAAACAATGTTCAAGCATTCATTATTGTTGATAACGCCCCGTCAGCAGATTAGTCATCGAAGCGCACCGCCAGTCTATGACCCCGTTTTGTTTGTCGTATGGTGGTAGATGTAGATGTAGGTGCACGATATAGCATATATAGAACAAAATGAATTAGAAACAATAGTTCTTACCTAAAAGTCTCCTAAATTGATAATGAATTTCTCTAAAATTACATAAGCTACCTTAATGTACCTACATGCTAATTACAAGCAAATCTTAGTTACTACTTACTATCCAAAGGGTGAGAAGTTATTGCTAAACAACATAAATATGATAATGACTACAAATCTTAAGCTATATGGGATCCCATGGGAACCTTAACCACTAGAAAACAGATCGGATCAATCTCTAGAAAACGGATCGACTAAATTACTCCTTGCCTTCTGCAAAAGACCTGTGGCCTGTAGGAAGGGTGAGCATAACTTAACACATATCTAAAGCATATTCTGAACACAAATCTATAAACAGATTCCCACGTCCATACAGAAACATACCACGGAATCCGACTGTGTTAGCACCGTGCATAGGTAAGACTTTATATCTAATAGAAAGCATTGACTTCTATATAGTACAACTTAAACCTACAGACTACCCACAAACTAGAGTGTAGCTCTATCGCAAGAGAGGGATTCCACGGAGGCATGCAAGTCGATTCTGATCGACCATTTCAAAAATATCTGAAACTTTGCACAGTTTTTCAGTTCCATCTAAATCGTCATTTTCCGATATCAAATCTTCAAGTTGAGTCACGACTAACTTTTCAAAAGGGTGTATGTGAAAATGGTTCAAAAATATTCAAAAAGCTGCACAGCAAAAACGGTTCGTTCGATTGTTAGACAACTAAAGAAACAAAGTTAGACAACTAAATAAAGATTCCAAAAAAAATGCACACAGTAAAAAAAATTTTTTTTTGCGTTAAAAACATCATTTTTGTCACAAAAACTCAAATATCTCAAAACCCTATCGGAATACCAACGTGATTTTTTGAGGAAAAACTTTCCATTATATTAGCTATCTACCATAAAAATTGGTGATGGTAAGCCAATAAACAAAAAAGTTATGACATTTCAAATATTTCACAAATTTGACACTTAGTGAAAAAAATTTTTTTTTCATTGTTTTTTTTTTAAGGACCGCAGTTTGTTGCTGATTTTTTTGTTAAGGGTACCACATGAGGTTAACAAGTTGTTTTCATGATATTTTATTTAATTATTCATAACTATTATAGCATCTATTAGAAAGTTAGTCGCGATCCAGTGTTGTGATCTAAAGTCTTGATAGTGTCATATTTTTATTGTACGTAACTGTAGAAAAATTCTCTCAATAGTGTTGAAACCTTTTGATAAAAGAAACCTATAAGAAATCTAATATTGAAGACAAAAGCTACAAAAAAGTTTTCTATACAGGTATACGACTAGTTTACCTGCAAAAAGTTTACCTCGTAGAGAACAAGGCGGGTCTATACCCAGGTGATCTAGTATACGTAAAGCAGGTCGGTTTTCTCGGCGCTGGTTTTCTCCACAAAGTTAAAATCTGATTACACCTGGGTATAGACCCGCCTTGGTAGAGAATAGACTTTGTTAATCATATTTGCGAGAAAGCGAGTAACTTCAACAACATCAAAAACATGATAGGTACATACCATGAACATACTCACGAAAAAGCTAAAAATATACTACCACTATGGTTATAAAAGATTTAATTGTAAATTTTTTCTTCAGTCAAGCAAACGACACCAAACTAGTCAGTAAAAACTTAAAAGTGATTTTGTTTATTAAAATCTAACGAGCAGCATGAGTAGTCGCTTTCTCAACTGTTGCAGGCCGTTTGCAGAAAAAAAAGTGTTCGAAAGAGCTACGAAATCTCACCGAAAGCACCATAGATAAACTGAAAGCGGCTGGTTATGCTTCAATGTCTACATTGAATACAAATTTACGCATTTGTACGTCCTGCCGTTTAAACGTTGACAAACGGCAACCTGTACATCATCGGTGGATCAGGTTGCAGGAAGTTCGAAAACAACAACAACTGAGGAATTACTAGATGCACCGACAACAACTGAGGAGTTACCAGAAGTACCAAATGCAGATAGTCTTGCCACGGTACCATCAGCGACATCTGTTTCAACAAATCAATCAGAAGATGAGTGCATCCAGAAGGTCAATATCGAACGCTTCAACGAAGGGATAGCTGGAAAAAAAGTGACTCCGATTAAATGGACGAAGATGGGTTACGTCAATTATCCCGAGAAAAAATACCGTGAAATCAACGAAGCTGTACGAAGAAACCTCTTCAAATTAGGACCTGAGGATGTGGAAAATACAGACTACGATGAGGTAATTATGAATATGAAGGAAAGGTTCTCGAATCTAGCCACGACAAGGAAATAAAAATTATTGATTTTGTCGATGCTGCCAAGCTCGTGGTCTATTCAAGACGCCATTGATGAGTTCAAAACCAATAGAAACACAGCAAAAGAGGCAAAACAATTCAAAAATAACTGTCTTGCAACCAAAAATGCTAGGTCGAGTACTTCATTAACAGATGAGACAAAAGAAAAAATAATTCAATATTTTGAAGACGATGAAGTAAGTAGAGCTATGCCTGGCCAAAAAGATTGTGTATCTGTAAAAAAAGATGGAAAGCGTCAAGCAATCCAAAAACGATTAATGATGACTACTTTGAAAGAAGCGTATACACGCTTCAAGGAAATTAACGAAAATATTAAGGTAGGTTTTTCCTCATTTGCAAGCCTTCGTCCAAGGCAATGCAAGCTTCTATCCAATTCAGGAACACATAATGTTTGTGTGTGCACAACACACGAAAATATTAACCTAATCTTACATAGTTTGAAAAGAATCAATTTATCAAAGGATATTAAAATGTTAACTGGTAGTCTTTTGTGTGAAAATACAACATCAAATTGCTATCTACGATCTTGTTCGGATTGTCCAGATTCTTCATCATTGGAAAATACTTTATTCGCTGAGTTTGAAGAAAATTATATTGATCAGTTATCATTTGAGCAATGGGTGACCACGGATAGGTGTGACCTAGAAACTATTGTAAAACCTGTAGATGAGTTTGTGTCATTTTTTTGCTTGAAATTAGAAAGTTTAATTCCTCACGACTTTATTAAAACAGAGCAATCCCGCTTTTTAAAAAATACGAAAAATACATTACAAGATGGTGAATTTTTAGTCATTTGTGATTTTTCTGAAAACTATAGCTTTGTATTGCAAGATGAAGTGCAGTCCCATCACTGGAACGTACAACAAGCTACAATTCATCCATTCGTTATTTATTTCAATGGAAGTACGCAAATTGAACATTTTAGTTTTATTGTAATTTCCGAAGATTTAAGACACGACTCAGTATCTGTAAATTTGTTCATTGCCAAAATGATTAACTTTTTACGCGTTGATAAGGATAAAGAAATCAGAAAGATATATTTCATGTCTGATGGAGCAGCATCGCAGTACAAAAACCGTAAGAATTTTTCGAGCCTATGTCAATTTAAATCAAAATACGGAATTGATGCAGAATGGCATTTCTTTGCTACGTCACATGGCAAAGGTCCTTGTGATGCTATTGGAGGAACCATAAAGTGCATAGCCACAAGAGCAAGTTTAGCCAAAGAACGTGAGCATCCAATTAAAACTGCAAAAGAACTATTTGATTGGGCGAATCGCAGAAAAGAAGAAGATTTAACAAAATTATCATTTTGTTTTACTACTACTGAAAAGTACGAATTAACGGCATCAGAGCTCAGCGAGCAATATAATAACGCGAAAACGATCCAAGGAACCCAAAAATTTCACTGTTTCATTCCATTGTCAGAAAATAAAATTAAAGCAAAACTATACTCGAACTGTACTGATAATGATGCAAAAGTGTTCGATATTGTAAAAAAATTGAATAACAATAAATAAATAAGTATTAATAAAATGTTTTCATGATCTCATAACGCATACCCAAATCCAAAACGTTTGAAGTTTATATATAACATTTAGAAACTCATCGATCATACTCTAAAAACAATATCCTGGTAGAAAAAAAAATTATTTTCGTATAATCTGTTAATTCATTTTAATTTATGCATATATACATATACATATAATATTTATACATATACATAATATTTATACATATAATATACATAATACTAATGAATACATGAAAACGACTTGTTTAATTCACGCAAGGCTCTTAACAATGAAATCAGCAACAAACTGCGGTTCCCGTAATAATTTACACCGAAAAAAAATTTTTTTTTCTACTAAATGTGAAAATAGTGACATGTTTGAAATGTCATAACTTTTTTGTTTATTGGTTTACCATCACCAAATTTTTATGGTAGATAGCTAATATAATGGACCGTTTTCCCTCAAAAAATCACGTTGGTATTCCGATAGGGTTTTGAGATATTTGAGTTTTTGTGTCAAAAATTATGTTTTTCAATGCAAAACAAAAAAAATTACTGTGTGTATTTTTTTTTGGAATCTTTATTTAGTTGTCTAACAATCGAACGAACCGTTTTTGCTGTGCAGCTTTTTGAATATTTTTGAACCATTTTCACATACACCCTTTTGAAAAGTTAGTCGTGACTCAACTTGAAGATTTGATATCGGAAAATGACGATTTAGATGGAACTGGAAAACAGTGCAAAGTTTCAGCTCAATAGAAAAAAATTAATTAAAAAATTTACCAAATTTTGGTGCTGTTGCTTGGAATCACTCAAGAGTTCTAAACGATATACAGACAAGAATCACTAAAAGTAAGTCTTTATAGAAACGTATTTTTTGTATAGAAGTTGCTAACCAACGTCGTGGAACAAAAATATATTGAATCAAGGGTTAATCAATGGAAGGTGTATAGCTCATTTGTTGTAAATCTAATGTAATTCTGAATTACTCGTTTTTAAAGTCCTAGAAAAGTTTCTGACAAACTTTTTTGGATTTTGATTTTTTTGGTGGTTGTCTCTAGCTAACCTTCCAGAAGAGTTTTGATGTTGTTCTTTCCATATCCGCAGATTACTAGTATTTTTTCAGCTGTCAGCTTTTGGTCCTGGTCTTCATTGAAATTTTATTTACACGAAATTCAGCCCAAAGTGGCTTCGTTAATTTTGCCAGAATCTTCTCGAAAACTATTCCCAATTTTCCGTTGGAAAAGTGTACGAAATATTCACCTGATTTCTTCCAAAAACTCCAGAAATACCTATCTTTCGTGATACTTCGATTTCCAAATTACACTGTGCCATTATAATAACTAATATCGATTGACGATTGCCCCATCTGGGTAAAGTTTAAAAAAAATATATCTTTTTCTTTTATTATCATCAGATTACGAAAATAGTAACTTAAGTGACCATTTTGCTAAAAAGTGACTTTTAGCTACTTTTTGTTACAAATAATTTCTCTTTAATGAATGTTCGAATCCTCTGAGCAGAATCTCAAATAGAGAAACTTTAAAGTAGATGGAGTACCGTGTACCTTTTAATTCCGCTCCTAAATGCTTATCTTTGACAGATACGCGTATTTCGACTACCACTTGCAGTCTTCTTCAGTGTTTAAGTTTGTACCTAAGAAATATAAACGAGATTGAATACATAGGTAGATAGTTAGGGATTTGTATAATTATTATTTATCCCCCTTTTCAATTCTGACCAAGACATGACAGGTATACTCCTGTCGAAATTTTTCCTAGGTAGTTTGATTGTGTAGGTACTTATCTGGTGTTAGTATTTAAGGTAGAGAGATGCGACGATTTCTTCAGTGGATACGAGTAACTGACACTGAAGAAGACTGCAAGTGGTAGTCGAAATACGCGTATCTGTCAAAGATAAGCATTTAGGAGCGGAATTAAAAGGTATATGGTACTCCATCTACAAATAATTTGTTTTTAGTGACCAGGACGAAAAAAGTAAAAAAAGCGACTCGCTACCAGCCCTGAAATATGATTTTTTTAAGAATTTTAAATGTTTGTCGAAAAAATCTATTTATATACCACACCTCCAGAAATTCATAAACACGTTTTCCAGAAAACTACCTTAAATATAATGATGATCATCTACTTATATGTATTCTACTAAACAGCTCGAAGATTCATTACCTTAAATATCTTTAAGAATAGCAACAATTTATTTACGATGGAGTGGCCACAGAACTTTCATTTTTGAATCCTTACATATTTCATCGAAAGAAAAAATAAATAAAAACCTGCTTCTCACGTAACATGTAACGACTATTAGAAGGAGATCAGCTCTAGAAATTCTATCAAGATTTTTTTCAGAACTTCTTTGAAAGTTCTTGAAAGATTTTTGTACAGAATATCTTCAAAAGTTCAACCTTAGTCTTCACAAAGTGTTACATATATCACTCAAGATTTTCGTTCAGAATCTCTTTATGAGCTCATCCAGCAATTCCTCAAAGAATTCTTCAAAAGATCCTGTTTAGAAAGTTCTCCAGAAATAACATCTGATATTTATTAATAAATTCATACAGTTTACCTTCCACAAACCACTTAGAAAAATCCCAAAAAAAAAATCGTTTATTATCTATATCCGCTTGAAGAATTCCTGTATGAAATCGCCATAGGAAATTTCCACCATTAGAGGAAGGAATGGCTGCTGGAAATTGGATCGCATTTATAAAGGGCATTAAAATGTAATCACCTAATAAAAATAGTAAAGTAGAACGAATTAGTTGGAAATTAGATATGGGCGATCTCCTGTAAAATATCCAGGATGAATTCCTATAATGACTGCTTGCGGAATTGGTGGGAAAAATTTTTGGAGGAGTTTACGGTTAATCACCGGAAGAATTTTCGAAACGACTTCTGGGCGAATTTCTGAGGGGAGCGTTGAAGGAGCCCCTGACTGTGTTCAATGAAGTCATGAGAATCAAAATCTCAAACATTTTTTTTTACAAAAAAACACATGGAAACCCATAAAAATTCCACAAACGTTAACACTAATCCCTAAACTCCGACATTGAAGGACTCATGATGATGAATACAACACAAGTTGACTAATAAATGACAGAACATCGCATTCATCGAGTGAACTAAGGAAATTATCATCTCTACCCACAGCTTATTTTTTTTTTTCATAACAAAAAAATCATTCAAATCGCGATAACTGTTTTGTTTCTCGATATTTTTGCACTATTTTTTCAAAATTTCTCAAAAAACTCTATTTTCATTTGTGGCTGCTTGGGCACGTCAGGAGTTAATCATCAATATTAACCTCCTTTTCCCGAGCAGCCTAGATAGCCGCGTAGTGTCGGTAGCGGTTGTTTCAACTGGCTAAGAATTAACACTACGGATTGCCTGTTCCGGTGGTAAAAGTCCACCTCACAGGTGACCCCTAATTTATGGTGTGATGCGTACCGTGCCTAAGAATGAATGGTTAGGGGGGTCTAAATAAAACCTAACCGCAAACGGAGCCTGTGGGGTACCAGGGCGCCCTCCACAGTATTGAGTCCTTCCTGTGCTACCCGGAGCAATGGTGCAGGTGACCTTGTGTTTCTCCGAGATAATCGGCTGCCCTTCTTCAGTCTCTATCTTGAGGCTTAATAAGGGTGGGATTATGAATATGTTGACATTTAATTTAAATTATCACCTATATGGATTCGCATTATGCGTTTTACACAGTGTATTCTGTGCTCTTTCGCCTTTGGCGACTTTAAATAGATACCGATCTGGTTTTTTCGTTGCTGGTCTTTTTCGTGCTGAGATTGCAAAAAGCTTAATCCTGCCTAGTTTGGGTAGTGGCTACGGTTAGGTTAGCTCAGATCAATCTTCAGCATAAAAGAACAGCAACGATCAATCTTTGCAGACTCATGCAAAATGGTGCAGCCCAAGTGGCGCTAGTTCAAGAACCCTACTTTCGTAGAGGGAACTTCTATCTAGGTAACCTTGTGGACCCAGTTTTTGCTACTTTTAGCAAGCTTGAAATGGCAAACTCGCGCTCCATGCCCCGCGCATGCGTGCTCGTTAATAAAGCAATCGTTGCTACACTCATTTCTGAGTTAACTACCAGAGATGTATGTGCTGTCACAATCGATGTTTCTGTTGGTGACCTCAACAGGAAATACGTCTATTGTTCGGTATATTTACCACATGATGAACCATCCCCAACGGATGACTTCAAACGAGTTGTCGTACACTGCGTAACAAAAGGCCTTCCGCTGATTGTGGGCAGTGATGCCAATGCTCATCACATCATCTGGGGCAGCTCGGATATCAATTTGAGAGGCTCCAGTCTGATGGAATACTTAAGTAGTACAGACCTTGGATTACTTAACATAGGCAATCGCCCAACCTTCATGGTTTCTAATAGAGAAGAAGTGTTAGACATAACGCTCTGCTCGAATAGAATCAGTCACGAGTTGACGAATTGGCATGTATCAGATGAGGAATCATTATCTGATCATCGCTACATCTTCTTTGAACATTCAAATGTAACTGCGCAGACTTTGCGTTTTAGGAATCCCCGGTCAACAAACTGGGAACTCTACATTGAATTGGTTGCGACCAAATTTCATGGATATTCTCCGTCCATTGAAAATCCAAGTGATCTGGATGATGCCGTTGATACTACAACATCCTACATTATGGAAGCTTTTGAAGAAGCATGTCCTCTGCGGTCTGTAAAGACTACAAGAGGGACCCCATGGTGGAATTCCGATCTGACTAGACTTAGGAAACAATGTAGAAGGAGTTGGAACAGACGCCGTTCAGCTGGATCAGAGTCGTTCAAGTCAGCTCGCAAGGCTTACAAGAAGGCTCTTCGTTCTGCTGAACGATCCGGCTGGAAAAACCTTTGTACAAATGTTTCCAGTTTGAGTGAAGTCAGTCGGTTGAACAAAATTCTTGCAAAATCTAAGGATTTCCAAGTGAACGAAATTCGCTTACCTAATGGTGACTTTACTTCTTCCGATGAAGAAGTTTTAGAATGTTTATTCAATACACACTTCCCCGGATGTGTGGACATAGCATCTACGGATGAATCAAATGTCTTTTCATGTAGTTACGAGTCTCTGGCCTCGGCTCGCAGTATCGTAACTACTGAATCGATTCAATGGGCACTTAATAGTTTTGCTCCTTTCAAATCTCCAGGAGCGGATGGGATTTATCCTGTTCTGCTCCAAAAGGGATTTGAGTTTATCAAACATGTTTTGAAAAAGCTACTTGTAAGCAGTTTTGCTACCGGGTACATTCCCAAATCCTGGCGTGATATTACTGTAAAGTTTATCCCAAAAGGAGGACGTGCGTCGTATGAGGAAGCGAAGAGTTTTAGACCAATCAGTCTGACCTCTTTTCTTCTGAAATGTCTGGAACGGATTATCGATCATCACATCCGTGATGTTTATTTGGCAAACATGCCTCTTCATGTGAATCAACATGCTTACCAATCTGGAAAGTCCACTGTGACTCTTTTACACAAAGTTGTATACGATATCGAGAAAGCATTCGCTCAGAAGCAATCGTGCTTGGGTGTTTTCTTGGATATTGAGGGTGCCTTTGATAACGTGTCTTTCGATGCCATATTGGAAGCCGCACGAAACCATGGGCTACCTACAATGATTACCAATTGGATTCATCAAATGCTCAAAAACCGACATCTCTTCTCGACATTGCGTCAATCAGCGATTCGAAAATTGAGTGTTTGCGGATGCCCCCAAGGGGGAGTCTTGTCACCACTTTTGTGGAATCTCGTAGCAGATACGCTATTGAGGCAACTCAATAATTGCGGTTTTCCAACTTATGGATTTGCCGACGACTATCTAGCTCTGATAGTTGGTATGTGCATAAGCACCCTATTCGACCTGATGCAAAGTGCTCTTCAGGTAGTCGAGAGTTGGTGTCGCCAATATGGCCTTTCGGTTAACCCGAATAAAACATCTATTGTTCTTTTTACGGAAAGACGAAACCGCGATGGAATTCGACCTTTACGTCTTTTTGGCACTGAGATTAATGTGACTGATCAAGTAAAGTATGTCGGAGTCATTCTAGATTCCAAACTTTCATGGACACCTCACATTGATTTCAGAGTCAAAAAAGCTTGCATGGCCTTCGGTCAATGCCGGCGAACCTTTGGTAAAACTTGGGGCCTCAAACCCAAATATATCAAATGGATTTACACAACAGTTGTTCGACCAATATTGGCATATGGATGTCTTGTGTGGTGGCAAAAGGGCGAAGTGAGAACAATCCAATCAAAATTGGGCCATCTCCAAAGGATGTGCTTGATGGCGATGTCTGGTGCGTTCTCTACAACTCCCACAGCAGCGCTCGAGGCCCTTTTCGACGTTGCGCCACTACACATATATCTTAAACAAGAAGCACTTTCTTGCTCTTACCGTTTATGGGTACTGGATCTACTGGAGAAAAATCCAGTGAATCGTAGATCTACACACACTTCGTTGTTTCCACTTTTGGTGAATTGGGACAAAATTGTCCTTGCTCCAAGTGATCTCACAATTGCTTGTAACTTTCCTTACAGGACATTTACCACACAATTCCCTTCACGGGAAGAGTGGACGTCTGGCTATTTGGAAACAAGTATATCAAACAATATAGTATGTTACACTGATGGCTCCCTTCTTGAAGGTAGAGCTGGTGCAGGAGTATATTCTCGTGAGCTAAGGCTGAATCAGTTTTACTCACTTGGTAGAAACTGCACCGTTTTTCAGGCGGAAATATTTGCTCTTATGTGTGGAGTGCAATCAGCACTTCAACAGCGCGTAATGGGTAAAGTCATATACTTCTGTTCAGATAGTCAGGCTGCTATAAAAGCTCTCGCTTCGGCCAACTCAAGGTCGAAGCTTGTTATCGCATGTCGAACTCAAATTGAGGAACTGAATTCAGTCAACTCTGTAAACCTTGTATGGGTACCTGGCCATTCTTCCATCCATGAATTGGCTGATGAGCTAGCTCGCGATGGAGCATCGCATGACTTCATTGGCCCTGAGCCGGCTATTCCAATTTCGAAGTGCTGGGTGAAGCTTCAGATAAACTCTTGGGCGGCAACTCAGCACAAGCAATATTGGAATAGTTTGGAGTCGTGTCGTCAAACAAAATTGTATATTACTGAGCCATCTCCAAAGGTGGCGAAGTATTTAACAAATCTGTCAAAGCAGAATTGCAGTCTCTTGGTCAGAGCGTTGACAGGCCACTGCCGACTCAACTATCACATGGCAAATATTCAGCGTGCTGACTCATTTGTGTGTGATAGTTGTGACTCCGATTATGGAACTTCGTATCACCTGATATGTAACTGTCCAGTTTTTGCGCAAATGCGATTCCAATTACTTGGTAAACACTTATTAAGTGAAACTGAATACAGAAGCCTGAATCTTCAGGACATCCTGTTATTCTTAACCCGCTGTGGTAATGAGCTATAGGCTCTCTTTACGCTCACGCGTTTTGCAGTGCCCTTTTTAGGGCGCTGTTCGAACCCATTGTGGTATGGAGCTACATGCTCTCATTTCGCTTATGCGATCTTCCCTCTTCAAGGGACCCACTCCTATTTCCTCCCATCTTTCCCTTCCCTTTCCTCTCCCATCGGGTAGATGATGAAATAGGCTCAAATATGGCGATGGCACAAATCTCCCAACTGGTGGGGAACGTGCCTTTGGAGCCGGCCTTCTGATACCTGATACCTGATACCTGACTAATAAATGACAGAACATCGCATTCATCGAGTGAACTAAGGAAATTATCATCTCTACCCACAGCTTATTTTTTTTTTTTCATAACAAAAAAATCATTCAAATCGCGATAACTGTTTTGTTTCTCGATATTTTTGCACTATTTTTTCAAAATTTCTCAAAAAACTCTATTTTCAGAATTTGTATCGATATTGACCATCAGCCATCTAGTTTTAAAAATAATTCGATATTTCTTGGGGCACCGATACTTCCCATATACATTTTTTGACTGCCATTTTGTGTTTAGTCAATTTATCAAAAAAAACTTAAATGGCAGGTAATAAGGAACAAACAAATCGATTGAGTTGTTTCAAAGAAACCAAAAATTAAAATATGATGTTTTTGAAATTTTCAAGATCTTTTTCGACCTGAGTGGTACCAAAAACAAAAATGCTCATAACTCAAACAGTTGCACCAATTTGTTTCATTTTTCACAGCAGACGCTCATCAAAGTATTGTTTCGAAAAGCGAATCGCCGAACAAACAAAACATTCCGTAGCCTGAGATATTTACCGGGGTTTCGGCTACGCATCGGTCCCCCAAGAAATTTTAGAATAGCAGATGATAGAGCAAAAGTAGACAAGTTTTTAGAGAACTTGTGAAAAATGATGCAAAAATATGGAAAAACAAAAAAGTTGAAAAAGTTTTTACGATTTGAATATTTTGTTGTGGTGAAAAACTGATGCTGCTAGTAGACGGGTTGATTTCTATCAATTTTGACCAGATTTGCAAACAATGAACGGTCTGATTATTTATACAGTAATCAACAACATTGAAAACGTCCATACTATAAAGCAAAAATTTAAATTACAAAAAAAAGGTTGATGCCAATCACAAATTTTCTTAAGTATTACCAGTGATCATTGAAATTAAATAAAATCTAAAATACTTGCCAGAATTGATAACTCCGTACAAGATTTCAAAACTATCGGCAATGTTCGAAGAATTGCTGGATGAATTTTTTGGGATATTGTTGGAGAATTCCTTGATTGTTTTTAATCCCTCTACCGGCAGCTTCATTTTTTACTGCTAAAAATATATTCAAATCACGATAACTTTTTTGTTTCTCAATATTTTTAAACCATTCTTTTGCAAGTTCTTGAAAAACTATTCTAGTTTCAGAATATGTATCGATATTAACAATTTGTCATCTAGATCCGGAGATATTCCAAAATTCCTTGGGGGACCGACGCGTAGCGATAACTCACATAAATATCTCAGGCTGCAGAATTTTTATCGTATTCGGATATTAACTCCTCGGAATGATACATTAATGCGAGTATGTTGTGAAAAAATGAAGCAATTTGGTGCAGTCGTCTTTGAGTAATGAGCATTTATGTTTCTGCTACCATGCTGGACAAATAAAGATCTTGAAAACTTTGAAAATCCTCATATCGTAATTTTCATATTTCTCCAAGAATACTGAACCGATTAGTCTGATTTTTTCAGGGTAGCTCCTTATTACCTGGTATTGTATAGTACACATTTCATTTTTTTGATTAATTGACCAAAAACAAAATGGCCGCCAAAGACATTTTATATGGAGAATGTCGATCCCCCAAGGAACATCGGATTATCTTCAAAACTGGATCACCAATTATAATATTTTAGGGGCATCTCGAACTTTCAACGGATTCTGGAGGATGTCAGAAGATTCCTAGTGGACATGGTTATGAAATTGGTTATTGAGAATTGAGAATTTCTAGCGCATCATGTGAATTCCTAGCGTGATACTGTGGATTTCTTGTGGTATTTTGACTATTTCTGGGAAAATCTTGGGGATTTTTAAAATGTGGTAAGTTTTAGTGGTAAACTGAAAATAACAAACCTTTTAAAATGTTCATCGGAGACTTGACAATTTTCAGCATAAACACAGTCGAATCTTAAAGTGTCAAATCCTATCAGAATCCTATTCGAATGGGATCCTGTGGATTCCTAGCAATATGCTTCAGAGTCTGGATATGTACTGCATCCAGTATTGTATTGCAACCCTGACATCCAGTCTGCAAAAATATTGAGCGATTAGTACTATTATTTTACTGTAGAAACTTAAGAAACATAATTTCTTAGAAAATACTTCGAAGTTTGTCAAAGACGTTTTCGAGAAATTCCTTCATGATTGAAATATTTATAACAGTTTCCTTCAGGAGTTTTATAAACAGTTAGCCTAGAAGTACTTACAAGATTTTTTCCAGTGCTTCCACCGAACAGAACAGAACAGAATAGAATAAAGTAGAGTAGAACAGAATAGAATTGAAAACAAAAGAATAGAATAGAATAAAATTAAATCCTAATAGAGTTATGATAAACGCTTCAGGAATATTTGTGCATTTCCTGTTCCTGCATATGAGCTACAATGAAATTCTGCATCTGCAAAATTTTTCGAGACAGTCCATCTAGAATTAAGAAAAAGAACGATATCAGAATAGACTAGAAATTACTTAAACATATCGACGAAATCTGACTAACGTGATTTACTTCGTTGCCAACATCTATGATTTAAGAGGTTAAATTGCTTAACCCTATCTCCTAACTTCAGAGTCGTACGATTTATAACGCCTCCTTAGGTTAGCAATAATCATAAATCAAACCAACACCATTTCCAACGAAAAAATTGCTCATTTAACAGACGACCCAACCCAAAGTGGTGTTTCGAGTCTAGTCTATCTGTCTATCCCGGGGTCAATCGATGGAAACGAAATACCCTTCTTCATGTTCTTGGCCCTACATTTCAACTGGGAAACAAAGCTTGTTACTCATCTGAATGTTCTATAAATTTTTCCACAATACTTAACCTACAAATTCTTAGCAAAAGATATAATTTTTGCATTTGTATTTCAACCAAGGAAATTTAATTGACGAAAAGACCTTGCATAACCAGAAGACGAATCCTGGCTGCCTTAAGCATGGATTTCCTTTGAAGACGCTAAGGAATTGCCCATCTACCTCATATGAATATAATATTCAGAAAATATTGATAGACCAAACAGCAATGAAAACTTTTGGACACATGAAGAGTCTTAGATTTCAAATTTTTTGTTTTCCTAAAAGTTGAATCTTTTGTGGATCTGAGATTCTGACAATTTAACATACGTGATTTTTGAACAATCCCACCGCCAGGAAGCCTAACAAATTTATGAAAACGACACTTCATGCGATAGAATATCCCCTGGAACTGGTTCGATGAATCACTAAGCTGGATTAGTTGGGAGCTTCGTTTTGAATGAATGAAACAAGACAAACAATGACTGCCAACGCAGGTCAACTAATTGGACAATTTTCTACACAGAGTCATATGGACAAAGTGTGCGAACAAATGTTACCTAAAAAAAAGCTGAATGAAACCATCGTCCTGTTTTTTTTTTCTGCTTCCTATTTTTGCACAGTTAAAACAACAATTACGATAGATTCTAGTTTGGTGGTGGTGGGGCAGGTGGACTTCCTCGGCTCGGTCAGTTTTTTTACGCTCCAATTGCAATTTCCGGTGCAGTTTCGAAGTTTTAAATTTAATTAGAAAACTGGAAGGATTCGCACATGTGGAAACGAGCAGCAGCAGCATCATGCAATCAGGATGTGTGCTTTTTGTGAGGTCGTTCCGTTCTACCTATAGATACAGTATTGGACAATACATTTGCAACTTTTTTATTATTTTTCGTACAAAATGGTCAAAGGAGATTGGGCAAATCTGGGCCCGGAATGTACACAGATGACTCATATGTCATTTGAAAGATCTGAATGATACAAGAAAAAGTTGGTATGGGGTCAACAATATCCGTCGTGGGAGAAAAAAGTTATTCCGCATGGTTTAAGATAGTTTTCTTTGTATTTTATTATATTTTTGCTATATTTTTTATCGATTACAAATGAAAACATATATTTTTCTGCACCTATATGATGATTAGATGTTCTATGTTTTAAAGAAGTGAATTAGGACTTTGATTCAAAGATGAAAAACATTACATGTTAGACCGTAATAACATTAAAAATCATGTTAAATTACATTTGTTTCAGTAAAGTTTTCTTCCAGACCCTGCTATCCACATTATACTAATCACAATTCCTGACTGTTTTTTAACCGACCTATACCTATATTGTTCGTAATAAGGTTTACGACTTGTATTCTAAAAAAGTCAGCCTCATTCGATGAAAAGTAATTGGGAAACAGTGGTGAAAGAAAAGTGTGTGGTGTCTTATAAAAGAACTGACTGTTTTGTTTTTGCTGAAGTAAATATTTCTTCAGGACGAATTTTACGAAGAGATCAATAAAACCATCAGCTCAACCCACTCAACCTCAATGAACAACATCAGCAACATCAAAAAACGTTGAATGTGAGTTGCAATGCTTATAGCTAAATGCTACGCAGTAACATATGCGTAGTTTTAGGATTTCATGGGTTTAAATCAATGGCAATCTAGCTCACTAGTATAAACCATCTCGCGCTGTATACCGCATACGTGGATGTTTAGTATCACCTGAGCTCCTACATTATTCAACCAGTCTTAAGTTAAAATGTCAATCATTATCGTTTTACGAATTGGTATACGAATGCCGTGGAGTCTAATGAACTTATTTTTTTTTATAATGAGTGCATATCTTATATTATCTCCTATCTCTCTCCATCTGTTACCCTCCAGTAACTTGTGTACAAGCCCTTGACAATTTTTATTCAAGTTTTGCAGATAGAAGAAAAGACAGATAGATAAGCACTAACGTTTTCTGTAGGCAGAGTATTTAGCTCCTTGGCTCTACTCTTCTTGCAGATGTTATAACTGCCAGGTTCTTGAGAATAGTAATTAATATCAGCCGATGAAGACAAGCGATCAACTTTTTCGGGATCATCTTGATGAGTTCCACTCATATACCATCCTCAACAATTGCTGTGTTATTCTTGATCAGTTGAACGTCATCCTTAACGTCACTCAAAGTGGGATCTGGTTGGCTGATTTTGTCCAACATTCGAACGTTGAAATGCTCTCCTTTGCCTTGAACCTCCGGTCCTGTGTCATCAACACAAGTCTGCTGCTTCCGCTTCTGTGTATGGTGCTTCACGTTTTTTTCCTCTAGAATAATTATAAACTCTTCAGCAAACCAATCGTACCATAGACTACGTTCAACGCATAATGACTCAACCTGTGAGTTGATGGGCATTTTTACTGTAGTACAATAGCCAAGAAGGGTTTCAGCAAGCAAAACCTATTCCGGTTACACTTGCTAGAGATGTAGAACGATGCTGTGGCGACATCCGTGTAATTCAGACGCTGAAGGTCATGCTGAGGCGGGCGTCAGTACCGTTCATTGTTAACGACAGGATTTTTGAAGCGCATTTTTATTATTATCAGGTAGTGGGTAGAATATTAGCACCACGATGATTTCGACGTTGATTATGTCGGAGATGTGTAATCTATCAAGCAATACCTGACTGATTCGAGATTTCATTTACTGTGGATAACTAGCGATCACCATTGGTACGGAAGGTTATCTTGGAAGTAGGTGCTACACCATAATGACCATATTCTTAGAGGCGGCAAAACAGTCAAGCATTGGACATTCATGTTTGCCAGTCCGACAGCACTGATCTTCCCAATCGTCCATCTCAATTCCTTATCTTGGCGTTTTGATCTCCTACAATGATCTTAACATGGAAACATGGGTGGCAGTCCTACTTGCGTTCCAGCTGCGTCTTTGTCATCCGTTGATCGACCGTTGTTCCTCAACATGCACACTCTTTTGTTGATTGACCACCATCCGATCTCATGTTTTTGCATGTCGTTCATCACGATGAAAGCTGTTCCCAGCTCAAGTGTGTCGCGCAGCTCTGGAAGATGGAATGATTACTTCTAAACATTCACATTATTGACATCCTCATGAGTATTTAGCGTTCTTAGCGAAGCATTTGTGGAGCCACATGTGCTCAGGCGTCGCCAATGGAGCTGACATTGATAGCAAACCGAAATGGTTCTGCTCGAATTATTGGCAGTTTGTTCACAGCAAACAGTCAAACACTACAGTTACTACTAGTTCAAATGATCTCCTTCTCTGAGAAACAATAACATGCTAGTATAATGTTATTGATATCAAAGATATTAGTGAGGTAACTGACGCGCGGATTTCCAGCACGCTGAAGCTGTGTACGAGAAGCGAGGTATTTCTTCCAGTGTAGTACAGAATACAACAACACAACCACTGTAATGATAAAACGGATATAGTCTGGAAAATCCTTCCTGAGTAAACCGCCGTTTTATACAAACATATTTCTAGAACACTGAAATAGGATAATATGATTTGATATTTGTGTCCAACTGTTACCTACAGTGACGTGTTTGTGAAACGCTCATACCTATATCTTTATATTTTTTTTTTATCACCGTATGTTTTAAGAATTCACATTTCAGCAACTCAAAACGTTCTGAAATCTGTGTCAAATCACAACATTTTTAAAATATTTACAATTAAGATAAAAACATACCTAAGCACATACATAGGCACGAATTCAAAACATTTGCGCAAGTAAATATTATTCAATAGGAACTGTCCAAAACATACCTCTTCTTACACCATTCCAGCACACATAACTTTTTTCTCCCACGACGAATATTTTTGGCCCCATATCAACTTTTTTTTGTCTCATTTAGATCTTTCAAATGATATATAAGTCATCCGTGTACATTCCGGGACCAAACTCCATACATTTTTGCCCAATCTCCTTTAGAGAGTAAAATCTGAATTACTTATAAACCGATTTTAATTAAATTTTCACAGTTCTTCAGACAAAATTTGTGTTCCAACATATATATTTCAAGTAGTTTTTATTATCACTATTTCAAAAGCAATAACGGTTTAGCTAAAGTGAATCGTCTGACAAATTATAATAATCGACATAAATAAAAAAATGAAAGCCCTTAAGCAAAATTTTAAATTTAGAAGCAATTATCAAGGTTGTTAGAAAAAAGTTTTTGTATAGGGTTTCATGAAATTTGTTTTGTCAAAACATTCACTTCAGTCAAATTGTTATTACTTTTGAACAAGTGATTGGAAAAGTTACTCAAAAATGTATTTTCAAATTCCAGTTATGTCTGACGTGATGTGGATTTCATTCAAATTGGGCTATTTACTAAATTAAAGGTTGCTGAATTCATTGCCATTTTCAAAAATACAATAGCACGTCTAGTTTTTGAGATATTGACTGTTGAGAATGAGAAATTCGACTATTTTAGCCAACTTCGACTATTTGTTTGCCAGCTTGTATGGCAATTTATTCGCTTATTTTGCCACAGGATTCAAACTTCATGTGTATAACAATACTTATCAACTAGGTTCATAATAGTTTCGATGCTTAAAAGTTATTTTTAACAGTTTAGAAAAGTATTGTATTCTGATATATAAGAGAAACGAAGAATTTGTGTATGCAGACTGGACACATGTTAGAAAAATCGATTTAATTTTAATTTAATCGTTCAATTTTAACCAAATTATATTCGAAATGAAAGCTAAAGTCCTGTTTTGCAAATCTGATTGATTAGATCACAAAAAAGTTTGATAAATCATACTTTAACTTCCACGTAAACATCAATGAAAACAGTGTTTATACAACTTTTGCGACCCGTAGCTAAAATTGTGACGTGCTGGAACATTTGAGAGAACGGTATCAGATACAACAACCCCAAATCTACTAGAGACACATAATTTGATCCTTGAGACATGCAAAAATGTATTTTTTGTTACGCTGTGTAACTGAGATCTAGCCTACCAAAGTTGATAATATTGTATAGAAAATCGGAAAAGTTGCAAATGTATCGTCCAATACCGTTCATAGAGAATCGTCAGTCGGGTGCTTTGTATAGGAAGAGCCGAACGGTTCCACAAAATGAACAATTGCTCCGTCAGACAAACGGTTGGCAACGTTCGGTAGATTCAGCCTCCTGACACCGCCCATACAACCCCATTGAAAAATAACGAGTAAACATCTCTGGTTCCCACTGGGAAGTGGTTCCCACTGACAGCTCAATGTTTGTAAACAAATAACGGTTTGAGGAATAACAATCGATGATGGCGAAATCTTTTTCTTCGAAAAATTTCTTTTCCCGCATAACAACACTTATTCTAACAAACAAACGGTTGTCAACTATTGGATCGCAGTTCACCAAGTCATTTTGGGTTGATGTGATTAGCTAAAAACACATTTTAGTATTGGAGGAAAAATTCCCTAATATGATTAAGCCAACGTACGTTGTTGCTCTTGAGTTTGATGTTGACCACGAAAACATGGCTGCCTAGCACCGGGTTGGGTCGATTAGGTTCGACGTGTGGATATTATTCCTTCTGTTGATGTGGGTTTCGCTTGTGGAAACAGTGTCCGAAAAGTACCCATCAAAAGAGAAACTTTCACGTTTGATGCTTGCGAAACCAACCTAGCGGTGACGAAAGCAAAAAATGTTGCCAAAGCTTATTAGTGGCAGCTTGATGTGGCGACAACAAGGGTGTCTTCAACTGGAAAATTTAAAATATTGCATGGAAAAATTATAAACTTGATATAACATTTGTCGAAACTTTTATACAGGTATATAGTTATGTACGAATCCTTGTAACTTCCTAACAAAACCAATTCCCGATACCGGTATGCGCATACGTCAGCTGATAAACTCGGAGTTCAAGAATACTGTCAATGCATTTTCTGAAATCAATTCAATATTTTTTCCAAGGAATTGTTTCAAATTTCATCTTACTTTTCTCTGAGATATTATCAAGATATTTCTTTGGACATTACTCCTGATAATCTTTCTGGGGCTCTGTCATAAATTTTCTATTCTTAATGAAAGGGTACGTTCATCAATCTCTTTCCTGAGGAATTTCTCTCAATGAAATTCATACAAGCATTCATACAAGGAAGCCCATTAAAATCCTGGTGAAATCCCTGGGGAAATTTCTGGTGATAAATTTCTTAAGAAATCTCCTGGGGCTTTTCTTGGCCGAATGAATCCGCGGCTTCAAAGCAAAGCCATGCTTAAGGTGTCTGGGTTCGATTCCCGGTCGGTCCATGATCTTTTCGTAATGGAAATTTCCTTGACTTCCCTGGGCATAGAGTATCATCGTACCGGCCACACGATATACTAATGCGAAAATGGCAACTTTGGCAAAGAAAGCTCTCAGTTAACAACTGTGGAAGTGCTCATAAGAACACTACGCTGAGAAGCATGCTTTGTCCCAGTGAGGACGTAATGCCAAAAAGAAGAAGAAGAAATTTCCTGAGAAGTTTCTGAGAGAATTCTTGATGTGATTCCTGGGTAATGCGCGATGGAATCTTTGGAACTAACTTCTAGAGGAAATCCTAAAGCAATCTTCGAAGAAATTGTTATAGCAATCTCTGGAGGAATTCTTGAAGGCAGCCTTGGAGTAAGCCCTGAAGAAATCACTTGAGTGTTTTTTGAATTAATGCTTCAAGGAATCAGTGGAGGAAATCTTGAAGAATTCGTAGAGAAACCTTTGGAGAAATCTCTGAAAAAAAACCACCTGAAGATACCTGAATGAATTGAATGATTTTCCTCGGAGGAATTTCTGGTTGAATCTGTGAATAAAATTCTAGTAAATTATTGGTAAAATTCCTGATCGAATCCTAGGAAGAACTTCTGGTGGAATCCCATGGATTCCTGGAAAAACTCAAGAATAACTAGATGAAATCACTAAAAGATGCTATATATAATGTTTGAAGACTTTGTCATGGCCATTCCTGTTCAGAATAATTCCTGACAGAGACCGCTCATAATTTTAGAACTTTGCCGAAATTCTTCATGTGAATTATAACTAATAATATCCATTCCTTCCGGTTTTTAAATTTTGAAGGCCTGCTCTTCCTTATTACAATTATATTGCCCAATGATCGTCGAAATATTCCCACCAAAGAATTCGAAAAAATTACAATCACATATTCACTAGCCTTGCCGAAATCATTCAAAACATGCGAAGAAATATAGTGCGGCTACAACGGACTGTGACGGTCGCTCAAACGGTTGCATCAACGTACATCGGTTTGACTAACTTGGGGGCAGAGTCAATGTTAGTCAAACCGTCTGATCGTCTGTGGGCTGCATTAGATAACTTTATAACAGCTGAAAAACTATGACCATGGCTAAATCTGCTGAACTTTTCTAAAAGACCAACATTAAGAGTTACTCTTCTTTCACGCTCTTTTTCAATTATGACAGTGCAATACTGAAGCTTTTTGAAAGGTTTTCGCGGCAGATCACAAGGCAATATCCTAGACTAGCGATTTGTGGAAGCAGCGCATCGGAAGATGTAAACGCGGCTTTGATATTAATGAAAGTGAAAATATACAAATAGAGGCTTTCAATGTTAGGAAGATCGTTTAAAAAAGTTCAGCGAGAAATGTTCTATTGTGACCATGAAGAACGCGATCTTTATATCAGAATATAATTTGTTTTGCTAATGCATTCAGACCAAGACATTACTCTACAATGTTTTAGGACAACCAATTTGGAGCAACTTTCCAAACCCAAATTTCTATCTCTTACGGTTCACGAGTTATGATTTTTTCAAACAAATAAGTTAGGATGGTTCTGGAAAATCAGTTTTTTCTCGTTAACTTTTTATGCGATAATTTTTCGTTAAGGTGAAGATGAATCGAAGCCAAACTTGCAATTTTCAAGAGCACGGATCAGGAGAACCAAACATCCGTTTAAGCTGAAAACTTAATCGATTGGTCACTAGCTGGTGGTGACCAATCGATTAGGTTTTCAGCTCAAACGGATGTTTGGTTCTCCAGATCCGTGCTCTTGAAAATTTGAACTTTGGCTTCGATTCATCTTCACCTTAAAACTTCGTTCTCAACACTTTTAGATTGAACATTTTGCAACATTTTTTTTTTTCTTTGGAACTACTGCTTTATATCTGATAGTTACAGAGTTGTCAGTGATTTTCTTTGAAAAAATGTTGTTTTCATATGTCAATATCTCTGAAAGGCGCTAACGGACCGCCGCTGGCCACACTGCTCAAAGGCAGTCTCTCTATCAAAATCCTAAAGTAACGATAAAAATAAGATAAAAGGTTTTGACATGCAAATCATTGTAGGTAGATTGTTGCAGTAAACAAGAGCAACGAAGAGATGGATAATTGGCATCAGTTGCTGTTAGTTTGTCGGACCATATTAAACTTATCTTGATTCCATTACATATTCTACATCATGAAAATTGTAAGTAATATAGTAACTAAAATTGAACATTTATACTAGTGGATTTTTAAAAGTTTCACCAAGTGAATTTAATATGTAATTAGAGTATATCACGTAGATTGCGGTTATGAACACGGTGGTAGGTCATTTGGTATAAAGTCGTTTGGCATAAAGCCGTTTGGCATAAAGTCGTTTGGCATAATGGTCATTTGGCATAAAGTCGTTTGGCATAATAGTCGTTTGGCATAATGGTCGTTTGGCATAATAGTCGTTTGGCATAATGGTCGTTTGGCATAATAGTCGTTTGGCATAATGAGTCTTAAACCAAGAATTTCTTAAGATGACATTCGTTTTTACGTTTCTAATGAATCTTTCTGATGGCATCAGGCTTGTTTTGAAGTCAATTGAAACTAAATTACACTTTATTCAACAATCATATGCTCTTGAATAAACTAAGGCATTCTTCTTCTTCTTTTCTGGCGTTACGTCCCCACTGGGACAGAGCCTGCTTCTCAGCTTAGTGTTCTTATGAGCACTTCCACAGTTATTAACTGAGAGCTTACTATGCCAATGACCATTTTTGCATGCGTATATCGTGTGGCAGGTACGAAGATACTCTATGCCCTGGGATGTCGAGAAAATTTCCAACCCGAAAAGATCCTCGACCGGTGGGATTCGAACCCACGACCCTCAGCTTGGTGTTGCTGAATAGCTGCGCGTTTACCGATACGGCTATCTGGGCCCCAACTAAGGCATATTAGGAATATTATTGCCAATAGTATTTTATTATTTATCCAGAAATTACCCTTCTTTCAAATATTAATGCTCCTTTTGAGCTTTGCTACAGGAATATTTTCTTGCACTGAAGATTTTGATATATTTAGCACAAATTTACCCTTGTTTCCAACATTCTATGTTTTTTTCTCTGAACATGATATAGCCATAATTAAAAGTATAAAGAGTGTCGATTTAAAATTTAAATAAATTTCACCTTCATTTATACATAGGCTGTTCTTTGGAGCTATATTGTAGATATTTTTTGTTTCCAACTGACAGAAGAGCGGCAATCGATAACATTGATCTACTCAAGTTATTGGCGAAAAGAGAAATCGATTACTGCAGTAACTTCGATGGGTTGTGTTACTTTTCCCCGAATTTCGTTTCTCTTAATGCCAGTTCCCTGAATATCCCGTTTCCCCGATTAGCCCACGTCCCCGAAAAGTTTTTGACACTCATAATTGTCGTAACACATACATTCCAAGGTGGTGAACAAACTAACCATCTAATATGCACCCTTCTTTATTTAATTGGCGGTTCTTTCGAGTTTTACCGTCCTCAGCATTTTTGCCAACATGTGTATAGCCAAGAATGACGAATACCTCCTTCTTTTGATTGCTTATCGTTCTTTCTCGTTCACTATCCAACCACTAAAGACTATTATAGTTTCTATTTAAATTGCATCACTTTTCGGGGAAACCGATTATTTGGGGAACTGGCATTCGGGGAACCGATGATTCTGAACGCAATTTTTGATGTCTTTTCGTTATATCATGCCGCGATTGTTTTTGGCGTCCAATCTTCTATTGGTTCAATAATAAATTTTTCCTTCTTTTCAAAATAGGCTTTTCTTTATATTTATACTGTTTTAAATTTTTATTATTTAGTAAAGTTAAACGTAAATCATTTTTATATTTAGCTGTATTATTATTATTATTGTCTTTATTAACGAGACTTTCAGCCCTTGGCTTTTTTGTTTTGCTGTATTATCAATTCTTGCTAGACGTGCTGTAAAAATGATAATTACTTTAGAACCTGCCAATATTCAACATATTTTTTTTCTTGCGAATTAATAGATGGTTTTTTGACGTACACTTCAAAACTTAAAATTAATGTTGAATCATTCAGAAGGTTTTCCACACATTTTTTTTAATGTGTTGTTCATTTGAGTTATGCCGCGGAAACATTTTTTTTTTCTGCGTTTGAGCCTCAAACATTTAGAACGTAAATTATATGCTTTCGTATAAAGGCTATTTTTGCATTATGCTGATCTTTGGATTAAAGATTTAAATATTCTGCAAATATTTTTTCCTTTCTTTTATCAAGTAATTTTCATCAAGTGTTACGTCCGAATTGGGATAGAGCTTGATTTGCAGCGAAATATTCAATGCGCGAAAAATTTTACTGCGAGCTTTCTTTACCAATTTTATATTTTCAAATATGTATATCGAAACAAGCTCAAAGATACTCTATGTTCTGAGATGTAGAAAAAATTATCATTCCAAAAAGATCTTCCACCAGACACATTACGAGTTTTATTTAGTTATGCTCTCTAATGTCACAACAATTTTTGACATTCATAGCTTGGAAAATCTCTGAACGAACACCATGCTTATTGAAAACCTACCAAATTTGTTTGTTATGGGCTCAATGGTGTTGATCGCTGTAAAAGCTTAAAAATTCCGATATTCACTCTAAGTCAATCATTATGCCAAATGACCATTATGCCAAACGACCATTATGCCGAACGACTTTATGCCAAACGACTTTATGCCAAACGGCGTACCATCTATGAACACAACAACTACATCAGACCGATTTTACGCTCGCTGTGGTGTATTTGAATTGTAAAAATCTATCTCTACGAAGTTTTACATGAGATATTATAAACATTGATGTTAGGGGTTATCCAAAAATTGCGTCCATAATTTGGGGGAGGGGGTCAATGAAAGTGTGACAGTGCACGTACCAGGTATTGGAATTAGTCGTGAGAAAGGGGGGAGGGGTGTCAAGAAATTCCGAAAAACGATGGATGATATATTTGAATCTTTCCCTAGAAAGGGTTACGAAGAGAGAGAGGGTATCTATTTAGTAGACCTCCCCACTAGTATGGAATTGAATACGATTGTGAAAAACTAGCTCAGCTATCCAATGATGCAAAAACTTTTAAAATCGGTGGTAAATCCAATATGGCGACCAAATTCAATATGGCCGCCAAATATGTTTATTTTTGCAAATAAAGCTTCTATGTTTTCTCTTTCCAGAACCATGTTGTTGTGAATTTATTGCTAAAGAATTTTCTGAGTTATGGCTGTTTGAGTGAGCCAAAAATTGTCAAAAATCAAGTGGTCCACAAGATGTCGCGAAATGGTCTTAAACGTACAAAAGTGGAGGTGATATATGTGCATGTATTAAATGATGAAAGTCTACATGCAATACGACTGTATACATTTTATTACGACCTCTTCTGTAATCTTATGCGACTTAAATTATAATAACAAATTTCATTTGACAGCTGCTACGGATTGATTCGACTTCCTCTGTACGTGTATACGGAACGAAGCAAAGTGCACTAATGAACTCAGAAAGTATCATTTTATACGAGGAAACTCGTTACTCATTACGATTTCCGTCACCGGGTGTGATGTTATTTGTACAAGTTAACGAGTATAAACGTTAATACTTATGCGTCTTCTGGTTGTCTGGGTAGTGGGCCGGTCTCCTCGAGAAATACTGATTGATTGTTTTTTATACTAAATGTTCGATTTTAAAGCGTTGATCTCAACATCTAATGTGTTGATTGACCTGAAGTATCAAACAATAGAGTGGAAATAGCTTGCACTTCAATCAGTAGAAAGTTGAGAAGTTGCAAGAAATTATCTATTCAGCTACCGTAAATGTTAAATTCAAACAAAAATTTGGGTTCGAAATACTTTCAACGAAATATTTAGAGCAATATACCTTTCTGTTGAATCGTTGAATTTTGTAAGACAAGCAATTTCGAAGAACTTTCCTCGAAGATTTCAATTTTTGTGTCTGAACTGCTCTGATTCACTGGACATCACTAAACATTCGATTTTTTTATTTTGTGATCTGCTCAATATATTGAGACTAAAAATATTAAGCAATCGTAGAAAAAGATTAATAAGTAGCAGCATCTCAAAATGAAATACATAGGAATATATTTTGAAGAAAAACCCTCATTCCGAACATAAGTAGCTCCCAATGCATCATCTTCGCTTCGATGAGCCGTGACGCATCAGACTCACTTTCAAAATCATTAAAATGCTCGACATTTAATTTACACTTCGAGTAGCGTTGAAACCAATCATATCGCAGCCCCACAAAATACCAACAGCTGTTCCCAGCTAGCGTGTCCCTCCACACACTGTTACAAGCAATCCAAAAAATCCGCTTCATGTCGAATGTAAAATGTATAAATTTAAACTCTCGCAACGCAGCGCGATATTCCCTCAACGTACACATACTTGGGCCGCACTTTTCGGAGATTTTCCACCGAAAAATTCCTCTCAGCCACGGCGGCAAAATTTCAATGCGCGATAAAAATAAAACTCACCTACAATAATAAACAAGTCTCAAACAAAAGTTATAAATAGGGCTATTTTTAGCCAAACGTTGAATATTCCAACTTATCGTTGCGCTGATGTTGGCTCTCTCTCTATTTCTCTTGCTCTATTTTAAATATTATTTGCACTAATTTCTCACTCTTTTCGGTGTCGGCTTCAACTTTTGCTTCTTTTATCAAACTTTGACAGGCACGAGTTGAACTTTCAGTTTACATAACATCACTGAACAACTTGGATTTTCCCAGGAACACTTTCCATTGAAGAACACCGCAACGCAAATTAAACAAACTCCAATTCCAGGGAAATGCGGTAATTCACTTCGTTATTTTTGGACTTTTCTGCAAACTGTTAAAGCAAACTCTCCGTTTGTCTGAAACTTGTAACCCACCACGATTTTCTGGTTCCTGCCGTTGGCTGTTTTTCATCAATCGTCAGATGTCTCAGACTTCCGGTTTGTGATTCACACGCGGAAAGGAAATTCCAGCGCAAAAAAATCCTTCTTTAAATTAGCTCAAACAAAACTAAGCAAACGCAAGTGTGGAAATTAATGGAAAACAATCGAACAAACCGACAAAACGAACGAACAAAACTGAAACGAAACGCAAAAGGAAAAGAAATCGAGAGACCGCGAAAAAACGGAACGCGCGCGCAACTGAGCTGTTCACTGGGCGGACGTCGAAACAAAATTGAGGCGGAAAAGTATGATTTTTCCCGACTTTCCCTAATGGGATCGTTTTGAGCCGGCTAGCTGGCTGGCTGGTGGGATGATGTATGTGTGTGCGTACTACTTACGTATCTATGTGAAGAAGGTGGATACGCTACAAATGGGGGAGAATGAGCAGACCGACGGGCGGAGAACCACTAGTGAAGGAGTAATAATCCGCCGTTTGCCCGGTGGGGTGTTAGGCTGGTTCAAAAATGTCTTCATCCGGAGTCGTCCGTTTTCATTGTAGTTGAAAACCGTATAATAGAAGAGATCTAAGAAAACATCCATTCATTAAGTGACGATCTGATTTTTCAAAGATGTCGTAAACAGTGAAGCAAACCCTTCTAAACACTTGAACTTTCAAACAAATCACGAATATTTGGATCGTTTTCAGAAAGACTACATTCTGTTATGTGAAGTGGCAATTCCGATCAGGAAATCATCTGTAATCATAAATACAGTTCATGAAAACATAAGCACTATTCATAGATTAAATTCAATCATTTATAATTCCTATTTCTGATATGGAAAGTGGCAATTTTGGTCATTTTGGAATCATGAATACAGATTCTTAAAACATAACAGTGCAACTTTTTTGATATTTTGTTGTTTGTAATATAATTTCAAATGCACCATAAAGTAATAAATTTCGGTGAGGTGAAATGTTGCAACGGATTTAGGTGAAAGTTGTGCAAAAACTTAGTGTCATTTTTTTGTAGATTATACTCTAGACCTAAAAATTTACACAATTGTGTCCCAGATACCCTTCTCTCCTTTGGTTTCATCCATTGCTGAAATTTCTATTGCTTTCAAAACTAGGGTAGATTGCCAATTATTGCCCGGTTAAGAAAGCAGCGTCAGTAATTTGCCTCTCAAATCCCTTAAAGCTAAACTGAATTTCACCCAAAACCAGCAAATATATACGGCAATCAAATTTCCCATTGATTTCTGTGCTTTTTTATTGATTTGATTGACTTTTTTCCACATTCATGAACCATTGCCAAAACCCAATTATTGCACACTACGAAAACACCCGCATCCTAATATTACACACTTTGAGCCCAATTATTGCACACCGTTTTAATTTTGCTAATTGCGTAGTGTTGACTCGCTAGTGTAATTGACGACAGCGTGATAAAATATTCCAAATAATAAATTTAACGAATAATGTTAACACAATTTTATTTTTTGTCGTGAGAATAGACAGAACGATTCCGGGTCATTTGGCCGAATGCCATTTGGTCTAATGTCGTTTGGCCTAATGCCCAATAGTAAACTACAGTTAGCATGCATTTCTAATGAATTTCAAAGCTGAATTTTGAAGAACAGTTTTCTCTTGAAGAAAGATAAATCGTCATCGATATATAGCTCTTTAGTATTAGTTCAAGCAATAGTCAATGCTGGGAGAAAAACTGCTAGCGGTAATAGGTCCAGGAAAAGGTTTTCGCATTGCGCTTGTATTCAGCTTTTGACAGTAACTAAAACGATTTACGACTTATTCGTCCTTCTGTAGCATCGGTTTGCTTCAATGCTTCGAATCGTACTAAATAAATTATTTCATAGTTTTAGCAACCAGGAGTTTTGGCTTCTTCTTTTCACAACGGAGAAACAGTTAGCCTTTTTGACGCAACTGTTCACCGAGTCGTTCGATTTACTGATATACGCAAGCAATGGTGTAGAGTTAATGTTGGAGGAGAATGACTCCTAAGTTAACCCTTGTGCTAAAAATATTTTTAGTAGGACTTTTTATGAGTGTATTATAAGCCATAATTTCAATAATCTATGAACAATATAGAAATATGATAAATCACTTGTAAGAATTGAAGCAAGTGTAATGCAAATAATTATTATATCAGTAAAACTACACAGAACTACCGATGATTTAAAGAAGGTAAAATTCCCAATTTCAATATAAGCTTAATTATAGCCAATAAATAGATGAAAAACCGAATTTAATACTATACCATTTAATTCCACTAGAGTTTGTATCCTTTGACAGATAGGGTGATCAAAGTATTTTGGACAGACCGTTATGCATACAAAATTTGGCCATTTACGGCAAAATCAAATGGAGTAGGAGTTACCTGTGGCGGTAGGGTTTTTTTCCATTGAATTTTAAACAAGTAAAATGGGTACCGTAATTCGGGGTGTAGTTGATCAGCGGGGAGAAGTTGATCATTCCCGTAGCCACATGTATAGACTGTTATAAGAGCTATGACACGATTTCAATTATCACAATTTCTGAGTTGTGGCATTACCTGATAGCTACTCTTTATTTTCATAAATTCGGTTTGGCGTTCAAGGTAATTATTTCATGGAAAAACAGATTTTTTAGGAAATTTTTCATGAACTGTTGAAGGGTTCTTCTCCAAACAATCGACTTTTTCCACGGCTATACAAAGTTACAGTTTTAATAAACTGTTTCATACATTCCAGATATGTTTTGTGTTCCCAGTTTCGAATTTGTATTGAGGATACAAATACTTATTTTTAGAGAAAAAATATATTTTTGCAAGAGGGTTGCTAATTTCAAAGAAAATTGCCTACCTTTAGGCGTTTAATGTGGTGTAATCTGTAATTCACAACTTTCAATTAAAAAATTACCCGATTTATCAATCAGTTGTAAGATTTTTAAGTCTTGATTCAGATTCAGAGACCCCAAATTTAGTGAGTAGCATACTTCGTTATTTTAGGAAACCTATTGCAGTAATTGATCAACTTCACCCCGGAATCAAAAACACCAATTTTTGATCTCCAACAATTGTTTTTGTTATTACGATAATAATTCGTCAAAATTTCATTTATATAATTCGTTAAACATTCAACCAGTACAGGTTTTAAAAATATTTGGATGATAATACAAGCATCCCACTAGGAATTATAGCACAGAATCGCTCAAAAGTGATCAACTTCCCCCCAGTTTACGGTACTCATGGAACGAATAGGGGAAGAGTTCAAATTACCTGCTACGATATCGGCAAAGCATTTACCGTGAGTAGATACATTCGAAATTGAAAGATTCGAACGGCTACCCGACGGATTAAAATTAGTTTGTTAAAGAGCATTATTATGATCTTCCTGATGGGTATGATTCCTAATTAAGCGATCGTTAACTGAAAAATGAGCATTGTTCGATACTCTACCAGGCAAATTCCGGAAACGACCGTTATCGTAACGGATATTATCTTTCATCTGCCTGGCACGAGCCTAATGACTCTTTTGCGTGAAGGACAATTCCAAAAATTGGACTTATGATTAGCCCCACAATTAGAGCATATGAACTTGGTGGTATCTTCCTTCACTGGACAGACGTCCTTGGCGTGCGAAGAACCTCCGCAAATCATGCATTTAGCATCCATGCGGCAATGTTTTGTACCATGACCCCACTTTTGGCACCGACGGCACTGAGTGGGGTTCTGGTAATGTTCGCCAGGTTTCTGGAAATGTTCCCATGTCACACGGACATCGAACATAATTCTTGCTTTTTCTAAAGCTTTAATATTATTTAGTTCTTTTTTGTTAAAGTGAACTAAATAATATTCTTGAGAAAGCCCTTTCCGATCAATGCCAGATTGGGTTTTTTTTTCATAATGATTACTTGGACTGGGGAAAATCCAAGTAAATCATTTATACCATTTTTGATCTCTTCAGGTGACTTATAGTCACATGAGAGACCTTTCAAGACAACTTTGAACAAACGTTCAGTTTTTTCGTCATAAGTAAACAACTTGTGCTTCTTCTCTTCAAGTTTGAGAAGAAGTTCGCGATCTTTAAGAGTTTCCGGCAAAACACGACAGTCTCCTTTCTTTGCGATTTGGAAGGAAACCTTGATTCCCCTAATGGAGTTCAAGATCTCCTGCCTAAATCCCCCAAATTCGGAACAACTGACCACGATAGGCGGCACTCTTTGCTTCCTCACTTGAATCAAAGAGCCTGAGCTAGAGGCTGCTTCGATTTGGTGTTCGGAAAATTTGTCTAGAGCATCAACCTGATTGCTCATTTCGATACAATCATTCATTTCACCCTTGGAAGAAAGTTCGCATTTCAGAGAAACGTCCTTTCTTCCATTCTTGCCACGTTTAGTGACAGTTTTAAATCCCACTTTTTTGGAAGGAAGTTGTGAATTCAGAGATTCACCCTTTCTTTTGTTTGTTGTTGTTACCATGTTTAGAGTAAGGTGGGGCAAAAGTTCGACCTTAGTGGTATAATCAAAGTTTCCATGAAAATAATAGCAGATGAAACAAAACAAATACCATACAGCGAACCTTCAACATATTGGCTAAAACTTTGCTGAACAATCTTGTGTCAAAATATTTACCCATTTTTAGTTATAACAATTTCAAAATTGATTGTCTTAAACGAACTTTTGCCCCACCGGTGGGGCAAAAGTTCGAATCAAGTGTGGGGCAAAAGTTCGTTGGCTAAAACACAAAATATCAATACTTTTATGAAAGGCATACTTTATACCAGCCGTAAACTTATGTTTGCCGAAAAATACACACTAAATTTTCATCAAAAAATGCCCAAAACAGGGTTAATTGTAATACACCCAAAAAATAGCAGGTTTTCGCAAAACTAAGTGAAAATGTAAAATTTTTGTGACATTTTTCGCTCGATCAGGCAAATTTCGCTAAATTTAAAGATAATATGTAGATTTCAGGAAATTTGAAAAATTTTCCGTGGGTTTATACATGGGTCGAACTTTTGCCCCGCAGATTCGAACTTTTGCCCCGCTATGGGCCAAAAATTGATTCCAACTATTTATGGAAAAACTAATACACGTCAAAGCATCCTTAAGATAGGCCTAGAAACGCCCTTATATAAAATATTGAAAAATATTTTATCTTCATTTGGTTCCATGCATCGAAAGTTTGACCAAATATTACAATATTTACGTCGAAAAACAACAAATAGCCATAACTTTTCCAAATCTCAATCGATTTTTATGATATTTGGAGTGAAAGTCTCTTACTTGAATAGCATTCGAACCACCATGACATTTCTAAGTTTTGATTTGATTTGAGCTAGAAATCTTAAAAAGAAACTCTTGCCCCACTCGAACTTTTGCCCCACTTTACTCTAATTAATAAACGAAAGAAGACGTGACCTTCGAGAGGTTTTTTTTTCCCAAGACGGTGTCCAAGAAGGATTACCACCGCTAACTTTCGCCAACGGGTCCAACGAAAAATTGAAGGCACGGGTCCAAACAAGGATCGTAAAGAGATCAATAGTAGAAAAAATAGTACTGAAAAGTACTGTTTTAGTAGCACTGAAAAGTACCGTTTTTAATTTTAGCACTGAAAAGTACTGTTTTTGTAGCACTGAAAAGTACTGTTTTATTGCTTTAGGTAGTTTTTAAGAAAACTTCCAAGAGCAGAGAGAATTCGTGTACGCACAGCACGAAGGTACGATGCGCACTGATTCAGATTTTTGTGGTTTTTATGAAGGTTCATCAGAGCCCACTGTGAACTCCTCCACATCCTGGGCAACTCCTCGACTCGCAGAGGTGCTGTGATGGGGGGTTCGTTAAGCCCCTGGACTTTCATCCCTGCTGCCCCGAAATAAAAACATTGTTTATTAACTACCAACTTACAAACTCATTCAACATTGAATATTTGTCAAACGGTACAAATCAAGTTCATTATGAAAACTCCTTAGCCGAATGGTTAGAGTCCGCGGATACAAAGCAAAGCCATGCTGAAGGTGTCCAGGTGCGTTTTCCCGATCGGTCCAGGATCTTTTTGTAATGTAAATTTCCTTGACTTCCCTGGAAAAATTACAAAAACAAGCTCTCAAAATAAGACCAAATTCAATCACTAGATTCCATCCATTAAATAACGTTTGATTTGGAAATCATACAACAAACGCATCAAGACGAGTTCAGAACTTGGTTCATCATCTCATTAAATATTCTTACCAATTTCATCCTTTTTGAATCGACACAAAAAATCGAATGCAGAAAATCGATTCACTCGATTTTGAGTGATCCTAACATCGATTCAAAAAATCGATTTATCGGAACGAAAAAAACGATGTTCGGATCGCCCATCGCTACCTGCCACACGATATACGAATGCAATGTAGCTCTAAGCTGAGAAGCAGGCTCTGTCCCGATGGAGACGTAATGCCAAAAAGAAGAAGAATAAGTTCAAAACTCCAAGTATGATAGACTTCCTGTAAGCACTTTTGTTTTTTTTATTTAAGGTGAAGATGAATCGAAGCCAAACCTCAAATTTTCAAGAGCCCAAATCTAGAGAATCAAACATCCGTTTAAGCGGAAAACTTAATCGATTGGTCACTAGCTGGTGGTGATCAATCGATTAAGTTTTCAGTTTAAACGAATGTGCGGTTCTCCAGATTTGTACTCTTGAAAATTTGAAATTTGGCTTCGATTCATCTTCACCTCAAAGTAGCATACTGGGACCAGTGCCGTAGCGTGCGGTTGGCCAGGTTGGCACCCGCCAAGGGCGCTGGGTTTCAGGGGGCGCCAAAATGCTTGAGGCACCTGGGATTTTTTTTGGAGACACATTTAGTAAAGGCGTTTCTGCAGCCACCGAATCTAGAAAAAAACAATAATAGATATAAACAAATAGCGATGCAGAACTGCGTCACGGACAAAGTTACGTCATTATTACTATATATTTTATAAGCTTAATGTTTATTGCATGGTAGAGTTAAACTATTTCTGGAACGTTTTGAACAAAACATTTTCAAAGCATTTCATAAGGTGTTCAATGATGCGTAAATAGGATATTTCTGAAATACTTATCATTAAAAGTTCATTCCATAATTTCGAAAACAGTTGTCCACAGCAATGATAAATAAACTTATGCACGGTGCCTGTTTTTCAAACATCTATAAAACATTCTCAAAATGAATATGTAGATAACATCTGATAAGTAAAATAGTAGGATTCCACAGAATTTCTGGAAGGATTCTCAAATAACTCGGCGCACAATTTCCACAAAAAAGTAATAATAAACCCCAAATAACCCATATCATAACAGAATACTAGACGGGTTCCAGACAGAACTCTGAGCAAGATTCTTTGGTATTAGTTAATCTTTTACTCACAGAACGTCAAGCAAGATTTGTATAGAGTCCTAACGAAAAAATTCTAAAAAATTATCACAGAATATAAGAAATGGAATAGGGTATTGTTGAAACAACAGATTTTTTTATATTTCTTGAAAAAAATGCTACAAACAGACTGATAAATGCTTTAATCTGTACAAAACTTGTTATATCCTCAATTTCATTTATTCAATGAATCTTCTATAGAATATCTTGGTAAGATTTCCTTAGAAATCTTCTTTGAATTTATGAGTATTTCCTGAATATAGAATAGAATAGAATCTTAAGCTATTTTACACAAATTCATTGCGTAAACTTTGAAACTTGTTTAACCCTGGCCACGATCACAGGGTTTGACGGTGCCAAAGTAGAAAGTGCACCATAATAGTACCCGCCTGTGAAACATATCACCTTCCCAATACTTTGGCACACCTCCAACGGTTTATGATTTATCATGAAACGGCTGCTTTCAGGCGGAGGATCTGTTAATTTGTTTGGGTATATTGTCAGGTTCTCTTCGAACGCCAGGGCGCAGTAGTTGCTTATAAACCAGTGCTGGTTGTTGATGTTTCAGTTCGTTTACACGAACTGTAGCATCCTTTATACTAATCAGCAATGGTAGTTAAGTTTCAAAGCCAACGTGTGATCAATCGTTTTATAGTGCAACATGAGAATGGGTGTTTGGTGGAACTGTGCGTTACACTCGTCGTTATTAAATTAAGTGATTGTGAGGGTGCTAATAGTGATTTTATAATAAAATATATGGTGACGAAAATTTGAAAATGAAATTGGAAGTGATTCTGATAGTTTTGTTAAAAATATAATAATAATGATGTGAACTCTACTAATTTAATAATAGCTGTAATACATTGTTCAATCCTTTCTCTGAATATAAACTTTATTGCCTAGTTCTTCAAACATGCATGATAAAAGTGTTAAAAATGACAGTGAGTGCAGAAGAATGGATCAAAGTAATTATTTTTAATGTAACTTTCTTCATAGTGCCAAATCGTAGTTTGATTAGTAATGACTCTACAGCAACAAAAATAATGATACATTTTAATTACTTAGTAATGCTAACAGATGGTAAATGGTAATAACAATTAATTTATATGAAAATGGTGTGATGTGAAAAGTGATATAATGGAAAGCATATCTGAAGTGTATTACGAAAGTTGATGAGTGATATTCGGTGATACACGTAATAGTGTCGAAAATAAAAGTGACGATAGTGAGTAATGAAATGAAATAGGGAATGAGGACCTTTTAATAACACTATTTCGTTCTTCACTTTAACCACTCTAGTAGCATTTCAGGCCTTATCATAGTTTGATAGTAGTCGGAACTACTAGACTGCAAAACTACGGTAAGGGCTGATTGCTGCTAGGGTACACAGTGACCATTTGAGCAACATTGCTTAAGAACGTCTGTGTGATGAACGCAATAGAGGCTTATAAAAGCAAATGCTGGGAAGGAGCCTAGGGCAGATTAAGAGTGCCAGTACTACCCCTATCGCTACTGACAAAATAAGTAAACTTTGAAATTTGAAACAAATACAATGCGCTGCTTTCATGAAAATTCTTCAAAAACTTTCTTGTATGGTTCAAGGCAAAAATATTCGATAAATCCTTTTAATTAAAGGAATTGATCAGGATATTTTGGGATATGTTTTGCGATTGCTCCTCATTTTTAAACCAACTAAATATGACTAATCAATATCTTTACCGCGATTTTGTGAACAAGCATTGGACAAATGTATTGTAAACTTATGGAGAAATAAAAGTATCAGCAATATCTACAATGATATATTCGGGAGTATGCATTTCATTGAAACTTTAAAAGAGACACATAAAAGACGCGACGCGAGGTTCTGGGCTGTGAATCCAGTGGTTTCTTCAAATTCGTCTCTGGCCATATAAACAGTAATTTTGAACATCGAATTATGCTTTCTTGCACAAGTCTTATCAGTGTAAGCTAATATTTAAGTATTACAGGAGCTTTATGATGTCATTTTTTTGAGAATTCCGATGAACAATATTAACAGAAAACGCTAAAGCATTTTGTAAAGAGTCTTTGAAAATTTTCTGGAATTTCACGCCAATTAGTAAAAAAGGAAGAGCTTAGAACAAGGGGCGTTCAAATTGCGGTTCGCCAAGGGCGCCATAAGGCCACGCTACGGCTCTGACTGGGACCAATGTTGTACCACATCTGACTTACTTGAGTTACCTCAGCGACGTCAAAAATCATTATTTGCGGATGATACATCCCTATCAAATAGCGAGGACTATTTGCTCTTTGTAGTTGGCACAGAATCAACAATGTGAGTAATGTACAACTAAATAATCACGTTATTACTTTTTTGTTGTATAACTCCTAGTACAATACCAATGAAAAGCATACAACACATCGATCAACAATGCTGTTGCTGCCAAGCGCAATCAAAGGGCTGGGCTACAATTTTTGACCGAGCCCCTGGGACACATTCCCCGTATTACTCGAACATGTATGGTTCCCTTCGATGCCAATAGCAGCACAGTGAGATAAACTTCAAATTTTGCATTGATTCAACATCCACTGGGATCAATAAACTTCCCAAGTCCATTCCATTCGAATGGCCTCTCTTATGTGCAACTATGTATATCAAAATGAAAGGATACAATTCATACTGATGGCTCTTCTGGAGCGTTCACGTGCAGAAAACAGTCAGTGTATGGTATGGGAATATGGAAATGAAACACCATTAATTACCGGAAGCGTTGGAGTAAAGATAATGCTAGTCTATTACAATTGTGCACTTGAACGAACCTTTTGAAAGGCGAGAGTGCACGATGGATTGAGGTTATGCCCATACATCAATTGAGCCATTATTATAAAAGAGTCGTGCTTCTTCCGGACGATTCCATGTGAGGACAATTTTGTAGATTGACAGCATCAAGAATTCAAGATGGCAACAAGATGCATGTGTCGAGAATGGCTGCAACAAAAATGTCTAGCAGCTCAACGCCAAAGCCAACGAGGAGATGCCGGACAACAGTGCTTTCAACACTATGCCATGACCTGACATCAAACATAACCCCCAAGCGGCTTGCCTTTATTAAATTTTCCATCCAATAATTGGACATCCATTGATACGGCAAATTTCATTTCGGTGGCTTTGGCAGACAGACTGCTCGTGTACATTCCAGGAAATTATGTCCCCGTCGAAATTCAGGATGAGCTCAACCTAGGAGAACAATCTCGGCCATATGACCCTTGAAGCCAGAGGGCCACCACTATCATATGGACGAGATAGCGAACAGGTGAAAGCCAGCCGGTCAGATTCCCTTATAGGGTTACAGGGGTTTGCATGCTTATAAGTTTCAGCTCAAACGAATTTGCACAAGGGCATAGCGGAAAGGGACTTAGACTAGAGCCCAGACCAGAGAATTGTTTGGTCGACAGCGACTCCAGTCGAGCGATTTTGATTGACTCGAGTTATGAAATAGACCCCTTAAAATTTTCTGATTTGTACAGGCCGACTGCGATACAATTCGGATCATTCTACATCACAAAAACATCATGCTGTCTACTCCATCACCAGTGTGTTGATGCAGTTATTATGATCTAGAGTGTGATGTCGTATCACTGCTGTTGGTTGTTAAATCAAAGTGATATTGATAGTTCGCAAGTGATATTGATAGCTTTAGTAAATCAGCCATCAGCTGATATCGCTGATATTGAGCAACTCTGACTTAGACTACCATTTTTGTCAATTTTATTGTTACGAACAATATTTCATATGTCGGGATTCCGCCTAAAAACCTAAAAAAATATCCCTAGGTTTCTACCAAGCAAAACCACAAAAATTTGTGTGACATGAATCCATCCTGTGGATCGTTAGAACATTTTTTACTCGAAATCTCTCTAGACCTTCCGAAAATTTCTCAGGTATCCTTCTGCAAACTCTTCTTAGAGATCCCTCCAGCTGCTAAGATTCTACCAAGAGTTCCTCCAGATAGAAGAACTCCTTTTCTCGATCAAACATGAATTTCATCAAAAAAAATTCTTGGTAATTAGTCTTGACCTATTCCATTTGGAATTCTTCACTGAATTCAACAATTACCTCAACAAGAAATAGACCAGGAAGTTCTCTAATATGCCGTCTGGAGTTTACATTACTCATCATAAATAAAAAATTGCGTATCGCACCTGGAAAGCTTAGCTTCACCTATAATGTGTTTTGTTTCGGTATTTTGAGGTATCAGATGTCACTCTCAGGAAAAATATGTCTCCAAATGAAAATAAATCCCTTTCAACTATGAACATGACATTTTCGCACGTATTTTCAAAGTCTGATACTGTATTTCAAGCTCAAGAATTCATCATTCACTCATCAGCAATCATCAACATATTTTCGTTTTTTGTACAAACTTAAAGCAATTATTATTTCACTGCTTTGCAGATAATAATTGCAGTCCATGCACAAAAGATTTTCATGATTATTACCGTTTTGTCTCAAATTCCGAACAGACTCATATTCCGAACACTCGGTTTTTGTATGACGATTTGGTTGAAATGTTTCGCTGAAATATGTCACCAAATAACAAGGAAATGGCAATCATTTGCAATTCTATTTTAACGCCCTAAAATATATTTTATACTTCAGGAGTAGTGATGATTCTCTAGATCGAGGTCAGTAAAACTAGTTCAGATCAATTTATTTGCAAAATTATTTATTTGAATACGATTTATTCGTGCTATTAGGAATTTGAATCAAGGTGTTCGGAATATGAGACAGAATTAACACAGTGTTCGGCATTTGAATCAAAATGTTGTTCCATACTTTTATGTAAAAACAATACTAAAACAGTTCAAATAAACTTTTTTGTTCAAACACCCTACAGCTAACAGTTAGACTTCACCAGGAAAATAAAATTTTCACAAATATCAGCTAATTTAAGCTTACCAGATGTATTTGAAGTCACTAGTGGCCTTAAGTGTTCGGAATATGAGTCAAAACGGTATTTTGATTTTGTGTAAATGAAAACTGGCGAAGAAAATTTTTACCGATGATAACCGCCTTTCCTTAAAAAAATTATAGTTCTATTTATTTATATTGACTGTTAAGGATATTGGAAATTCGTAGCTTCAAAATCGAAATAGGTATTTTCAATTGTTGCTAATGGATTGCAGCAAAACGCGCATCTAGGGACCGTCAATTCAACCTAGACAATCGTGCCTTTATCGCACTTTTTTTCCTTGTTTTCTTACCAGTTTTTCCTCTTCTGTCGAAGTATACCGTTTTGATTCATATTACAGACAGCTTCAAATTCCGGACACTCTCGTTTGTATGGGAAACATTTCACACGAAATGTTTCAATTTTCGCCATCCAAAAGTTCTCATTTTCGAGGCTCGTTTTATTAGGTTTTTTCCATACATATCATTGCAAATTTATAATGCTCAACTACCTTAGACGTCTCTTAAGTGGTTGAACGATTTCAATTGATGATTTGACTGTTCCATTAATGATTATCATGAGCTGTCCGTAATTCAAATCAAAGCGTCCGGAATATGAGGCAAAAGTGAGGGAGCGTCCGGAATAAGAATCATGAAAAGGCCACACGTTTTGATTTATTTAAAATTATTCAAGTTTCGGACGCGTATTCTTTACCCACCATCCGAAAGTTAAGGACTTCCGACGCTCGATAACGCTAAAAAATCATACAGAATGATTTATTTTGTATGGTCCAAGCTGGGTTATACTTCACTGAGGCCGTAATATGAATCAAAACGGTACTTCCAAGCGTTACGTCTCAACTGGAACAGAGCCTGTTATTAACTTAGAGCTCTCTTTGCAAATTGACCATTGTTTGATGAACTTTTCCTGTATCCATCGTCACAAGCAGCAGTTGCTTTTATGCGCCAAATTAACCACTGTTTTCGTCAAGTTGATGTGGCAGCATGGTTAGAGTGCACGCATCGCGGTTGTTTTAGCAATGTTCTAGGTTCAAATGGGCAAAAAGAATCGGACGCGTAAAAAAGATCCGGATCACTCAAAAGAACGAGTGATCCGTGGCTCATTTTTGGTGAGAGTCGGTTCAGTTGATCAGCCAAATCAGACAAAAAAGGACAGGGGAAAGAAGGAACCGATTGTTTTCTCCCTTCTCATTCGATCGTTTCTCGGATTTATTATAACGCTTGATGCGTGTCTCGTTTTGCGCGCCACGGCACACATGCAAACACAGTTTGCTGCAGATTCACACTTTCAGCATAGGCAGATGAAAGATAGAGAGAAAAAGTGCTCAATCGTGAGTTCCAGGGGAGGAATATAAAAAGAATGAGAGAGCGAAAATACGAAAAGTACGACTCTTTTTTCGTTCGCTGGGTTCAGTTAGTTCTTTCAGTGTAAGCCGCTGATTCGGGTAGGATCCGTTCACTAAAATGAGCCGTTTTGCATGGGCTATGGCAGATGGCTCAAATGGAGATCAATATTTTTGTATTTACTAACGCGGAACACACGCCTATGGTAGCACTATTTCATGTTTGTTCCTTTAGTAGCACCACGGCGTAGGAAAATTACAAATCAAATCCGTATTTTACAAAACTTTTATATTTTTCCTTTGAAGTGTGGATCAAAAGCTTTCGATTGATGTAAAAAAGTTCCTAATTCATCTATTATTTTGTTCATTTAAAATAAGTTTCTACTAGTAGTGCTTCTATAGGAACAAAAGGTTTACTATAGGTGCAAGGGAGCTCAGATTTTAAGCGAAACTATTTATTTCGATCATTTTTGGAACAAAATCGAGCTGTGTTTCAATGGTTCTTAGATAACCTCCAATTCAAAAATATGTTGCAACGATTTACAGCAAAACGGGCGTAAAAAGTCACCAGTGCGACTGTAGGGGACTGTCTACTAATGAAACATTGCCCCTAACTACTTTTGAGGATCTCTTTAAGGCCATTCGAGGAGATGTTGGTAAATTATTTGTAAAAATATCTAGAAGAAACATTTGTAAAAATAAACGAAACAAACCCTGATTTTTTAACGAAATCTTTAAAGTAATTCAAGCGGAATTAAAGAATTCCTAATAAAATCCATGCATCGTTTCCTAGTGGAAAATCTAAAAAAAAAATCAGTGTGAATCTTTTGATTCTCTTTAGGCATTATTAAGCCGGAGGGGTCACCAGCATGGGGATAGCCAAAGGGGAAGGGCCGTTGCAGACCCCCCCCCCTTCACTAAATCAAAATCAACTGGCTTGCTACATAGATGGATATATTTTTTTGAATTTTTATGACAGAATTCATATTCACGTAAAATTTCGCCATGATAAACTTTTTGAATTAATCTAGGAATTCTCTTACAAACCATCATATCAACGTTTTATCAACAGACCCCAATGTGTCTTGCAGAAGTTTTTGCCAAGCAGCTGTTTCGTCATCGTGAAAGGAATATTCTTAGAAGTTATTCGAATTTCACCATCAAGCCCTCAGCAATATCTCAAAATATTTTTCCGCCTCGCAAAATTTTTCTAGAAAATGTTTTGTTTGCATCCGAGAATTTCTATAAAATATCTACAAATATTTCTCAAAGAATTTATCTCAATACACTTCCAAAAATTCAACTATGACTTCCTGACTAAACTTGTTTTTTTTAATACAAGGAAAAGGAAAAAGAAAAAAAAAGTTCTGGGGACGGACCTGGTGTAGTGGAACGACCGCCGAGGACCTGGGATCGAATCCCAACCCCAAGATAGTCACTACAAATTTCAGTGACAACTTCCTTCGGAAGGGAAGTAAAGCCGTTGGTCCCGAGATGAACTAGCCCAGGGCTAAAAATCTCGTTAATAAAGATAGAAAAAAAAAAAGAAAATGTTACAGTAATTCTAACAAAGAACACATTGGAAAAATTGTAAGGATTCCTCCAAATATTAATCTTAGAATCTCTGGGAAATCTTAAAACATTCCTTCTCTAACCTTTTTGGAATTCACACCCATAATAGCACCTTAAGTATTATGTTTTTTTAGAAAATCTTTTCAATATGTGTTTTGAGTTGTTCTAAGATATTATTCGAACTATTTCTACAGTAACATAAGGCTTCTCTAAAAAAGTTGGCAAACTCTCAACAGATGTGAAAATTGTTTCGGAATTTCCCCTATTTATTTTTCCAAGCATTTCTTCTCGGATTATTCTGGAAACTACTCCAAGTATTACATAAAAAGATCTTGCGATTTAAACAAGAATTTCTCTGGGATTTCATCAGATTTTACCAATAATTTTACATAGTTTCAAAAGTTTCAAAAATTTATCCTCAACTACCTCAGGCAAATTTGGTCTAGTTTTAGGAACTCGCTTGGCCATGCATATTGGCCACCGGACACCGGTGATCTTCCGGAATTTCCGACGTCATGTTCAAATGTCATTATTTCTGTCGCCTATAATTTTGTGCGGTGTGGCGTTCCTTATATGTTAACATTTTTCCAAGAAACTAGTTCCAATTGAAGATTGAATACAGGTGGACGCATTAAGATTCATTGGAAATCCTACGAGATACGGCCATTTCCGTAAAACTTGTTCCGGAAAATACGATCAGCTACGTTTTTGTTTCCAATCATGTATATATCAACCGGAACTGAATCCAAGTGGGCATCAAATTTTTAGATGATGCTTCCGGTAAAATATTCAGAACCATTACATGCTCTGACCAATCTATAGTAGGTTCCAAGTGCCCTGGAGGAAGTGGCCAATTTGAAACATGTGAGGAATCACATCAATGTGGGTATCAAATTTTTGGATTTTTGAATGTGATACTGTCGAAAGCACATCCAGAACCATTGTCTGTCATGACCACTTTATAGTAGGTTCCAAGTAGCCCGGGGGATGTGGCCAATTCAAAACATGTCTAAACTTATATCAGTATGGGTAACGATTTTCATGATTTTTGAAGTCAAGGCTTCTGGAAGCATTTCCAGAACCACCGGCTATTATGGCCACCTATAGTAGGATCAAGACGCCCCAGGGGATGTGGCCAATTTTGAATGTGTCCGTAATTATATCAATGTGGGTATCAAACTTACAACACTTCTCCCGGAGCTCTTCGAACCTACTATGGATTGGCCATAGCAGCCGTTGGTTCTGAAAATGTTTCCGAAAGCCTCTGCTTTTAGAATTTTGAAGTTTGTTGCCCTTATTGATACGGTTCTGGACATGTTTTGAATTGGTCACATCTCCCGGGGTACTTGGAACCTACTATAGAGTGGCCATGACAGACAATGGTTCTGAAAGTACTTTCGAAAGTATCACATTCAAAAATCCGAAAATTTGATACCCATATTGATGTAATTCCTCAAATGTCCCAAATTGTCCACTTCCCCCAGGGCACTTGGAACCTACTATAGATTGGTCAGAGCATCTAATGGTTCTGAATATTTTCCCGGAAACATCATCTAAAAATTTGATGCCCACATAGATACAGTTCCGGTTGATATATACATGATTGCAAACAAAAACGTGGCTGATCGTATTTTCCGGAACAAGTTTTACGGAAATGGCCGTATCTCAGAGGATTTCCAATGAATCTTAATGCGTCCAGCTGCATTAAGTCTTCAATTGGAACTAGTTTCTTGGAAAAATGCTAACATATATAGAACGTCACACCGCACAAAATTACAAGCGACAGAAATAATGACATTTGGACATGACCTCGGAAATTCCGGAAGATCTCCGGTGTCCGGTGGCCAATATGCATGGCCAAGCGAGTTCTCAAAACTAGACCAAATTTGCCATCGAATGCTTCCAGATGCATCCAATTTCATCATTTTTTAAAAAGTTATAAGGATTTGAATTTGGGCAAAATTTTGCCTGTCTCAATCATTTTGCCTATCCCCTGTACATTAGAACATAGATCACAAAATAAAAGATCTTTTACAAATTTCTTCGGATTAATTTTTTGTTATTATAATTTATCTAAGATGCCATTTAAAAAACTACTCTGCCAATATCTACTCTAAGATGCCATTTAAAAAAATAATCTGCAAAATCCAAAGAATATTTCCCAAGAAATTACTTACTGGATTCCAGAAATTTCTACAAGTGATATTCTCCGAGATAAACCCTTGAAGGACATCATGAAGAAATTTCTGAAGAATTAAAAAAAAAATCCTAAAAAATCATCTGGAAGGATTTCTTTAGGGATTCTTTAGAAAACAGATTTTATAGGTCTTCATTCAATGCTTCCTTTGCGTTTTATTTTTGTAAAGCCTCTTTAAACAAAACATATAATTCATATCTGAATATATCTAAAATCAGCATCAGAAATTAATCTACAGAATCCAAAGGAAATTTCTCATGATATTACCTTCTGGACTTCATAAATTTATACAAGAGAAATGTTCAGAAAAACTCCTAAATAAATCCTAGAATCATACCCTGATAAAACATTCTGAAGTACTTTTAGAAGAAGTTCCTGAAAATGTTTTTGGATGGATTTTTCAGGATACTTGTGAAAAATTATGCCAGAACTATCGATAAAAATCTGGAGGAATATTTTAAATCATGTACCAAAAAATGGTATGAAGAGCTCACGTGAAAGTAACTGTTATGAATGTCTAGAAGAATCCACAGAGTAGCTCTTATATGAATCTATGTAGAAATTTAGTGATCTAGAAGTAATTCTTGATTCTTGGAATAGTTGTTGAGATTATTTCTAAAAGAATTTCTGAATAAAATTTCAAAACAATTTTTTACAGTTTTTTTTAATGATATCCCAGAAGGAACTTTTGGAGTAATCCTTAGATGTTTTTCACCAAAAATCTCTTAAGAAATTACTGTCAAGTGTTCGATGTCAGAATTTTTTATATGGCATGTAAGGCAGGGTACCAGTAAAAATACTTGGAGTAATCGATGAAATCCCAAAAACCAAAAATTGATAAAATTAATAATTGTTTCAAACAATTTTATATCCATTCCTGAAAAAACATTGCCAGTATCCCTGGTAGACTAGAGGAATTTCTGTAGAAATTAAAACGAAATATTCAACGGCATCTGTTGAGAAATTGAATGTATCATTTATGGTACTCATAGAAAAATACTTAAGAAGTTAGTTTAGGTAGTATACAAAGGAGTCTTTGCAATATAAGTAATAATTCATATCATGAAGGTATAAATTGTGTTTTTGATTTTTTTTTTTTTCATTTGAGTGATCACATAACCATAGAAAAAACTAGAAGAAATCTTTAAAAAATTTCTACAGAAATCCCGAGAAAATTTCTTGACAATTTCCTGACGGTTTGTTTGGAGACATACTTCGAATGAACTAATTTGAGGATGTCTGTACAAATACGGTATCTTAGTAAGATTTTTGAACCGTTGTTGAACATGCTGAAAATCAAAACATATGAGATGTTTTCTGCACTAGCGAGGTGGCGCAAGATGCACCAAAATAATCCGACATAGAAAAAGCTGCGAAAGAATTTCTAATGAGATCCTTGTTGGATTTTTTTATGGGATTGCTTGAAGAAATTTTGACTCCATAAGTAGCGAAAAAATCCTGGACAATCTCAGGAGTAGTTTTTGAAGAAATTCACATTGAATAATAGAATAAGAAATTCTTTCATTTTGTTTTCAAACAATCCTGGAATAAACGCTGGAAAAATTAGTGGAGAAATCTATGGGAGAGTTGCTGGAGGAACCTGTAGAAAAAACCCTAGAGGAAATTATATCTTAGCCTTTGGAGGAAGTCTTGAAGGTCATTCTAGAGAAATATCGTATTGAATTAATGGTGGAAGAATGCCCTTTACGAATCAGTTAAAGAAATTTGCGGAGCCTCCAGGAATTTCACCAGGAATTTTACAAAAAATATTTCAAAATTCGTGCATGGTTTCTTCCAGGACTCGTTCAACAGATTTCCAGGGGATTTGATTAGAAATACCTTCCTTAGCCGAGTGGTTAGAGCTACAAAGCAAAGCTATGCTGAAGGTATCTGGGTTCGATTTCCGGTCGGTCTAGGATCTATTCATAATGGAAATTTCCTTGACTCCGCTGAGCATAGAGTATAATCGTACTTGCCACACGATATACGAATGCGAAAATGGCAACTTTGGCAAAGAAAGATCTCAGTTAATAACTGTGGAAGTGTTCATAAGAATACTAAGCTGAGAAGCAGACTCTGTCCCAGTCAAGACGTTAATGCCAAGAAGAAGAAAAGAAGAAGGAGAAGAAGAAGAAGAAGAAGAAGAAGAAGAAGAAGAAGAAGAAGAAGAAGAAGAAGAATAAGAAGAAGAAGAAGAAGAAGAAGAAGAAGAAAAAGAAAAAGAAGAATAAGAATAAGAAGAAGAAGAAGAAGAAGAATAAGAAGAAGAAGAAGAAGAAGAAGAAGAAGAAGAAGAAGAAGAAGAAGAAGAAGGAAAAAGAATAAGTGTTGCCCATCATTACATACTAGAATAATGTCCTTCTGAATCGCAAACCAGTGTTTGAAAACCCCTGTAGATGGCAACCGTGTCGGTCCGTCTAATCGCCACATACAAGCCGACGGCTTTCAAATTTAAAACCAATCCTCCCAAAATGTTCCCAGTACAGTGTTGCCCACATATTCCCAGCATGAGTTTAACCTATCAGGGTGTCTACTCATTTACAGAAACGAAATTCCCTGAGTTTTCCAGGTTTAAAAAATAATTCTAGGTAAAAGAAATTCCCCAAAACATACGAATAGTTCATTTAAGATGATTAAAAACTTTTTTTTATCAAATGAAAGGTATCTTTAAAAATAAATTTATCTAAGAAAAATTCCAAACAAAAAAATTGGTGATTTTTTTTTGTTTACCACAAAAATTAAGAATGTTTATCCAATGATCTGAAAGGGCCTTTCTCATATCCTTTCTCTAAAAATGGGATTCATATGTACAGGGTGTCCGCAAATTATCCGAACAGCAAAATATTGGAAAGATGATCTCGCATTGAAAACAATGAAAAAGTCAATGTCCATGTACCATTTATAATTCAACTATATGTTAACACAAAATATAACTTTAAAAAATTCCGAAATATTTGCATGTAACTGAGATAGGCAAATTTTAATTTTTCGGAGACGTTTTTCCTGAGGGCCGCTAGTCATACTGGAGATATGTTATCCCTAAAACCTAAAAGAGATGAATCCAAATGTCCTATTAATAATTTGAAGTAATCTACTAGTGGCTTCAAGTTAGACTGGAAATAGAAAATTGTGCGGTTTAAATCCAGCGAGTTCTATGGACTTTTCTCTTATGTCATAAAGCTCGGAAAACAGCTCAATACATTTGGGTTCGTTTTGCAATTATTTGAAATCGGAAATGTGTCAAACTTACTTCTTAAGAATATAATAAGCTAATGTTTAAAACAATGCAAGAATATTGAATATATTATGCTTGATTGTATAGAGCCATGTCTTCAAAGTTTGTACGGATAATTTGCGGACACCCTATATTGACTTCATTGACGTACCCACAATATTTTTCTGAAGAGCGTTTTGCATTCTTTTTCTCTGGGGAAATTAAGGCTGGTAGTATGATCGTACTAGAAATAATTACTTTAGACACTTCTAGTCAAAAAAAACGAGACCATACATATATTATGGATAATAAGAGATACTTAACAGGAGGCACGAGATGAGAGTTTGATTGCTACATTGGACAGACATTTTTCTATGTATAACTCTAAGGGCCTTTTTGGAATTTCTTATGACATTACCAGTATAACAGCTTGATTTACTATAGATCTCTTTCACGTATTACTCCGCAGATGTCTTCAGGAGTTTGTTTTGATTTTTTACATGAAATTTCTAAATAATTATTCCAATAAAAATGTTATATACCTTCATTAATTCAATCTGGATTTTTTATAAGGTAACCACATCAGGAATCATCCATCCAAAAATTATTTCATTTATTTCTCTAGGACTTCCTCCAGCATTTCCGTTTAGATTATCTTCAAAAACTAATACAGTAATTCCTCCAAAGCAACTGCTCATGAACGACACTCAAATGAAACTGTACTTGCCTTTGCCAATTTAGCAACCTTAAGTTCTGAATCCTTGTCTAAACATGTTTTATACTGATTAATTAAAAATCGTTAAAAGGACTGACATGTTCGGCGTTTTGATAGCGGCGCAGCCGACAAAATTTATGGTTGAGAAGATTTTTTGTCACAAAAACCACATATTCTACCATCTATTACTGTTTCAAAATAATTCCCCTGAGTGTAGTCAAAATTCCCTGAGAATTCCAGGTTTTTCCAGGTTGAATAAAATTCCCTGAGAATTCCAGGTTTTCCAGGTTTTTCCAGGTAGTAGATCTTTGCCACGACGCTGTGTTCTCCCTGTCACCCGGACAGCGTGGTTCCATATGCCAAAAAATAGAACCGATATCGCTTCGCTCCTATAGACTACCAGTGACTGCGAGAGATCTATATAGGTCGTCGTCAACCATCAGGGCCCGAGAGATTCAATTTCAACCCCATAATAATGTGTCTGTTCTGCAAATAATCCTGTGCCACAAGCGGAGAGCAACAACGAGACAACTCTTCTAGCTGGATACAGATGCAGTCCTCGGTTTCTCGGGCCAAGTTGCTCCAGCCAACAGTGCGGGGAACTATAAAAGCTCGAAAATTGGACACAGCCCAAAATAGACGTCCCCAGGAGCATTCGAAACTGTGCTGGTAAGGAGTGTGTTGAAAAATGGTTATAAAAATTCAAAACGGTTATCTTAGAGCATAGTTTATTTTTTGAAACATTTTTCCAAGCATTTTTCATTATGTCATCAATGGGGAGCGGCTTATTTTTCAAAATCTCCCAAAACCGAAAATTCTTGTGCTCTTCTGAATACGTACTTCGTATTTGCAAGTACTTTTCGATACCCTTCTTACTATTGCTGCTCCTGGCAGTCAAAACCAAGCCAAGACTCCTCCCGGGCCAGGATACACAAAGTTTCCCATTTACCCGAGCACAATGGAAAGCAATTTTTCTCGTTCGCTTCACAAGGGGAACGGGGAATTTTTGGAGCATGTTCGCTAAAATAGGATTCCGGGCTACACCGGAGTGCTCCTTTGGAAGATTTTCTCCGGAGTGGTAAGAACTTTCTGCCGGTTTCTCCGGTTGCAGCTCTGGCTTAAGAAGCGACACAAAATTATGACCCTTTTCTTATCGACTGTGCTGGAGGCGATTTGAAACGAGTTGAGAAAGGGTTTTGTCGAATATGATTATGAAGGCGACGTGGTTGACTTGAGAAATATTATGTTCAACGTACATCGGTTGAGAGCGAATCTAACTGCTTCAAGCGTTTTACGAATTAGCACTGAGATCTGCTTTCGAAATACTTTTCAGATACCATTTACTTTATTGAAATATAAATTGCGTTATTTCTAACTGGGTGATACAGCAATTCCGTTTTTCTTGTTTACCGTACCATGACCGAAGACTATTCTGTTTGAACTGCAATATCTTTCGGAGAAGAGGGTTATTTGGGGTTAAGGCATTTGTGGAAAAAGGAATATTCGAGAAACAAGCGTTCAGAGAAATACATTCAGGGAAAAATGGAGAACAATACCAATTCCCCCGAATTATACCCACTTTTCAAAATAATGTTATAAATAAGGTAAATAAAATTCTCCCTAGGTTCGCCCGTTTTATTTTTTTATTAAATAAAGTAGGGTGTTCCCCAAAAAATCAGTTTTCTGTCAACACCTTTTTTTATAATAATAACTCTATCCCAAGTTACGGTAAAGATGAGCATGGGCTGAAACAACGACATTTATGATTTTGGTATTCTTGTTTAAGATTGGATCAAGATTAATACCCATCCTTGGTCCTGAAAGCAAGCTAGATGAGATTGCTAGTATTCAATCTACGTATACGATTACTACACTAACGCTAATAACTTTTCATATAATAATTTCTTGGAAAAACTTTGCTTCGAGCACTTTTAGAACTTTTGGTTAGTTTTTTTTGGTTAGTTTTTTTTTTTAATAAACTAAGGTTCGCTCTGGCCGGGCAGATGCCGAGGTCGGTCCTGCGATTCCAACGGAGAGAAACTAACGGTTCACAGGCGCCCTGACGTCCATTTTCCGGTGCTATTCCGCGATCTACTCAGTTAGCCCTCGGCGGAGGATCTTGCCTACTCTGACTCGATGGTGGTCGGTTTGATGACGAGGTCAGTCCTGCGATTCCGGTGGAGGAATGCTTCCGGTGCGCAGGTGCCCCGACGCACGAACTACTCGGCCTAGTCCCCGACGGAGGATCTAGCCTACTCCGATCGCGGCCCGACGCCCTCTGGTCTTCTCGCCACTTTTATTGCAGCGACGACATGATATGCGTTATCGTTCTGTTCATCGCGTACCACGTCCACGTACTTACGTGTTTACACATTTTCTGCACGATGTTGTCTGGGTTTAAATCTCAGTCGCTGACTCCGAGCATTTCGTTCCGCACTTTCGCATATTTTAGCAGTCAAAAACTACATGTTACGGTGTCCCCTCGATGTTTGGGCAGTGTGGCGACTCTGCGAATCTATGGAGATATTTTCTGAAATATCCATGACCTGATAGGAACTGCATCAGGTAGAAGTTCATTCATCCACGTCGACTGGGTTGGGGATGAGCCGGTGGGTCCATTTTCCTTTCTCCACGCAGTCCCACTCGTGCTGCCACCTCGCCATAGATCTGACTCCGGCCATCTTCCATACATTTCTGACGTCTCTTTATTTGTGATGCAAATGGTGATCATACCGGCTATAATAAGGCATACAATATCTGACGATATCGTTCGATACACACACGCGAATCTCACTGCCATTAGCCGAAATGCGGTTCCGCTTTGTTTCTAGTGCCTTGTCACAAGCAGGAACTCCATACCTCAGTATCGATGACGAGACGTTAGCTAGCAGATGCCTCGTAGTGCTGACAGGACCGCTTAAGTTTAGCATGAATCTTCGTATTGCGTTCATTGCCTTTTCGGACTTTCCGCATGCGTAATCAACGTGGCTGTTGAAATTCAGTCGATGTTCGATTATTATTCATAGGTGCCTCAATACGCGCTTCGGTGCAATCACATATCTTCCGTCGTTGACCTCCATCTGCTAAACCATCTTGCAGTTGCTGACTAGCAGTACCTCTGTTTTGTGGTGAGCTAGCTCACGATTGCTACAATTGTTTCCATCACCGACACCTCCATTTCTTCCAGCGTCTCGCCCATCACCGTTAGTGACACATCGTCCGCAAAACCAACAATATTCACCTTCCTGGGTAGCCGCAGTGTCAAGACTCTGTCGCACATCCCGTTCCAAAGAGTTAGACTGAGAATGGAACTTTGAGGGATGACTTGCATTGACGTCTGCCCTTCATTTGCTTCGTACACCAAGTTTCTGCTCTGGAAGTAGCTCTTCATGATGTTGCACAGTCGGAAACCTGCATTCTGTGCAGTGCTGCGATGATGGCTTACCAGCTGGCGCTGCGTCGAATTGCGTCTACCGTCGATAAGCCTTTGTGGAATCCAAACTGATACTTACGATAACCCGCGCTCACTCTCCGTGCACTTCGTCAGCCTAGAAGCTGGTTACGTAGTCCGTAAAAGGCCCTATTCGCAGCCGCAACACATCTTTTCACTTCGCGGGAAACGTCGTTGTCACATGTCACAAGTGTAACAAGGTAAACAAATTCTTCAACAACTTCAAACAATCAAACACTACCTCAGCACCTACACCACCAATCCTGACTCTATCTCTACCTGCAATCATGTACTTCGTTTTGGTAGAATTAATTGTCACCTTGAGTTGACCCAAAAATCGCAAGAGATGTCGCAAGACTTATTATCTGATGAAACATCTGAGAGAACTCGTATACTCTTCAGGAAGTCCTAGATAAATGAGAAAGTTCAGAAAATCAGAAAAATTCAGAAAGTCTTTGAAGTTTATATAAATTGCTAAGATAATTATTGAAAAATATAATACACCGAATTTCTGAATTACATCTTAAACGATTATATGAAGAAATTGAATGAAATGCATCGAACGGAAACATTGAAGATTTTTTTAAAGAAAGATCTGAGGTACTGGAATAGTTTCTATAATATTTCAGGTGTGAAACCTTAAACAAACATTTGTCGATTTAACGGAGATATTACTTGAGAAATGTTGGGATAAGCTGCAGGAGTAATCCCTGGATGATGTGTTGGTTCTCCAATACTTTTCCTAGAGAAATTTCTGAAGGCACTTAGTGAGATATCCGTGGTCAAATTTATCGAGCGGTTCCTGGAAGGGCTCTTAATAAATTCACTGGAAGAATTTTTGGGAGGAACTGTGGATGAATTCTTGAAGAGTCCATCCAAATTACTGAAAAAAATCTGCATTAGAATTCCTAGAGGAATTATTGTCAACGAATTTTATCAAAAACTTTAGAACAAGCTTGTCCAACCTTTTTTAACCGTCAGTTGCCCTTCCTGCGGTCTCACGGAGGCGAGACATTATTTTGACAGGATCTGGCATCATGCCATAACGCGTGATCGACGTTGGATTGGTACGGAGACAATAGCGTTGTTTTTGTACCAAAAACTGACAACCCCTCAACCAGAAATTCTTCCGATGGGAAGGTTTTTGGGCTATAATGAAGGCCAAAGTTCAATCCAAGGTTTTTAAAAACGAGCTGAAATTGAAGAAAAAGCCAAAAGTGAACTGTACGCGTTCTAATATTGCACGAGAGCTTAGTAAGCATTGAAGTCTCGTGCAACATTATGTACCTTTTTCACTACAAAATGCACAATTAAGTTGAAAACTAGAAAAAACTATAAAGAACACATTGAATTCATGGAACCATTCATGTTTCCTATCATCTTTGCAAAACTTCCGCATTGAAATATGTCGTGTATCTGCCATGACGACAGTTTTTATCTCACGTTTAATTTTCAGCTCACACGGGTTCAAATTTTTGAACTGCTCGTTGTTCAATCCTACTTGATCCCTCGTTCAAAAGTTTGAACTGGAACGCAAGCTGAACGCGTTCAAATCCAACACTGATGAGGGGTCTTAAGGGAAAGGTGCGGGCTCTCAGCGAAGGAAAGGACATTGAATAAAGTAATTATGCCGAAACATAATCCATATGTTCATTCCCTGAAAGTTTCAAGAAAATCCGACTTAAAATATATTTTTGGCGAACACTTTTGTCTGGTGCTTTTTTTTTTCGAGTACAGGTTTTAGTCGGTGATGCGATTTTTGTTTGATTTGTTTTGTATTTTTGTCTAGCGGTAAAAAAAATCTTGTTAAGAGATCAAAAGACTACGTCGACATTCATAATTCCAAACTATTCAAAGGTTATTCTTAGTAAAGCCGTAAAAGGAAAGCTGTGTATATTGAAATTATATGAAAAAGGAAAAAGGAACACTTGTGGTGAGGGAATCATTAGTTCATTTCAAATTTAAAAACTACAAAAAATCTCATCGAATAATTTATATTTGATTGTTTTGATTTTAATACAATCATGTTAAGCAGACATCCTCCAACCGAAAACACTAGCCAAAGTAATTTGAGCCAGTCTCAAGCAAGTGTTGTTTTTTCTTCAAGTTCTTTATCTGATTTTGTTCGAAGATTCTTTTGCTATCTTAAAAAATTGTCAGTTGCCAATAGAAGTGTGTAGATCAGGGTGATTCGAAAAATCGAGTTTGCTCCACACTGCTCATTCGATTCCAGACCAAATTCTGAGTGTCCACAGAAAATTTGAGCTCATTTGGATGAAAATTGAGACTGCACAAGCCCTTCAAAATTTATATGGGAATTACTAAGGGTAAATCAAGCAATTCATTCAATCGCTAGCACATGTGCTCTTGAGGGTTAGTGCTACTTTGATACTGTTAGATACATTCGTCAGCTACAACTTTGCTGAAGACCGTTCTCAAATCGAAGACCTCGTTATTTTTTGTTTGTTTTTTATATGAGCTGCAATTCTCTGGCTGTAATATTTGGGCTGGATATATACAGTAAAATATAGAAGCCAACTGAGGGGTGCGGAATCGAACATTTTGGACTTTCAATTTGAGCACAATATTTTCCACCAGTGCTACCCGTTGTTTGTTTGCTTGTCTCGCAGGAAACCATTTTCAAGGTGCACACTTAATATACTTCACATAAAGCTTCTGCAGTTTGATGCTGGTAATAAGTCCAATAAATCGGCTGAATCAGATAGTTTCTAAACATATATTAGTAAGAAATATGTTTTACGAAAATTTTAATATACTAATGCATAAATAAGAGAAGTTTCATCACAAGTTTGTATTTTGTGTCACATAAAATGCATAACTGACGCACACTCCTGGGCATACTCGAATCATTTTCATGAAAAATTTAGCTTGATAACAGCCTGGCTGCTTGTTGACACAGTGGATTTAAATAACAGTGGCGTCAATGTCAAAATTGGAACAGCAGCGAACTGTTATTTCTATAGAAATCCGCGTTACAATTGAGCAGAAGACCTATCACAATAGGGTCCTAAAGCCCTGTCCCAATTTTGGTGCCAAACGCTTAAGTTTAGGTCAAAAACATATGTTTACTCAATTTTCTAATGTTTTCCGATGGTTTAAGTCCAAAAAACATTTTTTTAAGTTTTTTTTAAATTTTGTCACACCCCTTGGTTTGAACTCAAATTTTGGGTGTATTTTGTTTTCCGTGTCCCTTCCGAATTGTCAGAAAGGAACAACCCCGGTGTTAAAAAGTTGAACCCCTGTGGCATTTTTGTCGACTAAGCGAACGTCAAACATGATCTCAAATGTCAAGGTTTATTTATGGATCCAATTTTTGAATTAAAGTTTTAATGTGATATATCCGTTATTTGAGCGGGAAAAAAATGATAAAATAGTTGCAGTAACATGCTCTTTCGTGATATTGAATGAAAACAAGATTTCATTAAACATTTTAGGACCCTATTGGAACATGACGTCACTCTTGTTTACAGGCACTCTACTTGTTGATGTCTGGTTCGCACCCCCAGGTAGCCATGATTTGTGTGTGCTACGTTTCGCGCCAGTTGAAGCAATGTTGCCTGTTCAGAAGATAAATGAGCACTGTTGAAAAATTTCCGATTGGATATAAATCAATAACTAATTCCTGAGGCGTCCGATTTGAAAACGGTATTTAGCAAAGTTGTAGTTAACGAATGTATCTAACATTATCAGTGTAACCCTCAGAAGCACATAAGCAAACACTATGATCGATTGACTGAATTGCTTGCTTTTTCCATAGTAATTCCACTACAAACTTTCAAGGGCTTGTGCAGTCTCAATTTTCATCCAAATGAGCTCAAATTTTGGGAGTACACCCTAGAATCGAATGGGCGATGTGGAGCAAAAGCATCTTTATTAATAACCTCAATGTAGATAGTAGTCATTTTTCATTTGTAAATGTTAGTTTTCCCTTAGTAAATCTCATTTCAATTTTGAACAGCTTCACTGATCAGGCTAAAATTTAGCCAACTTGTTTTTTTTTTTGCAAAATGATAAAGGATTGAAAAGGGAACTTCAATTTTGTACCAATTTTGTGAATCAATATTGAAGTTTGTGATCGTAATCAGCCGATTTCATAATAAACTTTTGAAGAGTCTTTTGGCAAAAGACTAATCGGTGTACCTTAACTATGCTATAAAGAAATCGGAAAATCTGTGATAATCATTATCGTTTCTTTCACTATCAGGAATCAAACACCAAACATAACCCCCTTTCGCACCTGATCCGCTGGAGAGCATCGGGTATAACGTGGCAGCAAAAAAATCGATCCCCAACACCAGCATTATGTCACGGACCAGAGATACATCCTTACGGGAGGCTGTGGTGGCTGACTTGTTCTGCTTCAGAGCCCACATACTATTGCAAACGTCTCACTACAACTATCATTACTACTACAACAATTTGCCAACGTCATTCGCCCAGCCGATGCAGAAGTACACGTGCAGCAAAGTGGAGAGTAAGTGCATATCGGTATGCTGCACACTCTGCCATGTAGGGTTTTCACAGGAATAGCATCGATTCAGAACATGGAATACTGTAGACTCAGATTCAGGACTCTGTCGATGGAGAAGCAGCCACAATGAATGCACTTACCAGGGACGTGCAGCAAAACAGGTTACACATTGCAATGAACGATGAAATTTTTATGTCGGCATAGGCTTTCGGAGCCACTGAATTTTGGATGATTGAGATGAAACCTGTGTGACGTCAGCTGTGACTTACATCTGAAAATGGGAAAGAAGGGAGGGAAAAATTCGATCATTGTCAATTAGTTGTGAGTATAGTTAAGAACAAAAAAACAGTAATATCACGGCATGTCGCCGTTGTGATAAACAATTGCATTTTCAATGAATGACCACCATTAGGAAACAGGCGATCGTATTGCCAACCAGTGCCGTTCCTTACATCCTATCTCGGCACAGTTGTAGCTGGGGAGATTTCACATGAGAAGAATTGTTCAATTTCCCATAGAATATTATGACCAGCTGTTACTGCTTTTTCCATAGTAATATTCATATAAACTTAAAATGACGTGTGCACAACCAAATTTCTTTCAAGTCACTTCAAATTTTGGGAGAATGATTTTCATCACCATTTAAGCAAAGCGTTTAAGCGTAAAATCTTCAAAATTTGCATCAGTCTAATGTTTGCTAAAGAACGAGTTATAATATTTTACAACATCCAAACGAAATCTAATCGAATTGCAGTTGTTCAATATCGAATTCTAAAAACGATTCCGACAGACACCCATGGACAAGCTATCCGACAATAGCTCGGATATCCACGCCATCGAAGATTATGTTGTTACATTCGGATGTTTTCAGCGAACATCCGTACCAGGAAAAATCACAAGAGAACCGTAATGGAGATGTTTTTCTCCTTGAAATTACCATATTATTGCCTCCTACTTTCAATTCCTGGCGCTGGTCAACCAATTCTCAGTAAGTATCCAGCATCCGGCACACATGGCCAAACAAATACTCGTTCCAGGCGACAGGTGATGCCTTCATCGACAAGAGCATTCCGGTTGGGGGCGACAAAGGCTCGATATGATAATCAGAAGAATTATTCAACATGAATAACAAATAGCTACGGAGAGTGGAACACATGTGAGCTGGCAACGTTTATAAGTAGCTATCACCAGAACGGGACAGCTCATCAATCAGTCATCGCCAAAGTGATACCACAAGAGCACCCGAAAGCTTTTTCGATTTTCTCAAACACGAAACGCATTTCAACAAGGGATTAGCATTTCAAATTTAGCTACCATTTCCGTTTGCCTTCGGGGAAGTGATTGTCTTTCTTTCGCTTCTGCACTTCTGACTATCTACAATTACAAAAGCAGATGAGTCGAAAACTCTCGCGTTCAGTATCATAAGGGCGTAACTGCAGTGATCGATTTCTCTTCATCGATTTTCTCTTTAGCTTATTGCTTGGCCGTGAGAATGTTCTCGTCTAATATTTTTGGTTCAATAGACAGTACTCATCATCCTTCGTCATACTGCATCGTAAAATATTCCGAAAATCGATCGAATACCCCGTACTAATCCAAGTCGATGAAGAGAAATCGATCACTGCAGATACGCCTGTATGATACTAAGCGCGACAACTGTTTTCTGAAACATCAAGCTATACATGAAAATAGTTGGGTGAAAGCCAAGTTTTTAGTTTTATTGCCATCGATGATGGAAATTTTCTAATGTTGCATTGAATCTCAAGCGATTCTAATAGAACTGTTATCATAAGGAACGAAGTTTTTTTTCATACAATATCTTAATACAATATCATCGTTGTATCGAATACACAGTGTAACAAAAATAACATGTTTGCTTGTCTCAAGGATTAAATAATGTGTCTCTAGTAGATTTAGGATCGCTGAATCTAATGCCGTTCCCAGAAATGTTTCAGCACGTCACAATTTTTAGCTGCAGGTCGCCAAAGTTGTATAAAACATTTTTTAAACCGATGTTACAATGTTTACATGAAATTCAATGTATGATTTACCAAACTTTTTTGTGATCTAATCCACAAAGCATGCAAAATAGGACTTTAATATTCATTTAAGATGTTATTTGGTTGAAATCGCACGATAAAATTAAGATTAAATTGATTATTTCAACATTCTTGCCGTCTCCATACAAAATTAATTGAGTAAATAGCGGTATTTTGATGCTTGAGACAAAAACGTGTCCGCAGTGATATCAATACCATTCAGCTCATCATTTACATAGCTTTTCATTTATTTTCTATGACGTTCTTTTTAAAGAGTAGTCTATGAAAAAAAGGAAAATTTCGATGGTAAATATCCACGTACATAATTTCATTCAGTTCAGATAAAAATAATGTCTAAGCATTCTCCTTACAGTTTAACCTAAATCAGCTTGTCTAAAAAATCCTCCAACACCTTTGCCAATTCTCGGGGAGACTTATGGAGAATGTTTAAGTACCGTAATTCGGGGGCAACATTGCACAGTGGTTTAAAACCCAAAAAACACGATCATCAGCTTTTTCAGTATCAAAGAGTGAAAATATTGCCATACTATATTCGGCAAAGTTACTGCATATGTTAAGCAGCAACTTTTGACATTTACAAATTTTTGACTTATTTACTCATAAGTTATATAAAATTTTTATTTTCTCTGTTTGTCATTAAAAGCATTAGGTGTCGTCGACAAAGTTGTTGGAATTGTTAAATGAAGAAAAGTTGTCGAAGACATTTTAACTCTATCTATTAAAATAAACGATGTATAGCAACTTTCATATAAAAACCACTTCAAAAGTACAAATACTCACTTAACTTTTTTCGTAGCGATTTTCATGGCTCACAATGTTCTAGGACTATGTTTATATTTTCAAAATACAAAACTTTGCTGAACATACCAAGACAATATCTTTATTTTTTCTTTGAGTTATAAGCATTTTATTGGGGAAAATTCACCTATTTTATACTAATATATCTCGAAAAGTTGCAAAAAGTTGCAAACAAAATTACATGCATTAGAAAGGCCAACATCTGTACTTTGTTTTCCAGGTGGACTCACCCGTGTCTTCGCGTGTCTTTGTCACCTATGAGTCAACTAAAGTGGGTTATATTGCTTTATATTTGCTGCAATCTGAACCGCTGTTTATCATTGTAATTAATGAACCTGCAGCCTGCTTTGATTGCTCAGGAGCTATTTGACAAGGTGATTTCTGCAATCATTGAAAGCAATAAAATGCTATCTAAAAGGACATATTTCTGCTAGCACATGATGTCATTACTGAAATACCATAAATTTCCAAAAAAGTTATCTATTGTCTATTAGTATTTCGTTACGATTTGAAATTATCTCCACTATTTAGTTTATTTGGAGTTGTTCCACTAACATTCTTTTTCAATTAACAAGTCCGCTTATTTGCCATCCTACTTTTTAAAAATGTTACAATTAATACCGCAGCAAGCTTTAAACGGACACAATTAATATCCTTTGATCAGGTTTCAGATATTAAAAAATGACGTATTTCAGTGCCACTGAACTGTCATCGATCAGAACCCAACCACATAAACTTCAGTAAAACCAACCACAAAAACTTCTGTGACGTGTGCTACAACAATGCTTACTAATTCTGCAAAACACATACCCCGTTGACTCCATACTTCCTTCAATATAGAAGTTTGGAAGAATTGGCATAGCGTACATGGTCGTTGGAAGTTCTAAAACCCTATTTTATATTAAAAAAAAAAAAAAAAAAAAACAAATAGTAGGAAATGCAAGAGTTTATCTTCTCAATCGCATGCTAGAGTCGTCGGATCTGGTGATGGTGACGAGCTTAAGAAAAGTGACATTGAAGTTTTCTTAGCTTTTAGTATCGAATAAAGTGTACATGAAGAAACTTGATTATTCAGGTGAGGAGGGAGCTGGAAGAACCAAATTTGGATGTTTATATTTAGTACACTTGAGTAAGAATAATTAATTGAATAATATGAATTTGTTTCGGCGATTGCATAGTACACATCGACACGTAAAGAAATTGTGCAGTAAGAACTACCATTAGAGAGGGATCACTTGAGCTCTCGCACCAGCAATTTTCCAGACTAGAAAAGCGCTTGATTTTACCATGTCTGTAGTCGAAATCAGATTGATGAAATTTATTCCTGTCAAATATACCAGTTTACTATTTACGTAGTATATTGTTCTGAAATACCATGGTCGTTTAAGGAATGGGCATAGTCAGCTATAATAGTAATATTTACCAAACATTTTTTTCCCGTGTACATATGTAACAAATAAACTACCAAGATGAACAAAATAATAACTTTTTGTTCGAAACCCTCGAACTGTATGACGAGCTTTGAATGATGGTTATCTCAATTATGCGTAATTAAGCGCTAGTTATAAATAGCGCTCAGATACACATAATCAATACTTATAAATACAAATATTCAAATTTTCAACTGGTAGAAAAGTGGAAAAGACACGCGAAGACACGGATGAGTCCACTTGGAAAACATAGTAGAGATGTTGGCCTTTTTAATGCATGTAATTTTGTTTGCAACTTTTTGCAACTTTTCGAGATATATTAGATTAAAATAGGTGAATTTCCCACATTTATTGTGTATAACTCATAGAAAAAATAAAGATATTGTCTTGGTATGTTCAGCAAAGTTTTGTATTTTGAAAATATAAACATAGTCCTAGAACATTGTAAGCCATGAAAATCGCTACGAAAAAAGTTAAGTGAGTATTTGTACTTTTGAAGTGGTTTTTATATGAAAATCGCTATACATCGTTTATTTTAATAGATAGAGTTAAAGTGTCTTCGACAACTTTTCTTCATTTAACAATTCCAACAACTTTGTCGACGACACCAAATATTTTTAACGACAAACAGAGAAAATAAAAATTTTATATAACTTATGAGTAAATTAGTCAAAAATTTGTAAATGTCAAAAGTTGCTGTTTAACATATGCATTAACTTTGCCGAATATAGTATGGCAATATTTTCACTCTTTGATACTGAAAAAGCTGATGATCGTGTTTTTTGAGTTTTAAACCACTGTGCATTGATCAGTTTTTTGAACATTTCTATGAAATTGCTGCATTCAAAGATGTATTTGTTGCAAGTTTTATATTTTTAACCAAGTACTGGCACTCATAGCTCATGACTGTATGTTTCATTCTGTTTTTGATTCTTCGAATTTGCTCTTGTAAATAATGTTTAGTTATTTTTAAAATACCGTCACTGACTAAATGCATGGTCTCTGAAGACTAATTAGAAACCCAAACTCTTACAATATTTACTTTTTGAGTTATTTTAAAATTAAAAACACTTCGAGGTAGTGCTTCGTGAAGCCCAAGCAGGACAGTTCGGTTTTGCGTCGTCCGATAGATTTTGCTCACGGTTCGCGCGTGTTTACGTCGCCGGAGATTTTTTTGACGCTCCAAAGTCTTGCTGGGTAGGTATTTGGGAAGGCCTAAGCAAGACGGTTTGTTTTCCGGACGCCAAGAAGTTTTGCTGTGAGTGTCAGTTTTGTGTTCAGTCGAGAATGGATTACCATCTGGTGAGTTCGTTTCATGCTTATGATAACACATTTTTTCATGAAAGCGTAACTTTTATGTAATATTAAAACAAACTTTGTATGGTTCGTCACTATAAGTGTCGGCATTATGCTTTTTTCTTATACAATTTTAATATACATATATTTTTCTCTTTTTGACATTATTAAAAATTATCTTTTGAATTGTTCGACATTGTGAATGTTGACGTATTTTTTAAAACTTCAACCATATCGAGACAAAATGCACAGTAATACTCATATGTAATTTTCAAACAAACTATGTATGGTTCGTCACTACAAGTGTCGGCATTATTCCTGTTTCATATAATTTAAAATATATACATGTAATTTTCAGTTTTCGTTATTAATAAAAACGTCTTTTGAATTGTTCGACATTACAGATGTTGACGTATTTTTTAAAGCTTCTACCAAAAACTTCTCGAGACAAAAATACAAAACTAGCTTTAAATATAAGTAGTATATTTCCCCCTTGTCCATGGATCGCATCACTGAACGTACACTCTTAAAAATAATAAAACTTACGTCTTACGATAATTTCTTGGTATAATTGCTTTAAAAAGTTAATTATAGAACTTTTAGCTGATTTTGCACATACTCTTAGAGTGATCATCAGATGTCTTACAAAATCATAATGAGATTCTCAGAGATTCTCTAAGAGAATTCCAGATTATATCCTTAGCAGATAAGGTTCTCTAATCTCTAATCTCTAGTTCGGGCTAGAGATTTTCGAAATTGACCACATTTTTTATAGCATCGATTTTGATAACGACAGCTTGAAACTATAAACCTATTATTACTATTTTCCTTATAAAACTCTTTGCACTTCTACTTACATTTCATGGTTTCTTCGCTTTACCTGTTTTCCTTTCCGGTCTCAGTTGTGGGCGCAGCAGTATCGATTATCCTACGATTACAATTTAAATTCTTTAAATTGTGGCGGGCATTGGGACATTTCGTCGAATGACATTTGGTCGAATGACATTTGGTCGAATGACGTTTGGTTGAATGACGTTTGGTCGAATAACATTTGGTCGAACGAACATTTGGTCGAATGGCCATTTGGTCGATTTTCTGTGCATCGTTCAACTTATATTGCACAATGCTATAAAAATATAAAATCTTACGAGTTTTTCCAAAAACTCCTTAGAAAAAATGTCAAGCATTATTTTTCACATAACAAAAATCCTTATTTTCATGAAAAATTATGTTGAAGGAGAAATTGAAACACAACCAGGTCCCAAACACCAACATAATTCCTGTGAACCCTCAATAATCTCTTGGAATATTCAAGGACTAAAAACAGGACGTCCTGAAATTAAAGTGATCAACAATGAAAGGCAACCTTTAGCATATTGCCTCCAAGAAACAATGTGCTCAACAGAAGATCAAGCTCGAATCAGGGGATTTGTAACATTTCATCGAAAGCGTACTGGAGGTAGAAGAGCATCAGGAGGCGTATTGATTGCGGTCAAGGTTGGATTAGATTGTCAGGAGATTGATGTGGAGAGCGAAATTGAAGCAGTAGCGGTTAAAGTGGGGCACCCGTTAAATACGTCCATCCTTAACGTGTATATTCCGCCGGGAAAACCTATTGAAGAATCGGAAATCGTTAACTTGATTAATCAAGTCCAAGCCCCTTTATTAGTGGTTGGAGATGTCAACGCAAACCACCCTCTGTGGGGTTCACCTTCAAGTAATGCCCGAGGACGAGTGTTAGAAGCAGCTTTCAACGAATGTAATTTAGCTATCTTGAATAACGGAGAAGCAACTCATATTCACCATGCAAATGGGAACATGTCTTGCATCGACATAGCATGCAGTACGAGCGATCTTGCTGGATCGCTAACATTCGAAGTAATTGCTGACTCGCACGGTAGCGACCATTTGCCACTTATTATTACTTTCCCAGCGACAGAACGGCCTATCAAGAGTAGGAAAAGATGGAAAATAGATGAAGCAGACTGGCAAACTTATCAAAATATGGTACATTTTAAAAACCTTCCTAATGTTGACGATCAAATCGGAGAAATCGCCAGAGCTATTTTGGATGCAGCAGAAAGTTCCATACCAAAAACGAAAGGAATCAAATCTGGAAAAACTCCGGTTCCGTGGTGGAACCGTGAAGTAGCAGATGCCATTAAGAACCGCAGAAAAGCTCTGCGAAACTTAAAATCAAAAGGAAAAAAACATTCAAACAAGGACGAACTGTTGAAAAAGTTCCAAGAAGCGCGTAAAACTGCAAAAGAAACGGTATCAAGAGCTCAACATAATTCGTGGCAAAATTTCGTCAATGGATTTTCAGTACACACACCCACAAAAGAAATGTGGTCAAATTTCCAACGTGTTCAAGGAAAACGAACAAACTCCAGAATATTCTCCATAAAAGCTGATGGAAATACGGTCACTGAAGACGGGGAAATAGCAGACGCCTTGGCACAGGCCTTCCAAACTGTATCCAGCAATAACAGCTACCCAAAAGATTTCCAAACCTACAAAACGACAGTGGAGAATCAACCGTTGCAGTATCCTGAGAACAATGACGCTGAGTATAACAAACCATTTTCAGTGTACGAGTTAGAGCAAGCTCTCGAAGGACTAAGAGGATCAACACCAGGCGAAGATCAGATACACTACAAAATGATTTCCATGCTTCCTTACGACTGTAAAACTACCCTTCTGAAGGCATACAATCAGCTTTGGGGGGAATCTAAGTACCCCGATAGCTGGCGTCAATCAACCGTTGTTCCAATATACAAGGGGAAAGGTGATAGATCGAACGCGAACAACTATAGACCAATATTCCTTAACAGTTGCTTGGGGAAAGTAATGGAAAGGTTAATAAACAACCGGCTCATCCACATCCTAGAATCTAGGGAACTGCTAAGTAAGTATCAGTATGCATTTAGAAAAGGCAAAACGACAGTTGACCACTTGACTGAAATGGAAATGATTATTAGAGAAGCTTTCGTCAAAAAAGAGTATGCTTATGCGGTATTCTTAGATGTAACGAAGGCATATGATACAACTTGGCGTAGACTAGTGTTGAACAGGTTGAGTGAATGGAAGATCGGGGGAAAACTTCTCAAATTCTTGGAGACTATGCTTCACAGAAGAAATTTTAAAGTCTTAGCTAATGGTCACTTGTCATCAGAAAGACCTATGCAGACGGGCCTCTGCCAAGGATCAGTGCTCAGCGTAACATTATTCTTGATAGCAATTGACACTATTACAAGTATTATGCCTAGCGGAATTAGAATTTTGTTGTATGCAGATGACATAGTAATACTAGCAACCGGAATCAATTCTAAAGCAGTACAGGATCAGCTACAGCACGCACTCGACCTCATCCAGGAATGGCAGGGGAAAACTGGATTCAATATATCCCCCGGAAAAAGCGTTTTGGTTGTTTTCAGAAAACATCGAAAAAGGAAGCCAAAGACCAAAATTACCTTAAGTCTTAACAACCAAATCATCCCACAGAAGAAGTATCACAAATGCCTTGGTGTAATATTCGATGAAACCTTGCAATTCGATGAACACGTGGAAGAAGTCAAAGCAGCATGTAAGCAACGGATTCAAATTCTTCGAGCAGTCGCTGGTAGATCGTGGGGAGCAGACAGGACTACACTCGTCAAACTCTATCGAGCAACGACCGTAGAAAAAATATTATACGCAGCACCGATCGTCTCAGCATGCAATAGCAATACACTTAAAAAACTAGAAACGGTACATAATGCTGGTTTAAGGACAATTTGTGGAGCTTTCAGAACTAGCCCTATCTTAAGTCTACATGTTGAAACAGGAATCCCCAGTATCAATACTCTGTTAAAACAACGCACAGCTATACATGCAGTCAAAAATACGGACGTGTGCTCGACCGAAACGATTAATTCATCAGTAGGATCATCATGTTGTACAACTAGCAGCGAGGAAAGTTCAGGTGAGATGTGGGGAACAAATACAGTAGAATTTCCTGAAACAGCGCAGTTGAGAGGGCAGCGAGTAATTGATGAAATGCAGCTTGATCTACCTCCAGTGAGTAGGTACACTACACCTAAGATTCCACCATGGGAAAGGATAAAAATACCACTTGACAACGGTATACTGAATGCTGCTCGAGAAGGTATACCACAAGTAGCGATGAGAAACCTGTTCACTAGTATCAAGTCAACAAAATACCGTATTTATAATGTCATCTACACAGATGGCTCAAAACGTGAAAACCGCTGCGGATATAGCGTGGTATGTGATGAACACATCATAAGAAGGCGAATTTATGGAAACAGCAGCATATATGCAGCCGAATGTGCAGCTCTAAAAGAAGCGTTCCAATGGATAGTCAACAACGAACACGTTGGAGCATACTTAATATGTACTGATTCGCTCAGCGCAGTTTCAACTTTAGAAAAACACAAGATTAAAAATAAGTGGCATGATGAAATGATCCAACTTTATCGTAGTATCAGGGAAACAGGAAACGACATTAAAATTATGTGGATTCCCAGCCACATTGGAATAATAGGCAACGAGAAAGCAGATTGCGAAGCAAAACGTGCACTGGGTGACCCTTACGAAACTGTAACATCGATTGACTACAAAGAAATCAAAACCGTCATTAAAAACCAGATCATTCTTCAGTGGCAGGCCCTCTGGTCTGCGACGAGGGACAATAAGTTACGCGAAGTGAAACCCTCTGTTAAACCCTACTCATCAGCATTCATCGGAAATCGAAAGGATGATGTAGTTCTGGCTCGCATTCGTATCGGACACACCAAGATTACTCATCAATACTTAATGAATAAGGAGCCTCCACCTAACTGTCAGTTCTGTAATGCGTTATTAACAGTGAGACATTTAGTCACAGATTGCCCAGCATTAGACGAAGAAAGGCAAAAATTAAACATATCCACCAGCCTCCAAAATGTTTTGGAAGATAATTTAGACAAAGCGAAAAATGTTATTCAATATCTTAAAAACATCGACATGTATAAACAAATTTGAAATCCCTAATGATATTTTCAAGATGTTTGTAATTTTATACTACAGTGGATCCGAATGACAATAGTTAAAAGATCCACTTTAATCAATAAATAAATAAAAAAAAAAAAAATATGTGTTTTTTATCCTTTATTATTCCAATATAGGTAGAACTTAAAAGAAATCAATAATATTCCACCATTCTCTGACACTAGATCGCACTAGGGGTTTATCATTTATGGCCAAATTTGCTGATACATCATCCTTTCACTCCCAGAAAGTAGAAAGCATGTTAAAAATTGGTTAAAATTATTAAGGAAACTATATTTGTATAACTGAGAGTCGAATCGGGAGTTTTAACCGCGTTCTATAAATATTCTAGTATAAATTTTACTCTTCATGGACATTTCATTAAAAAATCTCAAACTTTTAATATCATTTACTCATAAGAATCGATTTAGAGCAAATTGCAGGCGTTTTTCTTCAAATATGTTGATCAGAAATTTCAGAATAACATATTATGAAAAAAATAGGTGGAAAATAAAATTCGATTTCATTACAGCAGTGTTGCCAATTTTGATGATTGTCATTATGCTTAAAGAGGTCTTCTGAAAATAAATCATTTATTTTTCTATTATACTTTAAGTGTAAGGTGGAGACTTAATAAGCAACTCTATGAATGCAAAGGTTATTTTTCATATTAATACCAGGATGTACTTGGGGATTTTTTTTTTTATTTCCGTACGGGTTTGGGCCGAAAGGTCTCAGATTTTCATGAAACTTTTTCCACAGGCAAGGCTCATCAATATATGAACAAAAAAAATTGAGAAAAATTCAGGGCCGCCTATTTTCCCGGAAAACTCAGCTGGAATTTTTTTGTTTTCCCCTGACACTACTTACTTTGAAAAATCATAACTCAAGAACGAAACATCATAGAAACAAAGTTTTTTTTATTAAAATGAAAGCAAATTTTCTCAAGACTAAAAAAATATTAACTGAAAAAAGTTTTCCACAAAATTTTCCACCGTTGAGAAAATTCGTAAAGAAAAGCCGGAAAAACTATGCTCCAACTCGTGGAAAATTTTCAAAAAAAATATTTTTGAGAAGATAATTTCATAAGTTTTAATCGCTGAAATTTTTGAAATGTACTTTTTTTCGTTTTTGAGTTATGGCCAATTTTGTAAAAAATGTGCAAATGTGCCATTTTGAGCCTTTTCTTTGAAAAATCATAACTCAAGAAAGAAGCATCGTAGAAACAAATTTGTTTTAAGAAAATGAAAGCAAATTTTCTCAGGAATAAAAAAAAATTAACTGGAAACAGTTTTCCACAAAATTTTCCACCGTTGAGAAAATTCGTAAAGAAAAGCCGGAAAAAGTATGTTCCAATTAGTGGAAAACTTTCCCTTTTCAGTGTAATGACAAATTGAGGCAGAAACATTTTTTTTTTTCAGTTTTTCTTAGCGGTGTAATTTTTTATGAAAAATATCATCCATTCCGACTTGTACTTCATTAAAACCAATCCCATATCTTTTTTCAGATGTTTTAGAAAATTTGCAATTGCTTCGATAAAAAATCTTTGTTTTTCGATGCTTCGAGTGAAATATGGGTTTTCAAAGAAAAGGCGTATATGGTCATTTGCCACAAAATTGGCCATAACACAAAAACGAAAAAAAAGTACATTTCAAAAATTTCAGCGATTAAAGCTTATGAAATTATCTTCTAAAAAATATTTTTTTGAAAATTTTCCACGAGTTGGAGCATAGTTTTTCCGGCTTTTCTTTACGAATTTTCTCAACAGTGGAAAATTTTGTGGAAAACTTTTTCCAGTTAATATTTTTATTTATTCCTGAGAAAATTTGCTTTCATTTTCATAAAAAAAAACTTTGTTTCTACGATGCTTCGTTCTTGAGTTATGATTTTTCAAAGTAAGTAGTGTCAGAGGAAAACAAAAAAAAAATCTAACTGAGTTTTCCGGGAAAATAAGCGACCCTGAATTTATCTCAATTTTTTTATGCATATATTGATGAGCCCTGCCTGTGGAAAAAGTTTCATGAAAATCTGAGACCCTTCGGCCCACTTTGTACGGAAATAAAAAAAAATCCCCACTTTGAACCCAACAATTATACTCATATCAGTTACCTTTCAATTTAAAATATTTTTCTTCAAAAAATCAGTGAAAAAATGATTTTATGATATCTGATAAACTGTTGCTCCAAAAATAGCATGATATTTTGCAGCTTTTAATTGATGATGCTTTCGAAGAATAAGCATTTTTTGAAAATAAAAAAAGTAGATAGTCGATTTTTCCAGAAAATCTATATAAATAAAAATGGAATGGTGTTTGTATGTCACGAAATGGCTTACGAACGGGTCAACGGATTTGAAAGATTCTTTCTCAGTTTTGTTCGTCAGGGGTTCCGACGTGTTCGTGTGTATAAAAGTCCCAGGATATTCACCGGGAAAGTTGAAAAAACGAGCGCGAACGAAACTGTCATTTTTTATGGGACGATCAGAAGCGTTTTTCAACAGCCTACTTGATGGCAAAACGAAGTTTGCCGGGACCACTAGTTTCTAATAAACGTTGATTTTGATAACTTCCAAAAATCGACCGTTCTAAACGTTGTGCATTATTTGCGTGAAATTTAATTACTTTTTATTATCATAATATTGTACAACATTAGTTGAACGATGTACAAAAACCCAATTGCGATTCCCTTAAAAAATCAAAAAGATATTGCATGTACCAGGTGACCACTTTATAAAATGAACAGTCCTTAATGTACCATGTACAAAACGTTCATAAGGCCGGTAGTCCTCTACGGGCATGCAACGTGGACGATGCTCGAGAAGGACTTGCAAGCACTTGGAGTCTTCGAACGTCGAGGGTTCGAGGGCGATTTTTGGCGGTGTGCAGGAATACGGTGTGTGGCGGCGAAGCATGAACCACGAGCTCGCCCAACTCTACGGCAAACCCAGTTTCCAGAAGGTGGCCAAAGCTAGAAGGATACGATGAGCAGGGCATGTTTCAAGAATGCCGCACAGCAACTCTGCAAAGATGATGTTCGCGCCGGATCCGGTTGGTACAAGAAGGTGTGGAGCGCAGCGACCTGGGTGGGCAGATTAAGTGCGTATCGATTTGGCGAGCGTGGGGCAGAACCGAGTATTGTGGCGTAAAATTGTTGGTTCTAAATAAATGAAAATGAATGAATCCGATTCCTCTTCAGATACATCTAGTGCTGTGGCACAAAACATATTTTTGCTTCTCTTCTCCCAAGCGGTGCTTCTTGTACCAAAAAAGAAGGTTTTATTATAGTTTTATCTCTTTGTAAGCTTTCACGATTTGATGGGTCTCCAGCAGCAGCGTCGGTATTCGTGCTGCGTTTTTCACGTCAAACATGTCAGTTAGGCGTATTGTGGGAGCCACGCAAGGTGTGTTCGATTCTTGCCCCAGTCGAAGGATACTTTCCGTTATAGGTACTAAATATACATTTTAGTGTTAATGGATGCGTCAAAATCAACGAATCAGAGGCCATTTTAAAGTGTAAGTTTATTTGCACTAAACTTTTCTAAAATTATATATTTTGGGATGTTTGGTAGATTTTTTATATCTATAACCTTGGAACATTCTTAGACGGGAACATTATCGCTTTCTGTGCTCTAGAGAGCTCCATTTGCTGTTGCCATTAACTCGAAATTCGGTGCATTAATGGAACGTGACCCAGAAGCAACATTTAGCTCTGTGCTATTAGCAAAGCTATCCATAATTCAATGAATAATCGAGCAACCACTCGCTGTTTGCATCTTGCATCGGCAGGCAATGCTTGGCAGTATCAGATTTCGGAATGCACAGCCTAGTTCAACCGAATCAATCAGTATTAAGTCGGCTCTTGGGTTTGCAATATGTGCGCTCAATAAACTCACCTGCAATGCAAATGATGTGCTCTTCATCATCATCAACAGATTGGACCCCTCGAACCCTGATTGGCTCCTTCCGGTGTCTGTGTTTCGGAAATGCACTTTACCCCCATCTATTTAGTGACGAGCGACGAGTGCTGAGGTTTCTAGTTTATTGTTTATTTTTTCATTATGGCTGTTGTCACCTCTTGGCCTGTCTCATCGGGGCATTTGCCGTTTCCCCTCACCCGAGTTGTCAGCCAAAATCAGTACGGAAGCTGTAGAGTTGGCTGGTTTCCAAAATTGATATTTAATGGTAACCTGAACCGGTTGAACATTTATTGGGAAAGCTATTTCTGGTCCCATTATTGTCAGTGAAGCTATTAAATGGAGGAGTTTTTTTTTCTCTTTTCCACCGATAATGATAGTGTCCTGGTTAGTATTATATGCAAACTTTTGGAACCGGTTGGTTATAGTATGCAACCTTGCAAAAAATGATAAATTTATGTCATCATAAATCATGCTTCGGTCGTTAATGTAATCCGATGATTTCCGGAGCGCTAGCGAATCTGGCAATGATGTAGTGATTTAGAGGTACATAACAAGTAAAAATTGGAGTTTATTTATGATCTATTGTTATCATTATCAGGTGTGAGCTATCATATTTTAGATAGTTTGATTTAAACATGAGCATGAACATTCTCAATGTGTAAGTACTGGTGCTCTTACAATTATAACAAAAACTAACGACGCTGGCGATGTCCGGCAGGTCAATTTGGGGTATGGGAAGGAAATGTTGACGTGTTGCTTGCTTTAAGGAAGCCGTTAAGTACTTTGCGCTTCCAAAAGATAACACTGGTAGTTTGGATATGGGGAAGGGTTGATGTAAGGATTCATTTTGGTAATGATTTATTACCGCCTGACTATTATTCGATATTCAAATTGTACGCAGAACAACAAGCGACGCGATCAAAAGATCAAACTGATTCACGACCAATTCATTCATTCAACCATTCATCGACACTTTTTCTCTTAAATAACGTTGCGAACGCCGTGCGAAAAGTTTGATCCTGATCCCATCACCCGCCTCCGCAGGAGCAAGTGACAAAGCCAAAGGATCAAACACTACTCTTCAGAAAGTTTGATTTAAACATTCCATAAGTAGGATAAACAAGGGGCCCAGATAGCCGTAGCGGTAAACGCGCAGCTATTCAGCAAAACCAAGCTGAGGGTCGTGGGTTCGAATCCCACCGGTCGAGGATCTTTTCGTAATGGAAATTTTCTTGATTCCCAGGGCATAGAGAAGCTTCGCACCTGCCACACGATATACACATTAAAAAATGGTCATTGGCATAGAAAGCTCTCAGTTAATAATTGTGGAAGTGCTCATAAGAACACTATGCTGAAGCAGGCTTTGTCCCGGTTGGGACGTAACACCAGAAAGAAGAAGAAGAAGAAGTAGGATAAACGGACGGTTTGACTGTGTCAAGTATAGTACAGGTATGTTCCGTTTTTATCAACACAATCGGCCATTTTCAGTTGACAAAAACGGAATAATTTTCTTAGCCAAAATATTTTACAAATTTGGAAAGAAAATTGCAGTTTCGTCAGGATAATACATTTTCATCATATAAATGTACAATATTGATTCTTAGGCGGCGTCCACAAATTCCGTAAAGCTCTAGGGGGAGGGGGGGAGTAGGCTCAAGCGTTACAGTGCATACAAAAATTTGAAATTTATCATACAAGAAGCGTTACGGATAGGGGGAGGGTGTCGAACATTTCCAATTTTAGCGTTACGTAATAAATGGATGCTGCCTTAGGAGCTGTGAGGTGCATTTAGACTGTTAATTCGTATAGGTTCGTAATGAAAGTTGGTAGCAGACTCCAATCAATCAATATGATTCTGCGACAATCTTTTATAGTTTTAGTTTTCTTAATCACATAAATGTGCTTTACATCATGTGATGGGTCGTACTTGTTAAACATAACTAAAAGGAAGTGGGTCATGCTGACCATTGTTTTTTTAAGAAAGATTCAACAAGAAACAACTTATTTTTCTTCTTTTCATCCTCATCCTGTTATTTCTTCTTCTTTTTATGGCATTACATTCCAACTGAGAAAGAGCCTTCTTCTCAGCTTAGTGTTCTTATGAACACTTATGCTGTTATCAACTGAGAGTTTTTTTGCCAAGGAACATTTTTTGCATTTTTGGCCACACCCGAATGGCGATTAAATGTATAAACTCAAATGAGTACTTACGATTTCCTGTGCTTCTAATTGTCAAAATCTTATCAGTAAAATGATTTTGGGGATTTTCCTTCTGAAGTTATCACCACAACTTCGACTGGGATTGCACTAATCGCTATTCAAGAACAGCGCCACCTTCGCCTTTTAGCTTTGTGTTAGGCCACGAATATACTGACACTGAACTAAACTAAAGTTCTAGTTTTTTTGTGAAGTAAAACGAATATTGAATAAACTCATCTAAATCAAAAAAGTATTCAATCGAGGATCAATAAAATAGAACTTTTTAATTAGAAACTCTTTTGTTAAATTTCATGATTAAAGCGTATGGCAGTTAGAATAAGACTTTCAATAAACCTTTTGGGGGCCTTCCTTAGCCGAGTGGATAGAGTTTGCGGTTACAAATCAAAGCCACATCCATTTAACGAAACCGAAGAAACTTATATTTTCAATAATTAGATGTGATCCGAAAGTGGGGTGAAAATTACATTCGGCGGTGCTACGCCACGTGCAAATGTTCTGTGGAAACATATTTTTCGAAGTGATAGATTTGTTTTTTATCGGAGATTATATCTAAAGATGTTATGTGAAGTTTTGTTTTTTACTTTTATTCGATTTGCTTGCGTTTTGCTAGAGAGTGCTCTGTAATGGCACCATAAATTGAATTCGTTTCGCGTGTCTTGTTTTTTTCTTATCTCCCGTGCGTGTTAATTCAAAAATTGAATTGATTCGTGGATGCTCGATTCGGGATGTATTAATAACTGCAGTACGTGCATTTTGATGGGCAGTACCAAGTACGGCTCACGCTATTGTTCATTATTAGAGAGCGACAGATAGCAGCGGATTTTCGACAAAGGAATTTGGTGAGTTTGTTCTGATCAGCAGCGCATAATCACAATGCGTAAATACTAACCATTTGTTGACCAGAACGTTTACCGAACGTATCCTTTGGCACAACCCTTTCCATCAACATTCCACAACATCCCGTGATACCTATGAGAGGTCGTAGAGTTCTCGGCATCTTTCTTAGGTAGGTGTTCAATCAATCATCCTTTCCCATTCCCCAGCTTTCGCAAGGACGTGGCCAGGACAGCTCTCGATTATTGGAGGATGCGTCAATCTTGTCTAAGAGTTAGAGGTTAATCCCAAATCTCTGACTTTGGTAACGGACGGGAAGGAGGCAACCCTCATACAATGGTCTAGGACTGTATCACCTACGAATTTGTGCGAAATGCTTAATGCTAATGCTAATTAGATGTGATCCGAAAGTGGGCAGTAGCCTCGGACACGGTTATATGAAAAATTTAGATTTGCTCCAGTCCACTTTTTGGATTGCATTTAGGTCCCATAACAACTGTGCAAAATTTCAGCTCGATCGGTGAAACAATATTTTAGCGCCTGCCGTTCATAGTTTGTATGGGGTTTACTATGGGAAAACTTACTTTTGCAAAGAAAAATCGCCACAGGTCGCCCATTGACCTCTATAAAAATTCTGAATACAGACCTCGATAGGTATTTCTACGATGATCAACATTGCCGAAGACCACAAAGCAATCCAATGTTGGTGAAAAAAGCAATCCAAAAAGTGGACTGGAGCGAGAATCTGAGTTTTGTCCCACACTACTGAGCATATTCAATCGACGGCGAGCTGTCCAAGCTGACCTCGATGATTTCGAAATTAATCAAGGATTTTACTACAAAGAAGTCTTATAAGAAATTCGCTAACGACTTCAGGGCATAATCTTCCCAAGAGCATCGAAAGAAACCTAATTTAATCAAATAATCTGCACTGATTTGTAACCGTTCTAAACAAAATATGAAAAGTAAATAACATTTCCCGCCATTTAAATCCCTTTGGTAGATTTTGCAACGATTTTTATCATAACGTTAAAAGATCACACACAATTTTTTTTATGATTAGCATAGAGTAAAGTGGGGCAAAAGTTCGAGTGGGGCAAGAGTTTCTTTTTGAGATTTCTAGCTCAAATCAAATCAAAACATAGAAATGTCATGGTGGCTCGAATGCTATTCAAGTAAGAGACTTTCACTCAAAATATCATAAAAATCGATTGAGATTTGGAAAAGTTATGGCTATTTGTTGTTTTTCGACGTATATATTGTAATATTTGATCAAACTTTCGATGCATGGAATCAAATGAAGATAAAATATTTTTCAATATTTTATGTAAGGGTGTTTCTAGGCCTATCATAAGGATGCTTTGACGTGTATTAGTTTTTCCATAAATAGTTGGAATCAATTTTTGGCCCATAGCGGGGCAAAAGTTCGAATCTGCGGGGCAAAAGTTCGACCCATGTATAAACCCACGGAAAATTTTTCAAATTTCCTGAAATCCACATATAATCTTCAAATTTAGCTAAATTGGCCTGATCGTGCGAAAAATGTCACACAAATTTTACATTTTCACTTAGTTTTACGAAAAACTGCTATTTTTTGGGTGTATAACAAGTAAGCCTGTTTTGGGTATTTTTTGATGAAAATTTAGTGTGTATTTTTCGGCAAACATAAGTTTACGGCTGGTATAAAGTATGCCTGGCATAAAAGTACTGATATTTTGTGTTTTAGCCAACGAACTTTTGCCCCACACTAGATTCGAACTTTTGCCCCACCGGTGGGGCAAAAGTTCGAATAAGACAATCAATTTTGAAACTGTTATAACTAAAAATGGGTAAATATTTTGACACAAGTTTGTTCAGCAAAGTTATAGCCAATATGTTGAAGGTTCGCTGTTTGGTATTTGTTTTGTTTCATCTGCTATTGTTTGTCTAGAAACTTTGATTATACCACTAAGGTCGAACTTTTGCCCCACCTTACTCTATTAGCTGTTTTTTTGTAAACATGTTTCAATTGGTAAGGTTCCATATTTCACTTTCGATTTCTTACAGCCTTGGTAACATATTATTCTGCTCAGAGTGTTCGAGAACATATTTATATATACCTACTGCTGTCTACTTTCCAGGTACCTTCCTTACATATGAGAAAACGCCGATTGAAAATCGTACCGTCCCATGTATTATATTTCGCAACGCGTGGGTGTTACAAGACTTGTAGTTCAATTTTTCTTTTACACTATTACCTGTCCGCATATTCGATTTATGTTTGAAAAGCCTTCTCGGTAGACCCTCCTCTTCGCAATCGCAATTCTCCGTAGGTTACGAACGGCAGTATATTAAAATTTGTTCCGGTAAATCAATAAAATAAACAATGAGAAATTAAGTGAATGAAAAAACCGAATTTAGTACTATACCATTTAATTCCACTAGGATTTGTATCCTTTTTCAGATACGCGTATTTCCACCTCAACTGTAAGGCCGTCTTCAGTGTCGTGTACTAGACTCGAACTAAACTAAACTAAACAGCTCGAAGATTTATTAGCAATGATAAATTGGAAACTAACCAAGGAACTAACAATAAAATATTGCATCTTGATTGCTTGTAAATTGTAAATGAGCAATTAAAAATTATCACAAAAAAATAATTGACACTAAAAGTTTGAACTAGCACTAAAAAAATTAAAATGTTCGAAGAAAAGAATTTATAATTAGAAACCACTAAATTACCCGAATTTTTAATGAGAATTCGAAAAAAAAGCACAAAAAACTCGAAACTCAAAAATTCAAACAGTTTCCAATAAAAAACAGTAAAAAATATTGTTATTTATAAAATATAAGGCACAATTTCTACTCTTTCTCTAAAAGTTGGTTAATATTTTAGTGTCATTTAAGTTTTTTTTTCTTGAAAACTCTGAAACTTATTTCTTGAATGTTAATTTTCGTTTGAATATTGCTTTCATCGTGACAGTTGGAAAAATATATTTGCCAATTTATACTCAATTATTATTTGATGTGAATTATTTTATTGGCTGTGTTTCTATATAACGATGGTTATCCTTTTTCCTAGGGCAGAATAATATTTTCCCCGTTACAAACTTGCCTACCCATTCCACTGCACCACTCACGAGGAGTGATGTGATGGGTGGGAACCGTGGGAACTCAAAAGGCGTAAATCGTAACCGGAGAGGCAGGCAAGCGTGCAAAGGAACGAAAGCTCGGGCTAAGATGAATGAAATTCGTTGAAAGCGGAAGACGGATTGACATTTTTATAAGCTTGTCTTCTTTACGTCGTCCTCGTCGTCGTTGGCTGTCGGCTGTCTGATGTGAGATTTTGATGACGGTTCTTGTGCAGAATGTAGGATTTTTTCCTCACTCCTTAGCGTTGCAGGGTGAAGTGGAAAAAGACTTACGAAGGATTTCGCAGTGATGCGATTCGATATGGAGACCCACTTCCTGCTGATAGTTACCGGTTTTAGGAACGAAGAGAAGAATACACAGATAAGATTTGATTACAAACGCTTATCCTTATCATATGAAATGGCCATCTCTTCTCGCCTATCGTGGCAGATACGGATTTTTGTTTTGCTGCTTCCGTTTTGGTCAAATCAGGAGGAAATGGTCCACAAAAGGGCAATATAAAGTTTTATCGTCAGCTTGTGAGCTGAAGCGTAAGTAATTTGAGATGCCTCAGATTTACTATTAGTGGTGAAGAAAGTGATTCGGTTGGTATTGAAGTTTGAAATTACTTTTATTTCCGAAAGCACACCAACACAATAATACTTACAGTGCACAGTGTTGTTCCTTGTCGATTTCATGCAGTTTTTAAATTAAAAAAGTCTATAAACCGATGATTTTATCATTTTAGCTAAACTAAATTTTCATAATGCTTTCGAACAGTCTACTGTGTGACAATACAACGTTTGCCCGAACAACTAGTTGACTATAATTTCGCAATCAGTGTATCACATATCACACTGAAAAAATACCGGCATTGTAGAACGAATGCCAATCTTGTATGCTTGAAAAAAAAAGAAGAAAGAACATAAAACCTTGAAGATTATTTTAAATTTATTCAGCATTAACAACAGGCACGGAAGCAGAAAAAAAGCCCTCGGAGTATTTAGCACAAGTACTCACGGCGATAAGAGCTTTTCGAATCAGTTGGTTAGGCTGTGAATTTAGCCCATTTCTACGATAACGAAAAGAAAGCGGAAGATACAAATCGTTTCACCCCTGTATCCGTTTTCTTTCGATACCCTATCCATCCCGTAAGTAGGCATTTTTCGTCCACTGTGGTGGAAAATCAGGCAATTTTTCGAAGGTGGCAGCAATAGGAGGAATACGAAGCTCACGAGTCGAAACGAACGGTTGATTAGAACTAACACTTGGGAAAAAAGAAGGTCTTACCGCTGATAAAAGTTTGATACGGTTCGTGATTTCTGATAAAATGAAATCTATCTTTTTATTCTTGCCTTGGGTGTGATTTGTTCAATGCACTAGCGTTGCGATTTGGATCTGAATCGAACAACATTGCGTCACGTGAACAACGATTATTTTTCAATTAGTCGCTAATTGCACCGCGATTCTACATAAGTTTTTTTTCAATGCCAAGAAGCAATTCAACAATAAAAATAACATTGAGCTGAAGAAATAAAACAAAATAATGATTTAAACTCTGTGTGAGTCATAGACTTTATGTTGCTCTTGTTTCAGTACTTATGCTTTGTTCAAACGAGCTGTCCCAAGTCTGAAAAAATGGTTTTTATTGACCCGTAGGCTACGGGGCTACGGGGTTCTAATCCCGGTCGCTCCAGGATCTTTTTGTAATGGAAATTTCCTTGACTTCCCTGGGCATAAAGTATCATCGTAACTGCCACACGACATACGAATGCGAAAAATAGCAACTTTGGCAAAGAAAGCTCTCAGTTAATAACTGTGGAAGTGCTCATAAGAACACTAATCTGAGAAGCAGGCTCTGTCCCAGTGAGGACATTAAAGCCAAGAAGAAGAAGTCATCCAAATCGTCCTAGAATTCAGGTCCTTATGATCTACCAAATCTACTACAGTTTATACTAAATCAATTCTCTTGAAACTTTCTCGTTGCTATCCTTAAGGCTTCATATGGCTCGAAGTGTGTACTGCTATGAATATTGGTAATCTTAAGTTCTTCAGAACATGCTGCAGTTGTGGGCATCAATTTATATACGCAGCTTAACTTATTATTCAAGCAAAATGTTTTTAATATATCCATATTTGATCACAAATCTCCGTTATAGTTTAAAATAATTGTTTCCAAGCTTATTGATTATACTATGAATTTGAAAATACTCTGATAACAATATTTACAACTATTTACAACTACTGGATCTAATGATACTGTTTCTCACTTGTTTTCAACATCTGATATCTCTAAGGTCACCTACAAAGCTTTGAAAACTATAACAGACATTAGTTAAAAATAATTGTTTTCAAGATTATTGGTTGCACAATGAATTTGAAATTACTTTGATGACAAGATTTACAATATCTACTGGATCTGCTGGCACTGTTTATCACTTTTTTAACATCTGATATCTCCAAATCTCTAAGGGCACCTGCAAAGCTTTGGAAATGTGATTCGGATAATTCTTCTCCTTTCTGACGTTACGTCCTAATATAGACAGAACCTGATCCTTAGCAGAACCTGTTCTTATGACACATTTCACGCACATCTACGCCAAGATATCAAAAATTCAAACTCTGAAATATTTCCAAAGCTATGCAGAACATGAAAGACAATATGTTAAATTGTATAAAAAACATAAATTTGATTGAAAATACAGTGAAAAACATACCTGAAAAGTTATATAAAGTTTATGTAATTTATTGGTGAGAAATTGAGACATTAAACAACTTTTTTTAAAAAAGCCCTGTATCATAGTTTATCAAGTGTAATATGATTGTCTTATCCGTTAACTAGAAGAGTATAAGATGACATTGTTATGTGCGGGTATAATTTTTTCAAACGAATTATTGGTTCTTTGAAAACGTATTTCTTCAAATAGTCACAATATTATGGTGTCGCGTTACGAAAATTGCCTTATTTTTGGCATTGTAAAATAAATACTTCTTATAGAACTCTTATATTTTGGATTCTCTTCCTACTTGTCAAGACACGTGTTTCCATAGAAAAAGATTAAAAATCGGACCATTCTTTGAGAAGTTACACTAGGTGCAAAGTTTTGGTGTCGCGTTACGTTAATTTTAACCGTAAATTTTCAGGATGAAACTACATATTTCAAAATGCTCGTTCTCAACTATGCTACAACCGATTTTCGAAATTTTTGATTTTTAGTAGATAGAAACTGTTAAACTAGCTTTCAGCGTTGGTGCCACCCCACTTAAACCCTCCCCGTTTTTGTAAAACGTGGTTATGTCTGCTTTATTTTGTTTTTCACTCAAATCTGATCAAGTAGCTCTGGTTTTTAATGAACGCGTTTGCTAGTGACCCAAATCTTATCAGACAAGTGCCGTTTAGTGCAGGAATAGTCTCTTACATATTGTGGAATACTTGGCTTCGATGGTAAACAACGTGGTTCTCCAGCGGATAATCCGGAAGATCCGTAAAAATGGTCAATTCATGAAAATAATCCAAGACAGTTTTTTTTTTGCAAACTCATCAGAACTCCTCATAATAAAACGCAATAGATTATTTGAATTGTTCATGGACCTGGGTGGTCACAATAATGGCCTCTGGATGATCCGGAACATCCGTAAAAAAGGTCATTTCGTGAAAATCATCCTAGATCACTGCGTTTCTTTTCAAAACATATCAGAAATCAATTACTAAACATAACGGAGGATTGGGATTGTTCTTGGATAAAGGTGGCCACTACAGGCCCGGATTTGGGGGGGGAGGTGCCGAGGGGGAAAATGCCCCGGGTCCCCCGATGAAGGGGCCCCCCGAAAAGTGAATACTGTTCAATGAATTATTTTTACATTAATGATTAAAGATTTTAAATTGAAAATACAAATCCGATACCATTTCCAACAGAGATATTATGACATGAGATTATGTTTTTTTAAGTGAGTAGCTAATTCAATACGATGTTTGTCTCATTTTTCCAGTTCCAATGAAAATCCTCTCTGATGAAAATCATCAAGATTATATCAAAAACTTAAAAACTTTTCGCTGGTTTAAAATTGCAAGCTGTCGCGACTTTTTGGAGAGAAACTGTCAAAATTACAGTGCTCTATGTCCTGGAATGATCTTGAAAAGACGAAGATACTCGATAATTCGTGGATTTTCCTGATTTCGCTATCACGATACTGAAGCAGCAATTCTATCTGAAATCCTACCGGAATTTCGATATTTCCATATTCTACTATAGTCTTTTCCATTTGTATTTGTATATATTTGTATTAATATTTTCTTTGTTTTCTTGTAAGATATCAAATTTTACGAAAAGCTTAGAATTAACTACAGTTTTGACCCAAATCCACATATTTCGTTTGAATATAGCAATACTCACTAAGAGTTTAGAATATATCATAATTTTGGCCATAATCTACAGAATTTTTATACAATTATATTTTCCCCGATTCTTAAATTATTAGCTTATAGATTATCAAGGTAATTTTGCTATGGTCTTTGCAGGATTTCCGCTTGATAGGCTATTTACAGATACTAGAGCATCATCTGCAAGTTATCTAAGTGTCCATAGTTCTTCCAAACTGTTGTTAATATCGGGAACATTGAAATTATAAAGCAAGTAACTAAGACTTTAGCCTTGGGCACTAGGCCATCCCTTATTTTTCGAAAATGCGAAATGTTTTTAGTTCGTTACTGTAAAGTGCTCGTTTTGGTAAGAAAAAAAATCAGGTAAAATTTTGAAGTCCCTACGTGGACGCTAAGTAGTCTCCCAAAGGCCTTAAAGGTATCAGGTGTACATGAACCCCGTGCGCAAATCGAGCTCGCTGCTCTAGTGCACGCTTCGTGACTACGTTTGTTTTCTTTGTAGTTGTTGATTTTATGTCAGCGTGCACTGTAATAAAGATATACAAAGTATAAAATATTATTTTAGTAAGTAAGTTCCTGTCAATTTGTCAAATCAGGTAAAAATAACCTTATTTTTCTTTATTGTCAACATTTACCCTACTACGTGGTACTGGCCAAACTAATAACTTGTTTTAAACAATAAAAATCTATTGAACAATGCTAGTTGATATAACATTCACAATTACAAAGGAAATAAACTTTTATGATGACTATCAACGCGCACAGGAGAATGTGTAACTAGTGGCTGTTTATACCCATGTAGCGTGCACTAGAGTAGCAAGCTCGATTTGCGCACGGGGTTCATGTACATGCTTTCCAAATACCTTATTTTCATAATACTAAGCTTTCCCGATCATTTTGTACCAAGGGCCCCCGTAAAGAGATCTGACCCGGCCCCCCCGTAGCCCAAATCCGGCACTGGGCCACTATAAAGCTCTTAAGAGGATCTGTAGCTGCAGTAAAAAATGGTCATCTCGTAAAAATCAGGGGTGACCCATTTCGCATAAAGACGTTTCGCATAAGGACATTTCGCATACGGACGTTTAGCATAATGGACGTTTCGCATAAAGCAGTTTCATATAAGAGCAGGTAGCATTTTAAAGAAGGCATATAATTCTCTTTATGCCAAACGTCCATTATGCGAAACGTCCACCCATAAAATTATGCGAAACGTCCTTATGCGAAACGTCTTTATGCGAAACGTCCCTCCCCCGTAAAAATCAACTTAATCACGTAGTTTTTTTTTCAAATCTTCTGGATGTCTTGTCATGACATTTACCTATGTTGACATTCATCCTTTACGTTGTACAATAATGAATTTGATTAATTTTAGGTGATCAAGGTAATCTTTAATTTCAATTCACTCACTGGGACAGAGCCTGCTTCTCACTTTAGTGTTCTTATGAGTGCTTCCACAGTTATCAACTGAGAGCTTTCTTTGCCAAAGTTACTATTTTCACATTCGTATATCGTGTGGCAGGTACGATTATACTCTATGTCCAGAGTAGTCAAGGAAATTTACTTTACGAAATGATCCAGGACCGACCGGGAATCGAAACCAGCCACCTTCAGCATGGCTTTGCTTTGTAGCCGCGAACTCTAACCACTGGGCTAAGAAAGGCCCCGAATTATACGTGTATAACAAATTTTATATGTTCTATAATTATGAATTTTACGAGTTAAAAAACGCACAGTGGTCTAGGATGATTTTTACGACCAGTTTTGCGGATCTTCCAAAGGAAGTTGTAGTGGTCTATGGGGAGTCCTGATTGGATGATTTTATAAATTGATATTTTTGATGAATATTGCGGATTTTCCAGTGATACAGGTTGTTTACCATTGAAGCCAAGCAGTCTCCAACATGTGTGAGGCTCTCTTTTCACTGACTGGCACCTTTCTGATAATATTTGGGTCGCTTCTCAAAACCAGACCTAAAACCAGAGCTATTTGATTAGCTTTGTGCAAAAAAAGAAACATAGGGAAAGTGTACCAGTTATAGCCATAGTTCCTTATATGGTCATGTGTAAAATTCTAATAACTTTCGCATTTGAAATCTTTTTGAATGTTTTTACATTAAGATATATGTTAAATCTAACTACTACAACATACATACATTTCCTAAATTTGAAGACATTAAAGTAATCACGAATGGCGAACTAGAAAACAACTATGTCCATAACTGGTACACCTACCCTATTTACCTCTCATAAAAACGTGGAAGGTTTCAGAAGAATTGCGCCAACGCTTAAATCTGGTACAACTATTTCCTTTCAATGAAAGCTCAAACAATCGATTGAATATTTGAGGAACTGAATTTTATGAGTTAAAATGTATTTACAGTTTCGCCTCATAATCTGATTTAATAACTCTTCTGTGCGGCAGAATTCCATGATATTCAGATCACCATTTTGAGACCATAAACGTTCTTAACAATTTTCCTAAAACATGATTCTCAAAATACTACATGGCTACGTTGAATTTTATTGGCCCAATATCTGGTTCAATTACACCCCTGTGCCACAAAATTCTGTATCCTTCAGATCACCATTAGTAAATCATAAACACCTGCACACGCTATGTCTGAACCAGCAGATTATAAAAATCGAATGTATATCGGATATTTTCATCATCTTCAAAAAAAAGATCAAAGGAATAGTTAAAAAAATTTAACCCAAAAATAGTTCAATTACCCCACTGTACAGCAGCTCTACATATTTTTCGTCCCATCATTAGGAAGCTTTTATGGTCGTCTACAAATTTCTGAAACGATATTCTTAAAATAATTTATTGAATCTTTTCAATAACACTGCGGAACACGTTTTTGTCTCAAGCACCAAAATACCGCTATTCACTCAATTAAGGGTTGTGGAATCCATTGCCGTTTCCAGAAATATCATAGCACGTCTAGTTTTTGAGATATTGGCTGTTGAAAATGCAAAAAATGACTATTTTAGCCAACTTGCATGCAAGTTTGCCAGCTTGTATGGCAATTTATTTGCTTAATTTGCCATAGAATTCAAACTTTATCTTTATAACAATACTTATCGGCAAACTTTATAATACTTTCGATGCGGAAAAAATATTTTTTGATGGTTTTAAAAAGTATTGCATTTTCCCATATAAGAGAAACGAAGAATTTTATATGGAGACAGAAAACATGTCGAAAAAATCGGTTTAATTTAAATTTCATCCCACAATTTCAACCAAATTTATTCCAAAATGAAAGTTTAAGTGCAAAGTAGCATGCTCAGTGGATTTGATCACAAAAATTTACGATAAATTATACTTAAAATTTCATATAAACATCAATAAAATCAATGTTTTACACAACTTTGGCGACCTGTAGCTAAAAATTGTGACGTGCTAGAACATTTCTGAAAATGGCATCAGATTCAGCAACCTCAAATCTACTCAAGACACATATTTTGATCCTTGAGACACGCAAAAATGTCATTTTTGTTACGCAGTGTAATTTAACCCATTTATCAGATCCATTAACTCCACTGTATTATTGAATTTTGGGTAGTTCCGACAGCCATAAACGTCTGCTTGTCAACTTTGCCGAAAGCATACTTTTAAAAGTACATCGTTGAAAGGTTTACATAATTTTATTTTACATTCAAATTCAATAATTCTAACATGTATCAAAGCTCAAGATTATTCTCACCGCCATCGGAAAGCACTGTACCGGAAACATTCTAAAAAAATCACAGAAATATCTAATATGGTGAAAACAAGCGCCATCTACGCTTTTACAAAGCCAGATATTCTCAAAAGGTTTCACAGAAAAATTAAAATAATTTTAACCAGTGTCGGATCAAATTGTGAGTCAGAATGTCGAATGTATTAAACAAATAACAAGATATACATTTTTTCTGTAATCTGAAAGCAACATTACCGATTTTATCAATAAAAATAAAAAATGCTTTGTGTGTAACGCGACACCATTTGCAGAACCCTGTTGGAAGATAAACGTAACGCGACGCTCATAAAATGAAATCAATGATTTCTGCAATTATTCAATATTTCGTTCCAGTTTGAAGTCACACTCTGATTCTTATCAATACATAGAAGGATTGCCTAGAACAAACTTGGATTGTAAAAATTATAGCAGAGCAAATATAGGCGATTATTATAGAGTGATGTTTAAAAAAGTGCATTTCAGCGATGGTGTCGCGTTACGAAATGCAACTGCTTTTAGTTACCATATATACAGTGTTATGTTTAAAAATGAATGTCACAACATCAAGTACATTTAATATGCAAGATATAAAACCTGTTTAATCACATGATCACAAGGCATATTTCCGAGAACAGGCCTAATTTGATAATGAAAGTCGGTTCCTCGTGGTGTCGCGTTACGCTGGAATGTGTCTTATTGTGTTTGTGTAATTAGAGAAAATATCTACGAAAAGCTCTGAAATGTGGTAGACGTTAAATTGGTGTGCTGTTCAATGACTAAAACAAAAGGCAAAATGTTATTTAACCTTAGTAAGATACTGGGGTCATAATGACCCAAAATCGAATTTCAACCTGCAATATCTCTGTTGTTATCAAACGGATCTTTCTGAAATTTCCTGACTTTTAATATTTTGTGGAAACGAAGCGCAAGACCAAAAAAAATTTTTCTTAAGGTGATTCTAAGATGGCGCCACAAAAAAACAACTTAATAAGATACTGGGGTCATTATGACCCAGAAATGTATACCCCTATAAATCAGCGAAATATCAACCGAATAATGAAATTTATGCTGCATTCGAAAGATATACTCCTCAAGATTCTGGTCACTACCTGGAATACCCGTTCCGGATTAAGTGGCCACCGGGAATCGGCTACGAAGGGGAACATGTTGGCCACGTGGAATTTCAGTACACTCAGTCCAGAAATCTGCAGTCATCACCAAATTGTATAACATGCAGGCCATATAGGAATGTACTGTCTTCAGCAAACTTGTTTCGGGGACCAAGAACTTCCACATGGGATACAATTTAGTTCAGAACTCGACCGCGACGTGGCGCTAGCGTCGATATGAACTTCCGGTAGCAGCTAATTATGCGATAACTCGAGATTGCGAGCACATAGAAGGATGCTGTCTTCGACAAAGTTGCTCAGGAGGATAAGAACTTCCACAAAAGATGCAATTTAGTTCAGAACTCGACCACCGCGTGGCGCTAGCGTCGATATGGACTTTCGGTAAGGGCTAATTATGCGATAACACGAGATTGCGAGCACATAGAAAGATGCTGATTTGGGCAAAGTTGTTCATGAGGATAAGGACTTCCACATGAGATACAATTTAGTTCAGAACTCGAGCGCGACGTGGCGCTAGCGTCGATATGAACTTCCGGTAGGGGCTAATCATGCGATAACTCGAGATCGCGAGCACATAGAAGGATTCTGTCTTCGGCAAAGTTGCTCAGGAGGATAAGAACTTCCACATGAGATACAATTTAGTTCAGAATCCGACCGCGACGTTGCGCTAGCGTCGATATGAACTTCCGGTTGAGGCTAATTATGCGATAACTCGAGATTGCGAACACATAGAAGGATTCTATCTTTGGCAAAGTTGCTCAGGAGGATAAGCACTTCCTCATGAGATACAATTTAGTTCAGAACTCGACCGCTGCGTGGCGCTAGCGTCGATATGAACTTCCGGAAGGAGCTAATTATGCGATAACACAAGATTGCGAGCACATAGAAGGATGCTGTCTTCGACAAAGTTGCTCAGGAGGATAAGAACTTCCACAAAAGATGCAATTTAGTTCAGAACTCGACCACCGCGTGGCGCTAGCGTCGATATGGACTTTCGGTAAGGGCTAATTATGCGATAACACGAGATTGCTAGCACATAGAAGGATGCCGTCTTCGACAAAGTTGCTCAGGATGATAAGCACTTCCTCATGAGATACAATTTAGTTCATAAATCGACCGCTGCGTGGCGCTAGCGTCGATATGGACTTTCGGTAAGGGCTAATTATGCGATAACGCGAGATTGCGAGCACATAGAAAGATGCTGATTTGGGCAAAGTTGTTCATGAGGATAAGGACTTCCACATGAGATACAATTTAGTTCAGAACTCGAGCGCGACGTGGCGCTAGCGTCGATATGAACTTCCGGTAGGGGCTAATCATGCGATAACTCGAGATCGCGAGCACATAGAAGGATTCTGTCTTCGGCAAAGTTGCTCAGGAGGATAAGAACTTCCACATGAGATACAATTTAGTTCAGAATCCGACCGCGACGTTGCGCTAGCGTCGATATGAACTTCCGGTTGAGGCTAATTATGCGATAACTCGAGATTGCGAACACATAGAAGGATTCTATCTTTGGCAAAGTTGCTCAGGAGGATAAGCACTTCCTCATGAGATACAATTTAGTTCAGAACTCGACCGCTGCGTGGCGCTAGCGTCGATATGAACTTCCGGAAGGAGCTAATTATGCGATAACACAAGATTGCGAGCACATAGAAGGATGCTGTCTTCGACAAAGTTGCTCAGGAGGATAAGAACTTCCACATGAGATACAATTTAGTTCAGAACTCGACCATCGCGTGGCGTTAGCGTCGATATGAACTTCCGGTAGGGGCTTATTATGCGATAACTCGAGATTGCGAGCACATAGAAGGATGTTGTCTTAGGCAAAGTTGCTCAGGAGGATAAGCACTTCCACATGAGATACAATTTAGTTCAGAACTCGACCACCGCGTGGCGCTAGCGTCAATACGAACTTCCGGTGAAGGCTAATTATGCGATAACTCGAGATTGCGAACACATAGATGGATTCTGTCTTTGGCAAAGTTGCTCAGGAGGATAAGCACTTCCTCATGAGATACAATTTAGTTCAGAACTCGACCGCTGCGTGGCGCTAGCGTCGATGTGAACTTCCGGTAGGAGCTAATTATGCGATAACTCGAGATTGCGAGCACATAGAAAGATGCTGTCTTCGGCAAAGTTGTTCAGGAGGATAAGGACTTCCACATAAGATGCAATTTAGTTCAGAACTCGACCACCGCGTGCCGCTAGCGTCGATATGGACTTTCGGTAAGGGCTAATTATGCGATAACTCGAGATTGCGAACATATAGAAGGATTCTGTCTTTGGCAAAGTTGCTCAGGAAGATAAGCATACAATTTAGTTCAGAACTCGACCGCTGCGTGGCGCTAGCGTCGATATGGACTTTCGGTAAGGGCTAATTATGCGATAACACGAGATTGCGAGCACATAGAAGGATGCTGTCTTAGGCAAAGTTGCTCAGGAGGATAAGCACTTCCACATGAGATACAATTTAGTTCAGAACTCGACCACCGCGTGGCGCTAGCGTCGATACGAACTTCCGGTGAAGGCTAATTATGCGATAACTCGAGATTGCGAACACATAGAAGGATTCTGTCTTTGGCAAAGTTGCTCAGGAGAATAAGCACTTCCTCATGAGATACAATTTAGTTCAGAACTCGACCGCTGCGTCGCGCTAGCGTCGATGTGAACTTCCGGTAGGAGCTAATTATGCGATAACTCGAGATTGCGAGCACATAGAAAGATGCTGTCTTCGGCAAAGTTGTTCAGGAGGATAAGGACTTCCACATAAGATGCAATTTAGTTCAGAACTCGACCACCGCGTGCCGCTAGCGTCGATATGGACTTTCGGTAAGGGCTAATTATGCGATAACTCGAGATTGCGAACATATAGAAGGATTCTGTCTTTGGCAAAGTTGCTCAGGAAGATAAGCATACAATTTAGTTCAGAACTCGACCGCTGCGTGGCGCTAGCGTCGATATGGACTTTCGGTAAGGGCTAATTATGCGATAACACGAGATTGCGAGCACATAGAAGGATGCTGTCTTCGACAAAGTTGCTCAGGATGATACGGACTTCCACATGAGATACAATTTGATTCAGAGCTCGACCACCGCGTGGCGTTGGCGTTGCTATGAACTTCCGGTAGGAGCTAATTATGCGATAACTCGAGATCGCGAGCACATAGAAAATGCAGTCTTCGACCAAGTTGTTCATGAGGATAAGGACTTCCACATAAGATACAATTTAATTCAGAACTCGACCATCGCGTGACGCTAACGTTGATGTGGCCTTCCGGTAGGGGCTAATTGTGCGATAATACAAGAATGCGAACACATAGAAAGATGCAGTCTTCGGCAAGGTTGCTCAGGAGGATAAGAACTTCCACATAAGACACAATTTAGTTTAGAACACGACCATCACGTGGCTAATTTTCAATGTAAACAAAGAAATAAATTGCTGAAAGAAATTCGTGAGAAACTCCAAAAAGAACTAAACAGTAATTTAAGGAGTAATTTTTAAATTATTGGATGAATAAATAAATTGATAAAATTACGCCTTGAGGAGAACTGGGGGTGTCTCTCCTAGGAAATAATTTATAAGGACGTCCCCGAAAAAAAAATTGTGTGGCGTATCCCTAGAAGAAATAAGAGATAGAATTCCGAAAGAAACTCTTGAGCACATTTCATAAGAAACTTCCTACATTTTCTTACCCCCACTTAGAAAAGTGCACGTCAAAAACTTTAATTTGAACGTAATCTTCTGCTTGAGTTGTGATTATCTAATCACCTACACTATTCTTCGCAAGTTAGAGTAAGTAGATTTGCGAGCATGACTTGAAGTATAAAGATGTGAATGTTTTCGGATAGTGATAATTATCAATATTATTATTGAGATAATTAAAAATTTATAGTACAGTGAAACCTCCAGAACCCAGAACCTCCAGAACCTCAGAAAAATTTCGTCAGATTATCTTGAAAAAAGGTTTGTAAAAAAAATTAGGCAATTTCGCAAACACCAATGAAAAAATCCCAAAAATCCAAATTTCTTGTAGAATTCTATAATAAAGGATTAGAAGAATCAAATTAGACTGAATATATAACCGTGGAGGAATTCATACATCAACTCGAACGAATGTTGGAAATATCTTATGGACTAATACTAGAAAGAACAGCTGGAGGATTTCCAAAAATAGCTTCATTGGGACGCATTATTAAAAAGTACTCTGAAGTGTTTTTAAAAAATCCTCTTGAGAAAATTCAAAATTATCCTTTAGAAAAAAATCAGACTATTATTCCGTCAAATCCAAAAATAATAACTTGAGAAATACCGAAAACAATTTTAAAATCAGATCGTCGAAGAATTCAATAAAAAAAGACCTGTGAGGGAATTGCAAAAACTCTGAAGAATTCACTCCAGATAGATTTCTCCGGGAATTAATCCATCCTCAGGGAACTTTTCCAGGAATTATTGCATAGATTACTTCAAGCACATCTCCAGCGATTCTTCCAAAGATTCTTCAAGCGATTTCTCCTGACATTTCTCTAATAAAAAATAAGAGATTCCTCTAAGGATTCCTCCAAGAAGATCTCTACAGAGATTTTTGCAGAATGTCGAAGTTTCTCTAAGAAACATTTCTTCAAGGATTACTTAAAATATTTCCACAGTGAATTCTCCAGACATTCCGCTGGTAGTCCTCTCAAGATTCCTCTAGGATTTACTTCTAAGATTTCCTCCAGGGATCGCTCCAGGAATTCTATAGTGAATTATTCCAGAGATTCTACCATTCAATTGGGGATTTTACAAGAAATTATTTTATGAGTTCTTATAGGGATCGCTGGAGAAATTCTTGCAAGAGCCCAAGAAAGGATTCTCCAGCAAAGCCCTGGAGGAATTCCTTACAAAAATCTCCGGAACAGCATACATGCTTTTCAGTTACGCAGTCTCTATTTTTTTCAACGTTCTATTTATGATGAAGACTGCGTAGACGAAACTCATATTTCATTTATATATACAGTCAAATCTCTACCAGTTCATTCCTGAATCGATATCTACAGGAAACCATGTAGAGATTTTTCTGTAGCAATCCTTGGAGAAATTCCTGAAGAAAAAGCTGGAGAAATCTCTGCAGGAATTCCTGTAAAGATTTGCATAGAGAAATCTCTGTAGGAGTCTTTGGATAGACTCATGTACTGCCCATAACTGCATATTTGTAACATTCGACAAAAGTAGGCATTGAGTAAATGGAATACCAAGAGTACATTTGATGACAGTATGGGAGGAAACTAAAATTACTAAAAATTACCAGGAACTCAAAAGTGCTTATTTGAGCCTGATATTTTGTACAACTCATATCGCATACTAGGTGAATAGTCAGAAAATAATTCTGGTAGAAATTTCATTGCTGTTACATTACGAGGCTCATTTATAATCTCAATGTTACTGTTATGCGGTTATAATTACCAATGTGACAAAACAACTTTGTATTTTTTTCGAATTTTCTAGAACAATCTCACATATTTCAGTAAGCTGATCGAAAGTATTTATCATTTGATGACTCTCCATGGTATTAACTTCAATTTGTCAAAAATGTCGAATATGACAAATATGCAGATATGGGCAGTGTAGGCATCCATGAAGGACTCTTGGAGACATCTTTGGAGGAATCACAGATGAATGGAGGTATCCTAGGAAGAATCGATGTAGAAATTTTGCAGATGGAATCGCTAGAGAAATCCCTGGAAAAAACCTCTGTAGATTTTTTGCTGGAAAAACCCCTGTAGATTTTTGTTGGATAAATCCCTGAAAGAATCCTTATAGGAGTATTAAAATAGAAAAATTTCTCGAAAAATCTAAGGAGAAATATCTAAAGAAATCCATGAATAGATTTTCAAAAAAAAATTATAGAGATTTTACTGTAGGATATGTAGAGATTTTTTAAATGAAATCCATGGAGAAATTTTTAGCATAAGTTCTGATAATATTCTAGCAGGAATTAATGGGAGAATCTTTAGATAAATTTCAAGAAGAACTCTTGGGGGAATCCATGGAGTATTATTGAAGACCCAGTATGAATCCCTGGAGAAATTCTTGGGGATTCCCTGGAAGATTACCTTGAGAAATTCTTGAGGCGTTTCATGAAATTTCCTTGAGGAATTCCTGAGTTTTAGAATACCTGCAGAAATTCCTTGTGGAATCCTTGTAGAATTTCCTCGTAGAATCATCCCTGGAGGAATCCTGGAATAATATTTGAACGAATCTCGAGAGAACTGCTTGGGGATATTTTTGTATGTATCCGTTGAGGAATCCTCGAAAAAAATTATGAAGATATCACTAGAGAAACATCTTTAGTAATCCTCGAAGAAATTGTTTTAAGTGTTACTCCTGGAGGAATTCCTGGAGAAAGCCTTGAAGATATCTGTGCAAGAATCCTTGAAGACACTTTCCTGGAGAAATTCTTGCAAAAGTCTGTGGAAAATTTTATAGAGAAATACCAGAAGAAATAACTTTAAAAATCCCTGGAGAAATCTCCGGAGAAATTTCGAAGTATTCCTAAAACGAATCCTGGAGGAATACTTGAAAAAAATCCTGAAAGAATCCCAATAAAGATTTTTCTGGAGGAATCTACGAAGGAATCACTTAAGACATTTCTGCTGGAAACCTTTGCGAAATCTCTAAAGAAATCCTTATACATATTTCTTCTTGTAGGAATCCTTGTAAAAATTCCATGTCAACTCCCTGGAGGAAGCTATTCCATGCATGGCAAACAAAAGTTCTTCCTGAAAGAATCTCTGGCAAAAGTCCTAGGGAACCCCAGAAGAAATCATTGTAGAGATTAAGGTACAGAATAGCTTGGATTATTTTCTGGTAAAATACTTGGAGGAATCTTCGAAAGATTTCCTGGAAAAATCTTTGGGAGAGTCTCTGGAGATAATTCGAGAGGATGAGGACAGAAGGGCATGGGTTTGTATTCCATCGGATGAGCTCTCGGTAAATAACTGTAGAATCCATCATACAAATCATTTAAGGTTACTAAACTATATCCTTTGAATAACTCCGATGTGAACTACGTCTTGAGATCTAGATAACTTTTTGGAGGAAATCCAGAAGGAATTACTGGTATAAAGTCATAAGATTCCTCCGGATCCAATTAAAAACTAAAGTGCACAGTTACTGCAACAACTTCTAAAGAAAACTAGAAGTAATTGTTTTTGCAACTTCATGACGTTATCTGTATCTGAACTCTTGTTGGAATTTTAGAAGTGAGTACAATATAGTTCATATCATATCATAGAGCTTATTTTATATTATATACAATCGACTCTCCACAACTCGATATTCTATAACCTGATATACTCTATAACTTGATGGATTTTCCGGTTCCTTCAAATTTCAATACATTGTGCTCTCCATAAGTCGATATTTCTGTAACTCGATATCTCCACAAGTTGATGTTACGTGAGATGTGAATTTCTCTCCATAACTCGATATCTATTTTATTTTTTTTTTATTTTTTGGGGAAACGTGATCTAATTTTTGTTTGAAGGTGAATAAATACTTACAAGTTGTAATGACATGAAAATGATAAAAACTATTGTCAGTAAAAATAACGTGATTTTTCGAGCACTTCGAAAAATGTTTTCAAATAATAGTTTGTAAAATGCTATCAACAAAATAATACTGCTTTCTTACAAAAATGATAATAAAAATATTGGAAATACAAAAATTTGTTCCTTCGATTTTGTGTCGGTATATTCTATTATACCATAATTCTATAAGTCGATAGTCCCTGGAATATCGAGTTATGGAGAGTCGTAGTTTATATCGTAACATATATTTCGTGGATCGTGTAGTTAAAAGACACGGACACGGACGCCGTCTTCAGCCATTTAGCTGCACAGACTGTTACCTAACACTAGACAAAGAACAAGCATGCTCCAATGGTACAGCCGAGAAACATTCCTCACGAAAAGTTTCAATGGCTGCAGCGAGAATCGAACCCACACCCCATGACACGATGCACTCATTGCCTGACGACACTAACCGCGCGGCCACGAAGCCCACAAGTTCAGAGTTCATATCATATAAGAGCAATATAATGACGAGCGTCACGCGGAATTTACTACGCAGAATTTAAAAAAAACTGAACAACTTTGCCGAAGATAAAACCTTCAAAAAAGAGTTCCTTCTGGAAATACATATAGACGCCAGCACCACATGCTGGTTAAATTTTGAACGTATGTTCATGACTAATTCGTTATTCTCTCGAACAATTTTACCGCAGACAGCATCCTTCTATAAGTCGGGTCTCGGGTTTTCAAACCCGGACTCGAATGGTTCGGGACGGATTTGAAGGCTAGAACTTTTTTTTCGAGTACGTCGGAATCGGGCTTGTAAAAATTCGGATTTAGGTGGACTTTAGTAAGAGTTATGGTAAGAGTAACAACCAAAAAGCTTCCTTATGCATCAGAAACGATGAGTTTATCTATTTTTAAAACTCGGTCTTTTCTTACAAAAAATGCTTAGGTTTCGAGTCATATTCGGATTTGAACAGCGGATATTTTTTTCAAGTTCGGGTCAGGTCTGAGTACGGCTCGGGTCCGGGTTTAAAAAAATAGAGTAAGTCGGGTACGGGTCGTGTTTGGGCTCAAAAATGTGAAACCCCCCTCTAATAATTAACCTCTGTCGGAAATACAAATCGACGGCAAATCCACCGGGTGGTCGAGCAATTTTGTGGAAGACAGCATCCTTCTAAATGACCCATAACGCGGGTACGTCACAGTTTCATGGTGCGTTATGGAGAAAAGATATACCAGTGAACCCTAGTCCTGACTGCTTCAAACGAAGAGAACAGGATGTTAGAGTAATGAAAGGAACACTTATTAGTCCTTGTTACATTTTAAACCTTGTTGAAAGTGACAAGTCTCGGTTTTCCCAGTTGCAGAGAATGATCTGACAATGATCGAGACAAGGAAAAAAATTGAACAATTTGTTTCATAATCCTTCATTCATTTGATTCTCTAGTTTGAAGAAGTAGGGACTATGATTCTGATGAACGGACAATATCTGTGTAATTTCTACCGAAAGTCCATATCTACGCTTGCGCCACGCGGTGGTCGAGTTCTGAACTAAATTGGATCTCATGTGGAAGTGCTTATCCTCCTGAGCAACTTTGTCGAAGACAGCATCCTTCTATGTGCTCGCAATCTCGAGTTATCGCATAATTAGCCTCTACCGGAAGTTCATATCGACGCTAGCGCCACGCGGTGGTCGAGTTCTGAACTAAATTGGATCTCATGTGGAAGTGCTTATCCTCCTGAGCAACTTTGTCGAAGACAGCATCCTTCTATGTGCTCGCAATCTCGAGTTATCACATAATTAGCCCCTACCGGAAGTTCATATCGACGCTAGCGCCACGCGGTGGTCGAGTTCTGAACTAAATTGTATCTCATGTGGAAGTCCTTATCCTCCTGAACAACTTTGCCGAAGACTGCATCTTTCTATGTGTTCGCAATCTCGAGTTACCACATAATTAGCCCCTACCGGAAGTTCATATCGACGCTAGCGCTACGCAGCGGTTGAGTTCTGAACTAAATTGTATCTCATGTGGAAGTTCTTATACTCCTGAGCAACTTTGCCGAAGACAGCATCCTTCTATGTGCTCGCAATCTCGAGTTATCGCATAATTAGCCCCTACCGGAAGTTCATATCGACGCTAGCGCCACGCAGCGGTCGAGTTCTGAACTAAATTGTATCTCATGTGGAAGTCCTTATCCTCATGAACAACTTTGCCCAAGACAGCATCTTTCTATGTGCTCGCAATCTCGCGTTATCACATAATTAGCCTCTACCGGAAGTTCATATCGACGCTAGCGCCACGCGGTGGTCAAGTTCTGAACTAAATTGTATCTCATGTGGAAGTCCTTATCCTCCTGAACAACTTTGCCGAAGACTGCATCTTTCTATGTGTTCGCAATCTCGAGTTACCACATAATTAGCCCCTACCGGAAGTTTATATCGACGCTAGCGCCACGCAGTGGTCAAGTTCTGAACTTAATTGTATCTCATGTGCAAGTGCTTATCCTCCTGAGCAACTTTGCCGAAGACTGCATCCTTCTATGTGCTCGCAATCTCGAGTTATCGCATAATTAGCACCTATCGGAAGTTCATATCGACGCTAGCGCCACGCAGTGGTCGAGTTCTGAACTAAATTGTATCTCATGTGAAAGTCCTTATCCTCCTGAGCAACTTTGCCGAAGACAGCATTTTTCTATGTGCTCGCAATCTCGAGTTATCGCATAATTAGCCTCTACCGGAAGTTCATATCGACGCTAGCGCCACGCAGCGGTCGAGTTCTGAACTAAAGTGTATCTCATGTGAAAGTCCTTATCCTCCTGAACAACTTTGCCGAAGACAGCATCCTTCTATGTGCTCGCAATCTCGAGTTATCGCATAATTAGCCTCCACCGGAAGTTCATATCGACGCTAGCGCCACGCGGTGGTCGAGCTCTGAAATAATTGTATCTCATATGAAAGTCCTTATCCTCCTGAGAAACTTTGCCGAAGACAGCATCCTTCTATGTGCTCGCAATCTCGAGTTATCGCATAATTAGCCCTTACCGGAAGTTCACATCGACGCTAGCGCCACGCAGCGGTTGAGTTCTAAACTAAATTGTATCTCATGTGGAAGTCCTTATCCTCCTGAGCAACTTTGCTGAAGACTGCATCCTTCTATGTGCTCGCAATCTCGAGTTATCGCATAATTAGCCCCTACCGGAAGTTCATATCGACGCTAGCGCCACGCGGTGGTCAAGTTCTGAACTAAATTGTATCTCATGTGGAAGTCCTTATCCTCCTGAGCAACTTTGCCGAAGACAGCATCCTTCCATGTGCTCGCGATCTCGAGTTATCGCATAATTAGCCCCTACCGGAAGTTTATATCGACGCTAGCGCCACGCAGTGGTCAAGTTCTGAACTTAATTGTATCTCATGTGCAAGTGCTTATCCTCCTGAGCAACTTTGCCGAAGACAGCATCCTTCCATGTGCTCGCGATCTCGAGTTATCGCATAATTAGCCCCTACCGGAAGTTTATATCGACGCTAGCGCCACGTCACGGTCGAGTTCTGAACTAAATTGTATCTCATGTGGAAGTTCTTATACTCCTGAGCAACTTTGCCGAAGACAGCATCCTTCTATGTGCTCGCAATCTCGAGTTATCGCATAATTAGCCCCTACCGGAAGTTCATATCGACGCTAGTGCCACGCAGCGGTCGAGTTCTGAACTAAATTGTATCTCATGTGGAAGTTCTTATCCTCCTGAGCAACTTTGCCGAAGACAGCATTTTTCTATGTGCTCGCAATCTCGAGTTATCGCATAATTAGCCCCTACCGGAAGTTTATATCGACGCTAGCGCCACGTCGCGGTCGAGTTCTGAACTAAATTGTATCTCATGTGGAAGTTCTTATACTCCTGAGCAACTTTGCCGAAGACAGCATCCTTCTATGTGCTCGCAGTCTCGAAATAGCGCATAATTAGCCCCTACTGGAAGTTCATATCGACGCTAGCGCCACGCAGCGGTCGAGTTCTGAACTAAATTGTATCTCATGTGGAAGTTCTTATCCTCCTGAGCAACTTTGCCGAAGACAGCATCCTTCTATGTGCTCGCGATCTCGAGTTATCGCATAATTAGCCTCTACCGGAAGTTTGTATCAACGCTAGCGCCACGTCGCGGTCGAGTTCTGAACTAAATTGTATCTCATGTGGAAGTTCTTATACTCCTGAGCAACTTTGCCGAAGACAGCATCCTTCTATGTGCTCGCAGTCTCGAAATAGCGCATAATTAGCCCCTACTGGAAGTTCATATCGACGCTAGCGCCACGCAGCGGTCGAGTTCTGAACTAAATTGTATCTCATGTGGAAGTTCTTATCCTCCTGAGCAACTTTGCCGAAGACAGCATCCTTCTATGTGCTCGCGATCTCGAGTTATCGCATAATTAGCCTCTACCGGAAGTTTGTATCAACGCTAGCGCCACGTCGCGGTCGAGTTCTGAACTAAATTGTATCTCATGTGGAAGTTCTTATCCTCCTGAGCAACTTTGCCGAAGACAGCATTTTTCTATGTGCTCGCAATCTCGAGTTATCGGATAATTAGCCCCTACTGGAAGTTCATATCGACGCTAGCGCCACGCAGCGGTCGAGTTCTGAACTAAATTGTATCTCATGTGAAAGTCCTTATCCTCCTGAGCAACTTTGCCGAAGACAGCATCCTTCTATGTGCTCGCGATCTCGAGTTATCGCATAATTAGCCTCTACCGGAAGTTTATATCGACGCTAGTGCCACGTCGCGGTCGAGTTCTGAACTAAAGTGTATCTCATGTGGAAGTTCTTGGTCCCCGAAACAAATTTGCTGAAGACAGTACATTCCTATATGGCCTGCATGTTATACAATTTGGTGATGACTGCAGATTTCTGGACTGAGTGTACTGAAATTCCACGTGGCCAACATGGTCCCCTTCGTAGCCGATTCCCGGTGGCCACTGGATCCGGAACCGGTATTCCAGGTAGTGATCAGAGTCTTGAGGAGTATATCTTTCGAATGCGGCATAAATTTCATTATTCGGTTGATATTTCGCTGATTTATAGGGGTATACATTTCTGGGTCATAATGACCCCAGTATCTTATTAAGTTGTTTTTCTTAACATCCGCGGAAGGTTAAACAAATACAAATTGTAATAATATGCAAATGCTTGCCAACAACGGATCCATTTTGTTGCTAACATCCGGGGTGCCAAAAATGAAGCATGCCAAAAACGGAATCTGTATAACCGAGTGGTCACCAAACTGCAGCCCGCGAAAGGATTGTTAACACCATAGGGTCGGTTCTTGTTGTAAATTCTCAATGACTGGGTTCAGATCTCTTCGTTTTGGCAACTGATTATAAAAATCTTGGTCAATACATTTGTTGCTCTCAATGTTGGTCAATTGAACAACTAAGAGTAGTTATCAAGAAATTTGCTGTAATTTATTATAAGCTCATGAACATCTCAAAATTAGTTTAGGATCATTAGTTTCTTCTTTAGCTTAGGTAAAAATACTTCCAGATTTCATCAAATTACAAAAAAAATCTTCGCTTCGCAATAACTCAAACAGCTCTTTATTGATAATAGTTTAATTGAAGCAGCATATTTGAGGCCTTGAAAGTCTTGCACGAATAAACGCAGATATCAGATTTTTATCCAAGGTATGTATAAAGCAAGGGATATATAAAATTTATGAAAATTCAAACACATGACTTCATAAATGTTTTATGCTTTTGATCATTTTGTTCTTTTTTAAAGTGCATTGCGTTGCGTTGCATTGCATGCCGAAAACTGTAATGTTAGTTACTTTATCACTCTTATTCAAATTGCTTATGGAAAACTATTATGGAAGAAGTAGCTAGCCAATAAGAAATCAGAGATGAAAAGACTTGACGATTTCTATTGCCGGCCACGCACATCTTCTCCATTACCAGGAAAAGGAAGGAAAATGAACACTTTGTTCTCTTTTAACCTTTACTTTACCGACCTCCAACATGGTATTTTCAAATAGCTACCATTTCGTCAATTTCCATTAGATTTTTTTGAAACCACCTTCAGTTGACTTTCAAAAGGTACTAGCTATTTGTCATATATGGACAATGCTGGATTCAGAACCATACCGGTGTTATTGCCGGTTGTACTGGGGTCACGAGGGTGCCAAATTTTGTAAATGTGTTTTTTTAATTATTGCAGTTACAACACCGAAGTTTTAATGTAAAACGTATGATATCTAAAACATACCGTGCGACGTCTCAATCTTCAAGAATTCTAGAGAACATGTCAGTAAAAGAATAAAAAAAAACTCGGTACGAAGAGATATGGCTATTTCAGAGGTTCTGGAACAGGTTCCACGAGGGCCTGTTTGGGGACATTTCTATGTTTTATGTCCAAAACATACCGTGCGATATCATGAAAGTTAACATGAATTCGAGGGAACTCAGTAATAAATAAAGAATCAGTTTACACCTCCTTTATTGACATGTCCTTTCGAATTCACGAAGATTGAGACTTCGCACGGTATGTTTTGGCCATTGAACGTAAATGACCCCAGAGGGGCCCAGGCGGAACCGACTACAGTGTTCCGGAATGGTCCACTAATTCAAATTATGTTTGAATGATAACAATCGATCATTATCATACGTTTTACTATAAACTTCAGTGTTTTAACTGCAAAAAAAAAAAATCAAATTTCCCAAATTTGGCACCCTTGTGACCCCAGTACAACCCGGAATATCTCCTTCATGGTTCCGAATTCTGCAATGTCCATTTATGACAAGTAACTGGAACCTTTTTAAAGTAAACTGAAGGTGGTATCAAACAAATCGAATGGAAATTGACGAAATGGCAGCTATTTGAAAATGCCTTGTCGGAGGTCGGTACGTTAGAGTTAAAGAGTTAAAGTAAGTAAGTCAAAGTGCGTGTGGAACTCAAAATTAGATCAATAATATTAACTAATAGAAAAATGTTCTATCATTTTCAAATGCCTTGTCCATTCTGGACGATAATTTCGAATCTTATTTCAAATTATGTTTATTATCCGTCAGCCCATTCCCACCTCCATCGATGGTATTACAGATACAAATGACGTGAAATCATGTTTGACAGATCATGTTCTTAAACAATCAAATATAATCAATTTCAACAACTGACTTCTGTCGGTTGCAAAAAGCTTTGATTAGGTAATTTTGTTATACGAATCGGTTTTCCTGATGATCATCTCAAATTCCTGGATTTGTGTGTCCTATTGTGTGCCTAACTCCAGTCTTTTTCTCGCTATTCAAGTTTTTCTCGGTTTGGTGTACGTAGACACCTGGTATTCTCAATTTTGCCATTTGAAGTATCTTCTTTATTCAATTTACCTAGGTAATAATGCATCTTGATTAAAGGTAAGCATACTTTTCAATCTATGGCTAATGCGATCGTACTGTGATATAAGAACGATAAATTAAGTCCATGCTCCAGTAAAAAAGTAACATCTCAAAAAATATGAATAATAAAAACGCAAAGCAGTACTATTTTACGACTATTACTCTGCCAGCATCATGTTTGTGCATCTTTCTTTTGGTTCCATACTTTCAACGACCTTTATTTAATTTTGATACAAGCTAAATGGTTCATCATTATGGTTTCGTCCTTGGTTTCGTTATCAGCTGTAGCTCACATTTTCAAAATTAAGTTGCTTTACACACCCCCTATTCGCACAACATCACATCTAAAGTATTTTGCTCCACTTTAAAATATCATTGAGACCTCGGAGACGCCCATTCATGCGATATTGACTGACACCCGCACCAAAAACCGGCAATTGAGTGAAAAATCGAAAATTGGTTTACTCCATATATCTAATAGATTAAAAACATTTATTGTTATCATTAATATTTATTAACGTGACTTTTCGCCCCTTCAGGAATTTAAAACATTCTAGTGATGTAAAACCCTTAGTCATACAAAACGAAACAAAATCAATCAATTTAGTTATCAATAACTCCAAAATTTATTATTGTTTATGGATTTATTTTTAAAAGGAAAATAATGTACCACTTGCGAAACATTCAAAATTACATAATATTCCCGGAAATTGCAGGAAAACTACTTACGGCTCCACCTATCCCGGCTGTATAGATTTTATTCCTTTAGGGAGTGGTTCCGACACTGATTCGTCGATGCAGAAAGGAGGGCGTAAATTGAACCTATTTTCAACAAACACTGAGCCGTCTCTTCTCCAGTCGACTAAGCGAACGCAATATTCCAGGAATGTCGTAATAGTAGTATAGGTAGGTCGTGTGCTTCCTGTAAGCCCAGACAAACAAGCCTGCCGTTCCCTTCTTCTTTTTCACACTTCTCAAACCCAGGAAAACCACTTTTCACCTCACTAAATGGTAGTAACACGCTCACTCCGGGCAAGGACACGACTTAACCGAGGCGCTTTTCACGGCACCAAACCCTGACGCCAAATAACGACACAAACACCTGCTTTCTTCTGTTTGACCGAAACACTTTCTGCCGTTTAAAAGCCAAGCGAGCACCACCTTCTTTTGGGCCAAAATGTGCCTTTTTTCCTTCCTCAAAAAATGATTACACAGAGAACACACTTGGAGACTTGAGACCGAGATTACAAAAATACACAACTTGATTCCATTGAGTGCGGCAACTAAATGACGACCGGACCATCCCGTGCCGAGAGCGAGAGACTTTTTCCACGTCCTGTCGGGCTGCATCATGACCCACTCCCCGTATAGCCTGCCATGTCCTTCCACAAGCGACGACCCGACGAAAAGGACCTCCCGGCTCATGCCACCAACAACAGTGGGGCTCATTCCGTTTCGGAGGAATCTCACACACGCGACGACACCCGTAGTAGCGATGATGATGCTGTGCAAAGCTCCACACGAGACAGCTTCATCTACGGTTTTCTCCCAGGATAGTATTTCCAGCACAGAACGCGGATAAAAATGGCATTTTCCAGACTGACTATTATCAATGTACCCAAATAAAGCTTTGCGTATTGATTGGTTGGTATACGATACATCAGAATTTTGGAAAATTTTAACACAGGTGAAAATAGGAAATTGTTGACATATACCGTCGTTGGGGGTGACAATGGGTCAAAAAGGGATATGTACGATTTATTTATTGAATAACTATCGCAATTTAACTCCAATAAACTTCAAATTTGGTGTGTATGTACTTTTGATGGTACATAAACAACTGTTCAAAAAATGAAAGAAAAATATTTATTCACAGCGGCACCACAAGTGAATGAAAAATGACCCAATCTCACCCCATAGAGGGGGTGACATTGGGTCACTGTAATTAAAATAACTTGTTTTTGAAAAAATGATTTCAAAACAATTCACAGCTGAAAAATATTGATGAAATACGATACAAACAAGACGAAAAGATATCTAAGAAGTTTCACAAGTATAATAAACCCACTTAAAAGAACGATTATACCAAAAAAATTGAAGAGCTATGAAAATAAATATGTAAACCCAACATTAATCGTTAAGTTTACATAAATTTTCTTGTTTTTTCCATCAATATTGTTTTCAAAGTCTCATCCCCATTGCCATAAAGCCTATTCAGGTTTCCCAAAGGTGTACTGAAACAGTGATTATTTTAAACCTTCGCAAATAGTTAAATTTCGGTGCGACATTCCATGATCAATACGTTTCAGCAGATGTTGACGCCATATCCCCGGTATTTCAGCGATCCAACTCATTTGTACTTCCGTGAGATGTTTCTATAATATGAAAACACTTATGAAATATTGAATTTGAAATTGAATTGCCGTTATTGGCTGAAATATTGCATATATCATATTTTTCCGTTTTGACCCAATCTCACCCCCTAGACCCATTGTCACCCCCATCGACGGTACCTATGATATCAAAACCAAGTTGTACACAAAAATTTCCCTTTATTTTGGTTATATTTTTTCAGGCATTACAATCTCATCTGATCACTTTGATCATCTTCGGATGATGAAAGATATTATCAGCAATCCAAGAGCGCTTTGATATGATTCCATCTTTCTAGCAGATGATTATCTTGACGCTTGTTCGGTGGCATACACACTTAGAATAAATCGCAGTATTGAGCATTTTGCACCTTATTAGACTACTGAGCAGAAAATTTTCACACAGTGAACATTTGCACAGCTCTCAAACACACTCACATTCTTGTTTTACAGCGTGCTTTGATGTTAACTTTTTCATCTTTGTTTTGATTGTTTGCGAACGATTAACAAAAGCGATTGAACACAAATTATGTCACGCTAAATTTTATCTTATTCGAATACTCCACCGGTGAACTAAATTCACTCGGTCTAGGAATGCAATCCGAACATTTCCAGCAACGCCATCGGAAGAATGTTCCAGATGCTCCAGAAGACTTCTAGATGAAGAATTCAGTTCATTCCTCAAGAGTACCCAAGTGGATCGATAGACAAAAACTAAGATTAAGTTACTGGAAGTTCTTCCGATAGGAGGAATGCCAAATCGCAAATCGATTACGTCCCGAATCTATAGAATCGGATCTGATTCCAAAGACGATGATTCTGTCATTATGGATCCAATAGCCAACAGCTTCTCAAAGTAACAACTTTCCGATTAGCTTTACGCTGCTGGCCATTGGTTGTCGTTCACGCTTCCAAAGACCGTTCGTCGGGAAAAAAGTCTGAGACTGATAATACGGTGGATATATTTTTGCACCAATCCTGGTTGCTTTCAAATAAACTTAACAATGAAGACGTTTTGATGCAAATTGTTTGACTGCTTTGAACTCTTTTGAAACGTCATTAAGACTCAAGATTCCATCATTCAATCCTCAGAAATTGAAAACCAGTTTTTTCGTTCAAATTTCAATCAATCATCATGAAAATCTATCATCGTATTTCAGATAGCGAGTGTAATGCAAGATTTTTTTGAGCATTGCTTTGATTTTGATCAAAAGAATTGGTTTTGAAAATTTGTAAAACGATGATGTTTATTTTCCTCTTAATAGCTTTCAAAGCATACGTCTGCTGATGTTAAAGAGTGTGCAAATTATATCTAGCAAATGAACAATTTCATTAGAATCTAAAAATTCGTGCAATGGTCAATATACTGTGAAATAAATCACCGAATATGGACTGTAACCAACAAAAATACAGATTTTCCTGTGAAATCTAGTATTTTACCGACAAAATCTGTGAAACCTACTATTTTACCGCCGAAATCCGTGAAAACAAACAAATTTACCGTAATTATGTAATATACCAACAAACAGTTCGGTGAAAGCATTATTTTCACCGAACTTCTGTGAAATCATTTGACAGCCGCTCTGGCAGGCATGAGCTCCTTTTGTTCCACTTTTTGCACACCATTTATCAGCAGTGAAAGCTGGTGTAGTGATAACAAGCCTGCTCCCTGATCGGTAGGTCGAGAGTTCAATTCTCGATCGGACCATCTTCATGTTTTTCTTTATGATTTTGTTCAACGATTTCACAGATTATTCGGTGAATTTTCACCGAATGTGTAGCTGTTGAGATTTCGGTGAAATTTCACAAGAATCCGCAAAAAAAACTAAGTGTGTATGGGTATGTTTCTGTTTTAGTATTTTTAGCAGGGTTTGAGCATTTCCTTTCGCTTTCAATGCTACATGCTGGATAAATTAGATCCGTTGATGAACCGCTGAGTTTGGAAATGAAAAATTATGAAAAATAGTGCTGAAACTGATTGAACTTTGATTGAATTTTGATTTCAAATAATTCCAATGAGCTCTTGTCGGGATTTTTCTACCAACTGGGTATGGTTGGAACGAAATAGTATTACAGAAGAAAACCTCGGGTGAAATCAAATTCGTTTGCATTTTGAAATAGCCGACAAGCAAGAATTTATGTTCAAACTTCCAGTCACAACCTTCAGTAAAAAAATGTATTACATAACAATTAGTAACTCTGAAACTTATGCCACATGGAAATACCATGAGGCAGTCCTCGAGGCTAGATGAATATTGTTTGAGCCAGAAGATTCATGAAGAATTTCTAAATTCCTTTTCAACAAGAAATGTGTGCAGTATCTTGGGAAAATATCATTTTTTTCATGAATTTTTACTAAACTTTTATAAATTGTGGCGTGATTTACAGACAAAGTATTTCTGTTAAGATGCAAGTAACAAAGGCAAAAAAATAATCATTTTATCATCAATGATCAACGAAGGGATCTTCTATTTCATTGAGCTTGAGCTTGAGCTTGAGCTTGAGCTTGAGCTTGAGCTTGAGCTTGAGCTTGATTGGCCGCCCGTGGATGCACTCCAGTATCGCCAGATCAGCTGCACTTACACAAGGAACCAACCGAATGACTGCTTGGGACTAACAGGCATCCTCAGTGTATAAGTGCTGGTGATCTTCTCTATTTATAGGCAACAATGGCACCTGCCACGTCAGAATGCAGACCAATGAGGGGAAGGAGTGAGAAAATCGGGCTCCAAAACGCGACTAAATGCAATATCTCAGCTGGGTAACGGTTCCAGGAAATGATTTTGGCCATTCTAGATCGGAAAAAGGCTGCTGAATCGATTGGTGGTGGTCCCATTGACCGGAGACTTCGCCATGGCCACCTAGAGCCCTGGAATCATCCTGAGTTCCTTACAGCAAGTAGAATTAATGGAACTGAAATAAACTGTCATGATTACGTTTTGCTGCGAAGCCGCACACGAAAATATTCTTACATGGGGGATTTAGTGAAATGAATGATTGACCGTTATGGCCATTTTATGGTTCCAGAGCGAACCCGGAACATCCGTAAAATTAGAAATATTAAAAAAAATATATTCTGATAGTTTCTTTGTCTCTTGTTTGTTAGAAAGAAGTACTCTTACAATTCGTATTTAGTAATCTGAATGTTTGACCATTACGGCCATTTTATGGTTCCGGAACTAACCCGGAACATCCGAAAAAATGGAAATACTGAAAAAAAAATATTTTCTGATAGTTCCTTTGTCTCTTGTTTGTAAGAAAGAAGTACTCTTACAATTCGTATTTAGTAATCTGAATGTTTGACCATTAGAGCCATTTTATGGTTCCGGAACTAACCCGGAACATCCGAAAAAATGGAAATACTGAAAAAAAATATTTTCTGATAGTTCCTTTGTCTCTTGTTTGTTAGAAAGAAGTACTCTTACAATTCGTATTTAGTAATCTGAATGTTTGATCATTACGGCCATTTTATGGTTCCGGAACTAACCCGGAACATCTGTAAAATTTTCCATATTGAAAAAATAAAAGATTATTCATATGTTCCTTGTTGATTAAAATTAAGAATTCTAACATATTGGATTTAGTGATATAAATGTTTGATCACTTTGACCATCTTATGGTTCCGTAATTAACCCGGAACATCCGTAAAATTGAAAAAAATGTTCTGATAGTTTCTATGTTCCATGTTAGTTTTCTTAAATGTCGAAATAAGTTATATGAATGTTTGACCATTATGGTCATTTTATGATTCCTAAACTAACCCGGAACAACGGTAAATACTCCATATTGGAAAAAAAATCTGATAATTCAGGAAGAATGCTAAGAGAAATCTTTGAAAGAACTCCTGGAAGTATTCCTGGAATAATTCCTGAAGAAACTCCTAGAAAAACAACTGGAGAAATCCATGAAGTAAAATCTCTGGAGGAACTTGAAGAAATCCTTTAAGGGATTCAAGGAAGAATTCCTGGAAGAACTCCTATGGGATCTCTAGCGGAACTCCTTAAGGAATCTCTTGTGAAACGCTTGGAAGAATCGCTGGAGAAGCTCCTGGAGGAATTTCTTAAGGGACTCCTGGAGTAATTCCCGAAGTAAATCCTAAAGGAAAATAACTCTGAAGGAATTCCCGAAGGAACCCCTGGAATACTTGGAGGAACTCCTGTAGGAATTTCCGAAGAACCTCCTGGAGGAATTCCTGAGCGAACTTCAGGAGGAATTCCTGAAGGAACTCCTAGAGAAATTCCTGAAAGAATTTCTGGAGATATTACTGAAGGAATTCCTAGACAAAATCATGGAGATACTCCTGGAGGAAACTCCAGAAGAAACTCTAGAAAAAAAACCTGAAGGAACTTCTGGGGGAATTTCTTGAGAAACTGGATGAATTCCTGAAAGAACTCTTGGAATAATTCCTGGAGGAGTTCCTTAAAGAACTCTTGGACGTATTACCGGAGGAACACCTGGAGGAATTCCTTAAAGAATTCTTGGTAAAATTCCTGAAGGAACTCTTGAAACCCTGTAGAAATCTCGTGGAGGAATTTCTGAATGCACTCTTAAAGAAATTCCTGAAGGATTATCCTGAAGGAGCTCCTGAAGTAATTCCTGAAGAAACTCCTGGAGGAATCCCATAAGGGTTTCCTAGTGGAACTCTTGTAGGAATTCCTGAAGGAACTTCTAGAACAATTCCTAAAAGAACTCCTGGAAAAATTCCTGAAAGAACCTGTGCAGAAATTCCTGAGAAATACTTGAAGAAACTCCAGTAGAAATTCCTGAAGCTACTACGGGAGGAATTCCTGAAAATAACCCTGAAGGAATTCCCGAAGAAACTCCTGCAGGAATATTTGGAGTAAAATTTGAAGGAATAACTGGAGGAATATTCCTGAAAGAACTCCTGGAAAAAATCCTGAAGAATTCCTGGAGGAATCCCTGGGAAACTTCCGGAGGAACTCCCGAAGGGTTTCCTACAGGAAGTCTTGGAGGAATTCTTGAAGGAACTCCCTGGTGGAATGCGTGTAGGATGTCCTGAAGTAAATCATCGAATATTTCCTGAAAGATTTCCTGGAGTAAATCCTGAAGGAACTCCTGGAAAAATTCTTGAAGGAAATCATGGATGAATTCCTGGAGGAATTGTTGAAGGAAACCCTGGATGATTTCCTGAAAGATCTTCTGGAGGAATTCCTGAAGAAACTTCTGGAAGTATATTTGGAGGAATTCCTGGATAAATACCTGGAGGAACTCCTGGACTAATCTCAGAAGAAACTCTTTCGGGAATTCTTGGAGGAACTACTGAAGGTATAACTGAAGGAACTCCGTGATGAATTCCTGGAGATACTCCTGGAAAGGCTCCTGAAGGTACTCTTGGAGAAATGCCTGAAGGAACTCCTGAAAGAATTTCTGGGGGAATTCCGGAAGAAAATCCTGGAGTAACTCCTGAAGGAATGCCTGAAGTAAATCCTTGAAGATTTTCTGAAAGATTTCCTGGAGTAATTCCTGAAGGAACTCCTGGAAGAATTATCGAAGGAATTCATGGCGGAATTCCTGAAGGAGTTTTTGAAGGAATCTCTGGAGGATTTCCTGAAAGATCTGCTAGAGGATTTTCTGAAAACGCTCATGGAGGAATTCTTGAAGATACTCCTGGAAGATTTTCTTGAAGGAACTCTTGGAGGAATCCTAAAAAAAACTTCTGTCAGAATTCCTGATTTATATGAATTATCAGTTTTTTTTTTCAATGTGGAAAATTTTACAGATGTTATGCGACCATCGAGGTATCCATAAAAAAAAACTTTTGCTGTGGTTCGATATCGACATACGGAATATCGAGTGAGGGAGAGATGATTGTATATGAAATAGTACTTCTCTAATCCTGAAGAGATAACTTAATCGGAAGCACGCTGCATATATGATTTTTCTCATCTACTGTGACCATGTATGTCAATTGGAGTATGATAAATCCGTAACTGATAAACAACATATGAACGATCAGGTTTTTTTTTTCAATATGGAAAATTTTACGGATGTTCCGGGTTAGTTCAAGAACCATAAACATTCAGTTTACTAAATCCGACTTGTAAGAATAATTCTTTCTAATCAACAAGACACAAAGGAACTATCAGAACATTTGTTTTTTCTTCAATATTTCCAATTTTACGGATGTTCCGGATTAGTTCCGGAACCATAAAATGGCCATAATGGTCAAACATTCAGATTACTAAATACGAATTGTAAGAGTACTTCCTTCTAACAAACAAGAGACACAATATTTTGGATCATTTTTAGGAATCAAGTTCCTAGCGGTATAAGATCACCGTATCATATTAGGATGTTATACATTACTCCAATATTTCCGTAGTGGAATGTCTCAATTATTATTTAAAAAAGGGCCAAAGATTCTCCCGGTGATTCCAGAGGGGGTTTCCGAAAGATTTACTCAAGAAAATCTTCGGTATTCCACTAGCAAACTCACATGGGATCTCTGTATTAATATTAATTTATGAATTATTAATTATGAATTATTCTTCTATTTGTTCTTGTGGAATCTTCCATCAAAATCCTCCAAGAGTAACTAAGGAATTCCTTCAGGAATTCATCAAGAAGTTCGTTCATGAATTCCTCCAAAAGTTTTTTTAGGAATTTCACAAAGAGCTCTTACAGGAATTCTGACAGAAGTTTTTTTTTTAAGAATTTCTCCAGGAGTTCCTTCAAGAAAATCTTCAAGGAGTATCTTCAAGAATTCCTCCATGAGCGTTTTCAGAAAATCCTCTAGCAGATCTTTCAGGAAATCCTCCAGAATTTCCTTCAAAACCTCCTTCAGGAATTCCTCCATGAATTCCTTCGATAATTCTTCATGAATTACTCCAGGAAATCTTTCAGAAAATCTTCAAGGATTTACTTCAGGAATTCTTTCAGGAGTTACTCCAGGATTTTCTTCCGAAATTTCCCCAGAAATTCTTTCAGGAGTTACTCCAAGAGTTTCTCTAGGAAACCCCTTAAGAATTGCTCCAGGGGATATCTCCAGGAATTCTTCAGGGATTTCTCCAGGAATTCTACAGGAAGTGCTTTCAGGAATTCCTCCAGGAAATTCTACAGCCATTCCTCCAGGAGTCTTTTGAGGAGTTCTTTCGGGAAAATACTCCAGGTATATCTTCAGGAATTCCTCTAACAATTTCTTCATAAATTACTATTGAAGATCTATAAAGATTTCCTACAGGGTTCGCTTCAAAAATTGCCCCAGGAGTTCCTTCAGGAATTTTACCAAGAGTTCGTTCAAGAAATACTCCAAAAGAATCTTCAGGAATTTCTCCAGGTGTTCCTTTTGTAATACCTCAAGAGTTCCTTCAGAAGTTTCTACAGGAATTCCTTAAGAAGTTCCTTCAGGAATTACTCCGATAGTACCTTCAGGAACCTTTCCAGGAGTATCTCCAGGAATTCATCACGGAGTTCCTTCAGTTATACATTCAGGAGTTCATCCGAGAATTCTTAAAAGAGTTTCTTCTGAGATTAGTCCAGGAGTTCCTTCAGTTTGTCTAGGAGTTCCTTCAGGAATTCCTCCTGAAGTTCGTTTAGGAATTCCTACAGGAGGTTCTTCGGAAATTCCTCCAGGAGTTCCTCCAAGTATTCTTTTGAATATTACTCCAAATATTCCTCCAGGAGTTCCTTCAGGATTTACTTCGGGAATTACTCCAGGAGTCCCTTAAGAAATTCCTCCGCGATTCCTCCAAGCGTTTCACGAGAGATTCTTAAGGGAGTTCCGCTAGAGATCCCTTAGGAGTTCTTCCAGGAATTTTCCCTTGAATCCCTTAAAGGATTTCTTCAAGTTCCTCCAGAGATTTTACTTTATGGATTTTTCCAGTTGTTTTTCTAGGAGTTCCTTCAGGTATTCTCCTGAAGTTTCTTCAGGAATTATTCCAGCAATACTTCCAGGAGTTCTTTCAAAGATTTCTCTTAGCATTCTTCCTGAACTATCAGATTTTTTTTCAATATGGAATATTTACGGTTGTTCCGGGTTAGTTTAGGAATCATAAAATGACCATAATGGTCAAAAATTCATATAACTTATTTCGACATTTAAGAAAACTAACATGGAACATAGAAACTATCAGAACATTTTTTTCAATTTTACGGATGTTCCGGGTTAATTACGGAACCATAAGATGTTCAAGGTGATCAAACATTCATATCACTAAATCCAATATGTTAGAATACTTAATTTTAATCAACAAGGAACATATGAATAATCTTTTTTTACAATATGGAAAATTTTACAGATGTTCCGGGTTAGTTCCGGAACCATAAAATGGCCGTAATGGGCAAACATTCAGATTACTAAATACGAATTGTAAGAGTACTTCTTTCTAACAAACAAGAGACAAAGGAACTATCAGAAAATATTTTTTTTTTCAGTATTTCCATTTTTTCGGATGTTCGGGTTAGTTCCGGAACCATAAAATGGCCATAACGGTCAAACATTCAGATTACTAAATAGGAATTGTAAGAGTACTTCTTTCTAACAAACAAGAGACAAAGGAGCTATCAGAAAATATTTTTTTTTTTTCAGTATTTCCATTTTTTCGGATGTTCCGGGTTAGTTCCGGAACCATTAAATGGCCGTAGTGGGCAAACATTCAGATTATTAAATACGAATTGTAAGAGTACTTCTTTCTAACAAACAAGAGACAAAGGAACTATCAGAATATATTTTTTTAATATTTCCAATTTTACGGATGTTCCGGGTTCGCTCCGGAACCATAAAATGGCCATAACGGTCAATCATTCATTTCACTAAATCCCCCATGTAAGAATATTTTCGTGTGCGGCTTCGCAGCAAAACGTAATCATGACAGTTTATTTTCAGTTCCATTAATTCTACTTGCTGTAAGGAACTCAGGATGATTCCAGGGCTCTAGGTGGCCAGGACGAAGTCTCCGGTCAATAGGACCGCCACCAATCGATTTAGCAGTCTTTTTCCGATCTAGAATGGCCAAAATCATTTCCTGGAACCGTTACCCAGCTGAGATATTGCATTTAGTCGCGTTTTGGAGCCCGATTTTCTCACTGTGCAATGAGGGGAAGGGGGAGGAATTGATGATGCATTGAACTGGCTCCCACGTAGACCGTATATTCCACTGCATCCACGCCAGTTCATGCGGGAGTGTATGGATTGGGGGAAAGGCATGGCAGAGAGGTTTGCTTTTGTGGTTAGCAGACTGCCTATGTATCAGGCGTAAGAAAGGCGTGCGCGTGGAAGTAGGAAGCGTAAGGGAAACGGTTTCTTGTCCGTCTCTGGTTCTAGCGTTTGCTATGAACGAATAGTTTGAGTGTGATACATTTAGAATGGAAAATAGAAGCAAGTGAGAGATATACAACTAAAAAGTACGAGGAAAGGGACGGGCCTGGGATTGAACCCATGACCTTCTGCATATGAAGCAGAAGCGGTAGCCATCAGACCACCAACCCCGTCGACGAAGGGATCTTCTATTTCATTTTAGGGGAAATGGTGGTAAAATGAACAGGGGTGGTAAAATGAACACCGTGCGTTTTACCAAGAAAAAACAAATTTCGATTGTTTTTTATCACGCACGGACGATTTAGAGCATAAATCTGAGTGTTCGAATTGAAACGTAGGTCAATTGAAGTGAAAATATCAACGAAAACTAAGATTTTAGAAAACCACGTTTGAAAATTAGAACTGACGTAGACATTTAGCTCAGAAGACTCGAGGTTTTTCAGTGAGGTGAATATCGTTATAATATGACGTCAAATCTGATACCTTAAGAATTCTTTTTGAAGTAACCCATTATTGGACGTATTTTCGGTGGGACAATGAAAATTTTCAAAAATATTTGTTTTGCTCACGTTTTTTGCATGGTGTTCGTTTTACCACCAACCGCTGTTCATTTTACCCACATAGTGCAGGTAAAATGAACATTTGCATAGCTTTTTGATAGCGATGAAAATATGTGAAAATTTAGCTATTTTAGTCTGAATCCATGTCGCTGCTATAGATTACATCCCTATTTTTGATGTTGTGCGATAGAACTATAGAAATTTCTCGTTTTTCTATCAGAAACAAGATGATTTCCTTAAGGTGTTCATTTTACCACCCCTTCCCCTATATTAAGATTTTTATTTTTCACAATTCATACTCATACTATTCCATTTCTATTTTCTTCATTATTTGAGAATTTCTGCTCAAGCGCTCCATTCCTTGAACCTAATGCTTGAGAGTTGCGGATGTGGCCTTCGAGTTTTACGAAAAAATACAAACAAATTATGTGCGTTGCCGCAATGGAATGCTTCCAAACCTAAAAAAATATGGAAAATGAAATATGATTTCCTCAAGGAATGAAACATCTACTTACTTCCATTGATTGATACAGGTCGGACTCGATTATCCGGAGTATCGATTTTTTTTTTCACTCCGGATAATCGAAACCTCCGGATAATCGAATCACTAAGAAAAAAAATGAAATCTTTGACAGAAGAACTTAAATATTATCTTTTTTCGAAGTTCGAATACACTTTAAAAATGTTTTAAAATAGCGTGAATACAAGAATTTCTTTTCTAAGCCAATTCCTATTGCAGCAACGTTTATTGAAAACCTTTAAGGCTAGCTGGAAGCACACCACCCCTTGTGCTCTATGACGAACTTGATACGTTTCTCAGTCGCACGCGTCACGCACCCGGTCCATCGGCATCTCGTCCCAGCTCTTGATAATGAGCTTCTTAAATTGGTCAATAGTGCACACTCAATGTTTGCTCTGCTTGGCCAGCATGTACGACTATACATAAAAGTACAGGGGATTAAGGTTCGGGGAGCTGGAAGGCCACAAAGTCTTATCTTTTTGAATAAATCATTAATTTGCAACTTGTTGCACAAATAACTAGGGAGCCGGTCTCATGCTCTATAAAATTTTGAATAATAAAAATCCCTTGTTTTCACCGGCCTTTTCATAACTCAGTATAGGAAATCTAACAATATTTTGATGGGAAATTTCTCATTCAATAGACTTTGAAACATTGTGCAAAATTTTATTCAAATCGAAAAAGACAGAGACTACGCAATTTGCGTTTTGTGCTGGGAATGCTCCATATGTGCGGAGTGGATAAGCAGTGTCGCCGGTTGTCCCAGGCTGCACGGCAGACACGCCACGAACCGAAGTACTGAGTTCCTTGGGGTGGGTCATTGTTTGCGAGCGCTGAGATCTGAGAGTGGGTGGCTCGTGGCCTCAATAAAGGGAGAGCGTGGCTTCGGAGAAAGAGAAGGGAAATTCAGGATGAATGGTGATTGGGGAATCCGAGTGGGCGTTGAATGAAAAGGAGCGTGGGCATGCTTAGAGACCTCAAAATTAGGTCTTCAACATAATTTACATAAAATTCACCTGAATAACTTTATTCTAGCTGTGGGTAGTCGCCAATTATTGGACGGAAGCACAGACAAGACACTCTAGGATGTTATGAAAAATCAGAGCTTTTTCAAATTCTGATGCTACGGCAAATGAAACATAATATATTGCTAACAAAATGTTAATTAAATCTTTATTTAGTTTTACCAAATTAGAATGAAAATGTTGTCTAACACAGATCACCTAAGTATTAGAAATGAATGTAATGTTTGAAATGAAACTAATAGCCATGTAGCTAGCGTTTCAAATTCTTCTAAACAAACTAGAGAGCCGTTTTGCAATGTCTTGTTCTATTAAGTGTGCCAGTGAATGATAGAGGATGTTAGAACCACCAGAAACTAAATAAAAGTAACTAGACGATTTATATTTTATTTTTTCTCTTCTAGAAAATATTTCAGACATAACTCCAGGATTCCGCCACGAAATTTTTCAGGTATTTCTCAAGGCAAGCCTACTAGAAATTCATAATAAATTATTCCAAAAATTTAACCGAGGATTTCTACAGAGATCCTTCAAGAACCTTCTCCAAAAATTCTCTACTAGAAATCTTTCAAGAATAGTTCCTGGAAGAATTTCAGGGATTCTCTCGGGAGTTCCTCCCTAAATTTCTCTAGAGATTCACCCATATATTCTTCTAGACATTTCTCCAGAAATACCTCCAGCAGTGCTGGTCAATGTCAAAATTTTGGAAAAATTGGAATGGGAATTGCACTTTTCCAAGTTATATTACACATCCTCAGGAAAGTATGGAGTATGACTCCAGCAATTCCTTCAAGGATTCCTTCCCCCTTGAAAGTATTTTGGGATTAGTTTCATAGGTTTCCTAGAAACATTTGCTAAGGATTGCTTCTAAAATTCTTCTTCTTCCCCAGAACAAATAATTTTTCCCTGCGTTGAAACGTCGGCTTCACCCGTTTCTGAGAACGTTTTACTTTATGATGCCATGATTCGCCAAATTGTTCAGAGTAATCCATCATCGCCTCGTGAACTACTTTCGATGTTCGTTCATCTTTCCCAAGAAGTGCCTATTCAAGTGGCTAAACATGTTTACAACTCTTGCATTTATTATACAGGGTCGTTGTCATCGTTCCCGCATATGGCTATGCACATTGCACATTTCTAGTGCAGTTCGCCATCCACCTCCGGGACCCAATTATCTGGGGCTTGTTTCCGTACCAGGAACAGTTAAAGGGCGTTTTCGCGGTTTTCCAGAGTGAGTCTCAGTGCCTATGTAGCTATGTGGCGACACCGAGGAAACGTCGCCTTTTTCATCTCAGCGCAGCCCGGCCCGGAAGCTAGTAGTTTGGAAACTCGGTCAAGTGACCGCCACCGCATCGCCAACATCATCGCCATCATCATCATCAGATGTATTCGCTGTTAAGTACTCTGAATGGTGAGAACCAACCGAAGCTGCAAAAGCTCATGCTTCTACGGATGGATACATTCCTCCGAATGCAATTGTGGTGTGTGCTTTTCATTGCACTTTGCGTGCCTACGACAAGACACATAGAAGTCATGAGTGACGGGAGAAATATGAACGGTAAATAAAACTTAATGGAGTATCTAAAACTTTTAAATTTCTGAATATCGGAAAATTGGGGTAAGTGTAGGTAAAGCTAAGACACTTCCAGTATGGTAACTCCAGAAGTTACAATAGAAGAATTTCAAGAGACTTCTCCTGGGATTTTTCCAAGGATTATTCCAGGGATTTCTCCATAAAAATCTCTACGGGGATTTTCCACGGATTCCACCAGCAAAATCTCTACAGTGATTTTTCCTGGGATATCTCCAAGTATTCTCCAGGGATTTTTCCAAGGATGCTTCAAGGAGTCCTTCAAAGACTCCTACAGGAGTTTCTCCAGAGACTCCTTCAGGGATTTCTCTAGGAAATCTCATGTAGAGATTTCTTCAGCTTTATCTTCAAGGATTGCTTCAGCAAAATCTCTATATGCTTTCCTCTAGAAATTGTTCTAGAGATGAGCTGGTAGAGAATCGACTACTTATTTTATTGAAATGCGCTTTTCATCTACACGGTAAAAAAAACCGTTGAAGAAAATAGAGACTGTGTGGCCGAAAAGCCTATTTGATGTACCAGGAATTTCTTCAATTCCTGTACGAATTTTGCCAGGGATTCTTCCAGGACTTTAAACGATGATTCCTCTAGATTCTTTCTAGAGTTCTTCAAGGAATTGCTCCATGAATCCCTTCGGGAACTTATCCAGAATTGTCAGTTCCAGAGTTTTTTCAGGAAAGGAGGTCCTAGAGCGTTTGTTTTTTTAAATCGTGGTGAAATCCTAGAAAAGTTCTTATTCATTTTAATGTAATCCCTGGAGGAAATAATGGGCGAATCTCTGTAGGAATTTCTAAAGGAATTCTTGAAGAAATCTTTGCAGGCCTAAAACGAGTTTCTGTAGAAATTTTAAAGGGAATCCCTGGACGATTACCTGAAGAAATCCTTAGAATAATTCATGTAGCGATTTTCCGGGAGGTATCCCTGGGAGAATTCCTATAGGAAACTTTTGAGGAAACCCTATAAGAATTCATGAATTTCTGGTGGAATCTCCGGAAGCATTTCTGAAGCGATTCCTGGCGAAATGATTTCTAGAAGAATAAAAAAAAAAGCTACCAGAGGAAATTTATGGAGAAATCACTGGTGAACTATCTTGAATAATCCTTGAAAAAATCGTTAATTTTCTGTTGTTTTTAACAGCTTTTGTTAAAATACCTATGTAATAATCATGTTCTGTGATTCTAGTAGTGTCTCGAAGACTTTTTTGTAGGAATTTCATGAGAAATCGCTTGAAGAATCATTGGAGGAATTTCTGGAGGAGTCTTAGAAGCAATCTCTGCAATATTTTCTGAAAAAATTCCCTGAGGAATCTTGGGAAAAAAATCTGGAGAAATCCTAGTAAAGATTTTACTGGAGAAAGCTATGGAGGAATCACTGTAGGCATTCTGGCAGAAACTCCTCCAGAAGCTTCTGGCGAAATCGTTAGGGAAATCCCTCTAGAAATATCCCTGCAAAATGCCTGGAATAATCCTTGGAGGAATCTCTGGTGGAACTTCTGGCAAAATTCCTGCACGAGTAGCGTACAAAATTTCTTCCTGGAGGTATCTCAGAAAAAAAACCGCTAGGGAAATTCCTGGAGAAATCTCTATGGGGATTACGGTAGAATTTATCTTGGAGAAATTTCTGGTAAAATGTATGGAGGAATCTTCGAAAGAATTCCTGGAAAAATCTCTGAGAGAGTCCCTGAAGATATTTTAAGAGGAGTTCATGAACGAAACAACGGACTTTTGAAATCGCACTGCCCGGCAAATGTGAAAACCGAAAAAAAACAAAACCGGCGACGCAACGAAAAAAAACATGCCCGCTCGGGCTTTTTAAACCGTATTCTTTCAGCCCTTGGCTAGTTCGTCTCGTATAAAAAGCCCATTAGAAAAGTTTCTTAAAATACTGAAAGCAGCTTGAAGCGGGAAAGCTTGGTGGATTACTTACCTATCTAAGGAAAATTTCTTGGCGAGAACTTCGCGGATTCTAGTGAAATTTTTGGATATACCCAATCTTTTAAACATTTGTGAAAATCTTTTAGGGTGACTCTCGAAAGGTTTCCATAACTGTCGCTTCGTTATCATCCACTTTCAAAGTTCCGCGTAATGTTTGTTAAACTTCATAGGGGGTCGCAGCTTCGAATAGGTTGAGAACCATTGTTCTAACACTTTGACGAACTGTAGAACAAAATTGTTACATGTGCTGGAACATTTCTGAGAGCGGCAACAGATTAAGCAATCACTAATTTTCTGGAGACACATTATTTGATGTTTAAGACACGTGAAAAGCCTATAATTCTCGTATTAATTATGATCTAGCCCTAAGAGCCATTAATAACCAAATGTGTAGATCGTTATTTTGAAGAAAATTAATTGACAAAATTGATAAAATCTATCACCACAGTGCGATGGCTGAAAAAAGACGTACAAACTCCTGATGGAATTCTTGTACAGCTTCCTGGAGAAATACCTAAACCAATTTGTCTAAAAACTGTAGATTAAACCTTCGAAGATTTTCTTAGAAGCACTCCTCTATCCATCTTTGAAAGATCTGCTAGAGTAACAATTGTAGGAATCGTTGGAAGAATTAGTGGAAAAATCTCTCGAGAAAATCCCGGAATAGTTTCTAGGAAATTTTTTAGAGTAATCTCTATGAAAATTACTGGAAGATGTTGCGTTGGATTTCCTGGAACGAGTTCTGGAGGAGAGATAACTCTAGATATCTCTTGAAAACCTCAAGAGGAATTTTTGGAGGGATGCTAGGAGGAGTCTTTGAATGTACTGCAGAAGGAAATTTATAGAAGAATTCTTGAAGTTTTTCCTCTCAGAATATGTGAAGTTCCTCTCTGGAACATCTAGACTATTGTACCATGATTCGCAGCATGAAGAGAAAAGTGACTTTAGAAACCATTTTGATTAAAAAAAACCTTCTAGATATTTGCATTAAAAAAGTGTCCATGTTTCTGAAAAGATCCCTCTGCTACCAACCCTATACGGTAAAAAGAGCTGCGTAGAAAGTTTTGAATTTTTGGAAAAACTGTAATAATTGAAGTTGAAAAACTACTAGGACACCTATTTTGTTTTTTTTTTTCTCGAACAAAATGTCTGAAACTTGGCAATAAAATGCACTAATATTGTGGTGACCAATTATAAGCTAATAATTTTTGAAAAGTCCCAATGGAAAATGGATTTAAAGTGCCAAGTGTAGGATACGACTGTCTGCTTTGTAGAATACAAATAATACTCAACGTTTGTCGTATAACTTTTAGATTTGAATTTGGTGTAAGCATTCTTGCAGCATGCAATTCCTAATAATGTCTTTGCGAACTATACAGAATTAGGGACGCATGCTCTCTGGATTGCGCCTTTCTGGGAGATATCCGAGCAGCATCCGATGCTTGCATTAATAGCGATGATGGCACTCATTTTTACTCCATTCACCCAGTTTTTGTTTTTGTTTTCGTCGCATCACAAAGCATGGCATTAAGTACGATACAACACATTCCATCATGCACCTCATAAAACTGAGTCTTATACTCCCACCGACAAAATGCAGTAAGTATTGAGTGTAGGCATTGAAGTCCTTTGACACTCACCGCTCCCCAGAGTGGACCAGTTTGCGATAGTATTGGTTGGGTGATTGTAGTAAAATAACCCGTTCCGACCACGTGGTACCTCCGCTCCTGTCAGGGTTCTTTGTACGCTTGGTTGGAGAATGGCTGTTATGCCTAGTAGCCTGTATCAATGGATGCGAACTCATTCTCCGAGGGAAAGCTTCGCTAGAATATCAATGATGACTGTGAGAAGCAACGTTCTCTTAGAGTAACGTACAATGGGACAAATGCAGGAACAGAAGATCAAAATCGTGTATGGTTGAAGTGTGAGAACTTTCAAATGATCACCATTCTAAATGCCGTTTACAAAATATTCTGCTGTCTTCTTCTTCTTGGCATTACGTCCTCACTGGGACAGAGCCTGCTTCTCAGCTTAGTGTTCTTATAAGCACTTCTAGTTTTTTTTTGATTTCTTTATAAGTATCATTGCAAACACTACATACATTTCTTATATCTAGGTGTTCTGTGTTATTAGTCCTAATTTGGTAAAACAAATTTAAGATTTTAGTAACATTTTGTTAACAACATATTACATTTCATTTGCCGTAGCTGTTCAGATTTTTTACAGGTTGGTAAAAAAACATGTTTTCAATTTACTTAACCTAAATATATAATGCAATAGAAGATAGATTGTAACGATTTTTGCCTGAAATTATTAATTATTTTATTTGACATCTGTTCCAATGTTTCAACATTGGATATTCTATGAAAACTCATGGTACAATATAATTGAATTTGTCGATAGAATAACTAATTAATAGAAATGAATTATATTGTCAATCTAAATTCAATCGGACACGAATGCACCACACTGGTGTAAAGTGTCGGTAATAAACAAACAAACAAAACAAACTATACTAGTGAAGAAGCTTCAGAATCATTTTCAAAATTTTATTTCGAATTCTGCCCTCAATGTGATTTTTGATACTTAACCTCGTCTGACCAATTTATTGGAACCCCTCTCAACGTGACAACATTTCTATTTGAAGATTTCAAATAAAGAGCTTTTAGTCTATGTGGGAATATTATTATTTGAGTTTTGGAAGCATTAGATGAAATCTTCCATTTTTGCAAGTATGAAGAAAAACATATCCAAACTTTTTTGCAATCGACTACAGATGACACGCAGGCTTCGTTCTTTGGCGGAGAGGCCTGTGTCATCCGCAAACAAGGATTTTTGACATCCCTGAGGTAACTCAGGTAAGTCAGATGTGAAAATATTGTATAAAATTGGTCCCAAAATGCTGCCTTGAGGAACACCAGCTCAGGAAGTTCTTCAGACCTGGATTTCTGATATTTAATCTGAAGTGTACGGTTTGAGAGATAACTTTGAATTTTTCTAACAATGTATTTTGGAGAACTAAAGGTTCTTTTTAATTTTGCAATCAAACCTTCATGCCAAACACTGTCGAATGCTATTTCTATGCCTAGAAGAGCATGATCAGTAAAATAGCCTTCAGATTTGTTGGAACGAATAAAATTTGTTACATGTAAGAGTTGATGAGGGGTCGAATGTCCATGGCGGAATCCGAACTGTTCATTGGCAGAAATTGAATTTTCGTTGATGTGGGCCATCATTCTGTTCAAAATGACCTTTTCAAAAAGTTTGCTGATGGAGGAAACCAAACTGATTGGACGATAGCTAGAAGCTTCTGCAGGATTTTTGTCTTGTTTTAAAATTGGAACAACCTTAGCATTTTTCCATTTGCCAGGAAAATATGCTAATTGAAAACATTTGTTAAATATATCAACTAAAAATGATAAGCTACTTTCTGGAAGTTTCTTGATGAGGATGTAGAAAATTCCATCATCGCCAGGAGCTTTCATATTTTTGATTTTTTTAATAATAGTTCTTACTTCTTCCAAATCAGTCTACCAGGCATTTTTGAAAACGATCTAAAAAAAGAGACACTGACACGTTAATGCTTCCAGTGGGATCTGGGATCTTCCAGTGGATCTCTTGATTGAGAATATTTTCGAACTCCTGAGTAACTTCATTTTCAATTGGACTAGTAAGTCCTAAATTAAAATTGTGCGCACTTTCAAACTGCATAGCAAGTTTTTGAGCTTTTTCGCAATTAGTTAGTAATAATTTTTTTTCCTCTTTCAATGCCGGTATTGGCTTCTGAGGTTTTTTCAAGGTTTTAGATAATTTCCAAAAGGGCTTAGAGCCAGGGTCCAATTGAGAAATTTTATTTTCAAAATTTTTGTTTCTTAATTGAGCAAAACGTTTCTTGATTTCTTTCTGCAAATCCTGCCATATAATTTTCATAGCAGGATCGCGAGTGCGTTGAAATTGCCTTCTCCTTACGTTTTTAAGACGGATCAAGAGTTTAAGATCATCGTCTATAATCACGGATTCAAATTTTACTTCACATTTTGGAATTGAAATGCTCCGCGCTTCAACAATGGAATTTGTTAAAGTTTCAAGAGCATTGTCAATATCAAGTTTAATTTCTAAAGAAATGTTAACATCAAGATTAGAGTCAACATACGTTTTATATATATTCCAGTCGGCTCGTAAATAATTGAAAGTTGAGCTGATAGGATTGAGAATCGCTTCTTGGGATATTTGAAATGTAACAGGGACATGATCAGAATCAAAATCAGCATGAGTAATCAGTTGGCTACAAAGATGACTAGAGTCGGCTAAGACCAAATCAATCGTAGATGGATTTCTAGAAGAGGAAAAACATGTAGGGCTATCAGGGTATTGAATTGAGAAACATCCTGAAGAGCACTCATCAAATAAAATTCTGCCGTTGGAATTACTTTGAGAATTATTCCATGACCGATGTTTGGCATTAAAGTCACCAATGACAAAAAAATTTGACTTATTGCGAGTCAATTTTCGCAAGTCAGTTTGGAGCAAAGTAACTTGCTGTCCAGAGCATTGAAAAGACAAATAGACAGCTATGAAAGTATATTTACCAAACTGTGTTTCATCAGAAACACCTAAAGTTTCAAAAACATTAGTTTCAAATGATGAAAACAGTTGATGTTTTATACGCCTATGAATGATGAATGCAACTCCCCCACATGCCCCATCAAGTCGATCATTACGATAAACAAAAAAGTTAGGATCTCTTTTGAGTTTAGATCCAGGTTTTAAATACGTTTCGGTAAGAACTGCTATATGCACGTTATTAACCGTAAGAAAATTAAACAGCTCGTCCTCTTTACCATTCAGAGAATGAGCATTCCAATTTAAAATATTTAAATTATTATTTGGATCCATTAGAAAAACGTAATCCAATAACAATTTGATTTGTAAATTTTACACCTACTTGGACTGCTTCAGTCATAGCGGTGGCTTTGAACATTGCATCAATCATTAGATTCAATTGTTCAGTTAGAAAATTAAAATCAGAAGCAGACATGTCATGTGATTTCCCATTAGAATTTCCGGTAGACGAAGAAGCGGAGTTACCTGTGGCGGTAGGGTTTTTTTTTCCATTTGATTTGAAACAAGTAGAATGGATCGAACAGGGAATTTCCTGCTACGATATCGGCAAAGGATTTACCGTGGGTAGATACATTCGAAATTGAAAGATTCGAACGGCCACCCGACGGATTAAAATTTGTTTGTGAATGAGCATGATTATGATCTTCCTGATGGGTATGATTCATGATCAAGCAATTGTTAACTGAAAAATGAGCATTGTTCGATACTCTACCAGGCAAATTCCGGAAACGACCGTTATCGCAACGGATATTATCTTTCATATGCTTGGCACGAGCCTCAATGACCCTTTTGCGTGAAGGGCAATTCCAAAAATTGGACTTATGGTTAGCCCCGCAATTAGAGCATATGAACTTGGTGGTATCTTTCTTCACTGGACAGACGTTTTTGGCGTGAGAAGAACCTCCGCAAATCATGCATTTAGCATCCATGCGACAATTTCGTGTACCATGACCCCACTTTTGGCACCGACGGCACTGAGTGGGGTTCAGGTAATTTCCTCCAGGTTTCTGGAAATGTTCCCATGTCACACGGACATTAAACAAAAGTTTTGCTTTTTCTAAAGCTTTAACTAAATAATAAGTTCTTTTTTGTTAAAGTGAACTAAATAAAATTCTTGAGAAAGCCCTTTTCGACCAATGCCATATTGGGTTCTCTTTTTCATAATGATTACTTGGACTGGGGAAAATCCAAGTAAATCATTTATTCCATTTTTGATCTCTTCTGGTGATTTATAGTCACTTGAGAGACCTTTCAGGACAACTTTGAACAAACGTTCAGTTTTGTCGTCATAAGTAAAAAATTTGTGCTTCTTCTCTTCAAGATGTCTGAGAAGAAGTTCGCGATCTTTAAGAGTTTCCGGCAAAACGCGACAGTCTCCTTTCTTTGCGATTTGGAAGGAAACCTTGATTCCCCTAATGGAGTTCAAGATCTCCTGCCTAAATCCCCCAAATTCGGAACAACTGACCACGATAGGCGGCACTCTTTGCTTCCTCACTTGAATCAAAGAGCCTGGCTGCTTCGATTTGGTGTTCGGAAAATTTGTCTAGAGCATCGAACTGATTGCTCATTTCGATACAATTATTCATTTCACCCTTGGAAGAAAGTTCGCATTCCGGGGAAACGTCCTTTCTTCCATTCTTGCCACGTGTAGTGACAGTTTTAAATCCCACTTTTTTGGAAGGAAGTAGTGAATTCAGAGATTCACCCTTCCTTTTGTTTGTTGTTGATACCATGTTTAATTAATAAACGAAAGAAGACGTGACCTATGGGACCCAGATAGCCGTAGCGGTAAACGCGCAGCTTTTCAGCATGACCATGCTGAGGGTCGTGGGTTCGAATCCCACCGGTCGAGGATCTTTTCGGGTTGGAAATTTTCTTGACTTACCAGGGCATAGAGTATCTTCGTACCTGCCACACGATATACATATGCAAAAATGGTCAATCGGCAAAGGAAGCTCTCAGTTAATAACTGTGGAAGTGCTCATAAGAACACTAAGCTGAGAAGCAGGCTCTGTCCCAGTGGGGACGTAAGCGCCAGAAAGAAGAAGAACGTGACCTTCGAGAGGTTTTTTCCCAAGACGGTATCCAAGAAGGATTACCACCGCTAGCTTTCGCCAACGGGTCCAACGAAAAATCGAAGCCACGGGTCCTAACAAGGATCGTAAAGGGATCAGTAGTAGAAAATAATACTGAAAAGTACTGTTTTAGTAGCACTGAAAAGTACCGTTTTTAATTTTAGCACTGAAAAGTACTGTTTATGTTGCACTGAAAAGTACTGTTTTATTGCTTTAGGTAGTTTTTAAGAAAACTTCCAAGAGCAGAGAGAATTCGTGTACGCACAGCACGAAGGTACGATGCGCACTGAGTTCCTTCTACTAAACTACATCATCGCTCATCGACAACGGAACGCACATCACAAAGCACGATGGGAGCCCCCAAGCCATCCGACACAGTTGAGCAATGCCGGTTTCCATCTCCTGCAAGTTGTTCCGGCCGTCCAAGTCGTTCCGTTCCTGTGTTCGGAATCGGTGACGGGGTCTCCCAACCTGCTTGCTCAGGCAAGTACAATGACATAGGAGCTTTCTCGGATCCTGAATCTCGTCCTTTTTGTAGCCGGCCAACGTTTCGCCGGTCAGTGGTTACCTGCCGAACCTTAAATCTCCGTCAGGTAAACCTGACAACCGACTTTGGGCTTACTACCAAAATGTGCGAGGACTTCGAACTAAAGTTGACGAGTTGTTTCTTGCTGCTGCTGATTGCGGGTATGATATTATATTTTTGACTGAAACGGGTCTAGACGAGAGCATCAATTCCGTTCAACTATTCGGTACGAGTTTCAACGTTTTCCGTTGCGATCGCAACTCAAGTAATAGCGATAAAGCTAGTTTTGGTGGAGTGTTGATTGCCGTCGCGCAATGTTATCCCAGTTCTCTTGTAACTGTGGAACATGGCAGCAATTTAGAACAAGTCTGTGTCTCGACAAGCAAAAAGGGTATCAGGCTCAGTCTTGCCGCGGTATATATACCACCGGATAAAAGTCGAAAAGTTGAAATTATGGAGGCCCATGTCGCTTCCGTTAAAGAACTGACTGATAAAGTTGACAAAGTGATAGTTTGCGGTGATTATAATCAACCTCGATTACAATGGATAGAGAGAGATAATAAGGTGTACCTTGCTGAAACATCATCACTGAATGCCGCCAGTATTGCGCTTCTAGACGGGATGGATTTTCTTAATCTTAATCAGTGCAATACTATCAAGAATGAGCTTGGACGTACGCTTGATTTAGTATTCTGTAATGTAGAGAGCGAAGCTGTAATCGATGAAGCTGCAGTACCGCTTTTGCCAACCGACGCCCACCACCCTCCTCTGGTTTTATCGCTACCTTCCTTGCTTGCTCCTTCTTCTCGCTCAGTAGATGCCCAAATTAGACTATTTGATTATCGGAAAATCGATTACGCTTCGCTTATACAGTTTCTTTCTGATCGGAACTGGAACGATATCATTGAGTCATCGAATGTTGATGAAATGACAGTGCAATTTTGTAGTGTTGTAAAACATTGGTTGGAATCAAATGTGCCATTCAAAAGACGACCTTTTTCACCTGCGTGGAGTACTTCGTCTCTTCGGAAACTTAAACGAAAACAGAACGCAGCTCAACGAAGATTACGGAGATGTAAGACGGTAGATGCAAAGTGGGAATTTAAGCGCACGAGTACCGCCTATTCAACGTTAAATGCGGCGCTATATAAATCGCATGTTCTTAGGGCCAAACGGAATTTGCGACGAAATCCACGTGCCTTTTGGAGTTTTGTAAACTCTAAGCGCAAAAACCCCAGCATTCCGATCAATATACGGCTCGAAGATCGGGTGGCTGCCTGCGCAGCTGAAGCGAGTGAATTATTTGCTGAACACTTTGCATCTGTGTTTGAAACGTGTGAAGCTAGCGATATTGAAATGGAGTCTGCCGCTTGTGATCTTCCGTCAGATGTGTTAAACTTGTCTACGTTTGTTGTAACAGAAGAAATGATTATAACGGCGTCCAGAAAGTTGAAAAATTCATTCTCTTCCGGTCCGGATGGTATTCCTGCCGTGATTTTCCGGCGTTGCGCTGTTGTCTTAGCCAAATCTCTCGCTGCTATCTTCACTCGATCTTTTGGTCTGGGCATTTTTCCAGCCTTGTGGAAGCAATCATTCATGTTCCCGGTGTTCAAGTCAGGCGATCGTCGAGATGTGAAAATTATCGAGGAATCACAAGTTTATCTGCTGCATCGAAGTTATTCGAGATCATTCTGAGCGACGCTGTATTGAAGGCCTCTAAAAGTTATGGCTCCACAGACCAGCATAGTTTTATTCCTGGTAGATCGGTGGTATCAAACTTGCTGGAGTTCACTAGTACATGTATCACGGCAATGGAACAGAACACTCAGGTCGATGTCATATACACTGACTTGAAAGCTGCCTTCGACAAGATCGATCATAGGATACTACTGTGTAAACTCGCTAAACTCGGAGCGTCGGAAACACTCACATCTTGGCTGCATTCTTACCTGACAGGTAGAACATTACGCGTGCAATTGGATTCACTGTACCTCAGGGTAGTAATTTGGGACCATTACTTTTTACGCTATATTTCAACGATGTTGCAGCATTACTGGGAGCTAAAGTCAAACTTGTATATGCTGATGATTTAAAACTCTACCTTATCGTCCGTACGGTAGAAGATTGTCGTCGTCTTCAATGTTTACTAAATTTGTTCGTTGATTGGTGTCGTCGGAATAAATTGATCGTTAGTATTCCAAAATGCGTGGTAATGACATTCCATCGTATAAAGGATCCAATACTGTACAACTACTACATCGATGGCAATTTGCTTCGTAGAGTTGATAGAGTAAATGACCTTGGAGTACTCCTGGACCCGAAGCTCGATTTTCGTCTACACTATTCATCAATCACCGCGAAGGCTAACAGACAGCTTGGCTTTATTTCTAAGATAGCTCGAGACTTCAAGGATCCTTACTGCCTTAAGGCATGTACTGCTCACTGGTTAGGCCTATAATTGAAAATGCTTCTGTGGTCTGGTGTCCGTACGAGGTTACCTGGATCCTTCGCCTTGAAGGAGTGCAGAAGAGATTCGTGAGGCTAGCCTTACGGAATCTTCCATGGCGTGACCCAGTAAACCTACCGCCTTACCCGAACAGATGTTTGTTGCTAAGCTTGGAAACATTGGAACGAAGAAGGAAAATTCAACAAGCAACGTTGGTTGCAAAGATAATAAATGGTGAATGGATTAAATGAAAATTATTATCGCAATTAAACTTTCGCATTCCACAACGGACTCTAAGGAGCTACACGTTACTACAGCCAAGGAATCATCGTACGGCTACCACGAACCTCTAACGGCGATTATAAGAGTGTTTACTTCGATGGAATCAGCGTTTGAGTTTGGTGAGCCCTCATATAAGTTCCGCAATAGAATAAGAAGAATGTAATGTACTGTTTTTAATGTAGTTTTGTGCTGTAGATTGTCTTTGTTTATTAGTTTTTTTTTATCAATTAACCACATTCATGTAGACTGTTGTTGTCAGATGAATTAAATCAATAAAACAAATAAAACAAATAAAATATTATGACGAAGAGATAGAGGGCGGAACACAAAATATTGACGTTTTCCATAGTAATCTCCATATAAACTTCAAATGGCGTGTGCACAGTCACACTTCTTCCAAATCACTTCAAACTTTGGGAGGATGCTATTTACCATAAATAAAATCGTTTTAATATAGGGTAGTAAATATTTCAAAATTTGCATCACTCTAATGACTATATCATAGGTTATGAACAGTGAAAATAATTCGTTATTAAATTGAATAGTGCAAATGATGAATTAAATGCAAATGTACTGTGAAGAACCAATGAATATATAAAGTTGTCAATACATTCCAAATAACTATGACAACTATGACCACATTTATCAGGTATTTATCAACTATTTTGAGAAACTTTATAGTGTATCTTCAAAATATTTTGTAATGTATGAATCATATATTTGAAAATGTACTATGTATTTTGTATTATGAAAAGAAAAGGCAAATTTGAATTAATAATGCCTTAAATAACAAATATTTCTAAACATTCATAATCCTCACAAATATTCACAATTCAATTCAAGATGCATCTCAGTCGTCCCAAATACGACTTTTTCGTTCTTAAGTTTGTATTACTTTTATGTAGATTTTTGTTCATTTTGGAGGTGTTTGGAATTTTGTCGTGAAATTTTGGTTTCTGGCCCATAGTGCCGTGGGTAGATACATTCGAATTTGAAAGATTCGAACGGCTACCCGACGGATTAAAATTAGTTTGTGAATGAGCATGATAATGATCTTCCCGATGGGTATGATTCCTAATCAAGTGATAGTTAACTGAAAAATGAGCATTGCTCAATACTCTACCAGGCAAATTCCGGAAACGACCGTTATCGTAACGGATATTATCTTTCATCTGCCTGGCACGAGCCTCAACGACTCTCTTGCGTGTAGGGCAATCCCAAAAATTGGGCTTATGATTGCCCCCGCAATTAGAGCATATGAACTTGGTGGTATCTTCCTTCATTGGATAGACGTCCTTGGCGTGAGAAGAACCTCCGCAAATCATGCATTTAGCATCCATGCGGCAATTTTTGTTCCACCGACGGCACTGAGTGGGATTCTGGAAACTTCCTCTGGTTTCTGGAAATATTCCCATGTCACACGGACATCGAACATAAGTTTAGCTTTTTCTAAAGCTTCAATATTATTTGGTTCTTTTTTGTTAAAGTGAACTTAATAATATTCTTGAGAAAGCTTTTTCCGAACAATGCCAAATTGGGTTCTCTTTTTCATAATGATTACTTGGACTGGGGAAAATCCAAGTAAATCAATTATTCAATTTTTGATCTCTTCAGGTCACTTGAGTCACTTGAGAGACCTTTCAAGACGACTCTGAACAAACGTTCAGTTTTGTCGTCATACGCGACAGTCTCCTTTCTTTGCGATTTGGAAGGAAACCTTGATTCCCCTAATTGGAACAACTGACCACGATATGCGGCACTCTTTGCTTCCTCACTTGAATCAAAGAGCGTGGGCTAGAGGCTGCTTCGATTTGGTGTTCGGAAAATTTGTCTTAGGCATCGAACTGATTGCTCATTTTGATACAATTATCAACATTATTCATTTCACCCTTGGAAGAAAGTTCGCGTTCCGGAGAAACGTCCTTTCTTCCATTATTGCCACGTTTAGTGACAGTTTTAAATCCCAGTTTTTTGGAAGGAAGTTGTGAATTTGTAGTTGCAATCATGTTGTTTCCAGTTGCAACCAATAGGATTACCACCGCTAGCTTTCGCCAACGGGTCCAAACAAGGATCGAAAAGGGATCAATAGTAAAAAAATAGTACTGAAAAGTGCTGTTTTAGTAGCACTGGAAAGTACCGTTTTTAATTTTAGCACTGAAAAGTACTGTTTTATTGCTTTAGGTAGTTTAAAACAAAACTTCCAAGAGCAGAGAGAATTCGTGTACGCACAGCACGAAGGTACGATGCGCACCGAATTCTAAAAGAATTGCTCAAGCACAGTGCATAGGCTGATTTTAGCGGGTCGTCGTTGGTGCGTCATCCCCGCATTCCCTGAGTTACCTTCTCAGGGGATCTGTTTGCAGATTTTCCGCTTGTAAAAAACAGAAAAGCACGAGATCGGAAATAACACATATTGTTCTTACAAACAATTAAAAAAGGATTTAAATTTACCTTTCAAGTCGACCGGTTTTGAGTCCGATCTAGCCCATCTAAGCGACGATATCCGACTAACCTTCAAGTAATCTCACAAACTACCAAAGGATTATCTAGCAGATTGCTTCAAATTAAATTCCTGAAATTTCTGTTTCTATGGATTTTATGGATTCACAAAGATATCTTAGATAATGATCTTCATATTTTTTGGAGAACTTTCTGTATATTCTTAGAACAAAAAACAAACTAGACATATCTGTAAGTAAGCTCCTGAGTAAAATCTTGAAGTAACGCTTGGAATTCACGATATTTTCATAAAATCCAGGAAAATTTAAATTGAAAAATCAAAATTGAAACAGATAGCAAAATGGACAAATATCAATATTAGAACTCTTTGCAGTATTATCTTTATTGTTTCCAGAAACGACATGATAGAAAAAAAAACTCGGAAAATATCCTGTCTTACAGATTTGTGCTCTTGAAATTTTAAGATACGGTTTTCATCTTTGCCTAAATACGAGAATATTCATTGGTTGTTCTTTATATTTTGTTTTATCAGTTTAAATTGGATATTTTGGGCAAACTTGTAAAGGTTGATTTGATGAAGTGGATTCAATTTTGTCCTCAAGATTTTGAAGAGAAGACAATGATTTGATAGGAAACTTTAGAACCAAATAATAATAAAGAAAACTACGCCAACTTTGAAGAAATTGTTCAGAGAGCACTGTTGATGCTTTTCATTTCAGAAAATTTTGGATTCTAAGAATAAGTATAGGTAGTAAAGTACAGCTTACTCTCATATGCAAAAAAACGTTTTCTCAATGAACTTGTTTGATGTTGTAGTATTGAATATTTTTCCCTGCCCTCTAGTGAAATTCCCTGGCTTTCCAGGTTTTTCCAGGTAGTCGACACCCTTTGGAGACATCGAGATAAGAAGGATATCGAGATGTGGGAGAGGGTAAATGTATGCAGAATTAAGGGACCGGAGAAATCGTCGACATAGAGAGAGATATCGAGATGTGAAGCATCGAGATGTGGAGAGTCGACTGTATCATATGAAAAATGATCAAATTACACTGACAAACTTTTTAACTTAGAGTAACTCAACTATTGAGATATTGCGGGGGCGCGTTTTCAGGCGACGGCGCATTTTACGCCTAGTTGCCCTAGACATTATGTCTAATACAATATATTAGGACGGAGTATTATATGCCGCGATTAAAAACATATATAACTCGCCAGACGATTTGTAACGTTGCTGAAGATGCCCTAAGGGACTACTCACCTTCAACGACGGTAGCACCAGTAGGGACGAAAACTACTTCGGACACATTTGCAAATAACTCAGCTTTTTGCCACTGCTAACAAAAACACTACCACTGGCGAATTAATTATTAATTAACCGACTAAAACATCACTGATCACTGTTTAAAATACGGACGACACTGTTCGAACGCAATTAAAACAACATTGATTACGATTTTAAACTTGTTACTTTCGCGGGTCTCTCCGAATCAAATGCAATCAAAAATTAAAAGCAATGAAAACGAGCAACAATTCACGCCACGCACGTTTTAGATTTGTTTACCTCTAGCCAAAAGTACCGTTATGTCTGGAGCAACACAACGGTAGAGCGTGTGACCCGTGTGACAAACGGACTCGATAGCATCCCGTTATCGAGTCACACAGGAAGCTTTAGGTTTTGTACTGCAACATCGCCATCAACTGAGTCGAAAGCTTTTACAAACACTCTGGAAAATTTGTACTCAGAGCTACTCCATCGGAGGTCGAAAAACACCCGAACTATTCAATGAATGATTTTATTATTTTTCATCTTTCTAGCGATTCGTTTTAAAAGAGACATGGATTTATCCACGATCTTCTTTTATCCTCGAATTTCTTTTTCTTTTCTGCTCTAAATGCGGGCAATGTTTACATAAAATGACATCCGGATCAACACCCGGACAACGAATGTTCACCGGATGAACATAAAGTGGATGAATGCACAACGAAATCGTTCATTTTTTGTAAACACGGCCCGCAGTAAAAGGTGTTCTTCCCGGTGGAAGAAGCAGCGTGACGTCATTGTAAATTAGTTCATAGCCTGTTGTAGTTTATTGTTATTCTGAGCCCAATTTAAAAATATCTTTGACCTGTGTGTTTGGAACCCACAACCTTCAGCATGGTCTTGCCGAATAGAAACGAGTAACTCATATTCTAAGTAATGTTTTTGTAGGGTAGCTACGTAACGCAATGCAAAAAAGCTCATACACGCTGCTAATATGTCATACAGAGTTGCAACTGCATGCATGCAGGAATAAAAACCAATAAGGCTAATAGCGGAAGACGGGGTAAGACGGACTCCAAGTAACAATTTTAGTTTTACGAATTATTTCCAGGGTGCTATAAATAAACGCACATAAAACCACGGTCAGGGGACTGTTGCCTTCATCGCATCCCCCAAAACCTCTTGTAGATTAGAACGTGACTAGTTGGCCCACTCTGAAAGAGGCTGTAAAGTGTAAAATGTCACAGAATAAAACTAAATAGCATTTATGGTAGCTATTTTGAGGTCACCTGTTCTAGATGAATGTCACATCATCTTGAAAATGATTTTATCATAACTTCGATTTTGCCGGATTTATTACAACGTAAACAAAACAAAATAAGATTGAAAACACGTCTGTGATAATTTATTTCGTAGTGCAAAAATACACCGCCAGATGAAGAATGAAACATATTCAACATTTCTTGGTTTGATTGGGCAGTAATTGTGCTTTAAATTATATTTTATATTTTATTACGTTACGTTTCTTATATGCTTAATGTCCTATTGTACTTTGAATATCTGGGAAGTAAAAGCTTACAAACTCTAATGTTAGCTTTCAAAATAGCGTTTTTAGTAGCCTGTTAGTTCTACATTTCAGATACCAAATATACATTTTGGAGACTAGTCTAGAGTGGATACGAGTAACTGACACCGAAGAAGACTGCAAGTGGTAGTCGAAATATGCGTATCTGTCAAAGATAAGCATTTAGGAGCGGAATTAAAAGGTACACGGTACTCCATCTACTTTTAAGTTTCTCTATGATAATATTAATAATTACAGAGACTTTCAGGGGGACTGTCTGAGGCCTTCCTTAGCTGAATGGTTAGAGTCCGTGGCTACAAAGCAAAGCCATGCTGAAGGTGTCTGAGTTTGATTCCCGGTCGGGCCAGGATCTTTTCATAAAGGAAATTTTCTTGATTTCGCTGGGCATACAATATCATCGTACCTGCCACACGAAATGCAAATGCGGAAATGGCAACTGTGACAAAGAAAGTTCTCAGTTAATAACTGTTGAAGTGCTCATGAGAACACCAAGATGAGAAGCAGAATACTTGCGATAATCGTACGTGGAGTTGCCAAGATAAACAAATTTAAATCGTTTAACAATACGTTAAACAAATGGTACCCATCATGCTTCATATTGTTTTCGGATACGGTAGAAACAATAGAAAGCCAATTTCGATATACGGATTTTTTCGATCTGATTTTATTCTAAAATTTCTACATAATTTTAATAATTTTAATAATAATAATAATAATATAATAGCAATAATAATAATAGTATATAATAATGTATATATAGTTATGTACAAATTGTTCTGATGTTTCCCTTCAATTATTCCTTCCCTAAATTGCATTCTTTATCTCGTAGTTTCCATAGGTTAGTATCGTCTAGTTTGAATTAAACCCCACCCCTTCCCCCTCCCATTCTATCGATTCCCCTGCATTTTAGCGCGCCTGACTGTCTCATAGCAGTGACCGTAGTTTACCGCGTTAGAACCGATCTCAATTCTCTTCAGCACAATTGCCTGAACTTAGCTAGGACCTTCATTTACCGCGAATCCGATCCCTCGTGATTCGATTTGTTGTTTGCTTTTTTCACTACAACACTAGGCGTAGTTTTTGCTGTTGTTTTGGGGGAAAGTACCTATCGCACCTAAGACCTACGGTGTATATATATATATAGTATTCTGATTTACAGCATTTATGTACTGCTTTGTTTCAATCATTAGGATTAATCGAGTAGCAATTGCGGCTCCTTGTTCCGGCATATCGCGGGCAGCGATAGTTTAGAACTATCATGGCCGCGAAATACAACCAGGTATTCCATTCTTGCGACTTGTTCTAATAGTACTTATCTATTTGTTTCGCTTAGCTTATCATGGTTCGACACCATGGTTTTTAGTTTTTCATTTAGACTTTTGTGTTGGGTGAGTGTTTGAGCCGATGCGAAAAATCACATTCGAATCATTGACTTTTTTCTCGATTCTTACATGCTATTAGTGTGTGTTTATTTGTTTCAATTTGTGTATGTGTGTGTAAATTGTTTAAATAGTGTTCTTTGTTGCTCGCTGTTCCTCTTGGTATTTGTCTTACGATCGAGCTGCACGCTCTATCACTTGCGTTGCAAAACCTTCTCCAATCTTTCTCTAGCTTTTCCCTAATATGATTCCGTTCATAATCTCCTTCCAATCTGGACAATGAGAATCCATGAGCTCAAAAGATGAGTTATTTTTCAGTTTTAAAGTTGTCAGTTTGTGATATGAAACCGTTTAGGAGAGTAGTAGTTCTAAACATAAATTTGATATAAGTTATTTCTAGAAATAATAACATATAGAAAAACAGATTTTTCTCGATTCAACATATAAATTTAACCAGGGCTAAGGACAAACATAAAACAAACGGAAAACGCAGAAATAAATGTTAACGAAAAGGAAAAATTAAACAAAAATGAACTTAATTGCAGCGAATGAGGGAAACCGTGTCGATTGACCTAGTCTCATAGATTGAGCATTTTTGTCACTTCTTTTTTTTAGTAGCGTTGAGTGTCATTTCATTTCTGGTTGTGCTACATGAATTTTCTGATGATGTTGTCGAATGGAATCTCCCCTAAAACCCTTAGCTACTATCGATATAATTTATAATCATAGATTAAGTTACCTAAAACTAAACAAAAACCTAAAGCTTTCAATTAAATATAGATCCCAATGGTGTCATTGGAAGCTACTAAAAATTAACAATAATAAGGTGCGATGCCCGCGAAGAGGCATTCGTGTGGTAAAGGAAATAATTTAAACAAGATTGGGTGTGATTGCGCTATCTGATTTTTTTCATTTATTTGCTTCATTCATTTACCTAATCTTTGATGTGAGTTTGGAAGCTTTTAGTGGACTTTTAGTTTCAGCTTGTCATCAAATTTATTGAACTAATTTAACTTATTCAAACGAGGGGGGACTTACAAGGTGAAAGACGCATTTTATAAATTTTATCGCGAATGGAATTTGGTGCTCAGCTTAGCGGAAAACATGGTTATACATAAGTTGTAGATTGACTCACCATTGGTTAGTAGCCTTAGTAGATGGTTCCCAATAGACGCACTAGTTGATGTTTTACGATAAAGCACTAGGAAATATGTTCTCTATGCAGGAGAGGAGGTATTCATTCGAATATGCTTGATTAACTGCTCGATTACAGCCATAAATAATCGAAATAATCGTTAATTTATTTTACCGAACTGTTCAACTGTTGTGATTTCACAAGAATCCGTAAAATAATTTAAGTGTGTATTCATCAAAAAGTTTATCCATACCCTGCTGCATATGCTGGCGAGGTGAATAAACAAGTTGACAAGCTTCTTCAAGATGATATTATAAGACCATCACGATCAGCCTGGACATCACCAGTGTGGATAGTCTCAAAATAAATCAGATGCTTCCGGAGAGAAAAAAAATCGAATGGTAGTGGCCTACCGTACGAGAAAACAATTTCAGACAGGTATCCAATGCCTGAAATAAATTACGTAATTGACCAACTAAAAGGTCTACAATATTTTATCACCCTGGGGATTTAGCCTCTGGTTTTCACCAGATAAAAATGAAGGAAACCGCATTCTCGATTAACAACGGCAAGTACGAATTCACTCGCAGGCCGTTTGGCCTTAAAAATGCTCCCGCAATTTTCCAGCGAGCAATCGATGACGTATTGAGGGAACATATTGGCAGAATAGGTTACGTTTATATTGATGACGTAATAATATTCGGAAAAACACTAATTTAAAGATACAACTAGACAAGTCAGAATTTCTCCATAAAGAGATTGAATTTCTTGGCTACGTTATTACTTCCGGTGGTATCGAGCCAAACATAAAGAAAATAGAGGCAATCGGAAAGTATCCAGAACCCTCAACTATCAAAGAGCTGAGATCATTTCAAGGAATTATGGGCTATTACAGACGGTTCGTAAAAGATTTTGCGAAAATCGCAAAACCCCTTACAAACATTCTGAGAGGTAAGGGATGTACTTCGAACAAAAAAAAAAATTGAACGAACTAGAAAACTCATGCTTTAGTATCTTGTCTTTCTCAGACATTTTAATTCACCCAGATTATAGTAAGCCATTTCTCCTTACAACAGACGCTTCTGACTACGCTATCGGAGCCGTCTTGTCGCAAGGCGAAACAGGTAAAGAAAAACCTATTCACTTTGCTTCGAGAACTCTTTCGAAATCAGAAGAAGGTTTCTCTGTTCCAGAAAAGGAAATGTTGGCTATCTACTGGGCTTTACAAACATTTAGGAACTATCTATATGGCACCAAATTTAAAATTCTCACCGATCACCAGCCTCTCACGTTTTCATTATCTGCAAAAAATACCAACGCAAAGCTGAAACGTTGGAAAGCGTACATGGAAGAGCATGACTATAGCATAGAATACAAACCTGGAAAGAGCAATGTAGTAGCCGATGCTCTCAGTCGTATAGTTTGTTCTATGGCCGGCACGCAACATTCAGCGGGGGATAGCGATTATTTTTACATCAAATCAACAGAATCACCTATTAATGTTTTTAGACATCAATTGATTTTGGAACAAGGACCTAGCAAGGTCACTACGGAAAAACCTTTCGAAAAATTTACCAGAATAACAGTATCTTTACCGGAAATTAATGAAGCTTCTCTTTTACAGGTACTAAAGAACCATCTTGATATAAGCAAAATAAACGGAATTTTAACGACAGAACAAATTATGGGTATACTACAAATTTTGAAAACCAAAAATCTTTAAAGGTCCGTTTTGCACAAAACACACTACAGAATATCCAACAGGAGGATGAACAATGGGAAGTCATTCGTAAAAAGCATCATCGCGCCCATAGAGGTGCAGAAGAAAATAAATTGCAGCTTTTAAGGAAGTTTTACTTTCCAAAACATTCTCAAAAATTGCACGATTTCGTTACGAATTGCCAACTCTGTCATGAAAACAAATACGACAGAAACTCTATTCATTTCCTCATTCAAAAAACTCCCATACCTATTCAAACATTTCAAATCGCTCACATTGACATACTTTTTATAGACAACCTCCAATATTTGACATATGTCGATAAATTTATGCTCAGGTTAATTTAATCGAGTCCAGAGCCGCTGTTGACCTCATTCCGGCAGTCAAAGAAGTGTTGTCAAAATTCAAATTCACAGAAACATTGGTAATGGACCAATAGAAGTCATTCATGACAGGAGAATTTATGAATTTTTACAACATGAATAAAATTACTCCCTATATCGTGGCTACGAGTTGAAGCGAAATGAATGGCATTGTAGAACGATTCCATTCAACCGTCTTGGAAAGCTATCGAATATCTAAAGCAGAAAACCCCGGAAAAAAGCCCGGAACAAATAATGGAGATTTCTGTCATAAAATATAACAACACCATACACTCTTCCACTAAATATACCCCATACGAGGTAGTAATCGCCAGTTCCAAAACTTCCCATATAATAGAGACAGTACACAAAAACCTACTCAGTTCGATTCTAACCACTGTTGAGAACAGAAGCATTACGCGATCGTGATCGACTGTCTTTGCATAAATCGAAAATATCGAAGTGAAGTGTCGTAGGGCAAACGCTCCCTTAGTGGAGGTAGCTCCAATAATGGAGGTAGTGTGTTTTGGCGTGTTTCGCGCTAATAAATGATTATGTGATATTTTTGTATTATGTACGATGCGAAAATGATACAAGTAATCGAATAATATTCATGAAATTTAACCGTAAAACTATTTAAAACAATTATTTTGCTTAATTTTTTTGCTCCTTTGCACCTATAGTGGTGCATCAGTACCCATAGTGGAGGGTCCCATAAGAAATCAATGGTTTGCGCCACTAAAGGAACCATCCTTAAAATATACCTCCACTAAAGGAACAGTGTTCCTATTATTGGTGCAAGGCTTTTTGCAGGGAAATTTCAAATGAATCGTGATTTTTATACATTTGAATGATAGAAGGATTTGAGATCTATCGAATGATACGTTAAAATCATATATTTCATGATCTTAACACCGTGTTTTAGCAGTTTTCCCTTAGGTGCACCACTAATGGTACACTTGCCCTATTACCACTCGAGTGCTCCAGTAAAATTTGACTCGTCAAAAACCGCTTCAGTGTAATAACCTCGGGTAAGACTCAACCAAAACTGCCAATTCACACGTAGCAAAACTACGTGATGGCGGTGGCTCCGCCGGGAAAGTGATGGCGATGGAAAGGAAGGATGAAGGTAAAGACTTCCATGGAGTTTCTCCCGGCCTAGTGGAGAAATTCATCCAAAGTTACTGTGGGGAAGTCCAAAGTGCTAAAAAACCCGTGACGGAAGATCCTCGTCACGGTGAAAAACGAAAGCCAGGCAAAAAATCTGGCCAAAATAGAAAAAATGACGAACGAAATAACGGTCAGTGTTTACGAATACAAAACACTTAATTCATGCAAAGTGGTAGTGTTTTGCCATGACGCAAAACGAGACAGCGATGACGACATACTGAAAACCGTTTCGCATCAAGGAATTACGGAGGTGCATCAAATTACGAAAGGTGAAAATAAAATCCCCACGGGGATATTTGTGCTGACAGTCAAGAACTCCAAACCGCCAAAAGAAGTGAAGTTAGGCTACACTATACTGGAAACTCGACCATGGTATCCAAATCCACTGAGGTGTTTAAAATGCCTCAAATTTGGTCACACTGGTAAGAACTGTACCAGTGAGAAAAAATGTAGCAAGTGCGGAGAATCTTTTCACGAAGAATGCGCCATTCTCCAAAGAATTTCCCACCCTGAAAAGAGAGAAAGCCATTACAAAAATCAAGGTCGATAAAAATATCTCCTTCTGGGAATCAAGGCAGATAGTAGAAAACGAGGGTAAATCCTCCTACTCAAATACTCTAAAAGCATCGTTAAACGAACAACATGATGAAAACATCAAAAAACTTACGGAGCAAAACAACAGGTACCTCGAAAAAATCAACCAACTTGAAGAAAAAACAATACTAGCAGAATCGATCAAAACGAACTCGGACACACAACTTGAATCCATGCTGAAACAGTACAAGGACGAAAGCGAGAAAAAGTTTGAAAAAATGGAAGAACAATACGAAGCCATGGAGAACAAATGCGATCAGCTAGTCTCAGCATATCATGAAGAAAAGCAAAGAAGGAAACGAGCAGAGAAAGATCTTGAAAAGCTCCAAGAAAATTACACGAAACTAGAAAACCTGCTGAAGCTATATGGACACAAACATACATCAAAGCACAGGAACCAAGAAAATTTACCCTCTCCGCCTAGAAAAAAGAAAGCTGACCACAAGATGAAACCTGCCAACGAAGTGGAGTACATCGATTCGGAATCAAAAAATTCTGATGAGCAGATTGACAATAACATGGACCAACAATCTTGAGAGCTGACCAAACCGAAACACAGAATACTTATAAAATCAACAACAACCACAACAACAGAAATACTACAATGCAACTGTAATGAAGTTAGAAGCCAATACGAGGACCTACAGCTATTAGTCAGCAAATTCAAACCGAAAATAATTACGCTACAGGAAACAAGAACCCACACCTCACAAAACTTCCGCCTCAATGGGTACGAAATTCTTTCCACCCACCGATCATCAGGCCAAGGTGGAACAGCTATAGCAATTCGAACAGGAATGAATTTCAAAAAAAAAAATACAAATAAACTCAACCCTTGAAGCGATAGCCGCTGAAGTAAACATACCACGTAAAACACAACACTCGACATACAAAACTTGCGTCAGCAGATCCACCAAATATATACAAGACCACCAGTACACTTCAATCAATCACTAGTAAACCTACTCGCCCCGAAGCCAACATGGGAAACAAGGACTCGAAGGATACAACCCAAAACGGAGATCACGACGTGACGATAATCCAAATACAGGAAGTCCATATCAGCATACTGGCAGACCACGACGCCAAGCTGACCCTCCTTATTATCAGGGTCGGAATACAACTCCTTGCATCGATACTGATGGTCATCAAGAAACAACTGAAGAAACAAGCCGCCAATGCAGCAAGGGAAAAATATTTACCTGTAATTTTCCAGAAAGAAAGCCAAAAATCTCTCTTGACACTTTGATTTCCAAATCACACTCTATGTGTCGCCCTTATTCTAGCACACGCTTGATATGTATATTTCGTGCTATTTGTGTTTGAACAGCCGACCCTGCCTTAAATTTCTTTATAATCAGATCACAAAAATAGTGACTTTAGTAAGCCTTTTCCTAAGAAGAGTGTCTTCTTGTTGCAAATAGTCACCCTCATTCTTGTTTACGGCGTATCCAACTTTCGATCGAATCCTATTCGTTCGTATCCGCGGCCCACTTGATTTTGCTGGCGTAAACGAGAATGCAAAACGGTTTTCGATCGAAAGAGCATTCGAACGTAAACAAGAATAGGGGTGAGTGACTTTTTAGTGATCAGGACGAAAAAAGTGACTCACTACTAGGCCTGTGAAAATGTTTGCAGCCTTTTTTTCAGTCAACTTGCCTGCAAGTTTATCAACTTGTATGCAACTTTTGTGGTAACTAGTTTTTAGGTCCTTAAGTATACACATCAACATAGTTTGTAATACTTTCAGGAGTACCTTCTTGTACTTTTTGATTATTTGAAAAAGTATTGTATTAAGTCATAAAAAAGAAACGACGAGTTTTGTATAAAAGCAGCAAGCATGTCCGAAAATTCGATTTAATATACATAAAACTTAGCAATTTCGATCAAATTACTGCCCTGCTACACCTACTTGTTTATGAACCACTTCTATTCTTGTTTACGTTCGAATGCACATTGTGTGTGTGTGTGTGTGTGTGTGTGTGTGTGTGTTTACAATCCACCGCCCACTGACCGGCAGTGCTTTTATGGAAGAAATTTGTGTGCACCTATTTATCGAGACACTTAGATGTCTATATAGATGCAGACAACTTTAGCCCTGGAGATGGAAGGTGATAGCTCTACTGCAATTCCAACGACCCATTTCTAGAATGGCTGTTCATACACACACATTCTGAGGTCGTTTTCATCACAGCAAGCCCCGCACGAAAGCACCCAGATATCAATTGGATATCTGAAATGATTTCATACTTCCCGAATCGAAAATTAGATTTTCGACCCTGGCACGTATTTAGTGGTTACAAACAGTCATATAATTTTGAACGATCTCACCAGTTTGTTGTTCTTTCCATTGCTGCTTTAAACCACTCATAAAACATCTATAAGCATTTTTTTTCACATCACAAGTAACTTTTTTCACATTGTTTTCCGAGTGGCATAGCACCATCAGTCGATTCAATTTTTCATCGGTCGAACTTTAAAATGACGCGTAATCGAAATAATTTTCTGCTGAATCAACACATTCTTCTCACAATTTAATACTTTTCTTCTTAATAGCTTCGGGTGGCATAGCACCACTCTTCGTTTTAATATTTTCACCGGCCGAATATATGAAGAATCAAGATGAAACGTGGCAGCAAATACAAAACACGTCATCCCGCGCGCACAGCCTGCTGCGATCTCTCGTTTACGTTCGAATGCACATTCGATCGAAAGTCGCTTCGCATTCCCATTTACGCCAGCAAAATCAAGTGGGCCATGGATTCGAACGAATAGGATTCGATCGAAAATTGGATTCGCCGTAAACGAGAATGAGGGTGCTTATACAACCGAACAAACATGCGTAGAACGGCAGATTATGTTTCATACAAAAGTTTAACTCCTACTGTACAAGCTCGGTTTTTTTTATTAAATAAGGAATAATAATAATAAAATTCAATAAAACCAATATTTTATAAATAAACCAATATTTTATAACTTTGACGACCTGTAGCACAAAATTGTGACGTGCTGAAACATTTCTGATGGCAACAAAGGATTCGGCAGCCAAAAGACTACTATTGTGATATCAGCACAAGCGTTTACCGTGTTCAGTGAAAAATATAATATATTACCGAAAAATCAGTATGTTTACCAAGAAATGCTGGAATCTCAGTATTTTTTGTGATTTACTGACCAAAACCGTAAAATAATTTACCGAACACCGATATCGTTTTTAAGTGTGTAGAGACACATATGGGTTTGTGGCGTGAGGTAAGAATTGTAGGTCTCGCAAAGCGAGGTGACAATTCTCGGCTCGAGTGAAGTGACTCTCAATTTGATTTACACGGCGAGTCACTTCACTCGAGTCGAGGATTGTCACCTCGCTATACGAGACCGACAATTGTCACCTCACGCCACTCGTAGAATAAACTCAATAATTTGATCTTTGAAACAAACGAAAAAGTTATATTGTTCCGCTGCGTTATCATTGAAGGGGCCCAAATAATCAACAAAATTAAGCCGAAGGTCGTGGATACAATTCCTGCCATTCGAGGATCTTTTCGGTTTGACAATTTTCTCGACTTCGTGCCTTGGGAAGTATTGTCGCACTTGTCACATGGTCTCTCAGATAATAACAATGGAAGAACTCATAAAAACACTAGGCTCAGAAGCAGTCTCTGTCCCAGTTGGAAGGTAACACTAGAAATAAGAAGAAGCCAACAATAAATCGGGAATTGATCCACCCAAACTTCGGATATGGAAAGATTGAACATGAATCTTGAAACATTGACCACGAAACCTCAAGTGAACGATATGTTAAGCAATTGTAATATGTGATAAGTACGCATATATAAAAAGGGTAAAAAGAATGAAAATCAATAATCGGAAAATTGAAGCTGTTCCTGTGAATCATGCTGCTCAAAAGTGGGCACCTGCATCAATAAAAAAAATCATTTCATCAGCACATCCCGCATAGACAGCACCAAATTCCGCAAAACAAACAACTGTTAAATTAGCCTAAATCCCCACCTTCTGCAATCTCAAAACCAAGAGTAAGTCGAAGAAAAAAAAAAATCCCCCGCGAAAATCTCTATCCAATGATCCTTTCTGCTAGTAGTTGCTAACACTTTAGTTATCATTCCATCGCGGCAATCACCGCCATTGGTCCGTCTGTCTGTCCTAGCGCTTCTTCAGATTCAAACTACCATTTCTACTCAAATCACAGCTTCTTCCGTTGCAAACAACTAAAACTAGTGTTTGACCGTCGTCCTTCTCCGGAAACCACCTTATTCCCCCATATACACACACCCACCCACTCCCCGGATTGGGCGACGGTGGGACGATACCCTCCCCTCCGGGGGATACGTTTTATTGTCAGTCACTGACGACGGCGGCGCCCGCGTCCAGCCTACGAGTTGTACCATTCTACCCTACTAGAAGGTGTATTAGGTAGTTGGTTTGTTGATTTGTTGGTTGTTGTTCTATCAGTCCTTTGGATTTTGCGCGCACAAACGAGCGCGTTAGGATGAGCCCCACCGACGACGACGAACTGTGGCCGGTCGGAGCAGTACCTTGATTGATTACGGTTTGCGGTCCTTTTTCGCGTGCTTAGTCAGCCTTTTACTTTGCTTCACGGAGTGGCGAATTACATCCGCCGCAGCTTCTGGATACCCGCCTGAACGTACTTGACCACATTGTACAACGAGCTGTGCAGCGTCATCGGGCCGTTTTCATGGTCCAGGTCGATGAAGAAGTCTGGAAAAGAAGGGTGAATGGGATGAAATGGGAGCGATTGGCTCTGACGGTCAGAGTCCTAACCTGTGTGGTTCCCCCGTATCACCAGGTTGTCTGCTTGTTCCCACAGATCCTGGCAGTTCAGCAGGTGGCTGCAGAGCGTTGCTTGCTTTTGGAATGCCATGTGTACCTGGATGGGGAAGGAAAAGAATCGACATGGTTAATTAAACTAGGGTTTCAATGCTAGTAATGGACCCCTTAGTAGCTGAAATTCATTCTAGATGCTTTTCCGCAATGATATCTCAGACGCATATACGTTTTGTGGAGTCTAACAACAAATTCAATGTCTTTACTTCATAGTTCGTCTATGAAACATACAAAATCATTCGATTTTTCCAGCGAAATATGCATTTGAAAAACTGTTGTCCGAATGCCTATTATGGACCCTCCCGGGGTCCATAATAGGATTGTTTACAAATTTGACGTTGCGTATTATGGACCCTCTATTTGATTCCCATGTAATCCGGCTCGCTGCCGACGAGCCTATTATGGACCCACCTGGAAATGCGTATTATGGACCCTCTTGTGTGGTTTCATTTACAAAACTGTTCAAATATCTGTATTTATGCGTCTCAAACCAAATATTTTGCCTGAAACTGCTGACTAACAATGTAATCGAAGTTCCCCCGGTGGATTTTCATAGGAATAAGGTTGCTTTGAGTGTTAATTTTATGTTTTTCTGTAGGGGGTCCATAATACGCAAAGGGTCCATAACCGGCATCGACTCCCTAGATTCTACGATACAGTGACCAGACGTCCCGCATTTTTAACATTTATCTCACGCTTTAAAGTGTTCCGCGAAGGGTACCGCATTTCAACCAAATCATGAAAATGTCACTTATATAAATGGAAACTTTGTAGTTATCGTTTTAAAGATGTATGTTTTGAGTTCATCTTCATTCTTCAGTTTGAAATAGTAATTATAATTTCATATATAGTTACCAAGCAGTTGATTTGGCAACAGAAGAGAAACAATCTTGTCGGGTGGTCCATGATCCCAAAATAAACCTTTGATCACGTCGTTTGCTCTTCAGGGGGCGAGCGATGCACGCTTGTTCGGCGTACAATGCGGTTATTGAATAATACCGAGATTCCGTTTAGGCGTAAATATGGGTCTACCACAAAAGGCCGAATCACAAAAGGCCGAATCACAGAAGGCCGAATCACAAAAGGCCGAATCACAGAAGGCCGAATCACAGAAGGCCGAATCACAGAAGGCCGAATCACAGAAGGCCGAATTACAAAAGGCCGAATCACAAAAGGCCGAATCACAAAAGGCCGAATCACAAAAGGCCGAATCACAAAAGGCCGAATCACAAAAGGCCGAATCACAAAAGGCCGAATCACAAAAGGCCGAATCACAAAAGGCCGAATCACAAAAGGCCGAATCACAAAAGGCCGAATCACAAAAGGCCGAATCACAGAAGGCCGAATCACAAAAGGCCGAATCACAAAAGGCCGAATCACAGAAGGCCGAATCACAAAAAGTCGAATCACGGAAGGCCGAAATTTTAAAACAAATTTTAGTGAGAGCCACAAACATTCAGCACATTTTTCTACAATATTATGAGCATTTTTATAGTAGGGTAAGACGGGACAAGATGCACAAGTAACATTACTAGCTGAATAACAGTTTGTCCAGCAAAAATATGGTTAGTGTTTTTTGGGTTTGTCAGCTGGTCTATTCTTAGCTCACACACCCAAAAAAAATTCTAGAATTGGAGCTGTTGTACTTTGTACAACATAAGTGTAGAAACCTCGCGAAAACTGGAAGGCTATACAGTGCCTGTTCGATTTTGGAAACATGCCAAAAAAATTCATGTTGCCTAAATTGAACCGTTCCAAAATTTAACGGTTGTTTTTATTGTATCTTTTATCACCGTAATAATGACCACGAATTAAATTTACCTATTTTGAATATGTTAAGATCTGTTAGGTAACTCCTATAGAACTCCCGAAGTACACTCTCTAAAAACTCTAGACTAAATTGTCATAAACATTTCTGTAAGATATTTCTTCATTAATTCCAAGCGCTTGACAGAAACTCCTCTACGAAGGAAAAATGAAGCGATTTTGAGGTTTTTCTGAGAAGTAAAACTTGAATTTAAAATTCACAGCACGAATCCTCAAACGAATCGAGTGAGAGTGCATTGAAATGCGAGGTTTTTTTATGGCACTCTTTCTTTCTTGCTACTATGCTCACACTTCAAAAGAACTCTTGAAAGACCAACCCGAACCGAACAGGCCCCGCGGAATTGTGATGGCACCTAGGATAGTAGTCTTTTTTTATACAATTTTCCTCCATTGTGTTTTTTGGCGCAAGTCCTATGCCCGGACACTTTTTGTTTTTTGGTAATATTTCAAAATCTACATTAGTTTTACCGTTAATTTTTGTACAGTATAAAAAAATCACATTCTTCTTCATTCTGGCGTTACGTCCCAACTGGGACAAAGCCTGCTTCTCAGATTAGTGTTCTTATGAGCACTTCCACAGTTATTAACTGAGAGATTTCTTTGCCGATTGACCATTTTTGCATATGTAGATCGTGTGGCAGGTACGAAGATACTCTATGCCCTGGGAATCGAGAAAATTTCCTTTACGAAAAGATCCTCGACCAGCGGGATTCGAACTCACGACCTTCAGCATGGTCATGCTGAATAGCTGCGCGTTTACCGCTACGGCTATCTGGGCCCCCATAAAATAATTCACATTATTTTAAGTAAAAACTCATATGAAAAAAAAATAATAAACTTTTATAATTCATTTTCATGGTTGATTATGGGTGATATGAATAAAAAACGTTGAACTTTAGTACATGTAGCATCTACTCAAAAATAAAATCCACAAAGTTTACTACACTTTTGGTATGAATAAAAACCTTTTCGAACATGTAGTACTTACTACTTTCGAATATGAGCAGTGACTGAAGCTGCACGTTAATAAATTTCCATTCAGAGTGCAGAATGATTCTGCACGTAAAGAACAATCTATTCAGAGTGACGCTTAAAATTAATACAATCATGCATATGAAGGAAATGCATAGAATCTAATCGATTACGTGACAATTTACACAAAATCATGAAGGTGCTGTAATTTGACAATATTTGTAGTGTAATTTTGCGATTAGTCTGGTATTCTCTTTATGTCTATGATTTTATGATGTGGTACATCAAAGAATTTTCTTGGTGGTTTTCGGTCTTCGCCAATGCCAGTGATTGATGATTTTTTAATATTAGCTTAACATCTATGAAGAGATCTTGAGATTACATTAGGAACCACATATTTTCTAGCACCAGTACTGAGATTCTGGTGAAATTGCGGTAGAGTGTTGATGCTCCCCGCGTGTTTTCTTAACAGCATGTTGAATTCCGGAAGTTCTAAGTGTTTCTGTGATATTCTCGTTATTTTGGTGGGGTTTCTGATAGTATCCTTGGAATTTATAGAACTTAGAATGTAGAAATTTTTATGGGAATTGTAGTGATTCCATTGGTAGTCGTTAGAATTCAATGAAGAACTCCCCTAAAACACCAGGGTTCCCTTTGAAATTATTAAAATTCTTATCGATTTCACAAAAAATCCCATTGAAATCTATAAAATATTTACCGACATTCAAAAGGTTTATATTGAAGCTTTGCTTTTAAATTCCAACGGAACCGGAGATCAACGGAATCTTAAAGGTTTTAATTGAATTATTTATTAACTATTGAATTACAAAGATTGATTTTCAGAATTACAAATATTTGCACAATAATTCGCAGGAATCAAACCGCAATCTCATAGATTCTTACAGATATACCGTCTCAAAGATACCCACAGAATTCCAAAAATTAATATCCGGAATCCCATTCCACCCCCAAATCTAGAGTTTTTACCAGATTTCTAATATTTCCGCAATATTCCTAGAATGGTATTTAAACTTCCAGAATTATCATAAAATATCCGACATCCCTATCGAAATCCCAAAGTTCCTACAGGAATTCTGAGAATCTGAGATGTCAGAATTTACACGTAAAATTCAGAATTACATTATAAATATCTGAATTCCTACCGACATCCTATAATTCCTAGAAAATAACCTCAGGATTCCTAAGCAAAACTCAAAATACCTTCCGAAATATCAAAACTCATATCGTTTTCCCATGATTTTTACTCAAAAGTAAATTATTCCATTCAATTTCGCAATCTCAAAGCATGTGTAGCAACCTCTGAAGCTAACTACCAGTAGCATTGTAGTAAATGCTACCTTTATTCATAGCAATGCATTGTTTGTAGTATGTTCGAAAGGTGTAGAAAGGAAAATGACACAAACAGGTTCCACTCGTGTTTCACATATAGCGTTTACTACCGAGAATGCAGTAAACTCAACTTTACTACATTTTATTCATACGGCCCATGTGTGCACTGAAATGTGTCCTCTATGCTCGGACACTATGATTTTCACCATGAAAGGTTTACACCGAACCCACAGAAAAGCCAAGGGGTGCTTCGTATGTCAGCACATGCCTTGTGGGTTCAATCTTTGCATGATGTACAGCGTATGAAGAATATTAGCGAGACCATAGGTCAGGTCCATAAACTCCTTCTTGATCAGCGCCATAGATCGATTCGCCATATGGCGCCGTCTATGTTGCAGCGGTTGCTCGGATGCAGATGAAAATGTCTTTGGGAATTCAACGCGTTTATAGTTCTTCACAATTTCTTTGTCAGCTCGTTAGGTACAGTCAATTCTCCCTTACTCGACATTCGTATCTCGATATCTAATTAGAGAACCACCTCCATGGTCCCTTGAATCGCATATTTGCACAGGTTTAGTATTTATTATGTAACTGTAATTCTGTAAATGTAATTTTCTAACAAATCTCTACTCATTAGATGGAAATTTGTTGCTGAAGTTCAAGATTTTCTAATCGTGGAACAGGTAGATATGAGGTTAGAGAATCGCCACTGAATGACACAGTGCAACTTTTCTGTTTCTCAGTGCATTTTCTCAATGACTACTTTTCACATATAGAACTGACTTATTAGTTCTTATTAGTTTGAATTCTGTGAAGAATTCAAAGAAAAAAAAATAGACAATTTCACAGCATTTTGATGTTTAACAAGGAATTTATAGAACAATACCACTGGCCGTTAAGTTTCGCAGTTTGCTCTAGTTTTAGTCAATTCTGTCCAAGTGAAGTGTTCCAAAAAAAGAATATCAATTTTGATCAAGTAATAAATCACTTGTTCGGAACGGTAACGGGGAACGAGGTTGTTGGAGGACTGTAAATCCGGCGACGGGAACGAATGCAGCGATCACGCACTGTGATCCTGCTACCATACGAATTCGGGAGGGAACACTGGTTCACTGTGGCATCTACGACGGAACGGACACTACCGGGATTACGACGGTCCCCCACTGTGACACTGCGGAACTTGAGAACGGACCAACTAAAACTCAGTGCTACGATTAACTACTTTTATTCTTAACTAATAACAAGTAGTCTGAACTCGATCGCTGTATTGCGAGAACTGAAGCTGGTTGGGTTTTTCTCGTCAAGCTGCACTGGAGCTTTTTCCATCGCATCAACCGAGGGGCGGTTGGATGGTGACAGAACACACTAATGAAGTTGATCTTGAAGCTTTCTCACAAAGTCGCATTCAATTTGTTGTGTACGTTTCCATAAATTTGAATTTTTTTCTGGACTTTTCACACTAAGCTCTTATGGTGAATTTCACCGTAATCTCAACAGCTGAACAGTTCGGAGAAATAAAACACCGTAATTCCGTCGAAATTTAACGGATTCCGGTGATTTTTCACCGAATACTGTAAAAATTTACCGTACTCCGTTAATTTATTTCACCGAACTGTTCAGCTGTTGAAATTTTACTGGAATCCGTAAAATTATTTAAGTGTGTTGTAAACAATTTAGTTCGAAAAGGGAGCGTTTGTCTTTTACGCAATAACCAGGAGAATTATTCCTGTTGGAATAGGTTGTTAACAAGTGTTTAAGTGCTCATAAGAACACTAAACTTATACTTTCATCGTATCTTTGCTTATTCAGTTGCGAGGTTTTTCCACCTGTGTTGTACAAAATACAACAGCGCGACTACTGAAGCACAGACAAACTGGCGTAACGCTTAGAACAAATCGAGATCAAAATCATAGTCGAGAGTACGTCCAATGTTAAAATCGGTGTGTAGTCAAACGCGAACAAAAATGATGCTATAGCGCTGTGGGTGGTAGATTAACCACCAACAATATATTTGAACCGACCGTTAAAAAGATGGTCAATGGACATTGATGAGTAGTGACGTCTGTCTGTCTGTGACTGAAGTATTGGATTGAGTTGAAAAAAGTTCCATTTAAAGAAAATTACAGGTGCCACACCCAAAATCACTAAGTACACGCTGCGAACTAGACTATCGAAGTTCATACATTTTCCCTTATGAAAGGTGGAACGATTATTGCGATACGAACGCTTTATGTATCGTTTTAGCATCACTCCACATCAAGGCGTTGATAGGCGCGTGGTGTACGCACGGCCCTGTCGATCGCAAGTTTCTTGGTTCTATTCCAGGTTGCCGCGGAACATTTTTTTTTGTTTTAAAATTTTGGTTTCATAAGGCAAAGCCGATTTATGTTCTTATGTATTTCGATAATCTATTTGCCTGAGTATATATTTCAGCTTGGCTTGGACTGACTACACATATCAATAGTTTCTATTCCATGATTGACCGAAGTCAGTGAAGATGCACAAAGAATCAACTGGAAGTTTGGCTGGAATTGGCCATAACATTCTTCAGTGCGCATAATGCAATGCTTTGATTTATCCAGGTCAATAACGGTGCCAATCTCCACAAAGGTTACTGGGAGGGATGTTTGTTAATGACAAGGATCGTTGGGTCACAGGATTCACTTCTATAAGCAACTAGACCATAATAAACATATATTTGTGAGATATAAACATGCCTTTAAATATAATATTTTCAATTGATATAAAAAAATTCCAAGTAGAAGAAAATAATGTAGACACTTGAAGTGACGAACCATTCAAAGTTTGTTGAGCATATAGCTAAACGCACCATTCATATTGCTGTCAGGACGAAAGCATATGTTATCATATTTTACTCATATGAAAAGAAAAAAACTCGATTGGCTGGACCACTCTTATTCCGACACTTACAGAGACAAACCATACAATGCTTGTAGAATAAAGTAAAACTTTTGCAAATCTACACTCATAGTGTCGAATCATTCAAAGTCTTTCTTTACTTTCAAAACAAAGATAAAAAGGGGTGTTTTTTAAAAAAAAAGTGGAAAATATAGATGGTTTGTACAACAGCGCGACGACTGAAGTGTTAAAGCGAAATGTTGTCCCGCGTTGGAGCAAAATGCATCTGGTCACTGTAATCTAATATTAAGAACTGCTACTGATAACTTACGTGCACTGGCATCAGCAAGCACGGCGAGGGGGAAGAACTGATGGACGAACCCGGAATGGGACCCGTTTGGCCGGTTTGACCCGAACAGTAACCGGAGCTCTGGAAGGAGGGCAATGGGAGAAAATTAAAACCCAAAATAGCATGTCGTCTTTCGGCTTAGCGAAACTAACCTGTGAACCTACCGACGTGGGCGACAGCGGCGATGGCGTGTTCCCGTTGACGATATCGGCCGAGACCGGCTGGTTCGGTTTCTGATTGTACTCCGTGATGGTTCGCTGCACGTCCTTGAAATCGTGCCGACGAATTTTGTACAATTTCAGATAGATCAACGATTGACACCGCAAGCTGTATGAATTACAGTGGAGTTATAAAAATGCTTTTTCATCTACAGAAGAAGCTGTCGAGCTAGATACTAACCTTAGAATCGCCACTTTACTGTGGATGTTGCCCTGCACGGTATGGTGCTGCTGCTGACTGCGAAACTTCGATGAAATGTACCTGTGGTAAGGAAAAGGAAACCGTCGTTCAGTAAAATAGTTCAAATCGTGAATGAAGGACTTAAGTGCTGTAAAAACCATCAATCTGCACCTTCGTAAACTACTAATTCTCAAACGGCACTTACTTGATCAAACTGAGCGTGTCCTTGTACATGGTGAAGGCCGCTTTCTCAGTGATCGGGTCTCGTTCCATCGTGTCGCCGGTGAGCAGAAAGAACAGCACCGCCTCCAGGTAGAGCATGGCTTGCGCCAGATGGTCCCCCTCACGGTCGGCGGCATGCTTCAGCCGTTTCGCCTCCGAGAGGTACCGGTTTTGGTCCCGAACCTCCAGTTCGTCCTCGTTGGAGCGTTCAAAGTACGATACGTAGATTTTCTTGATCACAGGTGCCGGCGGCGGTACAGTTCCGACGGATCCACTGCCCGCCGTTTCCGCCAAATTGGTTACACCGCCGGATTCTCCGACGGTTGATTTTGACGGGGCGGCAGTTGCACCGGAAGCAGCAACGGCAGGTGGCAGATTATGGGCTTGTTGTGGTTGTTGGTCCACCTCTAACCGGTCGTGATTGGTTGGAGGCATTTGGTCGAAGGCGTCAGTCTGAAGGGGGAGAAGATACCATGATAGAAAACGAGTTTTGCGATGGTTTAGATTTGAAAATTTTGAAACAACAAGAATGAATCATTCGTGAATTCCACAGGATCAGCTAACAATATCTTAAGGGTCCTACCGTATCTTTTATTTCGCTCGGTAGGAATAGTATTGTGAAGTCGGAGGGAAACACAGCGCGAAAAGAGACAAGCAATTGGATTTCCATTCAGTTGTACTTGGCATCGGAACGGTATCTCGCGGAATATCGAGATCCGCTACGGCCCCGAGAATCAACCGGATGGCGCGAGCAGTGACACTTTTGTTGCAACACAAGCTGCTTAAAGTAGTCGGCTCGTCGTTTATAGATGCGCACCATTTCGTGGGCTTGTTCGAGCTTTCTGCGAAGATGTTTGATTTCGTTCCGATGATCCGTAAAGTCCGGTTCCGAGCGCCCATCCGTTTCCTGATCAGAATGCAAATGTGAAATCTATAACCGAAAAACAAAAATCATGTGCGATTGATGCATTTGTGCTTGCGGATGTTAGAGACCGTTGGTTATGGTAGTTGAAATGAGTGGTTAGTTACGTTTACCCTGCGAAAGAAGCAGCCCGCGTATATGGAACATGTGTAATGTTTTAGGTGATGAAAACAGAATAGTATTAACCCTTTCTTTCCCACGACTCTGATCGATTATTTCTTTACAGGAGAAGCGTTTTGATAATAAATGCTTGAACAAACAATAGGGCTGGAGTTAATCTCAACTGATTGTTTCTTTGCGATGTCGCGCTACACTATAAGTTGTTCATCTGCAACAATCAAACAGCTCACCAACCCATCCCGAGGTGAATTGTGCTCAGTTATTGAGCAGGGTTGCCACATTAAAATCAGTATTTTTTCTTTGGTTTATCTGTATTTCTGTATCCTGGAGCAAAATATCTGTATTTTGGATCTGTATCCCTGAACATTTAAGTAACAATAAAAAATTCTAAGAAATATTAATCATTTGTAACTACAATGTAGAACTAACTGGCACATCTCAGTTTTAATTTTAAGGTTTTTAAAATGTATATTTCAAATTTTGTTTAAAAATCTGTATAAATCTATATAGTTTTGACAAAATTCTGTATACCGTGTACGCACCTAACTTTGCGCAGCTCCAAACTTAGCGCATTTTAAAAAAGCACGAAAAAATGATAATTAATCATTGATTTTTTTAACAATTCAGTTTCAGCAACATGTTCGTTTATGTGAAATAAGTATTTGACAAACATTTGTTTACTAAGAAACCCTCGTTAATGTTAGTAAATAAACAAAAAACCTTATCGTCATACGCATAAACGTGTACTTTTACACCGTCTTAGAACAAGCGCTAAGGAGTGGATCTGCAAAAAATCAACATTTTTATGAACAAAACTGTGTTTTGAAAAGTATATTTGCTGTGTATTTGCAAGAAAGGTAATATTCTAGTAATTCCATTTATTTTCCATATAATATGTTGATTTTTTTTTTTTGAAAAAAGCGATGCGCAATGTTAGGACCCATTTTTTACACGAGGGTCTTAATTTTTGCGCACTTCCAGCAATTCGGAATGGCACGTAAATACATGTACGTCCTTGCAAATGACAAAATTTGTCGATCTTTCCAGGAATGGTCACTCAATCCATAAGGCAGCGGCTACATGTAATATTCTTGAAAGTACCTTTTGTATGAAGCTGAAGGCAAGGTGTGCATTGAAAAATCTCGGAAAATCCACTGTATTAACACAGGAGAATATTACTGTAAACTTGGATAATTGATAGCGCAAAGGTTGGCTTCCCAGTTGAAGGACAATGATTCAAGCTCCAGTTGTCTAGCAAAAAGCGTTCAATTATGGAATATCCGTACTGGCGGCAAATAGAATAATTAATCGCGAGAGATCAACGATACATCCCTCAGTTTAAGAATTAAAAAAACAAGAGAATAAGTTATATAGAGCAACGTACGATAACAAATAGGCATAAGCTGCGGCTGTAAACTATATTGCTCAGATTGTAATCTTGTGAATATATGTATTACCTATAAAAAAATAAGAACAGAGTAAATTACTATTCGTGGGCACTCTATGTTTGAGGTGATTGAATAAATTAAATTGAAATTCACGTGAAAAACTCTTGATGAAACTCATATTAGATGTAACCTTTTTATTTAATACAAAACCAGTAAAAAAGTAAAATTATTTAGAGTAAACGAGCAATTTAAGGCATGCGCAAAGTTAGGCACATCATGCGCAAAGTTAGGAACAATTCAGATTTTGTGCGCAATGTTAGGCACAAGATGTTGCATCACCTTTTGCATTTTTTTTATTTTTTTGTGAATCATTTTTATTTTTTTTAAATCACGCGTTCTACTGAAGGGTTAAAAGCCTATCGTTGGCAGAAGTTTGAATAAAAAGATACATATTTTAGCTTTATTTGAAGCAAAAATACGATGATAATTTCTTAACTGCGCAAAGTTTGGTACGTACACGGTACATAATCTGTAAACCTTTTTTTCCAAAAAATCTGCTGTCTGTATATACATATTCTTGGTCACAAAATATTTGATAAAATCTTTAAAATACAGATAAATCTGTATAAATGTGACAATCCTGTAGTTGAGTTGTGAAGAAGGCGCACAAAAGTCTGTTGAGTTTGACGACTCCGCAGAAAGACAACAAAACTAATTTAATAGAAATGATTTGAAATTCTAATTAGTACATACATAAACAAAACGGAGAGAAAGTTTATGCTGATTGTGCAGTACAAAAAATATCATAGTTTAAGCCTAAGAAGTACTGGTTCAGAAAAGTATCATTACTTGCGCTTACATGCAGAAAGTATGCTGATACCTTTTCAGTAATGTCAATACAAAACCAAGTGATTTTCTTTAATTCGCAATCGTGAGGCGAATCAACCACTATCATCGATGCCCAGTACAAAATCACGACCTACTTAGCCTTGAAGCACGAGTATATTGTTGGTTCATGTTGGACTTAACAAATTTTATTTGAAATATCAAATAACTAGACATGCAGTTCAACAAGTATTGGATTACAGAAGACTTAATATTTTCAATTCTAACCCAGGTAACATTGGTAGCTGAATAACAGCTTATTCAGCTGAAAAGAGGCTGCATAAACAGCATTTTAGCTGAGTAGGGTAATATTCAGCTATCAATGTTGCTTGGGAATTTACTGCGAATACATATTAAATTATTACTTTTAGAGAATCAAAGTTCTCCGGAAATCAATCATTCGAACCAACCAAATCATCCCTATGTGGAGGAGGCTCATTCTACTTAAAATTGTCGTCCAATAATGGGGAGAAATTAAAATTGTTAGTTTCCATACATACATATTTTTATAATTATTATTTTCTAATTTTAATTGTTAATTATTGATACAATATAATTCAAGTATTTATCATCAAATAAAAAATTGATGTATTTGTTATTTAATTAGGATGTCCAAAATTTACCCTAATAAAGATTTTTAGATGTAATGCAATATTGATGTTACGAGTTGCTTCTACAGTGGAATCCGATGCTGTACAAAAATTGATTTGAATCATAATATTGTTATACGACTATTCTTGAAGAAATTGCTCAAGAACCCTTTGGGAAATTCCCCTGGGATTCTTCCAGTTTTATAGAACCCTTCCGGTATTACTTTCAGTATTCTCCTAGATATCCCTCTGTGATTCTTCTGAACATATTTTTGAGATTCTTGCTGAAATCTCTCTGTGATTTTTGCGTATATCTCCTCGGGATTTATTTTAAAATCCTGGAAAATAAAAAGTTAGATTTTTTTCGGAAATATTACGGAAATTACTACCGAAAATCCTGATGTAATACTGGATATTCTTCTCTTCCCAAGATTTTCTAGGGCTCTAATAGAAATTCTTCTGGAATTCCTCCGAACTCTGAGATTCTTCCGAAAAATTTTGTAGGATTATTCCGATAATACTCCTTGTATTTCTACGAGAATACCTCTGGATTCTAACGAAAATCATCTGAGACGTTTCCGGAAATCCTTTTGGAATACTTTTGGATATATTTCGAGGACACTTTAGAAAATCCTTCTGGAATTCTTCTGAAATGGTTCTGTATTTTTCTCGTCAATATCCTTATAATACTTCTGGGACTCTTCCGAAAATCCTGTTGGAATTCTTCCGAATGTCTTTGGATGAATCTTTCGGAAAACCTTATGGGATTTTTTCGGAAATCTTTCTGAAGATCCTCTGAATACTTTCTACTTTTTTTTAAGATTCTTCCGGAATTACTTCTAGGATGATTCTGGACATTTCTTCTGGATTTTTCAATAAATCTCCGTTTATTTATTCTATAGAGTATCTCTCTAGGACTCTTTCGGAAATTCTTCTGGAATCCTCCTGGATTTCTTCCCAAAAACTTCCTGGTAGGCTTCGAAATATCTTTCAAAGATTTTTTTTCCGGGAATTATGTCTGCTCTTCCGTAAAGCTTCTGAGATTCATCTGGAAATATCATATATCATCCAGATATCATTCAAGGATGCTAACGGAAGTTTTCCTGGGATTGTACCGTGTATCGTTCTGGTATTCTTCCTGAAATACAATTGGAATTCCTCAGACAATAATTCTAGGGCTATAACTATCCGGATTTTTTCTGAAAATACTGCTGGGATTTTTCATGGTATTGTAGAAGGATTTCCGGGAGAATCCTGGGATAATTTGCAAATGAATCACAGATAGATTTCTGAATGAATTTTGGGGGATTTCTGGAAGAATTACTTGAGGAATTCCGTAAAAATCTGGAAGAGTCCCATGGGTATTCGTAAAGCACTGGGCAAGCAAACGAAGCCAGCCAAAAAAACACTCCGAGCGCGCGGAAATGAATCGGACTGCCTCCGAAAGAATTACTGATGGATTTGTGGAAAAAGAGGGTTCAATAATTTCGGATGGATTTCCGTAAGAAATCCTGAGATATTTATGTAAGAAAATCCGAAAGATTTCTGGAAAAATCTTCAAAAGATAGTCAGAAGAATCCAAGATCTTTTAAAAGAATTTCATCCCTCAGGAAAGCAATCATTGAAACATTTTCGGCAGAATTCCAGGGAATTTCGAAAAAAAAACCGGATGGATTTCCATAAAAATCCAAGAGGCATTTCCGAGATAGTCCAAAAGAAGGGAGATTTTCGGGAGAACCACAAAGCGATCAGAGAGATAACTATAATAAATTTCCGAGAGACTTTTGGATGAATCCCAGAAGGGGTTTTCGGAAGAATCTCACAGGGATTCTAAGAAGACTATCTGAAAGAATGTCTGTAGTGTCATAAAAATGCAAGAATAATTGCAGAAGCATTTCCGGAATAATCCAAAAAAGTATTTTTGGACGGAACAGCTCGAGATAGCTTTATGAAAAAAAAACTACAGAGAGCTTTCCTTATTAATTTCAGAATTATTTCAAATAAAGGATTTCATGAGGATTACCGGAAGTGCTTCAGATAGATGTTTGGGAAATCTCAGAAAAATTTACGGAAGAATTGATGAGGGATTCCAGGAATAATCTCAGTGAGATTTTCCGAAGAATCTCAGGAGGATTTTCGAAAGAATCCCAGAGAGCTGTGGTATTTCTTGCAGAATTATAAAGTGATTCAATCTATAATCCTTGATGAACTTCCGAAATAATCCAAGAATGAATGAAAGAAGAATAGAAAATAGTAATTAATGCATAAACATTAGTTATTCTTTGTCTTTTTTTTTTTGTTAATTGAGACTTGAGTTGTTTTCATCCTCACTTATTACCGTCACGGTAACCGGCATGTCACGGTATACCCTGGAAGAAATGTCGTAAAGTTCCTAGATAAATCTTCATTTCTGGAGGAGCTTCATAAGGAAACTCTCGAAAGAATTTATTGAGGCGTTCTGCAAAAACTCCTGGAAAAAAAACTGAAGGAATTGGCTGAAAAATTCCTGGTATGGTACTAAGGAATTTTTCGATACAATATCTGGAGAAATTTATGCAGCAACTTATGGGTTAATTTTGAAAGGAAGCATGATGAATTAATGAAAGTTTGCGAAGAAACTTCTGGAGGAATTTTCAAAGGATTTCCTGAAGGTAATTCTGTAGGAATCAATCGGAGAAATCGATGGAATAATTACCGATAGAATCTTTACACGAAAGCTTAGTAGAATTTCTTAGGGTAATTTCGTAATAATGCATGTGAAATTACTTGAAATATTGGCGTTGGACTGCTGAAGTATTTTCTGATGGAAAATGTTTAGAAGAATTACACTAAGTATTCCTTGAGAAATCTCTAGGGAAATTTTAAAAAATCCTGCGGTTCTTCCTTTGTAAATCTGTGAAATTCCTGCATAGCGATTGCAAGAGCCATGTACTTATGATTTGAGAGAAGAATTCTTCCACGAGTTATCGAAATTTGATTTTTTTACTCAAATTACTTCCTCATTATCATCCATGATTTCTATATGGGGATTTCTCATATATTCCACGTAATAATTTTCGTAGGAATTTCTACAGTTCTTCCTTTGTCGCAAGGAACAATGGTCGTTTTAGTTGAAAAAGGTTTCACCCCGTAAGGCCGAAAACCCAACATAAAAAATAGGAGGCAACGTATGTCTAAAGTTAAAAAAAATCAAAAGACGGAAAAGATCGAAAAGCAAAAATGAAAAAGGTAGAAAGAATCTCAAAAGGTGGGAAACATTAGTAGGGGAAACAATGAAAAGGCGGAATGTACCGTAAGAAAGAAAGACTAGAAAAACAAGTATTGAAAGGCATAAAAAAGAAGAACAAAAGAAGAAAGGCATAATGCATTACAATACAGCTATGCGTACAATTAAATAAAATTCCAATATATTCTGGTTTTTTGGTATTTTACGGCTTTTGGTACAATCGTCCTTTTGATCTATTGCATCTGCTCTAATTCCGTGTGTTCCCCAATAGCATATATTTGAAAATTAGGGGAATTTGGGTATTTTCGGTCGTTTAGGCAAGTGCCACGCTTCTCTCGCAATTATCTGTGATATAGGAAGATTCAGGACTTTTACGACTTATATTCATTCTTCTTTTCGATCTTTTATGCATTTTGGTCTTTTCCATCACGTTTTTGTGATTAATATTTACATTATAAAAGCTGGTATGGTTAAGAACATGTTGTAGTAAAGCAATATACATTATGGAAAATGACAGAAACGGATCTCACTTACTCAGAACCGTTCAATTTACCGAGAAGGCTTTTTATCGCCGCTGTGTTTCCCAACATTCATCTAGTGTGTATTCCCAAAAAAAAACATTTGTAAAGCACCCACGCAGAAGGCTCCCCCAAAGATTACAAAGAACGACATACAAAAAAAGGCAAACTCACCTGAGCATTACTACCACCACCACCACCCTTATCCTTTTTCCGTCGCTTTTCCTTGTAGGAACTGCTGCTGGAACTGGATGTGCGTTTCCGTCGGTTACTGCTGCCTTCCGGTTGCTGCTGTGCCGAAGCGGACACCGAAGGCGGCTGCTGCTGCTGTTGAAGTTTCGATAGGGTAGCAGCCGATAGTTTGCTATCTTCGCCGCCCTCCGGGAACTCCTGCTTGATAAGGTTTTCGTGCTTGATGTTGAGAGGTTTACTGCTGTTGCCGCTGCCTGCGCTGCCAGCACTATAGAGTATTGCTGATTTGTCTTCCTTGATTGGATAGTTGGTGCTATTGCTACTACTACTAGTACTATTACTACTGGCTCCATATTGGAGCTTTTCACTTTTGGCGGGTAACTTATCGTCATACGTGAGGTGCTGCTTGGCAGATGAGGGTTGCTTTTGCGCGGATCCCGAGCCCGAAGAGGACAGAGACGACCCAGACAGGTTGTGATTGTTGTGATGGTGATGAGGTGGTAACGAGGGAGAGACAATGTCCCGATAATCCCGGGATCGTTCTCGAGATTGGTGTTCACTAGCGTTGCTGTTGCTCCGATGGCGACCATTCTCCAACAGCAGAGGATCGTTGGATACCTTCGGATCGACACCTTCGGTCAGTCTATACGAGCCGCTGCTACTGAGATTGGACGTGGATTTATCCTCGTTCAACCTTCGCTGGGCCTGCGTTTCGAAGCAGTGTCCAGCAATCGAGTTGCGACGCTTCTTGTTAATTTCATAAGGACTTTTGCTCTTGTGTCGAGCCGAGGCACTACGCTGGGCACTGTAGCTTTCGTTTGCTTTGGCCAGCTGTTGTTTGGCTGGCGGCGGCGGTGGTATCTTCAACAGACGACTCAGGTCGATCCGACAGATGAGGGAAATGTTGTTCAAGGCAGTATTGGCGGGTGATAAAAGCACTTTTTCCGTCACGGTGGCAGTGGCGGCGGGGGCGGTGACACTAGAGGATACCGACGAAGGAGTGGAACGGTTCTCGGTCGTGGCGAGCGGAACCAGAGGTGGTGTTGTGATTGTGCGAGACACTTCCGATGGGGGAGGCACGCTCAGAAGATGGCTTTTGGAGTTGGGAGTCGTGTTCACCGTGGTTTGGATGGAGGAAGCCTTGGAGTGATGAACCTCTTCAATTACTACCTGTCCCTTGCCTTTGCCACCCTTACCACCTTTGGCGCCACCTTCCTTGCTGATGGAGAACAGCTTCCGAAGACATTTCTTCTTTTGGTCACTCTTATTTTTGTTAATTTTCTGAAATGAACAGAGGTAGGATTAGCAAACAATGTGTTCAGCATCACCACACTGCGTGGGCAGAAAGAGACCCAATTTCACCAAACACAATTTTAGGAAGCAACTGGTTTAAATGATGTCTTAATGACGATTCAATTGATGATTTTGTCTTGTGCAGTCTTTGAAAAAAGTCCCATTTTGCTCATTTTTATACATTTTGGATCAATAAAGCATACTGCAAGCAAATGGATATTGAGCAGCCATATTGGATCAAGTTGTTTCTGTACACAAAAGCCCCATTCTAATCAATTTAAAATTAACTAGTTTAGCCCATATGACTAGATATCACGGAAAATTATGTTTTGTTCTATGTTCCTAATTCACCTTATGTTTTATACCAACATTTATTATTATAGTGTTTTACCAGAAGCAGTTAAGTTTTGCTCTTCTACTAGCTTATCTTTTAATAACGCTCCAAAAGCCATTAGGGATGTTGTTAATCTCAACTGGCCGTTTCTTTGATGAGTTGCGATGCGATGTCGCGCTACACTCAAAATAATCCAAACGTCAAGGCTACGTGAAAACATACGTAGTTTTTTTCCATCGCACTTTCAACGTAGCACTTACGTGAATCATAGGTAGCACAGAATGAACACTCGAGCTGATGAACTTTTCTCGATTCACGGGAATTCCACGTAGCCGCTAAGTATTTTGTGAGTACCTTTTACGGAGCGTTTTATTGGATTCTAAGCAGTTATACCATCAATTTTATGGAAACTATGAATAAAAGAAATGTTTTAATTAGATTCCTTTCATTGTACCTAAATGTTTTATTATTATTATTTGGAAATATATCTGAATGGAAGATTACACTAAATACAGGGGAAATGATTAACGTAGGCAAAATTTTGCCGAAATTCAAATGCTTATAACTTAATGAAAAATAGATGAAATTGAATGCGACCGTAAGCAATCGACGGCAAATTTGGTCTAATTTCAAGAACTTGCTAAGTCATGCGTATTGGTCACCGGACACCGGAAATATTTCTGCAATCAGATGCGCATTACCGGAGTCAGTTCGAGGAATCTTACATCGCTGATAAATGGAGATAAGCCAGCTGCAATTGGCGGTGAAAGTACGTTGCTCAGCCCTATTCGAAAGAAAACACAAATCAAAAAAGGTAAAACTTTATCTTAAACAATATTTACTCACCAAAATCTTGTGAACATTTTTTGTAATGTCGAGACTTGGCGTTTGCTTCCAACGATGTTACTCGTTTTGCACTGGTGACAGTTCAAAACAGAAACTGAACTGTCAACATTTGAGTTCATTTACGCCTACGTGTTTTTTCACGTAAGAGTGATGGACACTAACAGTAAATATTATTGAAAGAACATTCAATGTATATCTACGTCTGGGTGATTGTTACCGTTGTCCGGTAAATTATAGAAAAGTTCATTTTCAAACGATCTACGTGATTTTTCACGTAGCCTTGACGTGTGGATTTTTTTGAGTGTACACGATAAGATGTTCATCTGCAACAAGGTTCTATCCCGCTATGCCAAAGGCTTTAGGCTGAATGTCGTTAGGCCGAAAGCCATTAGGCCGAAAGGGTCGTTAGGCCGATAGTTTTAATAAAATGTAAGGTCGGATGGGTAAGGTCAGGAAAATTTGCATTACCTAGAAGCCGCCGAATGAATTTTCGGTTCGAATGGATTGTTATATCAGTTGCATTACCTAGATGCCCACAATATCCGCTGTGAAATATAACTAAAAAGAACAGCCTTTGATTAAAAGAAGAAAAAAAAACACTGATGAGTGTGTTAACCATTTGAAAAAGTAGTAAATGATCAATTGTTATTTCGTCCTAACAACCCTTTCGGCCTAACGATATTCGGCCTAACGATCTGCACTCATCTGGAAATACCACACTCAAAATAATCCAAACGTCATTGTTACGTGAAAACATACGTGGTTTTTTTCCATCGCACTTTCCACGTAGCTACTACGTGAATCATAGGTAGCCCAGAATGAACTTTTGAGCTTCGTCCATTCCACCGGTGCTACACGTAAGAGCTACGTGGATTTTCCGGTAGCCTTCACGAAGCGTTTCAATAGGATCTAGATGGTTTTGCATTAAATTTAACTGTAATAAAGACCAACCTTATTTCTAATAGGCTTTGGAAGAAAACTAATTCCCAATTGGAAAATATAAACAAACTTTGAAGATTGTGCTATTATTATATTCAATCTGAGCATTTTGAATCCTGTTTCCCAATTTTTGTGATTTTGGTGAGTGCTGTTGTAGCCTTCGCGTGCTATAATTTATAGAGGCTATAAATCAGGTATAAAATATGAAGTAATGCAGGGATTCTTTGGTATTCAAAGCATATTTACCTTGAAATCAATCTTGCATAGGGTTTAAGATTCAGCAGCTTCTGAAGTTCTTCAAAAATCAAGCGGGCGCCATCTTAGGATTTGAGCTCAACACCGAATGTACGTACAATATGCAGATGTCAAAATGAACTTAGGCATCTACGTGAATTTAACGTAAGTGCGATAGGTAACCGCAGTAACAATTACCGAGTCACTGTTTGGTGGTTATGAATGGCTTAGTGATCTTTATCTTGGTCAGGTGAAGTGAAAGTAAAATGAATTTGGAATGATCTACGTGATTTTTCACGTAGCAATGACGTTTGGATTATTTTGAGTGCATGTCATCCAGATTTCATTCAAGGAAGCTACCGGAAGTTTTCCTGAGATTTTACTGTGAAACGTTCTGGTATTCTTGCGGAAATAACATTGGGATTCTTCAGACAATAATGCTAGGACTCTTACGAATATCTTTCTAGAATTCTTCTAAAATCCTTCTGGGAGTTTGTTTGGGATTGTAGAAGACTTCCGGAAGAGTTCTGGGATAATTTGCGAAAGAATCACAGAGAGATTTCTGAATGAATTTTTGGGAGGATTTCTAGAAAAATTACTTATGTATTTCCGTAAAAATCTAAAAGAGTCTCATGAGGATTTATGTAAGAATGACAAATAGGTTTTTGGATGTATTTCATAGTGATATCAAAAAGAATCCCCGGAGTTATTTCGCAGGAATACCTGTATGACTTTCAGGAAATTCCCAGGGTTTTTGGAAGAATTTACTAAGCCATCCGGAAGAATTCCTGAAAATTTTCAGGAATGATTCCAGAACGATGTTTGAACTCCAGAAAGATTTACGGAAGAACCAACGGAATTTCCGGAACTATTTCAGAGTAACTTTTATAAGAGTACTAGATAGATTTCCGTAAGAATCTCAGTGATATTTTTGAAGAGTTCCGGAGGGTTGTCCGGAAGTTTCCTTAAAGGATTTCCATGTGAACTCAAGAGGGATTTTCTGAATATTTCAAGAAGAATGTTAGTAAATTTTTAAGGAAATTCTGGTAAAGATAAAGTTTTCGTTTTTTTTTTTTTTATTTATCGGTGAAATCACAAAAAATCAAGAACTTTTTCCGAAGAATCGCAAATTGCATCAGAATTCCAAACGGATATTCGAGAATTTCCCAGAACCATTTCTGGAAAAATTAAAACAGGATTTCCGAACAATTTTTAAGGAGTTGTCGGAAGAATCTCCGCGATTTTTTTTTGAAAAAATCGGGATGGATATCCATAAAAATTATAGTTAAATAAATCCCCGAGAGATATCTGGAAGAATTCCCGGACAGGATTTTTGGAAGCATTCCATAGGGATTTTCGGAAGAATCCCAAGAATTTGAAAGAAATAATCTGTCAACGAATGAATAAATTTTTAACTATAGCGTCAGACGGATTTCCGGGAGAATCCCAGAAGAATCGGAATAATCCTGAGATAATCTAAGAGGCATATCCAAAAGAGGCTCACGGACATTCACAAAACAATTACTAATGGTTTTTTGGAAAAAAATTCAGATGGTTTAATGAAATAATTTTGGATGGATTTCCGGAAGAAATCCTGAGAAATTTTTGTAGGGAACCCCGAAAGATGTCTGGAAATATCTTCAAAAGATATTCAGAATAATCCCAGATCTTTTTAAAGAATTCCATCCCTCTGGTAAGCAATCGTAGAAAAAAATTTGGGCAGAATTCCAGGGAAATTCAGCGGATGAAACCCGGAAGATGTCCATAAAAATCCAAGTGGAATTTTTGGGATAATCCAAGGGAAAGTCCCAGGAAGATTTTCGAAAGAATCACAGAGCGATCATAGAGATAACTACCATAAGTGCACCAGTATCCGCTCATGTTCCAGTAGCCCGCTCACACTGAAAAAAGATAAGTTTTAACAAAGTAATTTTAAAAAGTATAGCTGCTAGACGTTTCAAATCGACAAACTGAATCATACTGTGGGCAATCTTTTGTGTATTTACTCAATTTACCTTACTTTCCAAACTCGTGAGCGGGCTACTGGAACATGAGCGGGTACTGATGCGTTGACGGTATAACAATTTCAGAAGGATTTCCGAAAGTAACTATGAGGACTTTCTGAGAGATTTTTGGAAAAATCCCAGAAGGGGTTTTCTGAAAAATCCCACAGATTCTCTGAAAGGTTTTCTATAGTAGGGAGTCGGATCCTATTATTGGCACTTTCGTTTCACTTCGGCAGTGAGGTTTTTTGAAAGCTATTGAGCTCGTATTTGACCACAATATTCGTCGTATTGAAGTGCTTCTTACTGCAAAGTATCAGACAATTTCAGCCGAGAAAAACCCCCCATGCCAAACTGAATCGTGGAAGTGCCCAAGTAGCTCTGCACCCTATCATAAAGAAATTGCAAGAGGAATCCCAGAAGCATTTTCAGAATAATCCAAAAAGGATTTTTGGATGCAACAGCTCAAGATAGGTTTATGAAGCTACTAATGGATTTCCTGATAAATTTCAGAAGGATTTCGTATAAAGGATTCTATAAGGATTACCGGAAGAACTTCAGAGAGATGTGTGGGATAATCTCAGAGAAATTTACGGAAGAATTAATGAGGGATCCGGGAAGAATCTCAGTGAGATTTTCCAAAAAAAAACAGTAAAATTTCTTGAAGCTCTACACCCAGGTGTTGACGAAACCACATTGCCTCGTTATGGTTGATGAGACGTATGTAAAAGCAGCCTTCAGGCAGCTTCCGGGGCTCCAGTTTTTCACTGCTCATCATAAATTCCATGTCTCTCAGCACGTTAGAAAGCAGAAGATGTCAAATTTCCAAAAAATATATAAGATTTGGCAAGCAATTTGCTCGTGTGGAGAGCGGAGTACCCCATTCGTGAAAACTGGAATGGTCAATGGGCAGGTGTTTCTAAAGTAATGCTTCCAAAAACGTCTACTTCCTCTTCTGAGATCACACGATGGTCCTACAATTTTCTGGCCGGATCTGAGCTCGTGCTATCACTCGAAAGAGGTTTTGGAGTGGAACAAGGCTAAGGAGGTCAATTTCGTGCCGAAGCATCTCAAGCCCCCCGAACGTAGCGGAACTGCGGCCAATTGAAAAGTACTGGGCCATCATGAAGTAGGCACTACGGAAGCATCCTAAGGAAGTGAAATCGGAGGAAGATATTAGCATTAGCATTAAGCGCCGTTAAGGGACCAACGCCATTACGGCCCCAATTATGTATTATGGCAGTTGTGACTGTAACAGAAGAGTATTTCCCATCCAGTAGGAGCAATGCCTCTCGGTGGTGGCCAATAAATTAGTAGAAGTCACGTCGTAGTTCGTTCATTCGTCTGCCCCTTCGGGATCAAAAAGTTAATCACAACGTAGGGCCTGCCTGGTCAACCCTGGATGAAACACCCTTAGACGTAATCATCATCAACGATTGCCTTGATCAGCAGAAATTGAACGCGCGTAAACGATCTTGCCCTGGAAGATTTGAATCTCAGCTGCTCTTGGAGTGAGATTTTTTGATGACTGATAAATGAATATCATCAGTCTAAAGTTAATCTGAATGTACAATACGATGATGACACTTCATGAGTAAGGAATCAATCCTGGGATTGAATCCCTGGCAAAGTTATGTTCACTGAGATTGAAAAATCAGGATTCAAAACGATCCCACTAATGGGAATTTACTCAAAGCATGCTTGTTTAAATCCTGGAGTAGAAGGATGCTCTTTGAAGACTGTCATTTATCGCCTGGGACATGCTGGCTACAAAGACACTGTGTATTGATATATGGTTGACTATGGCCTGATTGTAGCTATTAAAAATATGTTATCAGAGGTGCCAGTGTAAAAATGATTGTGTTTCGCTTTCCCAAAAAAGATGAGCTGGATTTTTTTTTGTGCTATATGCACTGGCCCCTCCCCGAAGAAATACCGTAAGGTGGTTCCAGGGAGATAAGGGTCTGTGGCCAAGGGTAATGTCGATGCACTGTACATCACTTGAGCGATTCAAAAAGAATTGCTCAAGTACAGTGCATGGGCTGGTTTCAGCGGGTCGTCGTTGGTGCGTCATCCCCGCACTCCTTGAGTTACCTTCTCAGGGTGTCTATTTGCAGATTTCCCCCTTGTAAAACAACAAAAAAAGTCTAATGGGGTAAAATGTTGCAGTATCGTTAAAAAAAAACACAGACATAATATGATCCTGTGACCGCTCAATATCAATTTTACTATTAAAAATGCAAACTTTGGCAATACAAGAGCAGCAGTAATCAAAATATGCATCATTACCTTGAATTTATATGAAAAAATGATTGAAATAGAACAAAATGGGGCTAAATGAGGCACTTTCCACAGTCTACATAAGATGAGACCGTCACCAATCGATTTGTCGTGATTTTTTACATGGAATAATGTATATGACATCGTTTTAAACAAGTGGCTTCTCAAAGTTGCAGTTTCGTGTCCATTTTTGCCCACTATTGTGCAGTGTTGTGTTTCATACCTTCTCCTTCTTCACAGCACCATCGCTAGCACTGCCGGAATCGCTATCCGACCGAACTCCCCCATTGCCGTCGTCATCGTCGTCATCATCATCGTCATCGTCGTCGATCGAGGCCGAAGTCGAAGTGGACGTCTTCCTCGGTACCACCTTGGAAATGGAAGATGGCTGAAATGGAGGCGATATGATTGTGGTCCTTCTCTGAGGGGATATCAATCTGAAAGAAACGGAAAAGTGATTTAGTTTGAATCGGAAGTATTACGTAAGTTTTCAGATGAGCGCACCGGCGCCTGACGTACTCTGGGTTGCTGTCGGACGACAGATCGTCAACTTCTCCCGGTGGTTTAGGCGGAACTAACATGTTAGTTGCCCCCTTTGTGGGACTCGATCTGATTCCTTTGGAGCTTACGGATGTGTCATCCTTTCGGTCCCGCATCGGTTCCGCGTCCGAATCGTCTGTCGTCGTGAGCACTTCTCGGCTGGGTTTTGGGTTGGCCTTGGAGGGTCGTCTTCGAGACGTAGTTTTCTTGGCAGGCGTACTGGGAGCGTCTTTTTTACTCGGCGTGGAAGCAACCGTTTTGGTAGAGGAAATTGATAGTCTTCGTTTGCTGTTGTTGCTGGTAACAGAATCGGCGTCCGACTGCCTAGCGCTGGAAGAGCCCACAATTGAGGATCCTCCGGTAGTAGGTGGATTCTTCCTAGGCCGACCTCGTCCTTTGCTAACTTTGTCCTTTTCGAAGGACTGAGATCGACTTCTTTGGGAACTTCCGATTCCATCGTCGTCACTACTACTGGATTGCTGATCCCGTTCCCTGTCCTGGTAGGTTTTGTTAACTTTCCGCTTCCGTTTAATCTTCTGAGGCACTCGACCGACGCTACCACTTCCCGCACTGAGCAACCCAAGAGTGCTCTGCTGAACATTATTGTCATCGATATCGGATATACCCGATAAGGGTTGTATATTCTGAAGCTCTTTCACCTTCAATAGCGCACTGCTAACTTCGTTCTCATCCACGCTATCCACTTGGTCGTTGGAATCTTTCTCCGGACTCTTTTCCGGGCTCTTGGCCGGACTAGACAGATCCAGATCGTTCTTAATATCACCTAGTTTATTGAAATCTGGCAAACTTTCACCGTTCAATCCCGGCAGTGCAGAACTTGGCGTCGCCGTTGGAATTCCAGCACCGCTGGGCGAAGACGTACTATTCTCACTCGGATACGGTTCCTGCTTGACAAAAACCGTTTCGTTATTACTACTACTGTTGGACAAATGGTCCTCTTCCATTGGCGGTGGTTCATTCTTAATCATCAGGGGCGATCCAGGCATCAGCGGCGAACACGAATTGTCATTCTCGTTCAGGTTCTGATTGGATCCCACTGAATCGGGATTATTCGAACCACCACCGGGTTGCGAGCTGACACAACCCGCCTCACTTGGCAGGAAGTTCACCAACGACCAAGCGGCCGTCGGTCGCGGGGGAGTGCTGTTCCCCGACTCAGTTGCATTTGTTCCTCCTGATCCTCCTCCTCCTCCTCCCCCTCCCCCAGGTCCACCACCCGGCCCGGGTCCACTGTTACCAGAAATGGTAACACCGGCACCACTCACGGCGGACGTTTTATTGCCGACGTTCGAATCCTCGCTGGACGACTCGTCCGCGCTGTCATTCGATGAGGTATCAGTAGAGTTGCGTTTCTTCTTGTAGGCACCGTCGTCGCTGTCCGAGGCGTTCGGTTCATCCTCAATAGCACTGAAAGCATGGATTCGAATTTTAATGATTAAATTCTCCTACTTGCTTTTTTAGACGTTGTTCATTGTGTTCCGTTAGACCGTTATTACGAAAAAATGTCGATCAACCCTTTTTTTCTATCTTTAATTACGAGATTTTTAGCCCTGGGCTAGTACATCTCGGGACCAACTTCCCATCCGAAGGAAGTCGTCACTATAACTCTTGCGTCATGAGTGACTATCTCGTCGATGGAATTCGATCCAAGGTCCTTGGCGTGAGAAGCATGTATTCTAACTCCTACACCAGGTCACCCCACACTAAGTACAAGGCTTGATTCCTGAGGTCACCCTGCACCACAGGGCCATTTTTTACAAATCCCTAGAAAGAATTTGAAGAAACTTCGACTAGGCGTTGCATAGAAAGTGTTGTGTTTGGATGAGCATCTAATTCTTCCGAAAAAGGTGCGCTTTGCGAAAGAGGACCACCTGATTATTGAGTTGAAATCGAATTCAGGTTAACTTCTGTGTCCAAGAGTCCTCTCGTGGTGTAGGGGCAGGGATGGGAAATGTACTGTCGCAAACATTTACCACCTCGACATTCACATTTTTCCACACGACCATCAAAATCCAAAGCAAACCATGACCGTTCAAAACAAAAAAAAGTCACGGCTCTTCAAAACTGTAATCTTCTTCTTCCCAACCTTTTTTCAAACCCGAATGCGAAATGACTCGAGCACAGTGGTGACACGATTTTTCCGGTTTTTGGGGTTTTGCATTTTTGCTCGATAAAGGCAACATAAAATTGAACTTGTTTATATGTATTGCAACGGAATGATTGTGCTCTTGCTATTGACGCTAATAAATTTCAATTAGTTGAAAACACAAGCGAAGTATTAGCGATTGACTTATTTAACATTTATTTCGATCATTCACCTCGGGATGGTTGCCCGAAAACGGTCAGCGTGGAGAGACAAAAACATTCAAGCAGTGTGTGAACCGTCGGCAGCGCAACGCCTGATGGTATTGATGCTGCTGCTGCTTTGTGGTTTGGTTGACTGGTAGAATCGATGAACTGTTATAAATAGTGGTCACAGTTCCCAAGCCTGTGTAGGGGTAACGCGCCCTATCTAGTAAACAGGGAATCGTGAGTTCGATTCTCACCGAGAAGACGTGTAACTTTTTCGCAAATTACACACTAATTTAACCATTTAACTTAATTGCCAAGTATATGTAAGGCTTAGTTTTTCGATAGCGGCTTAAGTAAGTTTTTGTATGATTTTGGTTTAGTTTAAATGATGCTCTCTATGTTTAGTGGAATAAGAAACGAAAAACTAATTTCAATTCGATGTTGATGTGACATGACATGAACAAACATCGATAAAAGTAAAACGTTCTCTGCTAAATACTTGTAACGTAAGACGATGATGCGTACTTAAACTTAGCCCTCTCTTTGTCATGGTAGCTCCAAAGCTCCATTGAGTTTCGAAGAACTTGAGACAAACTGAATCAGATAAATACTAGGCAATAGTTGAAATTTAAACTGGGCCAGAGGCGCAGAAAGACCTCCAGGACAATTTTCTTCAACAATAACGGTCTAGCGGGGCACCGTGGTTATGGGACACTTACCTTATCGGTTTCAACAACGAAGGAATTGCACCCACTGAGCAACAGATCCGGATGTAATCGGTATAGAAAGAAACAAATTCAGAACAAGAGAAAAAATCAATTAGAACAACATCATCAATAAACCACCGCAAGGCAAACGCCGGTTGTTGACTTTTACTTATATGTAACGATAGAACTCACATGGCGCCTTGAAGGAGGAGGAAGTCTTCATCAGCACCGGGTTCGGCGCGTACTTGTGTTTGTTTTGGCTGTTCAGGTTGTAAGGCTCCAGTTCCTTCCGGGGCGTGGCACCGATCTCCGTCAGGGGCGTCCCAATGAACAATTTGACTTCGCTCAGGATTTGCTCCACGTTGCCGGACGTTTTCGAGGGCGTCGATGGTTCCGTCTGTGCAGGGGGGGGGGGGGGGAGAAAAAGAAAATGAGACGGTTGTTAGATGGTGTTCAAAGGATCAGTTGTTTTAGGGAAAAGCACTACTTTTCGACCTACAAGAATTCTGTGCCAATTTTCGGATTTCCATACAAAGTAGGCCGTATGGATAGGTCGAAAATTAGTGCTGGGTCGAAAATTGATGCTTTTCCCCTGCGTATTTGTTAGTTGAGGTCTATTTGCAGGCAGAAACTAGAAAATTCTTCGAACATCACACGGATTTCGTAAAATAATCATGCCGTTCCATTCGTAGTTGAAATAAGAGAAAGTTGCATGCTTTCAAAATACTAATAACAAATCTAATTTAATAGCTTGATGTTGATAAAACGGTCAAAAATGAACGTAAACTTGAACTTCGAATTTTGATATAGTGGCTTCCTCAGCCTTAACGCTCGCGGCTAGATAGCTGAAGGCGTCCGGATACGATTCCCGGATGGTCCAGGATATTTTCATGATGGAAACATTTGAACATTTGAAGATACTTGTTGATAATGGCAAAAAATTTAAACATGATCAAACATAACATTTATTGATTAAATGCTTTGTATTTTTAGGAATTTCTCACATAATCATTAGATTATTGTATGGGAAAAGACCCCTTTGGAGGACCTTTTAAGGTGAAACAGCTTGGAATCAAAATTGAATAATGTACCAAAACTTTAAAGGCACAAATCTCGCGAAAGAAGCATCAAACTACACTGCCATTTCTATTTTAGCTTTGTGCACTAGCAGAAAGCTTAAAATAAGAAGATTGACTTTGTATTCTCATTATTTCAGAAGTTTAGTGCCTTTGAAATCGTGAGTAGGGGCACAAGCCGGCCATTGTGCCTGCCATGTTTGGATTCCGAGATGTGTCACCTTAATTGAACCCATTGGAGAATTCATAAATATCATCGAAGAAGGTTTTAATTTTTTTTTGAGAAATATTAAAAAAAACAATAACTGTACTGCCCATAAATGCATGTCAGTCCCATGTTTGCTGGGTTTCCTATTCACATGGGACAATTATGCGTTTATGGGCAGTGTATTTATTTTAAGAAAAGTCTGTAAGATAACACAGCGTTACAAAAATGACATTTTTGCGTGTCTCAAGGATCAAATTATGTGTCTCGAGTAGATTTGGGGTTGCTGAATCTGATGCCATTTTCAGAAATGTTCCACCACGTGACAATTTTTAGCTACAGGTCGCCAAAGTTGTATAAAACACTGGATTTATTGATGTTTGCATAAAATTTAAAGTATAATTTATCAAACTTTTTTGTGATCTAATCCACTAAGCATGCTATTTTGCACTTAAACTTTCATGTTGGATAAAATTTGATTGAAATTACGCGATTAAATTGGGATTAAACCGATTTTTCCGACAAGCTTGCTGTCTCCACACAAAATTCGTCGTTTCTCTTATATGGGAAAATACAATACTTTTTTAAACCATCAAAAATAACTTTTCCGCATCGAAAGTATAATAAACTTTGTCGATATGTATTGTTATACACATAAAGTTTGAATTCTGTAACAAATTAAGCAAATAAATTGTCTTACAAGCTGGCAAACTTGCATGCAAGTTGGCTAAAATAGTCAATTTTTGCATTTTCATTGGCCAATATCTCAAAAACTAGACGTGCTATGATATTTTTGAAAGCGGCAGTGGATTCAGCAACCCTTAATTGAGTGAATAGTGATATTTTGGTGCTTGAGACAAAAACGTGTTCCGCAGTGTAATTCTTGAGAGAATTCTACAGAATTGCGAGCATAAATTACATCATGGAAATAAAAAACACTGTTTTAGGGATCTCTAGACTGCCCATAAAGTCATAACTGTCCTATATGGAAAAAGTGGGCATTGAGAAAATAACGCACAAAGTTTGAAGTTAGCCTTCTCATACAAATGATTTTAATTTTCTAGTATATTTCCGCATGCAATATTCATATAGCATAACCGCACAGATTACTCATTTTCCTTCTATTGATCAGCAAAAAATATAAACTTGAACATAGTTCTAGTTTTACAGTTGAGATTAGGGTTTAAAGCTCATAAAGAGACTATTATGCCTTTATTTTTCGATATGGGAATACACTACACTACGCCATTCTCAAATAAAGGGTTGCAATATTTATATGCATAGTAATGTATATATTGAAACATGAATGTTGCAATGAAAAAATATGTTGGTTCGAAAATTAATATGGGACAGTTATGCTTTCATGGGCAGTAGAGGTGTCTTAAGAAGAATTCTCGAAAACATGTTCAAGCAGACTGATCTGTGAATTTTGATTCTCTCTTTCCCACGACTTGAAGCAACTATTTCTTTATCAAAATAGCGTTTCGATGAAAGTGCTGAAATATAGAATGTTACATAAGGGATGTTTTTTCGAAATCGTTGTATTTTTAAGTTGTTATCAATTATCTCTCAAACTATCGTTTTGTGCTATCTAAAGTCGATCTAAGCACGTTTTGGACAATGATTAATTTTTTTCGCATTTTATCAATTTTTGTTTTTGATTTTTTTTAAATCCCTATCTTTTTTCATTTTTTTAAGCTTCTTCTGATTACCGATTTTCGACAATGATAAAAAAATAGGATTTTACGTTACTTTTAAGAATATGAAAAAAGTCTGGCACATATTTTGTTTTGCGTGTAACTAATGGAAAACAGTTTTAAAATTATTTTAAATCTACAGGGCTCCTCTTCTGTGATAGGGTGATTGTTGAAAAATATAAAACATACATATTTTTGTTTTACGCTATATTTCAAGCATGTGCTAGAATAAGCGTTTTATGACCTTTATTCGCAGAAGAGAGGATCGATGAAGAGAAATTGACCATGCGACTTATGCCCTTATTTTAGCACAAGCTTGATTTGTCCGTCTGCTATGTATCTGTAGGCCAGGGCTGCCATATAAAAAGATTTCTGTGTATTAAAACGATTTTATTTGAAACAGATTCAATTTACTTGTTTTAAATAATTATGTGTGTCGTGGCTAATCAGCCCAGTGTAAATTTAACAGTTACCAAAAAACTCGGCTGGTTAGCCGTAAAACACGAATCATAATTAATTATAACAACTATTTATCGAGCAACGGACTCATGTTCCGTAACCCGTCGTTTGAGAACGTCGCGATCCATTGGAAGCCCGCGCTATAGAAATCTCAGCCAGCATGTCGTTGGCGAGTGGTGTATGGTACTTCAATACCTAATAAATAAACCGCTCTCGGGCTAGGCATTGGTTATAAATAGAAAGCGTTGTGTTTGGATGGACATCTCATTCTTCCAAAAGAGGTGCGCTTTGCGAAAGAGGACCACGTGATTATTGAGCTGAAATCGAATACAGGTTAACTTCTGCGCCTATAAGTCATCTCGTTGCGTAGGGGTAACGCACCCTATCTAGAGAACAGAGAGTCGTGAGTTCGATTCTCACCGAGAACTTTTTCGCAAATTCCACATCAATTTGTCCATTATTTCCAATTGAAAAGTATATGTAATGTTTAGTTTCTCGGTAGTTGTTAAAGATTCCATTTGTATGAAACATATTTTGTATGGACACAGATTTTTTAACCTGGTGGATACAGATTTTTCATCAAATTATCTGGCAGGTCTGTTGTAGGCAATGTTTTACAAACAATAAGGTTTAAATTCTTCTATTTTTCTCCCAAATCGTGTTGAAGTTATCAACGTTGATTTGCAAAAGTAATTCATGCATGCCAGAGGTGCGTCCACGTTCGAAACCATGGGTAGGGCAAACGTTGGCAAAAATTGTGTGCACAGTGAAGCTAAGAAAAATTTCAATCCTGTGGAAGCTACTAGGCTTTGTTGTCGTTATCACAAGACTATGAAAGTTTTTCGTCTTTACAAGGCTGGTAGTGACTGAGTGCCTTAAAAATAGGAAATTAGAAACCTGAAAAAAGAGACCTGAAAGGAACCAACAAGCGGCCGAAAAGAGACCAATCAGGAACAGGAAGATAACATTTTGATTCTTCCTTGCATCAGAACAGACATTTGTTTAAGATCTAAGACTTTTTTGAGAATTCTTTGTGACATTACGACAAGTAGGGTAATTCGCCAATTGCTGAATGGCTAAAACTCTCGTTAATTGTTGAACATGCCATAAGGAATACAAGGAGTGTTCAACAACAGGCGAGATTTTCAGCCGTTGAACAATAGGCGAATTACTGTATGTATTTTTCATGATTTTTTCTTATAATTTCTTCAACAATTTTTTCATTCTGAATTCATCCTGAAAACTAATTCATTCCAGAAATTCCTAACTCCTCAAAGATTTTTTCCAGTGATTTATCCATCGATTTCCCTGGCACATACTTCAAGATTCCCGGTCAAAACGTCATCTAAAATTTAATCTTTGACTTCTCTACAAATGTCCAGGGATTTCCTGTGAAATTTTCATCCAGGATGAATATAAGATTTAAACTGGGGATTTTTCTTGAGATACCTACAGCAATTGCTTTAGAGATTCTTTCTAAGATTTCTACAGAATATCCTCCAGTAATTTCTTGAGAGTTTTTCAAGTAAGCTTGAAAGTTTTTTTTTTTCAAGAATTCTTTCAGGGAAATGATAAGATTTTTTTTGAAAAATGAATCTGTGAAGAATTTTTAAAGAAAATCCTGAAGTAACCTCTGATAAAGTTTGTGTAGGTCACCCTTATTGAACGAGGATCTCTGAAATAACTCCTGCACTCTTTAGAAAGTTTCAGAAGATTTCCTACATATTATGGAATTTCGGGAAATTTCTCGAAAAACATTAGACAGAATCTTCATATATATTTTTGTAGGAATAATCGGAGGAATTATTGGAAAAATTGCTGTGTGTAGTAACTGGTGTAAAAACTTAAATAAACTTGAGAATTGCTTTAGATTTTTTTTTGAGAAACTTTTAAAGAAATGTTTGGAAAAAATTGCAGAAGTATTACTCGGATGAAATGTTGGAGAAATTTCTAGAAAAAAGAAGATTTGTTCGAAGAAACCCTTAAGGAATTTTAGATTTCTGAGAGGAAACTTCGCCCACGTTCAGTAGCTTCGGAGTGCTCAAGGATTTCCTAGAGTAAATTCTGTAGAAATTCTTCTAAGCATCCTTCGAAAAATCGCTGGAACAGATAACAAATGGATAAACAGCAAAAAATCTGTGAATTTCTGAAGTTTTTTTTTTCTTTGTACCGAAGTGACCCGGCTAATCGCAAAAAGTTTTCAGTGGATTCTGAAATTCTGAACCAGCCAAGAACTTCTAGTTCTAGTGGGAGTTATATAGAAATTGCTCTGAATTTCTATAGAAATTCAGCAATGCTTCGATAGATTATATCAGGTTGAGTTGTGATGTTATTAGATTAATCCATCGTTGCGACTGGTGTCAGATTAATCCATTACTTCACCCAAAGATTTTCCAATAATCTTCTGATATTTCTCTATGGATGTTCTAGAAACTTCTTAAAAAAAATCCCGGGAATGCTCGCGGCAATTCGGCCCAGGACATATACAAGGTTGGCCGCACATATTTTTGAGAAGTAATTCATTGATTGGTTCAGAAATTTCATAGAGATTTGTTCCATTTCTAACAGTTGAAAAAGTTTCTAGTAGAATTATTACAAATAATTTCTCAGAATATTTACAATAGATAATATTCTCAATCGTTCTGCTCAGCGATCCAGAACTTTTGGGGGTTATGCCCAAACCATGTCACGCTTTACAATGGCATGAGAATACCATGTAATACCTTATCGTGGCTTCCATCTTCCATAAGAATAAATATAAATACAATATTGATGGAGTTTGTATGTATATTGAAAAGATAATAATAATTTATTCTTCAAGCAATCTGCTGATCATGTTTTTTATGATTCGTGGGGTGTTTTTGTGCGTTGTACATGTCCTAACCTGTCCAACCCACTTCCCACGCCACTGATGCAAGTATGTTCACTTAAAAAAGTCTATAGATGATTTCAAAAAAAAAAAATAGAATTATTTCTAGACGAATGCAACAATAATTCCTGTAGGGATTGCTAAAAATAGCGAAAAAAAGGAATATACATTATCTGAATAAATTTTTGGGATGGTTCTTGCAGAAATCCAATAGAAAAATTTAGATCAACTGAAATAGTGAAAATTTTGAAATAATTCAGAAAAAGATTATTTGAAGGGACATTTATTTTTCTTCCTGAAGAACCTATAAGAATTACAGGAGTAATCCTTGTAATGTTTCCTGAGGAATCGGCAGATCAATAAGTACAAAAACCGCTGTTATTGAATTGTCTATACAGCTGTCACGGGAATCCTCAAGCTGTTAGTGGTTTTTACAAAAACATGCTAAATTTCATCAATCTGTTAATGAAATTAGAAAATTATAGCGTAACTTAAGAGTAAGGTGAGTGCGCTAAAGTATGAAAGAATAACAAAACAAAAACTAACTACTCTAGGAGGCATTTTTGCGTTTGACACCTGAGGAGGGACCCGTCCGTTCAGCAGCTGCGAGGGTAACTTGTCGCCGATGGGTCCGGGACCGGTCGGGCGGCCATTCATCAGCGAGGAAGGCACCGAAGAAGGTGGTCCTTTCGAGTGCACCTAAAACAGAAAAACGAGGGAAAACGAAAGAGAAAACACTATTAAAAACGGTGTTGAAACGAAGAATCAAAAAACTAAATTACAAACTACAACAAATTAAAAAGTGGATTTGTTATTATGGTGCGAAACGTTTTGCTGGACCACTCTCGGTGGACGATGCAGGCGGTGTAGCCTCTCCCTTTTATTATCTGTTGTGAAATATAATATTTGCTCCCCATTCTTCACATGTTGCTGATCACCCGTAAAGCTCTAAATCGGTTTCGATTACGAAATATGACTTTCTTACTACATAGCAACGGCCTTGGCAAAAGAAGAGTGCTATCTTCCAGACGCGTGGCGATCGTTGCCGATTGAAATATAACCCAGTTCGAGTTTTTCACCAACGGTTTGACCGCCACCAACCACCCGGCGTAGCTTTTGACAAGCGACCAAAGAGCAAACATAGCAGCATGGTTTGAGCAGGGTGGGGGTTAACCCTCTAATACCCAAATTTTTATTTTCGATTTAAGTATTATTTTTCGTTATCTAAAATCGTTCTAAACACGTTTTGGGCATTTATTTATTTACATTCGCAAATTTTTAAATTTTGGTTTTTGATTTTTATAATTTTTATTTTTGAACATCCCTAGCTTTTTTCATTTTTTCTTGAAGCCTTTTCAGTTGTTGATTTTTGGCAATAATAAAAATTTAAATTGTTACGGTATTTTTAAAAATATTAAATTTTTAATTTTTTTTCGGAGCGTATTTTATTTTCCGTGTAACTAACGGAAAAACAGGTTTGAAATGATTTTAATACCACCAGGCTCTTCGTTTGTGATAGGTCAATCGTAGAAAAATGTAAAAGGTACGATTTTTTATATTACACGTTAAATGAAGCCCAGGCATTTGTAGGTTATATAAGAATGCAATTTTTCAAACAATTTCTAAAAATACAAAAAAGTTTCAAAAGTTATAAAAAACTTTTCTTATATGCGTGTTATGAGTCAAGGTATAAACCAAAAATAAAATCATTTTGATTTCCGAGCTACGACAAAATACACAAAATTCCAAAGTGTACCCCGTCTAAAGGCGGGGTTGGGTATTAGAGGGTTAATCTCATCTTTATGTTTTTAACCGGTGCCGCCCCTACTCAGTCAACGAGATACGGGAAGAATGCAAACGGTACACCGAAAAGATATTAAAATGGTTAGCTTGGATAATGGTTGGCATGAATACATAGATATTAGCCTATCTTATTACATGACAAATAGTGGAAGAATCGTCAAAGAAAAGAAAGATACTTTTACCGACTATTGTACAGAGTTGAAAAGAATGTCTTCTGTTTTTTTTTTCTAAAGCTTTTGCACAGAATTAAAAGACTACTGTAGCCCCTCGGTTATATTAGAGAGGATTTTTATCAAATGATTGATTGTTCTAGTCTGCCAAGCGATTTCGTCACATCGCATGGTCTATACATCGGACAGATACAAAAAAACTGATATGCTCTTAGCTATATTCAGGAAAGCATTTTGGTTTGTCAAATTCTATGAAAAACTACCCGATCAAATTTTGAATTTTTATATATTTTGCGAAAACGTAGAACTTATCTGTACAACGAATTTAGCTTGCTGACGTATTCAGCAATCATTTAGCAACTCAATTTCTCAACTTTCTAAGGGCGCCACCCACCAGGGACACGTTCAAAACAGAAAACGTCCTCGATAAAACTTTGGGATTTATTGGAAAGGAAAAATAAAAATCGAAACATCGACCCATGCACAGAATTCCTCTTCCCAGTGGCAGCATCCTTTGTCTCAGTACAAGACCTGGACCATCAACGGAGGTGGATGCTTTTTTTCTCTGACATCGACCGGAAGGGACAACGTATATAAGAGTGAGATACGAAAAAGGATTTCATTTTTTGTTTTTATGCCAAGCGTCGAGAAGCAATTCGGATGAGCACGATTGCAGATCCTTGGTTACCGTTCGCAATATTGAGGGGGAAAGGCGGATCGAGAAGGGATTTAGTGATGTGATAAGAAACGATGTTTTAAATAAAAATCGAGGATTATACAAATTTCTTGTCCGGTTGAGTAGATTTGTGAGAAATTTATGATATTACGTATCATAAAAGTTCTACTTGTACTACTTGTTACGTGCATAACAAGTACTTGTTCGACTATCTACAAGTATTACGATGAGTCATAAAGTCCAGAACATCAAGGGCGGTTTTTAATTTCAAAAGTGCGGGGCTGATTGTTTTTTATATGCCTAATGCTTAAAAAATGAGACCAAAAAGAGATCGAGCAGAAGCCAAAAAGAGAACGAATGTTAAACAGAAGAGGCCATACAGCAATAAGCAAACCAGAAACAATCAAAATAGGAATAGGATTTTTTTACATGAAGATATATAAACATTTCTCAAAAAACTAGAATTTGACTAGAATCTGACGGTTTGCCACCGTCAGAACCACCACACTTCTGTTGTGAACGAAGGGTTTTTCAACAGTGTTGTACAAAATACACAGCGCAACGACTGAAGTTTTAAAATAAAAGATCTATTCCGCTGAGACCTACAGTGTGTGCCGATAAAAAATGACTGATTTTTTATTTTCAAAAATATATATTTCAAAAAATTAAAAAAAAACATACATCGCTAAAAATTTGACAGTAAACGTAAAATTTACTGAACTTCCAAGAAAAAATGAGAACAGCAATAGCCCCTTTGGTCCCGAGACCTTCAAAACATGAACAAAAACGGAAATTATTGATTTTTTTATGTAAAAAAACATTTTTTGTAAGATTTTATATATTTTTTGAAAATTCAAGATCTTTAGCTTTCATGCTGTCCAAGAAAATTGAAAATCGGTCAAGCGGTTCAAAAGTTATGATTTTTTTAGAAATAAATTTTTTGCAAAATCGCGATTTTTCTGGTCACCCTATTTTGGAAATAGTCACCCTACTAAATAAAAAATCCAAAAACACGTGTATCCTTATTTCGGATATGGAAGAAAATAGCAAATTTTCACGGAATTCTATTACCCACTAGATCGGTTTTCATGGAATGGCTGTATAAGAGAATTAAGGTTTGCATTAGGATTTTTCCAAAAACCTCTGAAATATCTCCTAGCGTAAGCACACAAAAATTCGGTTGAAGGATTAGTGGAAACATATTTGGAGGAAGTCCTTTTTAAATGTATTCCTGAGCAAATTACTGAAGATAGTAACGTTGAAGTACTCGAGAATTTCCTGGAAATTTTTCAATATATTCTTTGAAAAATCACATGAGAAATATCTGAGAGTATCGGTAAAGTAGTTTCTAAAAGATTGTTTGGAGAGATCAATGTAGGAGTCCCTGAAAGTATTCCAGATGAAATCTCTGGAGAAACCACAAGGGTAATTCCTGAAGGTTTTTCTCGAGAAATCTGAGATGGAATTATTGAGGAATTAGTTGAATAAATCATTACAGTCTCTAAAGGTTTCTCTGGCGCCTACACAATTTTGAATCAGAGTTCACTGCAAGCAAAATAAGAAATAAATATATTTTAGAGACCGTTCATCAAAATTAGGGACTTTTTAGAGACTTGCATTAAAATAAAGACCAAGTCTCCAAAAAAAAGCCTACTATCAGCCCGAACATTGATAAATTGATTGTTTCGACATGTTACATTTAAAGTTGTTTGAATTACAGATTACTTTCATGTTTTGGGAAGTCAATAAATCTTCATACCCGAAAATATCCTCACTGAACAGATCAAGGAGCGTTTTTGACGCGAAAATCCTTTGTCACGAACATATTCTACCATGAATTATTTCCGAAATTTTTCCTGATTGTCATCGAAATTCCCTAACAATTCCAGGTTTTTCCAGGCAGTAGACACCCTGCCTTTAGAAATTACTCAACGGATTCCTCCAATGATTTCTTGAGTCCAGCAGAAATTATTTGAGAAATTTTCCTAGGGAGTTCTCGAAGATGATTATGTTGTAGGAATGTCGCCAAAAAACTGTCAAGAACACGTTTAAAGAAGTTATAGAAGAAATCCCTGGAAATTCAGGAAAGTATTGTTAAACAAATCCTCTAGAAATCTCTGATGAAACTTCTGTTAAAAATTCACAATGAACTCTTGTGACGATCTCTGAAAAACTTCCTAACTTCTGAGGAAGTCTTGGAGGTATTTCAAGATGAATTGCTTGGAAAAGTTTCGAGCAGTTTCTGAGATAAACAGTAGCTGAATTAATGAAGAAATGGTTGGAGAAATAACTGAAAAAATCACCATATCATATCTATCACTTTGAAGATTTTCAGCATTTTTTCTTTCTATACAAATTGTATATGAGCCACAAACAAACAAGCCAAACTTCTACGATTTATTGTTTTTTTCTTCAGTTAGATGGAAAAATCAACTAAAAACACCTACTAAAAATTTAAAACAGTAGAATTTTACAGTTATTTAATTCAAACTCGCAAAAAGGTCACTTACACCCATTTGCGTTTGGAACGCTCAATTGGAATTGGTGAAAAAGAGCACTGAAATCCTGGAATAAAATTTTGAAAAAACATTCATAGTTTACCCCACTGAAATTGTTAGGTATTTCGAATCAGATTTCAAGGATAGGGAAAATGTAACTTTAAACATCATTTTGGTTAATAAAAAAGAGATACTTTAGAGGCTCGCATTGAAATAGAGACCAAGCCTCTAAAAAGGGCCTGCTACCAGCCCTGTAGTGCTATGAAGTAGAAAAGGAGTTCAGTACCCGAGCAGGAAAGCATAACTAGCAACTATCTACAGCACAGATTCAGCGCAAAGCCATCTCCTAGAATAGCAACTGGAAAATTCGGTTGAAAGAATAATGGAAAAATATCTAGAGGAGATCCTAAGACAGTGTTTGTGAAAAAATTCAAAGTAATTGCTGAACAAATAACGATACAGTGCATGACAATTTTCTGGAGCCAATTTTGGAGAATTTTTTCAATATATCGATGGAAGAATATCTGAGAGAACTGATAGAGGAGATCCTTGTAGAATTACCTAGAAGAATTCAAGATGAAATTTTTGGAGAAACCACTAGGTTAATTCCTGAAACTTTTCAACGAGAAATCTGAGATGATTTTTTTGCCTTTTAGTTGCAAAATCTCGTAACAGTCTCTAAAGGTTGCTCTAGAGCCTACATAATTTTACATCAGAATTCATTGCAAGCAAGATATGGGAAAAGAATAAAACTTTAGAGACCATTTTGGTTAAAAAATAAAGACTTCAGAGACCCATTTTCAGAGACTTGCATTAAAATAAAGACCTAATCTTTAAAAAAAGAGCTGCTACCAGCGCTAAAATTGATAAATTGATTGTTTCGATGTATTAAATTGAAAATTGTTTATATTACAGATTACTTTCCCAAAATCAGTTTTCCAGTTTTTCAAATATCGAATAATTTTGAAAATCTTGCATGAAGGGTTGGCGAATCCATTACTGATCAAATATTATTCCTAAAATAAAATCATGTCTTGGGAAACCGAACAGCTCAAGAAGCGTTTCGATAGCGGCGCAGCCCAAATTTTTCGTTGGTTTCGACGTGAAAATCCTTTGTTATAAACATATTCTACCATGAGTTACCGCCTCAAAAAAAATCCCTGATTGTTAGCGAAATTCCCTGAGAATTCCAGGTTTTATCCATGTTTAACCAAATTCCCTGGCAATTGCAAGTTTTCCAGGTTTTTCCAGGTAGTAGACATCCTGTTTGATGGATTTCTTTGGGCAACTTCAATAGATGTCTGGAGATGATTCTATCCCATTACCCCGAATTCTCTTTCCTCGAATTTACAATTATCTTGACATGATAACATTGCAATACATTGATCACATTCCCCATGATTACTCAGAAATAAAAATAGTCACAGAATTACTAAAGTTTATGCATTAATGACTATTTTCTATCTGCCTCTCTTTTATTCTGTTGGGAATTTCTACACTAAATGTCATTTCGCCTGGGTTGAAGCTTAGCGATGCTTCAACCCAGGCGAATTGACAAATAGGAATAAAATTCCCTGCAGAATGAAAGAGAGGCAGATAGAAAATAGTCATAAATTACTAAAATTTAGTCATTCTGTGACTACCGTAAAATGGGGCGAATAGAAACATTCTCCGACATGTTTGAATGTGTACAACTTAAACCGTGTAGATAAAAAACATTTTTATTACTCTCAAATATGGGTCCCGTCTTCCTTAGTTGAGACCCCAATTGCCGTTAAAAAAAAAATTATTTCCTACAAATATTTTTGAAAATGTGGTATGTTTCTATTCACCCCGCAATGGGGCGAATAGAAACACTGTTCAGTAAATATCAATACTTTTTTCATTTAAATAGAAATATCATAAAAAAAAAACACCTAGTGAAGAAAAAAATTGAAATTATTAAAAACAATTTCAATTTTTGATCATGTTGCAAATTGTAAAAAATGGCGGAAGTTTCAAGCTATCAAAAATTGTTGAGATTTCACTATTTTCTTCTTATTTTGTTTAAGCAAAATGTAGCAAAATTTATGATTTGAAAATAGTCTGTCGATACTCTGTTACTATTGATTTAATAGAAAAAATATATTTCAGTAGGTTTTTTAAGTTTATCTTTACATAATAGACCTATTTCTACCTGTAGGTCACTTTGTTTCTATTCGCCCCACTTTTTCTATTCACCCCGTTTTACGGTACCCGTGTTTCTGAGTGATACTGAAATTCGGGGTAAAGTAATTCGGGCTTTCAGGTCGTTCGGGGATATGAAATTCGGGGCAACGGCATTAGGGTTAATGACATTCGAGGTAATGGGGTAAAATCATAGTTCAGGATAATTCTTCGTTATTAAGGATATTATTTTCAAGAACAATTATTTTCCGGGGTCCGTGGAATGTTATAAAAATCTTAAGGGGTCGCAGTTTCAAAAAGGTTGGGAACCACTGGTCTATAGATACCATATTTTGACACCATAATTAGCTATTGTTTAGCAGTCCAGCTATTGTCCTTGTCCACAACTAAATTTGATATTATTATGTTATTAAAAAAATTGTTTAAACATTTTCAAAAATATCTCAGTGAGGTATTGGAAAGCACTGCTTGACTGTAAAATTTCACATAACTATAGAAAAATTCATCTGTATTATCTAGGTATCTAGGGGCCCAGATAGCCGTAGCGGTAAACGCGCAGCTATTCAGCAAGACCAAGCTGAAGGTCGTGGGTTCGAATCCCACAAGCCGAGGATCTTTCCAGGTTGGAAATTTTCTCGACTTCCCAGGGCATAGAGCATCTTCGTACCTGCCACACGATATACGCATACAAAAATGGTCATTGGCATAGTAAGCTCTCAGTTATAACTGTGGAAGTGCTCATAAGAACACTAAGCTGAGAAGCAGGCTTTGTCCCAGTGGGGACGTAACGCCAAAAAGAAGAAGAAGAAGGTATTGCAATCCCTGATCGTAATTCTTGATTTGGTACTCTTAGAATATACATGAGATATTATTTGGCTCTTTAAAACCTCATCCAGGTGGAAAGGATTGGAAATTATCTGGTATGGAATACCTTAGTTTAGTATTCTAGAGCAATTTTCTTTTGCTTTGGTAATACAATGAACTTTTTTGATCCTAAATCTGTTCTTAAATAAATCGTTAGACGTTTTTTTTGCACAAAACTGCTAGAAGCAAAACCAGTGACGGACCAGCATATCTAGAATCTACAGTTAAGAAGGTGTAACAACGACCGAAAAAGGAAACTGTCAGAGCTACTCAAATAGGTTGGCGGATGATGTGTGGTTTTCGTGCTATTTGCAGCTCACCAACAAAGACGTGAAAAGGTATGATAAGGCACGGTTGGTTCCGTCGTCTAATTTTATCTCTATCAGCAGCAACAGCAGCCCAAACCGCAATTGGATGCGATGATGGAATTGGATTATCCGCTTGCTTTCGATTCCGGTGCGGGAATATGTTGGACTGGAAATAGAACTTTCTACGGAGTGTGCGATTGAGGAATATGCTCGATGGGTGTGCAAATAGGCTGAGCTCTCGAATGATTTGAGCAAACAGCCCCGTGCTCAGAAGTAGGTACCTTATAGGATTCAAGAGAATGTTGAGTTACAATTCATAGTCATGTAAAAGTTAGATGAAACATAAAAATAATATTGTACAAATTTATACATACAGATAGTAAACCTGCTATCAAAAGTTGCAGTGTTTGATTATCTTTCTGACTTTCCGACTCATAATCATTATCAAAGGAAAATTCCCATCAAAACTTTAAACGTCAGATGGGTTATATACTTATTCTACACCTCTGGGCAAACATTGTATACCATAGTTTTGGACGTATACCGCAATTTTGAACATGCGAGTATATAAACTAGGAAGAGATCGATTACACATTTTAACCCAACTTATCATTGATTGTACATTTCAATTAACTCGATAAGACTTGTCTAGACTACCTTTATATCCCTTCTACCATTTGTCCATTCGGTCAAATGCCTTTCGACCATATCTCACTAGACCCATGCAGACTCAAGCAAACGACGGAACTCACCTCATGCTTGGAGAAGGCTCCCGGACCGGCCCCGATGGCCGACGACGAACCGTAGTGTCGCCCGGACGACGAGCGCCCATTGTAGATCGGCCGATTATCCGTGGGTTTCACAAAGTTTGCATTGCTACTGCTGTTGCTACCCCCGGTACTATTTACACTGGCACCAACGGCGGCACTGTTGCTACTATTACTACTACTGCTATTGCTATTGGTTTTTGGCGGAAGCGTTCGATAGTACTGTTGCTGTTGTTGTTGTTGCGAGGTCATCGACACGGTCGACGGCGCCGGAAAGCTCACGTTACTTCCACCGGCCAGAAGGCTGATACTGTTGGTGAGGCTATTTGGCATCGGCATCGGAGGAGCGTTGGACCGCGGGGTGGCCGGACTGGCCGCGATTCCGACCACGTTGTCCAGAATGTGCTTCCGGGCGTACTCGAAGTTTCCGAGCTTCGATTGGATCTGCATGTCCATGTCGGATGGACTGAGCTGTTGTTGGGGGGCGAGGAGAAAGAGAGAAACCAGAGATTAGTATTGCAAAAAGAAAATAAGATACAAGTTGCAAGTTTATCGCCGCAATAATCTGAGTAAGTCATCTGGTTTCACAGCTGGGTAAGCACGCTTTCTGCTGAAAGTCAATACACAAGTGAACAAACACAGACACGCTCTTATACGGATACCTTCACATCTAACACATCAGCAGCAGCGGTAGCCCATAGTGTGTGGGAATTACTCGGGTTTTCAAGATCAATTAAATTTTCAATCATCCGCCACCAATGCACTAAGGACTGTTTTGCGAATGTAGCTGGCCAAAAGCTATTTTTTTAAATTCGCTCAGATTTTGAAATGATGACACCTAAACAGTTCTGGAATAATGACTTATACTCAGTTTTTCTGTACTCAAATCTATGTAAACACTGCCTCACCTCAAAACCAGGGTTTTAAAAAATAGAATTTGAAAAATAATAATCTGATTTTTTATCTGTAGTGCATTCATTAGATTCCAACTTTTTCCAAAAAGTTTCAGATGTTCAAAGACAAATGTAAGTAATCGAGAGATTTTTTGTTTTATTTATGAAACTGTAAGCTTTTGTAGTTGGTGTGTTCTGCAAATTTGTGTAACTTCCAAAAGTGAAAAACTTGCTAACCAACATCAATATATCGTTTTTGAATTGAATTAAAGAACCTCTTGATTACTTTTTTGTATATGTAGTTTTATGAGATGTGAATACCAAGAAAAAATATCTCTTTCCATGATTATTTGTTCACTTTTAATTGATTGCAAATCAATAAAATGACCAATTCGCTAGAGCCATTTCAGAGTTATGATGTTTCATTTAAATTTTGTAATCACTTTAGTCGAATTTTCGGAAATCTTACATATTATTGTTAGTTTATCATATTTTTAGTCGACTGATCTAATTTGCGTTGTTTTTCTAAAAAGTTAGAAATTTTTACCTTCTCGAAACGAAGACTGGTAAAATATTATTTTTTTATGGATTGCGATTAGAATAAAATATGAAAAATATAATTTCAATACCCTCAAATATCTCATAAGAATCGCTAATACTAAACAAACGGAAATAGCATTACCATTTTTGTTTTAAAATGACAAATCGGAGTGCCACCGATATCAAAATGAAGACTTCAATTTTTATTTGCCAACTACAAACCAAGAAAATACATAAGATCCCGAATTTTGAAAATATCCATAGCAACAATTGTCTATAGTTGGTGTGACGGAATTTATGAACGACCACTGTTGTCTATGAACATAAATGGGTGCCAAAACTGTCTCGAAATACTTTTAGCCAGCTAACTTACCCAAATACCTCTTAGTGCGATGTGTTGTTGCTGCTCTTATGCCGGTAGGTAACTACTGCCGTTGCCATATTTTATTGCATTATCATTTTTATATGGCCAATTATAATCGCTACATGTGTGTACTCTCTCGTAATAAATTGAATAGGGATGAGAGCGGCACGATGCAGAGGCAGAGCAGAGCGAACCGACGAACGAAACTGGGGTGACGAGGGGTTTACCCCAGGGCTGATTGCGACTGAGTATCTTTAAAAAATGAACTTTGGAGACCTCATTTTGAAAGATAAAACTGCTTTTGAAAATTCCGAAATCAATTCCGATTTAGTATTGACTCGTTTATTCAGCTTCATTGAATTCTGAGATGATTGTGACTTTCACTTTCATCGGAATACGATGGCGCAGAATGGGCCAAAAGCATGTTAAAGCGAACCATATGTGTCTCCTAAATCGATTCACTAGTTGCGAACAGTACATTGGACATCTTGCTTGTCGCAGGGTTGGTAGCGACTGAGTGCCTAAAATGCAAGAGCTTAAGAAATTACATGCCCGATAAAAGTTTGATCTGTGATAGACTTAAGTGGAAAATACTATTTTTTTGATAATTTACCTGAAGATTCCTCAGAGAATCCAAATATACAATTCTCAAAAGCCAATCCTAATAATTTCTTTGAGTGATTTTAGTTATTTATTTCAATTAGTTATGTTCGATTTGTCCAGAAGTTTCATCAACATGATTTTAGACATCTACTTTCCTTTAGATATTACTTAAAAGATACCTTTACAGGGCTGGTAGCTGTCAGACAGCAAAATAATAGTAACTTTAGTGACTAAAATGATCAAATCAACTAACTATAAGTGAAAATACGTTCTATGTGGATATTGACCAATCTACATATTCAGCCATTCCATGAACAACCGATCTAGTGGATCACCGAATTCCGTGAAAATTTGCTACTTTGTTCCTTATCCGAAACAAGGATACACGTGTTTTTGGATTTTTTTTTTATTAGGGTGACCATTTCCGAAATAGGGTGACCAAAAAACGCGACTTTGCAAAGTTCCTCCCACCGAGATTTCTCGATGGTTTTCAGTAGGATTTTTTCAGTAGGTGATTTTTTGTTAATTGATGAGGCATACCATGAACCCATCATCTACAGAATTTCATCTGAATCGAATAGGCGATAGCTAAGAAATTGCGGTGGGCGAAAAGTGAGTGGCAGCGTTTTATAGGAGACCTACCCGTATATTACTCATGACCAGGGGTTGAACTCTGAGAATATTGAGAGTATCTCTCACTTATCGCTCTCTGTATCAATCATAAGAGTCTGTTTATCGTCTGCTACAGTTCTGAATATAAGGGGGATAAGAGTGCATGATGAAGCCCATCTAAATAAGCCCTAAACCTGAAGGCACTATCGCTATAGATGTTCAGGGATTGTTTATCATTCCAGTCAAGTAAAACACCTATCTTCAATGGAAAAAAGCGAAAAAAAAATGGTTTCTATCATCTCTCTCTTTGGGGCTCTCCTTCGCTGCTGCTATTTATCAAGCTTGTTGCAACTAGCGAAAGATTGCCGATCAGACAGATGCGATGTTTTTCTTCGCTTGCTTTGATCGCGCTTCGAAATCAATTGAGAACGAATTCTGCAATGCTTGCTCATTACATTACCAAAAGTATCATTACGTTGCGTTGCGTGGTAACAGAGTATTTCGTAGATTGCATATTGAAAACTGTCATGTTTTTTACTTTACACCTCTTATTCCTACTGCTTATGGAAAATTATTTGGGAAGGAATAGCTGACCATTCGAAAGTCAGAGATGAAAAGACATGACAATTGCCATTGCCGGCCACACCCATATTATCCGTTACGAGGAAAGGAAAGGATAATGATGAGAAGTATGACATCTACTTGAAGAGAAGCCAGCGACTAACCGACGCCCTCATAGATGTCAAGGACTTGGATTATGGGAAGGGTAATAGTCTAGGATTCACTATAAGCGAGTGATGCGACCGGATTTAAAATCAGTGTATGTATAATTAAGTGTGTACAGATATTTCCACCTTGTGTCCTGTCCTAGCTAATCAGCTTTGGTTTAAACGCCATTACTTACTCTTTGGAACGAGAAGATAAATGGAGCCTACCATATGATACACAAATAACCTAGATTACATTGAAAATAAGCAGTTTAATTGGAACAAACTCACCAAATCCGTTCAGGAGATCCAATCGTTTTTCTTGGAAAATAAAATGCACATCCTTCACAATTAACAGCACGGATCCATAAACCATCCTTTACGACAAAAAATATGTGCACTAAGCAGCGCCTAAAACAGATATGCGTCACCATTTTTTTTTCTGAAACACATTTTCACAAACGAAAAAATAAACAGCTTTCCGGGAGGCGTAGTACCGGATCAAACACCAAGAATAAATCTATCACGCATAACGCCACAAAGGCGTCAAAGAATTTTGAATCCTCGTAAAACCAAACCAACAGAAAAACCGAAACGCAGCTGCCCGCGCACACGGCTTGCTGCGATGCTTCGACATTACGACAAGTATTATTGCTCGATTTACTGTATGTAAACTGTAAGTAGCTGATTCAGGCGTTTGCCCAAAGTTTCCTTCAGACTTTACTACGAAGATATCATCGACGGTTCATTGAAACTAGTCAAAAAGACCATCAGAAATGTCTTCAGGAAAATCATCCAAAGATTCTTCCACAAACTTTTCAAGAAAATCAAAAGTCCAGGAATCCATCCAGTGATACTTCTATCGATTTTGCAAGGATGTTATACAAGATATTCGGTTAAGACATCCTAATATTGACTCGCTTATTAAGCTGAGTTCTGAAATGTTTGTGACTTTCACTTGTTTAGTGTTCTTTAAAAATGACACGCTTCAAAAATTTCATTTAAAACTACTTTTTTTTGACCTAAAAGTGCTATCACGATGCATGGCCGATTGGTAGTAAACAAAATTACCTTTTTGAGACAAAATTTCATTAAATTAAAAATGGCATTTTTAAATCAACTTTAAATTTTGCAAATCTTGATGATAATAAATCTTCGAGCTGTTTAGTAGAATACCTATAAGTAGTTGAAAAACCCGAATTTAGTACTATACCATTTAATTCCACTAGTATCCTTTGACAGATACGCGTATTTTGACCTCAACTGTAAGGCCGTCTTCAGTGTCGTGTACTAGACTCGACTTGAAGAAAACCATCATATGCACACATTATATATTAACACTAGGTATAAACGTATTTCCCTACCCATTTTTAAAACTTAAAATTTATGAGCTTTACATTCCCTCCCTCTTTTGTTGAAACTTTAAATGCTGAAAGGTACATCACGAGAACGATCAGTAGGTACCAAGTTGAATAGCCATGTATTGCCGTTGCCGTTGTCTCTGTTCAGTAGCGTCGTAGGTACCTGTTTGCAAATTTCCAGACTCTCCGCCACATCCAGTTTCCAAGTAGAAGAAACGTTTCTCAAAATTTTGATATCGGCCGTCGTAATTGTATGTCCTTCTGAAAAGATATGTTCTGCCACCTTAGATTTGAAATCGTATGTCATCCCCTTGTCGATCGTCTTCTGAGCTTTTCCTATTTCCGCTAAGTGTTCCTTGAATCTAACCTCGAGAGATCGCTTTGTTTGACCAACGTAGACCTTGCTGCAGTGGGAGTAGCTGATTTTGTAAACACGATCGAATCCGAAATTCCTTAGCTTTGGGCGGAGCTGTTTGCTGATGTGTACGTCGTATGGGATGGAGACTCTCTTCATGGGTTCGGTGAAGGAACTCCGACAAACTACCGGGCCCCTGAGAAAGCATTATCTAGACAAATTGTTGGAAAAACTATTACACGCTATTTTGGACAATATTCAACCGAATTATTTGGAAGAATTTCTGTAAAACATCGGGAGGAATACCTGTAAAAATTTGTATGAAATAAATGGAGAAATTACTGGAACAATTTCAATAGCATTTCCTGATAGCAAGCCAAAATAAACTTTTTGAACAATTCTTTGAGAATTTACTCGTGAAACATCTTGAGAAATTTTTGAAAGATTTTAATGGAGTGCTGAGCAGTAGTTTTTTTTCGAAACATTTAATTGAAAATTATTCTATGAATATCTTCTATCATTAAGTAGAAATGGCTGCAGAAAAATTCTGAAAATTTTCTTGTAGCCAACCCGGAAGGAATTTGTCAAAACTTCATTAGAATCCATGGAAAACTATTTGACAATTGGTCGATGGAATCGCTACAATTTTATTGCAATCGACAGATCCTACAAATAAAATATCTCGCTGAGAAATTGCACCGTTATGGACTTTATTTATTTATTACGCAAAACATTGAAGCGTTACATTGAATGTAAAATTCACAAAAACTGTTGATCAGTTAAGAAGGTGTCAAAAATTGATTTGATTGAAATTTTAGAAAAACTTCTTTGAGTTTATTTTTTCTACCAAATGTCATTTAAGAATTACAAAAAATGAGTTTAGAGACAGGTTTACTTAAAAAGAGGCTTTAATGACCTTCTATTGAAAATAGAGGGTAGTTAGAATCATGCGTTACAGTAGGGACTAAATCTGGAAAATATGACCTACCAGCCCTGGGGCCTTCCTTAGCCGAGTGGTTAGAGTCCGCGGCTACAAAGCAAAGCCATGTTGAAGGTATCTGGGTTCGACTCCAGGTCGATCCAGGATCTTTTCGTAATGGAAATTTCCTTGACTTCCCTGGGCATAGAGTATCATCGTACAAGCCACACGATACACGAATGCGAAAATGGCAACTTTGGCAAAGAAAGCTCTCAGTTAATCACTGTGGAAGTGCTCACAAGAACACTAAGCAGAGAAGCTCTGTCCCAGTGAGGACGTAATGCCAAGAAGAAGAAGAACCTACCAAGCCCTATTATAGAAATTAGAACCAGTAAAGTTCAATGAAGTTCCAAACACTAATTGATCGAAAACTAGATTTGAAGTTTGCCTTCAAACATTGTCGACTCTACCAGGTGGAGTGAATTTTAGCAAAAATCAACTCGAATTAATTGCCATAAATTCATCGGTCTCCTTCAGAGCACACGGAAGCCACCCCATATAGAGATCGGATCCACCTCGGAGGTTGCTTTCAACATAGACCAGTTTGGCACACGAGAAAAACATGAAGCACAAGCGCAACCAACGCGGCTATAAGATAGCCGGCATCTGGGCTCTGGTAGTTTTTCTGGCTTTTCCAGAGTATAAAAGGAAGTGTTTGTGGCTGTTTTTTGTTCATATTGATCTAATAAAACTGTCAGTCGCATCGTTCGTGTGAAAGGATATAATAGCTAGAGGTGCATCATAATATCACATCAAAGCCACTAGCAGGCTTTGCTAGCTGCAAAGTAGCGACCTAGAATACCACGCGAGAGAAAAGATGAACGGACCAATTAGTTGTTGTGATTTTTGTTAGTTCCATTATAAGTGTCATTTCAAAAATTAAATTCATTTCTTTTATCTAGGTGTTCGGTGTTGGGCAACACTATCATCCTAATTTGGTAAAACTTAAGCATTTATTAACATTTTGTTAAAAACATATTACATTTCATTTGCCGTAGCAGTTCAGAATTTTCACAGGTAAGTTGATTAAACCTGCTTATAAGAGAAAAACACGTTTTCAAATAACTTAACCTGATCAATATATAACGCAATTATCGTGACAATAATATATTTTTGTCCAAAATTATTTTTATTCTTTTTTTTTTTTCAACATTTGTTTAACTCATACCTAGTAGGGAGAAAGCTTCAGTTTCATTTTCAAAATTTTATTTTGAATCTTCTACAGAGCTTTCTTCTTGGTATTACAACAGCTAGTCCATATTGGTACTGCATACAATATGGCCTTCATGAAGATTTATTTGAGTATCAAATGCTTGTTCTTAAGACAAAGTTTTTATTTTCTGTTGATAGGTGGATACAGACATTTCATATATTTGTTGCATATGGTTTGAATGCCCCAAAAATGCTTTTGAAAGATAAATTTTTACCTCGCATGAGCACCAGATACTTAACTTCATAGGACCAATTTAATGGAACCTCTGTTATCGTGACAACATGTCTACTTGAAGCTTAAGGTTTATGTGGGAACATAATAAGTTGAGTTTTGGAAGCATTAAGAGGAATCTTCCATTTTTGCAAGTATGAAGAAAAATATCAAAACTTTTATGCAATCTACTACAGATGACACACAGGCTTCGTCCTTTGGCGGAGAGGCCTGTGTGATTTGCTAACAAGATTTTTGACATCCCTGAGGTAACACAGGTAAGTCAGGTGTGAATTTAGATGGTTCGATGTTTTTTTTTCTGTGCAGGAATTAAGGAATAAAAAAAGTTAAAAACTACTCCAGAGATTCCTGCAAGAAGTCCTCAATAATTATTTAAAAAATTTCTCGAGGGAGCCCTTAAGAAGTAATGCATTTTTTATTCAGAGATTTATTTAGAAACTATTGAACATTATATCACTGAAACCAGAATACGCTGGCCCTCCGCCAGACCAGCTTTTTCCGTGCAGATAAAGTAATTTCCCAACTGTTGCCCTCGTAACATTCATAACCGTCCACTTGTAGTTCTTATTATTTCATACAAAAGACCATCATCACCGCCGCCGTCTTCGTGGCCATTGTCATCACCATCATCACCTTCTCAGTGTGCTCCATCCACCAAAGGACAGCTCAATCTGCTACACTTGGCCAAACCCCAACACACATACATACACCACACATATAAACGAACGACAAACAGCAGCAGCATCCTTTTCAACCGATTCTGTCCTTTCCCATTATCGTCGTCGATTCAATACGTCAGCAATTTGTGAACTGACCGTGCAATATTGTGTACTGTTTGAAGAGCTTTCCTCCCCACAGTACAATGGAATGGATGCTGCACCCTATTCGGTTCCCGATGGGGACATAACGGAAAGGGGGACGAACGGTCAGTGTCCTTTCTGGAGATTTCCCATTCAGAAACACACAACATCATGCTGTGATTGTAATTTACCTCTTGAAAGATGGAAATACGTTTGGAGGGGGTCACGTTCAGTTGAGGCACCTGTTCAGGCCCACCCCTAGCAAACAACAAAAGGAAGTTTTTGGATTCTCAACCGGGTCATGTTGTCCGAAGAAGCCGAACAATCGTAATTGAATACATATTGGTGAGCTCGTTTCATTTTGTTTTTATATTTCCTAATTTTCAAGTAAAAATATGTTTATGCATATTTGTTCCTTTGGTAGTTTTGGAACAGAAAACAAATCAAAATAAATGTGTAGTCTTCTTCTTCTTCTTATTGGTATTATATAAATTATATCAATTAAGAATGATAAGCTACTCTCTGGAAGTTTCTTGATGAGGATGTAGAAAACTTCATCATCGCCAGGAGCTTTCAAATTAAGTCGGATCAAGAGTTAAAGATCATCACCTATAATCACGGATTCGAATTTTATTTCACATTTTGGTATAGCAGTGTCCCTCGCTTCAACAGTAGAATTAGTTAAAGTTTCGAAAGCAATGTCAACATCAAGTTTTATTTGCAAAGAAATGCTAATATTAAGATTACTATCGATGTATGTTTCATATATATTCCAGTTGGCTCGAAAATAATTGAAAATTGAGCTGATAGCTTTATGTGTTTTTTGAAATGTAACAGGGACGTGATCAGAATCAAAATCAGCATGGGTAATCAGTTGGCTACAAAGATGAGAGTCGGTTACAACCAAATCAATCGTAGATGGGTTTCTAGAAGAGGAAAAACATGTAGGGCTATCAGGGTATTGAATTGAGAAATATCTTGAAGAGCAATCATCAAATAAAATTCTGCCGTTGGAATTACTTTGCAAATTATTCCATGGACTATGTTTGGCATTTAAGTCACCAATGACAATTTTTTTGTCTTGTTACGAGTCAATTTCCGCAAGTGAGTTTGATGCAATTTACTTGCTGTCCAGTGCATTGAAAATTCAAAAAGGCAGCTATGTTTACCAAGCTGTATGTCAGCAGAAACACCCAAAGTTTAAAAAAAAAAATGTTTTTAATGACAAAAAAAATGTTGATGTTTGAATAATGACAGCAACTCCACCACATGCTCCATCTTGTCGATCATTACGATAAACAAAAAACTTTGGATCTTATTTGATTTTGAATCCTGGATTCAAATAAGTTTCAGTAATAACTACGATATGTATGTTATTAGCTGTTAGAAAATTAAGAAAAATATTAGGCGATTCTAATGCAAGCATTCCAATATGAAACTATGTTTTTTTTTTCATTAATTTCATTTATTATTTCCAATAACTATTTCATTCGAAAGTACATAATTATTTTCTGAAAAGTATAATCGTGCCAAAATCCAGCAACATTTTGTTTAACTCTGACTTCAAAATTTATTGTTGGGCTTGAAACATGTAAGATTTATTTCAAATCAAGAAAGTTTTGAACGTCACATAATTTTGGATTTCACCGAACTCTAGTCACAAAGGTGTTTTTACACTAAACGAAATGAAAACTCACAAATCGCATTTACTCGCACAATCACTTTATTCTGAGCATAGACTCATAACAATAGCTCGGCTTCTGGTCTAGGCGACCGACGACCACGATGACGACGACGACGAATGGCAGTAAATTTTCCTACTCCTACACGTCCATTTAGCACGTAAATCCATCCGGGGGTCCGCATTGTTGATCCTTTTGTGCCCTTGGCCATTTCTTCGGAGAACTACCGGCAACGTGTCCTTACCTAACGTGCAACATGCATTCTCGGCGCGTACTCTTTCGCATACAGTGTTGGACGAAATATTTGCATCTTTTTCAATTTTCTGTAGAAAAAGTTCAACTTTAGAGGATTAGATCTGAACTGTTTATGAATCGATTGGAATGAAATTTACACAGTTCTTCAGACATAACTTGAGTGTCAACATTTATTTTAAAGTTATTTTTTTAATCACGAATTCAAAAGCAATAAAGTGACTTAAGTGATTTTTTTTGACAAATTTCAATAATTGACATTACCTGAAATAAACAAAAGAATAGTTTTATGGTATCTTCAGTAAAATTGAACATTTTTACCAGATAAACAAGTTTGTCGAATTCATTTTTTTTGTATTTCGAAATAAGTTGTTCATCTGCCTGTTTCTGTTCGGGATGAACAAATGCGACCAGCTTTCTGTGATTTTTTGTGGTATACTCGTGTCCTTTGTTTAGTGCATATCGTTCTACTCCATTACTATTGAGAAATAATGAAGTAGTCGTTTTTTATACAATTATCATACTTTAGAAAAAGATACCGCTTTATATACCTTTTGGAGAAAACAGTTTGTCACCATTAAACTCTCAAAAACGCGCCCCTTAATCAGGTTCAGCCATTTTGTTGGTTGAATGATATCGATTTTGAACATGCATCGGTACTCTAGTGTATCAAATTATTGCTTCTACTTATAAGGTTCAAAGTCGTAAGTTGTAAGCAAAGTTGTAACTGCGAACAGGCTCCATCGCATTAGACATTTTGATTCCTTGAAATAAGAAGCTTATTTTAGAAGGTAGGAGGTCTGCTATTCCACTGATTCGGAATCGTTTACCTCCTAGATATCTAAAAATAATCACTTGATTTCGAAAAGAACTTGTCTCATGAATTGAAACCATCCTCAGATACTGATTGAGTCATTTTTACACTTCGACCTCCTCATCATCTAGGACAAATAGGTCGGTACAATATGGTGGATCTTACCTCGTAACGTACCTCGAAAAGGTGATCTACCCGCGTTACGGCATGAAATTGTTCATACTTTTCAATCCAAATATTAATTTCAGTCAAGTTGTTATTACTTTTGAACTTGTGATTGCAAACATTACTCAAAAATATATGTTAAAATTCAAGATGTGTAAGATGTGCTGTGAAAATTTCATTATAAATTGTCTGAGATCTAACCCAGTGCCGTAAACACTCGACATATTTCGCGACGTTCAGCTTCCATGGTCAGAAGACAATTGATTTTTCTACACTCATTTGCTACCGTCACCTCTCACACACAGCACGACCGGTAGAATGACAATCGCGAACACAAAAACGGTGGAATGAATATCATTTGACATGATGACATTTTCATAAACAACTAGGCTAGTTCAACCTTGGTTGTTATGTCGAATATTACAAACAGTAAAACCACGACCATCGTGGTCAGCTGCATTCATTTGACATTTTTTCGTACGTTCGTTTGATCGGTCGTGTTATGAATGCTGAAGGCAAAGGCCGTAGAATGTCAGCGGAAACGTGTCGACTACCATGATTGCTAACAACACTGATCTAGCCTACCAAAATAGACAAATTTGTATTAAAAAACGAAAAAGTTACAAATGTATTGTCCAATACTGTACACTGTCATCGAGGTCGGTCGACGACAACCGGGACTACAAAGAATCGAGGCGGCGAACGCGGAGGAAGGGAATCCAGGACTCAATGGGCTGGGGCAAATAGTTCATTGGAATAAGTGTAGAGAATGGCTTGCGGTTCTGCCTGGGCTGCTGCAAGAGATCACCTTCTTCGGAAAGTAAGTTCACTCTTTCGCTTCGGTTCATCAGGTTCTTACTAAACTACTTGCAGTATGGCTATTGTCGTGGCGAAATTGAGAATAACAGTGCCTGGGAAAGGACGATGAAAGGACCCGACCTGGCATGTTGACTACTACTTATATGGGAGCGAAGGACTGACTGCAGCGGAATTAGCATTTGGTTCTGGTTCCACAAAGGAGGGTATTTACGTGCATCGAATGGAATGGTAAGTCCCCGTCGGCCAAGGTGCAGAAGGATTTTAAACTTTCTGTTTGGGATATACGATTCGATTTTCCTTAGTGAAGGTTCTATGTAACAATAAGAGATTTTCTACTTTCTAACTCTCTTCCGATTTTAACAGTGCTTTTGAGAAGTTTTTCACTATAGATTAAAATATAATGTCCTTGGCTAACGTTTCATACAAAAACAGTTATTGAATAAAGAGAAAGTAAACAAAGAGAGCCTCTGAATGTTGGATAGGTCATTTTGAAAAGTTACGCGAGATTTCCAATACAAAACGTAAATAAAAATAGCATTTTCAGACCGTTTTTTACTCAATTTATTTCACACGTGTATTACTTTTTTAATTTTCTTAAACGAAATTTTGGAAAGGACCTGTCATAGAAAAGGATTTTTATAATTTGAAAGTTTGTAACTCCAAAACGACATATTTCATTGAAATTTAGAACTAGATTTAAGCTTTCCCATGGAAAAATATAAAAAATCGAACGGTATGATTTGAAAAAATCGGCTCTATATAAAATCGAAAATAGATTTACCATGACTTTTCCTTCCACTGTATTTTTTGTAAGAGTAGGTGCTTGGAATTTACTAAAGACACTGACACGTTAATGCTTCCAATGGGCATTATGCCCTTTGAAGGAAGCACCACACTAAGGCAACGCCCAGTAGCACAGTCCGAAAACATTCCTCACGAAAAGTTTTCCGGCTTGCGGCGGGAATCGAACCCACACACTCTAGCACGATGCAGCTAAATGCCTGGTGACACTAACCGCACGGCTACGAAGCCCACAAAAAAAACTAAAACTTTTAAGTAGCCATCATTTCAATTAAATTCAACTTTTTTTGTTTTAATTTTAAGCCCTTTCTAAAACGTATTGTAAGACATTTATGAAAGTTTCATTCTATTTAGAAATGATAGCATAAAACGATTTGCGCTTAGAACTGGAAATGCTATCCAACTAACTTTCATCTAAAATACATTTTCAATTAGCAACTGCCAGCAGAAACGCAGCTCTGTTGAAATTCAATCATTCTGCAAGATTGATGGGTTCTAGAGCGCGCTTGGAAATTATGATTATGTTCGACATATTTTGTCAGATTTGAGGCACGATGCCAATTTAATTAACATAAATTGACAGACTAATTACTGTCAAGCAGCCACAATTACAGTTGGAATGTGAATTTATGTTACCTTCTGACTCCATCCTTTAAATCCTCACTGACAACAGCATATCCATAAGTTGTCAGCTTTAATCGATATCTGTTGCATTCTTTGCACATGAACACACATTGTTCCACTCCAAGTCCCATAGGAAACAAACCAACTCAACTCGGAAAGCATTTATTCGCCCTAGGATAGAATGTTTTATTGTAAAGGACCCTATAAAAGGGCGTAACTCTCTTTCCACCCGATTCCCACCAATCTACACAACGTTCGTCAATGTCCCTATTATGGATTCTATTCACAGTTCTCCCGTGCCAAGTGCCTCTTCTTACAGCGCCTTAAAAGACATTCCGGAACGAGCTCTTCGACGGCGACAACGACGACCATGTCCGGATCTGAACGGCATCTCCCCCCGTCAAGAACGCCCATCTTCGCTTCGGTTCTTATATGGTAGTGTTTCCTAACTGGTGGTAGCGGACCCTTCTATTACCTCTCAAATAAAATATTTTGTCACACTAATTTGAAAATTACGTCAAACTATTTTGAGAAATCTTTGGGAATTCTCGAAGAAATTTTTGGCCGACATGGATTCTATTCATCGACGAATTCAATACATGTTTCTTAATTCTTAAAGCCTTCAGCACATAGAACATAAATTGCTTGACGAATTTGAGAGGAAAAAAAATATCATCGTTTGCCATATTTTCAAAACCAGTTTTTTTTGCTATGCAATGATAAATTTTCATGAGGAGTTCTTTAAATTTGAACGAAAAAACTAGTTTTTAATTTTGATGATTGCTGATTATTGAATGATGAATTCTTGAACCTTAAGTCTTCTTTGAACTTTAACTATTTTCGAATTCTTGGCAGAACCCTCAAAAATATATGTGGCCACAGTTCGATTGATTATTGACACCGTTATATATCGATTGGTTTCTAGTTGAATCTTTTGTGAATTTGTTTTGGAATCCATACTAATTCTTGAGCAAACCTTATCGCAACGATCTTTTACTGTGAGTTTTTGTGGTAAAAGCGTTCAGGAAATTGGTTCTCCGAAATACACAATGATAATTCGAAAACTGTCTCAAATAACAGTTACTGAATTTCTAATAAACATTTTTCTGAAAATCATCCTTAAAATAATACAGTTATCAAAATCAAAATGTAAGATTTGTCTGAAGTTCAGTTACAAAAAAGTGATACTTTATACATAAATTTCAGACAAATCTTTTATTTTCACAAAACTTACATTTTAATTTTGACTACTGTTAGAGACAAATGTTGCTAGGGATCGCGAAACATTTTAAGAACTTTAAAAGGGATCGCAATGCTGAAAATACTGGGAACTACTGCTCTATGACATGGCAAGCAGAATTGCTGGCAAGTAGCAACTAAAAAGCAGCATCTTCCAGCGCTCACATAATGACTGCACTAGGATGGTAGTGTCCCATCAAGCATTATACGATGCGATGCGATGAGATTGCACATGAGGAGTAGTAATGTGTCACGAGTACTACAAATTTCCGAAGCCTTTTCACCACTGCACCACAACTGTATGTATTGAAGAAACGGAGAAAGTGGACGGAAACTAGGCGATGATCCCCGCCGTAAGGAACTGTTGACAAAAGAGGTGAAAAATTGTCGTACGCTTTCGGTTATGGGGTGGAGATCTTGTGAGCTTGAGCGCTGGCAATGATGGATGGAGTTGATAGCCGCCGATGATGCAGACGGCGATCAGGAAAATTGGAGAGCAAATGTGATAAAATATTAAACGTGAAGACACACTTGTTTGTCTGAGGGCATATCTTTTGATTAATTAAATCAACCGACTGGAACTTGAAGGTTCGCTCTCTTAACTCTTTTTCTATCTGACAATAGAAGCTTCCTTAGCTTATTTAGCAAATGCATAGCTATAATGCAAGGTCTGTACAATACAATTGGCAAGAAAAGTTTCTTGGTGACAACTTTGAACTATTGAAGCTTTTGGAAGTTCAAAAGCCTTTATAAGATATTTTAGAATATGACTGGTTATGCAGAGTGTCTTAAGGTGCAGGTGTCTGGTACAATTTTATGCCATTCGGGAAGTATTTCGTAACATCAATTCGATAAATCTAGTCATAAAATCAGAAAGTCTGCAAAGTTGCACTAACTCAATCGTAAATCTTCACAATATAAAAGAAGTCTATACTGCTTGTTACTGTCTTCAACACTTTCCTTAACCCTTTACAAGTAGTTTTCAAGACAAGTTGAACTCACAATATCCTTCTACTAAAACTTTTGGAGCGTATGATTACTTGAATTTTGTTGGTGCCACGTCTTTCAAGACATGACCTGCGCCACAATGTTACGTCAGCAAACTCGGTCCATGACAACTTGCCTTCAGTTTATCGGTCGTTCTATACGTCCAAGATCCTGTGCCATTTGGTTGAACCACCTTGCTTGTTGCGCTCCTCGTCGTCATGTACCGGCCACCGCCCAGGTAACCAAAAAGCATTCCAATAGGCCACGCAATAGACTTCTTACAGCATTTGATCTGCCTGTTGCCCTGTTCAAGCAGTTGGATTGCTTACCTGCCTTGAATCAGCATAAGGTTTGCCATTTAAAATCTTTTAGTTGTTAACAGGCATTTCCACTGCAAATGATATTTTCGTCATTCAGCAATAGAAATGCTCTTTTGTTGCTGTTCGAATGTAATGAAAAAGTGGCGCAGGTAGTATGTTACATGTTTGACATTATATTTCGTCTCGCTCACACCCGTGCCTTGTTTTGGCATTTGGTGGAGTCGATTACGGGTGAGGGAAAACATGTTTAAAGCAAAAAAATATCTATCGAGGCAGAAATCAGCTAGCCTGAAGGCGCCAATTTTTTTTTCAGGAGCTAGCTGGTACCACGATCAAAAATGTCGCTGGCTGATGTGGTATCTTCTTTCTGGCGTTACGTCCCAACTGGGACAGAGCCTGCTTCTCAGCTTAGTGTTCTTATGAGCACTTCTACGGTTATTAACTTAGAGTTTTCTGTGCCAATTGACCATTTTTGCATGTGTATATCGTGTGGCAGGTACAGAGCTGCCACATATACAGATTTATCTGTATTACACAGATTTTCTTATTCTGACACAGATTCAATTTGTATGGAACACAGATTTTTTTTCAACAATTTTTGTATGGACACAGATTTTTTTGTATGGGACACAGAATTTCTAACCTAATGGATACAGAATTTCTATCAAATCATCTGGCAGCTCTGGGCAGGTACGAAGATACCCTATGCCCTGGGAAACGAGAAAATTTCCTTTACGAAAAGATCCTCGACCGGTGGGATTCGAACCCACGACCCTCAGCTTGGTCTTGCTGAATGGCTGCGCGTTTACCGCTACGGCTATCTGGGCCCCTGGTATCTGCTATCTGGGCTGATGTGGTATTAGGGAATAAATATGATTTGACTTAATCTTGATTGTACCACTTGGAACTTGTTCCCGCATTAGCACCTAATAATCACAACATCGCATATCGAATATCAAAGATATTCGTTATCTGCTCAATAATTGAATGAACCTTTGGTCAGAACGTATCTTAATGAATGTCTAAAATCTGTGCTCGGAACTGCATCGTCTGTAGCATACATTGCAGCGTGAGACACTTCTATCAGCATCAGCAATCACCGGATCAGCAGTTCAATTCGCAATCAGCAATGAGAGGCAAAAAACATGCACCGCAACATTGAAAAGTATCCAATAAATTCCAACAACAACAACAGCGAGATGAGAGATACAAGGAGGAGGAGGTGGAAAACTTTTTTGTTTTGGTTTGCCCTTTCGGAGGCGTTACGCTTTTTTGACAGTAAAATGAAACGTTCCTGAAGGTATAGCACTGAAGCAGCCCGTTATTTCGCCAAAACCTGCTTTTGGGTAGCACACCATGCAGCTATACGGTCCATGAGCATCATATGGTCGGGGTTCTGCTAAACCGCACCAAGTGCCATTTTTTCCCTAATTGACTTTTTTACACCAGAGGACTCAAATAATCATTATCTTTCTACCATATAAATATCAAGTAATTTGAACAGTCCCTTGTAATCTTAGATCAAAAATTTTCTTTGGATGGACAAGAAAAACTGTAATTTTGTTCAGCCAGAGCGAACCATAAACCAACGCACGTCATCAGGGGAAATTCAATTTTCAGATATAAAGCTATATTTTTTCAACTTCCTTCTATATTTATACAATTTATCCATTCCAAGCAACTCATAGAAATAGAGGCCAGTGAAATTGGGCAGCAATTGATTGATTAAAATTAAATATTGCTCCGGTGGCGTTGATCTATTTTCTTTCAAATATTATCCAGCCACACCGCACTAAGTACTGTTTATCTGAAAATCACATTTTGACATGAAGTAAAGGCATTTACATGCAATAAATACTTGCATTAGCTTGTTATATAATATGTTTATCGAATCACACAGAAGCCGTTATAAAAAAAAAACGAATTAATTTTATCTGATACTGTGTAAACAACTCAGGTGGACTTGGTGCGCTTTAGTTGTTCTGAAAATGGCATTATCGCCATAAAAACCCGTCAGAAAAACTGCACATTACTTGATTCAAGTTTATCACCATTCCTTCAAGAAGTGAAGATGACCTAGTGGTAGCACACTAGATTACCACTCAGAAGGCAAGAGCTAGAATCCCGATGAAACTTTTTTTTCTGATGTTCTATCCGATGGTGATGGAAATCAAACAATTTTTAGATTCTGTGATTATTTTTATATTGCACAAAAACATCAGCAGGTCAATGTACATCTGAAAAGATGGTAATTCCTGGTGAACACTTCACGCATTGAATTTCGAACTTGATCAGCAAAGGTGCACCAAATGGGAGCAACTTGGTGCGCTTTGGCAGAGCGAATTCATGGTTTTCTTCGATCATTAGGACCTATGTATGAACACGTGAGAACCTTGATTCAATACATACGAACCCTTCCCATAAACACTTGTGACATGGATTCCAACATGCACGGTGATCATTTGTCTCCAATTTTACTTGTGTTGTTGAAAACTGTGAAACACATCCAGCCATACCGAACCAAGAACCATATTTTTCAATTTTTGTTCAGCCAGAGTGAACTGAGTGCTTCATATTGTTTAATGAAATCCAATTACATCGTTAATTTTTGATGATTTACTAGTATATTTAATCTCGGTGTACTTATTGAACACTGTTAATCGCATGTGAGCGATAAAAAAAATTAAAATTATCATCCGCGATAGACTAGTACATGAAGAAACTTTAAAGTAAAATATCTCGGAATAAAGATTTTGGCACTTGGTGCGGTTTAGCAGAACCCCGACCATATACACTGCCGTGTAGGCGTATATAATGCAGAATGGATGCTGTTTCAAGTGCTTATTGGGCGGCATCGTAGTGAACACCATTTCTGCGGGGTTGTTGTCTGGCATTCACACAACGTATCTTTCCAGCTTTGGCGAACTTCTGGACCTTAAGGACTGTTCATTTTATAAAATGGACACTTTGTTTATGCTATATCTTTTTTGTTTATTGATAAAATCGTAATCGGTTTTCTGTGCATCTTTCAACTATTATTCAAAAATGCTATGAAAATATAAGATCTTAGAAAATGCTTTTGGTTGAAGAACTAAATAGTTTTTCCAAAAACTCCTAAGAAAAGCTGTTCATCAAAGTTTAACATTATTTTTCGCAAAACAAAAATCCTAATTTTTATGAACAAATTGTATGTTTGTATCCTTTACTATTCCACTAAAGGTATACCTCAAAATAAAAATCAATTATCTCCCACCATTCTCTGACATTAGGTTACTTCAGTGATTTACATATTTATGGCCAAATTTGCGGATGCACCATCCTTTCACTCTCAGCAAAAGAGAAAAAAAAATAGTTTGGTTTACTAAAGAAACTATATTTGTAAAAACGAGAGCTAAATCGTGCGTTTAAAACACAGTCTTGTGTATAAATTTCACTGTTTATGATGGTTTTACTAAACAGTCTCATACTTTTAAAATCGTGTACGCATATTTATCGATCTACAGCAAATTGTAAATGGTTTTCTCAGAATATTTCAATTGGTAATCTCAGAATAACATATTATGAAAATAATATTTGGAAAATAAAATCGATTCTATTACAGCAGTGTTGCCAATTTTGATGATTGTCAATGTACTTTGAAAGTTCTTCTAAGAATAAAGCAATTGTGTTTATATTGCGCTTTGAATGAGGCGTGGGGACTGAATAAGTATCTCTATGAAGGCGTAAGTTATTTTTCACATTAATACTTTGTTAGGGCTTCCGTCAGGACGAACTTTTAATTAACAAAATCTACTCATATCAGTTCCCTTCATATTTAAAATAGTTTTCTCTAAAAAATATAAAGGAAACATGGTTTTATTATATCTGTATAATTGTTGTTCCAAATATAACTTGGTTTTTTCCATCAGGCTTCTGATTGATGATGCTTCCGAATGAAAATAAAAAATATAAGTTGTTGAATTTTCCAGCCAATTTCTAACAATCATTGATTTTGATAACGTAAAAAAAAACGACCGTTTCAATCGTTGTTCATTATTCGTGTGAAAATTAATTATTTTGGAGATGTTTTATTAGCACAACATTGTTCAATACTAGTCGAACGATGTGCAGAAACCCGATTGAAATTTCATTGATAAATTAGAAAGATACAGCATGTACAAGGTGTCCACTTTATAAAATGAACAGTCCTTAGGTAACGCAACCCTACGCTCGTGGTTCATTCTAATGCGTCGTTTTCACATACTCCGCCACATATCGTTCTAAGTACACATCCTTCAGGAACTCCTTTTCGAGCATTGTTCACGTCTCATGCCTGTAGAGGATTACCGGTCTTATCAACGTCTTGTACATGGTATACTTAGTACGAGGGTGTAGTTTACCAAACCGCAAGGTCTTGTGGAGTCTGTAGTAAACACAACTTCCGGCAATAATATGTCTTCAAATTTCTCTGCTGCAGTTGTTGCCAATGCTCCCAGATACACAAATTCATGCATCACATCAAACTTATCTCCACGGATCGTCACACTTCTGCCATTGTGAGCTCTTTTGCGCTTGGTTGCTCCAGCCAACAGCTACTTGGCCTTCCACGTATTCACCCTCAACACAACTTTCCTGCTTCACGTTTCAGCATGGTATACTGCTCAGCAACCACCTTGAACGTTCTTCCGACACGTCAGCGAAACAAACGAATTAGCTACATTCTTTCGGTAGCTTTTCTGAATCCTAGATCTTAACTATCAAACGGTGCAGTTAAGTAGCCAACATGTTCGGGTCCATTTCAATAGGTTTCTTTCCCACCTGTTTTGTTGCTCTAGAGCTTTTAGGAGCATCCTTAACGTCACATAATGTAGAAGTTCTCATGCCTCTCTCATCCACTGTACCAATGAAGCTATTTCTTGTGATGCCTTGTTGTACCGCCTTTGTACCATTCAGGTGTTCATCGTAGTGCTGCTTCCACTTTACAATCATCTCACATTTATCAGTCAAGATACCTCCATCCTTATCCAGGAACATTTCGACTCGAGGCACAAAGCCTTCGTGGGATGCATTGAGTTTCTTGTAGAATATACGCGTTTATTGAGAACGATACAGCTGTTCCATCTCTTCGCACTCCAATTCTTCCAGGTGGCGTTTTTTCAACCCGGAATAGATGGGTTTGCTGTCTATGCTTCTGTTTGCGTCGTTTCACATTTTGACGGGCACTAGACAACAGTATCATCTTGTGATGCACTCTACACGTCCAAAACCGTTTGACACTCCTCGTCTTACTAACGATTCCGTCAATCTCTTTCCACGAACCCAATGGTACCTTCTAATGCGTTGTTAATGGCAACTTTGACACTACTCCAGTTGTCCTCAAGATGGGCTTCAGTGAGCTCTCCTTCATCCGGCAAAGTTTCTTCGTAGTTGCGACGGGTAGCTTGAGTCATTCTTAATTGTACCGTGGTGCGCATCGGTATCGAATGTTGTTCACAACGGAGTCGTTGGCGCACTTTAAGCATCACAAAGTATAGCTCAGAATCGATGTTTGCGCCATGATAGGTCCTGATCCTGACGCCATGATAATATCCGCGAAGTATCAATCATCGAACAAAATGTAGTCGATTTGTGATTCAGTCCGTTGGAAGTACCTGGAGAATTTGTGGTTCAGTCTGTTGAAAGTACCGATATATAGGGCTGTGTTTAATACCTACTACGTATGGCTATGATATTGCAGGCAGCGAATCTACTACGGCAGTTTCAATTCGTAAGCTGGTAAGCGCAATAACACCACGATCTCCTAAAAGGCTGAAATAGCCGTAGTGGCAGACGCGCAATTGTTCTTGTTTGAGGGTCATCTGGAGGGAGGAGTCTCTGGAAGAGAAGCTTTCCAGCCTCTTGAAGAGAAGCTTTCCAGCCTCTGGAAGAGGAGCTTACCAGCCTCTGGAGGAGAAGCTTTCCAACCCTTAGAAAAGAAGCTTTCCAGCTTGTGGAAGAGAAACATACAATATTCTGGAAGAGAAACTTTCCACGCTCCGGAAGAGAAACTTTCCAACTTCTGGAAGAGATGCTTTCCAGCCTCTGGAAGAGAAGCATTCCAGCCTCTAGAATAGAAGCTTTCCAGCCTCTGGAAGTGAAGCTTTCCATATTCTGGAAGAGAAGCATATCAGCCTTTGGAAAAGAAGTTTTCCAACTTCTGGAAGAGATGCTTTCCAGCCTCTTGAATAGAAGCTTCGCCGCCTCTGAAAGAGAAGTTTGCCAGCCTGTGAAAGAGAAGCTTTTGAACCTCTATCAGAGAATCTTTCCAGTCTCTGGGAGAGAAGTTTTCTAGCTTCTGGAAGAGAAGCTTTCCAGCTCCTGGAATAGAAGCTTTCCAGCCTCTGGAAGAGAAGTTTTCTGACTTCTGGAAGAGATGCTTTCTAGCCTCTGGAAGAAAAGCTTTCCAGCCTCTGGAAGAAAAGCTTTCTAGCCTCTGGATGAGAAGCTTTCCAACCCTTAGTAGAAAAGCTTTTCAGACTCTGAAAGAAAAACATTCCAGCTTCTGGAAGAGAAGCTTACCATATTCTGGAAAAGAAGCGTTCTATTCTCGGGAAGAGATACTTTCCAGCCTCTGGAAGAGAAGCGTACCAGAGCCGAGAAGCATTTCAACCTCTATAAGAGAATCTTTCCAACCTCTGGAAAAAAAAGCATTCTAGCCTCTGAAAGAGAAAGTTTGCATGTTCTAGAAAAGAAGCAAGCCTCTGGACGATAATCTTCCCAGCCTATGAAAGAGAACTAACTGAGATGTACATATTTTTGTTTGGTATAGAAACAAATCTGCAGATCGCAGTAAGCAGCGCGCACGAACGGATGTGCTGAAATTTGAACTGCCAAGTTATTATCGGTTGAGGCAGTTTTTGAAAAATGTGTCTATAGCTGAAATAAGTCGGTTTATTCTGCACGCGTTCTGCTGAAGCTCAAGCAGAATAATCGTTTTGTTCGCGAAATTTTTTTCTCGGTTTAGTTTGCACGCTTTCTGCGTGCAATCGAGTTCGGGTTGCCTTGCCGGAGTGATATTTTGCCTGTGTGAAATGAGCATGCTGATTAAAGTAGCTTACAGCTGCTCAGTCAAGGATAGATAATCAATTTGGTGAGCTCATTTCATGCTTTTATTTTGAATAGTTAATGTATAATAAAACGTATTTTTATCATGATACCGGTGCAAAGGTGCCGTTATCAACTTGTCAATGTTTAGAGTTCTCGAAGATGGAAAGCTACTTCCAAGGGTTATGCTACTTTTCCCCGAATGTCGGTTCCCCAAATGTCGTTTCCCCGAACGCCAGTTCCCCGAATGCCAGTTTCCCCGAATAACCCAGTTCCCCGAAAAGTTTTTGGAACTCATCATTGTCATATCTTTATACATTTCAGGGTGGTGAACGTACTGGTCATCTGATATGCACCTTTTTTTAATTTGCGATTCTTACGAGTTTTACCGTCTTCAGCATTTTTGGCAAAATGTGTATAGCCGAGAATGACCAAGTACCTCCTTCTTTTGATTGCTTATCGTTCTTCCCAATTCCTGCCACTGTAAACTATTATAGCACCTATTTGAACTGCGCCACTTTTCGGGGAAACGGGTCATTCGGGGAAACGGGTCATTTGGAGAACTGGCGTTCGGGGAACCGACATTCGGAGAAAAATAGCACAATCACTTCCAAGGTATATCCCTTGGTTCCTTGTGCAACTTCGCTTACTGTGGTCAATCACAACAGTAGCAACTACAAATTGCATGGTCATCAATGCTTATGCTTAACCCTTCTATCGGAAGCTTAATTTTTTACCGCAATAAACATATTCAAACCTAGATAACTTTTTTTTTGTCGCTATTTTTGAACCACTTTTTCAAAAGTTCTCAAAAAATTCTGTTAGTTTAAGAGTCTATGTCGATATCTGTCATTGATGATCTGGTTTTAAAGATATTCTGATGTTCCTTGGGGGACCAACATTCTCCATATAAAATGTCTTTGGCGGCCATATTGTGTTACGTCAATTTATCAAAAAAATGTAGGCTACACAAAGCTAGGTGATAAGGAGCTACTCCGAAAAAATATCATAAAAATCGGATAAGTATTCTAGAAGATATCTGAAAATCACGATGTGATGTTTTTGAAAGTTTCTAAGATTTTTAGTTGGCCAACGTGGTACCAGACACATGAATGCACATTACTCATAGACGGCTGCACCAAATTGCTTTATTGTTTCACAACATACTCTCATTAATGTATTGTTTCGAAAAGTGAATATCCGAATACGATAAAAATTCTATAGCCTGAAATATTTACGTGTGTTATAGCTTTGCGTCTGTCCCCAAAGTAATTTCGGAATATCTCAGGATCCAGTTGACCAATGAAAAATATTGACACAGATTCTAAAACTAAAAGAGTTTTTTTGAGAACTTGTGTAATAATGGTTGTTCCACAAATAAGTTATCGTTTAAATATTTTTATTGCGGTAAAATATGAAGCTACCGGTAGAGGGGTTAAGAGGGCAAGATCCGTCATTGATTTCGGAATTTTCAAAAGCAGTTTCTTCGTTCAATATCAAGAAAATTTACATGAAAATGTGTTCACCGTATTTTATTCTTTTTTTTTTTCGATAGCGATAGGGGTAGAACTGGCACTTTTAATCTGCCCTAAGCTCCTTCCCAGCATTTGCTTTTATAAGCCTCTATTGCGTTCATCACACAGACGTTCCTAAGCAATGTTGCTCAAATGGTCACTGTGTACCCTAGCAGCAATCAGCCCTTACCGTAGTTTTGTAGTCTAGTAGTTCAGACTACTATCAAACTATGATAAGGCCTGAAATGCTACTAGAGTGGTTAAAGTGAAGAACGAAATAGTTTTATTAAAAGGTCCCCATTCCCCATTTTATTTTATTATTCACTGTCACATAATTGCCTCACTTTTGCTGTCGTCACCTTTGTTTTTGACAATAGCACTTCTATATCCGATTTTCATGTATGAACTTTCGTTATCACTTTCCACTATCACAGCTAAAAGTTTCACCAATATTACATCACGTCACTTTCATACCAATTTATTTTATTACCAATAATTGAAGGATGTTATTTTTTTTACTATTTAATTGAACTGTGAATTATACCAACGACCGTAACAAAAAAAAAAAAAAACTTCGATCACTTCTATTGTACTCGCTGTTATTATGAACACTGTCATTGTTAAAGTGTAAAGAACTAGGCAATAGTGTTGTTGTTTAAAGAAATAAGTGCATACTGTTATTATTATGTCTGTGGTATTAACGTAACCCTCACAATCACTTCAAATGCAATTTCAACAGTTTATCATCACAATGCAATTCATCAAGTATCATTATTACCCTCACAATCATTAATTTTATAACGACGAATGTCACACAGAAACTCACCGAATACTCACTTTTAAGTCACATAACAAAAAGTTGGATCATGCGTTAGCTTCGAAACCTATCCACCATTACCGATTAGTACAAAAGATGCTGCAATTCATCTAACAAACTGCAACAACAAGTAGTGGTGCATAAGTAACTACTGAGCCCTGGCGGTCCCTCCATTCGAAGAGTACCTGATAATATGCAGAAACATATTAACAGATCCTCAGCCTGCAAGCAGCCGTTTCATGATAAATCATGATCCGTTAGAGGTGTGCCAAAGTATTGGGAAGGTGATATTTTATACAAACGGATATTATTTTACGGTGCACCTTCACTTTGGCACCGTCAATCCCCATGATCCAGGCCAGGAGTGTTTACCGTATTTTATTCTCCAACCAAAACATAGTGAACACATTTTCATCGAATAATTTTTAGATTTGTACAGAAAAACTGCTTTTGAAGTTTCGATGATGACGATGATTACGATGACGGAGCGTTGAGCGTTAATACAGCTTTTAAGCCTTACAAGAGGCCTTCCTTAGCCGAGCGGTTAGAGTCCGCGGCTACAAAGCAAAGCCATGCTGAAGGTGTCTGGGTTCGATTCCCGGTCGGTCTAGGAACTTTTCGTAAGGGAAATTTCCTTGACTTCCATAGACATAGAGTATTATCGTACGTGCCACACGATATACGAATGCGAAAAATGGCAACTTTGGCAAAGAAAGCTCTCAATTTAAAACTGTGGAAGTGCTCTAGGAACACTAAGCTGAGAAGCAGGCTCTGTCCCAGTGAGGACGTCATGACAAGAATAAGAAGAAGAAGGTTCACCATTATTGAGTTCTACCTTATCATCCGTCTTTTGCCACTCGTGCACGCATACAATTTCATATCCCCTGTTGATAATAGCCCGAAACCATCCTTTCTCTGTCGAAACGAAGATAGAGACGAATTCAATTTCCAGAACGGACATCTGCTTGCATGATGCACTACTTATGAACGCACGGAACAAAGATGACTCTCTCGTTCTGACTGGCAAGAAGCGAAGGACGAACAACAGGTGTTTTGTGTGGCGAGTTAGATCAGCAGAAGGGTTCAAACCGATGGCAGATGTTTGAACTTTGAAAGCACTTGTCAGTTCACAAAAAAAAACGAGTCATGATTCGAAAAGTTTGCTATTCCGATAAGATTTTCCTGTGTCAAGTTGGATGTCGGGCAAACAAAAAAAAAGTGAATCGAAACTACGAAACCAGAAAGTGCAAAATCGATTTGCTGCATAAATCACGTGTTGCCTGTCGTCCTTGCAAGATTTATATCGTCCATGGTGTTTGCTGCTGCTCAGAGTGGAAAGTGTACGTACGTACATATACAGTATTGGACAATAATTTTGTAAAATAATCAACTTTGATAGTCCTACACTTTTTATATTAAATTTAGGGGACTTTGATAGGCTAGATCTCAGTTATTTATGGATCGATTAGAATAAAATTTCCACATCACGTTTTATATAACTTGAATTTCATATGTTTTTGAGTATTATTTGTAATCACGAGTTCAAATATAATAACAATTAGAATAAAATGAAATTTTGAACAACAAATATGTAGAATTTATTTCCAGATTTAGAATTTCTAAACAAAAACGTCTTTAGCAAACATGTTCATTTCACACAACTTTACTGGAGGTATATTACATGAAGTAATTCCTTCGTTTTTTTAAAGTTTAATTATTAAAATTTTTCAAAAACCGCTTTAGTCATATATTTTTGAAACTCGTAATAGAAAAAATATTCAAAAATATAGGTATGTTGAATTTTTTTGAAAACTATAGAAACTCAGATCTAACCCTTCAAAGTTTACTATTTTGTATGAAAAATCTAAAAAGTTGCAAAAGTATTATCCAATACTGTAGCAGCTTCGGAGGCACCATCAAACGATTGAGATTGTCGAGTCGTGGGGTACACAAAGACAACCGGACATAAAAACATCAACAGCTAGTCCCAGCTAGCAGCAGTAGGATAAATGAATTGCACCGAACAGAAGACGAACGATGACGATTCGGTTCGGTTAGGTCGGTGCTCTTCGAGCATGATGAAGACAAACACACCAATATACGAAGGCGAACGATTCACCTTTTTTTGTGGGGAGGCAAACAAATTAATCAAATGATTCCACAGATAGTAAATTATGCTCGTGCTTGGAGTCGTGGCTTTGGCAGCACTTGTTCGACGAAGATTAGATGAATCTATTAGTTAGACAGCATATGGCTGGCTATCATTGTAGCATATCGTTCAATATCTTTATATGTTTATAAACAATATTATCATTGTTCTAAAGTGATTTTTTTTACTGAGTCGATTATCCAAACGGTTTAGATAGACGTCCATTTAATCAAAATAAACCATAACCGTTCGGTTAGACAAAGTGCCCTCTGTAGTTTGGCTTGAGCTTGATTGGCCGTCCGTGGTTGTTACTCCAGTATCGCCAGATCACCTGCACTTACACAAGGAAACAATCAGATGATTGCTTGGTACTAACAGACACCCTCAGTGTATAATGGCTGGTGATCTTCTATTTTTAGGCAACAATGGCGCCTGCCACGTCAGAATACAGACCAATGAGGGAAAGGAGGAGGAATTGATGATGCATTAAACTGGCAGCTACAGTAGACTGGATATACCCCTAAATCTACGCCAGTTCATGCGGGAAGTAGGGGTGGTAATTTTATGGCAGAGAGGCTTGATGTTTGGTTAGCAGACTGCCTACATATCAGGCGTAAGGAAAGACGTGCTATAGTGAAGAATGGAAGCGTAGGGAAACGGTTTTTTGTCCGTCTCTGGTTCTAGCAAATGCTATGAACTGTGCAAACGTCAAAAGTGACAAAGCAGTTTTCGTCGTTAAAATCGAAAAATCGATAAAAATAAAAACACGGCTGTTTTATTTTCAAAATAAAAAGGCTACATGTTTTTATTTTTATCGATTTGTTGATTTCAAGGGCGAAAACTGCTTTTTCATTTTTGACATTTGCTTCATTTTTACTTGCACCTTAAAAGAGGACGATAGAAGCAAGCGGAAGATACAACTACCAAGTACGAGGAAAGGGAGCGGTAGCCATTGGACCACCAATCCCGTCTACGAACAGCTCATTCAAAACATACTTAGAAAAGTCGAATCATTAATTGAACCATCAAGATTTTAGAGACACGTCAACGGCAGTTGGACATTATAAATGTTCATAGATATCTGGAAAATGTTTATGAAAACGAGCATCCAAAGTAGGAGCTATTGACCGGTTAAATTTGAAACATTGAACTTGAAGCTATCAGGAATTCGAATCAGAACGGTAGTCCTACATACAGCTACGATCTGTCCCTTATAATTGACAAATTGCAAAAGTTACACACTGGTAAACTCGATTTCCTCCTACTAAAAATCATAATTCACCATAAACGAACGTACGTACGAAACCCCGACCAAGGCACAGAGAGAAACAGCGTAAACCGCATAACATTATTACACGATAATGATAACGCTGCTGCTCACTGACTGGTTCGGTTTACTCTTTGTTGGTGTGTCGGTGGAGTCCGATATCGAGATGCCGTTAAATCGTTGAATAGTAAGTATAGAAGGTTACCGACCGACGACCGTCTATGGATCGGGAAGGACGGAACACACAGAAAAACCGCAAAAAAGAGGTACAGTACATAAACAGCGTAATCGACGACGACGACAACCACTACTCGACATTGGAGGGTTTGACGTTTTTTTTTTTTATCTAGTTCATTTATTTGTGGCTCAATCGCGTTTAACGCTTTACGGAGCCGAAATTCATCTTTTGTATTTTTTACAATGTATTGACTTTTTGAGTGCCAAAATTAGTACGGGATGGTGCCAGGGTACTCGTGGCAACTCGAGGTTAGTGGTCACAATTGTTGAAGGAAGGACATGGTAAGGATTGGGTTTAGGGTTCTCTGCAGCTCATCCGGGAGGTATATCGTAACTTTCGTCTCATGGCGTTGGTACCAATTTCTTGTCGGTATTCGTCTGCCGGATGGCCAGGATCCTCAATCCAACACAAAGGGGACAACACAGAGAAAAAAAAAACTGGGGAAGAAAATACAAGAGAATTAAACTTTTATACCACACAAGCGAAGGAAATCGTAAATTGCGACCATATACATGTAATCACGGGTTCCCAACACATCTCTAACTGAAACATAGGGTTGTCTACCTCGGGCCGCGAGGGTATCCAAAAGTTGCGCTCTGGAGGCGTCCATATCCGGGCACTGCCAAACTACGTGATCGATGTCATCATAACCGGAACCACACCTATTACAAATATTGCTCACCGCGAGGTTAATCCTGTGCAAATGTGCATCTAGCGAGTAATGGTTGGACATAAGTCTTGACATCACGCGAATGAAATCTCGACTTACCTCCAAACCTTTCCACCACGCTCGCAAGGAAACTCTAGGAATTATGGAATGTAACCACCGTCCCAGTTGGCCATTTAGCCAATCGCTTTGCCAACCGCGAAGAGAACTTTGACGTACTAAATGAAAAAATTCATCGTGTGAAATTCGTCTATCATAAATCTCACCTTCCTCAGCGCCCACCTTTGCGAGAGAGTCCGCCTTCTCATTGCCATAAATTAGGCAATGTGAGGGGACCCATACAAAGGTAATCTTATGTGATCTTTCGACCAGTGCACACATCTGCTCTCTTATTTTTGTAAGAAAGTAAGATGCATGCTTAACAGGTTTCATCGATCGGAGTGCCTCAATAGAACTGAGACTATCCGAGAAGATGAAGAAGTGGTCTGCGGGCATGTTTGAGATCATCCCCAAAGCGAAGTTGATTGCTGCCAGCTCAGCAACATAAACCGTGCAAGGTTCCTGAAGTTTTCGGAAGGCGGAATAGTTTTCATTGAAGACACCGAAGCCAGTGGATCCATTTATACGGGACCCGTCAGTGAAATATCTCCTGTAGGAATCGACATTCTGGTACTTTGCGTTAAAAACACGTGGGATAGTTATACATCGAAGTTGATCTGGAATTCCATGAATAGCTTGTTTCATGGACAGATCATATTCAACAGAGGAACTGTCATTGGTGAAGCGTACACGTGGAGGGTTATAACATGGAAGGCTAATGTCAGATGACATGTAGTAGAGATAAACTCTCATGAATTTCGACTGAGTATTCAGTTTGAGCATTTCTTCGAAGTTTTCGATAACGAGTGTGTTGCTCACTCCACACTTAATAAGTATTCTTAGCGAGAGCTCCCAGAATCGGTTCTGTAGCGGTAAAACCCCTGCCAGAACCTCTAGGCTCGCATTATGTGTTGAGTGCATACACCCTAAGGCGATACGCAAACAACGATATTGAATTCGTTCCAATTTAATCAGGTGGCAGTTTGCTGCTGAGAGAAAACAGAAAGAGCCATACTCTAGAACAGATAGAATGGTTGTTTTATAGAGTTTTATGAGGTCTTCCGGGTGAGCACCCCACCATGTTCCGGTAATTGTTCGTAGAAAATTGATCCTTTGTTGGCATTTTTCCGTTAAATATCTAATATGGGTTCGCCAAGTGCCTTTTGAATCAAACCAGACCCCAAGGTATTTTGAAGTCAAAGACTGATCGATGTCTGTTCCCAATAGCTTAAGCTTTAGTTGGGCTGGATTCCGCTTCCTTGAAAATACGACCAGTTGAGTTTTTTGCGGAGCAAACTCGATCCCTAAATTTCTAGCCCATGTGGATAGATTATCAAGGGAATTTTGCAATGGTCTTTGCAAGATTTCCGCTCGTGGGCCCTTCATAGAGACCACAGCATCATCTGCAAGTTGTCTAAGCGTGCATGGTTCTTCCAAACAGTTGTCAATATCTTTAACATAAAAATTATAAAGCAAGGGACTTAGACATGAGCCTTGGGGCAGACCCATATAGCTAATTCTGGAAGTTGTCAGTTGACCGAGAGTGAAGCTCATGTGTTTTTCTGACAACAGATTGTACAAAAAATTATTCAATATTCCAGGTAGTCCACTATTGTGCAAGTTTTCTGACAATATTTCTATGGAAACTGAATCAAAAGCGCCCTTGATATCCAAGAAAACTGAAGCCAATTGCTCCTTGTCCGCAAAGGCTAGTTGAATATCTGATGAAAGCAACGCTAGACAATCGTTTGTTCCTTTACCCTTGCGAAAGCCAAATTGAGTACTGGAAAGCATATTGTTTGATTCGACCCAGTGGTCAAGTCGCAAAAGGATCATTTTTTCTAACAATTTCCTTAAACATGATAACATAGCAATCGGGCGGTATGAATTGTGATCGGACGCTGGTTTCCCAGGCTTTTGAATAGCTATTACTTTGACCTGTCTCCATTCAAGTGGAACAATGTTATGCTCTATGAATGAGTTGAACAGGTCAAGCAACCGTCTTTTAGCGATATCAGGGAGATTTTTAAGAAGATTAAACTTAATCATATCGCGTCCCGGAGAGGAATTGTTTGATGAAAGAAGAGCCATAGAAAAATCCAGCATAGTGAATGGTCTGTCCAACGCATCGTCACTCTGGGTTTCCCAGAATGGCGGTTGAGCTGGAACTGAGTCTGGACAGACCTTTTTTGCGAAGTTGAATATCCAACGATTATTCGTCACTCTCATTTGAGGATGAGCGGTTTCGCATGTTGCGAGCCACTCTCCAAAGCGTCGTCATTGAAGTTTCTCGTGAGAGACCATCGATGAAACGTCGCCAATAGCTACGCTTCTTCGCTTTTACAAGATTCTTCAGTCTTTTTTCGAGCTTCGAGTACTCTAAATAAAGTTCTGAGGTACCATATCTGCGAAAAGTTTTAAAGGCATTAGATTTTTCTCGATGCAACAGAGTGCATTCATCATCCCAACCAGGTGTGGCTGGTCGTCTTTTGAAGGATGCACTTGGAACTCGTTGCTTTTGGGATTCTAATGCACTTTTATAAATCAATTCTGTTAGGAATCGATACTCGTCCAACGGAGGGAGAGTGTTGAATGATTCGATACCAAAAGTTACCGCTGATGCAAATTTTTGCCAATCGATATTCCTAGTGAGGTCAAAAGGAACCTGAATTGACTGTTCTGACCTTTCACAATTATTTCTGATAGAGGTTATTATGGGCAAGTGATCACTACCATGGGGATCATCGATCACCTTCCACATGCAATCGAATGATAGTGAACTTGATCCCAAAGACAGGTCAAGACGGCTTTCTTTGCCGTCGGATGAAATACGTGTCACTTCACCTGTGTTTAAAATATTCAAGTTGAAATCGTCGCATAAGTCATAGAAAATAGCCGCTCTATAATCGTCATAAGATTCGCCCCATCCAGTACCATGGGAGTTCATATCACCCAGTATTAAAACCGGGAATGAGAGCATAGAGACTGCATTCCAAAGATGACGGCGGTTTATTGAAACTCTTGGAGGAATATAAACAGAAGCTACGCAAAGATCTTTACCCTTTACGTTTATTTGGCAAGCAACGATTTCTATGCCTGGATGAGTCGGGATGGGGATTCTGTAGAATGAATGGCACTTTTTGATCCCTAAAAGCACACCCCCGTAATTATCATCTCGATCCTGGCGTATAATGTTAAAATCGTAGAAGTTAAGATCATCTTCAGAAGAAAGCCATGTTTCACAGAGTGCAAATATATCACAATCGGAATTGTGAAGTAAAAACTTAAATGTGTCTAATTTAGGTTTTAGACTATGACAGTTCCACTGTAGCACAGTGATCATATCTTGTACCTCACTTGATGAATTAGCCATCGAAAGATATGATCGAAGCTAGGAGGGGCCATGAAATAGTCAATTCCTTGAGATACTCTTCTATTGCGGGGAGAAAAAGGTCGAGTATGCCTCTGAATGAGTCTGAAACTCCGAGAGCATTACATATGCGATCCACAAGGGCCGTAAAAGTTATCAGACCTCGCTTGGCCCTGGGGGTTTTTGAGGAAGAGCGAGGAGCTTCAGTAGCATTTCTTTTGCTTTCTTGTCTAGAGCTTCTTTTCGAAGTGTATTTTATCTGTGGAGGCGGGGGCGGCAGATCTTTGCTGCAGCACGGAACGGAAGCATCAAAGACCTGTTTCTTCGGGATTTTCAAATTTGCCCCACCACCTTTGGAATTAGGCAAACTTCTGAGGGAAGATTTTAATACCTTACGGCGCAATCCCGGAGAAGATGGAGACTTTCTTTTACCGGGTGCGTGTACCTCCGAAGAATCTCCCCCATCGGTTTCGTCGTCGTTCGCTTCATCGGAAGACAACTCTTGAAAAGAGTTACCAACTGGGATGGCTGATGAAGACTCTTTTGCAGGCGGATTTAGAGCTTTCACCATCTCCGCATACGTCTTCTTGGAGCGCTTCACAATTGAGCGACTCTCATTTCGAATGCGTCTTTTGTATGCCGGGCATTTCTGCAAGTCATGCAGATCCTTGCTACAGTAGCTGCATTTTTCAGCTTCCTGTGTGCAGGCATCTTCTAAATGAGCTTGGTTGCATTTGCCACAACGGGGCTTGTTTTTTTTTTTTTTTTTTTTTTTTTTTTTTTTTTTTTTTTTTTTTTTTTTTTTTTTTTTTTTTTTTTTTTTTTTTTTTTTTTTTTTTTTGTGGTATTCAGTTGGAGCTGCCTGACAGCTTAACTTGTCAAGGCTGAACCCTCGGTCTGGCTTTTGCCAAGTTTCCCCTCTACCAGGACCAATACTCAGACGGACTAGGCAATGGCGCCCACATGAACACTGTTTTTTTATTAGTATTGTGACGTGGTAGTTTTTGAAAAGTACCCATATTCCCTTGCTTCTGAGAAAAGAAAGCATTGTGAAAATCAGCAGCTCCATCAGAATTTGTTTGAAATAGTAGTGTAGTAGTGTCATTACTAATACTGTCTAGTCGAAATGGTTTTGAATAATTTGTCATTCAAGTGCTACTCTGATTACTCCTGTCTTTTACGTAAGAGTAGAGTCTTAAATGTCAATTGTCGTCAAGTCTCAACAAAATTAGACTGTTTAGTAGTAGTTCAAGTTAATTTCATTGTTGTTGTTAAAAGTATTTATTGGTCATTACGTTCATATATCCTTGAAAAAAAGTCGCTTTCCTTGTCTGTTTAACAACTTTTCGAAACTAGCAAGTGTACCCTAATGATCGATCTCAGCGTCTTATTTTCCATAGTAATTTTTATAGTGAATATTGAAGAGTAAAGTTACCTTAGGCTTTTACTACAGTCTCCTACAAGATTCACTTTTCGGTGGCAAATGCAATGCTTCACAACGCCTACTTTCTACTTATAAATTTTGCGAAAATGAAGCTGGAATTAGATTATTTATACCGCTGTTACAAAAGAGGTATTTCTTATTATGGCAATGTAAAAACCATATCAAAATAAGATTGTCGCCACTTATTTCTACTCAGTGAATCTACTAGTCATTTTCCTTAGAATTCCTAAGTACAGGTAGGACTCGTTTATCCGGAGTGTCGATTTTTTTTTTCACTCCGGATAATCGAATCCTCCGGATAATCGAATCACAAAGAAAAAAAATTATATCTTTGATAAAAGAACTTAAATGTTATCTGTTTTCGTTATTTTATTTATATGATGCGGTGACGTAGCCAGAATTTTTTTTTCTAGGAACAGTAGGGGTCTTTACAAGAAAACAAAAATTTTGACCGGCATACGCAAAAAATCACTTTTTTGAACACCCTTTTTCTTTAATACATTCTTAACTGCAAAACCATTCATATTGTATATTGCAATATTGAATTATCTCAGATTTGTGCATAAAAATTGAAAAACAAGAACATCAAAAAACGAATTCCGGATAATCGAGTCTAAAATTCCGGATAATCGAATCCCGGATAATCGAGTCCCCGGATAATCGAGTCTCCGGATAATCGAGTCCGACCTGTATTCTCTACGTCGTATATGATAACGATGTATCTAGCTAGCTAATAGTAAGAGTGGCTACGGATCATTCTGGTTAGCAAAAGGCAAACTGAACGTCACCAATAGTATTAATGTCCACTTCGAATAGATTAATTATTTGAAATGGGCATCAATTCTATCAATGACGCAGAATGTCCGTTGGATCACATCCGAGATATTATTGCGTCTATGCCATATGAATTATGACGCGGCTTTAAGCAAAAAATGCCAAAATGTGATACCACCACTACAGGTTACGCCTTTGGTTTCCATCATATGGGCTAATGGATTATGCCCTCCCATCGCGGCAAGGTCGCATAACCAAGGGGAAGGACATTTGCCACAACGGGGCTTGTTGTCGCAAAAGCTAGCACTGTGGCCAAGCTGCTTGCAGTTGGTACAATTGAATACCTTCGGCACGTAAAGACGCACTGGGTAAAAAACACTATCAATGCAAACAAATTTCGGGAGGACGGAACCAGGAAAAGTCACTCGAAACGAGGCGGACGGCGAAAAAACTTTCTTATTTCCTTCCATGGAAACTGATTGCAACTGTTTGCAATCCAGTATAGCCACATCAGGAATTGACCGGTTCTCAAAAACGCCTTTGCCAGTCTTTATGTCTTCACATGTCAGACTCGCGTCGATGATTTTCCCTTCCACCTCGACTTCTCGTGCAGGAATGTAGATAAAGTATTCCACAGTAAAAGCCTCATGCTGAGCAATTTCGTTCGCTGCTTTGTAACTAGGTGCAGTTACACGCAGCTTGGATTGCTTCACTTGGTGAATAACGGTCCCAGGATATTTACGCGTCAGCTCTCTGGAAATCGAGAGCACATTCAAAATCTTATTTTTGCGCCGGAAATAGACAACCCAAGGCCCAGCCGAAGACGGTTGATAAAACCGCGTTCGAGCAACGAGATCTTTAGGAGGCGTATCGCCTCCATCCGATTCGTCCATGCGGGAAAAATCCAACCGCAACCGAATCAACAAAAATTAAAAAAAAATGCGGAGAAAAAAAAAATGAGCAGAAAAACTAATCAATTAGTGAGCTATTTTGTACACACCTCCCCTATAAGGGCAAAAAAAAATAAAAATAATTAAAAAAAAAAAAAAAAACTTTCGAAGAGAAAAAAAAAAGTCAGTGGACTATTTTGTACACACTTCCCCTAACAGAGCCAGCAAAATAGCTCCGGGAGAGAGACAGAGGCGAAGCGAAAAACAACTTTGAACTCAACACTGTTTGTTCTGGGAGATGCGAAAGCAGTTCAATAGAGTATGGATAGGTATAGAAATTTGCTACTTATCCGTTCCCGTTCGATGACCGCAAAGCAGCTAGCCTTCCACGTCGTAGGTAGGCAAAAAATCGTATCGCCGTCTTCGCTGTTGATTTGCACGGGGGGAACCAATCACCGGGGGATGAAGGTGACAATGTTTTATTGTGGCACGATACCAGTTGACCCTTGTCAATCTGGTTCGCTTCCTTCACGATGCGCGGTTTAAAGCACTACGGTACAATACTGCACTGGTAAAAACCACACGGGCGGTGGAAGAAAAAACCAAAACACTACCGACTGCCAAAAACTGAACTGGCTTGTTCAAGCGCACAGCAAGGAATGAGGGTTTGACGTTTAACGGGTGGTACATTATTGGTTATGTGCACATATGGTGGTCGTCGTCGTCATTGCTGGCTGGGTCCTTCAAACAGCTGATTGAGGAGCCCCGTTGGCTTGTCTCGTGTTGACGATGTTCGACATACAAATAATCACATAGTTAGGATATCTTTAGAAGTCGAATACTGTAGTGATGATGAATGGAAAATTCAAAATACTTCTTTACAGGTTGGGCAAAGTTGATTCTAAGTGTCAGGAATTGCAGAATTTGCTATCATTTGATGAAAAAGCACTGCCAGGAAGTGCACATAGAATACTGAGAAGCATGCTCTGTCCCAGTGGGTTCGTAATGCCAAGAAGAAGCAGAGAGTATAGACTATAAAAACTTAAAAAAAATGAAATTTACGTCATATGTGCCCGACATTCTAAAGCAAGTAAAACTACGTAAATTTAAGTTACAGATGGCGTAATAATCCGTCACATTGAACTGAATATTGTTCGTATCACAACAATTTTCGGTTACATCGGACGTAATTTTACAAGAACGTCATGTTTTTTAATTTAATTAACATCAAATATATGTCATTTCATGTTTCACATCGAGTATTTTGATTACCGTGAAATTTACGTTGTATGTAATATCAGTTTTTTCTTACTGTATAGAGTTAAGGGATACTCAGAGGAGATAGAGTGAAATGAAAAAACAGTTACAAATTTCCGACTTTGCAACGCTAACCCAGTCCATTTTGTTTGCGAATTCTGGTGAAACCCTTCAACACTCCTCAACTCATCAGTTCATTTTTATACCGCCTATCAATTACCATCCAAGTGTCATCACTTAGGCTTATTTCCCTTTTTTTTTTCTTCCCCCGACTGCGGCAATAAATCATAATACTCACCGACAGCCATCGACGTTAAAGTAAATACACGCGCAATACATCCAGAGCAGTTGCAAATAAATCATGATACCTTACTTCATTTAAATCAGATTTGCACACCGAGAGCGCATCAACAGGTTGCGATATACGCGGTGCATCGTTGATATGAAATATTAAATAAATTTTAATTTTATTTCATTTAACCCAACCGCGCGCCCCAATTCACCACGTGACTGTGTGACATTTCGCCCACAAGGATTCCGCAGGGATAGGGCGAGGCGCAACCACCCACCGGTCTGATGTCCCTGTAGGACTTGTTATGTTTACCGAACAGCGTATCCTTTTGCGCGCTACAATCGGACAGCTTAACCCGGTCTGAATCACATAACAAGATTGCGGCGCATTTCTATCAACAGTGGTTAAAAAGAACAGAAACTGATATAAATTTGTTATCAAAACGGCTTTGTTCTAAACTTGATATATGTTTCGCAACATATTTATGACAACATTTGTTATATTTTTGACATTTCATTTGCAGGGCTAGTAGCGGTGATACTGCAAAATAATAGTGACTTTAGTTACTAAAAACAACAAAAAAGTGACAAGAGAGTGACTTCTTAACTATAAACATTAGTTCAAAACATGTGTTCGGAAACAATAATATGGTCCTATACTCATTATCAGGAATATGTATTACCAAATAAATACATTATGTACAATATCTATATAAATAAAAATGGAATGGTGTTTGTATGTCACGAAATGGCTCACGAACGGGTTAATGGATTTGAATGATGCTTTTATTGTTGTATTCGTAAAGGGCTCTGACGCCTTCCTTCTGAGAAAAGTTTGGAAAATCTCCGAAATAGTCAAAAAACGAGAGAAAACCAGTTTATCATTTTGTATGGAAATTTCAAATGCCTACTTGATGACAAGTAGAAGTTTGCCGGGCACAAGTTTAAAATAAATTTTGCTTTGGTAATATAAAAAATTTCAGTAATTTCCTTCAACGGATAAAAATCTTTTCGTCGAATAACGAAAAATGTGAAACATCGCTAGAGGCGGAGTGAGCCCCAATCCTTTCAGGACGACGATTTATGCCAGTCACGATGCCATATGACGAATTCCATCCAGTCGAAAAAAATAAAAATCGTGCTCGATAGCCTTCGATTTGGATTAAATTTTGCACATGCTTTTGGTATGATAGAATAAGTGTTTTTCATAGAAAAATCGATCATTTTGGCTTAGAAATAACCTTTGAAAATGACGTATAATTTTTTGCATGCAATTTGTTTGAAAAATCCAACTCCGAAAATGTTGATTTTAGAGAAAAATGATCTATGAAGAAGTTGAAGTGAACCATTTGAGCTACAAGGAAAAAAATATACACTGAAAAAGTATTTTTCTTATTTTCATGAAAAATTCAAAAATAAACCCAGTTTTTAATATATTTTAAATGTTTACCATAGAATCTTGATAGGAAACATATGTTTCATGATGGAGAAATTTGTAACAAAAAAGTTTTTCTAAGAACAACTTTAGGTCGATTTCCAAAAATTTTGATTTTTGTGAAAGTAAATACGTTCTGATGATATAAAGAGAATCTTATAGTCATACTAAACCATAATAATTATCATGATCACTTCTCTAGAAGTAGCCATTTTCGAATTATATCAAGTTTGATGCAAAAAAAATAATAAAATAGGCAATTTTCATTAGTTATTCGCGATTCTACATCAAGAAAAAAGAGTAATTAGAGATAAATATGGCCTAGATATTGTTCTAGATGGAGAATTGCGAATAACTAATGAAAATGGCACATTTTATTATTTAAACAATCATTTTTTGCATTGAACTTGATATAATTAAAAAATGGAAACTTCTAGAGAGGTGATCATGATAATCATTATAGTTTAGAATGATTTCAAGATTCTTATTGTTTAAATCTCGTTAATAAAGATAGAAAAAAATTCTTATTGTTTATTATTTATTTTTTTACTGTGTATTTTTCTTGTAGTCCAAATGGTTCACTACAACTTCTTCATAGACCATTTTTCTCTGAAATAAACAGTTTCGGAGTTAGTAGTTTCCAAAAATATTGAATGTAAAAACTTATAGGCCATTTTCAAAAGTTGTTCTTGAGTCAAAACGATCTATTTTTCTATGGAAAACACTTATTCTACCATAACGAAAACATGTGCAAAATTTACTACAAATTGAAGAACTACAAATTGAAGATCTCAGAAGAAAGAAATACGTGAACAAATGTGTGGCAAAATTGCCAATTGTTAATTGTTAAAGCAAACTTATCCGTCAAAAATTCTTTTTTTTTTCATATGCTCTACGCATTTTCAGATAAATTACAGGAAGTGTGCAAGAGTAAATTAATTTAATTTTTTGACGGTTTCCCTAAAATATTTCTCGTTGGAAAGATTCTTGTGGAATTCCTTAAATATTCTACAATTCAAAAGAAGAAGTACTGAATTACGTGCATACCGTACCATAAAAATAAGGAACTGTTAGAAAATCTAGATCAGTACTAGAAGTACCCAACACAATCATATAGAGCAATTCTCGCTGAAACCAGGCCGCCATCGGCACCCATTGTTAGAATTCCAATTTTAAGTCACTGATCGCTAGTTTTCGATAAAACTTAAGGGTGGTCCTTTCGGTTTTCTCAAATTGGTGGACCCCTCGTACACCAGCCAGCTAAACAGTTCACAAAAAAGCCCATTTTTTTATAAATATTGGGTATTTCTTCACGTGATATGCCTCATATTTCGCTTGGAAGCAACAAACTTAGTGGCATAGTATAGAGAAAGGATAAAGCTTTCATTTGAAGTTGAAAAAATGGCCGACAAATTTTGAATTTGGCCGCCATCTTGAATTTTGTTAGAAAAATCGTTTTTTCACTATTAGCGCACCGCTCGTTCTGAATTCTGAGATCACCATCAGAGAGCTGAGGAAAAATTGCGTAAGATAGGCTACAGAAACTAGGTGAGCAATGGTATTTACCCTATGAAATGAACGATTTTCTAAACCATATTCTACGATTTTGACGTATATGGTGAGTGCTATCAATGCAAACATTATTATTTGTACAACAAAGAAACAAGTTATCAATCGTTGGTGTTTCATTCGAGTCGAGTGAAGAATAAGAGTATTATTTTGAGTGATAAAATCTGGCGGCTATCTTGGATTTTGACGCTATCTTGATTTTAAGTAGTAGAAAGAAATTTTTCACCTTGTTAGCACTCAACATGTTGAATTTTAATGCTACCGTTACACTTACTCTCTTTCTTGTTCTTCATTTTCCTGACCTTACCGCCAAAATTTTTTCAACTTCAAATGAAAGCTATATCCTTTCTCTATACGATGCCACTAAGTTTGCTATGTGTTTCAAGCGAAATATGAGGCATATCACGTGAAGAAATACACAATATTTATCAAAAAATAGTCTTTTTCGCAAACTGTTTAGCTAGCTGGCGTACGAGGGGTCCACCAATTGGAGAAAACCGAAAGGACCACCCTTAAGTTTTATCGAAAACTAGCGATCAGTGACATAAAATTGAAATTCTAACGATGGGTGCCGATGGCGGCCTGGTTTCAGCGAGAACTGCTCATAGCTAAAAATTAACAATTAATATTTATTTTAAATTGATTTCGAATACTTTTACTAATTCACCTGGCGCATTTGTTGAAAATTATAGTAAAATTAATGAATACATTCAATTTCTGTACGTGTTTCTTGGGAAACTACTAAGTTTAATTCCTGAACAAAAAATCTGACAAATTAAATGAATAACTTTTATTTCGAGGCTTCTTCCTTGAAAGACTTTGGTTTAGATTCCATGAAAAGGTAAGTTAGGAATTGTTTTCTTTCACGAAGAGGTTTGTAAACCCCTTCGTCAGTAAATTCAGCCGATAATAGAATTTCACAAGGACTGTTATCACAAATTCCTTTTACCAACCAATAAGTGGAAATGCTGTAGGAAATACCTGCGTATTATTCACCTCAATTCTTCCAGAAAGTACGCAATGAATCTCTTCTTGAATCGATAGTTTGATGATCAAAGCGAAAAATGTATTTCGTAAAACTTCAATGTTTTGCTATCTTAGTTTTGAGTGGCTGTTCCAGATTATCTTTGCTCTATCATCGAATCACGAAAATAGTGACTTTAGTAATCATTTTTTGATAAAAGTGAATTTAGTGAATTTTTGTTGCAAATAGTGACTTTTCAGTGACCTGATCGAAAATAGTGACCAAGCCACTAAAATGTGACGCGCTACCAGCCCTGCGTTTGGCAGTTTGTTGTAAATAACTTCCGAAGTTAAGAGGGAAATAACCATCATCTTTTTTCAAATTTTCAAAATTGAAGCAGTGCTCAACAGAATCATCTATCACTGCATTGCAATTGCCATCTGTAATGCAATGATAGATTTTCATGAGGATTCCATCGAATTTGAACGAAAAAACTGGTTTTTCATTCTTGATGGTTGCTAATGATTGAATGATGGATTCTTGAGCCTTAAGAACAGTAACATAATTTGCAGGACTGGTATCGTCTGAATACCTTTTACATAGGGACTTTAGAGACCATATGCTTGACAATTGAGGCCAAAAAAGGCGACCAGGAACAAATAAGGGACGGGAACCAAAAACGATAATACAGTATACAAAAAAACACTCCAATCAGGAATCAGAATAGAAAAGTTTCAATGATAATTTTTAGAAAATCCACAAAACTGGATTTTTTTAAGAAACCAAGAAATTGGTCCAGCGACATTATTTTCATCAGGAATTGCTCCAAAAATTCTTTCACAAACTTCCCAAGAAAACCCTGAAATTCCCCGAATTCTTTGAGAAATTAAAGAAATTACCCAGGATTTTTCCAAGAGATTTTTTGATTTCCATTTTTGTTAACAAGATTTTGAACTACTAACGGGACATGTTATATTACAACTGTTAATATAAAACAATCATCTCAGGGCATCATTTTTTGTTTCGTCCGTCTGGTCGGGTCTCCTGTGTAGGTGTGGGTGGGGTTTCAGCGGGGGTAATATTTATGGCTAAACCAGCCACAAGGCTTCGCCGTTACCGCATATGTTAGTATGGTACCGATACATTGTGCACAATGGCGCGCAAAAATCCAATTTTTACGCTTCTCTAGAGGAAACGCGGTTAGAGAAAGAAAGTTTTGGATAAATCCAACCTTTTTTTGAGTCACGTTTCCCAGTGAGATTGTGCAGTCAATTCTGAAACGCAGAATGTGGTCAAGCCTGGGGAAGCTTCTGGGAAGCAATCAATTTAATGGATCTTGCGTTGAATATGCATGGAAAGTTGCCCCGAGGGCGATTCAATGCAAACACTTCGTTGACCGAAGCATACGAGCTGTCTCCTTTGAGTGCGACCGATGAGAGTGAGTGAATTGTGTGTTCTATGTAGATATGTGTGTACTGTCGTCCCACTGGTCTGATGGTAGAGGATGGACAGTTAATTTAACATTAAAACTTTTACGATACGAATACTTTGGTACAATATCAAGCTCAATTAAACACGTCTTCTCAGAAAATCACAAATTTCTCTATCCTGAAAATGGGATTTGCAGTAGTTTAAAGTTTAAAAAGAAATTATCTAATTTGTGCAATTTTGAGAAGATGTTGATTTGTTGAGCTTTATGTGAAAACAACCTTTTTCATTCTTGTAAGTAACTTTACTCTGTGCTTTTTGGCATTTGGCGTCATTTCATGTCTTCTTATGGTAGTGGCTACGATTAGGATAGGTAAAATCAACCTCTAGCCCAAAAGATCAGAAACGGTCAATATTTACACACTCATGTGAAGCCTAACTGGTTTAAGTTCAAGACCATCACTTACGTAATGAGAAGTTCTATCTAGGTAACTATATGGACCCAGTTTTTTCTTTTATGAGCAAACATTAAATGAAAAAATCTCGTGTCTACCTTGTGCATTATAACTTTTAACAACGCTTTGCACGAACAGAATCAGTGACGTGTTAGCGAAATTACATGCATCAGATTGGGAATCCTTATCTGACTTTGTGATTTAGGGATCACCAGTCAACTAACTGAATTTTCTACCAAATCTAAACCAATCTGGACAAAATTCCATGCATCGATATTCTAAGTGCACAGAATACCGAATCTCGGCTAATTTTAACCGATATCTGCACCAAAGACGGAATAAAAGCATAGTAGTCGAACTCAGAATGGGTACGATAGTACAAATATCCCAAATGACGATTGAACTTGACTTGATTGAAAACCGTATTATATTGTCAGTGAACCACTACAAAATCAAAATACCATAACTATAACCTGTTGTCATACTCAGTCGCAATCAAGTGCCATTTAAACCAATATCGATGAATTCTCCTTTACCGGTTGTTCACACTGAACTGCTGCAGCACCTATCAGAACATTGAAACAGGTGACGAAGAAGGCTTTCATAATACTATAATACAGCTACCAAGGCAGCTACTGTATCGTATCTGGCACTCATAACGAAAGGCTAAAAATATCTACTCCTGAGGCTCGACTAAAAGGTCTACTATTTATAGTACGCTCCCTCCACTACTAATGCAACTCGGAACTTGTAGGTGGTTTCAGATAACGTCTTATCTCGGTTTAGTTGTTGCTCTACGAATCAATGCGAAGAAATCCATAGCTTGGTTGCTATCAGAGCCTCGCTCATTGCTGGTGGTTGATATGACATCTCAATACTGATAACACACGCGTTCCGATCCACCTCGCTTGTCGAAAATATTGCTGGAAAATCAAATTTGGATACCTTTACTCTCAAGCCATTCTCTGTTCCGATTGACAGACAGTCAGTGTCGGAGCCGAGTACCTGCACAATTCAAATCGAGTTAGCCCCTAATGAAGCGAAATCAATCACGTTCTGTTTGCGTATCAATCGGATCTGTTTTCTCGCAATTTCCAATCATGATCCGTGTCAAAATCATTACCGAATCGTAACACGAGTGTGCGGCCTTTCGCGAGATTTGTTGATTATAGGCAATCAATGCACAGATGAGTCGAACAATCCTGCAGCTATCATACATGTTATCAATACAGTTTATTACTAGTAGAGTGTAACATTGTTTCAATATTGAATCGATAATTTACATCAGCAAACAGCACAATTCGCAATTGAGTTACGTGGCACGTAGCGTCTACACGGAGGAAATTTCGACTTAAACTGGCGTTTCCCTGCCCCAGGGCTGATTGCGAATGAGTGTCTAGACTTCAGAGACTACATGCCTAAAATATGTCATGTAAACTTCAATTATATGTCATGTAATCTAGCAGGATCCTGAGTGATTACATGACATATAACACATTTTTACATGATTTCAAACTGAAATTTACATGACATCATGTTTACATCGCATAAATGAAGTTTACATGACGTGTAATTTTCATTATTTTTAACTGTGTTGACTGAAACGAAATAAAAAAAACAATAGGGGCCAAGAATAATTATAAGGATTTCTGCCATAATTCGGCAGAAATCTTTAAAATATTATTTTCAAGATTTTTTTTGGGAATTCCTTGCAAAATTTCGACATGTATTATCCATGATGTTCTACATAAATTTCAAAAAAAAAGTAATTCAGGTATTTCCTCCATCAGGTATTATTACTAAAATTTCTTCAGTAGATGTTGAACTTGTTGTTGTTGAACTTCTCTAGGTATTCTTCCAATGTTTACATTCAGAATAACTCCATGAATCACATTGGAAATTTTTCTAAGGATACCTTCAGAAATTGCAACCGAAATTTTTCCAGAGAGATTTATTCAAAAGTTTATCTAAAAATTTTTCTATAAATTTCACAAAGGTGTCCTGGGGAATTCATACTAGAACTTCTGGAATTCATCCTAGGACTCGTTTCAAGATATTAGTTTAGAACTTTTTCAAGAAGTCAACCATTAATTTTCCTAAGGATATCTTTGGAAATTACTCCAGGGATTCCACATTCAATTTCTTAGGATTTTTTCGGTTATTCAAATTCGTCTGAGGATACCTTAAAAAAAACTTCAGAGATTCTTCCCAAGATTTCTTCAGGAATTGTTCAACAGATTTTCCAGAAATTTTCAAAAGTACTTAAGAACTTCTCATCCGGAATGTTTGAATACAAGAAAATCCTAAAGTAATCACAGGCACTTCGTGGTGAAATACATGACTAGATTATGCAGGAAAGAACTTTCACAAATATTCTTGAAGGAGCCTCCGGATCTTCTGAATGATTCTCCAGAAAGATTGATAGAATAATTATTGTAAAAATTAATCAACAAAACCCTATCCTGTTCCTGTAGTATTTTCCGGAGGAATCCTTTTAAAAACTTCGGACGGATTTCTTAGAAATAATTTGTTGCATTTATCAGAGGAATTACAAGCAAATTTTTATAGAAACTACATCAGCAATTCATGGTCGAATTCATCGAAGAATTCGAGGAAAAGTTTTTAATATATTTCGTGAAATACCGTTTTGTTTCGAATTGCCTGGACGCTTCGCATCCCGAGCACCGGCATCAAGCCAACCAAAAATTACTATTTCATCAACTTTTTTCAATGCAGCACATAGAAGACAGTTTCGAAGAGTTCGGCAATTCGAAGCAGCACGGTAACCTCTAGAGGAATTCATAGAGCAATTTTTGTGAGGACCCACGGAGTCATTCTTTAAGAAATCCTTACGAACATGGCTAAAAGAACTACTCCTTGAGTAAATCCTTGATAGATTCAAAAGTTCTCGTAGAATTACCTGACATAAATCTTAAACGAAATTCTCGACTTCAGTGACCAAAACGGTCAAAATACTGACCAATGAGTGAACTAAAAGTGACTTCAAAGTATTAGTCATAAAACTGACAAAAACTGAGAATACAAACTCCATTAACGGTTCCGGGTCATTAGGGAAAATGTACCAGTTATGGCCGTATTGGTTTCCTATTTGGCCATATAAAAAATGAAAAACTTTCACATTTTTAATAGTTTTTTAATGCTTTAATATCAAGATATATCCTACAATTACTGCTAGAAAACACAAAACCATTCAAATTGTCATGTATGGCGAATTCGGGAATCGCTATGGCCATAACAGGTACACTGGAACCCCAAGAATTTGAATAACGACTGTAGCAAGAAAACGAAAAAAAGTGACTTTAGACCATTTCGCTAGGAAAAGCGACTTTGAAGACCTTCCATTAAAAATAGAGAATTTTTAGAGACTTGCATTAAAATGGCGACCAAGTCTCCAAAAAGAGATTTGCTACCAGCCCTGTTCCCCCCTCGGTTGGATTGGACATGTGTCGTCGCTGTCGTCGAGGGGGGCAAGCCAATTTTGGGCAATTATTCGCTACGCACACCTGATGATGGTTTGTGTTGCGGCTGCTGTTTGAATCTTGGAGAGGACGGGTCGAAGTGGCAGCAGCTTGGCAACCAACCATCACCAGATTCGTGGTTTCGACTGTGTGTTCTGCAATCTGGCGTCGTCGGTCGGTCGGTATTAATTTATGTAAGTGGAATTTATACGTCGTTTTTTTTTTCTGGTGGTTTGTTCGGCGAAGCATTTCTGTGCACATATACTCAGGTATATTACACGTTGTATGCGTTTTCACGGATGAATTGGACAAACTTGGCCACGAGAGCTTTACGATGTTGCGGCTGTCTCATCACTTCCGATTTTCTGAATCTGGCATGTTCAACTGTCGATTGTTGTAATTGTTGAAATATATGTTCGGAATAGGTATATGAAATATGGTTTTGTTTCTCTCATTCGAAATGATTGCTTCATTCAGGGAATGATTGTTGATTCAATGTTGAATCATATTGAATCTCTGTCAAACAGGCTGTTTCTCTGTTGTTCAATGAGCATTTTCACAGTTATTAACTGAGAACTTTCTATGCCATAGTTGTGACAGGTACGATGATACTCTATGCTCAGAGAAGTCAAGGAAATCGCCTTCACAAAAAGATCCTAGATCGACAGGGAATCGAACGCAGACACCTTCAGCATGGCTTTTCTTCGTAGCCGTGGACCCTAACCACTCGGCTAAAGAAGGCCCCTAACAGGCTGTTTATTATTTCGAATATTTTTGAATCCAAACGAACTAAACGCAGTGAAAGGATCATTCGGTTGCACAATCAAGTATGTCAAAACTTGGTATTCAATACCTAATTCGGCTAATCATCAATTCGAACAAGCGATATTATGCCAAATGTCCAAACGGGGCAACATCATTTTCAGATTTCAAATATTAACCTGTTCTATTTTGTGACAGAACTATCTTTTTGAAATATTGAATTCATTAGGTTTAAAAAAACAAATTCCAAATATTTGCCTCAAACAGAATTTGATACGGTTGGGGCAAATGTTGACTTATAAGCAGTGAATCAAATTATCATCAGAATAGACGAAAAACAAACAACAAAGCAAGCTCGCTCACAAGCGTTTGTCACAACTGTTGCGGATAAGCACACAATAAAAAGCAGAATTGTCATGACAATCACAGAGCGCAATATTGTTGCAACCTTTTCAACTCGCGATTAATCAGTAATTTTAAACACAAAACCAAATTTGTTTTATGGATGCTGTTTGATAATGTGTCAATGTTTACCAACACGGAGAAAGTTCTCGAAAATTACAATGCGAAGCCCAGAAAATCGCCGCGCACGTGGTGATCGATCTTTGTCATATTCTGTTCAGGTGATGACAAACTCATGTTGCGGAATAAAATTGTTGCAACAAGAATAGGAGGTGACAATGTCTTTGTTGCTGCGTGTTGGGTGACAATTTATTCACTGCTTATAAGCGGTTTCTTCACCACCGCTTAGGTCTTCGGCTCTTAGGTAAATAGTTGATTAGATCTTCCCGAAAAACTATAATTAGTAAGGCGACATAGAGTCGATAAATAGGATACTAAACAAACGTTTAGGCAAACAAGCTGGTTGGTAGCTACTAAGCATCTAAAACTGTAGTAACCTTATTTCTAGAAAAGAGACTACCAGGAGTTAAAAACAGACTAACAAATTTCTTTGAACATAACTTCGTGATGTTACGCCAAATTTAACTCTACGTATTTCATGGAAGAGTTGCTAATAGATTTCGTGAAGAAGAATTCATTAAACATTTCAAAGGTACAATACCTATGGAAAAAACTCTTGAAGGAATTTTGAAGAAAGGCTGGACGGCTGGATCCTTGAAATAATCTTGTATGATTCCCTGTTATAAAGGTCAGACAATTAGTTTCACCTTTGAATATAACTTGTGGCCCAGATATCCGTAGCGGTAAACGCAAAGCTATTTAGCAAGACCAAGTTAAGGGTCGTTGGCTCGAATCAAATTAGGGCGAATGGTACATGATCGATTGCTCTTCATCGATACTCTCTTATGTTAATAAAGGTGACAAGATGCGAGTTCGTTGGCATGTTCGATGAAGAGGAATCGATCACGTTACATTCGCCCTTATTGTTGCACACGCTTGAACTAAATCACTACCACGCCTAGAGCTTCCTTCCTTCAATAGTTTCAGGGCACTTTAGTAACATACTTTACTCTGCCATATAACGATAACGTAAAATTGAATTTGAAAGTTTTTTTGTCCTTAATAAGTTTGCTAATTTTTAAACATGTTTTCTTCTGTTCAATTGATTAAATAAATCCCAAATTGACCTGAGCAAAAAGCCATATCGCTATTTGAGTAGCTATTCAGCAAGACCATGCTGAGGGTAGCGGGTTCAAATAATGTTGGTCGAAGATCCTCCCGAATTAAAAATTTTCTCATTTTCGTAGCGCATAGAGTAGCTTTGTGCTTGTCATACGTGTATAAAGTTGTCAACTAATAACAAATGAAAGCTCCAGTTGATCACTGTGCAAGTGCTCACAGATATGCATTGTGAAACAAGCTGTTACCCAGTTGGAACGTAAGATAAGAAAGAAAGTAAAAGAAGAATAAGAGTATCACACTCACACACTAAACGAAACGACAGCTCTGTGCTCCGTAACAAAACGCAATAAGTAAAAGTTTCTGTAATTACGTTGCTGGTTGACTGAAGCCGGCACATCGCTAATAAAAGTACATACATACTTAGATACTACTAAGGTACCTAACCTACGTATATATTTTTGGGTTCCCCAGTTGTGGATCCGAAAAGCACCATCTTTTGGGCTCCGGAACAGTGCCCAAGTAGCAAGCAACCAACAAACGCTCTGTAAACTGTATGCGCGCTTCGTGCTGTGTACGACAAAAGTTTTCGCACTCGTTGCCCAACCTGGCCTTAGAGTTTTGGAAGCGCGAGCCCGATCAGTGGATGACGACAAAATTGTGTCTCAATTACATCATTTATCAGTTATTTGTAACAATTTTTATTTCATTTTTTGTTAATATTCTTCTGAGTTGGAATGAGAATCATAACACAATTGAAATAAAACCTGTTGTAACAAAAAAGTTTGTTACAAATTGTTTTGATCATAAACACAATTATAACACATTTGGTTATAATGAACCATAGAGCATTTCATTGAACAGGTGCAGCGACCATTTGTGAATTGTGACGCCTATGTTAAGTTGAACAATCAATATTAAATTGTGCTCAAGTACTTACTATTTAAACTTTCTCCCGTATATCTAATCTTTGAAATATGGACACTCATATAAGATACTCATCGTCGTACTTCATTGATCATCTTCTTCTTCTTGTTGCGTTACTTCCCAACTGCTGCTCAGCTTAGTGTTCTTATGAGCACTTCCGCAGTTGTTATCTGAGAGCTTTCTTTGCCAATTCATAATGTTTGCATATGTATATCGTATGCAAGCATGAAGATATTATAATATTTTTAAAGTCGAGTAAAGTCGAGTGGGATTCGAACCCACGACCCGCAGCAAGAACAACTGCGCGTTTACCACAACGGCTATGTGGATCCATGATTCCCCTTCATCAGTTAAAATGTTATTCTAAACATAGCTCATTTTGTTGAAAGTAGAGAGTGTTATAATTTTTGTTAAAAACTAACGAGCCAAAGTTAATCATTTCGTTAGAAACAATTCTTTAGTAACACAATGCGTTATGATTCTGTTGCCTTTCGCTAATCGGGAAGCTATACTACATAGACATCAAAACAGCTGCTGCCGCGCTCTGCGGCTGACATGCTGCAAAAGTTATTGATAAAAGTAAACTGTAAGCTTTCAAATTTGATGAAAAATGTTTCCCATTCTACAGTGGGGCATCGCAGGTACCTTCGTCGTCGGCTCGCCAGTTTTGTGCGTTTCCTTCATTAGCATTTAGACCAAATGATAGAAGTTCAGAAAAAGCGGTTTGTTTTCCGCAATCATCGGAAAAATTATGCAACCCCAATTGAATGTCAACTATTCCATATTGTCTGTATTTTCGAAGGCGATAATCAACCACCGAAGCCCACTTCGAGCAACGAAGCACCAGCTTATGTTGCACTTAATTCGCACAATTACCAGCGATTATCTCTCGCGGAAAGCAGCGTATAATTTGAAAACACTTGCCGTCGCCAAAAAAAAGCAAACACAGTTGAAGCAATCGAGTTTTTGCGATGGGGTAGATTTTCCTGTCGATGGGATGGGTCAGTGAGAGAGTATTTTTTTTTTCAATCTTGAACTGCAATTTTTCGTCTGTCAGTTGCGATGGGTTTTTAGTCTTGAAAGTTCAAACTTCAGTACTCGTTTTCTCGCAACGTACTATATCGTCGACACTGTGTAATAACTTTTTATTTAGATGGAAAGTACATGAGTAATACTCATTGAGTACTCCCAAATCGTTTTACAATTTAGTTTGGTATGATTTGTTCTATTAAGTGTGGCAAATCTTGAAAAAGGCAAGTGTACTATTAAAAAAAATGTGTTTCAGTGATGTTAGTAATTTGTATACTGCGTATAGACTGACAAAAGATTTAATCAGCTGTGAAACCTTTTAACTTACTAGTGTAGCCGTACATTATGCAGTATTCGATTTGATCACAGAAACATACCTGAAAGTAGAGAAAAAACAAAAGTTAGTTGAAATACATTTAAGAAATACTTAAACAATTTGAAAAATATTAGAAAAAGCATTCTATATTAAATAACTAAGAAAGCATTATGTTTTAAACTATTCAATGTCGAGATATACCTGTCAAGGTGATTGAAAATAACATTATCGCTCCAAACCGCTCATCCGATTCTAGTTCAGACTATAAAGTCCTCCAAAAATTTCAGCTTATTTGGATGAAAACTGAGACTGCACAAGCTCTTCAAAGTTTGTATCCTGGTTTGAACATGATGTCAATAAATGCTAAAAGGTTTTTCTTCCCCTAAAAGTTTGTTTTGATTGTTTACTAAATGTTTCAATAGTTCAAATTTTTTAAATTATAAAATTTCACTATAAAATACCTTGCCATTATGTAGGTGTTCATAATATTGAAACATTTTGTATAGAAAATAAATAAAAGTACAGTCAGTGATGAAAGTTAGTTATAAAATCCCGTTTATCCTTACAAAATGTATTTGGGGCTCTGTACTTCCTCTTCTGGTAGCCTGAATTGGCTGACATTTGAATGACGGAACACAAAAAAAACTTAGAATGTTGTGCGTCGTGAGTTCATTATATTGCATTAAATTTTCAACGAGTTTTTTTTAAATTAATTAAATTCAGTAGCCCTTGAGCTATCTACCAACCAGCTCCTTAGTTATCTACCAACCAAAAGTTTCATGCTTACTAGCGCCACCTGGTGGCAAAACTGTGAATCAACTAGTTAAAACAATGGTACTGAAGCTGCTGAACAACTTTGCCGAAGACGCCATCCTTCTAAATGGTTAGGATCCTGAAATATCCGTAAAACAAAAGGTTCATGCTCACTAAAGTCCCTGGTGACAAAATCTCGATTTTTTTGGCTTTAATATTGAAAGATCTGAACAACTTTTCCGAAGACGCTATCTTTCAAAGTGGTCAGGCTTCTGAGATATCTGCAAAACAAAACTTTGATGCTCACTACCATCGTCTGAAGGCAAAATTTTGAATGACAAGCTCCTGAGATACACAGAAAGAAAAATCTATGTAAATTTCAGCATAAAATCATGCACATGAAGGGAATGTCAAAAATGTCGCAAGTTTACACGTCACATCGTGTAAAATTACAATTACATCATGTAATTTTCCGCTATGCATTGTGTAATCTAGCATGGACTCTAACCGATTACGCGACAATTGGCATTACTTCACATGATGTTGATGTAAATTCACACTATGTGTCATGTAAATTTGCAACAAATCTGGCATTCCTTTTATGTGCACGATTTTACGCTGAAATTTACATGAATTTTTCTTTCTGTGTACCTGCAAAACAAAAGTACAAATGTCATACCTACTAGTGCCATCTAGCGGTCAAATTCCGAATTATCCGCTATCCACCTCCAGAACAACTTTACTGAAGACTCCAAGTTTCAAAATTATTTGAGTTTTGAGATATACCAATTCCAAATTTTGGTTTACTCGAACCGTATATAGTCCGTTCATTTTTGACTTCCTATGTACATTTGTCGATCGATTTTACCGGGCCATACTAACACAAACTGTCGAATATTGTTCATAAGAAGATTCTTGAGGAATACATTTTGGTTTGTTATCGACAGATATCTTTGTTGTAGAATGATCTCACATAATTCACAATATTTCAGTCAATTTGGCCAACTACAAGCTGAAATACAGAGCTCCAAATTTGAGCATTTTTTATGGAAAAAAGGTATTGGAATACTAACTTTTGTCACTAACGTTATATACCAAAAGCGCTTTGACTTTGCACAATCTTGGATGAAAGTGAATAATTGAATAGAAATAAATATATTTGGAACGGAATTTTCAACAATATCACAATAACAATATCTGTTAATCAGATTACCAGGGCTGGTAGCGACTAATTTAAATAAAATAAAATCTGTAGAAACCAAACAAGAACCAGAAGTATATAAAATTTGATTCAACAAAACGAAAAGAAACAAACGGAACCAAAGATAAGTTGTCATAAAAATTTATTAGAATCCCAAACCAAGCATTTCATCTATTTCATTAAACACTGAAGGATGTTTGTATGTCACGAGTTGGCTTGAGAACGGGTCAATCGATTTGAACAACTCTTTCACTCAAGGGCTTCAACCGGGAAATGCAAATTTGACTCATTTAGAGAATTTTTAAATCCTACTGTACGACCTACTTGGCAGTACAACGTTTGCCGGGAAAACTAGGTTAAGGGTTGCTTAAGAGACAATTTTGAAAAGCACAAATTTTCGACCTACAACAATGGTGGCAATTTTCAAACAAATAAGGCCTAATCATACGAATGGTTCGAAAATTATTGCTCCTCCCTTACTGAACGTATTACGTTATGTTTCATGTCTTTTTACAAGAATTTCAAGAGAAACTAATTTAGGTATTTGCCCAAAGTTTACTTCACATATTTATCCGAAGATTCCTTCGGGAGTGTTTATTTAGTGGTTCTTTTACGAACTTCCCAACAAATTTCTTCCAGGATTTTTTAAACAAATTTGGAACAGAAATATTACCGAGGATAACCTCAGAAGTTACTCAAAAGATTTCATCTCTGGACGACTTCAAGGAACCCACCAATAATTTCTCCAAAGGTGTTTCCAGATATTTCTACAACAATTTACCCAGGATATATTCAGGGATGTCTCTATGAAATTCCACAGGAACAAATAGCGTATTAATTTGCACGACACCATTATACCATGAATAAACAAAGGAACGAATTTTGCAATTAATTGCCAACGTTTGTTTTTCACGCTAATCCAGTTAGGATGAAATGCTTTAATTGCATTAAAATAATGACGACAATTGACTGACACTTAAACGACTCCGGTGAAAGTAAATAATGTCCACAATGCATTAGTGATTTCAGCTACCTATTCAAAATCACGTCCATCATTCTGCTTGTCCCAAAAATTTCACCAATTAAATCCAATTATTTCTACACGGCTCTATGTCTCCGGTTTCGCTTCGACCTGGCTACTTGTTGATTAGCGTTTTATTTTCCTTGTGCCAACTCGCAATCGGCAAACACGTAGCTAGTTGATACAACCTTGACACACAATCCATTACTGGGTTCTCAGACGAGAAGCCGTCCGTGCACTGTGCTGATGGTAGTAATATACCAGCATTTTTTTTTTTTATTACTAGAGAACAAAAAAAACAAACGAGTTCAAAGCCGATGGAATGGGGACAGACTGACATAATTAATCGAAAGCTCAACGATGGCACTATGGGCAGTTTCCATATAGTATGGTGGCCAACATTATTTTTGTCGTCTTATGTCATGTTTAGGAGTTTCGGGTACAAGTTTTCGCGACAGCATTCTAAATAGGGCTTATGAACAGTTTTGTAACTTATGATGCACATAGGCCACTTGTACAATTGAAGTCTCAAAACCAGTAGAAATGTTAGTTATGACGATATTAATCATTTTGTCAAACTCAAATACCCCCTTAAACAATCTTAAGCTTTTAATAATTTCATCTAAAGTTTTAATACAAAATTGTTGTAAATAATAAAAAAAATCATTAACCCTCTAATACCCAGCTCCGGCTTTAGACGGGGTACCATTTGGAATTTTGTGTACCTATTTTTTCTGAGCTCAGAAACCAAAATGATTTTATTTTTGGCTTAAACCTTGGGCCATAATACTCATATTAGGATAGTTTTATACGACTTTGCCTAGGTCAAATTTATCATGTAATACAAAATTGTGTGCATTTTATAATTTTCTACAATCAATCTATCACAGAAGAAGAGCCTGGTGAAATTGAAACAATTTCAAATCGAATTTTCCTTTAGCAACACGGAAAATAAAATGTTTTCCAGAAAGAAAAATAGAAAAAAATGAAAAAGGACAGGGATGTTCAAAACTAAAAATTAGGAACATCAAAATGTTAAGATCGACTTTAGATAGCAAAAAATTATACTTAGAATGAAAATAAAAATGTGGGTATCAGAGGGTTAAGCCCGAAATGGAAAAAAGTACTAGCATTGTAATAGAATTTAAGCCTAGGACAATTTGGGACAAAAAGTATGTAATGTGTAATGTTTCGATTAAAAAAAAAAAAAAAAAAAAAAAAAAAAACAAATATATTATTTGAGTGTCGTTTTAGTGTCGCACTACAATAAAAAATATTATTTCTTTTTCTTTTTTTTTTGTAAAATAGCTTACTTCAAAGCTTTTGAACAGTGTATAAATATCTGTCTAAAATATGACGATGATCCAGTATATTTCACCCAACAAATACCTGGTGTTTGCATTGAAATATTTATTTCTTAAAAACTCTACCTTGTGCATGGAAAGGTGTTTTTATGTTACGAAATGGTTTGAGAACCGGCTGTTACAAACAGCGAAAGACACCGTTCTTTCAGCAGGGCAATAATGTTGAACACACTAGTATCTATTGCCACATGCTATAAAGCTAAAATTATTTATTAATACACTTAATTACAATTATAAATTACATCACTACTTACAGCTTCGGTGTTTTCGTCCCAGAACAAATTGGTTCTTTTGCTGTTGTTTGTGATCAAGCGATCAACAACAGCGCAGAGCCGAAAACACCGAAGATTGACAATCGTACGTAGTCCGACAAATGCCCAGGGGTTCGTATCACCATTCTCACGTAACAACCGGCTATCCCGTTTTTGAAATTCTTCCGTAGTTTTATTTTTGAAGTGTGCTGATGGTTTTGTGTATATAAAAACACAGGATATTGAATGGGATAGTCGAAAAAACGGGAGTAAATTGAACTGTCATTTTATACGGGACGTTTCACGGCGATTTTTAACAGCCTACTTGATGACGAGACAAAGTTTGCCGGGACTACTAGTGTATCAACAAAACTACAAAAGATATTACTCTTATATTGCAGAGATATCCTAATAGAATTGTTGTTTTACGGAACGATGGACAACAATCATCAGAACGAGTCATTTTATCGATTTTTGGGCACCTAGTTCCCCATAGTGCGTTGAGCACGTGCAGTAGCAGTGCCCCTTGTTGCTGAAGACTGATGGATCCACCACCGGAAAGAGGGGAAAACTTAATACCGGCTGCTCTTCCAGTAACGTTGTCGACAGTGTCCGTCGCCGGTTTGATGTAATGCACAACCCGACTAGACGGACGAAACAATATTCTATATCAAAATGGATATCTCTGATATGAATTTTGATATTACTAGTCGTCAAAGCACATGTACAGTTAGTAATAAAAATAACAAAACAATCTAGCAAAATTTCCACACATAAAACAAGAATATAACAAATTCTGTTTCGAGGATGTTTGAAAATAATAAATTTATAACAAATTATGTTACTGCTCATAACTTTGTCCAATATTTGCAACAAACGTTCAAAGGCAATGCCAAACATATTACAAATCTGTTTCAAACATGTAGCAAAAACCCGAACAAGATAAGAAGTCCTCCTGATAGAAAAATAATACCAACCTCTGCAGGGCTGGTAGGGACTGAGTGTCATAAAAATAGGAACTTATAGGATAGACCTAGGCCTCACATGAATCTGAAGAAAAGATATATAATTCGGTTAGACTAGGGTTTTTGTACCGGGAGTACCGGTACCGAAAGTACCGGTACTACCGACCAATTTTTGGTACCGAAATACCGGTACTGGAAAGCATTGAGTACCGGTATTTTCGGTACTGATGAAAAATCTAATAATCTTTTGAATCAATATTTTTTTCACAATAAATGGTTGACGACGAGCTTCTCAGGTCGATCAAGGCACGTATTATATGAAGGCTTATTCTAAGAATCATTAGCGTTTAGGATGTTCTTTTTATACATAGAAACTTTAGAAGCATGCTCATTGTTAATATCTTGTTAAAAACATGTTTTGAAACATTTGAAAAACACTAAGGGCTTCACCCTTAACTTATTGAACGGAAATTATTCAGCAGATCCTTTGGTTACCAACAGGATTATCGAATGATTGATTATCGAAATACAAATGATGAAGGTACTGATGATGAATATCAAGCTTTCTGACAATTAATTACAAACATCTCAGAATATTGAAACATTTGAAGGTGCTTCAGTGATAGCACAAGGGTTGATAGAAATTGTTCGGAATAATTCGTATATTACGAGTCTATTCAAAGCGAAATATTTGTTGATACTTCACGATGCATGGGCAAAAATTCTATCAAGATCCAAATGGCTTTTTCCGTGTCTAAAAGTTTTATTTTTTTGCAAAATTTAGCACATTTAAGGCAGTTAAAGATTAAACTTTGAACATATTTTGTATTTTAAAATCAATGAAAAGCAAAGTGATATCACGAAAATAGCTAATAAATAATTCATTTTGAACGATTCTTGGCGCAATATATAAAGTACAAAATAGATCTGAAACTTTTTCGCATTTCCTATAAAATGGTCAACTGTGGATGATTAAAGAATATATTTGAATGAATTCAATACATATTTTCGAGTAGGTATTTCATAAGTTATAAAGTTAGAACGGTTTACTCATTATTATTTTAAGACAATATTTTGCTAGTATTATTATTCCCTGGCCACGATCACAGGGTTTGACGGTGCCAAAGTAGAAGGTGCACCATAATAATACCCGTCTGTGAAACATATCACCTTCCCAATACTTTGGCACACCTCCAACGGTTCATGATTTATCATGAAACGGCTGCATTCAGGCGGAGGATCTGTTAATATGTTTCGGCATATTATCAGGTCCTCTTCGAACGGAGGGACCGCCAGGGCTCATTAGTTACTTATAAACCAGTGCTGTTTGTTGATGTTTCAGTTCGTTTACACGAGCTGTAGCATCCTTTGTACTAATCAGCAATGGTGGTTAAGTTTCGAAGCCAACGTGTGATCAATCGTTTTATAATGCAACAAAGGAATGGGTGTTTGGTGGAACTGTGCGTTACACTCGTCGTTATTAAATTTAGTGATTGTGAAGGTGCTAATAGTGATTTTATAATAAAATTTATGGTGATGAAAATTTGAAAATGAAAGTGTAAGTGATTCTGATAGTTTTGTAAAAATATAATAATAATGATGTGAACTCTACTAATTTAATAATGGCCATAATACATTGTGCAATCATTTTTTTGAATATAAACTTAATTGCCTAGTTCTTCAAACGTGCATGATAAAAGTGTTAATGTAATGACAGCGAGTGCAGAAGAATGGATCGAAGTGATTTTTTTTTTTTAATGTAACTTTCTTGATCATAGTGATAAATCGTAGTTTGAATAGTAATGACTCTACAGCAACAAAAATAATGATACATTTAAATTGAATATCTTTAAATTACTTAGTAATGCTAACAGATGGTAATGCTAACAGATTTATATGAAAATGGTGTGATGTGAAAAGTGATATAATAGAAAGTATATCTGAAGTGTATTACGAAAGTTGATGAGTGATAATCGGTGATATACGTGATAGTGTCGAAAATAAAAGTGACGATAGTGAGTGATGAAATGAAATGGGGAATGAGGACCTTTTAATAAAACTATTTCGTTCTTCACTTTAACCACTCTAGTAGCATTTCAGGCCTTATCATAGTTTGATAGTAGTCTGAACTACTAGACTGCAAAACTACGGCAAGGGCTGATTGCTGCTAGCGTACACAGTGACCATTTGAGCAACATTGCTTAGGAACGTCTGTGTGATGAACGCAATAGAGGCTTATAAAAGCAAATGCTGGGAAGGAGCTTAGGGCAGATTAAGAGTGCCAGTACTACCCCTATCGCTACCGACAAAAAAAAAAAAAAAAAAATATTTTGCTAGTATTATTATTCATAAAAATAAAGAGTAAGCATCAGCAAACTTGTGTTTATTGACGAACTTGAAAAAAATGCAAACTTTTTATCCAATTACACAATGTTTATATTTATTGAAAAAAAATCTACCAGTACCGGTATTTTACCGGTACTACCGGTACTGAGAGTTACAGTACCGTAGAACCGGTACTCGTCAAAAGGGGTCGGTACTAGGAACCCTAGGTTAGACAGACTTTTTGTTTGCAACAAGTATTATTTGTAAAATTATGACAAATATTATTCTATTTTTTCCATAAATTTCAACAGAAACTGATTTAGGCATATTTTTGTAGTATAGTTCTGCTGTTACGCCGAAAAGCTCTTCAAGAATTCATATTGATTGTTAGATGGAATGTTATGGTAATCCTTCATGAATTTCGTTAAAATACTTTTAAGAACCTATTTTTTTTTTATTTAACTTCAGAAGTTACTTCAGAGATGTTACCATTTTTTTCCTGCAAAGATTTTCTACTAGTTTCTCAAGAAAAATAGAAGGCTTATGAAGGCTTATTTTGTCTAAGATGTTCGATTAGGACATTTTCCTGAATTCAACCAACATTTTTTCCAGCGTTGCCTCCACTGATTTCTTAAGATTTCCTACGAAATTGTCGTTCAAGATTTCCTTAAGATTTTAACCAGAAATTTCCCTAAGTACACCTTCAGAAGTTACTCCTGAGATTCCTTTCAATATTCTTTCAGGAATTTCTTCAGAAATTTTTTGAGAAATTTGCCAAAAAAGTACTCATGGAATTTATCCAGAAAAGTCTCCAAGGAATTGCCAATGCTTTCTAATGGGAAGTTGTTGATGAAATTCCTAAAAAAAATCCGGAAGGCATTCTCCGATGAAACTTCTGAAGAAATTCCAGATGAACCTTGAAAGCATCTTTTAAAAAATGCCTTAAATCCCGAAGAAGACATAGTAGATTTTCTAGATTAATTTCTGTGTGTGTGTGTGTGTGTGTGTGTGTGTGTGTGTGTGTATACAATCCACCTCCCACTGACCGGCAGTGCTTTTATGGAAGAAAATTGTATGCATGTATTTATTGATACCCTTCGATATCTTTATATCTGCAGACAATTTTAGCCCAGGAGATGAAAGGTGATAGCTCTACTGAAATTCCAACGACCCATTTCAAGAATGGCAGTAAATACACACACATTCTGAGGTCATTTTCATATACAGTAAGCCCCGCATAAAAACACCCATATATCAAATGGATATCTGAAATGTTTTTATACTTCCCGAATCGAAAATTAAATTTTCGACCCTGGCACGTATTTAGTTTCATAGGGTAATAGGTGAGTAAATAATAATAAAGAATGAATTTACCAGGATGTAACGCTGTTTCTCCTGTCGCAGCACTGTGCTTACCGCAAAATACTACACACTTTCACTACACTACACACGTAACATGATCGATTCTGACCGCATCACCTGCCCCGGCAGGAGCAAGCGTCACGGTCAAAGGATCACACACTACTAAATAAGCCCGCGAATCACGCCACTCTTCTCCCCCCAACTGCACTGCGCGCTTAACACGTTAAATCCTGCTTGACCGCTTCACCCGCCCCCGCAGGAGCAAGCGTCACGGTCAAAGGATCACAGACTACTAAATAAGCCCGCGAATCACGCCACTCTTCTTCCCCCCAACTGCACTGCGCGCTTAACACGTTTAATCCTGCTTGACCGCTTCACCCGCCCCCGCAGGAGCAAGCGTCACGGTCAAAGGATCACACACTACTCTAGATTTTCTAGATTAATTTCTAAGACAAAAAATAAACAATCGGATCCCTGGATCCTGGGGATTTTTTGGAAGGAATTGCAGTCCCAAAATAAATTTGTATAGAATTGATCGGTATAAATGCTGTCATATTTTCTAATGTGAAACATTAAATAAAATTGGAAGGATCCATGGAGATTTAATTTGGAAAATACTCAAGTAATGTTTGGAAGAATTGCAAGAGTAATGCATGGACAAAATGTTGGCGAAATTCCTAGAAAAAAATATGAAGGAACATAATGAGGAATCTGTGATCGTATTTATTCAGACATTCCTGGGACAAGACGTTAATGATTTCGAGAAAAAAAATATGAAAAATCTAGGAATTCTTGTTCGGTTTCTTGAAAAAATCCCCTAAAAAAATTTCTATTAAAAGTCTTGAATGAACCTTTAACAATTAAGAGAAAATATAGACTATCCATCAAAGATAGATACTTTTTAGAGACCTGCTACCAGCCCTTCTCTGCTATTTTCAACTGCTGTTGCTAGAAACGTGTTATAATCTTGTTATGTGATTCTGGTCGGGAAACTCTCGCACTGCTGCAGCTCAAGGTGGTAAGATTTAAAAGCTTTTAGAAATTAAACTGTCGGGTTGTCGTGAGTTGTAGCCAGTGTGCAACGATGCGACGACAGCAATAACGACGTCGACGATGCAAAGATGTCCTTCTGTAGAAGCTTGTCGGTATACAACTTCGGACAGCGCTGGGGATTTTTTTTTATTATCGTACAAATTGGGCCGAAGGGTCTCAGATTTTCATGAAACTTTTTCCACAGGCAGGGCTCATGGATATATGAATAAAAAAAAATTGAGAAAAATTCAGGGTTGCCTATTTTTCCGGAAAACTCAGGTGGAAATTTTTTGTTTTCCCTTGACACTACTTACTTTGAAAAATCATAACCCAAGAACGAAGCATCGTAGAAACAAAGTTTTTATATGAAAATTTAAGCAAATTTTCTCAAAAATCCAAAAAAAAAATATGAACTGGAAAAAGTTCAAAAAAATATTTTCGAGAAGGGAATTTAATAAGCTTTAATCACTGAAAATTTTGGAATGCACTTTTTTTCGTTTTTGAGTTATGGCCAATTTTGTGAAAAATGTCCAGATGTGCCATATAAGACTTTTCTTTGAAAAATCATAACTCAAGAACAAAACATTGTAGAAACAAAGTTTTTATATGATAATTTAAGCAAATTTTCTCAGAAATCAAAAAAAAAATATGAACTGGAAAAAGTTTTCCACAAAATTTTCCACCGTTATGGAAATTCATAAAGAAAAGCTGGAAAATCTATGCCCGAACTCGCGGAAAATTTTTATTAAAATATTTTTGAGAAGGAAACTTTATAAACTTCAATTCTAGTAACTTTAAGGATGTAGTAATTTTTAGGCTGATACAAATATTAAATTTCTTTTATGTCCGAGACCACTTGGAAGGTACGAGGGGGGTGGGATAAAAATAAATAAGGAACAAAAAAATAAAAATGAAAAAAAAAGTTATTTTTACGAATTTTTATTTTTAACGATAATTGTTAAACTTTTTTCAAACGTCCTCTGGATCATTATTTTACTTGTTTTTTGCTTTAAAAATTGAAAAAACCTAACTGATGTCAAAAAAATGATAAATCTTTTTTTTCTCCCCTTCAAAATTTTCGGATTTTTGAAGGGAGGGGGGGTGACATAAAAGAAAATTAATATTTGTATCAGCCTTATGGTCAATTTTGTGAAGAATGACCATATTAGCCTTTTCTTTGAAAACCCATATTTCAATCGAAGCATCAGAAAAACAAGTTTTTTTTTATCAAAGCAATTGCAAATTTTCTAAAAGATCTGAAAGAAACGATTTGGGATTGGTTTTAATGAAGTATAAGTCGGATTGGATTATATTTTTCAGTAAACATTACACCGTTAAGCAAAGCTGAAAAAACTGTTTCTTTTCCATTCCAAGGGATTCTTTCTTTTCTATGGAACAAATAAGATTCTTTTTATATTTTTCTTCAATTTTATTTATTCAATTATTCAGTACATAACTTACATTTTATCTTAAAACTATCTATTTTTTCAACCGGGAAGATTGCCTTTGGTTGCTACCACCAGAAGATTTTCGTTTCTTTGTAGTATTAAGAACAAAGCATGCTGTATTTTCTTGGTTTTCATGTGCATCTGAGAATTCACTCGCAAAAATGCTTCGTTCGTCTTTTGGAATAAATGAATGATATTTTTTTGTTCCAGGAATTGGAACAAGGTTAGAAAATCTCTCCTGAAGTAATTTTTCAGCCTCTGAATAGTCATTTTCAGTTGCATAGATGAATTCCCAATCTTTTTTAAATTGGTCTTTCACCTTTTGCGACACAGCCCAGTCAAAAAATTGTTTGTCGTTATTAATTTCCGCTGACTTTCTAATACTAGCATCTCTAGCCATTCGCTTAATATTGCCACCAATACCATCACATGGACCTTTTCCATGTGAGGTTGGGAAAAAGTGCCATTCTGCTCTAATTTTAAAATCATGGTCGCATACATTTTTTGAAATTTGATTTATTTTCGTACTGCTCTCCGCAACCATCAGAAAGATAAATGATTTTTTCAAGCTCAGGAAATTTATTTTTCAATCTTGAAATTAGTTTTGTTTGAAAAGCATAAACTGATGTCGTGTTATGCTTTTTTATGTCAGCAATTACAACAAAATTTAAGACTTTGATCGAAGATTTGTCTTTGTAATAAATTACAAATTGATGTATTGTTACTTGAGGTCGTACAAAATAATGGCTTTGAATGGAATCTTGTATCACGCACGAATAATTTTCCGCGAAATCCATCTGGCACATTATTTCTTTGTTTTCAACTAGTGATTCCTTTTTAGCTCTTATAAATTTATTTTGTTTATCTACTTTGAATTGATGCACAAGAAACTTCTCTGTGAGATTTTTCAAGTTTTCTATAAAATCATTTGCATTTTCCTCTTTGTTGATAATTTCACAACGAGGAGAAATACTCCAAAAACAATACTTAACTTCTTCAACGTTGTTTTCATCTAAGCGATTGGCAACAAAATCTAATTTCTTTAATTTACAATCCTCACAGGATTTCAAGTAACAATCATCTGTACTATCTGGACATATCATTTGACTAGTCAAAAAGGTGTTAAGTTTTTTTTTCTGTATTATGAACTTCAAAGCAATTAGTTTTTTTCAATGCATCAACCATGAATTTCATATTCTCATGTATCATGCAAACACAAACATTCATGGCCGATGAATCCTTTGTATAAACACATTGTTTCGGTTTAAGTTTCCAGAACGATGTGAATGAGACAGATTCCTGTTCACTCTTACAGGTTTCCAAATATTGTTTATATAAAGTATCGAAAGGGTCAAGCAAAAGGCGTTTTTGAACATTTTGGCGCACTCCATTGGGTAACTTAATAGATATGGTATCTTTCAAGCCAGGAAATGGCCGACTGATATCATCCCTTATGTAAAAATTTGAAACTATGTCTTGGTCATCTGATCCATGCGAGGGTCGTCCTACTTTTGAAAGTGGTTGAATCCCTAAATTGTATTTTTTTTTTTTGATTCAGTTATAACGTGTTGAGTTTTCAGATAGCCAAGCGGCGCTGAAAGCTTTAAAATCATTCACAAGCCAATCAAAACTGGTATGGGAATGCATAACACTGCTAAGGCAATTGTCCGTTAAGAACCAGGTTAATTTATACTGGGTACCAGGCCATTGTGGAATTGAAGGTAATGAAAAAGCGGATTTACTTGCAAGGAGAGGGTCAAGTGTCTAGTTCATAGGATCAGAACCCTTCTGCGGTGTATCCAAATGTTTAATACAAATGGAATTGAAACAATGGGAGGATCAAATGATACAGTCAAACTGGATTGCAACAGAAACCTTAAGGCAATTAAAACTGTTCATAACTCCAAATAAAAACGTTACGGAAAAACTTTAAGGTTTAAACAAAAAATCTTTAAGCATACTTATTGGACTTCTCACAGGACATTGTCCGACAAGATATCATTTGAATAAAATCAATCGATGTCAAACTGGTGTCTGTCTGTTTTGTGACTGTGAAATAGAGACCTCACAACATTTGCTATGTGACTGTCCAGCGTTATATGTACGTAGAAGACAATATTTCAATAAGGGCATTTTAAGCCCTTTTGAAATTTGGTTAGAAAATCCCAATCTGGTTATTGGTTTCATTCTAAGAATCATACCGGATTGGAGTACTTCGCATCATCAGTCAACGGCATTTACCCCAAATGGTAATTCGTCGTCCTGAAAGAATGCAAATTAAACAGGGGTATACCACAATAGATCAAATTCATGGTCGCAGTGGTTTAAATCCCAACACAGAAAAAAAACGTGTTGAGACACGTCAAAATGAGCTTTAACTTTGGCATATGACCAATTCCTAGGAAGTAATTTTAGAAGTTCAATTTGCTTGTCAGGTTCGGCTTTTGTAACAGCTGAGTTCAAATTTAATAAAACGGAATTAAAATCCTCTGTAACATCGACAATATTAGGCGGAAACCAAGTCTTTTTTTACTCCAAATTTGATTGAACATTTCGTCCATAGAAGCATTGCGATAGTTACTACTAGAAGCATCCAAACGTGAAGATTTTACTTGAAAAGAAATTTCCAAGAATTTAGCAAGCTCTTGAATTTTTTGTACATTATTTATAGAACCAACTGACTCACCCGAGGAAGGAGTTTCCTTTGGCGACGCCAACGAAGATAGTGGTGAAACTTGTTCCTCAAACGCCATTGCTTCTGGAAGATCCGTTACGAGAGCCTTCTGGTCACCGGTAATGGAGCACTTCACGCAAATTTTAATCTTTTCCGTAATCCACCGAACTCCATTCGAATGAAGCTTACTGATGAGGCCTTGGCTGATCGATCGTAGATTTGTCCTTACTGATTTGTGGCCGTCCAGTCCGAAGGGGTTACAGCATAAAGAGTTTTTTTTTTTTTTTTTTTTTTTTATGTTGCTAGCCGTACAGTGAATACTGTTCAAAGCTCTAAACTAGACTTTAGATAGTAAAGAGGACGTAATCCTTCTGAAGCAGTTCACCAGACGTGCACGGAAAGATGGCTTCCAAGAAGACACTGTTGCGATCTGTCTCAGAAGGTTACGGTAGAAGGTGGGAAACGTTCTTTTCACACTATCACTTCACTTGATAACTATAAGATTACTTCATAGCACTATTCACTGGTATTGATATCACCATCTTCATTATCAACAGAATTTCAACTAACAACGTCACCATTATCCATATTAATTTTATTATTAACATCACATCTATAACCCAGCCACAACACAATACTACTGCTTCATCAAGTTTAAAGTATAAAACTTCTCATTAAAAATAATCACTGTGAGCAATTCTCGCTGAAACCAGGCCGCCATCGGCACCCATCGTTAGAATTCCAATTTTATGTCACTGATCGCTAGCTTTCGATAAAACTTAAGGGTGGTCCTTTTTGTTTTCTCAAATTGGTGGACCCCTCGTACGCCAGCTAGCTAAACAGTTTGCAAAAAAGCCCATTTTTTGATAAATCTTGGGTATTTCTTCACGTGATATGTCTTATATTTCCCTTGGAACACATACCAAACATAATGGCATCGTATAGAGAAAGGATATAGCTTTCATTTGAAGTTAAAAAAAATCCGGCGGCCATTTTGAATTTGGCCGCCATCTTGAATTTTATTAGAAAAATCGTTTTTTCACCATTAGCGCACCCCTCGTTTTGAATTCTGAGATCACCATCAGAAAGCTGAGGAAAAATTGCGTAAGATAGGCTACAGAAACTAGGTGTGCAATGGTATTTATTCTATGAAATGAACGATTTTCTAAAACATGTTGCACGATTTTGACGTATATGGCGAGTGCAATCAATGCAAACATCATTTTTTGTACAACAAAGATACAAGTTTTCAATAGTTGGTGTATTTTTCGAGTCAGATGAAGAATAGGAGTATTATTTAGAGTGATAAAATCTGGCGGCCATCTTGGATTTTGACGCCATCTTGATTTTGACTAGTAGAATGAATTTTTCACCTTGATAGCACTCAGCATGTCTAATTTAGAGGTTACCAATAAAAACAAGGTTACGTATACTCTTCTTCTTATTATTCTTCATTTTCCTGACGTTACGTCCCTAGTGGAACCGAGCCTGATACTCAGCTTTGTTAGTTATAAATACAGGTTATTAAATAGGAATTTTCTGTTATAATACGATTTTTAATAACAGAATAATTCTCGACATATCTTTGAATTCAGTTATTATGAATAAATAAATTTAATGAATAAAAACCGTCCAAAAACATTGATTGAAATAAACAAATATTTTTTTTTACCATATGCTTTTTTTTGTCATCGAATGAAGTTTATAAATTGTTGCGACATTAGTAAGTTTTGTGGTAATATCTGTAGTTTTAACGTAAAACATTTCCGAAAGTGCATTAATTTAGAATGGAAATCTTAAATTTTTTTTTTTTTTTGTCTTTATTTAAGAGGCTTTCAGCCGAACGCTGGTTCACCTCTGTAATCTTCTTAAATTTTTAAGCAAAAAAATCCTTGATTTTCTGAATCATAAAGTATTGTTTTCACTAACACCCAACATGCATGTGAAAAATAGCGAAATTGAAAGGTGAGAAGCAGGCTTTGTTCTAATGTGGACGTAATGCCGAAACGCAGGTGAATCATTTTGAGTTTGGAAAATCTGGTGGCCATCTTGGATTTCGACGCCATCTTAGTTTTTAGCAGTAGAATGATTTTTTACCATCTCAGCGCTCTTCATGTTTAATTAATTAAAGATCTCCGTTAAAAAACAAACAGATTCTTTATTTCTTATCTTATTTTAGCTGTTCAACAGATTGTTCATTTCTTTCAATGGTTTTAGACCAAATAAATGAAAGAATTAATGCTATTTTTCAACTCGCAGATATGCAGAACAATCATTCAGGTGGCAAATAAGCGTTAAAAAAAATCTACTTGTTAATTTATTTTTGAAGCTTAGGGGCTGGCTCTATTCCAGTAGGTACGTAACGTCAGGAAAAAAAAGAACAAGAAGAATAGTAAGTGCAACGGTGGCATTAAAATTCAACATGTTGAGTGTTATCAAGGTGAAAACTCATTCTACTACTTAAAACCAAGATGGCGTCAAAATCCAAGATGGCCGCCAGATTTTTTCACTCAAAATAATACTCCTATTCTTCATCTGACTCGAAAAATACACCAACTATTGAAAACTTGTATCTTTGTTGTACAAAAAATGATGTTTGCATTGATTGCACTCGCCATATACGTCAAAATCGTGGAACATGTTTTAGAAAATCGTTCATTTCATAGGGTAAATACCATTGCACACCTTGTTTCTGTAGCCTATCTTACGCAATTTTTCCTCAGCTTTCTGATGGTGATCTCAGAATTCAAAACGAGCGGTGCGCTAATGGTGAAAAAACGATTTTTCTAACAAAATTCAAGATGGCGGCCAAATTCAAAATGGCCGCCGGATTTTTTTTAACTTCAAATGAAAGCTATATCCTTTCTCTATACGATGCCATTAAGTTTGGTATGTGTTCCAAGGGAAATATGAGACATATCACGTGAAGAAATACCCAAGATTTATCAAAAAATGGGCTTTTTTGCAAACTGTTTAGCTAGCTGGCGTACGAGGGGTCCACCAATTTGAGAAAACAAAAAGGACCACCCTTAAGTTTTATCGAAAGCTAGCGATCAGTGACATAAAATTGGAACTCTAACGATGGGTGCCGATGGCGGCCTGGTTTCAGCGAGAATTGCTCTGTAATAAATAAATCACATCAACACCAATATCATTATCTTCATTAAAATAAAAGTAGGATTCTCGTTTCTTATATCACTAATATTCAAAATATCACAAACTATCATCACTCTAATTATCACAACCTTAGTAGCTTACTACCATTAACCACACAAAATTATTCGACACAATAACGTCATCTCACTATATTATCACATTATCACTATTTTGTTAGTAACATGATCAAAACCAGCTACGGAATTATTCATATATCTTCTTAAGGTGATCCCGCCGAGGGCTGAAGGCCGTATAATAATGAGAACAATGTCCTGCAACAATGAAGCGCATCGCACAGCAATCACAAGTACAGACTATACTATAATCACTTACACTTACAAAAATTCAACCTCAGCGAATAAACTGTTTCTATTTTTTACCGCGCTGATAATATGTCATTACTAGGATCTGTTATAAGAAAAAAATTGTTCTTTACGTTGTTTGAAAACTCTAACCGACACTATCAGATTATTAAAATTGTAGTAATCTCTGATAATTTGGTATTATAAATAATATGTGAATATAATATGTGCTTACCTTTTCAGTGTTGGGGGTGTTAGTGATTAGTTCGTACTCACATATATCCTAGTATTTTTCTCATGAGTTACTATTCCTATTCACGGTTACGGGTACCTATAAATAGAGATAGCGATTAGTCACACGTTTTTTTAGTCTGACGGCATATTTATAGTATATTCAATACTATAATGAAAACTTTAATCCTGAAATGACGCTTGTTGACGAGAAGAGAATGATATAATTAGTAAATTAGTAAACAGTGGTATTATTAGTAAAAGAAACGGGTTTGATAAGATTCTGTTGTATCCTTGTACGTCGATGCGTGTTCCTGTTCAGCACGATTTCTTCAATGTTAGGAGGTTTTGATTAAACTGTTACCGGATGAGTGTCTGGAAGCATAAATAAAAAAAACGTATAGAAAAAACAAACAAGGACCGCTTCATCATAGACCACGTAAAGTATCGGTTCTCGGTGATGCTAATCAATAGTGTTCATTAGAAAACACTCTTGATTATTATCACCATTGGCACCACTAGTGTGCATCTTTCTCTTCAGAGTAAAGATACATTTAAGCCCCGAGACCTGACAGCAGTCAAGCTGATCACAAGGTTGTGCCTTTGCCCAACCTTGTGATTGTGGGTTACAGCATAAAGAGTTGTATTCGTAATATTGAACTTTGTCCATTTCAACAGCTTCGGGAAAACTTTTTTCACTTTACAAAAAATAATAACGAGGAATATACAGCTGATAGACAACACTTGCACTTTCTCACTGCTCTTTGTTAGTTTTTGGTAAACTTATGATTCTCAAGCCATTTCAACGTTTTAAACTTGAATTGGTAAATACCTATTTGTCATATTGTCTACCCATTTATTTAACTGTCAATTTTGTAGTTACCTAACAGCAAATAATTGCCTACATTCTGATTGAAGAAAACTTTGTTTCTATGTAGTTTCGTTCTTAAGAAATTTTGTTTATGAACTTATAAATTTGTAAATATATGGTTCAAACAGCTCATCCTAGCAATATTTGATAATGTTTTAGGAACGAAAAATGAGCGTATTGAAAAATATTGTAGGATTGGACCTTATAGATCGCTCTTTTCAAATATACTTTGTTTGAAAGCTGGAATAGCTAATCGGGTTTTCATTATTTGTTTTCATAAACAGTGAAAAATGTCCTGGGAAACTGATTCCATTTCAAAAATTTCATATTTTTGAGATAATTTGAATCCGGTTCGACAAGTCATGATGAGCCTTGAGTCATGATTTTTAAACGAAAAGGCATGAATGGCAAATCTTTGCATTTTTTACAAAATTGACCATAGATCAGGAACTAAAGAAAAGTACATCCTAAAAATTACCAGAATTGAAGTTTATAAAGTTTCTTTCTTAAAAATATTTTATTAAAAAATTTCCGCGAGTTCGGGCATAGATTTTCCAGCTTTTTTTTATGAATTTCTTCAACGGTGGAAAATTTTGTGGAAAACTTTTTCCAGTTCATTTTTTTTTATTTCTGAGAAAATTTGCTTAATATTTCATATAAAAACTTTGTTTCTAAAATGTTTCGTTCTTGAGTTATGATTTTTCAAAGAAAAGACTTATATGGCACATCTGGACATTTTTCACAAAATTGGCCATAACTCAAAAACGAAAAAAAAAGTGCATTCCAAAAATTTCAGTGATTAAAGCTTATAAAATTACCTTCTCGAAAATTTTTTTTTGAAAATTTTACACGAGTTCGGGCATAGTTTTTCCGGCTTTTCTTTACAAATTTTCCCAACGGTGGAAAATTTTGTGGAAAACTTTTTCCAGTTCATATTTTTTTTTGGATTTTTGAGAAAATTTGCTTAAATTTTCATATAAAAACTTTGTTTCTACGATGCTTCGTTCTTGGGTTATGATTTTTCAAAGTAAGTAGTGTCAAGGGAAAACAAAAAATTTCCACCTGAGTTTTCCGGAAAAATAGGCGACCATGAATTTTTCTCAATTTTTTTTTATTCATATATCCATGAGCCCTGCCTGTGGAAAAAGTTTCATGAAAATCTGAGACCCTTCGGCCCAAACCCGTACGGTAAAAAAAAAATCCCCCGGTGTGAACGGTTCGGAAATGTCCGAATATTGCATCACTAATCCGAGGGCATTAATTACAGTAAAACAGAAATACTGGACAGCGTTATTGGCTTTTCACGATCCATTCGATATTGTTGTTGTCGTAGTAATCAGACTTGTTCAATGCACAAGTAGTATCAAGAAGGGCCAACAATAACACGACGCTCAATCAGGAATGGTGATATAATCGGGTCAGGAGCGTGAACAGTAGCCGATGTCTTGGTGGGCTCGTTTCATGCTATTTTTATTTTATTCAATGAGTTCATTAGTGACTGGAGGTCGGTTGGATCGAATCTGTACCAGTTGGGAGGCAACGACAGGAAAAGGAAGATTCAAAAATACGGCGTTCTGATCTACTGTTTGTAATCTCTGAACTTTGGGTGAGAATGTTTCGAATTTTGAAACCTTATAAATTCATTACGATGCTCATGGTTGGTAACAATCGAAAAATGAAAAATAGAAACTATCTGCGGAGGATCTCATAACAACACTAAGCTGAAAAGCAGGCTTTGTCCCAGTTGCGACGTAACGCCACCTTAGGTATCAGGCATATTATTGCATGAAATATCTTCCTAACCTAACTACGCCAATGCCCCTTTCCCGCCCCTAACCCGAGGCACATACACATGGAAAATCAAGTTCAAACGCCTCACAGTGAATCCAAAGTGGTGAATTCATTAGAGTAGCTTCGAGGAGTTATTTAACCGGTAGCAAACAGGACTAGGTACCCCCACTCCACTCTACGGTATGCTCAGCAAATGGTGCTAACAACCATGGCTGATGCTCTCCTGTACGGATTCGACAATACCAACATATATGAACGTGTGTTTGCTTTTGTGAACTTTGTCACGTCTGGCCAGACAATTTCGGAAACCGTCAACAACACCGGCGAGCTGGATGTCCAGACCAGAGACCCTGTCTGCTTTCTCTACTCCAGCGTGTATGCTAATCCGTCCCGAAAATGCAAACAAGCTCACCAACAGGGCTTAGAGCTAACCTTTCGATATGTGTCCTGACTGGCTCTACCGGTAACTACCAAGCCGTAGCCTACAGTATTGGACAATCCATTTGCCTTTTTTCGATTTTCCATACGAAATTATAAAATTTGTTGCGCTAGATCTCAGTTATTTATGGACCGATTTGAAGGAAATTTTTAAGCACATCAAATATAACATGAATTACAACATATATTTTTCAGTCATTTTTCCTGTCAAGATAAATAACTGTTTGAATTAAGTGAAGTTTTTACCATAAATTCTAAAAGCTCTACACAAAAATTGAATTCAGCAAACTTCTTCGACTCGAAATAATCCACATACAGTTTTTTTTTTGTACGGAAAATCGAAAAAGTAGCAACTGTATTGTCAAATACTGTCGCTGATGACAGTGCGGACAAGGTCGTTTGTTCCGTCCATTCTCGGCTGCGCCTTTGTTGGTTTGTCATCATCGTGTTTAAGCCAACCTACCGGCCGGCATCATCATCGTAGTCGTCGACACCGTTGTTTAACCCATCTACCGGCAGGATTATTTTATAGTATACTTAAATCCATTTCAAACTTTTGTTTTTCGATATAACTTTTCAACCTTTTAAACAAAATTTACCAAAAGCACTTCTATTTCAAGAATTTATGTCGATCTTGACCATTGGTCATCTGGTTCCGAAAATATTCCGTAACTCATTGTGGGACCGACGATACGTTGTCATAACCCACATAAATAGCTCAGGGTACAGAATTCTTCTCCTGTCAGGTTAGTTGCTTCTTAAAACCAAACTTTTTGTGAGAGTCTGTTGTGAAAATTATGGAGTAAACTGGTGCAACCGTTTTTAGGTTATGAGAATGTATTGGCCGTATGAAGAAATTTTATACTTTTCAAAATTTCTGGTGACAACTCATCCGATTTGTATGATTTTTTAAGAGAAGCTTCTTTTTTTACCTGGCATTGTATAGCCTTTTTTATTTTTTGATAAATTTTCAAAAAAAAACTAAATGGCGATCAAAGAACATGGAAATATTGCAATTTTAGGGATAACTTTCCGTTCTACGGTTGAACAGAAAGCTACCGCAGCAATTATATTACTGATTTGCACAAAGCATCATCGATCGGCTGCGATGATACCTTGGAAACCACGCTAATGACTGTTCTTTTTTGCTGTTTTCAAAGCTTTGCACTCTACTAGCACACTTCGATTAGATGGATCCGTTCAATGATACAATGATTTTCAAGCCTGCGGTAGAACTTTGACAGCTGCGGTAGAACTTGGCGGCTACCGCAGAACGGAACATTTTCGAAAGAACCGTAATACATGTAAAGCACCCAAGGAACATCGGAATATCTTTAAAACTAAGGGACCAGCTTTAATGATCAATATCAACACAAATTTCAAAACTATAAGAGGGTTTAGAGAACTTTGAAAGAATTTATGATTTGCAGACTTTAATCCTTAATTTAAACAGTCTTTTTCTACTATGCCGAAACGTCGAATAGTAGAAAAAGACTGTTTTAATTAAGGATTAAATACTGCAAGCCATAAATTCCTTCAATAATCAAGTTACAGTCGATCTGTTACTAATGTTTTAGAGAACTTTTGAAAATAAATGTACAAAAAAATATCGGAAAACAAGAATGTTTTGCCATTTACATATTTTTTTATAGATAAAAACGATACTGGCTATACATAGGTTAATAGGATGACATTGGGGGCAGGGCAGCCAAGGAAGACAAGATAATGACTCAGCACAAAATCACGGGAAAACAAAAGTCATCTAAAGACAAAAGAGGCCTCGGCGGTCCCGTCAGACAGTGAAGGTTCGCGCAACCATAGTTAATCATCTGGGGGGCTGGGGCAATACTGACTTCGTCACGGGACGTTTAGCGGAGATTTGCGAGGCTGGACACTGCATGGCATTAATGGGCAACTCATTTCATTTTACATTCCCATAAAATTCCAATTTGACGTCTTGCAGTGGCTTCAGATAAAACTGCGCTTAACCATACTTTCACAAACAGTGTTGCCATTCATCTTTTTTTGTACTTTATAAATCTTTGATTTGTAGTTCACACCCTGTTGTGGTTCCGATTTAATTTGATAAACATAACTCGCGAATGCCTTTATCCCGAATTCCATATCCCTGAATGACCCATTACCCCGAATCACAATATCAAGGGGCAATTTCATTCAAAGTATTTGTGCATACGGGGTAGTGACATTCGGGGTAATGGATTTCGGGGTAATTGGTTAGAATCCTTCAAGTTTCTCTGTTCAAGTTAACATTATGTTGTGGGTTTAATTTATTAAGATTTATTTGAATATAATGGAACAGTTTTGTCATCTAACGACAGAAATGTGTATAATTTATAATAGCCTCACTAAGGTGAATCGCAAGTCAGTCCTATCTGTATAAAGTTGGCATTGAGAAAATGGGCTATGAAGTTTCCAAACTCGTTTTCCATACGAATATTAAAAAAAATTCAGCGGATTGGAACATGTTTAAATCTTAATGAAACTTTCACGATTATCCCTGCACTACGATATATATCCGAGAAAAATATAAAGATGATCAAAACACGATTCTGTTTTGTGTTACACGGAAATCTGTAGTGGTTCATTATGGGACAATTTGACTTGCTGGCTTTCCTATTTTTTCCAAACAAATCATATTAACTTATTAGTGCAGCTGAAAGTGCATTGGAATATATGTTGAAAACTGAACTTAACTCAATTTTGGCGGAAATGCAGATGGGATTCACGGCAGTTGAGAAGCTCTTCAAATCTTTCTACAACTTGGCAGAACATCATGACCGTCTAATTTGATAATTCGCCTTGATTTTGATTATTTTTTAAACCGGTCGTTAATCTGATTTTCGGCCAAAAAGGGGTCTAAAACGAATCACAGTGAAAAGATCGATCGTAAAAAGACTTTGAAATGTTACACAATCGAATCGTTGTAGTAATAGTAGTTTACGGAACAAGTTGCAGAATGATGATTTTCACAGCACGAGTCGTAAATTTATAATTGCGACGAATGCTATAAAAATCGAGTTCTGCATCGAGTTATGTACAACATTTTTTGCTATTTCGTAGAAGACTACTTGAGGGTATCAGAAATTATATCGGAATGCATTCACCATTATTATACAATTTCTGAAAAATTGTTGTGTTATGATTCATTACGCAACTCAAAACAGTTTCGTAATGAGAAAGCGTTGCGTAATGAACCATCACAGCACTGGTTTCAGTTGCGTAATGACTGTTCCCGCACTGCATAGTTCAGTGCAGGAAAGTAGGCTGTTTCATGACAGATTGGCGTGATGAAAAACAGCCTATTACGATGAGAAATTGCAAAAAAGCTATTTAACAGACCATGCTGAGGATCGTGGAGTCGAATCCCTCCACCGATCGAGAATCTTTCCGCATTGCAAAAATGGTCAGTTTGCAAAAAAAAGCGTTTGGTCAATAACTGTGTATAAAGCTGAGAAGTAGGCTCTGTCTTGACATGTAACGCCCGAAAGAAGAATAAGAGTACTTTCATTAGCGGAGGGATTCCTTTCTTCAATTTTCATATAATAAAAGCTGAGTTTCATCTTCCGGACGAAATGACGAACGCAACATGTACAGTGGTTCACAAGATGAACATAAAAAATGTTGTTAACGCGGGAATGACATAATTTAATGTACTTTTCACTTTTACACTTTTCAGCATTCGTCCCAGCCAGAGATTTCTATACATCATCTCCGGAAGGCGTTTCCGACGGTAGGTGCTGCAGCTAAACGATATCATGTCGCAAAGCTAGAGAGCATTACACACAGTCAGTGTCCTCACAGGAAAAGAAAAAAAGAACGCAAGAATAAAATAAAAGTTAGTAACTTAAAATTCTTTGCGCTCATTCCATGCCGCTCTTCGTTTTATGTGCGGCCATAATTTATGAGCGCTAATGCCGAAGGTGAGACCGGTCGACCGCTTCATTTTCTCTTTCTGGAGTTTCGTCCCTAACGGGACGGAGCCTTTTTCTCAGATAAGTGTTTTTATAAGCACTTTCACAGTTATTAAATGAGAGCTTTCTTTCCAGTTCCCCTTTTTTTGCATGTGTGTGGCAGGTACAGTATTGGACAAAACATTTGCAACTTTTTCGATTTTCCATACAAAATGACCAACTTTGGTAAGCTAGATCTCAGTTATTTACGGACCGATTCGAATGAAACTTTCACAGAACATCAGATATAACTTGAATTTTAACATATATTTTTGAATAATTTTTCCAATCACGAGTTTATAAGTAATAACGGTTTGACTGAAGAGTAATTTTCGACGAAAAATTCAAAACTTTTTATCTCAAAATCTGCTAGCCCTACACAAAAACTGTCTTCAGCAAACTTATTCATCTCGTCAAAATCTACAACTTTGCTGAAGATACCATGAAGCTATTCCTTCAATATGTTCAGTTATGTCAATTATAAAAAATCGTCAAAAAATTCACTTTAGTCAAACCGTTACTGCTTTTCAACTTGTGCTTGGAAAAATCACTCAAAAATATATGTTAAAATTCAAGTTATGTCTGATATTCTGTGAAAATTTCATTCAAATCGGTCCATAAATAACTGAGATATAGTTTATCAAAGTTGGTCATTTTGTATGGAAAATCGAAAAAGTTGCAAATGTTTTGTCCAATACTGTATGTCGTGAATATTTCCTTTACGAAAAGAAACTCAACCGGTGGGATTCGAACCCACGACGCACAGTTTTGTCTTGTTGAATAGCTGCACGTTTACCGCTACGACTATCTGGGCACCCGTTGGTGGCTGCTGTTACACTTCGGGAAACGCTAGGATGCTACACACTACCAACAAACTCCTTCCGGAGGAGCGTTGAGCTTTTCCCGCCTTCCTTTTTCCTCCTCGGATAGGGGCACCGAATATTACAGTTACTGCAATTACCGCTTGGTAGTATTATGAAAGTTGAGTGCTGCACTACATCGTTTAGCATAGTTGCTTTTCGCTATTGGTGTGGTTCCGTTGGGGACAGTGTGGAAACATTTGGAGCGGATGTTTGAATGTGGTAGGTTTAGGACTTTTGGACTCACGTCGGGCCAGGGAATACTTGGCTTGGCTTTGAGTTGAATATGCTTTTTTTGGAAATGTTTGTAGGATTGCGCCAAAGCGTGTTGAAAGAATAAGTTTGTTTCGTTTTTATTTTAAATGGACTATACTTCTTAGGACAGCATGTTGTATTTTCGGCAGCTTTATTCTCTTCGTCATGTGGCTTTTCGAAATTTGCAAAAAATCAAAATTTGCTTTTTTTATTCCCATGGAACTTTTAAAAAATGTCATGACCGATTAAACTGCTTCACATTACTTAATGCTATTGTAAGCAACGGTAGAGTTATCCCCCTTCATCTGCAAGTTGTACCCATGAAATCAAGATATCTATAGAAGTACTAGTACAGTGCCTCTTCAGTGCAGAAGTATATTGATCCGGCTAACCGAGCCACTACATCGCTTGACTGCATCACAACAAAGCGCGCAAAAGTTTCATTTGTTTTCGCTTGGTTGTTTCATGAATTGAAAATTTTATTTCTTGCACCGCTTGGTCAGAGCCATTGCGATGAGACCCGACCCCCCGGTCCCCGATCGGAAAGGCATAACAGAAAAAAATCTAAATAATATCAAACATTTGTTATTTATATCAACTTTAGATATTTTGCACAATATTGACCGAAGTGCACTTCAAAATTATATTAGAATTATATTTTTTATGGGGAATGAATGCAACGTAATTCCATATCTAAATAACTTCTTCTTCTTGGCATTAACGTCCCCACTGGGACAGAGCCTGCGTCTCAGGTTAGTGTTCTTATGAGCACTTCTACAGTTATTAACTGAGAGCTTTCTATGCCAAAGTTGCCATTTTCGCATTCGTATATCGTGTGGCAGGTACGATGATACTCTATGCCCAGGGAAGTCAAGGAAATTTCCATTACGAAAAGATCCTGGACCGACCGGGAATTGAACCCAGACACCTTCAGCATGGCTTTGCTTTGTAGCCGCGGACTCTAACCACTCGGCTAAGGAAGGCCCCTAACGTGTTATCTAAATAACATATTCTATAATTTGTAACAACATTTGTTATAATTGTCAATTCATCTCAATATATTATATATGATATTGTTACAATTTAGGTAAAACTTTACCAGAGCATGTTATAACTGTGATATGATTTCACAAATTTTGATTGCATTTTTTTTAATTAAATCGGTTGTAGGTTATAGCACATTCTATAGTTTATTTTTTTATATTTTCTAATCGATATCTCTGCTTGTCATGATTGTGATATGATCGGGTCATTGCAGACGTCGTCGTTTTAGTTGTAGTCTTAGTCTTTGTTGTCGTCTTCGTTTTCATAGTCCATAGCTTTCCACTCTCAACTGCGATATAAGTTGGGAAAATTGTGTAGACTACAGTTGAGTGGCGGGCGTTCCAGTCGGAGTCAGGTAAGAACGCTAGCCATCCAATGCAATGCTATGAGTCCGGTAGTTGGTTGGATGGTTTAGCCCCTCTCTATCTTGGTCAAACGGTGCAATGGGACTCAGGGAAGCTTCTGAGAATTTTCAACCGTGTTAGAATCGCTGACTGAAGAGCATGAGCTGGAATATAACTGTGAAATACAATGCTTCAGCATTTTTAGATGATTAGAAGTAGTTTCATTTTTTTCGATAAATTGGAAATCGAGAAACTTTCGTTTTGTTAAGCGGATATTGCAAACCATCGGTGGAAGTGGCGTTAGTTTTTGTTTATTTATTCAAATAACGCTAAACAGCGCCAGTTGGATGAATCTATTTTTAATTATCGACTGTATCGTCACTTGAGAACGGGTAAAAATGTACAGGTTTATTGTCAGTGTGTATTTACCTTTGTCTACGCTACTTCTATAGCTAGCCATCGTCAGCTTGCACGATTGACAATTCAGTGACACAGTGACTGACTTGCCGATTAAAATTGAAATATAAATTATTCAATCTATCAAAAAACTATATTATTGAAAGCAGCATTGATACGATATATTTTGTACAAGTAAACAAGGAAATGAAATATAAATGAAAACCACAAATTTAACAAGGATGGTTAGGATTAGTGGGTTAAATGAAAAAAATAAAATGCTTATAGCACCCTTCCATGTCAAATACGGCATGAACAAATAATGCCAACCTATAGTACTTCGGAAAAGGTCACCGAGAAAAACATTTTCCGATGACTTTTTCCACGAGGAAGAATGATATTAGCAATATTCAAATGTCAAAGTCACGTGAAATTCATGACATTTAACAGCCCTGGTTAGGATACATAACGCTTCAATACATTTTCAAATTGTTTGGACTGATTTTTCATCGGAACTTCCCAACCTACATTTTCGCAAGATCCAGCTAATTTGTTCGCTTCGCGGATGGTATGGATATTATCGGCAGAACATTTGAAACGATGACAGACCTGTGAACATGATTTAGTGTTACCGTCCTTATTTTGGGCATAGTCAAATAATATTGATTTAGGCAACCGAAATCTTCCTTAAGGCCAAAAATATTAAGATTTAGAAATGGATCAAGCGACATGAAGGTACATTTTCATGTTATAAAATATGGCCTTCACATAACTTTGTTGTTTTTCAACCATTTGTAAATCTTTATATTATGAAAACTTTGTAGAGCATCTAATATGTCTGAACCTACTAGTTATCTTTTTTGCCTTATTGAACCAATTTCACAATGCTTGAAAATAATAATGCAAAAATTAATAAAACAAAGCTCGTCAAATTCAATTAGACCGCCGGCAACCCGCACATTTTTGTTATCTCCCGCATCAATCGCAAAATCCACACCCGGGTTATTGATTCGCTGATTGTTTCCATTCCGCGACGCTATTATTATCGCGAACGTAATCCATCTCGCACACTCGGTTCGTCTCTGTTTCCGCATCCGTAGTTTGGCGGTATGCTTTCGTTCCCATAGGCCACAACATCGAAGTTTGCCTATTTTTTGCAAACATTTGAATATTTCTGCCTAAAGAATGCATGCCAACGGGCATACGTACATACGTAGGGGTTTCATTGTTTGCGTTTATCCCCTATAGTTGCGCACAATACATACATTGTTTTCGGGGGAGGACTACGTCCGCTTTAATTGACAACGTAACGAATTTTCGTGCGATTTTGAAAGCTTTTTTTACGTGATAACACAGTTGTCTACTGATGTTTTTTTTTCGGAATATATAGCAAGAAGTATTGACGCGTATGATTGTTTAAAGTATCGAAATATTGAAGGAAGAACAAGGTTTTCTATTTTCCAACAAATTTTCAAATCGGCTTTGTTATATACTGTATTAATATGAGCTAATTGCTGTATTACCAAGAATAGAGATTGAATTTTGAGAAAATTGAGATTATCTCTCACTTATCGCTATCTGAAACAATCATGATCATCATGCACATCATTCTGTTTTTCTGAGATTCTGTTTATGATCTTCTGACACAGCTCTGATTATAGGTATCAGGGGGAAAACAGTGCATGATAAAACCCATCTGAAAAATCTTCAAACCAGGGGGATGCTATCGGATGTTTTGGTATTGTTTGTCACGCCTGGACAATCAAACACCTATCTACAATGGTAAATAAACGATATAAATCATTTTTATCATCTCTCTTTTAGGGGCTCTCGTTCGCTGCTCTTATTTATCACGTTTATTATAACTTGCGATATATTGCTGATCATGGGCCGATACAGATGTGATGGTTTTCTTTACTTGCTTTGGTTTTGCTTCAAAATCGAATGAGAACGAATCCTGTAATGCCGGACCAAGAAGAAAGCTGTACAGAAGATTTGAGTAAAATTCTGAAGCTAAATATATGCAATTTACCTTGATATAAGCACGTTATTCAACAATAAACGGTTTTATGACCAAAAACTATTCTTATAATGCTGTACAAATTCAAAAATGAGTTCGTTGGTTCACACTCAAGCTTACACAACATTTTGGCACTTAATGTTTACATGCAGGCTTAGCACTAGCGGATTGTTTATTTCCGACATTTTCAACAGTATTGCATACACCTTCAAAAACAGTGAATATTTCTATGCAAAACTGATTCAAATAAAAATGAAATAGTTTTAAATCCTCATTAGACATCTATAAACAAGAAAACATGGAATGTCTGAGATGCCAACGAAGTATTAAGCGTCATTGAAATGAAATGCCACCGACTTGGTCAAATTCACCCCTGTGATCAATTTGCCCCCGGATTACGGTACCAAAACAACTAACAAGAACTCGGATATAAGAATAACATCAGAAAATCTTACGAGACATTTCTCAAATTTTGATTGAATAAATGAACTTTTACGTTGAAATATTTGATTTTAGAAAATCTTTTCTTATCTATCCAGCACAGTCCCTACTTTTGTGTTTTGTTGGAACTTAACTAGTAATGAATATTTTTTTCAAAATCCTTCGATGTGGTGAGTTCAAATACATTGTATCTAAGACGTTCCACAAGATTTTTTGTTTAAAATTTTATTTGGTTTTCCTAGAAGACATTTGACAAAATGGAAAAATTTTTAAAAATATCTAGTTTTTCTCTCCACATACGATAACTTCACGAAATCATAGCTTTTCAGGTATTTTCAATATAAACTATTTAAAATTTACTTATATCAAATGTCTATAGTTTTGGATAGGCAACAAAAATTTTAAATTTTTATATGTTTTATTGGATACACACGGACTTCGTTCAAAAATCGATCACAGCTGAAATCGGATTTCTAGTTTCTATTCATATTTCATACATTAAGTTTAGAATTTGAAATAATATAAGCGACAGTCTGATTATTTATCATAGCGGCAATGATAAATATATTTTGTCAGATGTTTATTTTACGTACTTTATGACCCGGCAGTCGGTCAGAAATAACGCGATTTGTGAAAAACTGGTAATAAGAGCTTCCAGAAATGTAACACTATCAGGTTGCGAAAATAACGCTCAAAATTCGAAATCTACTCCTCATAATTAAAAGAATAAAATGTGTGAAAATCAGATTTTTAGTCTCTAAGCATTAGTCTCAAAATGGTAGTATGGCAAAGTCGTACCCATACTTTCTGGGAAGAAGTTATCTTAAAGATTGCATCAGGAATTACTCCAAAACAGAGCTTTGAACAACAATAAAATTCATACTACAGTAGCCAACCAAAACAAATCACAGTCAGCGAAGTCAGTGAAACGCCTATCGCTGCTGTAGGAAAAATGCCTTGAATATAGCAAAACACCCGTTCCTAAGGGCTTTAGAAAAATGCTCTATTTTCCTCTATAATTACCGCATTTTAAGCCTTCGATAACACTAATGATTTAGAAAATTCATGCATCCAACATAAGCTACTTGAAAAGATTCACGTTATTAGGCTACTGTAGTTAGAAGAGCCACGTGAGTTTCGCCTACTACTATTGCCATTTCCAGCATTGCTCCACAGATTCGTTCAGATTTTTTTCAAGAAAGTCCTAAGTCCACCAGGATATTATCCAATGATGCTGTCATCGTTTTTTTAAGACTATCGATTATAACATCTTTCATAAGTAAACCATTATCTGACGAGGTTAGTGGTCTAATGGCTACCACTTCTGCCTCATAAACAGAAGGCCAATGGTTCAATCCCAGCCTCGTCCCTTTCCTCGTACTTTGTAGTTGTATCTTTCATTTGCTTCTATCTTTCACAGTTGATCTATCACAGTTCATAGCATTTGCTAGAACCCGAGACGGACAAAAAAAAAACGCTTCTATGCGCTTCCATTCTTCCGTCATTATAGCACGCCTTTCCTTACGCCTGACCCACAGGCAATCTGCTAACCAAACAGCAATCATCTCTGCTACAAAAATTACCATCCCTACACCCTTTCCGTATGAATTGGCATAGACGCAGTGGTAAATAGGGTTTACTGTGGGTGCCATTTTAATGCATCATCTATTGCCCTCTCCCTTCAATTCATTGGTCTGCATTCTGACGTGGCAGGCGCCATTGTTGCCTAAAAATAAAACTACCGGCCTTCAATTCAACCTACCAAGGATGTCTCCAAGAAAATGTCAGGGATTTTTTCAGAAATTTTTAGGGCTTTTGATTATATCCTGGAGATATTTTAGCAGAAAGCCCTAAAGTAACATCTGATGAAACTTGATTAAGTTCTAAAGTAATCCTTGATAAACTCCCATGAGGTTCTCAAAATAATATCCTGTACTTCTAAGGAAATCTTACATGATTTCCTATACAAATTGCTAAGATAATTGAAAAAATAATCAATCAAATCTCTGGATAATATCCTGCCGGAATTCATTCAAAATATCGGACGAAATTCCCGAAGAAATTAGTGTAGAAATGAACGGAGAAACTACTGAAATGACTACTGTAGTATTAGCTAGTGTAAAACTGTCAAAGAACCCTTGAAGACTTCATCCGAGAAATTACTCGAACCTTTGATAACTATTTTTGGAAGTATTCCAGATAATAATAACTGGGGAAATCGGTGGAAGAATTGAATATAAGCATAAGCATTAGAGTGATGCAAATTTTGAAATGTTTGCTCCCCTATGCTTAAACGATTTTAATTATGGTAAATAGCATCCTCCCAAAGTTTGAAGTGATTCGGAAGAAATTTGACTGTGCACACGCCATTTGAAGTTTATATGGAGATTACTATGGAAAACGCCAATCTTTTGTGTTCAGCTCTCTATCTCTTCGTCATAATATTTTATGGAAAAGTGAACAAATTCTTCTAATGTGAAATCCTCCCAGCTACAACTTTGCCGCAGACCACTTTTTGATTGAACGTCAGGATAAATTGTTGTTTATCATCATAAAGTTGGTTTGCATGTAACATGCTTCACCAACTGTACGGCAGGCAACAGTGGTGCTCCTGGCGGGAAGAATAGATCAAAGTAATCTAGGCTACTATGTTCTAACAGCAAAAAAGCAGTGTTGCTCTGAATGTAATTGAATGATCATCTCAGCATGATTTAGACTTTAATATCAATAATAACAAATTATCCTTATGTCCCATCGAAATGTGGTCTTCGGCAAAGTTGTAGCTGGAAAGTTTTCACATGAGATGAGTGTGTTCACTTTTCCATAGATTATTATGACGAGCAGCTAAAGGACTGAACACAAAAGGTTTGCCTCTCCCATAGTAATTTCCATATAAACTTCAAATAGCGTGTGCACAACCAAATTTCTTCCGAATCACTTCAAATTTTGGGAGGATCATTTTCATCATAATTGACATCGTTTAAGCATAGGGGAGCAAAAATTTCAAAATTTGCATCAGTCTAATAAGCATTGATGACCGTAAAATTCGTAGTTGCTGCTCTGCGATTGACCGGAGATGCAGCTTCGCAGCTATACATTTTCAATGTATAATTTCGAGAACTTCAAATATAATAACGTCAATACCGACGCCGGCCACGTCCTTGCGGTCATCGAGGAAGGAAAGGAATATTAGTGTGACGTCCATTGCTACTAGAGACCGCGACCACCTCTGCATCTCTATGGTTTTCACAGGAAGTAGATTTGTTAGTGAGAGGGTTCAATCAAAAGCTACATGATCAGGATTCATCTTGGTAAGTGATGCGATTCATGTAGCCTCAATTTAACTCAAGAGCGGTCGCACATTTAGCTATCGCCAGCTTGCTTGAGCTGTGTATGAAAAGTGAGCTTTCTTCAATACACGCATACCATCGGTTAAAAAGTTATCGATCATTGCGTCGACTTTTTTCAACGTCGATCTATCCATAGGAATATCTCTTGGAAATTACCGGAAGCTTTGGAAGAAATTCCTCTAAGCATCTCTTGAAACACCACTGGAAGAATTGGCTAAAAATCACTTGAAAATTTTCCGGAAAGAAAATCTGACAGAGTCTCTGAAAGTATGCCAGACTAAATATTTAAAGAAATCACTAGTAGAATTCTTGAATCTTATCTTCGAGGAAATAAAAAAAAAAGGTATGTGAAATGATTACGTAATACAATGACAATGCCGAACTAATACAGTAATTTCATCGATTTTCTGGCGCACAAGGTGGAGTCTTATGATACTATTGGCGTGTGTTGTTTTCAAGCGAACTGATCAAGAGGTTGGAGGTTTGCTTTTTTAGGTTTTGATCTGCATTTTTGGTAATGTAAACTTTTTATCACTTTAATGTTTATTCCTAGCAGGAACTAGAAATACTTCATAGTCCAAAGCTCATCACACATTTCTTATGTGACAAACAAAACTGAGTGATCTATGAGTATTGTTAGCGTTTAATTGAAAAAAAAAACAACAAATCTTGGAAAAGCTTCTAAAATGGTTTGCAACTTGTAGCAAATTCGTTGATACTTTCTTCTTCTGTGACTATTATTTGACCCTTATTCAATTTGGATTGAAAGAGATGCTCTTTCTTGAATTTTCAAAGACTTCCTCAGGACGTATAGCAATATCGAATAAGATTAGTTTATTTGACATTATTGTCCACTGGTTGGATTTTTTACAGCATGAGTTGTCTGAAGGGCAAATGCCGTCTTTCATAAGAACTTCTCACTAGTCTTGGAGATTACTAATGCTAGATACAAAGATACGAAATCGTCAACGTTCTTGATCGGTTAGTATAGTCTTTAAAAATTGTGTATCTCTCTCGTAAAGGAGAAAACCAGACAATTGCATTTGCGAATTTCGTCAAATTCACTGTTTGCGATTTAAGAATTCTCCGTGTTGGCCGACAAGTTTGAACAGCAGTAGTGTTCTGTTATAAGTTGGATTGTGCAATACCAAGCTACCCTTATAATTTTGCTTTCAAATATACCACTAGCCTCATTACTTCAAACATCCATTATACCAAGAATGATCAAGTACACTGACGAAGCGGTTTGAAGGGGGCGTCTACGAGTGCAGTTCCACCAGGACCCAAGTTAACAAGGATGGCGCCACTGACTGGCCTGCAAGGCCAGCTCTGCATGCTGAACGACGCGATGGTCGGTCATCCTAGGCCTTCGGTCCGAGGAAAATCCCTTTTCCCAGTCGCCATAAAATATCCCCAGCAAGCCCGGAAGGTGATGCTTACAATTTACAGCACTGTTACATTACGTCGCAATGGGCGGTTGACTTCACCGGGTACCGGCGGCTAACTAAAGGCTAACACCATCGTTCTGCTGCATTGAGGAAGGGCCTTCCCGGGAACAAAACTTCTTGCACCGGTGTTAACTTTGTTATGCTTTTCCGAAACTAACAAGGGCGCTACAACATGCGCAAGTGTCGTTCCCGTTACGACACCGCACCGCACCAGAGACAGCACAGGGCAAGTTTTAAAATTAAATAAATATTATTTTTCTACCACTTTCGGTCCAACAATGGTGCATCAGTTACGGCGAATGGGATGATCCCACAAAGGCGACAAAACCGCTTCGGATAGTCCGTTTCTTCTGCTTGGCATTACGTTCACACTATGATAAAGACTACTCATCAGCTCAAGGTTCTGAGAGCAATTCCAGAGTTATTACTGAGAGCTTTCGTTGCTTAAGTTGCTATTTTTTGTATTGGTATATCCTGTGGCAGGCATGATGATGTCTATGTCCAGGAATACATTACGAATAGATCTTGGACCGACCGGGAATCGAACCCAGCCACCTTCAGCATGGCTTTGCTTTCAAGTCGCGGACTTTACCACTAACACTAAAAAAGGTACCGTCTGTCCGGCTGGTAAAGATGCGTTTTATGGCTGGCTGCTAGATGCATTGTAGTTGCAGCTCTCTCTACGTGCTCTGATTAATGGACACGAGATAAATTTTTATGGGATTTTTATGTCTTTGCGGACGAGGATAGAATACCAGGAAAGAATGTTCTCATTCAGTAGTGGCTACTCACTTTTGCGGCACTCAACCTATCATTAAATCGAGCAGGATTGGCTTACCTGGAATAGAAGGAAACGAGAGTATGGTTAGCAAAGTGACATTAAACAGTAATCAGATTCTAGGGAACATTTGTAACTAATCATTGGTCCCGTCGTCGTCGTCAATCATGGTGGTAATGATGACGAGTCGCGGCCACAGATAGGCGACAACATCGCTAATGATGATGCTGGAGCAGTGCATCTCCTATTACGAAATGCGTCCACCGAGGACCCGAGAACCGAGGTTGACATCAATCAGAAGTGAGTGGATATGTAATCAACATGTACCATGTTTACACTTTGATATGTCATAAATTGAAAACGCTGTAACTGAGGATTGATATATTTAGTCGCCTTCGCTGGCCAGGTCTAGGTTGTAATTACTGTGTGTGAGAGACACGAGAATTTCCTTTGATTCAATGATGAACTTAGGTTACGAAGCTTTTGTCCACCATGATGAGGCGGGCTTTGATTAATTGTCGAGTGAATAGGGCGACACTGCAGATGCTAATAGTAAATAGCTCACAATGATTTTAGCTACCTATACATAGATCAATCGAATATTTTTACACATTATGGTGATAGATCTTGGAATTTCCTTGATTCGTGTTCCTAAGGAACAAGACATTTCCTTAGAAAGATAGTTAACATGTAAACATGTGAAGAGGAGTAAGCTCTACAAGTTAAAGGAGAAAGTATTCAATAATTGGTCAAAGCGCGTTTGCAATGGGTAAGCAGAAGAAGATCTACAAAGTATACATTAATATTTCAGCCAAAATTATTAGTTTTCATTAAAAAAAATATTGCTTTTACATCGATACATGTTACTTACATGTTATTTTTACGATCTGGCCCAAAGTGCATTGGTTTTCGATTTTCAAAAAAATAACGTAATATTTAAATTTTGTTAAATGATCTTCTTTTGAGTTATTATAAAAACTCTAACTTAAGCATCGATTTCCTCCGTTTAAAAATTTTGTTATATATAGTGCATTCAAATGTTGGTCTAACATTTCTCTCTCCTTCTAAAGAATCCTTAGCCAGTCACACTAATGTCAGTCATATACAAAATTCATAGGTCACGTTTCGTCCCTTACATTAATCGTCACCCTCAAAAGTGCATTGGTTTTCGATTTTCAAAAAAATAACGTAATATTTAAATTTTGTTAAATGATCTTCTTTTGAGTTATTATAAAAACTCTAACTTAAGCATCGATTTCCTCCGTTTAAAAATTTTGTTATATATAGTGCATTCAAATGTTGGTCTAACATTTCTTCTTCTTCTTCTTTCTGGCGTTACGTCCCTACTGGGACAGAGCCTGCTTCTCAGCTTAGTGTTCTTATGAGCACTTCCACAGTTATCAACTGAGAGCTTACTATGCCAATGACCATTTTTGCATGCGTATATCGTGTGGCAGGTACGAAGATACTTTATGCCCTGGGAAGTCGAGAAAATTTCCAACCCGAAAAGATCCTCGACCGGTGGGATTCGAACCCACGACCCTCAGCTTGGTCTTGCTGAATAGCTGCGCGTTTACCGCTACGGCTATCTGGGCCCCTTTTCTAACATTTCTCTCTCCTTCTAAAGAATCCTTAGCCAGTCACACTAATGTCAGTCATATACAAAATTCATAGGTCACGTTTCGTCCCTTACATTAATCGTCACCCTCAAAAAAGACTCGATCCAGGTCATAAATTCGTGATTCTTCTCAACAAGCGAGCAACGAGCAATGACTTGTCACTTGTAGTGCGCTGATAGCAAATTGAATGATTCATCAGTTTCCTTCCAGTGTCGCCCCATGTCTTGAAATTCCACTTCTCATAAGCACTTGCCTCCAATCGAGAAGCACCGAGGTGATGATGAACAACATACACAAATAAGTGTCGAAAAAATTCGATCCGCCGTTCGCCATCGGTATAAATCAATAACGAAACAGTAACTTCCAAAATCGACTAAACAAAACCAGCGACGAAATAGTAGCACATTTAGGACATCGCTCCCTTCTCTGGCTCTGTGGTACCGGTTAGTCTCAAATTCCATGTACTACCACTTGCAGCAAGACACCTTCATCCATCACCACCCCTACCGAGGAAAATCATCATCGAAACCCGCAGAAGCACAACGGGGAAGAAGTTTTTTCCTCCTGTGATAGGGACGTGAACGTGACTCCACCGCTATCGTTTACGGACATCAAACTCAACCTTCCCACCGTTATCCAGCCGGCCGGACGACGCGCAAGGACGAAGAAAAAGTGGGTGGCAACGGGCGGAAGCTCCTCTCCTTTCGCAGCTTTGCGTCTGCCGAGCTTTTCCTTCCCCGTTTCCGCACCATCCAGGAACATCATAGCGATGGTGAGCGATGTGAGCAAATTTATGTTTTATGGCAATATTCGTCGTATCCGTAAAACGACTGGGGCGAACAACGAGCGACGTCCAGTACCGGTGGACACGACGCCCCCCTGATCCGACGCGCCTTGCCATGTCGAATGCTTCATCCTATAACCCGGGTGCGTTGATCTAAACTTCCGAGCTGACTCGACCCATTCTCATTATCAGCGGAACGATGCGATGCACAATGGTCCGTATCGCCCATTCAGCAGGAAACAAACTTTAGCAGGAAACGCGGTTTCTCACGCTTAAAAAACCGCTAGAAAATCCGATCAGACATCTCTCAGAAGTAATTTTTATGGATTTGGGGATTCCTCGTGATGTACGTAGTATTATTCTGACAGTGAGTATTTTTCCTTTTTCTTTTTTGTTTCCTAAAAAAATATCTAAATATCGGTCAGGTTTGCTCAAAGTTTCCTTCAGGTATTACTATATATATATGACTTGAAAAATCTCATTTTTTATGGAACACCCGTTAGTTAGAGGAATCCACCACTAATTTCTCTGTGTCTCCATAAATTACTCCAGATCAAAAGGATTTCTTAGGAGTTCTGTAAATTTCGTTCAGAAGATCTTTAAGCTTTCAACTAGAAGAATCTTATCATGAATTACACCTGAGATTCCTCCTATGGAAATCGTCTACTGTACATTCTCAAAGAACTCTTCAAAGAATTTCTCCAAAAACTCTTACAGGAGTTTTTCCATGAAATTGTCAAGATCGATTCAGGGACAATATGTCGAAAGACAAAGACGTTGAATCCCAATACGCCAAAAGGGACAAAAAGTTGAATTATTTTTTCTTTCGGAAGAGAAACGAGTTCACCAATTGCTAATCCATCTTTGACGGAGCAGTCACAAACCAATTTCAACTGCGCCAACTCAAAACGCACAAGCTGATGTACAACACTGGTAATATAGCGTTAGCGTTAGCGTTAGCGTAGTTACGGTATACTTCGTAGATTGGATACTAGCAACATTCATGTTTCTTTTTAATAATCTCATCCTGACTACTTTCAAGAACAAGGCAGGGGAGTATACCTTGTTCAAATCATAAACAAGAATACTAAAAGCATGAATATCGCTATTCCCGGCCACGCCCATCTTTACCGTAACTTGGGATAGGGAAAGGAAATGTTGATGTAGCACTTACTTAATGAGAGGCCACCGAGTCAGCGACACCCTCATAAGTGCTACGGAGTTGGAGGTTGGGGAAGGTATATTGTCAGGATTCGCCTAGAAAGCTGGCGATAGACCATAAATATTTGTTGTTTAAGCGTTTTCAAATTAATCTTTTGAATGCCGGCAATCAAAAGAGAAAACAATAGCTTATTTATAGTATAAATAGTATTTCGCGAAATGCTTGTCGATTGTGCAGTAATATTTTTGCTCAATAACCAGTCAAAAGCAAAACCGATCCCTCCAGGGTCATCGGATTGTAAAAAAAATCTCCGGCGACAAAAACACGCGCGAAACCGTGAGCAAAATCTATCTGACGACGCAAAACCGAACTGTCCTGCTTGGGCTTCACGAAGCACTACCCAGCAAGACGCTCCAAAACAGAAAAAAAAATCTCCGGCGACGAAAACATGCGCGAAACCGTGAGCCAAATCTATCGGACGATGCAAAACCGAACTGTCCTGCCTGGGCTTCACGAAGCACTACCCAGCAAGACGCTCCAAAACAGGAAAAAAAAAACAATAACAAAAAAAAACTCTAGCGACGAAAACACGCGCGAAACCGTGAGCTAAATCTATCGGACGAAGCAAAACCGAACTGTTCTGCTTGGGCTTTACGAAGCACTCGATGTACAACACTGGTAATATACATGATAAACTTCTGCAAAAGAGAACTCTGAAAAAATCATTCAAAGAACTTCTGGGCCTTTGAGCTATATTATGTGCTACAGGAATTTCTGAAAGAGTCGCTGAAAAATCTCGGGCAGAATGTTTGGAGAAATTAAGATAGAAATAATAGGAGGAATTACAGGAATAATTGCGGTTGGACTTTTGAAGATTCTATAGACGATTTTCTTGTTAAATCTTTGGAAGTGATTGTAGGAGTAATCCCTGGATGAAATGTGAGTCTCTGGAGAAAATTTCCAAAGAAACTCACTAGAAATACCTACAATTTATTGTGAAATTGAGAATTTCTTATTCTGACAGATTTTGCGAATTTCTGGAATATATAGAGGAATTGAAGGATGAATCCTAATGAAAATGGTTGCCAGAATTACCGAAAAAGCTTCAGCTTTGGAAAAAACTTTTATGAATTTTTTCGGGAAAAATCCCGTATTAATATTGGTCTTTCCCGTTTCGGTGGCCATCCTGGGCAGTCTCTAAAAAACCGGCAACCAGCTCCATCATTACTTAGTGAGATTACTCCATGACGTATTGATGTTTTCAGATTTCATAGTTTTTCACCTTGCATTGGCTGTTAAAAGAACTGGTTCATTCCAGCTGAGAAGATACAGTGAGAGGAAAGTGGGCATATTAGGAGACCTGACGATAACTTTTAAATAATAAGAATAGAAACAAGCAATGATCAGCAAAAATGTGTATAGTTATAATATATAGGGGAACTTACGTATTATCGGCCGATTTGTTCTCTTCGTCATGGGGGGTTCGATCGACCAAAACTTCTGAAATTCGGTAGTAAGATGCACTTATTATATAGTGAAAGTATTGGTGCATAATTTGAGCCCAATATGTTTTAGAAAACCACCCTGAAAGATCGCAGTAGGCGTTGCCCGCGAACGGTCGTGTTTTGTTTTGCTCCACGCGTTTTTTTCGTGCTCTCGTTTTTTTCCGCGATGTTGCCGGTGAATTGGCTGGTGCTACGCCATCGAGATTTCAATTCGGAAGTGAATATTGGAAAAACGTCGATATTAAACAGTGATTAAAGTTTCAGACGCGTTTAGTGTGATATTCTTTGGCTGGTTCTAATTGGTTTTGATAAGATTTGTGCGCCCACGTGATATTTTTTTTTTTTTTTTGGAGCTGCGCTTGTTTTCCGGCCGACGCTACTACGACACCCGGACGAATGGTTCCGAGAGTATAAAAAAAATGTTTTTGTGAATATGCTAAGTGGTTACGTTATACAAAAGATTTTAAAGTAAGAATTAGAAATGATAGTGATAAAACATGCACGCAATGTGATCTAGCAATGACAAATGGCATGCGTCATATGGAGAAGCAATTGGATGGAGAAGAATAAGAAGAAGGAAATTGATTGCTGGTTGGATTAACAACGCCGCCTTAGATGGATTTTGGTGAGATTGTTCTGATTACATATTTATTTGTACCTAAACATCAAATACGTGCCAGTTTCAAAGTAAAAATCTTTGAAACAGGAAGTGTGTATGTATTATCGTTATCCATTTGATAACGGTAATGCATACATGCGGGGCTTGTTGTTAGTGAAAGTGACTTCTGAATGGACGTGTCTCTCCAGCCATTCTGAAATGGGTCACCGGATCTGCAATAGAGCTATCACCTTCTAGCTCCCGGACTGAAGCTTTTTGCAAAAATGTACATTTTTGCTAAAAACTTTTTTCCATAATACCACTGCCGGACAGTGGGGGTTAGATGGATCACACACACACACACACACAATATGTTTTAGAAAACCACCCTAGACGAAGAGAACAAAGCTGCCGAAAATACAACAAGTCACCCTATTTATACTTTCAGATGTCAATGAATTTTTTTTGATGTGTTGACCTTGACTAAGTAAGCCACTTTTTGCGTACTAAGTTTTTTGAAAGCGACAAACTTTTTCACCCAATATTTTTAAAATCAATGTAATCGAAAAATGACAACTGTTACGAAAAAAAAGTCGAATGTTTATAGATAATTGTTTAAATCTAGGATATGAATAAAAATGGAATGGTGTTTGTATGTCTCTAAGTAGCTTGAGAACGAGACAACGAACTACCTTCTTCCTTCAAAGATAGGTTCTTGAAGTGTACCGACGAGTTCGTGCGTAAAAAAAGTTCCGGAAAGTTTTTAGAATAGTGGAAAAAAACGGAAGAAAATAATCTGACATTTTGTATTGGAGATTGCATGGCATTATTCAACAGCCCACTTGATTGCAAGACGAAGTTTGCCCAGACCGCTAGTTTTTGAATAAAAATACTGAAAAAATATCATTCGAGGCCAACAATGAAGAAAAAAGATTTTCAAAACTTAAAATCGATTATGTTTACTTCAATTCAAATATGAAATATCACGTGTTTTTCTCTCACATACTAGGCAAAACAATAAAGGAATAATATTTTTGATAATGTCTCCATCCATTTTATTGTTTTCTAAACGAGTGCTACTAACTCCGAATATAATGTGGCGATAAAGGCGTCATGAGCTCTTTCTATATGTAATTCTCGATGATTTAGAGTAAACTGATTAGACAAAATTGACACGCATATTGTACTTCATGGAATTCTGATTGTGAGATGATTGCTACTTTCACTTGTTTGGTTTTGTTTGAAAATTACACGCTAAAAATGTAATTTGTTAGAACAATATTTTTTTCCATAAAAGTGCCCATCTCGCGATGGTTGGTAGTAAACAATGATATATCTTGAGAAAAAAAAATCCTTTTAAAAACTTAACACTTTTATTTTCTACACCTCGGTAAATTTTTTACCGAGAATCGTCAAATTATTACCGAGATATCAGCTGTTGGGTTCTCGGCAAATACGTTTAAGTGTGTAGATTTACTTTAAATTTTCAAAAATCATATATATTTTTCAGTGTAGGGCACAAATGAGACCTTTTTATATGAAATTCTTGATAATTTAAAATCAACTGATAAAACCAAATAGACTAGCTTATTGAGCTTAATTGATTTCTAAGATAATTGTGAATTTCACTTGTATAATTGTGTTTGAAAATAACGCGCTATTTTTTTTTTAATTTCAGCCAAGAAAAAGTATTTTTTACAAAAACTGTTTTCATTGAAAGTGTTCATCTCGCGGACGGTTGGTAGTAAACATAACTACAGTTGTGTGTTGAGTAGATGGGCAAAACGGCTCATTTCGGTTAACGCATCCGATCCGAATCACTTATTTTAGTGAACCGGATCTTTTGAATGGTTCAGTGGCTCAGCGGCTCGCAAGAGAAGAGCGAGCTGAATCGAGCGAACGAAAAATGAGCGGTTCACTCACTGTTCCGCGACATACGTCGTTGCTTTCGTATCTTTCGCTTTCTCATTCTTCGTACATTCTACAGAAACTCCTCTATTCCCCTACCCGAACCAAAAGGAAGAAGCAAAATGTCAAGTATGCACTTTTCTCTCTTTCTTATATTTGTCTGTTTGCAAGTGGGCGGGGCAAATTTGTCTGTCTATGCTGAGAGCACGGAGCAACAAAAATCTTTGCTTATCTGTGGCGTGGCGCGCAAAACGAGGCACGTGTCAAGCATTATAATGAAGCCGAAAAACGAACGAAGGAGAATAGGGGAAAATAATCGGTTCGTTCTTCTTTCGTGTCACTTTTAGTCTGATCCGTGCTGATCAAATGAACCGACTCTCACCAAAAAAAGAGCCACGGATCACTCGTTCTTTCAATTCAAATTTGATTTTTTTTAAATACCGGTTCAAAATGTAGGCACCTGGTGAAATCGCTCAAAAAATAGTAGTTTTATTTGTATTTTTTTGTTCAACAACAATTTAGTAGAAAAATGGGTTGCCTATACATTTATAGCTTGGGATGAAAATGTTGAAACGAATGAAATGTAATGAAAAAATAAAAATTCAAAATAATGCAGATACTTGAAATATCAAAACTACTATTATTTTGAGCGATTTCAACAGGTGCCTCATTTTTTAGCCGATACTGTGAACATTGTAAAAATAATGAATAAAAAATTTGTGATAATGAAATTGATGATATTTGTAGTCCTCCGCTAAAATGTCATGCCGATTGTTCATAGGGAAACGGAGTTACAGCATGTCAAACTTGAGCATTTTGTATGAAAATCAGTTTTCACTACTATTATTCTCAACACAACTGTACCTACCTTGAGATAAAATTCCATTAAAATATAAAATGACCACTTATTTTAAATTAAATATTTTAAGTTTAAATTTTGAAAGTCTTCTTATTTTCAGTGTAGGCCATAAACAAAAATTTCCATTGAAATATGAGAGGCGCAAAAAGCGTCATACGTCTACAATCAACGAGATCAGAGACAAAAGGTTTTTTCTTCTAACATTGTCGATTCGGACCATTGTGCGATGGTGGACACAATCGGCGACGGCTGAAACAGCACGTGGCAGCCATATATTTTTGTTGTTGTTGGGCGTCACAACCGGGGGCGTAGATGACTACGCAAGTCACGGTGCACCATTTATAAAAATAAAGTTGGAAATTGATTTTTTTTTTCAACTCAAATGGCGTTGATCGCTCGTAACACCTGTTCTGAAAAAAGCGCAATCCTTGCGCTCCTGGAGCCGCTCATGGTGAACTCACACATTGCCAAGGGTATGGTAGGGAAATCACCGGGTGTGGGTTTGGTTCACGTTGGACGAGAGACGAATAATTCTCCATTGCTCCTATAACCAAAGCTCTACATGCGAATGGTTTATGACCATCCATTTGAACTTGCCTTTGCAATGAGCGTGAAAAAAGCTGCCTGTACGGAGCTTCTGGTGGTGGAAATACGTAACCAGAACCTAGCCGATTTTGCTTTCGTGTCCTGTTCAGCAAAGTCCGCTCCTACTTCCCCACTCATTTCCTGTTCTCCATCTTTCGTTGGTCCAAACTCCGGAAGAAACCTAATTGGTCGGGCTCCTAAGTGCATAAAAGTTTCCTCTTCGCCGTCCCGCTCCACCATCGGAGACAATTTAAATAGAGTAAATTAGCTGATCAAATTGGTGGATGATGTCGCGGCGGTTGGTCGAAAACCCGGGAGATATCGATTTCCTTGCTGCTGTGAGTTCGCGCCCCGGGAAGATCCAAATGGATGCCGTATTACTTGCATTTTCCCCGGCACACCATAGACGACGATGTCGTCGTTCGAGCGTTTGTCATAAATATTATTGAGTCATAAAAGTGAACCCGATCCGAACACGTGCAAGCGTTCCGAGGAAGCAACCATTCGGCTTCAGAATAGTCTGCGGAAAGTTCGATGTGATAGGTTTAGCTTATGACGGTTAAACGAGATCCTAAATGGTTTGATGGCATGACTGAGAGCATTTTAGAGGAAATGGTTCGAACTTTCCGGAAAATAGAAACTTCTTAGGGTTAACTAATTTACTATTTATGGAAATTTGTAAAGAAAAAAAATCATTTTGCTAAATGTTAGGGCTTGAAGCGTACGTGATGGACTCATCTTTCAGAACACATTTTAACGTAATGTAATCATGTGTCATTCAGTCATAATGTTAATTACGTCCGCAGTGATTTTCATTATTTTAAGAGTGTATTGTATAATAAACGCAAATATTCCATGATTAGATTGATGGAAAGTACTTCTCGGACATCAGAAACTATCGTACACTCCACATCGATCCGGATCGTTTCCTTGTTATGGTTAAAGCGTGCCAAAGACTATCCGTTGTGAATAACACACGATACCGACGCCTGCTATCGAATTGGAACGACTCAGATTGCCTGATTCAATGCAGGAGAAACGTTAAAGCAGTGAAGGGAACTCTTCAAAAAGTGAAACGATACAATCGAGGAGTTAAAAACCCCATCCTTCCCGAGATGATAATTACCACTTTGAAGAGTTGTAATGTGAAGAAATGGAGCAGCTGTGTCGCTCTAAAAAACTCTATGAGAAATTCAACAACGCGTGTAATAAGGTCATCGAAAGGTGAAATCAGCACTATGATGAACACCTGAATGGCGTGCAGGTAGAACACCAAGGTGCAGTGCTACATCATTACGGAGAATGAAAAGAAAGAAACAGCTTGAGAACATTAAGGAAGCATGATCATGATTGACCACCCGCAGTTGCTACTCCGTTATTGCAAGAACAGCAGTACTTACACAGGGAATTAACATACGCTACTCAGGATCAGTAGCAATCTTCAAGTACTGGTGCTCTCATTATTATAACAATTAATAATGACACCGACTGCGCCTGAATGCAGGTCAATTTGGGGATGGGAAGAAAATGTTGACGTGTCTCTTTATGGAAGCCGAAGAGTCCGCTGCACTTCCACGAGAAAAAGCAGGGAGTTTAGATATGAAAAATGGTTGTTTGTTTACAGAATTCGCCTTGGTAAACGATATATTATATTCGAAATGACTAAATGAGAATGAGCATTAGACTGATGCAAATTTGGAAGTTTTTGCTCCCCTATGCTTAAACGGGGTCAATTATGATGAAAATCATTCTCCCAAAATTTGAAGTGATTTGGAAGAAATTTGGTTGTGCACACGCCATTTGAAGTTTATATGGAAATTACTATGGAAAAGCCAAACCTTTTGTGTTCAGTCCTCTATCTGCTCGTCATTATAATATATGAAAAAGCAAACACACTCTTCCCATGTAAAATCTTCCCAGCTACAACTTTGCCGAAATCCACATTTTGTTGGGACGTAAGGATAATTTGTTATTCTTGATTCCAAAGTCTAAACCATGCTGAGATGATCATTCAATTACTTTCAGAGCAACACTGCTTTTTTTGCTGTAGAACATAGTAGCCTGGATTACTTTGATCTATTCTTCCCGCCAGAAGCACCACTGTTGCCTGCCGAATAGTTGGTGAAGCTTACTGAAGGCAAACCCACTTTATGATGATGAATAACAATTTTTCCTGACGTCCAATCAAAATGTCGTCTTCGGCAAAGTTGTAGCTGGAAAAATTTCACATGAGAAGAGTGTGTTCACTTTTCTATAAAATATTATAACAAAGAGATAGAGGGCTTAACACAAAAGGTTGGCGATTTCCATAGTAATCTCCATATAAACTTCAAATGGCGTGTGCACAGTCAAATTTCTTTCAAATCATTTAAAATTTTGGGAGGATGCTTTTTACCATAATTTAAATCGTTTAAGCATAGGGGAGCAAGAATTTCGAAATTTGCATCACTCTAATGAGCATAGATAACCGATACTTTTTCGCAATAGAAAAAAAAATCGACAACGATTGATCCTAGTTCCTACAAGAATTATGTGTGTATTTATTGGCTCATAATAGTTATTATCGATTACTTCTGATAGTGCATGTCTCAGAATCCTCACTATTTTTGACTACATGATGTCCTAACGTGATGTGAATTTTATGTACTAAAGCCATAACGAAAACAAGAAACAAAGTCTACAAAGCGTACACACTTCGTTGACATCACAGGCTCATGATTTGAAAAAGTATTGTCATTATTGCTAATTACATCCCATCATGTTCATTTGCAAGTTTTGTTTTTCTTCAGCGAAAATCCGATGGAACCACACGACACGATACAAGACTTGATCCCATGCCAAAAGCTATCTTGATGATTGATAGCAGTTTCTGTTTGCTCTCTCTCTATCTCACCACCCATCATCGATTGTGTCCCACACGAAAGATGCCATTTAATTGCATCTCTGTCTTCATCTTTCTCTCACACTTTGGCATACACGCGCCACTCAACGACACTCGGTGACTGATCCATTTTTGGATTTTTGGCACACGCGAATCTTTTGGCCTCGTCCCGCCTCGAATACAAATGGCTGGGGCGATAAGATTTCCAGTTCGGTCTCGTCCGTATTCCCACCCACAAATAGAACTGCGACTGACTGACCCATCCTTGGTATTTCTTTTTTTTTTCGGGATGGTTCTGGCCATCCGGAGTTTGTAAAATTCCATGCCGAGCACATACACAACACACGATATACGGCTCGTTCAAAATCCGGAAAATGGAAAATTCTGAACAGCAGCAACCACTACGGGTGCAATAGGGTGCGGCTTATTTCAAGAAAATTTTCAGAACCAAAAGTTGATGTGCTCTTCTGAATGTGAATCACAATAAAAGAGAAACCTCAAAGTTACAAAAAAAATATTAAGAGGTGAGGAGGTGACGCAAGCGACTTGAAGGAGAATTTTCAAGTTGGAAAATATGACCTTCAGTGAATTTTACATAACTTTGTTATCTTTCAACCAATTTTTAACCTTATAGAATACCAAATTTGTTGCAAACTTTAACTAGTAATGACCGATAGTAGCTTTTTTTTAAATTTTTTCCTCATTTACCTGAAAAGTTGAAATTTGTGTCACTATAAAGTCATAAACATTCGACCGATATCATATTTCTTTACTTGCTCTTGGAGATAATTTGATTGTTTTTGAACATGGCGAATAGATTATATAATTTACAAACGTTTTGGTCTCGTTATTTGTCAAAAACTAACATTCAAATTCAGATTGATCTTTTTTTTTTTGCCCTCAATTACGTTATTAAAGTTATTAGTTTATAAAACATGTATTATACATACGAGTTGAATAATGAAAATAGTTTTTATCACTGCTAGAACTTTTTACACGATTGAACAAGGTTAATTACAAAGTTCGCCCTTAATAATAATAATAACTGACAATAGGATGAAAAGACGGATCTATCCCGTTAGTCCAAATGTCGAATTGTGCTACTTTTCCTCGAATGACCCGTTTCCCCGGAAGCCATTTTCCCGAAAAGAAATACATTTCCAAAAGATACAATAATAGTCTTCAGTGACAGGGAGCTGAACTATAAAGCACGATAAGCAATCAACAGAAGGGTATATTTGATCAATCTCGACTAAACACATTTTGACAAAAATGCAGTAACATTCCAAAGAACCGCCAATCAAATAAAGAAGGGTGCATATTCGATGACCGTTTCGTTCACCACCTTGAAATACAAAAAAAAGTTATTAGAATTTGGTTTGCGAAGAACTTTTCGGGGAACTGGAATATTCGGGGAAATGAGATATTCGTGGAGCTGGCATTCAGGGAAATAGCGTTCAGGGAAACGTTATTTGGGGAACCGACAATCGGGGAAACGTTACACAACCTGTTCTAATGAATCGTAAGATCGAATGGGCAACTGAGAATGGTAGGTCAGGATAATTTGCATTAACTAGAAGCGGCCGAATGAATTGTTCGTAGATAGATCATGATAATTTACATTACCTAGAAGCCCATTACATTACCTAGAAGATATCCGCAGTGAAATATGACTAGAAAGAACAGGACAAAAAAACACTGATGAATGTGTTAGCCATTTGAAACAGTAGTAAAATGTTATTTCGGCATAACGACCCATTTGGCCTAAAGACTCTTTCTGCCTAACGGCATTCGGCCTAACGACCTGCTCCCGAAAAAGCCGGGGCTGGTAGCTCTTTCCCTGAGAAAAAAGATCAAACAGGAACTATGAAAAAACATTTCGCTCGGAATATTTCTAAAACTTTTTTGGGAATTGCTTGTGTTATTGTTTGTTCGCATTATTGTATATATATTTTCATGATTTTTCTCTAGGAATTTCATCAGAAACTTATTCTGGTATGTGGCCAAAATTAGCTTCAGATATATTTCCGAAGATTTCATCAGGAGTTCATTTAGTGATTGTATTACGAACATTCTAAGGAACTCCTCCAATAAATTTGTTTTAGATACCTCCATAATTCAACCTGTATTTTTCTGAGAATGACAACAAAGATACCTTAGTTTCTATTAGAAATTTCTCAAAATTACTTTCAGATTTTTTTTTTCAAGAAGGTTTTAAGTCATGCAGGAGTTATGCTGTGTTTAGAACATCTTCAATGATTCAGTCAGTGATTTACTCTATTGACTACTTTTAAGACTCCTTCAGAAAATCGTTCAGAAGATCTTTGAGACATTTTCAGTCTCATTCAGAAATTCTTCGAGAAATTCCCCAAGAAAGTTTTCTTTTAGGGTGGGTAATGTTACAAAAACATTTCAAAAATAATTGCACACATTTTTCAAAAAAACGGTAGCAGAAGTATGTATTGGACAAAACATTTGCAACTTTTTTGATTATCCATAAAAGGCAACTTTAGTGAGTGGTTTATGATCTAATTTGAATGAAATTTTTTACAGTTCTTCAAACATATCTTTAATTGCAACATATACCTATACTTGAGTGATTTTTTCAAGAGTTCAAAAGCAACGGGTTAATTTTTGGTTTGACCAAATTGTTTTTTTTTTCCAATTTCAAAATTTATATGAAGAAAAATGGAATGATTTTAGTATGTCACGAGTTAGCTTGAAAACGGTTCAATGTATTAACCATGTTTTTTTTTCACTGTTACATTCGGCCAGGGCTCCGACGAGTTCGTGTGAAGTAATAGATTGGAAAGATTTCGGGAAAAGCAAAAAAACGATACAAAACAAAACTACCATTTAGTATGGGCGATCGCACAAAGAAAAACAAATCCGTTCTCGTATCCGTGAACAGAATACGTGAACTCGTCAACAATCAAAAATACACCATGAACTAGATCATGTTTACGTGAACAATGATGGTAGTTCATGCTGTATTTTTGACAGTTCACGTTTTCCAGAACTCTTTTTTTAACGTGCATGATGTTTTTCCTACTTGACTACAAGATCTACTAGTTTTTAATAATTGACACATTAAAAAAATAAATAAATAAAGGAAGTTGTAGATTTAGACGAGAAAAACAAGTTTTCTAAAACAGTTTTTGTATCCGGGTTCCATATTTTTAGATAAATCGTTTATAATTCATCGTTAAAAATTTTACATTGGTCATTAAATTTGTTATTACAGCCATTCCATGAAAACCCGATCTAGTGGGTCACCGAATTCCATGAAAATTTGCTATTTTGTTCCTAATCCGAAATAAGGATACACGTGTTTTTGTTTTTGATTAGGGTGACCATTTCCGAAATAGGGTGACCAGAAAAATCGCGATTTTGCAAAAAAAATATTAAAAAAAAATTATAACTTTTGAAACGTTCGACCGATTTTCAATATTTTTGGACAAAATGAAAGCTAAAGATTTTGACTTTTCAGGAAACATATAATATTTCACAAAAATTGTTTTTTTCACATGAAAAAAATCAATAATTTCCGTTTTTTCGTGTTTTGATGGCCTCGAGACCAAAGGGGCTATTATTGTTCACATTTTTTTCTTGAAAGTTCAGAACATTTTACGTTTACTGTCAAATTTTCAGCGATGTGTGTTGTTTAGTTTTTGAGATATATTTTTTTGAAAATCAAAAATCAGTCATTTTTCATCGGCACACACTGTAGGTCTCAGTGCATTAGATTTTTAATTAAAAAAAAAAACAAAACTTTCGAACAGCTCAACCGATTTCCAATTTTTTTTAATGGAATGACAGCTTAAGATTTCGACTTTTTAGACAAAATTGAAAAATCTGAAAAAATACTTAGCTTAGCTTAGCTTAGACTGACTACACATATCAATGGTTGCTATTCCGTGATTGACCGAAGTCAGTGAAAATGCACAAAGAATCAACTAGATCAGTGATTCCCAAAGTGGGCGAATTCGCCCCCCTGGGGGCGATTTTCGGGTTCAGGGGGGCGAAAATTTGCAAAATGGAATTTGGGGGGCGAAAAAAACTAGAAAGGGGGCGAAAGAGTGAGGAATTGAAAACAACGTTTTATAAAATTTGGAGATTTAATTGAGGGTTATACTCTAATAATCTGAATAGTAGTTGATTGCACATCAAACTTTTCTTTCTATTTGTACCTCTTAACAGACTCATTTGATAATAACGATGGCGAACAATGTCAATGACGAAATATGTTAGATAAGTATTGAGTTTTTTAAAGCTTTTGTGACCACCACCATGAATTATGAATCGGCAACTTAAATTTTCCTAAAAGATAATGAATTCAGATCTACGCTATTTATTTGTGGTTACAGATAACATTAAAGTGTTTTTAAAGTTAACAGTAGGTGAAAATTATTAGAAATTGGTTCAAAAATCTAAAAGAAATAATTCGATTTTTTTTGTAAAGAAACTTTCGAGTTGGACAGTTGATGTTAAAGTCAGGATTTTTATATAAAATACTTGTCCACGTTACACACAGTGAAATAGATAATAAAAACATTTTTGGAATTTCAAAGGTTTTTTGTTTTCTAAGTTATGGCATTTTAAAATTGACAAACATTTATATCTGAAAAATCATGAAAAATATTTCAGTGATTTAAAAAAAAAAAGATAATACAACAGAAAATAACTTCCAATCAATCAAATTAATAAGTTCCAAAACGAAGAAAGTGAGCCAACTCCATTTAATGTAGTGCAATCTGGTCCAGTAGTCTGTAATACACTTAGATTAGTATACAAGTACAACATTATAATAATTTTTAAAGTTAATAAAATATGGTAGAAAGACTTGTTGATACAAGAATAACAAAGAATATGAAGGTAATCGTTTGACTTTTTTTAATGTATAACATGCTTTAAATCCGCATATGTTCAACATATTACACTAGTATACTTGATTGCTTAACCAATATTATATACACTTATGGTAATAGATTGGTCAAAAGTTTAGCAACGTAAAACGTGTAAATATAATATATAATAAATATTTCAAAAACATATCAAGGGGGGCGATTTCAAAAATAGATTGTACCTAAGGGGGCGAAAGTCAAAAAAGTTTGGGAAACACTGAACTAGAAGTTCGGCTGGGATTGGCCATAATCTTCTTCAGTGTGCATAATTCAGTGCCTCTATTTATACAGGGTCAATAACGGCGCCGGCCACGTCCTTGCAGTCAGGTGGGATTGGGGGAAGGAATGTTAGTGTGTAACCTTTGCTTTTTGGAGACCGTGTTTGCCTCTGCATCTCCACAAGGTTACTGGGAGGGATGTTTGTTAATGGGGAGGATCGTTGGGTCATAGGATTCACTTTGATAAGCGATTAGACCATGATAAACAATGATTTGTGAGATATATACATGCTTATACGTAAATATAATATTTTCATTTGATATGAACAATTTCTATGTAGAGGAAAATTATGCCGACACTTGAGGTGACGAACCATTCAAAGTTTGTTGAACAAATACCTAAATGTAACATTCCTACAGATGTCAGGACGAAAGCATGTGTTATTATATTTTACTCATTTGAAAAGAAACAAAAAACTCGATTGGTTGGGACATCATAGAACACTCTTATTCTTATGCCGACACTTACAGTGGCGAACCATCCAAAGTTTGTTGAATAAAGTGAACCTTTCGCAAGTCTACACTTGTAGTGTCGAACCATTCAAAGTTTTTTTAATTACAAAAATAAAGGTATATAAGAGGTGTTCTAAAAAAAAAATGTTAAACATAAATAAATCATGAATCAGAGTTTGTGTCGACACTCACAGTGACGAACCATCCATAGTTTGATGAAAAATCATATTTACATCCCACCATTGTAACGATTGAATGTGCAGTCATACATATTTTATAGATTAGAAATAGTAGCATGAAACGAGCTCACCAATTGATCCGTTATCCTTGACTGAGCAGCCACAATCCACTTTCGGCTTCACTCGTTTGCTCGGTTATAAAAAAGCACTCAGGAAAAAAAAAATAAGCGCGCGACCCAAAAAGAATAAAAAAAAAACTGTTCGGGCTTTCTTGACGCACTGCCCAAGAGCAAGCGTCAAGGTCGAAGGATAAAACAGAACTAACCGATCGCGGCACTTTTTCAGTTACTCCAACCGAACTCACCGATCACGCCACTTTTTCACTTACTAGACCAACGCGCGACATGTTTGATCCTGCCCTCGTCGCTTGCCCCGGGAAAAGCAAGTGTCAAGGTCGAAAGATCAAACAGAACTCCAAAATTGAAAAATCTGAAAAAAATACATGAAAAAATAATCGCGATTTTTCTGGTCACCCTATTTCGGAAATGTTAAAAAAATCCAAAAACACGTGTATCTTTATTTTGGATTAGGAACAAAATAGCAAATTTTCACGGAGTTCGGTGACCCACTAGATCGGTTTTTCATGGAATGGCTGAATATATAGTTAATCAGCCATTCAATGAAAACCGATCTAGTGGATCACCGAATTCCGTGAAAATTGGCTACAGTGAAACCTCCATGAGTCGATATTGAAGGGACCATCGACTCATGGAAATATCGAGCAATGGAACAGCAATCATTTGGAAAGCTGCTTCTAGGGACCATCATAGTAACCATGAAATTTTGTTTTTAGTATAGTTCCATGAGTCGATATCGAGTCATGGAACATCGACTCATGGAGGTATCACTGTATTTTGTTCCTTATCCGAAAAAAGGATACACGTTTTTTTAGATTTTTTTTATTAGGGTGACCATTTCCAAAATAGGGTGACCAGGAAAATCGCGATTTTGCATTTTTTTTTTTAAACAAAACATTTGAACCGCTTGACCGATTTTCAATTTTCTTGGACGAAATGGAAGCTAAAGATTTTGACTTTTCAAGAAAAATATAAAATTTCACAAAAAAATGTTTTTTTTTTTAAATTAAAAATTAATAATTGGGTTGTACCCAAACTTTTGCACGATACACCATACTGAGGGGTGAACCCAAACTTTTGCATGATGACTTTCATTGATTTTGAATAGTTTTCAGGTGTTTCCGCAAAAATTTCGTGAGCGCTCTTCAGAGAATATAAGATTACGATTCTAATGACACCTAGTTTTGAAATTTTGGTCGATCCAATGCTGAGGAATATACAAATCTTTTTTCAGTGCGTTTTTGATAAATGTCACAACTTTAAGAAAAATTTAGTATACAAAATTCAAAAAATGTTTTTGGAAAAATACATACGAAGTAAGAATAACTTTTTGCCTTTCGAATGCGGCTTGAAAAAATTCAATTGGACGTGTAATCGCAGAGATATGGACTGAACACTTTTGTATGTTTTTTTAGGGGGTGAACCCAAACTTATGCACGGGAGTGTAACTTCAAATTAGATTTGTGAAGAATATTATATATCAAATCATGGAATTTATATTTTTCTTCTGTAAATGGCAATATTTTGATTTTAGATATTTTGAAAACGAACAATTTAGGATGAATATTATATTCCACAGAGTTTTAGATTTCATCTAAGTCGACCAACTTGCAGAAGCATACATTCCTCCAAATATTCACATTTCAAAAATAATTAGATTCGAAAATTTTGAAATGTTTTTTTTTATAATCTCAAATTTTTTTATAGAACTCAATTAATTTCTCACTGATCAAAGTTCAAATTGAAACGCAGTCTAAATCTCAGATCAATCGGATTGCTATAATCTGTGATATATGTCTCGGAACTTGAGCAATTTGTATGAGAATTGGCCTTTATTCTTGCCATTACTGTATGTGATTTGAATTCAAAAGAGCATACGCACTTAACTTAAAAAAAAAACTTATAAAAAATATACTTCACCCTAATGTGCAACTGTCGATGCTATTAGTATTCCAGTCTCAACCCGTTCGAGGGGGCTTGGGGTTGAAGTGAGTGCCGGCCACACGAGTGCTGTAAAAACACAAACACATTTCGATCCAGTGGCGTAGAGCGGTGCCTGTAGTAATAATAATAATGATGCTAAAAAAAATGAACAAAATCAAAAACAAAAATTGAACATGCAAAACAAAGCATTGCCCAAAACGTGATTAGATCTACTTTATTGACCCAAAATCAAGTTAGAATCGAAAACAGAAAAGGGTATATTAGGGGGTTAATTTTTCCAAATATGGTTAATCTATCAGGATCTCAATTTGGAAGTTAGGATGTTCCTGAAAAAATAATGCATATTTGGAAAACTTTTAACAAAACTCGATATTTGGATCTAATCAAGAACTACTTACACCCACGTTCCTGCGTCTTCCACAAGAAATGTCCGAACGTTGTGGACCTCCAAATGGTGTCGCAGACGATGTAGGAATCATGCGAAAAATGGAAAACCACGTAAATTATCCCTCCCACCACTTGCACACTTTCCTCGTCATGACTACGTCTACGATTCGCATCCAAAGAACCGCTTCTGAATCCTAAAGCATACAAAACATGAATCGTGCCAGCTAGGACCAAAAAAAAATTATGGCGATAGCCGGATGAAGAACAATAAAAATTCCGTTAGCAAAATTCTGCGATGGCATGTTGTAGTAGCAGGGATCCGTCGTCGTTTCGTGCGTGGTTCAGAGGAAAAACGCTAATTCTTTCCCCCCGAGTTATGGCCATTACGGTTCAACCCGGACGACTAAGACGGGCAGGGCCCAGATAGCCGTAGTAGTAATCGTGCAGCTCTGTTCAGCAAGACTTGAGCTGAGGATCGTGGGTTTGAATCCTACTTTTCACGACTTCCCAGAGCATAGAGTATCTTCGTACCTGCCACACGATACACATATGCATAAAGGGTTAATTGACAAAGAAAGCTCTCAGTTAATAACAGTGGAAGTGCAAGAACGCTATACTGAAGACAGGCTCTGTCCCAATAGGGACGTAATGCCAGAAATAAGAAGAAGAACGAAGGGCAGGCAGGGATTTTAAAACCGATGGGGGTGACCTCGCAAAACTGGTGGTGGAGGAGAGACGATGATGTGAAGGAGTGAGGGATATTAATTTATTTCCACATCCTAGAACGAGGATTTTCGCATTCGTATATCGTGTGGCAAGTACGATGGTACTCTATGCGCAGCGCAGGTATGTTAAGAAAATTTCCATTACGAAAAAATCCTGGACCGACCGGGGATCGAACCCAGGCACCTTCAGCATTACTTTGCGGACTCTTACCACTCGGCTAAGGAAGGCCCCAAGAACTACGAAATCAATCAATAGAGGTCAATATGATATTACATTGAACATTTGGATTTTGATGGTTTAAGAAACTATGCAAAAACAAGGAGTGTCGTCGAATTGCTAACAACAATCTTACTATGTTAATAAATACATAACATACAGATATCGCTCCAGTAACCGCAATGTTCCCAAGAACCAAACGGAAAGAATAAGCTCAAAACAGCGAAAGAGAGCAACGATACACATATCAAAAGAAAGAGAAAATTACTGGAAAAGCCAACTCGCTGTAATGTCATTAGAGACTTGCCAATCCGTGGTTAACCAGCCTGACTTGGTCGCTCCAGAATCACCGAGTGATTCCAGTAAGGACCTCTTCTCATTGCCGGTAGGTAGCCAGTGGATCCTGATACGGAACAGAACAGCAGAGGGGAATTCAATTTTACCGACCGCACTAAAAGCTTTCGATAAGAACATCCTGCTTATAGGGATCTCCCCTTCTCTTCCGCGCGCGTCTAGGTCCATCAGAGTAGCGTGCCTTATCACAATGCCGTTTCGTTCCGGGAAGGATCAACGACATCGTTGTTCTTTGGTGTGTCTATTTTGGGCGCTCTGGTCGGAAGGCTCCTAGCAGTGCACTGTGGTTCAAGAAGTAGATTTACGCGGGAAGAAGAATTTGGAACTTTGGACAAAAATTGTCTTCTACAAAGTTGTAGGCCTTTTGGTTGGTGTTATTCAAAATTAACATGGTCACATTTTCACAAAAATGAGAGCGCCAATTTTTTTATTTGTATAAATTGTTGAAAATGTTTTAAATCGATCAGCTGTGAGCTACAGCAAAGTTGATTGAAATTTGAGGTTCTATGATCCAAATCTTTCATCTACTTTAGTTCTAAATAACACCAAATAAAGGACCTAATTATTACAAACAACTTTGTAGAAGACAGTTTTTGTTTAAATTTTCATTTTAAAACTCTATTAGCATCTTCCACGTATTTCTGCTTTCTGGACCACTGTCCATTTTTCTGGAATCGGTTTTCGGCGCTATTGTATGGAGGGGGGTGAGGACTTCATGTTGTAATGGGCGATTCGTTCGTTCGCGTTTTTCCAGCCAGCCACCAAACGACGATGTTTCACGATATACTCTTTGGCTTTGGCTCTTCCGTTCGGAAAGCGTTGGTTGGCTGCCAGGCTGCTGTTGGGCCACTCATGGTTACGATGTTTATTTTGATCAACGTCGCAGTGGAAGTTTTTATGTGTCTCGTGTGAATCACGTGTTTCGGGAGATTTTCCGTCCCGGAAAATGGGATGTCGTGATGGTAGCCCGTATCCTAGTTTCAGGGCTGGTAGTAACTGAGTGTTTTGAAAATAGAAACTTTAGAGCCTGAAAAAAGAAAAAGAGTTCAAACAAGGACGAAAAGACGACCAAACAGGAACTAAGGAAACAAAAATAAACCAAACAGAGATAAGATCCAAAAAGAGACCAAACAGGAGCAATAAGGAGACAAAACAGTAACTACGAAAACAAATCAGAAATCGAACTAGGAGACAGAGATTGGATGTCCGAAATGACACAAAACAGAGACAAAACAGAGACCAAACAGTAACTAAAAAAACAAAAATAAATCAAACAGGAGAGATGATAATATTCCTCTTCCTCGAGCAATGTGAAAAAATAGAAGGTTGCATTGCAACAGTGACCAAGTCTTTAAAAAGAGACCTGCTACCAACCCTGGAGTTTCCACATTCAGAAAGTGAATAGCTCATGTAATTTGTACATCAGTCATGATCATGTCGTACTTCAAACTATCATAACCTACAAATATTGTTTGACCGGCTCCAAGCCGCACAATACATTCATTTGGCAAGAGTAAAACCACTTTCATCTGCTCCTGTACTATTACACTGCCTCAACCCACCTCGATTCCTTTTTCCCGGGGAGTCACCCATTTCATAAATGGAACGCAAACCATTCTTTCATCCTCCAGTATTGTCTGTATCTACAATCATTGTTAGTATGCTGGAGATGCGCACTCCCAGTCCCCACCTCTAACACAGACAAGCAACAACTTTTTGATGGATCTAAGAACAAAACATTGGAAAAGTTTTTCATCTGTTCCGATTTCTCCTGTCGTATAAATCCTTCTGGCAGCAGCACAACGGGGATGAAATAGGGGGTCTCTGTTTGTTGGAGCACCTAGACCAATGCTCTGTTACTGTGCACCATATATTCTACAACAGCCAGAGATTGCACTGCAAATTCCTTTTATATCGAATATTTTAAAATGTGAAATGCGCATACATCTCGGTTCACACTCCCAGATAGCAGGGGTCTGGAACGCTCCAGAAAAGATGTGTAACAACATGAAGCGGTGTATATTTCTCGATCATCAAAGACGACGAGCTTCTTTTATGCAGCAACTTGCTCTTACAGTTATTTGAAATATTTCTGCTCATTCGCAGCAACGGTTTATTTGGTTTTGAATATGAAATTTCTATCATAGAGCATTTATTGTTAGATGGTGAATACTGATCTGAAGATTCAATCGTTTTAGAAAGTGTTTGATTTGGGTTTTCTAAATCCACTCAAAATGCAATGCAACTCGAATCTAAATCCTTGAATTCTAATTCAATCCAAAACCCGAATTCAAACCCATGACTCTGCATTGGTTTTGAATTGAATTGGAATTGGATTGGGATTGGATTTGGATTTGAATTGGGTTTTGATTAGATTGAATTTTGATTGGATTTGGATTGTGATTGGATAGGATTTGGATTCGATTTGACTTGATTTGGATTGGATTTGGATTTGGATTGGATTTGGATTGGATTTGGATTGGTTTTGGATTGGTTTTGGATTGGTTTTGGATTGAATTTGGATTGGATTTGGATTGGATTTGATTGATTGAATTGGATTTGAATTGGATTTGAATTGGATTGGATTGGATTGGATGGATTTGGATTGGATTTGGATTGGATTTGGATTGGATTTGGATTGGATTTGGATTGGATTTGGATTGGATTTGGATTGGATTTGGATTGGATTTGGATTGGATTTGGATTGGATTTGGATTGGATTTGGATTGGATTTGGATTGGATTTGGATTGGATTTGGATTGGATTTGGATTGGATTTGGATTGGATTTGATTGGATTTGGATTGGATTTGGATTGGATTTGAATTGGATTTGGATTGGATTGGATTGATTGGATTGGATTTGGATTGGAATTTGGATTGGATTTGGATTGGATTTGGATTGGATTTGGATTGGATTTGGATTGGATTTGGATTGGATTTGGATTGGATTGGATTTGGATTGGATTTGGATTGGATTTGGATTGGATTGGATTGGATTTGGATTGGATTTGGATTGGATTTGGATTGGATTTGGATTTGGATTGGATTTGGATTGGATTTGGATTGGATTTGGATTGGATTTGGATTGGATTTGGATTGGATTGGGATTTGGATTGGATTTGGATTGGATTTGGATTGGATTTGGATTGGATTTGGATTGGATTTGGATTGGATTTGGATTGGATTTGGATTGGATTTGGATTGGATTTGGATTGGATTTGGATGGATTTGGATTGGATTTGGATTGGATTTGGATTGGATTTGGATTGGATTTGGATTGGATTTGGATTGGATTTGGATTGGATTTGGATTGGATTTGGATTGGATTGGATTGGATTTGGATTGGATTTGGATTGGATTTGGATTGGATTTGGATTGGATTTGGATTGGATTTGGATTGGATTTGGATTGGATTTGGATTGGATTTGGATTGGATTTGGATTGGATTTGGATTGGATTGGATTGGATTGGATGGATTTGGATTGGATTGGATTGGATTTGGATTGGATTTGGATTGGATTGGATTGGATTTGGATTGGATTTGGATTGGATTTGGATTGGATTTGGATTGGATTTTGGATTGGATTTGGATTGGATTGATTGGATTTGGATTGGATTTGATTGGATTTGGATTGGATTTGGATTGGATTTGGATTGGATTTGGATTGGATTTTGGATTGGATTTGGATTGGATTGGATTGGATGTTGGATTGATTTGGATTGATTTGGATTTGGTTTAGATTTGGATTTGGATTTGATTTGATTGGATTTGGATTGGATTTGGATTTGAAATTGGATTTAGATTGGATTTGGATTGGATTTGCATTGGATTTGGATTGGATTTGGATGGATTTGGATTGGATTTGGATTGGATTTGGATTGGATTTGGATTGGATTTGGATTGGATTTGGATTGGATTTGGATTAGATTTTTGATTTGATTTGATTTGGATTGGATTTTTGATTGAATTTGGATTGGATTTTGAATGGAAATGTATTGGATTAATTTGGATTGTTTTTTAATTGGATCTGTATTTTGATTGGATTTGAATTGGGTTTGGAATAAACGTATTACACTGAAGACATTATTACAGTGATACCTCCATGAGTCGATGTTCCATGACTCGATATCGACTCATGGAATCATACTAAAAACATAATTTCATGGTTACTATGATGGTCCCTAGAAGCAGCCTTCCAATGGATTGCTGTTCCATGACTCGATATTTCTATGAGTCGATGGTCCCTTCAATATCGACTCATGGAGGATTCACTGTACTATGTTTGGTCCTTAAAAAATCATCAAACTTGAAGTTAATTGATTACAGCTCCTTTGCCCAAGAAGTCTTCTTCGAAGACATCAAACGCACAAAACTAATTTTTCAGCGGTAAAATAATTTGGATCACGCTTCTGCTGTGCCTCATCCGTGACTCGAGCAGCGAAAAGTGTAAACTTTGCGCTGCAGTATGCTCAACACGGGGGGCCAATCAACGCTGTATCTTAATTGGCATGACAATCTGCCGACGAGAGATCCAGTATAACCTAACCACCTGTCTGTCCGTCAGTGCAGCAAAGGCATAAAGCGACGACGCGAAGGTCGTGGAAATTATATTAGCGATTCAGCTACAGTTCCATCGCTGCCCTATACCTTCTAACAAGCATGCCATTTCTTATCACCTCGTTGCCAAGAGTAAGCGATGATGACGAAAAATAAAAATAAAAACAAGAAGTTTTTAATTAAAGTCTCTTTCCAAACGGTGAACAATTACCTCGGCAATCCCATTGGCCACCATCTTGGCAGCGCCTTATCGACGTGTACAGTACGTCCCAAAAAAAAATGCGGAAAATGTTATTTCAATTGCTTTAGTATTACTGTAGTACATTCCAACATAATTTCGCTATATAGGAAAATTTTTGTCATTTTTTTACTACCGCAAATGAAGTTCTAGAGCAAAAATAGTTCGAAGGTTTTGTTCTCTAAATGTCAGAAAAAGCGTTTGATCGTCGCATACTTTGGTGATAAACTTTCCACCTTCGGAAATCATACTTAAGGCTAAGTATCTCGTCATTCGATTTGGCAACAATGATGACTTTTCAGCTTGCATTTCAAAGTGATAAAACTCAGCCTTGATAGATTATATTGACTTGAAAAGGTATCACTGTACGCGCTAACATGCATAAAGTATGCTGATACTTTTTCCAGCTTTGTCTGTGCAGAACCAACTGATTTTCTTTGATTCGAAATCGTGAGATGAATTAGCAACAATCATCAACCACGCGTACAAATTTTAATGACGGCCTACTTTGCCTTAATAGTTGAAAACATTAGTTTGTTTGGTATCAGAGGATGGAGAAGGCAATGTCGTATATAACAGGTCCGGCTCTTAGTCTGTGTTTGCTTGTATTAGTCACGGAAAAGATGAACACAAAACGATCACCTGCTGGTGACGGCAAGCCTACCAAATATTTTGTTCGCAGCTCGCCAAACATGACGTCATCTTCGGCAACTTCGTGAACTTTCGGCTCGCCGAAGTTGGTATTGCACAACTACCACTTCAAAACGAAAGTTATTACAAATACTGTTTGATGCTTCGATCGAATCTATTACAAAATGTCAAAAGACAAAAGATCGAAAGGACAAGGTCGAAGGACAAAAAAGAAGGGACAAAAAGTCGAAAGTCTTTTTTCAAAGAAGGAAACATTTTCCACCATTTCCATCAAACAAATCGCTTTCGACTTTTTGTCCTTTCGATCTTTTATCTTTTGACCTTTTTCCTTTCGACGTTTTGTCTTTCGACCTTTTGTCCATAAACCGTTTTACATGGTCGCAATAAAATATTTTACTATGGTCATGGGTTTTGAGAGCATTTGAGTCTTACGAATTTGATGCGCCATTATTTTTTGTTAAAGTTAATTGAAAATTATTACTTTTTGAAAGAGAGAAGTTTGTCCCTTTGGTTAGAGACAACTATGATCATTACTGGCTCATAGGGTTTTAGTAAAACAGAGCCGCTCATCACACTTACATGAAGGTTCAACCACGGCCACCCAGAATGGGCCGTTCATTCCAAAATACATTTAAGTCTCCAGCGCTCCAAATGTAAATATATTCTATCATTTGGTATGGGCGAATGTCCGAAATAAGTTGTATAAGCTTTCATCACAAAGATTTGAACTCGATGGCTGCATGATTAAATTTGAATATATGTTTCTAATAACTCTCCAGTAAGAATAAAGCAACAGATAAAAATCATGCCCAAAGCAAAAAAAAAGTCTAAATAGATTAAACAATACAAATTATGAATAACATTCCTGTTTCGTTTTAATTTTCCATATGAAAACTACCTTATGACGATTTTCGCATTTTTTTCATGGGCCATACTGTAGTCATCAGTATGCGTAGCTGTTGCTAAAGAGAAAAATGAAAATGCGTACTACTTTTCATACCCTAATTGGGATATAACCTTTACAGCTCAGTGTTCTAAGAGTATTTTCGTTATTATTAATTTCATGAAGAGCTTTCTTCTTCAATTGTTGTATTTGAATATCGGGGTCAATTGGGAATGGAAAGAAATAGAAAAATGTTGTTCGCTTTATGGAAGCCGGTGAGTCCTCTGCATTTCCATGAAAAAATAAGCGACGTAGATATCATGATTATCTTCTCAACACTCTTTCTGTTCTATGATGAACAATTCTATTAGTGTTCTATGATGAATAATTCCACAGTTAGTAACTGAGAGCTTTCTTTGTCAATTGACCGTTCTTGAATACGTATATTTCGTGTGGCGAACACGACAATACTTAATGCCCAAAGCAGTGAGGCAAGTTTTCATAACAAAAAGTTCCTGTACAGCCCGGGATTCGAACTTAGGCACTTTGCCCAGATACAAGGTTTTTAAGCAGTAATTAGATAAAACGGGTTGAAAGAGTAAAATGATCGTAAGATAATAATCACTCTGGTCTTTGATGATAAATCCTCTACAAGTTTCTTAATAAACTACTAAAAGAATTACTTAAGGGATTTCCTCAATAATTCTTCAAAGACATTTTCAGGGGATAATTGAGGCTAAAAATTGCTCAATAAAATTTTCCAGGGAAACCTTAACAAATTCCTTCAGAATCTTATCAACGAATTCTTATGGTATTAAATAAGGCCCAGGTAACCATAAGCCGTATATCGGGCCCAATCCCCCATATACGGCTAATATAGTGCTATTTAACGGCTTATTAGCATTATATCAGCCGTAAATCATCATTTTGGCCCAATATACGACTTACTGGTTACCTGGAGGCATTCTCTAGAGATTTTTCTGTGAATTGCTTAAAACTTATCTCATTGATTATTTAAGTTATTTTTCGGACGAGTCTTCAAGGCGTATAGAAGTTGGAACTTCATTAATTCTTCCAGGTATCAGGAATTCCAAAAACAAATTATTTCAAAATATGATTGATCAAGTTTCTTCAGTAATCCGTTTCGGCCCATGTTACAAAAATGAGCACGATAACGCCGAATAATGCAGTGATGTAATGTTATTAGAATTCGAAAAATCATGTAATACCGAGTTACTATAATGGATTGTGTTTCCCCGAATGTCATTTCCCCTAATGCCAGTTCCCCGAATGATCCATTCCCCTAAAAAGTGATGTAGGTCGAAAAAGTGTAAGAACAGTTTTTAGTGACAGGGTGCTTAGTTGAGCAGTTCTAGTTAGAAAGAACGATAAGAAATCAAAAGAAGAAGATATTTGGCCAATCTCGATCAAACACGTTTTGCTAAAAATGCAAAACGACATCCGGGGAACCGACATTCGGAGAAAAATAGCACAACCACTATAATGCAGATACGGGCATCTCTAAAAAAATGTCAACAGCTTTTAAACATTCAAGTTAAAAAACAACCTGTGTTTGGAAATGTGAAAAATCTTTGCTGCGAAAATAGCAGTTTAAATGCCAATTATCAATGCAAATACCCTCAACTCTAAATTGGAAAAATGAGCCCATTTCTTCTGTCAGCACAATAATCCTTAATCCTTAATCGGTTAAACCAGTAACCGTACAGTATAATTATAGTAGCTATAGTGACTAAACCCCAGGAAGTTCAATTTCCTTTTCTCATATTCTATTTTTAAATCAAAAGCAATGGTGAAGGTTTTGAAAAAAAGTATTGCTTTTTGAGTTCCAGCCATCCATTTATACAAAATAACTTAAAAATGACTCGTTATCAGATCTTCTAACGGCATTTTGTTTTATTGTTTTAGTCTTTTGATCCATTTCATCCTAACGACCCTTTCGGTCTTATAGCCCTCTTGAAAACAAACAGCTCAAAGATATTTAAACCTAACAGCTTCAGGCTGATATCACTTTCAGCCTAACGGACTTATTATCCATAGCGTAAAATTTAAAATATCTTTCACAGTGACTGCTCTTTCATCTTGATGTTTTTTTTGGGCTTAACTACATTCATTCGACATAGCTAACCCCTTAGGCTTGATAGGATTTAATGTTAATGTGTTACAAAATATGTTAAAACTTTTGATATTGTGCAATGGAAACATTTAGTTATTTCAACTCCTGCATCAAATTTATAGCAACTGATAAAAAAAATAAGAACTAAATAGCACATCGAGTTTAATGTAATCCTGTTGATTTCTGCTTATTGCTTTTTCAAACCGACGTAAATCACTTTTAAACGGTTTTAAGAAAATTAATTGAGAAGAACGGAAACCTTTGTTTTAAAATAAATCCCCTTTTCAAAATTAAGGCATTTTCTTTAATTTTCCCACAAACATTTAATTACAAAATAAAACACTATATCATTCAATTACTTATGAAGCTCTTGTCCAAGTATAAGAATGACTCAAGAAGTGTTATGCTTTTGAAAGTCCAGAAAGTGGAATCTGAAGAATTTTTCTCGCGGAATACGATGGATCGATAATGTAAGTTCGCTTACTACTCGGAGATAAGACTGTTTGAATACTTTTTCGAGAATTGGGACAAAAAACACTGACCGGGGACTGCAATGTCCGCGTGTGAACTTTGTTAGCCTCCACCTAGTCATGACGACGATGCAGGACTAGTAGAGACAAAGTACCTTTACACTTTAGTTGATGTCTCTTGAGAAAAAGACCAAAAGACTATAGCTATGTAAAGTAATAACAGGAGGAATATCTGAAGGATTTTTTAGGAAATTCCCAAAGGAATTACCCAACGAAGTTCTCAAAGAATTAATCTAGGATGTTTCCAGGGATGTCTCCAGGGAATCGTCAAGAGCAATTTTTGAACCATTTTATCTAAAAATCCCAGAGAAAACTGAAATTATCTCTGAATTTAGGTGAAACAGTTTGGGATCTAATTTCTAGGATTGCACTAAAACTTCAAAGGCACTAATCTCGCGGAGGAAGCATCCAACAACAGTGCACTTTTTATTTTGCCTTTGTGCGCTAGCAGAAAGCTTAAAATAAGAAGGGGATCGATTCTGCTTTTCGTAGAATTTTGAGCAGAAAAACCTACTGTGTTATCCAAGGGTGTTTAGTTCAAACGCGCTTCCTTTCGTTTTTCGATTGTCTAAAAATACAGTACCACCGGGGTTTTTTTTTATACGCATTTTGTTATTATGACCCTGGAGGGATCGGTTTTGCTTTTTACTGGCTATTGAGCAAAAATAATACTGCACAATCGACAAGCATTTCGCGAAATACTATTTATACTATAAATAAACTATTGTTTTCTCTTTTAATTGCCGACATTCAAAAGATTAAATTGAAAACACTTAAACAACAAATAAACATTTCCAGCTTTCTAGGCGAATCCTGACAATATACCTTCCCCAACCTCCAACTCCGTAGCACTTATGAGGGTGACGCTGAGTCGGTGGCCTCTCATTAAGTAAGTGCTACATCAACATTTCCTTCCCCTATACCAAGTTACGGTAAAGATGGGCGTGGCCGGGAATAGTGATATTCATGCTTTTAGTATTCTTGTTCATGATTTGAACAAGGTATACTCCCCTGCCTTGTTCCTGAAAGTAGTCAGGATGAGATTATTAAAAAGAAACATGAATGTTGCTAGTATCCAATCTACGAAGTATACCGTAACTACGCTAACGCTAACGCTAGCAGAAAGCTTAAAATAAGACGATCAGGAACGTTTACCAACTATTTCCCCAGTGAGGTGACTTTGAAAACGCGAGTAGGGTATCAAGTCGACCATTGAGACGGCCATCTTTGGATTTCGAGGTGTTTCACATTAAGTCCTATACATCAGTTATTGATGAAACCTTTTCTAATTTTTAATTAATTGTTTAAGAAATCCCAGAAAAAAAACACGGAAAGTATTGCTAAAACAAGTACAATAGTATTTTTTAACAAAACTTATGTAGGAATTTTCGATGAAAAACTCACTTACTTCTGAGGCATTCTTGGCGATTTCTCTAGATGATTTGCTAGCATCATTATTGAAACAAATAATGAATTGACCCTTGAATAAAATTCTGCATGATTTACTGGAGACATTCCTTGAATAACATTAAACAGAATCCCTACGAGAAAATAGATTTGTTTTCACTAGAATTCTTACCGTCGAAAAACACGAAATTTACAAAGTTTCCAACTCGTCATCAACAGAGTCAGTGAGAGAGCCAGGTATGCAAATTTTTGGCAGGTCGACTGGAAATATAGCGACCATCAAGATGAGAAATTACCACAGGTCGGGGGCACGCTCGATTCCATCGAAACTGAACTTTTCGCACAGGGATGGGATTCGACAAATTTATGTATTCATAACTTTGCGCTTAGAAGTTTTGCGCATTCGAGCGGAATTCACTCGGACTGAATGAATGAAGCATTGGGACAACAACCTGGGGTCCTACGGGGTGTACGTCAAGCTTTTTAATGATGGGGAGGATCCTCGTCCATCCCGACGTTGCTATAAGAGCGGCGACAATATGAGAAATCCACGCGCGGGGGAGTGATAATTTTCACATGCAAATAGAATCATACTTGTGGGGATGAATATTTATCATGCCATCTCGGAGTGCACTCTGGTGGCTGCTGCTGCTGCGGTTGTCAACTCCGTTCGTCGCATGAGCCGGCTGTCAGGTTTGAGAGCACTGGCTCTGGCTGCTGCTGCTGCTGCTGCTAGGGGAGTTTGAGGCAAATAAGCTACTTTTTACCATAATAAGCAAGCGTTTTTACTCTTTGAGTTCAACGATGAGTTCCCTTAGGAGTCTGAGTATAAGCTTGAGTTTGATTGGCCGCCCGTGGTTGCCACTCCAATATCGCCAAATCAGCTGCACTTACACAAGGAATCAACCAGATGACTGTTGGGACTAACAGACACCCTCAGTGTAAAAGTGCTGGTGATCTTCTATTTTAGGCAACAATGGCGCCTGTCACGTCAGTATGCAGGCCAATGAGGAAAAGGGGAGGAATTAATGTTGAATTTTCAAAACTAGTTCATAGTAGACCGGATATACCCCTGCCCCTACGCCAGTTCATGCGGGAAGGTATAGGGGTAAGGAATTTTTTGAAGAAAGGCTTGCCTTTGATTTGCGAATGCCTATGGTGTACGGGGAGCATAATTTTCTCAAAATTTGAGTTAAAATCTAGGAACGTGGTGAAAACTATAAAGAAAAAACGAAATAATTTGTTTTTTGGACATCAATATGAAAAGAAAGAAAATTTTGACGTAAGCTCAAGCGTTTGGTATAAAAATTGAGATAGAACTTCAGGACCCAATTTTGTCCAAAACTTGCCCCAATTTGCGCTACTGCTATACTGCTGCACTTCTTGCACTACTGCGGTGGAGTGTGATGGATGGTTGGAAAAGCTCTGTAGGAGGACGGATGACTTCTGCCTGCCGGTCCATGGTCCGGTCCGCGGAGCTTGGAGGCGCATATTGCAGGGCATGCCAGTGACAAATGTCTGAAATATTTGCTACAACAAAGCAAAGCGAATACCGATTCGGGCCGGCGGAAAGGTGACAACTTGTCGCGCTCCTGGCAGGGATATAAATTGGAATGCGCGTCTTCCGGAAAATGGGTAACAGAATGATTCACGAGATGGTGGTTTTACCATTTATTCATTCTTCTTTAAATAAGTGTACATTCAAAATAAGTTTTCCAATTCACAGATTTCTCCCGGATGCTTAAAAATTTAAAAAATCATCTGGTCATAGCTGACTTTTGGAAAACTTATATCTGGTGACAGAAACGATATCTCGCCAAGCCTGTTCTCCTATGAATCCTGTCAAAATATTTGACATACATCTAAGATGCATCTTCTTAGAAATCCATGGATGGTTTTCCGTCAAGAACTGAACAAAACACTGCTCAACAAATCTTAAAGGACCTCGGATTTACTCATCCAATGAAGCCATGATCTCATTAAGGATCTGACAAAAAATTCACTGAGAATGACTGGAAGAATTTGCTATGAGTCTGCAGAAATCCATACAAAGCCTCCTCAGGGACCTGATAAGGACCTTATCATATATCGAGGACTACTCAAGCTGGTAACCCAGACAATTAGAATGTACGTATAATAAAATCACCATTCGCGCTATACGATGCTTATATGTGCCAATTTTCCGTATAAGGTGTCGTCAGAAGGCCTTATACGTACAAAAGGTACAAGTAGGCGATATAAGTGCATATTTTATATGATGAAAATTGGCGTGCAATGCGAGTGTAAGACTCGCGTTGTACGCCACTTATGACTCTTTAAGGTGGATCATTATGGACCACCCAAAAATGCAAAATAAATCCTTTCGTAAAGATTTACTTCGAAATTAATAATTCAAAGGCTCACTTCAGCGCCACTTGCATCCAGAGGTGGAGGCGAGAGCTTCGATAACTGGGTTACGCATGACAAAGCAAACACTAATTATCATAATTAGTTGGTTGGAAATTTCACCGCGGTGCCCTTACAATCCCGGCACAGGCAGGTCTCAAAGGCACGATGCGCGCATTGTCCGGCACGGTATTATCTTTTGTCGAAAAAAGGAGATCCAAGGACGAATGGGTGTGGTGGGAGGAACGAACACAGGGTGGTAAAGTGGCAGCGAATAATAAATGCTTGGTCGGCGGCAGTGGAATTTGAGTTTTGCATGCCTGCTGTTCGGACGAACTGGTATCCGAGTAAAGTTAAATAACGTTCGCATAACGTAGGTACCAATAACTGGGGTTATCATCATGAGTATATTTTTTAATTTGTTTGTGACTGCTGAGGAAAACTCTTATCAACGAATTTTAAGATGTCAGATCGAGGATCCAGACCAGAATCACATTTTTATATTATTGTTTTATTTTGTGCAAATTTTGTAAGAGTTTTTGTTATTTTGACTACTAACGGCACATTTTTTATAAAACTGGTGATATGAAAAAAAAACATGAGAGAAATACATTCTGTTACAATCTTATTTCTTCTGTATGATCTACCATCACTTCTGGAATATAAAATGAGAGAATTTTGAAAATCCGACAGCCTGTTCTTGAGCCAATTTATGACATACAAACACCATTCCATTTCTATTAATGTAGATAGATTGACAACATAATGAGATATCAATGGGAGAAATTGAAGCTTGTTATCAACCTGTTTCAAATGAAAACACAATGAGATCTTTTGATGAATTAAATCCTTCTTATCGGATAACTAGACGTGTTATCGTTTTGTTATTCAGCTTCACTCGGGTACTCAGTTCGGTCACCACACCGCATTGGCTCCGAACGTGGCAGTAGTAGTGGTTGAGTGGAGTGGAAAATGAGCCGGTGTGTGATGATGGTTTTACGATTTCACGATGAGCGATTGTAAACAATAGGCTCCACTGGAACAGAACTTCAGGGCAATGAGAGGAAAATGGGTCTACCGTCAAGGTGGGTGGGGGTTTTTTGGGTGATGCTGCGGTTCGCGGAATTCTAGATTTGATTGCGTTTTTGTCGTGATGGTAATAATGGTCTGCGGCGGTTCCGGGGGATTTGTGATGCAGAAGTGGCTTCTTAAGACAGATATTATAAGTTGCCATAAACGTGGTGAGATGAATTAGCGTTGGGCAAATGTACGTTGTCGAAAATTGAGCGCCTTGGGAAACCCGGAAAATATAGCGGATATTTTCAATTAATTGCAACAGGAAATAGATGTGAAGAAGATCACCTCTAGAGGCACGTTTCCCTGCATTTTAAAAATTAAGATAGGGAAATAGACAGGGATGTGTTGTATCTATCAAGTGAGTGGAACTTTTTGCAGCACTATCTCACGAAAGTATACACTACGGCGATTCATATTTCAAAAATGTTTGAAAGTTCAGTCTCCCATATGCTCCCTACCATGGTGATTTAAAGGTGGCCCAAAAACAATATAGGCTTATAAGGAAATTACTATGGAGAAATTTTGAGAAATGTTCCAAACACGCTTGTACTGTAATGTAAGTAGAAACTGTGTTTGGAACATTTCTCAAAATTTCTCCACAGTTATTTCCATATAAACCTACATTGTCTTTGGGCCACCTTCAAATCACCACCTAGAAAGCTGCAAATTTCACAGAACTTTATTTTCATGGAAGGGATGGTAAGAAACATACGGGAAATTGGATTCCCAAACATTTTTAAATTTTGAACCGCCCTAGTATACACCTGTACCAGCTTTATCTTGAAACTCAAAGCCACAATATGTGGTAGTTTAGCGATACTATTTGATATACAGTTAAATCTCCATTTATGGTTACTATGATGGTCGATAGTCCCTTCAATATCGACTCATGGAGATATTCTTTTAAAAACACCTTCACTGTAGTTCTCTTCAGATATCCGGATGTTCATTCTTCCCGTGAAGGGAATCGCGCGGAAAATTTCCTGTAAGGAAAGTTCCAAGGAATTGTGAAAACACTTGGAAAAGGACAACCCGAGCAGGTGAAAAAAGCTCGGAAATAGCTAATTTTGATATGGACATCTAAAAGTGATATTAACTTGATAGATATAAGAGATAAAAGATCTGAAAATGATATCTAAAATTTACTCCTAGAATATCATTAGCATATCATATTTAGCTTTTGTAAGATCTAACCAATATCAGCGAGCTATTCATTTGATCTGCAAACATCAAATTTTGATATGGCTTAGAAGTTCCAGGAATAAAATTTAGATATTATCTTCAGATCTTTTATCTCTTATGTCAATCAAATCAAAATCTCGATTTGATGGTCAGATCTTCGCTTCTGCTCGGGAATTTTGTCCAACCAGTAGCGCAACCAGGATTTGGCTCTAGCGGGGGTTTTGTGAACATGAAGATAATGTGTTTTTGGGAAAATGAAACGAATGTAAAAAAACTCGAAGAGAAAAATTGCAAAATATTGCTAGATTAACATTAAACAAAACTTAACACCATTTGCAAAATTAGGCTATTCTCTTGTACCTCGAACATACATTTTTAAATAGAGTTACAACGCTACTCAAAGGGAATCTGTTTTATCTAGTGAAAGTTTTCCGAAGTACTTTTGTTAGTCACGGAAAAACCTTCGGGTTCCAAAGAACATTTCGTTCTTTACAAATATTATCTTAGATTCTACTTTTTAAATAGGGATGACAAAACTGGATTAAAATATTCTTATATCATTCAGATCTTCATTTTTCGTAGCTTGTTCTGAAGTTTTTCCAGGCTACATTTGGAGGCACGCACATACATTGGCTTTGAAAATCACCCTTCGTTTGTTCTGTTCCTTACATACGTTTTCAAGTTTTTCAACGAACAGAATGATCTTTCAGCGCAAGTCGCAGTAAACGCATTGCGACTATCATTAGCAGTTTGCCGAAGGTAAAATAGCATTGCAGATATTGAAGCATTTCCAGATTGCAGACGAAAATTTGTGATTTTTCAGCAACGGAACCATGAAGAGGAAAATAACCATCATCGTTTTACAAATATTCAAAACCAGTTTTTTTGCTCAAAATTTATGCGATGCTCAAGAAAATCTATCATTACATTACACTTGCTATCTGGATTGCAATGATAGATTTTCATGAAGATTTCTTTAAATTTGAACGAAAAAACTGCTTTTTCGTTTTTGATGATTGCTGATGATTGAATGATGGATTCTTGAGCCTTTCCTAGGATTTTTATTTGTAATCATTATAAACTAATGAATTGCTTATCCGGAAATTCACGTGCTCTCTGGAAGTCATAAAATTCGGCTAAATGCTGAGCCAACTGATTTTTTTTTTCAAGATCGAATTTTGATGAAAAATGCATATTTTAAATCGGTTTCGTTATGTTTGTTTGACAAACTTCTCTTCAAAAGCCTGTAGCTTATTTATCAGAAAAAGCGAGAAAATTTAGTCCTCCTCGAAGGTCTTCAAATAAGAAAGCCACAACTTAGAACAATATAATTGTTAACACAACTTACTGCTCCAGTTTTGTGGATTTTAGTATTAAATTTCAAAAATATATTTGATAATTCTTATGAAAAAAAAATCTGCTCTGGGGGGGGGGGTGGCCACCCCCCCCCCCCCTTGGTTGCGCCACTGTGTCCAACACATAGTTCGTAGCCAGAGTGTCTACTCGTTTACCGGAATGAAATTCCCTGATATTTCCAGGGTTTTTACAGATCTTAAGAAATAATTCCAGGCTCAAGAAAAACTCTTAAATACTAATGATTATCGAATTATAAATTTGGAATGAATTTGAATTCTTTCTATCAATAAGTCTTAAATGGCTTCAAAACATTTGAACAAAAAACAAAGATTTCTTTAGTTCTTCAGTGGTTATTTCCAAAGCAATTCTCCCTACAATTTCATTTTAGAAGCCTCAAGAATACAATATGGATTTTTCGAAGGAGAACAACAGAAAACACCTAAGAGATTTCATTAGGAATTCCTCCAAAGATTATCCAACAAAGTCTTAAGTCGTCCAGACTTTTATGCAGTGATTCTTTCATCGCTTCCTTTTGGACACTCAAAAATATCCGTTTAAATCCGTCTAAAACAGTATCTTCTCTAGAAAGCACCTCTGGGTCTTTCTTAGAATCCCCTACAACATTGTTTTGCAGGATATCCTTGACATTTCAACTTGAAATTTCTCTATGGATACTTTCTCGAACCCCTTTACTTTCGAATGGTGCGTGAAGATTTCGATTCCGAAACATGAATAATTTTAAATAAATAGAAATGTGTGTACTTTACATGATTTTTATTCCGGACGCTTTCTTACTTTCGCCTCATATTCCGGACACTTCGATTCGAATTACGGACAGGTCGAACAAATCCTAAATTGAAAAGTCGAATCATCAAATGAAATCGTTAAACCACTAGAAAGGCGCCTAAGGCCGATGACATATTGTACTCTTGTTGTATCTGTTCTTGTGAATACTTATAAGTTACGGTCGGAAGAGTATAAGAGAGTAACAAGCCACTAAGACCCACCTATTTGTCCTAGATGATGAGGAGGTCGAAGTGGAAAAATGGCTCAATCAGCAACTGAGGTTGGTTTCAACTCATGAGACAATTTCTTTCCGAGTTCAAGAGTTTATCTTTCGATATCTAGGAGGGAAACGATTCCGAATCAGTGGAGTAGCAGACCTCTTAACTTCTAAAATAAGCTTTTTGTTTCAAGGAATCTAAATGTCTAATGCGATGAAACCTGTTCACAGTTTCAAAAAACGACTTTGAATCTTATAAGTAGAAGCAATAATTTGATACGCTAGAGTACCGATGCATGGTCAAAATCAGTATCATTCAACCAGCTTAGTGGCCGAACCTGATTAAGGGGCGCGCTTTTGAGAGTTTAATGGTGACAAACTGTTTTCCCCAAAAGGTATAAATAGCGGTATCTTTTTCTAAAGAGGCTCTATGCAAAATGGTAAAGAATGATATTTGTATAAAAAACGACTACTTCATTATTTCTCAATAGTAATGGAGTAGAACGACATGCACTAAACAAAGGACACGGGTATACCACAAAAGATCAAAGAAAACTGGTCGCAGTGGTTCATCCCGAACAGAAACAGAAAGGCCGATGACATACCGAAAGAGAAGAGAAGTGAAGTGAAGTGTTGGCGAAAAGAGAAGAGAAGAGGTAAAAATGGTATGGCATATTGGGAGAGGTTTCGAAAGAGTTTCAATGCGCTCCGTGTTTTCATTGATTTTGTGCTTCGGCAGCAGCATGCTGCCCGCGACCAGAGAGAGAGCGCGCACGGCTGCTTTATTCGGTTTCTTCTCCTTTCCCATGTCCCATTCGCATCAACAGAGGCCTGTAAAGGCAACTCTGTAGAATGTAGCAAGTTTGTTAAAATCATTTCTCATCAAGCAGGAAGACTGCTTCTCGATGGCGTGCGAAGAAAACCATTTAAATCACTAAGCATGTTTATTTTTCGTCATCATCCGCACTCAAGTCCGCTAGAAATTACAATGTAGGGCCGATACAACTTGGATGAAACAAGCAGAAATAGCAATCATAGGCTATCATTCAGAGTATATACCATGACCCCACAGTTATGGATCAAATAGTGTGGAGTCCAACCTATAAAATTCAATAAAACTACATGGTAAACGTAATTTAAAATCACGAATTGAATCGTTTCAAATTGGATCTTCATATAGTAAACTGTTTTGAATGTAATATTTACATAGGATTGCATAAAAATTAAAAATTGTATCGGTTTCTGAAAACCATATTATGGATCAATTTTCATATTATGGATCAAATTGTGACATATTACGGATCAGTGTGCAAAATCAAGAGATTTTCAACTCAATGCATCTGTTTTGCTTGATTTGGCGAAAGTTAACAATGTGTCACATATTACTGCAAAAAAATAGCAGTATTAGTGCTGGAAACAAGGGTAAAATGCCCTTTTTTGTGATACTGCATTGTAGTAACTGAGACATGAACTGTTTTCGCTCCATACCAAGTTTTCCACCCATTTTTGTCTGCTAAAAAACGAAATTGACAAACCTTGATGTTTTATTAGTTTTATCCTTAGTGCTTTTGTCTAAAAATGTCGAATCCAATGCTTAAAATGGCAGAAATCTACATTCTTTGGATGTGATCCATAACCGTGGTAAACAATCATTTCCTGGTCCATATTACGGATCACTAGTTAGAAGTGCTAATATTTGGTATTTAGAATCAACAATCAAGAAAAATGTTTTCCAATTATGAATTCATACTGAATCGAAGCGAACAAGCATGTTTTATGCTATAACATTTGAATTTTACTACCTGTGGGAGCTTTTGAATGCTGACGGCACTTCTTACAGAAAACGACCATATAATGATAGCTGTGTGGTACCAACTAAACATTTGTCAAATACACCGTTATTTAGTGGTTGAATGTTGTGCTTAACATTAAAAATGGTAGAAGACAAATAGTATAACATGGGAAAAATATGTTTTACGTCAACGTTTATGTTTAAGGCAAGTTATTCGATGTTGAACGCCAAAGTGATCCGTCACTGTGGGTGATTCGTAACTGTGTGGGCATGGTACAACATAAAAATTGGAAAAAATATAACAGAATAAATAAGTTGTTGTTAATCTGATTGAATACACGATTGACTACATTAATTAAATAACCAATGAATAGATTTTCGTGACATAGTTTTTAAATATGAATCACTATCACATATTATCAAAACAACTACTAAAAAGTTAAATTAATTAATTCAAGAGAACAAAAATAAATCAAAACATATATGGTACTGGTTGTGTATAATGATGATAGCTATCAAGCCGACTGGTATATATATGGAACATAAATTGACTCTAATCTGTTTACATTTCTTTCGAACAAAACTTGATATAAACAATACTCTTGAAACTTTAACGAATTCCATTGTTGAAGCCAGGAGCATTGCAGTTCCAAAATGTGAAGAAAAATTTGAATACGTGATTATAGACTATGATGATAAACCGTCTTAAAAAACGTGAGGAGAAGGCAATTTCAACGCACTCGCGATACTGCTATGAAAATTATATGGCCGGATTTGCAGGAAGGAATCAAGAAACGTTTTTCTCAATTAAGAAACAAAAATTTTTGAAAATAAAATTTCTCAATTGTACCTTGGCTCTAAGCCCTTTTGGAAATTATCTAAAATTTTGAAAAAAAAACCTCAGAAGCCAATACCGGCATTGGAAGAAGAAAACATTATTATTATTAACTTTATTTACGAGACTTTCAGCCCGTGACGAAGAAAACAAATTACTACTAACTAATTGCGAAAAAGCTCAAAAACTTGCTGTGCGCGCACAATTTTAATTAAGGACTTACTAATCCAATAGAAAATCAAGTTCTTCAAAATAGACTTCGAAAATATTCTCAATCAAGAGAAGGTTTTGGAAAATTCCTGGGATACTGATATGGAAGAACTATTATTTTAAAATTCCAAAATATTAAAGCTCCTGGCGATGATGGAATTTTTTACATCCTCATCAAGAAAATTCCCGAAAGTAGCTTATCATTCTTAGTTGATATTTTTAACAAATGTTTTCAATTAGCATATTTTCCTGACAAATGAAAAAATGCTAGGGTTGTACCAATTTAAAAATAAGACACAAATCTTGCAGAAGCTTCTAGCTATCGTCCAATCAGTTTGCTTTCCTTCATCAGTAAACATTTTGAAAAAGTCATTTTGAACAGAATGATGGCCCACATCAACGAATTTTTTGCCAATGAACAGTTTGGATTCCACCATGGACATTCGACCACTCATAAACTTTTACGTGTAACAAATTTGATTCATTCCAACAAATCTTAAGGCTATTCTACTGGTCTTGCTTATCTAGGTATAGAAAAAGCATTCGACAGTGTTTGGTACTGAAGGCTTGATCGTAAAATTAAAAAAAAAAAATCCAACATACATTGTTAGAATAATTCAAAGTTATCTGTCAAACCGTACACTTAAGGTTAATTATCAGAACTCCAGGTCTGAAAGACTTCCTGTAAGATCTGGTGTTCTCCAAGGCAGCATTTTGGGACCAATATTATACAATATTTTCACATCTGACTTACCTGAGTTAACTCAGGGATGTCAAAAATCTTTGTTTGCGGATGACACAGGCCTCTCCGCCAAAAGACGAAGCCTGCGTGTCATCTGTAGTCGATTGCAAAAAAGTTTGGATATTTTTTCTTCATACTTGCAAAAATGGGAAATTTCTCCTAATGCTTCCAAAACTCAACTAATAATATTCCCACATAAACCAAAAGCTCTTTATTTAAAACCTTCAAGTAGACATGTTGTCACGATGAGAGGGGTTCCAATAAATTGGTCAGATGAAGTTGGGTATCTAGGGCTCATGCTAGATAAGAATTTAACTTTCAAAAATCACATTGAGGGCATTCAAGTCAAATGTAACAAATATGTAAAATGTCTCTATCCCATTATTAATAGAAAATCAAAACTTTGTCTTAAGAACAAGCTTTTGATATGCAAACAAATTTTCAGGCCAACCATGTTGTATGCTGTACCAATATGGACTAGCTGTTATAATTGTAACCAGGAAAAAAGATATTCAGAGAATTCAAAATAAAATATTGAACATGATTCTGAAGCTTCCTCCCTTGTACATATAGTACTAATGAGTTACATAAAATATCCAGTGTTGAAATATTGGAACAAATGTCAAATAAAATAATTAATAATTTCAGGCAAAAAAGTTACAATCTTCTATTGCCACGATTAATGCATTATATATTAAGGTTAAGTTAAGTTAAGTAAATTGAAAACATGTTTTTTTTTCTTCTATAAGCAGGTGAAATCAACTCACCTGTAAAAATCTGAACTGCTACGGCAAATGAAATGTAATATGTTGTTAATAAAATGTTAATAAAATCTTAAATTTGTTTTACCAAGTAAGGATGATAGTGTTGTCTAATAACACAGAACACACAGAAGAAATGAATGTAATGTTTGAAATGATACTTATAAAGAAATTAAAAAAATGTTTTCTATCAAGCCTACCGAATAGATTTTCAAAAATGGTTATAATTTTCGAGAATTTTGAAATTGAATGCCTTTTTCCACACAAAATTAAATTATTAAATTTCTGCTGTTATGAACGAATAATTTCTTTAAATTCACTTAACACTTCGGTCGTCGCGATGTTGTATGTTGCACAACACTTTTGAAAAAAAAACTCGCTTTTCGTCCTCAACAGCAGTGTGGTGGTTTTGACGGTGGTGAACCGCGCGACGACTGGAAGTTTAAACAATACACTAGTTATAGATATAATATCATGTTGGTATCTATGGAATGAAATAGTATGTTAGTTGCATACCTTTTCTTCGAGTACTGTAAATGTTTTATGGGAATCTTTTCTAAGCTTGAATCATCGATATTACAAACAAGATCACGAATGGTTCCAATTGCAGTTAATTTTTAAGTAAATATTGATTTTCCGAACGGGTAAGATCAAATTTGAGAGCAATTTCCCGCTTTATTAAAGTAAAAGCTATGGTTTTAATGATTGATAACAAATCGACTCTTTTATTTATAAGTCAAGGAACATTGTACACAACCAGAAAACCATGGTTTTCTTTTTTTTTTCTACGGAATGGCCGAGTGATAATTTTGAGTTGGGGAATTTTATTGTATAAGATCAGTTCAGTGGTACAAAGCACACATTTTTTTTTCAAATATAAAAAAGAACTTTTTTTTGTGTTTGTTAATTTAGTTTACTCCCAACTGTTTTCATCAGTTCGAAATTCACGCGCAATATTAGTGCTGCCAATAATAGTTCAAATTATCTTCAAGCGTTTTCGCGCGTCGAAGCACCACACGAACTGCTTTCACGCTTGACCACACTTTCCATCCCTCTTCGCATCGCTTCAGTATGCCAGGTAAGCGCGATTTTCATACAACATGCATGGAGAGACCTTCAACGCGTCGCTCCTCTTTCACATCCTCGCTTTCTGTCTGTACTAAGTAATATAGTTTGAGATTTTATCAAACATGCCTTGTCGATTTTTTATATACCGCATTGACAAGTGATCCACAAGGAGCAAGTTTGTTTTACGTAAGCCATAGTGTTGCACAAAATATCTAGATATTTCAAAATTTTTTATTGAACTGGTGCTTGATATTGAATCGTAATCAAGAACTCTAGGAAGATTTCTTGTTTCTTGAGGCGTTTTACAAACAGTTACTTATCCGATCGAATTGCCCGGAACCCATAATGGCGTTGTTTTGTTTCACATTGGGCTGGATAGGTTATTTGGGAGGTGAGGTTGGGACGGAGAATTTTGCTTTTACCTTGAATTTCAATTTTCGATGGAAAATCCATCTGAATATTTTTTTTTTTCAAATTCAGATGTCAGTATTATCATTCTGTACTTCTGTTTATTTGCTGTAAAATCATCTAACAGCAAACAATCTGCTCTTCAAATCAGCAAAATGGAGTCACATAAAGCCAAGAGTACTCTGAAAATTACACAAGAGTGAATGTTCAAACTGATGAAAGTTTAAATCAAAGCCTGAGCTTACATGATCAACTGATCATATTCTTCGACATCTTTTTATCTCGATTTATGAGGAAAATGTATACAGGAAACAAGACAAATAGAAATAAGGAATAGATGATTGACGAATTATAATTATTCATGATTGTAATAAAATTGTTGAAAAATCTAAATATTTAAAAGAGAGATTAGTGCTGAACAAGCAAAATATTAGTCACCCCTGTTCTTGTTTATATTCAAATGCCATTTCGATCGAAAACAGTTTTTCATTTTCGCCAACAATACCAAGTAGGGATTCTTCCACCACATTTAATGATAAAAGATGTTTTGAAGTAGTTATCAACTGGAGAAAGCAATAAAATAATATAGAAAACAAAAATACTGATTACTGTGATGCATCAAAACCCGGACACCTAAGATGATACACATATTCAAATGCTTGCATACGATTGGTTAATCGTTATTTTATTATGTATTACTTTGAGATGATAGCTTTTAGGTTAGAACTTGATAATTTTCACCAAATTTACAATGAATTGAATGAAAATTGAGTTAATTCTGGATCATGTCGTATCCATAAATCCGGACACATGAATCAAAATCCGGACATCGATGCATCAAATTCCGGACATTCAAAAAATCGCAGTAGTTCTTTAAAAAAATAAAAATCATTAAACCTTGATATCACGATACAAAGATTCATGGATTTGTAAAATTAATGTTGTTCTTCTGTTGGATTATACAGAAACATCATAAAACGTAGGTTTTGAAGTCTTCAAAAAATACTTGTGATATGTGCATCGTTCCCCCAATAATTATACATAATTTACAAACATTTTCAGTTAATACTATTTAAAATCACAACGGTACAACATTCAACGAGTTTTCCAGGTTTTCGAACAATTATGATGTTGTATTTCTTTTTGAACTTTGAAAAATTGTATGCTAACACACTGTGTCAGGATTCGAAACCACACATATAAGTATCCGGACAGTCTTCTTCTGGCAAAGAATTACATGCATTTCATAAATTTCTTCGAAACTATTGACTTTACCGAGAACAAAACACAAACAAATCATTACAGAACATGAATCACATATGATAAGCACGGAACAAACGCGTGATGAATCGCCGAAACGCGATGGCGCATTGAGTAGAATTTCTTTGGTTATCGTTAATTTTGAAAGCAAACGCGTCCTAGCGGAACCGACTTTTGTTTTTGTCTTTAATTATGTTTTACAAGGCTAACTTGATGTCAATTCATGTTACAATGGTCAACAATGGTTAACATTAATAGTAGGAATAATATTCTCACACTAGGAAGGATATTTAACATTGAAATGATTGAATTTCACCAGAGTGTCCGGATATTGGTCCTGTCCGGATTTTGATTTATCACGGTAACAGTTTATCAATAAATCAGTTGTAATTATGATAAGTTACTAAACTTAATTCATTTAATTATAAAATTCCCTATTTGTGGATTTAATTTACTAGCAAACGTTCTGATCCGTGCTCCATTTACGCCAAAAACGAGCGCAGTCATATCATATTTCTCTAGCGTTCACTAGCGTTCTTGCGCGTCGAAGCAGCAAATGATTTCCACAGATCTCTTTGAACCTCTTTGCTTCGCCTTCAGTATACCAGGTAAGCGCGTTTCCCATATAGTTTGCATTGAGAGAGCTTTGACTCTTTTCTCTTCTCTCCTTTTATCCCTTCTCTACTCCTGCAATATGTCATCGCCCTAAGGAAGTTGGGCATTGTACATTTGATTAGATATATAGATATCTGATATGTCCATAGGGAAAATGCTCATTAAAACGAGCCTTGAAAGTGAGAACTTTTAAACGGCTAAAATTGAAGCATTTCGTGTGAAATGTTTCCCATACAAAGTAGAATGTCCGGAATTTGAAGCTGTCCGTAATATGAATCAAAACGGTAGCGAACACTGCCATAAACCGGAAGGTTTTACCCAACAGTTGGAAAAGTTTTACTCATATATTTGGCCGATCTTCTTCATACAAACTTCAAACTTGTTTACCCCTTTTAGAGTTGACGGATTCCACTCAAACTTTTACAGTAGCGTCTGGGGTGAACACATTTAGGGAGTGTAACTTATAAGTTTTGTTGTTTGATCATTATGGGTTACCCTACTTAACAGTGTTGCAGGGTTTCTTTCTCGTGTGCTGATCCACTGCAAACTTTTGCCTCGACCGATCTTTTTCTGTTTTTCTCTAATGTTTAATGCTTTTAATAACTGCTTCCACGGATTTAGTTGCCAGCTTGTCTTGAATATTCTAGTTTCCTGGTATAAAACTAGAGCACAGAAAAGTGAATTCTAATAAATAAACCATCGAATTCCAAAAAACGCTTTGAAGTGTAACCTTTACAAATTGCCCCTTATAAAGCATCAGCATGTATTCTCACGTATTCTTCATTATACAAGTCGAATTACGTATGTTATGCAATCAATCAATAAGGATACATTCGTTTTGACCTGATAATCTGCCAATGATGGTATGAAAGTAATAAACATCAACCCAACAAAATGCTACATGATTCATGTTGTGTGCAGACCACAATAGATAGACATATCAGGTGCTGTAATGTGACATTGTTTACGTGATATAACCGTTGTAACGAAACCACCTTCATCGATCAAATTCGGAAATTAGCTCATCGTTACTAAAACAAAAGCCAGCCTCAAATGAAATAAAGCTCCATTGCAAAAGTCACGAATCACAACATGGACATCATCAAGTTGAACCCATTTTCCCATGCATATGTTCTTCCCAAATTTCGTGCCAATACTCCGTACAACCCGGCAAGCAAACCAAACAGCCAGTCATCCCTTACCACGCGCAGCTTCCAACTTCCTTTTTCCGCTCGGTCAGACGAACCCCGCCATGGAGGCAAGCCTCCACGCGAGCTGGGTATGGTTGCCTTAATACAGGGTATCCCAACCGATCTTTCAATTCTTGTCAAAACCTGTGTAATGATTCTCGAGGAAATTTTCATCAAACCACTGATATCTCTTAAAAATTTCTGGTAGGAGTTGGAATTTTTTTCTCCTGACCTGCAAAATTTTTTGTTGGATTGGTATAGAATCTGTTTTTGAAAAGTCGTCACGGACTTTAGGAAAGATATTTGGTAGACTTTTGCTTGCATTCTAAGTGAGTTCAGAGGATCGTTGCATAATACATTGCATGATCTGTAGATGATTACAGGCCTTTCTTTTGGGATATGCTCAGTGCTGGGAATGGTAATAGTAGTAGGCGAAAATCACGTGGCTCTCCCAGTACAGTAGTTCAAAAACGTGAATCTCATAAAGTAGCCTATGTTGGGTGCACGAATTTTCTAAATCATGAGTGTCATTGAAGGCTCAAAATGCGGGAAATGCAGCGGGAAATGAAACATTTTTCTACAGTAATGCTGGGTTGCCCTTAGCAACGGGTGTTTTGCTATTTTCAAGGCTTTTGCCTACAGCAACAACGATGGGCGTGAGTTTCACTGGCTTCGCTGACTGTGATTGGCTTTGCTTGGCTACTGTAGAGTGAATTTCAGATTTTTTCCCAACCCTGGATATGCTTGCCAACGATATCTGTTGATGCATTATAAGATTTTCCATAAACTTTTATTTAGATAACATTCATTTGAGGGTCCCGTGGGATGTCTGTAGAACTTCTGCACAATCAAAAAGGTTGGACATCACTGTCCTAATAGAAGGACTAACGAATACCCAAACCCAAAAACTGGAGAGCAAGCGAGTGAGTGAGTGAGTGAGTGAATCCGAGCATATTGCTGTTTTGGCTTTGATTGCTATGTGCTGCTGCTAGTGCCAAAAGCGTTTGCATGGGATGAAACGTGAAGCCAGCAGCTGGATCTGAAATACTGCCAGAGCAATACATATTTGTGGATGAGTTCATACCGACCGGCGGGAACAGCAGAGCGCAGACGATATCGTATGAAAATGATTGCGGCAGGAGAAAGAGTTGTCAGATGGTGGTTTCTATTGTTCCGTTGGAGTTTACCACAGCCCTTCGCGCTTCCTCTTCCGTCTGGATCGAAAACACATTTTTGTGCACATCCACTTCGCCATATGGAGTTTACGTCTGTCAGTTTAATATTCCTTTACTAACTAGAGGAGGACCCCGTTTACGGATCGCTGCCTGCGTGTAATTTTCCAACGAAAAGCATCGTCCTCCTAGTGCACATAGGAGTTAGTGGGCCAAATTCCTGGTTATCAGGCGAATTTTGATTGGAGATTTTGGAGGTGTTGATAAATGATTGATGTTGCTAAAAATCTTGATGTAATCCCTGAACAAATGCTGAACAAGACTTTGAAAAATGCTGAAGAAATCACACAAATCCGAAGACATTTCTGATCGAATAATCGTGTTCAACTCCTGTTAAAAAAGATCTTTACTTGAAACCTTCAATTAGACATGTTGTCACGTTGAGAGGGGTTCCAATAAATTGGTCAGATGAAGTTAAGTATCTAGGGCTCATGCTAGATAAAAATTGACTTTAAATATTCACATTGAGGGCATTTAAGACATATGTAACAAATATCCTTTTGATCTTCAAAAAAAATTTCAGGCCAGCCATGCTGTATACTGTACCAATATGGACTAGCTGTTGTAATACCAGAAAGAAAGCTCTGCAGAGGATTCAAAAAATTTTTTGAAGAGGATTCTGAAGCTTTCTTCCTGGTATAGTACTAATAAGTTACAAAGAATATCCAATGTTGAAACATTGGAACAAATGTCAAGTAAAATAATTAATAATTTTAGACAAAAATCGTTGCAATCTTCTATAGCCACGATTAATGCGTTATATATTTAGGTTAAGTTTGGTTAATCAAATTGAGAGCGTTATTTTTCTCTTATAAGCAGGTGAAATCAACTCACCTGTAAAAAATCTGAACTGCCACGGCAAATGCAATGTAAGTTGTTAACATTGTTGAAATGTGGTTAACAAAATTTCAATAAAAGCTTGGAATGATACAAATAAAGACGGTTAGTTTGGAATTCGGTAAATTATTTCCAAATGGCAATGGATTATTTTTTGCTTTTACAGTCTATACCTAAATGTAGAACCGTCTAATTTAGCCATGAAATAGGTCCTGTTACTCCTATGTGAACCGCCGGCAGTGGCAAGGACCTGCCACGGTGCAGTAGTTCCGAACGATATCTCGGAATCCTGATGGGATTCCCTGTTGTTTTCCGATTATTTGCTATCCATTCATTCGTGTTCTGTTTGGAGCGTAGATACAACACATGTAGAACGGCACGGTTTTCGTCGGGAATGCATGATAAGTGTCACGTATAGGTAGATAGATACGATACAAAGCACACAACAATTCAGAAATTCAGATACCGCACAGAGAACGAGACGAGTGTCACGGCACCAGAGTATATCGTTAGAGCGTGAATCCGTGGGACAGCTACACAACAGTGTCAGCGAAAAACTTCGGTTGCCTCCTCGGTTTCGTTATCGGACGTGTTGTACCCGAGAACGACAAGAGATTACAATATATTGTAAACCGGTTCGCTTCGTTCGCACTAATCTCTTCCGTAAACACGGAACAAGGCGGGCACACTACGTCCTCCTTAGCCCTCAATTTGTTTGTGCCTTCATGTAGTCGAACTGCAGCGGAAACACATTCCAAGAAGTTCCTCCTGAGCACGATGGTCGTACAAGCAAGGCATGGAGGGGCAGAAGATTTCGTTGGAAGAAAACTTTCCGCGCGAAAAAGTGCTGAATCAGTAAGTGGTGTGTTTGGCGGAAGAGAATTTCAGTTTTCACTTGTCAACTGCTGCAAAAAAATGGGAAGTGAAATTTTTCAAGGAAATCGATACGTCGGTAGTCTATCAATAGCAAATAGTATATAATGAACGGAGACATTCCAAGAACATCTTAAATTACAGTTTGCTTGTTGCGTCATATGTCTATGTTTGCTTATAAAATGTGGATTTATCAAAATTGTATTCTGCAACTGTGTGCAAAAATATACAAAGTTTCAGAAAACTTTGGGTTGTTGAAAACATTGAAATGAATTCGATGCTTTATTCAAATTTTCCCAGCATCGAAAAACTAAGGGACTGTTCCAAGTTCTCCGATGCTAGTCAGGAAGCAAAGGGTTTCGCCAATCGCAGTCAGTATATTTGGTGTATTTGAGCAGGAGATCTTAAGCTTCATTAGCGAAATCAATGTTTCATTTCAAACTACGAAGCAAACATACAATACTATTTAAAACTCGTGACGGGTCTGGTGGAAGATCTTTTCGGAATAATAATTTCCTTCACATCCCAGAACATAGAGTATCTTTGAGCTTGTTGCGATAAACATATCTGAAATCAATAAATTGGCAAAGAAAGTTCGCAGTTATTAATAAATGAAACGCTTATAGAATATTTCTTTGCAGATCAAGCGCTGTCCTAATTTGGACGTAACATTTGATGAAATAATATAATATAAAAGAAGGGAAAATTTATTTGCAAACTATTGAAAGCTCTAATCCAAAGATCTATTACCGCAGCATAAAGCAAAAAAAGCCTATATACGAGAGCAGATTATTTTTCGTTTAAAATATTTAAGGCTCTAACGCAAGAAACAAAATTCTCACATTATAACTCAAATGAACAACACATTTTTGAAAGAAAATATTTGTGGCAAAATTTTGGAACGAATCAATATAAATTTTGATTTTGGAAGTGTACATCAAAAACACTGTCTATTATCAAAAGAAGGGAAATATTGTGATCGAAATAATATTTTTTCCAGCATATCTCGAAAGAAAATCATGTGTTTGCAAAAAAAATATGTTGAATATTGGCAGGTTCTAAAGTAATTATCATTCTAACAGCACGACTTGCAAGAATTGATAAAACAGTAAAATATAAAAATGGTTAACATTTAGCTTAACACTGAATAATAAAATTTAAAACAGTATGAATATTAAGAACAGCCTATTTCTGAAACAAGGCAAAATTTATGGTTGAACCAATAGAAGATTGGACGCCAAAAATTATTGCGGCATAATAAAACGAAAAGACATCAAAAATTACGTTGAGAATCATCGAAGTGATTGTGCTACTTATCCGAATGTCGTTTCTCCGAAGGTCGGTTCCCAGAATGCCAGTTCCCCGAATGCCATTTCCCCGAATGACCCTTTTCCCCGAATGATCCGATTCCCCGAAAAGCGGAGCAGTTTAAATAGATGTTATAATAGTCTTCAGTGGCTGGATGGTGAACGAGAAAGAACGATAAGCTATCATAAGAAGGAGATATTCTGTCATTCTCAGCTGTTGGCAAAAATGCTGAGGACGGTAAAACTCGAAAGAACTGCAATTAAATAAAAAAGGGTACATATCAGATGACCAGTTCATTCACCACCCTGCAACGTATAAAGTTACGACAATTAAGAAAGCCAAAAACTTTTCGGGGAAGTGGACTATTCGGGGTAGCGGGTTATTCGGAGAACTGGCGTTCGGGGTAACGATATTCGTGGAAAAGTAGCACAACCCATCGAAGTAACTGCAGTAATCGATTTATTTTTTCGCTGATAACTCGAGCAGATCAATGTTATCGATTGTCACCCTTTTGTCAAAGAAATATCAAATAAATATAGTTCCAAAGAACAACAAGAGAAGGTGAAATTTATTTAAATTTGAAATCAACAATTTTTATACCTATAATTATCGTTCCATCATATTGAGAAATAAAATAAAATGTTTGAAAGAAGGGTAAATTTGTGAAAAAATGTATTCCAATAGCGGAGCTCAAAAGAAGAATTAATATTAGAAAGAAGGGTAATTTCTGGATAAATAATAAAATACTATTGGCAATACCTTTCCTAATATGCTTTACTTTATTCAAGAGCATATGATTGTTGACATTTTGTATCAGTTGACTCCACAACAAGCCTGTTATCACCAGAAAGAGTCAATAGAAATGTAAAAACGAATGTCATCTTAAGAAATTCTTGATTTCAGACTCATCATGCCAAACGACTATTAACGACCCCTAAAATGGGATTTAGATTTATGGACATAAGAAACGTACTCGTGCCATTAAAACTGACAGTTTTGCTGGTGATTTTATTCACATATAACTCCGAAGATCTTTCCAGGAGTATGATTTGTGGTTTTCCACGAACTCTCTAATTTTTCCAAGGATTTCGGTTTAGACCCCGTCATGAATTCGATCTGGATTTTTTTTCTAAGGATCAGGAGTCCCTCCAAAATCGTTTCATGTTTTGAAGAATATTGATTTGGAACATATTCAAGAATTCAAACCTCCATTCCTCAAAGTTTTCCAATTCCTCAAAGTTTTCCAATGAAGTCTTTAAAGATTTTTTCCAATCATTCATCAAGGGATGTCTCTAGGAAAATATCAAGGAAATTGATCAGATTTTTCATTTTAGATTTTTTTTTAGAAATTCACTAGCAATGCCAAAAGAAACATTTTGGATTTATCTCTGTTAAAACTTGTGTAAATAAGTGCTTAGTATGGCTTGATGAATTTCAGTGTTGGAGCGCTTTCTAGGATTTTCTTAGCAAATTGCTAATATAAGGTACACCGGGGCAAGTTGAAACGAGTGGGGCAAGGTGAAATGCAAAGTTTTGAACATGATGCCAATAAAAGTTATCAGTTTTTTCTTCCCTAAAAGTTTGCATCAATTGTCAACTTTATGTTTCTGTTACTGAATTTTTGATCATTATAAAAAATCGCGATGATACCTTGCTATTTTATCTTACCCCAGCCGTTTCAACTTGCCCCGGTGTACCTCAATTGAAAAAAATAAACATTCAAATCTCTGAATAAAGTCTTACAAGACTTTTTGGAGAAATTCGTAAAGAAAATAATTGTAATAGTTATTATAGTATCAACTGGTGTAGAACTTCGAATGAAGTTGTAAAGAATCAATTGAGACTTGGAAAGTTTATTTAAAAAAATATTCGGAATGTTTGAAACACAGGAATAATATTCTAATGAAATTACGGAGAAATGCCGAGAGAATTTCTGAAGAATTTCCAAGTCAAATTTATTGAGAAATTCTTGAAAAAGTTTTAAGTAGATTTTATCAAACAATTCCTGGATTTTTGTAGCAATTGCTGAGAGTAATTGTGCATAAATTTTTAAAAAGCGTTCTTATGAAAATGCCTAGAATAAATGAAAAAATGGTGTAGGAATTATTGTAAGGTTTCTTACAAAAATGTGAAAGGATTTTTCCAAAAACTCTGGAATAAACCTTTGTAGAAGAGCTCCTGTAGGATCTGTGGGACATTTTGTGGAAGTAACAACTGTAGAAATCGGTGAAAGAATTGGTGAGATAAAATCCGGAGGAAATCGTGGGATAATTGCTAGGATTTTTTTTCAGAATAATCTCTGTAAAAAATACTGCAGGTTTTTTTTTACTCTGGAAAAAACTTTTGTTGAAGCGGTGGAGTGCTCTAGGATTTTCTGGACCAAATTCTGAAGAAGTTTTTATAAGCATCCACTAAAAAACGCTGGTAGCATTCCTAGAAGTAGTCCGTAAGAAATTACTGGAAAAATTACTAGAATTCCTCGAGATCTGAGAAAAATATCATTAAGAACTTGTGGAATAAAATTACACTCTGAAGGTTTCTCTAGAATATCTAGAATTTTGCATCAGGATTCACTGCAAGAAGATTAAAAATGTGACTTAGCGACCATTTTGATTAAATTAGGGACTTTAGAGACCTTAACAAAAAATAGACTTGCATTAAAATAGTGACCACGGCTATAAAAAAAATCTGCTAACCTCTGCTATACTATTTTTGTACCTTCGTATTTTTCTTTCTTTTTTCCTACAAAGTTCATTATTTTTGTATAACAAACGAAAAAAAATAGAATGTTTTCAACTATTTTTCATATGCTCATCAAAGACATTCAACTGGAACTGTACTTGCCTTTACCAACTTGGCAATCTTAAGTTCTGCTTCCTTGTCTAAACATGTTTAATCTATATAAATAAAAATTGGTGTTTGTATGTCACGAAATGACTAACGAACGGGTCAACGGATTTCGATGATTCTTCATCCGTTTTGTTCGTCAAGGGTTCCGACGTGTTTGTGTTTATAAAAATCCCAGGATATTCACCGGGAAAGTCGGGAAAACGAAAGTGAACGGAGCTACCATTTTGTATGAGACGATCCATAGCGTTTTTCAACAGCCTACTTGATGGCAAGACGAAGTTTGCCGGGACCACTAGTGCTGAATAAATAAAAATCGTTAAAAGGACTAAACATGTTAAGTCGCGTTTTGACAGCGGCGAAGCCGAAATTTTTTTGATTAAAACGACTTTGTTCTTAAAAATTGCCTGGATGGATCATGTAGTGGAGTTGGTATCATCACTCTTAAGTTATAAAACATTATTTTTTATCGTCATTCAAATCCAAAGTTTTTGAAACTTTTGGCATTTCTGTTAAAACCCGGATTGTAAAATTTACCTTCATATGTAGATTTTCGATTCACTGAGCAGTAAAATTATCTTCAAGAATCGAACTGACGTTCAGAAATTGATTCGTAATAAGTCTATTGTTTGTCATAGGAGACTTCAATTTAAGGCGAATCATCACTCTTGGAACAATTCTCAAACCAATGTCAACGATACAATGCACTTCATGGCATTTCTAAATTCATTAACGAATCCTACCTTCCTTATCTAGTCAGTTTTAAGGTGAATATGAATCGAAGCCAAAAATCAAATTTTCAAAAACACAAATCTGGGGAACCGAACGACCGTTTGAGCTGAAAACTTAATCGATTGGTCACTAGCTGGTGGTGACAAATCGATTAAGTTTTCAGCTTAAAAGGATGCTTGGTTCTCCAGATTTGTGCTCTTGAAAATTTGAGGTTTGACTTCACTTTATCTTCGCCTTAAGCGTATTGGTAAAATATTGGCATATGTTAATAATAGTTTGATTCAGTTTTACAAAACTAGTCTATTAACGAGTGAAGCCAAAATATGAAACGTATTCTATGATCTAAACCGCACACGATAAACTTTCTTCTCCGATAGTTCTTCATTACAATACGATCAACCACAAGACTTCTTCTAATGAACTCTGCTAACCGATATATCCCTATCCGTCTCACAAACTTCCTCGGCTTCCTACAGAAAGTAGCAAACTTTCAAATTCAAATATAATTCCCGCCACTTTCCTGGCCTGGTCGTCTTGAAACTTTCATCAAACAACTATAATCACTCTATTCCTGTGACCAACTGCAGCACGTTCGCTGCAGAGCGCCACTGCCTCCGGACACTGACTTCCATCAATCGATAAATCCGACAATGTCACCCGCATATCCTTCGTGTCGATTCCGTTGGCGCTGAAGAACAGTGGTCTGGATTTAAAAAATCATGGCAAAATTATGCATTCTCATTATTTGAAAAGTTTTGATCATGACAAGTGTTGTGGAACATGTTTCAGGGTTGCAGACTCGGACTGTTTTGGGCATAGTCGCCAATTTTAGTTTTCATACCTAAAAATTCAACAAAATTGCTGTTTTCCAAACTGTTTGAGGCATTCAACTTCTTCCTGTTGTTAGACATACCTACTATCAGTTGTTAATTCAATGGAATTAACGACAGATAAAAAAAATAAAAAAAAAAAAAAAAATTTGCATCCGGGTAAATTCGAATCTAGGTAAATATGAGTTACCAGCCAATAAAACATGATGATGATATTAATTACTTTCATCTATTGTAGCAAGGCATCTACCTATAGCACTGGAATAATCTGAAAAGCGATTGGATCAAGATTGTGCTGTTATTTGTTTGCAGTCAGTCTCCTGTATGGAGGGCCAAACACGGATGGGCGAATCCGCAAGATATTTGCACGAAACCTTATGCTGAAAACTAAATTTGCACGAGTTATAAGTTTTTTTTACATGTGCTACTATTTTGGATCAAAACACGAAGAAAAACAATTTTCTTTTAAAATTAACTGCCTGATATTGTAGTACATCAATGTTTGACTCTGTTTCTCAATTAAAATTTGTTTGGAAATTGGGTTTTTGCCAGCTTTTGAGAAAACTGGACCTCTGTATGACGACTCGATGGAGCGCAATACCTCTAACCCTACGTAAAGTACACACCATCTATTCAAGTTGCGCTGCATGTAATCTTTCCCCCTTCAAACCCCCCTCAAACAAGTCGAAGAAAAATAACTATCAAAAGATGCAAGAAACATGAATCCACCCTAGAATCCACCTCACCCCCCTTAGGGAAAACTACTGCAACTACCGCCATCCGAGCGGATCCAACAAGTGGGTTTCATACTTTCTTCTGGATGTTCTTGCTGTGTACTGTAGTGACAGTGGAAGGATGCGAAGCTCTAAGGGCAAAGGAAGGGAGCAGTCACTCGAGCCGAACGATGAACAAAACTCTTGCATTTGGTAATTTCCTTCGCTTTTGCTTGGTCGTGCCACTTCTTTTGGATCCATGTCGTCGTCTTCGCCGTCATCGTTAGAAGTTGTGCATTTTTACGGGGTATGCGATGTAGATAAAGGTGGAATCGATCCATCGACGATGACACCAGGAACTATTTCCTTCCTCAACTCGAAAAATACGTACAATTGAACTAAGACTTGTTAGTTGTTAAATATTTTATCATTATTGGTGGATGAATACTATTTCATTATTTCCGACGTTTCGGTAATTGGAAATCTGCCTCCTAGCGCGATTTAAGTAACAGTTCTTTCGTTTTCAAAAGGTTTGCGCTCAGTTGTCCTATTTCTGTTCTGGAAAGGACAGAAAAAGACTTGAAAGGTGAAAGCAGCACTACAACGAACACCTGATTGACGCGAAGAGCACAGATAATGAAAGTCAAAACAGTGAAGATATTCATCGAGAAATTTTGTCAGGTATTCAATGGAGTTCTTAAAATTGCTACACTCGAAATTCTTCAAGGGATTAGCTCAGAAATAGTATTAAGAATTGTTCAAAAATCGCTTCAATCAATCATCCAAGGAATGGATACCAAAATTCTCTCAACATTAGGGCTTTTTCAACAAAAAATAAGGATATCTTGAGGAGTTCTTCCATGAATTAGTTTCAAATATACCCAGGACCGCATTTACGGGGGAAAGGGGAGGTGTCCATGGCACCCGGGAACCCACATTTTAGAGGGCCTCTAATTTTCGACAACCATATTTATAATTAAACTTTTACGAATAATTATAATCAATGCAATAGTACATACTTTTTGGAATCCTATCATGTGATTTGAAAGATTAATGTGTTTACAACTCAAACAAAATTACTGAAACAAAAAAAAAGAGATGGTCTGAAAATCTTCTAAATTTTGATGGAATTTTGATAATTTCACGAGAAATGAGAAGATTGAGAAAGGTTAAGAAACGATTTGGATAAACAAGTAGAGTATCATCCTTTCGCTTTAATCCCTAATAATTTTCTAATGAGACTTTTTCCACTGTAACGAAAGCTTTCCATACAGAAAACAGAAATACAAAACGTAACCTTATAGGAGTCAGAAGATAAGATTTGATTCTTCATCATAGAAACAGGCTAGACATTTCTCTCTTTTTTGCGATTCATCGTAGCCTGATTCTATGATGAAGCATCAGTATCTTATCTTCTGATTTCATTTTTGGTCTTTTTTTGATTCCTATCTGGTCTCTTCTTTTTGTTCTATTTTTTTTTCAAGCAAGAGATCTCTGAAGTTCCCCGATAGAGTCATTTCAAAATACATATTTAATTAATTAAGTCCTGTTACTTGATCTGCAGACATTACGACAGTATAACTGCTTGTATTGTACTGCTTACTATTGTATGTATTTCTTTAGGAATTCCGTGAGAATTTAGATATTTTCCTAGATTCATAGATTATTTCGAAGATTTCTCCATGAGTTCCATAAACGAATATTTCTTGTTGAATTCCTCCAATATATTTTTTTCCCAATATCTCAAGAGAATACATAAACTGATTTTTTTTTTCAAGGATAACCATAGAAATTACCTTAAAGATTCTAAAAAAAATCTTTTAAATATTTTTCAAGGAACTCCTAAGATCTAACGGATTTAATTCTTCCATATATTTCTTTAGTAAGTATATCCTTCAAAAATTTACATTTATATTATAGAGTAACAACTGGAGCGTTCGGTTGAAGGATTAATGGAAAAATACCTGATAGAACTATATTTTTTGAAAAAAAAAAACGGATCCCTGAGGAAATTACTGAAATTTATTTTAATTTCTCTTAAAGATTTTTTTTAACTATTCCAGAAAATATTTTTCATGAATGTTTCGAGTGTTTTTCTAGAAATTCCTAAAAGGATAGCTGATTTTCTCTAGGAATTACACCAAAAACCAATTAAATAGTTTTTTCAGTAGTTTCCTCAAAATTAACCTAAAGTTCTTCAAGAATTCTCTAGCGATTTCATCGAAAATCTTCCTATGAATCGTCCCAAGATTTTTTTTTGATGGCTAAATTTCTTTGACTAAACTTCTCTAAATTATTTTAGTTTTTTTTAAGCAAATGTAAAAAAAACATCCTGAAGATTCATCAAAGACTCATATAGAATCTTCTGAAGAAATCGCTTTTTGTATGATTTAAAGATTCTACAATAAGTTGCCTTAGAAATTACTATTAGATTTACTTTATTATATTTTTTTTTTCAAACTTCCTCAAAGAATCGTTTTAAGATTTTTTTTCTGAAATTTCTAAATATTCCCATGAGATTTTCTGACAGATTCCACGCACCGATTTTTCTAAAGAAATGTCCTAAGAAATAACTAAAGAGATTATTTCAGATATTTTTCTGCCGGGAAGCAAAAATTTGATATAGACTTTCATCAGACTTTTGCGAAAAAGTTTGTGGTAGAAACTTCTCTAAAGAGTTTTTTAAAGAAACTTCTCTTAAATATCAACATTAATTCCTGTAGGAATCCCTTCAATACCACCATGGATCACTGCAAAATGTCATCTATCAATGCTTTTCTTAAGAATTACTCGAACACTTCTATAACTGAGTCTGCAAGAATTTCTTATAGAATTATTCTTAGGATTTCTCTAACGTTATCTTCAGGAATTTCCTTAAAAATACGAACAAGAAGAAGAGTGTCCCCAATAATTTTCTTAGAAATCCTGGTTAATCTTTCGAGAATTTTTTAGCAGTGTTGCTGAAATAATTTCTAGAGAGATTCTGGGCGTAATTCCTGAAGAAATTCAATCCTGAATATCTAGAAAAAATTAAGAGTTTCTAGAGAAATCAATAATGGAACTTATACAAAGTAAAATCTTAGGAAAAAAAATCTTGGAAAATAAATGTAATAACTCGTTCTTTTAAAGCAAAAAAAAATCGTCGGAATTTCGTAGAAGATATTCCAGATTAAATCTAAAAGAAGTATTGGAAGGATTCTGGTGAGAAGTGAGACATCGCACATATATACGTTAAACATAAGGACGTTTTGCGTGAGGATGTTAGGCATAATGGACATTTGATTTAATGAGAATGATATGCCTTCTTTGAAAACGTCCGTCATGTCAAACATTCGTATGCGAAACGTCCTTTTGTAAAACGATGTTATGCAAAATGGGCTACCTCTTCTTGTAAGACTCCATCAAAAATCTTCAATGACATTGTGTGGAAAATTATATTTTTTCTCGCAAGTGTTAAATTAAAAATTAAATCTGAAAGAAATGGATTCACTTCTCCTAATCCAAACTGTCCCGAATTGAAACGCAGCCAAGAAACTTAGCTATAATGCGATTTTCAGGAAGAGGGAGGTGGATGGCCTTCACATTCTGTTCACTTATATCCGACATTTCAATCAATGGAATTTCCTTCCCTTAGGTAAACTTATTAAGGCTCAAAGAGTTGCAGCGAAAAACGCGCAGCTATTCAGCAAGATGGCATGGGTTCGAATCTCGGTCTGTTCGAGGTTGTTTAGGGACTTGATTTTTTTGGATTTCACAAGGTATACATTATCTTCATGTTTGCACAAAACGACACACAAATACAAAAGTGGCCCAATGACAAAGAAAGCTCTTAGCAAACAACTGCGGAGGTGCCAGTTTAGACGTAATTCTAAAACAAAAAAAGAACGAACTTGTGCTCTCTTCTATGTGTGAAAACTTTCCATTCGACTGCCCTATCTTCATTTTTAGTAAGTACTTAAGTCTCTGAAGATGACAGAGGTACTACGACGAACATCTCAACGGTGCGATGTGCGCAGGCAGCGAATGAGGTTGTAGGGCTACTATTCAACAGTTCCAGAACAATTCAGCTAAGGACGGTATCGAAGATTATTTCAACTAAATGTATTCGGAAAAGCTGAGCATTGTGCATCACTTCAGTTTTCAAAAGTGCGGCAAATGATTTTTGCAGTATTCTGCAGTACCAGAACAGTAAAAGTCCCAAACTGTAGCTTCTTACAGTAGATAAAAGTAGAATTAAGTTGAATAGTAGAAAAAAGTAGAAAAATTGTGTCATTCACGATACGCTGCAAAACGCGGTTGATGTTTCTCCCATAATTCGCTCGAAAACAGAAAAGTAATGTTAATAAAATTTCAATGAATTTCCAAGACTGTACTTTTTCAAGGATAACTAAAATTCTTATTTCAGCTTCAACGACCATTTGAAAATGTTACAAAAAACGTCAAAACTTACCACTTTGACGGGAGCGGCGAATATCGGTAGTGCTGGTTCGACGTCACGTTCGGCTTGCATTTGCCGTTCTCGTGCCTGCTTGTCGCGTTCTCTGCGGTCCATTCTGCTATCTTGCTCATCGTGCCTGTAAGAAGAACAAAACGGAAAACTGTGAGCACTCTTGTTACGAAACTGGTGTGCGAAAAAAAACCTGTCATTCTAGAGAGATTCCCATTACGAATTGTGTTGCGCCAATATTCAACTATCCTGTATTCCCATTCGACATTTGATTGGTCCCACATGAGCATCAATCATTCACAATTGCTTCATTCTTCGTTCCCCCAACCGAACCCCGAGGCATAAGTTATGCATTAGCTAGCGATAGCTAACTTCGTAACAACTGGTTACAACGCTGCAAAAATTACCCATTTTCCATATTGCAAAGCATTACGGGGTGCTCCAGAAGAGTAGAACCTCTAATGATATGCTATTGACGTTAACAGAGGGCAAACATCTGCAGCTCAACGGCGGCGGTGGACTTGTTTGTGATACACATATTGTAGGAACCCACAGGTTGCAATTTTTGTAAAGGCTCAATCAACGTTCTTGCGAGGTTGTCCTGAACGCCGCCCGCGGCAACAAACACTGTAGCAAACTCCCACCCTCTGCGGCAATCAGCTAAAGCGCAACAGTCCATCTAAGTCTTCTACCCTCATCTACCATCACCGTTGCGTTCTGCGCCTTCATGCAGTCGATCGGGTTTTAGATGTTTGTGTTACCCGAGCGATGTAAATTGATATCCATTACGATTGCGATTGTTGCTAGCACTGCTGGCCGCTTCGCTGGACGGCTGACAGTGACGGACGGCCAAGGCAGTTCCGAGTTCGACGAGAAACCAGAGTGGTAACCAAATTCGATAGCTAGTGACCATAAACAAAAAGTTGCTTAAATAAAATTGTTCAGAGTAAAAATCGAATAAATCAACTAAATAAGAGTGACACGAATTTTAAGTTAAATATCTCACCAATTTTTCAAAAATCTTTGCAATCAAGTTCGTAAAAGTACCGATGGAGCTATGAGAGGTGGAAGCAGCACTACGACGAACAGCACAGACAATTTAGTTCTCAAAACAGTACCGAGAGGACCTTGAAAGGTGAAAACAGCACTACGTCGAACATTACATACAATAAGCTTTCAAAACAAGGGAATGCGCGTAAATGTGCGTAAATAGAGCGGATGATGATATTCAACAAAATCTCACTTTTAAATAAGTTAGAAACATTGTTTTCTAAACATAATAGGTTGAGTATTTGTCATCACATAGTTGAATCTTTTCTTGTAGACTCCAATAATTATATTCCTCCAGGAATTCCCCAAGTAAGTAAGAGACATCGTCCATGAATATTTCGATTGAATACTATTTGAATTCTTTCAGAAATTACTCCGAACAAATTGCACAGGAATTCTCTAGGGATGTCTTTGAAATTTGTATTCAGCAACACTTCCTGAAAATCCACAAATATTTTTTGTGGTGAATCATCCAATTTTTTTCACCATTGTCACAGAAATTCATCAAAGAAATACTTCAAGAAAGCTTTCAGAATATCTTTCAACGATTCCTATAGGAAGCAACAGATAATTTTTCCAGAAATTACTGAATAATTTGAAGATTTTTTATTCTAGTTGAAATGTTGCGTCTCTGGTGTTTTCATTCGGATAAATTTATGAAGGATGAAGGATCCCAGAAGTTTTTTTTTATTCCTAAAGGAAACAGCAGAAGAAAATTTTACGGGAGCATCTCAGAAACCGTTTTTGGAAATAATTATTTGATAGATTCTATAAATAATTATTTGATAGATTCTATAAATAATCTTTGGAGGATTTCTTTAGTGAATCTCTGGAGGAATGCTTGAAGGAATGTATGAAATAATGTCTGTGTAAAATTTATGGAAATAGTAGAAAATCATTAAAAAAAATAATGATGACAATGATGAATTTCTGGAATTTGAGGCAAATACTTGACGGAATTTCAAGAAGAGTCATTGAAGGAATTTCAACGGCCCGTAGGACGTCGGATTTCTCCTAGGCACAATATTTAGATTGTTAGGTCAACCGAAGCTTTGGGCGTAGAAATTCATTCCGATTGGTACGAGGATCGAAAGACGAACAAATTTTCCTGGTGTTAACTTTAAATCGTCGAAAGCGTTTAAGTGAAAAGGAATTTTTGGATAAGCCCGTCACTAAATTCCAGAAAAATATACAAAGGAATTCACCAAGGTTCAGGAAAAATCCTAATTTTTTGTGAGGATTTCTGATAAAAAAATTAGAAATTCTTGCAAAAGTTCTTAAGTTCAAAAGTTCAAAAAATACTCGAATAAAATCTATCACGTAAAGATCTCACCGGCTTTTCCTCGTGTACGGTACAATCATTTCGTCGATTCACCATCAAAACCGTGGATGAACTCAACAATTAATTAACCCACATGTTCGCTGCACACCCATTCATCAACAGACCGACGAAATAATATTGGGATTATGCACTAAACCCAAAGTACCTAAAATGGCAATCAAATCAGATGATCCATTTATCGTATTTATCACTAGAACGTTCTCATGGATTTTTGACCAAAAATTAAGTGTCATTAAGTTTAAGGGGAAAATAACTCTCATTGCTATGTGCAAATTAAATGATTTTAGTTGGTGAGCTCGTTTTATTATTTTTCATTTAAATATACAGGGCCGGTTGCAGGTTTTTTAGAGAGTTGGTAACTATTTTTGCAACGATTGAGCATCGCGAAGTTCCGCCTATAGCTTTTTCTGCAGACATTTTCATATGGATTCTTTCAAGAATTGGTCCACGGGGTCTTACAAGTTTTCCAGAGATTTTCCAGGTCTTGTTGGAACTCGTCCGCGAATCACTCAATAAATTCGACCAAAAAATCCGCATGAAGTTCCTCTACAAATTTCACTAGGAATTCCATCCAAGATTCCATCGAAAAATGATTCCTGGGTTCATCTAAATATTGCTCATGTAATCTTATTTTCGGTTCTACATCTGCAAAGAACTACTTCAAGGATCCCGTTCGATGTATTTCAAGCAGTTCCTTCAGCAAATTCTGCTCTTAAACATTAGTGTAACTTGTAAATTACCTAACGCTTTTTTAAATCCCAAGGTAAATAAAGGTAAAAATTTAAATTTCACAACTTTTGTATGTAAAGGACTTGTATTATAGAAGGAGTGATGATCATGTGAAGAAATATGAGTGATTTTCTGGCAAAATCGGTAAAAAACCGTTTGGAATTTGAGACAAAACGGTATAAGTATCTTGGAAAACATATGCCAAAAATGACATTAAGAATCCATAAGGTAATTCGTCATTGATATCGCAAGAAGTTAGCCATAATTGATCTCGTCAAAGATCTTTTCGTAATGGAAATTGCCTTGACTTCCCTGGGTATAGAGAGTATTATCGTACTTGCCACACGATATACGGTTGCGAAAATGGCTACTTTGACAAAGAACGTTTTTAGTTAATAACTGTGGAAGTGCTCATAAGAACACTTACCTGAGAAGCAGGCTCTGTTCCAGTGAGACGTAATGGCAAGTAGAAGTAGAAGAGTCTGTCATAAGTTATGTATCGTTCGTAAATTTTCATTGTCCTAAAATGTTAATGAATTTACCCAATAATCAGATAATTATCCATCTCCACTCGGGTTAACGCTGATATCAGTAGGTACCTATATTTCGTGCTCCACTAACCCCTTACCCACTGCAACGTACACAGTGAAGGAGCTTACCCCATCTAGCGAAGAGAACGCGCAACTAAATGGTGCATAAAATATAAATCAAAAGACGAAGGCTGTCTCATCCACTACTAGAGTACTGTGTTTGTGTTCAGAACTGAAGTCTCAAACCCGGCTGAAGGTTTTCCGATTGTATGTACCCTCGGTGTAACCTCTCCTTATTAGAGTAAGTGCAGCACCACTCCGACAATTTTCTAGTGCTTCTTCTTTTTGGCGTTACGTCTGCACTGGAACAAAGCCTGTTTCTCAGCATAGTGTTCTTATGAGCACTTCCACAGTTATTAACTGAGAGCTTTCTTTACCGATTGATCATTTTTGAAAGTGTACAGTGTACGTACGAAGATAATTTATGTCCAAGAAAGTCGACCCAAAGCTTCTCCACCAGTAGGATTCGAACCCACGACCCCCAGCTTGGTCTTGCTGAAAAGCTGCGCGTTTACCGCTTCCGCTATCAGGTCCCCCGAATTCTAGTACCTAGTCAATAGATGTGAACTGCGCTTGCATTGTTCGCCGTCGGCTGCGGCAAATTGGCTTGCGGTGACCTCTGACAGTGTATGCTGCGCTCAATAACTTTTTTGTTGGACTTTTTTGTCTGTACCTACTACACATTACCCTTGCGAGCTTCCACTTCCCAATCAGTCAGTATCCGTCGATGGTGTCCTAGTTCGAAGCGACAGTGTGCCGGTGGCAATGGTCATAAATTTATGCATAATTGATTTCCCAGGTTGCTTCCCGTATCTTTCCGAAGCCAGGCGACACTGTTGGTTGAACAGCTATCGTCCAGAAGAGGGCAAAAGAACGATGGAGGACTCTGTGTAGTGGGTGAGTGGCTCCGGCTGTTTGAATATTGAATGCAGGTATTCTCCGCCAACCTTACCACACCGGCAAGGAACAGCCATAACCCGGGTAGAGGTGAATAACAAAATAATGGTAAAATAAGAACAAATTTTGCAATCATATCTACTTTAACCTTTATTATGTTATTAATATATGACATTAAATATCTCATCAATAGCAAAACATACAATCATAGCAAAATTTATCATTGATATGTTATTCTTGAAAGTCATGTAATAACTAATCAATATCAAAATATAGGGGGAGATCCCCCAGTACAGGACACTTAAGCCACTAAATTCATAATTCGAAAAATATTGATTTTATGGGCTCGTGTTGCCCATTCATGATAAATATTATCATTTTTATAGTGTACAAAAATAAATTTGAAAATATAAATATGAATTTTGACATTGCATTTTGATGATGTATTTTAGTACCAAATTGATCGATCTTGAAAGGGTGCACCCAATACCGGACACGATCTAGAAATGCCTCGAATTCTGTAAATTTGAACATCATTGAATGTGTACACTGTAGGAATATTTTTTAATTACTAATTCAATGCCTTTGCAACATTTACAAGAATAATTTGAGTTTTTCTTAGTTTGCAAGATGCCTATCAAAAAACTCTTTCATATATGATGAAAAAAAGGTCATTTTACGATGTTGTTCTGAATGTTCATTCTTCTTAATTTTATTACAGATTTGATACCATGATCGACGGAACCCATGAAAGATGAAAGTATTTTGAGACACTGATGCAATAGTTACAAAGATATCATATAACAAATCAAGCTGTCCGAAACTGAGAGACAGGAGGTGCTTAACCAAAATTATAATTTGTCCATATTTAGTTCAATGATGGTACAAAATACATTCATATTATCAAATTAGGATTATGTTCGATCATACTTGCGGAATCCAAAGTATTTTTTCATATTCAAAATAATTACTAAATAGGCCCAAAACTAAGAGGATACGTCAATTTTTGAAAGATTTTTAAACTTTTCTACTTTTTTTAAAAGGCTTGCATATTTCAAGGATGTGTTATTCTAAGCAAACATTAGTCTACATAATAGCTTTCTTTTCTACTAATAGACCATCTTGATTGGACCATGATTTCTTAATGTTCCGACTTTGTCCGGTATTGGGTGCTGTCCGGCACTGGGGGATCTCCCCCTACTATCATGGTAAAATTTGTTATTTGTGCAAAAAATACTAAAAAAACATTAAATATCTAAAGAATAACAAACATCGCCATCACAGTAAAATATGTCATTATTTTGATATTTGAAAACTTTATTTAAATAATTCATGAGAACAAACCAATATCAAATTTTACCATAATAGCTTATTTTACTTTTCGTATGATATTCATTGAAGAGTTTTTTAGCAGGAAAGCAAAATGTTCATTTTTCAATCATGCTGAATTAAGATATTAAAGTCAAAGAACTAAAATTACCATTATATTGATCTACTTGTGAATAGCTTATTTAGTTATTATTTTGTTATCAATATCTAAATAATAACATATTTTGTTATTTACGGTTGCCTATATGTTTGCTATTATTTTGTTATTACAATGGCAAAATATGTTATTATTTAGTTTTTATGCCATACAAACCTAGTTATTATTTTTGTTATTTTATCTCTTATTTCAAACAAACAAAGAACAAATTTTGCTATTCAAACATTCTATTTTAATAGTAAATTTTGTTATTCTTTTGCTATTTACCTCTACCCGGGAAGCAACTACCTATGGTGAAGTTAGGTGTTCCCTTTTCGTTCCCTGTAGTTCGTCGTTGCTTTTATCTAGCAGCCTGACTGGCATACAAATATTTCCTTCCTACCACTTGCAAGTTTGCTTCGATTCTTTCTGGTATGAGGCAGCGGCAGGTGACAGTGAAACGCGCAACCACTTCGCTTGAAGAAGAGACATTTCCCAGCAAGGTGCTTCAACGTAAGGAAGTAGTTCTGGCTGAAGTAAATCAGTGTAGGAGATGGATGATTTGATCGGATGTAAATTAAGATCGCTTGAAGTTGTCAAGTAATTCCATGAATTGATTGATTCAATATGTATCACGTGTTTGGCAATACTGACGCCTGATATTTTAATCGATTTTAGTTGCGAATTTTTGCAACTAGCTGTACAGCTCGAGTATTTTTTTGTTTGAATTCATTAGAACAGAACGCAGACAAACGTAGCGGAACGTCAATAATCTCCCAGTTTCACCAGCGTAAATCCATCCGCGATGGATTTGAACCCTACATGTTAACTGGTTCTACCCCCATCCTTGCCGTCTCGCCTAAGCCGTTTATAAAGATATACAATCCAGGCGCGATGCATAACATCGAAATCAATCAAAAACCCATCGGCTGCGCCCCTTCCCACCCGGGTCCAAATTGAGAGGGGTGCGCATTTTGCGTATCTGTATTGGTGATTCGTCTAGGTATGGCCCCAGCTTGGCAGCGCAGATAGCTATATGTGTACTCAAAGCGTAGATATAGCGGCGACCAAAGTGCACGAACCGGAACATAAACACAGCAGCAGCGGGTAGTCGCGGTTTTGCTGCTTAGCGCTTCATAAACGTTATGCCGCGCGCGTCCACCATCTGAATACACCTTGATTGCCCAACCCTTACTTCTCCTCCTCCCGGCCATCGTAATCCGTTCAGTTCAGAAAATTCAGTTGTTTGCTAACTAACAAGCGTGAAACGCTCCGCTATATATTCATCGACTCGGACTATACGGCCGACGCACTGTGTTTTAAGTCATAGATTCTAGGGTCGAAAAACGAATCGAAACCTAAAAACCATTGCTTTTTATTTGGTATCTTGAAAAAGGTTTATTGATATACAGAGATCAGTTATACATTTATTATATTTTGAATCACGATCGAAGCAAGCGAAGAAAAGCATCACCTCTGTATTGGTCCATGATCAGCAATCTTTCGCAAGTTGTAACAGGCTTGATAAATAACGGCAGCGAGCGAAAACCCCAAAGAAGAGAGAGAGCGATGATAAAACCCATTTCTCTCGCTGTTCCCCTGGTTTGGAGCTTGATTTGATGGGTTTTATCATGCACTGTCAGCCCTTTGATCTAATCAGAGCTGTAGCAGAAGACGAGAAACAGACGCTCATGATGTGCTGTGGATCATGATTGTTACAGAGAGCGATAAGTGAGAGCTACTCTCAATTTACTCACCATTCAATCCCTGCGTTGGAAAATATTATAAACAACGAGTTGATATGAATAAAAGTTGCACTTACTACAAGCTAGTGGTAGTTAGCTTCAGAGGATGCAACTCTTGCTTTGAGAATGTCGGAGTCGTGTGGAATAATTTACATTTGAATATAAATTATGGAAATGCGATGTGAGTTTTGAGAATTGAAAAGGTATTTTAACAAGATATCCATAGAGAATGCTTAGACTCCAGTGAGACAATGTGGATTTTTGTAAGAATAAGCTATTTTTGTGGAAATTCTGGCATCATAATAATTTTTGTATAATATTTTATGTGAATTCTAGCGTTTTGGTTTGAGGATATTTACTTGTTGGATTCCGGGGAAATCTTGTGTAATTTTTTGGGAATCTCCGATATAAATCTTCGACATTTCGTAAAATATAATCAACATTTCAATAGGATCATTGCCTTCTGTTATAAATATTTGCAATTCTGATGACAATCTTGGAATTCTTGTACGAACCTTTTCAACTTCGATAATCTTTGGGATTCAGAGAATCTTTTAAATACTAGAATGAGTATTCAAGATTTTGATGGGAATCTTTGGATTATCAGTAGGAATATTTTGAGTTCCAGTCAGAATCCTGCAGATTCAGTGGGGATCTTCACGGAATTCCAACGATTACCATCAGGAGTTACTACAATTCCCATAAAAATCTGAACATTCCAGGAATATCACCAAATTGTCAGGATGTTCACCAGCACCTCAAAGCTTCTCACAAACATTCGAAAAATTCTCGTTGAAAGATAAGGAAATACAAGAGTTCTACAAAATAAAACAGGAATTTTACTAAAATCTTAAGTTTTTTTACACCAAAATTATAGAAAATACCACTGAATTCCTAAGGATTCCGACCGGAAACTAAGGGTTCCTACCACAATTCCAAGGAATCATACCAAAATCCAAAGCTATTTTCGTTTGAGTTAGAAAACATTTGGGGCTTAAAGCTGAAATATTAAATACTGATTACATTTTAGCATTTTTGAAACAATTACAAAAAAAAATGTTCTTCGATCCCTATTTGATGAAGTTTCAAAGAGTTTGACAATTTTTTGACAGCCTAGATAAAGTGGAACTTGAAAAGCATTTTTACAAATTGGGTCCCTTTTTTGAAATCAAAATAAAGAAAATCCATGTATAATATTAAACGCCTAGAGATATGTAACTTTAGATGTACTTAACGTTATTTAATAGTTAATGTACTTAACGTAACGTAATAATTAATATTATTAAGAAGTATTAAGAAGTATTAATAGGTATTAAGAATATGATTGATGTTGAATACCGGCATGTCGTAACATGAGAATTAATCGATAGCTTTTCTGAAATATGTATATATAAATATATATATACACTTATGATGGTGCAAATAGTTGCTTATGATGAAAAGAAGGAAGAATCTCTTGTGAAGTCTTTCAAACCATATTTCCCTGTACGTCTTATATTAAAAAGCCCTTTTTATCCGTCAAGCTGAAAATCAAATCTTTACATCAGTAAGCAGTATCTCTCATACATAATGGAGCAGCTTTTAATGAATGAAATTGTTATTGTATAGTGTGCTCTTCTTCCTTATAGTTCTACGCTCCCTCCACTGTCTGTTCAATTCATATCGATAAAAATATAAATGTTGCTGTTGATCATTTTCCAGCCCGAGAAATCGATTTTTTTTAACCGCAATGAATTCATTTGTACCTAGCACAATAACACTGCGGAACACGGTTTTGTCTCAAGCACCAAAATACCGCTATTGACTTAAGTAAAGATTGCTGAATCCATTGCCATTTTCAGAAATATCATTACACGTCTAGATTTTGAGATATTAGCTGATGAAAATGCTAAATTTAACTATTTCAGCCAACTTGCATGCAAGTTGGCCAGCTTGTATGGCGATTTATTTGCTTAATTTGCCTCAGAACTGAAACTTTATGTGTATAACAATACTTATAAACAAAGTTCATAATACTTCCGATGTTAAAAAGTTATTTTTTGATGGTTTAGAAAAAAATTGTATTTTGCCATAGAAGAGAAAGGAAGTATTTTGTATGGAGACTGCAAGCATGTTGAAAAAGTCGATTTATTCTAAATTTTATCGTGAAATTTCAACCAAAATATATCTGAAATGAAAGCGAAAGTCCTATTTTGCATGCTTGGTGGATTGGATCCCAAAATTTTTTGATAAATCATTGTTTATTTTTTATGTAAACATCAATAAAACCAGTGTTTTATGCAACTTTGACGACCTGTAGCTAAAAATTGTGACGTGCTGGAAATTTCTCAGAACGGCATCAGATTCAGCAGCCCAAATTCTACTAGAGACACATAATTTGATCCTTGAGGCACGCAAAAATGTCATTTTTGTTACGCTGTGTAATTGGAATTAGAAAAGCACTACCCAAAATGGTTGAATATCCATAGCTTGTGAGATTATAGTCAAGGAATTTCATCAAAGATCCAGATAAAACTACGACGATTTCTTCAGATTAGATAGATGGGTAGATATTTTAATTTGAGAGATTTACGTTTTTCTCCAGGAGTTCATTTAGTGATTATTTCCCATAAAATCACTTCATGAATTTTCATAAGGAATTCATCCAAAGATTTTGTTTTGTGTATCTTAAAATACAACCTAGATTTTTCCGAAAATAACCACAGAAATTACCTCAAAGATTCCATCAGGAATTACTTCATATATAATTTCAGATATTTTTCAAGAAAACCTCTAGTCCTCAAGGATTTTTTACTCAGTGATTCCCATCGGTTTCCTAGAACATCCTCCAAAGCTCCTGTTTTAAATATGTTGCAATATTCAACCTGAAATATCTCCAGGGATTTCTCAGGATTTCTTACATAATTTTCCTTCCGAATTTATTTAAGATTTTGACTAGGAATTTCTCTAAGAATATCTTCAAAAATTACTCCCGAGATTGCTCCAAAGATTTCTTTGGAAATTCCAGTAAGAGCGAATTCCAGTAAGAGTAACTCCTCCAGTAACTTTATGAGATTTTTCAAGGAAGTCTTCACATATTTTTCCAAACACTCTTCCAAGAGTTTTTCATGACGAATTTCTAAATCAAATCTCAGAGTAACCTCTAAAAACATTTGTGTGAATTCTTCAGTCATTCTTGATAAATAAGGATTTTTAGAGAAACTCTTGACAAAACTTTAGATTAATTGCTCAGATTATAGAAAAAAAAAAACAAATCAATAATGATATCTGTGAAGCAACTCCTTGAAAAAACAAAATCTCTAAGAAATTTGTAGGAATGGTCGAGATTCATTGAGGATGATTAGAACAACTGCAGTAATCCTTGGATGAAATTCCAAGGAAATTCCAAAAATATGAAATTCCAGAGGAAATTCCAAAAATAAATTCTAGAGAAACTGAATCACGAAATACAGGTCGAATATGAACTGTTCCTAATATATTTACTAAATAATTACTCGAAGATTTTTTGTAAAAAATCCTTGGAGTGAATGTCATAGACAAAATGGCGTAGAAATTCTTTTACAAAATCCATGAACTTATATCATTAAAAGCTTATGAATTGACCTCTGTGGGCTTCTTGGAAGATATTTTGTGGAAATCCTTGGATGATCTGATACAGTTACAGCTGGATAATTCGATTGAAGAGTTGGTGAAAACATATCTCGAGGAAGTCCTAGAATAGTTTTTGGAAAAATTTTCAAAGTAATTCCCGAGTAAATGACTAGAGGTAGCGACGTTGAAGTGCTAAAGGGTGTCCTGAAGCAAACTCTGGAGACATTTCCTTAAGTATCTTTTGAAAAATTGCAAGAAGAATTGGCAGAGAAATTTTTTGAACAATTTCTGGAGAGGATCCTGTATTAGTCCCTGAAAGTATTCCAGATGAAATATCTGGAGAAAACACAAGGAAAATTCTTGAAACTTTTTTTCTAGAAATATGTTAAGAATTTCTGGAAGAATTAGTATAATAGTCTCGTAATAGGCTCTGAAAGCTTCCCGAGGCCTTGTAGAATTTTGCATCAGAATTCACTGCAAGCAAAATAGGGAAAGGAGATCCTTTAGAGATCATTTGGTTAAAAAAAATAGAGATTTGCTTAAAAATATAAACCAAGTCTCTAAAAAGAAACCTGCTACCAGCTCTAGATATGTGAATCCTTTAAGTTCCATACCCGAGAAGATCCTCACTGAATAGCTTAAGTAAGGTTATAATAGCGGCGCAGACGGATTTTTTTATTGAAGAGTTTTTGGGTAAACAATGGTAATCTCTAGATTTTGACGTAAAAATCCTATGTAGTGAACATATTCTACCATAATTACTGCCTCAAAATATGTCGCCTACTTGTAATTCAAATTACCAGAGAATTCCAGGGTTTTTCCAGGTTGAATAAAATTTCCTGACAATTCCAGGTTTTTCCAGGTAGCAGACACCCTGGTCCAACTAATCCCAAGTAGCAACCGTTGGTTCCTTGTGCAAGTATAGTTGTTCTCGCAAAAAATGGACCCACAGTATCATGCTCAAGCTCATGCTCAGTGAGATATAAAATATATTTTTATAAAAAAAATTGAGATTTTATGTCTTTAACAAAGTTATAGAATAAGTAATTGCAAACAATATTGTAAACAGTGTGTCAATGACAAGGAATTTGTAAATATTTGTGGTACTGAACTATGGAGCGTTTACGCTTTAACATTTTTTGCTCATATTTATAGTAATATTTTTTAGCGTTTTCAAAACAGTTTATTAGAATCATAGAATACACTTTATTTTCGAACACAAAATAGTTCAATAGTTATCCCTCTAATACCCAACCCAGCCTTTAGACGGGGTACACTTTGGAATTTTGTGTATTTTTTCGTAGCTCGGAAATCAAAATGATTTAATTTTTGGCTATAACCTTGACTCATAACATGCATACACTGCGGCTAATTTCTATAGCCGCACCTTTTTTTCGTACCCCTTGCGATGCCTATGGTGTAATCAAAGTCCTTAACGGCGTGTGTCTACTAGTGTGAGTGAAACATTTGTTTTCCATATGTTGTGTTGATCATGTGCTCGATGTATACGTTGAATACTAGTGTTTTCAATAATTTGGCCGTCTATATTCTATAGCCGCGCGTGGAGTTTTCTTCGTTCAGTTAGATTTTTTCTAAACAAACTCGATCCGATTGTTCAAAAATGCCGAAAGGAAGTGTTTTGAGTGAGAAAGAAAAGGGAATGATTGAAGCTTTCAATCGGGAAGGTGTTTCATATCGTGAAATTGGAAGGAGACTCGGAAGATCAGATAAAGTGGTGCGAAATTATTTGAAGGATCCGGAAAAATACGCAACAACTAAACGTAAGCCGAAAAAGTCGAAGCTGACGTCTAGGGATAGACGAAGTATTGTGAAACTGGCGTCTAATTCCACCATATCACTGTCTAAAATTAAATCTACCTTGAATCTTCCTGTTTGCAAGGAAACAGTTCGTAAAGTTTTGCATACCAGTCCCGATATAATTCGGGCAAAAATGAGTAAGGCACCAAATCTAACACCAATGCACAAGGAAAAACGTCTGGAGTTTGCCAAACTCAACATGGCACGGCAATGGGACACGGTAAAAACATTTGAATTTTTTATTTCTTGAACAGATTGATGTAATTATATTTTGATCAACTGATAATCATTTTGTAATTTGTTTTTCAACTGTAGGTGATCTTTTCTGATGAAAAGAAGTTCAACTTGGATGGTCCCGATGGATTTACTGGTTATTGGCGAGATTTGCGGAAGGAACCACAGTACTTTTCCAGACGTAATTTTGGAGGAGGATCTCTGATGGTTTGGCTCGGCTTTTGTGCTACCGGAAAATTGAATTTAGCATTCACATCTTGTAAGATGAACTCGGCCGATTACATGGAAGTACTGAACAGCTGTTTGCTCCCGTTCAAGGCAAAGTACCGTCGCAAAAAGTTCGTGTTTCAGCAAGATAATGCTAGTATTCACACTAGTTCGGCTACAAAAGCCTGGTTTGACAGCCGGAAAATCGAATTATTGTGGTGGCCAGCTCGTAGCCCGGACCTTAATCCAGTTGAAAATATCTGGGGAATCCTGGTTCGACGGATCTATGCAGACGGGAAGCAGTACAATAGCGTTGCAGAGCTCAAAGTGGCAGTTTCGGAGGCGTGGGAGAATTTTGAAATGGGAATTATAAAGAACTTGGTCGGAAGTATGCCCAACAGGATTTTCCAGGTTATCGAGCGTGCTGGAGGGCCAACCGACTATTGAAGTGCTGGAAACATTCCGATTTTAACCTGTATCCATATAAGAAACAGGTGCGGCTATAGGAAATAGCCTCTAAGTTTAATATTTTTTTGCCATAAGTGGTACTATAATGACATAATTTGAATTTTGTTATGATTTTTTTTGTTGAATACATTTATTTCTAAACATGCTACAGTATGATGTTTCATTTTATATCCAGTTCATGAGTTACGCCGAAAATGAGTGTGCGGCTATAGAAAGTAGTCGCAGTGTATAAAGAAAGTTCTTAATGACTTTTGAAACTTTTTTGTATTTTAGAAAATTGTTTGAAAAATTGTATTCCTATATAACCTACAAATGCCCGGGGTTCATTTAACGTGTAATATAAAAAATCGAACCTTTTATATTTTTCTACGATCAACCTATCACAGAAGAAGAGCTTGGTGATATTAAAATAATTTCAAACATGTTTTTTCCGTTAATTACACGGAAAATAAAAATAATCCCAGAAAAAAATATAAAATTTAATATTTTAAAAAGTACCGTGAAAACTTAAATTTTTATTATTGCCAAAAATCAGTACCCAGAAAAGGCTTCAAGAAAAAATGAAAAAGGATGGGGATGTTCAAAAATAAAGATTATAAAAATCAAAAACCAAAATTAACAAATTTGCGAATAAAAATAAATTATTGCACAAAACGTGTTTAGAACGATTTTAGATAACAAAAAATGTTATTTAGATCGAAATAAGAGTATTATATATGAATTTATGATAAATTTTGAGTCCACTTTCCATGGATCCATTCTACACAAAATGATGCAGCTAGTTTTGCGACTTCCAGTTCTAACTTTGTTCCATAGCCCACAAATTTAGTAAACAAAGGGTTTTTGCAGTGTTTGTTGAAGGCACAAAATCTCTAACTTAATTTAAAACAAAAATCAATTTTAAATGGATTGATAATCAAGCTCACAATATAACAAGAAGCGTTTTTTTACTCCTTATGTTTTCTTTGAAAGGCACTCTGTGCTCATGGCCGCCACAGTGCCGGAGACATAGTTCTTCTTTATCGATACAGATTCTATTTTTAACTATTCTATATTTACATCACTCTCTTCTACTATTTTACTCTCACACTGAGCATTTAGGAGAGTGCTCTGCTGTTGGTCCAATCAATTTCCATATAATCCATAGTCCATTGCTCTTGCGGTGGTTCATTTTGCCGTGTTCCTGAGTCGTTTGAGGCTAGCCGCCATCGAAGAGGGTCAGTTTGTCTCAGTCACCATCTGATACTGACTGAGGATGGATGTGCTCCCCAAAGCACGGTCCTCCGTGCGGCGTCTTCTGGTGGCTGGACGGTTTTTTTTTGTGAAGGAGCTGGGGAAAAGCGTTTTTTTATATCAAGAAATTTATTCCAAAACAATAAATATCAAAAAGCAGTAGTTTTAAGTTATTCTATTTTGATCATGAAATCGATGAAATAAAACACAGTGCGACGATTTGTTCATTCGTCCGTCCACTAGCAGCAGCAGCGGTAGCACTTAAAGCCAGCGTATAGGTTTAGGAAGGTGGTGGGTAGTACCGGCAATAGTGCACCCGAGTGCGAGGTCTAGGGAAGTATTTTACCGGGAATTACAGCAAAAAAAAAACCAACACCGAGGCAAACAAGATCAATCAAGCTGCCGGGATTCAAGTTTGAACTGACCAACGACCGGCTCTGGCCCACCGAGAGCTACTATAGCTCTTGTTGTGTACTCACGACGAACGAGTTGTTGTTTTCAATGTCGTTCACGGAGTTTAGGGTTGCGAGAGTGGCGTGGTTCTCTAGTAAGGGGAAGCATTTGATAACATAATCTAATAAACTGATTCCGGAACTCGATTTCAGCTGATGAAAGCGAACCGAAAAATGAATGTTTCCGTTGATTTTAGTATTTTTTCGGTACTTGGAACTGATTCTACATGAGAATTGGGTAGAATTTGTTTGTATGAAGTTAGTAAATTACTTGGTGTTAAAAAGTTTTACCCAAGCTTTCATTTGATTGATTTATTCTACATCAAAACGTATTAGGATTGTACAATGTCACATAAAACACCTTGGACTTTTGTGTGTTTTAGACATTTTGAAGTTTTTTGACTGCCAAAATTGATACAAACATTGATACATTGATACCAAAAATGATTGCTGCTGTTCCAACTCTTATTGTACATACTCAAAAAAAAAAACACTAATGTCTGCCGTGAAGCGACTCTAAGTTAAAGCATAATAAAAAAAAGTCTGATGAACGGAAGTTTGGACAATTTTTACGAGCTGAGAGAACCAAATTCATTCATTGCCTAGAACTAATAACCATTTGGTCAAAACCCCAAACACAGACAGAATCGTCATCAATTAAACATTAAGTCATGAAACATCTTCATCGTTTGTCCGTTCGATGGTCTCTAAACGAAAAACCGTCTATGATCATGTGTCTCGGAATTAACAGTTAATATAAACGACCGCAATAAAATGAAACATTCGTCTTTGATCGTTTCCACCACCCACACAAAACCGGTCGAAGTCGTCGTCGTCCAGCTCTAGGACAGCGAACCAATCGCGTTTTCGTCTTTTTCCGTCCACCGAAAAAAAACGAAAACTGCTAACCGACTATGTAAATAGTATGTCCCGTCCGCCCCATTCCCGAATCCGTGCTCCGTACCCGTCACTCGAACGACCTTGTTTCCCAGTGAATGTCCTCTGTGGCGCACACCTCCCTCCGAATCCCATGCATAATTTAGACGCAATTGGTTCGGTGGTACGTTTACCTCAATCGTATGCCATCGTAGTCGTCGTCGCATACAGGAGTAATTTGGTTCAATCTTATGCCCTATTGTTGACTAAAAATTATTATAGCTCAATTAGGATTAATTTTGAGCCGTTACATGACACCTACCCACATTTAAAAAAGAATTGTTTCGAAGAGCATAACATTTTAGACAAACAGGCTTTGATTTAATTTTAACTTTTGCAGTACTGAATGCCGATATCAAAGTTTCAGTATTCTGTTACTTTGATGAAATTTTCAGGAAAATTCAGTAGGTTCAACAACCCTAGGGTATTTATAAATTGAAATGATGGGGAGATGCAAAAAGGTTTATAAAAATTTTGAAGAACAATTGTTAATTGATCTATTTAGGACAATATATCACCTGTTGCATTTGGATACTATTACATGCAAATGCAAATAATGGTATTTTTAAGACAGTTCTCAGGTCAATATAGGAAAGTGTTTGTGAAATAGAAAGCTGAGAAACAGGTTCTATTTGGTTGAGACGTAACGCCAGAAAAAGAGGAAGGATGGTGTCAATTCACTTCTGGGTAAAAAATCATGAAAATCAAGCCTTCTTACAACAACGGCAGAAAAAGTTCCAAAATTGGCCACAAGGCCCTATCGGCATCTGTCACCAAGTTCCGAAAATAGTCAAAACCATTTTATAATTTCTGACACGACATTCTATCACTTCTGGGTAAAAATCATGAATTTTGAATCGTCGAAATGTATCAGTGCATGATATTCTGGAAGTGTCCCTTTCAGGTCCCTACCGGAATCGATATACGGTGACCATGTTCCCGAAATGACCACAATAGTGACCAAAAAGAAACATGGCACCTACCAAATAGCAGTCAGACAGCAACATAATAGTGACTTTAGTGACCAAAATGATCCAAATAGTGACCAAGAAGCGATCTAGAAGTGTCTTCAAAACTAGAAGTATTAGTCTTAAAAAATACGTTGTACATCGATATTTAGGAATGCACATATTGGGTAAATTTAGAATGTATAGAACAGCAGTAATTATTGGAAATGTTTGTCCAGGATAAGACATGATTGTTAAAAAGATGGTGCATTTCAGATTTAACTTCTTTCTAAAAAAGGATGAATTTCAGAAAATTCTGAAAAAACAAGCCAAAAAAATACAAACTCAGGTATAATTTGTGGCAGAATTTCTGTAAAACTAAAACCCTTTCTTCTAAATAAACACTTATTACACTAATATCTACATTTGAACTGAACGTTCCAATAAATAAATTTCTGAAAACAATCATATCGTAAAACTCGTGAGGCTACGGGTTTTATCTGTTCTACGACCCTGAAAATGATCAATTTTGCATACCGTACACCCCTGCTAATTTGAACGGTACCTCATGCAAACCATCGGGGTTTGTTTTGAATCTGAACTTAAAAACTTAAAACCGTGTTTCTGGTTAGCCTTTTGGCTGTTTTGTTTGTATTCAGCGTTTCGTTTCACAACGTTCCATTTGATTTCATGAGTTAAATGACTTTTTAACCATTTTTTTAAAAGTGATCAGTTCAAAAGTGGTCAAATCAAGGGGGGTATCCGGTACTAAGTTTATGAAAAAGAGTCGACCAAAGTCGAGTAAAAACAATAACAAGGGTTAATGAATGGAAAAATGTATAGTTTATTGATTGGAATGTGTAATGTAATTCCTCAAAGGATTTCTAGGGAAATTAGTACTTACATATGAAGTTCTGGACGAGTTTTTGACAAACTCTTTGATTTTTTTTGGTTGTTTTCCAAACCGGCTCTGGATGTAATCTTCCAAAGGAGTTTGAGGATCTTTCAAAAAGCAGATTTAACATTCCTCCTATAAATGCTGATTACTACAGAAGGTTTGCTAGTAATTTATACAGTAAGTGTGTCGGGTATTGGTCCTGATTTTCGCTTAAGTTTATTAAAATAGTTTGATCGGCAAATTAAGTTTAAATTCGCTTTCTTCTGGAAAAAATCTCCAGAGGAATTCCTGGACGAAATCCCCGGAGATAATCGTGGTGCAAATCTCCAGAGAAGGATTTTATAAAGAAAATCCTCGGAGGAATTCCTGGAAAAAATCTGCGGAGAAGTTGATGGTAGGTATCCCGGAGGATTCCTTAAAGTCCCCTGAGCAATCTCTGGATGAAATTCATTGAGGAATTCCTGAAGAAAATCTCCGGTGGAGTTCCTGAAGGAAGTTCTCGGAAAAAATCTCCAGAGATATTCCTGGTGCAAATCCCCAGAGAAACTCCGAGAGGATATCCTAGAGAAAATCCCCGAAGGAATTTCGAGAGAAAATGCCTGGAGGATTTTCATAATGAAATCCTCAGTGAAATTCCTGGAAGGAAGTCTTGGAGTAAAACCCCGAAAGAATTCATGAAGCAAATCTCTGAAGAAATTTCTTGAGGAATTCCTGGAGCAAACCCCCGCAGGAATTTCTAAAGGAATTCCTGGCGGAAATCCTTAAGGGATTATCTGAAGGTAATCCCCGGAGGAATTTCTGGACGAAATCCACGGAGAAATTTCTGATGGAAATGCCCAATGATTCCTGAAGGCAATCCTCGTAGGTATTCTTGTAGTAAATTCCCGGATGTATTCATGAACGAACTCCCCGTAGGAAATCCAAGGGGGAATTGCTGGTTGGAGAATGCATGGAGTAGTTCCTGGTGTAAATTTTGTTGGACTCATCGGATCAACGAACGAATTTCTGGAGGACTCTGTTGAAGGACTTCGTTGAGGAATCTTCTCGTAGAAATTCTTGGTGAAATCTTTGGACGAATTCCTGCAGGAATTCCTAAAGGATTTCCCGGAGAAACATCATGATGTTCGCTTTCCTTCTTAAATCATTCAACTTTTGCACCCTCAGTTCCTAGACTACACAACTATTTCAGGGACAAAAATCCGAACTTGTAAAAAAAAAACAGATTTTGGAACAGCTCAAATATAGATTCAAATCCGACCAAAAATGGACCAGGCAGGCAGTTAGCCTGTTCCAAAAAAATAGACCAGAAAATAAAATTGGAATTGCGACAACGGTGCAAGCTTCATTTTTTACTATGGTCCACAAATTTGGACCAAACTTATGGTTTGGAACACCGGTGAAGTTGCCCTAAGTTTTGTCAAAATCTCCTACATAAATTTTCTCAGAAAAATTTTGACATTTTTCATGGGAAATGTCTACGAAAAAATTACCTGAATTCATCCGGAAAGCTAGCCTGTTTTTCTTGCCACTTTGATTTCCAAATCACACTATATTTGTTACAAATACCTTTTTCTTGTTGATGGAGTTTGAAAAGCTCAACCAGTCTTAAATTTTATTTTCATCAGATAACGAAATTAGGGACTTTAGTGACCATTTTTCTGAAAAAAAGTGACTTTAGTGACATTTTGTTGGAAATAGTGACTTTTATGTGACCACACAGCTAAAATTATGTTGTAAATTTAAGTTTGTTTTCATGCACATATTTGGAGCATCAAAATAAACCTAAATTCCAACGGCCAATCAATTATTTTTCAATTGAATTCACTTCACATTTCGATCAACAATTTTTAGTTGAAAATTGAATGTATATTAATTTAAATTTACATGATGCTTTAATAACAAACGAATTTGATTTAATTTTACAGTGAATTTCAGTTTACATCACATTGAAAATTAAATATTTTTTTCTGTGCAGGTCGAACAATGTGATCAAGCCACTAAGAAGTGACTTGCTACCAGCCCTACAAATAGATCAATTTCCTTTGAGTTTTTAATGTTATTGATGAGGTTTCTTGCATTTTCCTCATAATTTCCATTTCGAAATATCTAATAAATTTGGACCTAAATCCGGAATCACCGACTAATACGCTTTTTTAATGCATGAACGAAATCTCATTTGTGATTTGTCCTGAAAATCTCATCAAAATTTATCGAAAGATGGCGAAACTAGAGAATTTAGTAACTTTGATGTCGACACCCAGTACTGTAAAGGTTGATGACTAATCGTTAAAATACTGTCTCAAATTATAAATATAGTTTTGTTTGGAACAAATTGCCATGAGCCAATGGACATCAAAGTGCTAAACAATTGAAGAGAATCAAAACTTTTATTACTTCTTGGAAATTAAGCTCAAACTGGTATGGAGACTTATCTTTCATTTAGGATGAACACAAATATTTAGTCTGCTACTGCTACTAGAGTGAGTTTTCAATGATTCTGGTAGCGACTTAAGAGAGGCTCATCCCTTAAACAGAGGCACAACCAACAACCAAAACGAGACCTAACAGGATTGAAGAAAGCCAAGATTTACCAATAATTTTTCTGCACATGCTTCTACAAAAAATCTCAAGAATATCATAAGTTCGCCAGTGATTTTTGTTTCGATTTCCCTACACACTAAACTCATTCATCAATATTTGGCTGAATTTTTCTGACCTGAAGGTATCTACTAAACAAATGGCTGAAAATTTCAGTAAAACATCACCAATGATCAACAGAATGGTGTGTAGAATTACGTTTTCGTATATAAATTGCATAACAAATTCAATATTTTCTTCAGATTGTTGCTCAGGATTTCTTTGAAACTTAAACCAGAAATTTATCTAAGAATATCTTCAGGAATTGCTCCAAAATTTTTCAAGGGAGCTATCGGATAATTTATCTAGATTTTTTCTAGAGTTTTCATGGGCATTTTTTTGGAAAATACTGGAAAATGTCTGAAAACTCCGGATAAAATTCTTGTTGGGTTTCCTGGAAGAATTCCTAAGCAAATTTCTCAAAAATAAACCTTAGAAGACTTCTTTGAAAGACCTCCTGTAGAAATTGTTGGAATATCTAATACAGCAAGCAGCATCTCTTGAAAAATCGCTAGTATGAATTTCTGGACGAATTCCTCGGAGAATTGGTGGGGAAACTGTAAAAAAAATGATGGAGGTATGTCTGGAGGATTCCTTGAATCTATTCCATTAACTAAACGAATTCCTGAAGTTTTTTCTCGAGCAATAAGAGTAGAAATTTCTGAAGAACCTGTGAAATAATCACGTGAGTCTTTGAAGATTTCTTTGGGGTCGCTAGAATTTTGCACCAGGAAGAAAAAGAAAATGAAATAATGACATCCTGAAAAATCGATGCTTAGTATAACGGAAATTCATATTTTTAGTTTTTACTTTACAAAAAAGAAGAAATCATCCCAGGATCATGTTTTTCAGCATGTGTCAAAATTACACACCTGGAGCAAACTAGTGGAATTAAATGGTGTAGTACTAAATTCCGTTTTTCATTTACCTGCAGAAACAAATTTTCAACGATTTAACAAAATTCATAATAGAAAAATAATAGTTACAAACATATAATGAAAAGAGAAAATAATCATTGAAAAATCCACATTTTTGCAATCTTATCACATTTTTTTTAAATGTTTTTTTACCGTCTCCACAAAGTAGTGCGGCATACTATTGAGTATGCTTTTTAAAAAGCAGATTCGGTATTCTCAATTTTCAAATTATGGCCAAAAATTTGTTCTGATAACTCCTCTGTGCATTGTCGTTGTCGCCGCCGTGGTTGGCGTCTTCCAATATGAGTATGGTCAACACACGCGATTGGGGTCAGATAAGTTAATCTACTCAGTGTCACCACTCTTCTTGTTGTCGCTCGCCAACCAAGCAACCGTCACGCACCGATATGACGAACTGTCCGTCCTTCCGTCGTCAATTTTGTTCGATGTTCCTTTCCTGCTGCCGCCATCATCATTGGTCGTCGGTGTCCCTACAGTATTAGATAATACATTTGCATTTTTTGTCGATTTTCCACAACAAATTACCAATTTTCAAAAAGCATCAGTATTGTAATAATCCAAAGAAAGCGAGAGAGGAGAGATTCTCTCATTGTTACATAGGTCCTTTAGTACAGTTCAAAAGCAATAACGGATTGACTAAAGTAAATTTGTTGACCAATTTTAGTAATTGACATAGCTAAAAAAATTGAAGAAGTAGCTTCACTGTGTCTGCATATAGTTTTTGTGTAGAGATTTCATATTTTAAGTATATTGTCAATAAGTAAGGTAAGCATAGCATAGCATAGCATAGACTGACTGTACATGTCAATGGTTGCTACTCCGTGATTGATCGGAACTGGTAAGAATTGCACTACGATCCAAATGAATAAGGGATGGGAGTTTCCGCTTACTCTCTAAGTGCAATTTTAGCAGATCTAATATTATTGATCAATAACGGCGCCGGCCAAGTCCTTACAGTCAGTTGGGATGGGGAAGGAATGTTAGGGTGTAATGATTGTTGCTTCTAGAGACCGAGAATACCTCTGCATCTCCACAATCACCACGGGAAGGGTGTTTATTAGTGAGGGAGGAAAAGATCTGGGAGTCACCTCTGGTCGGTGATGCGATCCATGGACAAGGGGGAAATATACGACTTATATTTAAAGCTAGTTTTGTATTTTTGTCTCGAGAAGTTTTTGGTAGAAGCTTTAAAAAATAGGTCAACATCTATAATGTCGAACAATTCAAAAGATGTTTTTATTAATGTCGAAAACTGAAAATTACATGTATATATTTTAAATTATATGAAACAGGAATAATGCCGACACTTGTAGTGACGAACCATACATAGTTTGTTTGAAAATGACATATGAGTATTACTGTGCATTTTGTCTCGATATGGTAGAAGTTTTAAAAAATACGTCAACATTCACAATGTCGAACAATTCAAAAGATAATTTTTAATAATGTCAAAAAGAGAAAAATATATGTATATTGAAATTGTATAAGAAAATAGCATAATGCCGACACTTATAGTGACGAACCATACAAAGTTTGTTTTAATATTACATAAAAGTTACGCTTTCAAGAAAAAATGTGTTATCATAAGCATGAAACGAACTCACCAGTTGGTAATCCATTCTCGACTGAACACAAAACTGACACTGACAGCAAAACTTCTTGGCGTTCCTAAAACAAACCGTCTTGCTTGGGCCTTCCCAAATACCTACCCAGCAAGACGCTCCAGAAAAGGGAAAAAAAAATTCTCCGGAGACGAAAACACGCGCGAAACCGTGAGCAAAATCTATCGGACGACGCAAAACCGAACTGTCCTGCTTGGGCTTCACGAAGCACTACCCAGCAAGACGCTCCAAACAGGAAAAAAAAATCTCCGGCGACGAAAACGCGCGAAATTGTGAGCAAAATCTAACGGACGACGCAAAACCTATATTGTCAATAAGTAAGGTAAATCATAAAAACATTTTTCGTCAAAAAAATCAAAATATCACTTTAGTCAAATTGTTACTATCTTTGAATTCGTGAATAGAAAAAAATACTCAAAAATATATGTTGAAACTTAAGTTATGTCTGACGTGCGGTGAAAATTTCTTTCAAATTGATCCATAAATAACTGAGAACTCAAAAATTAACTATTTTGTATGTGAAATCGAAAACGTTGCAAATTTTTGTCCAATACTGTATGAGCAAGTTACTCGGCAGCGCTTTTACGATGAATGTGCGCGCATGATATTTAGTCGGGTGTCCACCAGTGCGCTTGGTTTTTGTACTAAACAATGTTTTGTTCGGCACGTTGCCGTTCGTTTCGACCATTTGTTATCTCTGTACGTGTGCGAACTCCCGAAGTCTAGCGTGCGAAGGACGGATGGGGATGGGTTCGACGAGTAGAGAGAGTTATTTGTGGTTTATTTATATTTATGTTCTGGTTCACTGTAAAATGGAAGTTGGAACGAACAGTGGTCAGGTTGTCCATGGGCTGGTAGGGGTGGAAATATTTTTATTTTTTCGACGTGAAAAGTTGATGAATTCCGATTGAAGTCGAAGTTGTATCCACAAAGCTTGGATGGTTTGCGATGCTCAAATTCCAGGTTTTATTGTGGTTTTATTGAAGTTTTCTACATCAAACACATGTCCCATTCCACCCTTAGTTCATATTCTTCGTTTAGTACCTTTTCGGCGAAATTAAAACAGCAAAACCAGTAGTATCAGAAATGACATTTACCGAGATTTAATTGCTTGGAAAAAGGATGACAACAGATTTTGCAGAACTTCGGTTGTTCCAATTTCGTTGAAATGTTACCGAAATCGACCACCACATACAGTATTGGATATTACATTTGTAACTTTTTCGATTTTCCATACAATATGATCATTTTTTGTATGCTAGATCTCAGTGATTTATAAACCGATTTGGTTGAAATTTCCACTGCACACATATTTAACACATATTTTTGAGCAATTTTTCAAAACACGAATTCAAAAGCTTAAACGATTTGACTGTGAAATTTTGAATTTGTTCGATGTGAAGAACTCACACAATCAATCTGTTAATGGGTTTTTGAACTAACGAAAAAAAAAAAAATAAAAAAAAATGGTATTGGAACACAGTACAGTTGATTCTGCATATGTCGATATTGTATATGTTGAATTGCGATGTTTATAAAATAAGTGTGAAATTTGTTCTGTTTGTATCTCGATGGTCTCATCAATATCGAGAATTGTATTCTGCTACGGTCGCCATATCTTTCAGTATCATGGTCGCCAAGTTAAATTAGAATACAATAAGATTGTTCATATCACAGTCTACAATGGATGGTTTGATTATTCTGAGCATTTCGAGAAGAATTTTTATTCGCGACTAGTGGTCCCGGCAAACTTCGTCTTGCCATCAAGTAGGCTGTTGAAAAACGCTATGGATTGTCCCATACAGAATGACAGTTCCGATCACGCTCGTTTTTCGGACTTTCCCGATGAAAATCTTGGGATTTTTATACACACAAACACGTCGGAACACTTGACGAACAAAACGGAAAAATAATCATTCAAATCTGTTGACCCGTTCGGAAGCCATTTCGTGACATACAAACAACTTTCCATTTTTATTAATATAGATAGATGATCTGACACACTTTCGTTAACATTCCCCGACAGCTACCAATACATCTATGTTGCCAATTTATCGAGAAATATCAACATAAAATTTTCAATGGAACGTTGTACTCAAATCGTACAAGCTTCACCCGGTCAACTATTCTGCACAACTTATCTAGAGATTCACAGCACACCTGCTAATTTATTTACGACTGCTCCGCCGATCCTCATTTATGACTTCATATGTTTCGTTTTGGCATTGTTCCGGTACCACGAAGCATACCTATGCAAACAATTGCTGTTGCATTTCCGAACGCACACACACGCAAACCCAACACATTATGCATACATATGACGCACATCTGCACAATCATTGCGAGACAGCGACATCGACATTGTCGCTTTCATATCTTTCTACCTACTACACACAGTATTGGACAATACATTTGCAACTTTGAATATTTTTCATGCAACTTTGCTAGATCTCAGTGAATAGATGGAATTTTCATATCTCTACAGACATAGCTTGAATTTAAACATATATTTTTGACTTATATTTCTAATCACAGGTTCAAAAGTAATAACCGTTTGACTAAAGTATTTTTTTACGAAAAACGATTTATCTGAAAATATAAAATCTTCTCACAAAAACTGTCTTTGTCAAACTTATTTATCAAATTTAACCGTACAACATTGTTGAAGGTATAATGAAACCATCCCTTAAATTTTGTGATTTATGCCAATTTTACTTTTGATCTCGCGATTGAAAAAATCACTCATTGATATATGTTGAAATTCAGGTAACTGTTATAATTGTGGAAATTATATTCGAATCGGTCCATAAATAACTCAGGTCTAGCCCCGCAAAGACCATTTCGCATAAAAATCTAAACAATTGCTAGAATATTATCCAATACTGTAAATGTGCTCCATCGATTGCTGTTGGCTTAGCACTGCTCGGTATCCACAGGATATTCTGGTTGGAACTGACAGGGTCTTCCTCTGGTCCATTCCAGCTTGCCCCTTCCGTTCCGTTCGGCACATATTATATAATTAATTTCTGTCTCTGTCATTTCCCATGGCAGCAGTGCTTACGGTTTTACGATAGCACCATCAGCTCCACACCATCCATTCTCTGTCGGTTAGAACATCTGTCTCTGCAAGGCAGCTTCCATCCTCACTGAGTTTTGCCAGGCGAACCTCTCCGTACCCATAATCATCCATAATATATGAATTGCTTATTTTAATTTGTATACTCTCGATGTTTTGTGGATCCTCGTATGCACAAATACAGAGCTCCCCTCAATCTCGCCTCCTAGTGCCTTCCATTTTCTTAATGCCAATCAAAGTCTGCGCTCGTTTTATACGAGCACCCTCTTTCTTCTTATAGGGGTCCCCTAATGGACAATCAAAAAACGTGCAGGAATCCTCATTCCGGGGAAAAAATGGGGCTCATCCCCTGAATTCCATCCTCATCTTCAAATTGACGATAAGAGATGCAGTAAAATGAGGAGGTATGTACAGTATGAGAAATTCTTCCAGCAGTCTGTCAGGGGATATGGACCCCGAACTCTGAATTTTGTCACACAGGACTTCGTGTTGAAACCCTTTCCCCTACCTAATACGGCGCAAAAAAGTGCGGTTTTGATCCCTATTGTTGGATTCTTACCATCCATGCTTCCAGGGGTGGTAGCCACTAAGCGTCTGTCAAACAGGGTCCATAAGCTCTTAATTAAGAATCCTCAGATAATAGAGATTTTTTGGTGATTGTATTTTTCATTTTCTTCAAACATTCCATCAGCCTAAAATTCAGATACTTGTTCAAAGTATTTCGGAGATCTCTTCGGATGTTGATCCAGTGATTCTTTCACGGTTTTTTTTTTCTAGAATTTGAATCAGGATAACATTCAATATTTATCTAGTATATCGGCAGATATTTGTTCAGATGTTCGTTCAGAAATCCCTCTAAAGAATCTTCCAGAAATTTCTAAACGAAATGTTAAACCCCCAGTGGATGGAATCCTAATATATACTTCAAATTTTATGTTGAACGCTTATTCTATCAGGAGTCTCTTAACAGAATCGTTCAGATGGTTCACGAAGAAGTCATAAAAGATGTTATTTAGAATTTTATCAGGATAATCAATTTAAATTCTTTAGGAAACTTCCAAGGAAATTTTTCTGAATTTTTGAGAGTCTGATATGTGGTTTGGGAGGTTTTTCCTAAAAAAAATCTTAAGGTTTTAATGAGACTCCTGATGAAATACATGGTAAACATTCAAATACAGGAAAATAAATTCTACAAAGATACTTAGAAGAACCTCAGGACCTTTGAGAAAGTTAGTAGGTTGTAGCTAGAAATCCTTTATAAGAGAGATTCGCGGAAGCTGACGTTTCTGTCAAAGTGTGAGCCAATCGAGCAGCGAGAGCTGTCAAAGTGTGAGCCAAACGAACATGCGTTATGTTTGTTTTGAAATTTTCTTGAGGAGTGATGTAATCCGCTTGAAATTATTTCGGTAAAAGTAATTTTGCATGAAGCAAAAAAATGAAATGTTTTACTTTTTTGAATTTTTGTCAATGCGATTTTTAGTTTTTGATTTTTTCGGCTGTTTATTAGTTTTGATATGTAGCTCAAAGATCTATAACGAAACAAAATACACTTGCAGCAATGAGGAAGTCATGCCCGTGTTACAATATTATTCTCGACGCCGAGCAAAATCAGCACTGCTGGTCTGTTGCCAAATCATTCCATTTTACTTCCGCTTATCTCTCTATAAAGGATCACTAGTTGTAGCATTTCTAGCATAGTATAGACCTGAGGGGTGCGGTCTCGAACGTTTTGGTCATTCAATTTGAACACAATTTTTCCTACCAGTGCTAACCGTTGTTTGTTAGGTTGTCTCGCAGAAAACCATTTTCAAGATGCACACTTAAAATATTTCACACAAAGCTTCTGCAATTTGATGCAGGTAAGGCGGCATCCACAAATTACGTAACGCTCGAAGGAGGGGAGGGGGTAGGCTCGAGCGTTACGACTCATGCACATTTTTTAAAAATTTCCATACAAAAAGCGTTACGGATGGGGGGAGGGGCTCGAAAATTTTCAATTTAGGCGTTACGTAATAAAAGAATGCCGCCTAATAAGTCCAATTAATTAGCTGAATCCGATAGTTTCTGACGGTATGTTAGTTAAAAATATAATTTACAAAAGTTCTGAAAAACTTGCGCAACAAAAAGACCAAGTAAATGTTTTTTAACAGTTGATAGTTTTTTTTGTCACATAAAATGCATACCAGATTTTTAGCGTGACGAAGTAGTGGCTACACATTCCTAGGCATACTCGGATCATTTTGATGAAAATTTTAGCTTGAGAGTAGCCTGGCTGCTTGTTGATATCCAGTTCGCACCCCCTAGGTATAGACTGACTGTACATGCCAATGGTTGCTATTCCGTGATTGATCGGAACTGATAAGAATTTCACTTCAATCCAAATGAATACGGGATGGGACGAATAATCTCGAAGAACACATTTTAGTAGTTCTCATATTATTGATGTATAAAGACACTGGCCAAGCCCTTACAGTCAGTTGGGATGGGTAAGGAATGTTAATGTGCAGTGATTGTTGCTGCTAGAGACCGAGAATACCTCTGCATCTCCACGATCATCACGGGAAGAGTGTTGATCAATGAAGGAGGAAAAAGATCTTATAGTGATGCGATCCATGGATTGGGAGGAAAAGTACGACTCTTACTTAATACTAGGTGATGTATTTGTCATGATCTTCCCCAAACATTTCATCAGAATAAAATCCAAATAATTATTCACATTTACTATCAGGTATTACTCCGAGGAGTTTTTAATTCTTCCAGATATTTCATCAGGATCTCATCGAAAAATTCTCCCAGAAACTTTCCCAAGAAATGTTCGGACGTAGCGGAATTTGTCCTAGTATTTCTTCTGCAATGTTCGGTGAGCACTCATTCAAGAGTTCCACCAGAAGTTTTTCTAAGGATGTCTTCAGAAACTATACAGAGATTCTTCCGGTGATTTCGTAGAAATTCATTTAAGATATTCGTTTAGAATTTCCTTAAATAATTACTCCAAATGTTTTACCAGCAATCTCTCAATAGAATCGTTCAGAAGTGTACCAAAGAAGTCCTCAAATAATTGATGAATGAATTGAATATTTTTTGTGATAAAAATTGAAGCTGCCGTTAGAGGAGTTAATATTGGCATTCACCCAAAGATTCCTTCCGGTCTTCGACGATTTCTTTGGAATATATCCTTTACGAATTCAACCGAAAGGAATCCGCAAGGTTTGATTCAAAATTTATCCCAGAAATTTCTCAAGGAAATCTTCAGTTGTATAGAAATTTATCTACGCTATTTCCAGAGATTTCCTTCCAAATTGTTATTCAGAGATTTTTCAAGGATTCTACTATCCTCCTAAGAACCCCTTCAAAAGATTCTTCCGAAATGTTTCTATAGTTTTTTTTATGGTATACTTGTTCATATGGAGTTCGTACAGTGCATTTTTTACGTTTTTTTGTGATTGCCTTTAAAGCTATCATTGAGAAATTCTTGAAGATTTTGATCATGAATTTATCTAAGATAATCAGAAACTACTATAGGGCTCTTGAAATTCTTTCAGAAATTTTTCAAAGAAGTCCTCTAGGATTTTATCCAGAAATTCTTCTTGAAATAGCTTCTGGCATTGTCTAGGAAACTTCCCCGAAATATATTCAGAAATTATTGGGAGCAGGGACGAAAAATATCATGCTCACTATACTAGATCCACCATCAAAGTAATCGCACCACCACCAATATGATAGTCCGAATGCAGATGACACAAAAGTAGATGAAGAAGAAAAACAGCAATGTCCGTTTGTCGTTGGGGCTTTTGATCTTCCCTAGCAGAATGTCAGATTCAAATAACTGAGGATCAATGAAATTCATGTAATTAAAAAATATGCTGTGATACGAGAAATGAACGATCCAATGCACTGAATCGATAATATTGACGTCGCTTTGTGCGAAAATACAATTTCCCTGAGCAAAATGCAAGGAAAGTAAAGCTGGCTCCAATAAACTTCATCATTTTGTTTGCGAGTTTCACAGCCGATTGAGAATCAGCAGGTTAAAAGGAAACTGGTAATCTTATGGCATGCGTTTTGCCGTTCTTTGTTGTGGTGTAAAATCAACGATAATTAGACCCAGAGTGTAGTGATATAGGTGTGGGTAGATTGATAATTTCATCCCTGATTGGGAGAATAACTGAAATAAAAAACTTTTGGGAGTATTTCAAATGGAAAACCTTAAATAATCTCTAATAATGTTGATTATAAGTATCTGACGAACTCTGGTGGACTAAGGAACTTATGGAACCATAGAGTATGTACCTAAAAATAGTGGAAAATCCATGGAAAAGTGTTTGGAGCAATTGCCAGAACGAGTCATTGAAGTGATAACTATCTCTGGAAAAATTCTTCAAGAATTTCTCGATAGTTTCCTTGTGTAATCCAAGAATTGCAGACAATGCTGAACTTAAATTAATCACGGGTTTTCCACTGCACAGATACGTCACAATGTGACCGCCAGAAATCCATAAATTTCTAAAAGATATTCAAGTCTAACAACTGGAACAATCAGTAGAAGAAATATTGGAAGAAAAGCTGAAAGAAAATTCTAGGAAAATTTGAGAAATAGTGAAAATTACTGAGGGTATCTGTTTAATTTCTGAAGGATTTCCCAAAGCAAATTTTGAATGAATTTATTTAGCCCCCCTTATGAAACGACTGGAGCAGTTTTAGGACAAATACCCTGAAGAATTTCTGGATGAATCTTTAGGGTAATTTCTGGACGGAACTCTGGATACGTCTATGAATATATCCCGCAGCGAAGTACTGGCAATCAAAACGTGATGTTGACTTGATTGGAATAAGAGATAAAAAATCTGAAGATAATATCAACATTTTGTTCCTAGTACTTATGGATTACATCAAAATTTATAAATGAATAGCAACGCAATGAATAGCACGCAGCTTTTTGTCAGATCTTACAAAAGCTAAATATGATATTCCAATGTTGTTCTAGGAGTATCAAGATCTATCACGATCTATTAGGTTTAGCTATCCATGTCAAAATTTGCTATTACTTAGCTTTTTTCGCCTGCTCGGGATTTCCGAAAAAAAATATTTGGACAATTTCTGAAGTTTTCCCAAAACTATATGTGAAGGAATTCATGTCTGAAAAGGATCTCTGGAATCCAAAGACACAAAGTGACTTTAGAGACCATTTTGTTTAAATAGGAAAAATAATGACTGTCTCTAGAAAAGACCTGCTACCAGCCCTGTTGCTTCTGAAAGCCAATGAGCATCTTCGGCGAAGCGGGAAGCAATATGCAGTGCAGATACCCTTCAAGGGGAAGACCGGAGGTAACCCGAACTGAAGAGGGCTCCGGGGAGCCTGTTGAGGTTAAATATTTATCCATCCCCGGCCCAGGATAACTTTCGCAACAATCAAACATTGCATGCTCTGTGTATGATTTGGTATCTGTGCGAAAGGGACGGATGTCCGAGGGGAGCTTTTTGCACTGTCTCTTTCGGTTGGAAATGAATAGAGCCAAGCCAAAGGACACGTGTATTGGACGGTTCAGTCAGGAGCATTGCTAAATAGGACAAATGCTGGGATGCATAATTTACCATGGATGTTTCGGGGCGAGCATTGCTGGAGAATGTCAGTTGTCTCTTGCTTCGGATGGTTTTGTGGTGTTTATGACGTTTGCTACGACGAAACAATCTTTTCCATTAGTTGGAAGTTTTGATGGTGTGGGAAATGTTTCAAGCCTTCTGCCGTCTAAGTAGTGGCTTATGCTTCCCAAGCAGAAGGTCGTGGTTTCAACCACAGGCCCGTCCCTTTCTCATATTTGTAACATTCTTCCTAAAAGCTGTATTTCTCTATCCCCCTGAATCATCCTTCATAATGATATCGAAACATCATCAATTCCATCTATCGCCAACCAATCGATTAAGTTTTCAGCTTGAACGAATGTCTGTTCCCCACATTTGTGCTCTTAAAGATTCTGAAGATTGTTTTCGATTCATCTTTACTTTTAGAAAAAGCTTTCAATTCTCTTGATGCCTCCTTCTAGGCATAACAGGGTAACAGTTTTTGGTTTGAAGGTTTGGCAAGAAAATTTTAAGAAAATATTATGTTCAACATGGAACGATAGTGGATTGAGATCGTAACTTGTAACTTAAGTCTTTGATAATTACCCTTTTTGCTACGCTACATAGACTGTTTATCGCCAGTGACTAAATGATGTAAACTACGTTGAACTAAATTTTCCCGGTCTATGATTTCATTACACTACTGTCGTCGTCATCGCCAGTAGCAGTAATTATTACACTACCATTAAATTTTACTGCTCGAATCAATTGGGTGCAACTACTTTGCGACGATTCGAACTCGTCGATTGTTGGCCACACGGTTTGCGATAGTCAATCTGTAGTAGCGTAACTACTGTGCGTCAAACCACACAGCTACTGCACTGTATTAGACTATCAGACCTTGGACCACTATTAGTGTGGTGATGCTCTCGATGTTGACGTCGTCTTCATTTGATTCGACTGATGGCGGCCAATGACGACAATGATTATGATGATGATGATGGCGTTATAACGAGATGTGTACAACAACGTTGTTGTACGGACGCGAGTTTCTCTGAGGGATTGTTCATAAACCACGTGGATGAAGTTTTGGACAACTTATGCATATTTCCACTATCCCAGACTATGATCTGAAGTTTTTAGCAAATTTGTATACAGCCTGGCTTCAATAACGTTGTCTATGAAAGATCCCTAGCCTGAATCGAAGCGAATAGTTTAGATTGTATTTGTTCGAACGGATACACAGGCAATGGTCAGACACGAATGCCATGACAAATGGTAAAGTGTCTTAAATAAAACATAATAATAACAGGCAATGGTCGATCAGAATTTTATGTCAGTCAGTACCAATGCGGAATGGTTACTAGTAATACGACAAACGGAGGCATCCCATGAGGAACGGCGAATTGATGTTACTGCAGAGTGTTAATTTGGTGTATTAATTCATTGGAACTCATGGCAATCGTCAATAGTTCAAGCAAGCAGTAGGTAGCGACGATTAGTTTCAGTACTGTAGCAGTATACCAAAGGAATACACGGCTATAGTCCACAGTTCATTAGGAAGTCATACAATGAGTTGAAGTGTTACGAGCACAAAAAAATCTAGTTCGTTTATTCTCAGTTTTTCTTATAAAAAGAGCATAAACTAACTGAATACTACTTTGTGTAAACTTCCACTGACAACTATAGAGTGTCCCAGAAAGTATGGGCACGACTGTGATAACAAATATCACAATGTTTTTTCAAACATTTCAAATGCTGCTTGTGAAAATTTTGTTTGATAACATAACCTTTCAAATTAAAATTTTTGACATTAGAAAATCAATTCTTATCTAGCCAGTACAGATCCTACTTATGTGTTTTGTAGGAACTTAACTATTAATAAATGTTTTTTTTTTATCAAAATCCTTCGATGTGGTCAGTTCAAGTACATTGTATCCAAGATGATCCACAAGAATTTCTGTTTAAATTTTGTTTCGGCTTTGCTAGGAAACATTTCACAAAATAGTAAAATTAAAAAAAAACGCTAGTTTTTCTCTCCACTTTACAGGTATTTTCAATATAAATAAAAATTCATTTCATATTTACTTATGTCAAATATCAATACTTTTGGATAGGCAACAAAAAATACTGGATATTTACATGTTTTAGGGGATATACAAGGACTTGGTTTAGACCCATTTAAAAACGACCACAGCTGAAATCGATTTTTTGGTTTCTATTCATATTTCATAACTTTATAATTTACTATAAAATAAGTGATGATCTATTCATTTATCGTATCGGCAATGATCAATATTTTTTCAGATTTTTATTGTACGTACTTTACCACAACCTAGCACAAATTTTGAACAACAAAGTCGCTTAGAAATAACGCGATTTGTACAAAATTGATGAGAGGAGTTTCCAGCAATGTTACACCATTCAGAAACAAGTAGCGAAAAAACACACTCAAAATTCAAAATCTGCTCTTAATAAGTGCGAGTATTAAGTGTATGAAAATCCGATGTTTATCTGTAATAATCTCGAAATGGCAGTATGGTAAAGTCGTTCCCATACTTTCTGGGACACCCTATACTATGTTGACGTCTACGCGCGGTTGGAGTTAACTGTCAATACGTCAACCGAATTCGTCTCATGTTTGCCAGGTTTGCGACAGTACAGCTCTATAAAATAGCGAGCAATTCAAACAGTCGAGAAGATTTATGCATCCATGCAAATTGGATAAAGAGCCTCAACCGAAAGAGATGTTCATCTCTGGTGCCAGTAGCAGGATCAAGAGCACGAGACCCAACCAAGCGAGAATAGTATTTTAATTAATTTGTGTCATTTTCTTTGCTACAGTGCTCACGCGTGAATCTCGTTCTAATTTTTCGTTTCATGCTTTATGCTTGTGGAAGATATACAGAAGTAGAATTTGTTGGCAATTGTGAACTATTCTTTTAATGAGAACAATTGAACAGCATTTGAGATATATTCCTTATCTTTGATAAAAAAGAAGGCTGCTTGAACAACGACAAATACCCTGAAAGTAAAACATACGAGCTTCTCCAAATTATTTCTACAATTATCAGCTTACTTTTTTCATTGGAAGGGTCAGTGTACCAATAACCGCATAGCTCAAAAAACTAAAAATAAAGCCATTCATACTTTATATGAAAGCTTTATATCTTGGTTTTGTGCAGAGTTATATTTTACATTTACTATCGCTTGTGCCATTATAGGAACATATCTACCTATAGTACCACTATTTCTAATATCTGTTACTATAGTAGCACTAGCTTTACGGCGTAGCAAATTCGCATTTTTACAAAACTTTTTACATTTTTCCTTTAAATAGTGGATCAAATCCTTTAAAGAGTGGATTCAGACATCATGTATACGCGCTTCATATCAAGAGCTTGAGATCAGCTTGCCATGAGCGCGCAAAAATAATCGCGCGCTTGAGCACGTGCTATGGTGAGACACATTTTTTCAGATCTCGTGTAGCAATGTACTAGCTCAAACGATCACATCTGCACTGGCTCATGCGCCGTCTCATGAGAAAATCTCAATGTGACAGTGCATTTGAGCCTCACAGGCGAAGGTTTCAGAAGCAAGGAAAAGGGATTAAACCATGGATTAAACTGCCCGTAGGCAGTTTGAAAGGACTGACACGGTTCAACGCGGATGAGGTTTAGCATTCGAATTGAAAAACTTGTACTGGCCCCCGAAGAATCATAGGCATAGACCGGAGCCGTATGCTTCCGTGGGGCTATTGTACTAGGCAAACATAACTGCATAAAAGTACTCCTAGTAAGCGCATGTGACGAGCCTCACGAGATGTCTCATGAGACTCGCTGACTAAGATATATTTATACGATAAGATATACGTATCCGCATCTCGTGTCTCACATAATCTGTGAGCTGCGATATGAAACATCGCATGGCACACTAGCTCATTTGGGTATACATGAGAAACACGACACTCTGCAGTGGATTGATGTAATTCATGAATTATTTTGTTTAACAAAAATAGTTAGTTGTCCTGCTATAGGAACAATAGGTTAACTATAGGTGCAAGAGAGCTTACATTTTAAGCAAAACTTTTTTTTTAACAATATGGAGGTGTGCATCAGTGGTACTTAGATAAGATCCTGACCTCCATGTTAAAAAATATTTTGCAACGATTTATAGCAAAAACGGCCGCCAAAAGCCACTAGTGCGGCTATAGGGGACTGTCTACTAAGGGAACACCGACTCTAATGAGATTTTAAACCTTTAGATATCATGCAGTTTTTCGTTCTACAAACTGGTCAACTGATAAACTTAGCCCAACAGATGCATTTTGGACCATTATGGTCCTCCCGGAAGGGGACACCGGTGAATCCGGATCTACATCTACTACAGTGGTCACCAAACTGCGGCCCTCGAGAAGGTTTGGTGCGGCCCGCGAATGGATTTTGATTATTAATGTGATGCGGCCCGCATGTTATAATTTTTATTCATGCTGATGTTTAATCCTTTACTCTTGCAACTTTGCTCCTGGAAAGTCTGTCATTGAAATCATGTAAAATGTGTCTGCGTTCATCAATCTTCCTGGCATAGGAATATGGAATAATAGGAATTTGCTTTGACTCATTCGAAGGTTCAAAGTTTCTGAAAACCCCGATTTTTTAGAATTTTAAAAGGAAGGCTGAAAGCCTGCAATAAATCTTCAAATCTCTAAAAATATCTCTGCTGTACATATTTCAGTTTTTTGAACCAGTATCTTCGTCTTGCAGAGGTGTCCCCTGAAAGGTGATATTTTTACAAAGATTTTTTTTAGTTTGACTTCAAAAATGTCTCCTATTTCTGTAAAACTTTGAAGATTATGTTATTTGAAATATTTGAATATGGATTGCTTTTTGAATGGTTGAGGAGCCCAAATGCAAAGAGATGTACAATATTGGACAATACATTTGCAACTTTTTCGACCTTCCATAAAAAAATGGTCAACTTTTGTGGGATAAATCTCAGTTATTTATAGTCCGATATGTATAACATTTACACAGCATTTCTGAAATTGCTTAGGTGTAAACATTTTCAAAATATCAAAAATCAAGAGATTAAAAATAATATTAATCCAATGGAGTGAATTTGCGAAAATAATTTAAACGATTTATCTCGAAATATAAGAGACCTATGCATGTGTCTTCAACATAATTGTCAATTTCAATTAAATGTACAACTTTGATTGATACAAATTTGATTGAAGATACTATCAATATGTTCCATTTTTTTTTTGGTTTGTGTAAATTTTGAAATTTGTCGAAGAATTTACCGTTACTGTTTTTAACTCGTAAAAGTAAAAAATGTAACGAATACATAGTAAAATTCAAGTTATGTTAAAATTTAATAAAAATCGATCCTTTAAAAATATTAGATAAAACCTCTAGAGTAGACTATTTTGCATTATTAATCGAAAATTTGAAAACACATTGTCCACAATAGTGTAAGTGAAATGTTGATCGAATTTTAGTAAAGTGTAATAATAAAGCTAGGTTCCTAGCTTTTAAAAAGTATTTCAAGGAGAGAATTTCCGTCATGAATTATTTTATATTAGCTATCATAATAAATCGAAAACTTGGCATTGTTTCTCGTTTACTTATATCTTTGCTTTCAAACCCCTACTGCTTTGATCGTAAAGTTCCCAGAAATGTATAATCCGTTTGCATAGAAATAGTGATTTTTGCAATCCCATTGAAAGCTGCTAAAATTAATCCTCATAAATCTTGCGGCCCGCGACTTATTTTGAAATCGTTGAGATGGCCCTTGTAATCGGTTAGGCTGAGGACCACTGATCAGTCGTACATGGATCATTGTATGTTTTCTAAGCCGAACTATAGAAGCCGAACTATACCACAGCAAAGAAGATGTTTTTAATGCAGTTTATATCTTCAACATATATCAAAATGATAAAAAAAAAATCATCCTGGCTTACAATTACCTGTCTGGTCCTGTGCGGCTATGAATACAGATCTTTTAGAAGTGCTTATATAAATGGCTATATATTGATCATAAGTCATCTGAATACAGTTATCCAAAAAGCATTCGGCACCTGTCGAATATCTTCTTTTGGAAGAGCACGAGTCAATAGGAAGCACCGTAATCCGGGTAACATTGATCAGCGGGGTAACTTTGATCGCAATGACCCTCCTTGTAAAAAGTTCGAATCAACATTTATCGATGAAATATTTTCAATGCATGAATGGTGATTCTCCCCCTTCTATTCATGAGCTAATAAACGTTGAGGTTTTTGCGAAAATTGAGTTGTGCTAATGAGTAAATTTTTCAACTTTTGGAAACATTAATTTTCATGATCATGGATGACACGATTAAAGAAACATGTCTCACATGAGTTCTGAAAACGATATGAGCAAAAGAAATGCGATTGTTACTGAAAATGACATCTCCGAAAACGATTCCGTTGTCAAAACTTTTATGAATATGTTTAGTTATGCATAATTCACAAATTACTATAAAGACTGCAGAATTTCCTTAGGAAATTGCCTACCTTTAGGCGTATTCCACAATTCAAGATGTTTTTAATTTTGAAATAACTCAAGAAGTAATTGACTTGTAAGAGTTTGGCCTTCATATTCGGCTTCAGGGACCATGATTTTAGTAAGTAATGATATTTTTAATATTACCAAACGTCATTGTCATAAGTGATCAATGTTACCCCATATCAGCTAAATTAAAAAATCATTTAAAACATTTTTTTAAACATACTTCAAAGTTTCGGAAAACAAAATACGGTATATATACACGGGCAATGAGTGTCAGTACTTGTTTTTAAAATATAAAACTTGCAAGAATCACTAGTTGCGATAAACCCTCAGATATATTGAAGAGAATCTACGATTCTGGAAGATATTATGGAAGGCAATTTTGAGGTTCTGGCTGAAATCCCTGATTTCAATGAAAATTCACCGGGGATTTCGGTTAGGTTTGCTGGAACTCTGGTTGACATTTTATGATTCTGTTGGTGGGAGTTCATATATCCTGAAAGGAATTCTGAGATTTCGTTGTGTGGGGATTCCCAGATGTTGGAAGGATTGTGGGAGGATTTCTGCAAATCATGTAGGAATTGACAGGGCCACCAATAAGTTTTATTTAATTGCGTTAAAATGGAGGGATATGGAGCATGCGTTACAAAACAACTTGATATTTATTTCAAGTTGCCTAGACCTTGATTTTGACAAAGAACAACCACATCTGTCAAGGATCTTGCATTTTGAATCATCCTAGGAATGCTTTAGAGATTACTACAAGTATCCTTCAAGAATGATCCAAGCAATCCACCAAAAGCCTAACAAGGAAATATAACGCACTTCAGGGAAATTACCGGGCAACTGTTGAAAAGAGAGAAATATGCCAAAAGAATTCTATAAATTATTTCGTTAGAAAAATGAGAGTCTGAACGAGTTTTTCAAACTCCAGATATCTAGCAAGTATCTTGCCGAAACATAGTATCTTGTGTAGAATGCGTTAAAGTCTCGAAAAAAAAACCGGCCAAGAAGCCCATCAAGATTTTTTATTTAAATACACATCTATTTTGTATGATTTTTATATATAACAACTATACTTACAAAATGGGACATTGGGATATTGATTATTACCTGCAATGAGATAGGAAAATAATATAATTAGTATGGATTTTTGAATATTCAAATTTTACTATGAAACGCTATTTTATTCAACATGTTAAATACAGAGAACAATCAATAGAAGACAAGCTTTCGTTACTTGTCGTTACAATGAGCGAAGGAAGACTTCTGGTTACCGTTACGTGACAAAGCTACACTATTGAAAATATGAAAAGTCCACACCTAAGAAGAAAATGCGTTTGCCAGACGAGTAGAGGAGATATTTATTTATGACAAAACCTTTTTTTATTCGTTTGTTTGTTAGTGAATTTTAATAATAAAAGGTTAACTTTCTTAGAGATACAACTGTTATGTTGATGTTTGAGGTTATGGCTGTCAGTCTTAATTAAAACTCGAAAACGGATTTTCGCTTACACCCGACGTTTCGGACACATGTATTGTGTCTTTTTCAAGGGATTAGCTATATTCCGTTTTTTTGTGGACAAACTATAAAACGGAACACAGCTAATGCCTTGAAAAAGGCACAATACATGTGTCCGAAACGTCGAATGTAAGCGAAAATACGTTTTTGAGTTTTATTTAAGACTGAAAGCCATAACCTCAAACATAAAAGGTTAAGGTTAGAAAGGATTTAGTTGTTAGACAGCAGTTGTTATTAAAAAGTCGAATATACCTCTGCATATTTACAGAAGCATTGGACAATAGTTTTAGTAGGTGATGGATGACTGGGAGACCACTTGTGGTAAATGGCTTTACGGCTCATACAAAAATTTTAATTTTTTTTTTTAAAAAGCGTTACAGAGGGGGGGATCTGGTCAAAAATTTCCAATTTTAGCGTTACGTAATAAATGGACGCTGCCTAATGTCACGAGAGTTATGTAATGGAACTTTCCTTGATTTTCCAGAGCATATAGAATCATCGCACCTGCAACGCAATATACAAATGCAAAAATGGTGAAATCGACTAAACAAGTTTTTTTTCAGTGAGAACGTGATGACAAGAAGAAAGAAGAATTATCGCTCATTAATACGAATGTCATATCCTTGATAACAAAACGTGTGTAGAGACAGAAGATTAATAAAAAAAAAAATTAGAAAGGGGCAGGCCTGGCTCTGAAACATAACCTCCTGATTCAGAAACTAAAATGATGGCCACGTACTAAAACCATTATCGGAATGATCGAAAACACTTCTTATCGGCTTCGTGAACAAGTTTAAAATTAACACTCGAATCCTTGTTACGCGGACAGCAGTTCTACAATTCCTTGAATCTTCCGCAATCTATTAAAAACACCAAATTATGGCACTAAATAATACAGCTTAACTTTTACTGCCAGAATGAATAACGGTGAAGTGAACGTCCTAACAATCTTACCATTTTTAAAAAACAAATGCACTGACAAATACAAGGCATATTCTACACATCAAACTCTGATTGATTGAAGTACCAAGTTTCAGAAGAACTGTAGAAAACTGTGTCAATCAGACAAATATAATTTCTCGAACAAAAGACGCGATTGCTTTAATCTAATTGATATACAGTTGTGTTCAGAATAATAGTAGTGAAAGTCGATTTTCATACAAAATGCTCAACTTTGGCATGCTGTAACTCTGTTTCCATATGAGCAATCGGCATGAAATTTTGGCAGTGAACTACAAATATGCTCAATTTCATTATCACAAAATTTGAAAATTTTCACACTACCGGGCAAAAAGTTAAGCACCAGGTGAAATCGCTCAAAATAATAGTAGTTTTTCTTTTGTAAATTTTTGTTCAGCAACAATTTAGTAAAAAATTGTATTGTCTATATATTTAAAGCTAGGGTGGAAATGGTTGAAACGATGTGTAAAGAAAAATTCGTAACCTCAAAATACAGCAGATATTAAAATTATTAAAACTACTATTATTTTGAGCGATTTCACCTAGTGCTTAACTTTTGAGCCGGCAGTGTGAAAATTTTCAAATTTTGTGATAATGAAATTGGCATATTTGTAGTTCACTGCCAAAATTTCATGCCGATTGCTCATATGGAAACAAAGTTACAGCATGCCAAAGTTGAGCATTTTGTATGAAAATCGGCTTTCACTACTATTATTCTGAACACAACTGTAGTTAAGAATATTACCTTAAATTACAAAACTTAATCAAGTTAGTACTAGCCACCTTCTGACTACACCTATAAAACCACGAACAAACAAGTAAAGCTTCCAGTACACCCCCGCCGACAAACTGACTTTAATCACCCACATTACTTCGCCATTATGACATTGATTGGAGGCCTGTTGCTTCATTCCGTACGTTTTTTTTTTTCTCTTCTCATCAACATGACTTTGATCGTTCAACCGAACAGAGCCAGCAGCAAAACAGGTAAGAAAATGATGAAGCAAGAAAGAGACCACATTTATCAATGCAGACGACAGTGATGGCTACCACCCACGCTAAGGATCACTCTCACAAAGGCTCGATAGATTCGTTGAACGATTTGTGTCTTGAAAAGTTTTTGAACTTTTGAATACGTGTATGATATTTTATTTTTAATATCAATTTTAAGGATTTATTTTCCTAGCAATGTTATGTGAATGTTGAAGAAGTAGCACAATGAGAGACATTCTAAATCAAATAAACTTTAATTATCTAATAAACTCAAACGCTGACAAATGTCAAGGACTGGAATACATTTGCAATTCTTCTTCTTCTCTTTTATCTGGCATTACGACCCAACTAAGACATGACCTGCTTCTCAGTTTCACGTTCTCATGAGAACTTCCACAGTCATTAACTGAAAGCATTCTTTGCCAAATAACCATTTCTGCATTCGAATATCGTGTGGCATGTACGATAATACTCTATGTCGTGGAAAGTCCAACCCAAAAAGATCCTCAACCGGTAGGATTCGAACCCACGACTCTCAGCTTGGTCTTGCTGAATAGCTGCGCGTTTACCGCAACGGCTATCTGGGCCCCCGCAAATTACAGTGAATTAATTTCCGAAAACACAAGCTACCAACTTCGCTGAAATGACACAGTCACACATTGGGGTTTCTTGGAATTGTCCTACTTTTAATTCTCTCACGTCGACTTGCTCGTCGGAAACTTCTTAACTGCTTGTGTCGGGTCTACTCGTGTCGCGGCTCTCACTCGGCGGGCGATGGAATTTGATGACGTAAAACTGAGATTTCTCCGCGTTTTTTTTTCTGCCGGAATCGCCTTTCACTGGAACCGGGTGTTTACCTTGCTCTAGCGCAGTCATAGCTTATATTTGTGTCTGGAAATTTGTGCCGGTCGTCATGATGATGGTAGTTTGCAAATGATTCATGGTTTTACCATTTTCGTTTAGCAGTCGACAATGATCTAAATAGCAATACTATCACCTCATAAAAACAAAAAATTGATACATTCGATTACCCAAGCTCATTTTTCTCTGAAATAGATCAGAAAATTCAAAGAGACTGTTTCTGCCGGAATAGTTTTTTGTCGTGATTATACATAAATATTGGATAAATAGTGGATTTTTTCCTTCCTTCTGAGGTATTGAGAAAAAAAATGCGTTAAAGATTCGGAAATTGCGATCACAATGAATTTATTTTATGAAAATTTGTCACCGTGGTGGCACAATTATGATTAACCTGTTACCAAAAAACACGTTTATGGTAAAGTGGTAATTAGTATTTATTTTTGATATTTTGAAACCAATTTTTGACAGAACTTCAGGATTGGTTACCTGGTTCCGAAGTTATTCCGGAATCAAGTGATGTGCATGGCTAAAAATAATATTGTCACTCCATCCAATGCTGGCCTCTCTGCCATAGGACACGAATACTTCCATCTGTTCGGGCTATTAAGCCTAGGTTTAAGCGCCATTGTACGCAATGTCTTTCGTATAGACAAAGTATTGCACAAAATAACAAGGAATCAAACTGTTTCAGATTATGATAGAAATGGTGGGATCAAATTTCCCGGTGAAACATATGACATTATTACTGAACGTCAAGTGAGATCAAGCTCACCTAAATGTCACCCTATTTAGAGATTCATCAAAATTATTATGAAGTCGGCCTTCCTTAGCCGAGTGGTAAGGGTCCGCAGCTACAAAGCAAAGCCATGCTGAAGGTGTCTGGGTTCGAATCCCGGTCGGTCCAGGATCTTTTCGTAATAGAAATTTCCTTGACTTCCCTGGGCATAGAGTATAATCGTACCTGCCTCACGACATACGAATGCGAAAATGGCTACTTTGGCAAAGAAAGCTCTCAGTTAATAACTGTGGAAGTGCTCATAGGAACACTAAGCTGAGAAGCAGGCTTTGTCCCAGTGAGGACGTTAATGCCAAGAAGAAGAAGAACATCAATGAACTTGTAAAACCTTTACATCACGGAAACGATTAGTAGGTATCAATTTGAAAAGCCATGTATTACCGTTGCCTTGGTCTCTGTTGAGTATTTAAATCATGAATTTAAACCCCAGACCTTTCATATACTTGTATCTATATCTTTTCTTGATCTGTTCATGAAATTTCCTAAAAAAAACTCATAAAAATGCTGCTAATTATGACACACTGAACTTATGTGCACCTTAACGAATGTCTAAATAAAAAATGACATTTGATGTGCTTTTGTCCTTGTTTTTCGTTCAGTGTAAGTGTTGTATATCAGCAATTCATGAAAGGATATTAGTTATTAGCTTTCGGTTTTCCGACATTTATAAAAATAGAACGCTGCCATTTTCTCCAAAACAGGTAATACATTGATCGTTGTCTTTGATGTTAATACTTATTTTCAGTTTCAAAAATAATCTGCCAAACATATTGAAAAAGTTTCGAATTATTCGTATCCAATAGCTTCTTTTCATGTTCGTGCTATTCGTTCACTAACCGATCGCAAACAAATTCAATGAAGCACATGATTACAACCACCAAAAAAATATCCTAAAAACACACCAAAAAGAAACCGAAGCTCAACCACAGAAGCACCAAGGCAGCCCCAGCAGCTTGAGAAAAATGCAAATATTGTTGTTTTCTTTGGATGAGAGTCGAAAAACAATTCCTCCTCGTCTGCACATGCCTTCCTTCGCGTTGGTATGGTCGTGTGTCGTCAATTGCCCATGTGTAACGGACCAAGTAACGAATGGTGACGGACCAATGGTGAGGCAAATCTAGAGTAAGTATTCAAACAGACTTATTTCTGAAAATTGATTAAACTTTGATTATCGATTATTATTGATCGTATTCCGCCGACAAAATTCTACATATTCCACTTAGAACCGACACGGTTTTCACTTTTTTAACGTTTTATTTCCGGATTTACAAAACGTCGTAAGTGAGATTGTCAAGCTAAGGGAGAAGCAAAGCGACGTAAGTACGAATCAAAACAAAACACTTCTTTTGTTGATTCTACACTGGTTAAAGAACGTCGTAATCAAATTTTTGTGTAATTAGAAATGGAATAATAGAACATCCACATGTTGGTACGCGAGCATGCAAAGTTTACTCAAAAAAATGTTAAAAAGAGCATTTACATGTACTCTAAAACCGTTTCAGAAGAAAAGTATTGATTCTTCTAAATTGTTTAAACCATATAAATGTTATATACACCCTTTTGAAAAAGTAATCGAGAAATGCCGATGCAGCTGATCTTTCCGTCCTCCAGCATGAACCACACCCTTCGTTACGTCTATCGGTCGTTCGGTTGTGCAAAATAGAAACAACCGAATAACAACAACAAAAAAAACAACAACTCACTGCAAATCTCGTCCGCTGAATGATTACTGACTGAGAGCGAGCGAGAGGGAGTGTGTGTGTGACAGAGAGGGAGAGCTCGAAATCGCAAGGGGCAATTTGAGTGAGTGACGCAAACTTGCACGCTGCAAATTGCTATGGCGAGTAGCGTATAGAGACACCAACGGTAACGAGGAGAAATGTGCCGCGATTTATGTAGCTTTGTTATTCGTATGGTGTTGCTTCTAGAAGTCTCATCAAGTATTGGAACAACGAACGAGCGACCGTTCCAACGAGTGCCGAAGCGATTGAAAGTTAACAGTAGTGAAGTCGGTAGATGCCAATAATCGGAAATGACTCGCTCAATCAAGGTCCAATCGGTAACGAATCTCGTGGAGTGGTTTTTATTCGTTTTACTTAAGGAGACACAGTTGCCAAATCTGTGCAGGTTGATCGATTACTGCGCACGAAACAGATATCGCAGTACTGACGCCTGCTATCTGTGAGGAAATTTATGATTCACGATGACCAATTTTGATCATTTCTTATTTACATAAATTTGTTAATGTTTGTTTATTTATTTGATGTGCTCAAGCTTCATATGATATAACAGAGCCGCAGTCATCGGACCTTTTCATAAAATTTAAATCTAAAGAAAATTTTCATGTACAATTCGACACTGTACTACTGGTACATAAGTCTAGATTAATCCTTCTTTGAATGCTTATAATCGTAGCCGATTTCCAGACTTCTCCATGTATGTTTTGCTTTGAAAATGAAGCAATAAATACGAAGAATCGTAGATTTTATACAGACAAGTTTTATAACACAAGCAACGACCTAACGTTGACAGAACACTGATGAGTCAAAAACAAGCATTGCAGAATTCGTTCTCAATTGAATTCGAAGCACGATCAAGCGAAGAAAAACATCGTATCGGTTCATGATAGGCAATGTTTCACGTGTTGTAACAAGCTTGATAAATAGCAGCAGCGAAGGAACGCCCCAAAGAAAGAGCGATATTAAAACTTATTTTTCTCGCTTATTTACCACTGTACGTAAGTGTTTTACTTTACTGGCATGATAAACAATCCCCAAAGATGATCAACAAGCTCTCATGATGTGTTGCGGATCATGATTGTTAGAGAGTAAGAGATACTCTCAATTTTCTCAGAATTCAACTCCTGGTCAAATATTAAACTGTATTAGAGTGATTGTCCTCTAAACGACATTTCATGTTCTCGGAGCTTCAGCTCCATTAACTATTCGTTCAGTGAAACTGAAAAAGCTTTTCCCGCATTTGCTCTGTGAAATACGATTCTCTTTGAGTTGTTAGTCGAAACGTACCTTGATCTGGGTTCTTTCGCATTGCTTGATTCCGGGTAAAGAGAAAGCGGGTTGACAATACTCTGGACTACTCAGTGCACTTCGGGTTTTCCACACGATATACAAATGCAAAAATGGTCAACTGACAATGAGAGCTTTTACTTCATAATTGTGGAAAAAGGAATCCTTGTAGGATTTCAACGATGTTTCAATTATTTTGGTTTTGGCTTACTTTCAGATAATCATTCTTGCATTCCTTCAGAAATTCTCACAGAATTTACTTCCAAAATTGCTTCACGATGTCTTTGATTATTAATTTGATAGATTTAATCAAACATTTTTAGTGTTTTTTCATGAATAACACAGCGTAACAAAAATGACCTTTTTGCGTGTCTCAAGGATCAAATTTTGTGTCTCTAGTAGATTTTGGGTCGCTGAATCTGATGCCGTTCTCAGAAATGTCCCTGCACGTCACAATTTTTAGCTACAGGTCGCCAAAGTTGTATAAACACTAGTTTAATTGATGTTTACATGAAATTTAAAATATGATTCATCAAACTTTTTTGTGATCTAATCCAGCAAGCATGCAAAATAAGACTTCAACTTTCATTTCAGATAAAATTTCATTGAAATTGAACGTTAAAATTTAGGTTAAATCGATTTTTTCAACATGCTTGCAATCTCCATACTAAACTCTCCGTTTCTCTTATATGGCAAAATACAATACTTTTCTAAAACACCAAAAAATAACTTTTAAACATCGATAGTATTATGAACTGTGCTAATAAGTATTGTTATACATATAAAGTTTGAAATTTGTAACAAATTAAGCAAATAAATTGCCTTACAAGTTGGCAAACTTGCATGCAAGTTGGCTAATATAGTCAAATTTTGCATTTTGAACAACCAATATCTTAAAAACTAGACGTGCTATGATATTTTTGAAAACGATAATGGATTCAACAACCCTTAATCGACTAAATAGCGGTATTTTGATGCTTGAGACAAAAACGTGTTCCGCAGTGTAATTTCTGGCATTAATTGACAATTGCTTTCAACAATTTATCAGAATAATGCATGTGTAACCTCCAAAAAATCTTTCAAAACGAATTTCCTTAAAATTCTTTCAAAAATTGTGTCAGAAATTTCTTTGGAAGGAAGATTCAGAGAAGTCCGCATGCTTATTTGTTTACATTAGTGACTAAAATGATCGTAATAGTGTCCAAAAAGTAACCCCAAAATAAATAAAAAAAATACCTAGAAACGAGAGCACGCTGTTTATAATTAATATACATACTTTGTGCAGTTTTGATTGTGGAAAACTGTAATGATTTAGAATATGTTTTAACAATTTTCTGCACAGAAGAACACCTCATGGTTTTAATGGCTCCTTAGACATCAAGTCACTCTATTCTATTGCAATAGATATAAAACATTATGCCAAGAAAAGTGTGCATAAAAACTGTGCACAATAGAGATCTCATTCCTTATCTTTCGATTAAAAGTTAGGCCTACGCTACAGTATTTAATGAAGATTAAAAAATCTTAGTTAGAAAAGAATGTCTGCAAATTCTTAATCCATTAACCCTTTCAATTCTACATTTTCATGAGAAAAAAATGTGGATTAACCTACTGGTGAAATTGTGTGTAATAATAACTGAGTGTACCTACATTTTATCTGCAATTTTTTTAACCCAAATTTTTATTTTCGATCTAATTATCATTTTTTTGCTATCTAAAATCGATCTAAGCATGTTATGGGCAATCAGCTATTTTTATCGGCAAATTATTTTTTTATTATTCTAATTTTTGTTTTTGTACATCCCTATCCTTTTTCATATTTTCTAGAAGCCTCTTCTAGTTACCGATTTTCAAAAATAATAAAAATTAGAGGTTTACGGTACTTTTGGAAACATGAAACTTGATTTTTTTCTGGAGTATATTTTATTTATCGTGTAGCTACGAAAAAAACAGGGTTGAAATTAATTCAATTCCACCAGGCTTTTTTTGTGATAGGGTGATTGTAGAAAAATATAAGATGTACACATTTTTGTATTACACGAAATTCGAGCTAGAAAAAATACACAAAATTTTAAAAGGTACCCTGTCTAAATTTGAATTTGGGTATTAGAAATGGCAAGCTAAGTTGTGACAATTTATTGAATTTTCTCAGATGACATAGAGGTGCGAAAGAGATTCCTGAGAAAAAAAAAAACTTTTTACGGACTTTTTAAACAGAAACCTGAAGCAGTTTGAGGGAAAGTTTTCAACGAAAATTGTGCATCAATCTTTGGTGGAATTCATAGAAAAATCATGGACTGAAATCTTTAAGTCGAGTTTTTATTAGAATTCAGAATTTAAAAATATGGAAAAATAAGAAAAGGAATTCTTGAAGAAATGTCTGAAATTTCTGAAAAACTTTCCAACGGAAATGCTGAACGAATTTTTAACTAGATACTCAGAGAAAACATAGACGTAACACTCTAATTATTTTCATCGAACAGCAGAATAGCGCCCAGTTCTAATATTTGGTAGTTGGCCGACGGGCCACTCGTGGCGCTCGCATCGCTTTTGTTCGAGTTTGACGTTTGCTCACTACCGCCACCTAGTTCGCGCTTGGCCAAATGAAGTATTTTTAGCATTGGGCGTAAAGGTTCACGTGACTATGCTTTAAATTGATGATTGTTCTAGCTGTTACGTCTGTTAATCTGTGGATAAAATGTGGACATAATTCATAATTCTTAGTAGTTACTGGCTAATTTCTTGAATGATTTCCATATCAAGTGCTGGATCTTGTGAAGCAGATTTGTTTAGATTCTTTCAGAAGGTAAGACGAAAAAATTTCTTCTGGTTTACTGTCGAAGAGTGCTAGCAATCCATTTAGGAGGTATGTCAAAATACGTGTAGGATTTTGACCAATCATTAATGTTTTCCATGCAAAATGGCCAAGTTTGGAAACTTGGATCTTGACTCCTAGAGCTCCGATTGACCTGAAATTTCTACCGCCACTAGGAAAGAACTTGAAATTTATGGTAAAATTATCTATTTTTCCTCGCTGGTCAGTGTAAGTGTGGGTTTCTTTGCCGTGAAGCTAGCAACTTTATTTATTGAAGTATATTATGATTACCACAGAGTATCGCTGCCTTTCCAGGAATTGCGTTACATTCTTCCAACTTTCCGGAAATCTGGAGGAATTCTAAGTTATTTATATATGAGCAAAAATTTCTAAAAGAGTCCATGAGAAAACACGCAGAGGAACCCTTGGAAAATTCCTGAAAGAAATCATGGAAAAATTCGTAAAAAAACTGTTGGAGATTTTTTTTAATTTAGAACATTTCTAGGTGGAATGTTCTTCGTAGGACTTGAAGATGATACTAATATATTTTTGAAGACATTTTTTATGGAGGGGTTTTCCCTATGAGATCTTCCAGAATTTCGATCAAATCAACTTGAATGATATATTTGCGATGTTCTTCAATCCATTTCATGGTTTCAATCTTTGTGGAAATTCCCGGACCATCAAGAAGACCTCGTGTTTAATGGATGTACCCTAGACCTACATCTTTTCCTGTTCTACAACTTCCTGTTTATTATTTTTCACATTTATGAAGTGAATACGGTATCTACAATTGCTGTTTTGCTATTGTTATTGTTTGCTCAACATAGTCTATAATACATCTGACAATTGCACCCAAAGCCCTCCCTCTGCCTAGTAATCAAACAATGTCGGCCCGACGTCGGAAAATCGCACAAATTGTGTATTGCAAACCGCAGCACAAATAGTTTCCAATAAAACGGAACCTATTGAATAGGGTTGCAACGCAAAAATCTGGCTCCAATCACAGAACGATATCGTTTCCAGTAATTGAGCATTAATTATTCACCACCACAAGTACTACCACTGCGCCTGAAAAGTGGCCCCCACAAAAATTCCAACATCAATGTTTGCCCAGAAATCCCACATTCCACTTGTAGCCCGGACCGGAGCTTCGGTATAAACAGCAAAAACAGCAGCATCAAGGGGCCCAGTGGAAAAGTTTTCCAATTGATCCTTCATTTACCGCATCACTCCATCAAATCAACTTCCGGCCCTCCTGATGCCGTTTCAGAGAGATGTAGGAAGCGTAAATCTTATCGGGGTCGGAATATTTATTCCCATTAGGGCGGTACGAATAACGAAAAAGTGTGACAATCCAATTTCCCATCATCTTCCTTATGATTATTATTATGAAAAAAAAGTTCTGTGCGAATTCCAGCATTTTCGGTGACCTGAAGACGATTTAGGTTTATAAGAAAATGACTATGAAGAAATTTTGGAAAATGATTTCAACATATTAGTATTTCAATATGATCACAAATTTATTATCTCAAAGTGAAAACTTGTCCTTCAAACCATAATAAACAAAGTTGCTGAAAAAAGTAATTAAATTTGAAGAAAGAAGAGAGAGATTTCAATCAATTTGTTTTCTATTTTAGTTCTATGTTCAAATATAATCAGCTAAAACTTATGTAAAAATTGAAAACAAAATAAGCTCAAAACACTTTGTTTCTTTAACAATCCCCTTCAGTGAAGCTTGAGTAATAAGTTTCAATAATGCAAACTAGCAACACCACGGATATGATTTCTACCAGTCTTAGAAGTATTGTTTCAAGTTTCTTCATGTAAATTCTCATATGAACCTTCAACGTCTTTGGGCACCCTTCAAATCCTTACTAAAACGGCTGAACATTTTACAGAGCACTATTTCCATCATAAGGATTGTAAGAAAGATGTGGGACATTAAATTTTAAAACTTTTTTGCTATTTGAACCACCCTAATCCCCACTCGATCCCACACCCACTCATTCACAAGCTGAACGAAGAAGATACGTCGAGATAAATAGGTTTACTTTTCCTGTTTTCTCGAATGCCACTTTTCGGTTGCTGGTCTCTTGGCTATTGACTACAATGTACCTGCGGTGATATTAATCGATACAGAGCAGGCCAAGGAAGCTTTTGCCACAGAAAAGTCGAAGCCCGAAGAGCAGCGTGAAGGGACCTGAAACTTTGTATATCTCTATCGTTGGGTCGTTTCTTATCGCAGTCTTTTGGATGGAGGAAGAAGCTTCGTTGTCGTTCACTAACTACCCCTTCGTCGAACGCGATAAAACTATACGGGAAAAGATGCGATATAAGAAGAAACTGTTTGCTTGGTGTACAGAGGGAAACAGTGGTTCCCAATTGATTGAATGAAGTAGCTTTAAAAATCCAACACAATTTTTCTATTTGAAAGGAACAACCTTTCTAAGGAATTTGCTCTAACAGAAAATAATATTTGAGAACCACTACACGAAAGGGATGTGGCAAGTAACGAAGTTCCGAGACCGAGATAAAACTGCTTTACATACCGTATAGTAAACTCGGTGGGCTCGGCTTTGGTTCAGTCTGTCTGTCTGCTCTGCTAAGCCGAATCACTCGATTGGAGGAGTAAAGTTCGTGTATTCATCTGTCGGAGAACCCAGGAATGAAAGGAAACGGGGTGGCTCGTCCTTTTTGCGGAATTAATACTGTGTTCAGCAATGAATAAATTAGCATTCGAAATTGATGCGTCGTTCCGCTTCCGATGTATTGAATAACGATGTGAAATGGCAGACCGACCCCCGGTCCTGGTCCCGGTGCAAGGTTGTGGCAAAGGGGCCTGTCGGAGCTGTCGCCTCTCGTTTGTTTCCGGTAGAGCTTTGTCCGGTGTGTGTGTGTGTGTGTGTGTGTGTGGGATAAGTGGGTTGATTTTTATTTTTTGTATTCGAGTTAGGGGTCGTGTTTTATCTACATTCGGTCGACAAGGTTGAAAAAAAAACAGGACGATGGTTAAATGGACGGGTTTTTGGTATGATTATTCACACATTGATAATGGAACAATCAATTGATTACTTGTGTAGAACATTTTAGAAGTCTTCTTTATGCTATGTTTCTGCGTACATAGAGAGAAGCTGTAAATATCAGACATAACTACAGAATCAATTTCAGAAACAATTCAGGAGGACATTTCAAACGAAGTTTATCATACAAATAATGAGTTTCAAGCAGTAAGTTCTGAAAGAATTGAAAAATACTTCCATAGAAAGAGTTCAATACAGTCACTGGAAAAATTAATCCCAGGATGTACTGATAGAAGAAACTATTGCATTACGGAAGGAGATGTCCTTGAAGATTGTATAACGAATCTCTAAAATAATCTGAATTAATATCCTGTGCAAATAATGTTCATGGTGGTTTAAATTATCGAGTTCTCAATATAAAAATTGTCTCATTTATAGTTTTCACTGGAAAAAGATTTTCAAAGTCGAATTAAAATGATATGACCATTTTTTATTTCTTTGGTGAAAAAAGCTTTTTTTTTTCAAAAAAATTTCTTGTCTTCAATGAAATTTTTAGCGTGTCATTTTTCAAACAAAACAAGTGAATATCACAATTACTTCAGAGTTATCGACTTTGAGTTTTGAAAATCTTTTTTTAGTGCAAGCCACAAATGACATTTTCCAGTAATTTTATTCAAAAATTTAGACAATTACTTCAAAGTGATCCAGCACTTTTCTGTAAGAGTTGAAATTTTTCGATTACATTGTTTTCAAAAAAAAAAATCGGTATAAAAGGTTTGGCCCTTTTCAAATGATAGTTCAGAAAAATTTTGGAAGGTCAAGGTCTACACATCCAGAAAATTTTATTGAAATCAGAGAGGGTGCTGCCAGCTCGGAATACGATTTAGTGTGAAATGTGTGAGTGTGAGTCTATATCACAACGAACCGTTGGTTGTGAGACGAATCAAAAATTATTGTGACTGATATAAAAATGGGTACAACTGATATAGGCGACGGAAAGCGATAATTTTTTTGCATTTTTTCCAATCAAAATCTTATTTCACAACGCAAAAGCCGTCTTGGAAAAGAACTGATTAGCATTGGTTTGTATCGGCATCATTCATTGCAAAATTTGGAAAATAACAGGCTCTCACTGATCAAAGCTTAATACGACGGGAATTAGAACAACACTTTACGTAGACTTACGGGCAAATAGGGACAAGTTGGTAAACATCTAGAAAAATAACAAAATATTTTTTAAAACCCTATAAAATTGAACAATAAACGCTAATCCATATTTTGACAAATAGTTAAACTTATGTAACACCGATTGTGTAAATTTAATTCAGCAAGAGCTCTAGCTATCTTTACAGCAAAGAATCTTTGAATCTATGATCGCTGACAATTACACAAAATGATAGTCATTCACCTACGGATGGGACAAACTTCTCTATCATACCATGCCATTATGTAAGCGACACCAGAAATGCAACAAAGACCAAATTGATTTTGGAATCAATTACCGCCATGCTCAACAACACAAAGATCTTTCAACGGTATTTACCCCATATCCCTCCCCAAAATTTTCCACCTGTCTTCACCACCAATGATGATGCTCTGCCTCCTTTTTGTATTAATTAAATTTCTCCCTTTAATCGACTACATGCCGATAAGGGTATTTCGTTGCACAACAGCAACAGCAACAGCACTGTGCTACCTTATGCTTAGCCGTACCCAGTTCCCTCCGAAATGACTCCCCCAAACCCGGCACTGGAAAAGCTCATTTAAATACAGAACGACCACCGACGACAACCGGGACTACGATGAAAGCTACGACCTAACCTCTCTACGAGGACTTTGCCATGCGACTTGGGACGCCGGAAAGCAGTTCATACACAGGCAAAAATAAATTAAATTCGACCGACGTACCAAAAACTTGACGTAGTTGCAATCGATCACATTTTTTTTTATTGTCCGTTTGATACGTAAACAGAGCCAGTCGATAAGTATGGCAAGGAATCCTATTCTACCAGCAATCCAAAACTTGAAAATTCCAAATTGAACACTCTTTCCTTGAAGTGGTGAGATGACCTTGAGGCAACGGTCATGGCTCTCACTCTCCAGACCAGAGTTCGGATCTCACACAAATTTTTACTTTTTTTTGTTTTTTTCAGGCGTTGCAGAATTCGCTCTCATTTGAGAATGAAGCACGATCAAAGCAAGCAAAGAAAAACATCCCATCTGTTGCGGTCCACGATCGTCATTGTATCGCAAGGTGTAACAAGTCTGATAAATGGAAGCAGCGAGCGAGAGCCCCAACGAGAGAGCGATGATAAAATCCATTTTTCTCGCTTGTTTACCGTTGGGGATAGGTGTTTTTTTTACTGGCACGATAAACAATCCACGAACTTCGAATAACAACAGTGTCCCCCAGGCTTGGAGTATGTTTTGAGGGGTTTTATCATGCACTACTATCCCCCCAATCTGATCAAACTTGTAGCAGTATACGATAAACAGTCTCTCATAATGTGCAGCATGTTATGATAGTTACAGAGAGTGATACGTGAGAGATTCTCTCAATTTTCTCAGGATTCAATCCCTGTTGCTAGATCGTTTGTCGTTTAAAAAATGTGAATGTTCGCCTTAATAGCGACGAGACTGATGTACAAATAAAATTACGTAATATCACAACTTATTTTTTGCTGTGTGCCTAAACATAGCCGAACTACACAAACACGCACCATAACCGGCCAGGGAGAATCGAATTTTCCCAGAAGCAGAGAGATAGGAAGTATTTCGCTTGATTCAGCAAAATGGATTAACCTCTATAGCATCGAACCGAAACCGGAGAAGACTCCGAACCTTTCGCAACCGCAGGGCTGATAGCGAAAAGTGGTGACTAAAATTGAGAAAATAGTGATCAAATAGTGACAAAGATTCTCAAAAAGATGACTAAAAGTAACTTAAATATAAAAACCCTACTGTTTAATTTTGATTCAACCACGCTATGAAATAGAGACTTCAAAGTGATTGATTTAAAAAAAAGTGATAAAAAATCCCTAAAAGTGATCAGCCCTGCAACCCGACGGGGTTGGCATCGAGTAGCAGCAAAGGCTACCGGAAGCATCAGGGAGGTGGAGCTGCTGTGGGAGCTTCCAGCGAGGAGCGGAGGGTTTGACGTATTCAAGGAGGAAACCGGAAAAAGAAAATCGCAAAGGGAATGTCGAAATCCTTAGTGGAAAACAAGTCAACTGTGAGGGAAATTGAATTTTAAATATTGCTAGCCGTCCCATCCGCAAGGCTGCAGGCTGTTGCTCTCTCCCGCATTTGGCGTATAGTTCAACTCGCGTACAAAGTGACTGTGTGGATTTAGCTTTTCCGATGGGCTGTGAGAGTGGGGAAGGTTAGAAGTCCTTCTTTGGATGATGAGAATCTTCTTCGGAAGGATGAAGGGTCGGGGAGGGCGATCAAGTTTTTTATGGCACTTTAGGCTGATTCAACGTTTTGCGGAATTTCAAGTCTAATCAGTGTTATTGCTGCCTCCTTCCGATCGGGAAGTCAATGCCGATGATGTAAGACGGTGAGGTTCTCGAGTTGTTCTATTTTTACAAGGAAGAAAGTAATCCTTGGAAGAAAATACATAACATGCAGATCAATCACTTATTTCAATAATAATGATAGAAATAACTTCCAAAAAAATAGGTAAAAAGTACTCCAGATATTCCACCATATATTCCTCCGAAATTTTCTTGTTGTTTTAATTCTTTTGGCGGTTCCTCGTATATCCGTCATCAGAAATCAATTGAGGCCAAAATTTACCGAAGTTATTATTCCAAAGAATTATTCAGTGATTCTTTAGCGAAAGTTTTTTACAGAAAGTTCTACAGAGATTCCACTAAACATTCTTCCAGGATTTTTTCAATAAAATCCTCGGGCATCCAACTCAAATTTTTCCCAAGTTTTTTTCTATAAGATATCTCTTGAGTTGCCTATATCGTATTTCTCAAGGAACCTCTATTGCATTGTAAAATACTTGACGAATTACTGTAAGGATTATGAACAAACTTTTGGACTTTTCTCTAAGGATACTCACAGGAATTATTTAGAATCTTTGGAATTCCTCCCAAGAAAACCCTAAACTTTCAAAGAATTTATCTAGCATTTCTTCATCGATTTCCTTAGGACATCTCTCAAGATGCAATCAGTAATTTTTCCTAACATTCCTCCATGGATTTATAGGACATCTCACAGAATTGTCGTTAAGGATGTCTTGAAGATTTCAATGAGAATGACTCTTAGGATATCATTAAGAAATAATCTGGGGATTTCTCGTGAGATTCTTTCAAGAATCTTCTATAAATTAAATACTGGAGAAATTCGTAGATAAATGGGGGGAGGGTGATTTGATTACTTTAATTGGAATCCCAGGTCAAATTTATAGCGGAATTCCTGGAAGAGTTCCTGAAAGATTTTCTCGAAAAATCTTTGGAGGAAATTTCTACAAGCAACTGTGGATTAAATTAAAGAAATCTATATTAAAATGTCTGGAAGAATAATTGAAAAAAAAAAACAGCCAAGCAATTCCAAGGGTTTCTTCGAAAAAACTTTTGTTAATTTTCTTAAATAAAATAAAAAATATCTGGGAGAAATCCGGAATTTTCAGAATAATTCATAAGAAAATTACTGCACGTATTAACGCTAGAGTGCTCAAGAATTTCATACAGTATCTCTTGAAAGATCGTTGAAAGAATTTCTGGCAAAATTGGTGGAGTGATTTGAAGAGAAATTCTTGGCGGAATCCCTGCAGGAGTCCTTGAAAGTATTTCAGAGGAAAAACTCTTAAGAAATCACTAGAGGAATTCCTGAAACTTTTATTCGAGGAATCTGAGAAGAAATTGTTGAAGAACCTGTGGAATGGTCGTGTAATACTACCTGAAGGTGTCTCTGAAGCCTTAAGATCTTTGCGCCAGGATCCAATGCAGTATGAGAAAAAAAGTGACTCTAGTGATCATTTTGGTTGAAATAGAGACTTTAAAGACCTGTCATTGAAAATTGAGACTTTTTAGATATTGGCATTCCAAAAAGGGTTGTGCTACTTTTCCCCGAATATCGGTTCCCCGAACGCCAGTTCCCCGAATATCCCATTTCTCCGAATGGACCACTTCCCCGAAAAGTTTTTGGCACTCGTATTTGACATAACTGTATACATTTCAAGGGGGTGAATGTATTGGTCATCTGATATGCACCCTTCTTTATTTGGTTGGCGGTTCTTACGAGGTAAAACTCGTCCTCAGCATTTTTGGCATACACATGAGAACGACTAAATATCTCCTTCTTTTGATTGCTTACCATTCTTTATAATTCACCATCCTGCCACTGAAAACTAGTATTGCACCTATTTGAACGGCTACACTTTTCGGGGAAACGGGTCATTCGGGAAAATGGCATTCGGGAAAACGAGGCATTCGGAGAACTGGCGTTCGGGGAACCGACATTTGGGGAAAAGTAGCACAATCTTCGAAAAGTGGTCAAGTCTATAAAAAAATACTTGCTACCAGCTCTGCAAAGCCGAACAGTTTATTTGTTCATATGAGTCATAAGTCATATAATGATAAAAACACCGAATACAAATATCTTTGAACTTGATTTTGAAGCGTCTAACGAGTTATTGAATGTAGAATCAATAACATATGCAAAACCAGTGACAAATTTTGTTTAATACATTTACAGCTCTTAAAATGTCTCTTGTCACACATTTTTTTTTAAATTTTTGCTTCAAACATGAATTGAAGCTATACATTGAATACTAAAGATTAAACTGAAATTTATACTGAAAACAATCTTTGGTGACTCTCTGGTTTAGTTTTCTTTATCTCAATATTTCATGAGCTCTGGAAAACATATTTCTTAAAGAATGTATAACAAATATCCTGTCCATGAATGGCATAAATTAATTGAAGATTTTGAAGTAGAGATACAAGCTAAACGAATTTCTTGAAACATTTCTTAACAAATCTGTGAAATAAATCGAAGGTTTATTGGTTGTATGCCAAATTGTTGCGAAAATCTTGAACGAATTATACTGAAAAAAATCCTGACGGAATTCTAAATCTAACAAAAAAATATAAATTCATGCTAAATTTGTGGCAGAATTTCTGTTAAGAAGAGTTTATTTTCTTCCAAAATAAACAACACAATTGATTATTGACGAACACGAGACAAACGGGCCCAGATAGCCGTAGCGGTAAACGCGCAGCTATTCAGCAAGACCAAGCTGAGGGTTGTGGGTTCGAATCCCACCGGTCGAGGATCTTTTCGGGTTGGAAATTTTCTCGACTTCCCAGGGCATAGAGTATCTTCGTACCTGCCACACGATATACACATGCAAAAAATGGTCATTGGCATAGTAAGCTCTCAGTTAATAACTGTGGAAGTGCTCATAAGAACACTAAGCTGAGAAGCAGGCTCTGTCCTGGTAGGGACGTAACGCCAGAAAGAAGAAGAAGACGAGACAAACGAGAATGTTGGGCATAAGGAATTAAAAAAAATTCCATGCGTTCTCAAAATATCTATATTTCAACTGACCGTTTCAATAAATGAATTATTGAAAAGAATGATAGAACTCAATGGCGACTCGTAGCCTCACTTTTTATCTGATATACAACCCTGAAAATGACTAATTTTGCATACATAGATTATTACGCAAACAGTAGACGATTGAAATCACATATTTGTTGCTTAATTTCATGAACAGGGAGATTTAATGTTAAGGAGCAAGCATTCATTATAGAAACGTGTTTTTTGTATAGAAATAGTTGACCAAACAGCTAAAAAAATGTTGTAAACTTAAGTTTATTTTCATGCACATATTTGGAGCATCAAAAAAAAACCTAAATTTCAACGACCATTATTTTTCCATCGAATTCACTTTGAATTTACACGATCATGTAATAATCAAGCATTTTTAGTTGAAAATTGGATGTATATTCATTTAAGTTTACATGATGCTGTAACAACACACGAATTTGATTTATTTTTACAGTTATATAGTTATATAGTTATTATAGTTTATTTGTTGGAATTTCATAAGTAATTTCTGAAATTACTTATATCAAAAGTAGCACTTCTCGTTCTTGGACGTTCTAGACGAGTTTCTGACAAACCCTTTTTTTTTTGTTATCCTAATGCTTGTCTTCCGGAGGAGTTTTGATTATGTTTTTTCAGAAGGTAGAATCTGTAGATTACTGAAAAAAGTACACTAGTAATTTATCCCGCAGGCTTGTTAGATATTGATTTTTATTAAAATATTTCAGTCAAAAATTCATCCCAAATTCACTTTTCAAGTTATGCCAGAATCTTGTCCAAAACTGGTCCCAGACAATTTTCACATTTTCCGTTGGAAATTCCTACGGAATATTCATCTAAATTCTTCCAGAATGTTAGCCAGATGTAACAATTTTACTTGAGTGAATAATCTCGAAACTGAAAGAGATATGTGTGTTATTTATAGGGGTTTCAAAAATAGTTTTATGAAATGTGATTTTGATTAATAAGATTTAAGTATGAGGATACAATCTTAAATTAGGATTACAAATTGTAGTTGCAAATATCATTCGTTTTTTTTTTCGAATTGTTATTGATTTGTCAGTTAAGCCCTAATCAATAATCTCTCTCGATATAGATCTTGGCATCGTAACTTACGATCCGTAAGTTGTCCACTATTACTATAAACAACAGTTCGCAACTAATCACAACTGATTCTCGTCTGAAGACATTTTATGGCAATGCACATGAGCACAAACCAAGTGAGGCGTTAAAAGAGAAGCGCCATCCCGTAGTAGCAGTAGCAGTCCGTGTGTCGTGTGATCATTTAAGCACAAAATGTGTGCATTCACAAACCATTCACACAGAAGTAACATGTTCATTTCACTCTCCCTCTATCTAATACACTCGTTTCTGCCAGCCAAATGACAGACACTTGAAGATCGCACTGCTGACGCGGCGCTCTCGGTGGTTGATGTTCACTTTCATTTTTGTTTCTTTTGCACCCGCCCGCATCCGCGGGTGGATCGGGTGAAACAATTTCACCAAGACAATGATACCTTTGGCACGGTTGATGCCAGTAACTGATCCCATATGGGCCGATGTGTTGCCGCACGTCCGACGCCACCAGCGCATAGTGTAAGCGCCCATTGGTCAACATTTGAAAAAATCTCGTCTTATTATTTATTCATGGGTCAATTATGAACTTGAGAATGCAGAGGTATACAGTCAGTTGGGATTGGGAAAGAATGTTAGTGTGTAATGATTGTTGCTTTTTAAGACCGAGAATACCTCTGCATCTCTACAATCACCACAAGAAGGGTGTTGATTAGTGACGACTAAATTTCCATTACGAGAAGATCCTGGACCAACCGGGAATCGAACCCAGACACCTTCAGCATGGCTTTGCGTTGCAGCCACGGACTCTAACCACTCGGCTAAGGAAGGCCCCAAAGTTATACTTAACGTTTATTTATTTCAGTTAGAGCGCAGAGAAAATAAAATTAGTTCTGGTACAACAGCAACTCTAGTAAAGTCGACATGACGTCCAAATGTTAGAGTTGGATGATATGCTAATTTTCTTGTATTTATTATTGGACTAAAAAATTGTCAAAATAAAAACAAATCAGGCGTCCAAACGCAAAGGATGACATTTTGGTCCGTTTTAAGCTCCCGTGTGTTTCTTCACCAGACATTCTATAAAATGATTTATGACCACTTCTTAGAACAAATGGAGTCACTGTGCAGTGCAGTGGTCGGTCGATCGGTCCATTATGGAGCACAATGGAATGCGCTCAGTGGCGGCGGCCGTCAGTCAGTTAGCCAGCCAGTCGCGGGGCAAAATTATTTTATTGCTTGTGAAATAGCGCCCGGCTGCTGCTTCTGCTGGGGACTTACTGCGGTCAAAAAAGAAAGAAAGAGGGGTTGAAATGGCGGAAGCTGGTCGGAATCGCAACTGGAAAATCTTCACAGTAGTGAGGGCGTAAAATTGTCTGCTAAGTTGTTCTTTGGTCGACTGGTCAATGAAGCGTTTAATTTACGGGCACTTTCCGAGAATTGTAGTCATATTTTGCATGGGTCGGTGATTACTTAGCTTTAATGCAATAAAGGACAAAATTATCCATGAGTGACAAAGTTTTCCTCTGGTAAAATAATTAAGAATTCAATTGTTATTTGTCATTACACACACTAATGCGCCTTTAGAGTAACATATTATCTCCGGTATCAAACTATGTTTCTCCTCCGGAATCCGGTTACTTGAAATGATTCGAGCATAAATGTTAGACTCTAGTCTTTTCTTTGAACACTTCAACGGATCATGAAAGAATCGGTCATAAAGAGAAATTGAAGAAAAATTATCGATTTTGAACGGGAGAGCGAAACATAGATGTTTTTCATGCTGCCACTACTGCTTAAACGGAATAAGTAAACCATAAGTATAAGTACCAAACCATAAGTATCACTTATTCACTTATTATTGTTTTGAGCTGTACTGGTATTCAATTTTATCTAATGTTCCATATATAATACAACATTATTAGTAAGCTGGCAACACTGCATATGTAAAATCAAAGAAAGTTGAATATATCAAATCTCATGCAAAACAACCAATTTAAATCTCCACATACGTTAAATGCTATTCTATACAACATATAACGATGCTAAAACTTTTTTTTAACTATCAAAATAGCTTAAATAAAACCAAAAGTAATTGAATATCTCAAACCTATAGGAAGACGGCAACTTTCATTGCTTAGAACAAATGGAGTGAATGTCAATTGCCAATCATTTTTTCTTGTAAGATAGATTTTTTTCTGCTAACCATTTCTCGTAAAATCTCAAGTATATTAGCTCTTTTTACTGTATGTGTTTTTATGATATTCTCCAGAAATTTCATCAGAAATTGATACAGGTATTTGCCCCCAAAACTTTCTTCAGATATTACGCTTAAAGATTTCTTCAGAAATTTATTTAGTGATGTTTTCCTAAGAAACTCCTCCAAGAATTTCTCCAGAAATTTTGTTTCTTTTTAATGCCGTCAAGGATAAGTGATTTTATAAAGACAACCACAGAAATAAAAACACAGAAATATTACAACGGTTTGCTTACGATTTCCTTCAAGATTCGCGTTCAGAATATCTTGCAGAATAAACCAAATATTTTCTCCAAAGATTTCTTAGATGCGACACCTGGATTCTTGCTAGTTTCCTTTTCCTCTTATATGATCTATGTATTGTCAGAAAATTGGTGCAATTCAATGAAAATTGAAAAGGAGGGGGAAATAAGATGTGCACATAAGGTTTGGAAGTCACCGTACAATAATTATTCCTGGAAACACTGTTTGGTGAACTAATCAGGGGCTGGACCGTTTTGGCTCCAAATTCAAATGTGTATTGTCGAGTCTTTGTCTCAGGTATTACCTACAAAATTGTTATTTATGATTTCTTTTAAATTTCAACTAAAACTTTTTCTAAGGATACCTTCAGGAATTACTCAAGAGATTCTTTCTACGATACCTTCAGTAATTCATTGAGAAATTTCCCAAGGAAACCTTCGCAGATTTCTTCCATTCATTCTTTCAGGGATATCTCCGTTAGGTATTTATTTCAAAGTTGATCTTTGATAGAGTTCTTGGGCTCTTTGATGAAGTTTTAGTATGTGATATTTTATAAATTGCTAAAATAATTCAATCGAATCCCTGAATAGGATCCTACAGGATTTTTTGAGGGAATTCTTGAAAAACAGCGGACGAAATCCCTGATGGAATTTGTATAGGAAGGATCGGAGGAATTATTGTGGACTGGTGTGAAACCTAAAATAAACATTTGGAATAACTATACACGAGTAATCTTCGGAAGAAATGTTTGGGGAAATTCGTTGAGCAATTTATTGAGGAAATCCGAAGGTTTTATCTATTAAGGATTTCCTGGAAGAGTTTTGATTTCCTCTCGATGAATTTTTGGACCAATTTCTGGGAGTAGCCGTGGGTGAATTTGGGAAAGAAGGAATTCGTAAATGTACTTATCAGAATTCTTAAATTGTTTTGTGGATATTGTTGATTTTTTTATAATAATCTTTGGAAGGTCTCCTAGAGTAACAACTTAAGAAATCGGTGGAAGAATTAGTGGAAAAATATTTGGAGTAAATCCTAGGATGGTCTCTAGTAATTCCTCAAACCCCTCTAGAAGTCCCTGGGTCCCTGAAGTATTCCAGAAAAAATCTCTCGAGCAATCACCTGAAGCTGTTCTACGAGAAATCTGAGAATAAATTCTTGAAGAACCAGTGGAATAGTCTTTGAAGATTTCTCTGGAGTCTGTAGAAATTTGCATCAAGATTCACTACAAGTAGAATATACTTCAAAAACCTGCCACTATCCACTAAAAATATAAACTTTTTAGAGACTTCAATTAAATCAAATACCATGTCTCTAGAAAGAGACATGTTCAAATCTACCTGTACAGTGTTGCCAGTCACTATTTTGACATTAGAGAGCATCCATTTATTACCTAACGCTAAAATTGTCAATTTTCGACCCCCTCCCCCCTCCGTAACGTTTTTTGTATGAAAAATGTATAATTTTTGTATGAGCCGTAACGCTTGAGAACACTCCCCCCTCCCCCTAGAGCGTGACGTAAATTGTGGACAGCGCCTTACACCCTAGGAATGCGTTAGACAACCTCCCCCATAAGAAACACTCCCACAAAATCTTTGTATTTTTAACTTTCTATGAAATTAACCCTGCTTCATATATCTTTTAGTTTTTGCAAAAATTCGAATTTGCCGTCTTGCAAATGTGTCAGATCGAATTGGGTTAATTACGTTAAACTCGTCAATTAGGTTTTTCTGTACGCTGTACAATTTTGATTTAGTTGTTGTTTTCCATTTCACTTTCATCGTAGGTATATTCACGTTTGTTATCTAAAATTTGTTACAATTTACTGACTTTCATTTGAATATAGTGGAACAATGGAAATATGTATAATTTATTTCAGCATTAAAAAGATCTTTAGGTTTCTCCACAACTTTGCGGCACATCATGTCCGTCAAATTAGATACCTTGTAGATATTAACTACGTATTAAAACAATCAATGATCTGAATTTCGACCATAAAAAGAGGATGAAAAGTGTAAAAATCTACAGAAGAGTCGATGCAGGCGGAACATAATCCTCGAATGCAGCTTATTAAGCAATACCTACCCCTACCACTCCTACACAATTACATCCCAACTGTAATCTATATCTCATCCTTCAAATCCATCCACCCCCAAGTAAATCCCTCTCAGTATCCCATGCCACCTACCTTGGTTTCTGCGATTTTTTCATATCCAAATCACCCCCTCCGCTCCCCGCCGACAGCAGCGACGAGGAGGACAAGGATGACAGCGACGAGGAAGATAACAACCCCGATCCCGCTGAGGCCGAACTTAGTCCTGCGAATCCAAATCCGCCCGCTGCAGAAGCCGCCAGCGAGCTGAATGAATGCAGATTCCGGCTGCTGCTGCTGCTACTGCTACTCTTTTTGTGGCCGCTACTTTTCATTGCTCATCTTGCACTACATATTACGATGGCGGAAAGTGAGCCTTCCCGTACTTGATTACCAACATGCTTTTTTCTTTTTGCTACCTTCACTATTTCACTCTTTCTCCTTATTCACTATATATATGCACTTGCACTTACACTAGGGCTGCATCTGCACAGCACAGCTTGTTTCCCACTGGAAGTTTGATTGTTTGCTCTGTAACTTAACAAAACTTGCAGTGGATCTTCTGCGCGCCAACCACCTATCTATGTATCCTATCTATATACGCTTCACCGACAAGGGATTACGAACCCCTTCGTCCGGGTCGATATTTCCCAACGACCGAGGGAATTGAAGAACCAGTTTGGCATAAATTTCCCGGTGCACACAATTTATCTTCTTCTTTTTCTTCGTATTCTTCACTGCCCAAACAGATTGCCACGTGATTCCCTCACTCACTACCCGGGGTAAAATCTGATCTAGTTTCGAAACTAATAAAACTGCCCGTGAACGAAAAATAAAACACAAATAATCACAACTGCAAGCACGTTTCACCCGCGCCCCCGCCGCAGCACAGGTAGGAGTAATTGTCGCAGAACGATGGCGCTACCAATTGTTGCCGCACTGTGGATAGTGATTGCTGTAGCTCGCTGTCGTGGTGAGTCGTTGGTGCGCTGGTTTGCGTTGTTCCACTACTAGTACTAGCACCCGAACTGTCGTACAAGACGGGTGCATCTTGTTGCATCTTGTGGAGCGCGCGAAAAGTCGCGGCAGGGTTAAATGTGGGCAGCAGACAGCACTGACTGGGGTTGCACTCTCTGAAATGGAAAGAAAGAAGTGAAAATAACGAGGTGAGAAGTGAGTACGTCCTAGTTTGTGCACAGTGCGTAGGTGATGGTGCTGATGTTGATGACGATAGCCAAGTGTTCGTTTTCGAGGGCTTTTGAGCGACAAGTGTGCGGCGTCGTCGCCACCGCCGCCGCCGGAACAGTTGGGATTGGGGTATTAGGGCAGCTCAAAAAAGTTTGAAAAATGAAAACATTTAGATGATTCTTTGTTCTGCCCGCTTCCTGCTGACGAGATTTCCGAGACTGAACGAACAATATTTCCAGAGATGTCATCAATTCAAATGAACATTCAGGCGTGTGTGACTGATTTGGATCTGCCGAAGAGATTCACCAGCAGTTCTTACGGGAATGTTGCCGAAGAGAATGGGGCTGCCGACAATAGTCACACTGACAAGAGATGTTCGCAGCGTTGTAAAAACGTACCCAAAAGCTTTTTGAAAAGTCTGTCGGTGTGAATCGATAGAGGATTGAGCAACGCATGAATGCAAATAGACAAACACGGAATTTGTGTGCTAATGTTCGACAAAATTACATAAGAAGCGCGGCATCGGCTTAGACTGCCGAGAATACGAGAATGAATAAGTTTATGTTTGCATTGCAGTACTTACGGGTTTGAAAAATATTTCAGAATTTCCCCATAGTGATTTCGAGTTAACCATTTCACATTTCACAGAACACTGGTTTGAACCGCCCTAATGGGTCATAGATGTGGAAAAATCATCGCTTAGTTGAGTGGCGGCAGAAGTACCTACTTTTCCGGAACGAGACTGATCTCTGAATAATAGCATAACAGGGGACGGGTAATTTCATCCTTCCTCAATAGCAGTTTGCGAATGGTTACATTACAATAGGAAACCTCGGATTTTAAGGTGCTTTCCCGTTGATGATTTTATCAGGAATGAATCAAACTTTAGGAACTCCATTTGGGTGAATACAACTTTAGGATTATCTTTAAGTCTCTTATATCTAACCCCGCCTTCAAACGGAGTACCATTTAAATTTTTTGTAGCTCTGCATTATATCACTTTATTTTAAACTAAAAGATAGGGCCTAGGAGAGAGAACCCGATTTGATTTTCTGAATGCAATTAATCAATAACCACTCCATACGTGCCTCTAGGGATTCATTCATAAATCAAACGAAGGAGTCCTTAACCCTCTAATACCCAACCCCGCCTTTAGACGGGGTACACTTTGGAATTTTGTGTATTTTTTCGTAGCTCGGAAAACAAAATTATTTTATTTTTGGCTTAAACCTTGACTCATAACACGCATATAAGAAAAGTTTTTTATGACTTTTGAAACTTCGTTGTATTTTTGAAAATTGTTTGAAAAATTGTATTCTTATATAACCTATAAATGCCCGTGGCTAATTTAACGTTTAATATTAAAAATCATACCTTAATATTTTTCTACGATCGACCTATCACAAAAGAAGAGTCTGGTGGTATCAAAATAATTTCAAACCTGTTTTTTTCCGTTAGTTACACGGAAAATAAAATACGCTCCGAAAAAAATTGAAAATTTAATATTTTTAAAAGTACCGCAAAAATTTAAATTTTTATTATTGCCAAAAATCAACAACCAGAAAAGGCTTCAAGAAAAAATGAAAAAAGCTAGGGATGTTCAAAAATAAAAATTATAAAAATCAAAAACCAAAATTCAATAATTCTCGAATAAAAATAAATAATTGCCCAGAACGTGTTAAGAACGATTTTAGATAACGAAAAATAATATTTAAATCGAAAATAAAAATTTGGGTATTAGAGGGTTAAAGAATTCAAAGAAATATTTGTAGAATTTCTTCACTGCCCATAAGTGCAAAACCGTCACATTTGACATTTATGACAAATTGGAGTTTATACCATGGAGAGTCATCAAATGACAAATACTTACTGATTGACTGATTGATTGACTGATCGATTGATGATTAAGTTGATCGAAAGATTTCTCCAGGAATTCTGCCTAAGATTCCTTTTCCACCCCCACCATGTGTTCACCCTTTTCCAAGGAAGTCTGTGGTTGATTTCCCATGTATTCATGTTAGAATGTTCAAAGTTTTTCTTGAATTATTTAAGGGTTTCATCTGTTTTTTTTTCGAACAATAATCATACAAGAATTTCTACAGGGATTCCTGCAAAAAAAGGTTATTTTAGCTATTATTTATCGCATCTGTAATCACGCTGTTGTATTTTGTACAACTAGCAAAATCTCACTTTTCGTACACAACAGCAGCGTTGTGATTTTGACTATGAAAAACTGCGTGACAACTGTAATACAGTACATAATTTAAAGATTTCTTTAAAGATTCTTCCATATACTCTATCAAGGTTTTCTTCAGGATTTTCAATTTATTATTACATGATTTTATTCTAGACTTTATTAAAATAAAGGAGGAAAAGACTTTATTAAAATAATGCAGGAATTCTTTAAACAAATTTGACAGATATTCCTCTAAAGCAAACTTCAGGTAACTTGCCATACATTTGTCTCAGTGTCTTGCTCACAGTTTTTTTTTTTAATATCTCCATAATGTTCTTCCATTCTTTTTCTTGGGATTACGTCCCCAATGGAACAAAGCCTGTTTCTCAGCTCAGTGTTCTAAGTACAATTCTACAGTTTTTAATTGAGATAGTGTTTTGTCGAAGTTGACATTTTCGCATTCTTATATCGTGTGGCAATCTATGTTCAGGGATGTCTGGGAAATTTATATTACATTGGACTAACAAAGAATTTAACCTATACTAGAATTAACCAGCATTTACCTTGTCGCCGTGGACGTTACCACTAGACCTCACCGTAAGTGCCTTGCATGGAAACTTCTTCAAAAATTCCCACATAAATTTCACCAGCAATCTCTCCTAACCTTCAGGAATTCGTTCTGGGACTTTACTAGGAATCTTAGTAAAAATACATACGGGAATTCTCAGAGTACTAACGAATTTCTTAAAGGTTTATTACTGATAAGGTTACAATAGAATTTTGTACATCTTTTACGTTCGCAGTAAATAAAACTTCAACGATATTTCTCGTAGCTGTGATGCATAACTGTGAAGCATATATAATATTGAGAAATTCCAGTAAAATTCTACCAAACTTCTAACATAATTTGCACAACCTAAAGCTTAAGTGATAAACTTCGGTAATGTACTATAGCATGAACGTGGATGTTTACCAGTGTCGGAAGTATAATATTAGTTATAAATTTGTATAACATAAAAAACCTTCATCGTCTTTAGACCACCTTTGATTTTTTACCAAAATGTCTATAAATTTGACCCCCTCCCTCCCTTCGTAACGCTTTTTGTATGAAAAATTCCAAATGTTTGTATGAGCCGTAACGCTTGAGCCTACTCCCCATTCCCCCTAGAGTGTTACGTAATTTGTGGATGCCGCCATATATGTTTGAGAATCTTGGTGAGAACTTCTAGACTAGATGAATCGTTGGACGAATTACTTTGCTTCATTCATCCTGGAGGAAACATTTTTATATTTTTCTCGAGGAATTCATGTTCAATATTTACTGAAGAAAGCGGTGGAGCATTTCTAATACAATACCTGAAGGTATTCAAGGACATTTATCTGGAGGAATTTTGGAGAATCTTTGCAGCAATTTCTATGGAAAATTCTGATGTATTTTTTCTTTCTGAAGGTTTTCTGGATGAAATGACAGATAAAAATTCTGTAGTATTTTCTGAATTTTGCACTCCACGAAACCCATCAAAAAATTAAAGAAATTCCAGATGTCTGCTTCTAGTGTTTCTCTAAGTAAAAGCTTATCAGTGGTTTATCTGACAGATTATACAGTCGAGTCATCATATTTATATAACTCGATATCTCTACTAGTCGATGTCACGTGAGAGGTAAATTTCTCTCCATAACTCGATATCTATTTGAAAATGCTTCTTATTTGGGGAAATTTGGTTTAATTCTAATCTGGATGTCATTAAGTACTTGCAATTTGTAATAAGAATTGATAAACATGAAATAAAAAAAAATACTCTCACCAAATATAACGTGATTTCGAAAAAAAGTTTTCAAACAATAGTTTGTAAAATACTATGAACTAAATAATATTGCTCTTTTACAGAAGTGATCATACATATAAGGGGCTCTCCATTAATCACGAGGACAGTTTTTTGGGATTAGAGACCACCCCCCTCCCCCATCGTGCTCATTTGTCCATACAAAAATTTTGAAATTTGTATGAACCGTGGTCTTTGATCAGACGCACCCCCCCCCCCTCCCTCCCTCCATGAATGATCACGTATATCAGTGGTCACCAAACTGCAGCCAGCGGGCCGCATGCGGCCCTCGAGAGCGTTTTGTGCGGCCCGCGAACAAATTTGGGTAGCAATGTGAAGTGGCCCGCAAGTAGTGAATTATTTATGACAACGGTTAAATTCTTATGTTCATGCAATCGACTGCTAAAATTACGGGCCATTCGTTTGCTTTTCTACATGGCCAACAATTGATTAACGAGCAGGAAATAATGAGGAATGGACTGTGTTTATTTGCTCATGAATAGCTTGAATTTTGTATAACATCCCAAGATTCCTCAAATCTTATAGTTATTTCGAGTCAAAAAAATGTATCGGCAGACTAAGGGCCTCAAACTTACAAAAATTTCTTCACTTCCCAGTAACGTTCAGCGTTTATGGCTTTACAATGTATCCTAGTATTCAAAAAAAGACAGGACACCTCAGAAATTTCTCATAAATGTATTAGGTAGGTTTTGAATTTTGGCTTGTTTGAAAATATTTAAAGATTTACAAAATTGAAGTTATTATTGAAATTTATGTGAATTAAGATATTTCATGTCATCGACTTTTCCTGAAATTCCACAAATCTTCCTGTTTATTAAAACAGAAAAGTCGTTCAAATGAATCCTCACCAGTGTTGGCAATCGTGATGAAATAAATAAAACATTATCATCCAGAATAATCACTCCTACTTTTGTTCGGTCGAAAACCTTTTTTCATTCCCGATTACGCCAGAAAAATAAAATGGGCCATGGAATCGAACGAATAGGATTCAATCTAAAGTTGGATCCGCCGCAAATAAGAATAAGGGTGTTCAACTCTGCCCGAATGGTCGGTGTTTCATCATCGACGAAAGTTTTCATGACTAACTTCAATCCAAAATAGTTAATAACAATGTTAGTTCCTTCTAATACCCTTTCATAAAGAAGGAGGCGTTTGTTGTATATTCGCTAGCTACGCACCAAATAACGAATTGCATGACAGAATTGCTTGTATTGGCAATTGAACCCGCTTTCCTCATTGTTCTACAATAGCCCTGTTAGTAAACGCGTGGACTTGACAATTCAGAGATCGCTTGTCGATTCCGTATGCGTTTTTTTGTACTTTATTTTTTTTTTCAACAAAGCTTGTAATCTGTCGACAACAAGAATGATATTTTTGTTAGCAAAGAGCTCCCGAACGAAGATTCTACCATAGCGAAGGAAGCTTATTTGTTCGTCATGACGCAAAGCCTATGTGACGGATCACTGCAGCAAATAGTGATCCAACGCTTGAATGACTAAGACGATTCTTTCTTCAGCTTCGTCGCCGACTTTTTCCATTTGACGGCAAATATTGTCTACCCTGATCCTCACATAACTTGCGGCCCGTGTCATGTTTTGAAACCATTGAAGTGGCCCGTCCAAGCAGTTAGGCTGAGGACCACTGACGTATATGGTATATGGACGACCCCTATGTATTGGAAATACAAGAAATTGTCCCTTCGATTTTGTGATTTTTTGTGTTGAAATATTCTATAAGTCGATGGTCCCTTGAATATCGAGTTATGGAGAGTCGACTGTATATCAAAAAAATCTTCAGAAATCCCACTCTTTTCTTCTATATTTGGCACTTTGATTCCCAGGCAAAAAAATATATTTACGAAAACGAAGGTCTGTGAAACAGTGTATTGTTTCTTGTGTTGAAAACATACTGTTGTGTAATTTTTATAGAGTTAAAGACAACTTCGTTATATATGTTGATGAAAAAAAAGGTAAAGAAATCTTTTTTTGCAATGTTGATTCCTCAGTGCCCCTGCTTCTATCAGCAATCTTCCTTACTCACCTGCCCTCATATCCTTCAGGAAAGTTAAGTTGATACTAGTGTATGAAAACACATCGAATAAATGTTTCTAGAACTCTTGCATTATGTTTGTAGAGGTTAGTTATTGAACAATGACGAAATTTATGCACAAACTTCTGGTAGTTTACCAATATTATGACTTAAAAAATTTCCAACTCTCCTTTGTGCCTTCAAGAGGATGTAAATCGCCAAACTTTGCCAAAGGACCTATGTAACAATGATATATTCTCTCCGCTCTCGCTTATACTGCAATACTTAAAGCTTCTGGGAAGTCTTTCATTATAGATCGAAAGGCAACGTCTTTGACTAGCATTGCATACAAAAAACGCAAAATAAAAGATAAATGTGACTCTGTTATTGATTTAAGAGAAAGTAAACAATGGACCCTCTAAATGTTAGATAGGTCTTTTTGTAAAGTTACGCGAGAACTGTTTCCTCAAACCCCATTTAGATTCATAATATTCTTCTTCGAATTCGGAATAGATTTTCAAATATTATTTTTCAATCATATACCTATATGATCATTTTTTCAAGCACTATCAACACCGTTGACCAGCCGCAAGTCAACTTTATTGGTGTTTGCTCCCAAAGTGACAGGATCACACAAATTTATTTTTTAGGTGGCATCTCGCTCGATGCTTCTTTTTTCGGTTCTCTTCGTACCCTCGCCGTAAACACAAACGTCAGTCACCCGTAGCTCCTTCATGTGACCTGCTGATGATGCTCGAACTCTGAAGCCGAGACCACGCCGTCATCATTACTGGTCTAATGAGTAAGCGCAAGCAAACAGGTCAAAATGGGAAATAATATAAACGAACAAGACGTGCTCAAGTTGGAAATGAGTAGATGTCCCCGAAAAAAAAAACAGAACCCAACGACGGAGGATGCAAATTGAAAACTGAGTACATATCATAGATAGATAAGAATCCCGGGTGGCCGTGGCACTGATGGCGGTTGTCGTTCCGTTGTTGGCTCCGGCTGTTCATGCCCGGAATAAAAATTGGAACTTGCTGGTCTTGGCCCTTTCAACGAAGAAAGCAGCAAAACCTCAAGCACAAGCATGGCAAGTGTGTGGTGTGGCGGTGCGGAAGCAAATAAATGAAAATCAACATCACCTTTCACGATCCAACCCTCGTTCTATCTGGAGCACCTTTCCCGGAAAAACCGCTCAAAATATGTAAGCCAAAGATATAAGTAGCAGCAGTATGCGCTTGGAAGAAAAGAAAAAAAGACAAAATACGGATCCTGACTGCTGCGGTAAACTAGAGTGAAAAGTTAAGGCAAGGAGTAAATGGAGAAGTGAAACAGAAACAGTTCTCAGGAATCGTAAAGAGAATAAGAAGACACATGGACATGACCATTCTTTAATTCCAGATAAGGTTCAAGAATCTTACAAAGGCTGTACTTGGTGCAACGAATGGCACATTGCAAAACTAGGTAGAGATCATCATACCTAATCCAATAATGGAATCTCAGTTTCAGATTACAACTGTAAGATAAACAAATTCTTCCTATAAGTGAATTAATCATTTTTTTCGCAAATTCACCTTCCAGCCGGCACACCGAGAGACGAAGTACTTGGAAACAAATGGAAAATGAAGTGCAATGAAACGTGAACTGATGATGGCGAAATTTTATCGCTACCAGGCAGAAGCACCAGCAGCAGCAGAAGCCAAGCAAGTGCAAATATTTATCCGAGAGAATGCCGATGCCGAAAGGGTATTGCACCGCGGAGCGGCGGGCAGTCAGTCAATCTTACATGCCGGCGTCGTCGAGGACGAGTCTTCCGATCGTGGTAAAAGTTTGCCATAACCAACGCTGGAAGAAGCCGACGACCGAGGGTAAAGGCGTTAATCAGGTCCCGCAATCGGTGCCGAAAACGGAGCGATTTTGCGATGCAGATACCCGACGGTTGAGCGCAGGGCAACGATTGATGCAATCACCCTTACTCAAGTGGAATGAAAATGAGATGTGCTGTGTGCAGTGTGCAACTGGAGAGTGGAGATTCTTCAAGTTCGACAAAACTCTTGACAGAGCAGTCGCAGCTGCAGGGCTGGTAACAGGTCTTTTTTTTAGATACATGGTCTCTTATTCAATGCAAGTCTCTAAAAATATTATATTTTTACGGAAAGGTCTCTAATGTCTCTATTTAACTAAAATGGTCTCTAAAGTCTCCCTTTTTAACTTATTCTGCTTACAGCGAAGTCTGCTGATGAATTCTAGAGGTTCCAAACAAACCTTCAGAGGCTATTACGCGACTATTTCACAAGTTCTTTAGATATCTCTTTCCAGATTCCTCGAGGCAATGCTTCAGGATTTTTTTTCTTTCCTACATAAAATTCTCCTCAGAAGCCCAACGCATCCCGAGATGTGCAGGGATTAGGATGGGAGCATCTTGACGGACGAGCGTGAGGTGATCGAAAGGTTGAAGCAGTACTTCGACGAACACTTGAATGGCCCTGAGAGCACAGGCAATGAAGGTCGAGACAACGGAGGAAATGTCTTCTTCAGCACTGCGGACGATGGAAACCAACCAGCCCCCACTTTAAGGGAGGTTAAGGATGCCATTCACCAGCTAAAGCTGTTGGTAATGATGGTATCGGAGCTGAACCCATAAAGATGGGCCCGAAGTGGCTGGCCATTTGTCTACACCGGAGCAGTGGAAAGAAGGGGTACTAAGCCCCAACTACAAGAAAGGCGACAAGTTAGATTGTGAAAACTTTAAAATATATTTAAAATATTCTTAGAAAAAAATTAACTAGTAATAAGTATTCTCTGAGGAATAAAACCCTTATTTTCTGAGTTCTGTTAGGGTTTTGTTTCTTTAGTCTCCATTCGATTTCTTTTCGGTCTCTTTTTGGCCTTTGTTTGGATTAATTTCAGGCAATAGGACTCTGAAGTGCCCATTTTTAAGTCACTTAGTCGCTACCAGCCCTGCAGCGGACGGTAGGACAAAGCGCGGTTCGACGCAGTCGGCACGGGAGTGAAATTAAAAGCGAAGAGATTTCAATTTGGCGTAATGAACTGGGATTGCGGTGATGTAACCGGTCGGGTGTATGTACCGACCGGGAATGTTGAGGGGAAGCACGGTGTGGGATGAGAGGTATATGCCTTTCTTCCATCCGCGGCCGCAGAACGGAATTCTAGATTAACATTCGAAAACACGGTATGTCGCAAATGAAACAAAACGCAATTTTCCCAGAAAGTTGAGCTAATTCAAAATTCAAAAAAGGTTAAAAACTTAAGCTCTTCTATCTTTCTTACCAACCTTACAACAAAAATAGCGTTCTGTGAAATTTTCAGCTCTTTCGGTGGTGATTAAAAGGCAATGTAGATTTATATGGAAATTACTATGGAGAATTTTTTTAAAATGTTCCTAACACGTTAGTACTGTAATATGTGTACAAACTTGTCATTCCATAGTGAAAACTCATTTTTGAAGCCATATTCAATGAATATTCGAAAAGTGCAATTCAATCCGAAGGATGGCAGAAGAGGTATTCATAAATTGGTTTGCTATAATTTAGCTACATATACGGTTATAGCCCGGCAAACATCTGCAAAAATCGCACAAAATATTAGTTCAAGAAGGGTTTTCTACTTCAGCAGCTTCCTTCATTATAGTTTAAATAATGAATTTTGAGTATGGGATTATAAATGTGTATATACGTTACAGTACTAACGAGTTTAGAACATTTTTAATATTCCTCCAGAGTAATTTCCATATGGGACCTTCCTTATCCGAGTATTTAGAGTGCACGGCCATAAAGCAAATCCATGCTGAAGGTTTCTGGATGGTGGTAGGTCATTTGGCATAAAGTCGTTTGGCATAAAGCCGTTTGGCATAAAGTCGTTTGGCATAATGGTCATTTGGCATAAAGTCGTTTGGCATAACGGTCGTTTGGCATAATGAGAATTTCTTAAGATGACATTCGTTTTTACGTTTCTATTGAATCTTTCTGATGACATCAGGCTTATTTTGAAGCCGATTAATACAATACGACACTTTATTCAACAATCATTTGCTCTTGTAAGAGACGAACCAGCCAAGGGCTGAAAGTCTCGTTAATAAAGACAATTCATTCATTCATTCATTTGCTCTTCAACTCAAAGCATATTAGGAAACTAAAGCATATTAGGAATGTTATTGCCAATAATGTTTTATTATTTGTCCAGAAATTACTCTTCTTTCAAATATTATTCTTTTGAGTTTCGCTATTGGAATATATTTTTGCACTGAAATTTTTGATATATTTAGCACAAATTTACCCTTTTTTTAAACGTTCTATGTTATTTATTCAAAATATGATGTAACCATAATTGAAGGTACAAATACTGTTGATTTAAAATTTAAATAAATATCACCTTCTTTTATACGTAGGCTGTTTTTTTGGAGCTATATTTTTTTAAATATTTTTTGTCTCCAACTGACAAAAGCGCGGCAATCGATAGCATTGATCAGCTCGTTTGCCGAAAAATACGCACTAAATTTTCATCAAAAAATTGCCCAAAACTGGGTTTATTGAAATATACCCGAAAATAGTAGTTTTTTGCAGAACTAAGTTAAAATGTGAAATTTTGGTGAACTTTTTCGCACGATCAGACAAATTTTGCTAAATTTGACGATAGTATGGTGATTTCGGGCAATTTGCAATTTTTTTTCGTGAGTTTATACATGAGTCGAACTTTTGCCCCGCTGATTCGAACTTTTGCCCCACTATGTGCCAAAAATCGTTTCCAGGCATTTATGCAAAAACTAATACACCTAAAAGCATCCTTATGATAGGTCTAGAAACGCCCTTACATAAAATATTGAAAAATATGTTATCTTCATTTGGTGCCATACATCGAAATGTTGACCAAAAATAACAATATTCACGTCGAAAAACAACAAATAGCCATAACTTTCCGAATCTCAATCGATTTTTATGATATTTGGAGTGGAAGCCTCTTATTTGAATAGCATTTGAACCACCATGACATTTATAAATTTTGTTTTGAATTGTGCTAGAAATCTTAAAAATAAACTCTTGCCCCACTCTACTGTACTGCAGTTACTTCGATGGATTGTGCTATTTTTCCCCGAATGTCGTTTCCCCGAACGTCAGTTCCCCAAATACCCCGTAGTCCACTTCAACGAAATGTTTTTAGCACTCATAATTGTCGTAACTTTATACATTTCAGGGTGGGGAACGAACTGGCCATTTCATATGCGCCCTTCTTTATTTAATTGGCGGTTCTTTCGAGTTTTACCATTCTCTGCATTTTTGCCAACATGTGTAGAACCGAGAATGACAGAATACCTCCTTATTTTGGTTGCTTATCGTCCTTTCTCATTCACTATCCAGCCGCTGAAGATTATTATAGCACCCATTCAAACTGCTCCACTTTTCGGGGAAATCGGTCATTCGGGGGAATGGCATTCGGGGAAAAAGGTCATTCAAGGAACTGGCATTCGGGGAACCGACTTTCAGAGAAACGACATTTGGGGAAAAGTAGCACAATCACTTCGATGATTCTGAACGCAATCTTTTCGTTCTTTTATGAAGCAATAATTTTTGGCGTCTAATCTTCTATTGGTTTAATCATAAATTTTGCCTTCTTTTCAAAATAGGCTGTTCTTTATATTTATACTGTTTTAAATATTATTATTTAGTAAAGCTAAATGTAAACCATTTTTATATTTCGCCGTTCTATAAATTCTTGCAAGACGTGCTGTTATGATGAAAATTACTTTAGAAGCTTTCAATATTCAACATATTTTATTTTTGGAAACGCATGATCCCCTTTCGAGATATGCTGGAAAAATATAATTTCTATCACAAAGTTTCCCTTCTTTCGATAATAGACAGTGTTTTTGATGTACAATTCCAATATTAAAAAATATATAGAATCGTTGAAAAGCTTTGAAATTTTAAACGAAAAATAATCTGCTCTTGTATACAGGCCATTTTTGCATTATGCTGCATTAATAGATCTTTGGATTAGAGTTCTCAATATTTTGCAAATTAATTTTCCCTTCATTTGTCAACAATTTTTTGACATTCATAGCTTGGAAAATCCCTGAACGAACACCACGCTTGTTAAGAACCTTCCAAAAATTTTTGCTATGGGCTCGGTAGTGTTGATCTCGGTGAAAGATTCAAAAATGCCGATATTCATTCTAAGTCAATCATTATGTCAAACGGCCATTATGCCAAATGACCATTATGCCAAACGGTCATTATGCCAAATGACTTTATGCCAAACGGCTTTATGCCAAACGACCTTATGCCAAACGACTTTATGCCAAACGGGGTACAATCTTTCTGGATTTGATTCCTGATCGGTCCCGGGTCTATTCGTAATGGGGATTTCCTTCACTTCCCTGGGCATAGAGTATCATCTGGCGGGTATGATACGATATACGAATGCGAAAATGGCAACTTTGGCTAAGAAAGCTCCAAATTATAATAACTGTGGAAGTGGTCATAGAACACTAAACTGAGAACCAGGCTCTGTCCCAGTGAGGACGTAATGCCAATAAGAAAAAATTCTATAAAAACCTACATTGTCTTTGGGCCACCTTTAAATGATTACCGTATAAGCTGAAAAGTTCACAGAACACAATTTTTAACGCAAGAATGGTAAGGAAGACATAGGAAATTGGTTTTTCAAACTATTTTGAAATTTGGAACCGCCCTAATGTTACAATTGAGGCATATCAACGGATATATGACCAGTTATTGTCATATGATTGTTAATTTGCCTCAATTATAACATGTGTGCTCTTTGGGCTTTGTATGAGTTGCTATGAAAACTAGGGAGCGTGCCATTTGGGATAAAGCCATTTGACATAAAGTCGTTTGGCATAAGGTAATTTAGCATAATCAGAATGATATCCTTTCTTTCAAAAGAAGCCTATTCTCCACGTTATGTCAAATGATCATTATGTCAAATGATCGTCATGCCAAATATCCTTATGCTCAATGACTTTATGCCATGCTAACTTCAACATCGATTTTCGTCATTCGTAAATTTTGTTATACAGAATGTTATCAAACGTTGTTCTAGATTTAGTATGAAACTACGAGCGGCAAAGCAAAGGACGTCGGCGATGAGAATATGAACGAACAACGATGGGAACTATTTGGGAGAAATTCAGAAGAAGGTATTGCTGTTCGAGTTTGAATCGGTGTTCCATTTTGGTGCCAAGAACTGCGCGCGGAGCCGATGAGTGAGCGCGCACCTATTACTATATTCAAAAGTATCCCCAATGGAAGTTTGGTCGGCGCGTAAACCGTACCAAAGCGAAAAAGGAAGTTCTGCTTCGTCGTTGATGGATGATGATGAAGTATGGGAAAAGTTTTATGAGCTGTTTGATGCTGGAAGCGTATTACATATGGGTGACGCGATGAACAGGAACGGCGGAGGAAAATTTCGCTGCTACTGTTTTACAGCTTTGATTGCACCATATCATCATAGTCGTCAAGAGACTAAAGTTTGATTGGCTTGTCAGCGAATTGCACATGTGTGCATAAGCAGAAGAGCCGATGGAAGATTGTTATGCGGAGTAGCTACCACTTCTTGCTGTTTGCATAGCATCGCTTGGAATAAAGGTGATTAAATCTGATTCATGCTTTTATTTAATATGAATTTTGTAATGAGAATATGAAACGGTGCCAAATAATAGGCGACGGTGGGGAGTTGATGACCATCTCAATAACGCCAATGCCATGAATGAAATAAAGTATACGTCTACTGTCTTATTTTTGCGTCTTCATACTCTCCTACAGAAAATTGTTAAATCAGCATGTTTTTGTACGACTCGGACGGAAGTCAAGTATCATCACTTACATTGCGAACAGCAAATTCAACATGTTAACCCTCTAATACCCAACGGGGTACACTTAGGAATTTTGTGTATTTCTTCGTGGCTCGGAAATCAAAATAATTTTATTTTTGGCTTAAACCTTGACTCATAACACGCATAAAAGAAGTTTTTTTATGACTTTTGAAATTTTTTTTTTTTTTTACTATCAACCTATCACAGTAGAACGGTGGTATTAGCATAATTTCAAACTTGTTTTTCCGTTAATTACACGGAAAACAAAAAAAAAATATTTCCAGAAAACATGAATTTTCATTATTGCCAAAAATCAATAACTAGAAGAGACTTCAAGAAAAAATGAAAAAGGATAGGGATTTAAAAATAAAAATTATAAAAATCATAAATCCAAAATTCATAGATTTGCGGATAAAAACAAAAGATTGTCCAAACGTGTTTAGAATGATTTTAGATAACTAAAAATATTTAGATCGAAAATAAAAATTTGGGTTTTAGAGGGTTAAACATCTACCACCAAGGAAGATACATCCCTTAAGGAAGACACACCCACGAAACGCACAAGACAAACAATGGGCATTATCCGACTTATGTGCTGAGTCCGTGCCGCCAGCACATAATACATTTATCCGGTAATTATGTGCGGCATTACATCTTGATGGACTGCTTTCACCAGCCAGGTCATTTTTCATGCTCCCCATATCGTTCTGCTGCCTTCGTCCGCCCGGAAATCAATCTTGGAGGAAGAGCATATCTAATCTCAAATTACATTAACCATGGCCGACCGAAGGGAGACAAGGTTATCAGATACGGATCCGATAGCATCGAGATACTCTACAAAACGAACTTCGATTGACTCAGTAAAAAATACGCAACCCGAGAGTCTCGAATCCTTTAAATAATTATCGGGGACTCATGGGGGATAAATCACTTCCACAGCGATGGCGCTTTCTGCCTAGCAAAAAAACCCGGAATCGTGAATGAGTTAAATGGTGGCGTCAAAGTCGATATTGGAATCCATTAATCAAGGAATAAATCATTCCGACGGCTACCGTCATCGTTGAAGTTAGGCGAGCGTCCAATTGTGACGACAATGACTGTATAAGGGCAGCCGGCAAAAAGCAGATGACAAATGAAATCCCTGTAAAAGGAGTAAGTGCGTGCCTTTTTGCAGGAGGTCGATGTCAACTTACTGTTCTAATATTGAAGCGTCAAAAAAAAACAACTCTACCAGTGAAACAGATTATTTCTAATGGATGACTGGAACTCATTCAATGTTACATTTATATGGCCCATTGAAACTTATGCATACAAAACTGCCACATATGGTAACTCTGTCGCAACTAGTAGTGAATAAGTGTCTTAAAAATAAGAACTTTAGAGAAATTATGCTTGACAAAACAAACCAAATAGAAACTTTACGAAATCAAAAAAAGACCGAACAAGAACCTAGAAAATAAAAAAAACGAACTCAATCAGTAGATAGGAGTTTTCATAAGAATTTAACAGAAAATTAAAACAGGCATTTGACTAAGGATATCCAAGAGAGTTTTTTTTTTCATTCCTTGTGACATTACGAGAAGTATTAATTATCGTAGCCGTAGGTATTCTCAGGTAAAAGTGCATCAGTTCTGGCATTGCGATCAATACCCCTTACACACAGCTTTAGCATAAAAGAAGAACATCTAGCTGATGGGATCAAGCGTTGTTTTTCGGGTATCTACCTCTACCAATTCCTTGGAAAACGTTTATATGTCAAATTATGATAATTGACCATAAATTTCCGGAGCAAAAAACAAGCAGGGAAGCGGAAGAGGCGAAACCCTTAACGTTTCGCTCACACGCCTGAATGTTTTGAGCATCCAGTGGGGAAGAACTTCGACACACCACCCGACCGGATGGCAGCAAGAAAGCAAGCACGGGCTCGGCTCAAGCCGTAGGCTATGCCTACTTCAACGAACGTGTTTCATCTTTGCTGCCTGGATTGGGCGTCTGCCTGCTTATATCTGCTTGTTTGAGTTGTCTGTCTACCCAATGACAGTGTTGTCACAGGAGCGGGAGGGCCGCTTAGCGTTTATGAATCACCAATTGTATTCGGGTTTAGCTTTTTTTCTCTGTGTGTAATGAGGATTTTGTGCGGGTGATGAAGTTAACTAAATCACCTATTGACACAGGGTGGGTGTCAATGATTACATGAATATTACGCAGGTAGATAACATCAAAGCAATTTTAGAAGCTTTTTTATGTCGATATTTTGTAAACAAATATGACTACTAACACTTATAGTAAGAACAAACGTCACACTACCTGAGTGTTATAAGTCATTTAACGGTGAAGTTCTCTTTTTCAATCCTCGAGAAAATTAGAAAACAACGGTACAATAACTGTCAAATTTGACAGGGACTTGTCCTGTTGTTTTATAATTTTCCATAGAAGAGAGAAAATAGTAACTGTGAGTAGATAGAATATGATTAACCCTGTAGGTAGCGAATTCTAAGAACAGGCGAAAATACTATAAGAGTTTCAAAGGCTTCATCTAAGAACATAACCAAACATTTTTTAAGGGTATTCTGAAAAATTCTTCATCAACTTCTCGTGACATTGCTAAAGGTATTACACTAAGCATTTTTTTAATGTTTCTCCTAAATAAATTTTCCTCAGCATATTTTCAAGTATTCAGCCAAGAATTTTTCAAAAGGATACCTCCAAAAAACTTCTCCAGAGGGCCTCCATGGATTTCTTCAGGCATTTCTCCAAAAAATCAAGGAAGTCTTCAGTGTTCCACGAATTTATTCATTTTCTGTTATACTTCTTAATACTTTAATTCCAAGCATTTCGTTTAAAAACATTTTTTAAGAATGCTATGAATTTTATGAATTCTTCCAACATTTTGTTCATTATTTGTTTAATATTTCAACCAGAAATTTCTCTCTTACTTCTCTGATTTCTTCAACTATTTAAGACTTCTCCGGGAATTTCTCCAAATTTTTTTCTAAGAATTTAACAATATTTTCATGTAGATAAAGATATATCCAGAATTAACAACACATTTTTTCCAGGGATTTAATGAGAACATGCTCCAGAAACTAATCCAAAAAATCTCGATGTATCGTTTGTATAAAATCAAATCGTTTCCGAACATGACGCATATTCCGAGCAGTGGCGCTTTTAATTATTAAAACTAATATTTTGAATATTGCAAATATGGAGGGCTTGAATTATAAAAGAATTAATCATCTTGTGCAGAAATTTCAAAGATTTATTTGAAAAATCAATGTTCGAAGTCGAGTGTTCGGAATATGAGTCTTGTTCAAAATTTGAGACAAAACGATACTTTTTCAATATATATATATAATTTTTTTTTTTTTTAATTACCCCGTTAATTTGTCCAGTGTATTTATACTGAATTCCTTACGATTTCATGCATTTTTTTTTCAGTGTTTCTTGACTTCAACTAGAAAATCTTCTGATCATACTCTAGGAATTACTCCATTGACTACTTCTGGAATTCCTCCAAGAATTTACAAGGAATTCATTGAGAAATTAAGATCATACCAAAAAGTTCACCGAAATCAGAAGCGACTCGTAATCTCACTTTTCACCTGTTCTACGAATCTAAAAATGGCTAATTCGGCAAATTTAGAGTATAAAGCACACTGTTAATGGTTTGAATCTTCTTTCCTAACAAAGCTCTGCTTATTAAATGCAAATTTGTTACTTTAGGTCAAGAATTTGTAACCGTGGAACAGGTAGATTTGAGGTTAGGGAATCGTCACCGACCAAAATACAAAAGGTATGAAGCTGATCATGATATAAGGGAAAAAATGTGCCCGAAGTATATTGCACAAATCGTTGCACGCTTGACATAACCTCAAAATTTCATATAAAAATGCGAAAAAAAATCCTGCGGTGAACATCAAAGAGCAAGCCAGTTAATTGGTCCAGGCGAGGGAGTGACAGAAGTAGATCCCAATTTATAGACGCCTTGTGAAAATTGTGAAAGCAACAAAAACTGATCCCAGGAGGAATTATTTGTAAAGTTTCTTTATTCTATTTTGACTCTTTGATTTCGAGATCAGTAAAAAATGTTTGTCTTTAAAATAACCAAAATCTTTAAAGCGTCACAGTCTTCCTCACGCATCACAGTTTGAAAAGATAACCTAAAATATTATTAATGTTTTATCACCATCACTCCAAAAAACGGCTTTACTGACCATTTTTGTGAAAACGTCTAAATTATTAAACAAGGTAACAAAAAAGTTATTCGCAATCAAACCAGTATTTGTTGAAAGATCTCTCGGTGGAAACCGCATTAAATTTTGAAGGAACCTGAGAAAGTAAAAGAAAATCTTTAAAAGAGACTGCAGGTTAAACCCCAAGGTGAAATGCTGGAGAAATTTTCAAAGTATATACAGAAAAATATACTTCATGGGGAATCTTTCTCTTTCCAGGTATTATGTCCCAATTAGAAACAGTGCCTGCTTCTCAGCATATTAAGGACTGTTCATTTAAGAAAGTGGACACCTAAATATTAGCATTTTGGTGTAAAAATTCCATAAATACAAATAAAATTTTGTTTCAGTGTGATCTCAAGTGTTTATTTTGACAGCAGACAAAAGTTGACATAAAAAAATTATAAATTCTAAACGATGGGTCGAATTGACATGGCGACTCTCAATTTTTTTCTGCACAAATGGTGTATAGAAAAACTGCCGAGATTTGGCTTAAATCGCGAAGTGTCCAAATTGAATTTTTTCAACGCTGTGGCCAAAACAGATATTCCTGACGACGTACGATACATCCCAACAGAAAAATTTGGGAAAAATGATCTGGTATGGCAAGCAATTTGCTCCTGCGGTATGAAAGTACTACATATTTCACGACGGGTTCAATCAACGGCGAAAATTACAGAACTGAATGCATTAAAAAATGGCTTCTGCCCATCTACTGAAAGCATACCATGCCTCCATTGTTTTTGCCAGACCTAGCATTGGCTCACTATGCTTCAGCTACTTTGGAGATGCTCAAGGAATAAGTCGAATTTGTAGAAAAATGATCGAATCCATCAAATTGCTCAGAACTACGCCTCATTGAAACATATTGGGCAATAATCAAACGGCATCTTAAGAAGGATGGAAGAGAAGCAAGCTCCATCGATTTTTTTCAAGAAAATGTGGTCAGCAGTTCAAAAAGCAGTTCGAAAAGTTCCGAAAAAAGTTGTGCAGAATTTTATGGGAGGTATCAAAAGAAAAGTAAGAGCATTCTCCAGCAATCCTCAATAAATGTTCAAATTTATGTGAATTCGATCGAAATTACGTTGATTTCCATATATTTTAGGTAAACTCATGAATTTGTTCGAAAATAAACAGTTTACTGTAAAAAACACGTGTCCACTTTCTTAAATGAACAGTCCTTATTCCAAGAGTACTTTCCCAGATATTGACTGAGAGCTTTAGCAATTATACTCTAAGTAACAACTGGGAAACCCGGTGGAAATGTTACTGAAAGAAAAACTGGCAGAAATGTCTCGAGAATCCCTGGGAAAAGTTTTGGAGCAATACCTGTGGAAATTATTGGAGATATCAGCAAAGGTCTGCTGAACGATTTTCTGGAAAAATTAGTTTCTGAATTACTGGAAGAAATCTTTCTAAGAATATTTGGACGAGTCCCTGAATATATTTCTTATGAAATCACTACAGAACGCTCAAAGCTCTTTCTTTAGAAATCTGTGAATGAATTACTAAAGGACCTTTAGAAATCTATAGGAACTTCTAGAACTTCAAGGATTTACACCAAGTTGCATGCAGAAATTCCTTTATAATAACTCAAAGGATTTTTCTGACAAGTGCCATGATTGTAGAATTCCTCTGGGATTTGGCGTAGTAGTAGTAGGAGGTAGTAGTAGTTACCAGGCATTTCAGTATTTGATCTCATTTGATTTCGAACAACTGCTTACGAGAGCCCCAAGGAGAGAGCGATGATAAACCCCATTTTGCTCGTTCATTTTACCGTTGGGGGTGGGTGTTTTATTTCACTGGCATGACAAATAATCCCCTAAAATCTGATAGCAATAGTGTCCCCCATGTTTAGAGCTAGTTTATCTAGGTTTTATCATTCAAAATTAGCCACCCATTTCAATCATTGCTGTAGCAGTAGATGAACAGGCTCTCATGATGTGCTGCGAATCATGATTAGCACAGAGAGCGATAAGTGAGAGATACTCTCATTTTTTTCAGAATTCGATCTTTGGTAGTTAAGGTAGTTCTGAAAAAAATCTCCGAAAATTCTAGCGGAATTTTCTTTAGCTACCCTTGCTACCAAAAATTACGTAAGGAGTTCATTTAATGTTTTTAAAATAATTGTTGCATTTACTTTTTCCAGGGATTTCTCTGTAGTTCTGAAAAAAATCTCCGAAAATTCTAGCGGAATTTTCTTTAGCTACCCTTGCTACCAAAAATTACGTAAGGAGTTCATTTAATGTTTTTAAAATAATTGTTGCATTTACTTTTTCCAGGGATTTCTCTGCAAATTTGAATAAATAAAACAATATTATTAAACTTATCAGTTTCCCTTTGGAATCCCGATAATGATACCAGAAGTTTATAAAGAAATTTCTCTAGATATTTTGATAAGGATTCTCCAAAAAATCGTAAAAATTGTAGGAAAAATAGTTTTGTTTGACTAAACAATATCAGACGACATTTTTTTTATGGTATTCAGTTGGAGCTGCCTGGGGGCGGTCCATTAATTACGTAAGACTTTTTTGGCAGTTTTTAGACCCTCCCTCCCCCCATAGTAAGATTTTTTGTATGAAAACTAAAAATTATTTATATGGCGCGTAAGAAATATCAAACCCCCCCTCCCACCATAATCCCTTACATAATTAATGGACAGCCCCCTGACAGCTTAACTTGTCAAGGCTGAACCCTCGGTCTGGCTTTTGCCAAGTTTTCCCTCTACCAGGACCAATACTCAGACGGACTAGGCAATGGTGCCCACATGAACACTGCTTTTTTATTAGTATTGTGACGTGGTAGTTTTTGAAAAGTACCCATATTCCCTTGCTTCTGAGAAAAGGAAGCATTGTGAAAATCAGCAGCTCCATCAGAATTTGTTTGAAATAGTAGCGTAGTAGTGTCATTACTAATACTGTCTAGTCGAAATGGTTTAGAATAATTTGTCATTCAAGGGCTATTCTGATTACTCCTGTCTTCCACGTAAGATTAGAATCTTAAATGTCAATTGTCGTCAAGTCTTAACAAAATTAGGCTGTTTAGTAGTAGTTCTAGTTAATTTCATTTTTTGTAGTTAAAAGTATTTATTGGTCATTACGTTTATATATCCTTAAAGGTGGAGACGAACCAGCCACAGGCTGAAAGTCTCGATAATAAAGATAATAATAATAATAATAATATCCTTAAAGAAAAAAGTCGCTTTCTTTGTCTGTTCAGCAATTTTTCGAAACTAACAAGTGTGCCCTAATCGATCTCAGCGTCTTACTTTCCATAGTCATTTTTATAGTGAATATTGAAGAGTAAAGTTACCTTAGGCTTCTATTACAGTCTCCTACAAGATTCACTTTTCGGTGGCAAATGCAATGCTTCACAACGCCTACTTTCTACTTGTAAATTTTGCGAAAATGAAGCTGGAATTAGATTATTTATACCGCTGTTACAAAAGAGGTATTTCTTATTATGGCAATGTAAAAACCATATTAAAATAAGATTGTCGCCACTTATTTCTACTCAATGAATCTACTAGTCATTTTTCTAAGAGTTCCTAAGTATTCCCTACGTCGTATATGATAACGATGTGTCTAGCTAGCTAATAGTAAGAGTGGCTACGGATCATTCTGGTTAGCAAAAGGCAAACTGAACGTCACCAATAGTATTAATGTCCACTTCGAATAGATTAATTATTTGAAATGTGCATCAATTCTATCAATGACGCAGTATGTCCGTTGGATCACATCCGACATATTATTGCGTCTATACCATATGAATTATGACGCGGCTTTAAGCAAAAATGCCAAAATGTGATACCACCACTACAGGTTACGCCTTTGGTTTCCATCATATGGGCTAATGAATTATGCCCTATATCGCGGCAAGGTCGCATAACCAAGGGGAGGGACTAAAGAATATCAGACGACAATTGCATCGAAAATTGTAAAATCAATTTTCGTAAGGCGAAGTAGCCCGTCATTCGTTTTGGCAGCAGAGATGACTATGCTGTGTGCACTTTCAAAGTGATAAAACTCATTCTTGATAGTTTATATTGATTTGAAAAAGTATCACTGTACGCGCCAACATACATAAAGTATGCTGATACTTTTTCAGCTGTGTTAGTGCAAAACCAACTGATTTTCTTTGATTCGAAATCGTGTGATGAATTAGCAACAATCATCAACGATGCGTACAAATTTCAATGACGGCCTACTTTGCCTTAATAAGAAACTAAAGGAGCCTCCCATGGAAAATACAGAATTTTTATAAAATTACAATGAGATAGTATGTATGATTAATAACTACTTGGGCACTTCTATGATTCACTTTAGTATCTTGGTCGAATCGTCTGAAACTTTGCAATGAATAGCACTTCAAAATGTGACCAAATATAAGTTCGGTAAAGTAAAAAGAGAAACTCCGCTGTCGAAGTGAATCAAAAGTGCCAAGAATCGGTTCCGGCTAGATGTAAATTTGAGTTTGTATGAAAAAGTGGACATTTGCGTATGGATTTTAACGCAAAACTGGAGTGAGCTTTCCGGCGTTATGTAATTTGAGTGCGATCTCATATTATTGCATATTATTGAATCGAATACAACATACCAAAATCACCCCTGACGTCAAATCAAACGTAATGGCTGCACACTGCAACCGAACCATACCAATATTTATAATGAATACCCTGTGGATCCCAATTCCAAGCCATGGAGCGAACGGGTGAGGGCAGGTCACTCTCCTCTCTACGGAACAGACTCGAACTAGACCGGCAACTACGGCAGACCCAAGAAGACAAGGGGTAAGCCGAAGGGGAAATTAGCGTTTTATTTCACCATTCGCTTCTCGTCTTCAGATGTGTTTTTGCTTACCTTTTTTTCACTCTCCACTGTTGCGCCTCCAATTTGGTTCTCCGTCGTCTTTGTCGTTGTCGTCGTGGGTCGATTCGAACCACGAAACTGTTAAATAAGAACAACAACAACAACAATAATGTGTGTGACGATTTGTTATTACTCTGCGCTCGTCGTTCGTTCCACTGCTTTGTGTTTTTCAATGTACTTGAGTAAGTTTCTTCTTCATCGTCGCCGTCTCACGCATACTTCTGTGATTCCACAGATGGAAAAATGTCTGTATGGGTACAAGTAAGCGGCAGATATAGATACTTCCAACAATCACCAAATGGAGAAAATGCGAGAGCTTACTCAAAACATTAGTCACGAATCGTGCGAATCAATTGCCGTAAATTTCACTACTTTTCTTTGATTTTACAGAATTATTCTTCGTTTTCTTCCAAACACACCAATGTTCTTCGCTTACTGATTTCTTTGTATTCTATAAAGCACAAAAACAAGCACACACTATTGCAGCTCTAGGGCGCTTCTCCTATCTTGGCCACTAGATACGCGTGAATAATTCATCGAAACTCAATGTTACACCTAATTGCCACTGTGTGACGCCAAATCAACCTCAATATCATAAGATAGCTTATTTTTCCCACTAAATACAGGTATTAGCTAATATACATACGAGATTTTCACCTCAATTGAAACAGATATGCACAGAGGAGCGCAGCAAAAAAAAAACTTTCTACTTTTGAGACTGATTTTGCCGACTGCTGGCTGCTCTTATCTGGTTTGTTCATTTCACGGGTCCATTCGCACACACGATGAAGGTGGTTTCTTTTCGCCGTCGTGCGGCGTTTATTTGGCGATGATGATGATTAATTCACGGTCACGCGGCCGTCCGAAAGCACCGCGCGCATTGCCGACAGGACTTGACGCATTCGGAAGAACCGCCGAACTGCACAACCGACCGATTAACAAGGAGAGGGGTCCCAATATCAAGTTGACTTCATTCCTAAAATGCTGCCTCTGACTTTTTGCTTTTAATGGGTGTATTTTCCCTCGCAGAGTAGTTCTTGGTTGGCTAAGTTGGTTGTTTCCGTCGTTACATCTGTCGCTGGAAGGGACACTCTTCTTGGTGTTCTTCCACGGTTTTGCTTGAGAACGCGCGCACGATCACTCCTCCCGGTGCTTCTCGGTTTTTTCCTTGTTCACATTACACATTCGGCACTTCGGCAGTAGATGAGCTGTCTACGCTTTTTTTTTCTGGACATGGAAATACAAAGAATCGGAAAGAGAGAAAAAGGGGTCAGTCAGTGATGGAAGATTAATACGCTGTTAGTTCATGCGATTTTGGATGTGATTATAGGCGGGAACGAGATTAGCGTTGATTCTTCTACTGTGATGATTTAACCCCACTCAGTTATTAATAAAGTCTAATTATTAAGGCTTTAATTAGTAAATAGGGTAGGTGCATCGGTGTTGGCCACTTTAAAGAATTTCATTCGAAGAATAATCCCAGAAATTAATCCAAATGTTCCGCCAGAAATTTCTTCAATAATTTCTCCAAAGATTCTTTCACATATTTTCAAGGAAGCTAATTTCTCCAGAAGTTCATCCAATTATGCTTCCATTGAGTTCCTCAGGATTGTTCAGGATTTCTGTAAGATTTCAACCAGGACATTTTTTAAGTATTCCTTTTGCAATTGCTTCAACAGATATTTCTCCTAATATTCCTTAAGGAAGTATTCTAAAATTTCCAAGGAAGTTTTTAACTACAGTGGAATTCTCAGATTCTGGCATGCTCCATTTTGAGTAGAGGATCTTGTCCGGGATTTACCTGGACTAAATTTCCGGGATTTCCTTTCCGAAAATCCGGGTTCCCGAGATGTTTGTCGAAAATCCAGGGAATTCCCGAAATTTTAATGGAAGCACTTTTCGCCTTGAGAAAGTCACTATATTTTTAGATCGCACACTTTTAAACGATAGTTAAGGGGTGCCTACTCCCGTTCCTTACCCGAAGCAGCAATTTGAAACATCTATTTTGTTCAAACACTATATTTATGCATTCATTATAAGTTGAGAACTACTTTGCCCAAGTTTTTGTAATTAGGAGATGACTAGTTGAATGGTATCTTGAAAGAGTTGCAGAGACCTTTGCATCTTCTGTAATTAATCATGGAGAGTTGGGTTTTATCGTGTGAAAGTAGTGGCCATATGACTAGAAATGTATATACACACTCAATCTGTTCGGTAAAAATAACTGGGTTTTTGAACTATTGAAAAAGTGAGTAAAGTAAAATAAATGTCAGAAATCGAAAAACAGAGATTTTTCACTGAAATTTTGCAGAGAGCTTTCTTTTTATATCATACATCGATAAAAAATAAAACATGGTGAAATTTGCTTTTCAATTACGCGTGGCGACAGTTTTCATTTTACTGACTTTTTCGGTAGTTCCAAAACCCAGTAAAATTTTACCCAGTAATTTAATCTAAGTGTGCAAACAATCTCGTACAGTGTATAGTGTGATGACTGTTATCAAGTTTAAATAAGAACACCTACAATAGATTAAAAGTGTTTCTTTGATATATTTTCTCATAGTAGTTTTTTTTTGCTTACGAAGACTATAGTAATAGATGGCTGATAGCAAAAAGGGTGCTGGATAATCAATAACATGACAACTAGTAATGTTTCAGTTTTTGTCATAGTTTCATAAGTTACATGAAATCAATAATTGGCCTATAAAATTGCTTCAAACCCCATAATGTTTTTGAGGCAAGCATACGGAAAAATTCTCAAACATAGTGCGTTATTTCTATTACATATTGCGGTAGCGTGTAAAACTCAGGATGGGGTATAGCTAATGTAATAGTCATGTATATGTTGAATCAAGTGAAATTTATTTGAATAATGCCATGTGTGTCGTGAAAATTCCATAAAAAGAAAATGACAACTTCCTTGAAACATTTGATTATGCTGACCTATTATTGCGGTAGTACTAAAAACCTGTTTATTGCGGCACGCCTCTCCATAAGAAATGCTCGTAATACTGCAATAATAAGAAAGACAAGTTGTAAATACCTCAATAACAGGTTGTGCGTCCAATACATCATATATATGAGCTTGCTATACTACCAATGTTTACAAGGTCGACGTAAGCGTCATTGACAATTTCAGCATTGTAACTAAATTATTTAACGTATGATTGTAAACAATATTATTTGATATATAGGTATAGGGCGTTTGTTCAATCCGAAATTTAAATATTTGCGTGGAAAATGTTTAAAGCATTCGTTATTTGCTATTCAAATGACAAAAATGTGTCGGAAATGTCAGAGGCGCTTACGTCATTCTTGCGCCTATATAGAAAAGTGTGGAAATGTAATATATTTTATTTTCATACAAATTGACAAGATTATGTTATATACAGTCAACCCTCCATGAGTCGATATTGAAGGGACCATCGACTCATGGAAATATCGAGTCATGGAACAGCAATGCTATGGAAAGCTGTTTGAGGGGACCATCATAGTAACCATGAAATTTGATTTTTAGTATGGTTCCATGAGTCGATATCGAGTAATGGAACATCGACTCATGGAGGTTTAACTGTATATGAGTATAAATTATATGAGTATAAATATATTTTCCTAAACCTCAAAGCATTTTCAAACCAGTATGATCATTCAAAGCTTTAAAATTGTATACTTCTGTAACGCCCCGACCGTTTAACGCTTATTTCAAACCAATTTTGTGGAATCCCGAGATTTTTTCCAGTCTGGGGAACAAGACCCTCTAATTTTGGCAACGATGATCCATTTTTGGTAACTTTTTTGATTACACTGCGGAACAAAAGTTATTTTATGATGATTTCAAAAAGGAGACGACAAAAATGTTGAAAAACTCGATTTAATCTTGATTTTATCGTGCAATTTCAACCAAATTTTATCTCAAACGAAAGTTGAAGTGCTATTTACATGCTTGGTGGTTTAGATCAATTAAAAGTTTTGCAAATCATACTTCAAATTTCATATAAACATCAATTAAAACAGTGTTTTATACAACTTAAGCGACCTATAGCTAGAAATTGTGACGTGCTGAAACATTTCTGAGGACGGCATCAGATAGAGCAACCCCAAATCTACTAGAGACACATAATTTGATCCTTGAGACCCGCAAAAATTTCTGTTTTGTTACGCTGTGTTATCAATAAAATTTATATATTTTATAATGAACATCATTGTGTTTTTGTTATAATTATTTAAACAGCAGCTCAGCTTCACACCTAACGTGTTTCAGAGCCTCATCATCGCCGTTAGTCTCCAAACCCTTTTTTGCAACATCCATGCTAAGTGACTAGCCGAATTAAGTAAAGTAAAGTAATCAAAGGTAAAGGGAGTCTATAGAAGATTTTTACAAATGATTGAAATGAATATGTGGACAGGCGTCGCAAGGGAGCGACAAAATTGAACCAAACTACAGTGTTTGTAACTGAATCATAAGCCATTAGTAAGTGTATTCCGACTGTTTCAACTCATTTGGAATCATTCTGGCCGATTCCGGATTCCCTGGAATCGGATCCTGCGGCATCCGTTGGGGACCAAAATTTGATTGTTTGCAAAATAAGGCCATCCACAAGTACTTCCGGGATATCCTAGAGCCGATTCCGGGACCCTGTAAAAGGACATCGATCCGATGATTTCAAACTCTCTCATGCGACACATCAAGCTTCAAGATTTTTCGCTGAATGTCAAGCATTGCAGAATTCGCTCTCATTTGAGTCACGATCAAAGCAAGCAAAGAAAAACATCCCATCTGTTGCGGTCCACGATCGTCGAAGAAAAAATTGTAAATGATTGTAAATTGTAAATGATTGTAAATTGTAAATGATTGTAAATTGTAAATGATTGAAATTTTATCTCCGACACGAATGCACCAAACGGTGTAAAGTGTCGTTAATAAAAAAAAAAAATAGATCGTCATTCTATCGCAAGGTGTAACAACTCTGATAAATGGAAGCAGCGAGCGAGAGCCCCAAAGAGAGAGCGATGATAAAATTCATTTTTCTCGCTTGTTTACCGTTGGGGATAGGTGTCTTTCTTTACTGGCACGATAAACAATCCACGAACTTCCAATAGCAATAGTGTCCCCCAGGCTTGGAGCATGTTTAGAGGGGTTTTATCATGCACTACTATCCCCCCAATCTGATCAAACTTGTAGCAGTATACGATAAACAGTCTCTCATAATGTGCAGCATGTTATGATAGTTACAGAGAGCGATACGTGAGCGATTCTCTCAAATTTCTCAGGATTCAATCCCTGCTGAATGTATAAAATGATGCATACTCAATAATTCATTGCAACATAGGCACAATTACACGCGGATGTTCTACACTTTTTTTTCTCGGAATCAAATTCGAGGCTTGGTTGTTGCTCATGACGCTGATGGTGAAGTAAATTCCGGACTCGTTCTTCATCTGTGAAACAGGAGCTCTCAAAGTGTCTTGATACAAAGGAATAGTTTCCCAACTGAACTGCGTTGTATTTGTAGAAGAAAGAATGATCCATAAAAAAAAACTTTCCGCGATCTAGGTAATTTTCTTGCCATTTTTTTTTTGTAAATTGGAAATATTATTGTAGCATTATGAGTGACACCAATGGATTAAAATGCCTACTGTAGTCATTATGTATTCTGAACAACAATATAAATATCGAAAATTTAATTCATCCAGAAATAGCTGAAGTTCTATTTATCCTGTCAATCAGGATTCCATATACAACGAGTCAAAATACTATTGTGGTATTTTTTACATTACCGCTTCAATATCATCTTTCCATTTTCTAATGGATGGTAAATGATTAGCAACTATACTGCCCATAACTGCATATTTGTAACATTCGACAAAAGTAGGCAATGAGTAAATTCTTTAAATTAATGGCTGCTAGGGCACGTCAGGAGTTAATCATCAATATTAACCTCCTTTTCCCGAGCAGCCTAGATAGCCGCGTAGTGTCGGTAGCGGTTGTTTCAACTGGCTAAGAATTAACACTACGGACTGCCTGTTCCGGTGGTAAAAGTCCACCTCACAGGTGACCCCTAATTTATGGTGTGATGCGTACCGTGCCTAGGAATGAATGGTTAGGGGGGTCTAAATAAAACCTAAACGCAAACGGAGCCTGTGGGGTACCAGGGCGCCCTCCACAGTATTGAGTCCTTCCTGTGCTACCCGGAGCAATGGTGCAGGTGACCTTGTGTTTCTCCGAGATAATCGGCTGCCCTTCTTCAGCCTCTATCCTGAGGCTTAATAAGGGTGGGATTATGAATATGTTGACATTTAATTTAAATTATCACCTATATGGATTCGCATTATGCGTTTTACACAGTGTATTCTGTGCTCTTCCGCCTTTGGCGACTTTAAATAGATACCGATCTGGTTTTTTCGTTGCTGGTCTTTTTCGTGCTGAGATTGCAAAAAGCTTAATCCTGCCTAGTTTGGGTAGTGGCTACGGTTAGGTTAGCTCAGATCAATCTTCAGCATAAAAGAACAGCAACGATCAATCTTTGCAGACTCATGCAAAATGGTGCAGCCCAAGTGGCGCTAGTTCAAGAACCCTACTTTCGTAGAGGAAACTTCTATCTAGGTAACCTTGTGGACCCAGTTTTTGCTACTTTCAGCAAACTTGAAATGGCAAACTCGCGCTCCATGCCCCGCGCATGCGTGCTCGTTAATAAAGCAATCGTTGCTACACTCATTTCTGAGTTGACGACCAGAGATGTATGTGCTGTCACAATTGATGTTTCTGTTGGTGACCTCAACAGGAAATACGTCTATTGTTCGGTATATTTACCACATGATGAACCATCCCCAACGGATGACTTCAAACGAGTTGTCGTACACTGCGTAACAAAAGGCCTTCCGCTGATTGTAGGCAGTGATGCCAATGCTCATCACATCATCTGGGGCAGCTCAGATATCAATTTGAGAGGCTCCAGTCTGATGGAATACTTAAGTAGTACAGACCTTGGATTACTTAACATAGGCAATCGCCCAACCTTCATGGTTTCTAATAGAGAAGAAGTGTTAGACATAACGCTCTGCTCGAATAGAATCAGTCACGAGTTGACGAATTGGCATGTATCAGATGAGGAATCATTATCTGATCATCGCTACATCTTCTTTGAACATTCAAATGTAACTGCGCAGACTTTGCGTTTTAGGAATCCCCGATCAACAAACTGGGAACTCTATATTGAATTGGTTGCGACCAAATTTCATGGATATTCTCCATCCATTGAAAATCCGAGTGATCTGGATGATGCCGTTGATACTACAACATCCTACATTATGGAAGCTTTTGAAGAAGCATGTCCTCTGCGGTCTGTAAAGACTACAAGAGGGACCCCATGGTGGAATTCCGATCTGACTAGACTCAGGAAACAATGTAGAAGGAGTTGGAACAGACGCCGTTCAGCTGGATCAGAGTCGTTCAAGTCGGCTCGCAAGGCTTACAAGAAGGCTCTTCGTTCTGCTGAACGATCCGGCTGGAAAAACCTTTGTACAAATGTTTCCAGTTTGAGTGAAGTCAGTCGGCTGAACAAAATCCTTGCAAAATCTAAGGATTTCCAAGTGAACGAAATTCGCTTACCTAATGGTGATTTTACTTCTTCCGATGAAGAAGTTTTAGAATGTTTATTCAATACACACTTCCCCGGATGTGTGGACATAGCATCTACGGATGAACCAAATGTCTTTTCATGTAGTTACGAGTCTCTGGCCTCGGCTCGCAGTATCGTAACTACTGAATCGATTCAATGGGCACTTAATAGTTTTGCTCCTTTCAAATCTCCAGGAGCGGATGGGATTTATCCTGTTCTGCTCCAAAAGGGGTTTGAGTTTATCAAACATGTTTTGAAAAAGCTACTTGTAAGCAGTTTTGCTACCGGGTATATTCCCAAATCCTGGCGTGATATTACTGTAAAGTTTATCCCGAAAGGAGGACGTGCGTCGTATGAAGAAGCGAAGAGTTTTAGACCAATCAGTCTGACCTCTTTTCTTCTGAAATGTCTGGAACGCATTATCGATCATCACATCCGTGATGTTTATTTGGCAAACATGCCTCTTCATGTGAATCAACATGCTTACCAATCTGGAAAGTCCACTGTGACTCTTTTACACAAAGTTGTATACGATATCGAGAAAGCATTCGCTCAGAAGCAATCCTGCTTGGGTGTTTTCTTGGATATTGAGGGTGCCTTTGATAACGTGTCTTTCGATGCCATATTGGAAGCAGCACGAAACCATGGGCTACCTACAATGATTACCAATTGGATTCATCAAATGCTCAAAAACCGACATCTCTTCTCGACATTGCGTCAAGCAGCGATTCGAAAATTGAGTATTTGCGGATGCCCCCAAGGGGGAGTCTTGTCACCACTTTTGTGGAATCTCGTAGCAGATACGCTATTGAGGCAACTCAATAATAGCGGTTTTCCAACATATGGATTTGCCGACGACTATCTAGCTCTGATAGTTGGTATGTGCATAAGCACCCTATTCGACCTGATGCAAAGTGCTCTTCAGGTAGTCGAGAGTTGGTGTCGCCAATATGGCCTTTCGGTTAACCCGAATAAAACATCTATTGTTCTATTTACGGAAAGACGAAACCGCGATGGAATTCGACCTTTACGTCTTTTTGGCACTGAGATTAATGTGACTGATCAAGTAAAGTATGTCGGAGTCATTCTAGATTCCAAACTTTCATGGACACCTCACATTGATTTCAGAGTCAAAAAAGCTTGCATGGCCTTCGGTCAATGCCGGCGAACCTTTGGTAAAACTTGGGGCCTCAAACCCAAATATATCAAATGGATTTACACAACAGTTGTTCGACCAATATTGGCATATGGATGTCTTGTGTGGTGGCAAAAGGGCGAAGTGAGAATAATCCAATCAAAATTGGGCCATCTCCAAAGGATGTGCTTGATGGCGATGTCTGGTGCGTTCTCTACAACTCCCACAGCAGCGCTCGAGGCCCTTTTCGACGTTGCGCCACTACACATATATCTTAAACAAGAAGCACTTTCTTGCTCTTACCGTTTATGGGTACTGGATCTACTGGAGAAAAATCCAGTGAATCGTAGATCTACACACACTTCGTTGTTTCCACTTTTGGTGAATTGGGACAAAATTGTCCTTGCTCCAAGTGATCTCACAATTGCTTGTCACTTTCCTTACAGGACATTTATCACACAATTCCCTTCACGGGAAGAGTGGACGTCTGGCTATTTGGAAAGAAGTATATCAAACAATATAGTATGTTACACTGATGGCTCCCTTCTTGAAGGTAGAGCTGGTGCAGGAGTATATTCTCGTGAGCTAAGGCTGAATCAGTTTTACTCACTTGGTAGAAACTGCACCGTTTTTCAGGCGGAAATATTTGCTCTTATGTGTGGAGTGCAATCAGCACTTCAACAGCGCGTAATGGGTAAAGTCATATACTTCTGTTCAGATAGTCAAGCTGCTATAAAAGCTCTCGCTTCGGCCAACTCAAGGTCGAAGCTTGTTATCGCATGTCGAACTCAAATTGAGGAACTGAATTCAGTCAACTCTGTAAACCTTGTATGGGTACCTGGCCACTCTTCCATCGTTGGAAATGAATTGGCTGATGAGCTAGCTCGCGATGGAGCATCGCATGACTTCATTGGCCCTGAGCCGGCTATTCCAATTTCTAAGTGCTGGGTGAAGCTTCAGATAAACTCTTGGGCGGCAACTCAGCACAAGCAATATTGGAATAGTTTGGAGTCATGTCGTCAAACAAAATTGTACATTACTGAGCCATCTCCAAGGGTGGCGAAGTATTTAACAAATCTGTCAAAGCAGAATTGCAGTCTCTTGGTCAGAGCGTTGACAGGCCACTGCCGACTCAACTATCACATGGCAAATATTCAGCGTGCTGACTCATTTGTGTGTGATAGTTGTGACTCCGATTATGGAACTTCGTATCACCTGATATGTAACTGTCCAGTTTTTGCGCAAATGCGATTCCAATTACTTGGTAAACACTTATTAAGTGAAACTGAATTCAGAAGCCTGAATCTTCAGGACATTCTGTTATTCTTAACCCGCTGTGGTAATGAGCTATAGGCTCTCTTTACGCTCATGCGTTTTGCAGTGCCCTTTTTAGGGCGCTGTTCGAACCCATTGTGGTATGGAGCTACATGCTCTCATTTCGCTTATGCGATCTTCCCTCTTCAAGGGACCCCACTCCTATTTCCTCCCATCTTTCCCTTCCCTTTCCTCTCCCATCGGGTAGATGATGAAATAGGCTCAAATATGGCGATGGCACAAATCTCCCAACTGGTGGGGAACGTGCCTTTGGAGCCGGCCTTCTGATACCTGATACTGCCCATAACTGCATATTTGTAACATTCGACAAAAGTAGGCAATGAGTAAATGGAATACCAAGTGTGAATTTTATGGCAGTATGGGAGGAAACTAAAATTTCTAAAAATTACCAGGAACTCAAAAGTGCTTATTTGAGACTGAAATTGTGTACAACTCATATCATGTAGTAGGTTAATAGTCAGAAAATAATTCTGATAGAAATTTCATTGCTACTGCATTACAAGGCTCAATTATAATCTCAATGTTACTGTTATGCGGTTATAATTACCAATGTGACAAAACTTGGTATTTTTTTCGAATTTTCTAGAACAATCTCACAGATTTCAGTAAGTTGATCGAAAGTATTTATCATTTGATGACTCTCCACGGTATTAACTTCAATTTGTCAAAAATGTCGAATGTGACTGTTATGCAGTTATGGGCAGTATAGTGGCTTTTATAATGCCATGAATGACTACTTTTTAATATGGAAAAATATGACATGCAGTGCTCAGAAGCATCCATGAAGTTGCTCTAATGTGGCCTTCCTGACTGATTTTTACCTTTGCTTGCATCGCTAGCGAAGAGTTTGATATGAATTTAAAATTTTCAGCATAGATTAGACAGATATACTACCCAGCTTTCATTTGAGACTAATTTTGTTCATATCGGTCTACTCTTGCGAACGCACCAACCATTTATGTCGAAAAAGAGCCAAAAAGGTTGGGCAGGCCTGTTATAAAGCAATCTCACAAAGCTGATTTCTAATCAAATTAAAGCTATGATATATGCATTGGCGTAAATACGGGGGGGGGGGGGTCTAGGGGGGGCTTAGGCCCCTCTAGAAAAGTTCAAACCCCTCCTAGAAAATTTTAACTCTCATGCTAAGTATACGCTTTTCTTAAGGGATTTTTTCGATCAGAAGGGTCAGGCCTCCTCTAGATTTGAGTTCAAGTTACGCTAATGGATATATGAATATAATGCATTCGAAAATGATGCAAACTAAGTAACTTCTTGCAACAAAGAGTCGTCTACAAGTACTTCCGGGATGCTCTGGAGCCAATTCCGGGACCCTGAACAAGGATACCATGCGACACATAAATCTTCAAGCTTTTTTGCTTGAAAACTGTAAAAATTACCGAAAAGTCCGTAGTCCAAAAACCCAGTAAAGTTTTACCAGAGTCGGTAATCTAAATTAGCTGTGTATGCATCATATTATACTCCCAGCGAAAAACAAACTCGACGACTGATGTCTCCCATGAAAGGGATTGCAATCATAGCATTGATGTCCTTTTGCAGGGTCCAATCAGCTCCAGAACATCCAGACATCCAGGAAGTAATTTAAAATTACCCTTGTTTGTTAGCAGGGGTGAATAAAAACGCTCGAGTTTCGTATTAACTTTTGAACATGTATACGCTTTGAAGGTTTGGACAATAATGAGCTTTAGTACAAAAGAGAGCAGTATTTATAGCAAAATTGGTAGCTATAATCCTAATGAAGAAAATTTAAAGATTGATGTGTCGTATGATATTGATTGCTATCATCGGATCGATCTTTTTCTCCAGGGTCGGGAATCGACTCTAGAACATTCCGGAAGTACTTGTAATTGTTCATATGTTACAATGAATTATATTGAGTGTGTATACTCCCAGCGAAAAATCTTGAAGATTAGTGTATCGCGTGATAGGGGTTTCAAATCATTGGTTTAATGCCGAAACATTTAGGTATTACTTAAGGAATTACCTCAGGGATTGTTACAGGAATTCGTCAAGGCATTTCTCCAGTAGTTCCTCCAGCAATTGCTTTACGGATTCCATGGAAAATTCTTTTGAAGTTGTCTCTTGACATTTCTCACGGGATTCCTCCAACAACCCTGGAACAGTGGAACATCTATGAGGGTTTCCTCACGAACACCTTAATGGTTTCCCGCAAGAATACTTTCAGAAAATCTATAAAATTACTTTCATTACTTGCTCCAGGATTATTCCATGACTATCTCTAAGGATTCAGCAAGAGCTATTCAGAACGTCACAAGTGATTTCGCTTGGAATTTCATTAGGGATTTACAGTATTACCATTTTTAACTTCGACGAATTTCTCCCAGAATACCTACATGGTTCCCAAAGGGATTCTTCGAGGAATACCATAAAAAATTTCTACAGCAGTTCCTCCAAGACTGTCTTTAAATAGTCGTTCAGGAATTCCACCAGGGCTTATTCCAAGAATTTCATTAGGTTTATGTAACAAACTTTTTCAGAGGTTTTCATCAAATTATTAATTCATGAATTGCATCACATGTATCTACCAATTAATCTGAAGGACAACATGGAATTTCTCCTGCAATTAAAAATTCCATCCAAGATTTCTTGAAAACTTTTCCCGTGATAACAACAGGATATATTGTTCCAGGGATACCTTGGTGAATTACTTCAGTTATCTCTTGAATTTCTCCTGGAAAGGTTTTTAAAATTTTGCAGAAATTATTCCCAAAATCTTAAAATAAAATCTTCCAGGGATTACTCTACTAATGTTTTGTTAGGAACTTATATAGGAATTTCTCCAAGGATTTAAAGTAGAGCCACTCTATTAATTCCTCCAGAGATTAATCCTTACTTCTTCTTCTTGTCATTACGTCCTCACTGGGACAGAGCCTGCTTCTCACCTTAGTGTTCTTATAAGCACTTCCACAGTTATTAACTGAGAGCTTTCTTTGCTAAAGTTGCCATTTTCGCATTCGTATATCGCGTGGCAGGTACTCTATGCCCAGGGAAGTCAAGGAAATTTCCATTACGAAAAGATCCTGGACTGACCGGGAATTGGACCCAGACACCTTCAGCATGGCTTTGCTTTGAAGCCGCGGACTCTAACCACTCGGCTAAGGAAGGCCCTTACTTCCCCTAGAAATTGTTTTGATAAGTTTCTCTATACAATCAAGGATTCCTCCTGGAAGAAAAGATTAAAAAAAATAAAACAATGTTTTTTTTTTAATTTAATTTAAGCCTTTTCAGTGTTTTAAAACGATTTTCAAGGTATTTCTCTAGCGATTATACTAATATCATTTGTCTTCAGGGAAACAACGACTGTATCCTCATCGAGTTGTATTAGTTGCATTACTCATTAAGAAAATCGTCCAAGGAAATTCTTCAGAGATCGTTCCTGAATTTCTTTCCAGCGAATTATCCATGAATTCTCTTGAAGACATGTCTGAGCAATAAATCACGATTGTTTTACTAATTCTTTCATCAAAGTTGTCGACAATTCTGAAAGAAAGAAAATTCGCCTAAATAGTGCACTGTTTTTGGGTGCTTTTTACGCGAGATTTGTGCCTTTGAAGTTCTTAGAAGTTGATTCCAAACTGTTTCACCTTAAGTAATACATGCAGCCAATTTTCGCGTTTTCTCTGCACTTTCCAAATGCATTATCCCTTTCGGGACGGACGATATTTCGCATTTATGATCAAATTTCTCTTGCTGAGTCCTAACGCTCCAGACTGAATTGTACTATTTGTGAAATGTTAGTGTGACTCATTGGTTATGGAGAATTGCAGATGGAAAGAAAGTAAATACAGTACCAGAATAACGGCCTAAATGTAAACAAATTGAGTTTTATTCATCTAACAATTTATTTGATAAATTACAATCATATAATGCACACCTGTTCCTTAACAATAACGTTTTTCACGAAATAAATGAATAAAACATAAAGGCGCATTTGATATTCTCTTTCGATGCGAACTTCGATGTCAATTTTCCCCATCTTCCCCCCTGCGGTAACCGGGCGCATTTGAGATTGAGTGTGGCAGAAGGGCGATAGTGATGAAGGATCGTTTGAAGGAGCGTAGCGAAACGGCGAAGCTGATGATAGTCAAACCAGAAGGACGAGGTCAAAAGGCGCAATCGCTGCTGTCAAACTGAAAGAGACGAAAAATCTAGGGGCACAACAGCTCTACATTTTGATGAATGGCGCATTTAGTATTTTTATTTATTTTAACATGATGTTCATAAAATGAACATAATTTAAATGTTTTGTTACAAAATTAATATCGTAATGGATCCTACGAAAATGCATCATGCAATTAAATCGATCGGAAACATAATATAAAATTGAACTTCAACCCGATTTTACTGAGAATGTATTAGTTTTCATATTCGCCCTAATTCTGACTCTGTATTGAAGTATTTGTGAATCTGACTCTGAATGAGCCGTTTCAAAAAGATATGTCTAGTAGTGTGGGACAGAATTTAGATTCTCGCTCTAATCCACTTTTTGAATTGCATTTGCAGGGTGTCCATTCAAAATTAGTTTTTAAATTACCGAATTTTTCCCGGAAGCTCAGAATATTAAAAAGTATAACAAATTGATCCAGCGATTTGTAGGTTTTTTTTTCATGCAAAATGAACAAATTTGAAAGACTTTTTCATGAATTAATAAATTTATAATACTGTGAGACCAAAAAGGTTTGAATTTCAAAAAAGTTTTGCTCAACACGATTTATAATATTTGTTGCAGTATCTAAAAGACCATCCACCCCCTAGAATTAGAAGGAAGTTCAAAAAGAGTTTAGAATTATATAAACAAATTTCAGCTCTGCTTATTTCCACAAAATTTGTATATTTTAACTTAGACTATATTTTTACAAAAGGGTAAAGTTCAATAACCATCTATCTAAGAATGTCTTCGGAATGATACATAATACATAACCCATGGCTGGTTTCTGGAGAAATTTTGTATCTGGTGAATATCATGTTGGATCCAAGGAGAGTTTGTTTTTAACAGAAACGATATCTCCAAACATGTATTCTCCTATGAAGCTGACTGACCATGCATCCAAGATTACATCTTCCAAGCAAAGATTTAGCGTTGGATTTTTTGAATCAACTTCCAAGAAACTGGGAATGTTTATGATGATTGGAAGAATTTGTTGTAAATTGCAGAAATCCACACAAAATTTCATCATGGGCCTCAAGGACTAGTCAAACTAGTAATACAGAAACCGAATCATCAATAAACCCAGAAACTCATAAAACAATTAAGCCATCTAGGATTTCTGTAGATTTCCAAAGAAATATGCAAAATATATTATTTGGCTTAGCTTTTTTCCAGTCTCGACGAATCTACTAAGAATTTCAAGCATTATTAGCCAAGGACTTTTTCTAGAATCTACTAAACACCTTATTAGAAATCTACTAATAACCATTTTAGTGATCTTAAAAAAAAAACTTTCAGGAAACTTATCAATGATCAGTTCGATTCCCGTTATCATTCCAGCTAAGATCTCAATAAAAATTTGTTATGAATCTAAACGGAAATCTAACAAGCATTCCGCAAAGAACTTTATCAGGAATCCTTTAATACCCTTTTAGAATTGTGTCAAGGATTTGGAACGTTAACTATCTCCACAGAAACTCATCAAAAGTCATGATGCAAAGAAACATTTTCTAGCTTCGCCCATAGAAATTGAAATAAAACGGTAGTCTGATGCTTGAAATACATACAGTTAACTCTCCCTTACTCGATATTGAAGGGACCATCGAGTAAGGGAGGTATCGAGATACAGAACACATATTTTTCAAATTTTAAACTTTTTATTATTTTGACAAAATACATTCAGAATAGTTATTTTAACATGAAAAACAATACAATTTTTCCACATTTACCTATGCGACACTTTTTAACCGATCTGCAAAAATTAAAAATTTTAGCACCCAGAAATTGGCAGTAAATTTTAATTTTACTGTCAATTTAACCATAATAATCGAATTCATGAAATTTATTATCGTTTGGAGGACATTTGAAACTTTTCATTAAAATATCGAGTTAGAGAGGTAAACTTACTTGGGAAACTCAAACAGATAGCATCGAGTTAGGGAACATCGAGTTAGAGAGGTATCGACTTACAGAGGTATCAAAGCATGCTAGATTGAAGGGACCGCGCATTCCATCGAGTTAGGGGAAATATCGAGATACAGAATATCGAGTAAGGGAGAGATGACTGTATTTTCCAGGTGTGTTCTCCAGATTTCCGGGTATTTCCCGTATTTTTCCCGATCATTTCAAGCATAATTCTTCATTCCGACGTAACTGCAAAAATAAACAAATCGAGATTTGCTTTGCATGGGCTTGACAAACGCATAATCTACATATTGAGTCCAAAAAAGTAATCCTAAAACATTTTTTTGATTTTTTGAAATAAATTTCAATTCTGCCCTATGTGCACTTTACTCAGTGTTTTTAATTTGGCTACATACACCCTACCATTGCAAAGCGACTCAACTGTCAACATTTTTCATGCTAGCACATACACCGTACATATGCTCATAGCAAAGCGACCTATATGCAGAATCAAAACATAAAATTTTAATCAGCAGATACGTCATACTGTTTTCGAATTACTAAACATGTTGGAAATCGAGAGATTCGGATTTTCACAGCTGCAGTAAGCTGACGGGTCGGCAAACTGATGTGGAACATCATCAGTATTCGGTTTTAGACAAATTTCTCACCAAATTTTTCACAAGAACTGTTCTCCATTTACTTTTGTTACTCACGGCTCCGTCCGGTGCTCCTGTTAGTCGAGTTGAAATTGGAAACATTCAATATTCGTGTAGTTGAACGTAGAAACTGACGAATAGAACAAACTTTATTATGTTTTATGGGAATTTGCAAACCGGTGTATGTGCAACTTCAAAACAATACTGGTGTATATGACGTGACGCATGTGATAAATGAACTGTCAAACCGACGCATCAAGCAAGGTGTATGTATCAAGCAAGGTATGATATCGACGAATCATCATGGTGTATGTGAGCAGCACAAAGCAAAAGGGTTTATTCGATAATTTCACCAGTTTTTCAATCTAATTCAAAACAAATCGGAATTGTTTAATAGTGGTTAGAAACGGTGTTCTTTTTTTCAACTTATAGAAGACACAGCAATAGAAAAAATGCAAAACATTTTAAACAGGATTTAAAATGCTTTACAATATATTGCATCGCATTTTTCTCGAATCCTTCCAAATGTTAGATACGCCGATTTGAAAAATTAGGCTTGATTTGTAATTCTCGGGTTTTTTCCCGCTTTTTCCGGATTTCCCGGATGGATGGATTTGGATCCCATAATAACTGTGCAAAATTTCAGCTCGATCGGTGAAACTATATTTTAGCGCCATCCGTTCAAAGTGTGTCTGGGATTTACTATGGGAAAACTTACTTTTGCAAAGAAAAATAGCCAGAGGTCGCCCATTGTCCTCTATAAAAATTCTGAACACAGACTTCGATAGGATTTTACGATGAAGCATATTGCCGAAGACCGCGAAACAATCCGACACTTGTGAAAAACTTTTGAGACCTTCTACAGAAAACACGAATTTTTAGAATTTTACAGGTTTTGCTGCTGAAGTTTATGAAGAGATTTTTTCAGGGATCTCATGAAGCATGTTTCAGAAATTCTTATAGGGATATTTCCACGGATCCTCAAGAAATTATTCCATTTAAACGAATGTAGGGCAACAAATTTAATCACCGGAAAATTCTAAAAATATTATAATTGAAAAGTGTGGTATTTAATGACGCCAACGACGCCGCCGCCGATTAAAAATAATTCTGAGCACAGGTCTACTCAATATACAATGTATTATACATCAGTTGTAAATTCTTTAAGATCGATGTCGATGTGAAATTGGTTTCAGGGAATCCGGAACCGACCAGAATAATTGCAATTGAGTTGAAAGAATCGGAATATACTAATGGTTTATGATTCAGTTGCAAACATTGAAGATCCGTGCAAAATAATTATGGAATTGTCTCAATTGACCATCAGACAGGTCCCATGGGGCCCAGATAGCCGTAGCGGTAAACGCACAGCTACTCAGCAAGACCAAGCTGAGAGTCGTGGGTTCGAATCCCACCGGTCGAGGATCTTTTCGGGTTGGCAATTTTCTCGACTTCCCTGGGCATAGAGTATCATCGTACCTGCCACACGATATACGCATGCAAAAATGGTCAATCGTCATAGAAAGCTCTCAGTTAATAACTGTGGAAGTGCTCATAAGAACACTAAGCTGATGAGTAGCCTGTGTTCCAGTTGGGATGCAACGCCAAAAAGAAGAAGAAGAAGAACTTACTTAATGGAAAGCGTTTTTCAACTCACCTGTAGAAATTCTAAACTACTACGGCAAATGAAATAAAATATGATGTTCTCAAAATGTTATTAAACGTTTAATTTAGTTTTACCAAATTAGGATGCTAGTGTTACCCAACACAGAATACCTAGATAGATATAAGAAATTAATGTATTTTTTCCAGTATCATTTTAAACATATGATACAGGCAAAACTAAGTACCATTTTGACGAAAAACGCATTAGATTTTATATATGAAATTCACTTCAATAGAGATCTGTATTTGTTTGGGCAAGTGTGCCACCTGTTTATAAATAGAAAACGCATTAAAGTAAATCTTATGAAAACCCGGAAACAGCATTCCAATTTTGTGAATTTCAAAATACCTAATTCAAAATATATATAATCAAGTTTTTGCCGTTGTTTGGTGCTTATCAAGTAGGTATTACATTACATAAGCCGTAATTTAAAATAGACCAATCGTATAGAAAATGGAGGTACAATTTCAGTAATCGATTTTTTTTAGATATTGTCGAATTGACAAGGTGGTTCCACAGGAATGATCCCCCAGTGCCAATCTTGACGAGATTAGATTACAACAGGGAGATGATTAATCACGCATTTGCTTGTCAATCGCAGGAATTCATGTTCCCCAAAACATCCGATGAAACAATCGCGATTGTTTTTGTTTCCACTTCCAAAAAGTCCAAAACAATCCACACTTTGGAATTCTGTCTTTTTCCGATTGGTGTGAAATGCTACACACACAAACACCACCTTTCGCTTCCTCGCTCACTCCCTTCGTACGTGACGATTAAAAAATACACCTTACCCTGACTGAACGTTTTTTATAGGTTCCGGAAAGCGGTTTCGGCTGTCACCGAACGGAACAAAAACGTCCTAAGAAAACGGAACTACCGTCTTTAACAGTGGTACTCCACTTGCACCAGTGTCATTAATTTTGACACCGTCTTGCACATCAGAACATTCCTTTCAGCACTTGAATGTTTGTGTGTGCCGATTTTAATTCGCGACGATTTTCACTAGAAAATAAAAATCCGGCCACTCTCTCAAGGCCTGCTTCGTCCGTCGCAACCCATTTAGCACCCTTTTCGTTGCCGGACTCTCGGATTGATCATCCGTCTGTGATGTGCACTTCTTCTTCTTCTCACTCGCGCCCCCTTGTTCTTCTATTTGGGGGGGGTCATTCGTTTGTTCACTCACTCGCCAAAAAAAATATATCACTCTGCTGTCTTCTCCCCCATCGTCAGCAAAAATCTCTAATCGAAACACTTTCCCACTAGGAATTCGCCAATGGCCACATCCGGTTCCGCTTCCCGGGGGTCGATATTCACGAAACTAACAGTCGCTTCGGCAGCAACTGGCCGGATTGCACCCGTACAAACCGTAAAATTGGCGCTCCCGGAGCTTCTTCTAGTAGAAAATTCCATTCACAGTCGCACCGATCGAAAATGTACAACACGCAAAGATCGCCATTTTATTTTCTTATTTTTTTTTTGTTTCTTGCGCTCTCCTCTCCCTCTGGCCCGTTTTTGTCCATCTCCTCGCACTCGCACGAACACCGCTTTTCTAATGGGGGGCCTTCTTTACCCCTGCGCTCCGCCCTTCGGACCCACAAGCGAACTGTCAACGCGAGCAGCGCGGATGGCGTTTGTGTTTGGAACATGTGGGACGTCTTGTAAAATGACAGTTATTGATGCGTTTGACATATCAGACGTTAGAGTCCACACGGAATTACTAAAGAGACTGAAATACAAAGAGACAAAGAGCGTTTAAACACAGTCTGAGCGAGAGGAGACAGCTGGCTTAGATTGCGAGCTACCAAAAGTTCAGCCCGCATACCCGTGAACTATACCTCTACTGTTTCCTGTACTATTCACAACCATATGCGACAATACCATAACAGTTTCATTTTACATTAATATTAACAATAAACCCACCGTACCGGGAACGGTTTTGACTAGTAATCCTTTATAAGAGAGATTCGCGGAAGCTGACATTTCTGTCAAAGTGTGAGCCAATCGAGCAGCGAGAGCTGTCAAATTGTGAGCCAAACGAACATGCGTTATGTTTGTTTTGAGCTTTTCTTGAAGAGTAATATAATCCGCTTGAAAATATTTCGGTAAAAGTAATTGTGCATGAAGCAAAAAAATTAAATATTTTTCTTTTTTAATTTTTTGTCAATACGATTTTTAGTTGTTGATTTTTGCGGCTGTTTATTAGTTTGGATATGTACCTCAAAGATCTATAACGAAACAAAATACACTTTTTAGCAATGAGGAAGTCATGTCTGTGTTACAATATTATTCTCGACGCCGACCAGCACTGCTGGTCTGTTGCCAAATCATTCCATTTTACTTCCGCTTATCTCTCTATAAAGGATCACTAGTTTTGACCGTTCTGTAGTGACTAGACCTTTTTAAGTAGCCGAATTCAGACACTTTCCCGATCACGCTTCCCTTAGAATTTCAATCGAGTTAGACTAAATAATTAACACTTTCTTCATCATTATAAGAGCACGTTTATTCTTCCCAAAACACATCAACAAACTGATTCCTCTTTTTCTTTCGTAAACCTATGCCTACTATGATCTGCATTGATTTCATTTTCAGTACTAGTTAAACAGTTCGTTGGTTCACGAACATATTTTGTTTTAACTATACTCTGCTGCTAACCTCTCATAATCCCTACACGTTCCATAAATTGTATTTTGGAAAATAACTATGTGGGGAATAGGCGGTTAAGTTATGTAACCATAAAAAAGCTCTGATTTTTTCGAACAATATTTTTCGTTTACAATTTACAAAACAGTTGACATACTTGTAGTATTAGTAAGTAATTAAATAAAATATATACATTTGTATATCTATTACATGTAATGCATCGTAAAAATTACAAACTGCTTAAACTTGTCGCAAAAAAAGAAGAACCAACGTTACATATTATAACCGCTAGGGAATTTCCATCAGTGTAATTGGCTTGTTTAGGGGTATCCTGTTTTTTACATATTCTGATTCTACGTTACAAACTGAGTCAGAATCCAAAGTTTCATAATTTTCCGTGCCCTGGAACTATTTTTAAAATACGTTTGAATTTAGTATGGAAATCGCGTTTGAATCACCCCTCGGCAAATTTTACTTCGGGACGAGCTGTCATTATGTAAATTGAAATGTCATTGAGTCGACGTAATGAAATCTTTTTTAATCATTTGTTATATCAAAATAAAGATATTGAAGCGCAATAAAATCGTGTTACACTTAGAAAAATGTGCTTTTTCGATCAAGCTACAAAGAACTGTGAATTGCTCATCACTAAACAACCCAATTGTAATTGCCAAACCCAAGTTTTGCGACGGCAGAGGCGTTGAGCTGAATGGATGCAGAAGAGAAATACGTCAGTGCGCATCGTACCTTCGTGCTGTGCGTACACGAATTCTCTCTGCTCTTGGAAGTTTTCTTAAAAACTACCTAAAGCAATAAAACAGTACTTTTCAGTGCTACAAAAACAGTACTTTTCAGTGCTACAAAAACAGTACTTTTCAGTGCTAAAATTAAAAACGGTACTTTTCAGTGCTACTAAAACAGTACTTTTCAGTACTATTTTTTCTACTATTGATCCCTTTACGATCCTTGTTTGGACCCGTGCCTTCGATTTTTCGTTGGACCCGTTGGCGAAAGCTAGCGGTGGTAATCCTTCTTGGACACCGTCTTGGGAAAAAACCTTTCGAAGGTCACGTCTTCTTTCGTTTATTAATTAAACATGGTATCAACAACAAACAAAATGAAGGGTGAATCTCTGAATTCACTACTTCCTTCCAAAAAAGTGGGTTTTAAAACTGTCATTACACGTGGCAAGAATGGAAGAAAGGACGCTTCCCTGGAATGCGAACTTTCTTCCAAGGGTGAAATGAATAATTGTATCGAAATGAGCAATCAGTTCGATGCTCTAGACAAATTTTCCGAACACCAAATCGAAGCAGCCTCTAGTCCAGGCTCTTTGATTCAAGTGAGGAAGCAAAGAGTGCCGCCTATCGTGGTCAGTTGTTCCGAATTTGGGGGATTTAGGCAGAAGATCTTGAACTCCATTAGGGGAATCAAGGTTTCCTTCCAAATCGCAAAGAAAGAAGACTGTCGCGTTTTGCCGGAAACTCTTAAAGATCGTGAGCTTCTTCTCAGACATCTTGAAGAGAAGAAGCACAAATTTTTTACTTATGACGACAAAACTGAACGTTTGTTCAAAGTTGTCTTGAAAGGTCTCTCAAGTGACTATAAATCACCTGAAGAGATCAAAAATGGAATAAATGATTTACTTGGATTTTCCCCAGTCCAAGTAATCATTATGAAAAAGAGAACCCAATCTGGCATTGTTCGGAAAGGGCTTTCTCAAGAATTTTATTTAGTTCACTTTAACAAAAAAGAACTAAATAATATTAAAGCTTTAGAAAAAGCAAAACTTTTGTTTGATGTCCGTGTGACATGGGAACATTTCCAGAAACCTGGAGGAAATTACCAGAACCCCACTCAGTGCCGTCGGTGGCAAAAGTGGGGTCATGGTACAAAAAATTGTCGCATGGATGCTAAATGCATGATTTGCGGAGGTTCTTCTCACGCCAAAGACGTCTGTCCAGTGAAGGAAGATACCACCAAATTAATATGTTGTAATTGCGGGGCTAACCATAAGTCCAATTTTTGGAATTGTCCTTCACGCAAAAAGGCAGGGGGTGGGAAACTCGGCACATTGTGCCCGGCACAGTATTCGGCACAGTTCAGCACATCTGGGCACCCTTCTAATCGACAGTTTATTTTTCTTTCCGCTGATTGGATTTGACAGCTGAAACTTTGTTTTTACTAACCACATCAAATGGTCGTGCGGCTCAACCAGATTGTTGTTATCCCGAATTTGTTTGGTAAGTACAAAATGAAGAATACGGTGCAGGAGACCTTTCTGTGCCACCGTCCGACGATGGCCAATCTAATGAATGCGTCTCTGCTATGCAGGTATACATAATCGCACCTCGTGGTAACCCGCTCAAACATATCCACGACGGGAACCGAAACATCGTGATCACCGAGATTCCAAACGGAGGTACATATTTCAAAGTGGTCCTACCCAACATCTTGTCGGATTTGATTGTGACCAACTACTGAAGAGGACCTGGAAGAGGAACAAGTTTCGAAATCTCTGCCAAGGAATGCTGGGAATATACCTGATCGAAATGGTCAAGTGGTACTCGCATGGAATCCAGTACATGGCCGTAAAAGGCAAACATCAAAAAGATTAAAGATAGATCGTTGACATCAACTCTTCGAGACTGAAGCGGGAAGGTAAATTGATCACCCTTGGCAGAGATTCCGACCAAGGTAGGACAGCTGAAGAAAATGAAGAGGAACCTGTGAAGGATTTCAATGATGAAAATAAAACTAAAAATAAAGATGAATAATTTATAAACTATGTGTCTTGGTTTGCTTCCAATATAGCTTCTTTATTACTTTGCAACCAATAGCAAGTCATTGGCGTACCATCGATAATATGAGTCTGCATTGACACTGTACTGAAGGTAGTTTCCAGTGAGAAGTATCATCAGCCCCGTCTCCCATGGATTCCAAATGCTTTCCGGTCGCTCCACATCGCACGTATCTTCTCCCTCTCCGGAAAGTCTGCTAAATTGGTTCTGGCAGCACGATTCCTGGCTAAACTGCCCCAACTCCTTGGCATTGTTGATCAGAACCACAGCGGAAATGTGAAGACCACCTTGGCTGCGCAGTTGGAATATATTCTCCCGCAAAGACAGGTGCGGCGCCAGAGCAAGAGCGTAATGAGAAGCAGGATGCTTTCGCACTACAAAATCAATGTCCACCTTTAAACGAATAAATTGCAGAACACCCACGGATTCGCCTAGCTTGAAACTGCACCCGATTACGTGCGTTTCGTTCAATCGCCGCTGATCGGGGTGTACAAAGTAACATGTTGACCTTGAGTCGTTGAGAATGCACTGCAAGTATGGATGGAGAATTTGAGTCATTCCAGTTTCTCTCCTGGGGGATAAGCCGAAAGAGACTTACCATTATCTGATCCTAACAACACTACCAGCAGCACAACAAACGCCCCTCGAAGTTCGTATTTTCACCATCACGGTCATCCACTAAATTTCGGAAACTGTTTAGAAAACTCCGCTATCTTTCATCGGATCCTTAGCGCCCTGGTGGGTATCCAATATTACGATCATTATCCGTTTGATTTCTTTACCGCTGGACTGCAAAATTATATGAATGTAATATTTATTAAAGGGTTCATTCACATATTTCATAACGCTGAAAATGGCAATTTTTGACACCCATCCACCCGCTCGTAACGCTTTTTGTATGAATATTCTACAAATTTTGTATGAGCCATAACACCAGCAGAACACCCACCCTCCCATCAGCGTTATGAAATTTGTGAACAAGCCCAAAGGCTAATTTTACTTAAAACTTACCATAATTATGCTCATAAATCTTAATAGCGGCCTTCGTCATTCAAAAATTTTAGATTTGATGCTGTTCAATCGAATTCGATCAATCGGTGATATTGAAAATAAACAAAAACAATCTGCCATAGAACGAACAGAGTTGCCAGTTATTGCAGTGCAGTGAACAAATATGACATATCGATACGGTCGCTCACTTTCGGCACAGTCGGCACAAATCGGCACAATTTTAGGTGAGCCGAGTTTCCCACCCCCTGGGTCAGATGAAGTTAAGTATCTAGGGCTCATGCTAGATAAGAATTTAACTTTCAAAAATCACATTGAGGGCATTCAAGCCAAATGTAATAAATATGTAAAATGTCTCTATCCCCTTATTAATAGAAAATCAAAACTTTATCTTAAGAACAAGCTGTTGATATTCAAACAAATATGGACTAGCTGTTGTAATACCAGGAAGAAAGCTCTGCAGAGAATTCAAAATAAAATTTTGAAAATGATTCTGAAGCTTCCTCCCTGGTATAATACCAATGAGTTACATAGAATATCCAATGTTGAAACATTGGAACAAATGTCAAATACAATCATTAATAATTTCAGGCAAAAATCGTTACAATCTTCTATTGCCACGATTAATGCGTTATATGTTTAGGTTAAGTTAGGTTAAGTATATTAAAAACTTTTTTTTTTCTCTTATAAGCAGGTGAAATCAACTCACCTGTAAAAAAACTGAACTGCTACGGCAAATGAAATGTAATATGTTGTTAACAAAATGTTAATAAAATCTTAAATTTGTTTTACCAAATTAGGATGATAGTGTTGTCAAATAACACAGAACACCTAGATATAAGAAATGAATGTAATGTTTAGAATGATACTAATAAAGAAATAAAAAAAAAAAAAAAAAAAAAAAAAGGGAAATACGTCGATTGAGTCGTAGCCGCTGATGCTGAATGGAACGAAGCGAAGCGAAGGAAGAAAAGAGAGAGGATGTTTTTCGGTGTCGGAGTCGGTATCGGTGCGCATCCTCCTCAGTTCTAGAACGATTTTTGACACGGACGGTTCAGTTGGTGCGTGTTCGACGCGGTTTTGTTCAGTTTATGAAAATGGTGAAAAAAGAAAAGAAAGTAACGGTTGGTGATGCCATTGAAGAATAAATTGTTTTTTTTTTGTGTGAAAGAATACGACAATACTATCCAGTTATTACCTAATTCACAATAAAAGAAAAGGTCCAAAAATAGTTGAACTATAAAATTACAAAGAGGACAAATAATGTTTGTAGAATTGTTGATTTACGGTGCAGTATGGTATTCTAATCCTATATTGTACAGTTCTTTTCTTTTATTAGAAACAAAAAAAAAACAATAGACCATTTCCGTGAAATTTTTTTAATTGCTCATAAGCTTTCTTTTAATTTACTGAACAAACTTTCCCAAGGAACCCATATGTTTTCAAGCCTCTAACTATTCAAAAACAACGAAAAACTGGCGGCACACTAGTTCACCCCACGGTCCCCTACAATTTATATCTCTCCGAAGGTTTTGGGAACCCCTTTTTCTCCTATGAATTTATCTCCACGTTGTAATGAATATTGATCAGCTGTTCCTCCGCCGTCACCACTTTGTTGCCTGGTGACGGAGAATTTGCTATCTCTGTTGCTCTCTCATCATATTCAATTGACGGACCTGCTCTTTGACATTTCGTGCAGGAATTGTTTTCATTTTTATATGGAGTTGACCTTCACTGCAGGACTCGTTGACATTATTTGTATTTTGCTACTAAAAGAAAACAAATACTAGCTACTTAAAATAATCCTTTAACCTTCTTCCAAACGTCCACGCCGTCCCTGCCCACCCCAACACTTCGGAGGTGCCCAGCAGGGATGCGTTATTGCGTCCATCTTGGTCCATCCTCGCGCTCTTATATGCATTCCTTCTTCGTCGTTGCCGTTTAATTCTTCAAGCTCACATCTCCTCCTTTCAGCGCTAGACCGAGTCGCTGTTAAAACCTTGCCCGCACGTAAACTGCGCTGGAATCGTGGGAACCGTAGCCGAGGCGTTTCGCGTGCTTGTACACCTCGTTGGAGGCGGCCGTGATGGGCAGGGGGTGCTCCAGACCTTCGGCCATGTTCAGCGCCAGCTTGAGGTCCTTCTGCATGTGCTTCAGTTCCTGCTGGGGCGGGAATTCGCCCTTGATGATTGCATTTCCCTTCTGCATGACCAGCTCTGACGACATGCTTGTCAGTTCCAGCACTTCCAGGACATCCTTCTGTTGAAGACCCGCTTGATCGGCCAGCGCCAGCCCCTCGGCAATACCGGCCAGCATCACGCCGGAGATCATCTGCAGGACCAGATTCATCTTGGTGGCATTGCCCACGTCGCCCATGTAGAACGAGTTGCGCGAAATGGCTTCAAAGCAGGTCTGGCATTCCTCGAACAGCAACCGTTCGCCGGCGGCCAGAATTATTAACGTTCCTTCCTCCGCTTGGTTCTTGGATCCCTGAATTTGTGCTTCTAGATATCGTCCTCCGAGTCCGAGGAACCCAAACTTCAGATTCGAGGCCTGAATTTTGCGCGACAGAATTAGTTTAAAATATTTACAGTTAACTCTCCCTTACTCGATATTCCGTATCTCAATATTGAGTTAGCTGGCCGACTTGCACGACGAGAGCAGCTTCTCTTTGAACTGCTGGTATGGCTTGATTTGTGTTTCCTCGATCCATGCATAGTTGTTGGAACCTAGGTTGGAACCAAAGAAGATAATGCATCGAACGGGAATGTTTTTCTTGACGGTAATACGGCGGAGCTCTGCCGGGGGCTCCGAGATACGACCTGACCAGGGCGAGAAGCCTTTGATTTGATGATTCCGGTGAGGGTTTGAGCACGGAGTTTGAGGCCATAAATACCTAGCAGTTTTATCAAGCAAACGAAAATTGTTGATCACTTTTTAAATGTGCGAGCGAGCCAATTTTGTTGTGAGCTGGGATTTGACATTTCATTATGTCACAAACTGCATTGGGGTGTTATTGGACATTGTGGAAAAATCTCCACTTTGTATACCCATAGGGTTGAAACAACTGTGCCGCACGACGATTTTCAGCTCAAAATGTGGTGAATTCTCAAGTTTTTAAAAAATTGTAAGAAAATCAGGACTGCATATAAATAAAATCTAAAAGCGTCAATAATCATTAAAAATTACCGTCTTTCGAAGAAAAATATAAAAATTGGGGGTAAGTTCTGACGGAAATGGTCTATTTTTGTTTTCAAATGTTGGTTTCAAAAGGCAAAGTTATGAATAGACCATTTCCGTCAGATCTATCCCCCAGTTTTTGTATTTTTCTTCGAAAGACAATCATGTTTAATTAATATTAACGCTTTCAGATTTTGTTTATATGCACTCCTGATTTTCTTACAAATATTTGAAAACATGGATACTCACCACATTTTGAAAAATAATTCGAGATGCGGCATACCCAACTAACATTTAGTGCAAATGTAAACATTCTCTAGGCCCTCTTTATACGGCTTTATGCTGAGTAAAGGCGCTGTACATACGAATGAAAGCTTCTATGCGATCCTTTTACCAACAAATCTGGCGAATCTACTCAGCTACTTTTAAGCTGTATTGGCAGCTCTTATTCATATCGGTCATTGCTCTATCTCGACAGTTATACGACAAGTAGCTGTGTAACATCTTCGGAAGGCGCTTTCTCAAGCATTTCGCAACTGTTGAATAATTATTATACAGCTTCGCTGTATTATCGATTAAATATTATTTTCAAGCTGTTTCACAGCTTCCGGAATTCATATCATAAGTATCTGAATTTAATGTTCCCAACGTTACCTGCCACCACTTGGAATCGAACTCACGATCTCTGCATCCACAAGTCTCGACGCTGTCCTTGTTGCCACAACAGTCTATATCGAAAGGCAAAGAAAACACATCGTTTTGTTCTACATCGAAAACGGTTCACACAATATTTTATAATGATCGTAAAAGATGCCATAGCCACGCTTACACCACTTCATCAGGCTGTAAAAGGGTGCGAAACGTCAAACGCAATGTTTACATCCAACAAGCTGAGTAAGATGCGCCACAAGTTGTTGTTTTACAGCATACTGCTGTATGCTCGCTGTATAACTAACGACAAAGCGCTTCTTAAATATATATTGAGCAGCACAACAAATCATATTGTATAGAAGCAGCCGGATTGATGATGGCGAGTTTTATTCCACATCATTAGGTTCCTATCTTTTACGGTGTTGAGTTACAGCTTAGTGAAAGCAGTAAAAGCGATATCTGACGAAATTTATTCAGTTAAGATTTGTTGCTGCAAAACGTTTGCGTTACAGCTGTATTAACGCTAATCGTTCTATTTTTGACAGCTTTCATTTTTTGCTGTGTTCGCTGCTTCAATTCAACTGTTATATAGCTCAAAGCAAATAATCTTGGCTTATAGCGCTAAAATTGTTAGTTGGGTAGTTTGTTCAACCAACCGCCAACGAAACTAACCTGAAATTACTCAAACAAACGATTTTGAACCAGGTTGAAACTTGCGCAACCCGTTCTGAATCACAGTTTCAACCCCAACCCGATTCAGGCCTTCCTTTAGGGAAATATATTTTCCTCCACAGATTCAAAATTCAAACATCAACATCCACCCAACAGTTACGGTACTGCTAGTTCTATTAGAGACTATTTTTTACTTTTCATGCCGACAAATGCCAAGACTAAAGTGTATTCACTCGATTCTGTTTTCGCAAGGGGAATGCGTACCGTGCAAAAGTTTTCAGTTCAAATTTTCGAAAACCGTGTAAAAAGTAACATAATTTCTCGAAGTTTCATGCAAACATAAGGTTTTGGTGATAAAAAATGTATAGAAACTTTTTTTTCCACGGCCGTGTAAAAAAAAATCCGTGCAAAAACAGAATCGGGTGTACTGATAACTTTACTGTTGGTATTAAATTGTTGGTTCCGTGTGTGCTTTATATTGCGTTTCTTTTGAAAATTTTCCGTTCTGCGGTAGCCGCCAAGTTCTACCGCAGGTGTCAAAGTTCTACCGCAGACTTGAGAATCATTGCATCATTGAACGAAACCATCTAATCAAAGTATGCTAGTAGAGTCCACAGCTTTGAAAAACAGCCGAAAACAACAATCATCAGCATGGTTTCCAAGGTATCATAGCAGCCGATCGATGATGCTTTGTGAAAATCAGTAATGTGACAGCTGCGGTAGCTTTCTGCTCAACCGCAGAACGGAAAGTTATCTCTGAAATTGCAATATTTCATTCGTCTGATTGTACCCAGCCGCTCAGACGAATCAACTGTCACCACAAATCGATATTTTCAGTACCGGGGACCACTGCTCCCCACCGCGCGCGACGACACATCGAAAATCATAACAACCGAAGTCCGCCATTTTTTATTATCCCTCTGTTCGGTCGTTTAGCTTTTCATTCCGTAAGCGCGTCGTTCACTGTGTGGCTTCTTTTCCCAGTTTATCGCCAGGGAAAAAACGCAAATTTCGGCACAAAAACGTAGCGGTTCCCCGTGGGAACCAGCCAGAAGTGAAGATTATCCGATCGAGCGGAGAAAGGAAGTGAAAATTCCGTGAAGTGGAACCGATTGACAGTGATTGGAAGCAAAAACCGGACACGGCGAATTTTAGCGCGGCTGGATCTCCCGGACGGTGTTTTCTTATCGAAAGTTTTATTTTCGTAGCGGTCACTTGAGGGCGTAGGAATTGCCAACGGCAGCAAATTGCCACCACTGGGAAGTGTTTCGTCGTGTTATCAAATCAGGAGAAGCATCAGCTATTTTCATCAATAACTTTTGGGCGGAAAATCAAGGAAGCGTCACCCGGGAAGGAAAATGACCGATAGCAAAGGTTATGCTGTTAACGATCTGGTCTGGTAAGTTCCGAGAAAGGGGGGGGGGAGATGGTTCCGGTCGTGGGAGGGATGTTTGTTACCTGGGCAATTTCGGGATTGGAAATAACACTGGAGGGGATGCTCATCCGTAGGTTGCGGTGTAGGAAAAAAGAAGCGGGAGAAGTCTTAGGTGAACCTAACCTCAATTTCGATAGCTACTTTTAGGCGGAAGATATCGGATTTAGCTTCTTCCTATGCATCCTTAGACATTGGAAGATTCCGTTTTGAGTCGTTAAGGTAAAGAGAAGTAGACGGTGGTCGGGTCGAATACGACAATCCAAAGAAAAAAAAGACGGCGGTCGTCAATATCAATAATATCTATGTAAATGAGCCGTATACATTTCGACATCAGTAATGAATGACGTCACAAGTGTTTGTTTTTGTTGCTTGATGCTCGGAAGTAGTATTACCTATTATGATGCAGATCCTTCTGTATGGCTTTTCGTCCTTATGGCTTAATTGCCAGCTCTTAAGAAGGCGTTCAATTAAGCTTTCCTTCCCATTCCTCAGCATTTGCAAGGACGTGGCCAGAACAGCTCTCTAGAGTGTTAGGAGGATGATGTTTCAATCTCGTATAAGAAGCAGGGATTAGTCACAGTTAGGTGCTTTTCTTAGCCTAGTGGTAAGATCCGCGACTACAAAGCAATGCTATGCCGAAAGTCTCAGGGTTCGATTTCCATGTCGGTCCAATATCTTCGTTATTCCAACTCCTTATGATCAATCGCTATAACTTTTTTTGTTATCCAATATTTTTGCACCATTTCTTCACAATTTCTCAAAAAAAACTTCTATTTTGGAATCTGCGTCGATATTGATCATTAGTCACTTGGTTTTGAAGATTTTTCGATGTTCCTTGAGGGACCATAGTTCCCCATATACCTACAATTTATTTGGTCGTCATTTTGTGCTTTGTTAATTTATCAAAAAAAAAAAAAAAAAAAAAAATATGGGCTATACATTATTGGGTAATAAAAAGCTTCCCTGTAGGAATTCCTAGAAGAAGATTTTTTGGAGGTCCAGAACGAATATCTGGAGAAATTTCAAGAGGATTACCTGCACAAAAAAACTAAGGTTCATCAATAATTCATGCTGCCATTTTCCTGGGGGTATCCCTGGGAGAATTTATGAAAGGAATCTTGAGGAATCCCTATAGGAATTCATGAAGTTATTGTAGAATCCCTAGATAAATCTCTGGATCTATGGAAGAATTCCTGATAAAATTCCTGGAGCGATCCCTGGAAGAAATTTCATAAATAATTCCTAGAGGAATCTCAAGAGAACTACCTGAGAAATTTCTGGAGTGATTTCCGAGAAATATCAGAAGTAATCCTCGAAGAAAGCCTTGAAGATATCTCTGCAAAAAATCCTGTACAAATTTTCCTAGAGACGAATTCCATGCAGAATGAGTCGAAAAAAATAAAAATCGTGCTCGATAGTCTTCGATTTGGATTAAATTTTGCACATGCTTTTGGTATGGTAGAATAAGTGTTTTCCATAGAAAAATTGATCATTTTGACTCAAGTGGAACTTTTGAAAATGGCCTATGAATTTTTGTATGCAACTTATTTGAAAAATTCTAACTCCGAAACTGTTTATTTTAGAGAAAAATGTTCTATGAAGAAGTTGTAGTGAACCGTTTGGACTATACACGGAGAAATATTTTTACCTAATTTTTTAGTTTACTTTACCCAAAATTAAGTATATCGATTATAGTTTCAACCCAAAATCTCTCGGTTTTCTCTTTCTCCCACACGAATGTTGTCAAAAATAGAGAGAGCTGCATCTACCCAATGGGGGTACTTTGGCCCAATAAGCCAAATTTGGGTAAATGCAACTTTTCTTATGTTTGGGTCGAAAGAACTCAATTTTGCGTTAAATCAACCCAAAATTGAGTATATTTTTCTAATGGAATTAAAGCCAAACTACCTAGTGGGGACCTTGGAAATTTAGCCACAATTGAGTTATTGGGCTCAACAACGGAATTGCGTTGAAACAACCCAAAATTGAGTTGAATTCCGTCTCCGTGTAAGAAAAAAATATACACTGAAAAAATATTTTATTAATTTTCATAAAAAAATTTAAAAAAAAACTTAAATTTTAAATTACACAAAAACCCCATTTTTAATATTTTTTAAATTTTCACCATATAATCTTGATAGTAAAAAGAGTTTTGGGACAAAGTTTCATGATGGAAAAATTTTTAATAAAAAAGTTTTTCTAAGAACAACTTTTGGACGATTTTCAAAATTTTGATTTTTTGTCAAAATAAATACGTTCTGATGATCCAGTAAGCATCTTGAAATGATTCTAAGCCAAAATGATTATATAAATAATTTCTCTAGAAGTAGCCATTTTTGAATTATTTCGAGTTTAATGCAAAAAATATTATTTAAATATTAAAATAGGCCATTTTCATTAGTTATTCGTGATTCTCCATCAAGGAAAATAAGTAAATGTAAAGAAATATGGTCTTTACTCTCGAAAACGAATTATTATTAATGGAGAAACGCGAATAACTAATGAAAATGGCCTATTTTAATATTTAAACAATATTTTTTGCATTAAACTCGAAATAATTCAAAAATGGCTACTTCTAGAGAAATTATTTATATAATCATTTTGGCTTAGAATCATTTCAAGATGCTTACTGTATCATCAGAACGTATTTATTTTGACAAAAAATCAAAATTTTGAAAATCGTCCAAAAGTTGTTCTTAGAAAAACTTTTTTATTAAAAATTTCTCCATCATGAAACTTTGTCCCAAACCTGTTTTTACTATCAAGATTATATGGTGAAAATTTGAAAAATATTAAAAATGGGGTTTTTGTGTAATTTAAAATTCAAGTTTAATATTTCAATTTTGTATGAAAATAAATGAAATATTTTTCCAGTGTATATTTTTTTCTTATAGTCCAAACGGTTCACTACAACTTCTTCATAGAACATTTTTCTCTAAAATCAACAGTTTCGGAGTTAGAATTTTTCAAATAAGTTGCATGCAAACATTTATAGGCCATTTTCAAAAGTTACGCTTGAGTCAAAATGATCAATTTTTCTATGGAAAACACTTATTCTACCATACCAAAAACATGTGCAAAATTTAATCCAAATCGAAGATGGTCGAGTTCTGTGACTGACCGATTTGACATGGAATCCGTCTAGAGTCTCTGGAATAATTTGCAAAACTATATCAGGAGACATCGCTTGAAGAATCTTTGTAGGAATCTCCGGATGAGTCCTTGAAATAATCTCTACAATAAATGAACCTGACGTATCCTTAGAGAAATTTCTGGAGAAAAACCGGTAAAAATTTCACTGGAGGAATCACTGTAGGCTATTCTATTTGGAAGGTAGGTGTTGTATTTGAAAAAAAAGCATTTTTCAAGGCTTGAAAAATACGTGATTTCTTATCACGATTATTGTTAGCAGACGCGACCACCAAGATTTTTGTACACAATTATGCGAAAAACTAAATTTCAGTTTCCTATTCTATTCTAAGCGCTTGCACATATTGAAAAGCATCCTGGAAATACCGAAATTTCTTCCAGTATTTTCTTGTCAGCATTTCAATGATTTGATATGATTTTAAAATGGCCAGGTCCACTGTGCAGTCTTGGGGTTTGAAGGTATTTCAAAAATTCAGAGCGATCGGATTATTCACGAATGCTAGACGAAAAAAAAACAAGTATTTATCGAGCAACGGACTCATGTTCCGTAACCGGTCGTTTGAGAACGTCGCGACCCATTGGAAGCCCACACAATAGAAACCTCAGCCAGTACAGTTGCTGGCTAGTGTTGTGTGCTATTTCATTACCTAAAAAATAATGCGCTCTCGGGCTAGTCATTGGATATAAATAGAAAGCGTTGTGTTTGGATGGGCATCTAATTCTTCCGAAAGAGGTGCACTTTGCGAAAAAAGGACCACGTGATTATTGAGCTGAAATCGAATTCAGGTTAATTTCTGCGTTTGTGAGTCCTCTCATGGCGTAGGGGTAACGCGCCCGCAAATCTTCATATCAATTTGTCCATCTAATCCAATTGCAAATTATATGTAATGTTTAGCTTTTCGGTAGTTGTTAAACTTCCACTCGGCTGGTTAGCCGTAAACCACGATTCATAATTAAAAAAAAAGTATGAGGTATTTAGATTTTCTCGGCCAGATTTTTGTCAAGTTCTCGACAATATTCTTGGCAGAATTTTTGATAGGTTGCTTGGAAGAGGCAATTTTAGATTTATGTCAAACATTTTAACCAGTTACATAAGCAAACAATAAATTGTTCTTGGAGATGTCGTTCTTGTTAAAAACATCTCTCCTTGGAGCCAACATAAATTTCATATAACATATCTTCATAACATATCTAATGCATACCTTGGAAGACAATATTAGGCATTTACCTTTTTGTGCAAATATAAGACCAAACTTGTATCACAGCCTAATCCCTCTCAACTTCCTTTAAATTATAGGAAGTGGACGATAGGTTAGATGTTTCAACAAATAGTTTCCATTTTTTGTCCACAACTTTTTCGAAGTTCAAACCGTTTTTAACTCACACTGTTTTATAAATAAAAGCAAAAATAGTTAATAAATAAGCAAGATCAAGTCCTTCAACTTTGACCATTTTGTATAAAAACAAACAAAAATATCAAGTTGCAGGATTATTTTCATCCAGTCTAATTTGTAGCATATTTAAAATTACTATTTCTAACCCATCCGCTTTTTGACTAGCTTTATACAGTCAACTCTCCATAACTCGGGACCATCGAATTAGGGAGGTATCGAGTTACAGAACACAAAACTAGTTCAACTGCAATCCAAAGAATGCTCAGAATTAATTAAACATCATAAAATTAAACATGAAATTTGAATGTGCATAACATCAAAGTAAAATGTCCATAAAATCGAGGGTCCACTAAAACAAGGTCTGTATTCGCAACAAAAAGTCACTAAAAAAAAGTAACTTTTTCACAAAAATGGTCACCAAAGTCACTGTTTCCTCAATCAATGTTGACTCAGACTTCTTTGAGCAATGACTGGAAGAATATGTTGAAAAGGAGGAAGGAATCTCTGGAGCAATTCATGAAGGAATCCTTAGATAAGTTTTAAAATCTGAAAATTTTATAGGAAATCCCAGCTGAAAATATTTGGTTGAATTCTTGTAGATGTCCTAACTGAAAAATCTTCGAAACAATCCTAATAGATGAATTCTGGGAGGAAAGAAGACTTATTTGACAAACTTCTTGTAGAACTTTTACATGAATTCCTCAACGAACCTGTGACGAAATATCCAGAGGGATCTCTTTAGTAATTACTGGAGAAATTCTTGGAAAAAATCCTGGTTTGATTGTTGGATAATTCTCTATTTATCATCAACTAATTGATCCATTACTTCACCACCTTCCTTCGCAGGGCCAAGATGAAAGGCTTCTCGCCCTGGCCAGGTCGTATCTCGGAGCCCCCGGCAGAGCTTCGCCGTATTACCGTCAAGAAAAACATTCCCGTTCGATGCATTTTCTTCTTTGGTTCCAACAACTAGTAAGTATCCTTTGGACTTTCGTTCCACTGTAGACTACAACTTTATTCCGCTTTCTCCTCACAGTGCATGGATCGAGGAAACACAAATCAAGCCATACCAGGAGTTCAAAGAGAAGCTGCTCTCGTCGTGCAAGTCGGCCGGCTTCAAGGAGGCCGTCCAGCAGATCGAAGAGTTCATCGCCTCGCCGGAAAACTTCCAGCATCTGTTCGCCTCGGAGCAGGACAACCGCCCCGATCCGGACGTCGAGTTCAACAAACTGCGCGAAGGTGGCACCGAAAGCGGCGAGGAAACGACCGTCAACAACACGTCCACCCCGGCAGCGCTGGAATCGGTCGAAACGACACCCGTAACGGCCAAGAAATCCGCCGCCAAAAAGAAAGTACGTGCTTCACTGCCCATCAAGTTGCATGTGGATAAGGTTGTTGTTTTCCGATCTGTTGTATATTCTAGCGTGATATTTGAAGAGGGCCTAACTTTAAAATGCAAAGAAACTCGTTTATTCACTTTTCTTATCAATGCCTACGTAAATTATCTTTGCACATTCTCATGAATATTAGGCTCACATTTTTATGGATGATTTCGAGACGGTAAATCATAAAAGGGCCTATCTGATCACGGTTAATGCCATCAAATTTCCATCAATCATTCTTTTTCCCTTATTTCTATATCTATTTCACAATAAATCTACATTTTGACACATTTCATGTGTAACCTAAAAACTTTACGCACATCCGTTTTTGGCCCTTCATACAGGAAACTGACTGATCACAAACAACAGTACAGTCTTGATCAAATCGCTTTTCAGATTATTCCACTGCTATATGCAGATGCCTGGCTAAAACAGATGGCAGTACCTCATCATCATTATTTGATACCTTTGCACGTGGGTTTCGCAATGTTTACGTTTTGTAATTGGGCCCTTTTCCATGTCCTGAGAAAACTGCTCTTATCCTCCGTTACTAATAAAAGATTTTCGCTTCCATTAGGCTGCTTCCACAACCAAAGCCCGCGCGATAGGCAACAAAGCGAAAGCGGCAGCGGCCCTGAACGACACTTCATCGCCCAAACGCAAACGGAAAATCCTCAACGATACCGCCGGCGATGTGTCCTCACTTGATCTCGACACTTTCTCCCCGGTGCGGCGCAATGTACCTGTATCACATCTGTTGAACCGACCAACGGTTGCCCGCCCGGCAACGCCGGAAATCGATATGACCAGCGTGTCGAACGCGCTCCAGTCGCGCAACATTCAGGCCTCGAATCTGAAGTTCGGCTTCCTCGGACTCGGCATCATGGGCTGCGGCATGGTCAAGAATCTACTCAATTCCGGCCACTCGGTCGTGGTTTGGAACCGGACGGCCACCAAGTGTCGGAAGTTCCAGGAAGCGGGCGCCGAAGTCGCCGACACCCCGTCGGACGTGATCGAAATGACCGATGTGACGTTCTCGTGCGTTGCCGATCCCCAGGTTGCCAAAGAGGTATGTCCCGGAGGCGTTGGATCCCGTTGTTGTTTACTCATAATGTCGTCCGTTTTCTTTTTGTTCTAGTTGGTATTCGGAAATTGTGGCGTCATGTCGGCCAATCTGGTCGGCAAAGGCTACGTTGAGATGACCGGCGTCGATCCCGAAACGTCACATGACATTGCAGAGCAAATTATCGCCAAGGGAGGACGATATCTAGAAGCACAAGTAAGATCTTAAACCTAAATCTTAGTTTGGCAGCATAAATCTCAATCAACCACCTCGCTCAACAGATTCAGGGATCCAAGAACCAAGCGGAAGAGGGAACGTTAATAATTCTGGCCGCCGGCGAACGGTTGCTGTTCGAGGAATGCCAGACCTGCTTCGAGGCCATCTCGCGCAACTCGTTCTACATGGGCGACGTGGGCAATGCCACCAAGATGAATCTGGTCCTGCAGATGATCTCCGGCGTGATGCTGGCCGGTATTGCCGAAGGGCTGGCGCTGGGTAAGATGAACGTGTTGAGTAGGTTTGACCAGATGTTCTCATTATGTGTTTTTGTAGCCGATCGAGCGGGTCTTCAACAGAAGGATGTCCTGGAAGTGCTGGAACTGACAAGCATGTCGTCAGAGCTGGTCATGCAGAAGGGAAATGGTAAGTTGATGGAATTAGCTATCTATACTAGACACATATGAGCGAAATTTTGAAACGTCTGCTCTGCAGTATCGATTTCTGCAGATTTACAGTGAATTCTTTCAATCATTCTTGACAAATTAGGAAGATCTTTAAAGGATAACCGAATATATTAATGAATGTTTGCCCTTTACTGGCATAAACCAGATTTGCTGGTATGTCTGAAACATAGTATTTGGAAACTTGCAATCAGAAGACACAGTGTGTTTGTTTGACAAATTGAGACATGAATTTGCGAAAAAATACGCGTTCTAGTGAGACTCGAACTCACGGAGTACTTGGATTCAGTTTGGCTTTCTATTCCGCAGAATCATAAGGTGTTCTGTAGCTTAGTTGGTTAAAGCGCCGGTCTAGCGTACACGGAGTCGTGAGTTCGAGTCTCACTAGAACGCGTATTTTTTCGCAAATTCATGTCTCAATTTGTCAAACAAACACACTGGGTGATATGAATAAAAAACTTTGAACTTTACTACATGTAGCATCTACTCAAAAACAAATCCACAAAGTTTACTACACTTTTGGTATGAATAAAAAACTTTTCGAACATGTAGTACTTACTACTTTCGAACATGAGCAGTGACTGAAGCTGCACGTTAAGAAATTTCCATTCAGAGTGCAGAGTGATTCTGCACGTAAAGAACAGTCTATTCAGAGTGACGCCTAAAATGAATACAATCATGCATATGAAGAAAATGCATGGAATCTAATCGATTACGCGACAATTTGCACAAATCATGAAGGTGCTGTTATTTGACAAAATTTGTAGTGTAATTTTGCGATTAGTCTGGTATTCTCTTTATGTCTATGATTTTATGATGATGGTACATCAAAGAATTTTTTGGGTTTTCGGCCTTCGCCAACGCCAGTGATTGATGATTTTTTAAATACTAGCACATCTATGACGAGATCTTGAGATTACAGCTATCAAATTTGGAATCACATATTTTCTAGCACCAGTACTGAGATTCTGGTGAAATTGCGGTAGAATTTTGATGCTCCCTGTGTGTTTTCTTAACAGCATGTTGAATTCCGGAAGTTCTAAGTGTTTCTGCGATATTCTCGTTATTTTGGTGGGGTTTCTGATAGTATCCTTGGAATGTCTAGAACTTAGAATGTCGAGATTTTTATGGGAATTGTAGTGATTCCATTGGTAGTCGTTAGAATTCAATGAGGATCTCCCCTAAAACACCAGGGCTCCCTTTGAAATTATCAAAATTCTTGTCGATTTTACAAAATATCCCATTGAAATCTATAAAATATTTACCGACATTCAAATCGTTTATATTAAAGCTTTGCTTTGAAATTTCAACGGAACTGGACATCAACGGAATCTTAAAGGTTTTTACAATAATTACGAAGATTGATTTTCAGAATTACAAATATTCACACAATAATTCGCAGTAACCCCACCGCAATCTCATAGATTCTTACAGAAATACCGTCTCAAAGATACCCACAGAATTCCAAGAGATTAATATTCGGAGTCCCATTCCCACCCCAATTCTAGAGTTTTTACCAGATTCCTAATATTTCCGCAATATTCCTAGAATGGTATTTAAACTTCCAGAATTATCATAAAAAATCCGACATCCCTATCGGAATCCCAAAGTTCTTACAGAAATTCCGGAATTCAAAAGGAAATCTGAGATGTCAGAGTTTACAAGTAAAATTCCAAATTACATTATAAATATCTGAATTCCTACCGACATCCTAAAATTCCTAGAAAATAACATAATTATCGTAATGCCAGAATTCACACGGATATTACACATTGCTACTGCCGGTAATCTTACCGGAATCTCAGCATTGGCGGGGCGAATGTTTTCGTAACCTCAGAATTCCTAAGCAAAACTCAAAATACTTTCCGAAATATCAAAACTCATATCGTTTTCCCATGATTTTTACTCAAAAGTAAATTATTCCATTCAATTCCGCAATCTCAAAGCATGTGTAGCAACCTCTGAAGCTAACTACCAGTAGCTTTGTAGTAAATGCTACCTTTATTCATAGCAATGCGTTGTTTGTAGTATGTTCGAAAGGTGTAGAAAGGAAAATGACACAAACATGTTCCACTCGTGTTCCACATATAGCGTTTACTACCGAGAATGTAGTAAACTCAACTTTACTACATTTTATTCATACGGCCCACTGTGTCTTCTGATTGCAAGTTTCCAAATACTATAACCGAATATGTTTGATATATTGTATGGAAGATGCTTCTTCGAATCTATGTCAATTGTATGAAAATCGCTAGAAATTTCTTCGAAGCCTTCCATCTTAGTGGAGTACGAATCAATTCTAGAGTCAAGTATTTAAAAAAATCTGAATATTGGGTGATATGAATAAAAAACGTTGAACTTTACTACATGTAGCATCTACTCAAAAACAAAATCCACAAAGTTTACTACACTTTGGTATGAATAAAAAACTTTTCGAACATGAGCAGTGACTGAAGCTGCACGTTAAGAAATTTCCATTCAGAGTGCAGAATGTTTCTGCACGTAAAGAACAATCTATTCAGAGTGACGGCTAAAATTAATACAATCATGCATATGAAGAAAATGCATGGAATCTAATCGATTACGCGACAATTGTAATTGTAATTGCTCAATCCACACCCTGGCAGACAATTATCCGCCCATCTAGACACGGGCTGGGTGAGGACCTACCAAGCCTCCCCCGTTAACATGTCCTATACCGTTTAGCACACCGGGATCTTCCACAAGCAGGCGCCGGAATTAAAGCAGTCCCACAAGCTTCAGATACATTAAATAGATATAGTCCCTCTGGCACTAAACCGAATGGCGCCCTCCGCTTCACCACTAGTACTGCTTCCCCACACGCCAAGCACAATATCGAAAGTAGCGCGTTGTATCGCAAATACAGTACACCACCTCCGACACTATGCCAAATGTACAGGAAAAACAGCACCAGTAAGAAAGCGGAAGGCGCACCACTCGGTTCAGTGCCAGAAGGACTATAAGTATAACGAAGAAGAAATGAAAAGATAGTAGAGTTGGTTCGGTTATTTGATTGCTGAAACGAAAAAACAGAAAAAATAGAAACAAAGTGTTAACATTAAAACGGGGTTTTATAATTGATAAATGTATCGATAGTTTCTCATCTGTTACGTTTCCTTATCGTAGCGCTGTCGATTTTTTCCATCTCCAGGGTATTCGTCTCCGCTCGAGCAATGAGGACCATGATGAAATGAGAATATAAAAATGTGAGCATTAGTGTTGATCTAGAAATAGATTAATTTAAACTGCTTTTCATGTGCTATGTAACTTGTAAACTCCTACTCAATTATGTTTTATTGGCCTACACGTTTTATTTAGACACAATTTTTATTTAGAAAACTATTTGGATCCGAGATTTTAGGTGCAGATTGAGCATGTTTGATAAAACAAGCATCCTGTTTTCAGTTAAAGAATGTTCAAGAAGTTGATGATTCTGTTATTTATACTGGCTACATACAAGAATTCACTATTGATGTAATATATGGATATTGAAAGTTCCAACGCGCGATTATAATACTTCAGTTTTCGTGCTGTTGTATTGGTGTAAGTAGTGGGAAACCAATCAGTTTGGTGATTCTAACGGTAACAAATAGCAAGACGAAAGGAAAGTTGATAATCTATCATCATTATGATTTCAGTCCTAATTTCATGATCCGTTTAATAAATTCCGCGTATGATTCGGCAATTTTAACAATTTATACATGTGTAGGGGAATGTGGGGCAAGATGAGCACCCGGGGCAAGATGGGCACCCCTAGTTTGTGTCGTTCCTACCGATTTTTTTTCAATACATTATTTGGGGTTCTGATGAATATAATTAAAGTGATATGATGGCCACAAATTTCAGCTAAAAAATCAACAGCACAACGTAAATATTGTCCAAAATACATAGAAGTCCAAAAATTTACCTTTTCATATAAGATTTGTTAATTTAAAAGTGATATTTTTGTTGCGTAAACAAATTAATTCATTCATTTGTGACCGTATAGTTATAGAATAATCTTCTGTTGATAATCAGGAGCAAAACTTTTTATCAAATTTAAAAAATATTTCAATTGTTTTGATTATATTAATAAATTTACACCCTTGGGGCAAGATGAGCACCATGTTCAAAATTAAGTAAAAGTGTGAAATTATAGAACCACATTTAGCTGTGGGCTTGACTTACGGTATCTTCTTTGCACAAAACAATTTTTCTGAAAAATATACAAACGAACAACAAATTTAATCGTTTTTTTGAAGTAAAATCTTAGCAATTTATGAAAAGTTATTTATTTTCTGATAAAAGTTTTGAAAAATAAGCTAGTTGAAGATAAATATTATCAGATATTAAAGAAAATATCTCGGGATATTGCAAACATTGAAAAATAACAGTTTTCTTTAGTAAACTGCATCTTTTTATGGGGGTGCCCATCTTGCCCCGCAGTTTTTTTGACCGATGATAAAAAGCTATTTTTTAACGTGTTATTTGGAAAACTATTTATCACTTTTTAAAACTTTTAATGGTTGGAGGTCAAAGTAATAATGTAAAATCCTTATGGTTACCAATTTTACCAAAATAATAACGTTTAAGTAGGCTTAAATCGCGCTTATCCTTAGGGTGCTCATCTTGCCCCGCCTGACCCTATTCGAAGAAAACAGACTACGAGCATTTATTACCTGTTGCAAGGTTCCTAAGTGATCAGATATTTATCATTTTCTACAGCCTAATTTAATAATACCTACATTGGGTTGTAACAAAAATTTGATCTTGGGATGTTGATTTGCCTCCTAATCATAGTTTCGACAATAGTCACATGCTTACTATCCCTTATGGCAGTGTTGTTGATTCTATTGTCTATCGCTCATCAGTTTCGCGCCACCCGGCAGGGACTTGGTCCTATGTACCCAATACTCTGCTGTGTCTTAACTTCACGCAATACATTCTGTAGATGTGTGATACAGTTTGCGGAATATTATGATTTATCACTTCGTTCAGATGGAAAATTCTGTTATGGTACCATATTCACATATCAGATAACTCCCACCTGGAACGATGTAATACATCGGAGACATGTAGATTCAGATGTATGTATACGATCTATGCCTAGTTCGGCTCTGATCGACAGGCAATCAGTGTATTCAGTTTTTCAACTAGCTTGAAGCGATGAACGTTTCAAGACAAGCTCTCCACTATATCTGCTAGCAATCACCGGTCGTCGATAGACATTTCGGTTCTTTTCTGCTAAAGATAGATCCGATTGTATGCCAAAGACTATGGCTCATGCTTTTCAATACAGCTGGAAAAACAAGAACTACACCCAGCACCAAATAGTACGTAACTATGAGGCGGACCGGAAGGTTTGATGAGCAATCCCCACCATGGAATCTAATCGATTACGCGACAATTTGCACAAAATCATGAAGGTGCTGTAATTTGACAAGATTTGTAGTGTAATTTTGCGATTAGTCTGGTACTCTCTTTATGTCTATGATTTTATGATGATGGTACATCAAAGAATTTTCTGAATGGTTTTCGGTCTTCGCCAACGCCAGTGATTGATGATTTTTTTTTAAATATTAGCTTAACATCTATGAAGAGATCTTAAGACTACAGCTATCAAATTATGAATCACTTTTTTTTCCAGCACCAGTACTGAGATTCTGCTAAAATTGCGGTAGAATTTTGATGCTCCCCGTGTGTTTTCTTAACAGCATGTTGAATTCCGAAAGTTCTAAGTGTTTATGTGATATTCTCGTTATTTTGGTGGGGTTTCTGATAGTATCCTTGGAATTTCTAGACCTTAGAATGTAGAGATTTTTATGGGAATTGTAGTGATTCAATAGGGTCCTAAAGCCCTGTCCCAATTTTAGTGCCAAACGCTTATGTTTAGGCCAATAACACATGTTTACTCAATTTTCTAATGTTTTCCTTTAGTTTGAGTTCAAAAAACATTGTTTTATGTTATTTTTGGATTTTGTCACACCCCTTGGCTTAAACTCAAATTATGGGTGTATTTTGTTTTCCGTGTCCCTTTCGAAATGTAAGATAGGAACAACCCCATGGGTTGCAGTGTTAAAACTAAAACCCCTGTGGTGTTTTTGTCGACTAACCGAACGTCAAACATGATCAAAAGTGTCAAGGTTCATTTATGGACCCAATTTTTAAATTAAAGTTTAAACATAATATAGCCGTATAGTTATTTGAGCGGGAAAAAATTGCTAAAGTAATTGCAATAACATGCTCTTTCGTGTTATTGAACAAAAACAAGATTTCATTAAACATTTTAGGACCCAATTGGTAGTCGTTAGAATTCAATGAGGATCTCTCCTAAAACTCCAGGGTTCTCTTTGAAATTTTTAAAATTCTTATCGATTTCCCAAAAAATCCCATTGAAATCTATAAAATATGTACCGACATTCAAAAGGTTTATGTTCTTACAGAAATACCGTCTCAAAGATACCCACAGAATTCCAAGAGATTAATATTCGGAATCCCATTCCCACCCCAATTCTAGAGTTTTTACCAAATTCCTAATATTCCCGCAATATTCCTAGAATGGTATTTAAACCTCAAGAATTATCATAAAAAATCCAACATCCCTATCGGAATCTCAAAGTTCGTACAGGAATTCCGGAATTCAAAAGGAAATCTGAGATGTCAGAATTTACACGTAAAATTCAGAATTACATTATCTGAATTCCTACCGACATCCTAAAATTCCTAGAAAATAACATAATTATCGTAATGGCAGAATTCACACGGATATTACAAATTTGCCACTGCCGGTAATCTTACCGGAATCTCAGCATTGGCGGGGCGAATGTTTTCGTAACCTCAGAATTCCTAAGCAAAACTCAAAATACCTTCCGAAATATCAAAACTCATATCGTTTTCCCATGATTTGTACTCAAAAGTAAATTATTCCATTCAATTCCGCAATCTCAAAGCATGTGTAGCAACCTCTGAAGCTAACTACCAGTAGCTTTGTAGTAAATGCTACCTTTCTTCATAGCAATGCGTTGTTTGTACACTGAACGGAATCTCCCGCCATGAATTGAATGATTTGCAATTCACTTGACTGCAAATCTTCATAATCCTTATTTTGAATGATTTTTAGAGGGTATGATGCATCCACCGACTACTGAACTAAAATCATCCAATGTTTTGATGGTTTTTAGTGCGCATCCGTATGACATTAAGCAAATAATTGAATTACGTAAGAACAAATGAAAAACATGTAATTTATGACGGGTTTTCTTTTCTTCGATGCCCCAAATCAAAAATCATTCAATTACAGTCCAAAATGTCATCTGGAAAGTGAATGATCCTAGATTTCAAATCATCCTTGTCAATCTTATAAAAAAACATGGCAGAGACAACGAGGTTTAGAGTTTCTTCGTGGTGTTTAAAGGTAATTTTTCATTCTATGATGTAATTATCGAGAAGCAACTATAACTGTGGTGTCTGTTAATTACTTTTGAAGGGATCAAGAACTATTCATCGCACGAGTCATCGCGTGTACCAAAGGAGCAGTCACTTCATGTCAACCAGGTATGTTAGAGGCATCCAAAATACCTCCTGGTTGTGATTATGAAGATCCAAGTATGGTGTGTCATCTTCAGAAAGGACTATATGGATTGAAGCAAGCTTCAAATTTTTGGAACAAGAAGCTCGATTCAGTTTTACGAAAACTTGGATTCAAACCCTCTGAAAGCGATCCGTGTTTGTATTCGAAGCACAACGATGATGGTACGATGTCTTTCATTGCTGTATATGTGGGTGACCTAATTATTGTTTGCAAGTCCGAGAAGGAGCATGAGGCCATTTTCAAGAAACTGAATAGTCACTTCAAAGTAACATCATTGGGAGATATAACACATTTTCTTGGCATCCATGTAATACGTTCGCAAGATCGTGTGTCATTGAACCAGAAGGCGTACAACCAAAAACTTTCGACAAGATTTGAACTACAAAATGCAAAATCTTCGAAGATTACACTTGATCCCGGCTATATACAGGCAAAACAGGAGGAAACAGAAAGATTACCAAACAATCATCAGTTCACCAGTCTGATCCGAAGATTGCTGTACATAGCCATGAATACCAGACCAGATATAGCTGTGGCAATCATAGGCTATTATTGGGCATCGATTCATCACAACTACACGGAAACAAATTCCGCGCTAAAACGACAAATTAGTGAACTCGTGCATGGACCAATGCACGAGTTTACTATTTGACGCTTGAGCGGTGCCGTGCTATTTACGTGACCATGGTAACGAGTGAATACGGCACCGCTAAAACGTCAAACCGATGCACGAGTTCATTATCTGAGGTTTGAGCGGTGCCGTGTAATTTATGTGACCATGGCAACGAGTGACCAATGGACCAATGCACGTGTTCACTAATTTGACGTTTGAGCGGTGCCGAATTCACTCGTTGACATGGTCACGTGAATAACACGGCACCGCTCAAACATCAAATTAGTGAACCCGTGCATAGGTCCATTGGTCCATCAGCAATGCGTCAAATTAGTGTCACCAACTGTCACTGGAAACCAACACATTCGAAAAGTAGAACGGGAAAAAGCGTCGAAATTCAAGTAAATGTATTTTGTATTTCTTTCACTACTGGACTGCGAAGTGCGGTCTAATAAGTGCGAAAGTGTAAATGAAAGTGCGGGATTGCAGTCTTCAGAGCACTTATTCTTTGATTTGTGAAGAACAAGTCCCCCGAAGACGTCTACCCGATTTGATAAAATTGCGCACTTTATTACTGTTTCCGCACTTGTAAAAACTTCTGCGATAGTCCAATGGTGAAAAAAATGCGCAATAATTAAAATTTCTATGTGTTTTTCGATGATTTCACATTTTAAAAAGTAGAGTACCTAAATATAGTTGTAAGTTGGCGAACTGCTATTGATTTTTTGTATTCATTGGCCCATGGACCTATACACGGATTCTCTATTTGACGTTTTAGCGGTGCCGTGTTATTTATGTGACCAGTGAATTCGGCACCGCTCAAACGTCAGATTAGTGAACTCGTGCATCGGTCCATACGGTAACGCTCAAACGCCAAATTAGTGAACTCGTGCATTGGTCCATGTCATGTATGGGTATAAATAGAGTGGAGCTAAATAAGGTTATTCATTCGTTGTTTGAACAGTTAACAAGTTGTTTCAATTCGATCTACGACATCTTAACTTATCAAGCGTTATGTATCCTAAAGGGGTCATTACAAAATGACATCCATCATTTGGGAGAGGGGGGTCTACGAAAGTGTGACAGTACATGTATAAGGTATATTTGAATCTTCCAAAAGTAAGAAATCACAAGGCGTATATCTGATCATCACGCTATGTTTAGATTGATAGTAAAGTCAGCCTTTCTGGCCAGAACTAAGACGTTATGCTCATCAATCAAAGACCATTCCTTACCATCTGATTTTGCTCATCTCTTCTGTTTCTCTCCTCGTAGCAATCATCAAGGGTGAATTCCCGCCCCAGCAGGCACTGAAGCACATGCAGAAGGACCTCAAGCTGGCGCTGAACATGGCCGAAGGTCTGGAGCAGCCCCTGCCCATCACGGCCGCCTCCAACGAGGTGTACAAGCACGCGAAACGCCTCGGCTACGGTTCCCACGATTCCAGCGCAGTTTACGTGCGGGCAAGGTTTTAACAGCGACTCGGTCTAGCGCTGAAAGGAGGAGATGTGAGCTTGAAGAGTTGAACGGCGACGATGAAGAAGGAATGCATATAACAGCGTGGGGATGGACCAAGATGGATGGAATAACGCATCCCTGTTGGGCACCCCCGAAATGTTGGGGTGTGTAGGGACGGCGTGGACGTTTGAAAAAAGGTTGAAGGATTATTTTTAGTAGCTATTTTTTTGTTTTCTTTTAGTAGCAAAAACGAATCCCTTTTCAGGAGGTTTAAACGTGACTACGCAAGTAGATGGTGAATAAGAAGAAATCTGGTAATTTATATTTTACCTGTTTAAGCAATAAGACTACAATTTCGGAAAGTAAACTGATAAATTCTATGGTAAAAAAACACATTTCTTTTGATGTAAATGATTTTTGTGCACCTCCCATGCGAAGAAAATAGATCCCGCACTAAATAGCCAGCAGCAGCACATTTGACTGTACTATTTCCCCAAAAAAAAAGCAACACAAAAACCGTGGGAATTATGTGCAAACCTCGATTTCCTTGAGTCAGGAAGGAAACAAGTCGCCTCTATTAAAAAAAACTACTTTTGCCTATATTATAGTTTTACATTGTAAGTTTTATTAATGAAAGAATAAGATGCACGAAAAAAAAGAAGAGGGTGGATTATAATTTTCTGTTTCGTAGTTGATTTATTTTATAACGAAATTAAAGTGGATCATTTACAACAGTTCATTAGGGGGGATAATCCGAATCGAATCCGGTTGGGGGGTTCGCCATTAAGAGGCCGGACGAGAAAAGTATCTATAGAGAACGAACAGAATATTTGTCGTACGCCCACTTACGCACTGGAAGAAAAAAAAAACGAACAGATATATTTTATTTTTATTGTTTCCTAAGTTTGACTAGCTTTTCCAAATCATCAATACCAGACAAGAGCATAGAAATAAAAAACAAACAAATCATAATGGATTTCTATTTTCGTGAAACAAGTGGATCGTAAAATAAATGAAAAGTGTTTAAAACAATCAGTTTGGAATTGTTCTTGTGACAAAAACGTATCCTATAACTCCAATGTAAACTTTGTAGTCTGTTTCATGGCTCTGAATATCTTGAAAGTGTAATGGAATGTTAAGGTTTTCAACCGTTTCGAGTTCTAGAAATCGGCAATCATTGCGTTTCAATATCCAACGCCTGTCCGCAGATGGTGTAGCAGCGGACTACCATCAAAAGCTCGACGAGCGGATTGGTGAAATCAACGAGAGTATGAGCCTCGCAGCTATTCAGCATGACCATGCTGAGGGTCGTGGGTTCGAATCCCGCTGATCGAGGATCTTTTCGTAAAGGAAATTTTCTCGATTCCCAGGGCATAGAGTATCTTCGTACCTGCCACACGATATACATATGCAAAAATAATCAATCGGCAAAGAAAGCTCTCAGTTAATAACTGTGGAAGTGCTCATAAGAACACTAATCTGAGAAGCAGGCTTTGTCCCAGTTGGGACGTAACGCCAGAAAGAAGAAGAAGATAAGCCTCAGCGATCTGTGGGAGTCAGCGCACGGAGTGGTGAGCACAGTAGCGCAAGGAGTGGTAGGTACTACTCAACGAAGACCAAGGAACGGTTGGTTCGACGAAGAGTGCCCGAGAATGACGGACGAGAAGAACGTGGCTAGACGCCGGATGCTGGTATCTGGTACCCGTCAGAGCAGAGAACGATTCAAAGAAGCGAGAGGAGCCGAACAACGGATCCTTCGCAGAAAGAAAAAGGAGCATGAAGAAAAACCAAATGTAAAACTATGATTTCCAACACTTTTTCACTATGATAATCCTTATACATTGAACTATTGGAAGACAATGTTGCATGACGCAAAAACATCAAAGTAAACGTTCACGAACAGCAAAAAGGAATCGGTTGGTCAAAATGATTCGATACATAGGAACGTCCCTAGAATACCAAGCTGGTTTACGAGAAGGTCGATCAACGACGGATCAAATGTTTACCCTGCGTCAGATCCCAGCTAAATTCCGGGAGTACAATTTGCAGACTCATCATCAGTTTGTAGATTTTAAAGCAGCTTATGATTCAGTGAAGAGAAACGAGTTGTAGCAAATAATCACCCCTATTCTTGTTTACGTTCGAATACTCTTTCGATCGAAAACCGTTTTGCATTCTCGTTTACGCCAGCCGTGGATTCGAACGAACAGGATTCGATCGATAGTTTGATACGCCGTAAACAAGAATGAGGGTGAATGTCCGAACATGGCTTTCCGGCGAAGCTAATTAGACTGATTCGTGCAACGCTTGATGGATCGAAATCATGTGTGCGAGTGGTGGACGAGATTTCGTCATCGTTCGTAACCTTGGATGGATTGAAACAGGGTGATGCTCTTTCTAACTTGCTGTTTAACTTAGCGCTCGAAGGTGCTATCAGGAGAGCCGGTGTGCAGAGAAGCGGTACCATTATCACACGTTCTCATATGCTTCTTGGCTTTGCGTACGATATCGACATCATCGGGATTGACCGTCGGGCAGTTGAAGAGGTGTTCGTGCCTTTCAAGAGGGAGACAGCGAGGATTGGGCTCACGATTAACACCACAAAAACGAAGTACATGATAGCTGGTGGTCAACGTGGGTCCGGACGTGTTAGTGGTAGCGAAATGGTGCTAGGTGGTGAAAAGTTTGAAGTGGTGGAAGAATTTGTGTATCTTGGAACACTAGTGACGTGCGATAATGATGTTACTCGCGAGGTAAAAAGACGTATTGCAGCTGCGAGTCGGGATTTCTAAGGGCTCCGTAACCAGCTGATGTCACGTAGCCTACAAACGAAAACAAAACTCGCGTTATACAAGACACAGATCCTTCCGGTTGTCCTATATAGCCATGAATCATGGACATGAAAGGAAGTCGACCAGATAGCTTTCGAGGTGTTTGAGCGTATTGTGCTGCGAATAACACTCGACGATAAATTAGAAAGCGGCATCTGGCGGCGTTGCATGAATCACGAGTTGTACGGCCGCGCACTCGAGTTTTGCTATGTAGATCAAATTGCTGCACTAAAAGATTATTCTCGAAGTCATTCTCATTGTTGAAAAAAAAAAAAAAGTAAGAGGTTGTTTCCGAGATACGACCGCCAAGTTGACGTTGGATAACGTTAGCTTCTTCTATTTCCTGATTTAGGACCGTCACGAACTTATGAAAGATTTACCTAGAAATCTAAAAATCTAATCAATTTTCAAACTATTTGTTGCATGTCAATTCTGATCTATTATGGATATTGAGTGTTATTATTTGGTTGGTTCGGTTAACACTTCAACACCGATAGAACCGGTCGATGGAAGAAGAAGCATGGGCGGTAACTTTTGCTCTCCAAATAAACAGAGAAAGAGTTTTGGGTGATCTGTTTGTAGTATGAAAATGATGTCCGTAATAGGGAATGCATCACCAAACTCGCAACTAATCAATGATCATGACTGCGATAATTGACAAGAAAATTATGAATGAAATGGATCACTTGGGAAATGCGACCGTTCCTTATGAATAATCCCAAAGATAATCATATTCTTTAGTCCTTACATTTAATAGATGGAAATAATATCCTTAGGGGCCATCCATTTATTACATAAAGGTTCATGGGGGGAGGGGGTTTCAGATTTCTCACGCGCCATACAATTTATATTTTAATTTATTTTTATTTCTATACAAAAATCAAAGGGGGCTGTGTAACAGCCTCAAATTGCCGTATTGTCAATTAATCAATTATTGTATGATGGAATGAGATGAATTAAGAGATTATAGCAAGTATGTGGTAAACACATTAGGGAATATTATACAAATAACTCTTTAAAACACATTTGTTGGCTCTGAAAAGGGCCGATTGAATTGTTGAATTTGCGTAACACGGACACATTTTGACGGCGCACTGGTTTCAATCCTCCTCGCCCGATGAGATTTGCGATGCGCATGACGATGTGCGCATCAACAAGCGGCTTTGGTCGATTTTCTTCAGCCATCTCGTACAACAGCTTGCCTCTGGTAGCGAGGAGCTGAGCAGGTTTGGAGAAGCTCTTACCAGCTCGAAAGCGAAAACAGAATGAAACCAGATTCAACGAAGGAGGGATGCTTTGTACCCTTAGAATAGCAGATGATGCTCCTCCTTTCATATTCTTCGTTTTCTTATCTGGGAAATAGGCTATATGAAACTGATGTCTGGGTAAGGGATGTACAGATTAGCATTATGCTGTTATTGCAACCCGACGGCACTGCAGCAGCATCCTCGGAAACAGCTCCAAATTGCCGTATTGTCAATTATTCGTAATAAATCAATTATTGTACGATGCTATGAGATGAATTAAGAGATTATAGCAAGTATGTGGTAAACACATTAGGGAATATTATACAAATAACTCTTTAAAACACATTTGTTGGCTCCGGAAAGGGCCGATTGAATTGTTGAATTTGCGTAACACGGACACATTTTGGCGGCTTTGGTCGATTTTCTTCAGCCATCTCGAACAAATTAAAGAATATTACACAATCAACTCTTTAAAACACATTTGTTGGCTCTGAAAAGTGCCGATTGAATTGTTGAATTTGCGTAACACAGACACACTTTGACGGCGCATTGGTTGCAATCCTCCTCGCCCGATGAGATTTGCGGTGCGGATGACGATGTGCGCTTCAACAAGCGGCTTTGGTCGATTTTCTTCAGCCATCTCGTACAAATTAGGGAATATTACACGGACGGTGACGGCTGTGCCGCTCGATCTAATGAACCAGAATGACCACGCTAGCTTCCCGCATGGCAATGACAGCGGAGCACTGGCTGGTAGCGACGATTTCTGGCCGAAAACGATTATGCTGGCTGGTGCACTCAAATGAGCGGCTTCAGTTGCTGCGGCTCCGAAATGCGTGGTTCTTCGGTTCTAATGCGTGTTGTATTCGCGTCCTATTGAAAACTGAACTGAGGACGCGAATGACTCTCGAAATTTGCTTGCCGACCGTGTTCACAGTCTGACGGCAAAAAGAAAAATGAGGGAAGAAGCAGGGTGCGGTGCGCTTTTATAGTGGGAAGCGGGACCGAAAAATGTGCTTGAACGTGATTGGTTAGATAAGAGAGGGGTCAACGTTTTACGATATTTCAATAGTTTGTTGCTAATAATCAATAGTGTCCTCCATTTGAATCGACGCGTAGATAAATTTCCAATCGATTCATGGATAAATATTGAAAATCTATCGATAAATGACTGAGTTATTAGCGGTCAAAACCTGACCATTTTTCGTTACATGCTCAACTTTTCGTTTTTCTGAATTGTACCCCCATATGTTGCCGTAAGACGTTATCCAACGTCAAAACTCAAAACCATATTTAACCATCCAGTCGTCGCGTGGTTCGTCACCGTCAGGAAAACCACGTTTCTGTTGTGAGTGAAAAGCGAGTTTTTTTCACCAGTGTTGTACATAATACAACTGCGCGACGACTGAAGTGTTAAGAAACACGCTAATTTATTGTTATCTTATTTCGTTTACTATGCAAAACATAAAACACTTAAATTCTTCAACTTAATTTTAGGGGGCAACGTGGCGTAGTTGGCTTTATAAGCGGATGATCATGGGTTTGATTCCCGGCCCCCTCGACAAAAATCTTCGTCAGTCCGCTCAAGTACAGCACGAGCCCATCCGTTCAACATCACGGTCGTCTGAAAGCGGACTGATACCTGACCCTTCTCTGAGCGAACGCTCAACTGCACCCGGATTTAATAACAATCGACAAAAAAACGGTAATGAACAAATGGACCACTCTTAGGACTGAGAAACCATCCCTGCGTGCTCTTCCATCTACCTGCGAAAAGAAGAGAACGCAAAGAGACAGCGTTATTGCATCAGATCCAAAAATAGATTAGGTAATAGAATAGTGTTAATCTAGGCGTTGAGCTGTAGTACAATATTTCAGTCGATCCTCGCTCAAGTGATGCCCAATGATGAACTACCAAATAGAATATAAGTAAATAGAGAATTAAAAAATTCTCAACTTTGTTTATCGAAAAATATCTTCTCAAAAAATATTTTAAAATTTACCCTTGAGCCAAATCTTGGTTGCGCTACTGTTACGTTTACATCTTCAAAAAATCTTTGTGAGGTGTTCTAGAGTAACAACTGTTGAATTCGGATGAATTGAAAAAATAACTATACTCCTAGCCTTTGGAAAAATAGGGATAATCCGAGAGGAAATTACTGGAGGTAATACCGTTGTTGGATTGCTCAATGGATTCACTAGAGAAAATCTTCTAAAAGCGTCCTTTCAAAAATCGATGGAAGAATTTCTAGGGGAATTGATAGAGAAATATCTATAAGAATTTCTAGAGAGATCCCTGTCCCTGAAATCGCTTGACAAATCACTAGAAGATTTCTTGAAGTTTTTCCTTGAGACATCCCAAGTAACATTTTAAGTTTTTTTTTTCATTTACTAGGGGCCTTCCTTAGCCGAGTGGTTAGAGTCCGCGGCTACAAAGCAAAGCCATGCTGAAGGTGTCTGGGTTCGATTCCCGGTCGGTCCATGATTTTTTCGTCATGGAAATTTCCTTGACTTCCCTGGGCATGGAGTATCATCGTACCTGCCACACGATATACGAATGCAAAAATGGCATTTTTAGGAAAAGAAAGCTCTCAGTTAATAACTGTGGAAAAGCTCATTGAACACTAAGCTGAGAAGCAGGCTCTGTCACATGGGTTTATTCTACGAATGGCGTGAGATGAGAATTGTTGGTCTCGTATAGCGAGGTGACAATTCTCAACTCGAGTGAAGTGACTCGCGGTGTAAATCAAATGGAGAGTCACTTCACTCGAGGCGAGAATTGTCACCTCGTTATGCGACACCGACAATTCTCACCTCACGCCACTCGTAGAATAAACCCAACACTGAGGACGTATGCCAAGAAGAAGTAGAAGGTGCATAATGGCCTCAGGATTCGAGCCTTGTACTCAGGTTTGATGGACTTTTTTTATAACAACGGCCTGGCGGGGACGTGAAGAGACTTCACTCTGTATAATATGCACGACAATGCACACTGGTCCAGGAAGCAAATTTAGGCGGACATGAGGTTTTCGTCAAGATTTATTGATTTTAGAGCCATAGCTTCTTCTGAGAATATGTTCAGAATTGTCAGTACTACAAAATGTACGGATCAAAAAATTTTTTACGGTGATCGCAAAAGTGACGTATACGCCAACTTTTTTTTATTTGAACGAATCGTAAGTTGGTATGTTCAGCAAAGTTGTAGCAAATAATCATAGAAACAACTTTGCCGAACAAACTTTTTCTTGGTTTTGCTTAAGAGCCGAAATAATGAAGTATTTTTACTAAAAAATCGTTTTTTGCTCGTAAGTGTTTTATTTTTTAGATTTATTGGCCTACTATGTTCTACAAAGTTTTTATACTTATCATTTTCTACAACTTTGCTGAACATACCAAAGTTGTATTTCTTATGGTTTTCATGTTATTTGAGTTTTTCATCTTAAAATTAGCTATTTTGTATGCCTTGTATCTCAACTATAAGCACCTCAAAAAAATATGTCTTTCCACCAAATGATTTTTCAGTCTTTCTAGTACATTTGAGCAAAATTTGGAGAAGATGATATTTTTCTATCTCGTTTAAAATCGATTTTACTAATAGACGATATGAGATAAATCCATATTTATTGAATACTAGTGGTCCCGGCAAACTTCGTCTTGCCATCAAGTAGGCTATTGAAAAACGCTATGAATCGTCCCATACAAAATGAAAGTTTCGTGCATTCTCGTTTTTCCGACCTTCCCGGTGAATATCCTAGGATTTGTATACACACAAACACGTCGGAACCCGTGCCAAACAAAACGGAGAAAGAGTCATTCAGATCCGCTGACCCGTTCGTAAGTCATTTCATGACATACAAACACCATTCCATTTTTATTTATATAGATTCATACATGTTCAACTCACAAAAGTCATGGCTACCTAAGCACATCAAACCAAAGGTAACACGTGTATTTATGTAGAAAGATAAAGTACATCGTTTTTCAGTTGTTTTAGACTAACTTGGAAGCTTCTGCAAGAAATTCATCGTCTTTTCCTCTACCAGAATTTAATCTATTCCTAAGCAAGATCATCCGGTTGGAAGTCAACATAAGCCGAATAAAATACATATACAAAATTCACAGTCCGATTGAATTCTGTGGCATGATTTTCCCAGAATCTACTGATAGATTTATTCCGCATTTCATATGCTTCTTCGGCGGCATGCCGGACAACATCGCTCCATGCGAAAGTAGTTTTTGCACCATTGGAGAGAGTACGTATCAATCGTGGAACTGGTGATACTAACAAATGCCTCCGCGTTAATCTCCCGATTAAAGTTGGCTACTTTTAAAATGATTGTGATCCGTAAAATGAGGTGTTTGTCAAGTCCCATTGTTTCTGCTACTGTATTGCGCATTTTTTTCACCAGTGGACTATTGCAGAAGTTTTTAACAAGTGCGAAAACGCTAACAAAAGTGCGCAATTGAATCAAATCGGGAAGGTGCCTTCGGGGGACTTATTCTTCGTAATTCGAAAAATAAGTGCTCCGAAGACACCAAGAGTCAATGCAATCCTGCACTTTTATTCACACTTTCGCACTTATGAGGCCGCACTTCGCAGTCCAGTAGTTAAAGAAATACACAATATCTACTTCCCGTAAAAAGCGGCGTGTCGTGTTAAGACCATTTGAGTTCCTACCAGCTGGAAGAGGTTCGTTCAGTCTTAGCCCCAACCCTTTTTTGAGGGGTTTTCGTGGCGATCCTTTAGAATGCTGTTACACTTACTGATACGCCTACAACTATTGCACGCAAGTGGTGTTGTCCGGCATGCCGCATTACCAAAGAAAAACATGAAACATGGAATCCATCAGAATATTCTGGGAAAATCATGCCACAGAATTCAATCGGACTGTGAATTTTGTATATGTATTTTATACGGCTTATGTTGACTTCCAACCGGATGATCTTGCTTAGGAATAGATTAAATACTGGTAGAGGAAAAGACGATAAATTTCATGCAGAAGCTTCCAAGTTAGTCGAAATCAACTGAAAAACGATGTACTTTATCTTTCCACATAAATACACGTGTTACCTTTGGTTTGATGTGCTTAAGTAGCCATGACTTTTGTGAGTTGAACATGTATGAATATTCAATAAATATGGATTTATCTCATATCGTCTATTAGTAAAATCGATTTTTAACGAGATAGAATAATATCATCTTCTCCAAATTTTGCTCACATGTACTCGAAAGACTGCAAAATCATTTGGTGGAAAGACATATACTTTTTGAGGTGCTCATAGTTGAGATAGAAGGCATACAAAGTAGCTAATTTTAAGATAAAAACTCAAATAACATGAAAACCATAAGAAATACAACTTTGATAAATATGAAAACTTTGTAGAACATAGTAGGCCAATAAAACTAAAAAATAAAACACTTACGAGCAAAAAACGATTTTTTAGTAAAAAATACTTCATTATTTCGGCTCTTAAGCAAAACCGAGAAAAAGTTTGTTCGGCAAAGTTGTTTCTATGATTATTTGCTACAACTTTGCTGAACATACCAACTTACGATTCGTTAAAATAAAAAAAAAGTTGGCGTATACGTCACTTTTGCGATCACCGTAAAAAAATTTTTGATCCGTACATTTTGTAGTACTGAAAATTCTGAACATATTCTCAGAAGAAACTATGGCTCTAAAATCAATAAATCTTGACGAAAACCTCATGTCCGCCTAAATTAGCTTCCTGGACCAGTGTGCAATGGCCTCACGCTATGACAAAATAGGTATGATCTCATCTAAATCTAGTGTATATGTTCCGTTCACCGAGTCAAAGGCTGGCTTCTCCAGGTACCTCCTTCGAAAAACTGATAGATGAATTATATGTATGTGATATTTTGACTAAATAAGCGCGTGAACGTGTCCGATTTTGCATTTTTATCACATCTCTTGCAAAAATAAAGGTGATTAATCTTTTTTATTATGTTAAAAAATACAACATAAATAACTTTTACCTTCGAAGGTGCTTCACAAGTTGCTAAAACAGATTACGTAGTGTTCCAACTCGACGGAGCCGGCACCGTTGAGTTGTGCCTTATACTTGGTTCCTATGATCTAAATCTAAACAACGAACTGAAATGGTTTTTAAGGAAAGGACAGATGATATTAGTGTTCGTATAAAAGTGGATTTTTGGTGACTAAGTCCCGCTTAATGCGCTAAATACTGTTGGAAGGAAGTGTCTACACTTCCTCCATTTGAAGTTCAATGTCATCGTCATCGTCTTTGCTCATCAAGGTTTTTCGACTTTCGTCCTTCTCCCGGCTGCTGCCCCCTGTTTTGCTAGCCAGATTAACTACGGGGTTCAGAGAGTACAGATATATCGCGTAGGACACAACGAATATCGCCAGAGCGGTGTTCACGTAGATGGGTATCGAGAACAGGAGATAGCTGAGCAGGGCAGTGAACATCAGTTCCAACGCACTGGCGAACGTTTTAAGGATCGAGTTCATGTACTTCAGGAAGAAGCTGGTGATTATGCCAATGGCTGCATTGTTGATCATGATCACGAGCACTTCGAAGCGGAACACCTCCAGTAGGTGCTCCTTGGTGACTACAGCGGCCAGTTCTCCGCGGAACATCAATATCAATAGATTGCAAACGATCGAGTCCAAATACATGAACACGTTTTGGACGTAGATATTGATGTCAGATCCTTTGCCCTTCAGCAGGTATTCGTTGTAGACTCCAGCGAGACAGGAACAAACTGTCTGTACCAAAATCAGAATGGCGCTGAAGCTGAGATCAAATCCGGATATGTTCTTCCCTCGAAAGGTACCGTCGATTGACTGCTTATCCACGTCTTCGGTGGCCGTTGGCGAAATAGAAAAGTTCCATTGCTTCAGCATACATCCAACCGTTAGCAAGCACAGTGAGAACCATTGCTTCCGACTTAGAGATTTCTTGAAGATCACCTGGAACAGCACTCCGGTTATGACGACGCGGAGCTGTAGGAGCAGATAGTACGTCGTCGGGTCGAAGGTGGACAGATTCACGAAAGCTAGGTTGTTGTACAGACAGTACAGGAATGCCGGCACAAAGTACAGTAGTAGAACATCGCGGCCCTCGATGACCTTCACCACCAGCGATTTGATTGAATGCCTGGAAGAATATGAACATTCATTGAAACTTGTCTAACTATTCAAAATTTACTATCTATACTTACTCTCGACAGTAAAGCACTGTGGAAATAACTAGCTTCAGCACTTCGGTCAACAGCACAACCAGTACTGTGTTGTAGCTGTAGCTGTTATCAGCCCGTTGGGAAGCAGTCACAAGAATTCCTACGGATAAGACATGGACATAACATTGAGTTCAATCGCCCACTAAAGAAAGATCTCGTTTAACTTACCCTGCCCCACGAACAGCGACATATAGGTGATGAAAATAAAAACGCTCTTCTTGCTGGGAAACAGCTCCCCCCAATTTATCCGCGAGTTCGTCATCTTTGTCGGATGTATTTCTCTTCCAATGCTTCGTCTATATTTAAACTAGGTCTTGATAAACGCTTCTCTCGCCAGTCGCAATCAGGAAGCGAGTATCAAAAGCAATAACGAGTGATGTCTTTGCTTCATACGGTTTGACGATGCTGATGTAGATCAGTTTCTGGATTCCGCTTCTCAAACATGTTCCTTCTGAGAATCCCGCGAATTACGAGGCAATTTGTGGCTGCGTTGTAATCTTATCTTCCGCTATCTGCACTTCCTGAGATGATCAACACTGGCGTTTCGCCCAAAGAATCATTAGCATAAATCGCACTAAATTGGATCCTCTATCACAGCATATTGGTCGAAGCTACTAAAAACGGCCACAACGCAGGATCTGCAACGAATAATGATCAACAATATTTGAGCAAAGCTATTGAAAAACAGATTATTGAACTCGTCCTACATTTTCTTTTGGGATCAGCCAGCGTATCTTCTTCTTCTTCTTCTTCTGTTTGAGCTGTCATCAAACAGCTCGGTAGGGAGGGCTGAGTGGCAGAGACTATATTGCCCTGTTATTGATTTTATCGTCACATGGACAGTTCGTTGGGAGCTAGCATTTAACAGTTCATGCGTTTCACATTAATAATTATTTTGCTTCAGGTTATTATAAATCTAATTTGATTTCTTTCAAGAATTTCACTACCTCTTTAAATGTTGCAATATTTTTAGATTTGAACAGATCAAGCAAAGATCTATATTTACATTCAAAGGAATATTTTGATCGGATTCTTCCAAATCTACTACAGACTAATATGACGTGCTCTGCTGTTTCAGGCTCTTGACAAATTTCACAGTTTGAATCATCAGCTAATTTCATCTTAAACAGCCAAAACTTCGAGTAGTCGTGACCAGAAAGTAATCTATTCATCAGCCTTATCTCGGTTGCAGACAGATCCACACCAAAGAACCACGGTTCTTTTCCGATTGAATTTTGGAAATTATAGAACTTAATCCCTTTCCCTTCAACCTCAGCATAATCGCGATACCACAGGTTTACATTTGTCAATTTATTGTTTTTGAGAATCATAAATGCGTCTTTAATCAATATAACGTTGGACATGGTCATAGTTCCCGTTGTAGCTTTTTTCGCTAAAGCATCAGCTATTTCATTTCCACTAATGTCCACATGGCTGGGTATCCATTGTATGGTAACCCCCCATTGTGCAATTTTATACAGCATATCGTTTAATAATTTTGCATTTTTAGTCTGCTTACACGCCGTGCTTAATATCGTACATGCTGATTTAGAATCTGTGTATATTATAGCGTTACTTATGTTGTTTTCTCTCACACTATTAAGAGCAATATCTATTGCAATTAATTCTGCCGTAGTAATACACGTTTCTTTTTGTAGCTTAAATGATTGTCTCGTCTTAAGGTATTCGTTAAACACTCCTATACCACACACGTTGCCGATCTTAGATGCATCTGTGAATATTCTTGCCTTGTCTTTATATTTGCCATTCATCATACATAGCGAAGCCTGCTTTAGTTGAATTGGGTTTAAATTTGATTTTTTAACAGTTATTAGCTTTATATCAGATTCTATAACTAAATTTAGTGGTTTCTGTGTTAATATTTCTAAGGGGGATATACTATTGATAAGTTCTCTATTTTCAAAGTAAACAGTTTCTAAATAAGATAATTTTTCTGTGGATGTTGTCTCAAAATCTATTGATTTAAGTTGTTCGCAGATAATATTATTGCAGTGAAAGTTCCTGGCTATTTCTTTTGCTGTACAATAGCTATGGCGTATTTCTACTGGTTCTTGGCCTGATAATGCTATTAAGGTATTTATAGGAGTTGAACGTGTACAACCGGTTATCCTTCTAAGAGCAGCGTTTGTAGCAGTTTGCAAATATTTTTTGTTGCTTTTTTTTTGAATTATTGAAAACTGAGGCACCATATTCAGCAGTACTTCTTATTAAGGCTTGGTATATATTTATTAATGTTTGCGGATGGCTACCCTTCTTAATGCCACTAATAACTTTAATCATATTAATTCTTTCATTTATATTATTTTTAATTTGTTTAATGTGGGCACCAAAACTAAGAAACCTGTCTAATGTTATCCCTAGGTAAGTGTGATGTCGTTCCGTTTCAATTAATTGATCATTTATTTTTATGTTTAGGGTCTTATTACTGTTTTGAAATAGTATTGCTTTCGTCTTTTCAGGGTTCACCGTAAATTTTAGTTTTTCCATTTCGGTATTCAACGTATCTACAGCTACTTGTGCCTTTTCATTTAATTCATTTAGACATTTTGCTTTTATAATAAGTCCAAAATCATCGGCAAATTGTACTAATACTATGTCATTATTTGATATTTGGTGAAGCTGTGAGGTGTAAATGTTAAATAATGTTGGCGATAATACATCCCCTTGAGGTAAACCGTTTGACACAATTCTTTCTAAAGTTTCACTTTTAGTTTTAAAAATTATTTTTCTATTCTTCAAAAAGTTTGTTACCCAGTTTACTATTTCGAATGGTATTGAGTATGTATTCATAATTTGTTCTAATATGCGTGTATCTATTTTGTTAAATGCATTAGAGAGATCCAGAAATATTACTGCTGTTAGGAATCCTTCCCGTTTATTATTTTTAACTGTATTTATTACGAAGTTTGTACAAGTGATAGTAGAATTATTCTTCCTAAAACCGAAAGAGGTGTTAGGAATTATTTTATTGGTTTCTGCAAATTGTTGAAGTTTATCCAAAACGGCTGAATTTATTATTTTAGTTATTGTAGGTACTAGCGATATTGGACGTTTTCCGTCTATGTTACACTGGTCTTTACCAGTTTTGGGTATAGCTACTACTTTTATCGTTTTAAGTGAAAGTGGAAGTGTGCAGTTTTTCCAGTTTTTATTTATTTCTCTGATGATTATTAATTTTGAATCTATGCTTAGTGCACGGAGCATGTCATATGAGATTTTGTCTTCCCCTGGAGAGGATTTTGGATTTTTGCTTGCGAGTATGCTATTGAACTTTGTCAAATCCATCAAATTATAGTCTACACTACCATAATATCCTTCTACTGATACAAAGTTGCTTTTTCCGAAGTGTTTATCCAAGAACTGATTTGCTAGATTTTTGTCTTCTACTATTATGTTATTATTTATTTTTTTCTTATTTTTCCCAGTTAATTTATTAATTTTGTTCCAGAGTTGGGAAGAATTTAGTGATGGGTCAATGCCAGCTACAAATTCCATAAATTTATTACATTTTTCCTCTTTCTTGGTTTTATCAAAAATTGCTTGTGCTTTCTTGAATTTAAGGAGATTTTCAAGCGATGATTGTTTATTATAGTCTGCTCTACTTTGATTTTTGTTCTTCCATGCCTCTTCAACTCTCTCCGACCACCAAAATTTTGGACAGTGTTTGTTTTTAGTTTTACTATTTTTATATATTTGTTCTACTTTATGTTGAAAATCATTTAAATCTGTGATACCTGTTAAATCTAGTTCACTGATTTTTTGTTTTATTTTCTTGTGATTGTAAATGTATTTTTTTTTTTCAATATGTTTATCTGTTGTAAGTGCTATTTCTATTGCTATATGATGACTTCCAATGTTATAATTCAAAGTTTGCCATGAAATGTTGTTGTAGAGATCTGGAGAGCTAAGAGAAATGTCTATAGATGTAGGTTTTTTGTTTAGTTCTATTGGAAAGTATGTTTTTGATCCATCGTTAAGAAGAATCACATTATATTCATTAATTTTGTCCATTATAATTTCCCCTTTACTATCACTGTAATTATTACCCCAGGCGAAATGGTGCCCATTTACATCACCCCCAATTATAACCTTTTTGAATTGTTTTATTGTTTCAAATATTTTAGTTAGATCTTCTTCTAAGTTTTGGTTTGTTATGGAAGGAGCTATGTATATGGAAGCTATGACCATGTCCAGACGTATTATTTTTATTCCTACTACCTGTGTTTCTCTTGACAAAAGCGGGAACTCTATAATAGAGTATCCCCAATCCTGTCTCAAATAAATCCCAGTCCCTCCGTAGTTATCTTCTCTAGACTTGAAAAACTTGTGATATCGCGATATGTTGTACTTACTGGATTGTTCCTGGTTTGAATCTGTCCACGTCTCCGATAATAAGGCCGCCGAATAGTCCCCTCCAATCAGCGACCTCTGAAGTTCCTCTTTGTGTTTCGATAAGCTTTGTATATTTATCTGTAGCAATCTGAAAGAAGCCATTTTAAAGGAAAGAAAGAGAATAATTAGAATATTGCATTATCTAGCTTGAAATGTTGTTTGGAAATTTGTTTTATGCTTTCGTGTAAATCTTGAGGTAGATCGTTCTTCTGTACTAGATCGGTGTAGAAATTCATTAATGCTCCGCGCATGTTCCGTTCTGCTGTTTCGTTTGCTGCCTGCTTAGCTTCTTCGGCTATCTTTTCCCATCGCTCTTTGTCGGTTACGGCGTATTTGTTGTTCAATGCTGTTCCTTGTTCAGATGACATCTCCATTCGGTGTTCTTGGAGAATACGGTTGCGTTCTTTTTCGATTCTCACTCGTTTCTCGTTCGCAATTTCGGCTTGCTGTACTGTTCCTTGTGGCTTCGGTGCTTGCGGCTCTGCTCTTCGTTTGGGTAGTGCTCCTGTGTTCTGCGTTGTCTTTTTCGTGTATTTCCCTGCTGTCATCTTCGCAAAAGTCTCCGTTGGTGTTGGGTATTCTGCGGCATCTGCCAGCAGATCATACATGTTGCTATCCAGGCGAGGTTTCAACATCTCTCGAGCTTCGATGTAGGTTAGGTTACGTTTTGCCATCAACCCTTTGATTCGTTCTTGTTTCTCTCTTTCCGGACAGTTTTTGTCCGTGGTGCTGTGCGAGGATTTGCAGTAAAAGCATTTGGTTGGATTTTTGCATACTGTGTAGTTGTCATCGTCCTCATCGTGTATCTCCGAGCATCTTGAACATCGTCGTCGTCCTTTGCAGTTTTCAGTTTTGTGGTTGAAGCGATGACATTTGCCACAAAACAACACCCTTTGTATGTATGGTCGTACTCGATTCGTACAACAGAAAAGTTTTACCTTTTCCGGTAGCCGACTGGCTCTGAAGGTTACACTTACTCTGTTTGATGGTCTCGCTCTTCCATCAACGAATCTGTTGAGGCGGTAAACGTCGATCACCTGGCATTCGCTCTCAATCTCCATCATGATTTCCTCTTCGGTGATGTCGGTTGGGATTCCGACCAGCACTCCTCTCACGCTGATGAGATGGCGGGGTACGTAGGCTTTGTATCCTTTTTCCTTCAAGCGTTCATCTCCGACAAACAGGTTGGCTTTGATGTAGCTGTTGAAGAATGCTACGATTTTGTTACGTCCAAGATATCGTAGATCCGTCACATGGTTTCGGTACTTTTCCAACTTCCTTATCATCGATCCTACTGCAAACTTGTTGATGCGTCCCTCTCCTGTGCTTTCAACGAAAACACGATATGGTGCCTCGTCGCGAATCGTGTACAGATATGATTCCTGTTCCGGTACTTTCTGCGTATTTTTCATGTCCTTTGCCGCTTCGTCCGCCATTTTTGATTCCCCACGTGCTCCTGGGTCCGGCGGTTCTGAGCCGCCGCCACCTTCCGCCATTTTGTATCCTTCTGCTGCCTTCAAGAAAAACTGGTTTTTCGCAAAACTCTTGTTTATTTCAACTTTTTCACTGTTGTTTTCAACTACTACACCGCGTTTCTTTTTCACAAACAAAACCTCCTTTTTTCACCGTCGCTCAAAAAACCCGGAAATTTCACTTTAGCTACACTCCGATTATAGGACCGTTCGCCTTGGCGTTAACTTTCCGAATGAGCCAGCGTATCACCCAGAAACTCGTTGCAAACAAAATAAACAGTCCGGCTCGGTTCGTGTCAGGTTGACTGAGGGGAAGGAATGTGATCAAAATTGACTAATCCTAGACAAACATTTAAAAAGGGCCCAAGGTATATTTCTTAATCAAATTACTGACATTAAACATTAGCAGCCTACACGCTAAGAAAATAAAATACCACGCTAAGAAAATAAAATACTGGATAAGTTAAATACCATTCTAAAACCATATTTGGTCTATTCACTCATTGGAATGAATATAAAAGCAATATGCATTGCTAGTATAAACGCTCATTATATTTGAGCATGCTTATATCAAGAATAATCCTTCTGGCTGATAAAGATGAAAAAAACTATGAATTTGATAAAAACTGTTTTTATATCATTTTGGAAATATGAAAACAAAATAACAAAAATGAAAGTGAAAGAAAACGATAATTTTATTCATAATTATGATGTAAAGCACCTCTTGCTGACACGAACATTTAATTATTACACATTGAACTATGCCAGTGAAGGCGTTAAGGACGACCCAACTTGTTCCACTCGTCTACTCTTGCTCAATAAAGTAGTTCGGTAGTTCCGCACCATTCTTATTATCTGCTTAATTCTGCCAGGCAAAATCCTGTCGGCAACGTTTCCGCTGGTGGTGTCCGTCGTTGCACTCCAGATCCAATAGCCGGAACTTTTGGGTAGAATTCTGAATGAACAAAAATGTTTCCTAATGATGCAATTACGGAGCCGCTGAATCAAAGAACTTACCTATAGCAACACATGCTAGTTCCATATGAACAATTTATTATACTTTTCACTTTTTTAAGGGAAACAATTATTAATTTAGTAACGCACGATCACCTGGCTTGAGGACAAGCGAAAACAAAATGTCTGAATCGAATTGGGCGATGTCGGTTATTTCATTAAGTCCCCAGACTAAAATTAGCCGCATAATACGCATTGAAAATAATAAATTATCAAAATGTTTACAAATGCATAAAAGATATTACTGCAAAGCATATCCTTTATTCGTTACAATGAATAAAGATGTGTAAAGATTATAAAGTAATATATATTACACTAATTAGCATTTTCCATTTTATCCGTGTGGATAAGTTAAATACCATTCTAAAACCATATTTGGTCTATTCACTCATTGGAATGAATATAAAAGCAATATGCATTGCTAGTATAAACGCTCATTATATTTGAGCATGCTTATATCAAGAATAATCCTTCTGGCTGATAAAGATGAAAAAAACTATGAATTTGATAAAAACTGTTTTTATATCATTTTGGAAATATGAAAACAAAATAACAAAAATGAAAGTGAAAGAAAACGATAATTTTATTCATAATTATGATGTAAAGCACCTCTTGCTGACACGAACATTTAATTATTACACATTGAACTATGCCAGTGAAGGCGTTAAGGACGACCCAACTTGTTCCACTCGTCTACTCTTGCTCAATAAAGTAGTTCGGTAGTTCCGCACCATTCTTATTATCTGCTTAATTCTGCCAGGCAAAATCCTGTCGGCAACGTTTCCGCTGGTGGTGTCCGTCGTTGCACTCCAGATCCAATAGCCGGAACTTTTGGGTAGAATTCTGAATGAACAAAAATGTTTCCTAATGATGCAATTACGGAGCCGCTGAATCAAAGAACTTACCTATAGCAACACATGCTAGTTCCATATGAACAATTTATTATACTTTTCACTTTTTTAAGGGAAACAATTATTAATTTAGTAACGCACGATCACCTGGCTTGAGGACAAGCGAAAACAAAATGTCTGAATCGAATTGGGCGATGTCGGTTATTTCATTAAGTCCCCAGACTAAAATTAGCCGCATAATACGCATTGAAAATAATAAATTATCAAAATGTTTACAAATGCATAAAAGATATTACTGCAAAGCATATCCTTTATTCGTTACAATGAATAAAGATGTGTAAAGATTATAAAGTAATATATATTACACTAATTAGCATTTTCCATTTTATCCGTGTGGATAAGTTAAATACCATTCTAAAACCATATTTGGTCTATTCACTCATTGGAATGAATATAAAAGCAATATGCATTGCTAGTATAAACGCTCATTATATTTGAGCATGCTTATATCAAGAATAATCCTTCTGGCTGATAAAGATGAAAAAAACTATGAATTTGATAAAAACTGTTTTTATATCATTTTGGAAATATGAAAACAAAATAACAAAAATGAAAGTGAAAGAAAACGATAATTTTATTCATAATTATGATGTAAAGCACCTCTTGCTGACACGAACATTTAATTATTACACATTGAACTATGCCAGTGAAGGCGTTAAGGACGACCCAACTTGTTCCACTCGTCTACTCTTGCTCAATAAAGTAGTTCGGTAGTTCCGCACCATTCTTATTATCTGCTTAATTCTGCCAGGCAAAATCCTGTCGGCAACGTTTCCGCTGGTGGTGTCCGTCGTTGCACTCCAGATCCAATGGCCGGAACTTTTGGGTAGAATTCTGAATGAACAAAAATGTTTCCTAATGATGCAATTACGAAGCCGCTGAATCAAAGAACTTACCTATAGCAACACATGCTAGTTCCATATGAACAATTTATTATACTTTTCACTTTTTTAAGGGAAACAATTATTAATTTAGTAACGCACGATCACCTGGCTTGAGGACAAGCGAAAACAAAATGTCTGAATCGAATTGGGCGATGTCGGTTATTTCATTAAGTCCCCAGACTAAAATTAGCCGCATAATACGCATTGAAAATAATAAATTATCAAAATGTTTACAAATGCATAAAAGATATTACTGCAAAGCATATCCTTTATTCGTTACAATGAATAAAGATGTGTAAAGATTATAAAGTAATATATATTACACTAATTAGCATTTTCCATTTTATCCGTGTACTCTGACCTGAGAGAGACTCGCGAAGAGGAAAAATATCAACGTCATATGCAGCCCAGATTCCCCTCTCACGAAACGTCAAATGCAGCCCACCGTTTTTAGGGCTGAAAAAGTGAAAAGTATTGTGTTCAAAGTAAACTGTTATTAAAAATCTCAGACGGCGGAGCAGTTTTTTCCAAAGTTACAGATAAATCTAAGCAGAAGCTTAATTATTTCTAATGTCTGCTACATTTGCTGGCGTAAAATTTCACTCAAACGGCTATTTATGATTCGATGTCATGCAAGCTCAATCATTTTTTGCTGAGAGGTTCATGTGAGGTTTCGAACAGCATGCGCATAATTAGTATAAACCAGGGGGTGGGAAACTCGACACACTGTGCCCGGCACAGTATTCGGCACAGTTCAGCACATCTGGGCACCCTTCTAATCGACAGTTTGTTTTTCTTTCCGCTGATTGGATTTGACAGCTGAAACTTTGTTTTTACTAATCACATCAAATGGTCGTGCGGCTCAACCAGATTGTTGTTATCCCGAATTTGTTTGGTAAGTACAAAATGAAGAATACGGTGCAGGAGACCTTTCTGTGCCACCGTCCGACGATGGCCAATCTAATGAATGCGTCTCTGCTATGCAGGTATACATAATCGCACCTCGTGGTAACCCGCACAAACGTATCCACGACGGGAACCGAAACATCGTGATCACCGAGATTCCAAACGGAGGTACATATTTCAAAGTGGTCCTACCCAACATCTTGTCGGATTTGATTGTGACCAACTACTGAAGAGGACCTGGAAGAGGAACAAGTTTCGAAATCTCTGCCAAGGAATGCTGGGAATATACCTGATCGAAATGGTCAAGTGGTACTCGCATGGAATCCAGTACATGGCCGTAAAAGGCAAACATCAAAAAGATTAAAGATAGATCGTTGACATCAACTCTTCGAGACTGAAGCGGGAAGGTAAATTGATCACCCTTGGCAGAGATTCCGACCAAGGTAAGACAGCTGAAGAAAATGAAGAGGAACCTGTGAAGGATTTCAATGATGAAAAAAAAAACTAAAAATAAAGATGAATAATTTATAAACTATGTGTCTTGGTTTGCTTCCAATATAGCTTCTTTATTACTTTGCAACCAATAGCAAGTCATTGGCGTACCATCGATAATATGAGTCTGCATTGACACTGTACTGAAGGTAGTTTCCAGTGAGAAGCAGTGCTGGGAATGGTAATAGTAGTAGGCTTGAATTTTCGCGAAAATCACGTGGCTCTCCCAGTACAGTAGTTCAAAAACGTGAATCTCATCAAGTAGCCTATGTTGGGTGCACGAATTTTCTAAATCATGAGTGTCATTGAAGGCTCTAAATGCGGGAAATAGAACATTTTTCTACAGTAATTCAGGGTTGCCCTTAGCAACGGGTGTTTTGCTATTTTCAAGGCATTTTGCCTACAGCAGCGATGGGCGTGAGTTTCACTGGCTTCGCTGACTGTGATTGGCTTTGCTTGGCTACTGTAGAGTGAATTTCAGATTTTTTCCCAACCCTGGTGAGAAGTATCATCAGCCCCGTCTCCCATGGATTCCAAATGCTTTCCGGTCGCTCCACATCGCACGTATCTTCTCCCTCTCCGGAAAGTCTGCTAAATTGGTTCTGGCAGCACGATTCCTGGCTAAACTGCCCCAACTCCTTGGCATTGTTGATCAGAACCACAGCGGAAATGTGAAGACCACCTTGGCTGCGCAGTTGGAATATATTCTCCCGCAAAGACAGGTGCGGCGCCAGAGCTAGAGCGTGATGAGAAGCAGGATGCTTTCGCACTACAAAATCAATGTTCACCTTTAAACGAATAAATTGCAGAACACCCACGGATTCGCCTAGCTTGAAACTGCACCCGATTACGTGCGTTCCGTTCAATCGCCGCTGATCGGGGTGTACAAAGTAACATGTTGGCCTTGAGTCGTTGAGAATGCACTGCAAGTATGGATGGAGAATTTGAGTCAAAGACAAATTAAAGACCTCGATGTCCCTTGCAGTTGCCCAAAAATTTATGGCTCATAAGGTAATCTAGAATGCCGTGAAAAGTGTACTGCGATCTGTCAAACTTGGGTACCTTTTGTACTACCGAGGGACGAAATGCAGTACTAGAAGTGGTACACAATCTGAGCCCGAGTGTGACGGACCTGTTTGAGTCATTCCAGTTTCTCTCCTGGAGGATAAGCCGAAAGAGACTTACCATTATCTGATCCTAACAACACTACCAGCAGCACAACAAACGCCCCTCGAAGTTCGTATTTTCACCATCACGGTCATCCACTACATTTCGGAAACTGTTTAGAAAACTCCGCTATCATTCATCGGATCCTTAGCGCCCTGGTGGGCATCCAATATTACGATCATTATCCGTTTGATTTCTTTACCGTTGGACTGCAAAATTATATGAATGTAATATTTATTAAAGGGTTCATTCACATATTTCATAACGCTGAAAATGGCAATTTTTGACACCCACCCACCCGCTCGTAACGCTTTTTGTATGAATATTCTACAAATTTTGTATGAGCCATAACACCAGCAGAACACCCACCCTCCCATCAGCGTTATGAAATTTGTGAACAAGCCCAAAGGCTAATTTTACTTAAAACTTACCATAATTATGCTCATAAATCTTAATAGCGGCCTCCGTCATTCAAAAATTTTAGATTTGATGCTGTTCAATCGAATTCGATCAATCGGTGATATTGAAAATAAACAAAAACAATCTGTCATAGAACGAACAGAGTTGCCAGTTATTGCAGTGCAACCAGACAAATATGACATATCGATACGGTCGCTCACTTTCGGCACAGTCGGCACAAATCGGCACAATTTTAGGTGAGCCGAGTTTCCCACCCTCTGGATACCCGGATAAAAAATACAATACAAAAACAATATAGCGTATTGCAACAGTACCATTCAATATATTGGAAATACAATACAGTATATTGTACAATGACAATACAATTACAGTACAATATATTGTTTTGAACAGTTCACTGTATTGAGATTTTGGCAATATAATGTATGGGTGGTTAAGTATCGTAACAATACAAATATAGATATTTTCTCATACAAACATTTTGAAAATACAATACGATATATTGTTCATGTATCGTCTTGATTAGCAATTCGTGTATTGTTGTACAATACAAAAACAATTCAACGAATTGTATCATGATTGCATTCGTCGTTACAGCTAATGTCAAGTGACTTCTAAAAAACTACTTATTTTTACTTTTTGAATATTTTTCACCCAACATTTCTTGCTTTCTGAACTTGTTTTGTTTATTTCTTTCAGCAAAGCTACATAGAAAAAAGCAACAGTTGTTTTACTCGAAAATAGAAATTTGACCAAAATTGTAAGGTATAAAACCAATTATAAACAATACAATGTTCTGTTACAATATATTATATTGTTTTTGAATTGTTTATCCAAACAAGAATAATATTGCTTCGACATTCAATTACAATACGCTGTATTGTATCCAATACGTTATATTGTACATTAATGGTTTATTCCATTCACTGAATGATACGTTTTTATCCGGGTACATTTGACAGAAACAATTTACAACAATCTGATTTCTTTCTGGAGGGGGTTGATTCTGTGCATGCTTCCCCTGTTTAATATATATCTGTTTCATATCCCTCACTTCCCGACATTAAAGTTTTGACAGTTACACACACTGCAGTTTTACAACGTACTGTTGATGGTTCCGTTCGCGTTCGCAATCAGCTTGTCTTGGGTGATTTTGCAAAATTTTTGTGATTTTTCATTGAAATATCGTTTTTTTGGTGAAGAAATTTACTGGAAGTAAGAGGTAATTATTCTCCTTTCCATTACCACCATATTTTTATGATAACAAAAGTTGAAACAATCTTCGTTGTATCAAAAATAGTTCCATCTCCTGCTGCACCCATCAAAACAAAGAGCGATGGTCAAGATTGAGGATTTTAAACTGTCCAGCGAGCTGGCCGGCCACAAACTGGATGTTCGCTCGGTGGCCGAAGGTAAAGGCTTCATCGTTTCCGGTTCCCGAGATAAAACGGCCAAAGTGTGGACCCTGCTGGATGGCCATTACACCGAAACGGAAACACTGACCCATCACACAAATTACATTGGGGCCGTTTTGGTAGTCGAGGAAAAAGACTGGATTTGCACGGCAAGCAACGACGGAACGATTTGCGTGTACAAGTATCCGTCCGGGATTGAACCGTTGGTGGTGCTCAAAGGCCACACGTCGACGGTTTGTGCGCTTGCCAAAGGAAACGCGCCGAATGTGTTGATCTCCGGAAGTTGGGACAAGAGCGCCAAGATTTGGACCGATGTCGGATCTTCGCTGAGCAGTTTGACTTTGGTGGGACACGAAGCTGCCGTGTGGGCCGTAGCTCGATTATCTTCGGGGAAGTATGTCACGGGATCGGCGGATAAGTCTATCTTCGTGTGGAACGAGAAAGGCGAGAAGCTGGTGGTCTTGAAGGGCCATAAGGATTGCGTCAGAGGCTTGTGTCCTTTGCCTGGGGGTGGATTCTTGAGTTGTTCTAACGATGCCACTATCCGACATTGGAATGATATGAACGACTGTGTGAAGGAATTCCACGGCCATACCAATTACATCTACAGCATATCGAGAAGCGATTTCTGGGGAGATGACGTGTTCTTCACCGGAGGAGAGGACAGCTCGATTCGAATGTGGAGCTTGAAGGAAGGGGCTTTGGGTGAAGCGTTGCAATTGCCAGCCCAATCCGTATGGTCCGTGACGGCCCTTAGGAATGGCGACATTGTGGCTGGATCTAGTGACGCAATGGTGCGAGTTTTCACTTCCTGTAAGGACCGAGAAGCTTCCCAAGACATGCAGGATGCTTTCAAGCTGAGTGTAGAAGTAAGAGTCCAGGAATCTTCCAAACAGCTTGGCGGTATGAACGTGAATGACCTTCCCGGGCCGGAATCGTTACTCTCGGAGGGTCGAGATGGCCAAACGCGAATCGTACGCCACGCTGATGGGAAAATTTTGTGCTATCAATGGAGCAACAATAAATGGGAATGCGTTGGGGATGTAATGGGAGCTACTGGAGGCGAAACAGGGAAAAGGCTCTACGAAGGACGTGAATACGATTATGTGTTCTCCGTGAACCTTTCGGATGATGCACCCAATCTGCAGTTGCCGTACAACAGAGGCGAAGATCCGTGGTTCGTTGCTCAGCGGTTCATCCACAAGCATAGTCTCCCGCAAGCTTATCTGGACCAGGTGGCCAATTTCATCATCAAGAACTCGGATAATGCTCCGGTTCAGCAGTCGGCTGCCTCCAACAGCATGTACGATCCGTTCACGGGAGGAGCTCGCTATGTTCCGGGATCTGGATCCAGCTATCAACCTACGGTGGCCAATACGGATCCCTTCACAGGGGGTTCCAGCTACACTACCCAAACGCCAAATGCTGGAGTGGCAAACAACGGCACTGCCGGAGCGGGAAATGCTGATCCCTTTACGGGCGGCTCCAGCTACTCTACCGGTTCCACCGAAGTTAAGAAGACCAACACGCACTTTCCCAACAGGCATTTTGTAACGATGGAAAGTGCTGACCTTTCGAAGGTGTTGGTGAAATTGAAGTAAGTATAAACTTCTTTTAGGGAATTTTATCCGGGGGGACTTGTTCTAACCCTATTTCTCTGCATGCTGGCCAAAGAGGATCCCACCAATTTAAGTTACCCAAAATGCTTTTCCTCTTGTTTTGATATAGATCTAATAAAAGGCTCAAAATAATGGTGGCTCATTCCACCCCGTATGGTCATACTGCCCCCATCAACCCTATTCTAGTGACCAGCTTTCAATAATTTGTATTCTCTCGATATGTGCCGATGGGGATCAAGTTTCAGCGAGAATAACTCTATTGCTTCTTAAGACATGTGATTAAATAAACCAATGAAGGAAGCAGGCCATTTGGCATAATTATGCCTTAAGGCCGTTTGGCATAATATCATTTGGCATAACCGAATTATATCCCTTCTTCATGATTCATGTTCTTCATGAAAACATATTATGGCAAATGACCATAATGGTCGTTATGCCAAGCGACGTTATTCCAAGTGACCTTATGCCAAACGACCCAGAAATTTGTTCAGTTAGAGTTACAGCTGCTTCGAGAAAAGGGAATCATGCCTTCCCAGTCTCCCCTAACGTTTTCAATATTGCTAATTACTGTATGCAACCCATTTTCAGAGAATTCAATGGAAAAATCGAAGACAAGAGCCTGCAAATGTCTGACGACACTTTGGACGACATAATTCGATATGTCGGGGAATTGAGCACAATGTCGGAACAAAACTCGGTTTGTCTGACTGCCCTCAAGTATCTCTACAACTGGCCAACGGAGAATCTCTTCCCCGTGTTGGACATCACCCGATTGGTCGTGCGGGATCCCAAGGCTTGCCAGGAACTGTTCGAGGGTGACTTCATGAAGACCTTGCTTCAACACATCAATCATCTTCCGGCGAATCAAATGATGGGAACGCGTTGTTTCGTCAATATGATCTCCCACCCGGTCGGACGGAACATCGTTACGGAGAACATCCGACCAATCGTCGAGAAGCTGTCACCGATCAAGAAGGGCAGCGCCAACCTGCAGATCGCACTGGCCAGTTTCTACTTGAACCTTTCGATGACTCAACTGGATAAGCCTTCGTTGGATTTCTGCAAGGTGTTCTCGGATGCGGTGAGCGAATTCCTGGACTGGGCCACCGATTACGAGGCCACATACCGTGGCTATCAGGCGTTGGGCAATTTGATGTCCACCCCGCAAGGCACGCTGGTTGTGAACCATTTACGAAGCAATAGTGAACTGATCGACAAGATTCTGGTTAGCATTAGCAACGAGGTGAATGGGTTCGCGAAGCTGAACGAGTGTGCCAGCTATCTGTACGAGATGCTGGCATAGGTGGATGGGCTACTAAGGTTGGAGGACATTCTAGGATCGTAACCTATAATACTTTTGAAACTAGCTTTTTTTTTTTTGAAATGTAAAACATTTAGTTTAATCTCACGATTGAAAATAAAATGCGCTTTGAAGTGTTTGACCTGATCCTTGTTTCCTCACTTTTTTGCGGTATAAAATACCGTATTTCTAGACCAAAATAAAAAAAAAATACTTTTAATAAAAAGATCTAGTATAGTATTGGCTCTTTGGTGAAGTCCACCAAAAGTGTTTAGGTTTGAAACACTTCTGACTCACATCACCAATAGCATCACTAGTGTGCATCTCTCTCTGAAAAAGTAAAGGTACATGTAAGCCCCAGGACATGAATACAATCAAGCTGATCACAAAGAAGTGCATTTGCCCAGGGAAAATATGCCGAAGAATCATTCCGGTAGGGTCGGTGTTCCCTTAGTGGACAGTCCCCTCACGCAGAGAAAATAATTTTAATATCAAATATATTCTGTATCATTACAACAATATATCTGTATTATTTGCCGGCTTATAATTGGCTTTTATTGTTTCAATAACAACTCCTAATTTATTTCAAAAATAAAAATGGTTGAATTTGACAGCTGCGTTAAACGGGATACAACAAAATATTTTTTTGTTTCAACTATTTTTTCTTTTGAAACAACAAACTTTTGCATTGAAATAAAACCTTCCATTTTTTAAATTAAATTACACTGTTTTTTTGATGTGACAATGTTCTTGTTTGAAATAAAAACACTGTTTTGTTGGTCCCAGTCCCTTTATTATTAATTTTTTTTTAGGAATTAAACAATAAACAACGAAAACAAAACGTCTACTTTACTTTTATTTTGTGAAAGTAGAAGTATTGGAACATGTACCAAAATCCATTTAACTGGAGAATGTTCTTTATCCGCTTCGCGACAAAGTGACGGGATGAAATAACCGGCTCGTGTAAGAGTTGACTGCAATACTGGAGAATGCATTAGTGGAATTAAAATTTTAGAAAAGATGGTTAATACTCACCAGAAATAAATTTGATTCTGGTTTTCCTTACTCCAAAACTGATACAAAAATCTATGACCTGAACTTCTCGCACGAACATTTTAACAACGCCATGTACTTCAATTTAATATAATGTATCGGAAACATTCGCTTTTTGACCGGTTCTACTAAGCAACAAAATGGCGAGACAGTTTTTATGCTACGTGCATAATTATTAGCATCAATAATGATGTAAATTGAAACAAATAAACTTTCATTTGACGTAAAGTTTTTCTTTTGTTGTTTCAAAAATAAATCTAGTTAAAAATGTACTCAGTAAATCCAACAATACTGTTGCTTTATTCTGATAAAAATGATTGTTGTTCCAACGCATTTTTTGTATAACAACAAATTCAACAAGTTTATTGAGAACAACAAAGTTATTTATTGTTTTGAATAGCTGGTATTTCTCTGCGTGATATAGTCGCACTAGTGGCCTTTTACGCTACACTCAAAAAAATCCACACGTCAAGGCTACGTGAAAACATACGTGGTTTTTTCCATCGTACTTTTCACGTAGCAGCTACGTGAATCATAAGTGGCACTGAATGAACTCACGAGCTAATGAACTTTTTTCGATCCACCGGAATTTCACGTAGCAGTTATTAGGGATGTGCGTACCTTTTACAGAGCGTTTCATTGGATTCTAAACATTTTTTCCAGTATGTTTTACGGGAACTTCAGATAGGAAAGACATATATTTCAGGTTCTTTTTCTCTGTTCTAATGTTTTTTTTTAATTGTAGGAAAGGAATTAAAATAAAACTAACAAGCAATTACATTTAAACATTCATTCAACCACAAATAAAAAAACACTTAAGCTCCACATTGAGAAAACTGGCGGATTTCTCCTGCCATCGTGGTTTCATTCTGGTTCCAACCCGTTTGTAGGCCACTAGATCCGCTTCCAACGTTGAGTCCGGTGCATGGATTTGCAACAAATAGATCTTTGCGTGTCGACGATACTGCCTTTCGTCCGAAACGGGATACTTTGCAGGTGATTCACTTTTTGATGCCGTTAAAAGCACTGCACTCTCCACTCAGCTATATTAGAAGAAACAAAAAACAAATCAATAAAGAATTAAAGTTTATTTAAACAAAGTTTACTTACCATCATCTTTTAAATATTGTATGCGGTTTTGAAGGTCTTGGAGTCAAACTTGCAATTTTTCCCAACGACCGGCCATTTTTAAACCCACCATAACAAAGAATGAACTAGAAGTTGAACTTCAAACTCAAAATTTCGGTTCATTCACCCGTACGGTCTTTTCACGTAAGAGTGATGTTGTCCAACAGTAAATGTTATTAAGGGTTCATTTCATACATATTTACGTCTAGGTGGTTGTTACCGTCGTTAGATAAACTGGAGAAATTCATCTTTTTGGAATCTACGTGATTTTCCACGTAGCCTTGACGTGTGGATTATTTTGAGTGTATAAACCTTTTCAAAACATTTTTTGACATGAAGGTCAGGAGCTATTTGTCTAAGTACCATTGATACACAGCTTGATTTTGTTCAAAAAATGATCAAAATAATTAGTTTTGCTTGAAATTTGAGCTCCTTTGCGCCTATTGTTCCCGAAATCGGCAACAAACCGCTCAAGCTCAAATGGTTTAATCAAGGCTGGTAGCGAGTCACTTTTTAGTGACTTGGTCACTTATTTTAAGCCAGTCACTTTTAAGTCTCTTTTTTGAAGCCATTTCTACTAAAGTCACTTTTTTCGTCAAAAAGTCACTTTTCTCAACTATTTTGAGCTAAATTTTCGAGAGAAAATTACGAATCGGCTTTCTTTCTATTTAGGCTAAGTTTTAATTTATTTTCCTGTCAGTTCAAAACTTTAGTTCATGGTTTTCTTGTGAAAAAGCTTATTTTTCATAGAACTCCACGTAATTTATAAGAGTATCTAAGTTATCATTAGTATGGTGTTAGTTCATTGTTGTAAAACTAAAGGTTGAAATGTTAAGTATTCTTTTTAAAAATCTCTGAAAAACTCTTGTTGTGTATTATTAGATATTTGTCTTCTATTATCGAACACTATACTTTAAAATATGTATCCAAATTATTCTCTTTTTCTTTGAAATTCGTCTTTTTTTACCAAACCATATTATCTTTTAAAAATTTTACAAAATCAATTATATAGGTATTTTTTATTTTATTTTATTTTATTTTATTGATGTACAAGGGGGTCAGGGGCCAAGTCTCCAGCATAAGATTGAAAACTCACACCGTCCATAATACACCGGGGGGTTTTGGAGTTTGGGAAGTAGGCAACGCAACATCTTTGACCAGAAGGTTCTTTAAGTTTTGCTTCTACTCTTGACTTCCAATACACGTATGAATGATGCAAGGTCAAAAGAACATGAATCAGTCATACATATAGCGGTAGTGAAGTGTTTTGCCTAAGGATATGGGAAAGGAGGGATTTTGGGTGGTGTTTTGTAAATAGCTCTGTGGAACAAGTTTGTTATTAGTTTAAAATTTAGTTAATCTGATTCACCTTGCAATCAGTAATAAGAATATTTACAAAAACATGATACTTAACTTTTCTCGGCCAATACGCCGCCATGTCTTTCCTCTCCAATAGATTTTTCCTCGTTGTAATGGCGGGTTAGATATGAAAACAAGGATAAAGAGAGAAGAAAAGTTAGTGATTGTTACATGCTTTATTGCTGTATTGGCCTACAATGAAATCATAGAAAATTCGCTCTTTGGATTCCCATGATAACAATCCCCATGCAGCTTACGAGAAACTCCATGGCAATGATCACTGTACGCCATGTGCGGCATTCAGGACATCGCAAAAATACTGAGGACGAACAACAAAAAATGAATCCAAAAGAGCGAAAACCTCAATGTTTCAACGTAGGACAATTCAGCTTTAATGCATGTGAGAAATTCTTGGTGATATTCTCACAACGGCCATTCAGAATGGTTCGACGGATGTAGATAAAAGATCATTATGATAAAATTAACGCGACGACATGTTAGTGAACTCAGAACGATTATTGTATTTGCAACTGTTAATTTCGATAGTTAAACTTAGGGTCGGTTATGGTATATAACTTTTAAGATAAGCAGGAGTAAAGCACGAACGCGAAGTAATGACCTAGCATCCCATCTTCAAGTGCTCCCCACAAGCACAACACTTCATTCTGGCACTTTAGAACGTCCATGTTGTAACTTGTTCACACAAGAAATCTGCCTCGACCGAGTTGGCAGAACGCGCCCATACCCCTTTCTGAACCAAAGGACAGGGGGTACAAAATCAATTATATAGGTATTTAACACTAAAACACAAAACAAAGAATAATTATTTAATGTTCTATTTGGGATTAGAAACTTATCCATACTTCTAGGAAAGTCTTTATTTACAAACCAAACCTTTGAAACTGGCCGGATAGACCTTCGGTAGAGTATAAGCATTTTTCTTCCTCTGTTTTTCTTATGCATGTATTTAAGCATCTTTCAGGAAAGTATATTATCAATTCTTTCTAGGAATAAATTTTGAAAGAACCTCTTTCGAAGCTGTTTGAGAATGGATTAATACATAATACACAAATGCTTCTGAGAATTTATCGTTTTCATTGAATCGCTCATGAAATCATGCATGTTTTCTTCAAAGAAATGTGGGGAGTCGGATCTTATTCTTGGTACTTTTGATTCACTTCGGCGGGAGGTTTTTAGAATGCCACGTAGTTTATGTTTGACAATAATATGCGCGGTATTAAAGTATTTTTAATTATATAGTTTATGACAATTCGACCAACTATAACCACCAATACCAAGTGAATAATGAACGTGTCTTAGTATTTTTAATTAAAATATCAGAAGCTTTGTGCTAATAACTTTTTTTAAAGGCATAACCCAGATTAACGCCCTATCAAACCTATCGTCTTTATGCTAAATGTCATTTCGGCCAAACGTACCTCCCATCAAACATGCTGATGGAAAATTTCAATTTCGCTCGGCGTTCGTAGGACGCATCTATGATACATTGGTCTTAAGAATCATAGTCGATCTTTTATCATCGTTTTTATTGAAATATTGATTGATGGCCAAATATTATATTTTCCGTAATCTTGATCTAGTTACACAAAATAAAGCTAATAGAAAGTATCCTCACGCGCATTTTATATTTGATCCAACTTCATCTATGCGCTTATATTTTTTCTAAACAAAATCTTAAATTATTATAGACTTGGAGTAATGAAAAAAATTGAGATCTATACAGTTTACAATGAATTCAATTTTAGCGGTTTTCAAAGAAGTCATTTTTTGGGAGTATGAATGTAAATGTAAAATGACAAAAAATTTGATTTCACAAATAGGTATGCCAAGTTGTTTTTAAAATTTATATTATTAAATAAAATATGTTGGTGATATAAAAGACACAAACGGTGATCTTCTTCTAAACATCTTTCTTAAATTTTGAAAAGTTTGGAAATCTGCTAAAAAAGGATTATTTGTGTAAATGCTAATTTCTCTTTTTAAACAAATTGGTGTCAATGTCTTGAAATTTTGGAAATAACCAAATTTGGTATCTACTCTACTAGACCTACTACCTACAGTAGATCATATTGGGTATTCCCTTCTTCATCGTAAAACAGTGTAATATAACTGAAAAAAAAAATTACGTTTTGATTCTCAAGTCACTTTTGATCACTTTTTCGAGAATCGGAAGTCACTATATAGTCACTTATTTCTCAAATTTGGTCACTAAAATAACTTTTTTCGGCATCACTTTTTGCTACCAGCCCTGGGTTTAATGCGATGTGAAACATTTCCTATTGGATCATATAATAGTTAAATTTCATTATATAAATATTTGTTTGCCTTAACCTATTACTCACGTTTAGTGTCTTGCGTTATTTCGTTACGTCCGGAAAGCGTTACCGTACGGTAGTTATGATTCCTAGTTTATATTCATGTTGGTGATTTTACTAGAGTTACTAGAGTACATTTAAAGAAATTTACCTTGAATCGCTCTTGTTGTGGAGGCATTTTTAGTGAAACTGGCAACACTGTACAATAGAGATATCAGTAGTGAAATGTGTACTCGAAATGTTGGGAGACCGTATCTTGGAAGCTTGAAATAAAAACCAAATTCTGCTATCACGAAGGCTGCTCTCAATAATTGGTTTATTGCGCCAACGATGACGATTCCCAACAAACTCCAAAGAATTTGAGGTAAAATTCAATGCGACGAGGGCAATATGGAGTCCACTATACGAAGGCTCAAAGATCGAAGAGGAAAGTAAGTTATGGCAGAAATATTGCGAGGAGGAGGAAAAACGTATCGTGGAAGAATACGCCAGAGGACTTGCCGAGATCGAGGCGAAGTACAAGGAAGCGGCGAGAAAAATTCAGTTGGAATTTCACGCCAGAAAAGAAGCGTTGAAAAATGAATATTGTGGTATAGATGTATCGCCGCAAACAGCATCTCATTCTAAGTCTCAATTGTGTCTATCCGACGTTCCAGTAGAACCAAGAGAAAGAGGTACGAAACAAATGAAATGTATTCGAAATCGCAACCAAGAAAAAGATGTTATCGTTCTTTCGTCGACACGAATATTCCTAGAGATATCATCATTCGCTCATCACAAAATGATCAGCGTTTATGACTGTGTGCTGGAGAGAGAAGCTAATCAGAAGATACATAAATCCAAAGGGATGTAATCTTGGATGCAATGTCATATATAACAGGTCCGGCTCTTAGTATGTGTTTGCTTGTATTAGTCACGAAAAAGATGTAAACAAACGATCAGCTGATGGTGACGACAAGGCTGCGAAAAATTTTGTTCGCAGTTTCCTCAACGTGACGTCATCTTCGGCTGCTTCGTGAACTTTCGGCTCGCCGAAGTTGGCATTGCACAACTACCACTTCAAAACTGATGTTATCACAAATACTGATTTGATGTTCGCCCGCACCTCTTAATACCCCACATCGCCTTGGATGTAATGTATTCCAACAAAGCGAAGAATTATTAGATCTGTACTTCACGGAATGTACAACAAGTGTCGATTAAAATATGCTAAAATTTCAACAGTAGCCGTCGTGTGCGTTGTATTCGATCCCGGTGGCAATTGTATGAGCAAGCGGACGGAGAAAGAACAATAACGGCAGTGCTGTTGTGTTGTTTCCAGATGATCGCTATTCCATGTGAATACAGCAACCACTGTTCAGACCGGTTACCAGTTTCACGGGTGGGGGTATGTTGTGGAGGCATTTTTAGTGAAACTGGCAACTCTGTACAATAGAGATATCAGTAGTGAAATGTGTACTCGAAATGTTGGGAGGTCGTATCTTGGAAGTTTGAAATAAAAACCAAATTGTATGTATAATCTTAAATTCGAAATTAGTTTAATAATAAAAAATGAATTACAGCATTGAAGCTGCTATCACAAAGGCTGCTCTCAATAATTGGTTTATTGCGCCAACGATGACGATTCCCAACAGCTCTAATAGAATAACAGATCGTCTTGAATCGGTCTTCCCTAGATTTGCCTTGAACTCTCCCGTTGTGATTCTCCGATCTGTGGCATAGTTATTTCTCGCATACTATGAGATAACGCCCTAAAAGCCATTGGTAGCCACGTGTGTAGCTTGTTGTTTCTGAGCAAAAGAAAGAATAAGCATCCAAACCAACTTCACGGGCAGGTAGATAATGATCCTTTCTTCCCCATACGTTGTTAAATAGCATGAAAATCCATTCAAATGCTCAGAAACAACGAGCTACACACATGGTTACCAATGGCTTTTAGGGCGAGATCAGAAGTTATGCGAGAATTGATGTATTAAGAACTTTTTTTTACATCAAACGAACGCTTTTGATCCACACTTTGTAGGGAAAATATAAAAATTTTGTAAACATACGGTTTTGATAAATATTTTGCCAACGCCGTGTTGCTAGTGCTACTATAGGAACAGAAATTAGAAATAGTGCTCCTATAGGCACATGTATTCCTATAGTGGCACACGCGATAATAAATGCAAACATTTGAGTTTTCGTAGTTTTCATATTTTTCCCACAAAACCAAGATAAAAAGCTTTCAGATGATGAAACATAATGACGATAGCGTTATTTTTCGATTGTTTACGAATTTTTGTTCTTAGCTATGCGGCTATTGGTACATCGACCCTATTAAATAAAATAACCATCATAAAAATCCTTTTAATAACCTGTTTTTATTACTAATTAAGCTGAGAAGCTTGCTCCATCTAGTAAGGTAAGCGGTTTTTATCCTATTTTGCACTTTTATCATTGGTTTAATTTTAATTAGATGAAAGTTAGGTATACATTGAAAGACATTGTAAAGTGCTTACAAATTGTATTTGTGTTTCCAAAATAGAACGAATAACACTGCAATTCGTGGTAGGTTAATTCAACGATACGAATTTTCAGTATAAAAATCAAGACAAAAATATAATATTTAAAGTCACTTACCTGTATGGTCTATTTCGTACATTCATGTTGAAATCAGATCAATAAGTTTTGAAAACTAAAGAAAAAAGAAAATCGGATTCCAGTCCAGATAAAAAAATATTGTCATTTCAAAACCGACCCTTCTCGGTTTCATTCTCCCTGGGGCTTCAAATGCTTGACGAAACGATCAACCGCTCTGCGGTTTGCATCACTCAACCGATCGTACTCCGGGTGCCGCATGATGAGATGCTCCCTAAAAGCAATATAACACAAATCATTTAGCAGGATTACAACACCAATTCGAACAATGTCCACTTACAGTGCCAGTCGCTCTTCGATGGGAACGTCGGGCAAAAGTGGTTCGACCAGCTTGAACATACGCTTCGCTTCCACCGTCGGTTCCGGATCGGACAAGATGTGCATCAGATTGTTCAGAATCTTCTCCACCACTTTGGCCATCACCGTGTAGTACTCCTCTTTGTTGTCGGTGGTCAGTCTTGCCAGGGCGAACGATTGGAATTTTTTGAAGAAACTCTATGGAATACGAAAACGTGATAACTTTGGGGGTAACGTGACTTCAGGGTTCATAAAGCTGAACAAACCTTCACACTGGCTTCCGATTTGTATCCTTGCAGCAGCTGGAAAGCGGCCTGGGCAATGACCTCGCAGAACTGCGCTGGATCAGCCCGGTGCAGGATCTTCATCAGATCTTTCAGCTGTTTGTCGAAGACGGTGTCGATCGCGAAGTTCACCACAATGTAGTGCGCGTCGGTGATGCGCGGAAGCGACTTGTGTAGATCGTAAAGTTGCGCATACTTGGTCAGCATTTGCTTCTGCTTCAGAACCGGAGCTTCGTGCCAATCTGAATAGGGGTAGAAAATAATGCATCTTAGGTTACAATAATATGCCATGTGTCGTCCTTTAGCCTGTGCCAAATAACTACTAGAGTTGCTGTGCACGTGCTGTAATATGCATGAGCCTCATTGCTTGTGTGCTGTACGTTGTAAGACCTTGCTGCGCCTCATTTTTCTTAAAATGTTCCTCAATGCGCTGTTTAAATGTTAGTGCAATAATTTATTTATTTATTTATTTTAACTTTGAATTTAGAAAGAGGGAAAAGCCCCTTTGAGTGATTATCTTTACAAATCGTTCTCAAAAAGGCATAAAACCCTTTTTATCTTTTCAAATAACGTTATAAAATAAAACTATGCTGAAGGCTCAAACGGAATAAATCCATGGCAGAGCCAAAATCTTCAATGAGGACCAGGAAGGATGATTTACTTCAGATCATCAAAACGAGAGTCGGTCAAGGAAATTAGGGGAAGTGGTGGTAAAATGAACAGGGGTGGTAAAATGAACACCGTGCTTTTTACCGAGAAAAAACTAATTTCGATGAATTTTTATCACGCACGGACGATTTAGAGTATAAATCTGAGTGTTCGAGTTGATACGTACCACGTTTGAAAATTAGAACTGACGTAACTTTTAGCTCGGAAGACTTGAGGTTTTTCAGTGAGGTGAATATCGTTATGATATGATGTCAAATCTGATACCTTTAGAATTCTTTTCGAATGGGTTACAATCATAAATGGATGTATTTTCGGTGGGACAATGCAAATTTTCAGAAATATTTGCTTTGCTTACGTTTTTTGCATGGTGTTCGTTTTACCACCAACCGCTGTTCATTTTACCCACATGGTGCAGGTAAAATGAACATTTGCATCACATTTTGATAGCGATAAAAATATGTGAAAATTTATCTATTTTAGTCTGAATCTATGTCGCTGCTATAGATTACATCCCTATTTTTGATGTTGTGTGATAGAACTATACAAATTTCTCGTTTTTCTATCAGTAACAAGATGATTTTCTTAAGGTGTTCATTTTACCACCCCTTCCCCTATGTCTTCAATTTCATTAAAACAGTCAAGGAAATTATGTCTTCGATTTCATTAAAACAGTGTTCCCAGTTTTGATGGTTGTCATTGTGCTTTGAAAGTTCTTATGAACATGAAACATTTGTTCTTCTATTTTGCATAAAATATGACGTGGGGACTAAATAAGCAACTCTATAAAGGCGTAGGTTATTTTTCATTTTAATACTGTATTAGTGCTTCCGTCAGGACGTACTTTAAATCTTAAAATTCTACTCATGTCAGTTTCATTTCATTGATGATACTACTCTCATTTGATTAACATTAGTCGTCTCACGTCAATCGAGGTGCGAGCGACTCGTCCGACTCACACGCCGCGCAGAATAAGCACAATACTCTCCGCATATCGATATGATCAATTGGGTCCTAAAATTTTCAATGAAATCTTGTTTTTATTTAATAACACGAAAGAGCATGTTACTGTAACTACTTTAGCAATTTTTCCCGCTCAAATAATGGCTATATCATGTTTAAACTTTAATTTAAAAATTTGGTCCATTAATGAACTTTGACACTTTTGATCATATTTGACGTTCGCTTAGTCGAAAAAAACACCACAGGGGTTTTAGTTCGACCACTGGGGTTGTTCCTATCTGACATTTCGTAAGGAACACGGAAAACAAAATACACCCAATATTTGAGTTTAAGCCAAAGGATGTGACAAAATCTAAAATCTAAAAGAATGTTTTTTGAGCTTAAACCAACGGAAAACATTAGAAAATTGAGTAAACATGTGTTTTTGGCCTAAACTTAAGCGTTTGGCACTAAAATTGGGACAGGGCTTTAGGACCCTATTGGGCTTATTCAACGAGCGGTGTGAGGTGAGAATTGTCGGTCTCGTATGGACCAATGCACGAGTTCACTATTTGACGTTTGAGCGGTGCCGTGTTGTTCAAGGACTGTTCATTTTATAAAGTAGACCTTGTACATGGTATATATTTTTTAATTTATTAATTAAATCGCAATCAGTTTTTTGTACATCGTACAACTAATATTGTATAGTGTTGTGATAATTAAAAAGCCATCAAAATAATTAAATTTTTAGTGTGAAGGCACAACGTTTAGAACGGTCGATTTTTGGAGGTTATCAAAATCAATGATTATTAGAAATCGGTTGCAATACTTGACAATCTATATTTTTTATTTTCAAAAAACGCTTGTTTTCCCAAAGCATCATAAAACAGAAGCCCGTGAAAAATATCAAGTTATTTTTGGAGAAACACTTTTCCAGATATCATAAAATCATTCTTCACCGATTTTTTTAGAGAAAAATATTTTAAAATGAAATGAAACTGACATGAGTAGAATTTTAAGATTTAAAGTACGTCCTGATGGAAGCACTAATACAGTATTAAAATGAAAAATAACCTACGCCTTTATAGAGTTGCTTATTTAGTCCCCACGTCATATTTTATGCGAAATAGAAGAACAAATGTTTCATTTTCATAAGAACTTTCAAAGCACAATGACAATCATCAAAACTGGGAACACTGTTTTAATGAAATCGAATTATTTTCCATAATGTGTTATACTGAGATTACCTATCAAAATATTCAGAGAAAAACGCTTACAATTTGCTGTAGATCGATTAATATGTGTACATAATTTTAAAAGTATGGGATTTTTCAATAAAACGTCCATAAACAGTAACAACTGTACCTAAAAATGCGGTCAAAATTCAAGATTTAGCTCTCTTTTGTAAAAATATAGCTTCTTTAGTAATCTAGACTAAATTTTAATACGGTTTTTACTTTACTTTTTTGCTAATAGTAAAATGATGGTGTAACAGTAAATTACGCCATAAAGAATAAACCACTAAAGTGACCTAGTGTCAGAGAATAGTAGAATATTATTGATTTTTTTGAAGCTCTACCTCCAGTAGAATAGTAAAGGATACCAACATACAATTTGTTCATAATAATGAGGATTTTTGTTATGTGAAAAAATAATGCTTAGCTTTGACGACCAGTTTTTCTTATGAATTTTTGGAAAAACCTGGGAGGGAGAAACCGATACGAAATTTATGTGCGTCAAGCTGAGCCGAGATTTTGCTGTCACGAATTGTCACTGTGAGCCCAGATTTAAAACAATGGACAAACATGATAAAAGCGCGTAATTGATTAAAACATATTTTTGCACTTTATCAAATGTGACAAAAAATCGTTTGAAAAGCTATTCATGCTTTTTCGAAAGTAATGTCACAATAGCACCTTTTATTCTGATTGAATATTGCGTTTCTTTTGAAAATTTTCCGTTCTGCGGTAGCCGCCAAGTTCTACCGCAGGTGTCAAAGTTCTACCGCAGACTTGAGAATCATTGCATCATTGAACGAAACCATCTAATCAAAGTATGCTAGTAGAGTCCACAGCTTTGAAAAACAGCCGAAAACAACAATCATCAGCATGGTTTCCAAGGTATCATAGCAGCCGATCGATGATGCTTTGTGAAAATCAGTAATGTGACAGCTGCGGTAGCTTTCTGCTCAACCGCAGAACGGAAAGTTATCTCTGAAATTGCAATATAAAGTATTCAAATATGCATCATTTTACTTTTTCCAATAAAAACGAAAATGAAATGCATAGAAAACTTTGGCCCTTTTTCCATGTTTATCCAAAACGATCGAAGGAACACAACAAAAAAAAAACTAGCGATTTTCATCAAGTCTGCCTTGATTGTCGTTGGCAAGCAGGAGTTTTCTTGCAGTTCGAAATAACTTTGTGTCATATTTCGTGTGTAATATCAGTGCCTCCCTCCCAGGGAAAAACTATTCAGTTCTTCAACCAAAAGCATTTTGTGACCGATTACGATTTTATCAATAAATAAAAAAGATACATCATAAACAAGGTGTCCACTTTATAAAATGAACAGTCCTTAAGTGGCCATGGTAATAAGTGAATTTGGCACCGCTCAAACGTCAAATTAGTTCACGAATTTGACGTTTGAGCGGTGCCAAATTCACTCGTTTCCATGGTCACATGAATAACACGGCACCGCTAAAACGTCAAATAGTGAATCCGTGCATAGGTCCATAGCAAGGTGACAATTCTCGACTCGAGTGAAGTGACTCACCTTTTGATTTACACGGCAAGTCTTCCGAGACGAGAATTTTTTTTTTCGCTCCAAATTAGGAAAGCTAAATAACAACTGCTTGTTTATTATTCACCCTCATTCTTATTTACGGCGGATCCAACTTTCGATGGAATCCATGACCCACTTGATTTTGCTGGCGTAAACGGCTGCTGGCGTGATGAAAATCAGCCTATTACGATGAGAAATTGCAAAATAGTCATAACGCAACTGAAACCAGTGCTGTAATGATTCATTACGCAACGCTTTCTTATTACGCAACTGTTTTGAGTTGCGTAATGAATCATCACACAACAATTTTTCAGAAATTTTGAACTAATGGTGAATGCATTCCGATATAATTTCGGATACCCTCAAGTGGTCTGCTACGAAATTGCATGTTGTACGTAACTCGTTGCAGAACTCGATTTTTACAGCGCTCGTCGTAATTATCCTACTCGGCAAGCCTCGTGGATAAATTTACGACGCGTGCTGTAAAAATCATCATTCTGCAACTTGTTCCGTAAACAACTAGTACGTAACTCGTTGCAAAACTAGATTTTTACAGCATGCACACTAAGCTCTTACGGTGAATTTCACCGTAATCTCAACAGCTGAACAGTTCGGTGAAATAAAACACCGTAATTCCGTCGAAATTTTACGGATTCCGGTGATTTTTCACAGAATACTGTAAAAATTTACCGAACTCCGTTAATTTATTTCACCGAACTGTTCAGCTGTTGAGATTTTACAGGAATCCGTAAAATAATTTAAGTGTGTGAGTCGTACTTTTATCTAGCGAGGCTTGCCAATGGACCAATGGACCAATGCACGAGTTCACCTGTTGACGTTTGAGCGGTGCCGTGTTATTTATGTGGCCATGGCAACGAATGAATTCGGCACCGCTCAAACGTCAAACTAGTGAACTCGTGCATTGGTCCATGCACGAGTTCACTCGTTGACGTTTTAGCGGTGCCGTGTTATTTATGTGACCATGGCAACGAGTGAACGCGGCACCGCTTGAACGTCAAATTCGTGAACACGTGCATTGATCCATTCCTAATCGTTCATTCTTCGACATTGTAGCGGTGCCGTGCAATTTATGTTGCCATGGAAACAAGTGAATTCGGCACCGCTCAAACGTCCAAATGGACCAATGCACGAGTTCACTAATTTGACGTTTGAGCGGTGCCGAATTCACTCGTAGCCATGGTCACGTAAATAGCACGGCACCGCTCAAACGTCAAATAGTGAACTCGTGCATCGCTTCATAGTGAATTCGTGCATCGGTCCATTTGACGTTTGAGCGGTGCCGTGTTATTTATACTTAACAACCTACTTTCCTGCACAGATGTATGCAATGTCGTAATAGTCATTACGAAACTAATTTCAGTTACGTAATGATCACTACGAAACGCTTTTTCATTACGAAATCGTTTTCAGTTGCACAATAAGGCTGATACAAATATTAAATTTCTTTTATGTCCGAGACCACTTGGAAGGTACGAAGGGGGGGGGGGGGGGGGGGTGGATAAAAATAAATAAGGAAAAAAAAATAAAAAGGAAAAAAAGTTATTTTTTCGAATTTTTATTTTAAACGATAATTGTTAAACTTTTATCAAACGTCCTCTGGTTAATTATTTTAGTTGTTTTTAAATTTAAAAATTGAAAAAAACCTAACTGATGTCAAAAAAATGATGAATCTTTTTTTTTCTCCCCTTCAAAATTTTCGGTTTTTTGAAGGGGGGGGGGGGGGGGGGGTGACATAAAAGAAAATTTGTATCAGCCTAAGTCATAACACAACATTTTTGAAATTGCGAAATAATAGTTTCGCAATCACTCTTACGACACTGCATACTTCTGTGCAGGAAAGTAAAATTTTCATGACTGATTGACGTGATGAAAAACAGAAATTGCAAAAATAATACAGATACAAATTAGGAAACAAGATTTTATTTCAGCAATTACAACAATAGGATCTTCAATTCACAGTATGATAACGGATAATTTCAGCCATTTTTATTCCTTCTCTATTCCTCGCCACCCTCCTCTTCTTCGTCGAATTCTCCTTCCTCGTCGGCCGTCGCTTCCTGGTACTGCTGGTACTCCGACACCAGATCATTCATATTGCTCTCGGCTTCGGTGAACTCCATCTCGTCCATGCCTTCGCCCGTGTACCAATGCAGGAAAGCTTTCCTTCGGAACATAGCGGTAAATTGTTCAGCAATACGTTTGAAAATCTCCTGAATGGCCGTCGAGTTACCGATAAAGGTTGACGACATTTTCAAACCACGCGGCGGAATGTCGCAGACGGCCGTCTTCACATTGTTCGGGATCCATTCGACGAAGTAGCTACTATTTTTGCTTTGAATGTTCAACATCTGCTCGTCGACCTCCTTCATGGACATCCGTCCGCGGAATATAGCGGCCACCGTTAGGTATCGACCGTGTCGTGGATCACATGCGGCCATCATGTTCTTCGCATCGAACATCTGTTGGGTCAGCTCCGGAACAGTAAGGGCACGGTATTGCTGCGATCCTCGGGAAGTCAGCGGTGCGAAGCCGGTCATGAAAAAGTGCAGCCGCGGGAATGGAACCATATTGACTGCCAATTTACGGAGATCTGCATTCAACTGACCAGGAAAACGCAAACACGTGGTAACGCCGGACATCGTTGCCGAAACAAGATGGTTCAAATCGCCGTAAGTTGGGGTTGTTAGTTTTAACGTTCGGAAGCAAATGTCGTACAGGGCCTCATTGTCGATGCAGTAGGATTCGTCCGTGTTCTCAACCAACTGGTGAACACTTAACGTTGCGTTGTACGGCTCAACCACGGTGTCAGACACCTTCGGCGAAGGAACGACAGAAAATGTGTTCATAATACGATCTGGATACTCTTCTCGAATCTTCGAAATCAGCAGCGTTCCCATTCCTGAATAAGGAACAACCGTTAATACAAAGATAACCTAATACCTGCCCAAAATCTTACCAGAACCGGTTCCTCCACCCAGCGAATGTGTCAACTGGAAGCCCTGCAGACAATCGCAGCCTTCGGATTCTTTACGGACCACATCGAGTACCGAATCGACCAGTTCGGCCCCTTCGGTATAATGTCCCTTGGCCCAATTGTTGCCGGCGCCAGATTGACCGAACACAAAATTATCCGGCCGGAACAGCTGTCCAAACGGTCCCGCTCGGACCGAATCCATAGTGCCAGGTTCCAAATCGACCAGCACGGCACGTGGGACGTATTTTCCTCCGGTAGCCTCGTTGTAGTACACGTTGATCCGCTCCAGCTGCAAATCGCTGTCTCCGCAATACGCCCCGGTGGCATCGATTCCGTGCTCGTCGGATATTACCTCCCAGAACTTGGCTCCTATCTGGTTGCCACATTGGCCGGCTTGAATGTGAACGATTTCACGCATCCTGGAGCACTTCTAGCGGTTCCAAAATTGGGCTTCAAAATATGCTTCTTCCGATGCTTGAAGATGGAAGCAGAATGGTTCCAAATCACGTCCGCGTTCCTCGGTGGTGAAAATCGAAGTGAAAATTTTTCCAACTGTCGTCCTCCGGGTCGTCAAGAAGAAGGATGGCCTTCCATGACACACTGTGATTGATTTACATTGTGGCGGCAGTATGGGCCCCCAAAACGGGAGCGACGCGTTCAACATGTGCTACTGGATGCATTCGCTTCGAAGTCTGTTGTCACGTTGGGGGCTGTCCATATGCCACGTGGTCGTTATGGGGTGGAGAAGGGTACTGCTTAAGCATCACGGTGCATACAAAATTTGAAAATTTTTGTGTGGACGAAAGATCATAAGGAGAAGCGTGAAAATTCATAAAAAATGACCACGTGGTTTATGGACGAAACAAAAGCGATATATGAGCCACAAGAACATAGCGTGATTCACCCCCACATTAGGGGAAACATGCAAGTCCTTTGCATAAACTATCAAAATTTGGCGGAAAATAATAGTGTTGAAATGAATAATAACAGTTACAACTAGGTATTAGTTCTTCCTCTTTTCGGCATTACGTCTCCTTTGTGGCAGAGCATGTTTCTGAGTTTAAAAACCATCATTTATTTTTTGTTGATTGCTGATGATTGAAGATTGAATGATAGATTTTTGAACCTTAAAACAAAAAAGTTAACGCGATTTAAACTATTATGAGGGGTTTAAAAATTCTAACGTTCAGAGTGTCTACTAATTTACAGAAATGAAATTCCCTGATATTTCTAGGTTTTCCAGGCTTGGAAAAAAATCCAGGTTTAAGAAAGTTTACAACATACACAAATTATTGATGAATTTTTCATTTTAGATAAGTAGTAATCATTTTCAAAGCTAGGAGTTTTGCTTCGAAATACTTAAACAAAAAATCTAAAGATAAATTTCAAAATATTTTTACCTAATGAAAAAAAATATGTTAGTTCTAAATGTGTAAACAACTATAGAAAAAGAAAATTAAGATTTTGATTAAATTCCCACTAAAACCAAGAATGATCTTCGTACTTGCCACACGATATACACATGCAAAAATGGTCATTGGCATAGAAAGCTCTCAGTTAATAACTGTGGAAGTGCTCATAAGAACACTAATCTGAGAAGCAGGCACTGTGGGGACGTAATGCCAGAAAAGAAGAAGAAGTGTTTTCGAACCTAAAAAAATAGCTTTTCTCTCAAAATGGGATTCAGATTTAAAGACATCAGCGACGTATCCACACAGTAACCATGACATGTTTATTCACTCATTTGGGCAGACATTTCTTTAAGAATATATCTAAGACTTTATGACAAGTATAACTGCTTGTTTTGCTGTAGATTTCTTTCACGTATTACTCCGGATCTTCGGAGTAATATGTGAAAGAAATCTAGCAGAACAAGCAATTGCCACAATATGAAATCGCTCTAACTTTTTAACCGTAGGGTAGAATTTAATGAAAATTTGGGTGGATTTAGTTCATAGTGCATTGTTTACATCCTGCAAGTTTTTAAGTCCTGTGATCAAAACTCGCGGAAAAGGAGTCGAAAGAACAGCTCGTGCGTGATAAAATCTTGCGCATTCATAACGAGAACAAGGATCTCTCGCATCGTTCCATCGCTAAAACGTTGGGAATCGCGAATTCCACGGAGTGGAATCTTAATCGCGAGTGATTAAGCGGTTCGAGGAACGACTGACCACCGATCGGAAGCCCAGAAGTGAAGGAAAAAGTATTCCGTACAACACCAAAAATCAAAACCGCGTAGTTGGGGCCTTCAACCGAAACCCGAACGCCTTCGTTCGGGATGTGGCTAAGAACCTGCACCTAAGCCGAAGTTTTGTCTAGAAGGCCAAAACTAAGGCTGGGCTTCGAACGTTCAAGGTACAAAAGGCCCCTAATCGCGACGAGAAGCAGAACAAGTCCGCCAAAACCCGTGCCAGGAAATTGTACCTCAACATGCTGACGCAAGTTGAATGCTGCATCATGGGCGACGAAACATATGTGAAACAGATCCCCGGCAACCTGTTTTTCACGGCCAAGGATAAGTTCAGCGTTCCGGAGCATGTCCGCACTCAGAAGATGTCCAAATTTGCGAAGAAATTCCTGGTTTGGCAAGCCATCTGCACGTGCAGGAAGCGGAGTGCACCTTTCGTGACCCAGGACACGATGAACGGACAGGTGTAAATGAAAGAGTGCCTCCAGAAGCGGCTGCTTCCTCTCCTGAAGGCTCACAACGTCCCAACAATCTTCTGGCCGGATTTGGCCTTATGCCACTACTCCAAGGACGTGCTGAAGTGGTATGCGGACAATAAGGTAAATTTCGTGCCGAAAATGTTCAACCCTCCCAACACTCCCGAGCTCCGCCCCATCGAGAAGTACTGGGCGATTATGAAGCAGCACCTTCTTAAACGACATAAGGCAGTGAAGACAGACGAGGAACTGAAGAAAGTATGGGTTTACATGCAAAAAACGGTTGTGCAGAATCTTATGGCCGGGGTTAAAGCCAAGGTGCGGGCATTTGCGTATGAAATGTAAATAAAATACGAGTAAAATGATAAAATGAAGTTTAATAGTTATTTTTTTTCAATCCTTGAAAATTTGATGGCAATCGGATGAAAACTCGAATATTGCGAATCAATTTTGTGTGTGGCAATTTCATCGTGGACACCCTTTATACAGTTCAGGGGTTTGTATGGTGATCTTTTACGAACTTTCTGAACAATTCTTCCAGAAATTTCGTTTTTGATATCTTTATGAATTTAATCTGGATTTTTTCACATGATTATTTCCCTCCAATGATCGTTACATTTTTCAAGGAAGTTCCAAGTTTTCCAGAAATTTATCCATTGATTCTTCCATTGATTTCCTAGGACTTTCTCCAACATTTCCGTTTGAAGCATCTTCAAGAATTAATCTTACTTTTTTACTTTTACTTAAATTCCTAAGGAAGTCTTCAAAGTTTGTTTTCCAATCATTCATCAAGGAATGTTTTCAGGAAAATGTCAAGGAAATTTATCTGATCTTTTTGGAGAAAATTTTTGAAAAATCCGCGTGGGATATCTAAAGAAAATCCTACAGTAATACTGTCGAAACTTGTGTGAATAGACTGGCCCTTAAACAAAAAAGTTGTAAAACTCAACGGGGCACCCCCTAGATATTAGGGTAAGAAAAACGCTCTCTCAAAATTTCAACTCAATTGGTTGCTTCACCAGCTGGCACATTCGATTTGAAGTTTGTATGGGATATTCGTATCAAATAAATTGAAAATTGATCCTATGTTACTGTTTCGTTACGTATACTAATTGTTCGCGTTCAAATAAGCTCAGAATGACAAATACACTAGTTGATACCCTAATGAACATAATTGCAGAAGGTTGTATCTGGATTTAATCTCATTTTGATTACTCTTTCAGTTGTTGAAAGTTATGCTTAGATCAGCACTCCCGTACAGTCACTTATATGCATGCGACATGTGCCTCAGCTCGCCCAGCGTTATAGATGGCTATGATGCGCTTAGTGGCTACCTCCAAGCTATGTTGAAGAAATACAAGCAGTGTTGCATGATATACTTCAGATAGTTAAAACACCAACTTTATTAATTTTGATCATGGTACAATCTTCTACTATATTCTTCGCTATTACATCAAGTAGTGCTTTTGACATTCTGGGTCCAATTGAACGCGATCATCAATTTTCCTGAACCAAACAGTACATGATGTGCTGTTGCTCATATGTTTGAGCTAAAAATCCCATATTAACTTCAATTCAAATGCGCCAGCTCATGGAACGACTAAATGAGCTGAATTTTCCAGAAAGGCTTCGTCCAACCCCAAGAAATAATCCTGGGGGGTGCCCCGTGGAATCATACAACTTTATTTTTCTCCCATACTGAGCTGGGCCAGTCTATTGTGTGAATTCTAAGTATGCCTTGATGAATTCCTACGATGATCCCTGAAAGAACTCCTAGATTCTTGATGAAATTATTTCTAAGATTCTCTAAATAAATTGCTAAATTAACTAAAAAGAGACATTATAATCTCTGGTTAATGTCCTACAAGAGTTTTTGGACGAAATTCAGAAACAATCCTTGTAGAAATTTATGTACGTATGACTGTAATAATTGCTGTGGTATTAACTGGTGTGAAGCCTTCAATGAAATTATGAGAAATTCATGAGAATTTGGAAATTTCATTAAAAAAAATATTCGTAGCAATAACATTTTGATAAAATGCTGGAGAAATGCCGAGAGAAATTTGTGGAGAAACTTATGAGGAATACCAGGTAAAATTCTTAAAATAATATGGATTTGGAGCAATTCTTGAGAGTAAAACCGAAATTCATGAAATAATTGAAATTTGGCTTAGGAATTGTTGTAGGGTTTCTTGGGAAAATATTGAAACTTGTTTTTTAAAAGCTTTGTAGTATACGTTTGTGAAAGAACTCCTATAGGAACCGTGGAAAATCTCCTAGAGGTAACAACTGGAAAATCGGCGAAAGTACCAGGGAAAGAAACATATGGAGGAAATCCTGGGCTATTAGGACTTTTGCAGAGTAATCTCTGTGAAAGTTATTAGAGGTAGTAACATATGAGTGCTCAAGGAATTTCTAGACCAAATTCTGAAGAAATTCCTCTAAGCATCCCTTGAGAAATCTCTGGTAGCATCTCTGAAGGAGTAGCTGAAAGTATCTCAGAAGGAATCTCTGGAGAAATCACTAGAATTCCTGAACCATTCCTCGGGATCTGAAAAATATCATTGAGAACTTTGGAATATTCGCGTAAAAGTCTCTGAAGGTATCTCTTTTTTAGAATTTAGCATCAGCATTTAGCATTTAGCAATTTCGTGTGTGTTACACATTCAATTCTTTAGTTTTGCTTCATGGACTGATTCATCAACCGAGAACATGAATTCCATAGTTTTCCACATAAGTTCCTGAAGCTTTCCTTGCCAAATTCGTGTGCGTCAACCTATGGGTGCACGGATTCAGTGTGTTTAACTTATGGCTATCTTGTGTCATGATCATCATGTTCAAGTTGATCGATTTGAAATCGATGAGCTTGCTGTCGATTTCTGTGTTCCCAATTTCTAAATTGTTAGTGATCAACCCATAGCGAACTAAATTGCAATCGGCCCTCGTGTCGAATGACAGCCATCATCATGTTACAAAGAGAAGAAGCAAATTATGGACCTGAAAGTGTTAGAGGAAAATATGCGGATTCGCTTTTCTTTCTATTAGTGAAGATGTCCGAGTGAAGATGAGGAGTTCATTCTAGTTTTCTGTAAATAAAATGCATTACTTCCAGCATTGGATATGATGTATGGTGTAAGAGGAAAATCGGATTCCACTAACAGATTTTTCTAGCTTTCAGCTTCGAATAAAAAGAATGATATATGTATCTCCTGGGCTTCCCAAATGTTGGATTTGCGGAGCCCCGCTTTTTGCTGACTCACTTGTTTAAATAAACAACATTCAAGTGAGCTTGCGACAAGCAGAGGAGCCTCGATTCCATATTTTGGGGAGCAAGAGTTCTTCTATCAAATTTCTTCCTACAGTCTCATAACATTCATGTTCTATCACACATGACTACCGAAAGCCACTACATTTCGAATTCAATAAGCAAATCAGATGGTTTTCATGATTTAATATTTAGACATTCATGTTTGTTTCACATGACAACCTAATGTTGATACACATGTTATTATACCGTGAAGTCAATGACGAAATCCATATGGCTACCACACTCAAGACAAGTGGTTTTCCTCATGGCGCAAATCTATAAGTAAAACACACGACCTTGACGTGTAGATTTTTCTCAGTGTTTGACGAAATATGTTTGACATGAACCATGTTTCATATGCTCATGAACCCAACTGGAACTAGGAACTGTATCTGCCTTTACCAACTTGGCAATATTAAGTTCTGCTTCGTTGACTAAACATAATTATTAAAAATGAGTGAATAAAATAATAAAAAAAGGACTGAACGTTGCAAGTATAGCGTTTTGATAGCGGCGCAGCCGAAATTTTTTTTATTGAAGAAATTTTGTGTCACAGAAGATCATATTCTACCATGTAACCAATTCAAAAAGTTTCCCTGAGTGTGCCCAAAATTCCCTGAGAATTCCAGGTTGAGTAAAATTCCCTGATAAGGTTTTTCCAGGTAGTAGACAACCTGACGTTCTTTTCAAAGGGATGGTTTATAGCCCAATGGACGTTTGGTAGAATATTCCATTCATAAAATAATAGGTTATTCTTTTGAGTTATACTGTTAAAATAATTTTGACTTTAATCTGATCATAATTCAACCATAATTTTCCCTTTTTTAATGATAGGCTGTTCTTTTGCGTTATTTCGTACCATCAGTGCACCAGTATCCGCTCATGACCCTATTTCCGCCCACTAGTGTAAAAATTGATTTTTCGTGTCAAAAACCAACATTTTTTTACACGGGTATATTCTAGCAATATAAACAACTTTCTAATGAAGGCGTTTGACATTATTTTCATTTGATAAAATAATTCTTTATATTGAAAACACAAGGCCTCATGAGCGGTTATTGGGTCACTAGGTATTTTTGTGTGTTCCAATAACCGCTCATGCAAAAAATTAAACACAATTTTGAAGAAATGTCGATTTTAGTATACAGCCATTTTTATAGCTGTAGTAGCAATGGGTTGAACATAAAAAATATCAATAAATAACGAAATTCGAAATAATTCATTTTTTTAGTAAGTTCGTCACAAATGCAATTATTTTTTTTATGAAAGTTTTTCAAATTCTTTTTTATTTTGTCGCTGATTACCTATACTTGGAGCTACATTGTGACCTAAAAATTGTATTGATCGACACAATAGTTATTTTATAATAAACATTTGAACACATACATTCCCTTAAAAGAGCGGAATCTGGTGCACTGATGGTATAATAGGCTGTTCTTTTGAGTTCTGTTAAAATATTGTTGGCGTAAAGCTGATCATCAGGCTTCCGAATTCGCACTCACTCTCACGATAATGGATTTATCCCCCACAGCAATTTTCAGCGATTAGCTGGCTTGCGATTTTATCCGTCCACAAAACAAAGCGAAAATAGATTGGGCAAAATGGTCCAAAATGCCACTTTAAGGATTTGTGTCGTTTTCTCCTAATGAGATCCACATTTTAACGCCATTTGAAGTCCTAACAGTAACTTTACAATATTTGCTAGCTGAGTGATTCCAAGCAACAGCACCAAAATTTGGTAAATTTTTTAATTCATTTTTTTCTATTGAGCTGAAACTTTGCACAGTTTTCCAGTTCCATCTAAATCGTCATTTTCCGATATCAAATCTTCAAGTTGAGTCACGACTAACTTTTCAAAAGGGTGTATGTGAAAATGGTTCAAAAATATTCAAAAAGCTGCACAGCAAAAACGGTTCGTTCGATTGTTAGACAACTATAGAAACAAAGTTAGACAACTAAATAAAGATTCCAAAAAAAATACACACAGTAAAAAAAATTTTTTTTGCATTAAAAAACATAATTTTTGACACAAAAACTCAAATACAGTGAGATTCCGTTTTTGGCAACAAAGTTGAAATTTTCAGTTGCCAAAAACGGAACCGTGCCAAAATCGGAACCCATATTTCAAATTTCATTTTTCAACTATTGGTTTTGAAAGCATCATTACAATGTTAATACATCATTTTTATGGAATCATAAGGCGTTGAGAGTCAACTTGAGACTTCGAAAAGGTTCACTTCGAAGCATTTTCCCGAAGGGTTATACTATGCTATGAATCTATAGCTCCATAATATTAAATCTGGCAAACGATTTTCTGGTCGTGTTTTTACGCCTCAACGTCTTCAATTATTTTTTAGAAGCTTTATGCATAATTTTTGTATAAGAGGACCTTGTAAAACCAATAATCGCATAAGTGACTTTTATTGAAGAACTGTACATTTTCTTAAAACTATGAGAGAAAACGAAAACAAAAATATTTTCTTTTAAAGACGTATTTGCGAATCAAAAGCGCTGGGTATTGCAAAACGGCATGACCTTTTTTTCTAATTAAATGAACATTTAAAATCAGTTCAACTTTTGGACTTTAGCATAAAATCTGAAAAATTCGGTAAGTTTAGAATTGCTACTTCAATTTATGTTTCTGATAAAGTACAGCATTTTATGATGAATGGTTGACTGTATCAAAAGGGCAAACATAAACATGAGAAGATGCATAAATGTCCTGTTATTGTGTAGAATTGATTTTTACTTGAAATCAAGCATGGGAAACATTCACTCGAATATTGCGTTTCTCTCGCTCACTTCCACAAGCGGTCAAGAGCGAGATTGCCGTTTTTTCCAACTAAGCTGAGTGTATAAATTTCCAATGCACTTTCTTATTATTCGCCGAGCGACGAGTTAGACAAAAACGGCAGAAGAATGATTCACTACCGACTCCTTGTGCCGATTGCTGAGGCGAATGATTCTTTACATTCCGATTCCGCACGAGTGGCATTCGTTTTCGAGAGCTGAAGAGCGTTCACTGACTGGGAATACACAAGGCGAAAAGACTCAGTGAACGCAAAATTCTCTCCACTCCGTATATCTATTCATTTTTAGTTTATCTCAATCGTTTGCGTTTCGTGGGGATTGCGCTCACCCTAGTAGCGTTCGGCAGTCACTGAAAATTCGGTGGCAGCAGATACTTTGCAGATAGTTTATCGGTAGCGTTCGGGTGAGTGAGTGAATTTTCCCATGCTTGCTTCAAATAATTTTTAATTCAGCTTGATATATGTTTTACACCTGCCTTATGAAATCAACTGAAATTTACAGGATCCTGTTATGAAACCTCAAGAACCTTATAGGAATCTACAGGTTCTCATAAGAAATCTACAGAAAAAACGCTTGAGCTCTGAAGCATCTTGCCAACCATAGAGTTCTCAGGATCTTGCTAAGGATTTTGCTGTGAGTTAACATCTTGGAATTCCGCTGCAATGTTGCCGTAAATTCTCAAGTCTCCGATGAAAAAAATTAAAAGTTTATTATTATTAGGCTACCACTAGCACACCTCAAATTCCTCTGGGAACCTTTTCAAAACCCTCAAGCGTTCGCCGAAAATATTAAAAATACGACTAGAAATTCACATTATCCTGCTTAAAATTTACAAGACGCCCTAGAGTTTATTAGGAATCACCAGATTTTGGACATAATCCTCCACAACCAGCTATACACTCCCTCAAGAAGCTCTCAATGTCCACTTGGAATCTGCAGATATCCTCATGAATTCGTTAAAATTTCTGAAAAGTCCCACAAGAACGAAGAATCCCTTAAGGATTCTCCAGGGTACAGTTAGGAAACTCATAGACTCAGCTCGTAAGGAACATTTTGATGATGTTGAGACCCTTGATTAACAATCTTGTACAGAATTCTGGATCGTCTCTTAACAAATCTAACGCCTTATAGAGTATATAGAAAAGAGAGAACATAGCTTTAAATAGTTGACGCAGAAAGATCAATATACACACCAATACCACAGACAAAAAGTAAAAACACTCTCAGTCGTATTTATCGTACGCTTCAATGGTATTATTGAAAATAAATTGTAGTTTGGACTGTATTCGCATTTGTCATGTTATTTAATGAAGTTTAAAAAAAAAGCTATGATACACGACATTTTGCTGTACATATTTGTATCTATTATTGCGGTGTGTTTTTAAATACGCAATGTATACAAATCCATAATAATAAAGACAGTGAGACAAAATTTATGATTGTAACTCTGTGTGAGTCATAGATTTTTCGTTGCTCTTATGTCGGTGCTGGTGCTTTGTTTGAACAAGCTGTTCCAAATTTGAAGAACAGTGTTTTTTTTATTGTATCACCTACTGGCAGACTCAAGTGGGCTGGTCACTCAATATGAATGCCTATGAAAAAAGAATGGTCTTAAGTTGAGATACTGGTGGAGATTATTGGTCTCATGAAACGTTGCCTATGTATGATTGAAGTAAATAAGCGCGTACGCGAGTCCTTAGTAGTTGGTGAGATTTGGGGAAACATCGACGATAATGGAAATCTGGAATGTAATCGGTGTGGAGTTGACACGCTATTCAAGTGACTAAAGCAACAGACACGATAATATTTACAAAAATTTATAATTTTAATGGTATTGAAAAATGTTGCCAAAAACGGATCCATTTTGTTGCCAAAATCGGGGGGTGCCAAAATCGGAGCATGCCAAAAACGGAGCATGCCAAAAACGGAATCCCACTGTATCTCAAAACCCTATCGGAATACCAACGTAATTTTTTGAGGGAATTACACGAAAATATTTTTTTTTTTTACCAGGATATTTTTTTTAGAGTATGATCGATGAGTTTCTAAATGTTATATATGAACTTTAAGGTGAAACAGTTTGGAATCATCTTCTAAGATTGCACTGCAACTTCAAAGGCACAAATCTCGCGAAGAACACATCCAATTACAGTGAACTTTTTATTTTGACTTTGTGCACTAGCAGAAAGCTTAAAATAAGAAGATCAGAAACGTTTGCCAACTATTTAGTTTAGTTTAGTGCCTTTGAAAACGTGAGTAGGGGCACAAGTCGGCCATTGTGACGGCCATCTTTGGATTCCGAGATGTTTCACCTTAAAAGTTTTGGATTTGGGTATGCGTTATGAGATCATGAAAACATTTTATTAATACTTACCTATTTATTTATTTTTGATTTTTCCATTTTTTTACAATATCGAACACTTTTGCATCATTATCAGTACAGTTCGAGTATAGTTTTGCTTTAATTTTATTTTCTGACAATGGAATGAAACAGTGAAATTTTTGGGTTCCTTGGATCGTTTTCGCGTTATTATATTGCTCGCTGAGCTCTGATGCCGTTAATTCGTACTCTTCAGTAGTAGTAAAACAAAATGATAATTTTGTTAAATCTTCTTCTTTTCTGCGATTCGCCCAATCAAATAGTTCTTTTGCAGTTTTAATTGGATGCTCACGTTCTTTGGCTAAACTTGCTCTTGTGGCCATGCGCTTTATGGTTCCTCCAATAGCATCACAAGGACCTTTGCCATGTGACGTAGCAAAGAAATGCCATTCTGCATCAATTCCGTACTTTGATTTAAATTGACATAGGCTCGAAAAATTCTTACGGTTTTTGTACTGCGATGCTGCTCCATCAGACATGAAATATATCTTTCTGATTTCTTTATCCTTATCAACGCGTAAAAAGTTAATCATTTTGGCAATTGACATTGGAGCATAACCAGCCGCTTTCAGTTTATCTATGGTGCTTTCGGTGAGATTTCGTAGCTCTTTCGAACTTTTTTTTTCTGCAAACGGCCTGCAACAGTTGAGAAAGCGACTACTCATGTTGCTCGTTAGATTTTAATAAACAAAATCACTTTTAAGTTTTTACTGACTAGTTTGGTGTCGTTTGCTTGACTAAAGAAAAATTTTACAATTAAATCTTTTATAACCATAGTGGTAGTATATTTTTAGCTTTTTCGTGAGTATGTTCATGGTATGTACCTATCATGTTTTTGATGTTGTTGAAGTTACTCGCTTTCTCCCAAATATGATTAACAAAGTCTATTCTCTACCAAGGCGGGTCTATACCCAGGTGTAATCAGATTTTAACTTTGTGGAGAAAACCAGCGCCGAGAAAACCGACCTGCTTTACGTATACTAGATCACCTGGGTATAGACCCGCCTTGTTCTCTACGAGGTAAACTTTTTGCAGGTAAACTAGTCGTATACCTGTATAGAAAACTTTTTTTGTAGCTTTTGTCTTCAATATTAGATTTCTTATAGGTTTCTTTTATCAAAAGGTTTCAACACTATTGAGAGAATTTTTCTTCAGTTACGTACAATAAAAAATATGACACTATCAAGACTTTAGATCACAACACTGGATCGCGTCTAACTTTCTAATAGATGCTATAATAGTTATGAATAATTAAATAAAATATCATGAAAACAACTTGTTAACCTCATGTGGTACCCTTAACAAAAAATTCAGCAACAAACTGCGGTCCTAAAAAAAATTAACAATGAAAAAAAAAAAATTCACTAAGTGTCAAATTTGTGAAATATTTGAAATGTCATAACTTTTTTGTTTATTGGCTTACCATCACCAAATTTTTATGGTAGATAGCTAATATAATGGACCGTTTTCCCTCAAAAAATTACGTTGGTATTCCGATAGGGTTTTGAGATATTTGAGTTTTTGTGACAAAAATGATGTTTTTTAATGCAAAAATTTTTTTTTTACTGTGTGTATTTTTTTTGGAATCTTTATTTAGTTGTCTAACTTTGTTTCTTTAGTTGTCTAACAATCGAACGAACCTTTTTTGCTGTGCAGCTTTTTGAATATTTTTGAACCATTTTCACATACACCCTTTTGAAAAGTTAGTCGTGACTCAACTTGAAGATTTGATATCGGAAAATGACGATTTAGATGGAACTGAAAAACTGTGCAAAGTTTCAGATATTTTTGAAATGGTTGATCAGAATCGACTTGCATGCCTCCGTGGAATCCCTCTAGAAAAAAAATGACGTATCCTCTTAATTTTCAGCCTATTTGATCGAACATAATCCTAAATTGATAGTATGAATGTATTTCGTACCATAATTGAACTAAATATGAACAAATTACAATTTTGGTTAAGCACCTCCTGTCCCTCAGTTTCGGACAGCTTGATTTGTTATATGATGTCTTTGTAATTATTGCATCAGTGTCTCAACATACTTTCATTATTCATGGGTTCCGTCGATCATGGTATCAAACATGCAATAAAATAAGAATGAACATTCAGAACAACATCGTAAAATGTGCTATTTTTCGTCATACATGTAAGAGGTTTTTGATAGACATCTTGCAAACTAAGGAAAACTCAAATTATTCTTGTAAATGTTAAAAATGCATTGAATTGGTAATTATAAACTATTCCTATAGTGTACACATTCAATGATGTTCAAATTTACAGAATTCGAGGCATTTTCAGATCGTGTCCGGTATTGGGTGCCTCCTTTCATCGATCAATTTGGTACTAAAATTCATCATCAAAATGCAATGTCAAAATTCATATTTATGTTTTCAAATTTAGTTTTGTACACTATAAAAATGATAATATTTATCATAAATGAGTAACACGAGCCCATAAAATCAATATTTTTCGATTTATGAATTTAGTGACTTAAGTGTCCGGTACTGGGGGATCTCCCTTCTTCTTCTTCTTTCTGGCGTTACGTCCCTACTGGGACAGAGCCTGCTTCTCAGCTTAGTGTTCTTATGAGCACTTCCACAGTTATTAACTGAGAGCTTACTATGCCAATGACCATTTTTGCATGCGTATATCGTGTGGCAGGTACGAAGATACTCTATGCCCTGGGAAGTCGAGAAAATTTCCAACCCGAAAAGATCCTCGACCGGTGGGATTCGAACCCACGACCCTCAGTTTGGTCTTGCTGAATAGCTGCGCGTTTACCGCTACGGCTATCTGGGGGATCTCCCTTATGTACCTTGAAAACATGAATAGTGTCACAAGTCGGCCATCCAGAGTTTCCCTGGAGGTCCAATACTGCAAGGCTGGCACTTAAATATCCATCTCGCCCAGCCGATATATGTATGGTTTGCCAATCCCTATTTTAAAAAGTAAAACCAACTTTCGCCAATCGCGGTGCATAATCAGTCAATGCCAGTCACGATCTACCTACTATCGTCATAAAAGGATACCTACCAGCAACAACGGTTGCATGTGGAATAGAAAAATTATACACAGTCATCACGCGATGAGTCGACCAGCCATCAACAAACACATTTACGGTTAAGATGGCAAGAGCGTAATAAAAATCCTATGAGAGTAAACAGTATCCTACACGTACACAAACAGTTTCAGGACTGGTAGCGACTGAGTGGAACCTCATGTCTAGATAAAAGAGACCAAACAGGAACCAAACAAAAAAAATACCTAACAGAAATCAGGATGTAAGAGTTTTATTCCTCGTATAATCTGACCAGACATTTCTCCAAGAGTACCTGCAAGACTACTTTTGGATTTTGTTCATGAAAATATGACAAGCTTTACTGCTATGTACATTCTTCATGATTTTGTTCAGGAATTTCATCAGAAATTAATTCAGGTATTTGCCCAATGCTTCATTTCGATATTACTCAGAAGATTTTTCCAATAAATTATTTAGACTTCCTAAGAAATTTCGTTTTAAATACATACAAGAATACAATCTGTTTTTTTTCCTTAGGATAACCACAGAAATTACCTAAGAGATTAGATTAGGAATTACTCCAAGGTTTTTTTGTAATTTTCTATGAAAGTCCCAAGTACTTCGGGAATTTATTCATCGCTCAATGACTTACCTAGGACTTTAACTCAGATTCCCCTTTGAATCATCTTCAAGAATTTAACCAGTATTCATTTCTTCAAGGATGCCTCCAGAGATTTTTCAAAATTTCCTACAAAATTGTTGTTTAGAATTTCTTGGAGATTTCAACCAGGAGTTTCTTTAAAGAAACCTTCGCGAACTCCAGAGATTTCTCATAAGGTTCCTTCAGGATTCCTTCAGATTTTTTTTTTTGAGAAATTTTCCGAGTCACCAAATATGTTTCCAACAATTTTTAGTAATTTATGTGATAGGATTTTTGGCTCTTCGGGTCAAGGAAGTCCTATAGCAAATGAAAAAGCATCCCTTGATAGCCGCTGAAAGATGTTTTGGGAGAATTGGCGGAGGAATCGCGAAGGATTCATAGAAAAGTTTCTGGAAAAATTCTGGAGATTTTCTTCAGAAATTTTTCGAGTCGCCCAATATTTTTTCCAACAATTCTTCCAGGGAAATGTCAAGGAAATTTTTCAAACATTTTTGAAGAAATGGTTTGATAAAAACTAGCAAGTATCTATATTTCTAAAAAAAAATATCTAAAGTAATCTCTGATGAAACTTGTATACATTCTTAAGTAACCCTTGTCTAACTCCTACGATAATCTATACACTTGAGGAAATTTTGCAGGATTTCCTACTTAAATTACAATCAACTCTCCTACAGGATTTTCCTGCAACAATAATATCCTACAGTATTTTCTGAAGGAATTCCATGAAAAACATCGGATAAACGCATTTTGGTTTTACTTGAGAAATGATTGAGAGAACTGCAGGAGTAAATGCTGCATAATTATCTGAAGAAACTTCATGAGAAATTCCTGTAGAGTTTCTAATAGATCTTCTTCTAGAGCAATCCCTGGAAGAAATTGTGGAGCAATGCCTGAATGGCTGTGGCTGAGCTCTTGAAGAAATCCATATGAAATTGCCTAGAAGCATAACTCTAAATATATGAGTTGGAATTCTAGTAGGGTTTCTTGGAAATCCTTAATAAATCTTCAAAAACTTTGAAAAAAAAACGTTGTAGATTTTTTTAGAAGAACTTTTTGATTTGCACGTCGTTCAAATGAAAAATGGTTCAAACGTCATTTAGCGCATGGGACGCAAAGAAGTTAAATGGAACGTTGTAAAACGGGACCCAGAATCAAAACGAACCAACCAATGAGGTAACCAGAAACACGTTGTTTCGTTGTGCGCAGGGTAACTAGAAGGTCATATTAAAAGTAAACCCCGATGATTTGCATGAGGTATCGTTCAAACTAGCGAGGGTGCACGGTACCAATAAGACATCTTTTTAGAGTAATTTATGTGATAGGATTTGTAGCTTATGTGATATGATTTTTGTCAAGGAAGTCCTATATAGCAAATGAAAAAATCCTTTAAGCATCCCTTGATAGCCGCTGATAGATGTTTTGGGAGAATTGGTAGAGGAGTCTCGAGGGAATCATAGAAAAGTTTCTGGAGAAATCACTAGAAGAAATTTCGAAGCTTTTCAATTATGGTTAAGATGGAGACTTTTAGAGACCTTCCATTAAAAATAGAGTCTGTTAGGATATCCTCATTAAAATAGTGACTAAGTCTCTAAAAAGTGACCTGCTACCAGCCCTGCATTTCGCACTTACCGTACTTTTTGGAGAAGAGATAGTTCAGCAGAAATTTCACCATCCGATGAAGCAGCGTCGGTTCGACGGTATAAGTGATGAATTCCAGTTCGACTATACCGAGATCGGCTGTGGCTTCTTGCGTCAGGAGCAGCATATCGCAAAGGCTGAAAAACGTGTGCACGCTGGTGTCGAGCGATTCGTCGTACTTCTGCAACTGTTTGATCAATACACGAAGCAATTCCAGCACCCGCTTGTTCAAGTGCTGCCTGGTTTTGCGGGGAGTGGCATCGATCGCATCCAGCGAACGATTCCCCGGAAGTTCGGCATGCAAGGCTTTGACTATGATCTGGAACAGGCACTTGTACAAACGGTAGAAAATGCTCGTTTGCTCGCTGGTCAGTTGCATTTTCTCCAAGAGACGGCAATCGTTGAAGACGATGTTCCTTAAACTGGACAGGTGTCCCTTGATGTCGAGGTCCAGCTCCAGGAAGGCGGTCAACCGGGTGATGCAGTCGCAGTATTGTTCGGTCAACTCGCGACATTTTCCCTGGAAATACATAGTAAACCGAGGGGAAAATTGGTCACTATTTTACAACTTTTTGTTATATTATCCATAAGAGATTAAAGCATTGTCGGGATAACATAAATCAGTTTTTTGAAGAGTTCTTAAAAATTTTACTCAAAAAACCAAATATTGCAGGTTTTATATTTTCAAAACAAGTTCTGGAACCCAAAGCTCGTGGCTATACATTGTATTTAGTTTTCTGAAAGTTTTAAGTACACGCAGAGAAAACAGACCTTTTTGTTTCAAAAATAAATATTATTGTAATATTTTTTAAAAATTACAATTATTTTTGTTGAATACAAATATTAAATTTTGTTGTTCCAAAAATTTTAATTGTTGTTTTTACACCAAACTGATGGGAACATAAGTTGCGTAGATTCAATAAAATATTTTTTTGATTGTTGGCATAATCTGTTTCGTTTTCAAAAAAAGTTTTTTGGTTTCAAAAAATCCAATTACCTACACACATACATATTTATTATATGAGAGTGTGTACTGTGTATGCTTTGTTTTCGCTATTATTCGCTATTATTTCAAACAAAACTCAAAATGGATTCAACAGAAGAAGTTTTGGTTATGGACTTGAGTTTTGGACTCTCTGAAAAAAATATCAATCGTCTTCTGGGTAAGAAATTGTCTTGTTTCCATGTAATTATCTGATATACGAACTTATACGCATTGTTCGATTGTTTATCTCTAGAAAATCAATACTATCTTGAAATTCTGAAAATCCTGGAACGGAAGGAAATTGAAGAATTTATATCGCCGCCATTTCTGGTTGACCGGACGAATTGCATGCATAGATTGAATGCTTGGAGAATTTCACCAGGTATAAATAAACGGATGAAGTGTTTTAACAAATAATTGTATTTTTCTATGTATCATAAGATTTCCACAGATTGTTATTCAACCGCATCACCGGTAGTAGGAGAAAGTAATCTGAATCCATCACTCGTGAACGGTGCACTGCAAATTACTTGCTGACTGCGTCTACAAAATGCATAAATGGCTAAAGTATTTTTATTAATCAGAGTTTATAGGAAGGCAATAACTCATCTGGTGATTATTTCTAAATCAGATGTAAATAAAATCCAAATGGAGAGAAAATAGTCTTTTTATTTATGATCATTTCAAATGAAATAGAAAATAATGAAAATACATCCTACATAAATAAAAAATTAAATATTGAATCAAAAACGTACTTTTTTGTTTTTAAAAAATACTTTTTTTGGTTCAAAAAATATAAATTTTTAAAGCAACACAGTTATTTTTTGTTTCAACATAAGGTATTGTATTAACAAATATATTTATTATGAATTTAAAAAAATAATTTTTGTTCGTGTTGACGACTGATTCTAGAAACAAAAAAATATTTTTTTTGAAACAACAAGGTTTTGTTGTTGAATTCAAAAAAATATATATTATTAGCCGAGAAATGATAATTTTTTCTGTTGATTTCAATACAGAATATTATTGATTTTAAAAATCATTTCTCTGCGTGTATGTTTATCAAACTGATTTTTTGATCTCTATGATTTGACCATGCTCGGTAGCATTTAAAATGCCGTTGCTGACTAAATGCCTGGCCTCTAAAGCCGAATATGAAAGTTAAACTTTTATAGGACGATTACTTTTTGAGTTATTTTAAAATAAGCATTGGCAACTTTGGCAAAGAAAGCTCTAAGTTATAGTTACTAGTGCTCATTGAACAGGCTGAGAAGCAGACTCTGTCCCAGTGAGGACGTAATGCCAAGAAGAAGAAAAAGATGTTAAGTCAATGAAACATTCACCATCCTTGGAAGGAAATGCGACCTAATCCAATTCACCCAGTGATCAATTTGATCCCGGATTACGGTAATCAATTTAGTGACGTATGTATATTTTTATAACTTACAATGTTACGACTGTTGATCTTGGTTCTGGTTTCATACAGTTCATCGGTATAATGCTGCAGCAGTTCGGACCACATCTGCTCGACGTCCATGATGATGTTCCAGTAGCCACGAATGACCGCGAGGTTCTTGTTCAGCACGTAGAAATTGCGACCCGAGTGGGCCACTTCTTCCAGCACAGCAAAAAGATCTTCGTAGTACTGGTCAATGTTCACCTTGTACTGTTTGATCCGTTCGTGGAACGAGGCTTCCGCCGATTGCAGTAGCATCATGTACGCATGTTCATAGCTGGTACATTTTTGCAACATCGTTGGATAACCCTGCATGAAATCCTTGAGCAATCCCAACAATCGCGAGTGCGGGCTAGTCGGCTGCTCCAAATCTTTCATCAGCAGTGCGAAACACTGATTAATCACGTGCACCACGGAGTACATCATGAAGTGGTTATCCTGGCGTGTAGATTCTTCGTCCAGCAAGTTGAACACCATTTGCCAGTCGTCGAAGAATTCCAGCTGCCAAAGGTCGGCGATCAGGGTGCTCAAAGACTCGGTACGGTGCTCGTAGCGGACGTACAGCTTTAGGATGTGTTGTAGAATTTCCAAATTCTTGCCATTATCGGTTTCGTCCGGGCTGCACAAGGTACCCACGTGAAAATCTATGGCGTATCCGCGGATCACTTCGTCGGAGTGAAACATCTGCTGGCGCAATTTCTCCACGACGGCCTCGTCGAACACTGCCTTGCCGTAGTTTTGTCTGAGGGATAAAGATAATAGTGTTCAGGGGAAATTATTTCAAACAATCTGAATTCATTATTTGTATATCCTGCAAATAATGAATAAAATAATATGTTAATCTGGTCGGTAAATGCTGGGGCATGGCGTACCATTGGTACTTCGCGTCACTGAAGGAATAAAATAGACCCCTTTGTGTGGTCTTTACCCTTACTGACTCCGACCACTACCTGGCGATGGTGAAACTGCGCCCAAAACTATCTGTCATCACTCATCAACGATGTGTCGATGTACGGTACCGGCGCCCGCCTCGGTACAATCTAGGGCGAATGAAACAATCGGATGTCGCCAATGCGTACGCGCAGCATCTTGAGGCAGCATTGCCGGATGAGGGCGAGCTCGATGGAGCCTCCTCAAGAAGGGGAGGGCTGGAGAACAGTTAAAGTTAAAGCAGTCATTAACGACGCTGCCGAAAGCATTATCAGATACGTGGAACGGAGTTCAAGAAACGATTGCTTCGACGAGGAGTGCCAGGAGGTTTTGGAGAAGAATGCAGCGCGAGCTGCAATGCTGCAGCATGGTACACGGCAGAACTTGGAACGATACATTCTGAAGCAGAAACATCAAACCCGCCTATTCCGGGACAAAAGGCGCCGCCTGGAAGAGGTGAAATGGCAAGAGATGGAGTTGCTGTACCGTTCTGAAGAAACGCAGAAATTCTATCAGAAGCTCAACGCATCCCGCAAGGGCTTAATGCCGCGCGCGGAAATGTGCAGGGATAAGGATGGGAGCATCTTGAAGGACGGACGCGTGGTGGTCGAAAGTTGGAAGCAGCACAACGATGAACACCTGAATGGCGCAGAGGACACAAACATAGAAGATCAGGACAGCGAAGGTGATGGCTACGTCAGCCAAGTTATTATTTCTAAGTTTAACAAAATTATAGTCTGAATTTCTTCTGAAGGCCATTCGACCTTGCCCTGAGTTTTCCAATAGAACTTACCTCTGAATCGACACGATCACCTCCATGCACACCTTCTCGCTCGATTTGTACGTGAACATGGACTGGGTGAACCGTTTCTCGGGCGACCCCAAGAAGTACTTGGCAACCCGATCGGCAACTTCGATCTCCTGAACATCCGTATTCAGCAGATTGCGCAAACAGACGGCCACGGTTTGGAACATTTTACAGTGCCGGTGCTGCAGAAAGGTGGTCAATACGTCCAGCATGCAGTTCTCGACGATGCATTCCTTCGGATAGGTTTCCAACATTCGACAGACCAGTTCGCTGATGAGCGGTAGGGTGATGTTGTAACCGCAGCTGCCCTCCACGTTCCGCAGCATCATGCGGGACACTTTCTGCACATAGCGCTGGTGCTGTTCCGAATCTCCGACTGAGGAGGAATCATCATCTTCCGATGGTCTGCGGTTGTCCAATTGACTTCGCACATAGGTCATATTGACCAGTACCAAGGTGCTCAGGTAACCGCCGACCATTTTGCACTCGTCTTCGTTTGATTCGCAGAATGCGATCAGCATCCGGACCAGGTAGTTTAGCCAGATATTGTCCAACAGAAGTTCCCGGTGGTTTCGGGCGATCATGAGCTCCAGCAGCTGGAAGATTCGCTTGTGGGTTGTCATCTTACTGAACACTCCCGTCTCGTGGTAGGCCTAGAGGGGGGAATGAAATTGGATTTAGTGATAAGGCGGCATCTACAAATTACGTAACAATCTAGGGTGAGAGAGTTTGAGTCCTCCGAAAATTTTGTAAGGCTTGTAACGCTTGGCACGACCTCCCCCCCCCCCCCTTAGAGCGTGACGTAATTTGTGCATGACCCATAAGTTGTGCAGTTTTGGCATGATAAGGCCCCCTTGGCATAACAAGATTTTTTGGTATGACAAATAAAAATAATTTGGCGGGTAAAAAATTCCAATCATCTGTTTTTCTATTTCTCCAAATGGAATTCCTTCATTCTTCTTTTTTTTCAGATTTCATGAACTTTGTTCACTGACTTTTATCAGTCTTATGTGAATATTTGTGCATTTAAAATGTGGCAAGCCACACCAAATTGATTCTGCGATTGCCCGCGGTACAAGAACGTTGGGCATGCCTGCCTTACGTAATGAATGGATGACGCCTTAGTATATAGTGACTTAAACTCATATTCATACAGGGCGGGGCGGGACGTTTCGCATAATGGACGTTTCACATAAGGGGAAGTCCTCTATGCCCGGACACTTTATGTTTTTTTTTTGGTGATATTTCAAAATCTTTTTTCAAAATTACTTTTACCGTTTATTTTTTTACAGTCTAAAGAATTAAAAATACAAGTAAAAAATAACGAGAGACACAAAATAAACCTTTACAATTCATTTTGATGGTGGGTTACATTCTGTATCGAAAATCTTATGCATTGAAATGTGTCTTCTATAGCCGGACACTATACACTGAAATAAATCTAGGAGGATATTTTATCAGGAATTTCATATAAGTCGAACTCCTCGTTTGGCACTTACATCTTATGCGCATACCGATACTTGTTATTCATATTCTTATTCGAAATCATGTTCAAATAGAAATATAAGACGTTAGGTCACGCTGAAATTATATGCTCATAACATGAGCGTTACTAGCTCCGCATATACATTTCATCAACCGGCTTGACTATATCTTTCATATGTACCTATGCGTGTCATATTGAAGGAATCATTTCGGCTGTTACTGTTAAAGAGGAGAAAAGTTTAATGGGTTGCTGAACCCGATGATTTTAATTAAGTTCTAGAGCATTAATCATATTAGTATCCGAGCATAGAGGACATACACTGAGCCAACTTTGCTGGTCGTTAGCATATGAAAGACATATTATAATTTCGCACTATTTGAATATCCAATAAGATTTACCATAGGCTAAAATTGACTGCGATGAGTTATATGCAAAACATATAAATTGGGCCCTAAAATTTTTAATGATATCTTGTTTTTATTCAATAACACAAAAGAGCATCTTACTGCAACTACTTTAGCAATTTTTCCCGTCCAAATAACGGCTATATCATGTTTAAACTTTAATTTAAAAATTGGGTCCATAAATGAACCTTGACACTTAAGGTCATGTTTGACGTTCGCTTAGTCGACAAAAACACCACAGGGGTTTTAGTTTTAACACTGGGGTTGTTCCTGTCTGACATTTCGGAAGGGACACGGAAAACAAAATACACCCAAAATTTGAGTTAAAGCCAAGGTGTGTGACAAAATCTAAAATAAACATAGAAAATGTTTTTTTGTACTTAAACTACCGGAAAACATTAAAAAATTGAGTAAACATGGGTTCTTGGCCTAAACTTAAGCGTTTGGCACTAAAATTGGGACAGGGCTTTGAGACCATATTTTGCTAAAGCTATCTCTAGGAGAATTTCTGGAAAAATCTCTTGAGGAATCCCTTTAGGAATTCGTGAAGAATCCCAGGAAAAAATCCCTACAGGAATTCCTGGTAGAATCTCTTACACAATCCGTTGAGAATGCCTGTAGAAATCTCCGGGATAATTTCGGTAGGAATTTTGAGAGGACTTCTTGTGGAATACACTGAATCCTCGAAGGAATCTCTGGAGAAATTCCTGGGGAAATCCTTGGAAATATTTTTCTGGAGGAGTCTCTGAAATAATTTCTGGAGGAATCTCTGAAGAAACATCATGAGGCATCGCTTGAAGAATCTCTGGACCAATACCTGGGCCAATCCTTGAAAAAGTTCAGGGAGGAATTCTTGGAGATAATCCTGGAGGAATCTTATTAAAAATATTAACGAAGGATTCTATTCGGATTCTTGTATCCTGTTACAACTCTGTAAAAACCCGCTGTGAAATCACTAGAGGAATCCCTAGAATACTCCTTTGAGAAATCCATTGAAGAATCCCATAGATAGCAGAATTTCTAGAGGAATTACTGAAGGTGCTCCTGGAGCCATATCTGATCCGGTCTCAAACAATCTAGTTACGATCAAAACTTCTTCGTGTATGAATCTCTGTCGAAATCGTTGTATGGATCACTGGAGGAATCTTCAAAATAAATCCTGGAGAAATCTCTGGGAGAGCCATTGAAGGAATTTTCTTCCAACACCAATGTTTTCGTTGTCAATCTGACCAGAACGAATGAATAATTTGATTTCTTTCCTACTACACAGCTTCAAGTTTGACGAACCAACATGTTTGAATGCACGAATATGTTCCTACAACATATTTGCTAGTAGTTCAGGCACATATTACACAGTTCGCGCAAACATTCGTGTGTGTAATCACAGCTTAAGTACTCATATGAACACTAAGCTGAGAAGTAGGCTCTGTCCCAGTTGGGACGTATCGCCAGAAAGAATACCAGATCTATCAAATAAATTCAAAATTCCTTACCGGAATCTCAAAACTCTTTTCGAAATATTTTCCTTGTCCTGATAGAGTTTACACTGATAGGATACCGTGATCGTGATCAATAAAATTACAATTACAATTACAAAAAAAAAAAAAAAACAAAATTTATAATCTTTCGAAATATCAAAGCTGACATTTATTTCAACAATCTCAAAGCATGAGTAGCAACCTCTGAAGCTAACCACCAGTAGCTTTGTAGTAAATGCTACATTTATTCATATCAACGCGTACTACTCGTGTTCAACATATAGCGTTTACTCCCGCAATGTAGTAAACTTAAATTTTCTACATTTTACACATTTTATTAATTCTGCCCATTATCGAGTTTTTTTACCAACTTGATGTGAAAACATTGCCACGTACGAATATGAAATTGAGTCACTGTGGATTCAACTTACCGATTTGACCAGCTTCAAGCGAACAAATTCCCGTAAGTTAGCAGTGTTTCCCACATCCTCCAGCTGTAGCTCGTAGCAGTACCCGGTCAAATCCAGTGCCAACTGCAGAATTTCCAAGGTCCCCTGATCGGTGTCGGAACGGTAACCCGTTCTCCAGGTTCCGTAAAGTTCCTTAAATATTGAGAAGTGAAATTTTTAAAGAGAATTCAAACAGTGGAATACAACCGACTTACCTCCACCGATTGCTCTCCCTCCATCAAAGAACTTATCAGTTTCGAAGCCATTCCCAGCCAATCATAAATTATATCTGTAAAGGATGTTTTATTATTACAGGCTGCAAAGGCAAACGTTTTTCATCAAAGAAAAGCGGAAGTTATGCTAATCCACGCACTCGAACAATGTTTTTGCGCTCGGTAACTGTCGTTCCAATTCCAATTGGATTCATTGATGTGAAGGAAAGTGTGAACACGAGATAATGAGCCAAAAGTGACTTTTCTCACGTTGTTTTTGTGCGACTTCCTCTTTCACTTCGTTCTCGCTTGCTTTTGCTTTGTGATTCTTTGGTAAGAACGCGAGTGGCGAGTCGCGCGTATTGCAGAAGTTTTTAGTTCAATAGTTTAATTTCTTGGCGTTTATGAAGTTTAAAAGTTAAATCTATACAGACTTGCGTTAAGAATATAGTTAGTCAATAGCAAATTACAAAGAAACGTGCAATATTCAACTATTCAAGGTAATTTCAAAACTGCATGGATTCTTATTTACAGCTTAACATTTCAAAGTGTCACACTAGAATATTGGTTTCAAACTGGGTTAGACTGGTTTATTTTATATAAATTTGGTTAGGATCTCTAAGTTCAAAACTACACTTCCAGCATTTTGTTCGTTAATTTTGTGAATCTTCTAATAAGTTTGTTAACGGATCCGTACATGAATTGCTTCAATTATCTATGGAGTTATGTTTCAAGTTTGAGATTTTCTACAGACTTTCGTCAGATATTGTTTACTCTGATTGTTCCTCCAGGAAAATCTTAAAGAATTCTTGTGATCTTTTTCTTGGCATTAACGTCCCCACTGGGACAGAGCCGGCTTCTCACCTTAGTGTGGAGCACTTCCACAATTATTAACAGGCTTGATAGAAACTCCTCGGCGATGCTAAGAGGAGGCGATTTTGCCGTTTTTTCTGAGGAGAAAAAAATAAACTCAAAATTTTCAACACAGATCCTCAAACGATTCGAGTGAGAGTGCAGACAAATGCGGCACTCTCTCTCTCTCGTTGCGATGCTCACCATCACTCACACTTCAAACAAACTCTCGAGTCTGCCGCCCGAACAGACAGTCCTCGGGGAGTTGTGAGAGCACCTTGATGGAATTTTACTCGGTTTTTTTTTGTGCTGCATCTTCCTCGCTCATTTTTCGTTGCCTCTCTGCTTAGCATTTTTTCGCTCCCTCGCAAACAGGCAAAGGCAGCACGCTGCTCTAGAGTATGTCACCGAACTCTGATGATGTTGAGGGGAATTATCAAGCCTGGTTATTAACTGAGAGCTTTCTTTGCATAAGTTACCATTTTCACATTCGTATATCGTGTGGCAAGTACGATGATACTCTATGCCCAGGGAAGACAAGGAAATTTCCATTACGATAAGATCCTGGACCGACCGGGAATCGAACCCAGACACCTTTAGCATTGCTTTGCATTGTAGCCGCGGACTCTAACCACTCTGCTTAGGAAGGCACCCAATTCTTGTGGTGATTCATTCGGATTTGCGATTCCTTCAAAAATGTTGCCATATGTTCATAGAGATTTCAAAAATTGTTTTGAACATAAAATATCTACACACTTAAATTATTTTACGGATTCCTGTGAAATCTCAACAGCTGAACGGTTCGGTAAAATAAATTAACGTAGTACGGTAAATTTTCACAGTATTCGGTAAAAATTCACCGGAATCCGTAAAATTGCCACAAAATTACGGTGTTTTATTTCACCGAACTGTTCAGCTGGTGAGATTACGGTAAAATTCACCGTAGGAGCTTAGTGTGTAACGCATTTTTTTTCGAGGATTACTCTCAATTACTCAAGGAGTGCCTTCATGATTTTCCAATGATTTATTCAGGAATTATTTTGAAGTTCTAGCAGAGATATCTCCAGGGTTGTCTTAGCAAGGTCATCAAGAGATTCGTGCTGGAATTTCTCATGTTTCCAGAGATTCCTTTAAACTTTTACAGATGTTTCTTTAGGAGAACTTACAGAAATTTCTCCAGAAATTTCTGCAAATTCTTTGATCGCAGTACACAATTGAAAAGAAATGTCAATTCAAATGGCTCACTGTAGAAAATTTCTTGACCATTTCTTTCCGCAGATTTTTTACTTGAGCTGAACTTTCTGAGCAGTGACGGCATATTTCCAGGACAGGCTCTTGGGATATTTATAAAACAAAAGATTCATGCACATTAGCACCACCTGCTTGCGGAATTCCGTATCTCAATAATCACCGCATGTTAGCCCTTGATTTCCTAAACAACTTTGTCGAAGATGGTTTTTCTATACTAAATTAGGTTAGACATGAAAAACCAAGTGTGTTGTATATACTTTACGCGACTACTCTTGTTACAAAAATTCGCACGACAGCCGAAAGGTTAAATAATATTTATCATTTCTTTATTCCGTAGCTTCCATCGCCACAAATACCAAATCGAACCCTCCCGAGAAAAAAAAAACATGGACGACGAGTTGGTAACCTGCCCGTACAACAAGGAACACCGGATCATCCGGTACCGGTTGCCGTACCACATCATCAAGTGCAAGAAGCAATACGTCGGCAAGCAGCTGGAACCGTGTCCTTTCAACGCGATGCACCTGGTGGACAAAAACGAAATGACCGCTCACATCAAAGACTGCCCGGACTATCTGATCACGGTGGAGAACGACATGATCAAGGAGTACGCTCCGTCCCGAAGTGGGGTTGGGAGTGAACGATTTTCTCGGGCGTCGTCGACCGCCTTACAGAAGCGCAGCCAACAGATGTGATAGGCACCGTCCGTGTCGTTGTATCATGCGGAGAGAACTAGCTTTTATAACAATTCCCTAGAACTGTAAGTTCACATATATGACTCGATTTCGATTGAAATGGTATAAACGTATGAAAAATGTTCAAATACATAAATGACAAAAAGGTCATTAAGCAATTCAGACATCATTTCATTAATTTTGATTTCCGAAATTTGTATCCCATTGATTAAAATAATCATTCAATCCATTCCTTGCTTAGCGCTTGCACGAGTCGGTCGACAGGATCCCGGTCTCATCGTACGGCACTTTTTGCAGAGTTTATTCAGGCCTTTTTCCCCACCGCCCGCGTGGGTTTTTGGTTTAATTCGTGAGTTAAACAAGTTGCAGTTTTGTGCAAAGTGAGTGCTTAGACGATTGCGCTTTGCGAAGGAAGCGAACTAGTGAAACTAGTATCGTTCCACCGCAATAAAATCATCGCCCATCATAAATTATCGGTGATTGATTTTCTCCCGCACCGAGAACAACAACAAGGCAGAAGGCCGACCCGGTCGGTCTGCTACCTACGGCGCGTGGACGTTCTCCTGCTGCAGAACGGATAAGTATCCATTATCTATTGAATTGCTTTCGCATCTCCGAACAACAGTGTTGAGTTCAAGGTTGTTTTTCGCTTCTCTGTCTCTCTCCCGGTGCAATTTTGCCCGTATAGGGGAGTTGGGTACAGAATAGCCCACTGATTGGTTAAGTTTTTTTTCTCGAATTTTTTTTTGTGAATTTGTTTTACTTATTTAGGGGAGGTGTGTACAAAATAGTCCACTGATTAATAATTTTTTTACACATTTTTTTTGTTTTTATTATTATTATTATTATTATTTTTTTCTTCGTTTGGTTGCGGTTGAGCTTTTTTCCGCATGGACGAATCGGATGGAGGCGATACGCCTCCTAAAGATCTCTTTGCTCGAACGCGGTTTTATCAACCGTCTTCGGCTGGGCCTTGGGTTGTCTATTTCCGGCGCAAAAATAAGATTTTGAATGTGCTCTCGATCTCAAGAGAGCTGACGCGTAAATATCCTGGGACCGTTATTCACCAAGTGAAGCAATCCAAGCTGCGTGTAACTGCACCTAGTTACAAAGCAGCGAATGAGATTGCTCAGCATGAGGCTTTTACTGCGGAGTATTTTATCTACATACCTGCCAGAGAGGTCGAGGTGGAAGGGAAAATCATCGACGCAAGTCTGACATGCGAAGACATTAAGACTGGCAATTGTTTTCGCCGTCAGCCTCGTTTCGTGTAACTTTTCCTGGTTCCGTTCTCCCGAAATTTGTTTGCATTGATAGTGTTTTTTACCCAGTGCGCCTTTACGTGCCGAAGGTATTCAATTGTACCAACTGCAAACAGCTTGGTCATAGTGCTAGCTTTTGCGACAACAAGCCCCGTTGTGGCAAATGCAACCAAGCTCATTTAGAAGATGCTTGCACACAGGAAGCTGAAAAATGCAGCTACTGTAGCAAGGATCTGCATGACTTGCAGAAATGCCCGGCATACAAAAGGCGCATTCGAAATGAGAGTCGCTCAATTGTGAAGCGCTCCAAGAAGACGTATGCGGAAATGGTGAAAGCTTTGAATCCGCCTGCAAAAGAGTCTTCATCAGCCATCCCAGTTGGTAACTCTTTTCAAGAGTTGTCTTCCGATGAAGCAAACGACGACGAAACCGATGGGGGAGATTCTTCGGAGGTACACGCACCCGGTAAAAGAAAGTCTCCATCTTCTCCGGGACTGCGCCGTAAGGTATTGAAATCTTCCCTCAGAAGTTTGCCTAATTCCAAAGGAGGTGGGGCAAATTTGAAAATCCCGAAGAAACAGGTCTTTGATGCTTCCGTTCCGTGCTGCAGCAAAGATCTGCCGCCCCCGCCTCCACAGATAAAATACACTTCGAAAAGAAGCTCTAGACAAGAAAGCAAAAGAAATGCTACTGAAGTCCCTCGCTCTTCCTCGAAAACACCCCGGGCTAGACGAGGAATGATAACTTTTACGGCCCTTGTGGATCGCATATGTAATACTCTCGGAGTTTCAGACTCATTCAGAGGCATACTCGACCTTTTTCTCCCCGCAATAGAAGGATATCTCAGGGAATTGACTATCTCGTGGCCCTTCCTAGCTTCGATCATATCTTTCAATGGCTAATTCATCAAGTGAGGTACAAGATATGATCACTGTGCTACAATGGAACTGTCATAGTCTAAAACCTAAATTAGACACATTTAAATTTTTGCTTCACAACTCCGATTGTGATATATTTGCACTCTGTGAAACATGGCTTTCTTCTGAAGATGATCTTAACTTCTACGATTTTAACATTATACGCCAGGATCGAGATGATAATTACGGGGGGGTGCTTTTAGGGATCAAAAAGTGCCATTCATTCTACAGAATCCCCATCCCGACTCATCCAGGCATAAAAATCGTTGCTTGCCAAATAAACGTAAAGGGTAAAGATCTTTGCGTAGCTTCTGTTTATATTCCTCCAAGAGTTTCAATAAACCGCCGTCATCTTTGGAATGCAGTCTCCATGCTCTCATCTCCAGTTTTAATACTGGGTGATATGAACTCACATGGTACTGGATGGGGCGAATCTTATGACGATTATAGAGCGGCTATTTTCTATGACTTATGCGACGATTTCAACTTGAACATTTTGAACACAGGTGAAGTGACACGTGTTTCATCCGACGGCAAAGAAAGCCGTCTCGACCTGTCTTTAGGATCAAGTTCACTATCATTCGATTGCATGTGGAAGGTTATCGATGATCCCCATGGTAGTGATCACTTGCCCATAATAACCTCTATCAGAACTAATTGTGAAAGGTCAGAACAGTCAATTCAGGTTCCTTTTGACCTCACTAGGAATATCGATTGGCAAAAATTTGCATCAGCGGTAACTTTTGGTATCGAATCATTCAACACTCTCCCACCGTTGGATGAGTATCGATTCCTAACAGAATTGATTTATAAAAGTGCATTAGAATCCCAAAAGCAACGAGTTCCAAGTGCATCTTTCAAAAGACGACCAGCCACACCTGGTTGGGATGATGAATGCACTCAGTTGTATCGAGAAAAATCTAATGCCTTTAAAGCTTTTCGTAGATATGGTACCTCAGAACTTTATTTAGAGTACTCGAAGCTCGAAAAAAGACTGAAGAATCTTATTAAAGCGAAGAAGCGTAGCTATTGGCGACGTTTCCTCGATGGCCTCTCACGAGAAACTTCAATGACGACGCTTTGGAGAGTGGCTCGCAACATGCGAAACCGCTCATCCTCAAATGAGAGTGACGAATACTCCAATCGTTGGATATTCAACTTCGCAAAAAAGATCTGTCCAGACTCAGTTCCAGCTCATCCGCCTTTTTGGGAAACTCCAAGAGACGACTCTTTGGACAGACCATTCAATATGCTGGAATTTTCTATGGCTCTTCTTTCATCAAACAACTCCTCGCCGGGACGCGATATGATTAAGTTCAATCTTCTTAAAAACCTCCCTGATATCGCTAAAAGACGGTTGCTTGACCTGTTCAACTCATTCATGGAACACAACATTGTTCCACCTGAATGGAGACAGGTCAAAGTAATAGTTATTCGAAAGCCTGGGAAACCAGCGTCTGATCATAATTCGTACCGCCCGATCGCTATGTTATCATGTTTAAGGAAATTGTTAGAAAAAATGATCCTATCGCGACTCGATCACTGGGTCGAATCAAACAATATGCTCTCCAGTACTCAATTTGGCTTTCGCAAGGGCAAAGGAACAAACGATTGTCTAGCGTTGCTTTCATCAGATATTCAACTAGCCTTTGCTGACAAGGAGCAATTGGCTTCAGTTTTCTTGGACATTAAGGGCGCTTTTGATTCAGTTTCCATAGAAATATTGTCAGAAAGTCTGCACAATAGTGGACTACCTGGTATGTTGAATAATTTCTTGTACAATTTGTTGTCAGAAAAACACATGAGTTTCACTCTCGGTCAACTGACAACTTCCAGAATTAGCTATATGGGTCTTCCCCAAGGCTCATGTCTAAGTCCCTTGCTTTATAATTTTTATGTTAAAGATATTGACAACTGTTTGGAAGAACCTCTCTATGAAGGGCCCACGAGCAGAAATTCTGCAAAGACCATTGCAAAATTCCCTTGATAATCTATCCATTTGGGCTAGAAACTTAGGGATCGAGTTTGCTCCGCAAAAAACTCAACTGGTTGTATTTTCTAGGAAGCGGAATCCTGCCCAACTAAAGCTTAAGCTTTTGGGAACAGACATCGACCAGTCTTTGACTTCAAAATACCTTGGGGTCTGGTTTGATTCAAAAGGCACTTGGCGAACTCATATTAGGCATTTAACGGAAAAATGCCAACAAAGGATCAATTTTCTACGAACAATTACCGGAACATGGTGGGGTGCTCACCCGGAAGACCTCATAAAACTCTATAAAACAACTATTTTATCTGTTCTAGAATATGGCTCTTTCTGTTTTCTCTCAGCAGCAAACTGCCACCTGATTAAACTGGAACGAATTCAATATCGTTGTTTGCGTATCGCCTTAGGGTGTATGCACTCAACACATAATGCGAGCCTAGAGGTTCTGGCAGGGGTTTTACCGCTACAGAACCGATTCTGGGAGCTCTCGCTAAGAATACTTATTAAGTGTGGAGTGAGCAACACACTCGTTATCGAAAATTTCGAAGAATTGCTCAAACTGAATGCTCAGTCAAAATTCATGAGAGTTTATCTCTACTACATGTCATCTGACATTAGCCTTCCATGTTATAACCCTCCACGTGTACGCTTCACCCAACCCGGGAGCATCATGACAGCTGCAGTACAACGTCAATGTACCGAAAAATTTTGGTCCGTGGTACTGTCAAACTCAATAAAATCATGGAGTGTGCTCAAAATAGGGCGTAAACTAGAATTATGCTTGATGTACATAAAAAAGTTTTACATTTTTTATTTGGCATTTGTAACATCATTATAAACGAGTGATCACCAAATAGCGATTGTCTAAAAGGATTTGTACGGTCATCGGGATGATTTTGTATGGCCCACGAGCGAGTTTTGAATAGTGGTGTGATGTGGTCCGCATGCTGTAAGTTGCTTATAGTAATCGTTCCTTTGTTTACGAAATTATTTTTTGACCACTTGGCAATCCAAAGCAAGACAAATTTGTGAGGGATCGTTCAAATATTACGTAACATAACAAGAGGAGGTAAGGGATATTTTGTAGTGTTTCGGTCCATACAATAAATTGAAATTTTCAGAGTGCTTCGTAAAACCCAAGCAGGACAGTTCGGTTTTGCGTCGTCCGATAGATTTAGCTCACGGTTTCGCGCGTGTTTTCGTCGCAGGAGATTTTTTTTGTTTTTTTTTCTGTTTTGGAGCGTCTTGCTGGGTAGTGCTTTGTGAAGCCCAAGCAGGACAGTTTTTACATTCAGAAATGGAATAGTGCAAAGTGAAAATGAAAAAGTGATTTGTTTGATTTGTGTCCTCAGTACTGTTGGTTTTTGGCTGCCCTAAGTTCACCGAAGCATCCGGAAGTGACAGGCAGCACATAAATTTAGAGAATCAATCCGGTGAGTTTGTTCCAGTATGATACTTTTTCTTTTGTGAGCCTTCCGGATCGTTTTTGTCCGCGTCGAGGAACTTCTGATCGTTTCTTGAACGGAAAATGTTATTTTCGGAGTTTGATAATTATATTCAGATTGCGCATTCTGTCCGGGCGGGTGTTACGCAACTAACAATCGGTTGTGGATGCTTTTTAACCGTTCGATGACCCTGGAGGGATCGATTCTGCTTTTCGTATAATTTTGAGCAGAAAAATGGACTGTGTTATCCTAGGGTGTTTAGTTCGAACGCGCTTCCTTTCGTTTTTCGATTATCTAAAAATACAGTACCACCCAGAACAGTTTTTCAATGGGCACAGTACAGTTTTTCAATAGACGTGATTTTTTTACGCGTATCGTTATTTTATACAATCCGATGACCCTGGAGAGATCGGTTTTGCTTTTTACTGGTTATTGAGCAAAAATATTACTGCATAATCGACAAGCATTTCGCGAAATACTATTTATACTATAAATAAGCTATTGTTTTCTCTTTTGATTGCCGGCATTCAAAAGATTAATTTGAAAACGCTTAAACAACAAATATACCTTCCCCAACCTCCAACTCCGTAGCACTTATGAGGGTGTCGCTGAGTCGGTGGCCTCTCATTAAGTAAGTGCTACATCAACATTTTCTTCCCCTTTCTCAAGTTACGGTAAAGATGGGCGTGGCCGGGAATAGCGATATTCATGCTTTTAGTATTCTTGTTTATGATTTGAACAAGGTATACTCCCCTGCCTTGTTCTTGAAAGTAGTCATAATGAGATTATTAAAAAGAAACATGAATGTTGCTAGTATCCAATCTACGAAGTATACCGTAACTACGCTAACGCTATACAATAAATTGAAATTTTCCATATAAAACCTGTTACTTCAGGGAGAGAGGGGGTTTAAATTGGCAAATTTCTTCGTTACGTAATATTTGAATCATCCCTTAGATATTTACGATAATCATTAATTAATGGGAAATTGACTGTTATAAGCTTGAAATCAATCTGAGATCATATCAACTCGCAGTACATTTTCTTTTGCGGATTTGTACACTTTTTTTCTCATATTCACCACCAGATGTCTAAGTTTCAATCATATAAGCTTATTGGATGAAGTATCCCGCTTTTACGAATGCTAATATCACCAAAAATTAGCCCACTTTTACAAAAAGGGATCTAGTGATCTGGCGTTTGACTTGGGTCGCTTGATATGGACTTGTCCACCGGTGCACTCAGTCCAAGAATTTTTACACTTGACCGAAACACGTGGGAAGCATCTACGTGACCCACTAAAGTGTCAAAATTCTTTAACCGAATGAATTTATCACACCGGTGGACAAGTCAATTGACCGAACCAAAGCCAAACGTCAATATGTTGGAACCCTACCAGAAAGTAAGCTAACTTTTGGCGGCCATTACCGCACGGCCACGAGGCCCACAATATTTTATTTTATTTTATTTTATGTTACGGCCAGCGCTTTCTTTTGAGGGCATAAAAGCAATCCACAAATCAGTTAGGCTGTATTGTAAGTTATTTCTTATGGATTACTTTCCCGCAAAACAAAGCACTAACACGTCATTTAATCTGTTCACCGAACGAATTGGTACGCTCTTAAGTTCATTTGGTGCTTAAACTTGGTGATTTTATTAAATTTATTTCCATTGGCAGACGAAAATATCAGACTCGCCCTTATTTCATTTCATTCCATTCGTTGTTTTGCACCCGTCAACAACGAAACAAAATTCCGATCTGCCATAGTGAAAAATTGTGCCGGCAGCGGTGGATGGCCCCATTGTTTACGTTGAAAGTAGGTACGTGAAAATTGCGTTATCTGTCACTTCGCGGGGGGGTTGGCTTCACCAATGACAGTTCCTCTGTTGAATATGATCTCTCCATGAAACAAGCTATTCATGGAATTCCAGATCAACTTTGATGTATTACTATCCCACGTATTTTTAACGCAAAGTACCAGAATGTCGATTCCTACAGGAGATATTTCACTGACGGGTCCCGTATAAATGGATCCACTGGCTTCGGTGTCTTCAATGAAAACTCTTCCGCCTTCCGAAAACTTCAGGAACCTTGCACGGTTTATGTTGCTGAGCTGGCAGCAATCAACTTCGCTTTGGGGATGATCTCAAACATGCCCGCAGACCACTTCTTCATCTTCTCGGATAGCCTCAGTTCTATTGAGGCACTCCGATCGATGAAACCTGCAAAGCATGCATCTTACTTTCTTACAAAAATAAGAGAGCAGATGTGTGTACTGGTCGAAAGATCATATAAGATTACCTTTGTATGGGTCCCCTCACATTGCTTAATTTATGGCAATGAGAAGGCGGACTCTCTCGCAAAGGTGGGCGCTGAGGAAGGTGAGATTTATGATAGACGAATTTCACACGATGATTTTTTTCATTTAGTACGTCAAAGTTCTCTTCACGGTTGGCAAAGCGATTGGCTAAATGGCCAACTGGGACGGTGGTTACATTCCATAATTCCTAGAGTTTCCTTGCGAGCCTGGTGGAAAGGTTTGGACGTAAGTCGAGATTTCATTCGCGTGATGTCAAGACTTATGTCCAACCATTACTCGCTAGATGCACATCTACACAGGATTAACCACGCGCTGAGCAATATTTGTAATAGGTGTGGTTCCGGTTATGATGACATCGATCACGTAGTTTGGCAGTGCACGGATATGGACGCCTCCAGAGCGCAACTTTTGGATACCCTTGCGGCCCGAGGTATACAACCCTATGTTCCAGTTAGAGATGTGTTGGGCACCCGCGATTTCATTTATATGGTCGCAATTTACGATTTCCTTCGCTTGTCTTGTATAAAAGTTTAATTCTCTTGTGTTCTCTTCTCCAGTTTTTTTTTTCTCTGTGTTGTCCCTTTTGTGTTGGATTGAGGATCCTGGCCATCCGGCAGACGAATACCGGCAAGAAATTGGTATCAACGCCATGACACGATAATAGAGCTACCACGCTATACCTCCCGGATGAGCTGCAGAGAACCCTAAACCCAATCCTTACCATGTCCTTCCCTTTCAAAATTGTGACCATTAACCTCGAGTTGCCACGAGTACCCTGGCTCCATCCCATACTAACTTTGGAAATGAAAAAGTAAATGAATTGTAAATAGTACAAAAAACGAACTTCGGCTCCGTAAAGCGTTACACGCATTTGAGCCCCAAATAAACGAACTAGTAAAAAAAAAATCATTCAATCCGACATTCTAATCGTTCTGACCGCATTTTTTTGCTGAAATTTTCCGAGCTAACATTTTTAGTGAACCGAATGACAGATACGCATCTTTCGACTACCACTTGCAGCTTCTCTATTGAGATTCTGCTCAGAGGATTCGAATATGTACATTAAGCTAAGTATGCTGTTCCGCTCAAGAAAAGTAAAAAATTCTGCCCAAGAAATGGTCAAGAAATGTACTACAGTGAGCTCCATTTGAAATGACATTTCTTTCCAACTGCGTACTGCGATCAAAGAAAAATGCTTTTCTTAACCATTTCTTGCAAGAAATTTTCCACGCATCGAGATAGGCGATTACTTTTCTGTTGAAGTGCATACTTCGCTTATTATATTTTATAGCTATACACGCTATAGAGGTCTCCAATCAAACTGCCACGAATACCTATGCACGATCAATCTAACACAAGTCGATTTCCTCAGAATTAAAACGTATCGATGTTTGTTTGACGTCATTTGAGCTTTCGGTCAACGTCAGTCCAACAAGGAATAGGCCGTTTCATGTGACAGATCCGTCTATGCATTTGTTTACACCGGTGGAGGACTGGTGAAAACACGAGGCTGTCATTTCCATAGAAGAAATGTCAAAGAGCTTCCCGATCAGCTGATTTGGAACGTCTTGTGAATAGGCCTATTGAATGCTCGGCAGCATGTCTGTTTATGTTTGCTTTCTCACACCAAACAAAAGCAATGTTGTGACAGTTCTCACAGCAAACAAAAGAAATTTTGTCAACATTGCACTACTACGCCGGCAGTTGGATTGGTCTATGTCATCGCGCTATGTCATCAGCCTTTAAAGTTAAAATTTAAAGAAGAATAAAAGAAATGCAGAATAATTATATTAAAGCTAAGTATGCTGTTCCGCTCCAGAAAAGTAAAAATTTCTGCTCAAGAAATGGTCAAGAAATTTCCTACAGTGAGCTCCATTTGAAATGACATTTCTTTTGAACTGCGTACTGCGATCAAAGAAAAATGCTTTTCTCGAGCATTTCTTGCAAGAAATTTCCCACGCTTCGAGATAGACGATTACTTTTCTGTCGAAGTGCATACTTCGCTTAATGCATAAACTTTACCTTAGTAAATATTTAATTCGGTGACTATTCTTTTTTCTGAGTGTTGGTCAAGACACCCAAACCCCACCCTGTCTGTTTTTGGCTCACGTGGCAAAGCTTCACATTTTGCTTCACACAAATACCACCAAGTCGGGGGAAGAAGCGAAAATAAACAACACAACATAACGTCAAACTACACACATCCACCAGTCTGTTTCGTGATCGGGATCGAGGAGGAAGAACGCCCGCATCGCACGGGTCAGGTCATAAAAAAGTGCTCGCCCGTTCCGTCGTGCGGTCCTCTTACATCTTCGCATCGCATTAAAATTTCGTTTAGATGACGTAGTTTTATTTTCATAAAATTCGTTATGTCTTCGCTTTTATCAAATCGCTTGTGTTGTGCTCTCTCGGATCTCGTTGCGATTAGTGTGCAGTGAAGTGATTGCAAGAACGCTATCCTTGGAAGGAAAGGAATGATGAAGAAGCTTGATGAAGCATACCACCAGCGTTTCTCGATGGGGCTGCCGCTTCTTGGGTGGTCCGTTTAGTTGATATTAGTGCAGATCTGGCAGAAAGAAGAAAAAGTGGATATTGTCGATCCTAGTTCGACCGGATGTGTTGTGGATGTCCCAGGGACGAAGTGAATTTGCCATTTCGAGAATAAGCCATCTCCAGTGAATCCCTGCAAGTTCCAAGAAATGCATCCATTTTCCTGCACTGGTGGACCATAAAGTGAATGAATGTGCCATTGAGGGTGAAAGACTTCCTCTGAGAATGTGCCACCAGTGCGAATTACGATTGTCTGTTTGCCAGTTGTTGATTGATCCGAATGAGCAAAATTATAATTGGCGTGGGCGATTCACGAATTAAACAATGCTCACTCTCGATGCGCTGCTCATAGCCTTAAACGAGCGCTCGTGTTCCGGTAATTAGTCAATTAATATGCACATCAGGAGCTCTGTGTGGTGGAAATAGTTACCGTGCCGTAATAGAATTAGCAGCTGTCGTATATCACCAGCACCACCGGATCGGAATCGCAGTTGTGGAACGTTAGGAGCAAAACTATTAGATTTGACTATGCATTTGGTGATCAGTTCGTTTTGTAGTGCATTTTAAAGGAAAGATCGGACGAATCTCTGTATTGTTCAAGTGTCTCTAGTTGAACTGAGTGCATAACCCGGGAGGAGTCAGGGATAATCTGCTGGAAGGAATTACCAGATCTGGAAAAGACACGATCATTCATGGTAAGTAAAAAACATTCAAAACTACTTAGAAACTGTAACTGTAAACTATGGTAACTTATACTTCAAATAATACCTAAATTGGGATATCAAGCATATCAGTATTTCAAAAAATTGAAGGCATAGAGCAGCACAAGAACGATTTTTCAGGATTTGTAAAAATTATACACATAATATATTGATTCAGAAAAGCACAGCTGGCTTTTGCGTTTTTTAGATAGTTATTTCTAAAAAGTCTGTTTTTTTTAATGGAAGGTCTCTACAGTTCAATATGGTCTCAAAAGTCACACTTTTTCTCTTAATACAGTGAAACCTCCATGAGTCGATGTTCCATTACTCCATATCGACTCATGGAACCATTCTGAAAACAAAATTTCATGGTTACTATGATAGTCCCCTCAAACAGCTTTCCAAGGATTTTGTTTACACGACTCGATATTTCCATGAGTCGATGGTCCCTTCAGATATCGACTCATGGAGGTTTGATTGTACATGCCTCCAAAAAACCTTCAGTGATGTGATTTGATTTGGAGGATTTCCTGATGGAAATCCCAGAGAATTACCTGGGCGAATTCTCGATAAAATCCATGGAGGAACCTCTGGTGGAATCCTTAGATGAATCCCTCTAGGATTTATGTGGGAGATTTTAGTCGGTATCCTTAGAGGAAATTCTAGAAGAATTTTCGAATGTATTCCTGGTGGAATTACTGAAGAAATTCTTGGAGGAATCCCTGGGTCTGAAGGAATTCCTTTTTCGAATCCCAAGAGGAAGTCTTGATACTAGAGGATTCCCAAATTACGAGTGAAATCTTTATAACAAATTTCTGAATAAATCTCTGGAGAATTTCTAAAAAATCCAAGAATCCCTGGAGATATTCCTAGAGAAATTCCTTGAAAAAATCCGGAAGAAATCTCTTGAGGATTTCCGGTGATGAAATCCTTACAAGAAATTTCTGGTATAAAAAATCCCCTCAAGAATCCTTTGAGATAATCCGAGAGGAATTCCTTAAGGCATTCTGAGATTAATTCTTCGAGGAATTTCGGGAGTCATCCCTTGATTGATTTCGAGAGAAATCCCTTAAGGAATTCCTGTAAGAATCTCTTGAAGAATTTCCTAGCGAAACCCCTGGAAGAAAATACTGGTTGGACCCCTAATGAATGTTTGGAGGAGTCCTGATGGAACCTAGAATAACCCTAGAGAATCCATGAAGGAACCTTCAGAAGAATTCCTGATAGAATCCTTGACAGAACTTCTAACAGTATCCCAGAAGGATTTTATACTGAAATCTTAGAAGTATTTCTAATGGAATCCATGGGAGAACTTCTGATGAAATCCCTGCAAAAACTCCTAATGAAATCTATAGAAATTTTTTTGATGAAATCCCTGGAGAAACTTCTGAAAGAATCCTTGGAAGAACTTGTGATGTAATCCCTGGAGGAATTCCCAATCGAATTCCTAGGGAAACTCTTAATAGAATTCCTGTATGAATTCCAAATAGAATCTCTGAACGAACTCCTAATGGAAACCCTAGAGGAAGTTCTTGTAAAATCCCTGGAGAAACTTCTGACGGGATATTTATATGAACTTTTAATGAAATCACTGAATGGAACTCCTTAAGAAGCAATATCTGAAAGTCCTGGGAAACTTCTGGAAGAACTTCTGTAAGAATTCCAGATGGAATCTCTGAAGAAACTCCTGATGGAATCCCTGAAGGAATACCTAATTCAATTCCTATAGGAATTCCTGATGGAATCCCTGAGAAACTTCAGGTAGAATCATAGGAGGATTTCCAGGTGGAACTGCTAATGAAATCCCTAGAGGAACTCCTGATGAAATCCCTTAAAAAAAATCCTTAAAAGCTGCTAATGTAACCCCCGGAAGAACTTCTGACGTAATCCCTGGAGGATTTCCAGGTAGTATCTCTGAAGGAACTTCTGATGTAATATCTATTTAGAAAAACTCCTGATGGTATCCCAATAGAAAATCCCTAAGTAACCATTTTAATTAAGCCATTTTAGGACAAGTTCAAGTTAAGCAACTAAAATGAACTTTATGTGATCTGAAGTTCGGTGTATTACTTAAACAAGTGAGTTTCTTAAGCCAAAACATGCCCTTTTATCTGAACTTTTGGTCGCGAGTCCTGTTCAAATTTCTAGAGGAATACCTGATGAGATTCCTGATGGAATCCCTGGAGGAACTCCTTATAAAACTTTTAAATGAAATCCTGATGCATTTCATTGAGGAATTCCTGATATAATCTCTATAGAAATTCCATTATATCATCTCTGGAGGAACTCCGCATATAATCTCTGGAGGCATTCCAGGTGAAATCCCTGAAGGAACTCTTGATGGAACCTGTGGTGCTTGTTCAGTTTACAGATCGAACGATAATGATGATGTTTAATAGCATGGCCTACTCAGAGATTTGCATAACTAGCACATCTCCTTTTCTATAACGAGAGATGGTCTTGCTTCACATTTACTATTTTTTTCTATCCCTCTAATGGTACGTCTTTTCTCTTTGGTCAAATTTTCATCTGCGTTTCCTCCCATGAGGCAAACATTGGTCTTTTCTTCAAGGTGTCCATTCTGGTGTACTGGGAGGATATTTTTCTCCTTTTCTTGAGTTTGAGGTGTTCATTTTTGCCTTGGTTGGATTTTCACCCTCCGTCAAGGCGTTTCTCTCTATTAAGGCGAAACATCTTGTCTTCTCCGGATGTATTTTCATCCACCGTTAAGGCGTCTCTCTCCTATGAGGTGAGACTTTCTTGCCTTCTCTGGGCGGCTTTTCATCCACAGCTAAGGTATCTCCCTCAGTTGAGGCAAGAATTTTCGCTTTCCCTTGAGTATGTTCCGAGAAGATACTATCTTTCGAAAACTGACAACTTTTAGTTACCCTTGATAGATGACTTGATATTCATTCATATCCAACTTCCGACTGATTTTTCCGCTGTCCTTGGGTTCTTGCTCGTCGCCTATGTGGTACTTGTTCAGTTGACAGATTGAATGATTATGATGATGTTTGATAGCATGGCATACTCAGAGATTTGCATAACTACTACAGAATCCCTGGAGGAACTCCTGATGAAATCCCCAGAAGAACTCTGATGGAAGCCCTAAAGGTACTCCTGATAGAATCCTTATAGGAACTCATGATGGAATCTCTAGAGGAATTCCTAAAGTTATTTTTGAAGGAACTCCTTATGAAATCTAGGGAACTCCTGATGATATATTTAAAGGAATTTCTGATAGAATCCCTGAAGCAATTTAAGGTGGAAGCCCTAGAAGAACTTCTGATGAAATCCTCAGAAGAACTCTTGATGGAATCTCTAGGGATACTTCCAATGGAAACCCTAGAAGAATTTCCTATAAAATATCTAGAGGGACTTCTGATGGAATACCTGCATTTAAATGCCTGCTGCCTTCTTAGGTCGGATTTTTTAGAGGAATCCTTGTAAAAACTCTTCCTATATATAAATAATATTATATATTTCCTGTTTTCGGTTTGTTGTCTTTTTGGTTTCGTTTTGGTTCAAGTTTGATGTCTTTTTAATCTTATTTTTTTAAGTACATATGAAGTCTCAAAAGATCATATTTTCCACACACTTAGTCGCATCCAGCTCTGTTCGGTAATTCTCGCACCTCAACCTATTGCTTCTTCTTCTTCAATATTAAACCAGAAGAGTTGCAGGGTAGTGGTTCTATAACAATTCACAGAAAACCATTCTCCCGAATGAACCGTTCCCCAGAATCTCATTCTCCAGAAAATTGCAATCATTTTTTTTAATTTTTCTTTTGCGTGTGTCTCTGATGTGACGGGCTAAAATCTGATGTGACAAACGATGTTCAAAGGGACCATCGACTCATGGAACAGAAATGCTTTTGAAAGCTGTTTGAGCGGATCATCATAGTAATCATGAAATTTTGTTTCTAGTATGGTTCCTTGAGTCGATATCGAGTCATGGATCATCGAATCATGAAGGTTTCACTGTATAATTGATGTCCGTTTACTTCGGTATATTTCAGTGAATCACTACTATTTCTGAGAGACCGAAAGCAGTGCTAGAAGTGGTTCCCATTCTGAGCTCGATTACTTTGTCTTTGGGGTCTATTTTATAAGTCGAGTCGATCGAAATGACTCGACTGGAGTCACTGTCGACCAAAAAAAATCGCTCGACTCGGCTCTGTCACTCGAGTTTCTCGACAGTTGTCACTCAATGTGACTGGATTACTATGGGAGTCGACGGGTGACATCTGAAATATGCATGCTTACTTTGATCGGCAGTGATTACAGACGAGTCACATGAATCCGCTCGATTTACAAAATAGGCCCCTTTATACCGTCTTTGATGTGACTGTTATGCGAATACTTTTAAAGTGGGGTTTTTTTGTACAAATAAGCTTATTGAGCTTCTGACGAAGTTGAGTTGATTTATACAAAAAACGCAAATCTGTCATGAGGTAACATGGGACTCTTATGCGATTATGGGTATGCTGCTGTTGAGATTCTGATCTACATATTATCATAAGTGTAACAAAAATTGATCAAATTATAAAATTCTCTGGTAGAGTACCTAAAATGTGATCAAAATTTTGATTTGAAAGCATATATAATCGGCATTTAAACAGACTGGCGTAGGGGATATTTTGGCCTTGTAAAGATGAGTCAAGGACTCCATCAATTCTGATCTTTTTGATGCTAATTTGATACAGACGTTTTATCAAATAGGTACATTTATGATCAGAATAATACATTTTCATACAAAATGTTCAACTTTGGCCGTTTCCCCTTAAAAGTTCAGCACTCAAAATAATAGTAGTTTATGTTTTGTTCAGCAACGGTTTTGTTGTTGTTGTTACATTCGTAACTTGGGTGGACAAAAATAAAAGTTCAAAACTCAAAATAAAGCTGAAATTCCAATTATCGAAACTACTTTTATTTTGAGCGATTTCACCTGATGCTTCATATTTTCTATCATATTCATTAACTTTCTGGTCTGATAAAATGTATCGTTTTTATTTTATTTCTATCATCAACAATACCTACTCTCTGAAATATCTCTTTATATTACTGAGCAATTTTCGCTGAAACCAGGCCGCTATTGGCACCCATCGTTAGAATTCCAATTTTATGTCACTGATCTCTAGTTTTCGATAAAACTTAAGGGTGGTCCTTTCTGTTTGCTCAAATTGGTGGACCCCTCGTATGCCAGCTAGCTGAACAGTTTGCGAAAAAGCCAATTTTTAGATAAATCTTGGGTATTTCTTCACGGGATATGTCTCATATTTCGCTTGGAACACATAGCAAACTTAGTGGCATCGTATAGAGAAAGGATATTGCTTTCATTTAAACTTGAAAAAAAAAATTGGGGGCCATTTTGAATTTGGCCGCCATCTTGAATTTTGTTGGAAAAATCGATTTTTCACCATTAGCGCACCGCTAGTTTTGAATTCTGAGATCACCATCAGAAAGCTGAGGAAAAATTGCGTAAGATATGCTACAGAAACTAGGTGAGCAAAGGTATTTACCCTATCAAATGAACGATTTTCTAAATCATGTTATACGATTTTGACGTATTTGGCGAGTGCAATCAATACAAACATCATTTTTTGTACAACAAAGAAACAAGTTTTCAACCTTTGGTGTTTTATTCGAGTCGAGTAAAGAATAAGGATATTATTTTTAGTGAAAAAATCTGGCGGCCATCTTGGATTTTGACGCCATCTTGATTTTAGGTAGTAGAATTAATTTTTCACCATGATAGCACTCAGCATGTCGAATTTAGAGGCTACCAATAAAAAAGGTTACGTATACTCTTCTTCTTATTATTCTTCATTTTACTGACGTTACGTCCCTACTGGAACCGAGCCTGATACTCAGCTTTATTAGTTATAAATCCAGGTTATTAAACAGGAATTTTCTTTTTTAATGCAATTCCGACAACAGAATAATTCTTCGACATATCTTTGAATTCAGTAATAGCATAGCATAGACTGACTGTACATGTCAATGGTTGCTACTCCGTGATTGATTGGAACTGGTAAGAATTACACTACGATCCAAATGAATAAGGGATGGGATTTGTCGCTTACTCTCGAAGTGCAATTTTAGCAGATCTAATATTATTGATCAATAACGGCGCCGGCCAAGTCGTCACAGTCAGTTGGGATGGGGAAGGAATGTTAGGGTGTAATGATTGTTGCTTCTAGAGACCGAGAATACCTCTGCATCTCCATAATCACTACGGGAAGGGTGTTTATTAGTGATGGAGGAAAAGATCTGGGAGTCACCTTTGGTCGATGATGCGATCCATGGACTAGGGGAAAATATACGACTTATATTTAAAGCTAGTTTTGTATTCTTGTCTCGAGAAGTTTTTGGTAGAAGATTTAAAAATTACGTCAACATCTATAATGTCTAACAATTCAAAAGAAGTTTTTATTAATAGAGATCTCTTCGACATATCTTTGAATTCAGTAATAATGAATAAATAAATTCAATAAATGAAAACCGTCAAAAAACATTGATTGTATTAACCCTCTAATACCCACATTTTTATTTTCGATCTTAATATCATTTTTCGTTATCTAAAATCGTTCTAAACACGTTTTGGGCAATGATTTATTTTTATTCACGAATTTGTGAATTTTGGTTTTTGATTTTTATAATTTTTATTTTTGAACATCCCTATCCTTTTTCATTTTTTCTTGAAGCCTCTTCTGGTTACTGATTTTTATTATTGCCAAAAAATTAAGTTTTCAGAATACTTTTAAAAATATGAAATTTTTAATTTTTTTTCTGTGATATTTTTTATTTTCCGTGTAATTTACGGAAAAACAGGTTTAAATTTTTTTAAATACCACCAAGCTCTTTTTCTTTACTAGGTTGATCGTAGAAAAATATAAAAGGTTCGCATTTTTATATTACACGTTAAATGAACCCCAGGCATTTGTAGGTTATATAGGAATACAATTTTTCAAACAATTTTCAAAAATAGAAAAAAGTTTCAAAAGTCCTAAAAAACTTGTCTTATATGCAGGTTATGAGTCAAGGTTAAAGCCACAAATAAAATCATTTTGATTTCTGAGCTACGAAAAAATACACAAAATTCCAAAGTGTACCCCGTCTAAAGGCGGGGTTGGGTATTAGAGGGTTAAACAAACATTTTTTTTACCCTATGCATTGTTGTTCATTGTATGAAGTTTATAGATTGCGTGTCGGGACATTAGTAAGCCTTGTGGTAATATCTGTAGCTCTAACGTAAAACATTGACAAACTGGCGGTCATCTTGACTTTCGACGCCATCTTGGTTTTTAGCAGTTGCATGATTTTTTACCATCTCAGTGCTCATAATGTTGAATTATAAGGCCTCCGTTAAAAAAAAACAATCAGGTTCTATCTTTCTTATCTTATCTCAGCTGTTCAACTGATTGTTCATTTGTATCAATGGTTTTAGACCAAATAATTGAAAGAAATAATGCTATTTTACAACTCGAAGATATACAGAAGAATCATTCAGGTAGCAAATAAGTGTTAAAAAAATCCTATTTGAGAATTTGTTTTCAAAACTAGTTAAGCTGAAGGGCTGGCTCTGTTCCAGTAGGGACGTAACGTGAGGAAAAAGAAGAACAAGAAGAAGAATAAGTGTAACGGTAGCATTAAAATTCAACATGTTGAGTGCTAACAAGGTGAAAACTCATTCTACTACTCAAGATGGCGTCAAAATCCAAGATGACCGCCAGATTTTTTCACTCAAATTAATACTCCCATTCTTCATCTGTCTCAAATAATACACCAACGATTGAAAACTTGTTTCTTTGTTGTACAAAAAATTATGTTTGCATTGATTGCACTCGCCATATACGTCAAAATAGTAGAACATGATTTAGAAAATCGTTCATATCATAGGGTAAATACCTTTGCTCACCTAGTTTTTGTAGCCTATCTTACGCAATTTTTCCTCAGCTTTCTGATGGTGATCTCAGAATTCAAAACTAGCGGTGCGCTAATGGTGAAAAATCGATTTTTCCAACAAAATTCAAAATGGCGGCCAAATTCAAAATGGCCACCAATTTTTTTTTTCAAGTTTAAATGAAAGCAATATTCTTTCTCTATACGATGCCACTAAGTTTGCTATGTGTTCCAAGCGAAATATGAGACAGATCCCGTGAAGAAATACCCAAGATTTATCTAAAAATTGGCTTTTTCGCAAACTGTTCAGCTAGCTGGCGTACGAGGGGTCCACCAATTTGAGAAAACAGAAAGGACCACCCTTAAGTTTTATCGAAAACTAGCGATCAGTGACATAAAATTGGAATTCTAACGATGGGTGCCGATGGCGGCCTGGTTTCAGCGAGAATTGCTCACTATAATATATAATTATTAAAATGAATAACTGGTTAGTAATTTATAAAGCCAAAGGTTCAATTATCTTGCGTTTTGCAACTATCGATCCAGTCTGGCTTCACTTCTTGTTTTTCAAATCTTTTATAGATTCGTTAATGTTCTATTTTAATTCTTCTGTTATTCACTAAATTTTTGAAAAAGGTTTCAGAAATTTTAAATTAATGTTTGACAATCTTGAAGACACATTTTCAAAATTGTGCGTGAAAAACCGGATTCCAACAATAGAAGCACAAGCTGTCCAATCGATAAATTTCCCTATGAGAAAGTCATCAACATTTTTTTACGATTTTTGTTGTGCATATATTGCCGTTCTACGCATATTTGTCTCGCGGTTTATAAGGTTATTGACTGGTCTGCTGGATATGATACACCTCGCGGCTGTTGTAAGGTTTCCAAAAACGCGCATTTGCTCAGGGGAAGGCGTGTTTTATGAAATGCCGCAATGTTATCTCCCATAAGAATGAAGTAAAAAGTGAGTAAACTCGTGGTTGTTCCTTTTCTCCGGGGAACGTCGCGTGTCCTTTTGAGCAAACGCGCCATTGGTTTTACTTGAAAAACTGTGACAACAGATTATTCAGATCTACGTAATCTTTTAGGAAACTCTTAGTTGCTGATTTATGTTTTATATTCCATACCAGGCTAAAAAAAATGAATGCAAGTTCTGCCTGACACCATTTAAAAATGAGCTTGCTTTGAAGAATAAACAAAGAGAAATGTGGATTTTTTAATTATGCATAAGAAAAAACAAATGCATAAGAATATAATCTTGAAATTAATGTCTTCTACAAATACTACGAGTCGTTGTTTTCAATTTTTCTTATACAAGCACTTTTACCCCCTTTCTGGATTTATCGTTCGCAAATTCAGTTTTACAAATTGCTCCCCCAGGGCTTAAAAATTGCGGGAGTCGGATTCTTTCACTTTGGGAATCACTAGGCTAAATGGTCGGTGTTTAGTCAGACTGGACCAAGTCCTTTTTAAAGATGTCAGTCAAACGTTCCCCAAGTATTCGTAATAGCAAAATATTTGCATTGTTTGTCGTAATATTGCAACTTATCCATTTGATGGATGATGGTGTACTAACATTGCATTGGAAAGATCACTATTACACTGCGTAACAAAAATGAAATGTTTGCGTGTCTCAAGGATCAAATTATGTGTCTCTAGTAGATTTGAGAACACTGGTTTTATTGATGTTTACATAAAAATTAAGATATATTTTATCAAACTTTTTGGTGATCTAAACCACCAAGGATGCAATATAAAACTTATACTTTCATTTTAGATATAATTTGGTTGAAATTGCGCGATTAAATAAACCCCTCTACCGGCAGCTTCATTTTTTACCGCAAAATTCAAACTCAAATCGTTATAACTTTTTTGTTTTTCAATATTTTTGCACCATTTTTTCACAAGCTCTCAAAAAACTCTTCTTGTTTTAGGATCTGTGTCGATATTGATCATTGGTCATCTGGTTTTGAATATATTCCAAAATTCCTTGGGGGACCGACCCGTAACTAGAACCCCCCATTAATTTCTCAGACTACAGAATTTTAATCGTATTCGGATGTTCACTCTTCGGAACAATACATTAATAAGAGTATGTTGAGAAAAAATGAAGCAATTTGGTGCAGCCGTCTTTAAGTAATGACCATTTAGGTTTCTGGAACCACGCTGGTTAAATAAAGATCTTAAAAACTTCAAAAACATCATATCGTAATTTTCAGATATCTCTTTAATAATACTGAATCGATATGCATGATTTTTTCAGAGAAGCTCCTTATTATCTGGAATTATATAGCCCATATTTTATTTTGTTAATAAATCGATCAGAAAAAAAAAATGGCCGCCAAAGGCATTTTGTATTAAAAAAGTCGTTCCCCCAAGGAACATCGGAATATCTTGTAAACCAGATCACCAATAATTAATATCGACACGGATTCTTAAACTAGAAGAGTTGTTTGAGAACTTGTGAAAGAATGGTGCAAAAATATTGAAAAACAGAAAAGTTATCGCGATTTGAATATTTATTTTGCGGTAAAAAATGAAGCTGCCGGTAGAGGGGTTAAGATTGAACCGATCTTTTCAACATGCTTGCAGTCTTCACACAACATTCTTCGTTTCTCTTATATGACAAAATACAATACTTTTTTGAATCATCAAAAAATAACTTTTCCGCATCGAAAGTATGATAAACTTTGATGATAAGTATTGTTTTACACGTGAAGTTTAAATTGTGTGGCAATTTAGGCAAAACAATTGCCTTACAAGCTGTCAAACTTGTATGCAAGTTGTCTGAAATACTCAATTCTTGCATTTTCAGCAGTCAATGTCTCAAAAACTGGACGTGCTATAATATTTTTGAAAACGGCAATGGATTCAGCAACTCTTAATTAAATGAATAGCAGTATTTTGGTGCCCTTGATTATTCAATTAATTATGCTAAACTACTTCTTGCCATATCCATGGACTCCCTACGGAAAATGTTGTCTATATCGTCGATAGAACAAAACCGAAAGAAGGGTACATCACTATGTTGTGCAAGATTAAACAAGTTATTTGTACATTTTTTTTTCGATTTGACGTAAAGAAAGGATTGAATAGTGATTTTGCCGACACTGGCAGCACTGAAAGCGTACATATCGAATCAGAGGGTAAAATCCCCGATCAAACTCTGAGCGCACTAGAATGATTAAAATTACAGTAACAGGAAATGTCATGGATCAAGGGATCTGTTGTTCTTGGAACTTTTAAAATCGTCACGGAAATGAATGAAATACGTGATTCGATGAATATGAGAATATAATTTTCCTATGAACGGTATTAAATGCATATAATCTATTAGTTTGGCATTTTTATAATTATTTTCTTATACAGTGCACCGCAAAGCCGGTGATGAAAACCCCTGTTCGAACTGATTCCCCATAATTGCCTAGGCTGTAGTTATATTTCTTAATAGGGAATATCGCTTCTACTTCTACATGTTTAGTTCCTTTCGTGGGTGGGTTTCAACTCGTATTTGGGTGCTGCTGGTATGTAAATGAGTAGTTAGTTTAAGCAATCTATAGGTTTAGCAAATTCACTTCTCTCCAATGCTCTTACGTAGGTAATTCAAGTAGGTTCATCAATGTTTTTTCTTCTTTGGAATGATCTGGTTTGAATTGCAATCTAATACAAATCCAATAATAAGATCATAATTCAATTAATCCTTCATATTACGTCTTTTTACCGGTACAATGGGATAATATAATAATAATTATTGCAATTATTGTCTATTATTTTAGCAAATGCGAAGACCTGGCTTAAAAAACACAATTTTAGTTGATGTAGGGTTGGTTTGAGAACATTCTGCTTACCTAATATATGAATTTTAACACACTCTTTTTTTGGCACTTAAATACCTAAACTAGAACTTCTTGTTTTACTACAAACTTTATATTTCAGCAACAGATTTCACGCTGCTATTAACTTACCTATGAAGATTTATCAATTCTTCCTTTCTATTACTATAATCATCTTCATGGTTTTGTTTAGTGTTTACATCTAGTTCGTAACTCACTGGGTGATAGTGAACACCCTTATCAGCATCCACTCACCGATTGATGAGTTTCAAAGATTAAGGTCTGGACGGAAGGTGCGTGAATGCTGCATCAGCTAACAGGATTAGTTTTGAGCACAAGTGTGTTAAACTGAACTATAATATCTACTTCACTATAGCTAAACCTAAACGGTTCTCATAGAATTGTAAACCCCTAAACTAAAGCGCTGCGTAGAATAAGATTTGTTGGACGAGATTGGAACTTGAAAGACCAGATTCTTCAATAAATCGGCACACTAAATCATCGTGCGGTTCTCTATCGAAGTCCGAAATATCTACCCAACAGTGATGAATACCTATTTATTTGCTGAATTTACATAATATAAAAGTTAATCAGTCGAAGATGTATAACATGATACTATGAATGGATTTATTGTACTTAATAATAACTTCTGAAATTTGTATGGAGTTTCAAATAAATATTTTAAACTAGATTTTCTAAACTTTGAAATAGGACATAGTGTTTCAGGGAATGGTTTTCTAGGTAATGTTGTAGAATCGTATTTGATCCTAAGATCTTGTCACTTGTTCCAGCGGGGGTAGGCGACTAACACTTGTTCGGAGTACAATACGTTTATCGAGTAATATCGCGAATCCGGTTAGGCGTGAATAAATCATGGATTGGTAACTCCCAGATCCATACCCTATCCCACTAACCCAATTTTTTTCCATGACAACTGTGGAGATGTAGAAGATTCTTCGGTCTCTAGTAACAATTGTTGTCTAACTAACATTCCTACCCTTCTCGATGACCGTAGGACGTGGACGGTGCCGTTATTGACTTTTTTAATGTTGAGCTCTCGATTTGTGCACATTGAGAATTGTAAGCTGATTCCAAGCCCCATGCATTCAATATCTGTGCAAATTCGATTGTTATGGTCAACCATGCAGTAGCAATTACGCATTGTACGGTTATCTATGCTCATGCTCAATATTTAACCAGTAGACTTCTATTGCAACGCCCACCTATGTTTTTAAAAGTATCAGGTTGATGGGCTGCTTGTTTCCTGATCGACTGAAATGTCATCCTTCTCAGCAACCTTTAAGTTTTCGGCACACTTCTTCTAGATGCTCCGAACGTCTTAGCTGGACTCTACTTGATTCTCTGCTGAATACTATTTTTGCATTTTTTTTTGCGTTCCGACTAGGTGACCAGCCTACCAGCCCCACCATTCATTTCCAATTAGGGTAGAAGCACCGGTTTTGGCCATACGCCAGTTGTGGCCATAGTGGATTATACACCGTTTCACATAGCCAATCAGTTTGAAACCTTTCGTGTTAAGTAGATCACAACCATTTGAAAGAGCTGCATTCATTTACTCGTGCGATTTGATTCAAAACATAAGAAAAACAATTCATTTTCCTTATTATTTTAACTCCCATACACCTATTCTGGCCAGGGTATTCCTAATTTGGCCGCTCTCATAAGAAATCAATGCGATTGGCCAATTTAGGAACCGAAGTTAAATCTCTGGCCAAAAATGGTTCTGGTAGCCTTTATTGACCAACGATATTTTCAAAGCGAAACAATGGTTTTAGCTCAGTTTCGATATTTTACAAACATAATATGGATTGATGGCTTGCATTTGACATATTTGTAGTATAAATACGGCTTCTTATATAATTTTTATCAACATTATTTCTTAACCTGGCCAAAACCAGTGCTTTTACCCTAGTGGCTTTTAATGAGATTCAACTACAATCTATCCTTTTTTTATTCCAGCTTGCTGTAAAATGGGAGCCCAATCACTGTTGTCGTCGGTGACCCTGCTGGTTCTGTTTGGAATCACTGCCAACGCGAAAGAATTCACCCCGTCCACGAATCTCATCACACCTGTGGACTCGCCCCGACTCGAGGCCATCAATGGAACCCGAAATTTCCGCATGCACGGTAAGAAAGGCAAGGATGACAAAACCTGGTTCGATGGCCGCGAGATGCGTTACATCTACTGCGTGCGACCGGCCAAGTGCGAACCGATTCGGCACAAGTCCTGTCTGGGCTCCTCACTGCCGTACTCCTCCATCAGTCTGGATCTGACCGATTCCTTCAGCCAGGAGCAAACCCACGATAAACTGTACCAGTACAATGCGTTGCGTCACGTCCCGAAGTGCTGGGCCGTTATTCAGCCATTTTTGTGCGCCGTGTTCACACCCAAGTGCGAAAAGATCAACGGTCGCGACATGGTCTACCTTCCGTCGCTGGAGATGTGCAAGATCACGCTGGAACCGTGTCGGATACTGTACAACACCAGCTACTTTCCGGAGTTCCTGAAGTGTAACGAAACGCTGTATCCCTCGAAGTGCAACAACGACGTACGGGAGGAGATGAAGTTCAACGCTACCGGGCAGTGTCTCAAACCGCTGGTCGCGGCGGAGTCGCCGGCGAATTACTATAAAGGTATGTAGCGGATAGGTCTTCTAGACTACATGTTGCTTGAAAAAAATATTTAAAGCATCGCTGATTGCTCATTTCGATGCAATTATCAACATTATCCAACAGCAGAAAGAGTTAAGGCCGGAGCACAATGGATCCGGTTGACAATCCGTTTTTTTTACAGCTATTTTAAATTAACGGGATCATATGCGAAAACGCACAATGCGTCCGGATTACCCCCTTTCATATTTGAAAAAAATGTCTGGAAATCTTCCGGTCAAGCAGTATTCCGAATTCTCATGCTAAGAACAATGTCTGGTCAAATTTTCAGCTCATTTGATAGAGATTTTACTATGTTTCATGTTAAAAATGTGTTTTTAGGCTTATTTTAAGGCTTAAAAAATCATAACTCAATACTCATATATCATAATCACTTGCTATTACTACCTATTGAAAGCTTATTCTATTCTGTTAAAGTTTGTCGAACACGCCAATAAGATTAAATTAAGTTTAAACGTCGTTTGATCGAGATTTGTTCTCCACAGTACCCATAAATTACGGTTTTCTGAATATGCATGCTATAAAAACACACATTGGCATCATTTTTCCAGGCCCTAGTAAACGGGAAAAAACATAGTAAATCTTTGAAATCATTAACCATTAACAGCTTACCAACAGCTTGAGGAGTACGGGTTAAATTGGCAATACAAGCATTTCTGGGATGTCATTCGCCGTTTTGTGCATAGCAAGCGAAAATACAATAAACGCCTGCTTCGTTTGAGAAAGGGGAGCGAACGGAATGAAGACAATGTGGTTCGTTGACGATTTCGGATTGACGGAGTTCCTCTGTGATTTCTTTTGGATATTTTTCTAAAATTTGTGGAAGAGTTTTCCTAGGAATTGTTTTAATAATTCATCAATAAATGACTTCTTATTTTATTTCAGAAGTTCCTCCAGGATGTCCTTCTGAAAATTTATCTTATTTGTAATGAAAATCTTCTAGGAGTTTCTTCTAGAATTCTTTCTGTGGCTGCTTCAGGAAATGCTTCAAGTATTTCTTCTAAAATGCTTCTAAGGATTTTTTTTCTAGAATTCAACATTGATTTTTTTTTCTAAATTTTCGCCAGAATTTTCTTCTGTAATTCCTAGAATTTCTCTGGAAGTTGCCTCGGAAATTTCTCAGCTTGATGCTTCTTGAATTCCTCAAAGAGTTATATCCGAAATATCATCAAAAAATGCTCTGGAATTCCTACGAGAATTGCTACAGAAAATCTCCAAAGAGGCAATCCTGGGTGTCCTTCATGAGTACCTCTGGAATTCTTCCACGAGTCGCTTTAAGATTATTTCATAAATGGGATTGGGATTCCTCCTAAATTTTTGCCTGGAATTCCGCCAAGGATTGCTGCTATGAATTCTCATGGAGATGTTCTTGGAATTCTATCAATAGGTGCTACTGGATTTCCTTAAAAAAAAAGACACGGACACCGTCTTCAGCCATTTAGCTGCACAGACTGTAACTTAACACTAGACAATGGACAAGCATGCTCCAGTAGCACAGCCGAGAAACATTCCTGACGAAAAGTTTCAATGGCTGAAGCGGGATCGAACCCACACCTAATGACACGATGCGCTTAAATGTCTGACAACACTAACCGCACGGCCACGAGGCCCACAAAGGAAATGCTTCTGGAACTCTTTTAAGAGTTCCCATTGGAAATCCTTCGGAAGTTGCTTCTAGGATTTCTCGAAGAGTTGCTTGTAAAACATTTCAAGAGTTCCTACTGAAGTTTTTCCGAGATTTGTTTTGGAATTCCTACACGAGTTCCAACTGGAATTTCTCCGGTAGTTACATCTGAAATTCCTGTAGAAAAGGCTTTTGAAAAATCGCAACAAGTTGATTCTGGAGTTTTTTCAAGAGTTGCTACTGAAGTTTTTACCGGAAGTGCTCTTGCATTTCCTTCAAAAATTAGTCCTTTAATTTCCCTAAAAATTCTTCTGAAGTATATGTTTTACGATTTTGATCCAGAAATTCCTTCAAGTGTCTCCTGGAATTCCTTTGAGGCGTCCTTGGGTATTTCTCGAGAAATTTCTTCTGAAATTTCTTCAAGAGTTTCTTCTGGAATTGTTCTAGAAATTCGTCCTCAAATTCCTCCAAGAGCTGCTTCTAAAATTATGTAAAAATTGCCTCTTGGATTCTTTTATCAAACTCTTTTGTAATTGTTTTAGAAGTTGCTTCTGAAATTCTTTCTAGAGGTCCTTCTGGAACCCTTGAAGAGTTCTTTTAAAAAATGAAATTTCTCTAATTGAGTTTTATTTAGAATTTTCCCAGAAGATCCTTTCAAAATTACTCCATAAACCGCTTCTGAAATTCTTCAAGTTGTAGATTCTGGAATTAATTTAGTGGAAATTTCACAGGAAGTTGCATCTGGCCGTCTTTCTTGATTGAAACTGTTCTTAAATTTCCTTCGAAAATTGCTTCTGAAATTCTGTCTGGAGTTCCTCTTGGAGTACTTCTAGGAGTTGCTTCAGGGATTTCTCAAGGAGTTGTTTTGGGAATTCCTTCAAAAGTTCCTTCTGGAACTCCCTCTGGATGTTTTCAATTTCCTAAGGAATTACTTCTTGGATTTTTTTAGAAAATCCTCCTGGTATTTCTAATGCTCTTCGAATTCTACCATGCTTCTGGAATTACTCATAATGCTGTTGTTATTGTATTGGAATTCCTTCAAGAATTTCTTCTCGAAATCCTCAGTGAATGGTTCCTGGAATTTCCAAGGAGTGGCTTTTTTTACACAGCACAAGAGTTCAATCCTGTACTGAAATTTATTCTTTTCATTTCCAGACATCGACGGATGCGGTCTGCAGTGCAAGGATCCGCTCTACACCGATCACGAGCATCGACAGATCCACAAGCTGATTGCGTGGGGTGCCGGCGTGTGCTTGACGTTCAACTTGTTCACGATCGCCACGTTTGTGATCGATTGGCACAATGCGAACAAGTACCCGGCGTTGGTGATTTTCTACATTAACTTTTGCTTCATGGTTTCGTGCATGGGGTGAGTTGGTTTGGATGGTTCGTAGGTTGTGTTTTCTAAAGGTATGGTTTTTAATTGCAGTTGGCTAGCTCAATTCACGCCCGGAGGTCGAGAGGATATCGTCTGCCGAAAGGATGGAACCTTGCGCATTTCGGAACCCAGTGCCGGTGAGAATCTGTCATGTATTGTCGTGTTTATTCTGGTGTACTATTTCTTGATTGCGGCCATGGTTTGGTTCGTCATTTTTACGTACGTATGGCATATGAGTTTCAAAGCTATTGGTAAAATTCAGGATCGAATAGATAAGAAAGGATCTTATTTCCATTTAATTGCTTGGTCACTGCCTCTAGTGTTGACGATAACGATCATGGCTCTGAGCGAGATCGATGGTAACAGCACGGTGGGAATATGCTTCGTGGGGTATTTGAATCACCCGATCAGGGCGGGATTCCTTTTGGGTCCGGTGGTATGTGTACTTTTCATCGGAGGTTATTTTCTGGGACGAGGATTGCTAACACTGATAAAGCTAAAGATTTCCAGTAAAGAAATAATTTCGGCTCGTGCAAGTAAGAAAATCAGACAGACGATCGTACGAATGGGAATTTGTACGATGTTCACGTTCGTCTTCATTGTTTCGACTATCTTCTGTCATATCCACGAGTTCAAAAACACTGAAAGTTGGACGATTGCATTGAAGAACTACATAATTTGTCAGATATCGTCGACTTATACGGATGTGACGAGCACTTGTAAGCTTCATAGCCGCCCAAGTGTGGCCGTGCTTCAGATTCATCTTATTTGCTTGTTTGCGTCCGGAATCGTGATGTCCTCGTGGGTCTGGACCAACTCCACTCTGGAAACGTGGGGTCGGTATTTTCGGAGGCGCTTCCGACCAGACGTCGAGGAACCCGTGAAGCTGCAGAAGCATAAGGTTATTGCTCAGGCGTTTGCGAAGCGGAAGGAGTTTCAGAACCAGGGACGACTCTCGATTTCCTTCCACAACTCCCACACCGATCCCGTTGGCTTGAAGTTCGATATCAATTCGGCCATCGGGAGTCACGATTTCAGCTCGACATGGGCGAATAACCTGCCCAGGTTTGTTAACAGGCGTTATGCATTGACGGGAGCTGCTACGAGTTCGAGTCATGATCCGAGAAAGAATTCTGTAGACTCGGAGATAAGCTTCAGCGTGCGTCATGTTTCGGTGGAGTCCAGAAGGAACTCGATAGATTCTCAGGTTTCGGTAAAGATAGCCGAGATGAAGACCAAGGTCGCAAGCAGGAGTCGCAGTGGAGTTAGTAGCAGCAAGCATCATCATAAGAATCGCCAACAGAGGCGGCGAGACTTCACTGCTTCCGGCAGAAGATACAGTCGAAAAGAAAGTAGCACTTCGGTAGAATCTCAAATAATAACGGCAATCCAGAAGGGCAGACATTCCTCTAGTGGAAACAGTCAATTTTTCGGGGCTAACAATATGCAACGGAGAACTGGTATCGGTGGTATGGATGCTGACCAACTCAACGATTTTATTTCCAACGGAAAACTATTGCTTCCATTCCTGCATCAGCCCGGCTTGACGACTTCAGAAGACGATAACGTCTCAAATGCATCATTCAAGGTTCAGGATTCAAAGTTCGATGTAATTCTGAAGCATATCGGAAGTGCGGGGACATCGAGCCGGGTTGATTCACATAACGCAGGCTGCCAAATCGAAGAATACCATTCCAGTGACGACGATGAAAAGCTAAGCTTGAAGCAAGCCAGCAGAGACGAATTCTCCACGATGAAAGATGGCATGAAGAGCAGTAAGGAAGGTGGACGAGGCAGTAAAAACAGTTCCAAAAGTGTTCGCAGTAAGAAATCATCATCCCGCCAGGGTACCATTAGAAAGTCCCAAAAGCATTCACGAGCCAGTCAGAAAAGCCAGCGGAATGAAAAGAAGGAAAAAGCTCGGGAACGAGAACGCGAAAAGGAACGAGAGAAAGAGCGGGAAAAAGAGCTGCAACTCATCGAGCGAAACAACATTACCGATTTCAACGATTCCTCCTTCACTTCATACTGCTCGGAACTGTCCCCTCTCAATGTGAACAGTTCCTACTCGGGAATCTCACTCGCCAAAACGAACTCTCGTAATTCCAAACGTAGCTGCGATGTTGGAATTCAGGCGAATGCTTACGAAATCGCCACCCAAACCATGTCTTCGTTCGAGTTCAACGAAAAAGCGCTGAAAAATGAAGAGAACGAAGACATCTACACAGAAAACCACCAGCTGCTAGGGCCCAAATTGGTACCCCAAGTAGTGCAAGCCCCACGCAAGCGTGACCTCGCGGACGTAAGCTTAACCGAGGCGGAGAAACTCAAACAGTTGCTACTTCCCTCAAAGTGATACAATCACGTTCGCCTGAAATACTCATCCATAATCGAATACTGTCCTAAAATAATGTGTCATTTTAACTACTATGTATACAAACTTAGAAACTAGGACTATTACCAGAGTGGATATAACAGTTTTCTGTCTTTTAGTATATAGATATTAAGTTCCGGGATCTCTGCGAGATTCTCGAATCAACACAATTTTACAAACAAAACGATAGGTGCCTTTTTGCATGATCAAAATTAAAGCACTGCAACGAAAATCAAAGAGCAGCATTTATAACCGATTGATGGAAACCCCACCAACAGTGTGTCTTCTAAGCAAATGTCAGGACACAAACGCAGAGACAATCTTCGAACAATAAAGGTTAAGACTGATTTTAACGCAAAACAATGAACATAGTACAGTACTCAAACACCGGAGAATCGGACCAAACCGAATTATACACTCGATTAGAATAGAGAATGCGATGCTATTTTTGTACGCAAACGTTTTACTTTGTCCATATGAGCCATTTTGGGCTCAACAAAACTGCTTAACCATAAAAGCGCGCATTTATCGAAAATCATGAATATTTATGGATACTCTAATAACGATGGTAGTTTAACGTGTGTAAAAATCTAACATGCTGTAGAGTAGAATATATGTCGGATTTTATATGTAGTTTCGTTGTTTTTTTTACATGCAATGATGACATCCTATCGGTATGCCCTCAATTTAAAAGATTTGTGCCAATTCATCATTTTATTTGAGGAAAAAAATGGAAGGGGTCTCTGCCAAGATGGTAAACGCATAAGTGTTACATTTTACAATTTTGGTTTGACGACATGTCTTCAAACTATTTCAGTTTTGTGTTGTCGCCCTATAATTGATCCGAAACTTTACCCAGCACTATAACATAGCTGAGGACATGCAACATTTCTGTTGCCCCATATGGTGTAGTAGGTAAGGACAAAACCTTAAAAAATCTCCGGTATCCCAAAGGAGGTATCTTTTGCCGAGGCGACTACTATCATCACAAAAGTAGATGCAGCGGTTGAAGTTATTGATAGAAGATTGCATATCAAAAAATCATATATCATAATTCGTTACCATAGAAAATTTCGACCAAAAGCACCATGGATAGATGAAATAGTCTTAAGAGAAATACGGTACAAGGATCAATTATATCGAAGAATGGTTCAATGGCCACAAAACACTACTACCGTGTTGATTCGAATTGCACGGACGCTTCGAATCCCGGACACCGGCTTTATTTCACCCAAAAATATTATTTCAACTAGTTTTATGCATGGAGATTGGAGAATGTAGAAAACGCCACAATTATGGATCCTAGACGAAAAAATTCGATATATAGTTCAAAAGCACCATGAAAAAAGCCACTGTTTGAAGTGCATTTTGAATGACATTGTATTTCGAAAACCACTCATTAATTCAACTATGTAGGTATCTCAAAAATACTTATAAACGGTAGGATATTGAGAGATAAATCAGAAATATGTGAATCATTCGTTTAACTATTGTTCAAAAACACAGACACCGCCTTAAGCCATTTAGCTGCACCGCCGTTACTTAACAGTAAGCAACGGAGTAGCATGCTCCAGTGGCAAAGCTGAGAAACATTCCTTACGAAAAGTTTCAATGGCTGAAGCGGGAATCGAACCCACACCCCATGACACGATGCGTTTAAATGCCTGACGACACTAACCGCACGGCCACGAGGCCCACTTTCAAAAGCATACCTAATGCGCTGTTTTCAAATTTAACCGGGAAATTCAACAATGTAATTCGATATTTCACTTTTGATAGATCTGTTACTATTTAAAATTCTATTGTAATGTTGCTCGCTTCGAATAATAAAATAATTACATTGGTAATTTCAGTAATTCAAGTGCAGTAGGATACCATTCCATCAAAAATTTTAAAACAATATCAGGAAATTGCTGCTCCTAAATTCCCTCCCCTTGGTTATGCGACTTTGCCGCGATGGGAGGGCACAATCCATTAGACCATTAGATGGACACCAAAGGCGTAACCTGTAGTGGTGGCATCACATTTTGGCATTTTTGCTTAACCCTCTAATACCCAAATTTTTATTTTCGATTTAAATATTATTTTTCGTTATCTAAAATCGTTCTAAACACGTTCTGGGCAATTTTTTTTTTTATTCGTGAATTTTAGAATTTTGGTTTTTGATTTTTATAATTTTTATTTTTGAACATCCCTAGCTTTTTTAATTTCTTCTTGAAGCCTTTTCTGGTTGTTGATTTTTGGCAATAATAAAAATTTAAATTTTTGCGGTACTTTTAAAAATATTAAATTTTCAATTTTTTTTCGGAGCGTATTTTATTTTCCGTGTAACTAACGGAAAAACAGGTTTGAAATTATTTTGATACCACCAGGCTCTTCTTTTGTGATAGGTCGATCGTAGAAAAATATAAAAGGTATGATTTTTTATATTACACGTTAAATTAACCCCGGGCATTTATAGGTTATATAAGAATACAATTTTTCAAACAATTTTCAAAAATACAAAAAAGTTTCAAAAGTCACAAAAAACTTTTCTTACATGCGTGTTATGAGTCAAGGTTTAAGCCAAAAATAAAATGATTTTGATTTCCGAGCTACGAAAAAATACACAAAATTCCAAAGTGTACCCCGTCTAAAGGCGGGGTTGGGTATTAGAGGGTTAAAGTCGCGTCATAATTTATATGGCACAGACGCACTAATATCTCGGATGTGATCCAACGGACGTTCTGCGTCGTTGATAGCATTGATGCCCATTTCAAATAATTAATCTATTCTAAGTGGACATTAATACTATACGCGACGATCAGTTTGCCTTTTGCTAACCAGAATAATCCGTAGCCACTCTTACTATTAGCTAGCTAGATACATCGTTATCATATATAACTCTGAGGAAAATGACTAGTAGATTCACTGAGTAGAAATAAGTGGCGACAATCATATTTTAATATGGTTTTTACATTACCATAACAAGGAATACCTCTTTTGTAACAATGGTATAAATAATCTAATTCCAGCTTCATCCCTGTCCTTTGGTTCAGAAAGGGGTATGGGCGCGTTCTGCCAACTCGGTCGAGGCAGATTTCTTGTGTGAACAAGTTACAACATGGACGTTCTAAAGTGCCAGAATGAAGTGTTGTGCTTGTGAGGAGCACATGAAGATGGGATGGAAGGTTATTACTTCGCGTTCAAGGTGCTTTACTTCTGCTTATCTAAAAAGTTATATACAATAACCGATTCTTAGCTTAACTATCTAAATTAACAGTTGCAAATACAATAATAGTTCTGACCTAACTAACATGTCGTCGCGTTAATTTCATCATAATGAAATTTATCTACATCCGTCGAACCATTCTGAATAGCCGTTGTGAGAATATCACCAAGAACTTCTCACATGCAATAAAGCTGGATTGTCCTACATTGAAACTTCAAGGTTTTCGCTCTTTCGGATTCATTTTTTGTTGTTTATCATTAGTTTCAGGGATTGTTATCGTGGGAATCCAAAGAACGAATTTTGTATGACTTCAATGTAGGCCAATACTGCAATAAAGCATGTAACAATCACTAACATTCCTTCTCTCTTTATCCTTGTTTCCATATCTAACCCGCCATATTATGAGCAACAATTTAACGGAGAGGACGAACATCCCTTATCATGACAGCGTAATGGCCGAAAAAAAAGATGAGTATAAAGTTTTTATAATCTTTCTTATTACTAATTGAAAGGTAAATCAGATTATCTTATTATTTAACTAATAACACATTTGTTCTACAGAGCGATTTACAAAACACCACACAAAATCCCTCCATTCCAAAATCCTTAGGGAAAACACTTCACTACCGCTATATGTATGACTGATACATTTTCTTTTGATCTTGCATCATTCATACGTGTAGTGCAGTAGTCCTCAACTGATTTGCTTAGGCGGGCCACTTAGGTGTTTTCAAAACATAGCGCGGGCCACATCGTATTTGAGATTTTTTTTATTTTCAATGAGAATGCAAAAAATATGAATTTTCTATTAATATGAGTTTTGTGCTTCTTCGGTTATCTCTTTTAGAAGAAGGTCTTGACCAAAACAATACAGATGGTATTATCCCATAAAAACAAAATCAGACTCATAATTAATACGGGTTGGAAATATATCTGGGCTCCCTGAAATCCTTCCTTAAATTGGGATGTTTATGAATCTTGAAGATTACACTACTTTAAAGGAACTAAAATTTTATCAATAAATAGATGGGAAGATTTTTTGCGAAGTGAAGAAATTTATGGACACTTGAAGCTAATTTTAATTAATTTGGCTTATCTAAGATTTTTTGATTCAAGGTATGTTCAAGAGATACGGTCTCAGACAGATTTCTAGTTATTCCCAGGCTTGATAATACTCCGCAGCATCACCAGAGTTCGAAAGCATGCTCTAGACTAGCGTGCTGCCTTTGCCTCTTTGTAAGAGATAGAAACTATACTGAGCATAGTGGCAATAAAAAATGAGCGAAGAAGACGCGACACAAAACACAACGGAGGAAAATTCCATAAAAAAAGAATGAATTCACAACTCCGCGAGGCCTGTTTTGTTTGGACGAGTCACTTAAGTTAAAGTGTCAGTAAGGGTGAGCCTTAGCAAGAGAGAAAGAGTATCAGCAAGAATCCTTGCATTTCGATGCACTCTCATTCGAAAGGCTTGAGGATTCGTGTTGTGAATTTGAGTTAATTTTTTACTTCTCAGAAAAACCTCGAAACCGCCTCATTTTTTGCATCGAATAAGAGCTTCTGTTACTTAACTGGTTATTCCTGAGCTGATAAATACAGCCGATATTCCATAAATTTCTAAAGAAATCCTACAGGAAAATTTTTCATTTAATAATGATCAACTTTTCAAAACATAGTTGCAAGGGTAAAATAATACAAGCCTCGTTATTTCTTTTATGTAACACGCGGGCCACTTCACATTAACATTCAAAATGTGTTTGCGGCCTGCACAACACCTTTACGAGGGCCGCATGCGGCCCGCGGGCCGCGGTTTGGTGACCACTGGTGTAGTGGAAGTCTAGAGTAGAAGCAAAACTTAAAGAACCTTCTGGTCAAAGATGTTGCGTTGCCTACTTCCCATACTCCAAAATCCCCGGTGTATTATGGAAGGTGTGAGTTTTTAAACTTATGCTGGAGACTTGGCCCCTGACCCCCTTGTACATCAATAAAATAAAATAAAAATAATCTAATTCCAGCTTCATTTTCGCAAAATTTACAAGTAGAAAGTAGGCGTTGTGAAGCATTGCATTTGCCACCGAAAAGTGAATCTTGTAGGAGACTTTAATAGAAGCCTAAGGTAACTTTACTCTTAAATATTCACTATAAAAATGACTATTGAAAGTAAGACGCTGAGATCGATCATTAGGGTACACTTGCTAGTTTCGAGAAATTGTTGAACAGGCAAGGAAAGTGACTTTTTCTTTAAGGATATATGAACGTAATGACCAACAATAATTTGACTACACATAATGAAATTAACTAGAACTACTATTAAACAGCCAATTTTGCTAAGAATTGACGAAAATTGACTCTTTCAAAATTCGTAAGTTAAAATAAATAAATAAATAAATAAATAAGTTTCTAATCTTACGTAAAAGACAGGAGTAATCAAAATAGCACTTAAATGACAAATTATTCAAAACCATTTCGACTATAGGGGAAGACGGGGTAAGAGCGCCCGCCGGGGTAAGACGGACCACCTCCAGTTTGGCATGAAAACGGCGGTTTTCTTAAAAGTTCATCAAGCACTTTGCATAAACACAAGATTTTTGTCATTCCGAGGCATTTAGGGTGATATTTTAATGGAATTTCCCATAACAAATATCGAAAACAAAGTTAGTGCTCGTCGATATTGAATTTGATCTAAATTTGACAGATACTCATTTAAGGATTTCGGAAGGGATTTTTTGGTAAAAACATTACAAGTTAGCCGTCCATGCTTGAACAGCAATGTGAAATATGCATTAGTGAAGTGAAAAATTAATTGTAAATATTTTAGCTTTGAAATAAGGCCATAGTTCTGAAAATTGCGCTAGTGGGGTAAAACCGACCACTGTTAGTGGGACCCCTAATTTATACCAAATAAAATTCCTGAACCATATTTAAAGTTGTAACTAAGTTGTACATTACAATTCAAGTAAAATGAAATCAATTTTGATAAAAATACATGCCAAATTCGCATATTTTTCCACAATAAGGGTGTTTTAAGGGGATGATTAGTATGTATCTAAATTTTTTTGAATTAATAAACCCTAAAAAGGATTCAATATCTACGTTAATCAATGTAGAATTCATAAAACATTATTCTTTTCAGAATCACAGGGAACTGATATGTTTTATCGTGAAATTGTGTACGAAAATCGTGGTGGTCGCTCTTACCCCGTGGGTGGGCGGTTTTACCCCGTCGCTAAAAATAATCGTTATAAGACATCACTTTTTCAAGCTTCAAGAAATAAATATTTTTTTGCAAATACAACACCTGTGATATTTTTTGATCATACCCAAGGCTTCAAAAAACTACATGCTGCGCAGAAAAATGATTTATTGTTTCTTGATTTTGACATATGAATTAAATTGCTTAGGCGGGCGGTCTTACCCCGTCTTCCCCTACAGTATTAGTAATGACACTACTACACTACTATTTCAAACAAATTCTAATGGAGCTGCTGATTTTCACAATGCTTCCTTTTCTCAGAAGCAAGGTAATATGGGTATTTTTCAAAAACTAGTTCACTGCCAAAGTTTCATGGAAATAAAGTTACAGCATGCCAAAGTTGAGCATTTTGTATGAAAATTGGCTTTCACTACTATTATTCTGAACACAACTGTATTTTTTGACGGATTTCACGCCAACTCGACAAAGGGATTGGCAGCACCCCTTCAGAATTCAATGAAACTTTCTGGGTGTGAAGACTATGTGAAACTAAGATACTTTGCATACTTTGTTTTTTCAAAATAGATCTAGACTTACATTTGGAAAGGGTCAAAGTTTTTTTTAACTTTTTTATAAACCCGTATAACTCGGAAACGTTAAGACCTACAAAAAAGTGTTGTATGAGGGACTGTCGTGAAATTTCCTGACGTTTTAGTAAAAAATATTAAAAAAATAAAAACACATTTTCTACACTGAAAAAAAAATTATTCAAAACTTCAAAGTCGATTTAAAAAAAAAAAGCCACTTCAGAATTTGATCATCCTTAAGCAAAAAGTTTCGTAATTAAATTTACTAAAAGTCGTCCATACATTGCAAATTGGGCATATTTTAGAGAAAAAAAGTTTTTCTAACATCGAATTTTTCAAGTCCCAAAGTTTTTTTTTTTTTACTTTTTTTATAAATCCGAAAACGGCAAGACCTACAAAAAAGTGTTGTATGGGGGACTGTCGTAAAATTTCCTGACGTTTTAGAAAAAAATATTAAAAAAATAAAAACACATTTTCTACACTGAAAAAAAATATTCAAAACTTTAAAGTCGATTAAAAAAAACGACCATTTCAGATTTTGATTATCCTTAAGCAAAAAGTTACGTAATTAAATTTACTAAAAGTCGTCCATACTTTGCAAATTGGGCATATTTTAGGGAAAAAAGTTTTTCTAACATCGAAATTTTCAAGTCCCAAAGTTTTTTTTTTACTTCTTTTTATAAATCCGTATAACTCGAAAACGGCAAGACTTAAAAAAAAGTGTTGTATGGGGGACTGTCGTAAAATTTCCTGACGTTTTAGAAAAAAATATTAAAAAAATAAAAATACATTTTCTACACTTAAAAAAAATATTCAAAACTTTAAAGTCGATTAAAAAAAAAACGGCCATTTCAGATTTTGTTTATCCTTAAGCAAAAAGTTACGTAATTAAATTTACTAAAAGTCGTCTATACTTTGCAAATTGGGCATATTTTAGGGAAAAAAGTTTTTTTAACATCGAATTTTTTAAGTCTCAAAGTTTTTTTTTACTTTTTTTATAAACCCGTATAACTCGAAAGTGGTAAGACCTACAAAAAAGTGTTGTATGGGGGACTGTCGTGAAATTTCCTGAAGTTTGAGAAAAAAATACTGAAAAAATAAAAACACATTTTCTACACTGAAAAAAAAATATTCAAAACTTTAAAGTCGATTTAAAAAAAACGGCCACTTCTGATTGTGATCATCCTTAAGCAAAAAGTTTCGTAATTAAATTTACTAAAAGTCGTCCATACTTTGCATATTGGGCATATTTTAGAGAAAAAAGTTTTTCTAACATCGAATTTTTTAAGTCCAAAATGAACTTTTTATTCAATTTTTATTTCGCTTCAAATCGTCTAGTATGATCATATTTTCAAGTGATAAATGAGTTTTAATCACAAAATAGATTATATTTGTTTTATTGGGAGTAGTTGGAAGAAATAAAACGGAATTATACAGTTTTTTTTAAAATTAAATTCAATTGATCTCGCACCATACCGCTTATGAGAAAATCAACTCCTTCTAACAATCCGATGGGTTTTTTTTATGGTTGGAAAGATATCACAATAATATTTAATCTCTTAATTGGTCAAAGCCAATCTTAACAGGTGTCTGGAAAGGGTCAATATTATGCTTATGAAAAAAGTCGTGATTTGTTTTTATTTTTATTATTGCTATATATCCTAAAACGTAGTATCTGCACATGAATATTTACATTATTTTTGGGCTTTACTGAATAAATTGAATATGTTTGGTTCATCCTCTGAATTGGTATTCCGTTTGGCTGTAATTTGTGTATCACTAGTAGGCATAAAACAATGATATTTTTGGGTACCAGGGACAGTTTTAACCTTATCAAACAATTCCACCAATTCCTCTGACATTTTAACATATTGTTCATTAGATATATAACAGAAATTTAATTTGGTGATACATGTATCAGTTTGTTTCACTGCCCAGTCGAATAGTTCTCGCGGAGTTGCGATTGTGTTTCCATAGTATTTTGCAAGACTTGCTTTTTTTGCCATTCGCTTGAGAGTGCCACCAATAGCGTCACAGGGGCCTTTGCCGTGGGATGTGGCAAAAAAGTGCCACTCTGCTACCAATCCATGTATTTTCTTGAAATTACATAAGCTTGCAATTTTTTTTCTATTTTTATAATGAGCTGCAGCTCCATCTGACTTGAAAATAACTTTTGATTTGTTTAACAAAATTTATCAATTTTGAAATAAATAGCTGAACTGCTACTGTGTCATGGGTCTGATATTATAATAAAACTAACATTTTCCAACTTATTATCTTTTTTATGATAAATTTAGAATTGGGAATTATTCCAGTGATATCCTTGAGCAGCGTTATAATTTTCAGAAAAGTCGCTAATTACCAGTATTTAACCTTGTTTTAAGGAGTCTTTTTTGTTTCGTGAAAAAGAAGACTGTTATTTGCAAATAAAATCATGAGTTATGAGCTTATCAACTTTTTTTAGGTAGATAACAATACAAACATATTCATTATTTCTTATTCATCTGGCGTTTAACGCAGGTACGTTTAGTAAGTTATTTTTCACAAAACTTTTTCTAGAAGAGAATTTAATGGGTTGTAACTTTTCAATGTTTGCAATACTGTTGTGATACCTTTAGAACCATAAAAATCCGTCGGATTGTTAGACGGAGTTGATTTCCTCATAGGCAGAGGCGAAGTCCATTGATTGCCTTCATTTAAAAAACATAATCACTGTATAATTCCGTTTTTTAACTATTCTCAATAAAAAATACAATCTATTTTCTGATTCAAACTCATTTATCACTTGAAAACACGATCATATTTGACGGTTTAAAACAAAATCTTTGAAAAAAAATTTCAGTTTTGGACTTAAAAAATTCGAAGTTAGAAAAACTTTTTTCCCTAAAATTTGCCTAATTTGCAATGTATGGACGACTTTTAGTAAATTTATTTACGAAACTTTTTGCTTAAGGATAATCAAAATCTGAAATGGCAGTTTTTTTTAAATCGACTTTAAAGTTTTGAATATTTTTTTTCAGTGTAGAAAATGTGTTTTTATTTTTTCAATATTTTTTTCTCAAACTTCAGGAAATTTCACGACAGTCCCCCATACAACACTTTTTTGTAGGTCTTGCCATTTTCGAGTTATACGAGTTTATAAAAAAAAAGTAAAAAAAAAACTTTGGGACTTGAAAAATTCGATGTTAGAAAAACTTTTTTCTCTAAAATATGCCCAATTTGCAATGTATGGGCGACTTTTAGTAAATTTAATTACGAAACTTTTTGCTTAAGGATGATTAAAATCTGAAGTGGTCGTTTTTTTAAATCGACTTTAAAGTTTTGAATAATTGTTTTTTCAGTGTAGAAAATGTGTTTTTATTTTTTTAATATTTTTCTCTAAAACGTCAGGAAATTTCACGACAGTCCCCCATACAACACTTTTTTGTAGGTCTTACCGTTTTTGAGTTATACGGGTTTATAAAAAAAGTAAAAAAAACTTTGACCCTTTCGAAATGTTAGTCTAGATCGATTTTGAAAAAACAAAGTATGCAAAGTATCTTAGTTTCACATACTTTTGACATCCAGAAAGTTTCATTGAATTCTGAAGGGGTGCTGCCAATCGCGTGTCGAGTTGGCGTGAAATCCGTCTTTTGCTTTTTTTTTCACGCACGCGATGACAGTTCCTTACGAGGTTTTCCGTTGGTGCGAGTGCGTTGTGGAATCTCTTTTTGCTTCGTAGTCGCGAATTCGACTGTGCTTTTCACAGAGTAGTGCTTCGTGAAGCCCAAGCAGGACAGTTCGGTTTTGCGTCGTCCGATACATTTTGCTCACGGTTTCGCGCGTGTTTTCATCGCCGGAGATTTTTTTTCCTGTTTCGGAGCGTCTTGCTGGGTAGTGCTTCGTGAAGCCAAAGTAGGACGGTTCGGTTTTGCGTCGTCAGATAGGTTTTGCTCACGGTTTCGCGCGAGGTTTCGTCACCGGAGAATTTTTTTTCTGTTTTGGAGCGTCTTGCTGGGTATATATTTGGGAAGGCACAAGCAAGACGGTTTGTTTTCGGGACGCCAGTGCTGTCAGTGTCAGTTTTGTGTTCAGTCGAGGATGGATTACCAACTGGTTAGTTCGTTTCATGCTATCACACCTTTTTTCTTGAAAGCGTAACTTTTAAGTAATATTAAAACAAACTTCGTATGGTTCGTCACCATAAGTGTCGGCATTATGCTTTTTTCTTATACAATTTCAATATACATATATTTTTTTCTTTTTGACATTATTAAAAATTATATTTTGAATTGTTCGACATTTGGGTTTATTCTACGACTGGCGTGAGGTGAGGTGACAATTCTCGACTCGAGTGAAGTGACTCGCCGTGCAAATCAAATGGAGAGTCACTTCACTCGAGTCGAGAATTGTCACCTCGCCGAACGACACCGACAATTGTCACCTCACGCCAGTCGTAGAATAAACCCAATTGTGAATGTTGACGTATTTTTTGAAACTTCTACCATATCGAAAATGCACAGTAATACTCATATGTAATTTTCAAACAAACTATGTATAGTTCGTCACTACAAGTGTCGGCATTATTCCTGTTTCATATAATTTAAAATATATACATGTAATTTTCAGTTTTCGTCATTAATAAAAACATCTTTTGAATTGTTCGACATTATGGATGTTGACGTATTTTTAAAGCTTCTACCAAAAACTTCTCGAGACAAAAATACAAAACTAGCTTTAAATATAAGTCGTATATTTCCCCCCTTGTCGATGAATCGCATCATCGACCAGAGATGACTCCCAGATCTTTTCCTCCCTCACTAATAAAAACCCTACCCGTGGTGATTGTGGAGATGCAGAGGTATTCTCGGTCTCTAGAAGCAACAATCATTACACCCTAACATTCCTTCCCCATCCCAACTGACTGTAAGGACTTGGCCGGCGCCGTTATTGATCAATAATATTAGATCTGCTAAAATTGCACTTCGAGAGTAAGCGGAAACTCCCATCCCTTATTCATTTGGATCGTAGTGCAATTCTTGCCAGTTCCGATCAATCACGGAGTAGCAACCATTGACATGTACAGTCAGTCTATGCTATGCTATGCTATGCATAGCATGCACTATGCGAATTCGACTGTGCTTTTCACACTATACAGGGTGTTTGGTTCCGGACTTTAAGAATTTTGAGGGCAGATAGATCTCCACGAGTTATGAAAAAGTGCCCAATGAACATAGGGTCGCAAGTCACTGCTAAGTGAGTTATTCACAATTGAAAGTTTTTCAATTGTCTCATCTTTGAAGCTCTATATCTAAATAACTATGAGTCGTACATTCAATCTCTGCGCATGAATCGAAAGGTTATGGACTCATCTTTCTGAGCTTATTTAACGTGAATTTTGTAGAAAATGGTCTACAGGCATACATGATGAAAAGTTTGCAAAAGTGACGAAAAAATCAGCATTTTTTCAGGTATTTTCATAAAATTTAATATGATAATGGAAGTTCATTTAAAAAAGTTCTTCTACAAAATATACATTATCTTGTTTGCTGTCAAAGTTTTTTTGAGTGCAACATTGTATGTTTTGTAGATTTGTCACAGTTGCCCTATTCGTTCGAATGAAGTGGACGGTGATTTCAGATATTGGTCGTGTTGAAGCGGAGGGAAAATGAATTCGCTTTGCAATGTGCGCCATTACAGTCGCGCAAACAGATTTAATGTGCGCGCCGCATAACCGCATGACTACCGTTTTGACTAGAAATCCGGACACCTAAGCACAATGGTGTATTGAAAATAATATTTTACTAACAAGTATACCGATTGGAATGAAATGATTTGAAGTGATTTAAAGATTCTCTATCCCCATTGATGATTTGTTACATGAAATAGTAATTTATGACATAAAAACCGATAAAATTAGCTAAATTTGACAATGTCTCTTGCTTCGAAATCCGGACACCGTTTTCAGTTTGCTTCAATATTGCTTCAATTTCCGGACACCTGGATTTTCATAAATTTAACATTATTTTGTATCAAATATGCGCAAAAGTTACAGAATTTGAGTATTATAATGTTCTATTAGGTAATATAACTCTTACCTAAAGGCTTAAACTCCCCAATGCTAAACAAACAAGCATGAACATTTTTACGCACCCATACTTATCAAGCACTTCGTAACACAAACCGGTTTCCGTTTCGTTGCAATAGACTATCAGACCCAACATACTTCAAACCCGTGATAATGTTTTTTTTTTTTTTTTGAGGGACCCAAATAGCCGTAGCGGTAAACGCGCAGCTATTCAGCAAGACCAAGCTGAGGGTCGTTGGTTCGAATCCCACCGGTCGAGGATCTTTTCGGGTTGGGAATTTTCTCGACTTCCCAGGGCATAGAGTATCTTCGTACCTGCCACACGATATACACATGCAAAAATGGTCATTGGCATAGTAAGCTCTCAGTTAATAACTGTGGAAGTGCTCATAAGAACACTAAGCTGAGAAGCAGGCTCTGTCACAGTTGGGGACGTAACGCCAGAAAAGAAGAGAATAGTGTTTATAAAAAATAATAGTCTGATTTAGTTGATAATCAAACAATTTGTTGATTTAGAAACCGCAAAGTATTGATTCTCTTTTTATTTTGCGGATGGTTTCTACAGGTTGGTGGTAGACGCACAGATTCGTCTTAAGGTGATTATAAAATGAAGCCAAACTTGAAATTTTCAAGTGGACAAGACTGGAGCATCTGACAACAGTTCACGTTAAAAACCAAGCGCATTACTTGCTTGCTGGTGGTGACCAATGGGATAGATTTTCAACGCTGAGTGCTGTTTGGTTCTCAAGTCTTGTGAATTCCGGCCATACCTACCATCTGAAGTTTCTCCAAAAGATATATTTGAAATACCTCCAAGAAATTTTCTTGGATATCTCCAAAAATATTGTTTTAAGGAGTGTATCGAAAAGTAGTCGCAAACATTCAAAACGGTATATCGCAGAGCATAGTTCATCTTTTTGAAAGCTTTTTTCACGCAAATCTTCATTATGTCATCAAATAAATATTGAAGCAGCTTGAAAAATATTGAATAATATGCAGTCTTAATATAAATACAACAAGGTTTATAAAGCATGAAAAAAAAAAAAATCTTGCACAAAATTACATTTTTTAAGTGTCTTCTGAAGATTCGATGATTTGTATTGAACAAAATGTATATCAAACAAAATAGGATGGAAAGCTTATTCTATCGGAAAATATGTTTACTTCATACAGCACGTAAAAAGAAATTCAAAAAAATAAATTATTGCTCTAAAAAAGCTCAATTATTGGAACAAGGTCGGGTTTAGAAAGTCACTTTTGTTTAATCAACTTTTGAAGCTCTGTCCTATACAGCGGCAATTATATAGAATAACATTTTTTGCTTACATTACTTCATAAATATGCAAAGAAACTTTTCCAACCAAAAAAAACAATTTTTTATTCATAACAATCGTTCGATATTACCATTAACGTGTAGAAAGAAAAAAATCAAAAAACGAGGTCCTTAAAAATCGACTTTTTTCGATTTTTGTATTTGCTCTCAAATGCTTGTTAATGAATTTTTCAAAATATTTTTTACACTATGTCATGAGAGTTGTGGCACAGAATATAATAGCATATACAAATATCATTTTTTCTAAAAATTTTACACATTGATTAACATATCAATTTTTTCACAGGTGTGCAAGATTTTCATCGACATCTGTTAGTAATTTGCCAAATTATCATGCAAAATGCCACTTTATTAAAACAATATCACCACATCATCATTTTTAAATACATTGTAAAGCATTTCTGATCAAAAAAATAATTGTAGGTTCAACCCATTATTTTATTTTTCATTATTAGATTGTTTTGAAAGTTTGCGACTACTTTTCGATACACTCCTTATTTCTCAAGAACACACTCTTGAATTTTTCCAAGGACTTGTTTAGGTATTTCCACATAAAGTGCTTCTGAAATTAATTCAAAAGTAGTTTTGTGAATTTTACAAGTTGTTCCTTTTGGAATTCTCAAAGGATTACAGTATTATTTTTATGAACTCTCCAATGCATAGCTGAGAAGAGTTGCCAGGCAGCTTTCAATGTATCGCATTAATTTTGGCTGAACAGAGAGACAAGTGAAGCAAACATTCGCCTTTCAAAAGATGTTTTAGCTTCATTTCCGATTTTAATCGCTTGAGATTTATAATTCTGATGAAATAAAATTTAAGGTGAATTGAGGTCGGCGTCCGGGATTTGAAGCTTCTGGGCGAACCAATTCGGTGGATGCATTTGGAACGACAAAAAAACTAAATGAAACGAAATATATTTTTTCCTTTTTTCGATAGTGTTTAAAAATAATTCTGGGGATGCCCTATTCTGGGAAATGAACTTCTGGGGAATGTGCCTTTCAGAGGAATGGAATTCTGGGGAATGTCGTTCTGGGGTTCGACTTTCTGGGAAATGTCCTACAACCATTGAAAGGAATAAAGCGAATGAACAACCTGAAAAAAAAAATGCAGAATCAAAACAAACCCTGAGGTGGAACCCTAAAAGGGAACCTTGGAGGGTGAGCAGGGATACTTCGAGGTATTACTATAGGAATGTTGGATGTATTCGACGGAGTCCATGGAGCTATTCTTGAATAAACGCGTCATCACGGGTGCTTCGGATCAATGGCAGGTAACGTGTTATCATTCAAACACTTCGTTGGCAAAAACTTCAAATGACCTAACATGACCATGATTGTACTTTATTTTGGAATTAATCGTTTTGTGCCTGTTGCTGCAACTGGGAGCTTAGCAGAAAATGTTATGGAAAATATGAAATCTATGTGTTATTTCGCAAAACAATCTCAACTGACCCAGTCTCTAACCATGGGTAGTAAAAAAACAATTGATCATTAAAATAACCAAAACGGCCGCTATAGAAAGCATAGATAGCGCCACCGTAGCCTTGTGTGCTTGACAGAACAGCAATGCTGTCACAATGTTAAATCCAGAGGACTGACAAGGCTGTTATTCTGCATACATTTCGTCTCTTCCTCACATCGTTTTTGGTACTTCGCGTTTTGGTACCCACTTTCTGGTCGGTTTGCCCTAACTTGCTTCTGATTTTCGAGTATACGGCTCATGTGCTGCTAGTGCTAGTTTTTGGCAATTAAATGTATTGCGTTGATTCGTCGTATTTGATGACGCTTTTCATCTTTTCGACATTTTGTTGAATGTTTTACGCATCAGCGAGGTATCATTGATGTATCCAATCCAAACAATCATATGTTTTGTCAGTCTCAAAAAATCAAAACAAAGACACTGGACGCCATGTTGAATCAATGTTGGGTAGCTAATTATTGGCTCATTTCACCCCCCTGGTCAAATCCCATATACAGTGGCGCCTTTGTTTTGATGCGGTGAGCACTGACAAAAACTACCTTCAATGATCCATTCATTACTTTCAAAATAACAAGTGAAATCCTCGGGAGAGTTACACCAAAACCGTACTTTTCGAATTTATTATTCTATCTCCCTGCTTAGTTTTTCAAAAGGTATTAAATTCTCAAGGTGTCGACAATTTGCAACGTTTCATCAATCTGCGTAGTGTCACTCAAAACTTGTTCATTTAAATTGATAGTGTGCGTTTTGTCCCGACAGTGCATTTTACCCCAGCCCTACCATGCTGAGAGTCGTGGTTTCGAATCCTACCTGTGGAGGATCCTTTCGGGTTTGATTTTTTTCGATTTCTCAGAACATAATTTTCCGTGTTGAGGACTGGTGAGTCAATAAAAACAATTCTCGTCTATAGATTTTCACCATACATTCTATCGTGAGTTCAATGCTATCATTCTTGAGGCATGTAATATATGTAGCTCTTACGATGACGCACTTTATTCTTGTATCTAATATGTTTGTCACAGTGTGTAATCATTTTTTTTTCATCTGGAGGTTTCTCAATAAATGAATGATCAAACGAGTGGTATTTTTTTTAATTTTTATATTTGAATGCAACTGCATTTGACATTGATAGATTTTACTTTAAAAGAATTTTTAGATACTTTGCTCTCTATATTTGTTTCACTAGCTTGGCTTCCTTATTCCTATATCAGTGTTGAACATTCATTCAAACCATACTCACCTTGCCTCAGGATTATGCGTAATGCAATTTTCTATTAAAAAAGGGTAAATACAATGCACACTAGTTATATTTCCTATCGTTTTTTTATTCCTTTTTTCTATATTAATTTGACTGCTTGCAGATTTCACGACACCTAAATTTGTTTATAATCATCTCGACAACTGAGCTTCCGAAAAAAGTTCGTTCCATCCTTCTAATATACGGTCATTAATGTTTTTGATTGGCATTTTCCGATGTTTCACTGGTGTGTTTGTTTGAATTTTTGGTCGTTCCGAATTTAAACTATAGGTAAATTTGCTTGCTACTGCTATCTAACGCCGAGAATTGCCTAAATGCGAATGTGTTGTATGTAAGCTTATATAATTGCACATCTAAATTTCACTCATTCCATATATCCTGAATAATTCGAAGACATCTAAATGCTTTTGGGGGGATGGATCGATATACTTACAACTAACATGCGGTGCTTCGTGTTGTAGGAGGGGACGATTTTAGCTTTGATCTAACGACTAACCTGGGATGACGAACTGGTTGGTGCTGGACTTTTTGGGATCTATTATTACGACTATGTAGGTGTGTGTTTGCGTTACTTTCACTACACTTAACAATTAAGTAAATATCTCTTCGCTAAAGAATTGGTTTACCTCGTGGATTATAGTTTTGTTCTCATCTTTGAATAAGGTTTTAACACCTGATTTGTTGTATAAGTTTTGCACATCCGATGAAGACTGCCAACTTCCAATTCAGATTTCTTAGTAATTCCTTTAGAAACTCCTCCACAGGTTCTTAATGAGATTCCTGGAGAAAGACCTTCAACAATTCCTCCAGTGGAAATCTTTGAGATTCCGTCAGCGATTTTTTAAAGGAATTAATTAATTAATTATAATTTTGTAACGTCTAAAAATACCACTAGGAGTTCGTTGAATCCTCCAGTATTTTACAAAGATTTTTTAGAAGCATCGCTCGCGGTGAACTTCCAAAGAGGTTTCTACAGGCATCGCTCTAAGAATTCAAACCAGAGGTAACTTCCGCAGCTCATTACAGAGATTTTTGAAATAATTGTTTCAATAATTTCTCTAGTGATACCTCCAGAAATTCCTTTGGATCTTCCTGCAGGTTTTTTAAGGGATTATTTTAGTAATTCTTCAGAGATCCCTTCCGTAATTGTACAGTAATTTTTAAGGGATAACACCAAAACTTGTAGAAAGAATCCTTAAAGTTACTCAAATATACTTGCAGTAATTCTCTGGAACATTTCTGTAAAGTTCTCTTCGGTATCCCTACATTTTTTCTGCGAGAACTATGTCAGGGTTTCAACCAGTAATTCGTCTGAATCCCTAACGATATTTCTGTAGTTAATCGACTAGCGTTTTTTACCAGGATCTACAAACGTTATCTCAGAAATTCCAACAATCTTGAGATTCAGGTTCACTTCCAAGAATTCTTTCAAAGATTCAGTAATTACTCCTGGAATTTCTCCACGAATTACTACAAGAACTACTGCCGAAAATTATGTTGATAGTATCAGATTTGCAGAAAAAATACTACAAATACTATCACGGATCATTATGAAGCCGGGATTCTTTCTAGGAATAGTTTGCTGAAATTTTTTGTCCAATCATTCTTTTAGTAATTCTTCCAAGGAAGCCCTTAAGTTTTCTTCTAAGATGTATTAGTTCCCTTCAAAGTTTTCTGAAGTAATCATTCCACTAAGATCTTAAGTGATTCCTACAGGAGTTCTTTGAGAACTTCCTGCGAAACATTTGGTATGCATTCCTTCATTAGTTGCTCTGATGGCTCTTTTAGGGATCTTTCCCCCTCCCTTATAGCAATTTCTCGAGGACATCTTCCAAAATAGGTTCCCAAACCAAAGTTTCGTACAAGACATCTTCTTGGTTCATTAGTTTTTTTCATTTTTTTCCCTTTGAGAGATTTTTGAGAGATTTATTCAGGAATTTCACCAAGGATTCATTATATATTCTTCCGTTAAATCCTCCAGAGGTTATTCAAGAAATTCTTTCAACGAATCGATCAGTAACTATTTCTCCACGCATTTCTACAGAACCTTCTTGAGTAATTCTTGCAGGAATTGTACCACCGGTTCATGATGAAAAATGTTCAAGGATTCTTCTGAGAATACGTTCAATAAATTATCAGAATATTATCCACACTTTTTTTTTTCAGTACTTTTCGTCTGTATTCCTACGATTTCTCCAAGATTTCCTCAAGGGTCTTCTCAGGTTTTTTTAGGTAATTGTTAAAGCGGCTCCAAACGAGATCGGGTGAAGAATCGGTAGTATTAATATTCACAAAAATGAAGAATTAAAAAAAATACTCAAGTAATTCCACCAGCGGTATGTGGCATGTGGTCGTGTGGCATTAACTTGTTTGGCATAATAGTCTTTCGCATAACGGTCGTTTTAGCATAATGATCGTACGTTTGGTATAATAGTCGTTTGGCATAATGAGACAGATACCAAGGATTTCTTCAGCCATTCCATGAAAAAACGATCTATTGGGTCACAAAATACCGTGAAAATTTACTATTTTGTTCCTTATCCGAAATAGGGATACAAGTGTTTTTGGATTTTTTTTATTAGGGTGACCATTTCCAAAATAGGGTGACCAAAAAAAAAAATGCGACCTTGCAACATTTTTATTAATTTTTTAAATCATAACTTTTGAAGCGCTTTACCGATTTTAAATTTTCTTGGATGAAATAAAAGCTAAAGATTTTGACTTTTCAAGAAAAATATAAAATTTCACAAACATTGTTTTTTTACATGAAAAAAATCAATTCCGTTTTTTCGTGTTTTGAAGGCCTCGGGACAAAAGGGGCTATTGCTGTCTTCATTTTTCCTTGAAGTATCAGAAAATTTTACGTTTACTGTCAAATTTTCAGCGATGTAAGTTTTTTAGTTTTTTTTTTTTGAAGATACTGTAGGTCTCAGCGCATTAGATTTTTTATATAAAACAATCATAACTTTTGAACCGCTCAACCTATGTCCAATATTTTTCTTATAAAATGAAAGCTTAAGATTTCAACTTTTCAGATAAAATATAAAACTTTTTATTACATAAAAAATATATAATTTTTTAGTTTTTAGGAAATTTTTATATATTTTCATGTAAAACATTTTATTTAGAGTTTTATATTTTTTTTTCTGAAAAGTTGAAATCTTAAGGTTTCATTCCATAAAAAAAGATTGGAAATCGGTTGAGCTGTTCAAAAGTAATGATTTTTTTTAATAAAAAGTGTGTGCCGATAAAAATGACTGATTTTTTAAAAACATATCTCAAAAACTTAAAAGCATACATCGCTGAAAATTTGACAGTAAACGTAAAATTTTCTGAACTTTCAATAAAAAATGAGAACAGCAATAGCCCCTCTTGTCCCAAGGCTTTCAAAACACAAAAAAACGTATTTTTTTTTCCATGTAAAAAACAATTTTTGCTAAATTTTATTTTTCTTGAAAAAATCTTTAGCTTTCATTTCGTCCAAGAAAATTGAAAATCGGTCAAGCGATTCAAAAGTTATGATTTCAAAAATAAATAAAAATTTTGCAAAGTCGCGATTTTTCAGGTCACCCTACTCAAAAAATCCAAAAACACGTGTATCCTTATTTCGGATAAGGAACAAAATAGCAAATTTTCACGGAATTCGGTGACCCACTTACCACTAGATCGGTTTTTCATGGAATAGCTGTCTTAAGGTGACATTCGTTTTTACGTTTCTTTTGAATCTCACTGACAACATCAGACTTATTTTGGAATTAATTGGTACAAAACAAAAGTACGCTTTATTCAACAATCCTATGCTCTTGAATAAACTCATCGGCTACCGACAGTGGAGAAATTTTGGAAATAGTATATTATTATTTACCTAATTTTTTTGAAGTAGCGCTATCGGAATAAATTTTGGCATACTGTCTCGAATTTACCCTTCTTTTATTTATTTTATTTTGAATTTTATATATTTATTTTAAATTTGCTTAAATTACTATTTTTTTAAATATTGATTGTTCTTTTGAAGTTATAGTTAACAATTATAGTTATTACAAGAAGTAATTTCAAGGTTAAATGAATTTTGCCCTATTTTAAACATAGGGTGTTCTGTGGAGCCACATTGTTCCGATAATTATTGATTTTGAAGCTAATATTGAACTTCCTACTGAAATAAGGGTGACAAACGAATACATTAATTTGCCCAAGTTCTCAGCAATAAGTAAAATCAATGTAGATAAACCGATTGCTGTCGTTACTCCGATGATACTAAACGCAAGTTTTACTATTCTTCCATTTTCTTTAGTTGTAATTGTTTTTGGTGTCCAATCTCTTATTAGTCTATAAATTATTTTTGCCTTCTCTTAAAAATAGGTTGTTCTTTAGAGTTATATTGTTATAAGACAACATTTTGTAAAGCTTTATTTGTTATGTTTTGCTTTTTCTTTTTAAATGGCTGTTTGATTCATTCCTTCAAGCTTTTAAAATAATCATTGCATTGAATCCGGCTAATATTTACATAAATTTCATTTTAACAAACACTAAATCTTATTTCGAGATATGCTCGAAAAATGCTTATTTCAATTACCGTAGAACTTATTTTAGGAACCCAGGACTCGGTAGCTTAGCTGGTGAAGCGCTCGTCTACCTTATAAGAGTCCTGGGTTCGAATCCCAGCCTTGAACGTAGCCTTTTTCATAATTTTACACATAATTATAATTTAACCCATAATTATAATTTTACCCATAATTATAATTTTACCCATAATTATAATTTTACCCATAATTATAATTTTACCCATGATTATAATTTTACCCATAATTATAATTTTACCCATAATAGCCATCTTTACCACGCGTAATGAGTTAATTATTTTTATATTTGATATGTTGTGTTAGAATCAGCTTCTTTTAAATCACTCATTATGGCAAACGGCCATTCGATCGAAAACGTTCTATCACCTCCTCAAGAGAATCCTCAAGAAGTTCCCCCAGTGACGCTTTTAGTAGTTTTCTCACACAGCAAAAAAAAAGTGATAATGTGTCGTTTTTTTGAGGGAATTCCTTGACGAAATTCCGGGAGAAATTCTTGCTGCAAATCCCCAGACAAAAATTTAGGAGGAAATCCCCGGATGAATTCTCTTAAAAAACTCCCTAAGGAATTTCGGGAGAAAATGCTTGACATCGCCGGAGAAATTCCTGGAGCAAATCCCCGGAGGGAATCCTTGGAGGTATCCTTTCTGGAGAAAATCATAAGAGGATTTCGTGGATGAAATCTTCGGAGGAATTTCTGGACGAAATCCACGAAGAAATTTATCCAGAAAATATAAACCCGAAGGGATTCTTGAGGCAAATCCACGGACGAATGTCTGAAAAAAATCCACAGAGGAATTCTTGGAGGAAATCGAAGGAGGAATTTCTGGTGAAAATCCTGTTGGGCACATCGAAGGAACTTCGGTAGAATTCCTGTAAGAGCTCCCATCTAAACATGCTCGAAAACCTGCGGGACAGTATTGCTATTAGATGTTCGGGGATTGTTTATCATGCCAGTAGAGTAAAACACCTACTCTCAATGGTAAATAAGGGTTTTATCATCGTCCTCTCTTTGGGCTCTCCTTCGCTGTTTTTGTGTATCAAGCTTGTTACAACTTGGGAAACATTTCCGATCATAGATCGATAAATTCTTGGTGTTTCTTAACCCCTCAATCCATTCCTGATTGATCATTCTAAGAATTGAAATTACCAAGGTTTTCTTAGAGACACTTTTTCAATAATTACCAAAGTCATTTCTCACGAACCCCTGAATTGACTTATGCAGGAATCGTATCCCATGAATTCAGAAAGTTGAATGATGTTTGACCCTTTCTTTCCCACAGCTTTGTTCGACAATTTAACTATCAAAATGGCGTTTCTAAAAAAAGTGCTTGAACAAAAGTTGTTCCAAATAAGCTATATTATTCAAAACCACAATCAAATTTTTTGATTGTTTTTCAATAGTTAGTTGTTTTTCAATAGTTTGACCCTTAGGTCACTTATTTCGATGTTTGATAAGACAAATGAGCGTATAATTTTTTTCCAATTATTATTGAGCTACTCGTACCAATTCGGTTTAGCTCGCGTTCGTTGAAAATCGGTGGATCACCTGTGCTACCATGGGAAAGAGAGAGAGTTAATGAGTTCTTTGGCACAAGTCTGAATCTCATACAAAACTTGTCCAAAGTGTTTTAGAGATTTGGACAAAAAATCATGTTCATTTATCCTTACTTCCTTAGAATATACTTCGAAGAAGTAGTCAATTCGGTTGAAGAACTACGAATCGAAAGGTTTTTCATGTACCTTTATGTTTTGTAGCCTCTGTTTTTATTGAGAAAATCAGTCTTGAACTCAAGCTTAGTCGTTTTCTCTTGTAGTTGTTACCCCAAGTAACACAACATGTCTCATATAAATCACAATGACTTCAATATGACTAATGAGAATGTTCTGTTTCATAGCGAAAAAACTGGAATTCATACTTATATATGACTGGAAAAGCGCAGAAGGTGGAGCTTGTGCAACATATTTTTGTTGTCAAAACTATGTATCATATGGGTTTAGGTATACATAATTATGTATTATACTTTGTCCAACAAACCATTAACGCAACAAAATACTGAGAGCATTTGGTAGTGGAAATGCATTGGATGGTCGACAATGAAAAATGGAAAAGTGCAAACATTGACAAGCGTTCATTTTTGATTGCATAACTGTTATTGATTGATAACTGTTATTTAACACTAAATTAATATGCGAATCAAAAATTATGGTGAAATATGCACTTTTGCTTCGAAAAAATCAATTCGCCCTTATAAATCGTTCAATATACATTATTCGACATCAAGCCAAGTAAATATTCCCAAAAAGGAATCATCACATTTTGCAAATTAGTTCATTATTTTGTTTTCTACTAATACACTGAACTTTTATTGAACTATTATTACTTTTTTAAAAGCTTCAGAACAAAAATCCCATTGTTATGGTAAATATTCAAAATTCAATTCAAAAATTAAAGATGGTCCCCTTAGACACACTGCATGACGAGTGTTTTGGGAAAAGACAAAAATTTCATTGCCAATCATTTGCAATTGTTTCATTCAAGGCAGAGAAAAGTTTTCAGGGACAACTAGTGTGATCATAAATTTACAGTGTGATATAAGTTTGATAAATCACTTGACTATGACAGCATAAATGGAAGCTGTAGCATGGAAGTTGCTTCTCAAATCTCACGAACCGTTGATGATTTGTACCCAAAATAAAATAGTCTAATCAGGTTATTACCAAAAACTATTCCGGCAAACTTTATGTTACAATTTTGTTGACGGAAAACTCCTATACCAAATGACTATGAATTGTTTTCTAAGTATTTATATGTTTTCCCACATTTTTTCACAAAACACGTGAGCCCTGCATGAGCACAACTGTAAGCGAGTTAGGTAATTCCATTGAACCTTTTTCGTACTAAACAGTGGCAAACAACCACCACACTCTACTCATTCATATAAATTGATAAATCGGCATTTAGAGCATACTTTAAAAATAATAATTTACTCAAAACATTTGCTTAGAGGTATTCAGTGAACACCATATGGCAAATTTCTTAGCCGGCAGTGTATCATCCATGCCATCAAAAGTATTAAATGCCACTTTTGTTGCATTTGTTTTATAGACAACTAGAAAAACTTATATTTGACTGAAAATAAACATTATTTGTTTATTCAGAACATGTTTGAAAAGAGTATATATTATGACATACATGTAACATGAATATAACATATTGAGACTGTTTATTTGTTGTACATGTCTAAAACAACCGAAATAAGACCAAACACATGTTTTAATAAACATAAGAAGACAAATATAAAACATAATATGGTTGAAACATAGTAAACATAATTAGAACATTCTCAGCAAAATGGTAGATTTGTATTGGAAAACAAATTATATGCCTTAGTAGGACATCTCCATTCAAGTTCAATATTGAAAGGTTTAACAAAACAAAATAGCGACATACGTGAGACATGACATGTTTCAAAAACTTTCTAGCAACCATTGTAGGACAAACTGTGTATTTTTAAATTTGGATTTATGTTTTCGGTGTTACTTGGGACCTTTTCGAAACTGAATTCATCTCATTATTAAGCATTTCTTAGTTATTGTAAACTAAAATTCTATCCGCTTCTTCGATATTTGTCAAAGTTGGTTACTTAGCTACATTTCAACGAAGTTACCAGTCTCTTTCGAATGTACTTTTTTCTGCAACATCACTTCTCATCAATTTCGGATGTAGAACAGATATCTGTCCCTCGATATACACACAACAAATTTTATACCGCGCCACGGAAAACAAGCAACACTGGTTATTCGGCCCCATCCGGCAGGCTTGCCAATTCATAATTTTCTAAAGAGGAAATCAAAGTAAAAGCATAAATAATCAAAACCAAAAACAGTACAGATAATAATTGTATTTATTGCAACTATTAGTTGGACAAATCACAGATGTTGGGTTAATCTAATGTTTCAAAAACATGCGAAATCATACACAACTAATACGAATCAGTAATGTTTCTCAGACGATGTTGGGGAAAAATGAATGTAACAGGTCCCTATTTGAAATCTATTTAACGAAAAATGAATAAAAAAAATCAATCGATCGAGAGAGTGAAGGCGCTGCTTCAGTCGCGTCCATGCATCAACAATAACTACACACGCTTGCACAAAGTTTTCAGCGAAAAAAAACCGCTCTATTTGGTCTTCTTACTGGGACCGGTGGCCGCCTTGAGCTGTTTCAACTCCTTGGTCCAGATCAGATTGTTGAAAAACTCCCCGAAGAGATACAGCCCGACCGAGAAGCCCAAGCTGACGACGAAGAACACGATACGCTGCGGCAGGTTCAGAACGTCCAGCACCGGATAGACCCAGATTCCGCCGTAGTGGCGGATGATGTGCAGCCACGTCAGGTAGCACGCCATGAAGATGCTCAGTCCGGCCAGGCCGGCCTTGCGCGATGGATACTTCCGGAAGCTGGTGCAGATCTCCAGGATCATGAAGATCACGATGTTGGTGTGCATCACATGGTTCAGCCAACTGTAGACAAGAATAGACGAATTCTGATTAGGATCCTGCTCAAAACTAAAAAAAGTTACTAAACTTACCCCGGGAACACGGCATCTAGTGCTTTGGGGAAGACCAGTTCACGGTCGATGGCCATCAGCGTCCAGAAGGTGACTCCCACGTTGAGGGCTACCGGGAAGGCAAACGCGGCCAGCATGTAGTCTTTGAGCTTTCGGATGAGGGGGGTCTTGCGTGGGGCCACTTCATTGGTACCGACGAAATCGTTGATCAGGCAAACGGTGAAGTAGATGGCTTGGAGGATCTGAAATCAAGGAATGAAAGGTTTTCGATTGATTTTTGTTTGCTGGACCTACAGTGACCCCACGCAGTTGAATCACCCACAATTTATGAATCAGCTGATTTCGAAAGACAAAATTATTATCAAACTTGTCACAAAACATCACAGAACTTTTTTTTACACATAGTTTCTTATCAGTAAAAATAATTCTGTGATGTTTTGTGACAAGTTTGATAATAATTTTGTCTCTTGAAGTCAGCTGATTCATAAATTGTGGGTGATTCAACTGCGTGGGGTGACTGTACTTCAAACACTGTTCTCGTTAATAAATCTTCGAGCTGTTTAGTAAAATACCTATAAGTAGATGAAAAACCCGAATTTAGTACTATACCATTTAATTCCACTAGAGTTTGTATCCTTTGACAGATACACGTATTTCGACCTCAACAGTAAGGCCTTGTCGTGTAGTCGAGTCTAGTACACGACACTAAAGACGGCCTTACAGTTGAGGTCGAAATACGCGTATCTGTCAAAAGGTACAAACTCTAATGGAATTAAATGGTATAGTACTAAATTAGGTTTTTTCATCTACTTACTGTTTTCGTTACCAAAATCTTTATTTTCTTTGTAACACAGCGGATTTTTTTTTGCCTCAAGCACCACAATACCGCTATTTATTTATTCATTATTAATTTTTTACTGCTAAATCCATTGCCGTTTTCAGAAGTATTATGACACGTCTAAGTTTTGAGATGTTGGCTGTTGAAAATAAATTATTTAATTATTTCAGACAACTGACATGCAAGTTTATTAGCTTGTGTGGCGTAATTTACTACAGAAGTCAAACTTTATTTGTTTAGGAATACTTATTAACAAAGTTCATAATTCTTTCGATGCTCAAACGTTATTTTATAATGTTTTAGAAAAGTTATGTTTTTTGTCATATAGAAGAAATGATGAAAATGATGATGAATGACTGAACTGCCGTGAATCGTAAAAACTGACATCTGTAAAAAGTAGGCATTGAGAAAATGGGCTGTGAAGTTTCCAAACTCGCTTTCCTTCCACACGAATATTTAAAAAATTGCAGAGGATTGGAACATGTTCCAATCCTAAGGCTGTGAACCGTTTCACCAGTTTGTTTAACTATTAGTTAAAATTTGACATTTCGATAGTTATTTTCCCCTCAAATGGTTAAATTGACGTCACGGTCGACCAATTTGAGCTTTGACAGTCGAGTAGTTATTTAAGAACACAGTTGACAGATGGTTAGTTATTCTCAAAATCACGGGAGCAGAAAATAACTTTCGAACTGTCAAGTTTAACCATGCTCCAGAGCAGGGTTATTTCTAACCGGAGGGGAAATAACTATCGAGCTGTAAAATTTTAACTAAAAGTTAAACGAACTGGTGAAACGGTTCACAGCCTAATAAAACTTTCACAATTTGCATTTCACTACTATATCTTTCCGAAAAGAAATGATCAAAACACGGTTCATTTTTGTGTTACACTGTGCGGAAAACTGTAGTGGGACTGATATGCGGTTATTTTTCATTATAGAACAATTTGACTTGCTATTTTTTGCTAATTTTTCCGAACAAATCTTGTTATCTCATTAGGGCAACTAAAAGAGCATTGGAAGATATGTTGAAAACTGAACTCAACTCAATTTTGACGAAAATGCAGATGGGACTGACTTACGATTCACCAGTGAAAGCATAATGAAAACATTGTTTTAAGGCTCAAGAATCCGTCATTCAATCATCAGAAATCTTCGAAAACTACCGGTTTTTTCGTTCAAATCCTCATGAAAATATATTATTTAAATTTAGATAGCAAGTTTAATGTAATGATAGATTTTCATGAATAGTGCTTCAATTGTGCGCGAAAAAATTGGTTTTGAAAATTTGAAAGATGATGATGGTTATTTTCCTCTTAATAAAAATGTAATCACGCCTTTTAAACCAAACTATATCCTATATAGTTTGTAGATAGATTATATAGGTATATATAGCTTACTCAGTAGCGCAACCAGGATTTGGCTGTAGGGGGGGTTTTGTGAACATGAAGATAATATGTTTTTGGGAAAATGAAACGAGTGTAAAAAAATTCGAAGAGAAAAATTGCAAAATAATGCTAGATTAACATTAAACAAAAAACTTAACACTATTTGCAAAATTAGGCTATTCTCTTGTACCTCGAACATACATTTTTAAATAGAGTTACAACGCTACTCAAAGGGAATCTGTTTTATCTAGTAAAAGTTTTCCGAAATACGTTTGTTAGTTACGGAAAAACCTTCTGGTTCCAAAGAACATTTCGTTCTTTACAAACATTATCTTAGATTCTACTTTTTAAATAGGGATGACAAAACTGGATTAAAATATTCTTATATCATTCAGATCTTCATTTTTCGTAGCTTGTTCGGAAGTTTTTCCAGGCTACATTTGGAGGCACGCACATACATTGCATTTGAAAATCACCCTTCGTCTGTTCTGTTCCTTACATACGTTTTCAAGTTTTTCAACGAACAGAATGATCTTTCAGCGCAAGTCGCAGTAAAAGCATTGCGACAATCATTAGCAGTTTGCCGAAGGTAAAATAGCATTCCAGATATTGAAGCATTTCCAGATTGTAGACGAATTTTTTTGGTTTTTAGCAACGGAACCATGAAGAGGAAAATAACCATCATCGTTTTACAAATATTCAAAACCAGTTTTTTTGCTCAAAATTTATGCGATGCTCGAGAAAATCTATCATTGCATTACACTGGATTGCAATGATAGATTTTCATGAAGATTTCTTTAAATTTAAACGAAAAAACAGCTTTTTCGTTTTTGATGATTGCTGATGATTGAATGATGGATTCTTGAGCCTTAATCTTCCCTAGGATTTTTATTTGTAATCATTAAAAACTAATGAATAGCTTATCCGGAAATTCACGTGCTCTTTGGAAGTCATAAAATTCGGCTAAATGCTGAGCCAACTGTTTTTTTTTCAAGATCGAATTTTGATGAAAAATGCATATTTTAAATCGGTTTCGATATGTTTGTTTGACAAACTTCACTTTAAAAACCTGTAGCTTATTTATCAGAAAAAGCGAGAAAATTTAGTCCTCCTCGAAGGTCTTCAAATAAGAAAGCCACAACTTAGAACAATATAATTGTTAACACAACTTACTGCTCCAGTTTTGTGGATTTTAGTATTAAATTTCATTAAACCCCCCCTTGGTTGCGCCACTGAGCTTACTCAATAATCGCATTGCTCGTTGAACAAGTGTATTCTAAATTCTATCGCTGATAAATATAGCAATTTGCACATGCAGTGTTGCGAAAGTTCTCTCAGGGATTCTCCGAAAATTTACCCAAGAGATTCTACTTATAATTCTTCTATCGATTTCTTCATTTGACACCTGTATTTTAGAACTCCAACCAATTTTGAAGAAGTTTAAAGAGTTACTGAGAATTCTTTCAGAAATTCTACGCAGTAACTCTTCCTACTTTTTTCCACGGGGTTTTCTTCCAAAATTACCCCAAATTTTTACAGGAATCGCTCCAGACATCACCCCAGGACTTTTTAGCTAATTTATTTAGTAGATATTCCAATAGATATTCCTCAAGGATTCTCAATAAATTCGTTCCGTATCTCTTAATGAAATTCCTCCAGTAATTTCTTACAGAGGTTTATCTTCATTTCAACCAATACTACAGCAGCAGACTCCTTCAAACATTTCGAGACCGGATTCTTTTAAAAGTTCTTCCAAGGTTTCCTCCAGTAATATCTCCAATTAAACCTAAAAATGACTTTTCAGAACAGTTCGAGAGATTCTGTTTCAGGGCTTTCTCCATAATATTATCCCAGGTTCGTTTGTTTATTTTTTCCAATAATTACCTATGCCAGAAATTTATCAAAAGAATCCTCCAAGACTTTCTCAACGGTTTATAAGTTTCTCAACAGATCCTTGCCAGAATTCATCAGGTGGAGTTACTTGTTGTTCGAAAGCTTTGTTTTCTTCGTCATGCACAGTTCGAACGAAACGTGTATATTTCTGAGACATTTAATGCACATAATTGGAGCGTGGAATATCATGGACGTTTACATGATATGTCATGTAATCTTCAATTATATCTCATAGAATCCAGCAGGGTCCTGTGTGATTACATGACATATAAAACATGTTAACATTATTTCAGACTTAAATTTACATGACGTCATGTTTACAGCGCATAAATGAAGTTTACATTACGTATAATCTTCATTATTTTTAGCTGTGTGAGTGCACACTTAAACGGTTTCGCCGAGAACCCAACAGCTGATATCTTTGATGATTCTCGGTAAAACTTTTACCGAAATCTCGGTAAACGTTTACCGAATCTCGGTAACGTTCGCCGGGATTTCGGCAAAAAATTCGGATTGCCGAAATCTCGTTAAAATAAGTACCGAGATTCGGCGTTGAAAATTACCGAATTCTCAGCTGTTGGGTTTTCGGCGAAAAATTTAACTGAGTTCGGTGAAATAAATTAAGTGTGTGGATTTCCAAAAAAGCCAATTGGGCACAAATTTGCATCAAAATTATGAATAATTTCCGACAAAAATCTTAGAAGTGTTATTATAGCCAAATCTGCCCGAATTTTCTTAGGCATCTTTATAAAACCTTATAAAATTACGCTTAAAGTATTCCCTGTTTTGACTCGTTTTCTTATTTGAGTGATCTTTTCACTTCTGCATGGGTCTTTTTTTTATCTCAAAAGTTGTAGGTAGTAAGGCACCGTTTTGTTTTTTTTTAAATAGTTCTATTTTTTCCATAAATTTTAGATAAACAGAACTTTTTGCATCAAAAGATGCGCTTCAATATACCAAGAAACTTCTACGAAGAAAAAATAAAATAGTGTGCAGACCCGATATTCCTTTAGAAATTTATCCAAGGATTCTCCTTCAATCCAGTAATAATTTATTTACGAAATTATGTTAGCTCATAACTGCAGCAGAAATTACTACAACCATTTTGTAGCTAGTTTTATTGAAATATCTCACAAAACTTCTGTTAAAATTCCATACAAAATATGCAGGTCTTTTTCGAGAGTAGTCAAGTATTTCACTAATAATTTTCTGAATTTCTGAGACTTTTCTTTTAAAATTCTGGTAGACTTGTCTCGAATAATTCAGGATAACGCTCAAAAAGCTATTGATAATCAGTTGGTGTAGCAGTTCGCGTCTACCAACAGTTATGACTTGGATTTATATTCATTGATTTCTCGCTTAACTCATGATTTCTCCCTAAAAGTCTTTGGTTCCCAAGTGGGTAGCTTGATTTTACTGTGCAAACGAATGGATTTACACGTGATTTAAAAAAGCCAACATGAAGCAAAGATGCTCCTCTATATCTCTTTCGGGACAGACCATATTTGAAGGATTATTTCAAAATTCACCTTATAAACATATCATCGGGAACTGAACCCACACTTCTTTGGTCAATGTAGCTAGTTGCTTTGCAACAATATACTCACGGTAATGAAGTCCAGATTATAGTTTTTAGTGTATCAACTTATGTAAGTCTCAAAATTCAAGACTTGGACAGTATTTTTTCAGTTAAAAGAAAGAAACAATATTTTTTGTATATGAGTGGCTAATCTAGATTCCAGAACTTCGTACATTGCTTAATAGTTTAGTAAAGTATTTCATAGTACTGAAAAAGGTTAAAGTTTCCCTGATTAAAACGCATTTCGTACATCAACATCATAAACAATATGTTGGCGAGTAATATCATGGGCTGGATACATCAATAATATGCCATTTAAAAGACTCTGCAGTTCAGAAGCAAACAGTAAGGTTTTCAGCTCTAGTTGTACAACTTCATAGATATTACAACAGATATTGAACCAGCATGCATTGTAGAACACCAAAATAGATTATCTCGTCAACATGGTATTGACAGATTATCAAATCAAGTAGAGATTAAAAAATAATGTCCATTGTTTTTAAGTCTATCTAAGCTTAAAAAAGCTTAAAATAAGAAGATCAGGAAAGTTTGCCTATTATTTCTCCAGTTTTGTGCCTTTGAAAACGCGAGTAGGGTCACAAGTCGGCCATTGTGACGGCCATCTTTGGATTTCGAGATGTTTCACCTTAAATGATTGACGTAATTTTTGAACGTTCCCCAAAAATTTTACTTAATCTTTGCTATAGGATGTTTAAAACATTAAATGTGATTCTCAATATATTTCAAATATGGACGTACAAAAAATAAAACGTTTTCAACCATGCTATGAGTTCTCTTTTTTATCACTTAACTTGATCAAAATACTAACAAAAAAAATTGGTAGTCCACAAAAAACATGCCGACACCAGCACAGTGTGCTGGTCCCACTATGTCCCTCCAGAAATCTTTGCTGTATGAATCAATTCACATTTGGTCTTCTTCATTTCAATGAATGAGTCTTTCACTTTCGATACGTATTTGTACATACCTAGAAAAAATCGAATAGTTGAAAAGTTGCTACAGATAAAACTTTTTCAATTCTTACAGTTTTTGTTTACATATTGTTTACCCTGAGCTGGTGTCTTCAAAACACGATGTAAACAAAAGCTGTTGTGCTTAATTACAAGAAGCAATGATAATTCAATAATTGAAATCAAAAAAGTTTAGTGATTCAATCATTTATTGCCTAAAAGAATCAACCAATGTCATGGGTGCCGAACAGCCCAATTCCCAAGCAACACACATGTTATAATTGATGCATATTACCTCTTATATGACAAAATATAGTCACTTAGTTAATATGCATCAATTATAACATGTGTGTTCCTTGGGTTGAGCTGGTTCGTCTCGAAAGATGCATTTAGAATGAAACATTAGACGAAAACGGTTTTCCACAAAGTTGTTTGTATTGCACAATGGTCGAAAAAAAACGAAGTTTGGCCAAAACTCGTTTTATCGCCTTAATCGATGAAATATGTAATCTGAATATGTTATTTGTCGTTTTTATTGTTTCAGAAGGAGTTATTCACATATTACGTAACTTTTTTTAAGTTTTTTTTTATTAGAAATGCAATAAAATTTGGCTGAAAGCACAAATTTTGTTGGTATTTTAACGAGTTTGATCAAAATATGTATGAAGAGTGGTTAAATATATTTTATATCAACTTTGTATGAAAAATATCGTCAAAATGTATGAAAATATTGAATTATTCAAAAAGCTCCAATTTGCAAATCAGCAAATTTCTGCAAAAAATTTAAACGTTTTTTGTAAGATCTAAGGATGCATTTTAAAGTGCAATATTCGAAATGGCGGCGACATGACGCGACAAGAGTTGTTTTTCATGTTCAAAATCATCAAAATTACTAAAGTGTAATATTGAACAGTATTAAAGCTTCAACCAAATATTTTTTTCCATCTTCATGCTCGATACAAGTGTTGAACCATAAGCTTTCAGATAGCGCGTAACTTTGGGAAAATATGGCATTACTTAAATATGCATTTTGTACTTTATTTTATTGTTACATTTTTCAATTTTTTGACTTCAGTCAGTTTGACGTCATAAAAGTCAAAGAAATTTAAATTTTAGTTAAATTTCAATTATGAATCATAATACTATAATACATAAGGCATATTTTAAAATGATAACAACCATAAAAATCTCAAAAAAGTGTTTGGGTAGTTTTGGCCGCTCCTTTATATGGAGCCCGACCATTGTGTATTGGTTAGGCCCATTGTTTGGTGTTATTGAAAATTAGGGTGGTCCACATTTTCATAGAAATGGGGTAACTAACATTCTTTTTTGTAGAAATTATAGTATACATGCTTCGGCAAAGTTGTAAACCATTTCATTTCAAGCAACTTTGCAAAAAAAAAAAATTGTATCTCTCAAATCGACCGATTTAGAGTTTTTTTTTCCTACGGTGACTTAGGGTGGTCCAGACAAAAGTGGTTTTCTGGCTCTAATGTTTTCAATTCAAAATGAGATAAGTAGTCTATGAAACACTTTTAGAGCTTTGAAATAATCGTAATTTGGTGAGTGTAGAAACTCGCTATATCCTTCTGTTTGGAGGTTATTGTTGTTTTCTTCAGAAAAACATGCCTACTTTGATCGTGAATATCTCTGATTTAGGCAAACATAAAAAAAATATTTTGACGGCATTCAAAAGACAAAATAAAATTGAACATTAAATTAAAAAAATCAGATGTGTTATTCCTGTAACTCCAATAAAATGCCTTGAAAAACAAAGGATTTTTATCACAACTTCAATAACTTTTGAATTAAAAAAGATACAGTCAACCCTCTATGAGTCGATATTGAAGGGACCATCGACTCATGGAAATATCGAATCATGCTATTGAAAGCCGTTTGAGGGGACCATCGTAGTAACCATGAAATTTGATTTTTAATATGGTTCCATGAGTCGATAACGAGTAATGGAACATCGACTCATGGAGGTTTAACTGTATCAACAATCTTTTTGCATGTAACTTTGCGTTTTCCTAAGTTTTAAAGGTCGTTCATAGACTACTTTAAGGAGAAGTTAATATTAGAAAAAACTAGAGTTGAAAAACTTTTTTTTCTTGGACCACCCTACGATAATTGGGGAAAAATGCTCTAGATTGGTCAAATTATCAGCTATAGAAAAACTTTTTTGGCAAAGTTGATCAAAATTTGACGTTCTACAACTTTGCCTGCGAGTATATACCATTATTTTTGCAAGTAAGAAAGTTGATTATATTATTTATGTAATATTGTGGACCCTAGTCTTAGATAACACCGAATAAAAGCTTACATTTTTATTAACAATTTTGTAGAAGATCGTTTTTGTCTAAAATTTTATTTTCATGCTCAAAATGCAAAATAATAAAAAAAAATACATACGATGATAATCTTTAAAATAGTTTTATTGCCCTATCTTTTTCATTCCAAATTTTTAGTAGGCTATGAACGACTTTTAGAACTGAAGAAAACGCAACAAAAAGATTGTAGATATCTATTTTAGTTCAAAAGTTATTGAAGTTTTTGTAATAAAAATCTTTGTTTTTCAAGACATTATTGTAGTTACAGGAATAACACATCTGTAATTTTTTGATATAATATACAATTTTATTTTGTCTTTTGAATGCCGTTAAGAGATATTTTTTATATTTGCCCCAATCTGAGATATTCACAATCAAAGTAGGTATGTTTTTTTTTCGAGAAAAACAACAATAATTTCCAAACGGAAGGATATAGCTCACTCACCAAATTACGCATTTTTCAAAGCTCTAAAAGTGATTCATGGACTATTTTGATTGGATATTTGAGCTTGAGCTTGAGCTTGAGCTTGATTGGCCGCCCGTGGATGCTACTCCAGTATCGCCAGATCAGCTGCAAGGAACACAAGGAACCAACCGAATAACTGCTTGGGACTAACAGGCTGGTGATCTTCTATTTTTAGCGACAATGGTGCCTGCCACGTCAGAATGCAGACCAATGTGGGGAAGGGGGAGAAATTGATGATGCATTATACTGGCACCCACGTAGACCGTATATACCACTGCATCTACGCCAGTTCATGTGGGAGTGTATGGATTGGGGCAAAGGCATGGCGGAGAGGTTTGCTTTTGTGGTTAGCAGACTGCCTATGTATCAGGCGTAAGGAAAGGCATGCGCGTGGAAGAATGGAAGCGTTAGGGAAACGGTTTCTTGTCCGTCTCTGGTTCTAGCGTTTGCTATGAACGAATAGTTTGAGTGTGATAGATTTAGAATGGAAGATAGAAGCAAGTGAGAGATATACAACTACAAAGTACGAGGAAAGGGACGGGCCTGGGATTGAACCCATGACCAACCCCGTCTCTATTTTGATGGGATATTTGAATTAAAAACACTAGAGCCAAAATACCAGTTTTCTCTGGACTTGCTGGGGTTGCTTGAAATCAAATGGTCTACCTACAACTTTGCTGAAGCATACTTACTTTACTTTTGCTGGCTCTATGTCTTTCAAGACATGACCTGCGCCACAATATTACGCCAACTAACTCGGTCCATGGCTGCTAACCTCCAATTTCTCGATCGCCCCACACTTCCAAGATCCTGCTCCACTTGGTCAAACCACCTGCTCGTTGCGCTTCCCTTCGTCTTGTACCGGCCGGATTTCAGGTGAACACCATTTTTGCGGGATTGTTGTCCGGCGTTGTCACAACGTGTCCCGTCATCGTACCCTTCCAGCTTTGGCGACTTTCTGGATACTGGGTTCACCATACAGTTGCGCAAGCTAGTGGTTCATTCTTCTCCTCCATACGCCGTTCTCACATACTCCGCCGAAGATCGTCCTAAGCACACGTCGTTCAAAAACTCCTAGCGGTTGCAGGTCCTCTTCGAGCATTGTCCACGTCTCATGCCCGTAGAGGACTACCGGTCTTATCAGCGTCTTGTAAATGGTACATTTAGTACGGATGTGAAATTTACCAGACCGCATGGTCTTGTGGAGTCCTTAGTAAGCATGACTTACGGCAATGATACGTCTTCGAATTTCTCTGCTGCAGTTGTTATCCGACGTTATCAAGTAGACAAATTCGTCCACCACCTCGAACTCGTCCCCGTCGATCATCATGCTTCGACCAATGCGAGCTATATCGCGCTCGGTTCCTCCAGCCGGCAGATATTTCGTCTTCGACGTATTTACCTTCAATCCAACCCGATCTGCTTCATGTTTCAGCCTGATATACTGTTCAGAAACCACCTGAAACGTTCTTCCGACAATGTCCACGTCGTCAGCAAAGCAGATGAACTGGCTGAATTTATTGAAGATCGTGCCCCGCATGTTGAAGCCCGCCAGTTTCATAACACCTTTTAGAGCAATATTGAACAGGAGGCAGGAAAGACCATCGGCTTGTAGATTCCTTTGCGTGTTTCAAACGGGTCCGATAATGCACCCGATATCTTCACACAGCACTATACATTATCCATCGTTGCTTTGATTAGTCTAGTCAGTTTCCCGGGAAAACCATTCTCGGCCATAATCTTCCATAGCTCTTCGCGGTCGATGGTATCATAGGCCGCTTTGAAATCGATGAATAGGTGGTGCGTAGGGACTTGATATTCGTGACCATTTTGGAGGATCTACCGCAACATAAAGATTTTGTCTGTCGTCGATCGCCCGTCCACAAAACCGGCTAGATTACTTCCCACAAATCTGCTTGCTAGTAGCGATAGACGGCGGAAGATGATATGAGAAAGCACTTTATAGGCTGCGTTAAGAATGGTGATCGCTCGATACTTCTCACATTCTAACTTGTCACCCTTTTTGTATATTGGGTATATTATTCCCTCCTTCCACTCCTCCGGTAGCTGTTCTGTATCCCAGATCCTGGCTATCAATCGGTGCAGACAAGTGGCCAACATGTCCAGGCCCATTTTAATAAGTTCCGCTCCAATACCATCCTTTCCAGCTGGTTTGTTGTTCTTGAACTGTTTGATAGCATCCTTAACTTCACCTATTGTGTAAGTTGGCACGTCTCCCTTATCCGCCGTACTGATGAAGTCATTCCTCCTGCTGTCTTGATCTTCCTTCTCTGCGCCGTTTAGGTGTTCATCGTAGTGCTGCTTCCACCTTTCAATCACCTCACGTTCGTCCGTCAAGATACCTCCATCCTTATCCCGGCACATTTCGGCTCGCGGCACAAAGACTTTGCTGGATGCATTGAGTTTCTTGTACAACTTACGTGTTTCTTGAGAACGATACAGCTGCTCCATCTCTTCGCACTCCAACTCTTCCAGGCGGCGGTTTTATCCCGGAATAGATGGGTTTGCTGTCTTCGCTTCTGTTTGTATCGTTCCACGTTTTGACGGGTGCCTTGCAGCAGCATCATCGCCCGCGCTGCATTCTTCTCGTCCAAAACCGTCTGACACTCCTCGTCGAACCAACCGTTCCGTCGATTTCCTTACACGAACCCAATGGCACCTTCCGCTGCGTTGGTCATGGCTGCTTTGAGACTACTCCAGCAGTGCTCAAGAGGGGCTTCGGTGAGCTCTCCCTCTTCCGACAACGTTGCTTCAAGGCTTTGCGCGTAATCAGTTGTGACTTCGGGTAGCTTTAGTAGTTCCAGATTGTACCGTGGCGGGCGTCGGTACCGAATGTTGTTGCTGAAGCATGTATACTATAATTTCTGCAAATAAGAATGTTAGTCACACTATTTCTAACCAATACAAACAACTTTGTGGAAAACCGTTTTCGTTTTATGTTTCATTCCAAATCTCAAAATGCATCTTTCCGCGTAACACCTTTGGTCCCAAAGCCATCTAGGAAGACAAAAATGATAGTGCCTAAACCGTCAATATTAGATACATGGTGTCTTCGGCAAAGTTTCTCCATATTTTTTAGTGATGTGAAATTAGACTAAGGGCCGATTTCTTCACCTTCGCTTAAGCCGTAAACCACGTTTACCCATCGGATTAAACCAGGTTTAAGGCCTAAGCGGTGGTGAAGAAACCGCTTATAATACGAATACAGTAATTAGACTTATACGAATACAGGCGAATACAGATACGACGTGCTACACACGTAGATACCAATTACTATTAAGACGTTATCATAAGTTAAGCGAGATTTGTACTGTAATTAAAAAAAATCCATTAGAATTTCCTACTGGAGTACAAACTGTTTGTTTTGTCTTGGTGTTTCGTCAGACAGATTTTAGTGGATGACTGTATTACTCAATCTTACGATCATCGGCTACATATTAACAACGTTCGGGCAGGTGGTTCTTAGGGTTAATTAATGTCAATGGTTGTTGAAGTGATTAGCAATGTTTGTGGATTGTTTAATCTCAAGCACTCATCATTGCTTTAAAAAGCTAACGTCTATGGTTCAAAACTTATGAATAATTATTCTATCATCTCAAGAAAAAAAACTTGAATGCCCAAGATGACTTTCAAAAATTCTCATTCATGCAATGATTCCGATAAATCTCCGAAAATATACCTTACATTGACATCATCCAATGTTATTTAATTTCTGCTCCGGCATCGAAAGGGTTTGTTTGTGTTTTCCCATGTAGCGCCCGTTGTTATGCAACGCCGCTTTTCCAACATACACGCGTCCCTTTTACCTATATCCACACTGACTGGTGGCACCAACCAACAACGATGAATGATGCAAATTTCACTCCGATTTCTAACTCAAGCTGACCTATTTTTTCGCACACCATATCGGCTATACTTACCGCATCCCAGACGGTAAGATATTTCAATTTTCCACCAAATTCGCCACCGGGTCGTTTCATCTCCGGAGGGAAGTGCACATAGGTGAAATCGTAATAGATCCCGTAGGAGAATTGTACCACCAAGATGAAGTGCATCAGGGTTCGCAGGGCGCCGTAGATGCCCTGGTTGTATCCGTCATTGCTCTTCTGCTTGGCCATTACTTCGAGTATTGACAGCGAATTGATAGACAGAACTCCTAGATTAATCGACTATTGACACCGATACAGCACTTCAATCTACAATGCACTCTCGAGACTATACAACCGCTCTGGCTGATATCAAACCAGGATTTGAACTCGCGACGTGAACTTTACGGAGATGATAGTAGCGAACGCGCACTAACTGTTATTAATGTTTAATGAGATACCAGTTAGTGTTGCTCGGTGGAACACTTTTTTTTGCGTTATTTGTACTTTGGAACCTCTTGACGAGAGAGGAGGTATTTGATAGCGAAGCGAGATATAGAACTGAGGTGGTACAATAAAAATGAAACACACATCAGCGATAGGAGGCACAAGCACAGCGTACGCAAGCAGACAACAAACCGGAATGATATACGAGAAAGAGGACGCTAGTACCAACACTATACCATAAGGTAGTTCTATGGTGACAGTTCTCTTGTTGATGTCGCTCACATGAACTGAAGGAGCAAAATAAAACATAGGAGAATTGTCTAGGGTGGTTGAGCGATGGACGGAGTATTGGAAGTTGGATTTTAAAGGAGAATTGTATTCCAAAGTTAGTAAAATTAATTTTAAAAATCATTTTTTTTTCTGAATACGTTTGTCAGTTTTTATGCGAAAATTATTTTAACCAAATAACAATCATACAGCCTCTTCAGCAATATTCCATCACTTTCATTTAAATTTAAGTGAAATTTCAATATAGAATTTAGGAAGTTCGACTTAACGGGGGTTTGGGTTCAAATTAACGGGAGTGCATGGTATATTATTAAAACATGTTGTTTTTTAATATATCCGTCATTATTCAAACAACTCCGTTGCTTAACAAGATTTAAAGAATCTACTGGTATTGCTTCGTAATAGTTTTCAATATTTGATTTCACAGAGTCTCTGAACACATTTGCAGAAGAGTTAAAATATTATCCCCATCTGTTCCTGTTCGAGATGAACCTCTGTGACCAGTTTTCTTTGATCTTTTCCTGTGTCCTTGCATTTCATTCTACTCCATTACTATTCAGAATTAATGAAGTAGTTGTTATTTATAGAATTATCATTCTTTACCATGTTGCATAGAGCCTCCTTAGAGGAATAAACCGCTATTTAGAACTTTTGGAGAAAACAGTTTGTCACCATTAAACTCTCAGCGCACCAGATCGGCCACTAAGCTGGTTGAATGATACTGATTTCGACCATGCATCGGTATTCTAGCGTATCAAATGTATCAATGGACGTGAAAAAAAATCCGTTGAATTCAAGAATTTACAGTTTTTTTTAATAAGTAGTAAATTGCATATTTGCTGCATTAATTACGTGCTGTCTTTACTGACCACCGAAAAGCTCTCGTCGATTGCTTCAAGCCCAACATGCAATCATTGACGGTAACAGTAGGATCCACAATCAAGGAGTACGAAAACATCAAACGTTGGTACACTACTGAAAGCTGGTGAGATCGTTTTTTATACTCAATATTATAATTTTTATTTTTATTTTTGTATCGACCTTATATACTTTTATTTCAAAAATCATGTTTATTTTTTACCCAAGTGTGTTTAAATTTTTGTGAAATAGTATGTGGTCCCTATAGAGCGAGAAAAGTCTGCACGGTGGGCCAGGACATTTTAATTTTGGTATTATATCGCTGATATTCGGCAAATATTAATGCTGACAAGAAAATACCTGAATAAATTTAATTGCTTCCAAGATGCTTTTCAATATTGGCTGTTGAAGCGCTTAGATTAGATTAGATTACTCATAGGACCATAACTTATAACTATTAACAAGAACAGATACACCAAGACTACAACATGGTAGATCTTTTAGACATATCGTATATTATTCACATATTCAAGGATATTTACTTCTTCATGTGGAGGTTCTGGACATCGGAATGCTGGATTCATAGTAATATGGAGTATTTTTTACAGTCGGTCTTATGATAAATTCAATAATTACGATGTGGAGGTTTCCCGATATGAGCGCAGTGGTCACAGAATAATTAAACCGATGTACAGGTCGGACTCGATTATCCGGAATTTTGGACTCGATTATCCGGAATATGTTTTTTGATATTCTTGCTTTGCAGTTTTTTTCGCATAAATTTGAGACAATTTAGTATTGCAATGTATAATATGAATGGCTTAGCAATTTTGGACGTATGTAGGAAAATGGGGTTTGAAAAAGGGTTTTTTTCATGTCTTCTTCTTTCTGGCGTTACGTCCCAACTGGGACAGAGCCTGCTTCTCAGCTTAGTGTTCTTATGAGCACTTCCACAGTTATTAACAGAGAGCTTACTGTGCCAAGGACCATTTTGCATGCGTATATCGTGTGGCAAGTACGAAGATACTCTATACCCTGGGAAGTCGAGAAAATTTCCAACCCGAAAAGATCCTCGACCGGTGGGATTCTAACCCACGACCCTCAGCTTGGTCTTGCTGAAAAGCTGCGCGTTTACCGCTACGGCTATCTGGGCCCCCAGATTCATGTATGCTGGTCAAAAAACATTTTTTCTTCTAAATACTCCTACTGCTCTTAGAAATATTTTCTGGCTACGCCACTGCATCATATAAATTTACATTTAACATTTTAGTTATTTTATCGCAAATTCTAAATTTTCACTAAATTTTCACTTAGTGATTCGATTATCCGGAGGATTCGATTATCCGGAGTGAAAAAAAATCGATACTCCGGATAATCAAGTCCGACCTGTATTCAAAATATGTTGGTTGAACCAAGGTTTGAACAATAAATCATGATGCGCATAGAAATTTATGAGCACATATGTTATGAATACCTCAAAATTTAAAATATTCGTAAGTAAACTTTCCGATAAATAACTAGACTGTAAAGATTTGCACGAAAGTGTAGAAAAATTGCATAAGTATAGACCGTAATTCATCGTTACTTGTCATAAATCACGAATCTATTAACTTTTTGTACGAACATATTTCGTTTCCAAATATTTTCTTTACCATTAATGTGATTTTTACCCTAATTGACCCAGAGATGCTCAGGAATAACTTTGTCCACAATGCTCCAAATCTATGATGTCCCATCACTCATGAAATTTACAATTTGAAATTTATATGTCAGCTCCGTAGTCTACGGATTAATAACTGTGAAAGAGCTCGTAGAACACTAAGCTACAAAGCATACTAGGTCTTATTAGGGGCATAATGCCAAGAGAAAGAAAAGGATTGCTTCATAAGCACAAAAAAATCTTCTGCTGGGAGGAGCCACTGCGACAAGTATTTCAACACTATTGAAAATAATGAAAATTACTGCTGACGTGATTCACAGTATGACTGTATGGCATATGATGTAAAATTGTAAAAGATAAAACGACACAAAAAGGTGTACTTGTGTATCGAACAAAAATGTAATTTTAAATGCTATAGGACACGAAAACGATGATACTATGATAGACATTTTCCGAATCAGGCGCTACGGTATTTAAAATGTGGCACAAATTTACGTCATTTGACTCGCTTCTTCTATGTGCATCCAAAAGACATAAAATTACATGTTTTTTAGGAGTGTGTAGCCTACGGGTTAATAACTGTGAAAGAGCTCGTAGAACACTCAGCTGAGATGCAAGCTTGGAGTCATTAGAGACGTGAAAGTTTAAGGTTGCTTCATAAAAAAACTTCTGTTCGGAAGAACCACTGCGACGAGTATTTCTATATCTACTGCTAGGTTGAAAATTGAAGCTCTTTCCCTATACGGGGGAACGGAAAAGTCTGGCCAAAGACCACGGTCCATACAAATTGTCTGGTCGGAAAACCTCAAAGGAAGGGATAGGGAGTGGTGTATTGATGCAAAAAAAAATACCCAGTGGTTTATGGTCAGCCCCTAAAATGTTATCAGATGTTCTGCTTATTATTTGCTTACAAATTATTCACACGATTCCTTCAGAATTTATTCAAGGATTCTTCCAAATAGTCATCAAAGAATAATACCTACACGATTTTCTTCTAAGATTCTTCAAAAAAATCCTTCTCATATTCCATTATGTTCACTTCCGAAATATCACTTGGAATTTATCTAGCGATAGTTCAAGATTTTTTTTTTCGATTTTTTAACAACGACTACCAAATGCCACTGCAAACAGCTCAAACATGTTTTAAAGGATTCCTCAAGCATTTCTTTTGGAATTCATTCTACACTAGGAAACAATACAGGAATTCTTCCAAATTGATTGCTTCAACAATTGCACTAGATTTTTTTTTTCAAGATTGTTTAAATTGTGAAATCAAACTCGAGCGATAAACCGCCATAATAAAGCTAGTTATATTATAAACTTGCATGACTTCATCTAAAAGCAAGTTTTCGATACGTCAAGTTTTTTTTAAGGGAATCATTCGTACATTCCTGAAATTTCTCCAAAAATTTCACGTGGAATTATTTTAAGGATTCCTGCAAAACTATGCTAGTCTTGTTTTACTACTTCAACCAAGAATCCCTGACAATACCTCTAAGCATTGCTTCAAAGATTCCCTTAAACATTTCTATTGTATTTCTTCTTCAATTCCTGTACAACAATATTTTGTGATTATACTACAAGTTCACATCAGAAGTTTTTTTGTTTGGATTTCTTCAGTGAATTTACAAGGAATTCATCATCAAAGTAATTTTAATTGATAAATATATATTTTTATTCGATTCTTTCAGGGCTTATACCAGCCATTATTTTCAGGAATTGTTTCTACGATTTATGCTGAAAACTTTCTAGGAATTTTTCTATTAGCTTTACTAAGTTCTTCTCAATTAGTTTTTTTTAATCCCGGAAGCATTAAAAAGAAATATTCGCAAAAAAATCTTCGAAAATTATTAGAACAGGTGAAGTTAGGGTTTGTTCGCAAATTTCATAACGCAAAAAATGGCTATTTTTGACACTCAATTTATCCCGCGTAACGTTTTTTGCATGATTTCTTTTTAAATTTTTTGTGAGCCGTAACATTACGAGGACACACACCCACCCCCTTCAGCATTATGAGATTTGTGAATAAGCCCTAAGTCGTTAGTAAAATTTCCTTTGAACATTCCAGGAAGGATTCCAGGAATCATTAAAAGACTTCCAGGTGAAGTATTCAAAGTAATTCTCGAAATCGTTAAAGGAACTTACTTAAAATCTCTCAACATTTTCAAAAGTTGTCGTTTTCATGGTTATATCGATGTTCCTTTGGATCGCAATTGTATTGGTTTTATGTTCGGTAACTCGATGCCTTCCTAACTCGATGGTCCCTTCAAAATCGGGTTAGGGAGGTTCGACGGTAAGTGGATACAAATTATACATTTGTATTGAGATTATTTTTTTGCAAGCATTAAAAAAAAAACAATGTCTAGAAACATTTAATGGAATCTATTACATATAACAACCTTGTGGTAACTCATGTAACTCAGATGAGAAAATATCGTACAAAATACTTGCACTTAGGAAGTCTGTCACATATGGAGTCCTCTGATAATTAACTCGAAGTATACGATTTGACAGATAACTTTGAATTATTCAAACAATCTATGTTGGGAATCAAAATCAAACTTTCTTGCCGAACACTATTGATTACTTTATCTGTGTCTGATACAGCAGAACCGGTTGTACTACTTTTCCCCGAATGTAGGTTCCCCGAACGCGAATTCCCCGAAAAGTTTATGTCACTCATAATGATCATAACTTCATACATTTCAAGGTGGTCAACTAAACGGTCATGTGATATGTACCCTTCTGTATTTGATTAGCAGTTCTTTAGAGTTTCACTGACCTCGACATTTTTGGCAATATGAGTTTAGTCGATAATGAGCAATATCTCCTTCTTTTGATAGCTCATCATGCTTCCCTGTTGCTGAAAACTATTCTTACACATTTGGAACTGTATCTCTTCTTGGGAAAATGGATCATTCGGAGAACTGGCATTCGGGGAAAAGTAGCGCAATCAGCCAAACCACTTGAGTAGCCCTCAGATTGGAACGACTTAAATGATGAGTGGTCAATCAAATGATTTTGATTGATGTGAATTACCTGATGTTTTGTTTTGTAATGGATCATTAAAATAACCAAAACGGCCGCTATGGAAAGCATAGATAGCGCCACCGTAGCCTTGTGTGTTTGACAGAACAGCAATGCTGTCATAATGTTAAATCCCATATACAGTGGCGCCTTTGTTTTGATGCGTTGAGCACTGACAAAAACTACATTCAATGATCAATTGTCCAATGCACGGTGACGGCACAGTGCTGGAACCGTGAAATTGCAAGGTACTATGCCACTTACTCAAATTGAGCTAACATGCTAAGGTTTGATTTTTGGGTTGTTTTGCTCTTTGCTCTCTGAAAAAAATAGAAGGAGCAAATGAATTAGGGAGAGAAAAATAATTCAAAATGAGTTAAACAATATTCAAATATGGGTTTTGGGGAAGCCGAAAAAATTTTCAATCCGAAAAGATTTTCGACAGGTGTATTTCTAACCCACAACCCTCAGCATGATCTTGCTGAATGGTTGCGTGTTTACCGCTACGGCTATCTGGGCCCCGAACGATAAGCTATAAATAGCTATTGTGTAACCGGTTCCGCATTCCGTTGCCGTTCCGCTATCATTGCGTTTGGCCTTAACGCTTTCAAACCGCTCAGCAATTTTTTTGGGCTTTTCAATATTTTGCTTTCCTAGAGCTGTGTTGCGTGTAATCAATGCACGATGGGTCTTTTCTTAGGTGAAGTATGTAAATGCTTTTCTAGGAGCTGTCCATAAAATACATAGGCAAAATTTGGAACATCCCTAATCTCCCTACTTGACTTTTGCACATACAAAATTTTAATATTTTTATTCTGTGCTTACAACAATTTTATTTTATTTTTAGGCCGCGAACTTGGGCGAGATTCCTAAACAAATCAACTGGTTCTGATTTTCAGATACAAGAAAACAATCAGCTGTGGAAGAGCTAGTTGCATATGTTAATACTCGTACATCAGTGCCCCACAGTAGAACTGACCGATTGGTACGTCAATCACTTTCCTGTGCAGAAGCAGAGAGGGGCTTCGATCGCTGCCTGAAAGTGGTTTTGCTAGTGGGAAGAACTGGTTGAAAGTTACGGTTTGTAGATCTAAAAATTGGGCTAATGGAATTTAAATTTTAAATTTTGTGTGTTTACTGGACAGCTTTTTTTGGAAATATTGTAACATCAAAAGTTTATCGAAACATAGATATGCGCCCAAGTGACAATTGGACCAAAACTAATGACCCTGTCTATGCCTAAATTTCTTGTTTCATTGCCGATTAAATCATGAAGCTGGCCCGTTTTAATTAAATCGAATTATTTGAGGAAAATTATTTTGATTTTGCATGAACTAGCACTTCCAGAAAACATGTTCACATCACCCCCGAGGAAAAACAAATCATCCAGACTGATCCAGCCAGCTTCTCACTTTGCGATTGGCATAAACAAACCATAACTCGCTTGATGATAACCACACGCTTTGGAATTTGCTATTTTCGTGGATTGACTACAAGCTTCGTTTGCAGATTGTTTTTATTATTGTTTGCATTTGAGTGTTTGTTTGCAATAACTACCACAGATTGCACTTCGTTCTTTCGTACACTCGATAGGATAGATAAATTCCCAGCTGGTTATGAATGAACGACTTGATCCGGGGCGAATTCGATTCTACGCTTGGATTGATTTGCTTAACTTGGTTGATGTTGATCTTTCTCGTTTGCATAGGTTTACTACAAATTCCACTGGTTTTAGGAGCACGTAAAGAAAATTTTATCTAAATGGAAAAATTACGTAAATGAAATTATCTTTACGGTCATAGAATTATCATTCACGAAACGCGACGCGAGACATAGAATTATCGTCTTCGAAATTTAGTTTGCATGAGATTTCGTAAATTGATATCTTCTTCTTCTTATTCTTCTTCTTGGCATTAACGTTCTCACTGGGACAGAGCCTGCGTCTCAGCTCAATGTTCTTATAAGCACATCCACAGTTATTAACTGAGAGCTTTTTTTTTGCCAAAGTTGCCATTTTTGCATTCGTATATCGTGTGGCAGGTACGATGATACTCTATGCCCAGGGAAGTCAAGGAAATTTCCATCACGAAAAGATGCTGGACCAACCGGAAATCGAACCCAGACACCATCAGCATGGCTTTGTTTTGTAGCCGCGGACTCTAAACACTTGGTTAAGGCCGCACGGGACGTCATCATAATCACCCTATCCATTTCAAGAAGCAAATCCCAAGAACCACCCCATATATCGATGCGAAAATGTATCATTATGATTCTATATATGTAGTGCACAACCTGATAAATTTTCAGCTTCATCGGTTCACTAAAACTCGAGATTTGCTTCCACAAAGTTTTGATGATTATTGTTAGAGTGAGACGAAAGATAGGGAAAATAACACGGTCTCCCGTGTCCCCTTAAGGAAGGCCCAGATTGGTATCGAAATAACTACAAACAACCTTGAAGTCAAGAAGTCTTGTTTTAAGTTTACTTGAAGACAAGACATTAACTGTGTTTTACGTCAGCTACGAACTCCATGGGACACAGGCCTCCATGCCGTAATCAGTGATCTCTCGAAGACATGTTCATACAAAGTGAAAATATATTCGGTCAACTCTTGAGTTCAACGACTGTCTTAAGTTATACAAGAACTTCTTTGAATATATGCCTTTTGGATCATTAATAACAAAGTTGGTACCTATACGGTTTTATTCAATCATACATTATCACTATTCAGACTTCAGACTTACAAGATATACAAGCGTAACCAGTGATCTTTTTGAAGGTTTTAACAAGATTGACACCTATACGGGCTTATCCAATTAAAATCTAAAAGTTTGTTATCTCCCAGATGTTTCCATGATTTAGGTTTAAGTATAATTCTAAAACAGTCACAAGAACAAAACGTACTGCGTTTCCTTAAGATGAATTGAGTTACGGTCTCTACACACGAAGCTCCTGTATGTCATGAACTAAGCAAGAGCAAGGTGGTCTGTTTCAATGTTCACAGCTCGTTTCAGTTTCCGTCGTATGACGCACATATTGCCCGTCTTCCGGTCGCACTCATGTAGCAATCGTTTCACGCTATATCCTTACTTTAAATAGGTCAGCATAATATAATGCCATCTTGAAACCATAATGTATATATTTTCCACCTCACGTGCTATGCTTCACATGACAATACTGGCGGAACTATGCGAAGGGGTGAAACAAACTGACTGACTCCGGATGAAGGACACTTTAATTGTATCTATATTGGAGCTGGTCGATGTGGCGCCTTCTTTCGATTTCATGTCGACGGTTTATCCTCTAGATTCTCTAGAGTAGCTCTAGTCACCATCCGTATAGTTTTTGGACCATTCATTTCTGTTGAGCCTGATACAGTACTATAATAAACGAAAGTGATAAAACATCGATTCTTGATTCGTATTACAAGATGATACACAAACATATCGGATTCAATTAGTAGGGACATAACATAAATTGTATTGCGAACAAAGGAAGCACGACAGGAGGCCAATGTCACTCGAATTTTTCCGTACGCAAGCGGTCACATAGTTACAGTCGGTGAGAAATTGTGTTGCATGAGACGTAAAACAAGCCTGCAGTAGGCTATAGAGTCATAAAATATTAATGGAAAACACATTAAACAGACGCATCTGTTGTATTTCCAAAAAATGTTGGTGAAAAGGCTAAACATTCTTTTGTGATACAAACGTAGCTACATTCCCCCTATATTATGAATGGGTTTATGGACAAAAGGTCGAAAGACAAAAGGACGAAAGGACAAAAGGTCGAAAATGATTTGCTTGGTGGGAAATCTTTTCCTTCTTTGAAAAAAGATTTTCGACATTTTGTCGCTTCATTTTTGTTCTTCGACCTTTTGTCTTTCGACCTTTTGTCATATGGCATAGTAAGTTTTTTCACACTTTGGAGATGATATAGGAAGTCGATGTTAGTTATGGTTTCTTTGCGTAATATGGACCTGCGAGAAAAAACCGAAAAAATAATAAATCGTACTCTCGATCTGTGCTTTTTCCTGCTGACGAAAGGTCTGAGACTTCGATCCTTATTAGGACACGTGTATTCGATTTGTCGTTGGACCCGTTGACGGAAGTAAAATTTCTTCAGTGGTAATAATGCTTCTTGCGCACCGCCTTGGAAGAAAATCTCTAAGAAAGTAACTTTTTTTATTATGGTTTCTATCACGAACAAACGGAAACATAAAAATCTTTGGATTCACAACCCATCGGAAAAAGTAGGTTTTGAAACTGTCGCTAGACGTAACAAAAATTAAAAAATAGGGCGTTACTTCGGAACGCGCGCATTTTTCCATAACAAAAATTGAAAATTCTATCGAATCTTCGAAATGTGTTTTTCTGTCTGAAACAACTACACACATGGGTGAAGCTGCACATGTTGGCGTGAAACCATTATAATTGAAATAACATTTAATTTCCCTAATGGCTTCAAATAATCATTTAAATATTCTAAATTAGAATGCTGGTTAAGAAGATGGTGAAGAGGATGAGTTGTTGCTAAAGGAGGTGGGACATTTAGCATAAAGACGTTCTGCATAAGGACGTTTGGCATAATGGACATTTGGCATAATAAGAATTGTTTGCCTTATTTTAAATGCTACCTGTTCTTGTATGAAACTGTTTTATGCGAAACGTCCATTATGCCAAACGTCCTTATGCGAAGCGTCATTGTTCAAACGTCCTTAAGCGAAACGTCTTTATGCGAAATGGGTCACCCCCTCGAATCCCATCCCCAAGATCACCAAGATGTGAAAAGTTATAGTGACCTTCGGAACGGAAGTTAAGCCGTTGGTCTCGAAAGGAACTTAGCTCTAGGGTGTCCCAGAAAGTATGGGTACGACCTAGGGTACGACTTTACCATACTGCCATTTCAAGACTAATGCAGATAAAAATCTGATTTTCGCACATTTTATTCTTTTACTTATTAAGAATAGATTTTGAATTTTGAGTGAATTTTTTTCGCTACCTGTTTGTTGATGGTGTTACATTTATAGAAGCTCTTCTTATCAGTTTTGCACAAAACGCGTTATTTCTGAGCGAGTTTATTGCACGAAATTTGAAAGCTTACAAAGACATATTCAGTTTGATGAGATTCAATCCAGCATATGGTGGACCAGCACAATAACTACTATGTCACAGAACAATTAACAATTTTTCGGAAACCTCAACAGTAAGTTGCACATAACTTTGTTTTTATCATATTATAGACGATCAATCTTGAATATTTTTCCAATTTCTAGCGATAATCTATAAATATTTCCAATTTATAGCTTTAATCTATGAGTTTAGCTATCACAAGACGTTTCAATTTTGTGATTGTTAAACTAATTAAGCATGAAAAATAAAACTCAGCAAAAACCGTATTGAATTAAAAGAAAAAAAGTATTGGTATATCTCTTCTTTCAAGTTTTGCTAACTTCTTTTTATTAAATTTTCGTTCACACAAGCCTTACACTTAAAATTAATCGATTAAGATTGTTCAATGCAACTCGGTGAAAAAGATCGATATCAGAAAGAAAGATGCAGCAAAGAAAAACGGACAGCAGCATACAATCGTAAGCTGAATATTTAATGTGAGTGTTTAATTTTATCTAGTTATCCACATTATTCTGTTGTAAAAGTTATTTCACGATTCATAATAATATAAAGTTGGCTTCGTTATGTTTATAGCAGGGGTTTCAGCCTTATAGACTCGTGGAGCACTTTTTGAAATAAAATTGTTGCGCAGAGCACCTGTTCTTCATCAACACTCCGTTTGATTTTTTTTTTAAGTTTAAATTGACCCTACAATTTTTATTATTTAATATAGGAGAAGGTTTCGACCGTGATTGTTTTAAATTATTATTGTTTTATGGCTATATGCGACTCAAAGGTAAAGGGAGTCTATAGAAGCAAATGATGGAAACGAATAGGTGCTACTATGGTGGGGCCTATTTACAAAAATCTTTCGTAGCCAGGATTTACAAAGTGGAAAATGATCATCGGTCCCAAAATAATATCCTGTGAAAAAATGAGAATTTTTGGTGAAGGTTTAGAGGTGGCGCAAAGGGCGTATGTGCAGTTTTCCCATTTTAGTGAACTCTGAAAAATTTTGGTATGCTTTTTAGCTTGTTATGGTGATTTTAGGACCCTTAAGGGCAAAAAATTACCCTAAAATTGCGATATCTCCACTCCTTTAGATGATATTTGACGAAATATATTTTATGCATGCGATTTTTGGCCTTTGAATAGGTTACAATGACTGATTACTATGAACCCGAGTAAGAATACCTGGGGAGGATTCCTATGCTTGTAGAATGGAACAAAGAGCAAAGAAGAATGATAGAAAGAACAAAGAACACAGAAGAATGTAAGGTGGGGTGGGTTAAAAAGGGGAGGGTGTAACTGATAATATTATATTAGAATCAACTATGGAGCCGTGAAAATATCTCGGTTGGATGTATTTTTTTTTTTTTTTTTCTTCTAAGCAATGGGGGGATAATCTGCTCAACAGACGCCGTGTGGGGTTAGGGACCATTTACTACATGCAAGCAGTAAACAGGACTACACCCCCGACCCACTAAACCATTTCCATTGCCGCCAAACCCTTCGTCTCTCCGGGACCACCAAGAAGGCATTGCTTCGAAGAGGGGCTATTGCACATCGCATCCTCCAGGTTAGCTGCGTAGCCATGCAGCAACGAACATCGATGACACGCTTAGGGGGGTCCACCAAGGTAGCATGCTGGCGCTTTGCCAGCTTCCCAAGTGGTCCTCACCTCCCGTTGTCCGCTGAAAGCGGGCAGGGTCGACCACTACGCCCGCGCCCAGCTGCACCGCAGGTATCAAGAACTGATACTGCGGGCTTCGCAATTTGACCTACTGAAGGCTCAGGCCCTATCAGCTAGCACCAGCTGGGATTGCTGACGAAGGGGCCTCCACCTGCCCCGAACAACCAGAGGCTCGTATCCACCCAGTAGGCCGGCGCCACGACAGCAGCGCTACCAGGATGTTCTCCCCGCGGCCACTTAATCGCTGTAAGGGTCGATTTCGACCGTAGGGCACCGGTATGACCTACGTGGCCGACTGCGAACCCTTGGACCACCTGTTGTTTAGCGTCTGCACTAGCCACTCCTCGAGTCCACTCGCCACCTCCTTTGCAGTTCCGAGACGATGTGGGTGATAGCCGATGAAACGGCATTCCAGCCAAACTCGTCTTCACACATCCTCTGGACCAAATTGTCCGGAGTCGTGTCCCGACCGCATGTGGCTAACATGCGGTCACGCATTGTGCGGAAACGCGGGCACACGAACAAAACGTGTTCCGCCGTTTCCTCTAAACCTGCACAAACTGGACATTCGGGAGAACCCGCATGACCGAAACGGTGTAGATACTGTCTAAAGCAACCATGGCCCGAAAGGACCTGTGTCAGGTGGAATGTTAGTTCCCCATGGCGCCTATTGACCCAGATATCTAACCTCGGAATCAACCTGTGAGTCCACACTCCCTTGGTGGAACTGTCCCACGCACGCTGCCATTTGACCATGGAGGCCAGTCTGGCAGTCCTGCGTATGCCTCTTGTGCCGCGCATTTCGAAGCACTCTATGTCTTCCATGATAAGGATACCAATAGGCACCATACCGGTGATGACGCAGAGTGCATCGTGTGACACGGTACGGTACGCGCTCGCAACCCTCAGGCACATTAGCCTATAAGTACTCTCTAGCTTGCTACGGTAGCTCTTGGTACTTAAGGCCGTGCCCCAAGCCGGGCCACCATACCTCAGTATGGACGAGGCGACACTGGCCAGAAGCTTTCGCTTGCTGGCGTACACCGCAGAGCTATTGGACATCATCCGGGACAGTGCCACAATAGCTGTGGAGGCTCTCTTGCAGGCATAATCGACGTGGCTACCGAAGGTAAGCTTATCGTCGATCATCACCCCCAAGTGTTTGACGGAGCGCTTCGAAGTGATCGTGCAGTCGCCTACACTGATCACCGCTTGCTGCACCGACTTTCGGTTGTTGACAACAACCGCCTCAGTTTTGTGGTGAGCCAATTCCAGTTTCCTGGAGCTCATCCACTCCTCCACAATTGCGATCGAGTGGGCTGCAGTCAATTCCACTTCTTCGATCGATTCACCGTAGACCTCCAGCGTAATATCGTCGGCAAAGCCAACGATGACCACACCCGCCGGGAATTTTAATCTCAACACCTCGTCGTACATGACATTCCATAACACCGGACCCAGGATGGAACCTTGCGGGACTCCTGAGGTTATGTAAAAGCACTTCCGACCCACCTCTGTGTCATAGACTAATACCCGATTCTGGAAGTAACTTCCGAGAATCTTGTACAGGTACTCGGGTATCCCCAGACGCAGGAGCGCATCGGCAATAGCCGCCCAACTGGCACTATTAAATGCGTTCCTTACATCCAGAGTCACTACTGCGCAGTAGCGAATCCCCCTCCTCTTACGCTGGAGTGCTATCTCAGCGGTTTTCTTAACCGTCAGAATAGCGTCTACGGTGGACTTCCCTTTCCGGAAGCCGAACTGGTTGCTTGAGAGACCATTTACACTCTCAGTGTACCTCAACAGTCTGTTGAGGATGATCTTCTCGAGCACCTTCCCCGCCGTGTCAATCAAGCATATTGGTCTATACGCCGACGGGTCACCAGGTGGTTTCCCCGCCTTTGGCAATAGTACCAGGCTCTGCCTCTTCCACGCATCTGGAAATACTCCCTCGTCCAGGCATATCTGCATAGCAGATCTGAACATACCGGGAGCCTCCAAGATTGCGACTTTGAGGGCCAGGTTTGGAACTCCGTCCGGACCTGGTGCCTTCCCCATGCTTAGGGATTTTGCAATCCCTACAAGTTCCTCATCGGTTACTCTATCCTCATCGCCAGCCCCAATCCCCGGCTGTCCTACAAAAGGAGGCCATGGGCTAGGGTTGTGGCGCGGAAAGAGCCCCTCGATGATCCCCTCCAGCATCTGTGGAGATTGCTCCGTAGGAGCAATTGCACCTCTTGTCTTCGCCATAACGATCCTGTAGGCATCACCCCACGGGTTCACGTTGGCACTCTGACAGAGTCTCTCAAAGCAGGCCTTTTTGCTTGCCCTTATCTCGAACTTCAGCGCGACTTTGGCAGCGGTGAACACCGCCCGTCGTTCTTCACGCTCCTGCTCGGTACGTGCTCGCTGCATCCGCCTCCTGGCCCGTAGGCAGGCACGGCGCAGGTTCGCAATTGCTTGAGTCCACCAGTACGTCGGTGGTCTCCCATTTCTAGGGTGGACTTTCCTAGGCATGGTCGCATCGCACGCACGCGAAAGCACCGCTACCAGTTCGTCCCCGCTTAGGCCGAGTAGGTTACGCTCACGACGGAGCGCCTCCCTAAGTACTTCGTCATTGAAGTACGATGTCTTCCACCTACGAGGGCTTGGCCGTGACCTAGCCGCTTCCTCTACGCGCTGCCTGCTGTTGTTGTAGTCGATACTGTAGCGAACCGCCAGGTGGTCGCTGTGAGTGTAGGCATTGTCTACCCTCCAGTTCGAACTACTCGTTAGGCCAGGACTACAAAAAGTAACGTCGATAATCGACTCCGCTCCGTTTCGGCTGAAGGTACTTTTGGTACCAACATTAGCCAGATCGACATCTAGCACGGCCAGTGCCTCTAGCAGGATTTGACCTCGCTGGTTCGTGATGCGGCTTCCCCATTCCACGGCCCAGGCATTGAAGTCACCCGCTATTACTACTGGCCTTCGCCCTGTCAACACGGTCGTCATGCAGTCCAGCATCTGCGTGAACCGCTCGGTCGACCAACTCGGAGGCGCATAGCAGCTACAAAAGAGGACCCCGTTTACCTTGGCGATCACGAAGCCCTCGTAGGTAGTAGACACCAACTCCTGGACGGGGTATTTACCCGTCGTCCATATCGCCGCCATTTTTCCGGATCCATCCACGACCCAGTTGCCGTTGCCGGCGGGTACTCGGTATGGGTCCGATATGATGGCGATGTCCGTCCCCCACTCAGCAACTGCCTGGTACAGCAGTTGCTGAGCTGCGTCACAGTGGTTCAGGTTCAGCTGCGTTACCTGCACTGTGACTTTTCGTTAATGGCTCGTTTGAAGGTCGGGCACCTTGAGCCTCCCGTTGGATGATTGTTGTTCACGGACTTGCCGGAACAAATCAAGCACTTGGGAGGGTTCTTGCAGCCTAGTGCCTTATGACCTTCCTCACCACAACGCCTACACAACTTGGTCCTATCAGGGCCTTTACAGCCCCAGGACTTGTGTCCTGGTTCCCTACACCTAAAGCAGATCACCGGTTGCTCATGTATGTTCAGTGAGCATACTGACCAACCAACCTTGATCTTGCCTACCTTAGCGGACTTATTTGCGTCCGCCACAGGTAGGTGTACTAAGGCCACCTGAGTACCTGCCGGACCTTTCCGTAGCTGAACGGCAGCGGTGGGCACCTGAATCTCGCACTGTTGCCGCAGTGCTGTGACGAGCTCTTCTGCGTTGGTGATCTCGTCAAGGTTCATCACCTTCAGAGTCACTGACTGCGTCAGAGCCCTCACTTCGACACCCTCGCCAAGGACCAATTCCGCCAAACTTTTGTAGGCGGCGCCCTTGCGCTCCTTGTCGCGCTTAAGCTCGAGAATCATTTCACCTGTACGAGTGCGTCTGACACTGCGTACGTCGGCTCCAAGATCTGCGAGCTTCGCGTCACTGCGCATCGCCTTCAGGACTTCCGAGTACTTGGACTCTTCCGTCTTGATGATGATCGCATCACCCTTTTCGCGCTTGGCACCTACCCTCCTACTTTTCTTAGGCCTGGTATCCCTGCGCTCCTGAACTTCCTGCTTCTCCTTCTTCTTCTTTCTCACTACGGTTGTCCAGGGGGCGTCCCCCCCCTGATCCGCCCTAACCTGTGGTGATTGAGGACCTCTCAAAGGTCGCAACCCCCTGTTCCCATCACTCCGTGAGGGGCCAGCCTTTTCGGGCCCACCCTTCTCGGCTTTCCGGGACGCCTGGCTGGGGTCCGATTTTCCGGCACTTCTGCCGGTTTTCGGGGTTAATATCCGCCTGGCCTTGCGAGCGCCGCCGGATAGCTCCTCCCCTGACGGCTGCCTCGCGCGCTTCTGCGATTGCTTGTTGTAAGCATTCGCTTCCGCACTTTTGGGGCTACCCGCGAAGACGAAGGGCTCCGTCTGGGTAGACTTCGGCACCTTCAATTTCACGGGTTCTGCCGCAGCCACAGTCGCCATGGGTTCAGCATGGTTCTGCTTGGCCGCGAACATCGACTTACGAAGTCTGAACAGGGCCTGCTTGAGGTCCTTGCTGATGTTAGACTTCGAGGACGCAAAGTCAATTATGGAGTCGAGCTGCTGTGCAGCCACTTCCATCGCAGAGAGCCCATCTCTACTTTTATTGATGGCCCTCATCAACCACGCTCCATCCATAACCTCACCCGATGCGTTAGCCGGGGATGAAATATGGTTTCCAGCACTGGCACTACGTGCACTGCTGCCTCCTCCTGCTTCCGCTCTCCTCAACGGAGACCTAGCTAACCCACTTCTTGCGAAGGGGTTCGCTTCCCTACTACTGCTACTACCTGCACTACTACTATTATTTTGATTTTGGTTTAAGTTTGTATTCATGATTGGATCCCACGAGTAGCACGGGAAAAGAGGTCCACCACGCCAGAGCCCTGCATTAACGCGGTAAGGGACAAAATACTGTGAGGGGTGCCCAGGTGCCCCACAGGCTCCGTTAACGGCCGAACATCTTTTTCACCCCTTCGACCATTCATTCCTCAGCACGGTTTTTCGCATCACACCTTGAATTGGGGTTACCCCGTTTGGTGGACTCTTACCACCGGAACAGGTCGTCCGTAGTTCTATTCTATACGCCGGAACTACACGGCTAAATACATCGGTTGGATGTATGAGATGTGATTATATGCAAGTTTAACACTCATTTAGTATTTTAGAATGTCCGTTTGATATAACTCCAGCAATAGGGTCCTAAAGCCCTGTCCCAATTTTAGTGCCAAACGCTTAAGTTTAGGCCAAAAACACATGTTTACTAAATTTTCTAATGTTTTCCGTTGGCTTAAGTCCAGAAAAACATTTTTTTAGATTTTGGCACATCTTTTGGCTTAAACTCAAATTTTGGGTGTATTTTGTTTTCCGTGTCCCTTACGAAATGTCAGATAGGAACAACCCCAGTGGTCGAACTAAAACCCCTGTGGTGTTTTTGTCGACTAAGCGAACGTCAAACATGATCAAAAGTGTCAAGGTTCATTTATGGACCAAATTTTTAAATTAAAATTTAAACAAGATATAGCCATTATTTGAGCGGGAAAAATTGCTAAAGTAGTTACAGTAACATGCTTTTTCGTGTTATTAAATAAAAACAAGATTTCATTAAAAATTTTAGGACCCAATTGCTTTTATAATCTGAAAGAGATTACAGAGGGGCCCAAATCCATACAGGCTCAAAATCCGGACAAACAAAAATGCAGATGAAGTTCAATACATCGTTCAACATCTGTATTTGAAATCGATGTGTATAAAGAACAGCAAAAGGAAAAAAATCGGTAGTCAAAATTCAAATTAGTGCACGAGCTTCTATAGGGTGCAAGAGATAAAGCACTTCAGGTTGAAAACCTCTCAAATAAAACCAAAATTAAGTCGTCACAATTCTGAAACATATTTTTTAGGACAGAGCTACATGAAGGAATTTTCACAGGATGTCCTATGTAGGGTCGATGTACCAATAGCCGCATAGCTAAGAACAAATATTCGTATAAAATCGAAAAATAAAGCCTGCGGAATTATTTTTAGATCATCTGAAAGCTTTTAATCTTGGCTTTGTGGAAAAATTATGAAACATAAGAAAACTCATTTTTTTGTATTTATTATCGCTTGTGCCACTATAGGAACACATGTGCCTATAGTAGCACTATTCCTAATTTCTGTTCCTATAGTAGCACTAGCCTCACGGAATAGGCAAAACACAAATCAAAACCGTATTTTTACAAAACTTTTATATTTTTCCTTTGAAGTGTGGATCAAAAGCGTTCGATTTATGTAAAAAAGTTCCTAATTTATCAACTATTTTGTTTAATAACAAAATAGTTTGTCTTAGTAGTGCTACTATAGGAACAATAGGTTAACTATAGGTGCAAGGGAGCTAAAATTTTAAGCAAAACTATTTATTTCGATCCTTTTTTTAACAAAATCGAGCTGTGTGTCAATGGTACTTAGATAAATAGCTACTGATCTTCATGTCAAAAATTATTTTGCTATGATTACCAGCGAAACGGCCGTAAAAAGCCACTAGTGCGACTATAGGGGACCGTCCACTAAGGGAACACCGACCCTATATATAAATAATTATATAATTTTTTTATGAATTTAATAGATACTGCGTGAGGCTGAATTTCCAGGATGTAAATTTTGCAACGGTCCCTTTCGATATATTGCTATCATCATTCAGAAAAAAAAACAACCAAACGATTATTGAACTAAAGCAGTAAAGTAACGTGCATTTATCTATATCTAACAGGAGAATAATAATGAAACTTCGCATGGAATTAAGGAAATTTTAGCCGTTATTGAAATTTTTCCATATAATCCAATAAAGTTGCAATAAGTTCCAATAAAATCGTATACATGGGTCGAAAACTAGAGATGGTTTAAAAATTGGTGATCTTCCCCTACTTGAAGATAAATTGCTCGAAATATTTCTGAAGTATTTATTTCTTCTTTTTTTTTTGGAGCAGGGAAAAGCCCATTGGAGGTAAGCTTCTTTTAAGCATCTTCCTTCAATAGGCATAAAACCTTCTCATCTTTTCGTTTATATAGTTCACATTTCCATTTTTCATACAATATGATCCAGTGAGCATAGTCGCTCTTTTAAGGAAGTGAAATTTGATGGTTTATGTTAACCTAGTAGGTAATATTAAATAGAAGTCAAGGGGTCGGACCTGGTGTAGTGGTTAGAACACACACTTTTCACGCTGAGGATCTGGGATCAAATCCCATCCCCGAGAAAAAAAAAATGAAAAAAAATGAAGTCAATAAATATAATCATCGTTTTCCTAGATTCCTCAGTTACGCTCAAGACATCACTAGTTTCACCCTCCCACCTGTTTAACCCACCCCACCTTACATTCTTCTGTGTTCTTTGTTCTTTCTCTCATTCTTCTTTGCTCTTTATTCCATTCTACTAGCATAGGAATTCTCCCCAGCTATTCATATGCTAATTCGGGTTCATATTAATCAGCCAGCGTAACCTATTCAAGGGCCAAAAATCGCATGCATAATATATATTTCATCAAATATCATCTAAAGGAGTGGAGATATCGCAATTTTGAGGTGATTTTTTGCCCTTAAGGGTTTTAATATCACCAAAACAAGCTGAAAAGCATATCAAAATTTTTCAGAGTTCACTAAAATGGTAAAACTGCATTTACGCCCTTTGCGCCACCTCTAAACCTTCACCAAAAATTCTCATTTTTTCACAGGATGTTATTTTGGGACCGATGATCATTTTCCACTTTATAAATCCTGACTACGGAAGATTTTTGGAAATAAGCCCCACCCTAGTGCATAGGCGTCGCAAGGGAGCGACAAGATTGAAATTTAATTAGGTGGTGAAAATTGAGCAAGCCATTTTAAAGTCAGTAAGCATCGAAGCGTCCTGTATTTTGCCTAGCTTCTCTAATGGAAAAGGGTTGGCTCAAAGCTTTGAACGACGTTTCAATCTTGTGATTGCTAAACTAATTAAGCAAAGGATACAAACTCTAGTGGAATTAAATGGTATAGTACTAAATTCGGTTTTTTTCATCTACTTAATTAAGCATGAAAAATAAAACTCTGAAAAAACCGCAGTTTTGAATTAAAAGAAAAAAAAGTATTGGTATATCCCTTCTTTCAAGTTTCAGGTTCATGCCTACGCTTGGAGGCCTACGTGCTTGTGTGTTTCTAATTTCCAATTCTACAACTTTGCCGAAGATACCATATATCGTGGTGAATCAAAATCCGGACGGTACCAATATCCGGATACTCTGATTATATTAATAATTTAAAGTTAAAATTAAGTGATTATACATTTGATTGTTATTCTCTTCCTTTATTTTAAAAAATGCTGGTCATTTTACATTCATTTTCAATCTAGTAACCACTGTCAAATAATTAATAAAAATCAAAACAAATAATTTGTTCATGTTGGACGTCATTTCGTCGCGGTCAAACCCCAATTCAAGTTCAACGATCTATGAGCGCGCGAACAATGTTTGGGTCAATAGAATGTGTGTGAAATATATTATACAGAAAATTTTAAGCACAAGTGTGAAAGAAGATTTATTTTGAATGCTCTGTGACACGACTGTTGTTAAATATGTGGGAAATATGTTTTTATTGGTGTCTAAAGCGACTGTCCGGGATTTCGAGCCAGTGTTTTAAGATCCGGACATCGTCTAAAAGATCCACGTTTGACTAGTATAAGTGAGTTTTAAGGAAGAAAAACAAGAGAAATGTGAAAAATGACTATGAAAAGTGTAGTGAGTTATCAGAATTCAAAGAATGTAATATAAATTGAGTATATCTTCCTTGATAACAGTTCGAGCAGCATCGACTCTGTAGTTCAAGCCACATGAATTTCAGCTCAGGTAATCCACCCAACAACATCACAAACGTGCCAATCTTTTTGATATTGTACGGCAAACACAGACATCTTTTGAATTAAGATTGATATTTAATTATGTATTGATATGATTTTCATTGAAATTAAACGAAAATTATATGTTTTAAAACAGTTGTCTTGATTTTCAAGTTAAAATCATGGTTTTTACCAAAAAGTTCATCACTCTCGTGTAGATCTGGATTGTAACAATATTCAAAACACAATAACATTAAGGGTTTTCTAAAACAACACATTCATATTAGAATTTAAATATTTGTGTCGCCTTAAGTGTCCGGGTATTGATGCATCACGGTATCTATCTAAATGCAGTCACCTCTCCACATCTCGATATCGAAGGCACCATCGAGATAGGGAGAGATCGAGACCTAGAACAAATTTTTAATGAAAACTAGATTGAAAATCACTCCGTTACTAGGAAAATCAAAAACAAACAGATGTCATTTCATCGTCGCAAATTGTTTTGAATCCCTTAAATTTAGTCTAGTAACCTTTGATAATGGGCATATCGACATACGGAGAGAAAATCTGGAACGATAATCACATCGAGATAGGGAGATATCGAGATAAGGAGGATATCGAGATATGGAGAGTGAAAATGTATGCAGAATGAAGGGACCGGAAGAAACATCGACATATGGAGAGATATCGAGATGTAGAACATCGAGATGTGGAGAGTCGACTGTGTTAGAAGATGCGCTTTAATATATCAAGAAACTTCTCCGAACAAACTATATCGCTAAAATCAACGGTTTGGGCGCTATTCAAAAAGCGCATGAAATCGACAAAATAAAACACAGTGCAGCGATAACCTTTTGAGTAAATCAGCATTTTCATCGCTTACATCATTTGTAGAACTCAAATGAAGTATGACTTTTTAGCAGTGTCATCCGTAATCAAGGAAAGTTAAAAAATACACGCATGAACGAAATTTATTTCTGCAAATTTAACTTTTATAAGCCCATTAATAAAGAAAGGAGAAACGCTATTTATAGATTGACAATTTTTCAAAGAAAAATGTTGATTCGAACTTTTTGAGAGGAAGGTCATTCCGATCAATGCTATCCTGTTTTACGGTACCTCAGATTTTTTTTCAATGAGGATAAGTATCTAGACAATACTTCCACACCCTGAAAGTTTCAAAATATTTTGTGGGGGATAATTGGATTTCTTCAACTATAAGGGTTGTGGTTTTTCACAAATGAGTGATTCCAAGCAACAGCACCAAAATTTGGTAAATTTTTTAATTCATTTTTTTTCTATTGAGCTGAAACTTTGCACAGTTTTCCAGTTCCATCTAAATCGTCATTTTCCGATATCAAATCTTCAAGTTGAGTCACGACTAACTTTTCAATGGTATGTGAAAATGGTTCAAAAATATTCAAAAAGCTGCACAGCAAAAACGGTTCGTTCGATTGTTAGACAACTAAAGAAACAAAGTTAGACAACTAAATAAAGATTCAAAAAAAAAAATACACACAGTAAAAAAAATTTTTTTTCATTAAAAAACATAATTTTTGACACAAAAACTCAAATATCTCAAAACCCTGTCGGAATACCAACGTAATTTTTTGAGGGAAAACGGTCCATTATATTAGCTATCTACCATAAAAATTTGGTGATGGTAAACCAATAAACAAAAAAGTTATGACATTTCAAACATGTCACAATTTTCATATTTAGTAGAAAAAAAAAATTTTTTTTTCGGTGTAAATTATTACGGGAACCGCAGTTTGTTGCTGATTTTATTGTTAAGGGCCTTGCGTGAATTGAACAAGTCGTTTTCATGTATTCATTAGTATTATGTATATTATGTGTATAAATATTTTGTATATGTATAAATATTATATGTATATGTATATATGTATAAATTAAAATGAATTAACAGATTACACGAAAATAAACTTTTTTTTTTACCAGGATATTTTTTTTAGAGTATGATCGATGAGTTTCTAAATGTTATATATAAACTTTAAAAGTTTTGGATTTGGGTATGCGTTATGAGATCATAAAAACATTTTATTAATACTTATTTATTTATTTATTGTTATTCATTTTTTTTACAATATCGAACACTTTTGCATCATTATCAGTACAGTTCGAGTATAGTTTTGCTTTAATTTTATTTTCTGACAATGGAATGAAACAGAGAAATTTTTGGGTTCCTTGGATCGTTTTCGCGTTATTATATTGCTCGCTGAGCTCTGATGCCGTTAATTCGTACTCTTCAGTAGTAGTAAAACAAAATGATAATTTTGTTAAATCTTCTTCTTTTCTGCGATTCGCCCAATCAAATAGTTCTTTTGCAGTTTTAATTGGATGCTCACGTTCTTTGGCTAAACTTGCTCTTGTGGCCATGCGCTTTATGGTTCCTCCAATAGCATCACAAGGACCTTTGCCATGTGACGTAGCAAAGAAATGCCATTCTGCATCAATTCCGTACTTTGATTTAAATTGACATAGGCTCGAAAAATTCTTACGGTTTTTGTACTGCGATGCTGCTCCATCAGACATGAAATATATCTTTCTGATTTCTTTATCCTTATCAACGCGTAAAAAGTTAATCATTTTGGCAATGAACAAATTTACAGATACTGAGTCGTGTCTTAAATCTTCGGAAATTACAATAAAACTAAAATGTTCAATTTGCGTACTTCCATTGAAATAAATAACGAATGGATGAATTGTAGCTTGTTGTACGTTCCAGTGCACTATGGTCCAGGAATCAGTTTTACGCGGAAAGATGCATTTTGAGCTTTAGAATGAAACATTAGACAAAAACGGTCTTCTACAAAGTTGTTTGTATTAGTTGAGCCCTTTGATTGGTTTCATTGAAAATTAGGGTGGACCACATTTTCATAGAAATGATAAAACTAACTTTCTTATTTGTAGAAATTATATTATACATGCTTCAGCGAAGTTGTAGACCATTCAATTTCAAGCAACATTGCCAAAAAAAAATGTTTTGTATCTCTTAAATTGACCGATTTAGAGCATTTTTCCTACGGTGACATAGGGTGGTCCGAACAAAACTGGTTTTCTGGCTCTAGAGTTTTCAATTCAAATTTCTCATAAAAGTAGTCTATGAAACACTTTTAGAGCTTTAAAAAATGCGTAATTTGGTGAGTGAAGAAACTCGCTATCTCTTTCCGTTTAGGAGTTATTGTTGTTTTTCTCTCAAAAACATGCCTACTTTGATTGTGAATTTCTCTGATTGGGGCAAACATAAAAAATATCTTTTGACGGCGTTCAAAAGACAAATCAAAATTGTATATTATATCAAAAAATTACAGATGTGTTATTTTTGTAACTCTAATAAAACGTCTTGAAAGTCAAACATTTTTTTTTTACAAAAACTTTAATAACTTTTGAACTAAAATAGATATTATCAATCTTTTTGCATGAAACTTTGCGTTTTGTTAAGTTCTAAAAGTCGTTCATAGACGACTTTGACGAGAAAATAATATTAAAAAAACTAGAGTTAAAAAACTTATTTTTGTTGGACCACCCTGCGACGATTAGGAAAAAATGCTCTAGATTGGTCAAATTTAGAGCTACAGAAAAACTTTTTTTGGCAAAGTTGATCAAAATTTCAAGTTCTACCACTTTGCCTAAGAGAATATACCAGTATTTTTGCAAACAAAAAAGTTTATTCTATGATATGTGTGTTATTGTGGACCACCCTAGTTTCAAATGACACAGTATGAAAGCTTACATTTTTAAAAACAATTTTGTAGAAGATCATTTTTGTCTAAAATTTCATTTTCATGCTCAAAATGCAAAATAATAAAGAAATACATACCATGAAAATCTTCAAAATAGTTTTAGAGCCCTATCTTTCTTATTTCAGATTTCTCGTCAAAGCGGTCTATGAACGACTTTAAGAACTTAACAAAACGCAAATTTTTATGCAAAAATATTGATGATATCTATTTTAGTTCAAAAGTTATTAAAGTTTTTCTGATTAAAATCCTTTGTTTTTCAAAAGATTTTATTAGAGTTACAAAAATAACACATCTGTAATTTTTTGACATAATATACAATTTTATTTTGTCTTTTGAATGCCGTCAAAAGATATTTTTTATGTTTGCCCCAATCGGAGATATTCACAATCAAAGTAGGCATGTTTTTGAGAGAAAAACAACAATAACTACTAAACGGAAGGAGATAGCGAGCTTCTTCACTCACCAAATTACGCATTTTTTAAAGCTCTAAAAGTGTTTCATAGACTACTTTGATGAGAAATTTGAATTGAAAACTCTAGAGCCAGAAAACCAGTTTTGTTCGGACCACCCTATGTCACTGCAGGAAAAAAGCTCTAAATCGGTCAATTTAAGAGATACAAAAAAACTTTTTTTGGCAAAGTTGCTTGAAATTGAATGGTCTATAACTTTGCTGAAGCATGTATAATATAATTTCTACAAATAAGAAAGTTAGCTACACAATTTCTATGAAAATGTGGTCCACCCTAATTTTCAATAACACCAAACAAAGGGCTTAACTAATACAAACAATTTTGTAGAAGACCGTTTTTGTCTAATGTTTCATTCTAAAGCTCAAAATGCATCTTTCCGCGTAAAACTGATTCCTGGACCACTGTGCAGTGATGGGACTGCACTTCATCTTGCAATACAAAGCTATAGTTTTCAGAAAAATCACAAATGACTAAAAATTCACCATCTTGTAATGTATTTTTCGTATTTTTTAAAAAGCGGGATTGCTCTGTTTTAATAAAGTCGTGAGGAATTAAACTTTCTAATTTCAAGCAAAAAAATGACACAAACTCATCTACAGGTTTTACAATAGTTTCTAGGTCACACCTATCCGTGGTCACCCATTGCTCAAATGATAACTGATCAATATAATTTTCTTCAAACTCAGCGAATAAAGTATTTTCCAATGATGAAGAATCTGGACAATCCGAACAAGATCGTAGATAGCAATTTGATGTTGTATTTTCACACAAAAGACTACCAGTTAACATTTTAATATCCTTTGATAAATTGATTCTTTTCAAACTATGTAAGATTAGGATAATATTTTCGTGTGTTGTGCACACACAAACATTATGTGTTCCTGAATTGGATAGAAGCTTGCATTGCCTTGGACGAAGGCTTGCAAATGAGGAAAAACCTACCTTAATATTTTCGTTAATTTCCTTGAAGCGTGTATACGCTTCTTTCAAAGTAGTCATCATTAATCGTTTTTGGATTGCTTGACGCTTTCCATCTTTTTTTTACAGATACATAATCTTTTTGGCCAGGCATAGCTCTACTTACTTCATCGTCTTCAAAATATTGAATTATTTTTTCTTTTGTCTCATCTGTTAATGAAGTACTCGACCTAGCATTTTTGGTTGCAAGACAGTTATTTTTGAATTGTTTTGCCTCTTTTGCTGTATTTCTATTGGTTTTGAACTCATCAATGGCGTCTTGAATAGACCACGAGCTTGGCAGCATCGACAAAATCAATAATTTTTCTTTCCTTGTCGTGGCTAGATTCGAGAACTTTTCCTTCATATTCATAATTACCTCATCGTAGTCTGTATTTTCCACATCCTCAGGTCCTAATTTGAAGAGGTTTCTTCGTACAGCTTCGTTGATTTCACGGTATTTTTTCTCGGGATAATTGACGTAACCCATCTTCGCCCATTTAATCGGAGTCACTTTTATTCCAGCTATCACTTCGTTGAAGCGTTCGACCTTCTGGATGCACTCATCTTCTGATTGATTTGTTGAAACAGATGTCGCTGATGGTACCGTGGCAAGACTATCTGCACTTGGTACTTCTGGTAACTCCTCAGTTGTTGTCGGTGCATCTAGTAATTCCTCAGTTGTTGTTGTTTTCGAACTTCCTGCAACCTGATCCACCGATGATGTACAGATTGCCCGTTTGTCAACGTTTAAACGGCAGGACGTACAAATGCGTAAATTTGTATTCAATGTAGACATTGGAGCATAACCAGCCGCTTTCAGTTTATCTATGGTGGTTTCGGTGAGATTTCGTAGCTCTTTCGAACACTTTTTTCTGCAAACGGTCTGCAACAGTTGAGAAAGCGACTACTCATGTTGCTCGTTAGATTTTAATAAACAAAATCACTTTTAAGTTTTTACTGACTAGTTTGGTGTCGTTTGCTTGACTAAAGAAAAATTTTACAATTAAATCTTTTATAACCATAGTGGTAGTATATTTTTAGCTTTTTCGTGAATATGTTCATGGTATGTACCTATCATGTTTTTGATGTTGTTGAAGTTACTCGCTTTCTCCCAAATATGATTAACAAAGTCTATTCTCTACCAAGGCGGGTCTATACCCAGATTTTAACTTTGTGGAGAAAACCAGCGCCGAGAAAACCGACCTGCTTTACGTATACTAGATCACCTGGGTATAGACCCGCCTTGTTCTCTACGAGGTAAACTTTTTGCAGGTAAACTAGTCGTATACCTGTATAGAAAACTTTTTTTGTAGCCTTTGTCTTCAATATTAGATTTCTTATAGGTTTCTTTTATCAAAAGGTTTCAACACTATCGAGAGAATTTTTCTTCAGTTACGTACAATAAAAAATATGACACTATCAAGACTTTAGATCACAACACTGGATCGCGTCTAACTTTATAATAGATGCTATAATAGTTATGAATAATTAAATAAAATATCATGAAAACAACTTGTTAACCTCATGTGGTACCCTTAACAAAAAATTCAGCAACAAACTGCGGTCCTAAAAAAATTAACAATGAAAAAAAAAAGAAAATTTTTTTCACTAGGTGTCAAATTTGTGAAATATTTGAAATGTCATAACTTTTTTGTTTATTGGCTTACCATCACCAAATTTTTATGGTAGATAGCTAATATAATGGACCGTTTTCCCTCAAAAAATTACGTTGGTATTCCGATACGGTTTTGAGATATTTGAGTTTTTTTGACAAAAATGATGTTTTCTAATGCAAAAAAAAAATTTTTACTGTGTGTATTTTTTTTGGAATCTTTATTTAGTTGTCTAACTTTGTTTCTTTAGTTGTCGAACGAACCGAGTTGCTCGCTGCCCGTCGTAAACAACGTACGCGTCTGCAGGTCAGCTCTACTGGATTTGTTATACAACCGGATTACTGTTTTCGGTGCTATTGTTCTCTTGAGTTGACTGTTCTCCTCCGGTTCGCGATTTGCTGTCTTGCTGTGCAAATAGATACACAACATCGTTCAGCATGTGCGAGATTTTTATCAACACGGTCGAGTTTCGTTTCTCGATCGATGCCCCACGACCGTCATGGAATGAGATTGCCGAGTTCGTAAGGCAGATACACGCTGATGTATTAGATGTAGAAACCGTCTACAAGCTAACGGAAAATCGCAGCATATGCATCAAATATAAGTCAGAGTCTGCAATGCTAGAAGCCCTGCGGAAAAACTCGGAACCGCAACATTTCAAATATGCATCCGGGAATTCAGTGCAAGTTTCCATGGTGGTTGCAGGTCGCAATATTGAATACGTTCGTGTATTCGACCTGCCACCGGAGATCTCCGATGACGACTTGCTATTGGCATTTCAACCGTATGGAAAGGTGGAACGAGTAGATAGAGAGAAGTTTCCCGGGAACCTGGGCTTGGATCATGTGTATAATGGTGTGCGGGGTGTACACATCGAAGTGGAAAATGAAATCCCATCAATGATTTCAATAAGGAATCGAAAAGCAAAAGTATTTTATGATGGTCTAAAGGATAAGTGCTTCCTGTGCCAATCTCGAGGACATCGGATGAACTCCTGTCCAAAAAGGAAAAACACGTATGCTGCAATCACCAAAGCGGCGGAAACGTTATCTTTGGTAGAGGACTTAAACGCAACTGTGGATGAAATCGAGGAAGTCATAGAGGAGGAAGTTCTCGAAGAACCTCCGGAACTCGAGAAGGAACTAACCGGAAAGAAACAGCGAGTAGATAAGCAAAAACCGGAGATCGAAGATGACTACATCCAGCGAACATATGGCATTCCAAACGCCACGCAATTGGTGAACAATTTTAACGCCGTGATGGAGGAGCAGAAGAAAAAGCTGGTGGCAAGCCAGCGACGGGCCCAGTTTGCGTCTTCAGGATCAGTTGACCCCGCCCCGCCGAGGAAAAGTTCTCGAAAGGGCAATAGATAGTTGAGTAAAATTGATGTTTTTTTTTAATAATTCTCATGTATTATTCCATTGATGATCGGCTCCGTAAAGGTTTTAGAAACCGCATGAGCCCAATAAATAAAAGAATGGTAATCGAACGAACCGTTTTTGCTGTGCAGCTTTTTGAATATTTTTGAACCATTTTCACATACACCCTTTTGAAAAGTTAGTCGTGACTCAACTTGAAGATTTGATATCGGAAAATGACGATTTAGATGGAACTGAAAAACTGTGCAAAGTTTCAGATATTTTTGAAATGGTCGATCAGAATCGACTTGCATGCCTCCGTGGAATCCCTCAAATACAAAATGCTGAAAGTTTTCGTAAAAGTTCGCAAGTTCGATAATATCGACATTATGGCACCGTGTAAACTGTGTGTTGTCCAGTGTTGTAAGCAATCACGGTAGTCGACACGTTTTCGCTGATATTCGGCAGCGTTTCCCTCAAACATTCTCAACACGAGCGATCAAACGAATGTCGAAATGAAAAATGTCAATTGAATGCCACTGACCACGATAGCTTCGATAGCAAACGTTGCGGTTTTGTTTGTTTTTGTTCTGCTTTCACTTTATGTGTGTCACAATCGACATAACAGGCAAGATCAAACTATTCGTGTTGTTTATGATTCGATGTCTGAAATATATGCAAAACTTATGATTTATGCAAATTGCATCGTGTCAAATGACATTCATTAAACACTTTTTTGTGTTTGTCGACGTCCATTCGAAAGCTCGTGTTGTGACTGCCGACCATGGCAACGAAACGAACGTCGCGCGAAGTGTCGAATGTTTACAGCACTGGTGTTGTCATCCACCATAACGTTCTCAATAAAAAAATCGCAACCAACAAGTTATTAATCGATAAAGTTTACAGCATTATAGATTGTTTTGTTCTCGATATTTGTACTCATGTAAATTCTAACAATGGCTTGGTTTGGTATAATTAAAAGCGTATTTCAAAATAAAAAAGTTGAGATATTTCAAGGCATTGCTTCAAATTAAAAAAAGACGGTCGCGGAGACGAAGCACGGTCTGAAAACCGCTGGTTTACAGCACTTGAGCCAACGAAATATGAATTTATTGTGGATAACTTCGGCAAATTGTAATAGCAGTTTATCGTTAACAACTTCAGAATATGGTTAACGATATTAGAATGCCTATTTCAGCAATTTACAATTATTACTTATTTCGGTTATGCCTCAAAAGGGTCATAACTTATATTTTAATCGAGCTTGTGATTCAAAACTGCGCCTAGAGTTTGGAAATCATTAGACACACTAACTGTGAATCAAGTTTCTATAGTATATTTCTTCTGATAACCACGGTGAAGAACAATTTGATAGGGGCCTTCCTTAGCAGAGTGGTTAGAGTTTGCGGCTACAAAGCAAAGCCATGCTGAAAGTGTCTGGGTTCGATTCCCGGTCACGGTCGGTCCAGGATCTCTTCGTAATGGAAATTTCCTTATTTCCCTGGGCATATGATCTGTATGATACTAAACGTGACGGTATAGATTGTACTGTAAAAATGAATATCGCCTCTATAAAGCGTTCAACGCAATCGAGACTTAGCTCAATTAAGTGCTTAAACATACATACAGATTCCCTTCAAAGTACAAGTTGCACATTAACTTGGGACACGATTATATGAAAAATATAAATGCTCGCTCCAGTACACATTTTGGGTGTATTTTCGGTCCCAAAACAATTGTGTAATGTTTCAGTTTTCAGCTTGATCGGTAAAAATAACAATTTAGTGCCAGCAGTTCAAAGTTTATGTGGGGTTTATTATAGGAAAACTTATTTTATCGAATATAAATCATCATAGATCGCCTCTTTACCTCAAAAAAAAAAAAAAAATGTGAACTCAGAACTCGATAGCTGATTTTACGATAAAGAACATTTCCGAAGACCGCAAAACAATCCTATGCTTGTGAAAAAAAGTTATTAAGCATAAGCCCAATTTTGTTATATTTTTTCACATGTGCCAGATTGTTTCACAGTCTTCGAAAATGTTGTTCATTATAAAATTACCTATCGATTTCTGCGTTTATATATATTTTTAATGATCAATCGGCGACCTTTGGCGATTTTTCTTTCTCATAGTAAATCACATACAAACTTTGAACGGCAGGCGCTAAATCTGAGACATAGACTCGACAATACGTAGGAGCCGGATCCAATTCTTGGCACTTGTGGTTCACTTCAGCAGTGGTTTTTTTAAAAGCTTTTTCTTCTTTCTGGCGTTACGTCCCGACTGGGACAGAGCCTGCTTCTCAGCTTAGTGTTCTTATGAGCTCTTCCACAGTTATTAACTGAGAGCTTACTATGCCAATAACCATTTTTGCATGTGTATATCGTGTGGTACGATCAGAGTTGGGAATGGTAATAGTAGTAAGCTTGAGTTTTTGCGAAAATCACGTGGCTCTTCTGTACAGTAGTTTCAAATTGTGAATCTCATCAAGTAGCCTATGTTGGGTACATGAATTTTCTAAATCAGTAGTGTCATTGAAAGCTGTAAATGCGGGAAATGCAGCGGGAAATAGAACATTTTTCTACAGTAGTTTTGGGTTGCCCTTAGTGTTTTGCTATTTTCAAGGCATTTTGCCTATAGCAGCAATAGGCGTGAGTTTCACTGGCTCTGCTGACTGTGATTTGCTGCGCTTGCCTACTGTAGTGTGAATTTCAGAACTTTTCCCAGCTCTGGGTACGATGCTGGGAGGGAAGCACATATACCAGGTCCGTCGCACTCGGGCTCATGTTGGGTACCACTTCTAGAACTGCATTCGGTCCCTCGGTAGTGCAAAAGGTACCCAAGTTTGACAGATCGCAGTACACTTTTCACAGCATTCTAGATTACCTTATGAGCCATGAAATTTTGGGCAACTGCAAGGGACATGGAGGTCTTTAATTTGTCTTTGCAGATACTACACACGAAATATGACACAAAGTTATTCCAAACTGCAAGAAAATTTCAGCATGCCAACGACAATCAAGGCAGGCTTGATGACAATCGCTAGTTTTCTTTTGTTGTGTACCTTCGATCGTTCTGGACAAACATGTAAAAAGGGCCAAAGTTTTCTATGTATTTCATTTTCGTTTCTGTTGGAAAAAGTGTAATGATGCGTATTTGAATACTTTATATTCAATCAGAAAAAAAGGTGCTATCGTGACATTACTTTTGAATAAGCATGAATAGCGTTTCAATCGATTTTTGTCACATTTCACAATGGTCGGAAAAAAACGAAGTTTGGCCAAAACTTTTATTATTATTCACACATTATGTAACTTATTTTTAAAAAGTTTTTTTTTTATTAGAAATGCAATCAAGTTTGGCTGAAGTCACACATTTGTATTTTTAAGAGTTTGATCAAAATATGTATGAAGAGTGGTTAAATATATTTTTTATCAACTTTGTATGAAAAGTATCGTCAAGATGTATGAAAATATTGAATTATTCAAATAGTTCTAACTTGCAAATCAGCAAATTTCTGCAAAAAATTTTTGTAAGCAACGTTTTTTGTAAGATCTAAGGATGCATTTTAAAGTGCAATATTCGAAATGGCGGCGACATGACGCGACAAGAGTTGTTTTTCATGTTCAAAATCATCAAATTTACTAAAGTGTAATGTTGAACAGTATTAAAGCTTCAACAAAATATTTTTTTCCATCCTTATGCTCGATAAAAGTGTTGAACTATAAGCTTTCAGATAGTGCGTAGATTTGGGAAAATATTGCATTCCTTAAATATGAATTTTGTACTTTATTTTATTGATACATTTTTCAATTTTTTGACTTCACTCAGTCTGACGTCATGAAAGTCAAAGAAATTCAAATTTTAGATCAATTTCAATTAGGAATCATAATAATATAATACATGAGGTATATTTTAAAATGATAAACACCATAAAAATCTCAAAAAAGTGTTTTGGTAGTTTTGGCCGCTCCTTTATATGGAGCCCGACCATTGTGCATTTGATAAAATGGAAAAATAAGTTTTGATCTATTACGCGCTTTTATCATGTTTGTCCATTGTTTAAGATCTGGGCTCACAGTGCAGTGACAGTTCATGACAGCAGAATCTCGGCATACCTTGACGTATATAAATTTCGTATCGGTTTCTCCCTCCCAGGTACGATAATACTCTATGTCCTGGGAAGTCGAGACAATTTCCAACCCGAAAAGATCCTCGACCGGTGGGATTCGAACCCACGACCCTCAGCTTGGTCTTGCTGAATAGCTGTGCGTTTACCGCTACGGCTATCTGGGCCCCGCAAAGCTACTGAGCTCATATTTGGCCAGAATATTCGTCGTACTGAAGGGCTTCTTATTGTAAAGTTCCGGCCGAAAAAAAAACAATGCCGAAGTGAATCATGGAAGTGCCCAAGTAGCTCTGCACCCTATTTGAATTTGGTGTCAGAATGGACTAGCCTCTGATTGGTCAGCCAAATAGCGTTTCCAGGAATAATTATTGTACGGTAACATCAGCACTTTCTGTACACTGCCTTTTTATTTCTCCTTTTCAATTTCAATCGATGCCAACCATATTTCTGGCAACATAAATGTTCTATAAGAGGAGAAGAAAACTAAAAAGAAGCCAGTTATCACATCTTGTCTTAACGCTATTCCTGTATTGCTCTGTGAATGTGCATTTTGACAAGAACTAATGTTTTTAGAAATCGATATCCATACCAGAAATCCATCAAAATTTCGTCAGGAATCAATCAAAGATCTTGATATATATGCTTCATGAAAGAAGCTCGATGATTGTGTTTTCGAAAATGTTCGTCTTAAACAAACTTTTTGGCATAATAGCTTTCTTACTAAATTTCAAATCTATTGATGATCAGAAATTCAAAAGATCTCAAGGGATAGGACTTTGTATTTCTCGTATAATGTTGTTTTTTCATGTATAATGCTGGGACTTCTTGATCTGCCCACATACGAAAAATCAAAGATCTTTCCTCTCATGTTTAGTTTTTTCCAGATTCTTCTTAATTTGATATCAATCTCCACGAAACGTACGCATTCATGATGTGTCAAACAAAAACCAACAAAAGGTTGTTAGATGAAAATGTCCCGATTCTAGCAGAAACAAGTATAAATCTCGAATAAGACTAGGAGTACTGAAGTAGAAACCAAACAGGGAGATTATACCTTCATATGATAAGACAAGCCTGTTTTACGATTCGGATATAACGGACTCTGTTATCGTTGGAGATACAAATCCTCCTGCACAGTGCAACTTGTTGACAAGATAAGCGTTAGACATTATTTAAGCTTTCTTCTGCATTTCTCCTTACATAAGATATGACAATTTTGCAACAAAGTCAGAATCACAATACGTTTGTTTGGTATAAATTAGTTGGCCCTTAATACAGAACTATAGTAAACATGGGATCGATAAAAAAGCATCCAAACATTGTCATGTCTAATTCACATTTAGTAATCTAACAAGATCTGGGCATTCGGGTAGGCAACAGTATTCGATCAAAAAACTGAACATATCAATCTCTCAAACCAAATTTTCACAAGAACATAATCTGTTTATAATCTAACACCGCTGAAGTGAATCCATCACCGGGCTTTTTGATAGATCGAAGGCAGATAAGATTTTTTGTTCACAGATTGGTTTGATCATATCACGTGCGGCATATATCCATATATCCACAAGATAGCGGCAATATTGGAAGCCGTAAATCATTCTCTTATTGATCTGACGGTTCGTAAACGTTGGCCGAAGCGCGACCGGGACAAAAATAAAACAGAAGTCCAATTCACAAATTGCATTAGTAGCTTGCCGGTGCTTTCATTTTTTTTTCTCGAGGCTGTTCCCTCCGTTTGTAGTTCTATGCGGTGAAATGCGGTAGACCAAACAGACGGAAGCAGTCGGTAGTTTTTTTGTTGTTAATATTGTCGTTGAAAGATTATACGGATGTATCGATTTCGATTTTTCGGTCGCAGCAATAACCGGTCCGAGTTGGAAAACTCCACCTTAAAGCATATTTTAACATATTTAACATATAAAATGTAGTGTTTTGGTTTTTCGATATTTTTGAACCATTTTATTACAAGTTATCTCATCATCATCTGTTTTAATAATCTGAGTCGATTTTGGTCATAGGTTATCTGCTCCGATATTGTGAAATTCCTTGGAGACCGGCTCGTAGCCATAGCCCACGTTAATATCTCAGATACATTATTTTTATCATGTTCGGATAATTGTTTTTTAATACTATACTTTGATAAGAGTCTGTAATGGAAAAACGAACCAAATTGGTGTTGTTGAGTTGAGAGTTTTTGGCTATTGAGAATTCATGTTTCTAGTACCACACTGACCGTACAAAGATCTTGAATACATCTTTTTGTAATTTTCAGATTTCTTGGAGACAACTTTTCTGGTTTCCTTGATTTATATTATAGAAGTTCTCTTATACCTTACACCAAGGCTGTCCAACGTAAGGCTCTCGAGGAGCTTGAAGACTAATTATTCAACTCTAGATTCTTCTTTTTAAGCTATTTTATATTGAAAACTTGTTACATCATTGTTTGTTTTTGAACAATACACTTCAACAGAAAAGTAAACGCCTATTCCGATGCGTGAGAAATTTCTTTCAAGACATGCTTCACCATTTCTTCCGCTGAAATGTTTACTTTTCTTGAGCGGAACAGAGTACTTAGCTTAAATGAAAACGTTTCATTTTCAAACAATAAGCCTAATTTTATGTGGACAAAATACAATAAAAAGTCTCTCCCATAACATTCTTCAATTGAATTTATATCAAGTTATCACATAATATTCACGAATAACTTGGAAAGAAATCTCACACAAAGTTGAGCAAGATTGTCACAGAATTCTTGGTGAGATTCCTATCCTTGCCATGATTATCACCGAATACGCTACATCATCCTGGACAAGATTCCCACAAAATCCTATAAGAATTTTTGACTGAGTTCTTAGCAGGATTAACTTCTTCAGATTCTAGGAACAGGAGTATTGGAAGGGATTCTAACGAAATGCTAGGAAAAATTTTCACTGTATTCTGTGAATGATTCTCACAAAATTCGGGGTGGACGTCACACTCAGAAAACCATGGGCTACATTTCCATAATATATTAAATTCTGACAACATTAAGTTAAAAAAAATACAGAATTTGGAGTAGAATTTTTATAAAAACCTGGTGGTTAGTCTGGCAGACTTCAAAGTTAGATTTTTAAAAGAATGCTGTGCTGAGTTCTGATGCAATTCTAGGTGCAATTTTGACAGAATCTTCGGCAACATTATTATATCTATTCTGATTTTTATCATTAAAAATTCTTAAAAAATGAAACTTCTTCTGCACTAAACAAAATTTGGCTCGCTGCTTCTGACATATGGCCAACGATCTAGAAAAGTTATGCAGGCCTGAGTGTCAGTCTCCCAAAGCAGATCTGAATATCTTCAAAACTATTTTCATTCAGCAATGATCAAAATCTATACAGATCCTAAAAATAGAAAGTTTTGTTCAGGAAATCATACAGGATATTAACCATGTATTAGATTATCTTAACGATTTATCTAAAATATCCTCGAAGGCTTCCTCACGAGCTTGGAAGTTTTTTCAGAGATGATCGTAAGAGTTTATCAGAAACTTCTACGGATGTTTCTACAGAGATTTATATGGGTAGGCTTACCATAAGCTTATCGGATATAAACGGGACAAGTGATGATCAAAAACGGGACAATCTCAAAAAACGAAAATAATGCTCTCCTAGAATCTTTACGTGATTTATTGAAAAAAAAAATACTTCGAAAACTGCCTAGGCATGTATTCAATGATTTTTTGTGGATTATCTATCTTTAGAAGAATGATTTAAAAAATCGTTACAATTTTCAATGCAAAAAATTTGATTTTGGATTAGTAGAATTTGCCCTTGAGAAAAGTTAGGGAAATGTTTTCGCTGATCAAATCATAAACGTAAGTTGTTCTAATACTTCATGATTTGATTAGAAAATACACTCTTTTCAAATCAATTGCGTGTCTATCTGGACTATCGATAGTCTAGTTCACAGCGTGTAGGTATTCCACTAAGAAGCTCGAAGATTTTCACTGCTAACAATTTGATTCAGGATTGCTAGAATTTGATCATAGGAAAAGTAAAACGAACATATTTCCGTTATGATGATAAAACATAATCACCTATCTCGTCGAAATTTCTTGCCAGAAATGCTTCTTTGAGTGGAGTCGCTGGAGTAATTTCTCTGGATATCATTAAAAACATTTAAGTTAAATTATTGAAGGCATTTTGAATTAATTTAATGGGGGAATTCCCTAAGAAGACCGACCTGAAAAAATATTATTTGGGCCTATCATAAGAAACTAATTCTAAATTAGTTGGTTATCATATTTCTGAATAAAAAACTTAAACTTGAATAATGCATGCAGTAATACTAGCAGTAAATGTAATCCCAAAGATTTTAAAAACACAATAAAAAAAATGTCTAGCATGATTTTCTGAAAAAGTCTTATGAAACTTTAATTCTCTGAGTTATGTTTCGAATATATTTGTATTCCAGATTATCGTATTTTTTTTGGCTCAAGTTCGGTTTCTTCTTGGCATCTTGTTTGTTCCTGTTAGGTCATTTTTGGTCTCTATTTTTTCATTTATAAAGTCTCTAAAGTCCCTATTTTCGAGGCACTCAGTCGCTACCAGCCGTGAACATGGGAGGGGGGGTTCGATTTTTACCAGGTTTTGTCAAATTCGGACCTTCTGAAGTATTTTGTTCAAACGTGTTTAGTAATGTCCTGATTTCATGGACAAATGAAACTTTTCAAGCCGTTTATCGTGCTTAAAAGATATGACCTAAAAACTGTTACTAGGTCCGAATTGGAACATGTTCCCTTACTCTAAGCTATGTTTACGAGTTTCACCTGAACATTTTGTATATGTTACTCTGGCGTTCTGTTATGAATTAATCCAGATATCAATTAAGCTTCAGGTTAATTGGCCGCCCCGTGATTTCTACTCCAGTATCGCCAGATCAGCTGCATTTACATGCGGTATGGGAAACTCTTAAATCCTCCATACTATCAAAGGCTTTCCCTATGATAATCATGGAGATGCAAAGGTAGACTCTATGACACTACCCCGAACGCCACTACCCTGAATGCCATTACCCCGAACGCCTTTACCCCGAATGGATCACTACCCCGAACGCCATTACCCCGAATGCATAACATTTTGAGACTAATTATAATTAGAAGGTAGGAAGATAATTGTACCATTCCATATGGGAATTAAACAAGTTTGGCTTAACAATGTATTTTTCAAATACAAGAAGATAAAAAATGAGCTAAATTTTCAGCAAGTAAATTATATACACAGTTTGGATTTGTCCTCTAATTTTGTTGAAATTTACACAGCCACACTGCAATTCTCTGAAGAACAGCCTTTTTTAAAAAGAAGTCTGAATTTATTATGAAAAGGAGAGCTATAATATGCACAAAATTATGATGTATTAAAATCTCCTTATGGACGCTGCTACCCACTTCTTTCAATCAGTTTCTTTAGATGCAGGTCTTCTAGCATTAAGATCTTCTAAAAGATTTTGTTTCGCAATCGATGGCAATAGAAGATCACCCTGATATTATCGCTGCAAGTGGTGTGCTATGGAATCCGCAAAGACCAATATGAAAGACAAATGTTCCGTTGTGGCATATAAACGCTATTACACATGTACACGTTAGAAAAACGGTGACTTCTGATCACCGCTACAGTAAAAACTTTCGTTGGTTTGTCGGATCACTCAGCTGAATTTCGATAAAATAATCACCAAAAATAGTTGTGTTTGATTCTAGACAATGAACAACAATGACAAACAAGACAATGAAATATGAACGCCACCAAGAAGTACAGGAGAGTACGCAGCTATCTAGCAAGACCATGTTGAGGGTATGGGTTTGAATTACTCCAGGGGCAAAAATGTTGTGGGTTGTTTTCTCAAAATGTTACACCTCATACAAAATTTGTAGAATTTCCATACAAAATGTGTTACGAGGGGTTAGGTAGGTTTCAAAAATGGCAAGTTTTGGCGTTATTAAATCTGTGAATGATCCATTGAACTACGAAAGTGTCCACTGAGCTGAGAAACAGGCACTGTACCAGTAAGAAAAAAAAGAAGATAGTTGCCAACCAAATATTTTGAAAGAATTGCTGACATATGATAGAAGGGAAAATATATGATGAATATTTTAACGATGAATTGAATGCACCGTTAGTTACCAGTTTACATTAGAAACGAATACATGAATGTTCAATCCTTTATAAAAGTATGATCAACATTTTTGCACGCAAAACAAGATACGGCACAGTATCTCATACGTTTCGAGGTAAAGGCCCATTCGGGGTAGTGGCGTTCGGGGTAACGGGATGGAGCCGCAGAGGTATATTGGGTGTCTAATAATAACGGATATCAGACGTATATTTCTTACATTGCTTAAAAACTGTAACATGAAAACACGGTAGTGCTTCGTGAAGCCCAAGCAGGACAGTTCGGTTTTGCGTCGTCCGATAGATTTGGCTCACGGTTTCGCGCGTGTTTTCGTCTCCAAAGATTTTTTTTCTGTTTAGGAGCGTCTTGCTGGGTAGGTATTTGGAAGGCACAAGCAAGACGGTTTATTTTCGGGACGCCAAGAAGTTTTGCTGTCAGTATCAGTTTTGTGTTCAGTCGAGGATGGATTACCAACTGGTGAGTTCGTTTCATGCTTGTGATAACACATATTTTCTTGAAAGCGTAGCTTTTAAGTAATTTTAAAACAAACTTTGTATGGTTCGTCACTATAAGTGTCGGCATTATGCTTTTTTCTTATACAATTTCATTATACATATATTTGTCTCTTGTAGACATTATCAAAAATTATCTTTTGAATTGTTCGACATTGTGAATGTTGACGTATTTTTTAAAACTTCTACCATATCGAGACAAAATGCACAGTAATACTCATATGTAATTTTCAAACAAACTATGTATAGTTCGTCACTACAAGTGTCGGCATTATTCCTGTTTCATATAATTTAAAATATATACATGTAATTTTCAGTTTTCGTCATTAATAAAAACATCTTTTGAATTGTTCGACATTGTAGATGTTGACGTATTTTTTAAAGCTTCTACCAAAAACTTCTCGAGACAAAAATACAACACTAGCTTTAAATATGGGTCGTATATTCCCCCCCTGTCCATGGATCGCATCATCGACCAGAGGTGACTCCCAGATCTTTTCCTCCCTCAATAATAAACACCCTTCCCGTGGTTGTAGCAAAGTGAAAATACATCTTCCGTCTTCAGAGTGATGAATTACAATGTTTTATTATGAACCTTCCTGTCATCATGCTCAAGCATGACCTACTCTGATCTAATCCAATAGCACATTACTACATCTCTCCTTTTTTCCATAAATGTGAATCAATAGTTTAATCTAGCTTAAAAACTACTGAACAGTCAATACTGATTTTCTTTCAATAATGTATGAATGGTCTTCATAAATGTTTCATTGCTTGAAATATTGTTGATCTCTGCCGGAAAGCATACAGCGCGACATCCTCGAGTTTTTCCTCCTTGTACTGATGAGTTTAATACTGTGCGTATCTCGTCACACCACCAATGGTCTCTAAACGCAAATGGAATTAATTATTAAACATATAGCATCAATAAGTTAAAACTGAAAGTATACTTAGCTGCATTGAGTTACTTCTTTCTTTTCTTGTATTGCTAAATTAATTATTTTACATTACCGTTTCAATTCATGCAACTATGCAAGCATGCTTGATCTTGTTCATTATCCGTTCTTGATTGTTGTAAAAGAGGTTCGCTTAAAATGCTTAAAACAATCCATGCCGCACTATACTTTTGAAACTACGAAAAATGTAACGAAAAAAGATAAATGAACATTTTTTATATGAATTAGTACTGCTAGATATACAATATGAATAAACTTCATTTGTGTAGTACCAAACTGTACTTTTATTTCCATTGCATGTCCCTTTATCATAGATGTACTGAAAAAAATATTTCCTACATCTCATAATAGACCCGGACTGCCAAAAGGACTGAGAAGGATCTCCTACATCCAATCTTCTCAATTTCAGGCTGAAATCTTGCGTTTATTTGGTGTTTAACACACGTTACTATTATTTTTATCGTTTTCTTTATAAAGAAACGGGTCGGATGATACGTTTCATTTTTACTATTCTCCTTCGAACAGTGCCGAATTTTCACGACCGCCCTGCGTTCTTTTACCGGAAATGGATCAGGACTATTTCATCCTCTTCATTTCTTATGGAGAAGTAGACCAGAATCATGCAAAATGTTCTCTTTACTCTCTTCTTTTTCTCTAAGAGCGGACCAGACGATTTGTTTTATTCCTTCATTTCTTTTCAGAAATGGGCCGAATTTCAACAAACTCCCTACGTTCTTGTTTCAGAAATGGACCAGGATTATTTCATCCTCTTCATTTCTTATGGAGAAGTAGACCAGAATCATGAAAAATGTTCTCTTTACTCTCTTCTTTTTCTCCAAGAGCGGACCGGACGATTTGTTTTATTCCTTCATTACTTTTCAGAAATGGGCCGAATTTCAACAAACTCCCTACGTTCTTGTTACAGAAACGGACCAGGTTTATCCTCTTCGTTTCATAAGGAGACGTAGACCGGAATTACTTACTGTATTCCCTTTACTCTCTGCTCATCAACATAAATAACTTGCTAGTGTATTATATTCCTTCATGTTATTCTTGGAATGGAACGAATATTTTTTTCCAATCTTTCATTTCGTTTGCAAAAATGGACTGAGTTCCTAATATATATGTAGCCTTGAACTACATTACAAATCATATATGTAGCAGTAATCTCTTAATTCTCAGCAATTTATTGTTGTTTGACCATAGACAGCATAATTATTCCGTTGTCAAGCTATTTTACATTTGTCTTGTCATGCTCTGTATTCGCAGGCTGATTCACTTTTTTTTTAACGCCAGTCGGCGAGTCAAATTTATTTTAAATTCAACTCTCTTTAAATTCTTAATTTCTTTAAATTTGTACTTGGTAGCCTTATGCACCTTCTTAACGTATTCACGAGTTTACGAATTATTTATAATCACATGATTGAGTCATGTACATTTCTGATAATTTCTTTTAAGTTGATTTCACTTATGGTCCAAATTAATACCTTCAGCAGGTTTGATAAAAATTGTAGGCTTTTTTTTAAATTAAACTTTCTTTCTTTGAATAACGCAAGAGTAATATTATGAAAGCTGTTGAGGATTTTGCCCTCCAACAGACTCACACCTAAATAAGTTTGTCACATCAAAATATTATCACACCATGCCCATATATTGGATGGCACCGTAGCTACCAAAACAAACATTTAACGCATTTGTAACGCACACTGTTGGATTGTGCATTGAATGCAAGGTGCGTGCTTCTGCTAAACTGCCATATAAACAGACGTGTGTATATTTTTTTTTTCTCCACGTTGCAAATTTTCTCGAAAATCTATTCGTAAACAAAACGTACAATACATTGAAATATGACACCACTACTACTATACATTGAATGTTTTCTAACTTTAGAATTAAACAATTTGAAAAAGATTTCAAACGTTAGAAAGTCGCTATTTAGTTTTAGAACGTTAAATAAATATATTGTCCATTATAAAAGAAACAGTGTTGAACTAGTCGTTTTGGTGTCTTTCTTATTTTGATATTTTCCTTAGTCGACAGATTTTTTTCAGAAATGCTGTTACTGGCAATCAGCCTATTTGTTTTTTTTTTTTCAACTGCTTCATTTGCTTTTAAATGCAATTGTTAAATGTTTCAATAAACTAAGTTCCGTTGTTTTTTTTATTCTGATGTAATTCTAGATGCATATTTCTATAACAACTAAAATTTTCTTCGGAATACATAATAATTTGAATGAAATAATAATAAAGCTCATGATTGAAATGTAAATTATATTGCTTTAAATTAATAAAATAAATAAATACTCCTTTTCTGCCTTCGTTGTAAAAATCAAATAAGTGACGCCAAAACACGCAATAATGGATACTTAGCTTAGCTTAGCTTAGACTGACTACACATATCAATGGTTGTTATTCCGTGATTGACCGAAGTCAGTGAAAATGCACAAAGAATCAACTAGAAGTTCGGCTGGGATTGGCCATAATCTTCTCCAGTGTGCATAATTCAGTGCCTCTATTTATACAGGGTCAATAACGGCGCCGGCCACGTCCTTGCAGTCAGGTGGGATTGGGGGAAGGAATGTTAGTGTGTAACCTTTGCTTTTTGGAGACCGTGTTTGCCTCTGCATCTCCACAAAGGTTACTGGGAGGGATGTTTGTTAATGGGGAGGATCGTTGGGTCATAGGATTCACTTTGATATGCGATTAGACCATGATAAACAATGATTTGTGAGATATATACATTCTTATACGTAAATATAATATTTTCATTTGATATGAACAATTTCTATGTAGAGGAAAATTATGCCGACACTTGAGGTGACGAACCATTCAAAGTTTGTTGAACAAATACCTAAATGTAACATTCCTACAGCTGTCAGGACGAAAGCATGTGTTATTATATTTTACTCATTTGAAAAGAAACAAAAAACTCGATTGGTTGGGACATCATAGAACACTCTTATTCTTATGCCGACACTTACAGTGGCGAACCATCCAAAGTTTGTTGAATAAAGTGAACCTTTCGCAAGTCTACACTTGTAGTGTCGAACCATTCAAAGTTTTTTTTAATTACAAAAATAAAGGTATATAAGAGGTGTTCTGAAAAAAAAAATGTTAAACATAAATAAATCATGAATCAGAGTTTGTGTCGACACTCACAGTGACGAACCATCCATAGTTTGTTGAAAAATCATATTTACATCCCACCATTGTAACGATTGAATGTGCAGTCATACATATTTTATAGATTAGAAATAGTAGCATGAAACGAGCTCACCAATTGATCCGTTATCCTTGACTGAGCAGCCACAATCCACTTTCGGCTTCACTCGTTTGCTCGGCTATAAAAAAGCACTCAGGAAAAAAAATAAGCGCGCGACCCAAAAAGAATAAAAAAAAACTGTTCGGGCTTTCTTGACGCACTGCCCACTGCCCAGGAGCAAGCGTCAAGGTCGAAGGATCAAACAAACTCCCAAAACACGCAATAATGGATACTATGCAAAAACTGTGTTTCATGAACAACTTCCATGAGGAATGCTTTAAATTGTCAGGACATCTATCCTATGATGCAAAATCATAAATCGCACAATAGAAATGTTCTTTCGTTATTTCATGAGTTTATCGTCGCAGAAGAAGTAACGTTTAAATGAAACTGGTGCCTTTTCATAACATTTATGTTCATAACAAAACCATTGAAGTGTTTCCAACGTTTCATACTACAGAAACCCCCTTCTTTGTTTATTTGATTGATTCATTTTACATTTTTAATTGAATTGAATTGATTCATTTTACATTTTTAATTTATCAATGAACACATCGAGTATTTGATTTTATCACTATGATTGATGGCTATTATACGCCATTCTCCATGGCGGCAAAATTTTCGGATTTTTGAAGGGGGGGTGACATAAAAGAAAATTAATATTTGTATCAGCCTAAGAAACCCAACAATGAGGAATAATCAAGAAACTTTCCATAAAAATTAGAACTAGAAATTGCTTGGCAAATTGTACATTTTGATAATATTCTTTTCTCTCTCCCTTCACTTTTTAAAATCGTAAATTTTGAATTGGATAACATCGTGATACATTGAATAAAACTTCGTTAAACAAACCTGGACTATTTTTTTTAGTTCAATTGACGAAATTATCTGTAATTGGGATCGCGAATCACAACAGGAAAATCATTCAAAATAAAATTTCTGAATGTTTTTAAATTTGACATACCGCCGGCTGTCAAAACAACTCAAAAGTTAACATGTAATAAATAAAACTGTGTTTACCTACATGTATTTCCGATTCCAGATACGTTCCGATCATACGCAGCACAAAATCTGTATCGCAATAATTTTCCTGTTACCCTTATCCGTCATTTCGCCAGGCGTTCCTTCAAACAGCATACAGCCAATTTTAAAGATTCTTGTGCACAAATCTATGAACCGCACACTCGAATCAAAATGGGATCCGTTCCAACAATCGTCGCCAATGTAGCAAAGTGAAAATACATCTTCCGTCTTCAGAGTGATGAATTACAATGTTTTATTATGAACCTTCCTGTCACCATGCTCAAGCATGATCTACTCTGATCTAATCCAATAGCACATTACTACAGTGGTGATTGTGGAGATGCAGAGGTATTCTCGGTCTCTAGAAGCAACAATCATTACACCCTTACATTCCTTCCCCTTCCCAACTGACTGTAAGGACTTGGCCGGCGCCGTTATTGATCAATAATATTAGATCTGCTAAAATTGCACTTCGAGAGTAAGCGGAAACTCCCATCCCTTATTCATTTGGATCGTAGTGCAATTCTTACCAGTTCCGATCAATCACGGAGCAGCAACCATTGACATGTACAGTCAGTCTATGCTATGCTATGCTATGCTATGCTATGCATTGCTTAAAGACTGTAACATGAAAACACAACAAACATGTCTTATTTTAAACCTACATATTATTTGAATCAACCGCATCACTTACCAAGGTGAATCCAGATTGTGTAGCTTTTGAATCCAAATTTGAATCTGAGAGAGAGAGGAGACAACTGGCTTAGATTGTGAGCTCCCAAAAGTCAAGGGAATCTGTCATCAACTGTCACTGGAAACCCGCACATTCGAAGGGCAGAGCGTAAAAAATTGTCAAAATTCAAGTAAACGTAATTAAAATGTCTAGGTGTTTTTCGATGATTTCACATTATAAAAAGGATACTTTAATATAGTTGTGTGTTATCGATTTTTTTTTTAAATATATTTATATCCTTTTCATAGTGAACAACAATAAGTGAATATAATTTTGACCTAAATAAGATCATCTGACCGTGCTGCAGCACCCAAAAATTAAAGAAAGAAGTCATAGAAAGCGAAAAAACATGCCAAATGTCAGTGAGCTGTCTCCTCTCTCTCAGATTTGAACTAACAAAAACTCTTTCCCGTGCCAACCATGAAGATACAGAGGTATACTCGGTAACAAAGGATGTCACACTTACATCCTCTCCTTTCCCCGATGACTGTAAGGACGTGACCGGCGTCGTTATTGACTTTATAATGATTTTAATTCTCTGAATTGTACACTGAATACTGTAAGCTTTTCATAAGCTCGGTCTGTTGATTCCTTATGCAATTTTGCTTATTCTGGTCAATCACGGAGTAGCAACTACGAATTGTACGGTGCTTATGCTTATGCTCATGCTCTCAAAACCAGGTCGAATTTTCACAAAGGTTGAGCAGTTTATTTTATCTTGAGCTAAGTTCTCGATTCTAGACATTCTAGACATAATTTTCATTGAAAACTTCTGTAAAATTCTAACAACAGCTCATAAGAACACTAAGGGCCTTATTTTTTAAGTCGAGTCGAACAAAAACGACTTGACTGGAGTCACTGTCGACCAAAAATTCGCTCAACTTGGCTCTGTCACTCGAGTTTATCGACAGCTGTCACTCTATGTGACTGGATTACTCACGGTGAAAAGAAGCAAGGTATTATACTCCGAAAAATGACATTTGGCAGTGACGTCATTCCTGTCGCAAACTTGAACTAGTGCAAAAGAAAACAAGGCCTGCTCTCCTTTACTATCCTCAAGGCCTCATGCTTGACGATAGGAATGACGACACATGTTTTGATGGAAAATCGTTGTTTACACGTAGAAATAGCCTACCTTGTTGTGTCTACACGGTAAAAAATCAGCACGTTCGATTGAATAGATTGATAACTTGACTCAATTCAAACACCAATCACCATGATTTGAAGAGTTCTAACTTTGGATTTGCTCTACTGTCTCTAGAACAAGACTCTGAAGTGAAAAGTCGTTGATTTTGAACATCATGTCTTTTGTGTAAAATCAATCATTGACAGCTCGTTGTAGAAAGTGATTGAGATCAATTCAACCCCTTTCAACAGATGCGAGTTGGTGTCGAGGTAAGACACTAGACTTGCACTCCGAAGATTGGTGGTTCGAATCTGGGTCAGGCGGACATGTTTATTATAACTTTTTTTTTTATTTCAAATCAAAACATACAACGTTGAATTCAAGTGCTGTTACCTTGATTTTGTCAAGATTCAACAGTAGTGCAAATCCAAGTGCAGAACTATTGATAGCATGGTGCTTATTTTTTACCGTGTATGCATGCTTAGGCTGTGAACCGTTTCACCAGTTCGTTTAACTTTTAGTTAAAATTTGACAGCTCGATAGTTATTTCCCCTCTGGTTAGAAATAACCCTGCTCTGGAGCATGGTTAAACTTGACAGTCCGAAAGTTATTTTTTGCTCCCGTGAATTTGAAAATAACTAACCATCTGTCAACATTGTTCTGAAATAACTACTCGACTGTCAAAGCTCAAATGGGTCGACTGCTATTGAAATGTCAAATTTTAACTAATAGTTAAACGAACTGGTGAAACGGTTCACAGCCTTACTTTGATCGACAATGACTACAGACGAATCACGTGGATTCGCTCGAATTACAAAATAGACTCAGCTGAGAATCAGTCTCTGTCCCAGTGAGGACGTTAATGCTAAGAAGGAGAAGAAGAATGCTAGGTATGTATAACAAAATTCTTGCCAGGATTGCCGTTGAAAGGAATTGAAAGTTAAACGTTTAAAGTTTCCAAGGAGGACTTGTGGGATTTTGATAAAATTATAGGTGATTTTCTGACAAAATTTTGAAAATGTTGGGCAGGATTCTCATAGATCCCGAGGGCAAATTTCTAAATGCATCTTGCATCACTCCCATATATTATTGGGAGAAAATTTGAAACGGTGGCAGATTTGTTCACCCGCCTAAAACGCGAAGCAACAAGAGTCGGGCTAATGGTGAATGCGTGGAAAACAAAGTACATGCTGGTTGGCGGAACTGAGCGCGACAGGACCCGCCTAGGAAGCAGTCTTACGATAGACGGAGATACCTTCGAGGTGGTGGACGAGTTCGTCTACCTCGGATCCTTGTTGACGGCTGACAACAATGTTAGTCGGGAAATACGAAGGCGCATCATCAGCGGAAGTCGTGCCTGCTATGGGCTCCAGAAGAAAATGCGGTCAAGAAAGATTCACCCCCGCACCAAATGTACGATGTACAAAACGCTCATAAGACCGGTAGTTCTCTACGGGCATGAGGCGTGGACTATGCTCGAGGAGGACTTGCAAGCTCTTGGGGTTTTCGAACGCCGAGTGCTAAGGACGATCTTCGGCGGCGTACATGAGAACGGCGTGTGGCGGCGAAGGATGAACCACGAGTTCGCTCAACTCTTCGGCGAACCCAGTATCGGGAAGGTAGCTAAAGCTGGAAGGATACGCTGGGCAGGGCATGTTGCAAGAATGCCGGACAACAACCCTGTAAAGATGGTGTTCGCTACGAATCCGGTCAGAACAAGAAGGCGTGGGGCGCAACGAGCTAGATGGATTGACCAGGTGCACCAGGACCTGGAGAGCGTGGGTCACAGTTGAGGATGGAGGGAAACGGCCATGAACCGAGTGAAATGGCGAATTATTGTTGGCGAGGCTTTATCAAGATAATTGATGTAAAGCCAAATAAGTAAGTAAGTAATCACTCCCATATCATTCGAGGCTGTCTTTTCAAAGAATCTGGGTTATGATTCTCACAAATTTTAAGCAGGATATTCAAACAGTTTTAGGAGAAATTGTGAAGAAATATTAAACAGATTTCTGACAGAATTCTGAGTATAATCCTCAACATTTTCACAAAGCCCATAGCAGGACTCCTCGGAAAATCCTGGACTAAATTCGGACATAAACTTGAGCATAAAAACTTGTGCAAAATTATCACAGAATACCAGGAGCGATTCTTACAATCTTTTCCGAGGGATTCTCACATAACTTTGAGGAGAATATTTGGCATCATTTGTCTTTCATCAATGTTACTGAAAGAATCTGACTGACTTTTGTTAAGTTTCACGAACTGTTTGGAATTTCTTGTCTCAAATGATATTGGATACAGTTTTTAAGACTTGGCCCGCTGGTCAGAAAGGTTGAGCAAGACTGTCCTAAACCAAAGACTAGAAGAGTTGATAGGAATCTATCTTAGAACCAGAAGTAAGAGAAAGAATCTTGTTTTACTTGGATGATGTCATGTGGTGTAATTGTAAAAGTTAGACTGAATCAAATATAAAACAAAAGTTATATCATTCATGTGAACTCATACAAAGACAATAAAAGCATCGTTTCAATGCAGTATACTGCGATACTTTTCAAGACGACATTTGACGCGTGTTGCTAATTAATGCATGAATTTCTTAAATATAGTCGACAAAGATAAATGCTTTCCGCCTCTACGTGGCTATAAACGACACTAAATGAATAATATGATAAGATCACACATTGCGCTGTCGCCATGTATACTAACCAAACACCAGTAGGTCAAAAACTTGGATCTTCCACCGTATTCCGAAGGTCGCATCATTTTCGGGATGTTCAGGTCTTCCGGTATTTTCACGAAATACCTATCGAAGTAGATCGCATAGTAGTACTGGCCGATGGCAATCAGATGCCATACCAGCACAAATGTGCGCGATTTGTAGAGCTGAACGCTGGTCATTGCTGCGACTGGAGTTGAGAAGCTGAATCCTCACAGAAGACAAATTATCCTTTTTAAATTGTTTCCACACTTCAGACGGTACCCAGAGGATTGTCTGCTAAAAGGACCTGCAGAACAGAAGCTCAACCTACTTAGTTTTCCCCAAAGGGACACTTTCACTTAGCACTCGACACAAACACACTCGAACGTTCAACAGGATGCAGCTTAGCGAGGATACGCGCACCTTCTCTATTGCTGTAGCCTTCGTTTTTTGCACTTCTTTGTCGGAGCTTAATGAGCACGGGTTTTCACATGTAGTATCGGCCCGAAAATGGCTCACGTGTTTCACTCTGCAGCTATTCGACAGCTATCGTAAATCACAGAATCACAATCACGCGTTCTTTGGTATTTTGTGACTTATGCCCATATCCGTGGAAAGGAAAATCGCCACCATTCAAAGTGAATGACTTCCACCCGATAGCACGAAGCACGAAAAGCGCCCAGCAGAATAAATCGCACCGTCACCAAGAAGCCCCACTCGGTAACTGACGAAATCGTGCGTTCACTCACGAACTTTGGCACGTAGACCTACTCCAGTCGGTCGGCAGCTCCAAAAAATAGCAAGGATATCCACAACCCGAATTCCTTCAGCGCTCACACAACGGCACCAGTTTTCCCCCCTGACTGGGAAATCGTGAGCACGGGGCCGACTGTTTACGCTATCGACCGACGGACTAACGAGCGTGCCAATCTGGAGAACGGGAGAATAGTCGCTTTCACAGTCGTTTACCTAACTTGCTCCAGTTACATTTCAGTTGCGTCCGTTCCGTAGTCTGGATGTCGAGAGCAAAGAGCAATCGCGCAGTTTCGCAGTGTTCTCTCAGGGAGGTGGGCCAGAGGTTTCCAATTCGCTTTTGGTGTGTTATCGTGATAGATTTTTTTACTTTCTTTATTAGTATATTTTTTACATTACTTTCATTTATTATATCTAGGTGTTCTGTGTTAAGTAACACTATCATCCTCATTTGGTAAAACTAAATTAAGCTTTTATTAACATTTTGTTAACATATTTCATTTGATGTAGTAGTTCACAATACATACATGTGAGTTGATTTCACCTGCAGCTTATAAGAGAAAAAAAAACGCTTTCAATGAACCTCACCTAAATATATAACGCATTATTCGTGGCAATAGAAGATTGTAGCGATTTTTGTCTTAAGTTATTAATAATTGTTTTCGACGTTTGGTCGAATGTTTCAACATTGGATATTCTATGTAACTCATTAGTGCTATACCAGAGAGGAAGCTTCAGAATCATTTTCAAAATTTTATTTTGAATCCTCTGCAAAGCTTTATTCCTGGTATTACAACCATATTGGTACAGCATACAACATGGCTGGCCTGAAAATTTGTTTGAAGATCCTAAGCTTGTTTTTAAGACAAAGTTTTGATTTTCTACTAATAAGTTGATAAAGACATTTTACATATTTGGTACATTCGGCTTGAATACCCTCAAGGTGATTGTTAATGTTAATTTTTTATCCAGCAAAAGCTCTAGATATTCACCTTCATCTGACCAATTTATTGGAACTCCTCTCATCGTGACAGCATGTCTACTTGAAGGTTTCAAATAAAGAGCTTTTGCTTTATGTGGGAGTATTATCAATTGAGTTTTGGAAGCATTAGGAGAAATCTTCCATTTTGCAAGTATGAAGAAAAAATATCCAAACTTTTTTGCAATTTGCTTCAGATGACACGCAGGCGGAGAGGCTTTTGTCATCCGCAAGCAAAGATTTTTGACATCCCTGAGGTAAATTAGGTAAATTAGGTAAGTCAGATGTGAAGATATTGTATAATATTCGTTCTAAAATGCTTCCTTGAGGAACATCAGCTCTTACATGAAGTGTTTCAGACTTGGAGGTCTTATAATTAATCTGAAGTGTACGATTTGACAGATAACTTTGGATTATTCTAACAGTGTATGTTGGAAAATTAATGTTTTTTTTTTTAATTTTACAATCAAGCCTTCATGCCAAACACTGTCGAATGGTTTTTCTATGTCTAGAAGAGCAAGACAAGTAGAATAGCCTTCAGATTTGTTGGAACGAATCAAATTTGTTACACGTAAAATTTGATGAAAGGACGAACAGACATTCGGAATATGAACTGTTCATTGGCAAAAAAAAAATAATTTTCGTTGATGTGAACTATCATTCTGTTAAAAACGACCTATTCAAAAAAGTGTACTGATGGAGGAAAGCAAGCTCAGTGGGCGATAGCTGAATGCTGGGGTAACTTTGGCATTTGTTAAATGAGGGATTCCACGGAGGCATGCAAGTCGATTCTGATCGACCATTTCAAAAATATCTGAAACTTTGCACAGTTTTTCAGTTCCATCTAAATCGTCATTTTCCGATATCAAATCTTCAAGTTGAGTCACGACTAACTTTTCAAAAGGGTGTATGTGAAAATGGTTCAAAAATATTCAAAAAGCTGCACAGCAAAAACGGTTCGTTCGATTGTTAGACAACTAAAGAAACAAAGTTAGACAACTAAATAAAGATTCCAACAAAAATACACACAGTAAAAAAAAAATTTTTTTTGCATTAAAAAACATCATTTTTGTCACAAAAACTCAAATATCTCAAAACCCTATCGGAATATCAACGTAATTTTTTGAGGGAAAACGGTCCATTATATTAGCTATCTACCATAAAAATTTGGTGATGGTAAGCCAATAAACAAAAAAGTTATGACATTTCAAATATTTCACAAATTTGACACTTAGTGAAAAAAAATTTTTTTTTCATTGTTAATTTTTTTTAGGACCGCAGTTTGTTGCTGAATTTTTTGTTAAGGGTACCACATGAGGTTAACAAGTTGTTTTCATGATATTTTATTTAATTATTCATAACTATTATAGCATCTATTAGAAAGTTAGACGCGATCCAGTGTTGTGATCTAAAGTCTTGATAGTGTCATATTTTTTATTGTACGTAACTGAAGAAAAATTCTCTCAATAGTGTTGAAACCTTTTGATAAAAGAAACCTATAAGAAATCTAATATTGAAGACAAAAGCTACAAACAAAGTTTTCTATACAGGTATACGACTAGTTTACCTGCAAAAAGTTTACCTCGTAGAGAACAAGGCGGGTCTATACCCAGGTGATCTAGTATACGTAAAGCAGGTCGGTTTTCTCGGCGCTGGTTTTCTCCACAAAGTTAAAATCTGATTACACCTGGGTATAGACCCGCCTTGGTAGAGAATAGACTTTGTTAATCATATTTGGGAGAAAGCGAGTAACTTCAACAACATCAAAAACATGATAGGTACATACCATGAACATACTCACGTTTATGAGATGAACCAGCCCAGGGCTAAAAATCTCAATAATAAAGAAAAAAAAACATACTCACGAAAAAGCTAAAAATATACTACCACTATGGTTATAAAAGATTTAATTGTAAAATTTTTCTTCAGTCAAGCAAACGACACCAAACTAGTCAGTAAAAACTTAAAAGTGATTTTGTTTATTAAAATCTAACGAGCAACATGAGTAGTCGCTTTCTCAACTGTTGCAGGCCGTTTGCAGAAAAAAAGTGTTCGAAAGAGCTACGAAATCTCACCGAAAGCACCATAGATAAACTGAAAGCGGCTGGTTATGCTCCAATGTCTACATTGAATACAAATTTACGCATTTGTACGTCCTGCCGACAAACGGGAAATCTGTACATCATCGGTGGATCAGGTTGCAGGAAGTTCGAAAACAACAACAACTGAGGAATTACTAGATGCACCGACAACAACTGAGGAGTTACCAGAAGTACCAAGTGCAGATAGTCTTGCCACGGTACCATCAGCGACATCTGTTTCAACAAATCAATCAGAAGATGAGTGCATCCAGAAGGTCAACATCGAACGCTTCAACGAAGGGATAGCTGGAATAAAAGTGACTCCGATTAAATGGACGAAGATGGGTTACGTCAATTATCCCGAGAAAAAATACCGTGAAATCAACGAAGCTGTACGAAGAAACCTCTTCAAATTAGGACCTGAGGATGTGGAAAATACAGACTACGATGAGGTAATTATGAATATGAAGGAAAAGTTCTCGAATCTAGCCACGACAAGGAAAGAAAAATTATTGATTTTGTCGATGCTGCCAAGCTCGTGGTCTATTCAAGACGCCATTGATGAGTTCAAAACCAATAGAAATACAGCAAAAGAGGCAAAACAATTCAAAAATAACTGTCTTGCAACCAAAAATGCTAGGTCGAGTACTTCATTAACAGATGAGACAAAAGAAAAAATAATTCAATATTTTGAAGACGATGAAGTAAGTAGAGCTATGCCTGGCCAAAAAGATTATGTATCTGTAAAAAAGATGGAAAGCGTCAAGCAATCCAAAAATGATTAATGATGACTACTTTGAAAGAAGCGTATACACGCTTCAAGGAAATTAACGAAAATATTAAGGTAGGTTTTTCCTCATTTGCAAGCCTTCGTCCAAGGCAATGCAAGCTTCTATCCAATTCAGGAACACATAATGTTTGTGTGTGCACAACACACGAAAATATTAACCTAATCTTACATAGTTTGAAAAGAATTAATTTATCAAAGGATATTAAAATGTTAACTGGTAGTCTTTTGTGTGAAAATACAACATCAAATTGCTATCTACGATCTTGTTCGGATTGTCCAGATTCTTCATCATTGGAAAATTCTTTATTCGCTGAGTTTGAAGAAAATTATATTGATCAGTTATCATTTGAGCAATGGGTGACCACGGATAGGTGTGACCTAGAAACTATTGTAAAACCTGTAGATGAGTTTGTGTCATTTTTTTGCTTGAAATTAGAAAGTTTAATTCCTCACGACTTTATTAAAACAGAGCAATCCCGCTTTTTTAAAAAATACGAAAAATATATTACAAGATGGTGAATTTTTAGTCATTTGTGATTTTTCTGAAAACTATAGCTTTGTATTGCAAGATGAAGTGCAGTCCCATCACTGGAACGTACAACAAGCTACAATTCATCCATTCGTTATTTATTTCAATGGAAGTACGCAAATTGAACATTTTAGTTTTATTGTAATTTCCGAAGATTTAAGACACGACTCAGTATCTGTAAATTTGTTCATTGCCAAAATGATTAACTTTTTACACGTTGATAAGGATAAAGAAATCAGAAAGATATATTTCATGTCTGATAGAGCAGCATTGCAGTACAAAAACCGTAAGAATTTTTCGAGCCTATGTCAATTTAAATCAAAGTACGGAATTGATGCAGAATGGCATTTCTTTGCTACGTCACATGGCAAAGGTCCTTGTGATGCTATTGGAGGAACCATAAAGCGCATGGCCACAAGAGCAAGTTTAGCCAAAGAACGTGAGCATCCAATTAAAACTGCAAAAGAACTATTTGATTGGGCGAATCGCAGAAAAGAAGAAGATTTAACAAAATTATCATTTTGTTTTACTACTACTGAAGAGTACGAATTAACGGCATCAGAGCTCAGCGAGCAATATAATAACGCGAAAACGATCCAAGGAACCCAAAAATTTCACTGTTTCATTCCATTGTCAGAAAATAAAATTAAAGCAAAACTATACTCGAACTGTACTGATAATGATGCAAAAGTGTTCGATATTGTAAAAAAATTGAATAACAATAAATAAATAAATAAGTTTTAATAAAATGTTTTCATGATCTCATAACGCATACCCAAATCCAAAACTTTTAAAGTTTATATATAACATTTAGAAACTCATCGATCATACTCTAAAAAAAAATATCCTAGTAAAAAAAAATATTTTCGTGTAATCTGTTAATTCATTTTAATTTATACATATATACATATACATATAATATTTATACATATACATAATATTTATACATATAATATACATAATACTAATGAATACATGAAAACGACTTGTTTAATTCACGCAAGGCCCTTAACAATAAAATCAGCAACAAACTGCGGTTCCCGTAATAATTTACACCGAAATTTTTTTTTTTTTCTACTAAATGTGAAAATTTTGACATGTTTGAAATGTCATAACTTTTTTTAACATAACAACATTTTTATGGTAGATAGCTAATATAATTCCCTCAAAAAATTACGTTGGTATTCCGATAGGGTTTTGAGATATTTGAGTTTTTGTGTCAAAAATTATGTTTTTTAACGCAAAAAAAATTTTTTTTTTACTGTGTGTATTTTTTTTTGGAATCTTTATTTAGTTGTCTAACTTTGTTTCTTTAGTTGTCTAACAATCGAACGAACCGTTTTTGCTGTGCAGCTTTTTGAATATTTTTGAACCATTTTCACATACACCCTTTTGAAAAGTTAGTCGTGACTCAACTTGAAGATTTGATATCGGAAAATGACGATTTAGATGGAACTGGAAAACTGTGCAAAGTTTCAGCTCAATAGAAAAAAATGAATTAAAAAATTTACCAAATTTTGGTGCTGTTGCTTGGAATCACTCAACTTATTTAAGTTTTGTTATTAGAAATCAATCAACGATGTTTTATCACATACAGACAAGGTAGGTGTAATGCATAAACTTGACTATTTTTCTAACTGAAAAAAAATTAGACAAAACACCCGTGTGACATTATTTGTTCTCCTTTATTAGTTTTCATCAATTGAAAATCAATTAAAAAAAACCTTTTTTTAAATAATGAACAAATAAACTTTCACTCACCAATCCCCAGTACGTCAAAATATCACTCTTCCCTTCAGGGGCAGTTTGTACTTCTCGTTGCTGGCTAATCCACCGAACAGTTCCTTGATCTCTCTCGGATATTCGTCTATCACGTACAGATCGAAGTACATCGCGTAGAAGTAGTGCAGCGCCGTCAGGCCGTGGAATAGTTTCCGAATCGCGGACATCACTGTTACTATATGCACCACCCAAACTGAACTACAGTGCAGCAGACTGCAGCTGAGATATCGACCCTTTAGTCGGTTGTGTTTTTCCCGTGTTGTAATACCTGTGTAGAACACGCTGAAAGTATCAACCGATTTGCGTAATATGTAGGCTCCGCACTTTGACCGATTCTGAGGAATGTTCCGTACGCTCGTTTGATAATAGCCGGAGTGGACGCGAAAGCTTTGATTGCGGCGATGTTTCACTTTCGCTAGTTCTACAGGGACTGACCAAAGTAGTCTAAAGTCTAACTGGACGACAGGGTTCTATGCCCTCGCATCAGCATGTAGTAGAAGCTTTTTTCCGCTTATTGCTCGTAAGTGCTTTAATCTCGTGACATCCACGCGTGATGCGCAAGAGAAAAAAAAAAATACTATAGAGATGTTTTTGTGCTATGATCATTTGAACCGGCAAAATCATAGGAAGTTCAGTAAGAACGAGTAGAATGTGTCGTAGTTTGCGACTCAGTAAAGATTACTTAGGTATATCTCACTCGCAGATCGAAGCGCGTAACCGAGTGAGAAACACGTGCTCGATTCGATGTCACCACAGCCTTTATCATCATCGTATCATTTTCGTTTGAATCTTAAATATCTGTAATTGAAAGATAATTGCCGGTGTATTCTAGAGAAAATATGTAAAACAACATTGTCTTGTTTTAAAGTATTGAGCCTGCAAAAAACATTCACAGAACGATCATACACAGACGCTTTTGATTACACTTCTACTGAGCAAGTTAGGGCTGGGCTGTATGAACTATTTTTTGCGTACAGTTGTTAAGTCGTTATTGCAAACCTTGCGTGATTTGTGCAATTTGTTTTACAGCCAATAAAATGATATTACGTAAAATGGTTAAACTTGACATATCGTGACTAACAACTTAAGTGATACGATGCGTTTTTTGTTTTAATTTTGCTAATTATTCATTATTAATATTAGTATTATTATTATCTTTATTAACGAGATTTGCAGTCCGAGGATGGCTCATCTTGGAGACTCATTATTCATATATTTTTGTATTTAACAAGTTTAATTAAATCAGACGGAAATTATTCCATTTTTTAACTCGTCGTTACATTTTACTGTAATACTAGTAAAATATCCGTAATCTTATAAGCAGTGAGTCCTGTCTGTCAAACGAACGAAATATGTATGTGACAAACACCTACTTTTAAGCATTAGCATAAGCATTGATGACCGTACAATTCGTAGTTGCTACTCCGTGATTGACCGGAATAATCAAAATTGTATGGGGTACCAACAGATGCAGCTTGGGATTAGCATACCATTTTCAATGTACAATTTCTAGAACTACAAACTTATTAAGCTTGTACTTGATTGGTCGCCCGTGGTTGCTATTCCAGTATCGTCAGATCAGCTGCACTTACACAAGGAACCAACAAGATGACTGCTTGGGACTAACAAACATTCTCAGTGTATGTAAGTGCTGGTGAGTTCTATGTTTGCGACGTCAGGTTGCAGACCAATAAGGGGAATGGGGAGGAAATAATGTTGTATTTACAACTGGTAAACAGTAGACCGGATCCTGTCAATAACGGTGCCGGCCACGTCCTTACGGTCGTCGGAGAAGGGAAGGAATGTTAATGTGATGGCCATTGCTACTAGAGACTGAGACCAGCTTTGCATCTCTCCATGGTTTTCACATGGAGAAGTTTTGTTAGTGAGAGGGAGGGTTCAAAAGCTACATGATCAAGATTCACCTTGATAAGTGATGCGATTCATGTACCCTCAATTTAAAAAGTTATCTAACAGTGCTTCGACATTTTTAATGTCGAAATATTCAAAGGTTGTATATTGACCATTGCACGAATTTTTAGATTCTAATGCAATTGTTCATTTGCTAGATACAATTTACACACTCACTAAAACCAGTAGGCGTGTGCTTAAAGAGCTATGACGTTTCAAACCTGATCAAAGTAATAAGATAGATTTTATCAAAACTTGTTTATTTTCTCGGACATTTTCACTTTAGCATGTTTTTTTTGGAAATGTATTAAGCTCATATTTAATCGCAATGTGATTCGTATTGAGATTGGTTAATGCTGGGCATGGCGTACCATTGGTACCTCGCGTATTTGCAGGAATTAAATAGACCCCTTCATGTGGTCCTTAGTCTTCTGCCCTGCAGCTCGTATTCTTACCTCCGCGCGGTAATGGCCGGGCTACGAGCAACCTTAGGGGAAGATCTGGTAGTCAACTCCGGTGGGAACTTTGGTCGTATGCTGACAGGGATGGGGGAAGACTTTGCATCTCCAAGCTGGAGCGTCTGACCACCATGTTAGGAGAGGCTCAAAAAAAAAGCGTATGTTCCCCATGTCTTAGCATTCTCCCGGCGGCGTTTCTGGCTAAGTTCATTTTGCATTCCAAATCTTGACGATGATGACTAAAACAAAATATGAGAGTAAGAAATCACTCAAAACACATCGAATTGCAAACGAAACACTTACCACTATAGCGATCATCAACCCAATAAAAAAAACAAAACAAAGACGGAAAACGTTGGTATCTTAGCAGCTGTCAACTGTTATGCAGGTGTATGTGTGAGGTGTGAAAATATTCACTGTGCAAAAATTTTCTGCACAGTAGTCTAATAAGGTGCAAAATGCTCAATAGGTACGTGTATCTCTTTTTTTATAAAACAAAAAGGGCTTATGCCTACAATTATAGTGACGAACCATCCATAGTTTGTTAAACGATTTAATAAATGTAACATTGCCACTGTACAAATTTGTATTATCACAAGCATGAAATGAGCTCACCAGTTGGTAATCTTCTTCTTCTTCTTTCTGGCGTTACGTCCCAACTGGGACAAAGCCTGCTTCTCAGCTTAGTGTCCTTATGAGCACTTCCACAGTTATTAACTGAGAGCTTTCTTTGCCGATTGACCATTTTTGCATGTGTATATCGTGTGGCAGGTACGATGATACTCTATGCCCTGGGAATCGAAAAAATTGCCTTTACGAAAAGATCCTCGACTAGTGGGATTCGAACGCACGACCCTCAGCATGGCCATGCTGAATAGCTGCGCGTTTACCGCTACGGCTAACTGGGCCCCATCAATTGGTAACACAGCATAACAAAAATGACATGTTTGCGTGTCTCAAGAACCAAATTATGTGTCTCTAGTAGATTTGGGGCTGCTGAATCTGATGCCGTTCTCAGAAATGTTCCAGCACGTCACAATTTTTAGCTACAGGTCGCCAAAGTTGTACAAAACACTGCTTTTATTAATGTTTACATGAAATTTAAAGTACAATTTATCATACTTTTTTGTAATCTAATCCACCAAACATGCAAAATAGAACTTGAACTTTCATTTCAGACATAATTTGATTGAAATTGCGCGATTAAATTTCGATTAAACCGATTTTTTCAACATGCTTGCAGTCTCCATACAAAATTGTTCGTTTCTTCTATACGGCAAAATACAACAATTCTCAAAACCATCAAAATATAACTTTTCCGTATCGAAAATAATACAAACTTCAATGATAAGTATTGTTATACACATAAAGTTTGAATTCAGTGGCAAATTAAGCCAATATATTACCTTACAAGCTGGGAAACTTGCATGCAAGTTGGCTGAAATAGTCATTTTTTGCATTTTCAACAGTTAATATCTCAAAAACTGGACGTGCTATGATATTTCTGAAAACGGCAATGGATTCAGCAACCCTTAATTAAGTGAATAGCGGTATTTTGGTGCTTGAGACAAAAACGTGTTCCGCAGTGTAATCTATCCTCGACTGAAGTCACAATATCGACATCAACACTCGAAAAATGGAATAGAAAAACAATCCGATGACGCGCGAAAACGAACTAATAGTTCACAATTCTACAGTACTGTTCACTTAGCCGTCAGCTGAGCCGTCTATGTGCGCTCTATAACAATATTGCGCAATTTTTCACCACTTAGACTTTAGTGATCTGAATTTCACCTTTCTCAGATTTCGCTTTCGATTTCGCTGCCCCTTTTTTCGATCACCGCCCCTTTTGAAAAGCCGCCAATCTAAGTCCAGAATTAGTTTTAAAGCTTAACGCGGAAAAGTTAAAACCATTATTCACAAAACTTGAGGCAGTCAATGCGCTTGAAAGATGTTGATTGCAAGCAGTTATTTGCTAAGCGCTACTGCAGTGCGCTTTTGGGAATTTGATCAGCAAATTCTTCACAATTTCCAAAATGGATGTTTTCGAGAAAATTGATTACCTATATAATAATAGTATGTCTTATGGGGCAAGAGGGACACCGCAATTTTCTCATATAAATTCAAATGAACTTTTATTCTTCTTGTTTGATATTGCATTAAATCAATGTTTCCTACTAAATAAAATCAAAATAAACCATCTTGGGCATTCAAAATGGTTTTTGAAAATTTTTACTATTATTGCCACAGTCAAATAAGATGAAAACTAAATTAATTTCGTATAATTACTTTTTAACTATAAGTCAACTTTTATCCCTCAGTTTTTATCTTTATTTACTCTACAATTTATCGTTTAGGTGGGGAAATAATAATATACAAAATTTGTGGCATTTTGCTCTGGTGGTCTTCTTGCCCCATACGAGTGGCACTCTTGCCCCGTGCCTCGTTTAAAAACCTCATAAGAAGGGACATTTTCAAAAATCTCAAATCATCATTCTAATATTTTTATAATAATCATCATTCTTATATTTTTGAAATCTATTGATAACATCATTCAGAACAAGAGGTGCGCTTGCCCCTACACTGGAATAATCATCAAAAATTGTGCTAATCAACCATGATTTGAACCTATATATCTTAAGGTGTCCTTCTTGCCCCCAGCCCCAAGGGGAGGAAGACCACTGGAACTGGTTGTTTGCGTTATTAGTAACTTGTGCGCCGTGAGTTCAACAACGACTTCCGTGAAGAACAGATCGAAAATCCCCGGATTTATAATAAATACTGCATTCAATAATGTACATATTAGTGCGTTGATTGATGGGGGTGAAATTTATTCTGCCCAGTGTTCTTACTCTCGTTCGAGCGCGTTCTTACAGATAAGTACGAGAGTTTCATAAAACTGTTACCATAGACTGTGCTGTTACCAAGGTCACTTGTTCTTACTAAAAATGAAGTTTTATGTGATGCATCCGAAGTGTTCTTGAAGAAGTATTTAAAACCAAAAACGGTTCAATATCATTTCTACTGGGTGAAAATCACTATAAAACTTTGAAGAATATGCAAATCTACGATAAAACTATCATAAAAACAAATAGAGCCAGTTAGAATCTAAATTTCTACTTGGGAATAGTAGTTATCACGCCCAATTGCCCATTGCACGGTGACATCATCAGAAAATCCCTCATTTTCCCTCTTTTGGGGAATCTGAAAACAACGGTGCCAGTACCTGTCAAAGTTGACAGGCACCATTGTTTTCAATTTTTATAGAAGAGCGAAAGAGAGAGAATTTCGCCGTGAAATGCCTAATGGTATGGGTGCCCTAATGTAGATGTAATTGTGAACCTTAGAGGAAAACCATATTCACTCTGTCTCGAAAAAACACCCAGAATCCGGGTGTAACTTTTTTCAAATTGGGAAATATTTCCATATGCGTTTTGATGAGCCTGGAAAGCGTGTGCAAGTTTCTTTGAGGAAAACAAATACAAACTGTGTATGACGAGCGTATGCTAGTCTTCGTGCGTTCAAATGCCACTAAGCTCTATAAAGAGCCGCGAGTAGCTCCCTTAGCTCCAGCTGAACGTGTTCTCGTGTCAAAACCAGCTGGTAGTGATTGAAATCAAGGATGAAAGGTGGTCAATAATATTCCGCCTTTCTCTGACACTACAAGGCAAAGGTTGTTTTTTATATTATTACTACATTAGTTCTTCCATCAGGACGTACTTTAAACCTAAAAATTCTACTCATATCAGTTCCATTTGAATTCAAAATATTTTCCTTAAAAAAATCGATGAAAAATAATTTAATGATATCTGGAAAATTGTAGCTCCAAAAATAACTTGATATTTATTGGCAGGTTTCTGATTAAAGATACTTTCGAAGAACAAGCCATTTTTGAAATTTAAAAAAATAGATTGTCGCGTTTTCCAGCCAATTCATAATGATATTTGATTTTGATAACCTCAAAAAATCGACCGTTCTATACTTTGTGCCTTATTGGTGAGAAATTTAATAATTTTAATGACTGTTTTATTATCACTACATTGTACACTATTTGTCGAACAATGTACAGAAAACCGATTGCGATTTCATTGATAAATTAAAAAAATATGGCATGTACAAGGTGTCCACTTTATAAAATGAACAGTCCTTACCATTTTCTATGTATGCAAATCATGTGCTCATAATTTAAAAGTCCTTAGGTAATCAGGAAGGGAAGGAATGTTAGTTAGACAACCACTAGACCGAAGAATCTTCTACATCTGCACTAGGGTGCCAATGAAAATCGATTTTTCGAATTTCAAAAAATGGTAGTGCTCAAAAGTTTTGTCTTCTCAAAAAAAGTCCCCATGCAAAATTTGAGCTCAATCGGACTTCATTAAGTGGACCCCCAAAGCGGTCAAATTTTGGCTTTTTTGACCCATGAAAAATCTCCAAAGGGGGGGTACATGAAATTTCCGAAATCGAATTTTTTTTTGATGCCAGATGTCTTAGAAATGCATGAAACGTCGAGATCTGGTGTTATTTGGAAATTTTTTTTTTTTGAAAAAATCGACCTTTTGGGACTGAGCATATTATATGTGATATTTCATTAGGGTGGTTCATTTACTTTCCATTAGGGTGGTCCTTTTTGTAAAAAAATAAAAAAAGAATTTTAATTGAATATTGAAGACAATAGTTTTGGAACATCTCTCACATTATCGTAAGCCATTTTCTACATTTAATATGTGGTATTTTATTAGGGTGGTTCACTTATTTTCCATTAGGGTGGGTATTTCTGTCGAAAAATCATAATTTGAATGGGATATTAAAAACAATAGTATTTTATCACCTCCTTCATCATCGTAGGGCATTTCCTTCATTAGATTCGTGATATTTTATTAGGGTGGCTCACTTATTTTCCATTGGTGTTTGCCGAAAATTAAAAAAATAACCAAGAAATTTTGAATTTGATCCTTCTAGTATTTTAAAACCTCTTTTATAATCATAGGCCATTGTCTTAATTTTTGTTTAGAGAGGCTTTAAATTCCTCTGAATTCATGCGCCTCTAGTTCCATTTGATATGCGACATCATCGTAGAACACTGTTAACATATTTCATTAGGGAGTTTTTCTCATTTTCCATTAGGGTGCATCATTTTTCGTACAGTTTGAAACCATGATTTCTCGAAAAAGTCTCGTCCACTTTCCTTAATTATGGTGTCATTGTAAAAATTTCAACCTTAATATCTACAGACCGAAAGATTATGGTGTGGACTACTACATAATATTTGCGTAATGTTCGACGAAAAATGTAAAGGTAATTTAGTTAACAACAAAAGAGTTTTCTAGAAAGCCTCTCATTGTTAGAAAGGTCCTTTTGAAAAGTTTTGCGTGATTTTCATTCGGCATGCAACACTTCACTAAGCTGAACCAGCTCGGAGTCCTCGTCTCATACAAAATCCGTTTGCTACTTCGTGATTTCAGATGCACTCATCTCAGAGATCAAGCATTGAGCCTCAGTGACCTTTCCAATTTAGTTTTGCAAATTCCGAAGGTAATTCCAGAGAAAATTCTGAAGGAAATACCGAAGGAAATTTCAAAGGAAATTCCAACGGAAATTCTAGAGGGAATTACGAAGGAAATTCCAGTGGAAATTCCGAAACAAATTCTAGAGAAAATTTCGAAGGAAATTCCAGACAAAATTTATCAGGAAATTCCAGAGGAAATTTCGCAGGAAATTCTAGAGGAAATTCCGAAGGAAATTCCAAAGGTAATTCCGAAGGAAATTCTAGAGAAAATTCTGAAGGAAATTCCATACGAAATTTATCAGGAAATTCCAGAGGAAATTTCGCAGGAAATTCTAGAGGAAATTCCAGAGGTAATTCCGAAGGAAATTCTAGAGAAAATTCTGAAGGAAATTCCAGAGAAAATACGGAAGGAAATTCCAGAGAAAATCCCGAAAGAAATTCCAGAGGAAATTCCAAAGGAAATTCCAGAGATAATTTCGAAGAAAATTCTAGGGGAAATACGGAAGGAAATTCCAAAGGAAATTCCGAATGAAATTCCAGAGGAAATTCCGAAGGAAATTCCAGAGGAAATTCCGAAGGAAATTCCAGAGGAAATTCCGAAGAAAATTCCAGAGGAAATTCCGAAGGTAATTCCAGAGGATATTCCGAAAGAAATTCCAGAGAAAATTCCGAAGGAAATACCGAAGGAAATTCCAGAGAATATTCCGAAGGAAATACCGAAGGAAATTCCAGAGGAAACGAAAATTATAGAGGTACTTCCGAAGAAAATTCCGAAATAATTTCAAAGATTCAAAAGAAATTCCAAATGAAATTCCGAATCAAATTTAGTATGAAGCTCCATAAGGAATTCTGAAGGAAACTCCAGAAGAAATTCCGAAACAAATTGCAAAGTAAATTTCGACGAAAATAACGTAGAAAATTCTAAATCAAATCCCGAAGGTAGCTCCAAAAGAAATTCCAAAGCAAATCCCGAAAGAAATTCCAAAGCAAATTCAAAAAGTAATTCCATAAAAATAAATCCGAATGGATTTTTGAAGGATGTTCCGAAGCAAATTCCAAAGAAAACTCGGACGAAAATTGCGCAGAAAATTCCAAATGAAATTCCGAAGCCAGCTCTAAAAGAAATTGCAAAGGAAATTCCATACGAAATTTCAAAGGAACTTCCGAAGCGAATTCCAAAGGAAATTCCGAAGGCAATTCCAGAAGAAAATCCGAAAGAAATTCCAAAGGAAACGCCGAAGAAAATTTTGAAGAACTGAAGAAGGAAATTCCGAAAGTAATTCCAATGAAATCCAAAATAACTTCCTGAAGCAACTTACTGAAAGAAATTCCAAAGGAAATTCTGAAGTAAATGAGAAATGAAGTTCCGAAGAATACAAAGGAATTTTAAAGGATACTTCTAAGAAAATTCCGAAAAAAACAATTCGAAGGAAATTCCAAAGTAAATTCCGAGAAAATTCAACGGAAATTCTGATGAAAATTCCGAAATCTCCATAGGAAATTCCAAAGGTTATTCCAAAAGAAATTCCGAGGAAACTCTATAACAAATTTGGAAGTAAACTTCAAACGAAATTCCGAAAGAAATTTCAAAGAGAATTTTGAAGGAAGTAAAAAAGGAATTCCAAAGGAAATTCTGAAGAAAATTTGATAAGTAGCCTCAAAGAAAACTGCAAAGGAATTTTAAAGGATACTCCTAAGGAAATTTCGACGGAAATTCCAAAGTTAATTCCTAAGGAAACTAAAAAAAAATCCAACAGAATTTCCGAAGCAAATTTCAGAGGAAATTCTGACGAAAATTGCGTAGAAAATTCCAAAGGAAATTCAGAAAAAAATCCAAACGAAATTCCGAAGAAAATTCCGTGGAAAATTCCAAAGGAAATTCCAAAAACTCCATAGGAAATTCCATAAAAAAAATCAAAGCAAATTCCGAATGAAATTCAAAAAGGAATTTCTAGGGAAATTTCGAAGAAAAAATCACAGCTCCAAAAGAAATTCCAAAGGAAACTTCGATGGAAACTTTCAAAATATAAGGGAAATCCCGAAAAAAAAATTAAAAAAAAAACTGAATAAAATTCTAAAATAAATTCTGAAGCACATTCCAAAGGACATTCCGACGACAATTCTGAAAAATATCCAAAGCATATTCAAAAGGGAATTTCTAAGGAAATTCCAAAGAAAATTCCAAAGCAAATCCCGAAGCAAATTGCAATGAAAAAAGGAAGATAAAAGGAAATTTCGTAGAAAATTTCTAAGGAATTTTCTATGGAATATCCAAAGCAAATTTGTAAGGAAATTCTCAAGAAAACTCTGTAGAAATTCCAAAGAAAATTGTGAAGGAAATTTCTAAAAATATTCCGCACTAAATTTCAAAGGTCCAAAAGAAATCCCAAATGAAATTCCGAAGAAAGCTCCAAGGAAAATTTCGAAGGAAATTCCAAAGTAAATTCCAATGCTTCGAAAGAAATTCCAAATAATATTTCGAACAAAATTCTGAAGGAAGCTCCAAAGATAATTACACAGGAAATTCCGAAACAAACTCTAGAAGAAATTCGGAAGGAAACTCCAAAGAAAATTCTAAAGCAAATTTCAAAGGAAACTCAAAAAGAAACTCCGAAGTAAATTTCGAAGAAAATTTCAATGAAAAGTTCAGAATGACATTCCGAAGGACACTCCATAGGAAATTTCGAAGGAAATACCACAGAATATTCAAAAGGGCACTTCTAAAGATACCGAAGAAAATTCCACAGGATATTCCGAAGCAATTTCAGGATAAATTTCCAATTTTAATGGAAATTCCGTAGAAAATTTCGAAGAAAAGTCCAATTAAAAATTTTAAAAAGAATTTCGAAGGAAATTCCGATTAAAATTCCAAAGGATACTCCGAAGAAAATTCCGTTTAAAACTCCAACGAAAAAATCCATATGAAATTCCGACGAAATTTCTATAAGAAACTTTGTTACATCTTTGAAGAATAAACGAAAACTGATTGGTAAAACTGGAATTACCTACGTTGTCACAACCGAATCGCGTGTACTATAGCAAGCAGAAGGCAACGTACTTTTGTTTCGGGAATGAAGGAGCCCAAGGCTGAGAATCTCTTTTGAAAATATAAACTAAACCCTTTCATTGCCCTTCATCGTCGCCCATCAAGCTATTGTCATAATTTGAATACGTCAAAAATTATTTCATTCCTTTTTTATCTGTATTTTGATTATGGCAGTTAGAGTTGTGCTTCACTGAATTCACTGATTATTGTTATTGGAACGTTTTATTTTAACTATTCAAAAGAAAACCTTAATGAAAATATCTTAACGAAGAGTTGCATGCCAATGAAGAATCATGATTCAAAACTATACAAACAAAGTTGATTTGTTAGATCTGTTGAGATTATTTTTTTTTTAATTTACAATTAAATGATCACCCTTATGCAAAACTGAGGACAATAGCCCCAATGAAATATCATTTATTATATGTTAACAATGGCCTACGATGACATAGGAGATGTTTAATTACTCTTGTATTTATTATTCCATTCAAATTCTCAATTTTTTTAAAGGATTACCGTAATGGAATATAAGTGAGCCTTCCCAATGAAATATCACGAATCTAATGAAGGAAATGGCCTACGATGATGAAAGAGGTGATAAAATACTATTGTTTTAATATCCCATTCAAATTATGATTTTTCGACAGAAAGGTCCACCGTAATGGAAAATAAGTGAACCACCCTAATAAAATACCACATATTAAATGTAGAAAATGGCTTACGATAATGTGAAAGATGTTCCAATACTATTGTCTTCAATATTCAATTAAAATTCTATTTTCTTATTTTTTATTTTTTAACAAAAAGGACCACCCTAATGGAAAGTAAATGAACCACCCTAATGAAATATCACATATAATATGCTTTCAGTGGCCAACAATGATATAGGATATGTTTCAATACTATTGCCTTGAATTTCTCAGCAATTGAATTCAAATCGGTCATTTCAAATTCAATTCACTCCCCCAACTCAAAAATTTACTAAGTCCCAAAAGGTCGATTTTTTCAAAAAAAAAATCTTTCCAAATAACACCAGATCTCGACGTTTCATGCATTTCTAAGACATCTGGCATCAAAAAAAAAAAATTCAATTTCGGAAATTTTTTGTAGATTTTTCATGGGTAAAAAAAGCCAAACTTTGACCGCTTTGGGGGTCCACTTAATGAAGTCCGATTGAGCTCAAATTTTGCATGGGGACTTTTTTCGAGGAGACAAAACTTTTGAGCACTACCATTTTTTTGAAATTCGATGGCAAAATTTTTCCCATACATTCCATTTTCACCCTAATCTGCACAGTTGTCATAGAGACGATATTGGATTAGTGGAATAAGGAATAGCTCTGAGAGTCTCCAATGTTTGGTGATGCGATCCATAATATAATTACGGCATGATCAATAGATCAAACACTGCTAACGAATTGCGGCACTTTTTCACTACGACGCGAACACGATGCGCGACATGTTTGATCCTGCCCTCGTCGCCCGCCCCCACAGGAGCAAGCGTCAAGGTCGAAGGATCAAACACTACTCAGACGGATAGAAAAAAAAACTCAAATCAAAGATTTTGTCAGAAACTCGTTCAGGACTTCGAAAGCAACTACTTATTTTGCTAGAAATCATTTCAGAAATTACATTAGAAATTCCTACAAATAAGCCATACTTTGTTTCCACTGATTAACACTGGATTCTGTTTTTTACACGACTTTGATCAACGTTCTCTAATAAATAATTGAATATACTTAAACACGTTTAACGTTCCTGTAATAAATACTTGAACATAGTTAAACAATAATAATTAATCAATAGTGATATCAGTGGCTAATAGACCTATTCAAATATCTGTAAGTTCCTCAGTCAACCAATATTTTGATTTTACATGTCAAAATGAACTTCTGGTCAAAATTTCAGTCAATTTGGAGAAAATTTAGATGTGCTTCAAATCAATTATGTGCTTTTGGACTACTTTCAAGCTTTGAAAATTCATAACTTCTGACTGGAACATTAAAACTTATCGGAAATATCTCTAAATAGTAGTTTATTCAAGTCTACGAACGTTTGTCGAACATGGTTTTATGATTGGAGCAAGTTTAAACATGGTTTGGTTGAGGTTTGTGCTTCAAGGTTCTTGATAATCACTATTTTTAGGGAGTGTTCTCTCTGAAAAACATACCTGTATGAAAATTTCGGATTTTGAATTTCCAGATCATGATGACTTTGTATTTCTAAAACTCAATCCCGTTTAAAGATACCTTTTATCTTACGAAAATAAATTGTGAAAAGATAGGTAATTAGGAAGCACATTCGTAAATCCGAGTAATTCCGCGTAAATCCGTCATGCACGATTTAACTATCCTCAGGTTGGGATGGTTTATTCGATCTTTGGGCATTTTTTGTAATTTATTTCCTAAAGCAACATGTTAGCTGTTAATGGTTAATGATTTCATAGTTTTGTTATGTTTGTTTCCCGTTGACTAGGGCCTGAAAAAATGATGCCAATGTGTGTTAATTACAGCATACATATTTAGAAAACAGTGATTTCTGGGTACTGTGGAAAACAAATCTCGATCAAACGATGTTTAAACTTAATTTAATCTTATTGGCGTGTTTGACAAACTTTAACAGAATAGAATTAGCTTTCAATAGGTGGTAATAGCAAGTGGTTTTGATTTATGAGTATTGAGTTATGATTTTTCAAACCTTAAAATAAGCCTAAAAACACATTTTCAACTTGAAGCATAGTGAAATCTCTATCAAATGAGCTGAAAATTTGACCAGACATTGTTCTTAGCATGGGAATTCAGAATACTGCTTGACCGGAAGATTTCAAGACATTTTTTCAAATAAGAATGCAAAACTAGTCATTTTCAGGGTCGTAGATCATAGAAAACGTGAAGCTACGAGTCGCCACAGAGTGATATGATAGTTTTCAATAATTCATTCATTGGAACGTTCGGTTGAAACGCATGGAATCACGTTCAAATTACTTATGCACAATATTCATCATCAATTCGATTTGTCAATAATCAGTTGTGTTTAATTTTATAGAAATGTTGTCACACATTTAGCCTGAGTTTCTATTTTTGCTTGTTTTTAAATTTTGAATTATGCCAGGATTTTTAGAATATTTAGAAATTTATTCACGATTCTCGCCTGTAATTATTATATTAACAGAAATTTCACTAAAAAATATCATGGAATTGTTTTCCGGAGTTCATGATTTGATAAATTACGAGTTTTTATCTAATCTAATCTAATCTAAGCGCTTGCACAGCCATCCTGGAAATCCTGGAAATACCTAGATATGTTAAGGTATTTTCTTGTCAGCATCCATATTTGCAGAATATATGTGATATTATACAAATATTAAAATGGCCCGGCCCACTGTGCAGACTTTGGGATTGGAGACAACTGAAAAATTACGACGATCAGGTTATTCACGAATGAATAACATGATAGGCGAAAAATTTTCATGTTTTAAAAGGAAGAAACGGGAACAACCGTACCAACCGTTTTTATCCGACTGAAATTAGAAATATTAAATAGTAACCTATCGTCTCGTTAAAAAATAAAAGTGAAATTTCCAATGCGTCGTCTCTTTGACCATTTATGACAATCAAGTCCTCCCAGACAGATAACTGTAAAAAAATATTTCAAATTACTACAACTCTCTACATTATCTTCTTCTTTCTGGCATTACGTCCCAACTAGGACAAAGCCTGCTTCTCAGATTAGTGTTCATATGAGCACTTCCACAGTTATTAACTGAGAGCTTTCTTTGCCGATTGACCATTTTTGCATGTGTATACCGTGTGGCAGGTACGAAGATACTTTATGCCCTGGGAATCGAGAAAATTTCCAACCCGAAAAAATCCTCGACCTCGGATTCGAACCCATGACCCTCAGCATGGTCATGACGAATAGCTGCGCGTTTACCGCTACGGCCATCTGGGCCTCTACATTATAAATTCACCCAATATGTAAATTGGTTGATACAATACATCATTTTGATGATCAATAATCGAAGTTTTGAAGTCACTTTTTCGTCACTATTTTCATCAGGTGTATAAGAATGTATCCGTATCATCTTAAAGCATTTTAACAAACACTAAACGATTGGCACCCATATGTGTCGCAAAACGGTATATAATCCGGGGTGCGAATACTGGTACACCCTACATAAAGATGTTGACAATTAAGAAAATAAAAATATTTGAGTAGATGGAAAACCGAATTTAGTACTATACCATTTAATTCCACTACAGTTTGTATCTGTCAATACGCGTATTTCGACCTCAACTGTAAGGTCGTCTTCAGTGTCGTATACTAGACTTGACTTTATAATTATGTATAATTATACAAATTTGGAAGACCACGAAAACGCTGACTCTTCGCAGTGGAAGAGGATCTGGCGACCCTAAACGTTCGGGCCAACTGGAGAAGTATCGCCTAAAGCAGACGAAGATGGTGCTCTACAATACGCCCGGCAATGGCGTGACGCTACGCTGTAGCCATCAAGGTTCAAGGTAGGTAAGACAAAATAAATTCACAAATATTAAAAAAAATGTTTCGGTGGTTACTTATGTTTTGCCCGTTACTGTATGCATGTGATGCAATTACATCTACAAATGCAAGCTTTTGTCATACAACTGCATTAACGCACAAATGTCGCGCAAACACGTGCGAAAAACTACATACGTATAAGCATACGATAGTTGACAGCAATCATGTCTAACCGTCTCGTGGAAATCTCCTCCGAAAATTGGCCCGAATTGCGCGATTTGTTCCGTTCAAATTGGCCTGAACATGTGTTTGCCTATGGAGTAGTTAACAATTATTGGAACTGGAAACAGCAACCTACTAAGAAGAATCACTACCCAACATCGGAAGTGCAAATTTTCTCCCTCAATGGATCGTGGCGAGAGAATGGTACATTTTTGTTGTTCGTAAGTATTTGGGTAAGCATGTGAATGGTGGACTGTGTAAGTGAAAGTTTGTTTTTCAAGGATCATTTTGAAATCTACTTCTACTCGTGTGATTCAACCTCTGGATATGCTAGTTTAACAGAAGCGCTACTACTAGTAGATTGGACTAAATATACCGAAGTTAGTATGGACTTTGTCGAGATGCATCGCATTGCACTGGATCGGGTTATCTCTGCGAAGAGATTAGCAATCGTGAACGATGAAGTAACTAACTTTTACTACATGCCGAAAGAGAACGCTTCTTCTTTGGAAGTAAATCTACCAGAAAGCTATCACATCGATCGAATATCCCTGGATCAACTGGACTACGTTTATCACCAGTGGCCACTAAAGGACAGTATCAGTGCTACCGCAGGTTACAATCTTCTGGAACGACTCATCTTGTTGAATGATAGTGTTGGGCTTTTTGATGAAAGGGATAATCTTATTTCCTGGTGCTTACGGTACGTTATGTGCAATGGATTTTATTTTGTAATCAATTGAAGTTTTTTTAGGGATCAAACAGGAGCGTTTTCGGATTTGCAGACATGTCAAGCACATCTACGGAAAGGATATGCCCGAATGGTGATTATGGAATTCGCGAGACGATTGGCAGCCAAAGAAGATGATTCGTATGCGTTTGTTCTTCGCAGTAACGTGAAATCCTCTCAGTTGTTTGAATCGATTGGATTTCAGAAAATTACACATCTGCATTGGGTTGTTATACGAAACGCAAATTAAAATTGTGAATTGCAGAGCTGGTATCAGGTTTTTATTTAAAGACTTGGTCATAGCTGAGCAGCTGAGATGCAGGGTCTGTCCCTGTGAGGACGTAATGCCAAAGAAGAAGAAGATGGATCAATCAAGTATAATAAAGTTTATTTACGCCAGCAAAAACTGCAGCAATTATTCCAGTAATTTCAAACACAAATTTCTGCTGATGTTTTTCAAGGAATTCTTTCATAAAATTCTGCAAGATTTTATCCAGGGATTATATTGATATTTTTTTTTCTATAAATTTCGTGACTAGAAAATCCTTCAAGGCTTCTCTAAGAGTTAAAATTTGTTTTTCAGAGATCCTTGCATGAGTTCCTCCTGAGTTTCGACAAAATCATCAGAGATTACTTCATGATTTCGTTTAGAGATATCTACCGGATTTTTAAAGAATCTCTTCAATTGTCTGAAAAATGTCCTTGACAACTACCTGGAGACATTCCTAGAAGAATCACTAGGTAAATTTTTCGAAGACTCCCTTGTTATTTCTAAAGAAATCTTTATAGATATTCTGGATTGAAAATTTAAAGAAATCTTAAACGGCGAATTTGGAGGAAATGCTAAGATATTTTTCGAGAAATAATTGTTTATATTCTTTAAGATGTCCTGAATGAAAATCTTTTAAGAAAATTATAGGGAAATCGACAAAAGAATCACTTTATAAATTCCTAATGGACTTGAATCTTTCCTTTGAAATTTCTGAAAGTATTTTGGTGGAATGTATTTGATTAATTTTTGGAGCTATTTTGAAACATTTCAAGTCATAACCTCAAAGGTATCTTGAACGAAATCGGGCATTGTAGAACTCGTTCTCAATTGATTTCCTCTACACACTTAATTTAGAATGACGAATCTCGGTTTATTTTTAATCGAGATTTGTACAGCTGAGTAGTCGGCAAACAAATTTCATGAGATCTCAGAAAACGAAAGCCGTGTGTCAGTGAATCATGCCTCGTTACTTAGCAAGAAAATGATAAACAAGCTCTCATGTGTGAGAGATATTCTCAATTTTCTCAGAATTCAACCCTTGTTCTGGCATGTTATAAGGTTTCTATTTTTGAGGTACTCATTTGCTACCAGTTCTGGAATTGTGAAAGTATTTGGTTTAAGTATAAGTGTCAATCGATATTCTTCGAAGAAAATAAAAATCTTAACTCTGGAGTCCGGACGTAAAATCGATGAGCTGTAAAGACATATTATTGCAAATCATACTCAAATTATAACATTATTTATAAATTATATGATAGAACAGTTTTGGCATTTATTATTTTATCCTAAAAAATCCGCTTGAACATTTCTAAAAAATGAAATTTGTTCGAAAATATTTGCTGCAAAACTTCTATCACAAGTTACGACTGTTTAACGGCCAAAGATCTCCACCAGGAAATCGTACCCCGAGCCCAACTGATTTCCCTGAAGCCAAAGCGTAACGTTTCGTTGTCCCAGGCCACCATTGTAGACGGATGCCAATCCGGTCTGGTTCTGGGAGCGGTCGTAGGCACGAATGGCGGTAATGTTGTACAATCCGATGTGGACAACGGTTCGGCTCACGATCTGGTTATTCACTCCAGGGGCAGCATAGCCTTGGGAATGCAGCACCCGATCACCGGGAAGAATGTTTCCCTGGCTCAAACCGTTTACGTAGATAGCTCCGAACAGAGCAATGGCCACCACGGCTAGAACGACGAACGATTTCACCATTTTTTTCGGTTGCTGTTTGGTTGATGTCTTTGGTTGAATTGATTTTCATTGATTTTAGTTTGCCAATTTATAGTAATCGGTTGCAGTTATCTATTGGTAGATACGGGCGTAGATATCAGAGGGGCTGGTAGCGGGTCTCTTTTCAGAGACTTGGTTTCTATTTTAAAGCAAACACAACGATTTTTTATAGAAATATATTTTTAAATTTAATGGGAACTGAAATGGAGCTCTGTTGAGTTGGGTGTGGTATGTAATTGTTGGATTATTTGAGGATATTACAACTCCAAATATTTTCCTGACAATTTGCATAGAGCTGCAATTCATTCTAATAGAATTATTCGTTGAAATTATCCCATGAATATATCCATTTCTTTCAATGTTTTCTACAAGATTTTTTTTTGTAAAGTATAGTTGAGCAAAAGATCAAGTGGGGCAAAAGTTTCTTATTAAATTCTCTAGCTTAAATCAAAACAAACGTGTTATATGTCATGGTGTTTTGAATGCTATTCAAGTAAGAGACTTTTGCTCTAAATATTATAAAAATCGACTGAGATTTGGAAAAGTTATGGCCATTTGTTGGTTTAGACGTGAAAATTGTAATATTCTGTCGAACTTTCGTTGCATAGATCAAAACAAATATTTTTTTTCTATTTTTTATGTAAGGGCTTTTCTATCATAAAGATGTTTTGAGGTGAATTATTTTTTGCATAAGTATGTGAACATGGGGAAAGCGTACCAGCGGGGTAAGTGGATTATTTGATCATGTGTAGTACAAATACCTGAATATTTGAATTGTTTTATTTAATTTGTTGTCAGCTTCGTTTTAAGTTGTATTCTCAAGTTCACACTGATACTACCGCAAAATTTGTACGTGCACTAACACGATCAAATTAGCAAACAGCAAAAATCAACTTAAGCCAAAATTGGTTACTGTCAATCAAAAATCCATTGTATCTCTACCTTAAATCGACTACTATTTATTTTTTCTACTCATGCTAAACATTTCAATTCTATTTGAGTGAACCACAGAGAAAACAGTCGGTTTATTTATTAATAATAACGATTTATTGGCCATAAATTATACCACAGAAAAATTAGCAAAATGCCTAAAATCTACATATCGTTCCAAAAAATAAAATACCTTCAAACGGGGATGACTTGCAACACTTTCCGACTTTGAAGCTCTATTGAAGTTCAATTTTTTTTTATTGGGTTTTAACCATTATGGCCATTTGCCCAAAGCGACAGTTCAATACTTTTAAATAAATTAAAAGCAATTGAGTGCCACATGTAGAATATGGTATGCAGAATTTTCTACCGATCTTTTGTTTTCTTGAGTTAGGGGGGGTCAAAATGTTGAGGATACTGGAGGAATGCATATAGATATCCCAGAAAACAAGTAATTTCTGCCAGGAAATATCTTAAAACACATTATTGGTTTAGTTCTGAAAAATTAAAAAAAAATAAAAAACAGAGCTTAAAAAAATTGACGGAAGAATTACTGAATGAATTCATGGATAAGTTCAATGATTGCCTTCAAATTTATTGCCTGGAGAAATTCAAGAAACTTCTTCTAGAGAAAGCCCATGGAAGAATCATTGAATACATTCCTGCAGATCTGAGGAATTCAGGGATGCGAACTGTGCAAAACAAGTTTTCAGTTCAAAATTTCAAAAACCGTGTAAAAATAGTAACACCATTTCTCGACGTTTCATGCAAAAATAAGGTTTTCTCGGAAAAAAAAATGTATGGAAACCCTTTTTGCACGGCCGTGTAGAACAAAATCGTTCAAAAACAGACACAGGTGTACATTCCTGGGTATCTGAGGGCTTTTTTGGGAAATTTCAGGAATAATCTCTGCAGAAATCTGAAGTGGCTTCTGGAGGCATCCCTAAAAAAATCTTGATTGTTATTTTAAACGAAAATTTCGGAATAATTTCTTACGAAATCCGTGAGAGATTCACTGAATGAGTTTCTGAGGAAGCTTCGGGCGACTGCCTAAATTTATTTCTGATGAAATTCCTGGAGAAAATTATGACAAAATGCCTAGAACGAAAATTGGCGTAATGTCACGAAGAATGTCTGGTTCCTGGTCAGATTAGTTTTTTTTGGTTCCTGTTTAGATTTTTTTTTTAAGTTTGTGGTCTCTTTAGTCCCTATTTTGTTGACAAGCAGGTGATACCAGCCCTAAGATATAAAAATCAAATCAAACGGAAGCAGAGTTCCCGATAACATAGAAATTGATTGCGAAATTTGATTTCCTTCCATCGCCATCAATGGACTGTGATAAGAAGATAAGAAATTTTGATCCACGCGTCCGGAAACAACGGTTTGGCATCGAATTGACTAATTTATTGCTATAATATGCGCGTTTTTCTTGTCGGATCTCTCCCGGTCATTTTTGATTGCTATGCGGTCCCCATCTAATCGTCACTCCATTGAAACGGGACCGTCGGATAGGTGCGCAACCAGTACGCAAAGTCCGTGTGTCGAAAGCCGAGCTTCTCGAACATACGTTTGGAGGGAATGTTGCTGTTGTTGACCAGTGCGAAGCAGTCCTGGTTGAGATTGGCTAGCTTTTTGGCCATCGCCGCTGTCACTATCGATCCGTAGCCTTTCTTTAGGTGTTTTTCGTCGACCTGGAGAGCACCCAGGGGTCCAGCTTGAAGTCTGAAAAGGTAAGCATAGTGTTAAATGTTACGATAGTACTATAATGTCTTGATCTAAAATAGTATCATTAGGAATGATAAGTTTATATTAACAGTTTATCTAGTGTCTAGCAAAGTAATTATTGTGTCGCCTGGAGGATGTGGAGTAGGGGAAGACGAGGTAAGAACGCCCGCCGGGGTAAGACGGACCACCTTCAGTTTGGCATAAAAATGGCGATTTTCCTAAAAGTTCACCAAGCACTTTCCATAAATACAATATTTTTGACATTCCGGATCATTTAGTGTGATGTTTACATCAAATTTTTCATAACAAATGTCAAAAACAAAGTTTCTGCTCGTAGATATTGAATTTGATCTGAATTTAACAGATGCTCATTTAAGGATTTCGGAAGGGATTTTTTTTGGAAAAACATAACAAATTACCCGTCCATGCTTTAACAGAAATGTGAAATATGCTTCAGTGAAGTGAAATATGAATTGTAAATATTAAGCTTAGAAATAAGGTCATAGTTGTGAAAATTGCGCATGCGGGGTAAGGCCGCCACCCCTAATTTATACCAAATAACTGAATGAACCATTTTAAAAGTTGTAACTACGTTGTACATTACTGTTCAAGTAAAATGAAATCAATTTTGTGAAAAATACAAGCCAAATCCGTATATTTTTTTTTCCAAAATATGGGTGTTTCAAGGTAATAATAAGTATATATTTAAGTTTTTTGAAATAATTAATCCTGAAAATGATTCAATATCCACGTTAATCAATGTAGAATTCGTAGAATTATTTTTCTGTTTAGAATCACAGGGAACTGATATATTTTTTCGCAAAATTGTGTACGAAAATCGTGTTGGTCGCTCTTACCCCGTGGGTGGGCGGTTTTACCCCGTCGCTAAAAATAATCGTGATAAGACATCACTTTTTTAAAGCTTCAAGAAATAAATATTTTTTAGAAATACAACACCTGTGATATTTTTTAATTATGCCTAAGGCTTCAAAAAACGACATGCTGCGTCGAAGAAGTATTTATTGATTCTTGATTTTGACATATGAATTAATTTGCTTAGGCGGGCGGTCTTACCCCGTCTTCCCCTAGCTGTTTTGGTCTCGAGAAATGCGTTTAGAGATTACCAAAGGATCTGTTTTCTCATCGCCTGCTAGGACTCCAAAATATAAAAAGATCAATTCTGTATTGTGTATTTCTTTCACTACTGGACTGCGAAGTGCGGCTACATAAACCGAAAGGTAGAACCGAAAGACCGAAAGGTAGAACCGAAAGACCGAAAGGTAAAAGTAGCACTTAGATGAACACATGAATGGTACTGAGAGCAGAGGCAATGTGAGAACAGCAGAGGAAATATCTAAGTTAGTTCAGCGAACAATGGAAGACAACTAGTCCCCACTCTGAAGGAAGTTAAGGTGAGAATGAATCAAACCCAAACCTCAAATTTTCAAGAGCCTAAAACTAGTGAACCAGACAACAGTTCAAGCTGATAACTTGATCGATCGGTAACCACCAGTCGGTGACTAATCGTTCAGCTTTTCAGCTTGGGAGTTTGGCTTCGATTGATCTTCACCTTCAGCATGTCATTCAATAATTCAAGAAAAATTGAGATTCTAGTAAGAGTGGGATCAGAGCTGAACCCATCAAATAGGGTCCTAAAATGTTTGATGAAATCTTGTTTTTATTTAATAATACGAAAGAGCTTGTTACTGGAACTACTTTAGCAATTTTTCCTGCTCAAAAAACGAATATATCATATTTAAACTTTAATTTGAAAATTGGGTCCATATATGAACCTTGACACTTTTGATCATGTTTGACGTTCGCTTAGTTGACAAAAACACCACAGGGGTTTTAATTTTAACACTGGGGTTGTTCCTATCTGACATTTCAGAAGAGACATGGTAAACGAAATTCACCCAAAATTTGAGTTGAAGCCAAGGGGTGCGGCAAAATCTAAAAAAAAAACATAGAAGAAATGTTTTTTGATTTTAACAAACGAAAAACATTTAAAAAAATGAGTAAACATGTGTTTTTGATCAAAACTAAAGTGTTTGGCACTAAAATTGGGGCAGGTCTTTAGGATCCTATTGGCTGGGAAATACAACAGTTATCGGGGAAGTGGAAGGAAGGGTCAACAGCTGGAATTTCCGAACGATTACCATTCTAAATGCGGCCTACAAAGTGTTAGATCATCTTTTTCGTAGTATAGAGCCACGTTTCTCAATGTAAAAAGTTCTGAGATCCCGATAATCTCGGTATTCTAGATTTGAACGTAAAAATTAATGAAAATTGTTGCGTTGTATTATAAGATAATGCCATTGTTGAGTTATAATATTGTTGTCAACTTTGTTAAAATGCAAAAATATGTTTTGATCAATTATGCGCTTTTATCATGTTTGTCCATTCTTTTAGATCCGAGATCACAGTGACAGTTCGTGACAGCAGAATCTCGGCTCACCTTGACGTACATAAATTTTGTATCGGTTTCTCCCTCTCAAGAATAATCGGCTACAGTACCTTAACGATTTTTAAACAATTCTACAATTATTCAGCATTTACCATTTTAATGATTGGGTTTTTTTCGGGCTCTTTCAATTTTTTTTTTGTGTTGGGTCGGATTCGGACTTGGTAATGGGGGGGCCGTGTCCGGGTTTTAAAAACTAATACATAAATCGGGTACGGGTCAGGTTCAGGTTTGTGAAATGTGAAACCCGACTTAAGTTTTTTACAGGTCTGTAATCTTAAAACAGTAACGATTTTGCAATTTTTCTCGTTCTTAGCAATCTTGTGAGTTTCCCTAACACCTGTACACCCAACCCCCCTCAGAGAGTCGGAAGTACAACTTTGACACGTAGAGTTTTTCCGGCATGAATTTACTTGTAGAAGTCAAGTGAACACATATGACCAGAAATATAAATTATGGATCCATTTGCTGGTAAATTGCAATTCAAACCTAGAAAATGTTATTTTTTAACATAATTTTGATTGTAGGAGTCAAGTGAACTACACTCTCTGACTACACTCAAAATTTCTTTTACCAAAACTACTGAGGCCCTATTTTTTTGGACTCGTTTTCTGTAACTCAAAATTCAAAACGACGACATATATTTTTTTGAACGTGAAATTGATTGTGAAAGTCAAATAAACATGTTGAAGTAAAAATTAAATTTTCAATTACACTCATAATTTATTTTACCCAGAAAATACACATCAAACGTATTTCCTGTGCTTATGTTTGTTTGTGAATCAAAATTGAAGCCTATGACATTGGTATTTTTAGCATTTATTCCCTTGTAGAAGTCAAGTGAATATTGTAGAGTAGAAAAAGAATTTTTTGACTACGGTCACAAATGCTTTTACTTATAAAACAACACAAAAAACTTCTATCCTGAGTTTGTTCGTTTGTGAATCAAAACTCAAGGTTACTCATGCATGCATGTAGTTTTCTCTGCATGAGTTTACTTGCAGAAGTCAAGTGAACATGTTTGAGCAGAAATTGCAATTTTTGATCACACTCCAAATTTCTCTTTTTTAATATACTACGAAAAACCCTATTTTCTGGATCCTTTTGCACTTCAAATGTAGGACATGTTTTTTGTGACATTGGGGTGGGGTATGTTTGAGAACAAATGTAACACTCTAATTTCTAGGTAAAACAAATTTTGAGTGTAATGGGAAATTTATTTTTTTACTCGAACATGTTCGCTTGACTGTAACAATCAATTTCATGTCGGAAAAACTATTGTCATCGCTTTGAATTATGAGTAACAGGCAAACGAATCCAAAAAAATATGTTTTTTTCAAATCACGAAAGCAAGTAAAAAAATGTTTTTGGGTGTGATCAAGAATTTCAGTTTCTGCTCAAAAGTTCTTCTTCTTCTTGGCATTAACGTCCCCACTGGGACAGAGCCGGCTACTCAGCTTTGTGTTCTTATGAGCACTTCCACAGTTATTAACTGAGAGCTTTCTTTGCCAAAGTTGCCATTTTCGCATTCGTATATCGTGTGGCAGGTACGATGATAGTCTATGCCCAGGGAAGTCAAGAAAATTTCCATTACGAAAAGATCCTGGACCGACTGGGAATCGAACCCAGACACCTTCAGCATGGCTTTGCTTTGTAGTCGCGGACTCTAACCACAAGGCTAAGGAAGGCCCCAAAAGTTATTTAAAGTTATTTCTCGTCGAAAAAAACTACACGTCAAGACCTTCAGTTTATATTTGCAGACGAACAAATTCGAGACATAAGTTTTTTATGTTGTTTTCTAGGATAAAAATAAATTTGAGAGTAGTCAATTTTTTGGCTCAAACATATTTCCTTGACTTCTACAAGTAAATTCATACATTACAAGTCATAGCCTTTAATTTTGATTAACAGACAAAAAAGCTAAAACAATACGTTTTTTGAGTAAAACAAGTTTTAAGTGTTACCGGTTTTTTTTATTCGAACATGTTCACTTGAGTTACAGGCACAAAACAGGAATATTCGTGATATTTTTAGTAAAACAAATTAAGTGTAAAGTTGAGGGTAAAATAAATTTTGAGTGTTATCGGAAATTCATGTTTCAATCGAACATGTTCACTTGACTGCAACAATCAATTCTATGTCGAAAAAAAAACTATGTCTTTGCATTGGATTTTGAATTACAGGTAAACGGGTTCAAAAAATAGGGGTTTTCGTTATATTTTAGGTAGAAGAAATTTAAGTGTAATCAAAAATTTCAATTTTACTCAAAAATATTTACAAAAAGAAATGTTTACAATATTCACTTGACCTCTGCAAGTAAATTCATGCCGAAAAAACTACATGTCATAGTCTTCAATTTTGATTCACAGACAAAAAAGTTCAGGAAATACGTGTTATCGGAAAATGTATCTTTTTACTCGAACATGTTGATTTGATTTTCATAATCAATTTTATGTAAAAAAAACTATATGTCATCGCTTTGAGTTTTAGGTTACAGGTAAACGAGTAAAAAATTTCGTAATATTTTAGGTAAAAGCAATTTTGAGTGTAATCAAAAATGTCAATTAATGCTCAAACATGTTCACTCCACTCAAACAAGCAGTTTTTGTCGGAAAAAAATACATGTCAACGCTTTAAATTTTGTTTTATTGTTGAATTTGTGAGAAATGCGTTTTTCAAAAAAACTAGGAAGTACCTTTTGCTGAATAATTTTAGGTAGACGCATCTATTTCAAAACCCCAAAAATGAACAACAATCTTAAATAGTGTCCGGTTCCTTTGCTGGATTTTTTTTTTCTGAAAATCGCTTCGAAAACGATAGAGATATGCATGTTTAAAGTTGTACTGGCGTTACGTCCCAACTGATGATGATAGAGCCAGCTCATAAGATTAGTGTTCTCATGAGCACTTTCAGCTTAGAGCTTTCTACACCATTTGATCATTTAATTTGTATATCATCGTATGAATTGAAGCGAACAGCTGATTACTTGATAGCCAGGGTATAAGCACAGACAAATAGTCGTAAATTTGACCAAATAGGGTAACCAATATAGTTTGGACCCCTATATATTTTGGACAAGCTGGGCCATTTCCAAACAAGTTCCTTGGTATAAACCGGAATGCCAACTCAGTTCGCATGTCATTTGGATGGATAGGACTGTTATACACTTCAACAGTGTGTGCATAGAAAATGTCTTTTATTCTTTGACTGAAATTAATTAACTTTCTATTTCACAACCCCGCTTTTAAACGGGGTACCTTTTGGAATTTTGTGTATTTTTTCTTAGCTCAGAAATCAACATGATTTTATTTTTGGTTTAAACGTTGAGAAATAACGCGCATATTAGGAAAACTTTATACGACTTTTGAAAATTTCTTGTATTTTCAAAATGTTTGGAAAATTGCATTATTCTGTAACATACAAATGTATGGGTCTAATTTAAAGTGTAATACAACAATTTTTACATTTGATGTTTTTCTACAATCAACCTATCACAGAAGAAGAGCCTGGTGGAATTGAAATAACTTCAAATGGATTTTTCCTTTAGTTCACGGAAAATAGAATATGTTCGAGAAAAAAATAGATATTTTCAAAGTACTGCAAAAATATTTGTTTTTATTATTGTCAAAAATTGGTAATCAAGGCTTCAATCTCAAGAAAAATCGAAAAAGGTTAGGGATGTTAAAAAATAATAATCAGAAAAATCAAAAACCAAATTTCATAAATTTGCGAAAAAAAATAAATCATTGTCCAAAACGTGTTAAGATCGATTTTAGCTAGCGAAAAATTAAACTTAGATCGAAAAGAAAAATGTGGGTATTGGAGAGTTAATGCATCGACGGTTAATTTATTGCGTTTTACAAAAATTTCCCTTCCGTAAACCTAAAGTTTAATTCGGATCCAATATCTAAATATTAAGAAAAACATTGTTTGTGATATTTGTTATGAAATATTTGATGTAAATATAACCAGAAATGCCTCAGAATGAAAAAAAATATGTGTAAGTAAAGTGCTTGGTGAAGTCTCAAGAAAACTGTCATTTTCATTCCAAACTAAAGGTAGTCCATCTTAACCCGACTGGCACTCTTACCCCGTCTTCCTCCTATTGAATTAGTTTTTGTTATTTTTGCATAAACTAAAACAGTTGAAAATTCAATAGAAATCTATTTATCGAATTTTCAAACTTTCTCGTAATTTGAATCGCTTTTATAGCAACCAATTGTTCTAAATGTAACGTCTGTTTGTCTATGCTTTTACCCTATGCCGAACCGATTTCCCTAGTTTCAAGTTTATTCACACCCTCTACAGGCATGATTCATCATCAAGTTCACAGGCCTTTGTAAAAACACACAACACTGCGACCTTGATTAATCACCATAAAATCACTTTCATTTACTCACCTAAAACACCATGCAACCAGTTCTCCGCTGGCATTGTACAGTCCCACGTTGGGATTCCACGCGGCAAGCCTCTGCAAGAAGAACAACGACCCCGTGTGCCTATTGGGCCACACGGCATCGGCCTTGGCAGCATCTTCAGCCGTCAGATCGCCCAGCCGGAATCCTTCGGGAAGCTCGACCTCCAGCTTGGTCGATTCCTCCCGGGGCAAGTAGTACAGATAGGTGCAGCTGTCGTATTCCTTGCGAAGGCCCTTGGCATCGATTACGTCTATCACGGCGTTCCGATGTCTCGCTAGGAACGAGCTCACTTTGAACCCTTGGCTCCAATCGAGCAGGTGCAGTGCCCGCTGCAGTACATCATTGCCGCCGGTTGCCGCAAGCGTGTACAGAAACAGCTGATAGCGATCCTGAAATATGGGTCAAAAACATTTGTTGGTTGCTCTGACTCTATCGTTCTTTGTCGTCGGTACAGTGCGAATAAGCTGCCATGGGCGGCTCTAGTGTTTTGCAGAATGAAGGGAAATATCAAATTTTTCTATACACCAACATGTATGCAAATCATTCAGTTTTAATTTGAAAATAAGGCACGGCGGGGTAAGTGGATACTGAAACATCAATAGTTGATCTTTTGATCTTTAGCTAACCTGAATAATGTGAATTTAACTTTTTTATATTAAAATCACACATGTAATTACAATAAGTTATAAGTTGTTATTCATGCTAATTTGATACAAGTAGGCCATGATTTGAAAATTGTAAAAATCAAAATGTGGTCGCTCATCATTGTGAGGATTGGTTTGTGTACCTTCTTAGTGATTTGTTAAGAAGAGTGAGAATAGTTTCCAACATATTAATAGTCAATTCAAACCTCCTCTGAACCAATTGTTGATCATGATGACTTCTAATAGTGAGTATTTGTAATTCCACAGGAGTAAATGCTATCTCTGAACTGTACAATAACTGTTTGGGAAAATTATTGTGCTGTACGGATTTTGATTCATAATTCCAAATTGAATCTTAATCCGTACAGTGCAAAACTTTGTCATATTTCTTCGCATTTTAGCCATTAAATATGATAGTATGATGCTGAAATATAACGCTGATGATTTGAGAAAAAGCGTTGAAATAGTGTACAATGGCCAGGAACACGTTTTTGTCTCAAGCGCCAAAATACCGCCGTTTTCAAAAATATCATAGCACGTCTAGTTTTTGAGATATTGGATGTTGAAAATGCAAAAAATGACTACCGTCAAGCTACCATTCACCGTGCATTTAAGAAAAATTTGCTCTTCAATAAATTGTATAACTTTGCCAAATAATTTGATGCGTACTAGAATACCACTACGTAGCGTGCAATTATATAATAATTCAGGAAAAAATATAAAACTAGTGTTGGATAACAAAAAATACTCTAAAAATATGTTTGAAAATGTAATGTTAAGGTCGCCTCGTACCGTGCTATGTCACCATTTACCGTGCACACTAGTGCACCATTAACCGTGCATATAGTTTTCGTCATGATTTGATTTTGTATCTTGAAGAAACGTTGGAAATGGAGCAACTATGTTGCTAGTAGTGTGCGCACTCATTTTTAAGAATATTAAAATCTTCATTTATAATAAAAACCATACAACGTTTAAAAATTTACTAAATAAATAATTTTCCATTAAAATCGTTATAGGAGGTTTGACTGTATTGTTCAAACCATTTCATATTCACTCAAACACTCAAAATGAAGTTTTTTAATCACGACATAACAATAAATCTAATATTACCGAATAATTTCAAGCTTTTTACAGTAATGCACGGTAATGGGAACCATACATATTGAAAAGGGTCCATTTACCGTGCATTTGGGTTTTGACTGAAACACAATGAAAAATTATAAATTGCATAAAATTTCATTGCTCATACTATGAAATACATCTAACTAGTGGTATACACAATGTAAACTTGTTGAAATTTTGAAAAATTTCTTACTCTAACGTTAAAATGAAAAATGGTAATTTTTGGAGTTTCTACTAAGAGTGTTGAAAAATCTCATTATCAAACAGAATTCACATGATTTTGACTACATAAACTAGGTTTTTCAAAATGCTTTGTGAGAAAAACTACTTCATTCTATTAGTTTTATCTTATTTTGCTGACAAAAGAATAATTTGTGAAAATTGTATGAATATTTTGTAGGAATTTGTAAATGTGCACGGTGAATGGAGCCCGCACGGTGACTGGTGACTTAACGGTATTTTAGTTAACTTGCATGCAAATTTGCCAGCTTGTATTGCAATTTATTCATTTAATTTGCCACATAATTCAAACGTTATCTTATCTTCGTTATACTTATCAATAAAGATTATAATACTTTCAATGTGGAAAAGTTATTTTTGGTGGTTTGAAAAAGTATTGTATTTTCCCATATAAGAGAAACGTAGAATTTTGTATGGAGACAGCAAGCATGTTGAAAAAATGAGTTTAATCTAAATTTAATCGGGCAATTTCAACCAAATTATATTTAAAATGAACGTTTTAATCCTATTTTGCATGCTTGGAGGATGAGATCACTAAAAAGTTCGATAAATTATACTTAAAATTTTATGTAAACATCAATAAAACCAGTGTTTTATGCATCTTAGGTGACCTGCAGCTGAGAGAGAGGAGACAGCTCACTGACAACTGGCTTGTTTTTTTGGCTTCTTTGATTTCTTCTTCTCATGTTTGGGTTGCGCACAATGGTTCGGAGAGCACAAACTGGGCCAAAACCTTTTTCATATACTATTTGTTATCAAAAAGATCATAAAATTAAACAATTTCGATAGCAATTTGAGTCCAATCGACAATATTTAAATAATCAACGACACTATATGCGAGAGCACAGAAAAACAACATGAATATTCAATCACATCCAGTTTAAGTTTGACCAAATTTTGTCGGTTTTACACGCTCTGCCCTTCGAATGTGCGGTTTTCCAGTGACAGTTAATGACAGGTTCCCTTGACTTTTCGGAGCTCGCAATCTAAGCCAGCTGTCTCCTCTCTCTCTCAGACCCGCAGCTAAAATATGTGACGTGCTGGAAAATTTCTGAGAATGGCATCAGATTCAGCAACCCCAAATCTACAAGAGACACATAATTTGATCCTTGTTACGCTGTGTAATTCTCGGAAGCTGCGAATGCTTTAGGTATTTTGAAAATCACCGTCAGAGAAGAGGTAATACAGGAGATATAAATAAAGATTGATGTAGGCAAAATTTTGGCTAATCTCAAATGCTTATAACTTTATGAAAAATTGATGAAATTGGATGCATCCAGAAGCAGTCGACGGCAAATTTCTAGTTTCAGGAACTTGCTTGGCTATGCAAATTGGCCTTCGGACACTGAAAATGTTCCGAATACTCCGAGATCGTGCCCAAATGACATTTTTTTCTGTCGTTTGTATTTTTGTGCGATGTGAAGATGTATAGATGTTTACAATTTTTTGGTGAAACTAGAACTAATTGGAAGTTGAATGTTGGTGAACGCATTGAGATTCGTCAAAAATGTTCAGATATATGACCATTTCCGTAAAACTGGTTCCGGAAAATATGGTCAGTCATGTTTGTGTTTCCAATCAAACACCATAAAACACCTGTATAGTAGGTTCCAGGTGCCCTGGGGGAAGTGGTCAATTAGGCGCATGTCTGGAACCATATCAATATGGGTGTCAAACTTTACAATCATGAAGGTAAAACTCCAGGGAGTATTTTCAGATCCAGCGGCTGCTAGACCACTGTATAGCGGGTTACAACTACCTTGAGAGATGTGGTCTTGTTCCGAATTGGTTACTTCTGTAGGGGTCCCTGGAATTTACTATAGAGTGGTTATTACTTCTTGTGATTCTAAAAAAGCTCCACATCCAACAAGGTACATGGAACCATGGTGGACGGTGATTCTAAAACTGCATTCGGAAGCATGAATTTTATAAATATTAAACTTTGTTACCCAAATTGGCCAACTTCATTGGGGTACCTCGAACCTACTATACAGCTGGTCATGGCAGCCGGTGGTTCTGAAAGTGCATCGCCTTTCGAAAATCTTATTATTTGATACCCATATTGAAGTAACTCCACATCCCCTCGGAGCACCTGGAACCTACTATAGAGTGGTCATGCGTCTAATGGTTCTGAATGTCATTTTGAAGTTTGATGCTCACTTGGATTAAAAAAGAAAACTAAGATAAAATTGACATCTTTAGCATTAATGTTTTGATTTTTGGGCAGCTGTACGGATTTCGAATCACGGGCAACCTTATTAGAGTGTACGGATTTCGAAGGTTTCTACTCAACTTTAGGCTCATTTGGGGATTAATTATGTATTAAAAGATGTGGAAGTCATAGAAGAAGAGTGATCAATTGCCTTTTACAAATCCAAATATATTTAACAGAGGTTTTTATTTGCTTAATGCTTAGGTGTACGGATTTCGGTCCCATATGGTATAGTTTTTTCATCATGCAAGTTTTTGTAGAAGTGCAGTGAAATCGTTTAACAGAAATAGAGTTTTTTGGTTACACTCAGATTTATTTTACTATACAATAATAATAAATATTGTTTATTTGAAACTGTTTGCTTGTAAAACAAAATTCAAAGCGATGACTTGTGATTTTATTGACATCAATTTGACTGAAGTAGTTCAGTGAACATTTTTGGGTAGAAATATAAATTATTGATTACACTCAAGTTTTGTTTTACTCTGAAAACTACGAGACCCTTTAGGTTTTCGATCTGTTTGCATGTAAATCAAAATGCATAGCGATGACATCGATCTTTTTCAGTATAAATTTGCTTGTGCATGTCTTACGATCAGATTTGAGCAGACATAGTTATTTTGGATTACACATAAAACATTTTTACCAAACATTACGAGAACCCCTATATGTACAGCCTCTTTGCATAAAAATCAATATATAAAGCAATGATATATATTTTTTGGCATGAACATACTTGTATTTGGTTAACATGTTTGGGGTAAAATGAAGATTTCAGAGTACACTCTAAATTTATTTTTCAAACAAAAATTTGAAATCCTTCATTGTGTTAAGGTGAAACATCTCGGAATCCAAAGATGGCCGGCACAATGGCCGACTTGTGCCTCTACTCACGTTTTAAAAGGCACTAAACTGGAGAAATAGTTGGAAAATGTTTCTGATCTTCTTATTTTTAGCTTTCTGTTAGTGCACAAAGCCAAAATAAAAATGCACGGTTGTTGGATGCTTTTTTGCTAGATTTGTGCGTTTAGAGTTTTATTGCAATCTTAGAAATTGATTCCAACCTGATTCACCTTAAACAATTTGCTTGTATATCTATACTTGAAGCGATGACATTCAATTTTATCGATATTTTATTCTAGAACTCTAGAAAATGTTTTTGAGCTGAAATAGAATTTTTGAAAAACACTCAAAATTTCTATTACCTAAATACAACTTAAAACTGTTTGCCTGTAAATCAAAATTCATGGTAATTATATGTATTTCTCCGTCAATGCATTGATTGTTGAAGTCTAGTCAACACGTTAGAGCAGAAATAAAGCTTTGTGTACACTTATTTATTTTATTATAAAGAGCTACTAAAACTCAAAATTTTAGCCTGTTAGTCTGTAAAGCAAGATGCAATTGATTTGTTGTTTTCTTGACAATAATTTGTTTTTAGTTGTCTGGTAAACATGTTTGAGCAATAATTAAATATTAGACTCAACATTTATTTTACTTTAAAAACTAGGATAATAGTATGTTTATATGAAAAATCTAAGAAAACTACTATCACTGATCGACGAATAATTTGAATTTAGTTAGTGACCAACAGATTTAATGCTGACATTTTACCTCCTCTTCAGAACCCCTTAGAGTCGCCTATGACCATCAAACGACGGACATACGCATAGCGATAAGTAGTTGCGCTCTGTTTCACTTACCACTATCACGTAAGTGCCGTCCTTTCGCCAATTGCCGTTCAGGCTGTAGAACGTGAGATTTTTGATGCTGGGATCTCTCCGGTGCCACTGGATGAAGTTATCCACGGTGTGGTAGGCCACCAAATTCGAGGGCCAATTGGCCACATACAGCTCACGTAACTCGGGCCAATCTTCCGGTGGTATCACAGTTAATGTATCGACAATGGCGGAGGCGGCGACGGCCTCGGTGGTGTTCATCGTACCGTGTAAACTAGACAACTGATGGTGTTATCCGTCGAATCCGACGAAGAACGACGACGACTTCGACGAGCATGATGGTGATGATGATGAGAGACCAGACCACTATCCCGCAGTAGAAGGCTGACCGCATGCGAACACAAAGTGGATATTTTGCTCTGTTGCGGAGAGTAGATTTGCTGTGCAAAATTACTTAGAGTAAGGTGGGGCAAACGTTTAAGTTTCAAGATTTCTAGCTCAACTTAAAACAAATGTTGTTAGTTTTATATTGGTTCGAATGCTATTCAAGTAAGAGACTATTATTCCAAATATTATAGATATCGATTATGATTAAGGAAGGTTATGGTCATTAAATGTTATTGAATGTGGAAATTGTAATTTTCAATCGAACTTGTGTTTGTTAGAACGTGATGAAAATAAAACGTTATCATTTTTTATATGGGAGCTTTGCTAGGCCTATCGTATAGGTGCATTAACATATATTTGTTTTTTTCTTCTTAAATGTTTGGAAGCCAATTTTGACCCATAGTGGGGCAAAAGCTCGAGCCCTATTTATCGTGACAAAGCTTGTAAATTACCTAGAATCTACTTAGTACCTTTAAATATAGATAAATATGACTGTTTGTGCAAAAAAGTAATCAAATTTAAAATTAGTTTTGAAAAAAAAAAATGCTTTTTTAGTATATTATAATTAACTTTGTTTTTCGAAAACTTCACACTAAATATATTGATACAAAAGTGTTCAGCAACATTGTAGTCAATATGTTGAAGATCCACTGTGGTGTGGTCTTTATTTCTCTTTAAGTGTTATAGCCTTCGCTAAGAGCGACCTTTTCCCCCACCATTCTCTATACCTGTGCACATGGATTGGTACTAAAATGCTCGATTAGTTGCTGCTGGGAGTGAGAGAGAATATTCAAAACGTGATATGGCATATGCTAGAGAGAAGAACACACTTGTTTACCCACGCGGCTTGCGGCGCACAATTTATGAGATAGTTGTCGCTCCCATAAATCATCTCTACGTACGTTATTATACTAGGTTAGTGCGATAACAACTAAGTAGAAGCTGGTAACTTTTTTACGAAAAACTTATTCAAATTTTTTAAAAATTGACCATATTTGTAGTTTTTTATCAAAATTTTATGCCGAACTTGAGCAATTTGTATAAAAATCGGTTTTCACTACTATTATTCTGAACACAACTGTAGGCCATTGACTTGAACCTGTTTCAGATTTATGCCCCCTTTAACAATTTTTAATTTTTGTGTTTTTCTTTATTCAAAATAGAACTACCGTCGATGGGGGTGACAATGGGTCTAGGAGGTGAGATTGGGTCAAAACGGAAAAAAATACGATTCATGAAATATTCCAGCCTCTTATTACTAAATTTTTTTTTTTTCATATATTAGGGAACATATTATCACAGGTCATTGATCAAAATATACACTTTTAGAATTAGTAGTTTTTGTTTAACATATCAATGAACTTGTATGTTGAAACTAGAAAAAACTTACAACATTAAACTTCTCCTGTGCAAAGTATCACGCATGTACTTTAACCTCTATTGTTGTAATAGTAGAAGGTTGCAAGTGTTTTCCATACACTTCGCTCGTATTTCTCGGAATTTATTTGATTTTTCCCTAAAAATTATTTTTTTTTCGATACGGTGTCTTAAACATTAAAAATGGGGGTGAGATTGGGTCAAGCAAAAACAATCGTGAATGAAATCACAAGTCCACTTTTTCGACGTTTTACGGTGCCGTGTGTCTATCCTCATTAAGATGTGTTTATTCTTTCTAAATACAGCATTTCTGAAACGTCAAACAAGTCTACTTGTGGATTCCGTGCATTGAATAACAATGCAAAGCATATTGATAGCTTCTCAAATCACTGTTTTTTGTGCGCAGCGACATCGAAAATTATCAAATGGATTTTTTTTCAAATTCAATTATTTATTAGTATTTTCATATTGTAGAAACATTTCACGGAAGTACAAGTGAGTTCTAGGATCCCGGAAATACCGGCATTGGCGTAGCTAGGATTTTTTTCTGGAGAGGGCCTAGGGAGGTATATTTAAATATACAAATTCATTCTTTTTGTTATCCTTCAAGAATTATAGCGAAAAAATTAAAAGGAATGTCCTTTGTGATTCTTCCAAGATTGTTCAAGTATTCAATCATGTTCATTGAATAGATTCCTCTTAGAATTCCAACGGAAATTTCTTTATGAATTACTTTCATAATTTTCAGTGCTTTCCTCAAGAACTCTTTTACCAGTTTTCACGAAATTCGTCCTGGGCTTTCCACAGAAATTATTCCCAGACTTTCTGATCTCACCAGAAAAATTCAAGAAGAATCTGTATCGCATTGCTTAAACAATCACTTGAAGAATTCTGCCAGAAAATGCATTAGAAATTATTTTTATTATTTCTCCTGGAAGGTCCTCTACGTACTTATTATATTTAAACCGTTAGTTTAAAGTGTCCTCCAGTTGCTCATTATTAATTTGTTTAGGATTTTAATCAATTACTGAGTATTTATCAATAGTACAGAAAAATCACCAAAAATGTCTTCAAGATCACCAAGCAAGGATTCATTCCACGAATTCCTCAGAACAGTTTGCATTTGAAGCTCTACAGTTCTGTTTGAAAAAATCACAATAAAAAATATCCAAACTTCTCTGTTTGGAACTGTTAAAATTGAGTCTCTGAAAAAGGTCCCAAACGGACCGAAACGTTGGACAAAATAAAATAACAGTTTTCTTTTAATTTTGTCAAGACTGAAAAGCCAATTTATCATCAACGCAGAACTACCTGCATTTTTTATATTTCTTTAAAATCAAGGAGCAACATCCCCCATTCTTTCAAAACCTCCTCAGCATTTTTGTTTAATTTTCTTTGCTTTGCTTAAATAAGAAATGTTTAAAAAAATCTAACATTCTTATAAAGTTTCTAGTGGAAACCGTTGAACTGTTCTTTCAGAAACTCTTCCACGAAAATACTCAAAGATTTACCGAGTAATTTGTTCAGGGATGTCTTTGAGAATTAAACCATTGTTTCCCTAAGATTCTCCCGAACAAAATACCAGAGATTCGTCCAAGTACTTTCCAGAGATTTTTTTTCTTCAAACCGCACACACGAAATTCCCAAAAGAAAAGCCTCCGAAAATTCTTGAAAGAATTTTTTTTGAAAATTTGTTTCATCGATTTACTAAGATTTTGCAATTTGTTCTTGAACTTATCAAAAAAAAATCTCCTGAAATTCCATGAAGTATTATTTAAGGTTCTAGAAATAATTCCATTTTTTTTATTGGTAATCTCATGATTCTTACATAAATAACATTTTAAAATTTATCCACTCTCCATATTTTGGTTCGAAAACTACTCCCTGAATATCTCAATACTTTTAGGAATGGCTTTACAAATTCCTTTACGAATCACTCCATATCAGATTTCTGAAGAAACACATACAATAAAGATTTGCAAGAACTTTGTAGGTATTTTTTAATAATTGCAGCTGACATTTAATTCGGAAAAAAATACTACATTCCTGTCGTAAAATTCATAATCAAAATCTTAGAAAATATTTTGTAATAACTCCGAAGTGTCATGATACTATATTGATGTAGGAAAAAACAATGTTTTCCTACCTTTAGAAATATCAAACAAACTAACTTGAATAGTCTATTATCGATTATTTTGTAGTACAGTAGAAGTTAAACGCGGAAATATTGCCGGAAATATACAGTCGCCTCTCCACATCTCGATATCGAAAGGACTATCGAGATAGGGAGAGATCGAGACCTAGAACAAATTTTTAATGAAAACTAGATTGAAAATCACTCTGTTACTAGGAAAATCAAAAACAAACAGATGTCATTTCGTCTTCGCAAATTGTTTTGAATCCCTTAAATTTAGTCTAGTAACCTTTGATAATGGGCATATCGACATACGGAGAGAAAATCGGGAACGATAATGGAGATAGGGAGGTATCAAGATAAGGAGGATATCGAGATATGGAGAGTGAAAATTTATGCAGAATGAAGGGACCGGAAAAAACATCGACATATGGAGAGATATCGAGATGTAGAACATCGAGATTTGGAGAGTCGACTGTAGCAACAAATTTTTAAAGTACAGTGCATTACTTTAAAAATTTGTTGAGGAATTCCTAATGAACTTTCAGAAATCAGGAATCATTCGTTAAAAAATTCTGAATTTTTTCAAAACTCCTACAATTTACCTTTTTAAGATTCCATCAGAATCATCTTTAGAAATTATCCTTGAAATCTATCCTTCCTTGACTTCTGGTTTTCTAGAATACTGCCAGAAAGCCTCTAGAAATTCCGGCCTCGTATCGCACCAAAATATGCGAATTTGGAATTTTTATTGGTAAAATTATTTCTATGGAAATGTTTTAGGAAAGATCAATAAAAAAATCTTTATGAATATCTTAAAATATCCTTTCCCCCTTCCCAGTTATTTTGCTGCATGTTTCTCTACAAATTCCTTTTCCGCTGTGCTAACTTTGGAAGCAAAAGTTTTCCTGGGGTATTTCAACAAATTTCTTTTGAAGATTCGAAGGCAGGAGATGTTTCAAAAACAATTTTCTTTCCAATTCATGAATCAACCGGGGATTTAAAGCAAAATTTCTAGAAAAAAAAGCAAAGAAGCATTTGACGCAACTTGTGATGTATTTTGGACCATTTATGAGCGACGCAGAAGAATTTGTAATAAAATTTTTGGGAAAAACATTGAAACAAATTCACAGAAGAATTTCTAGTATAACTTTCAGTGAAATATCCCAGCATTAAATTTGACACAAGTAACATTTTTTTGGCAAATCCGGGAACGTATTCCGGAAGCAACTTGCTAATAAAAAATAAACATAGAAGGAATGGATGTCCACCAGGAGGAATTCGCGTTGAAGGTATGAACAAGTCCCACAATATTATTTGAATAATTTCCATGAGATTTGCAAAAGTTCTGAAGCCACCATTCAATATTATATATATGAAACTTTATGAATAATATCGAAAAGTTGTTTGAAAAACAATTTGCTACAAATCTTTTGGGCATTAATCAAATAATTTTTGAAACAATAAGTTCTCTTGAAATAATATAGTTTAAGCAAAAATTTAATCATGCAAATACTTCGAACATTGTATCAAAATCCAGAAAGCATTTATTGCTGGAATAACATTATGGCCGATTTTGTTACATTGTTTTTAGCCATTAATCTGATGGAAAACTTTTTCGGCTTGAAAGTTAAACCTTAATTTTCGTAGTAGTATTTTGAGTAATTTTGTGACAAAATTTGTGTCTGTTTTTTTTTTAGGGAGATCGCAGCAAGCTGTGCGCGAGGTTGGCTGCGTTTCGTTTTCTGTCACGATTTTTTTCGTTCTCTGATAATTTCTAATCGGCCGATCAACGTAAGAAAAATCGTGTTGCGTACAAGCATGAAGTTGTAGTGAAGTTAGGCGTTTCTCAAGTAAAAAAGTAATAAATCGTGTACGATAAGTTTCTTTGTTCGGAAATTTTCAATGCAGTGTGCGATAGAAGTTGAAAGGAAAGCATATGATTTTACCGTCTTCAGTTACGAGTGAGCGAAAGATGAAAGATGGGCTGTAAATTTTGGAGCTGAATGTCATGAAGATTGCGGAGGCTCGCGGTTGCAGTTACTTGGAATTTGAATTCAGTGTTGAAGTGAAGCTAACCACAGAAGGGACCGAAATTACCTATAAAGAAAGGTTCAACTGCTGGTGCTGCAGTTTAAACTTCATCAGAAGGCTTCTGTAGCTGCACCAATGCCTTCAGATTGTAAACGCTGCTTGAGGAATTTGGTGAGAGATTTCCATTTTAAACTTTATTTGTTTTTCTATACTTTAATTGTTTTTAAATTTATGGGAGACAGTTGCGATTTGTGTATAACGAGGGGCAAAACAATTTTTTATCTCGTTTCAGAGAGCGAGCAAAGGCGCTTAAACTAAGGCTCTAGGGCCAGGACATGTGGAGGAAATGCCTTTGTCCCAACCCAAGAGAACAACAAGGAGTGTGTATTAACTTTCTTAGCAACGCCACTCCCAACGACTTTACCTATAACCCTGAATTGAAAACGGTTGGTACGGTTGTCCCCGTTTCATCCTTTAATTAGTTGAAAATATTTTGGCTATCAGTTTATTCATGCGTGAATAACCTGATCGCCAAGATTTTTTTCAATTATATTCAACCCCAAAGTCTGCACAGTGGGCCTGGCCATTTTAATATTTGTATCATATCGCTGATATTCTGCAAATATTAATGCTGACAAGAAAATACCTGAATAATTTTAGGTATTTCCAGGATGCTTTTCAATATTGGCTGTGTAAGTGCTTAGATTAGATAAGATTAGATTAAAATTTGTGTCTGTTTTTTTCAATTCTTTATTTTCTGATGTATGGATGTATGGATTTTTTTAGTGAATTCTCATAAGTGAAATCATTATCACCGGACAACTCGAGCGGGGTATCATGAAAAAACATGATAAATCAGGATGCAGTGAATATGCTGCTTTATGCTGAAACAGCATTATTTGGATTATGCAGAAAAAAATGAATTTTGAGAATCAAATTTCCAGGATATTGACGCTTTCTGGTACCACGGTATTTTTTGCAAAGGACATGTCGAAAAATTGCGCTTCTCGCATGTAACAAGAAACTGGTTCTAAAGTAATCAATCGATCGACAGCCGAACGGTAAGCTTTCGATTGTCGCACGATTCACCGAAGTCAGAACAGCCGCGCTGATGCTGTGTAACGTAAATGAGGTTTTCTCAATATAGTTATACAACATTACATAACGTAACTACTGAAGCGATTTTTTTTGTTAATAACAAGAGTCATGTACATACTTTCAGAAGATGTTGCGTCATCTTAAATCGGTTTTGTTTTATTTTTTTGTCATCAAAAATTCTGGGGGGGCCTGCATGATTCTGGAGGGGGCCAGGCCCCCCTGCCCCCCCCCCCCCTATTCCTACGCCAATGAATACCGGGTTTATGGCGTCAACAACTTGGCTAACTGCCTGAAATCTATTGATCGCGGAATGTCGCACCGAAATTTCATTATTTGCGAAGGTCCCATATATTCACGGTTCCGGTACACCTTCGAGGAAAATTAGTAGGCTTTATAGCAATGAAGATAAGACTTTGAAGACAATTTGAAGGAATAAGTTATTTCAATTACAATGACCCAATGTCACTTCATCTAAAGGGTGAGATAGGGTCATTTTTTATTTACGTGTAGTGCAGTGGTGATTGAACATTTTTCTTTAATTTTTTGGTCAGTTGTCAATGTACCATCAAAGAACATACACACCAAATTTGAAGTTTATTGGAGCTAAAATGCGATGTAAAACATTGATCAGTTTTTTAGATGTTTCTAAAAATTTCATTTGAAAAAGAAAATGTTGCAAGTTTTTTATTCTTAAAATAAGTACTCCTGGTACCATAATCCAGGGCAAATTGATCATAATTTTTTCATCTTTTTGTTTTGAAACGCTCAGAAATTGAGTTATTATATTGAGCATTTTGCACTTTATTAGACTACTGTGCAGAAAATTTTTGCACAGTAGTCTACCTACACTCACATTACAGTTTTACAGCATGCTTCGATACTAAACTTTTTCGTCTTTGTTTCTATTTTGTGCGAACGATTAGCATAAGCGATGGAATACAAACTGTACCACGCTAAATTTTAACATTTTCAAACCCAACACGTTTGTGTCTCGTTCGTTTGTATGGGCTCCAAAAATTTGGTAAAAACTGCCACGCTTGGCTTGACCGCCTCCCCCTCCTTTGGAGCGTTACATAATTTGTGCATGACTCCCAACATAATTGACTTATCCGCTGGTAAACTAAATTCACTCGGTCTAGGAATGCAATCCGAACATTGCCAGAAACGCCATCGGAAGAATTAACACTTCTAGAGTCTAGATGAAGGGTTCACACAACGACTAAGGTTAAGTTGCTGAAAGTTCTTCCGTTAGTAGGAATGCCGAATCGCCAATCGATTACCGTCCTGAATCTGCGGAAACAAATCTGATTCCGAAGGCAATGATTCTATTATTTTGGATCCAGGAAACAGTAGTTTCTCAAAGGAAATGTGTGTGTGCAAATTGTATCTAGCAAATGAACAATTTCATTAGAATCTAAAAATTCGTGCAATGGTCAATAAAATAATTTCGAGAAAATCAGTACTTCATTGATCTCTATCAGTTTACGTAATGAGACGCCAGTATGCCATTTTCAATTTCTTATAATTCAAGAAAAACTTTTTAAAATGTCCTACGATTTACCCAACGAGTTTTTGCATGCAATTTATTTGAAAAATTTTGGTTCCGAAACCTTTGATTTAAGAAAAAAAAATCTATAGTGAAGTTGTAGTGAACCGCTTGTTCAACTAAAAAATATACACTGAAAAAATATTTAATTTTTTTATCAGAAAAAAATAAAGAAAAATAAAGCTTCAATTTTAAATTACATAAAAACCCTATTTCTATCCCTATTTTAGAATCTTGATAGGATACGGATGCTTGGGACAAAATTTCATGATGCAGAAATTTTCAATAAAAAAGTTTTGCTCAAAACAACATTTGGTGTAAAAATCCAATTTTGTATTTTTGTCAAAATAAACACGTTTTGCTGACACAATTAGAATCCTAATACTATTGAACATCTGTTTCCTATCATGATTTTATGGTGAAAACTTATAAAATATTAAAAATGGGGGTTGAGGTAATTTAAAATATTAGCTTTATTTTTTATTTTTTCTTGACACAAATAAAATATTTTTCCAGTGTATATTTTTTCTTGCAGTCCAAACGGTCACTACAATTTCTCGTTAGAACATTTCTGTCTAAATTCAAAAGTTTCGGAAATAGAATTTTTCAAATAAATTGCATACAAACACTCATAGGCCATTTTCAAAAGAGAAACTATAAAGTAGATTGGAGTACCTTGTACACTGATAGGCAAAATAAAGTGCCCACCTTACCAGTTTTCGAATTTCTCTCATTGATTTGGTTCAAACTAAAGTTAACACACTTTAATCTTTTTGGTATTTTATTATTAATATTCTTTTAAAGTTGCACTTACGAAATTTTGATAAAAAAAAGAATTTTACTCAATGAAAAAGAAAATCAATTTGTATTGAAAAAAAATAGTGACAAAATAAAGTGCCCACTTCCTTCTTGGCCCCAGAAAAGAAGATTTAAGAAAAATAAAAAGCAATTTAATAGTTAATGTGTCCTCCTTTGGCCTTAAGGACTTGCTGGAGGCGCTTCGGCATGCTTTTCACCAGGTTTTGTAGGTGTTGTGGTTCTAGTTCTTCCCAGGCGCGCTCCAAGGCTTCAAAATAATTATTTTTGTTGGTAACACCAGTTTTGTCAACCCTGGCATCGAGAATCGCCCACAAATTCTCGATGGGGTTGAGGTCTGGGCTTTGGGGAGGCCATTCCAGCGGTTTAATCTGACAAGACCGGAAGAAAGACTTGGTCTTCTTGGCAGTATGCTTCGGGTCGTTGTTCGAGAGAAATATGAATTTCTCTTCAAGGCCCGTCTGGATCAGCGAAACCTCCAGATTTTCTCGCAAGATGTTGATGTAGGAATCTGCCGTCATTGTTCCGTCGGTTTTCACGAGGCTTCCTACTCCACTCCATGAAAAACACCCCCAGACCATCACATTTCATCACATCACACCTCCATGCGTCACCGTTCCTTGGATGTAGCGCTCCTGAAGCTCGAGCTGTTTAACCGGAAGCGGCGGGCTCGTATGTGGTGCAGAGCGTGTGTTCAAGATTTCAAGTTCAAAATAAGCTTATTACTTCTTTTCAAACACGAAATTCCACGCAGGAGCGTAGAAGAAACTTTTCACTTCACCAGTAGGATTTGTTTTCTGTGGTAAATAATCCCATAGAAACGATACATGCAAACATACTCATCAGTTAGCCAGCTCGCCAGCTGTCATTTTTGCCTTTCCCGCAGCTGACCTCACCTCGCACCCACTAACTGCTTAGATTGATGGGAGGTTCAAGGAACCTTGGTCTCAATATTTGCGGATTGGGATACAATCTCAAGAAAAATTGTCAAACACAGGGGGCAACATTGTTGCAACTTTTTGAGAGCTTGTGAAAAAATAGTGCAAAATTATCGAGAAACAAATAGTTATCGCGATTTGAATATTTTTTTAGCGGTGAAAAATGAAGCTGCCGGTAGAGGGGTTAATCAGGCATTGTGAACACAAAATCAATTTTTTTCTGTGGTTTTTATTCGATAATTTAGCTGTGTTTTCCAACATGAAAAAAGTTTTCGAAAATTGCAATACAAAGGCTAGAAAACCATTACGCACGCGGTGAGAAATCAGTGTCATATTCAGTTTGAGTTGTAATAAATTGATATAATATAATAAGATAGTTGCAACAAAAATATGAGAGGACAATGTCTTTGCCACTGCGTGTTGGTTGACAATTGATCCACTGGAATCTACCAAAAATCCCCGCCAGAAATTTGTCGAAGGTATTAAAAAAAAATCCTTGTGAATCATTAAAAAACTAGAAATCACATGATTTGAATGATCTACTGAAGATCTACTTGAAAGTTCCAAGGACAACTCCAGAATCCCCAACGAATTTTTCTAGGATATTTTTGGTATCTAACAAGCATCATTCTGTAAGCTGCTTTCTATATTTAAAGAAATTTTCTATTGGTCTTCAAGGCTCATACTACAAAAGATATCAGTGGAAAAGTTCATAAAAGATTAAGCTGAATACATGGTATAATTAGGCTTACAAGCTTTAATTGACCGAATGAAATGCATTATTTTTTTCAGTATTTACGTTGTAAAAAAGGTCACATTTTAATTACCGAATGTATAAATGTATAAATCTAATGAAGAAAGCACAACTTGCAATTTAGTCTTGTGTACTTGCAGAAAGCTTAAAATAAGAAGATCAACTTTGTTGGCTCTCTATTTTTTTTCCAGACTAGTGCCTTTATAAACACGAGCAGGGGCGCAAGTCAGCCATCACTGGATTCTTAGATTTTTCACTTAACAACTGCCGAAAAACTAAACATTACATATACTTTGCTATTGGATTAAATGAACATATTGATGTGAAACTTGCGAAAAAGTTATATGTCTTCTCGGTGAGAATCGAACTCACGACTTCCTGGGGCGCGTAACCTCTACACCACGAAAGGACTCATGGACGCAGAAGTTAACCTGAATTCGTTTTCAACACAATAATCACGTGGTCCTCTTTCGTAACTCGTCGTTTGAGAATGTCGCGACCCATTGGAAGTCCGCACTATACAAATCTCAGCCAGCACGTCATTGGTGAGTAGTAGACCTATTCATATTTTCAAAAATGTCTGGAAACTCCCCAGTCAAACACGATTTATGATTGGAGCAAGTTTTAACATAGTTTGGTTGAGGTTTGTATCTCAAGGTTCTTGAAAATCTCTTTTTTCGGGAAGTGTTTACACTGAAAAGCATGCCTGCATGAAAATTTCGGATTTTTAATTTCCAGACATGATGACAATGCATATCTAAAAGTCAATCCCGTTTAAAGTTACCATTTATCTTACAAAAATAAATTGTTAAAAATAAGTAATTTTGAAGCACATTTGTAAAACCACTGTGGGTGAGCCAAGAGCACCGCCGTGAGCTTCAAAGAATTCAAAAAATAAACACGTTAGCACTGCCTTTTCTCAGTCGATGATGATGATTGTTTTCAAATCGTTCTAAATGATCAGTGAAATGCGATCAAAACAATCATGACTCGGAAAGAAAAAGCAATGCTAACTTGTTCAATTCATTCGTTTCCGATACATGTGTCATGCATGATTTAACAATCATCAGGTTGCGATGCGGTGCTCGATCTTTGGGCATTTATTGTAATTTATTGCCTCTAGCAGCATGTAATCTGTTTGATTCCCGTTGACTAGGGCCTGAAAAAATAATGCCAATGGATGTTTTATATACCATGTATATTGAGAAAACTGTAATTTCTGGGTACTGCGGAGTACAAATTTGGATCAAACAATGTTAAAACTCAATTTAATCTTATTAGCGTGTTCGACAAACTTTAACAGAATACAATTAGCTTTCAAATAGTGGTAATAGCAAGTGGTTTTGATTTTCTACATGCTAGTTATGATTTTTCAAACATCCAGCTTTTTATGCTAGCTATAAAACTGCAGGGGGTGATTTGATTTTGGCACTTATTGTCTACAGATTTTTTGGTTTGATCTTAGTAGGCAGTGATCTCAGATTGTTTATTGAAATGTCAAAAATTTTCCTGTATTTATTATCGGCCACCATTTCTACCAGCGGGCAGCTTATTAAAAACTTATCAGTAAATAATTTTTATATTATCGTTTTAAGCACCGTAGGACCAAAAATCTAGAAATGGGAAAATTTGCTACACCAAACCAATAGAAATTGGAACAAAATTGAAAGAAATAAGATCGGCTGTTCTAAATTTTCGATTACGACCAGAAAAGGCGGGCCGCCAAAATTTTGTAATCCATGCAAATTGTCTGTACCGAATGGGGTGCTACGAGATGTTCAAGGAGTTTTTCTTGTCCTTGTCTACGCCACTAATTCCAGCGTCATCAATACATCACGCATTATGCTTAAACATTCAAAACATTAAAACATAAGTGGCTTTGTCCAACATTTTTTGGGTGACATATTTTGGGATAGGTCATAGTTGATTTTCTCGTTCTGTTGGTACGATTTGGTGAGAACAGAGCAAATTTCATAATACTATGACCGTGTTAGTGTAACCGCCATGGCCGTTCCTTGAGCTGTTTTTGAAGATCCTCCAAGTTTTAAGTTAGTTTACTGGTACACGTCGTGTTCGGTCACATCGCAACGACATCTCCCATTCACTGTATGCTAGGAGCATTCAGCTGCCGTAGCAGCGCGGCAGTGTATAATTTCGCTGCTTTCTCCCCCAGCTAGCAGCAAGCAGCCCAATTGATTCGAAGCTCTTGTATTGGGCTGCGTGATGCTAGCCTGTTGGCACATTACACCTTTGTAACGTAAGTTGTAGCAGGAGCAATGCCTCTCGATGGAGGCAATAAATCAGTTGAAGTTAGAGGAGAAATGTTCGTTTATTCGTCTGTCCCTTTTAGAAGCACAAGGTAGGGCCTGGTTACACCCTGGACGAAACACGTAGTTCTTCCAGCAGAAGCCTCAATGAATAAAATGGTATGAAGAATGGATAATATGGTATGGATCTATGGAGAAATCATTTCCAAATTTATTTTAACTTAACAACACTGTTGGTAATGCCAGTTTTTCTCTTCAACATCCATCCGAACCAGGGCCGGATTTACAAATGTGGGGGCCCTGGGGCCATTGTCTAGTGGGGGCCCTTTTTCCAGAAAAAAAAACATTTTGATACATTAGAATACATTAGATAGGTTCAAGGTTTAAGTAAGGTTTTCATTATTAGATGTCATGTTTATATATTTTTTCAGGTAAAATTCAATATTTTTGGGGTTCAATTGTCAACTATAAAAAATTTTTTGATGATTCCTTCCTTATTGATACCTCAATTCAAATTATGATTATTCTATTCCTGTTGAATATGAACATGAATATTGAAGTTGTTGAACATGCAGATTATTTAACAGTTCGGAGATGGAGAAAGTGATTTGGGGCTGGTTACAGATCTTTTTCTAAAAACTGGGTCTCCATTTGAATGCAAGTCTCTAAAAAGTAAATTTTTGATGGAAAGTCTCTAAGATCTCCAGTTTAATCAAAATGGTATGTGTATCCCCTTAATTTCCTTATTCTGGCTACAGTAAAACCTGATGCAAAATTCTAAAGGCTGCAGTAAAAAATGGAAGACTTTGTTGTGGCTAATCATCAGGTTCATCAAGAACTTCAAGAAATCTTTAAGTGATCTGTCCACAGATTTCATCTAGAATACTTTCATGGTCTTCGACCGGGATATCTCTAGAAATTCTTTAAGAGATTGCTTTATAAATTCTTCCAGAAAGTCGTCGAGTGATTCTTAAATGATGCTTAGAGGATTTTCTCCCGGAAATCCTTGAAGACTCCAAGGATGTTATCTCCAGTATTTTTTTCAGGGAAAACTATACTAGGAGTTCTTCCAGATATTTTGTCACTAATCCTTCAACCGAATTCTCCAGTTACTTCTGTAACTGAATATATTCTTGAGATATCCGAAACAAAATGCTTGGAAGAATTCCTTAGAAAAAATCTTGGAGAAATTCCACGGGAAATAATCACTCAATAGTTTTCTGGAGAAATCATCGGAAAATCCCTAAATTTTTAAGAAATTAACAATGGGTAATATGAGCAGTAATACTGTCGTAATGTCTCGTGGAATTACAAAAGAAGATAAATGTCTGCTCTGATTCTATGATGAAAAATCAAACTCTTGTTTTATGGTTCCTATTAGATTACGTTTTGTTTTTGTTTTTGTTTTTCATATTTGGTTCATATTCGGTCTCTTTTTGTTCCCTGTCTAGTGTCTTCTTGCCCTCTTTCTCCAAGCTAGATGTCTCTAAAATTCCAATATTAAAGTTAAGTGCCTTGAACACTACCAGTTATGCAATGTGTGTGTGATTTTGCAAATAATTATTTTAATTATTTAACAACTTGATTTGAAGATCTATAAATTGCATTCTAACCTAGTCCTAAACTTCGTTACAGTTGGAAAAAGCTTTCGTTACAGTTGGAAAAGTCACGTTAGAAAATCGTTAGAAATTTTAGCAAAAGGATTGTACTCTACTTGTTTATCCAAATATTTTTCGAATCTTCTTGTTTCTCATGAAGTAGAAAAAATTCCATTCTGAATGTTCTAATATGTTGTTTTAGTAATTTCATTTAAACTCACAATTGATGCATAAATTTCGCCCATTATTCCGGGTTTCTTAAATTAACATTCAATCTTTCAAATCATATGATGTTATCCAAAAAAAAGTATGTACTATGTATTGCATTGATTCTAACTATTCGTAAAAATTTATCTCCAAATTTGTTTGTCATGATTTGTGGGGGCCCCTGAAATGTGGGGGCCCGGGGGCCATGGCCCCCTCGGTCCCCCCATAAATGCGGCCCTGATCCGAACCATTAACTCTGCTACTTATGGTTTTCAACCTGAAATAATCAAAGCATTATTATAAAATAGTAAATTTAAAGTTTATAGATATCCATTTGCTAAAATCAGAACTGCAAATTTTTGACATTTCTTTATTGTCAACAGAAAAATTTCAACTTTAAAAAAGCTTACTTAGATCCAACCATAAAAATTATAGTGTTGCCAAGATATGTCAGAAAGGGGTAATTCAAAGTTTATAGTAAGGCAGCGTAAAAAGCTGGATTGAAATAAGCCCAAAAACACATTTTCAACTTGAAGCATACTGAAATCTTTATCAAATGAGCTGAAAATTTGACCAGACATTGTTCTTAGCATGAGAATTCCGAATACTGGTTGACCGGTAGATTTCCTGACATTTTTTCAAATATGAACAGGTCTAGTGAGTAGTAAGTGGTATTTCAATACCTAATAAATAATGCGCTCTCGGGCTAGACATTGCATATACAATAGAAAGCGTTGTGTGGACATCAAACTCTTCTTAAAGAAACTGTGCTTTGTGAAAGAGGGTTTAGGGACAAAATGTCGAAAGACAAAACGTCGAAAGCCAAAAGGTCGAATGCCAAAACGTTGAAAGGGACAAAACGTCGAAAGGACAAAACGTCAAAAACTACAAATTTTCAAAATTGTTTGCCAGGCTTAATTTTTTCACATCGGGGTCGATTAAATATGCTTAGAATAAGGTTTAGCACATAATGAATTATTTATTCTTTCGGAAAAGAATCATTCTTCCAAGAAATTTCGTTTCCATCGATTTTTTTTTACTTTTCAACGTTTTGTCCTTTCGACGTTTTGCCCCTTCGACATTTTGCCCTTTCGACGTTTTGGCATTCGACGTTTTGTCACCCAACCGTGCTTATTGATTGAAATCAAATTCAGGATGACGTTTGCGTCCGTGAGTCTTCTCGTTGTGTAGGGGCAGGTCCATCGCACTCGGGCTCAGATTGGGTACCACTTCTAGTACTGCATTTGGTCCCTCGTTAGTGCAAAAGGTACCCAAGTTTGACAGATCTCAGTACACTTTTCACGGCATTCTAGATTACCTTATGAGCCATAAAATTTTGGGCAACTGCAAGGGACATGGAGGTCTTTAATTTGTCTTCGGTAGTGGTAACGTGCCCTATTTTGCGAACAGGAATTCATGAGTTCGATTCTCACCGAGAAAACGTGTAACTTTTTTCGAAAATTTCATTTTAATTTGTCCATTCAACCCAATTGCAAAGGATGTGTAATGTTTTGTTTTACGGTAATTGTTCAAACTTACACTCGGCTTGTTAGTTAGTCGTAAACGATAAATCCTAATTAAAAAGTATGTCCTCACATTTGTTAAACTCTCTTTCAGCAGCATATTTTATCACAAAAAAAATCAATCGTTTTGAAAAAAAAAATCAATCGTGAAATTTTCATTTCGATCTTGCATTAATTTTTAACGAGATCACAAAAACTCTTCTATTTTTAGAGTTTGTATCGATTTGATCATTTATCACATGGTGAGGAGATCGCAGTAGGCAGCGCGCGCGAACAGATGTGTTGAAAATTTATCTGTCACGTTTTTATCGTCTCCGCAAATTACTTTGTTCGGCTGGTGCAGTTTGTGAAAAAAAAGTGTCCAGCGAAAATTAAACGGTTATTCTGCACGCGTTCTGTTGGGCAGTGTTTCGTTAAAGCCCAAGCAGAAGGTGAAAATGCATCTTGGATGGACCTCAAATTTTCGGGTGCACGGGTCTGGAGAGCCGGACAGCGGATCGGGCTGAGGGCTTGATCGAATGCTCGCTTACTGGTTGTGACCAATCGATAAGGTTTTCTGCTTGAGAGGCTGTCTGGATCTGTCTTGAGGTTTATGTTTTATAAATGACTTTCATTAAAATATTGGTTTGAAAAGCGTATGTATGACTACTCGTCGCGCCCCCAAGGAGTTAAGAGTTTTTTAAGAACATTAAAAAAATAGTGCAAAATTTCGAAAAAGCAAACAAAAAATCTACTGCGATATCTTTTTTTGTGGTATAAAAATATGCTTGCGGTAATCAACCAAGAAAAACGACACGTATAAACGACGTTAACAACGTGTTTATGTTCCCATAATCTCCTAAGGGTACCGTCAATTGAGAAACCCTGACCTAAGAGTATTGTTATCGAAGAAGCGTATTCAAACATTCTTCATTGTTATGTCTTCTGATAACATCTTCAAACACGACTGGGATTTCTTTCAACAAACAACTCATCTTCTTTGCTTTATCTGTATAGATTTATAACTTTTTCACTAGTATTTACAAATTTAAGTAATCTCGTTTCGCGTTGCACCAGGTCCGTCGCACTCGCGCTTAGATTGGGTACCACTTCTAGTACTGCATTTGGTCCCTCGGTAGTGCAAAAGGTACCCAAGTTTGACACATCGCAGTACACTTTTCACGGCATTCTAGATTACCTTATGAGCCATAAAATTTTAGGCATTTGCAAGGGACATGAAGGTCTTTAATTTGTCTTTGGTTGCACTCCACGAAGTTGTCTCGGGGCACCGCAAACAATCTCGACAGTGATCACGTACTTACAAATACGGTCAGTACTTCTCTAGTAGCCCTCCAATTGAGATATCATCACACACTCACTCCCAACTGCCGCAACGGTCGTTCACAATTCAATCTCAATCATTTCGTCGTGGGTTGCAGTAGGAGGTCCACCACCATTAGTAGTAGGTACTGTCTCAGCAGAGGCAACAAGAGCAGCTGGGGTTGTTATCTGTCGCGAAAAACCGATGCAAATATTACTCTCCTACACAAAGTGCATCTCTCTCAGAGAAGAAAAACTGTCTACACTCACATTTGGTATTAGAAGACTGTTCGGTTGCGATGATTGTGGTAGTTTGGTAGTCGATGAATGGTGTAATAGACCTTTCCCGTGGAGAAAAGTTAAATTAGGCAAATTTTCACGATGTTATTTTTTAAAATTATGGAGGCCATGGACGTGAAACATAATCGTCACGATTCAAACCCTTTTTATTTGTAATTTGAACGGCTTATTGTTTTTTTTTTCACAATTAAACATATTTTACATTTTATTTTGTTTTGGGCAAATCTTTCGTACAAAAATAAAAAGTTATATTTACATGGGAAAAATCATGCCCTATAAAAGGATAACTATCACTATTTTTTTCCATAAACAGTGCATATAAGAATGTGATAATTAAAATAAAAAGAAAATAGTACAAGAATAGTAGAAATGTTTTAAAGATAAATAAAAAATAGCACCTCAAATTTTTTTAGAACCAATCAATTTTAACAGTTTTTATAGGCAATTTTTTTTTGGTGCTACATTTATTTGTTTTTCGCTTGCATTATTGTTTTCAATTTTAAGAGTTTTTTTTATAATTTTTTTTTTGGCGATTTAGTGTTACTTAGTAATGTTTTCTTGAAATAATCGTGCTGTGCTAAGAATCAGAGTAATTTTTTTTTTAGTACTTATTTTAATTTTTATTGCAAAATTTAACTTTTATAGGAATATGGATTAATTTTTAATTGCTAGTTTTCAATTTATCATTGCTCATGTTTATCGATTTATCGATAGGGAATATCTATTTATTCAAATTAGTCCCAGTAGATTTATTTTTTATTTTTTGGAAAACATTGTAATGCTCGCTCCTAGCATATCCGGGAAAATATTCAAATTTTACATGCTAATTTTCAATTTTTATATTGTTTTTTATTGTTTTTTCATGTCTAACTATTACGTATTTCAAGTTGTTTTATTAGCTACTTTTAGATAAACTAATGTTGGTTATTTTTTGCTTAAGGCATACACATATTTTTCCCGATATATTTTTTTATAAGAATTAGATATTTTGTAAGCCAATAATAAGAGCATCTCCAATTGCGTTGTAAATCAATTAACGAGTTGTATATTTTTTGTAACTCCTCATTCGATTTGTACTTCTAGATGCAATAAAACAATTGAATATATGATATTAATTAAAAAATGGTACAAAAATAATACAAATGAAAAGTGATCTTATTTAATTTCAAAGTTTTTTCTATTAGTTTGTTGTTTTCAATATTCTACTTTTTGTATGGACATTGAACAAATGTCTACATAGGGTTCCTGAGATGATACAAAATCCCAAAATCTAACAAATTATAAACATAATTTGAAGAAATTTACGAAATAATCTCCATTAATCGTCTACTCAAACAAAATTCCGTGAAGAAAGGTCTATTACCCGAACCAACAGATAGTCTTCCATATCAGGCACTGTTAGCAAGTGTCCGTCATTCGTTTCGCGGTAGGGGTTATGCGAGAGCGTAGCTCTCGCGGCGTTTCGCATGCACTTCTTCAACACAAACATTTACCTTAAAATACTGCAACGAACTGTGAACGGCTTATCAGCCATATGCGCCCCAGTGATGGTGGTAGTAGGTATTCCCCGAGGTGTCTTCGTGGTACGAACAACGCGCAAATGTGCGAACTGAGATTCGAGTTTGGTTTTTAGTAGCCTAGTAATGCTGATGATTTACCATATGCTGGTATCTGGTTGGTGGTTGGTGGTATGTGTGGTGGTGAGTTGTTGGTGGGTTGTTGCAGGATGAATGCATTCGCACATGATTGAAAGTAAAAACAAAGTGTGTTAATTCGGCTGTCGATTGACGCGAATTGGTACGCAAATCGCCTTTAGTTAGGCAAATACACTACACAATACAACTAGCGACATGCGGGATTATGGGTTTTGCTGAGAGCCTTAAAGTTAGTGTGTAGTTTGAATTAGGAATCTCCTCCAGCAGAGGAATATTAGTTAAAAGTCAAAAACATTCGAAATCATATCAAAATTATAGATGTTTCAAATTTTCACTTCAAATTTCAAATAGAAACAGTTGGATTTTATAAAAATAACTACTGGGTGCCATTTCTTAGATGACCCATCTTACCTCGGCAAATTATTAAATCTAAAAGAAAACTAAAAAACATATTTTGTAATAGCACTGCAATATCATTGAGATACCTGAAATTTGAATCAGCCACCTTTTTATGAGTATCAGTCAATAGGGGAAGTCAGGGCGGTTTGGCCAACGGGGCCAATGAGCACTCCTTGAAAACTGTATAAATTCTTTAAATTTCATCTGAAATAACATGACACCCCAAAGCTGGCAAGGAAATGAAGCAATAGACACGCTACAAGTCACTGTTCAAAACTCAAAGAAAAAGAAATAAATGAAGTTCGAAAAAACTGCCCATATTGCCCCGAATGGCTCTTTCAAATTTGAAATTTGAATGTTAGAATGTTTTTTTAAATTTAAACTTTTTACACGTAGTGTTTATACATAATAATAACTTTCAAGTGAAGTGAAAAAAATAATTGCATTTTTAGATTATATGGGATAATTTTACAACCAAATATAGGATGCTAATTTCACCCCATCGAAAAAAATCGACTCAAAAAATTACAAATTTTGAGAAAAACTCTCATTTATTCGAGAATTTTATAAGACAACGGAAATCATACAGATCTAGTATATTGATATGAGAATTGTTGGAAATCACGCAAAAATCCAAAGTTTCCGTAATATTTTCAGCATTTTATCGACTTTTCCTTAAAGTGGCTAAACTGCCCCACTTTCCCCTATCTAATAACTTTTGAAAATAGTGAACAGTCCTAATCCATATCGTGTACGTTACTGCTTTTGTGGCAAAACCTTTTTAGTCAGTTGATCATAGGTATGAAGTAAAGTAGGGAGTCGATGCCGGTTATGGACCCTTTGCGTATTATGGACCCCCTACAGAAAAACATAAAATTAACACTCAAAGCAACTTTATTCCTATAAAAATCCACCGGGGGAACTTCGATTACATTGTTAGTCAGCAGTTTCAGGCAAAATATTTGGTTTGAGACGCATAAATACAGATATTTGAACAGTTTTGTAAATGAAACCACACAAGAGGGTCCATAATACGCATTTCCAGGTGGGTCCATAATAGGCTCGTCGGCAGCTAGCCGGATTACATGGGAATCAAATGGAGGGTCCATAATACGCAACGTCAAATTTGTAAACAATCCTATTATGGACCCCGGGAGGGTCCATAATAGGCATTCGGACAACAGTTTTTCAAATGCATATTTCGCTGGAAAAATCGAATGATTTTGTATGTTTTATAGACGTACTATGAAGTAAAGACATTGAATTTGTTGTTAGACTCCACAAAACGTATATGCGTCTGAGATATCATTGCGGAAAAGCGTCTAGAATGAATTTCAGCTACTAAGGGGTCCATTACTAGCATTGAAACCCTAATTTTATCAAAGTATTGCAAAACTATGAATGCAGTTGTATTTTAAGTAATTTTGATCTTATTAAAAAAAATGTTCGTCAAAAATTTCAAAAAATCTTAGTTTATATAGTAATTTTAACAGTCTTTTATCATAGTTGTTTGTAAAGTGAGCTAGTTTGACAAGGAGTTTGGCCCAAAAACGTAAAACGTGTACCGTATTCGGGGTGAAGTTGATCAGTGAGGTTAAGTTGATCACTCACAGGGATTCATCGAATGAAAAGGGAGCTTCAAATTCATTTTTATCATTACAATTTCTGTTACGTAACATTACTTTGTAACTCCAATTGATTACACCGTGAGAAAATTAGGGAAGTTGAAAAAAATATATGAACCGTCGGAAAGATCTTTTCCAAACAATCAACTATTACCAAGTTCATGCAAAAACACTATTCAAATAACCTATATACTAGCTGTATTGCCTGAGCTTAGTTCCTTAGGGATGGTACACAAATTATGTCACGCTAAATTTCATCTTTTTCGACCCCTCCCTCCCTCTTAGTCACATTTATTGTATGAGTCCTCCGAAAATTTTGTAAGGCTTGGCTCGACCACCTCGCCCCCTTTTGTAGCGTAACGTTATTTGCGCATGACCCTTTCGCTTAGCTTAGCTTAGCTATCCTCCCATGAGGAATTTTCCTACCCTTAGGCGAATAATATGGTAAATTCAGTGATTCACAAAATCCAATGCTAATATTTATTTACTAAAAAAATTAATCATAAGAGTTATAAGTCTTGATTCAGATGCAGTGGCAGACAATTGAGTGAACAGCTGTTAAAGTATTTTACGGCTTCGTCACCATTCGACTATTATCGGCATCTATCAAAACACACAACTGAAAACATTCTGATAATTCTTTGCTCTGTCAGCTTCCCGTTGGCGAGTAACGCCTCAAAATGCGGCTGATTTGGAGCTGCCGAAGAGATTTGCATGCAGTTCTTATGGGAAAGCTGCCGAAGAAAACGAAACTGCCGACAATAATCGCACACACAAGAGATGTTCGAATCGTTGTTAAAACGTTTCCAAAAATCTTTTAGCAATTCTGTCGGTGTGAATCGATAGAGGATTTATCAGCGCATAAATGCAAACAAACAAACACGTGATTTGTATGCTTATGTCCGATAAAATTAAAAAAAATCGTGGCGTCGACTTAGACTGCCTAGAATATGTAAATTCTCCTATTAAAAAACGTATCGTGCCGAATAGAACGACTGCATTTGTGCTGCATTTTTGTAACACATGTTATCGTCAATTAGATGGAAAAGTTATCCAACAACATTGATTTTAACCAATTAGTGGAAATTATTTATTGTTCATGCCAAAACGCAACAAATGTCGGAAAACTGTTCGAAACGTGCTAATTGTGCCTAAATCCAATCATGACAAAATCGAACAGGATCTATATCGAGAATTGTCAAGTGAAATTTCTGGTAAAGGAATCTCTTTACCAAAAAAATAAGGAAAAGTCTGAGGGTAAATTCAGGCAAGATTGGCAAACGAAAATTTATAAATATGGTTCAATAGGTCCTAACATTTTTGACAAAATCTTGTTTTTATTAAATTACGCGACAGAGCGTGTTTTGCCACTGTCAAATAACGGGTATATCATGTTTAAACTTTAATTTTAAAAATTGGTCCAAACTTAAGCCTTGACACATTTGATCAAGTTTGACGTTTACCTTGCCGTCAGAAACGTCACTGGGGTTCAACTTTTCAACAATGCACTATGGGCCAGGGACGCAATCTGGCGGGAAAAAATAAACAACTCGGTAACGAAACATTTCCGGCATTTGGTGTCTTCGGCAAAGTTTTTTGCAACAACTAGGAGCATCTACTGACATAATCGGATAGTTTGTAAATCGTCCGCATAGGTGGTGACACAATCCCACTGCCCACTGCCTAACGTTCGGTCGCATCCGGCCCGCGATCTCATTTTGTGCGACCCGCGGAGAGTTGAAAGATTCTTCTCATATTTGGCCCGTTGACTATCTTACTAACCCGATGTTAGAACATACCAGAACTATTTAATTTCCGATTTAGTTTCAACCTAATATTTTATTTCAATTGTTTTGCTTCCTCCAAATCTTCTCAGCTACTTAATTTTATGAATGATTTAAATTCTTAATCTCAAATATGTTGAAAAAATGAATAAAATGAATAAATTGTCTAAAAAATTCTGTTTGTTTCAACAATGTTTCTACCATGACTTCCTTCGACATTAAAAAAATGCAGTCTGAACAAAACTCTTGGGCAAAAGGCTAAGTTTTCACACATAATTTCACTGAATCATAGGCTACTATTCTCAAAGAAATCTGGAATTTTTTTTTACCAAAACCTGGGCGTTATTCACACAGATTCCTTGAAAGGATTAAGAAGACAGGATTTTTACAAAATCTTGAACAGGATTTTTTTAAGAATTCTGGACACGGCTTTTACGGAAAACATTAGTGAGATTCTCACAGAATTTTCACCAGAATTCTATAGACTCCTAGCCTGGATTTTCAGCGAATTCAATACATAATTTTCTAAAACCGTGGGCAAAATTACAATATACTATACAAGAATTTGCTAGAACCTTAAGCGAATTTATAATACATTTTTGGGCAGCTTACTTTTGAAATACTTTTTAGCACTCTTAAAGATTTCCTGGTTGCATTTCGAAATGGTTTTTGAGTGAGATTCCGAAGGAATCCTAGGCATGAATCTTGTAAAATCCTGAAATTTCTGACCAAGATTTTCATCGAAGCTTGGTCAGGATTTTAGCACATATCGGGTCGGATTGTGACAGAATTCGAAGTATGATTTTCATAAAATCTTGGGTATTTTTCTCACAGAATACACATTTTTTGGGGTAGATTCTTGAATATATTCTGCCGATTACTATATAGTTTTGAAAGAAACTCTCACAATATCCAGCAGAATGATTAACAGGAATTATTTGTTTTTCGATTTCTTCAAATGGAATTTAATTCATTCACTGATTTGTGTTACATTTTATGAATTTCATTTATTCACTTTTGTCAGACATTATGCGAATATTTGTCTTTTTTAATGTGGCCCGCGACACGAAATTGTTTCTGCGATTTGGCCCGCGGTTCAAAAAAGTTGGGCAGGCCTGGTCTAGAGCACTGCTTCTCAATCTTGGTAACAACAAAAAAACGGCTCGCTGGAAAGTGCACGTTTCAGCGAGCTTTTCATTTGGTCGGGGGTCCGCGGACCCCCTGAACAGAAACGTAGTTCTAGAGACTTGGCATGTTCGGCAAGGTTGTTCATTTTGATAAAATAAACGGTGGTAGGTCATTTGGCATAAAGTTGTTTGGATTGTACCCCGTTTGGCATAAGGTCGTTTAGTATAAAGCCATTTGGCATAAGGTCATTTGGCATATTGGTCGTTTGGTATAATGGCCGTTTGGCATAATGATATGAATGAATATCGGCATTTTCGAGGCTTTGATTGAGATTAACACCACCGAGCCCATAGTAAAAAAAATGTAGGTTCTCAACAAGCGTGGTGTTCGTTCAGAGATATTGCAAGCTATGAATGTCAAAAACTGTAGTGACATTAGAGAGAATACCTAAATGAAACTCGTGACGGGTCCGGTGATAGATCTTTTTGAAATAATAATTTTCTATATATGCCAGAACATAGAGTATCTTCGAGCTTGTTGCGATATCCATATTTGAAAAAAGTAAACTGGCAAAGAAAGTTCGCAGTTATTAATCAAGGGAACGTCCACAGAATATTTCGATTTAGATCAAGCTCTGTCCCAGTTTGGAGGTAACACTCGATGCAAATTACTTGGTAAAGAAGGGGAAATTTATTTGCTAAATTTTAAAAGCTCTTATCTAAAGATCTATTATAGCAGCATAATGCAAAAATAGCCTATGTACGAGAGCAGATTATTTCTCGTATAAAATGTTCAAGGCTCTAACGCAAAAAAAATCTTCTCACAGCATAACTCAAATGCACAACACATTTTTGAAAGAAAATATTTGTGGCAACACTTTTGAACGATTCAATATAAACTGTAATTAACTGTCTATTATCGAAAGAAGAGAAAAATTGCGATTGGAATACAGTAATGTCCCGATTTTGTCAGCCCCAAGCTGCATTTAAGGTTGACAAAATCGGGATACAACGACTGGTTTCAAGTTTTATTTTAACTTATGAGTTTGTTAATATAAACATTTTTTTTTACTTCCATTGTCCATGTACCGTAATCCAAGGTAGCATTGATAAATTCCTTGGATAATTATTAGGAATTTCAAATTTCAAAAATTCGATCTTTAGATGATTGTATAGACGTGGCCAAGGTCATAATTGACTTTATGCACCCAATATTTCCAGTATAGATGTATTTTGTCTAATTAAAATATATATAAATTTTAAACTGACAAAATCGGAAAAAAAGGATGCTAAACTCGGGGGTAGACAAAACCGAGTCAAAAAGGGTGAAAAAATCGGGGGTGAAAAAAACACAAATATTGTTTGAAAGAAGGGTAAATTTGTGCTAAATATATCAAAATCTTCAGTGCAAAAATTTATTCCAATGCGAAACTCAAAAGAAGAACTAATATTTGAAAGAAGGGTAATTCTGGATAAATAATAAAATACTTTTGGCAATCACTTTCCTAATATGCTTTAGTTTATTCATGAGCACATGATTGTTGAATAACGTGTGATTTTGTATCGATTGACTCCAAAACATCATCGGGAAGATTCAATAGAAACTTAAAAACGAATGCTATATTAAGGAATTCTTGGTTCCAGACTTATTATGCCAAACGACTATTATGCCAAATGACCATTATGCCAAACAACCATTATGCCAAACGACTTTATGCCAAACGATCATGATGCCAAACGACTTTATTCCAAATGACCGTTATGCTAAACGACTTTATGGCAAACGGCTTTATACCATAAAGCATAAAGTCGTTTGGCAGAATGGTTGTTTGGCATAATGGTCGTTTGGAATAGTAGTCGTTTGGCATAATGAGTCTGAAACCAAGAATTTCTTAAGATGCCATTCGCTTTTACGTTTCTATTGAATCTTTCTGATTACATCAGACTTTTATTGATACAAAATGACACTTAATTCAACAATCATATGCTCTTGAATAAACTAAAGCATATTAGGAAAAATTTTGTCAATAGTATTTTATTATATATCCAGAAATTACCCTTCTTTCAAATATTAATTCTGACTGACAAAAGGGCGGCAATCGATAACATTGATCTGTTCAAGTTATCAGAGAAAAGAGAAATCGATTACTGCAGTTACTTCGATGGGTTATGTTACTTTTCCCCGAATGTCGGTTCCCCAGATGTCAGTTCCCCAAATATCGCGTTCCCTAATTGGCTTCCCCGAAAAGTTTTTGATACTCATAATTGTCGTAACTTTATACATTTCAGGGTGGTTAACGAACTGGCCATCTGATATGCACCCTTCTTTATTTAATTGGCAGTTCTTTCGAGTTTTACCGTCCTCAGAATTTTTGTCAACATTTGTATAGCCGAGAATGAAAGAATATGTCCTTTTTTTGATTGCTTATCGTTCTTTCTCGTTCACTATACAGCCAATGAGACTATTATAGCATCTTTTTAAACTGCACCACTTTTCGGGGAAACCGGTCATTCGGGGAGACGGGTCATTCAGGGAACTGGCATTCGGAGAACCGACATTCGAAGAAATGACATTTGCGGAAAAGTAGCACAACCAGTTCGATGGTTCTGATCGCAATTTTTTATGTATTTTTGTTTTATTATGCCGCAATATTTTTTGGCGTCCACTCTTCTATTGGTTCAATAATAAATTTTGCTTTCTTTTAAAAATAGGCTGTTGTTTATATTCATTCTGTTTTTATTTCTGTTGTTTTCTTCATTCTGTTATTATTTAGTTTTAGTAAAATTAAATAATCATCATTTTATATTTTGCTGTTTTATCAATTCTTGCAAGACGTCATGATAGAACGATAATTATTTTAGAACATGCCAATATTCAACATATTTTTATTTTTGAGATAAGCTGGAAAAAATATTATTTCAATCACAAATTTTCCCTTTTTTCGATAATAGACGGTGTTTTCGATGTACACTTACAAAATTAAAATTCATATTGAATCGTTTGTTTTGCGTTAGAGCCGTAAACATTTTAAACGAAAAATATTCTGCTCTCGTATATAGGCTGCTTTTATATTATGCTGCAATAATAGATCTTTGGATTGGAGCTTTTAAAATTTTCATCAAGTGTTACGTACGAACTAGGACAGAACTTGATTTGCCGCGAAATATTCTATGAGCGTTCCTTTTATTAATAACTGCGAACTATCTTTGCCAATTTACTATTTTCAAATATGTATATCTCAACAAGCTTTAAGATACTCTATGTTCTGGGGTATTGAGAATTTTTGTATTCCGTTATGCATTCTAATGTCACTACCAGTGAATCAAATTTTCGTCAAAAGGAGACGAAAAACAAACAACAAAGCAAGCTCGCTCACAACCCGTTTATCAATACTTTTGCGGATTGGGATATAATCAAAAGCAAAATTGTCATGACAATCACAAGGCCCAACATTGTTGCAACCTCGCAATTAATCAGTTATTTTAAACACAAAACCAAAGTTGTTGTATGCATGCTTTTCGATAATGTGCCAATGTTTACCAATATAGAGAACGTTCTCGAAAATTGCAATGCGAAGCCCAGAAAATCGCTGCGCACGTGGTGATCGATCATTGTCATATTCTGTTCAAGTGGTGATAAACTGATGTTGTGGAATAAAATTGTTGTCACAAGAATAAGAAATGACAGAGTCTTTGTTGCTGCGTGTTGGGTGACTACAATTGTTGACATCCATAGCTTGGCATATCTCTGAACAACCACCACGCTTATTGAGAACCTACGAAATTTTTTTGCTATGGGCTCGGTGGTGTTGATTTCGGTAAAAGCTTCGAAAATGTCGATATTCATTCTAAGGCAATCATTATGCCAAACGACTTTATGCCAATCGGGGTACAATCATTTGGGGCATCGAAATAAATAAAAATTTCGTCTGCCAGTTCTATTAGATTTTGATTCAAATCTATACGTTTATGTAAATACAAGAAAACAAATTTCAACTCGAGTTGAAATCAAATTCAAGTTGTTGAATAAAACACCCACAAGCTTATGTTAGCTTAATACACTGTTATTCAGCTTTGAATGTTACTTGGGACGCGTCCTGTCTAGTTAATAGGGAACCGTGATTTCGATTTTCACCGAAAGGACGTGAGATTTTTGGGAAAATTTAACTTCAATTTGTCCATTTAACGTTAAACGCTCCGTCATCGTAATCATTGTCATCATCAAAACTTCAAAAGCAGTTTTACTGTTCAAAACCAAAAATTATTCAATGAAAATATGTTCACTGTGTTTCGGTTGGAGAATAGAATACAGTGAACACATTTTCCTGTGAGTTTTCTTGATTTTGAACGAAAAAACTGCTTTTGAAAATTCTGAAATCAATGACGGATCCTGCCCCCTTAACTCAATTGCAAAGTATGTGTAATGTTTAGTTTTTCGATAGTTGTTAAAACTTCCACTCGGCTGGTTGGCCGTAAATATTAAATCATAATTGAAAAGTCATTAGTTTGCTGAACTTTTCGTTTTGCTACCTTGTTGTGTAGTAGGGATATTATTCCTATATGTATTGTGTTGCCTTTATGTGGAGAGTCAAGTATCGGTGGTGGACCACTGGTGGTATTATGTCAGGAAACAGTCAGGAAAGGCTATTTGAAAAAAAATCTTGAAAGAACCTGCTTAGGTTTAACATATGTTTTAAAATAGGTTTGCTGAATAATTTAGAGTGGCTACCCATTTTGATGTCTCATCTAGTTTTCAATTAAAGTCTTCCACAAAATCCTAAAAAGGAGTCAAAGTCTAAAAAACAGTTATAAAAATGCTATACTAATCCATAAAACGGTAAATATATGTTAAAATACTTAATCAATCACAAGTAAAAAGCCAAATACTCAAAAAATATAAAAGGAACAAAACAAAAAAATAATGTACGTAATTCCAAAAATACAATGCACAATGAAAACGAAACATTTGTTGTCAAAGTTTGAGTCATTTCAAGTTTAACCTAATAAAATTGCATCTGACTAATGTTGATCTATAGCTTTAGTTGAGGAGTTACTTAAAAAAGATCTGCAAGCAACGTTATTCGTTAATCCATTTATTACTAAAAATAAATCTCTAGCCGTTGACACATAAATAACAAAAACAAACACAACAGAGCAATCGATCAGATTTGGATGGGGTCTCAGCCTTGTTAGCGGGTCGTCACACCACACAGACATTCTACCAAATTCTACGCAAATGTCTACACGAATCTACGTTCGCTTCTTCCGGTCCGTGGGACCGTTTTCAGCGCTCGGGTTACGATGTGTCGGGTTAGGATGGCGGCCATTTTTATTAGTACTATCTAGCGCGTAGACCTTCGGGCTTACTTTGAAACACCGGATCCGGAAGTGGGAGCACATTTCCCGCACCACTCCCTGGCCGTAGTGCAGGTGGGCCACGGTCACTACCAGAACCAGAGCGTACAGGACGTTCCGTTCGTACTCGACCCATAGCGGGGCGATTCCTAGGAGTGGATAGGGAAATACGCAAACGATGGCTGCCGCCGTGAGCAGGTTGAGAAGCCCATTCCAGAGGTCCGCCCTCGTGTCAGTCATCTGGGCTACGATCAGTCGGCACTGTTTGGGGAATAGAGTTAGGAATTAAAGTGGAAGATGCTACTAGAAAAGTTAAATAGAAATATGAGTTAAAGGGTGGTCCATTTTCATATGAAAAAACTCGAACTATAAACATCTTAAGTTACACCCTCCAAATTTGTACGTTTGGACCCCCGGAAGCCACTGTAAAAGTTTGAGTAAAATCCCTTAACTCTAAAAGAGGAAAAGGGGGGGGGGGGGGTCTAAATGTACTTGAAATGTACATGAAGAAAATCGACCATATTTATTGGAAAAACTGTTCAACATACATTTTTGACTGTAGATTGTGCTGTAGTCGATGATTTATTTTGTACAAGTAATGACAAGAAGATTCTACTACACGGGTATTATCACAAAACCAAACTCAATCGTGTTTACCAGTCATTTTCTATGACTATTAGGGCAGTTCAGAAATCGTTTTTGTTTTTGAAACACTATATATGGTCGATTTCCCCCACAAAAATTTCAAGCACGTTTAGCCCCCCATTAGAATTAAAGGATTTCGCTCAAACTTTCACAGTAGCTTCTGAGGTTCCAAACAAACAAATTCGGGGGGTGTAACTTAACATTTTTGTAGTTTGATAATTATGGGCCATCCTAATGAGTAATGATGGCAATTGAGAGACATTCAATTTTTGCTGGTGCAGATCAAATCTCGTAGCTTTTTAGAGCATGAATGCTTACGTTGATGTTGGAAAACACTGTCCCACTGAGAACGATGAACATCCTTGGTTCCAGGTTTACAATACTGTTAGGGGAAAAGAATGCCCAAATTGTGCTGACAATGGCTAGGGAGAACAGAGGAACCAATGGTCGGACTGCTTCCCTAAATGGGCGCATTTTTCCCGTCTTGTCCCGGTATGATCTGCATAGATAAAAACGTCATAGTTCAAGGATTTCACTGAATTCATCTCCAGCTAGTCTTACTTGTAGATGTTGTACGCAATAATTGGATGACTGGTGAGCAAACCCGACACGTACAAGGCGACTTCAAACATCACACATGGTTTGACTCCGAAGATTGGAACCTGCCAGATCTCTGGTCCAAAAATACCGGTAGCAGCCATGGTTAGCGATACACCCTGCAATTAGCAATCTGAAACATCAGTATCCTAATTTTGGTACACGATCTTCTTCCTCCAAATACATACCCACATGAGAAAATCGTATCCCCAAGGCAAGAACATCACTCCGGTGATGTATTTCTCCACGTGTGGTAGATAGAAGTTGAGATAAGCATTGAGCATCACGAAGTGCATTCGGATGGGAGGTAGATCAACCATTCCGAACAAACTGAATACGTACACCGGAATAAGCAGCGTAGAGTAGGAGTCTACACCATGATCGAACAACTCTCCCAGGGGTCCACTTGTACCCGTCCGCCGGGCTTGTTTCCCATCAATACCATCTGTAACAGATGATTGTGCTTAGAATTGAATATCCCTTTGCCATAGACAAACAGACGTGACACTTATAACAAATTTGTGGTGAGCATGTTGTATGAAATACTGTTTTGTGCAAAGAGACCACCAGAAGGCACTAGTGTGAAACGTCAAACACGAAGGAAAACAATGCTTGCGCCTCTGCTTGTAAGGTTTGAAACATAGAGAAATTGAGAGAATCGTTTAGTGTAACGGAAATTGTGTGTTATACCTTAGCATGGAAAAAGCACAGACAAAAAACGTGAGACTCGCGAAATTGTCGTCGGTCAACTTTTAAATATTTTACATTTCAAACCTTACAGCCAGAGGCGCGCGTATCATTTGTGATTGACGTTTTACGTAAGCTGGGTGAATAATTTTAACTCTCACCCAGCCAACATACTTTTCACAAACTAAAAATACACGGAAATCTGCATATTTTTTTGTTTATTAACTGATTTTATGAAACATTCCTCCAGGATGTCCCGAAAACTCTTCTAGTTTAAGGTCCGATGAATTTGAAAGTATGGCCCAAATTGTTTCGGATTTATTGCGGATTGCCTTAGGACCGATTTCTTCACCTTCACTTAAGCCGTAAACCACGTTTATCCATACGATTAAACCAGGTTTAGGGCCTAAGCGGTGGTGAAGAAACCGCTTATTAGTCTACCAAAATTGGCCATATCATCTATTCAATAGATATTTTTAGATCCTTATGAGCTACAAGGTTGGTGTCTTCGGCAAAGTTGTTGAGCAAATCAAGGGCCATCTGTCGGTATATAATTGTGAATTTATCCTTAAGTGGTGCTAGTAACTACAGTCACAGCCAACATAAACACAAGTTTCCTTATAATCAGCAAAATATAGGAAAATAATACCGATTTATATGGTTAATACAATAACTGGTAATCGTAACGAATTACATTGAACTGATCTATAATTTTTCATACAATCGAAAGTTAGTTTTCGGTTTTGTGGTGAATTTGATTGTGGGTATGTAAACACATAGAATCCACAACCAAACTACTGGTTAACAGCATTCCAGTTAGAATTTGATTAGAGAGCGTGAATTAGTTTTTAGGCCTAAAAATAATAATAAAAAAGAACCCTTTGAAATGTTTTAGTTAAAACAAACATAATAAAGTCCAATCTAAATTATTTATATTTATAAATTATATTTTTAAATATAAATTGTCCGATTCTTCTTTTTCAACATAGTTTTCAATTTGAATCTATCGCTTTCGGAACAGAAATGGATAGTTTACGATGAAAATTGAATGAATTCTCTCGTAACTTTTAAAAGGACTTATCTAACATTCAGAGACTATCTTTGTTTACTTTTTTATTCAATAACTAATCCACGTTAACATTTGCGTCCCTGACCTATTTTTACAGGTTCTCCGACATTACCCGGAAAGCATGTTTCTACAATGTTGAGTGAAAATTATTTGGAATGACTATGATAGAAGATAGTGGACAGCGGAAATTCATCCTTCAAAATACGTATGCTTCGAAAAGGAGCCTAAGATTTTTTCTTCATCTCTAAATATTTGCATAACATAGAACTGGCTAACTATATCTTATCCAACTATGCCTCTTTTCTTTTAGCATTCGAACGTCAGTTCTTCAAGCGTCCGAATATTAATAAATATCACTGCGGAACACTTTTTTTTGTCTCAAGCACCAAAATACCACTATTTATTTTATTTAGAGTTGCTGAAATCATTACCATTTTAAAATATCATGACACATCTAGTTTTTGAGATATTGGCTGTCTAAAATTCAGAATTTGACATTTCAGTGAACTTTCATGCAAGTGTACCAGCTTGTATGACAAATTATTTGCTTAATTTGCAACATAATACAATCCTCATGTGTTAAACAATATAACAAAATTCATAAAATTTCCTATGCCCAAAAGATGTGTTTTGATGGTTTGGAAAAGTGTCGTATTTTGCCATATAAGAGAAACGATGAATTTTGTGTGGAGACAGCAAGCATGTGGAATAAGATTTAATATAAATTCAAAAATGCAATTCAAACTAAATCACATCTAATATGAAAGTTGCCCATAACGCGGGTAGATCACCTTTTCGTGGTGCGTTATGGGGTAAAGATCTACCAATGAAACCTAGTCCTGACTGCTTCAAACGAAGAGAACAGGATGCTATAGTAATCAAAGGAACAGTATTAGTCCTTGTTACATTTTAAACCTTGTTAAAAGTGACAAGTCTCGGTTTTCCAGTAGCCGAGAATGACCTTAAGACAAGGATAAAAATGAGTCGAAATCAACAAGTTGTTTTCTAATCTTTTATTTATTGTTCTCTAGTTTGAAGAAGTAAGGACTAGGATTCTGATGCATGGACAATATCGGTGTCACTTCCCGACTTTATCAAGGGATCCGATTTTGACTGATAAAGGGGCGCGCCTGCGGAGAGTGTACCCACCACACCCTTCGAAGGGTTTAAAAAGCGGAACCTTTCAATTAGAATCCTTTCCTGTGATCCAGTTAGGAATGACAACTCTAAAAAAAACGAATACCTTATCACTTCTCGATAGTGACAAAGTAACACGACATGCACTATACAAAGGACACGGGATATACTACAATAGATCAAATATTGGTCGCAGTGGTTTATGTTCCGAACAGGAAAAAAATAATATGAAAGTTGAAGTATTATCAAGCATGCAAGATGCATTAGATCACCAAAAAAAAAATGCTACATCATACCTCAAATTTCATATAAACATCAATAAAACGAGTGTTTTACACAACTTTGGCGACACGTTGCTCAAAATTGTGACGTGCTGGAACGTGTCTGAGAACGGCATTGGATTCAGCAACCCCAAATCTAGTAGATACACACGATTTGATCATTTGTCATTTTTGTTTAGCAATATGTGCTTAGGCGAAAATGATCCAAATATCTTCTTTTTAATAAAAAGTTTTTATTATTGATTATAATCACGGCTGGGTAATAGTAGTAGGCTTGAGTTTCGCAAAAATCACATAGCTTTTTTATTACAGGAGTTTTAAATCGTGAATCTCATCAAGTAGCCTATGGACCGATACACGAGTTCACTAATTTGATGTTTGAGCGGTGCCGAATCTCGGAATCGGTGCAACATCTCGGAATAGAAAGCTGAACGAACGTCACAATGGCGAATGATGTCCCTACTCTAAATTATCAAAACATTAAACTGATTCCTGCTGTTTTTCAGCTTTTTGCAAGTAACAAAACTCATAAAAACATCATAATTCTAAAACAATGTGAATGCGTATATATCCAATTCACTCAAATACCCTTTTTTACATGATAGGCGATTTTGTCGATTTCTATTAACTTCGATTTAGTTGGCATCAAATGTAGCAAAACTATAATACTTTTCATTCGTTCTTTTTAGAGGGTCTTGTTTCCTGGCCTTGAAAAAATCCAGGGATACATGATTTTTATATTTTAAATCCCGGGGTTTCCCGAGATCCCGGGATAAACCCAAATTTCCTAAAAACTTCTTTAAAACGGTCTAAATTTCACTGAAGTTTAAAATTTAGCCGGAATACATGTTAGAGCTTTGAAAAATATGTTCAATTCTGTCTGTATTTCCACATTTTTTCCAAAGAAATATCTTTTTTTTGTAATACGGGAGTCGGATAATATTATTGGCACTTTTGTTTCGCTTCGGCAAAGGTTTTTTAAGCTTCTAAGCTCATATTTTGCTACAATATGCGTCGTATTGAAGTTTTTCTTATTGCGGCGCTTATTTTAAATCCACATCCAGCGGCGGTGGTAACGCGCAGATAATATGCCTGCAATTCAAACGCAACGTCAAATTCCAAGTAGGCTTGGATTGTTACGTTCTGCAAGGATGCAAATGTTGCAAAGTTGAAAATCTGAAACATTTGACGATTTTTATTATTACTGCGACGGTATATCGAGATTTTTAGATAAACGCATTCCGTGGATTTCTCTTGCAGAGCACAATACTGCAAAATTTCGAACAATGCCAAAGTGAATCATGAAAGTGCCCAAATAGATATTTACCCTACATTGAGTGGGATTTTTACATTTGTTCTCAGATGAATACTCTTTTTCTATCCAAATACTTTCAATAGTTAAAGTAACTAATTGGGCTCCATGATTCACTACCATCCGGTGTTTTTATTGACCGAATTATCTGAAACTTGGCCGTAAGATGCACTTGACGGTACATACTTATTGTTGCAAAAAAATGCAAGAAAGGTTCCCTTACTCTATTCTGTTCAAATGTTTTATTCGATATACAAGTGTAAACTGAATTACATGTCATTCTTCTATTACGGGACTTTGTATGAGATATGTTGTGCATAATTTTCGAAATGCTTTCGTGACAATTTCGCTATAGATGTTAAGATTATCCCTCTATCCTTCTCACGTTTATATCAGGTTAGTGCTGCTCGTTCTACACACTTAGATTTTTTCTCGCTGTTCGGTAATATTTTTTACCGGAAACGTACTGTAAATAAATATTTAACTGATGTTTCGGTATTACAGACGAGATTTACCGAACACCCTTGAATAAGCTAAAAAAATCAAAACAATATTTAACAACTTTTACCGAAATCGTCGTTTTATTTACCGGAAAACTGTAAATCGTTCAGATTCACCGTAGACTGTAAGTTTTTACCGTACTTCAGTTCATATTGCTTCAATACTTTACCGAACGAATGGTAACTAGAAATTTCTGAGTCAGCCATATTTGTTTAGAAGTGCTAATCAACACGATGGTATCGCATACGATACCGTCTAAAACTCTGTCTATAAACACTGTTTTTGGAAAAAAAAAAACTATACTACGGCAGGATGAGCGCCCGGTACTACTTTTCCGTAAGTATGACCTGACAGTTTCCATTAAAAAGCTAATTTTTAACATCAATGTATCGTTTTAGTATACAGCAGCCAAATTATGTTTCCGGATGGCATCGTCGCATATCAAGTATAAACACCCATAACGGAATCAGTGGCGGTTTTGTTCATAAGTGATAAACAGTTGCAAAGAAGTCAGTTTTTGATTAAAAAATGAATACGCGAAATAAATCAATCAATCACATTTGATATCAATATGCAATTAATTGTTTTTATTTTTTCGATCATCCTTTTCTATTTCGACTGCCTGTTGTTCCGAACAATGCGTTCGGTAATTCATTTAACAATTCGCTCGGTAAATCACGAGCATATTGTAATTTTTTGACAGCTGCGAATCGATTAAAATTACGGATTGTTCGGTAATTCTTACCGAGCGCTCAGCGGTTTTTATTTCAGTAAAAAAATTACCGGAGTCGGTGATATTTTCTAAGTGTGTATTATTTTTTTCTAATTCCTGAATACATTTCCTTCAAGAACATAAAAACTTTCGCATGAAAACACGGAAAAAAATTCCATGAGTCAAAGTTCCTCAACTCAATATGAACTCACGTGACCATACTATCAAACTTTCTGCCTTGCAATTATAGTCCCGCTATCAAATTTCTGAACTATTTCTGATTCATAAATTGATCGATTGTTTCTTCAATACAGTAATACCTCGATATGACGTAATTCGATTTTTTTTCGTTACGTTATATCGAAGCAAAATATTTTTTTTTTGTTTTAACTTCGTACAACATGTATTTTTTATGAGAAGATGAATCTAAAATTGATATTATTCACCTAGCAGGTATTTTCGATCTTTCTTACATATATATTTTTCAATATTTTTCACTTTGTTTTTGTTTATTTTTTATTTTATTTTATTATTACGTTTCTATAAGAGTAATCCTTAAAGAAATGTACTCCGGAAAAATCTTTGGATGAATTCTTGAACTCTCGGAGAAACTCAAAAAGAAATTCAAAGATGGGATCTTTCAAGGATCTAAAAAAAAGGTCATGTTCATTAGTTTATGAACATTTATAGCAGGCAACTATGGACCATCAAGAGATTTATTATGAGAAATTTAAAGTAAAATTCTCAAAACAAATTCTTTGTAGTTTCTTGGAAGAGTTTTAGAATAAATTTTCCACGAATTATTCAATATGTGGTGGATGCGGCCCTGGAGTCCAATATCGGCGCAACGCGCTGATTAAACAATATGAGCAATTCAATATATATACAAAACTCAGCATAATCGCGGTCAGGCCAACCGGGCGATGACCACCCGGGGAGTGAACGCGACTATGCTGAGACAGCGAAAAGGGTCACGTCCGCCACCACAAAGAAGGACTCGGTAGGTTAAGTTGAGTTAAGTTGGAGTCTGAATAAATGCATTCTTAGTTCGACTGTCATCACGAGTAGTGTGATCCATCCATATCACATCCCAGAACAGGAAATATTACAAATACAAAGAATAAGAGAATTTCTATAAAACTTCATCCAAAAGCAGAACTATCCTTGAGAGATTTTCCAAGAAAAATTTTCTGAACGAATACCTGTTGGGAGAAGTCTCTGGGGGTTCTAGGGTAAACATTCAGTTTTGGAAGAATCTCTGCATATTTATTGAAATAAAATAAATCTGTAGAAAAATCTCTAAACGAACACTTGAGGAGAACTCACTGAAAAAAATCAGAGAGAACTTTCTGAAGACATTCCTGATATTATCAAAGAAGGATTTCTTTCCACATAGATTCCTTAAAGAATTTTATGAAGTACATATAATAGTTCTTGGGTACGTACTAGGAGATTTCTGCAGAAATGCATAATGAAATTGCTGGAGATATTCCGAGAAGATTGTTTTTCAGGTTTATGGATTCCAGTATTCCACGAATTATTACTGGATTATTCTTTAAAAGGGCCGCTGGAAGAATTCTTGAAAAATTGCTGGAATTATTGATGAATCTCTGGATAGAAACACCTGCAGAAACTCCGGGTACTGAAGGTTTCTTCGACTGAATGGTTTGAAGAATTCATAGCAGAATTCGCTTAATATTCTGGAGAAATTACTTGGTGAAAAACAGTTCTTGAACATATTTTGGAGAAATTCCTGGAGTAATATTTGAAGCATTTCTTAGTGGGACACAATGAGAATTTTCTGAAAAATTTCCTCCGGGAATACTCGAGACAGGAATCCGTTAATTCAATACTGATCAAATGTTCTAAGGAACTCTTGGACGAATCTTTGAAATCACTTTGGAAAAAAATCTGGTGGAATCCCTGGAAATATTTCTTAAGAAAATCTCAGAAGTTTTCATACATTAATATCAGGAGGGTTCACTAGTGGATTTTCTGGGAGATCCCTGTTGGAATTATTTGAGGAATATGTGTTAAGATTTATAAATTGATATCAGAAGGGCTCAAGATGGAGATGGAGAATTTATCAAAGGAATCGCTGGAGGCACCCTAGGAATGATTCTAGTTGAAATCCTTGGATAAATTCCAGGATAAACATCAAATTCTTTGGGAAATCATTTGAAGAATGTCTGTAGAAATTTTCAAAGCTATACCTAAATATTTCCTTAAGCATTTTTAGAAAAAATATTATCAATTAAAATTTAAATGGATTGACAATGGCAGCGTAGTACGGCAACACTGAATGAAAAGTATAAATCAAAAATTATTGAAGTTTTCATAGAAAACTGAAGTTAGTAGCAGGCTTGGTTCCAGTTGGAGCGTAAACACCACAAAGATAAAAATGATGTTTACAATATACAAATGTACAAAAATGCGAAATGTTTATTTTAGTTCATAAATCATGTATATAATAAAAATTGGACGAATAAATGGGAACCAAAACAAGTTACGTTACATCGAGGCAAAAGTTAAGTTATGTCGAGTAACTTTATAAAGAGGTAACGTTATAAAGAGGTTTCGTTTTATCGAGGTATGACTGTATTGACTCATGGAGGTTCGAGGTATGACTGTATTGACTCATGGAGGTTTGCTTTCTACGAAATCCATCACACATAGTTTAGATTAATATGTCGAGTGAAACTTCTGGCAGTTCTTTCATCTTAAAACCCACTACTTTCACTTGAACAGCATCCAAAACTTTGTGATACATATGAGAGATTATAAAGATTCCTGCAAGCCTTCTAAATAGCTTACATATCCAGCAAAACATCCTAACAAATATGTTTTGAATCTGCTCTCGACAGCCATATAGGGAAAGTGTACCAGTTATGGCCATAGTGGTTCCCTATTTGGCCATACGTGAAATTTTGATAACTTTCACATTTTAAATATTTTTGAATGTTTTAACATCAAGATATATCTTAAATCTAACTACTACAACACACATAAGTTTTCAAAATTTGAAGACAATAAAGTTATCACGTATGGCGAAATAGGGAACCACTATGTCCATAACTGGTACACTTACCCTATTGCATATTTTTTTCAAAAAGTAGTGTGATTCCAATTCACTGTCATTGGGTAAAAAATGGATACAGACCTTGCAAAATAGTTTTAAACTGTTTATATTGATATTTCGGGAATTCCCGGTCAAGACCCTCTAGGCCCGGGCAAGTATCCGCATTGGATAGATGCAGTTCTCTCTATTTTTGACAACATCCGTTTCGTGAGGAAGAAAGAGAATACCAATAGATTTTGGATTGAAAGAATAATTGATATATACTTAATTTTGGATATAATAAACTCAAATTTTAGGTAAAATATGTTCTCCGTATACTATTCACCCTTATTTTTGTTTACGGCGGATCCAATTTTCGATCGAATCCTATTCGTTCGAATCCATAGAACACTTGATTGTACTGGCCTTAACGAGAACACAAAACGTTTTTCGATCGAAAGAGCATTCGATCGTTAACAAGATTAGGGGTGATTGCAAACAATTGAGAACAATTTGAATCTAGAATCAAATTGGTATTCTAGATTATCAAGAACTTGACGTACAGGAGATCAAAGATAATTTGTCACTAACGCCTTCTAGTGGATGAAGTCTCAATCAAATACCGACAGATGGCCCTTGATTTGTTGAACAACTTTGCCAAAGTCACTAACCTTTTAGCTCATAAGAATCTAGAGATATCGTTGAATGGATGATATGACCAGTTTTGGTACCCCTAGATAATCCGCAATAACTCCGGAACCACTTATACAATTATGAAAGTGTATTTGCTGAATTTGGTTTAGGTAAAATTGATAGAAGTGTTACGCCCGTTTGTAATGGCAAAATGTAAAGGGCAAAAAGCCACTATTAGATAAGTAGGTAATAATGATAATTCGTCTGTTTGTCTGAGAAAAAAGGCCTAAGTATTTTGGTGTCCAATTCGCTTTCACTTACCTAACGTATACGCCACGAACAAGTTGATTCCCGCCACGATCCACACCCAGCCGGGAATCGGATTCGGAGTCTGGCTCGCCGCCATGAATCCATAGTCGTAGTATCCTATCAGGAAGAAATTCACCACCGTCAGCATGAACCCGGTGAATGTGAGCAAATTGGGCGCGACCCATCTGGGACAGAACTGCACCAGCCAGTTCCAGAAGGGGTGCATCACATGGACGCTGAGTATGCTGTTGTCTACGCAGCTGTACTGTAACGATAGGGAGACGTTCCGGAATGAGGAAATGTAAAACAATATTGTATTGTTATTATTATTGGAGCTCCCGACATTTCAATGCGCAAAAATAGTCTTATCGCGACGTGGTGATTACGGAAAGGGAAAGGTCACGGCGTGGAATGTGCGCGGCTCATCGATTCTGGATTGACGAGAACAACAGCCTTGACATGCTGTCGTAGAAGTAAGCGTAAAAGGGAACTACTTTTCCTCAACATTGTTGGGGTAAATTAATCAATTGTGCTTCAGAGATTCAGCATACCAGAATCCAAATAGAGTAGTGTTTGATCCTTTGATCGCGGCGCTTGCTCTTGCGTGAGCGAGCGATGAACACTTGTTTGGTGTGCAATGGATGATAAAACGCCTAAAACGTCCAATTCAAAAACGTCGAATGCCAAAACATCGAAGGGACAAAACGTCGAAAAAGAGAATTGGATGGGAACGAAAATTTCTTGGACGACGTATTTCCCTTTCGTCGTTTTGCTCCTTTAGACGTTTTGGCATTCGAAGATTTGAAATTTGTCGAAGATTCGAATTTTGTCCTTAATTCCTCTAACCCAATATCCCTCCCATGAGAACTGTGGAGATGCAGAAGATTCTTCGGTCTCTAATAACAACTAACATTCCTTCTCTTCCATGATAACCGTAAGAACGTAGCCATCGCTGTCAATTTAAATGTTGAGTCTTCGATTTGTGCACATAATAATAGCTAGAACCAAGCCCCATTAATTGAATCACTTCTCTGTTCATTTTTTTTCCCTTTTGGGTATAAAACCGTTAATTGGAACCACATGCGATGTTACTGATTGAATAACGTTAATAGCTTTGTGGCTTTTTTGCGAACGTTTGCTAAAAGTGCATCAATTCGTTGCAGAAACTTGGATTTTTTCTAGCATAAAACAATCCATGATATGCTGAGAGCAATGAGTATAACCATAACAATCACACATGATAAATGTGGGAATCCCGGATTGATACCATTAGCTAGCCACATTACTCTATGAATCTTCGGACTATAACACGCGAAAACAAAACATTACAGTTCAACTACCTTTATTCTGTGCTAAAATCAAAAACGGTACTTTTCAGTGCTACTGAAACAGTACTTTTCAATACATTTTTTCTACCATTGATTCCTTTACGATCCTTCCCAAGTAACAATTCTATAGCAATTTGGCATTTATGTGGATTTATTAATGTTTTATGGCAGTTACGTGAATGCTATGATAGCTAGAGGCGATATTCAACGTTGCTAGAAGTTAATATTTTGTAAGTCAGCTCTTAGTTGTTTTCAAAACCTTTTTGAGACAAACAATAAAGTTAAAATTTTGTGGCTACAAAACCAGCTTTATTGCAACATATAACACCTCATTTAAACAGCTAGTTTTGGCTGAATGACACTTATTTGTGACTGCTGTGATAAAAGAGTAATATAATACACCTTGATGTCATAAAAGCTGGTTTTAAACTGATTGACTTGCACTTGAATCTTGATAACATACCTTATTTATACCTCTCAAATCAGTGTTTGGGTTCTTCAGTTGCATTGCGATGCATTGCAAACACTTATTCCTGACGAAAAAACGGCAAACTAATGTCCGTTTTGATTGTTTTTGTGAATATTCTTCATAATAGCATACCCAAACTGTAAAATTTGTTGAAAGCTGCTTAGTTACCATAAATAGCGGAAAAAAAGTTGAAAGCATTTTATAAGGAAATTTTACATCTACAAATGCCGAAACATAACAGTGTGCACTTATGTGTGTATTTATGATGACAAAACAGCATTTGTCGATGGCAATCAATCAATTATGGTTCCGCCATATTAATTTCACTCCGGTTGCCACCTTTTTATTTTTTCAAATCATATTATCTCCATGAATTCGCTCATAAGATGCTATGGTGTGATGATTAAACTGACTGAATATTATTTAAAGCACCATCACTGCCCAATCAAACCAAGAAATGTTGAATTCTCCATCTGGCGATTTATTTTAGAAATTACTAAACAACTACAAATATACCACTTTCAGAGGGGGCACAGGCAAAATGACTTCTTTCTCATCACATTTAACAGTAAATCTAACTCGGCACTAAAGATTTGAGCACTATATCAAAATAAATCACTTCAAATTAAAGCACTACGAAATTAATTATCACATACGAGTTTTCAATTTTATTTTGTTTTGTTTACGTTGCAATAAATCCAGCAAGAGCGACGTTATGATAAAATAATTTTCAAGATGAAGCAACAATCATGTAGAACAGGCGGCCTCAAAATGGCTACCATAAATGCTATTTTGCTTCATTTGTGTGACATAAATATACACTTCATAGCCTCTTTTAGAGTAGGCCAACTAGTCACGTTCTAGCCTACAAAAGGTTTTGGGAGATGCGATGAAGGCAACAGTTCCTTGACCGTGGTTTTATGTGCTTTTATTTATAGCATCCTGGAAGTAATTCGTTAAACTGAAATTGTTACTTGGGTTGTTTGTACCCGTATCTTCGATTTTTCGTTGAGCCTGTTAGCGAAAGCTAGCGGTGGTAATCCTTCATGGACAACGTCTTGGAAAAAAAACCTCTTAGGAGGTCTCGTCTTCTTTCGTTGATTCACTAAACATGGTTGCAACTACAAACAAAAGGAAGAGTGAATCTCTGAATTCACAGCTTCCTTCCAAAAAAGTGAGATTTAAAACTGTCATTAAACGTGGCAAGAATGGAAGAAAGGACGTTTCTTCGGAATGCGAACTTTCTTTCAAGGGTGAAATGAATAATTGTATCGAAATGAGCAATCAGTTCGATGCTCTAGAAAAATTTTCCGAACACCAAATCGAAGCAGTATCTAGCCCAGGCTCTTTGATTCAACTGAGGAAGCAAAGAGTGCCACCTATCGTGATCAGTTGTTCTGAATTTGGGGGATTTAGGCAGGAGATCTTGAACTCCATTAGGGGTATCAAGGTTTTCTTCCAAATCGCAAAGAAAGGAGACTGTCGCGTTTTGCCGGAAACTCTTAAAGATCGCAAACTTCTTCTTAACCATCTTGAAGAGAAGAAGCAAATTTTTTAACTTGTGACGACAAAACTGAACGTTTGTTTAAAGTCGTCTTGAAAGGTCTCTCAAGTGACTATAAGTCACCTGAAGATCAAAAATGGAATACATGATTTACTTGGATTTTCCCTAGTCCAAGTATTCATTATGAAAAAAAAACCCCAATCTGGCATTATTCGGAAAGAGGTTTCCGAAGAATTTTATTTAGTTCACTTTAACAAAAAAGACCTGAAAAATATTAAAGCTTTAGAAAAAGCAAAACTTATGTTCGATGTCCGTGTGACATGGGAACATTTTCCAGAAACCTAGAGGAAATTACCAGAACCCCACTCAGTGCCGTCGGTGCCAAAAGTGGGGTCATGGAACAAAAAATTGCCGCATTGATGCTAAATGCATGATTTGCGGAGGTTCTTCTCACGCCAAGGACGTCTGTCCAGTGAAGGAAGATACCGATAAGTTCACATGCGCCAATTGCAAGGGCAATCATAAGTCAAATTTTTGGTCTTGCCCTTCGCGCAAGAGAGTCATTGAGGCTCGTGCCAGGCAGATGAAAGATAATATCCGTTACGATAACGATCGTTTCCAAAATTTGCCTGGTAGAGTACAATGCTCATCTTTCAGTTAACGATCGCTTGATCATGAATCATACCCATCAGGAAGATCATAATCATGCTCATTCACAAACTAATTTGAATCCGTCAGGTATCCGTTCGAATCTTTCAATTTCGAATGTGTCTAACCACGGGAAATCCTTTGCCGATATCGTAGCAGGTAATTTGAACTCCTCCTCTATTTGTACTATGAGTACCCATTCTACTTGTTTCAAATCAAATATAAAAAAACTACCGCCAAATCAAACGAAAAAAAAAAAAAAAACTAGGAGTTGCCACTCCGTTTCTTCGTCTACCGAAAATTCTAATAAGAAATCATCAGATAATGTACCCACTTCAAGTGATATGTCTGCCTCTGATTTTCATTTTCTAACTGAACAATTGAATCTAATGATTGATGCAATGTTCAAAGCCACCACTATGACTGAAGTAGTCCAAGTAGGTGTAAAATTCACTATACAAATTGTGATTGGATTACGTTTTTCTAATGGATCCAAATAATAATTTAAATATTTTAAATTGGAATGCTCGTTCTTTGAATGGTAAAGAGAACGAGCTGTTTAATTTTCTTACTGTTAATAACGTGCATACAGCAGTTATTACCGAAACGTATTTAAAACCTGGATCTAAACTCAAAAGAGATCCTAATTGTTTTTTGTTTATCGTAATGATCGACTTGATGGGGCATGTGGGGGAGTTGCAATCATCATTCATAGGCGTATAAAACATCAACTGTTTTCGTCATTCGAAACTAAAGTTTTTGAAAATTTAGGTGTTTCTGTTGAAACACAGTCTGTTAAATATACTTTCATAGCTGCCTATTTGCCTTTTCAATGCTCTGGGCAGCAAGTTAATTTGCTCCTAACTGACTAGCGGAAATTGACTCGCAATAAGTCAATTTTTTTGTCAATGGTGACTTTAATGCCAAACATCGGTCATGGAATAATGCTCAAAGCAATTTCAATGGCAGAATTTTATTTGATGAGTGCACTTCAGGATATTTCTCAATTCAATACTCTGATAGCCCTACATGTTTTACCTCTTCTAGAAATCCATCTACGATTGATTTGATCTTAACCGACTCTAGCCATCTTTGTAGCTAATTAGTTACTCATGCTGATTTTGATTCTGATCATGTCCCTGTTACATTTCAAATATCCCATGAAGCGATTCTCAATCCTATCAGCTCCACTTTCAATTATTTTCGAGCCGACTGGATTATATATGAAATATATATTGACTCTAATCTTGATGTTAACATTTCTTTAAAAACAAAACTTGATATTGATAATGTTCTTGAAACTTTAACAAATTCCATTGTTGATGCCAGGAGCATTGCAATTCCAAAATGTGAAGTAAAATTTGAATCCGTGATCATAGACGATGGTCTTAAACTCTTGATCTTAAAAACGTGAGGAGAAGGCACTTTCAACGCACTCGCGATCCTGCTATGAAAATTATATGGCGGGATTTGCAGAAAGAAATTAAAAAACAATTTTCACAATTAAAAAACAAAAATTTTGTAAATAAGATTTCTCAATCGGACCCTGGCTCTAAGCCCTTTTGTAAATTATCAAAAATTTTGAAAAAAAAATCAGAAGCCAATACCGAAAGAGGAAAACAAACTATTACTAACTAATTGCGAAAAAGTTCAAAAACTTGCTATGCAGTTTGAAAGCGCGCACAATTTTTATTTAGGACTTACTAGCCCAATAGAAAATTAAGTTACTCAGGAGTCGACAGATTCTCAATCAAGAGAACGTTTTCGAAAATTCCTGGGAGACTGATTTGGAAAATTCAAAATATGAAAGCTCAAATCTGGCGATGATGGAATTTTCTACATCCTCATCAAGAAACTTCCAGAAAGTAGCTTATCATTCTTAGTTGATATATTGAACAAATGTTTTCAGTTGGCATATTTTCCTGACAAATGGAAAAATGCTAAGGTTGTGCAGAAACTTCTAGCTATCGTCCAATCAGTTTGCTTCCCTCCATCAGTAAACTTTTTGAAAAGATTATTTTGAACAGAATGTTGGCCCACATCAACGAAAATTCAATTTTTGCCAATGAACAGTTCGGATTCCGCCATGGACATTCGACCACTCATCAACTTTGTGTAAAAAAATTGATCCGTTCCAACAAATCTGAAGGCTATTCTACTGGTCTTGCCCTTCTAGACATAGAAAAAGCATTCGAAAGTGTTTGGCATGAAGGTTTGATCGTAAAATTAAAAAAAACTTTAATTTTCCAACATACATTGTTAGAATAACTCAAAGTTATCTGTCAAATCGTACACTTCAGGTTAATTATCAGAACTCCAAATCTGAAAGACTTCCTTTAAGATTTGGTGTTCCCCAAGGCAGCATTTTTGGACCAATATTATACAACATTTTCACATATGACTTACCTGAGCTACCTCATGGATGTCAAAAATCATTTTTTGCGGATGACACAGGCTTCTCTGCTTAAGGAAGCGTCAATGTCAATGTCAAAATTGGAACAGTGGCGAACTGTCATTTTCATACAAATTCGCGTTCCAATCGAGCAGAAGACCTGTCAAAACTGGAACATGGACGTCACTCTTGTTGACAGGCACTCTACTCGGGATATAAACAACTCTTCTATTTTCATAGCTCTGTTCATTCAAAATGACGGCACCAAGAATGAACCGTGAATGGTAGATCTATGTTTATTAAACAGAGATTTGAATATGATTGAATCCATCACGTCTACCCGCTAGCAAAAGTGCAAATATTAATAATATGTATAGCTGATTCGTATAACAATAAGTCGATGCGCCTCCGCGGTGCGGTAAATGGAAATCAAAAACCATGTGTGGCTTCGCTGGTTGGCACAAAGCTTAATAAAATTTACCAACAGCCGGCCGGGTCATCGGGTCACGTGATTATATTTTACGCGGTTCGAAAGGAAGGGTTCGCTGATAGCGATCCAGTTCCTAAGATGGTAGACAGACGCCGCCAGCCGGAACTAAAGTTTCTTTTTTGCGCAATCTGTGTGCGCCATGTCAAACTGCTGATATGATAGACTGTTAAATGTTCAAATTTAGACAAATTTTGGTGAAAGATTTGTAACTCAATTTATTTTAATCGGTAATCTTTAAAAAGCGTCTTCAATGAACACGTGATAACTCGTGTTCTTGAAATTCTAGGGTACTAGCAAAGAATGACATGTGGTTCGCAGATCCCAAGGGGTTAGTGAACCTTTTGAAAAACATGAATTTCTATAGGGGTAGAGCCGAATCAGAATTAAGTATCATCTTCCTATTTTCTCGAAAAAAAAGGATGAATTTCAGGGTAGATTAGTGCAAAATGGAATGGTTAGTTATTTCTAAACTCCATACATTGGATATCTGTGCAACTTCGATAAATTCCTCCAAGAGTTTTTCAAAAAAATATCACCTTAGAACTCGTTTATAAATGTTCTGTAAAAAAAACAAACACAAGAAAACCTCAAATTTTCAAAAGCATAAATCTGGAGAACCAAACATCTGTTTATGCTGAAAAGTTAATCGTTTGGTCACTAGCTAGTGGTAACTGAAAATTTGAGGTTTAGCTTCGATTCATCTTCGCCTTAAAAGGATTTGAACGTTTTGTTTTATTTTTTTTAATTTTCTTCATTTATGACTTTTGACCTGGCCATTTGGTGCTGCTTTTTATATTCCTTTAATATTTTATACTATATTTTTCTGATATTCCAACGTAATATAAGAAGAAAGTACATGAGGTTGCTTAATTGTTTCATAATCTATTAGGAAATATCAATACACTCTTAATGAATCATCAAATTTAAAAACGGGCATGTTTTCAATGTATCTATTTGATTTTTATTATTTTTCTAAAATGTTACATCAATGATTCAATCCTGGTTGAAAAATGACAAGCAGGGTTGTATGATTCTTTTTTAGAAAAAAATCTACTAAATATCTTTATTAAGTTAAAAAAGTCATTGTGATTTGTTTAAAAACATAGACATATAACCATTTCAGCCGTTTCATAAGTCTTCAAAACAACTGTTATCATTACCTGGAAGTTGTCCAGAATCCACGCATAAGTCGTTACATTGATAGCCTCAAACAAATGCCTCTGTACCATATAAAAATTGTCCTCAAAGAAAACTGGAAAGTTTAAAGTTCTTTGTAATTTTTAACCGACTCAAACTATATTCCTGTATGTCACGAAGCTCATGAACAGACCCTTGCTCAAAAGTAGTGAATTATGATTGCTATAGTTATGTTTGTACCAATAAAACTTATTTAACCCTCTAATACCCAACCCCGCCTTTAGACGGGGTACACTTTGGAATTTTGTGTATTTTTTCGTAGCTCAGAATGATTTTATTTTTGGCTTAAACCATTACTCATAACACGCATATAAGAAAAGTTTTTTTTATGACTTTTAAACTTTTTTGCATTTTTGGAAATTGTTCGAAAAATTGTATTCTTATATAACCTACAAATTCCTGGGGTTCATTTAACATGTAACGTTTCTTTTTATATTTTTTAAGGATGAACCTATCACACAAGAAAAAACACACACACAAGTTTGAAATACTTTCAAACCTGTTTTTCCGTTAGTTACACGGGAAATAAAAAAAATCCCAGAAAAATAATTATTATTTTTATAAGTATTGTAAATATTTGAATTTGTGTTATTGCCAAAAATCAGTAACTAGAAGAGGCTTCAAGAAAAAATGAAAAAGGATAGGGATGTTCAAAAATAAAAATTAGAAAAATCAAAAACCAAAATCCATAGATTTGCGAATAGAAATAAATCATTGCCCAAAACGTGTTTAGAACGATTTTAGATAACTTAAAATGATATTTAGATCGAAAATGAAAATTTGGGTATTAGAGGGTTAATTGCTTGAACAGCAGCGAAGTTGAAAATACAGGATTAAATATTCGACTAAATTATCACATGTACTTGAACCGATGTATGTTAGCTATCCGCAATTACATGCAAAAACTTTTGGTATCAGATGACTAAAAATATTGTAAATATTACTGGTACATTGTAAAATCAATGGTAAAATTTAAAATTTACATTATTTTTATAACAAACATATGAATTGCGCTTAATTTGCTTCCCAAAAATGTACACACAATTATTTTTCCCCTCAAACAAAATTATCTGAAGATAGGCTGAAATTCAAGTTTTTAGTTTAACCTAAATTCACCTCTATAAAGTGTTATAAAATAATGTAATTAATCAAATAGTCTTAATTATTCATTTGATTAAAACAAAAGGTATTTGGACTTTTGTCGCGAAATTTCGATGTCTGGCCCATAGTGAGGGATTTGTCTAGGGCTACATAAGCTTGCTATTATAAACTATTTCATAAATTACTAAAAGAAATTATGGAGTAACTCTTGGGAAAAAAAAACTTTTCGCGATTTCTTTTTCAAATCGACGTAAGTAACATTCATACGGTTTTGAAAAAAAAAATCTAAAAGAATCACAACTTGTCTTCTAAAACTGTTTTAAAATGAATCACTATTTTACCTTTTTTTTCGCTTAAATTTTGCAAACAGTCAGCTTGCGTTCAAAAACTAGGTAGTTTCTATTGTTTCTCACAAAACATTATGACAAAATGTTAAGCCCTTTTATTCAGTTACTTGCGACGTTTTTGTACCAGTGCAAAATCGACTCAAGTAGTCTTTTGTTTTGATACGTCGTTAAGTCACTTTGTCTCCATACCACGGAGCGGTGAATTTAGCGGTTAGGTTCACCATTCAGCATGTAAATTTGTCTTATATGAGTAGTTGAGCTGGAATTTTAACACAGAACTACAAATATGCTACAACAATTATTTTCCTTAAAGTTGATTTCTTCAAAAACCGTATCTGAAAGTTATGCACCAGATGATATCACTCAAAATGAGAATTGTTTATGTATTTAGAAAAAAAACTCGGACAAGAATTTCGCAAAAAATGATTGTTTATGCATTTGAAGGTTAGATGATAATTGTTGAAACGATGAATATAAAGTAGGTCTATTGAATCATTTCGAAAGGATGTACAGTAATTTCTCGATTATATCACGGACCAAAAAAAAAAATTGGCGTGATATACCGAAGCGTGATAAAATGAAAATGAATTTTCAGCCATATAATTTCCATCAAAATTTGAGATTTTTATTACAAAAATGGAGAGAATGAAATGAAAAGCTCGTATGATACGGTTCAAACAGATATATGACAATTGTTTCGGGTTATTTTTCAATGTTAAATGTATGAACTGTAACTGGTGGTCACAATATTCCTATTTGTTGCCTCCAGCACAAAGAAAAAATATTTGTAGAGTTTTCCGTGTATCCTATTTGAGAAGAAGTGAGTGGCAGCTCTCATGGGTCAATCTGACAGGTGGAACACTCACGTTCTAATTTCCTCAACATTCCATCTCTAACTCCCTAGTTTGTTGTCAGCAGCCTACGCGTAGCGAAGCGAACGCTTGCTCACTACACGCAGAAAAAATCACTCATGAACTAATCTACGATGACGTCACGCTGCAACTTCCAGCGGGAAGAAAACCTTTATTGCGGGCCATGTTTACAAAAAATGAACGATTTCGCAGCGCATTAATCCACTCAATGTTCATCCGGTGAACATTCCTTCACTGGATGTTGGTCCGGATGTCATTTTATGTAAACATGGCCCGCATTTAGAGCGGAAAAGAAAAAGAAAATCGACAATAAAAGAAGACCGTGGATAGGTCCATAGGGGTCGTTATGTAAATTATCAAGATACTACAACCCCAAGGTAGGAGGTATTTAAAATGTCAAACTTCGGATTTGGTACGAAGTTTGCCCTCCGTATGTTCAACAATTAGATTAAAACTACTTGGCTGACATCGAAAAACCATCTTTTCTGTTCGAACCATTGGACGAAATGGTAGTGCGCGGCGTGATAAATTCTAAATTTTCTCCAGGTGGGAGCGTTGCCAAAATGGCGTTTAAATACAGTTAACTCTCCCTTACTCGATATTCCGTATCTCGATATCGAGTAAGAGAACCATAGTAAAAGTTGGTTTTCGTGGCTAACTCGATGGTCCCTTGGATCGCATTTGCACTGGATTTGTGTTCTATAACTCAATACCTCCCTAACTCGATGGTCCCTTCAATATCGAGTAAGGGAGAGATGACTGTAGTTTATTAACTCAATTATGTGTTTTGTATAGAAAAATTCCTAGGTGCTAAAAAGTTAAAACCTAAAAATAGTACGGCAGTTAAAATAATACGGCGAAGAAAATAGTACGGTTGGTGTAAATTATCACTAAATATTGTAAATAGTTATATAATAAGTGTTTCTATTGTAGTACGTCAAAAATCGAGTTCGCTATTGTTAAGAATTGCTATTGTGCTAAAATCTTTATTGTGATCAGCAAAATCGAAAAAAGGTAATTAAAAGGTTTAAAAGAAGAATGAGTCAATAGACAGGGAGAATGACGTCACAATAGGGAGGAGACTAATGCCATGTGCCAGGTCCTTATCAAGGGCCTTTTTCTTTTTCATCATTCCGGAACTAGTTCCGGGTATTTCCGCAGGAATCTCCGGTGTCATCAAGGTTGGCTATTTTGCGCACTCGATTGGAAAACCACTAGCCATTGTGAAGTTCGGCAGAAAAGTTCCCAGCCAACCGATAGGAGTATTAGTGTCGGCCATTTTCTACGGCATCCAGACAATTGAAGGCCGTGCCCCACAATACTCCATCTTTGAGCCGCAATACCGTGATTCCCAGACCTGTGACTGCAAGATCGCCGCTTTGAACCGACGCCCTCTGTAAGCCATCCCGTTCATCAACGCATGGGCCCCGCCGGCACGTTTGTCAAGTTTCGGAGTAGCAGCTCCCCCGCTAGACCGTCGCAATCCGCACCATTCATCAACGTTGCGGCACCGGCGGCCATTTTGCTAGGATAGCAGCGTCGGAGCATCCGCTCACCTGCTAGGCACCCACAAGACACCACATTCCGTCAACCCACCCTGCAACCACCTCTGCATGCATCAAAGCGACCAGGATCCGCACCAAGGCATGACAATGCCCTCGGCAAGTACTCCCTTAGAAATTGTGACGTCAGATAGGGCCCTATTGGGCAAATGAAACCAATAATGTATTAAGTTGATAAGGTGGTCGCTGTTTCTCTTAAGAGGCGCATCCTTGAGGGAATAAGCTATATTTTGTTGATTTCGTTTCCCCGTGCTCAAAAGGGAGCAATCAATCCTCGTCTTCCTTTGATTTGTCGAAAATTTGAGTTTTCGAACAGCCTTTGAGAGAAATAGTTGAAATACTTGGTAAGTACAAATTTTGAGTTTGCATTCCCCCACTGTGAACAAGTGATCCGTTTGCTCGTGTTCCATTGATCAATGAATGACGTTTTGAGAGAGTGTAGGGAAAAGGGAACTTCGTTCCAATTGGAGAAACAACCCTGATCTTATTTTCATTGAGCTAGCAAGTTTCAGAACTTCATACAATTAAAGTGACGTGATAAATTCGAACAGTAAACCGTGCTTAAATCGAGAGTGATATAATGAAGTGATATCAAAACAAACAGTGATAAAATCTAGAAACTACTGTAGCAGAATTTTTCAAGCTTCAAAATTTGCTAGAAAAAAAGAAAATCATTTTCCTTAAAATTATAGCTCCCTTGCATCAGATTTCGCCATGGCGTTTCCAAATTCGCAACCATCTAAAAATCAACGTAGGTGGCGAAAAGGGACCAAAATTTTTGATAAAATCTAACAGAATTGGCTTCGGAGGTTTTTTTTTTTTAATTTTAGATAATTTCCAAAAGGCCTCAGAGCCAGGGTCCAATTTTGTTTTCAAAATTTTTGTTTCTTAAGGTGAAGATGAATCGAAGCCAAACTTCAAATTTAAAAGAGCACGGATCTGGAGAACCAAACATCCGTTTAAGCTGAAAACTTAATCGATTTGTTAGTCGCTGGTGGTGAACAATCGAATACATTTTCAGCCTAACCGGATGTTTGGTTTTCCAGATTCATCTTCACCTTAATTGAGTAAAGTGCTTTCAATTTCACTTTGCAGATCCTGTTATATAATTTTCATAGCATGATCGCGAGGGCAATGAAATTGCCTTCTCCTCACGTTTTTACGACGAATCAAGAGTTTAAGGTCATCGTCTATAATCACGGATTCGAATTTTACCTCACATTTTGGTACCTCAATGCCTTTTGCTTCAACAATGGAATTTGTTAATGTTTTGAGAGCATTGTCAATATAAAGAAATGCTAACATCAAGATTACTATCGATGTATGTCGACTCGTAAATAATAAAGTGGAGCTGATAGGGTCGTTTCGAGTTCTAGAAATAGTCAATCGTTTCAATATCCAACGCCTGTCAGCAGATGGTGTAGCAGCGGACTACTATCAAAAGCTCGACGAGCGGATTAGCGAAACCGATGAAAGCGTCAACCTCGGCAATCTGTGGGAGTCAGTCCACGAAGCGGTGAGCACAGCAGCGCGATAAGTGGTAAGAACTATTCAACGAAGACCAAGGAACGGTTGGTTCGACGAGGAGTGCCAGAGAATGACAAACGAGAAGAATTTGGCTAGAAGCCGGATGCTGGTGTCTGGTACCCGTCAGAGCAGAGAGCGGTACAAGGAAGCAAGGGCAGCCGAAAAACGGATCCATCGCAGAAAGAAAAAGGAGCATGAAGAGGCAGTAATTGCTCAGGCGCAAGAAGCTATGGAACAGAACTACATGCGACGGTTCTACGAATCCGTAAATGGTGTGCGGAGAAAAACAGCGCCGTCTCCCGCCATGTGCAACGACCGCGAAGGAAACTTGCTGACGGATAAAACAATGGTAGCCGCCAGATGGAAAGAGTACTTCGAGTCATTGTTGAACGGAGATAACGGAAGTGGATCTGATAGCAGAATTCAAATCGATGACGATGAACAGGCTGTGGAACCTCCAACGCTAGATGAGGTAAAGAAAGCTATCAATGGGCTGAAGAGCAACAAGGCTGCTGGGAAGGACGAGCTCCCGGCCGAACTTCTCAAACACGGAAGTGAGCAGCTGCACGAACTCCTTCACCGTATCATTTCGAGGATATGGGAGGAAGAACAAATGCCTACTAGTTGGTTGGAAGGTCTCATTTGCCCTTTGTACAAGAAAGGGCATCGACTGGAGTGCGCCAATTACCGAGGGATAACACTCATCAACTCGGCGTACAAAATCATGTCTGGAATTCTGATCAACAGATTGAGACCGTATGAGGAGTCCTTTGTCGGCGAATACCAAGACGGTTTTCGAGAGGGTCGATCAACGGCGAATCAAATGTTTACCCTGCGTCAAATCCTAGATAAATTCCGGGAGTACAACTTGCAGACTCATCATCTGTTTATAGATTTCTAAGTAGCGTACGATTCAGTGGAGAGAAACGAGATGTGGCAAATTATGTCCGAACATGGCTCTCCGGCGAAGCTGATTAGACTGATTCGTGCAACGCTTGATGGATCGAAATCTAGTGTGCGGGTGGTGGACGAGATTTCGTCATCGTTCGTAACCTTAGATGGATTGGAACAGGGTGACACTCTTCCTAACTTGCTGTTTAACATAGCACTCGAAGGTGCTATCAGGAGAACCGGTGTGCAGCGAAGCGGTACCATTATCACACGTTCTCATATGCTCCTTGGCTTTGCGGACGATATCGACATTATAGGGATTGACCGTCGGGCAGTGGAAGAGGCGTTCGTGCCTTTCAAGAGGGAGACAGCGAGGATCGGGCTCACGATCAACACAGTGCATGATAGCTGGTGGTCAACGTGGGTCCAGACGTGCTAGTGGTAGCGACATGGTGCTAGGTGGTGAAAGAATTTGTATATCTTGGAACAGTAGTGACATGCGATAATAATGTTACCCGCGAGGTGAAAAGAGGTATTGCAGCTGCAAGTCGTGCTTTCAACGGGCTCCGTTACCAGCTAAAGTCCCGTAGCCTGCAAACGAAAATAAAACTCGTGTTATACAAGACACTGATCCTTCCGGTTGTCCTATATGGCCATGTATCATGGACATTGAAGGAAGTCGACCGGAGAGCTTTCGGGGTGTTTGAACGTAAAGTGCTGCGAACAATACTCGGCGGTAAACTAGAAAACGGCATCTGGCGGCGTCGCATGAATCACGAGTTGTACCAAGTGTATAAAGAGGTGGATATTGTCAAGCGTATGCCGGAAGAACGACAAGCAAAGATAATATTCAACAGAGAACCCGGACGAGGCTGCCGACTTCCTGGTAGGCCGCACACACGATGGCTTTTTGCAGTTGAGGAAAACTTAAGAGCACTTAACGTTCAGGGCGACTGGAAGCGATTGGCCCAGGACCGAGCCCAGTGGAGAAGACTCATCCATTCGGCACAGATTCATCGTAGCGAATTGTAGCCCATGAAGTATCAAGTAAGTAAGATGACTGCTACATGTTTGTTATTGACTGTTAAATTTTTAACAGCTCGCCCTCTCAACCATTCATAGAACGCGCGTTCCAATTCAAAACATTTTAGAAAATATTGGGATCCATTTGTTAATAGAAATCCAGTAACAACTTTGTTAGTAAAGTTTACACCAACTTGGACTGCTTCAGCCATAAGGATGCTTTTCAACATTGCCTCAATCATTTGATTCAATTGTTCATTTAAAAAATCAAAATCAGAGGAAGACATGTTACTAGAAGAAGGTACATTTTCTGTTAGGATTTTCCGTTGATAAGTATGGTTGTTTAAATTTGATTTGAAAAAAAATTGAACGAATACCCGTAGGAAAAAAATTAGAAGGGACGGAGATGGAACTATCTTCGACGACATTGGCATAGGAATTTACTTGGATATAGCCATTAGAATTTAAAAGATTCAAACAGTTACCCGAAGAATAATTAGCTTGTGAATAAGCATGATTATAATTTACCTGATTGGTATGATTATTAAGCAAGCGATATATATCTGAAAAAATAAGATTGTTTGAGATTCAGCTTGGAGAATTCTGGAAAAGAAAAACGTTACCGTTCATCTGCCTGGCAGGAGCGTCGACGATTCGTCTACTCGAAGGACAATCCCAAAAGTTAGACTTATGATTGCCCCCGCAATTTACGCAAACAGAATTTTTAGTATCTTCCTTCACAGGACAGACGTCATTAGCGTGAGAAGAACCTCCGCAAATCATGCATTTAGCATCCATGCGGCAATATTTTGTACCATGACCCCACTTTTGGCACCGATGGCACTAAGTGGGGTTCTTTAAATTTCCTCCAGGTTTCTGGAATTGTTGGAATTCGACTGATTTCTAAAGCTTGCATATTATTTAGATCACTTTTGTTAAAATGAACTAAATAATATTATTGGAAAATGCCTTTCTGAAGAATACCATATTGGGTTCTCTTTTGCATAATGATTACTTGGACTGGGAAAATTCAAGTAAATCATTTATTCCATTTTTAATCTCTAGTCACTTGGGAGACCTTTCAAGACGACCTGGAACAAACTTTCAGTTTTGTCGCCATAGGTAAAAAGTTTGTGCTTCTTCTCTTTAGGATGTTTGCGGTGATCTATTAGGATGGTTCGTGATCTTTGAGAGATTCCGGCAAAACTTGACAGTTTCCTTTCTTTGCAATTTGGAAGGAGACCTTGATTCCCCTAATGGAGTCCAAGATATTCTGCCTAAATCCTCCAAATTCAGAACAACTGACCACGGTTGGTGACACTCTTGTTTTCTCACTTGAATCAAAGAGCCTGGGCTAGAAGCTGCTTCGAACTTGTCTAAAGAATCGAACTAGGGTGCCGGTGCCATTAGTGGACTACCTAAGCTTTAGAAAATCATAATAAAATAACGAAAACCCTTAACAGAGATCTTTTGGCGTCAACAGAAAGATTTCAACCTCTACTATATGGGAAAAATATAAAAAGAGTGATAAAACTATTTTTTTTAACATAAAATCGCTTGAGCCACTATTGGTACATGTGTTCCAGTAGTTGCGCTAGTGCTCCAGTAGTAGACGTTCGGGAATGATACAAGGAATTTTGAACAAAATGGTAAATTTTTAAATGGGTTTTACATTTTTCCCTCAAAACAGCAATTAATATCTTTCGAATGAAGCATAAAGATCATCTCTGGGACTTTTCTTCATTTTTATACATCCATTTTAAAAACTGCTTCCATCCGTTGATCCACTACTGAAACACGACGGCGACTATTGGTGCAAGGGAGCAAATTTTTTTGCGTTAACTTGATTATTTATATGACTTTTGGATAGAATAAAAAGCTGAAATTTGGCAAATCGACTAAACTAGAGGCGATCTATCCACCAAAAATAACACAAGTCGTTTTTATCGAAAAATGTACGTTTTATTCCATAGTCCAATCTACTGGTACATTACAACCATTGGTGCCGGCACCCTAAATGCTATTTTTCCGATGCTTTTTTATAGACAGATGTTTCATCAAGTAAACAAGTTCTAGCACAACGGCAAATAATGCAAATAGGGGGACATGGGTCAAAAGTGCCACCTCTAATATCACGTAGTTCAAATCAATTTTTTGATGTTTAACTCAGAATAAGAATAAATTGAGTACTAATTGAGGGTTCTGTAAATATTACAGTTAAAAATGTTTGGTTCAAAAAATTAGAAAAATGTATTTAACTCACCAACGTGAAAAATGCGAAATATTATAAGAATGTGAGACTGCAAAACAAGGTTTGACTCCCAATAAACACAAACCTATTGATTTTTCCACACAGTATTGATGATTTTCAATTATTTATCATAGCTGTGAGGATTTTTTTTCCGAAAAAGTCCTTTTGACATTAATTTTTACAGTATGTCTTATGGGGCAAAAGGGACACCGCAATTTTCTCATATAAAATCAAATGAACTCTTATTTTTCTTGTTTAATATTGCATTGAATCAATTTTTCCTACTAAATAAAATCAAAATAAACCATTTTGGACATTCAAAATGATTTCTTAAAATTTTTACTATTGTTGTTACAGTCAAATAAGATGAGAACTTAATTAATTTCGTAAAATTACTTTTTAACTATAAGTCAACTTTAATCCCTTAAGGCGAAACTGGAGGCTTTTCCGTTGGGATTAACATAGCCAGCTTTCAAATTCAAATTTTCTTGATAGTAGTGAGCTCATCCTAGTATCGCTATGGGGAGTATTGTAATCGCGTGTAATTCAAATAACGGAAAATATAAGAATGCCATAATCGGGTGGACATTAACAAAACAATTACTCAAGGAACTGAAATAACTTAGTTTAGGCTGAACGACCTTGGTAGCCTGTCACAGTGGGGCAAAATATCTTAATTTTCAGTCAATTTCTCTATAGTCATAGATATGAGTTTTTGAGAATTGTTATCTCCGACGAACTATATAGCATAGATATGAACTATATTTCGGGGCCCAGATAGCCGTAGCGGTAAACGCGCAGCTATTCAGCAAGACCAAGCTGAGGGTCGTGGGTTCGAATCCCACCGGTCGAGGAACTTTTCGGGTTGGAAATTTTCTTGACATTCCTGGGCATAGAGTATCTTCGTACCTGCCACACGATATACGCATGCAAAAAATGGTCATTGGCATAGTAAGCTCTCAGTTAATAACTGTGGAAGTGCTCATAAGAACACTAAGCTAGAAGCAGGCTCTGTCCCAGTGGGGACGTAATGCCATAAAGAAGAAGAAGATGAACTATATTTTGTGGATCGAAAATTCGATCTACATGGCTTTGAAATTATATAGGCATTTCAATAGTATTAAATAAATTGTAAGAAGTATTGCAAAACGTTTGATAAAAATTGAAAAAAAAAACAATAACAATTTGAGGGCAAACGAAATGTAAGCAACATTTTTTTTTATATCTATTGCATACAATTTTAGTGACCATGGGTTCGATTTTCAGCTACTCCACAAAAAAACTTCGTTTTGCCATCGGTTTCTTTCGATAGAATAGCGGGGAAGACCATTCATTCATAATCAGTATCAGATTGTTGAAACATAAAATGAATTAATTGAGAACCAAAGACAACTCTCAGATTATTTTTGCATTGTTGGTGAATGCTTTGCTATTCTGGGAGATTTCCTTGACATATTGGAAATATGTGATATTTCTTAACCTCAATTTGTTCTGATTTTTCAAAGCAGATTTCATTGAGTATTTCTGAAATATTGGATTGAAATGCTTAGGGAGTTCTGTTTGATCTTCCGACCTTGACGCTTGCTTCTGCAGGAGCGGTTGACGAGGGCAGGATCAAACATATCGCGCGTCGGTCGAGTAAAGTGAAAAAGTGCCGCGATCGGTTAGTTCTGTTTGATCTTCGACCTTGACGATTGCTCCTTGGCAGTGCGTCAAGAAAGCCCGAGCAGTCGTCAGTTGTTTTCCCTCTCGGGTCGTGCGCCTATTTTCTCTGAGTGCTTTTATATAGCCGAGCAAACGAGTTAAGCTGAATGTGGATTGTTGCTGCTCAGTCAAGGATGACGGATCAATTGGTGAGCTCGTTCCATGCTACTATTTCTAATCTATAAAATATGTATGACTGCACATTTAATCGATACAACGGTAGGACGTAAATATGATTTTTCAACAAACTATGAATGGTTCGTCACTGTGAGTGTCGACATAAACTCTAATTCATTAATTATTTATGTTTAACATTTTAACACCCCTTTCTTTTTATCTTTATTTTTGTAATTATAAAAAAAACTTTGAATGGTTCGACACTACAAGTGTAGACTTGCGAAAGGTTCACTTTATTCAACAAACTTTGGATGGTTCGCCACTGTAAGTGTCGGCATAATAATAAGAGTGTTTTATGATGTTCCAGCCAATCGAGTTTTTGTTTCTTTTCAAATAAGTAAAATATAATAACACATGCTTTCGTCCTGACAGCTGTAGGAATGTTACATTTAGGTATTTGTTCAACAAACTTTGAATGGTTCGTCACCTCAAGTGTCGGCATAATTTTCCTTTACATAGAAATTGTTCATATCAAATGAAAATATTATATTTTCATATAAGCATATTTATATTTGACAAAAAACTATTTATCATGGTCTAATCACTTATCAAAGTGAATCCTTTGACCCAACGATCCTCCCCATTAACAAACATCCTCCCAGTAACCTTTGTGGAGATGCAGAGGCAAACACGGTCTCCAAATAGCAAAGGTTACACACTAACATTCCTTCTCCCAATCCCACCTGACTGCAAGGACGTGGCCGGCGCCGTTATTGACCCTGTATAAATAGAGGCACTGAATTATGCACACTGAAGAAGATTATGGCCAATCCCAGCCGAACTTCTAGTTGATTCTTTGTGCATTTTCACTGACTCCGGTCAATCACGGAATAGCAACCATTGATATGTGTAGTCAGTCTAAGCTAAGCTAAGCTAATATTGGATTGAAATGCTTAGGAAATCTGAGAGAATTTGTGGACATATTTGAATGTTGGAGGATAATTAGAAAGGGAAGAAAAGCTCTGAACTTCACAGAGCACTATAAGATTATTTTGAAGTTTTTAAAACTTTGGTGATTTTGAATAGATGTTCCGAAAATCCATTTTTTTTATCGATGTTGGGAGCACAAAAATCGATTGAATCGATTTTCTTCGTTTGATTTTTTGTTTCGATTCAAGAGGAAGAAATTGATAAGAATTTTTAAATGTCTTGATAAATCATAACCTAGTTTTGAATTAGCCTGTAAGTGTTTCATATATATTTTTTTATTTCAATCGTTATCAATCTCAAGAATTAAAATCGTGCGTAATTGCATTTGGTCGTATTTTAGGAGCAAACATCGGTCAATCGATTCGACATGTTGAATTTAAATCGATTTAGTAACATCGATGTTGAGATCATATTTGCCCTACGCTTCTCACAACCCATATTTATCAATTTCATTTACACACAAGCGCGTAGAGCGAGTGGGATTTGGTTACCGAACACCTCAATATATATGACAATATATTTCTAAGTTGTTTCTCAATACTTTTTTTTTTTGATTCATTGGTGAATAGTTTGGAGTTCTGAAAAAATGTCTGGACTAATTTGGAATGTTGACGCATAACGAGGGATTCTTAGGTTATTTCTGAACTAATTGAGGATTACAGAGAACTTCTAGGTCATTTTTGATTTTTTTCAATGCTTCATATTTGTTGATGCATACTCTGGAATACTGAGAAAATCTCAGAATGAATTGGGGATGTTAAAGAATAACCAGAAATTGATAGATTAGTTCGTAGCCAAATGAAGATCACATTAAACTCTTCGAATATTTCTGAATCGTTGGTAAATACTTTTGAATTCTATGATAATTTCTGCACAAATTGGGAATGCGGATAATGACAAGAAATCCTGAGGATCGCCAATAATTATAAAAAAATGTTTGAATTGTTGTTGAATACCTGGTATTCTTAGAGAAAGTCTCAAGATAAAAAAATTGGATGTAGCCAGGTAACGACAAATTCCTGGAATATATCTGAATCGATCATAGATCACGAAAATATTCTTTCTGAAGTATTTCAAAATATAAAGACGGATAAACAGCGGCTGAAATCTTTTTTTTTCCTTAAGATAATCAGGTAATTATTATTTTTTTAATTTCTGAATAGATGGGGAATAGTTTAAAATTCTTATAGATTGTCTGAGTAATTTGGAAGTGTTAATAGCAACGAGAGATTTCTTAAAAATTTCTTAACTAATTGAGAATCACAGATAATTGGTAAATTATTTCAGAATTGTTGTTGAATATTTTAGTATTCTGAGAGAATGTCTGGACAACTTTGGAATGTTAACGATTAACGAGAGAATCCTAAGTTGTTTCTCAACAAATTTAGGAGTACAGAATACTCTAAGATCAGTATTGAATTTGCAAGATTATTTTTGAGATCAACAATTAACTGTCGAAATCCTGGGAGAATGTTTCAAAGAATTATGAATCTTCAAAGATAACCAGAAATACCTGGAATATTGCTCAACTTATTGAGCACCATAGACATCTATAGGCGATTTGAGATAATGTTTTAATTGAGAATGTTGAAGGATAACGATCAATTCATAGAATATTTCTAAACCATTTGAGGATAACCGAGATCCCTGAGAGTATTTCTAAATTGTTGGAAAATACATTGAAATCATGAGAGAATGTCTGGACAAATTGGAAATGTTGAAGGATAACCTGAAGGTTAACATAGACCTCTAAGATCTTTTATGAAAAGTTGGTAAATACTCAGATAAGAATAACGAGAACTTCTCAAAATATTTCTGAATATTATTTTCTAAATTGTTGAAAAATAATTTTTAACTCTCGCTCTGGACTAATCGTAAATGTTGAAAAATAACAAGAATTACCTAGAATATTTATGAACTAAATGAAAATCACAGAAAATGCAAAGATTATTTTTGAATTTTAAGTGAATATTTTGGAATTCATGAAGAATGCCTGTACAAATTTTGAATTATCGCGGATTCAAGAGATTCCTAGCATATTTCTTGGCTAGTTGAGGATTACAGGAAACTTTAAAATTATGTTTAAACATGCAATATTGATTTCGGATTGTTCGTAAATACTTTGGAAGATTGAGTGAACGTCTGAAAAATTGAGAATGTCGAAACATAACCAGAAATTCATAGAATATTTATGAAATTATGAAGGATGCGTAATTCTGAAATGTTGGTAAATATCTTAAAATTATGGGAGAATGTCTGCGCCATTCGATAAAGTTGAAAGATATTAAAAAAAATCAGAATATGTTTAAGCTAATTGAGAACCACATAGATCTTTGAGCATTTATGAATTGTTGGTTAATACTTTGAAATTCAGACAAATTTAAAATGTTAGATTCTTAGGTTATTTCAGAACAAAATATAAAAACAAAGAATTCCAGGGATATTTTTGAATATATAAGATGATTGTATAAATGTTGATAAATACTTTGTAATTTTGAGAGAATGTCTGAACTTATTTGGAAAGTTGTACATAACGAGATATTCTTAGCATATTGCTTAACCAATCAAGGATTGCAGAAATGTTCAAGCATATTTCTGAATTGTGTTTACAAACTTTGGCAATCTGAGAGAATATCCGTACAAAATGGGTATGCTGAGAGGAAACATTTGTGTTTCTATTGAGGATTATAGAGAACCCTGAGTGTATATTTGAATTGTAGTTGAACACTTTGGTTTTCTGTGAAAATGTCTAGACAAATTTGGAATATTGATGATATCGAGAAATTCGTAGAATATATTCAAACTAATTACGTTACACAGTGATCTCTAAGAGTATATCTAAATTGTTAATGAATAATTATTAGGAAATTCTGAAATAATGTCTGGGCACTTAGGGAATGTTGAGAATAACGAAAACTTTGTAGTATATTTGTGAATGTATGAGGCATCACAAAGAACTCTTGGATTATTTCTGAATTGTTGTTCAATATTTTGGAATCCTGCAAGAAAAACAAATGCTGATGATAACAAGCAATTCCTAAAACATATCTGAACTCACCAAGGATTTCAGAGTATTCCTGGATTATTATTAAATTGTTTTTAGATACTTTGAGAATCTGAGAGGATGTCTGGAAAAAAATGTTATACGGAGAGATAACGAAGGATTCTCATGTAGATTCTGAACTCATTGAAAATAACAAAGTTTGCTTAGATTATTTTTGAATTTGCAAGATGATTTTTCAATTGTTGATGAGTAACTTGAAATTCTTAGAGGATATCTGGAAAAAATAGGAGTATTGAAGTATAACGAAAAAATCCAAAAAGTATAACGAAAAAATCCAAAAATATTTTTTAATTAATTAAAACGCAAAAAAAAACTCATAGAGTATTTTTGAGTTGTTAATGAATGCTTTGAGAATCCTAAGAGAATATCTGAAAAAATTTGGGGACGTTAAGGGATTGCCAGAAATACTTAGAATATATCTGAACTAATTGAGGACCACAGAAACGTCTAAGCGAATTTTGGAATTGTTGTTGAATACATTAAAATTTTGAAAACATGTCTGGGAACATAAGATATGCTGATGATGACGAGAAATTTCTAGTATCTTACTGAACTTATTCAAGATCATAAAGAACTCTTGGACTGTTTCTGAATTGCTGGTCAATTCCTTAGGAATTCTGAATGAAATTTTTTACAATTTGGAAATGTTCATGACCCTAGACTATTTGTAAATTTATAGAAGATTTCAGATAATGCTGAATTATTTTAAAATTGTTGTTGAATACCTTGATTATCACAGAAATTATTTCTGAATTGTTGATGAATAATTTGGAATCTTGGGAGACTGTCTGAATGAATTTGGAATATATAAGCATTATCAGAAATACCTAGAATACTTCTTAGCTTATTTAGTATCACATGACTCTCTGAAAGAATTTCTGAATTGTTCGTATGTCTGCAAAAATGTCTGGGCACGTATGGATCTTTAATGGTAATTAAAAATTTCCGGTATATTTCTGAACCTTTGATTATTATTGAATTGTTGTTCAAAAACTTAGGCATTTTTTGGACAAACTGGGAATGCAGATGATAACGAGAAATTTTTAGAAAATTTCTAAACTGATCGAAGAATTTAGAGAATTTTAAAATTATTATTAAATTGTTGTTGGATACTTTGAGAATCAGAGAGAACGTCTGAAAAAAAAAAGATATTTTGAAGGATAACTAGAATTTCCCAAGAAATCTGAGCTGATTGAGCAGAAATCTATGAGAATATTTCTGAATCGTTGTCGATTACTTTAGAATTCTGGGAGAATGTCTGAATAATTTGAAGTGTTGAAGGATGACCAGAATAATAATTCTGAATAATTGGTGAATATATTGGAATGCTTGGAGAATGTATGGACAAATTTGGAATATTTACGGATAACATGATTCCTAAGTTGTTTCTGAACACAAGAAAGATTACAGAGAATCTCAACTTCTCTTGGAGTTCTGAAATTTCAGAACTTATTGAGGAGTATAGAGAACTCTGAAGAATGTCTGGACGGATAACTAGAGATTCGTTTGTTAATTCTGAACTAATTACTCTGAAGAATTACCTACAATATTTCTAAGCTGAATTAGGACTACAGAAATCTCCGAGTTATTTTCTAATTTGTTAGCAAATCATTTAAAATTATGCAAGAATGTTAGGACACTTATGGAATGTTGCTGAAAAATTAACCGTATATTTCTGAATTTATTGAGGATCTTAAAGAACTCTTTGATTATTTCTGAATTGTTGTTGAATAACTAAGAAACTCTGGATGGAATTTTGTACAAATTGGGAATGCAGATGGTAACGAGACATTCTTAGATTTTTTAGATTATTATTAAATACTTTGAGAATCTGAGAAAACTTTGGGATAAATTTGGAGAATAACGAAAAATTAAAAAAAAATCTTGCTAATTGATCAGAGATCTTTGAGTATTTATAAAATATTGTTGAATACTTTGAAATTCTGAGAGAATGTCTGAATAAATTTGAAGTGTTGAAGGACAACCGAAATATCTAGAATATTTCTGAGCCATTTGAGGGCTATATATAACTAAAATATTACCTATGAATTATTGGTGAATTAATAAAAATTCTCAGAAAATGTCTTGACAAATTTAGAAAATAAACGTATAACGAGATTACTAATTTGTTTCTGAAATCATTGAGGATTACAGAGTTCTTCAAGATAACCTTTGAATTCGCAAGGATTATATCTGAATTGTTTGCGAATGTTTCTGAATTTTAAAAGAATGTTTGAAAATGATTTGAATGTCAAAGGATAACTAGATATTTCTAGGATATATCTGAACAAATAAGGATCACACAGATCTCTGAGAATATTTCTTAGTTGTTGATGAATATTTTGAAATCTAGAGAAAATATCTGAATAAATTATAAGTGTGAAAAGATAACCAAAAAATTTTAGAATGTATTTGATTTATTTTTGGCTTACAGAGAGCAACAAAATTACTTCTGAATTGTTGATATATAGTTTGGAATTTTGAAACAATGTCTTAATAATTTGAAAATGTTGATTTCTCCTGGAAATTCTTGAAATATTTCTGAACCAATTGAGGAAAATAGAGATCTCTGAGGCTTTAAATAATTTTTTTCAAATATTTTGAGATTATGAGAGAATTTGTGGAAAAATGTAAACTTATTGTGCAACACAGAGGAATTCTGAGCGAATGTTTGAACAAATTTTCTGAAAATTTGAAGGATTATAATGAATTCCTAGAATACTGCTTAACTAATTGAGGATCACAGAGAGCTATAAGAATAAGAGCTATAAGAATAAGAATTTCAGAAGGATGGATGGAATTTTTAGAACTTACATATAAGTTCTCTTTGATTCTCAATAATTTTAAAAATAAACTAAGAATATCTCATCATCCACCATCCACCATTTATCATTGAAAATATGTCTCGACATTCTTTAAGAATTTAGAGCTATTCATTAATAAATCAGAAATAATTTAAGAAGTCTCTAGAAATCTCAATTAGTTCAGAAATATTTTAAGTATTCTTTCAACAGTCCTAATTTGTTCAAACATTTCCTCTATATTGCTCCAACGTATTTACCAACAATTTAGAAATTGTGTCAGAGTCTCTTTGACCATCTAGTTATTTGCAACTTTCCCAAATTGTCCAGATATTCTATCAGTAAAACAAAGAAACTACCAACAATTTATACACCCAGAGGTCTATGTGATCCTCAATTCTTTTGAAATAAATTATAGAAATTTCTGGACATCCTTCCACATTCCCAATTGGTTCATACATTTTCTCATAATTTCAAAGTATTTTTCTAAAAATCATATAAACCCTCAGAGATCACTGTGATACTCAATTGGGTAAAACACATTTTACAACGCCTCAATTTGTTTTGATATATCTTGGAAGTTTCGCGTTATCCTTCCTAATACTTATTTTGTTTACGCATTCTCTCGAAAAAAAAAACTATCTTGAAATTACCAAAATATTCTTATAGTTCTCTGATCCTTAATTTTTTTAAGCAATATTCGAGGAATTCATGATATTCCTTCAAAATTTGAAATTCGTTCAGATATTCTTTCAGAATTCCAAAGTATTCAAAAATAATTTAGAAATACTCTCACAGATCTCTGTGTTGCTCAATTAGTTTAACGTTTGTCCACAAATTTTCTCATAATTTCAAAATATTTTCCAAAAATTATTTAAAGCCTAAGAAATCTTTGTTATCTTCAATTGATTCAAAAATATTCCAAAAAATTCCAGAGGAATTCAACATTTTCAATTGATTCAACAATTCAACAATGCAGAAGTAATTATGTTGCTCTTGATAAGCCTCAAATAAATCAGATACATTCCATTTTTTTGGTTATCTTTTATCACTTTAAATTTTATTCAGATATTCTCTCTAAATTTCAAAGTATTCATCAGCAACTAAGAAATATTCCCAAAGATCTCTGTGATCCTAATTTGGTCAGATATATCGTAGGATTTTTTCGTTATCCTTCGACATTCAAATCATTTTCATACATTCTCTCAGAATTGGGAAATATTCACAAACAATCCAATTACAGTCTTGCAAACTCAGAGGTTATCTTGAAGAACTTTGTATTACTCAATGATTTCAGAAACGAATTAGAAATCTCGTTATTTGTTTATTTTACAAATTTGTCCATACATTTTCCAACAATTAGTTCTCTGTGATCCTCAAATGGTTCAGAAATATTCTAGGGATTTATGGTTATCCTTCAACACTCCAAATTTATTCAGACATTCTCTCAGAATTCCAAAGTATTCAATAAAAAAACAGAAAAATTCTTATAGATATCTGCTGAATTAGTTTAGATTTTTTAAAGAAAATCTCGTTGTCCTTCCAAATTTATTTCGGCGTTTTCTCATATTCTCAAAATATTTAAAAATAAGCTAAGAATTCCCCAAAATCTTCGATTAGTTCAGAAATGCTCTAGGAATTTCGCGTTATCAACTGCATTCCCAATTCGTCCAAAACTTCTTCCAGAGTTCCAGAAATAATCAAAGAGTTCTTTGTGATCCTCAATAAGTTCAGAAATATACTGGAAATTTTTCGTTATCAGCAACATTCCATAAGTCCCAGACATTTTTGCAGAATTTTAAAGTCTTTACTAGCAATTCAGGAAATAACTCTCCAGATTCCTTGTTTTTCAACTAATTTGGGAGTACAGAAATTGAACTTGCAAGATTATTTTTAAGATCAACAATTTACTTTGGAAATCCTGGGAGAATGTTTCAACAAATTAGACATTTTCAAGGATAACTGTAGGAGAATTTCTGAACTGTTTGCAATACTTTGAAATTCCCAAAGAATGCCCAGGCAAATCAGGATTGTTGATGATAACGAGGGGCCCAGATAGCCGTTGCTTTAAACGCGCAGCTATTCAGCAAGACCAAGCTGAGCGTCGTGGTTTCGAATCCCACCGGTCGAAGATCTTTTCGGGTTGGAATTTTTCTCGACTCTGATGGCATATAGTATCATCGTACCTGCCACTCGATACACAAATGCAAAAATGGTTAATTGGCAGAGATAACTCCCAGTTAATAACTATGGAAGTGCTCATAAGAACACTAAGCTGAGAAGCAAGCATTGTCCTTGTTGGGACGTAACGCCAGAAAGAAGAAGAATATGATGATAACGAGAAGTTGCTTCTTGAGGATCACATAGAACAATAAAATTATTTTTGCATTATCCACATTTTTTCAATTGCTGTTGAATAATTTAGAATTTTGAGATAATGTTTAAACAAATTGAGAATGTAGAAGGATAACGATAAACCATATAATATTTCTGAACCATTTGAGGATCACCGAGATCCCTGAGAGTATTTCTGAATTGACAAAAACATTGAAATTATGAAAGAATATGTTAACATAGACCTCAAAGATATTTTATTCTTCTTTTTGGCATTAACGTCCCCACTGGGACAGAGCCGGCTACTCTTCTTAGTGTTCTAAGAGCACTTCCACAGTTATTAACTGAGAGCTTTCTTTGACAAAGTTGCCATTTTCGCATTCGTACATCATGTGGTAGGTACGATGATACTCTATGCCCAGGAAAGTAAATGAAATTTCCATTACGAAAAGATAATGGACCATCCGGGAATTGAACCCAGACACGTTCAGCATGGTTTTTACTTTGTAGCCTCGGACTCTTACCACACGGCTAAGGAAGGCCCCCAAGATATTTTATAAATAGTTGGTCAATACTCTGGAATGCTATGAAAATATTTGGGCAAATTGGGAATTTTGAAGGATAACGAGAACTTCCCAAAATTGTTTAAAAATAACAAGAATTACCTAGAATATTTATGAACTAAATGAGAATCACAGAAAATGCAAAGATTATTTAATGAATATTTTGGAGTTCTTGAAGAATGTCTGCACAAATTTTGAATTATTACGGATTAAAGAGATTCCTTAGATATTTCTTAGATAGTTGAGGATGACAGAAATCTTTAAAATTATTTTTAAACATGCAGTATTGATTTTGAATGGCTTTTTAGTTCTTTGGAGGTTTGAGAGAATGTCTGAAAAAATGAGAATGTCGAAACATAATCAGAAATTCAAAGAATATTTCTGAAATTATTAAGGATGCGTTATTCTGAAATGTTGGAAAATACCTTAAAATTATGGGAGAATGTCGGCGCAATTTGGTAATATCGCAAGATGTTAAAAAAATCCGGAATAGTTCTTAGCTAATTAAGAATCGCATGGATCTCTGAATTGTTGGTTAATACTTTGGAATTTGGACGAATTTAAAATGTTAGATTCTCAGGTTATTTCAGAATAAAAATATAAAAACAGAGAATTCCAGGAATATTTTTTAATATTGAAGATTATTGTTTTAAAGTTGATGAATACTTTGGATTTCTGAGAGAATGTCTGAACTTATTTGGAATGTTGATCATAACGATCATAACATTCCAAGAATATATCCGAACTTATTAAGGATTGCAGAAAAGTACAACGATATTTCTGAATTGTGTTTACAAACCCTGGAAATCTGAGAGAATATCCGGACAAAATAAGAATGCTGAAAGGAAATTTTTTATTGAACATTTGTTCCTCTTCTTCTTCTTCTTGTCATTAACGTCCCCACTGAGACAGAGCCGACCACTCAGCGTAATATTCTAAGAACACTTCCTCAGTTATTAACAGAGAGCTTTCTTTGCCTAAGTTGCCATTTTCGCATTCGTACATCGTATGGCAGGTACGATGATACTCATTGCCCAGGGAAGTCAAGGAAGTTTCTATTACAAAAAGATCCTGGACCGACCGGAAATCGAACCCAGACACCTTCAGCATGGCTTTGCTTTGTAGCCGCGGACGTTAACCAATCGGCTAAGGAAGGCCCCTATTGAGGATTATAGAGAACCCTGAGAGTATATCTGAATTGTAGTTGAACACTTTTGATTTATTTGGAAATGTCTGCACAAATTTAGAATATTGATGATAACGAGAAATTCGTAGAATATATTCAAACTAATTACGTTACACAGTGATCTCTAAGAGTGTATATAAATTGTTAATGAATAATTATTATGAAATTCTGAAATAATGTCTGGGCATTCAGGGAATGTTGAGAATAACGAAAGCTTTGTAGTATATTTCTGAATGTATTAAGCATCACTAAGAACTCTTGGATTATTTCTTGGAATACTGATGATAACAAGCAACTCCTAGAACATATCTGAACTCACCAAGGATTTCAGAGAATTCCTGGATTATTATTAAATTGTTGTTGGATACTATGAGAATCTGAGGGAACGTCTGGAAAAAAATGTAATATGGAAAAATAACGAGGGAGTCTCATTGAGATTCTGATCTCATTGAAAATAACAAAGATTGCTAAGATTATTTTTGAATTTGCAAGATGATTTTTCAATTGCTGATGAGCACTTTGGAATTCTTAGCGAATGTCTGAAAGAAATACGAGTTTTGAAGTATAACGAAAAAATCCTAGAATATTTTTTAATTAATTAAAACGCAGAAAAACCTCATAGAGTATTTCTGACTTAGTGATGAATGCTTTGAGAATCCTAAGAGAATGACAATTTGAAAATGCTGATTATCCTAGATTATTTGTAAACTTATAGATTATTTCAGATAATGCTGAAATATTTTTAAATTGTTGTTGAATACTTTGAGAACCACAGAAATAAATTAAAGTATTTCTGAATTGTTGATGAATTATTTTGGAATCCTGGGAGAATGTCTGAATAAATTTGGAAAATATAAACATAATCAGAATTACCTAGAATATTTCTTAGCTTATTTTGTATCATCTGAGCGAAATTCTGAATTGTTGGTATTTCTGCAAGAATGTCTGGGCACGGATGGAATGTTAATGGAAACTAAGAATTTTCGATATATTTCCGAACTAATTGAGGATCACAAAGAACTCTTCGATTTTATTTTTTTTTTGAATTGTTGTTCAATTACTTAGGATTTTTTTGGACAAATTGGGAATGCAGATGATACCGAGAAATTTTTAGAAAATTTTTAAACTGATCAAATATTTTAGAGAATTTTTAAATTATTATTATATTATTGTTCGATACTTTGGAAATCAGAGAGAAAGTTCGAAAACAATGGTATATGGTAGGATAACGAGAATTTCTTAAAAAATCTTAACTGATTGAGCAGAAATCTATGAGAATATTTTTGAATCGTTGTTTATTACTTTGGAATTCTGGGAGAATGTCTGAATGAATTTGGAGTGTTGAAGGATGACTAGAAATTCCTAGAATAGTTCTACATTATTTGAGCATTAAAGAGAACTAAAACAATCATTCTGAATTATTGGTGAATATATTGGAATTCTTGGAGAATGTATGGACAAAATATATACGGAATATATACGGATAACGAGATTTCTAAGTTGTTTCTGAACTCATGAAAGACAGAACAGAACTTCAAGATTACTTTTGAATATGCAAGATTATTTTTTAATTGTTGGCGAATACTTCAGAATTATGAGAGATTGTCTAAAAGTAATTTGATAGTAGAAGGGTAACGAGAAATTCCTAGAATATATCTGAACAAATTCAGCATCACAGAGATCTCTAAGTATATTTTTAAATTGTTGGTAAATACTTTGGAATTCTGAATGTCTAAACTGATTTGTAATGTTGAACATAACGAGACATTCCAATATTATTTCTGATCTAATTAAGGATTGCAAAAATGTTCAAGGATATTTCTAAATTGTTGGTAGTTTGAAAATCTGAGAGAATATCCGGACAAAATAGGGATATTGAAGGAAAATTTCAGATCCTATTGAGGAGTATAGAGAACCCTGAGGGTATATATGAATTGTAGTTTAATATTTTTGGATTATGTGAAAATGTCTAGATAAATTGAGAATCTTGATAATAACAAGCAATTCCTAGAATATATTCAAACAAATTGCATACAACAGAGATCCCTAACAGCACATCTAAATCTTTGGTGAATACTTTGAAATTCTGAAAGAATGTATGGGCACATATGGAATGATGCTGTTAGGGAATGTTGAAAATTGTAGTATATTCTTGAATTTAGTGAGGATTACAAAGAACTCTTTGAATATTTCTGAATTATTGATCAATATTTTGGAACTCTGAAAGAAGTTTTGAACAAATTGGAAATGCTGATGATAACGAGAAATTCCTAGAATATTCCCTAACTCATTGAGGATCGCAGAGAACTAAAAGATAATTTCTGAATTGTTGGTAAATATTTTGAAAATATTGAAAAATGCTTAGACAAAAGTGGCATGATGACGTTTTTTTTAAATTGTTGATGAATACATTCAATTCTGGAATACAACTGGACAGATTTGAAAGAAGGATAATCAGAAAATCCATGAATATTTCTGAACCATTTGAGAATTATAGAGAACTAAAATAAAACTTATGAATTATTGGTGAATATTTTGTAATTCTTGTGGAATGTCGGGACGGGTAACTACAGATTCGAATGTTAATTCTGAACTAAGTAGAGAATTCTACAATTATTTTTGTATGTACTAGATTTTTTTAGAATTTCTGATGAATACTTTTGGAATTTTGAGAAAATATGTGAACAAATAAGATTTTCCTTAAAATATTGAAGTATTACTACAATTTCCTAGAATATTTAGGAATTATTTTAAAATCACATAAATAAATGATATTATTTATGTTTTGTTGATGGATACTTTGGAATCCTGAGAGAATGTTTGAATTTATTTTAAATGTTGAAGAATTATCAAAAATACCTTGAATATTTCAAAGCTTAATTTGGACTACAGTTATTTTCTGAATTGCTAGTAAATAATTTAAAATTCAATAAAAATGTCTGGGTACTCATGGAAAGTTGCTGATAACGAAAAATTTCCAGTATATTTGTGAACTTATTGAGGATCACAAAGAACTCTTTGATTATTTCTGGAACTCTGGAAGAAATTTTGGACAAATTGGGAATGCAGTTGATAACGCGAAACTCCTAGAGTATTTCTGAACTAATTGAAGATTTTAGGGAATTCTTAGATTATTTTTAAATATTTTGAGAATATGAGAAAACGCCGGGATAAATTTGGAAGGACAACGAGATTTTCTTTAAAAAATCTAAACTAATTCAGCAAAGATCTATAAGAATTTTTCTGTTATTTTATTGAGTACTTTGGAATTCTGAGAGAATGTCTGAATATATTTGGAATGTTGAAGGATAACCATAAATTCCTAGAATATGTCTGATCCATTTGAGGATCACAGAGAACTAATTGTTGGAAAATGTATGGACAAATTTGTAAAATAAACGAATAACGAGATTTCTAATTCGTTTCTGAAATCATTGAGGAATACAAAGTTCTTCAAGATAACCTCTGAGTTTGCAAGACTGTAATTGGATTGTTTGTGAATATTTCCGAATTCTGAGAGAATGTATGAAAATGGTTTGGATGTCGAAGGATAACGAGAAAATCCTACGATATATTTGAACAAATTAGGATCACAGAGATTTTTGGGAATATTTCTTAGTTGCTGATGAATACTTTGAAATTTAAAGAGAATATCTGAATAAAATTTAAAGTGATAAAAGTTACCAAAAAATTAGAATGTATCTGATTTATTTGAGGCTTACCGAGAGCAACATAATTGCTTCTGAATTGTTGAATTGTTAAATAAATTGAGAATGTTGAATTCCGCTGGAATTTTTTGGAATAGTTTTGAATCAATTGAAGATAACAAAGATTTCTTAGACTTTAATTAATTTTTGGAAAATATTTTGAAATTATGAGAAAATTTGTGGACAAACGTTAAACTAATTGAGCAACACAGAGATCTGTGAAAGTATTTCTAAATTATTTTTGAATACTTTGGAAGTCTGAAAGAATATCTGAACGAATTTCAAATTTTGAAGGAATATCATGAATTCCTAGAATATTGCTTAAATAATTGAGGATCAGAGAACTATAAGAATATTTTGGTAATTTCAAGATAGTTTTTTTTTTTCGAGAGAATTGAGTATCACAGTGATCTCTGAGGGTATATATGATTTTTAGAAAAATACTTTGAAATTATGAGAAAATGTATGAACCAATTGGGAATGTGGAAGGATGTCCAGAAATTTCTATAATTTATTTCAAAAGAATTGAGGATCACATAGACCTCTGGGAGTATAAATTGTTGGTAGTTTCTTTGTTTTACTGATAGAATATCTGGACAATTTGGGAAAGTTGCAAATAACTAGATGGTCAAAGAGACTCTGACAGAATTTCTAAATTGTTGGTAAATACGTTGGAGCAATATAGAGGAAATGTTTGAACAAATTAGGACTGTTGAAAGAATACTTAAAATATTTCTGAACTAATTGAGATTTCTAGAGACTTCTTAAATTATTTCTGATTTATTAATGAATAGCTCTAAATTCTTAAAGAATGTCGAGACATATTTTCAATGATAAATGGTGGATGGTGGATGATGAGATATTCTTAGTTTATTTTTAAAATTATTGAGAATCAAAGAGAACTTATATGTAAGTTCTAAAAATTCCATCCATCCTTCTGAAATTCTTATTCTTATAGCTCTTATTCTTATAGCTCTCTGTGATCCTCAATTAGTTAAGCAGTATTCTAGGAATTCATTATAATCCTTCAAATTTTCAGAAAATTTGTTCAAACATTCGCTCAGAATTCCTCTGTGTTGCACAATAAGTTTACATTTTTCCACAAATTCTCTCATAATCTCAAAATATTTGAAAAAAATTATTTAAAGCCTCAGAGATCTCTATTTTCCTCAATTGGTTCAGAAATATTTCAAGAATTTCCAGGAGAAATCAACATTTTCAAATTATTTAGACATTGTTTCAAAATTCCAAACTATATATCAACAATTCAGAAGTAATTTTGTTGCTCTCTGTAAGCCTGTAAGCAAGGGGCCCAGATAGCCGTAGCGGTAAACGCGCAGTTGTTCAGCAAGACCAAGCTGAGGGTCTTGGGTTCGAATCCCACCAGTCGAGGATCTTTTCGGGTTGGAAATTTTCTCGACTTCCCAGGGCATAGAGTATCTTCGTTCCTGCCACACGATATACGCATAAAAAAAATTATCATTGGCATAGTAAGCTCTCAGTTAATAACTGTGGAAGCACTCATAGGAACACTAAGCTGAGAAGCAGGCTCTGTCCCAGTGGGGACGTAACGCCAGAAAGAAGAAGAAGCTGTAAGCCAAAAATAAATCAGATACATTTTAAAATTTTTTGGCTATCATTTCATACTTAAAATTTATTCAGATATTTTCTCTAAATTTCATAGTATTCATCAACAACTAAAAAATATTCTCAGAGATCTGTGTAATTCTAATTTGTTCAGATATATCCTAGGAATATCTAGTTATCCTTCGACATTCAAATCATTTTTAAACATTCTCTCAGAATTCGGAAACATTTGCAAAAAAATCAGATATAATCCTTACGAATTCAAAGGTTATCTTGAAGAACTCTGTAATCCTCAATGATTTCAGAAACAAATTAGTATGTAATCTCGTTATACGTTTATTTTCTAAATTTGTCAAGACATTTTAAAAGATTTTTTTATATATTCACCAATAATTCATAAGAAATATTTTAGTTCTATGTAGTCCTCAAATGGTTCAGAAATATTCTAGAAATTTTGGTTATCCTTCAACACTCCAAATTTATTCAGACATTCTCTCAGAATTCTTAGTTATTCAACAACAATTTAGAAATAATCAAAAAGTTCTTTAAGATCCTCAATAAATTAAGAAATATACTGTTAATTTTTCAGCAACATTCCATGTCCTAACATTCTTGCATAATTTTAAATTATTTGCTAACAAATTAGAAAATAACTCGGAGCTTTCTGTAGTCCTAATTCAGCTTAGAAATATTGTAGGTAATTCTTCAGAGTAATTAGATCAGAATTAACAGACGAATCTCTAGTTATCCGTCCAGACATTCTTCAGAGTTCTCTATACTCCTCAATAGGATCTGAAATTTTCCTTCAACATTCCCATTTTGTCCGTATATTCTCTTAGATTTTCAAATTACCAACAATTTAGAAATATCCTTGAACATTTCTGCAATCCTTAATTAGTTTATAAATATTCTTGGGATGTCTCGTTATGTTCAACATTTCAAATAAGTTCAGACATTCAGAACTCCAAGAGAACTTGAGATTCTCTGTAATCTTTCTTGTGTTCAGAAACAACTTAGGAATCATGTTATCCGTAAATATTCCAAATTTGTCCATACATTCTCCAAGCATTCCAATATATTCACCAATTATTCAGAATGAATCTAATAGTTCTGTATAGTCTTCCAATTATTTAGAAATATGCTGGAAATTTCTGGTCATACTTCAACACTTCAAATTATTCAGACATTCTCCCAGAATTATTAAGTAATCAACAACGATTCAAAAAATATTCTCATAGATTTCTGCTCAATCAGGTCAGATTTCTTGGGAAATTCTAGTTATCCTTCAAAATATATTTTTTTTTCAGACGTTCTCTCTGATTCTCAAGGTATCCAACAACAATTTAATAATAATTTTAAAATTCTCTAAATTCTTCGATCAGTTTAAAAATTTTCTAAAAATTTTTCTCGTTATCATCTGCATTCCCAGTTTGTCCAATAAATGCCTAAGTTATTGAACAACAATTCAATAATAATCAAAGGTTCAGAAATATACCGGACATTTTTAATTACCATTAAAGATCCATACGTGCCCAGACATTTTTGCAGACATACGAACAATTCAGAAATTCTTTCAGAGAGTCATGTGATACTAAATAAGCTAAGAAGTATTCTAGGTATTTCTGATAATGCTTATATATTCCAAATTCATTCAGACATTCTCCCAAGATTCCAAATTATTCATCAACAATTCAGAAATAATTTCTGTGATAATCAAGGTATTCAACAACAATTTTAAAATAATTCAGCATTATCTGAAATCTTCTATAAATTTACAAATAGTCTAGGGTCATGAACATTTCCAAATTGTAAAAAATTTCATTCAGAATTCCTAAGGAATTGACCAGCAATTCAGAAACAGTCCAAGAGTTCTTTATGATCTTGAATAAGTTCAGTAAGATACTAGAAATTTCTCGTCATCATCAGCATTTCTTATGTTCCCAGACATGTTTTCAAAATTTTAATGTATTCAACAACAATTCCAAAATTCGCTTAGACGTTTCTGTGGTCCTCAATTAGTTCAGATATATTCTAAGTATTTCTGGCAATCCCTTAACGTCCCCAAATTTTTTCAGATATTCTCTTAGGATTCTCAAAGCATTCATTAACAACTCAAAAATACTCTATGAGTTTTTTTTGCGTTTTAATTAATTAAAAAATATTTTTGGATTTTTTCGTTATACTTTTTGGATTTTTTCGTTATACTTCAATACTCCTATTTTTTCCAGATATCCTCTAAGAATTTCAAGTTACTCATCAACAATTGAAAAATCATCTTGCAAATTCAAAAATAATCTAAGCAAACTTTGTTATTTTCAATGAGTTCAGAATCTACATGAGTATCCTTCGTTATCTTTCCGTATAACATTTTTTTCCAGACATCCTCTCAGATTCTCAAAGTATCCAACAACAATTCAATAATAATCCAGGAATTCTCTGAAATCCTTGGTGAGTTCAGATATGCTCTAGGAATTGCTTGTTATCATCAGTATTTGTTTTTCTTGCAGGATTCCAAAATATTGAGCAACAATTCAGAAATAATCAAAGAGTTCTTTGTGATGCTTAATACATTCACAAATATACTACAAAGTTTTCGTTATTCTCAACAGTCCCTAAGTGCCCAGACATTATTTCAGAATTTCCTAATAATTATTCATTAACAATTTAGATATACTCTTAGAGATCACTGTGTAACGTAATTAGTTTGAATATATTCTACGAATTTCTCGTTATCATCAATATTCTTAATTTGTCCAGACATTTACATGACATGTCTATTTTAATTTGTCTAGAAATTACAATTCAAATATACACTCAGCGTTCTCTATAATCCTCAATAGGAACAAAAATGTTTCCTCTCAGCATACTCATTTTGTCCGGATATTCTCTCAGATTGCCAAAGTTTGTAAATACAATTCAGAAATATGCTTGAACATTTCTGCAATCCTTGATTGGTTAAGAAATATGCTAAGAATATCTCGTTATGTACAACTTTCCAAATAAGTTCAGACATTCTCTCAAAATTACAAAGTATTTATCAACATTTATACAATCATCTTAAATATTCAAAAATATCCCTGGAATTCTTTGTTTTTATATTTTGTTCTGAAATAACCTAAGAATCTAACATTTTAAATTTGTCTGAATTTCAAAGTATTAACCAACAATTCATAAATGCTCAAAGATCTATGTGGTTCTCAATTAGCTTAAACATATTCTGATTTTTTTAAATATCTTTCAACTTTATCGAATGGCGCAGACATTCTCCCATAATTTTAAGATATTTACCAACATTTCAGAATTACGCATCCTTAATAATTTCATAAATATTCTATGAATTTCTGGTTATGTTTCGACATTTTCAATTTTTCAGACGTTCACTCAATCCTCCAAAGTATTTACGAACAATCCGAAATCAATACTGCATGTTTAAACATAATTTCAAAGTTTCCTGGAATCCTCAACTAGCCAAGAAATATGCTAGGAATCACTTAAATCCACGATAATTCAAAATTTGTACAGGTATTCTTCATGAATTCCAAAATATTCACTTAAAATTCAAAAATAAGCTTTGCATTTTCTGTGATTTTCATTTAGTTCATATATATTCTAGGTAATTCTTGTTATTTTTCAACATTTACGATTAGTCCAGAGCGAGAGTTAAACATTATTTTTCAACAATTCAGAAAATAATATTCAGAAATATTTTGAGAAGTTCTCGTCATTCTTATCTGAGTATTTACCAACTTTTCATAAAAGATCTTAGAGGTCTATGTTAACCTTCAGGTTATCCTTCAACATTTCCAATTTGTCCAGACATTCTCTCATGATTTCAATGTATTTTCCAACAATTCAGAAATACTCTCAGGGATCTCGGTTATCCTCAAATGGTTTAGAAATATTCTATGAATTGATCGTTATCCTTCAACATTTTCAATTAAAACATTATCTCAAATCTCCAAATTATTCAACAGCAATTGAAAAAATATGGATGATGCAAACATAATTTTATTGTTCTCAAGAAGCAATTTTTTGTTACCATCAACAATCCCGATTTGCCTGGGCATTCTTTAGGAATTTTCAAGTATTACAAACAATTCAGAAATTCTCCTATAGATGTCTATGGTGCTCAATAAGTTGAGCAAAATTCCAGATATTTCTGGTTATCTTTGAAAATTCCTAGTTAAGGAATTTTTAAGAAATCTCTCGTTGCTATTAACACTTCCAAATTACTCAGACAATCTATAAGAATTTTAAATTATTCACCGTCTATTTAGAAATAAAAAAATAATAACTACCTGAATATTTTTAGGAAAAAATAGCTTTTAGCCGCTGTTTATCCGTCTTTATATAAAATACTTTCAGAGAGAATATTTTCGTGATCTATGATCGATTCAGATATATTTCCGGAATTTGTCGTTACCTGACTACAAACTGGAAATGAAGAAGTGTTATCATAAATTATTTCTTTAATTTATTGTTTGAACTTATTGAAGGTTACATAATATACTTGAATTGTTAATTAATTATTGGTGATTTCTTTAGAATTCTGATAAAATGTTTGTACAATCTGGGAATGTTGAAGGAGAATGAGATTTTTTATAGAATATTTGTGAATTTGTTGAAGCTTACAAGAATTGCTATTGATTTTTTGATGAATACCATGACCCCACAGTTATGGATCAAATAGTGTGGAGTCCAACCTATAAAATTCAATGAAACAACATGGAAAACCTAAAATGGTAATTCAAAAGCACGAATCGAATCGTTTCAAATTGGAATTTCGGTTAGTAAACTATTTTGAGTATAATATTTACATAGGATTGCATAAAAATTAAAAATTGTATCGGTTTCTGAAAACCATATTATGGATCAACGTTCATATTATGGATCAAATTGTGACATATTACGGATCAGTGCGCAAAATCAAGAGATTTTCAACTCAATGCGTATGTATTGTATGTTTTGACGAAAGTTAACAATGCGTCATATATTACTGCAAAAAATAGCAGTGTTCGAGCTGGAAACAAGGGTAAAATGCCTTTTGTTTGTGATGCTGCATTGTAATAACTGAGACATGAACTGTTTTCGCTCCACACCAAGTTTTTCACCCATTTTTGTCGGCTAAAAAATGAAATTTCCGGACAAACTTGGATTGTTGATAAGAAATTCAGAAAATACTTCTGAGCGAATTGAGGTTCAAATATAACCTTAAGAATATTTTTCAATATTTGATGAGTCCTTATTCTAAAAGATTCTTTGGAAACATTTGGTCAAAGTTGAATGTTGAAAACAAATGTCTAGATTATTTTTAAAGGGTTTAAGACAAATCTCAGAAATATCTTTCTAATTCGTTAAAATATTTTTCCAGACGCATTAATCACTCACCGAATCTTTAGGTATTTTGTCAGAATACACCGCTTTCTTTAAATAACTTGAAACATATTTTCAAATGTTCTCATTCCTTTCAAATATTCTCCTAGATTTTTCGTCCTCTCACCAGTTAACAAAATCTAAATACCTGTATTCCTCAAAAAAATCAAGAATCGGAGAGTCCCATGTAATTCTCAAGCGTTCCTATATCTTGTAAATATTATCCTAAGAGTTGTTATCATTCATAAATCATCCGAAAATATTCTAAAAACACCACGTTATTCACAAACAACTAAAAATTATTCAAAAAATTTTCATAAGCCTAAAACATTCTTATATCCCCCAAATATCTAACCTATAGTTTTAAACATACATCAAAAATAAAGATAATCTCGTATTCTTCAAATAACTCTGAAATAATCTTAACACTTCCATATTTATTTCTCTCAATATTACTCTCAGAAGATTTCATTAGGTACCAATAATTTGAAAATATTGTAATTTTTTGTAACATTTAAAAATAATGTCAAAATTATCCTTCCTATCATCTTCAGAGTTTCCCAACCGGTGGGCTGTGGACCCCTAGGAGGCCGTGCAGATTTCTCAGGGGGTCCGCGAAGCTGTTTTAAATAAGTGTCATTTTTGAATTGATAAGTAAATAAGAGGAATTTTTAACATCGCCTGTTTTGCAAGTGATCGTTTTTTAAAAGGACTCGATCCCATCATTTTTCTACTTGGCATTACGTGCTCACTTGGACAGAGCCTGATGCTCAGCTTAGTGTTCTTATGAGCACTTTCACAGTTATTAACTGAGGGCTTTCTTTGCCAAAGTTGTCATTTTCGCATTCGTATATCGTGTGGCAGGTACGATGATACTATATGCCCAGGGAAGTCAAGGAAATTTCTTTTACGAAAAGAACCTGGACCGACCGGTAATCGAACCCAGATACCTTCAGCATGGATTTGCTTTGTAGCCGTGCACTCTAACCACTCGGCTAAGGGAGACCCCATCAATCGTTTAAATTAAAAATGGTTGAAGAGAAATGGAACGTTGTGAAACAGGACACAGAATCCAAAACAAACACGTTTTTTCGTTGTGCTTAGGGTAACTACAAGTTCAAATTAAAAATAAGCCCCGATGGTTTGCATTGAGTATCGTTCAAATTATCGGGATGCGCAGTACAACTTTACCTCACAAAATTTGCATGTTTTTTTAGTGCAAACTAGAAAACAGAATGATGCTATAGCATTGTTATTAGAAAATTCCTGGCATATTTTCCTTGGCCTAATTCTCATCAGATTTCACCAGCTTCTTGGTGAGATCCTCGAATAGCTTCTGAGCAGTTCCTCAGCGATATTGACGGGATTTGAAAAAAAAAAACAAAATGAGATTCTTCACTATTTCCATCAGGATAATTCTTGACGGATATCGAACAAGATTTTTGTAGAGTTTATGATGAAAAGTTTTACGAATTATTCCAATGGCTGTTATTTGGTTCCTTAAAAGCTCATTAGAAAAGTATTTTAGTATATTCGAAGCAGCTTGCAGAGATGGAATCATTAGATATTTTGATTTTGCGGATTTTTGTAGAAGCCTTGGGTAAACCCCAAAAAATATTTCACATCTTGTAAAACAAATTTACAACGTTTCTCGGATTAATCTTGATTGTGGGTACTCTTGTAAAAACTTCTGTTGGTAGTTTTTGATGAAATCTTCTCAACCAACTGATTTTTGTTGGATTGTGGTATGATCATTTAGAAATTTCTTATCAAACGTTACTAAGATGTTTGAATGACTCTTGGTAAGATTTTTAGTGAACTTCGAATAGTGTTGGAAGAATTCTTGCATCGCCTGTGGTGGGTTACAGACAAAACATTCAGGTGAGTCTTTGAAAGGTATATGTTGATTCATAATGAATATTTCAAAAGTTTTCAAAAGCTTTCGGTGCTGATGATCTCTCAATCACTTTTAGAGGTCCGCGGAAAAGATTGAAGAAATTCACAGTGAATCTGAAGTATTCCCATGTTGCACATAATAATAATTATGTGATAAAAATTCGTTAATAAACTTTTCCAGTATTTCTTTATATTTGCAAAAATCATATATGTCACTGCCAGAATCATTTGTTCAGTATTCCTGAGCATTCACTACTAATCCAGAAAAAAAACATAGAAAATCCGATTATTCTCAGACTGTTTTATGTTACTTAAATGATCCCCAGTATTTGTAAATCGACCAAAAGTTGAAAGGAAATCTCAGTATTTTTCGTTGTCCTAAACAGTTCCTCCATTTTTAGAAACAATTTGCTTCTCGTATGTATTTCTTGGTTGTACTCAAAACTAACAGTTTTGAATTTATAGCCATTGAATTTCTAAGAATATAATCTAATCTGATCCACCATGAACAAACTTGTTGCAAATTATTGATACTCACATTAATAAATCCTTTACAGAGTAAATCGATTTGCACAAAATAGAAGTTACGCTCACGCTTCAACGCAATGCAAATAGCGAGTATAGCCACTATTTCTATAGACTTGCGAATGAGGATTTTGTAGAGCCAAACAAATTGACAACGGTTGTACGGATGCAACAGGCAAACGAGGACAGAAGGAATGATGCCAACTCTCTCATTGCATCAATCCGCCAGTCTATGGCTAAAATGTGTTTGCTGCTGCAGGAATCTGTTCAAATATCCCACCCGTCCTTGATGATTTTCGTTCTCCGTTTTGTGCCGTTCGTAATCGACCGAGCAAACCGGTCATCTGCTGTTGGTTTCTTGTTTTACACATACACGCATGCGTATGATACTACTGGGTGATGAAAATTTCCGTGGAACGCTCCCTAGAAAAATGGTAATCTCGCGAAAAACGCATTTTCCACATATAGTGTCTTCGGCGATTATTTTCCTTGTAAAATTCCCCATCTTTCGACGAGTTCCAAATTTTGCGTTTCCATATCAACTTTGCGAGATATCGGCGTGCAAAGCCAAAAGTTGGCTCAGGGGAAATCAAAAAAATTTCACAGGAAAATGGTAATCTCGAAAACGGAAAACATTTTCCACTAGGATAAAAATTCAGAAGATACCTTGAAGCTTCCTCTATCTTTCGACGAAAACCGATTTTGAAAATAATGAACCAAAAAAATACGAAAAATCGTGAAAGCCGAACATGGAAATCCAATCCAGTTTCGCCTTAAACTGTGAAGATCGTAGTGTGCTGTGCGCGTGTACGGACGCATTTTTTCAGCTTACGTGCTTTTTCTTCGTTTCGCGTATGGACCAGTTTACGAGTTCACTATTTGACGTTTGAGCGGTGCCGTGTTATTTACGTGAACATGGCAACTGGTGAATTCGGCACCGCTCAAACGTCAAATTAGTGAACTCGTGCACTGGTCCATTGCGATCCACAGTTAGCCGAATTCCAGCTGGTCATTTATTCTAACCGCGGACGGCGGAAGATCTCCCATTGAATTTAGTGAATTTAGCGTTTTACCATTGGTGTATGTGGCCTGATATTCAGTAGAAGCAAGTAAAATTGAGTAAAAAATTCATCCGAAAGTGTTGGTCGACGCGTGTGTTGCAGTACGAAATATCTTTCCAGTTTAGTGTAATGATCAATGGGTATGAAATTAAAGTGAAACTAGGGAACATATTAAGATTGAAGAAACATTGAGTTACAATCAGTAATGTTTTGCCTAAATGAACTGTTAGAGAAAGACTTGGCAAACGAAAAGGTTTCCCGCTGCCTGCCGGAATGAGAAAAATTGATGCAGACCACGTGTTACCAAGGTGATGGTGTGTTGGTTGACACAAAGAGGAATCTTATATTCAAATGCGATGGGCTGCTTTGATAAGTTTACGGTTTTAAGTAAATTATGAGTATATGACACTTAACAAAATATGTGACAAGAAGACATAGAAGAAGTTTTTCTGAAACAATTTTGAACTAAAGCGGAATGAAAATAAGTTTGAAGTGAGTAAGTTCGTTATGTGAAAAATTAAATGCGTGTTTGCTAAAAGACCCATTCAAGCATGAATTTGTCAGCATTCTGTTGTGGGTTTGCTGATGAATTTCGCTACTGCTGTGGCATACGGATTATAGCTGAGCTGCAACTTTGGTGAGAGATTTCCAATTTATCCTTATCTTTTCAACATTCTAGTAAACTTGGGGATTTTACATACGTTTATTTTAAATGGATGAATAATGGGAGAGGGATCAGATAGCTTTCTTTTCGTTACAGAGAGCGAGTAATGGCGCTTTAACCAAGGCTTTCGAGCCAGGGCATACGAAAGAAATATCTGTGTCCCATCCCAAGGAGAGAATAACAAACAGCAATGGAGTGTGCATTAATTATTTTAGCTACGCCACTTCCAACGATTACCAATTCCCCCTCAATGAAACGGTTGGTACGGTTGTCTCCGCTTCCTCTCTTGTAAATTTGAAAAGTTTTCGCTCATCATGTTATTCATTCGTCAATAACCTGATGGTTGTGATTTTTTTAATTATCTTCAAACCCAAGTCTGCACAGTAGGCCTGGCCATTCTAACATTTGTATCATATTATCGATATGCTGCAAATATTAATGTCGACAAGAAAATACAAGAATTATTTCTAGTATTTCCAGGATGCTTTTCAATACTGGCTGTGCAAGCGCTTAGATAGATAGATAGATAGATAAGTCAACTTAAATCCCTCAGTTTTTATCTTTACTTACTCTAGAATTTATCATTAAGGCGGGGAAATAATAATATACAAAATTTGTGGCATTTTGCTCTGGTGGTCTTCTTGCCCCATATGAGTGGCACTCTTGCCCCGTGCCTCGTTTAAAAACCTCATAAGAAGGGACATTTTCAAAAATCTCAAATCATCATGTGTTTCTTATATTTTTGAAATACATCGATAACATCATTTAGAACAAGAGGTGAGCTTGCCCCTACACTGGTATAGTCTTCAAAAATTGTGCTAATCAACCATGATTTGAACCTATATATCTTAAGGTGTCCTTCTTACCCCAGGCCCCCTACTTTGTTATTTCGAATAGTTTGGGGACTATCACCTCCGCGGCTATATCACAAGCGTCCTTCACCAAACTATCATCATTCGACATTACGAGTCTAAAGACTTGTAATTACACACATTGTGCCGTTCGCTGAACAGATTGCGCGACTACCGGCGGCCTAACAATCATCTCTCACTTGCGAATAACTAAAGTCCGGCTTATCAACCCATACCGACTGGGGGATTACCTTGCCCCTGTGTAAGTACAATTGAACCACAATCTCAACGGCATGATTGTCCGCACTCCCTGACTAGACAGTTGTTGATCTTAAATGCCTCACTAAAGGCACTTGCATTCCCCGTCAAGTATAGTAATCATGATTGTGATTTAGTGTGCACTTGCTTTTTCTACATAGAGCTTGCAAAGTAATGAACACTATTTTTGCGCACTGATTTCACTCCGGTTCTGTACGAAGTGTTGGGAGATGTAGATGTATGTCTTGTTTTTATATACTTACTTTGTACTTCTCGAAACCCTTCAGGTGGGCTTCGTTCAGGTATTTGATTCCCAGCATCTTGGGATTGGGATGTTACGATTTGATCCTTGAGCGAAAGCGACCCGCAGAATACGTAGAGTAACGGCGCGAAATAGTCGAGATCACCACGCGGTAAGACGTCCGCGCTCGGCCACGCAACACCACCGAAAGAAAGGTCCTTCTTTTCCGCACGAACCAATACCACTAATCGACGGGGGCCGTTTCTAATGATTCCAACATCGACCACAAGATGTGCTGCTGCACCATCACACTTCCCTCCCAAGGAAGATTACAACTTCTTCGACGATTTTGTACTGAGAAGTTAACTTCACACTAACACTTCAATTACCACCGGCCGCGTGTTTTGGAATTGCCGTTTATTTGTTACACTCGTTCGTCATATGGTTCATTGATAAGAATACGACGGCGGCACATATCATCTGATGTCGTTACTCCGTTCAGATTTTTTTGAAATTAAGTCTGTCTGTACGATTACAGCGAACTATAACAGTATACGATGTAGGTCGTTGGCCTATCTCTTCGTGACCTTAATAATTGAATTGTTTAGTTCCTGTGTGGAAATTTACAGTAACACTCAGATAGTTTTTCTATCTAATGGAACACCTTAGCCGTCAATGAGTTCGTTTGATTGTACACAAAAAGTGATCCGCTCAGTCCAAAGCCCCCTCCACAACTGAACTAAACTGAAACCCTACAATGAGTGATGGGATGTTTTAGCCGGGTTGAACTGTTGAGGAATTCCTTTCAATAGGAACGCAAGCACCAATTAGACCTGTGCGTCGAAATGTTTTCAATCGGGGGCGGCGAACATCGGCGAAGAAATAATTGAACATAGAAAATTTATTTTATTCTACTGGTCTAGCTCTTCTAGACATAGAAAAAGCATTCGACAGTGTTTGACATGAAGGCTTGATCGTTAAATTAAAAAACTTTAATTTTCCAATATACATTGTTAGAATAATCCAAAGTTATCGATCAAATCGTACACTTTAGGTTAATTATCAGAACTCCAAGTCTGAAAGACTCTGACTGACTTCAGTGTCAAAAATCTTTGTTTGCGGATGACACAGGCCTTTCGCCATTGGACGAAACCTGCGTGTCATATGTAGTCGATTGCAAAAAAGTTAATATTTTTTCTTCCTACTTGCAAAAACGGAAGATTTCTCCTAATACTTCCAAAACTCTACTAATAGTATTCCCACATGAACCAAAAGCTCTTTATTTGAAACCTTTGTCTCGAAAGAGAGGAGCTCCAATAAATTGTTCAGATAAAGTTAAGCTAGGTGAAAAAATAAACTTTCTTAAATCACATAGAGGGCATTCAAGCCAAATGTTAAAAATATATAAAAAATCTGTATCCACTTATTAACAGAAAATCTAAAAATAAATAAAATTTTGAAAATGATTTTGAAGCTCCCTCCTAGGTATAGTACTATTAAGTTATACAGAATATCCAATGTTGAAACATTGGAACAAATGTCGAATAAAATTATTAATAATTTGAGACAAAAATCGTGTTTCCTAACACAGAACACCTAGATATAATAAATTAATGGAATTGGAATGATACTAATAAAGAATTTTAAAAAATGTTATTTTTGTAGCTGATAGCGGTGCGATGCTGATCGACGTTGGCGCACAGATCTAGAACCAATACAGAAAACTTCAGTCGGATAGCCATACATTTTTGATAAACAAATCGTATGATTTATTTCGAATCGATCGAACGTTTGATGCAGCTTGGGAAAACACGGCAGTGACTCGCTCGGAAGCGTAACGCGTGCGGTTCGTATCTTGTAATTATCGCCGCATAATCATTATTTAATAGCCTTCTGGAACGATAACCGCTCTGTTATCGAATCAAGTGGCAAAGTGTGGGATGTGATGAGTGAGAATTTTTAACGAAAACGTATAGCAATATGGGTCCAGTATTGGAAGGGATTAATTGAGAATTAGTGCCATTCCATATCGAGAGACCAGAGATGCCCAGATAGCCGTAGCGGTAAACGCGCTACGCAGCTATGCAGCAAGACCAAGCTGATGGTTGTGGGTTCGAATCCCACCGGTGGATGTTCTCGCAATGGAAATTATCCCGACTTTCGAGGACATAGAGTATCTTTGTACATGCCACACGATATACGAATGCAAAAACGATTAAGGCGGCAAGGGCTCGAGCGTTACGACTCATACAAAATTTTCAAAAAATCCATACAAAAAGCGTTACGGAGGGAGGGGGGAGGGGGTCGAAAATTTCCAATTTTAGCGTTACGTAATAAATGGATGCCGCCTAATTGACAAAAGAGCTCTCAGTTAATAACTGTGAAAGTGCTCGTAAGAGAAAACTAGCTGAGAAACAGGCTTTGTCCCAGTTGGGACTTAAAGTCAGAAAGAAAAAGAAAACCAAAAAAATGTTCAATCGTATATAATCAATCAATCAAAATATAAGTTTCATCTAAATTCAAGTGAAATATTTGCTTATAGCTAAAACTCAAAGGTATCTTTCTATGTGACAACTGGACCTCTTATTTCATGAAACTACCATGGACGTATCCAGAATAGTGAAAGAAGCCTGGCTTGGATTAATCTTTTGGATTGTCTCCAGCCTTTTAATCATAATTTCGTCATAAAAATACTAGGAACATCTCAGAATCTTTCAAAAAACAGGCAATATGAAACATCTTATAGGAAAACCGCCAAAAATCTGTTTTAAAACTATATTTCTGCAAAGGATCATGCCAGCAAAGCTGCATCCGAAAAAAAAATCATTTAGGAATTCTTCGAAGAATTCTGCAAGGAATGATTATAGAATACTTTCGCCTTATTACAGGAATTCTTGCTTCTTCCCTTTAAGCATACTATGAATTGGTTTAACAATTTCTCCGAATACAGGTCGGATTCGATTATCCGGCGACTCAATTAACCGGGATTCGATTATCCGGAATTTTAGACTCGATTATCCGGAATTTTAGACTCGATTATCCGGAAAATGTTTTTTGATATTCTTGTTTTTCAGTTTTAATGTATAAAATTGAGATAATTTAGTATTTTGATATGAATGGTTTATCAGTTTTGGACGAAGGTAAGAAAAGGGGGGTTTGAAAAAGGTTTTTTTTTGTGTATGCTTTTTTCCTTCTCAAGACCCCTAATGTTCCTATAAATAATTTCTGGCTACGTCCCTGCATCATATAAATTAACAACAAAAACAGATAATATTTGAGTTCTTTTATCGAAGATTTTATTTTCTTTTAGTGATTCGATTATCCGGAGGATTCGATTATTCGGAGTGAAAAAATATCGATACTCCGGATAATCGAGTCCGACTGTATTCATGAGATTTCAATCTGCAAGAAAACTGCCAGACACTCTTTGTAAAATCTCTTCAGGTATTCCTTTTGATATTTGTCCAGGAGTTACATTCAGAATTCCCTTAGCCTCTAGTAGCACGTATTTGCTAAAATTTTATCGAATGATCCTTCGTCTGTAGTCAGAAGTAAGAGATTTAATTTTAAAATGTAAATTTTAGGAGATTGGTGTGTTCAGCAAAGTTAATGATTTTCAAAAGTAACATAACTTTTCAGAATAAACTTAACTTCTTATTCTTATTCTTTTCTTGGCATTAACGTACCAACTGGGCAAAGCCTGCTTCTCAGATTAGTGTTCTTAGAGAAGTTCTACAGCTATTAACTGAGAGCTTACTCTGCAAAAAGCTGTCATTTTCGTATTCTTAGGGTAACTCGGTGTAATACGTCCCACCGGGGCAATACGCCCCTCTGAAGTTTCACGGAATTGAGGCTTCTTTTACACGTAAATATGATTACATTTCTTAACTGTTCGCGAATAAATGATGTTGCACATATATGTTCTTTGAGAAGTATAAACAGTCAATAGAAATTCTAAAAATCTCGAATATCAGGTTTTTGGCGTAAAATTATGCGTCCGATAAGCAAGCCTTGCCGTTAATGAAGCCCTTCCTTTACTATTGTACTTATTACAACAACTTTTACCGGAAGACGACTCCTAATGGACCCCTTTATGCTTAGCAAGTTGTGGAATTCTCCTTGGGAACATTTCTACAACGCTGTGGACCTTTTGTCTATGGGAGGGGCATATTGTCCGGGTTGTTTTGAAATGTAAACATTGGTACGGTTTACAAAAAACATCTAGTACACTTTTTAGATGCAACCTGAAAAGAGAAAGTTGCATGCAGAGCTTGACTAACTAAATAAGCAACGCATTGACATAAACAACTTTAGGAGTGATGCATTTGCTACTGCTAGATCAGTTTTTCCTTAAGGGGGGGCGTATTACACCTTTTTACCTTATAGCATGTGTCAAGCACGATGAAGCTCTTTTTCCAGGGAAGTCAAAGAAAAGATTCTGCATTGACCGGGAATCAAACCCAGATACCTTCAGAATTGCTTTGCTTTGTAGACACAAACTTAACCACTACGTTAAGACCCTCAAACCAGTTTTTAAATTAAGTTTGAAAATCTCTCATTTGTCTTTTGTATTTTTTTTAAATATCACAGCAATAGAATGAATTTGTTGCAGATCGCCCTTCTGCCGATTCGCACCAGTATAAGCTGAGAAAAAGATCCCTAAACTTGAGCATTTTGTATGGTAAAACAGTATTTGACTACTTACTTTTGTTACTAACTTTATTTCAATATTTTTTCAGGAATTTAATCTATTTTTGACCAAATGTTACTACATATTCATCCAGGACTCAAATCAGTGATCCCTGTTGGAATTTTTCTAAGATTTGTTTTTGGGTTTCCAACAAAACTTGCATTCAAGGAACTCCAAGGATGAAATTAGTTTTATTCAAATTTCTCAAGAAATTCGTCTATCAATGCCTTCTCAAGAGTGATAAAAAAAACTCTAAGAATATTTCCAAAATCTTCAAATAAAATTCCTCAAACTAATCTGTCTCGGATGCAAGGAATCATTTCAAGAATATCCCTAACATTTTCCTAAATTTACAAACGGAATACTGGAACGATATTTCCAGGAATTTCTCAATAAAAGTTCTGCAGGATCTACTTCAAATATGTTAACAACAAAATACTGGAATTCCTTGAAAATTATTACAATAAATGTTCCAAAATTCCGTTAGGAAATTCTCCGAAGATTAATTTGAAAAAAAAAAACTTTCTTAAAACTCTCACTTGTTTTACTCTGAACTGCTCTTCAAATTCATTTAAGCATCCTTTACGAATTCATACAAAAATGTTCGATTTCTCCCACAAGATATTCCAAATGGGAAAAATGTTAATTCACTTTGTGTCTAGGGTTATGGCTAACTTTAACTGTCGAATAGTATAGCTTTTGAAACATAACACAATTTAGATGAACTTTTGGATAGTTTTAAACAACTTTTCTACACAATTTGGGCACTTTCTTTGAAGAATACTGCGATTGTCTATAAAAACGAATTCAACATTTTTCCATGTTCTGTCAAATCAGGTGAAATTGATCTTTGTGCCTCAAGATTGCATTTCTTACAAATGGAGCACCAGCATCGATATAACTTGTGCTATATGACCTCAGTTTGTTAATTACCTTACATGAATTTATAATTTGCCTTAAAAATGTTAACAGATTAAGGTAAGGTACACTGGGGCTAGTAAAACGGGTGGAGCAAGATTAAATAATGATAATATTATTTTTCCCTATAAATATTGTTTCATTTGTTACCTATTTTTTATGTAGTTGGCTTTCTCATCATAACAAAACTTCACTATGATACCATTCCATTTCATCTAACCTCAGCCATTTTAACTTGCCTCAGTGTACCTCACCTGTAGGATTTGTAGTTCCGCAAAACGGTTTTTTTTTTCTGATGACACTCTTTCTCGATTATGGGGCTCTGCACAAAAATCAATCCCTCTATTCCACTCTTCCATAAAATTACTGGATGACAAGGCCAGTAAACGTCAAAATCCCATACAAAATCAAAACAGTGTAGATCCTCATAAAAGTGCAATACTAAAAAGGGTGGTTCAAAATATCGTTTTTACTTCGCATCGCTCATTAGAGTCTAGTTCAAATTTTGAGAGTTCTCCCAAGCCGTTCAATGTTTTGAAGGAATTACTATGGGACAGGCAAGCAATTTATTTAATCGGTCATAGTATTTGCTTATGTGCTCTTGAGGTGTATTGAGTATTTATCTGATACTGTTAGATACATTCATCAGCTACAACTTTGCGCAAGACCGAATTCAAATTGGACGTTTCAAAATTTGTCATTAATTTATACTCAATCGAAAATTCTTCAACATTTCTCATTTTCTGAACAGGCAACATTGCTGCATCTAGCTTGAGAGATAGTACAAACAATTTTACTGTATTTATCCAGTGATGCCTGCAGAGCAGTTCAATAATTGTAGCAGAAGATCTTCAATTCATACAAAAATACTATACCGACGTTGGGGGTGAGAATGGGTCAAAAAAGTCCACATCTCTGTGATTACACATCCAATTAAAACTCTCTAAGCCGCATTCAAAAAGCAATGAGTTTTTCTTACTTCGTATGTGTTTTTACAAAAACATTGTTTGAATTTTGTATACTAAATTTTTACTTAAAGTTGTGACATTTTTTAAAAAAACACACTGAAAAATCATATTTAATTTCCTCTGCATTGGATCGACCAAAATGTTAAATCAAAGTGTCGTAATCTCATAGTTTTTGAAGATCACTCACGAAGTTTTGGCGAAAAAATATGAAAAGTGGTGTATCGTGCAAAAGTTTGGGTTCACCTGAACGAATCTATAACATTTGGTCGAATGACATTTATTCGAATGAAGTTTGGTCGAAAGTACATTTGGTCGAACGGGCATTTCGTCGAATGTACATTTGGTCGAAAAGGTTTAATTTCATGAGAAAACATAAGACATTTGATAGAACCGACATTTCGTGGAAAGAACATGTGGTCGAATCTGTACAGTATGGAAGCAAAGTTTTACGTTCAGTGTCATTATCGTCGAGAGTAGCATTTTGTCGCTAATACACAGAGTGATTGAATAATTGAAACAAGTATCCGCATTTTTACCAACAATCTTTATACAGTTAGCATATCTAGTTACTCGTCTTCCTCTACCCGATACATAGAATAAATACAATTTGCTTGTTCACTTATTCAAAGCTTCTATCGCAAACTCTGTAATGCACCCAATGTCATCAACACCGACAGCAAAGTCATATATTTGTTTGAGGAATGTTTTTGAGCTGGAAGTCACAATAAGCTAATTGGTCATAAGTAGAGTTAAGCCCATAATATACATTAAATATAAAAAATTCAAAGAACTGCATCAAATTAGCTTAATTTACAGGTTTTAAGGATTTCCCGGGAAATGACAATTTTATTTCCCGTTTCCCGGGAAGTCAAATCCCGGGAAAATTGAAAACTCTAATCAATGTTACCCCATATCAGCTAAATAAAAAAATGACTTAAAACATTTATTTAAACAAACTTCAACCTTTCGGAAACCAAAATAAAGTATGAAGTCACGAGCGGTGGGTGCCAGTACTTGTTTTAAAAATATAAAACTTGCGACATTTGCATTTTCAAAGGAAAAAATTGAGAAATATCCCAAAAACTTATCAATGTTACCCCGGATTACGGTATACAAAATTCTTAAAATGTTTTTGGAAAAATACATACGAAGTAAGAATAACTTTTTGTCTTTCTAATGCGGCTTAGAGAGTTTCAATTGAACGTGTAATCACAGAGATATGGACAGAACACTTTTGTATGTTTTTGAGGAGGTGAACCCAAATTTTTGCAAGGGAGTGTACGTAACACTAAAGAAATTTTCATTGATCACTTATTTAACGATGATTTCAAATTTGCTATGTTTCAAACCTCACATCCAGAGGCGCGCGCATAGTTTTTCTTCATGTTTCACGTTTCACATTACCGCCATCTGCAGATCTTGTTGCACAAAACAGTGTTTCGTGCAACATGTTTACCAGATGATGATGATGTAAACTAGGCGATGAATTTTAATGAAATTTGTTTTAAGTGTGACGTCTGTTTATCTGCGGTTTTATGCTTACTTGATCCATGTTGCATCGCGAAACGAATGTTCGTAAAACGAATTTTGCCTCATTTTTAGACAACATCATAAATAACATTATTTTTTGATGATGTAAGCCCCTTTTTTAAGAAACTCTTTTTGATCCAAGTAAACTGATTAGACAATAGTTATCAATGCAATAAGTTACAAAATGATGACTTTTTCACCACGAGTTGTACATTTATCCAACGAGGCTCGCCGCAAAATTGGGTCTGACAGCTACCGTAGTTCAGTAAAAAGTTAAAATTATTACTGAACCTCAGAAGTTTTCGATCATAAAGCTGAAAATTCGGTATTTTTATGACTTACAATTCGTACCCAGTATAAAAAAAATACCGAACAAGCAAATCGTGATTGAGTGTGTACGACATCAACAGACAAATTACGTGTTTGTCTGTTTACATTTATGCGCTGCTTAATCTTCTATCGATTTACACCGACAGACTTGTTAAAAGTTTCTTGGAAACGTTCTTACAATGCTTCTAACAACTCTTGTCAGTGTGACTATTGTCGACAGCCTCATTCTCTTCGACAGCTTTCCTATAAGAACTGCAGGCAAATCTGTTCGGCAGCTACAAATCAGTCACATTTTGAGGCGTATTCATTTGAATTGGTCGACATTAAGGCTAAGTAGCCCGTCATTCGTTTTGGCAACAATGATGACTTATCATCTTGCATTTTAAAGTGATAAAACTCAGTCTTGATAGTTTATATTGACTTGAAACAGTATCACTGTACGCGCTAACATGCATAAAGTATGCTGATACTTTTTCAGCTGTGACAGTGCCAAACCAACCGATTTTCTTTGATTCAAAATCGTGAGATGAATTAGCAACAATCATCAACAACGCGTACAAATTTCATTGACGGCCTACTTCGCCTTAAGTCAGAGTGAACCAAGTGACATTTTTCATATTTTGAAAAAAAAAAATGTATTACTTTTATACGGCCAGAGATATTATAAACATAAATGTTCATTACTCAAAAAAAGTTTCACAAATTAACTCCATTATTTCACAACTTTCTCTATTCAAAGTATTGTTCTAAAAAGTGAGTTACCAACTATGAGAAAACTTCTTGCGCCTGAGATTTTACATAGGTTATAACCACGTGTAGGTCCGCTAAGGAATTTCTAAATATTTCTGGAACTAAATGATGAATTATCAAAATCAGCACAGATTCAAAAAAAAAAAGTGCAATCATATTGGAAAAAAAAGTTACCGCGATCTAAATATGTTTATGGTAAATAAATGATGCAGTCGATATAGGGGTTAAATGTTAAGGAATTGTAAATTGATGTCGATTCAGATTTTAAACAGAAGCCCTTCTGATTAGCCAGCTCCAAAGTTTTGACGTGGGATGTTTCATATAATAAAGTGAACCATTTAAAGTCCAGAATACTTTCAGAATATAAGCAAGTCATCATGTTGTTGTTCAACTAGATGAGAAGTCTTCTATATCCCAATAGTGAAAAAAAGTTTTCCCTGTTAACGACTCCTGTCCACTGTCTATCAAACATCTCATGCTAGGTAGCACCATTCTAACATCACATCTCTACTAGACACTTGCTTTGACGCGAACGTAATATTTATCACACTTTGCTTTCCATCTAGGTAAGGTTTCCCTGTTTCCTATTTATAGTATTCCCTGTCGTTTTCATTCTCCACTAACTAATAGATCCAACACTGGGTATTGTTTGTATACACACACGCGCTTCACCCGATAATCTGATTAACTAGACGATACGAAATGCAATGCTCGTCATTTGGCGCGACGCGTCTCCCAGTCTTCTCTCCCACGAACTTATACGCCTAGACGTAACAAATTACCCAATTGTTTAAATTCAACTATCCAGTCAACACTGGCACTTTCCACGAAGCGAATTCCGCACTCCTGTTTCCATTCAACACCCCGGATCGAATTCAACAGTTTTCACCTTTTACCAAGCGTTCAAACGACCCATTCGGTTGTGGAGTTCTCGAGAAACTGAATCGACTGACCGGCGGCAAATGTTTGCCTGCTTCCCAAGTTCAAAGTTTGGAAGCGCACTTTTCCGACTTATAAGCCTTGCTGTGTGTATTGTATGGTGTATAGGTCAACCATCATACGTTCTAGAGCAGGGTTTCTCAATCGGTGGTCGGCGGGCCTCCAGGAGTTCATGAGGACTTCTCTTTGGGGGACGCGAAGCGATTGTAAAGAGGCCCGGATTCGATGAAAAGACAATGGAGGCAAATGCCCCAGGCCCCCGAATTAGGGGAGGAGGTGGGAAATTGAAAACAATTAATATAACATTAATGAATTCTTTTTCACATAAAATGTCTGAAATTTGAAATCAAAAACCATTTACAATTTACATATTATAACAAACAAATATTGTCTATTCTGGGCAGTAGTAAATTTCATCTGAATCTTTTAGTTTCAATTAAAATCTTCCTATTCTTTTAAAAACCAATAAGTTAGCACCGTATTTCGCAAAATTGCCAATCAAATAGAGCCACATACTTCAACTTGCTTTCAAGCTTCTGAACAACTTTGCTGAAGACTCGAACTTTCCGAGTGGATCATGACCTAGAACCTGAGTTCCTCTGATTCAATGTTTATAATATAGCAGATTACTTTGTTCCCATAAACTTCGATTTCAAGAACAAATCATTTCAGAAAAGTTGGGAACTTCTGTTCTAGAGACGCACACATAACATTTATAAGTTCCTGCGCTGTGTTAGGTCTCATTCTCTCTCTTCATCTTCCCCTACGATGATGAACTGGACAGTCTATCTAGCAGATGTGCCACAGTTTCCGCTGTGTCCGTAGGCTGTGTCTCTATTATCATTTGATAAGGAGTATTTGCTTGTGTGCAACTATTCAAACAGCATTTACGTCGGAAATGGAGTTCATTCGGCATATGTCTGTCGTGTATACCGTCCTTTAAAATTGGAGGAAACACACCGAGCACGGAGACACAAAATAGCGTCAAATTCAACGACCACTAATAGTTGGGAATGATTTAGTAGTTTTAATATGCTACGAGATGTTTACGACATTCAAACCCCTCTGCACATTTATCAAAGGTCTATTTATAGTGCAGTTTGGCTTTTTAGGTATAGGATTCAGCTAGCAACTGGAAAGATTGATGGACGTTCTTTTAAATAGCGATCGCTGGAAGACTTATTTTAACCTTCCTTAGTCCCTAACAAAAAATTACAAATTGTAACTTAGGGTCGTTTTCGACCCGAAAATTCAAACAGCTCGTAAAAATCAGTGTGTTGACCGAATTTAGTTCTGTTGGGCTTAAATGAAGGGCACACATGTCTAGTTTCAGAAACCCTCCCGGTGGTCACTGTGGCCACCGGGAACCTGCTACATATGAAAAAAGTCCCTTTAGAGACCCTTACTTTGACGACCTGTAGTTTCGTAACTAAACAAGTAATCTGGACCGTCCTCATATTGTTGAACAGGTATTCACGTGGACTGTGAATAGAGATTCTCAAATCGCTTAGTTATTCATACCCGGTTCCGGAAACCCGGAACATCCGAAAAGTAAGCTTCTATCGCAGTTTTGTATATGTAATTCACATCGGTGCTATTCGGTTGATGGATATTTTGGCATAATTTTTTTCTGTAATAAGGAACCAATTGCCGGCGCACATTCCCTGAAAAATTCGGTCCAGTAATGTCAACGCGGAACCGGTTCCAGGAGTCCCGGGAGGAGGCCAATCTGTACATTTCGATGAAATTACCCAGGTTTGAACCTCAAAACCAAATGAATTGTGTCCAATTCTTTACGATTTTTTATGTTTGGATGTATTTTGCCGAAAAAATGAATGAATGGTTATTCTGGTCCTTTTGGAGCACCGGAATGGCCACCGGGAAACCTGTAATATGGGACCACAAAGTTTTGGCACCAAAAGTAGGCATGCGACGGCTCAATCTTCATGATTTTGCATCCCTGTGACTCTGCTAGTTCAATTATTGATGAATTACCACTTTGGTTCTTCTGACCCACCGAAATAACTCAGGAATGGCCACCGGAAATACCCGTATTGTGGGACATATCAGTTTATGTACCAAAACTCGGCATGCGACGGCTTAATCTTCATGATTTTGAATACCTGTCACTCTTCTAGTTCGTTTATTGATAAATGACCACTCTGGTTCTTTTGGCTCATCGAAATAACCCAGGAATGGCCACCGGAAATACCCATATTGTGGGACACTCCAGTTTTCGCACCAAAACTAGGCATACGACGGCTCAATCTTCATGATTTTGAATACCTGTGACTCTGCTAGTTCAATTATTGATGAATGACCACTTTGGTTCTTCTGGCCCAGCGAAATAACCCAGGAATGGCCACCGGAAATACCCGTATCGTGGGACATTTCAGTTTTTTGTACCAAAACTAGGCATGCGACGGCTCAATTTTCATGATTCGGAATACCTGTGACTCTGCTGGTTCAATTATTGATGAAAGATCACTTTGGTTCTTCAAGCCTTCCGAAATAACCCAGGAGTGACCACCGGAGATGCCCGTATTGTGGGACATATAAGTTTATGTACCAAAACTAGGCATGTGACGGTTCATTCTTCGTGATTTTGAATACCTGTGACACTTCTAGTTCAATTTTAGATGAATAACCACTTTGGGTCTTTTGGTCCATCGAAATAACCCAGGAATGGCCAACGGAAATACCCATATTGTGGGACATTTCAGTTTTTGTACCAACACTAGCCATGCGACGGCTCAATCTTCATGATTTCGCATCCCTGTGACACTTCTAATTCGATTATTGATGAATGACCACTTTGGTTCTTCTGGCCCAGCGAAATAACCCAGGAATGGCCACCGGAAATACCCATATTGTGGGAAATTCCAGTTTTTCCACCAAAACTAGGCATGCGACGGCTCAATCTTCATGATTTTAAATACCTGTTACTCTGCTGGTTCAATTATTGATGAAAGACCACTTTGGTTCTTCTAGTCTTCCGAAATAACCCAGGAGTGACCACCGGAGATGCCCGTATTGTGGAACATATAAGTTTATGTACCAAAACCAGGCATGTGGCGGTTCATTCTTCGTGATTTCGCATCCCTGTGACACTTCTAATTCGATTATTGATGAATGACCACTTTGGTTCTTCTGGCCCAGCGAAATAACCCAGGAATGGCCACCGGAAATACCCATATTGTGGGACATTCCAGTTTTTCCACCAAAACTAGGCATGCGACGGCTCAATCTTCATGATTTTAAATACCTGTTACTCTGCTGGTTCAATTATTGATGAAAAACCACTTTGGTTCTTCTAGTCTTCCGAAATAACCCAGGAGTGACCACCGGAGATGCCCCTCATTGTGGAACATATAAGTTTATGTACCAAAACCAGGCATGTGGCGGTTCATTCTTCGTGATTTTGAATACCTGTGACACTTCTAGTTCAATTTTAGATGAATGACCACTTTGGGTCTTTTGGTCCATCGAAATAACCCAGGAATGGCCACCGGAAATACCCATATTGTGGGACATTTCAGTTTTTGTACCAAAACTAGGCATGCGTCGGCTCAATCTTCATGATTTTGAATACCTGTAACTTTGCTTGTTTAATTATTGATGAATGATCACTTTGGTTCCTTTGGCCCATCGAAATAACCCAGGAATGGCCACCGGAAATACCCGTATTGTGGGACATTTCAGTTTATGTACCAAAACTAGGCATGCGACGGCTCAATCTTCATGATTTCGCATCCCTGTGACACTTCTAATTCGATTATTGATGAATGACCACTTTGGTTCTTCTGGCCCAGCGAAATAACCCAGGAATGGTCACCGGAAATACCCATATTGTGGGACATTTCAGTTTTTCCACCAAAACTAGGCATGCGACGGCTCAATCTTCATGATTTTAAATACCTGTTACTCTGCTGGTTCAATTATTGATGAATGACCACTTTGGTTCTTCTAGTCTTCCGAAATAACCCAGGAGTGACCACCGGAGATGCCCGTATTGTGGAACATATAAGTTTATGTACCAAAACCAGGCATGTGGCGGTTCATTCTTCGTGATTTTGAATACCTGTGACACTTCTAGTTCAATTTTAGATGAATGACCACTTTGGTTCTTTTGGTCCATCGAAATAACCCAGGAATGGCCACCGGAAATACCCATATTGTGGGACATTTCAGTTTTTGTACCAAAACTAGGCATGCGACGGCTCAATCTTCATGATTTTGAATAGCTGTGTCTTTGCTAGTTCAATTATTGACGAATGACCACTTTGGTTCTTCTGGCTCATCGAGATAACCCAGGAATAGCCACCGGAAATACCTGTATTGTGGGACATTTCAGTTTTTGTACCAAAACTAGGCATGCGACGGCTCAATCTTCATGATTTTGAATACTTGTCACTCTTCTAGTTTAATCTATATAAATAAAAATGGAGTGGTGTTTGTATGTCACGAAATGGCTTCCGAACGGGTAAACGGATTTGAATGATTTTTTCTCCGTTTTGTTCGTTAAGGGTTCCGACGTGTTTGTGTGTATAAAAATCACAAAAAAGTCGAAAAAACGAGCGTGAACGGAACTGTCATTTTGTATGGGACGATCCATAGCGTATTTCAACAGTCTACTTGATGGCAAGACGAAGTTTGCCGGGACCATTAGTTATAGATAAAAGGCCACTTGGCTTCTTCTGGGCCACCAAAATAACCCAGAAATGGCCACCGGAGATGCCCGTAATGTAGGTCATTTCAGTTTTTTTTTTCTAAAACTAGGCATGTGACGGCTCAATTTGCATGATTTTGAATACCTGTGACACTTCTAGTTCAATTATTGATGAATGACCACTTTGGTTCTTCTGGCCCAGCAAAATAACCCAGGAATGGCCACCGGAGATGCTCGTAATGTAGGTCATTTCAGTTTTTTTCTAAAACTAGCCATGTGACGGCTCAATCTTCATGATTTTGAATACCTGTGACACTTCTAGTTCAATTATTGATGAATGATCACTCCGGCTCATTGTTACCACGAAATAACACAGGAATGGCCAGCGGAAATAACCGTGTTGTGCGATATCTAGGATTATGTACCAAAACTAGGCATGCGATGGCTCATTCTTCATGATTTTGAATACCAGTGACTTTTCTATTTCAATTATTGATGAATGACCACTTTGGTTCTTCTGGACCACCGAAATAACCCAGGAATGACCACTGGAGATACCCGTATTGTGGAATTTTTAATTGTTTGTGCCAAAACTAGGTATGCGACGGCTAATTCTTCATGATTTTGAGTACCTGTAACTCTTCTTATTCAATTATAGCTGAATGAGCACTGGCCAGGCTTTGCAGAATTCGCTCTCATTTGAGTATGAAGCACGATCAAAGCAAGCAAAGAAAAACATCCCATCTGTTGCGGTCCACGATCGTCATTGTATCGCAAGGTGTAACAAGTCTGATAAATGGAAGCAGCGAGCGAGAGCCCCAAAGAGAGAGCAATGATAAAACCCATTTTACTCGCTTGTTTACCGTTGGGGATAGGTATTTTTCTTTACTGGCACGATAAACAATCCACGAACTTCCAATAGCAATAGTGTCCCCCAGGCTTGGAGCATGTTTAGAGGGGTTTTATCATACACTACTATCCCCCCAATCTGATCAAAGTTGTAGCAGTATACGATAAACAGTCTCTCATAATGTGCAGCATGTTATGATAGTAACAGAGAGCGATACGTGAGCGATTCTCTCAATTTTCTCAGGATTCAATCCCTGGCACTGGCTCTTCGAGACCACCTAAATTATTCAGGAATGGCCAATGAAGATACCCGTATTGTGGGACATTTCAGTTTTGTACCAAAACTAGGTATACGAAGGCTCAATCTTCATAACTTTGAATACCTGTGACATTTTTAGTTCAATTATAGATAAATTACCACTTTGCTTCTTCTGTACTACCAAAATAACCCAAGAATTACACCTTAGATACCCGTACTATGCAATATTTAAATAGTTGTACCGAAACTAGGCATACAATAGCTCATTCTTCATGATTTATAATACTTGTGATTCTTCTAGTTAAATTATAAGTGAATGACCACTCTGGCTCATTATTACCACAGGAAAACCCCAAGAATGACCATTGGTGTTATCTCTACTGTGGGATATTTCAGATTTTGTTCCAAAACTAGACATGTTACGGCTCAATTTTTCTAATTTTCTAAGCACGTGATTTCCGGTGGCCATTCCTGGGTTATTTCGCTGGGCTAGAAGAACCAAAGTGGTCATTCATCAATAATTGAACCAGCAGCGTGACAGGTATTCAAAATCATGAAGATTGAGCCGTCGCATGCCTAGTTTTGGTGCAAAAACGGGAATGTCCCACAATATGGGTATTTCCGGTGGCCATTCCTGGGTTATTTCGCTGGGCCAGAAGAACCAAAGTGGTCATTTATCAATAATTGAACTAGCAAAGACCCAGGTATTCAAAATCATGAAGATTGAGCCGTCGCATGCAGTTTTGGTGCAAAAACGGGAATTTCCCACCAATATTGGTATTTCCGGTGGCCATTACTGGGTAATTTCGCTGGGCCAGAAGAACCAAAGTGGTTATTCATCAATAATTGAACCAGCAGAGTGACAGGTATTCAAAATCATGAAGATTGAGCCGTCGCATGTCTAGTTTTGGTGCAAAAACGGGAATGTCCTACAATATAAGTATTTCCAGTGGCCATTCCTGGGTTATTTCGCTGGGCTAGAAGAACCAAAGTGGTCATTCATCAATAATAGAACCAGCAGCGTGACAGGTATTCAAAATCATGAAGATTGAGCCGTCGCATGCCTAGTTTTGGTGCAAAAACGGGAATGTCCCACAATATGGGTATTTCCGGTGGCCATTCCTGGGTTATTTCGATGGGCCAGAGGAACCAAAGTGGTCATTCATCAATAATTGAAATAGAAGTGTCACAGGGATGCAAAATCATGAAGATTGAGCCGTCACATGCCTAGTTTTGGTACAAAAACTGAAATGTCCCACAATACGGGTATTTCCGGTGGCCATTCCTGGGTTATTTCGCTGGGCCAAAAGAACCAAAGTGGTCATTCATCAATAATTGAACTAACAAAGTAACAAGTATACAAAATCATGAAGATTGAGCTGTCGCATGCCTAGTGTTGGTGCAAAAACGGGAATGTCCCACAATATAAGTATTTCCGGTGGCCATTCCTGGGTTATTTCGCTGGGCTAGAAGAACCAAAGTGGTTATTCATCAATAATTGAACCAGCAGCGTGACAGGTATTCAAAATCATGAAGATTGAGCCGTCGCATGCAGTTTTGGTGCAAAAACGGGAATGTCCCACAATATGGGTATTTCCGGTGGCCATTCCTGGGTTATTTCGATGGGCCAGAGGAACCAAAGTGGTCATTCATCAAAAATTGAAATAGAAGTGTCACAGGGATGCAAAATCATGAAGATTGAGCCGTCACATGCCTAGTTTTGGTACAAAAACTGAAATGTCCCACAATACGGTACAAAAACTGAAATGTCCCACACAATTGATGAAGAACCAAAGTGGTCATTCATCAATAATTGAACCAGCAGCGTGACAGGTATTCAAAATCATGAAGATCATGCCTAGTTTTGGTGCAAAAACGGGAATGTCCCACAATATGAGTATTTCCGGTGGCCATTCCTGGGTTATTTCGCTGGGCCAGAAGAACCAAAGTGGTCATTTATCAATAATTGAACTAGCAAAGACACAGGTATTCAAAATCATGAAGATTGAGCCGTCGCATGCAGTTTTGGTGCAAAAACGGGAATGTCCCACAATATGAGTATTTCCGGTGGCCATTCCTGGGTAATTTCGCTGGGCCAAAAGAACCAAAGTGGTCATTCATCAATAATTGAACTAACAAAGTAACAAGTATACAAAATCATGAAGATTGAGCTGCCGCATGCCTAGTTTTGGTGCAAAAACGGGAATGTCCCACAATATGGGTAATTCCGGTGGCCATTCCTGGGTTATTTCGCTGGGCTAGAAGAACCAAAGTGGTCATTCATCAATAATCGAACCAGCAGAGTGGCAGGTATTCAAAATCATGAAGATTGAGCCATCGCATGCCTAGTTTTGGTACAAAAACTGAAATGTCCCACAATTCGGGTATTTCCGGTGGCCATTCCTGGGTTATTTCGCTGGGCCAGAAGAACCAAAGTGGTAATTCATCAATAATTGAACTAGCAGAGTCACAGGAATGCAAAATTATGAAGATTGAGCCGTCGCATGCCTACTTTTGGTGCTAAAACTTTGTGGTCCCATATTACAGGTTTCCCGGTGGCCATTCCGGTGCTCCAAAAGGACCAGAATAACCATTCATTCATTCTTTCGGCAAAATACATCCAAACATAAAAAATCGTAAAGAATTGGACACAATTCATTTGGTTTTGAGGTTCAAACCTGAGTAATTTCAACGAATTGTCCAGATTGGCCACCGCCCGGGACTCCAGGAACCGGTTCCGCATTAACCTTCTTCTTCTATCTGGTGTTACGTCCCAACTGGGACAAAGCCTGCTTCTCAGATTAGTGTTCTTTATGAGCACTTCCACAGTTATTAACTGAGAGCTTTCTTTGCCGATTGACCATTTTTGCATGTGTATAATCGTGTGGCAGGTACGAAGATACTCTATGCCCTGGGAATCGAGAAAATTTCCTTTACGAAAAGATCCTCGACCAGCGGGATTCGAACCCACGACCCTCAGCATGGTCATGCTGAATAGCTGCGCGTTTACCGCTACGGCTATGTGGGCCCCCGCATTAACCTTACTGGACCGAATTTTTCAGTGAATGTGCGCCGGCAATTGGTTCCTTATTACAGAAAAAAATTATGCCAAAATATCCATCAACCGAATAGCACCGATGTGAATTACATATACAGAACTGCGATAGAAGCTTACTTTTCGGATGTTCCGGTTTCCGGAACCGGGTATGAATAACTAAGCGATTTGAGAATCTCTATTCACAGTCCACGTGAATACCTGTTCAACAATATGAGGACGGTCCAGATTACTTGTTTAGTTACGAAACTACAGGTCGTCAAAGTAAGGGTCTCTAAAGGGACTTTTTTCATATGTAGCAGGTTCCCGGTGGCCACAGTGACCAAATCCGGATCTCCGGGAGGGTTTCTGAAACTAAACATGTGTGCCTTTCATTTGAGCCCAACAGAACTAAATTCGGTCAACACACTGATTTTTGCGAGCTGTTTGAATTTTCGGGTCGAAAACGACCCTAAGTCACAATTTGTAACTTTTTTTATGGAAGCTCCCCTAGGGGTCATTCAAAACTTTTGTTTCCGCAAAAACAAAATTTCCCACAAAAAAATAATTGTCAGAAAGTTTCAAATTGCTAGGTTATTTCAATCAAAAGTTACATTGATTTGAATTTTGAAATGGGTCGAAAAAGACCCAAGGTCCTTACTAAGGTTAAAGACCAACTCTCAAGTGAAATCAACTGTTTGCACGTGGATTTCAGAAAACTTGATGATAGTTTCAATGTCGATTCTTGATGGATGCTTAGTACAACGATAGTGATTGAACTCTAGCGGCTTTTTCAATGAGTTTTTCATACTTTTATCTAGTTGGTTTATTTCATGCTCTATCGTGTAAATAAAATTACGGAGCTGCTTTTCACTCTTTTGAATTTCATTACAAGTTGTTACCTTCCTATACTGCAACAATTGTACTTAACCTACTCATAGTACTCATTGCAACTCGAGTAGTCGCCAACATTCAAAACAGTCTCAAAAATAATGGGTTGAACCTACAAACAATTTTTTGATAAGAATGGTCTACAATGTATTTAAAAATTATGATGCGGTGATATTGTTTCAATAAAATGGCATTTTGCATGATAATTTTGCAAATTATTAACAGATGTCGATGAAAATCTTGCACACCTCTGTAAAAATTGATATGTTAATGAATGTGTTAAATTTTAGGAAAAAATGGTTTTTGTTTATGCAAATATATTCTGTGCCACAACTCTTATGACATAGTGTAAAAAATATATTGAAAAATTCATTAACATCATTTGAGAGCAAATACAAAAATCAAAAAAAGTCGATTTTTATGGACCTCGTTTATTGATTTTTTCTTTCTACACGTTAATGGTAATATCGAACGATTGTAACGAATAAAAAATTGTTTTTTGATTGGAAAAGTTTCTTTGCATATTTATGAAGTAACGTAAGTAAAAAATGTTACTCTATATAATTCTATACCATTACCCGGAATACCATTACCCGGAATGCAATTTACCGGAATTCCACTTACCGGAATGTACCATTACCCGGAAAACCCATTTACCGGAATGTACCATTTACCGGAATGCACCATTACCCGGAAAGCCAAATCTTCCATTATCGACATGGACATTCTTGACTTCCTCGGTTTCTATAAACACTTTTTCAAAAGGCATCTTCAAACAGCTATGGACCAAATATGTTGTTCTTCTTGCCGGCTTTACGAGTCAACTGGGACAAAGCTATTCTAGTAGCATTTACACTGTTAATAGCTGAGAGCTTATGTAAATCGACCACTTTTGCATTCGTTTGACAAGTATGTAAGTACTCTAGCTCTGAAACGTCGTCAAATTTGCCAACTAGAAATAATTTTGAGCCGGCGGTATTCAATTCTACCAACCTCTGCTTGATCTTTCTGAATAGCTTCACTTTGCCGCAACGAATATTACGATACCAAAATTTAATTGCACATGTCTTTTATTTGGGATTTTATTAGAAAAGAATCGCCTGATAGGATGCAGACTTACTTGGGCACTTCCACAGGTTTTTCTCAGCCAAATTATCTTAAATTTTGCAAAAAGAGGCACTACAGTACGACGCACATTGTGGCCAAATATGAACTTAGTAGCTTTCAAAAAACCCCACTGTCGAAGTGAAACAAAAGTGCCAAAAATAGGATCCGGCTCCCTATAGATCGAAAAACTATGTCTTCATGTTTAGGCTATAAAACTAAACATTACAGGCAAAGATAGAAAGAATGTTTGTTATGTATATTTGATGTCAAATATTAACGAGGTCAATATAAGTCGTAAAAATCGCCTAACGGTTAAGGTTGGGTGCATTGTAGTAAATGGAACATATCAGCATTTGAAAATGCTTAGATTTATGATGGTTTTCTTATACCCTTCAAATAACAGTTTAGAATCAAATTTGAATATTTATATCAAAAAATGAAAAAAGTGCATGCATCGAATGTGCATGTCGCTGCCATTGTAAAAAAATCGCTTTGATTTAGGGGAGCCTTTATAGTTTGAGGAAATCTAAAAAATCTAGACGAAACTAAGAGTGTCTTGGTGATTGAGAGTAGGGACACTATACGCCATTGTGACGTCAGTCTATGGATTCCGAAGTATTGAACCTCAATAGATCTACCTTTCCTTTGAAGTTGCTTGATTGTGCTATTTTTCTACGAATGTCATAACTCTGAATGCCTGTACCCCGAATCCAATGCCAGGATAATATACTAGAAAGAACAGTAAGCAATCATTAGAAGAAGATATTTGGTCATTTTCGACTATCACATTTTGCTCAAAATGCCGAGATCGGTGGAACTCGAAAGAATCGCCAACCAAATAAAGAAGGGTGAATATCAGATGACCCGAAATTGGTCATTCTAGAAAAAGGGATATACAAAGGATTTGCATCCGGTTGGTTGACGTTTACAGAAACGACATTCGGTGAATTGACACTCGGCGAAAAGTAACACAACCATTCGTGTTAAAAAATCTAATCATTGCTTATTAATTAACATTTGAACACTTGGAGAACCGACGGTCGAATGTCAAAAGTAAAGTTACATAATTGTAACCAAATTTAACCAGTTCAGCCAAGACAAGCTGCAAATATAAGTTGAAAGAACAGTTTATTTTTAAAAGAAGGGTGAACTACACAGCATAACAAAAATGACATTTTTGCGTGTCTCAAGGATCAAATAATGTGTCTCTAGTAGAATTTGGGTCCCTTAATCAGATGCCGTTCTCAGAAATGTTCCAGCACGTCACAATTTTTAGCTACAGGTCGCCAAAGTTGTATAAAACACTGGTTTTATTGATGTTTACATGAAATTTAAGGTATGATTTATGAAACTTTTCTGTAATATAATCTACCAAACATTCTAAATAGGACTTAAACTTTCAATTTAGATACAATTTAGTTGAAATTTCATGATACAATTTAGTTTAAATCGATTTTTTTCAACAAGCTTGCAGTCTGCATATAAACTTCTTCGTTTCTCTTATATGGCAAAATACAACACTATTCTGAACCACCAAAAATAACATTTTACCATCGAAAATATTATGAACTTTGTTGATAATTATTGTTTTATACATGAAGTTTGAGTTATGTAACAAATTAAGCAAATAAATTGCCGTACAAGCTGGCAAATTTGCATGCAAGTTGGATGAAACAGTCAAATTTTGCATTTTCAACAGTCAATATCTCGACAACTAGACGTGCTATGATATTTCTGAAAACGGCAATGGACTCAGCAACTCTTAACTTAGTTAATAACGGTATTTTGGTACTTGAGACAAAAACGTGTTCCGCAGTGTTATCCATGAAATGCAAATATATGAAGATGGTGCATATTGACATGATCAAGTATGAAGATATCTTAGACCCCTCTTCGATGCTTATGTATTTTGAAGGAAGACGTCCCCTGTCCATTATCGTTGGTGATCATTTTAAATATTTCAAGTCAAAATACTGACCTGAATGACCGCAAAACGGTTAATAGGACGTTAATGAAAAAGACGAGAAATAGAAATAATTTTCCGGTAAATGGTCCTTCCGGGTAATGGTTTTCCGGTAAATGGTTCATTCCGGTAAATGGTTTTCCGGTTAATGGTCTTCCGGTAAATTGCATTCCGGGTAATGGTTTTCCGGGTAATGTCGGAGAACCACTCAATATAATTACCGATGTATACGACAGAGCTTCAAAAGTTTATTAAACAAAAGTGACTTTATAAAACCGACCTTGTTCCAATAATTGAGCTTTTTAAGAGCAATAATTTATTTTTTGAACTTCTTTTTAAGTGCTGTGTGAAGTTAACATATTTTCCGATAGAATAAGCTTTTCATCCTATTTTGTTTGATATACATTTTGTTCAATACAAACCATCGAATCTCCAGAAGACACTTCAAAAATGTAATTTTGTGCAAGATTTTATTTTCCATGCTTTATAAACCTTGTTGTATTTATATTGAGACTGTATATTTTTCAATATTGCTTCAATATTTGATGACATGATGAAGATTTGCGTGAAAAAAGCTTTTAAAAAGATGAACTATACTCTGAGATATACCGTTTTGAATGTTTGCGACTACTTTTCGATACACTTCTTACCCACCAAAATATGGAATCTCTTAGCTAGTATTGAAATACGATGTATAATTTTCAATGCATGAATGGTGCTTGTTTCCGTCTATTATTGAGCTAATAAAAAATGTGGTTTTTGCGAAAATTGAGTTTTGTTCATGCGTAAGTATTCCAATATTTCGAAACAATGATTTCCATGATTATGAATGTCACTACCAAAGATTTATGTCCCACATGAGTTCTCGCATAATCTGGGATAACGCCCTAAAAGCCATTGGTAACCACGTGTGTAGCACGTTGTTTCTGAGCAAATGAATGTATAAACATCCAAACCAATACCACTGGCAGGTAGATAATGATCCTATCTTTACCATAGAGTTGTTAAAAAACGAGTAAATCTATTCAAATCCTCAGAAATAACAAGCTACACACATGGCTATCAATGGCTTTTAGGGCGAGATCATAAGTTATGCGAGAGCAATAATCAACAGAGAAAATGCGGTTGTTACTTAACATGGCATCGCCGAAAACGGTTACTTTGTAAAAACTTCCATGAGCATATTCAGTAAAGCAAAATTAACAAATTACCCTAAAGTATGTTGAATTTTCTTAAGAAATTGCCTACCTTTAGGCGTATTCCACAATACAGAGCGTTTTTTTTATTTTAAAATTACTTTAAAAGTGTGAGAGTTTGACCTTCATATTACCGAACGTTGTTTACATGGGTGATCAATGTTACCCCATACTAGCTAAATCAGAAAATCGTCTAAATTTTTTTTAAACGTGATTAAATCTCTCAGAAAACAATACAGTATATAGCCACGAGCGATGGGTGCCAGTAATTGTTTTAAAAATAAAAACTTGCAACATATGCATTATCAGATTAAATGAATTCTCAAACATTTAATTTGAAATCCAAGAAATATTATCAATGTTACCCCGTAATACGGTATTCTAATATTTCAAACTGATCTTAATTTTGTTCTTTATCTGAATACATTTAGGAGTGTATTCAGCACCCCATAAAACAGTCAGCAGAAACTGGCAACACTGCTGTCAAAGTTCATATCAAGAATAAACAAGCCCAAAGAGGTTCTCTTCTGTTTTACACCTTAGACTGATCAGTTGTGCTTCCCTAAAAAAACCCAAGTGTTAAAAGTTTCCCACCAATTACTTCAAAGACAGGTGTTTTAACTTCACCTAATTCCACAGTAAAGTTTAAGTGAAACTAGTATTCTCTTCACCGGCTGGTGAATTATACACAAACGACTATTGTAACTACCGTTATACGCATAATTATCCCATGATCCAAAATATACAACCGAAAAAAACGCAATTTAAGATTTTACCACATTAATATAATCCAATCCGACTTATACTTCATTAAAACCAATCCCATATCGTTTCTTTCAGATCTTTTAGAAAATTTGCAATTGCTTTGATAAAAAAAACCTTGTTTTTCTGATACTTCGATTGAAATATGGGTTTTCAAAGAAAAGGCTAATATGGTCATTTTTCACAAAATTGACCATAACTCAGGAACAAAAAAAGTACATCCTAAAAGTTACTAGAATTGAAGTTTTTCCGGCTTTTCTTTACAAATTTTCCCAACGGTGGAAAATTTTGTGGAAAACTTTTTCCAGTTCATATTTTTTTTAGTTTTTTGAGAAAATTTGCTTAAATTTTCATATAAAAACTTTGTTTCTACGATGCTTCGTTCTTGAGTTATGATTTTTCAAAGTAAGTAGTGTCAAGGGAAAACAAAAAATTTCCACCTGAGTTTTCCAGAAAAATAGGCGACCCTGAATTTTTCTCAATTTTTTTTATTCATATATCCATGAGCCCTGCCTGTGGAATAAAATTCATGAAAATCTGAGACCCTTCGGCCCAAACCCGTACGGTAATAAAAAAAAATCCCCTATAGCAACACAACCTAGCAAAAGTTGGTTTTTATGGCTACCTTGTAGTCCCTTGGATCGCACTTGCACTGATTTTGTGTTCTGTAACTCGATGGTCCCTTCAATATCGAGCTATGGAGAGCTGACTATGGACGTATGGTTCCTGATTTCTTAAAGTCCATCAGGAATTGCGCAACAAATTTACAGAGTAGGGTAGAAGCATCGTGTCGTGAATACCAGGTCCCAACGCATCACCTTTTCATCGATTTCAAGGCGGCATACGACAGTATCGACCGCGTAGAGCTATGGAAAATCATGGACGAGAACAGCTTTCCCGGGAAGCTCACGAGACTGATAAGAGCGACGATGGAAGGTGTGCAAAATTGTGTGAAGGTTTCAGGCGAACACTCCAGTTCGTTTGGATCCCACCGGGGACTACGACAAGGTGATGGACTTTCGTTCCTGTTGTTCAATATTGCGCTAGAAGGTGTTATGCGGAGAGCCGGGCTTAACAGCCGGGGTACGATTTTTACGAGATCCAGTCAATTTGTTTGCTTCGCGGATGATATGGACATCGTCGGCCGAACATTTGAAAAGGTGGCAGACCTGTACACCCGCCTGAAACGCGAGGCAGCAAAAGTTGGACTGGTAGTGAATGCGGCCAAGACAAAGTACATGCTAGCTGGTGGGGCCGAGCGCGACAGGGCTCGCCTAGGTAGCAGTGTTACGATAGACGGGGATACTTTCGAGGTGGTCGACGAGTTCGTCTACCTTGGATCCTTGCTGACGGCTGACAATAACGTTAGCCGTGAAATACGGAGGCGCATCATCAGTGGAAGTCGGGCCTACTATGGCCTCCAAAAGAAGCTGCGATCAAAAAAGATTCACGCCCGCACCAAATGTACCATGTACAAAACGCTCATAAGGCCGGTAGTCCTCTACGGGCATGAAACGTGGACGATGCTCGAGGAGGACTTGCAAGCACTTGGAGTCTTCGAACGTCGGGTGCTTAGGACGATCTTCGGCGGTGTGCAGAAGAACGGTGTGTGGCGGCGAAGGATGACCACGAGCCCGTCCAACTCTACGGCGAACCCAGTATCCAGAATGTGGCCAAAGCTGGAAGGATACGATGGGCAGGGCATGTTGCAAGAATGCCGGACAGCAACCCTGCAAAGATGGTATTCGCTTCGGATCCGGTTGGTACAAGAAGGCGTGGAGCGCAGCGAGCTAGGTGGGCGGATCAAGTGCGTATCGATTTGGCGAGCGTGGGGCAGAACCGAGGATGGAGAGATGCGGCCACGAACCGAGTATTGTGGCGTGAAATTGTTGATTCAGTGTTATCTGTGTAGATGTTAACTAAATAAATGAAATGAAATGAAATGAGGTAGAAGCATCGGTTTTGGCCATACGCCAGTTGTAGCCATAGTGGATTATACACAATTTTACATAGCCAATCAGCATGAAACCTTATGTGTTCAGTAGATCACTTTCACATGATAGAGCTACATTCATTTAATCGTCCATGATTCAAAACATAAGAAAAACAATTCATTTTCCTTATAGTTTTAACTCTCATACACCTAATTTGGCCAGGGTACTCCTAATTTGGCCACTCTCATGAGAAATCAATGTGATTTGCCAATTTAGGAACCGAAGTTAGGTCTCTGGCCAAAACTGGTTCTGGTGTCCTATACTGACCAGTGGTATTTTCGATGCGAAACGATGGTTTTAGCTCAGTTTTTCTATTTACACACATAATAGGGATTGAAAGCTTGCATTTGACGTATTTGTAGTAGAAATACGGCTTTCCATATAACTTTTATTGACATTTTCTCTTAGACTGGCCAAAACCGGAGCTTTTACCCTATTGCAGGGTGGCCACCAAACCGGGAAAAACGGGAAAAGCGGGAAAAATACGGGAATTTGAATCCATCGGGAAAAAGACGGGAAAAAACCGGAAATTTTAGATGATCACCGGGAAAATAATTTCGAATGAAAATCTTAAAGCTCTAAATCTACAAAATTAGTCGTAGAAAGTTGTTACGGTTGATGATAACGCCATTAAACATATTCAATTATGCATAAATAACTTTTAAACAATAATGATTCAATTTCTTGTACAAATAATCTACTTTGCTACACTATACTTCTTAGAACTGTTTCACTTCACTCATTGATTACCGTCGTTGGGGGTGACAATGGGTCAAAAAGGGGTACCGTTTTGACTCATATTCCGAACACTTAAGGCCAACAGTGACTTCAAATGCATCTGGTGGGCATAAATTAGCTGATATTTGTGAAAATTTAAATTTCTTCGCGATGTGCAACTGTTAGCTATTGGGTGTGCTGATAAAAATGTTAATTTAAACTTGTTTAGTATCGTATCTGCGGAAAAAAATAAAACAACTTTTCGATTCAAATGCCGAACACTGTATTCATTCTGTCTCATATTCCGAACACCTTGATTCAAATTCCGAACAGCACGAATAAATCGTATCCAAATGGATAATTTCGCAAATAAATTCATCTGAGCTTGTTCTACTGGTCTCAAACTAGAGAATCATCACTACTGCCGCGGTATAAATTATATTGAAGACGTTAAAATTGAATTGCAATTGACTGTCATTTCCTTGTTATTTGGTGACATATTTCAGCGAAACATTTCAACCAAACCGCCATACAAAAACTGAGTGTTCGGAATATGAGTCTGTTCGGAATTTGAGACAAAACGGTACCATTTTGACTCATATTCCGAACACTTAAGGCCAACAGTGACTTCAAATGCATCTGATTGGCATAAATTGGCTGATATTTGTGTAAATTTTAATTTCTTTGCAAAGTCTAACTGTTAGCTGTTGGGTGTACCAATAATAATGTTGATTTAATTAGTTTTAGTATCATTTTTACGTTAAAGTGTAGAACAACATTTTGATTCAAATGCCGAACACTGTGTTTATTCTGTCTCATATTCCGAACACCTTGATTCAAATTCCGAACAGTACGAATAAATCGTGTTCAAATGAATAATTTCGCAAATAAATTTCTCTGAGCTTGTTCTACTGGTCTCAAACTAGAGAATCATCACTATTCCCGCGGTAAAAATTAGATTGGAGACGTTAAAATGAAAGTGCAATTGACTGCTATTTCCTTGTTATTTGGTGACATATTTCAGCGAAACATTTCAACCAAATCGCCATACAAAAACAGAGTGTTCGGAATATGAGTCTGTTCGGAATTTAAGACAAAACGGTATGTGCGATTTATTTTTTGAATAACTATCGCAATTTAACTCCAATTAACTTCAAATTTGGTGTGTATGTACTTTGATGGTACATTAACAACTGTTCAAAAAATTTAAGACAAATATTTATTCACAGCGGCACCACAACTGAATGAAAAATGACCCAATCTCACCCCATAGAGGGGGTGACATTGGGTCACTGTAATTGAAATAACTTGTTTTTGAGAATATGATTTCAAAACCATTCACAACTGAAAAATATTGATAAAAAACGATGCAAACAAGACAAAAAGATATCTAAGATGTTTCACAAGTATGATAAACCCACTTAAAAGAAAGATTATACTGAAAATTGAAGAGCTATGAGAAAAAATATGTAAACCCAACATTTATCGTCAAGTTTACATAAATTTTTTTGGTGTTTCCCTCAAATTGTCTTCAAAGTCTCACCCCATTGCTATGAGGCTCATTTAGTTTCCCCAAAGGTGTACTGAAACAGTGATTATTTTAAACCTTCGCAAATAGTTAAATTTCGGTGCGACATTCCACGATCAATAAATTTCAGGCAGAAGTTGACGTCATAATCCCAGTATTTCAGCAATCCAACTCATTTGTACTTCCATGAGATGTTTCTATAATATGAAAATACTGACAAATAATCAAATTTAGAAAAAAAAACACCCTTTTGATAAAAATTTACGATGTTGCTGCGCACGAAACACAATTGATGGTTTGAGAAGTTGTCAAAATGCGTTGTATTGTTATTCAATGCACGGAATACTCAAGTAGACTTGTTTGATGTTTCAGAGATGCTGTATTTAGAAAGAATAAACAATTCTTAATGAAAAAAGAGAACACCCGGCACCGTAGAATGTCAAAAAAGTGGACTTGGAATTTCATTTACTATTGTTCTTGCTTGACCCAATCTCACCCCCATTTTCAATGTTTTAGACATCGTACCGAAAAAAATGATTTTTTTGTGGGAAAATCAAACAGATTCCGGAAAATACCTGTGATGTGTAATGAAAAGACTTTCAACATTCTACTAATACAACGATAGAGGCTAGAGTACATGCGTGATACTTTGTACAGGAGAAATTTAATGTTGTAAATTTTATCTAGTTTCAACATGCAAGTTTATTGATGTAGTAAACAAAAACTACTGTGTAATAATATGTTCCCTAACATATAAATTATTAATTTAGGTAATATCAGCGTTATTAGCTGAAATATTTCACAAAACATATTCCCAAGTAACACCAAAAACATCTTTATAGGTGGCAGGTAGAAGATGATGTTATATAAGAGGTTTATAAATGAAATCCATGACAACTTTTGTAATATTTAAGCTAGAAAATAGTTTTCCTAAGGCATATTATAATCACATTAAATCAAGAAGTGACCAATTGCCTTGGTAAAAATAATGTTCTATGAGCGTTATTATAACTTCATAAGTACTTATTACCATTGACAAAAATAAGCTTCAAAGATTTTTGTTTTTGATTGTTTGGTTACCGAATGCATAAACATAAAAGTGAATTGCCTTCAGATAATTGTTCAAATTGACCTGCATCATTTTTTACCCAATCCCGTCTGCCAGTGTTTTCTTCCCAAATTGTGATAGTCCTGTCTCGCCATAGCAATGGAAGATCAGCTGGTAAAAGCTTCAAAGACGACACGACAGAAACAACTCACTTTTCGTAGTATTTTCACATGTGCCAGGTCAACAGCCTCGTTAGGTTGGAATTATTTACTGAAATACTGTAGCATCCTGGAAACAATGGTGTACTACACAAGTGAAAATGTTTTAAAGGCGTTTTGCTCCATTAATGGTTTTTTAATCTGGTACCGTACAGTCTCGTCTCGAGTTTTACTCTAGAACATACACTATTGCTTATGCCGTATCACTGTTTCCACTTTTTCACCAACAGCCCGCTACACTCCCGTTCGAATACATTTCTACCATTTTTGAAAGTCCCGAAATTGGTTTAAAATCGAAGAATATTTTTTTGATGAAATGGAAGCTTTTGTGTTGTTTACCTCCATCATTATTACTGCATTGTTTACAAACAAATAATATTTTGACGTTTTATTTGGTTTTGAAAAAGAAGCTATAATTAAGTTAATTGGATGTTATAATGACTATCGCAAAAACAAAATAATAGCTTATTCGAGAATATTTTTTGAACTTGCTCTTAAGATGTTTTAATAACGTATATTATAAGAGTTTTCGCATACCTGTTGTTAAGCTGTCATCAAGACATATATTGAACGTAATGTCAACATCTTAATTGAGCTCTCGCCGAACGGTGTCACGAACACGTGCGCAAATTTGTTGATGAAAAATACCGCCGTTTGATTTTGCTGGGAACAGCTGATCTTTGTTTATATTTTCCACCAGCACTCTTTAAGTAGTGTTGGTGACATGTAACGTGTATGTACACGAGCGCAGAGACCACTATTGAAGCAAGATTTGTTGAATCAGAAAAAATGCACATCAAAGTACCGATTAAAAATATGCAACTATGATAGCTAAGAAGATAAACTCCAAACTTTAGATAAGGGATCTGAATTCCATTAGGTTATGTGATCCAGATGTGTTTTTTTTGTAAATTAGAAACATTATCATATGAAATTAATATGACCGATTCGATATCCAGTTATTGAAATGTAATACTAATTCATATTTCATACGTATTCCAAACATTTTCAAACAGCACTATAAGCTTTGTGCCATATTGTTTTTTTTTGTGAGTCAAAACTAGTCTGACAAAAAACTGCAATTTCAATAATTTTGTATTCCATTATTTCATTACATCAAAGGCGCATGATTTTTCTGAGAGTCAAATTAAAAACTGCACCGTATATCTTGAACCGCATTGGAAACATGACTCATATTAATGAAAATAATGCATTCTTAAATAATAAAACCAAATAATAAAAAATCATCGACATCATTACTTAGAAATAACTTTTTGGGAAAAGATGGCTAAGTATAACCAGAAATGTTTTTTTTATTTATGTGTACAATCTATTTTGATTTCCACGTTATTGAACTTGATGATAAGAAGTTTTGTTATATAAATGCTTTCTGCAAGTACAATCACTAGCAAACAGCTACATTGCAACTGATACACCTTGCTGTCATATAAATGGGCTTTGCAAGTTATATTGCTTGAAATCAGCTTGATTACAACAAATGAAAGTAGCTGCCAAATTCACATCTTTTGTTAGCATGTATTGCTTACAGGATTCCTTAATATAACTAACTGCTGTTTGAGATTCAGTCGATACTTCTATTATGTTAAAAATACGTCTATAAATCGTCCATTGAACATAATTATACGTGCTCTGTTTTGACTACGGGGCATAAGTAAGATGTTATATAAGCCGCCATTTTTTGCGCTGTTTGAGCTATACAAGCGAACGATATTAAGTCAGTAATACTAGAAAATAACAATCGAACATGTATAAAACGTGCATTTCAAACAGTTATATGACAAGTTGTGTTACTTGGGTTTTTATGATTTTTTTTCCTCTTACTATTGACTTGATTTTTCTCTAACTTATCTGACTCGAAGTTTTGAATCAGAGTTTGAAAACTACTTTCAGACAGTTTAAGCACTCAAAAATTTTTTTTAGTTGCTTTAAATAAATCAATAAATCCAAATGTTCTTGAAAATCATTCATAAGAGCTTCTAATGTGTCATTCATTACTTAATTGACCAAAAGTTGTATAAACAAGTCGAGATACATGATTCAACACCGTTGGCTTTGTTTGCTTTATTTGATCCTTACCTTAAACTCTTCATTTCTATGAAGATAAAAAAAAAGATTATGTATTGAAATACTTTTAAACATTGTAGTAAGATGCACAAAACAGGCATATCTATATAAATGAAAATGGAATGGTGTTTTTATGTCACGAATTGGCTTGAGTACAAGACGATCGATTTAAACAATTCTTTCACTTTTGTTTTCCTCAAGGGGTTGGACGTTTTCGTGTGGAATAATATTTCTCAAAATCCTCCGAGAAAGTTGAGAAAACGAATACTATAAATTTGACACAAATTTAGGGTTTTTTTTTGAACGCCTGCTGTACGGCCTACCCAGTGAACCACGTATCGTATAAGAATGTGCATCTAAAATCACATATGCATGCGTCCAAAATCAGAATCGCACAAGATGCCAGACAAAGCGTTATCAATGTTAATACAAGTTGTATTTAAATCCCCAATACGATTCATAAACGACCATCTGTGTTGACAACAAAACATTTCGTAAATAGTGGAAAATAGAATCGCGTTATGTTATTTAAACTGACAGATCATATATCAATCCAGAAAGCATCGTATAAAATCGCACTAACTTAGCAAAAATTACCACCCAAACTTTGTATCTGATGACGATGGGCCTTAAAGAACAACAAAGTATGTGTCGCTGTACATGAAACATGTATTAATATTGGCAAATAATCACCCGTCTGATATGTAACCCTTAGTGGGATAGTGGTAAGGTGCCCGATTCCTGATCCAAAGGTCCCGTGTTCGAGACTCGATGGAATCTTTTTTTTTTTTCATCCAAATTTTGTGGCATCGTATATTTGATCACAGAAAGTCTGAAAAAGTCATGCCAAGTACGCATATAGCCTCCACTTTGGTAGGTATATAGTCTTTTCATGCATTCTATACGATTCAATTAGTTCATATAGAATGATATATAACAAAAGTTATACCAACCAAAATGTTGACTGGGTACTGGACAATGCAAGGTATGCCGGGACAACTAGTTGTTGGTAAACATGGAACATGGGCTTGGTAACTTTTAAAACAAAACCCTGTCAAAGTGAATTAAAAGTGCCAAGAATAGAATAGCACAATTGAGCTAAATGAGGGTATAAGTGACAGAAACCTAGTTTTGAGAAAAAAGACTTAAGTTTTTTTCAGTTATTTTCCATTTTATACTAATTGTGTGGAAGCCAAAAACAAGCCAATCTTCTACAAATAATATTATTTTTCCGATTGGTCGTAAAAATTTCCTTAAAATGCCATTGAAAAGCTTGAAGTAGATTTTTTTTTCAGTTTGAGCCCCTCAATAAAACACCGGGAAAATAATAAAATTTGTACCGGGAAAAAAGCGGGAATTTCAAAATGAATATTTTGTGGCCACCCTGCTATTGCAAAAAATTCCTCCACGATTAAAATTCTGTAAAATCTTACATTACGAATTTTACCATAAGACTTTAAAATATTATTTAAAAAATACTTCCAACATTTTTGAGATAAGCATCTACAAATGGGTTCGAATCCCGCTGGTCGAGGATCTTTTCGTAAAGGAAATTTTCTCGATTCCCAGGGCATAGAATATCTTCGTACTTGCCACACGATATACACATGCAAAAATGGTCAATCGGAAAAGAAAGCTATCAGTTAATAACTGTGGAAGTGCTCATAAGAACACTGCGGTGCAGGCTTTGTCCCAGTTAGGACGTAACATTAGACATTAGATACAAATACCTTCAGTAAAAAATCCATCTGTTTTACTGCCAATCATTGTCTTTTACAAAATACGAAAAAAACGAGCACTCAAGCTCTTATGTGAGATATATCATCAGGAATTTCTCGAGACATTTTTTTTGAAGTGAAATATGAAGAAGAAAATTTTCTGTCAAAAAATGCAGATAGTTATGCGGATAATTTCTCCAAAAAAAAGTCATTAAGAACATTTGCCAAATTAATTCTTGTGTAACTGCTTGTGAAAATCTTGTGGAACATAAAGGCGAATCCTTAGAGCAACACCTGGAAGAATCTTTTTTTTATATTGCCGGAAGTTTTGGATAATTTTTGGAGATTTTTGGATAGATCTGTTGAAGGAATCTAAAGAGAAACTTTAAAAAGAATCTTAAAGACAAAGTTGGTAAAACTGTTATCGAACTCACTGATAAATTTGTGGAAAGAATACTTGTTTGGTGATCTTGAAGACAAAGTTGATACTGCTAGCATTTTTTATAATATATCTTGGAGAAAATTTGAAGTAGTTCCAGAAAATCCTAAACAAACTGATGTTTTTTAAATAAAAATTGGAATTTGTTTAAAATAGTTTATGAAGCATTCTTTGGTGGGATTCTTTGAAAGAATTTTTAAGCAATTTGACAGAGAATCTTTGAGAAATTTTCTGGTAAGATTAGAAAACCTAGAAAAATTTCAGAAAAAATCTATAGAATAATGACTACAAATCCCGGGAATGATTTTCGATGCGAATCTTAGGTGGAACTTAGTATAAACTGATAATGAACTCTTGAAGGAAGCACTAAACAAGTTTGGAAATAATTCATACCAATATGAATTCTCAGAGGAAAGTTTAAAAGCACATGATTGAATACCTGAAATTTTCATTTAAGAATTACAAGGGGTATTTCTCGTGAGTTCTTTGGGAGAATTTTTGAAGAATTTTTTTGATTGTTGGATTAGACAAGAAATGAATACTTTTCTTAGTGAAAATTGAAATTTACAAGTATCTTTTATGTGCAGCGATTTGAAATAAAATCACAAACAAATAAAATCTATGCAAATTATGAAATTTGAGAAAATCGTGATTACTTTTTTTGAGACAGATATTACTTCTTTAAAACAAGAATTTGCTAAGCCAAAGCAGCCTTCCCAAACGAACATCTAACACGTTGGGTATGTACATGCGCTTATTACTTATGTACTTTGTTCTCGAGTTCAATTGGAAACACACGCACCTAACCTGAACCCGAACTACATGTAACAGTAATAACTGAGCATAACCTGTTCCATCTTATAACTCTTTATTCATCTCAAAGATTCAACTTACTTATTTACAATTACATACATTTGCATGCATACTTCTTTCCACTCATCATCATTCCGGGAACAACAATGACCCAAACGGGTTACCGATACTGAGATATTCCATATTCATTCATCCAATTCAAAGAAATTTGGACGTCGTATGTGCAACCAGTCCTTCATTTTCCAACCGTGCCAGCATCGTTCGGTAGATATCCGATGTGAAGGGCAGTACAACGCCGCGCTGTTGAATTTCACCTGAAAATGATAATCGAACATGGTTATTTATGAATTTTTACAACAAGAATCGTTGATCCTTACCATCCAAAATCATCTTCGCCGCAATCGCAGCCGGGAATCCGACCGTTACTGCCATTGCCGAGTGTCCTCCGTTGATGGAAGGTTGACCGTATGCTACAAAATTGATTCCTCGGTGCTCCCGTCGACCGTCGTTCCAGCGAATGCCCACGTCATGCCTTAGGACCACCAAATCGCGTTCCGTTGGACCTGATTGAAGAAATGTTCGATTAGCTTTAATGAATTAGAGTTGAAATTCAAATACCTTACCAAAAGCAAGCTTTCCGGACAGATAATGACTCAGCGTATCCAAAGGAGTTCCCATTTTGACGACCTTGATGTCCTCCAGTAATCCTAGCTGTTCAATGCCATCTGTATTGCCCACCCGTTCGGCCAATCTGTGCTTCAAGTTTTCGTAGAACATGTCGGCATCCTGCAGTCCGAGGAAGTTGATGATAAGTTGTCTCCAGGTGATTTCTGGTCCATGGGGATGCAGCATTGGATGGGGGTTGGGATCAATCAGTCCTAGCAGCTGCATTGGTTTGATACTGTCCGAGAAGCCCTTGTAGCGGATAGTTCCTCGAATGAGAGTATGGACTCCGGCGAGACCGTACAAGTCTTGGTACTTGGTGGAGTCACGATTGGGGAAGCCTTCCAGCGCGAAGCCAGGAAGGAAGTTCAAGTCACGAGGTGCCGTCATCAGGTCACCACCTCCGGAAATTTCAACAACTTGTCCTTTGCTGAGGTACTTGGCGGCAGAAAGCGTGTTCAGCAGAACACCTCGAGGTGACCACGAGAATTTGTATCGGAGAGGGTTATCCGAATGCTCTGGTGCGGGTAATCCTCCGCAGAAGCTCACGAAGGATTCAACTAGACCTCCCTTTTCTTGTACTTCCTGTATGCATTCCAGGGCTAACAAGTGATCGATACCAGGATCCAAACCAACTTCGTTCATCAGAGTCACTCCAGCTTCCTTGGCACTTTCATCCAATGCCTTGATTTCGTCATTCAAATAACTGGCGGTTACCAAATGAGTTCTACCAGCAACGCAATGCTTCGCAATCAGTCCATGTAACGAGTAAGGCAAAAGTGACACCACGACATCACTTTCCTCGCACAAGTTCTGAAGATTGGTACTTTCATCTTCAACGTTAATGTAGACTGACTCGATTCCCTGGTAGCGATGGGCTAGTCGATCGGCTTCTTCCTTGATCTGGGATCCTACTTTGATACTGACGTTAGACTCACGATGAAGGTATTCCACCAAAGGGGCCGACACAAAGCCAGCTCCCAAGACCAAGACTCGCTTTTTACCGAGGGACGATCCTTCCGTCTTATGGCGCGATCGGTAGTTTGCCTCGCGCAGTTCGTTGATGTATTCATAGCCGGGAGTGAGCTTTCCATTGCTGCAGATGATGGCTCCTTCAACGGGTTGGCAGAAGTTGTGCTCTGATAGGGGCTTCGATGCGTCACTCTGCAATATATCCAAAGCGTACGGGTAAAGTAGGTCTCCGAAGAAGTCGGTGGCTTCTCTTGGGAGCTGAGTGGGCATGTTGTCAATCGAGCAGACTAGGACGCCGGGTCCCTTGAAGCTCTTCTGATCCTTATTGCGATCGGCGTCGTACAAACAGAATGGATTATCGATGGTAGTGCACTCGTTCATGAACTCTATGGAACCGCCCGGATCAGCGGAGATATCACAGATGGCCAGCATGCGGTGTGGCAGTGCCGGAGCTCCCCGACTTGTCGGTAGCCATGGAGTATTTGCAGGTCTGAGCAGGTTCTTGGCATCTGGAATGGTGATGAGCTTTGGAGCACCAACTGCCCAGTAGATGCCGTTCACGATCACCGAAGCGTAGGGTGCAATGTTTGTACTGAAGGTTGAAATGTATCGCTCTGGGTACTGATCGTACTCAACGGGGTCGAACCCTCCGCCGTCTCGTCGTTCCAGATGATCGGATCGGCTGATTTCGCAAGCGTACAGCTTGTTCTGGCTGCCATGCTCTGCGACCTTGCGTAAGCTTTCCGGTGGAACGTATTCGATGGGCAGTTCTTGGAAAACTTCCTGTGCTCCTTGCGAAACGTTGCCAGATCCAGTGAAGATGAAGGTCAACGGTCCGATTGATTTGGGCATCATGCCAAGCGCGATCTCGTAACCACAATCACGAACAGCTTGACGAGCCATAGAAGAATTGCGGTAGTTGTGCGCTGGTCCAACGTGCTCGAATAGGAAAATCGATAATGTATTCAAAGGTTCTAATATTTAATTATCTACAAAGTATTACCATGAAAGGAGTGTGATGACCCAGCGCCAACAAGCGCAGGCCAAGTCCATGCAGAATGTTCACCATTCCGGCAACTCCGGCGTATTTTCCGAAGGCAACCAATCGCTGCCCGTTTCGGTCCATCAGCTTCTCGTAGTCGACGAGGCGGATGTTCTTCTCCAAACAGGCATCCAGGAGCGGCATATTGGACTCCTGTGCCTTGATGGTATGCGAGAAGAAGCAGTAGGTCTTCTGCGGGATAAGTGCGTCCACGGGAACCTGCTTAACGCCGAAGATAACGGACGCCTCGCTGATATCTTCCTGGACAGTGGCGCCAGCATTGAGATAAGCCTGCAATCAGAATGAAATCTCTGTGAATCTCTAGCTTTGATTTCCGCAATCTGTGAAAGTCGGTTATCAGCCTTGTTGATAATGTGTCATGCAAAGTATATTCTTATCCGCTTCATTCCGCAACTTTCACCTTCACCGTTCATTATCTTAGATATAAGCTTCCCTCGTGATCCTTTCATATCAGTCAACTCAAAAACACACCACTCATACCATACAGACGAAGGAAGTGAACCTCGGTAGGTAAATGTTTTTCTCCCATCCTTCGTCCAATCGAGAGAATTTGCGCCAAATTGGAACCACGTGATGGCTGCTTGGTCGTTCATAGAAGTTAATATTCAATGTTATCTTCTTTCCCAAGCAGCCTAGATAGCCGTGTAGTGTCGGTAGTGGTTGTCTCAACTGGCTAAGAATAACACTACGGATTGCCTGATCCTGTAGTAAAAATCTACTAATCAGGTAACCCCAATCCCAAGGTGTGATGCGACCCGTGCTGATGGATGAATGGTTGAGGGGGTTTAAAATATGCTCAATCGCTAACGGAGCCTGGAGAGCACCAGGGCGAACTCTCCAGTATGTAGCTCTTACTGCATTAGGGCGGGGCAATGATGCAGCGGACCGTCTTTCCCCAGCGACTCGTGGGACCAAAAAATGAGTGCAAATAATCAAACCAAAATAAAAGGTGTCGACTGCCTCCCTCAGTTCGAAAAAGGTGACGACTGCCTCTCCCAGTCGGACGAAACGGAAACAGAGAATGCTTTTGGTAAGCTTGGACTGACCGAAGATGAGCTTCTCAGTAGTTCGCATGAAAACATGGAAACCGACCTCCCTCTGACACTCCCGAACGACCCAGGACTCCATCCTTCGGTTGAACCAATGGACGACGAAGAGGATGGAATTACAGTCACAATAAACTTGTCAGGATCGCAGCCATCAATCACAGGATCGAACGTCACCTCGGGTCCTATTGATGGGAAGACCGATCAACATCCAACAGATGACGCGAACAAACAAAAACCTACTGGCACCAAAAAGATCACTCGGAGCCAAAGGAAGCAGCTAGAAGCACTCCGACAAAGTGGCTTAAGCCGCCCTGAGGCCCTATCCAGAATCACGGGGGGTGAGACTATGGTGTCAACTCCTTCGAAACGCACTCGGCAGGACCTTGACAAGTCTACAAATGCTGAAGAAGAACATAAGCAGAAACGGATGAAACAACACCTGAATCCGAGAAAGCGCGTTGGGCAACAGGAAACCAACAGCTCAACAGCCTCGACGATCAACAAACCCCCACCAGAAGATAAAAAACAGACTAGTCTAAGCTACGGTGAAATTACCAGTCGCAGGAGAGTCGGAATAATCCCAAAAGACTTCCCCACGACCCAACTTTCAACGACTCAGCTGGACGTTCTCCAGGAGGCACTGCTGCTTCGGGTTGAACAACAACGGAACGCGACAATGAAGCCCAAGTTCTCTAACCTTATCTACAAGTCTGGCCATATGGTTCTTATTTGTAAGGATCAGGAGACTGCGGAATGGGTAAAGGAGATAACACCTGCATTAAATCCCCTGGAAGGCGTTGAGGTGGTTGCAATGGATGAGGATAAGATTCAACGTCCAGAACTGATTCGAGCCTTCTTCCCTCAAAGCGCACAATACACCGATGATCGTATCAAAGCTCTCATCGAGAGTCAGAACGATCTGATAACCAACAACTGGCGTGTCATGCAACGGCTCACTCCTAACAACAAGCATGTGGTGTGGGTCTTTAATGTAGATGGACCGTCCATGGAAAAACTCATTCAATCCAAGTTCATCCTCAACTTCCGCTTTGGAGAAATACAGTTGAGGAAAGTAAAGAGCACAACCCCAAACTCCAATGACAATCCAACTGGACAGCCGACCCAAGAGAAATCTGAGGAGGCCTCTAGAAGCATCCCACAACCAACTCCCACCATACAGACTAGCTTGTCTTCCTCTGATGGAAAAGATGCATATTTGACCTCACTTCCTGGCCCAAGTGGTGTCACCTCAATGGCTCCCAATAAGGGCAGTGGAAATGTCAAAAGTGTAAAATTGACCACAGGGGATAAGCCAGCAGGCCTAGGTAAGGGAAAGGACAAAAACCAAAATCTAAGACATCCCCCAAAATCAAAAGTTGATGATCCGCAACATCCAAAGAAGGACGGCAAACGTCCGGAAAATGCGGAACGCCTCAGCAATGATTAAAATCCTCCAAGTGAATCTCCATCATGCTCAGTGCGCAACAGATGTGCTTTGCAGGAGATTCACAAAAGAACACCTTTCCGTGGCACTGATTCAAGAGCCATGGGTCAACAAAACTCGAATACAAGGTATTCAACTAAACTCGTGTAGGTTGGTATATGATGACAGCCAGCTCTCTCCCAGAGCAGCTATTCTAATACGCAATGATACTAAATGTTTTCCAATTACAGAATTCATCAAAAGGGACATCGTAGCGGTCAGGATGGAGGTTTCTACTGCTAGGGGCAGTACTGAGATCATTATGGTTTCGGCGTATTTCCCTGGCGACGCAGAAGACATTCCTCCTCCAGAGATGGCTGCTCTTGTCTCTTACAGTCAAAAACACAACATCCCCTTCGTCATCGGTTGTGACGCCAATGCTCATCACCTTGTATGGGGAAGCACAAACACAAATATCAGAGGTGAGCATCTTTTGCAGTTTCTTTCCTCCAAAAATATTGACATATGCAATGTCGGTGATAAGCCTACATTTGAAAACATCTTACGACAAGAAGTCCTTGATCTGACTTTATGCAGTCAATCCATCTCGGATAAAATAAAAAACTGGCATGTTTCTAATGAAATATCTATGTCAGACCATAAACATATAGTCTTCGAGTGGGAAGGGGGTCTAATGATTCAAAAGTCGTTTAAAGATCCCAAGAAAACTGATTGGGAAACCTACTCAGCTATTCTCCGTTCTGAAGACTATATAATAGAGCCGAATATTCAGACAATTATACAGTTAGAAGCAGCTTCGGATTCTATTAAAAACAAAATTCTAAATGCTTATCAAGAGAGCTGTCCGATCAAAACAGTTAGTTCGAACAGAGATGTTCCATGGTGGAACTTCAACCTTGATAAACTCAGGAAAACTGCTCGGAAGGAATTCAACCGAGCCAAACGCACTTCTGATTGGAGTCTATACCGAAAGGCTCTGACAGAGTATAACAAAGAAATGAGACGAGCAAAACGGAAATCATGGGTTCTCATGTGTGAAAGCATTGAGAAAACTCCCGTAGCTGCTCGACTTCATAAAACTCTTTCGAAGGATCACTCCAATGGTTTGGGAAGTCTTCAAAGGACTGACGGTTCACTCACTGTGGAACCTCGTGAAACACTGAGTGAAATGCTAAGAGTTCACTTTCCTGATTCAATCCCACAAACGAGTCTAAATGCTGAAGGTGCCAGACTTGACGTCTCAGTTCCACACGGGTTCCTATCAGGGGACTCAGGAGCAAAAAGGGACGCAATAAAGGTTGCCAAAGAAGCTTTTACTCGCGATAGGGTTGTTAGGGCAGTGAGATCTTTCGAGCCATTCAAATCTGCTGGCATGGATGGAATCTTCCCAGCGCTTATCCAAAAAGAGGAAGAGACACTGATTCCACACATGGTAGAGATTTTTAAGGCAAGTTTAGTTCTGGGACACATTCCAAATGATTGGCGTCAAGTTCGAGTTGTCTTTATTCCAAAAGCAGGAAAAAAGGACAAAACCAACCCTAAAGCATTCCGACCGATAAGCCTATCCTCGGTAATGCTTAAAATCATGGAGAAGGTATTATGCGAGTATATAGATTCTAAATTTATGAAAACTATGCCTCTTTCTAAATCCCAATTTGCTTATCAAAGCGGAAAATCAACGGTCTCAGCACTGCACACGCTAGTGAACAAGATCGAGAAAACCTTTAATGCAAAAGAAATCGCTCTTATAGCATTTCTTGATATTGAGGGCGCGTTCGATAACGCTTCTTATTCGTCTATAGGTTCGGCAATGTTGAGGAGAAACTTCGACCCATGCATTGCAACCTGGGTACATGCTATGCTAGCAAATCGACAGATCTCATCTGAGCTGAGTGATTCGCGCATTACTGTAATGGCTACAAGGGGATGCCCTCAAGGGGGAGTACTATCTCCCTTATTGTGGTCATTAGTGGTGGACGAACTGCTAGATTGCTTAGAAAGAAGGGGTTTTGAAGTTGTTGGATACGCAGATGACGTAGTCATTATTGTACGAGGCAAATTTGACAGCGTTATTTCATCAAGGATGCAAATTGCTCTCAATCACACACTCTCCTGGTGTCAAAAAGAGAAACTAGGAATAAACCCTTCAAAAACAACAATTGTACCGTTCACAAAAAGACGAAAGGTACAACTCCACCCTCTTTTCTTGAACCAAATACAATTAGTTTACTCAAATGAGGTCAAGTATCTTGGCATCACACTTGACGCAAAACTAAATTGGAACACCCATCTTCAAACAATCATAAATAAAGGTCTCAATTCACTCTGGGTTTGCTCAAAGACCTGTGGTAAAACATGGGGTCTAAAACCCAGTATGATCATGTGGATCTATAAAACAATCGTTCGGCCTAGAATAACCTATGCGTCCCTTGTTTGGTGGCCTAAGACAAAGGAAGCTACGGCTAGAGCTAAGCTGAACAAAATTCAACGTACTGCCTGTATTGCCATAACCGGTGCAGTTCGTAGTACCCCCTCGTTTGCCCTAGATGCTATACTCAATCTGCCCCGGCTGGATCAATTCATAAAGCTGGATGCTGAGAAAAGTGCTCTTCGGCTAAAACGATCAACAGTCCTACTGTCAGGGGACTTAACAGGTCACCTCAGTATATTAAACGAATTTTCGATAAATCCTATTGTTGAAAAATGTAGTGACTGGATGGAAAAAGTGGTAAACTATGACTCGCCATTCACGGTGGTCTTTCCTTCTCGTGAGGAATGGGAAGGAGGTGGACCCACCATTTCACCGGGATCTATTAAATTCTACACAGATGGTTCAAAAATGAATAATTTGACAGGGTCTGGAGTATACGGACCGAAAACCAAAATCTCTGTCTCTCTTGGACAGTGGCCTACAGTATTTCAAGCAGAAGTCTATGCAATCAAGGAATGTGCGCAGCTGTGTCTGAAAAGAAATTACAGACATGCCACCATATGTATTTTCTCTGATAGTCAAGCAGCGCTTCAATCTTTGAAGGCTTTCACTTGCAACTCAAAACTTGTGTGGGAATGCATTCTTGCACTGAAATCCCTAGCTGAACGCAATCGAGTTAAACTATATTGGATCCCAGGACATACGGGTCTAGAGGGTAACGAAATTGCCGATCAGCTAGCAAGGAATGGATCAACCAATATGTTCATTGGTCCAGAGCCATTCCTTGGCATTTCAAACTCTGCACTAAACACGGAATTGAACAACTGGTTGTTCGATCAAATTCAATCAAATTGGAATACAGTTTCCAATGCGAATCAGTCCAAAAGGTTCGTAACAATAAACACGACACAAACACAAAAACTTATAGGTCTCAACAAAAGGGATCTCAGAACATACATCGGTCTAATAACTGGTCACTGCCCAAGCAGATACCACTTATACAAGATCGGTGTCGTCCAAAACACAAATTGCCGTTTCTGTGACGAGACGGACGAAACCTCACAACACCTTCTCTGCTCTTGCAGTGCACACATCCATCGTAGGTTCAAAATATTTGGCAAGCACTACTTACAGCCAGCTGATATTTGGAACGCATCCCCCAGGGAGGTGGTTAGCTTTATTAGGCTGATCACGCCAGATTGGGGGAACTACAACACTGCAACCTAGGACTTCTGCCCATCAATGGCAGATGGTTCAAAGTTCAGTCAAATGCGCAAAGTATTCCGGAGGCACATTTGCTACTGGAAAACATTGTGTACATAGAGTAATAGGGTATATCACAATAGTCCTAAAAAATGGACGCAGTGATCCCACACCCGACAGAAGAAGAAGAACCACGTGAGATTCCGAGATAGGCAAAAATTTTCCACTGTGTCAATGACAGAGAAGAAGGAAAAAACAAACTCAAGCATGCGATTTCTTAATGGTCCAAGTACTGCAACTGTCAAGGGCAATAAAGTGAAGAGTGGTCTGCTCTTATCGCCATCGGTCTCGACATTCCTTCTTCTTACGGCTAGGATACAACCATTCATCTGTCTGATTGTTTGAAAGAAAAAAAAACGCGTAGTAATAGGTAAGTATGCTTATCTTTTTCTTTTTGGGAAAATGGGCCTGGTCGTTAGGCGTTGACAAGCACCTCGAAGTAGCTGATAAGTGAGTTGTTCTCTGCGATAAGGTGCTTCAAAAGGTGAAATTTGTACGACGAAAGTTGAGCAGTAATCCCTGATAAATGGATCATTATCGATGAACGATAATCGTTTGAAGGGATGAAGAGGATTATCGTGGTTTAGTATTTGCATGATATCCGTCAATAGAGATACCAGAAAAAATATGAATAAGTAATATTATTATAAGTTTTTGTCTTTATCGATCAATGTGTTGAGTTCCATGTAGCATTGGGATAATGTGCTACTTTCCATAAAACTGGCAATTTTTAACGCGTTCAGTATGTTGGAGAACCTTAGGGTGCTTCTCGGAAACTGTGTATATTTGAGAAAAAATATATTTGGGGGATAAGTATTGAATTCTAGAACAACAAGAGAAATCTAAAAAGATGTTTCTGAACCGCTAATTTCACGTGGTGTAATTTAAGTAAGACTTCTGAAAACTTCGTGCAGATTATTATCTTATTCTTATATGATTATTGCCGGACTTCTAAAGCGATCATAGGAACACTCCTGGAGAATTGCTTGTAAGATTTCTGTCTAGTTCAATAGCAGGTACCTCTCGACATTTTTAAGAAATGGCGTACAAAATCCTTGGATGTATTTAATACTGAGACGTTCGGAAATTTCTTAGTCGGATTCCTCTTGTGCTATTTTTTCTCTTGCAATCTTCTTCTTCTGCTTGGCATTATTTCCCTTCTGAGATAATGTCTAATTCTCAGCTTCTAAGAGCACTTCCAAGCCTAGTGCTTGCTTTGCCAAAATTTCCCTTTTTGCATTCGTTTATCGTGTGGCAGATACGATGATACTCTAATGCCCATTATGAGGAGATCCTGGACCGGTCGGAAATCGAACCAAGACATGGCTTTTCTTTGTAGCCGTGGACGTTAACACCTGGCTAAGGAAGGCCCACACATTTTTGGTTGATTTCGGCCTGGGTTTACGTGGAAACAATACTAAAACTAATTAAATAAACATTATTACCGGTATACCCAACAGCTAAATCTTTACGAATGTTACTCTTATAAAGCTTCAAAAATTAGATAACCTTTGAGAATTGAAATTATTGTTAGTTTTGTTCATTAGTACAGTGGGATTCCGTTTTTGGCAACAAAGTCGAAATTTTCAGTTGCCAAAAACGAAACCGTGCCAAAATCGGAACCCTTATTTTAAATTTTATTTTTCAACTACTGGTTTTAAAAACATAATTAGAATGTTATTACATCATCCTTATAGAACCATATGGCATAAAGACTTCTGAACGGTTTACTTCGAAGCAGTTTTCCGTAATATTGTACTATGCTATGGATCTATAGCGCCGAAATGTTAATTGTGGCAAACGGTCTACATCCATGCTTTTTACACCTCAACGTCTTTAATGATTTTTAGAAGTATTATGTACACTATTTGTATGAGTGGGCCATGTAAAATTAATAATCGCAAAAGTGGCTTTTATACAAGAACTGAACATTTTCCTAAAACTGTGTAAGAATACGAAAAAAATTAAATGTGTTACTGTATTCATACAAAGACGTTTTTAAGTACAAATCAAAAGCCCTGGGTATTGAAAAACATCAAAAATCAGTTCAACTTTAGGCTTTAGCGTAAAATTTTACAAAATTCGGTAAGTTTAGAATACATTCCTAATTAATGTTTCTGATAAAGTAAAGCATTTCATAATGAATGATTGACTGCAGGCAAAAGACCAAACATAAACAACTACATCTCATGATCCATAAATGCAACTCGTAATTTTGTAGAATACACATACAACTTTTATTATTTTTACTTGAAGTGAGTTTTTATTTAGCTAAACATATAAACATATAAAACATATATTTACATATATCCATGTTATGAACCCTCAAGAACCTGATAGGATTCTTCAGGTGCTCGTAAGTAATCTACAGGAAAACGCTAAGGTTCCGAAGCATCTTGCTAAGAATATTGCTGCTATATTGCCCAAGTGGGCTGGACACTTAATAGGAATGCCTAAGAGATTGATCTTTAGTTGAGATTGTGGTGGAGATGAATGGCCTTATGAAACGTTGCGAATGCATGACAAATGACCATCCTGAAGTAAATAAGCGCGTACGGGAGCCCTTAGTAGTTAATGAGATTTGGGGGAATATCAACGAAAATGAAGATCTGGAATGTAATCGGTGTGTAGTTGACCTGCCATTCAGATAAATAAAGCAACAGACACGATAATATTTACAAAAAATTACAAATTTTAATGGTATTCAAAAATGTTGCCAAAAACGGATCCATTTTGTTGCCAAAATCGGGAGGTGCCAAAAATGGAGCATGCCAAAAACGGAGCATGCCAAAAACGGAATCCCACTGTATTCTTTAAAACATACGATATAATTCTGGGTTCAATTAAGAAACTAAATACAATTTTTACACATATACAATTTTTACAAACTAATTACAATTTTTATACAGTTGAGGTCGAAATACGCGTATCTGTCAAATGAAACAAACTCTAGTGGAGTTAAATGGTATAGTACCTACTAAATTTGGTTTTTAATTTATTTATAAAAATAGTATTCTGTATTTTTTTCCGCTTTCTAGGAGGTGATTTAAAGGTGGCCCAAAAACGATGAAGATTTATATGAAAATTACTATGGAGAAATATTGGAAAATGTTTCAAACACGTTAGTACTGTAATGTAATTACCAACTTATCATCCCATAGTGGGAAAACATTCTTCAAACCATAATAAAAAAAAGCTGAAATGAAGAGCAATTCACTCCGACGGATAGGAGAAGAGATATTCATGAGTTTGTTCAGTAGTATTCAGCTTTATATGGGATTGAAAGCCTGCGAACATCTACAAAAATCCCAAACAAAATTAGCTCAAAAGGGATTTGCAAAGAATGTATAACAGATTGGATTTCGAACATTTTTTTTTGAATCACCCTAGTGAAGTACATAATCATGTAGAAAGAAGCACATTTGGTTGGAATAATAGTTCCAAACTAAATGCATGGAAAAAATTTCCCTGACAGAGTATTTTGAATTTTTAATTACAAAATCTTAGCCCAAAACATTACGTTTTCGTAAAAATATCCGAGTTACTTGAAAATTTAATAATGATCGAGATACAGTGTGTGTCATCACCATAACGTCAAAAACATCACATGGTGAGGAAGAATCAAAACCACCTCTTAATTTTCAAGAACAGTAAAATAGAAAAAAAGACAATGAAAATTCGATCAATCAAACAAAAAATTGAGCTATTTCGAGGTATTGATATAAATTTTCAAAACTGTCGCGGATGAACTTCGCAGAGCACGATATAAAAACCGCTACGCTAGAGATTGGATTCCCTAGCGATTCCACCACATTTTTCTCCAAGTAGTCCTCTGAAAATTCTTCCATCTGATCCTAACGTAAATATTAGAAATTGTAAATTTATGTTACATTTATTTTAATTTTACATAAAATACTTTTGTATACAAAATTGTACACAAGCTCCATGCTGAAGTCGCCCTGTGATTTTTTTTTCAGAAGCTCAACCATGATTTTTTTAGACTAATTTCAAATACTTCAAATACTAGGAATCCTTCAAAAAATGTTGATCCAATATCTGTGGATTTCTGTCAGATTTTTTCATATGATTCCCAGTACTTTACATACGAGCTCTGGAGATTCGTAGGAAGACTCCTCCAGAATTACCTCCACGCATTCTTCCAGAAAGCAGTTGAGGAGTTAAGAGTCCTCCTGGAGGAACCTTCAAAGCTTTATGAAGAAAAATTAATCTAGAAGTGGCTGGTTTTGATTCAGAATGAATTCGATTATACTAATTGTAAACATAATATACTAGTGGTTCCAAGACGATCTCTTCAAGGTATCCCAAGAAATGTTCTCTAATATATCGTTATAGTAACTATTATTGAGGATTTTGCCTTCCAGTAGACTCACACCTAAATAATTTTGACACCACATTTGCGTCGTAGCTAACTTATGTTGGTTAAGTAACACACATGTAACGCACACTGTTGGATTGTGCATTGAATGCAAGGTGCGTGCTTCTACTAGACTGCCATACAAACTGACGGGTGAGTATTTATTTCCCCACGTTGAAAATGTGCATGAGAATCTATTCGTCAACAAAACGATGACTTTCTAGAAGAATACCTAAATGTGGCTCTAGAGTAATTCCTAGTTGAATGTTTCGACGAATAAAATAATGCAGGAAACAAGTTCCCAAAGCTTCATTACATTCTTTGTTCCAGACGCTATGCCTATGCCAAGTCAACAAAACATTCTTTTGTTTTGAATGCATGCAATCCATTCCTAGATATTTTAAGGAGCCTTCCTTTACCTAATGATAACGTCCATGGCTACAAAGCGAAGTCATCCTGAATATGTCTGAGTTCGATTTCCAGACCGTTTAGGATCTTTTCGTAATGGGAATTTGCTTGGCTTTCCTGAGCATAAAGTAACATTGTACTTGCCACATAATACGGTTTCGGCAACAAGACGTGAATTTAATTTCGACAAATCTGGGATGTTGCCAAGTTCGGGAATTTTCAAAAGCTTATGTTTTTATTATTGTAATCTTTCAAAGATTCAGAAAAAGCAAGACAACTACTACAAATGGAATGGAAGCCTCCTTCAATTCACCTTTTAATCTATGAGCAGGAACATCGTGTACTAGGTACAAGCACCATCTGAACAGCACACTTGTTGTACACATTTGTGAATGTTCTGTAGTGCAAATGTGTAGTGTTGATAGACTTACACTCAAATCTCAATCAGTGAGCTCTCCCGTGAGAGCAAACTCATTAGACATCTGCTTCTCGAAACTCATGCTTGAGATTTTGATGCACTCAATCACAATCAAACCATCAAAAATGTTTCATTAATTAAACCCGTCAAAAAATCGTGAAACCCGAATGTTGTGGTTACGTTAAAAAGGATTACTGTTATTCTACCAGACTAATAAGAAAACATCATTGCCGTGTGCGAGTATAATGTGGAAATACGAGGCAATGATTGACAACTCAAGCATGAAAAATCTCAAGCGTGAGAAATGGGAGTTTGAGTTTTTCACAGCACTGCAAATGAGCACCTTTAAATAAAGCCATATCAGTGGATTACAACAAAAATGTATCACAATTATATCAAGATTCGCTACACATAACAAATTTTGTTTCATTTTTGTTATGAGTTCTTAAGTTTATGGGGGGAATTATAACTCAATTGCGCTATTATTTATGTAAAGAAAACAACAAATTTTGTTGTAATGCAATTACGGAAAACAACAGAATGAATTAAAATGTTATTCCATTTGAAACATTGTAAGATACTTTTTTGTTTAAATTATATTTTTTTGTGTTTAATTGTGTTATACTTTTTGTTATTTTATCTACTAAACAGTCAAAATTATAACACGTTATGTTATAAAAACCTGGGAGGGAGAAACCAATACAAAATTTCTGTACGTCATAGTGAGCCGAGATTCCGCTGTCACGAACTGTCACTGTGAGCCCAGATCTCAAACATTGGACTAACATGAAAAAAGTGCGTAACTGATTAAAACACATTTTTGTATTTCTTCAAAAGTGATAAAAATCGAATGAAAATCAATTCATGCACATAACGCAAGTAATGTCTCGTGAGCACCATTTAATCTGATTGAACATAAAGCATTGAAAAACGCATCGTTCTACTTTTTCCAATGAAAATGAATATTTAGTGCATAGAAAACTGTGGCCCTTTTTTCATGTTTGTCAGGAAAGAACGAAGGTGCACAACAAAAGGAAACTACCGATTTTCTCGAAGCCTGCCTTGATTGTTGCTGGCAAGCTGGAATTATCTTGCAGTTCAAAATAACGTTGTCTCTCTCTCTCTCTCTCTCTCTCTCTCTCTCTCTCTCTCTCTCTCTCTCTCTCTCTCTCTCTCTCTCTCTCTCTCTCTCTCTCTCTCTCTCTCTCTCTCTCTCTCTCTCTCTCTCTCTCTCTCTCTCTCTCTCTCTCTCTCTCTCTCTCTCTCTCTCTCTCTCTCTCTCTCTCTCTCTCTCTCTCTCTCTCTCTCTCTCTCTCTCTCTCTCTCTCTCTCTCTCTCTCTCTCTCTCTCTCTCTCTCTCTCTCTCTCTCTCTCTCTCTCTCTCTCTCTCTCTCTCTCTCTCTCTCTCTCTCTCTCTCTCTCTCTCTCTCTCTCTCTCTCTCTCTCTCTCTGATTTTTATGATTAAATTTCCTTCAATGGCATTGTCAAAATCCCTTCTTAACATTTTTCTGCAACTTCCGCCTAGAGTTATGCACAAAGCTTCACTATGTTTTTGGTTTTTTAGCAAAACGAGTTTTTTTCAGCTTCTTTGCCATATTACCTGATTTATTATTTTTGTTATTGTAACTCTTATTTCAAACAAACAAATGTTAACATTCAAATATTCTAAATATTCTAATATTTAATTGATATTCATTTCCGATTCTCTTCTACCCGGGTAAACTGAGAAGCAGACTTTTTTAGAGTGAGCGATGGGCGATTTTGAATCGATTTTTTTTGTTCCGATTAATCGATATTAGGAGCACTCAAAATAATAATAACGTACAATAATAACCTCTCAATTGAGCTAAACCTAAAAATATTTAGTTTGGATTTTACAATATTTATTTTTTTTATTTTTCATACCAGAAAGACTGTAAAAAACTTTTGGGTGGATAATTAAAATTTTATGTGGTCAATTTGACAAATTTTAGCTGGGAATAGAAAAAGTCAAAGGGAAACAACATTTGAGGATATTAAAACTATTTCAAATTCGCGTAAACGGTCTACCAATATATCGTCCCCTTGATGGTACAACTAGATAACTCAAAAATCCAAACTTCGAACTATTCAACATTGAAAGTTTGACCGTTTCACATTATCACAGGTAATATGATTGAAACGTAATCTTTGACTTGTTTACTTCGAATCACACGCCTATGATCTGTGAATATCTGGCAGATTCAATCAAGATTTATGTTTCGACAAATTGAACTCTAAAATCTATAGGTCGAGTTCTCTAGTTGTAGCATTAAGGGGACGATATAATGATAATACTTGATCCTCTTACCCCATCCCGTTAAAAAGCTTGGGAAAGTGTACCATGTCCAATATATCTGTATTTATGTATAATTTGTTTTCATTGTGATTCAGTCAATTAGAACTGAAATTTTTAGTATGTGTTGAAAAAACTAATACTATTCGATTTTAGGCAGAGTTATAATAGATTTTTGCTTGACAGAAAACAATTTTGAAATTAATTGATTTTGCGGCTAACAAGTTTGCTTGTATTAGTGCACGTGTAGTGCTAGTTTTGCAGTGGTATCAGTGTGGACGTGAGAATATATTCAAGAATTTATGCTTAATATGGACAAATGATCCACTTACCCCACTGTACCTTATCCGTTATTTGAGTGGGAATATTTGCAAAGATACTTGCGAGAACATTATCTAAAAAAATGTATACTTATATCGAGAGAAATTCAGGTCACATCCCAAGTAGATTGAAAGAGCTAAGTAATATTCAATTTTTATATGGCTAGCTAATAGTTATATTGACTTGATAGATATAAGAGATAAAATATCTGGAAATGATATCTAAAATTTACTCCTGAAAGATCATTGGAATATCATATTTAGCATTTGTAAGATCTAACTAATAACATCAAGCAATTCATTAGATCTAGAGAAATCAAATTTTGCTAAGGTTCAGAAGTTCGAAGAACAAAATTTGACATTTTCCTTAGATCTTTAATCTTTTATGTCAATCAACCCAACAATGATAAAAATGATATTTTTTGTGAAATTTGTGAAATAACTTTAGTGATCAAGATTTCGAACAACTTTTTTCAATTACAACTGGTTAAAATACTGTACACTTAATTCATGTTCCCAATCTACATGCATTCCATTCACGCCTATTGCTCTGCATTTTCGAGTCCTGCAGTGCAAGTGTGTGAACAGGTTCTACTGAGTAGCCTTGGCGAGCATGGAAATAATTTGCAAACACGTGAACTTGTTTTGCGCATCAAGTGCTGCTTTTAATAAGAAAAAAAAATCATGCTCCTATCAGGAGGCAATGCTTCCATGGCTCTTCCTTCATATGACATAACAACAACAACAACAACCAACAGTATTGTCGTCCCAGACACTTTTATTGGCCCTCGGGGCGGTGATGGCGGAACGTGGAAGAAGAAAACATATTATTCTGCCTTATCGCTCGCCACAGTAATGTTGAACACTTGAACTGATACAATTAGCCAAACACTTATCAACAGGCGCGAGCAGATCCCCCGCAAGTCCGACCACATGACACCTTGAGAATAATCGTGCTTATAGTTTCTGACTTAACTCACCTGCATCGGATAGGCCCGACGGTTGGACGGCTGAACTATCACCTTTACGCCCTGTTTGATAAGCTTCTTTACGCCTGCCGGACTGAAGGAGGCTCGTCGTTCCCATACTGATTGATCTTCGCGACGAATCGCTATCACTGTGCCCGTCTGCGAAAGTACGATTTATGGATTGTTAGATTTCTTGGAAACACGTGGACTGCAATCACGAGATGATTGCTTGCTGTTCTTAAATAATTGACCTATAATAACTTTGCTTATGTTCTCAGGATTCGTAATCAGTGAGTAACTGCCTACGTGGCGTTCAGCATGTCCTGAAGTATTCAAACGTCCCAAGTCAATGAATCCTTCATCACATGTTTACCAAAATGAAAAAGTCACTATCACCACGAAAACAACACCACTTCCAAACTAATTTGGGAATATTTCCCAATTAATAGTTCCACTCACATGTTTGGATCGGGAAAATACCCGAAGAGATGCGGTATCACTGTACTTCAAAATTCGAAACATGTTAACGGTTCAAGTGCTGCAGCACAACTGACTCTGTGAACTGTGGGCACACCGCGTATGGACTCGAGAAGATCTCCTACGACACGGCCTGGGAACTGGTTTCGATGGTTGGCATGGCTTGCGAGAGCGCTATCAGTAAGGCACTTCGATGGCAGGTATGTAATCGTACTCGCCAGGATCGACCCATAGGCTTCTGCTCGAACGGTTCTGCAAGTGTTTCTCGTTTCCCTTTCCTTCATTTCGCCGAGCAATACGGAGATAAGGAGATCCAGTCGATGCCTTTGCACAGTTCTACAGGATGACGATGGCTTTCAATCGGATTTTTCTTATCTCCTATAGGGTAAATTCATCGGTATTCGTCACCCGAGATTATATGCTGTTTGATGGTGCAAATAGGCTTAAACATATTGACAGTTTTCGAAAATCTTTTGATCGATCCAAGATCACTAGTTTTCCTTAGTGTGGCAAATACCTGTACACCTACCCTACGAGAGCTGCTGCAGCGCAGCTCGATTTGTGTGACGCTGCGTTGTACATGTTTGTTATTCCATGCCGTTCGATTTTCCGAGGGCTCGTTTGCAAAGTCCTTGATTGCACAGGGTTTGTCAAGTTTAGTTCAAACAAAATGATAAAATGATTTACGAGATAACATTTTCATTAGACTCTTTCTTTTATAAGGACAACCTCTAATGAGGAGAGCATGGATCTCCGCTCAAATGCCATTGACTGGGATATTCTAGCAGAAATCATAAATCGACACGGCACACAATGATGTGATATGATGTCAAACTCGTTTATGAAGATCGATAGAGCTTCATATGAGAGCTAATACTACAAATACGCATTCGATAATGCCATCCGCCAACGCAAGGCACCATCGGTTCCTTTTTTTTTCGAGCCATGGTGACGATCGCAAACTGTGATAAGCATGAACAAAAAGAATCCGTGCGAAAAAAGGGAAGCGATGGAAAAATACTACCTTTTTAGCCTTCTCTCGCTCAAGTGCAGTCCATACAGTAACGGACAAAACGTAAAGACAACTTTCTCAACTTATCTCGTATGCCCATAACAGCATAAATATTTGTAACATTCAACAAATGTAGGCATTGAGTTAAACTGCCGTGAATCTGCATTTTCGTCAAAATTGAGTTGAGTTCAGTTTTCTGCATATCTTTCAATACTTTTTTAACTGCACTAATGAGATAAGATGAACAAATCAAAAAAAAATTAGGAAAAAAACTTCAAGTCAAATTGTCTTATAATGCAAATATCCACATATCAGTGCCACTACAGATTTCCGCACCGTTTGACACATAAATGAACCGTGTTTTGATCATCTTTATATTTTTCTCGGAAAGATATCATAGTGAAAAGCAAATTTTGAATGTTTCATTTAGATTTGAACATGTTCTATTCGTCTGAAATTTTTAGAATATTTGTATGGAAAATGAGTTTGGATACTTCACAACCTGTTTTCTGCCCATAACTGCAAAACAGTCACATTCGACATTTTTGACAAAATGGAGTTAATACCATGGAGAGTCATCAAATGATAAATACTTTCGATCAACTTACTGAAATCTGTGAGATTGTTTTAGAAAATCCGAAAAAAATACCAAGTTGTTTTGTCACATTGGTAATTATAACCGCATAACAGTCACATTGAGATTATAAATGGGCCTCGTAAAGTGATAGAAATGAAATTTCTATCAGAATTATTTTCTGACAATTCACCTAGTATGCGATATGAGTTGTACAAAATATCAGCCTCAAATAAGCACTTTTGAGTTCCTGGTAATTTTTTAGAAATTTTAGTGTCCTCCCATACTGCCATAAAATGCACACTTGGTGTTCCATTTACTCAATGCCTACTTTTGTCGAATGTTACAAATATGCAGTTATGGGCAGTTTTCTCAATGCCTACTTTTTGCAGATGGGACTGACTTGCGATTCACGGCAGTAAAGGAAAACCAAGTATGTATTTTTTGCCAGTATGCGAAGAAACTAAAATTTCTAAAAAATACCGAGAGCTTAACAATACTTATTTGAAATTTTGTACAGCTCATATCGCAAATTGAAAATAAATGTGATAGAAATTATGAGGTACATGTATAATCTCAATGTGACTGTTATGCGATTATATTTAGCAATGCGACAAACAATTTGGTATTTTTCTTTCTAGAACAATCTCACAGATTTTATTAAGTTGGCCGGAAGTATTGTTGTTTTGAAGACGTTCCACGGTATCAATCTGAAATCGTCAAAAATGTCCAATGTGACAAATATGCAGTTATGTGCTGTATATGTATGCATATGGTAAATTTTGGCTGTATAAGGCACAATGAAGCCGAACATGATTTTTTACACAATGCTTTTTAAGGTTTTTTTTTTATTATTTATTAGTAAATATCATTTCAAATATAACATTATTTTCAAAATTTTATTTTAAATTCTCTGTAGAGCTTTCTTTCTGGTATTGCAACAGCTAGTCCATATTTATTTATTTATTTATTTCGTCAAGCATAGGTAGACTACATACAATAATTACAATACTTTCTTACATGCTATGGATTACTTCTATTGTTTTTTAATCGTGTTTTAAACTGCTCTTTGGACATAGTAATGCCAATGAATTCGCAATGTACATTATACTGACGCATCATACGGTTTATTGGTCCGTTTTGAGCATAATGCGTCCTGCATGATTTTTCTGAAAATAATTTTCTTGTTCTTAAATGCCGAGAGGGTGTGTAGAAGTTAAGTTGAGAAAGAAGTGCAGCAGAGTCTACACGGTTTGAAATAATGTTGTTTATAAAGAGAATCATTGCGAACTCCCGGCGTTGCTTAAGTGTTTCCAAGTTGATGAGCATGCAGCGTGCTTCATACGACGGAAGTGGCAGTACAGTCCAATTCAATTTCCGAAGGGCGTATAAAAGGAATTGCTTCTGTACTGATTCTATGCGTTCTTCGTGTACGACATGGTACGGGTTCCATACTAGGTGACAATATTCCAGAATTGGTCTTACATATGTAATATACAATAGTTTAATAGTATATGGGTCTTGAAAATTGTTACTGAACCTCTTAATGAAGCCAAGCATGCTGTTTGCTTTGTTTATTATGGAATTATAATGTTCTACAAAAGTGAGTTTAGAGTCTAGGATTACGCCCAAATCCCTTATAATTTTACACTTCTGCACTACTTGATTTCCTAAAAATACTTCGATTGGAGGTGTGACATATTTTCGACTGAATGCTATTGAATTACATTTTTTGATATTGAGTTGGAGTAGACTTTTTTTGCACCAAGTGAAGAATAAGTTAATGTCATTCTGGAATTCTTCTGCTTCGCTAGAATTACTTACTTCCATGAAGAGCTTCATGTCGTCTGCATATATAAGAAATTTTATTTTTCTAAGTAAAAAGGAAATGTCGTTTACATACAAAATAAAAAGAAGTGGGCCTAAATGAGAACCTTGGGGTACTCCAGAGGTTACAGAAATGGGTGCTGATAATTTATTTTGAAAGCGCACTATTTGTTTCCGATCTGATAGATATGACTGGATCCAACTCAAGAGTCCTGGCTCCATTCCTATTTTTTGCAATTTGAAGATTAATAATGGTATGTCGATTCGGTCAAATGCCTTACTGAAGTCAGTGTAGAGGGCTTCTACGTGCTTGCCATTGTCCATTGCGTTGAGAATGAAAGATACAAATTCTAGCAGATTGGAAGATGTTGAGCGGCCTTTAAAAAAGCCATGCTGCCTACAAGTAATTTGGTTTTTTACTTGCTGGAAAATTTTGTCGTTCACGAGAGATTCGAAGAGTTTGGGGATACAGGAGATAATGGCAATTCCGCGATAGTTCCGTATGTCAGATTTTGTACCTGATTTGAAAACAGGCACCAAATACGAGGATTTCCACGCTTCTGGGAATTTTCCATTATTTAGAGACATGTTGAAAAGGCGTTCTAAGGGAATGGTAAGTTCTTCTGAGAGATGTTTGAAGAACACGGGTGCAATGCCATCCGGTCCTGCTCCCTTTGACGCGTCCAAGTTTTTTAGTGCCGATAAGATTTCTTGTTGTGATAGTTTTGCAATAGATATATTATTAGAAATTTCTGGGAAAAAAGAAAAGAAATTGCGGTCGCGGTCTTCTTCGGAGTAGGTGGTATACACTTCTTGGAAGAAATCTGCAAAGAGGTTGCAGATATCGGAAGAGTTTTCACCTACGTTTCCGTCAAAATGCATTCGCGAAGGGAAATTGCTACTTTTTAATTTAGTGTTTACATAATTGAAAAAGTTTTTAGGACATGATTTGACTTCGGATTCGACCTTACGATTATATTCTTCATGTGCGGAGTTAACGGCTGAGTTGAGTTGGTTACATATGTCATGATAATTTTGTAAGTTCGTGGCAGAATTTTCTTTTTTGTATAATTTATGTGCTTTCTGTTTCTTGTTCTTTAGGTTTTTTAGTTGTGGGCTAAACCACACAGGTAATTTGTTATTCTGTATATGTCTTCTTCTTCTTGTTGGCACAGTTTCATTAATGATTTGTTGAATAATTGAATGGAATTTGTCTACTTCGGTGTCGACATTTCCATTGGTACAGCATACAACATGGCTGGCCTGAAAAATTGTTTGAATATCGAAAGCTTATTCTTAAGGCAAAGTTTTGATTTTCTATTAATAAGACGATATAGACATTTTACATATTTGTTACATTTGGGTTAAATGCCCTTAATGTGATTTTTGAAAGGTTAAATTATTATCTAGCTTGAGCCCTAGATACTTAACTTCATGTGACCAATTTTTGGGACCCTCTCATCGTGACAACATGTCTACTTTATTTGAAGGTTTCAAATAAAGAGCTTTTGTTTTATGTGGGAATATTATTAGTTGAGTTTTGGAAGCATTAGGAGAAATCTTCCATTGAGAAGTGTTTGATCCGTTGAATCTGTTGCATGCTCCTTTGTGGGCGAGCGACGGAATTCGGATCGTGTCCGGATCGCAAAGTAACCGCACTATCAGTATCGATCATCCATGCATATGTTCACGTATTCATTTAAAATTATATATTTATCGTTTACCAAAACGAATCCTTTCCCATATCCAAACTCCCAGTGTTTTCTTGTGGAAGTTCAAAGGACTCCTCGGCTTCCATAAAGCAAGTAACACGTCAACATTTCCCTGCCATTCCCAAATTGACCTGCATTAGAACGCAGCCGGCGCCGGTATTGCTTGTTATAATAATGAGAGCACCAGTACTTACACATTGATGCTACTGATCCTGAGTAGCATCTGTTGGTTTCCTGCGTAAGTACAGCTGTTCTGGCAATAACGGAGTAGCAACTGCGGGCGGTCAACCATGCTCATGCTCATGCTCATTAGGAGAAATCTTCCATTTTTGCAAGTATGAAGAAAAAATATCCAAACTTTTTTGAAATCGACTACAGATGACAAGCACACTTTGTTCTGTGTCATATCCACAGAGATGTTTGACATCCTTGAGGTAACTCAGGTAAGTCAGAAGCGAAAATATTGTATAATATAGGTCCCAAAATGCTTCCTTGAGGAACACCAGCTCTTACAGGAATCCTTTTAGACCTGGAGTTCTGATAGTTAACCTGAAGTGTACGATTTGACAGATAACTTTGAATTATTCTAACAATGTATGTTGGAAAATTAAAGATTTTTTTTTAAATTTTACAATCAAGCCTTCGCGTCAAACACTGTCGAATGCTTTTACTATGTCTAGAAGAGCAAGGCCAGTAGAATAGCCTTCAGATTTGTTGGAACGAATCAAATTTGTTACACGTAAAAGTTGATGAGTGGTCGAATGTCCATGTCGGAATCCGAGCTGTTTATTGGCAAAAATTAAATTTTCATTGATGTGGACCATTATTCTGTTCAAAATGAAATTTTCAAAACGTTTACTGATGGAGGAAATCAAACTGATTGGACGATAGCTGAAAGCTTATGTAGGATTTTTGTGCGGTTTTAAAATTGGTACAACCTTAGTATTTTTCCATTTGCCAGGAAAACATGCAAACTGAAAACATTTATTAAATACATCAATCAAGAATGATACTCTCTGGAAGTTTCTTAATGAGGATGTAGAAAATTTCATCATCGCCTGGGGCTTCCATATTTTTGATTTTTTCGATAATACTTTTCACTTCTTCCAAATCAGTCTCCTAACGTTTTTCAAAAACGTTCTCTTGATTAAGAAAGCTTTCAAAGTCCTGAGTATCTTGATTTTTAATTGTACTAGTGAAATCAAAATTATGCACACTTTCAAACTGTTTAGCAAGTTTGTGAACTTTTTTGCAATTAGTTAGTTATAATTTTACTATTTTAAAGCTGGAATTGGCTTCTGAGGGTTTTTCAAAATGTTTGATCATTTTCTTCATTGGGGTTCAAAGAATGAGTTTTCACTATGGGATAATAAGTTTTTACTTACATTCCAATACTAACGTATTTGAATCATTTTTAAAAATTTCTCCATAGTAATTTCCATATACAGTTTGTCACAGTGAAAAGCGTCCTCATATTTTTCTTTTCCACAGCTGTTTTATGTAAAAGCTTTAATTTTCTAATTCATACATTTATTTTCGTATTGCCATTAAATCCAAATTTCAAATATAAGTCACAGTAACAATCGTCCAGCGATATCGATAAATAGTTGACCTAAGAGAATTATCAATTGTTCCCAAGATTGTTCCGATGTTAACCCACAAACTTATATCGAGTAAGGTAACCCAGACAACCAGAAGTCACATAAAAGTTCGTGTTTCGTTAATTCATGCAAATTACATCAAACCCGCAAAACACGGAGCATTGATAAGTTTCCTCGCATAAAACGCTTTTTATCTGAGTTCATTTGTATATTTGGTGTTTCGTCCCGTACACTCGTACAAAGTAAGTCGAATTAATCCGTAGCAGCTATCAAATCAACATTTGTTATCATAAGTTAAGTCGCATAACACCACAGGTTAGTTCGGTAGAAAATTTATAAACTCGCATTGTATGTTATTATTCACCACATTATTTATGCACGTATATCGCCTCCACTTTTGTACGTAATATGCCTTTTCGCTACATTTTATAAGTGAAGTTTTGCACATGCAAAGCCTCCAGGTGATTTCGTTATACGTACATTTTGGTTGTCTGGGAACCTTCTGTTCTTCAGAACATTCCTAAGACGATTTGGTATACATCACATAAGTTTCTCTGTTTAAGTTGTAGTATTAGTAGTAAGCACACTTTTTAGTGTATTTCTGCTCGTTATTTGACAACTCCTTATTTTGACGTCAAGCTGATGCCACAAGATCTCGATAACGCTGAGATCTGGAGATTGTCCCAGTGGATTAATGATTGATGGGCTTTTTTTCAACCAAGCTTTCGATTTTGCCGCTGTATACTTCGGATCGTTATCCTGATAGAACTTAAATGTTCTTGAAATACCCATTTTTTACGCTAGGCGTCAGATTTTTCTACAGTAGATCCAGATAGACGAATTGAGCCATGATATCGTCGATTAAGTGCAAGTTACCAACACCAGATGCTGACATGCAGCCTCAAACTATCACAGGGCCACTACCATGCTTAGTGGTTTCACGAATATTTTTAATTTTCTGCTCTTCATTTGGAAACCGGAAACCAAACTATAATCCAGCTGCCAGATCCAAAAATATTAAATTTTCTCTCATCTGTAAAGAGTAAGTGCTTCCAGAAGTTGATATCCTTTCTAACGTGCGTTTTTGTAAATTATATACGAATTTTCACGTACTTCGGTGATACAAACGGCCTTGCAGCTCGCCAATGTACGTTATGTTTCTGAAACACCTTACACACAGTTTCTGGCTTTTCTTGATTTTCGAGATACTTTTCCTCTTGAATAGTGAGTTTCTATGCACTTATCTTGGCATCTGCATCAACCTGACAAAGAGACCAAAGCTCAACCGCTTCTGTGATTTTTTTTTTTTCATTTTATTTCATTATTTTGTTTATTTTTTTTCACTTCGATGGTCAATATTGTAGCGATTTATTATACTCTGCTTGGTAGTGAGACTTCTGTTGACATTGCGATTTCTAGTTTTTTCGTCATTTTTGTGTAGTTTTATCCCAAATTTCCTGATATCTAACGATGTTGTTTAGTTCGTGTCATTTTAACGGAAATACTTACGAAAACTAAACTTTATTTATTCTTGCATGGGAGATTGAGTTTGAATTGATATGTATACGAGCGTGCATAAAATGATATAAATGAAAACTGTATAATATTACATGAAAATTCATGCAAAAGGGCAGGGTGAACGATTTTAACTGTGACCTTGTTATTGATATTTTTTTAAATTTAGAGTTAAATTTGTTCTATTAATATTGGACGCCTACACACTCCAATTATTTCACCGACCTCAGCAAAACATTTCGCCGAGAACCCAACAGCTAAAATTTCGGTAATTCAATTCAATCTCGGCACTTGTTTTACCAAGATTTCGGCAAACCTATTTTTTACCGAAATTCGGTAGACAATTACCGAGATTTTACCGATATTCGGCAAATAATTATCGAAATATCAGCTGTTGGGTTCTCGGCGAATTCGTTTACCGAGGTCGATTTCCGTGTGTATATCGTCTTTGGGCCACCTTCAAATCACCAACTAGAAAGCTGAAAATTTCCCAGAAACATTATTTTTATGGTAAGGATGGTAAAAAAGGTATGGGAGATTGAATTTTCGAACTTTTTTGAATGTTGAACCGCCCTATTGTTCCATATGTTGTGATGTGATATAAAGCCACCACCAGTGCAGGACTTGCCATGTCGTACGGTTCCTCTTAATAGCAAGATCAAGGAGCTGGACTATAAAATACTCTCTAATCGGTTGTATGAAGGGCCAAAATGGAGTGTGGACCCTTAAGTACTTAGACCTATGCGCAATCCACTTCAGGGGTAGAGAATCTCCTTCCAACCGATTGATCATATAATATGATTCAGCAACTCACAATACATATTAAGATTTCTGTCTGGTGATTTGTAACAAAGTATTGCCTATAGGGTGCATCGAATAATTGCAGACTGTTGAAAGACATCATCAATTATGTTCAAAATCCAAGAATTTTAGCCATAGAAGCGATCACCTCCTGGGCCTGGTTTCCACGACTCTTTCATCCAGTCTGCAATTAGTCTGATACCCTCCCTCTTTACCCCCACTATGTTAAGTATGTTAAACAATTCAATATAGGTTATCAATAATCAATATCTTACCATAATAATCCGACCACCAGTACCTTGCGTCAATATTTGAGCCAGCATCACCATTTATTCAACCTGTGAAATACACTTAAAAACTAGCCTATTGTATTTCCTATCTGATCCTTATATTTGTTTTCTCATTGATTATAAATTGATCTTTACGAGTATCTAAAAAACCGATTCTTACCGGTAAATCCTAACTTGTCGATATTTTATTGACCAACTATATCAGTCTAGTAACATCATTCTTTCCTTTTTTTTCTCCATGTGAACTTGTTTATCTATTACATCCTCCTATTAATATATATTTATTTATTTATCCACTCACTAGTTTTTCCCTTTACCCTCTCATTCTGTATATCTTACATCATTATATACATAAAAACTCTTTTGTCATTTTTTCAATGTAATCAGAGAAAATTGATATAAAATTTGTGTTTAGTTAAACCATTATTTATAAGTTTAATTCCTTAATAGTAACATAGAGAAATAGGAAATTGGTTTTCTAATTAATAAAAAGCGCTTAGAAATAAGCTCAGAATTCGCAAAGTATTTTTAAGCATTGCTTACTTAATAGCCTTTTTCAGTGATACTCGTGTGAGTAATTTATTAAAAGAAGATTTCAACTCTTCTAGAACCCCCATAACTTCCTCTTCTTGATGTTGAATTTCAGAAATGATATTCTAACGTGATCTAATATTGGTTAGTGCTAAATCTAAGATTTTGGAAAACAAAATATTTTCAGTCAGTGTTGAAGATGTTCATACGTGTTTAAAAAGAGCAAACATGAGTTAAAAAGAATGAAATAACTTTTTTGGTCTTCACTGACATGATATTCTCTGCGAATGTTGTTCAGGATTATTTGAGAATTTTTTCTATATTTAGATTTTCTGAATATTTTGCCGAGCTCTAGAGAATTTTGCAAGTTAAATCCGCCCGAAACTCACCTTGCATCATGTGGAAGGGGGACGGACCTGCTGTAGTGGTTAGAACACACGCCTCTCACGCCGAGGACCTGGGATCGAATCCCATCCCCGAGATAGTCACTAAAAATTTCAGTGACGACTTCCTTCGGAAGGGAAGTAAAGCCGTTGGTCCCGAGATGAACTAGCCCAGGGCTAAAAATCTCGTTAATAAAGATAGAAAAAAAAAATCATGTGGAAGGATTCTGTGAAAGATTCTGTGAATGTTTACAGGGTTTGAGAAAAATGCAACTTGTGATTGTGTAGGATTGTGTTTGAAAAAAATAGCTGTTCACGCTCAATTGATATTTTATGTTTTCAAAAAGTCTTTACAAACCTTATCAAGTTTATTTGAATATTTCCTTATTTCTTCTCAATGTAAATCTACAATTGAACACCACCCATGTAACCATGCTGCTCAAGCTGCAAATTATGCTTATATTTAAAAGGTGTATATAAATCTAGTACTACTGTATATAAACAATTAAAGTTGATTTAATGTGGGAAAGGGACCCACGAATCTCGAGTTAATGTTACAAGCTTTAACTGGCTCTGGCAGGCTCTAGTAGGGCCCTTCTCCACTTTAAATCAACTTTACTTGTACATATATAGAAATTCTTGCTTTATATACACCGTTTATATCAGTGATTCCCAAAGTGAGCGAATTCCAACCTGGGGCGATTTTCAGGTCCAAGGGGGCGAAAATTAGTAAAACTGCATTTGGGGGGCGAAAAAGCTGGAAAGGGGGCGAAAATAATGGTATGGGAGCAATTGATAAACGAAAATATACTCATCGTTGTAAGAGACACTCATTTGGGGGCCGTCCATAAATGACGTAGCAGTTTTCACTGATTTTCTACACCCCCTTCCCCCCTCGTAGCATTTAGTCACAAATAATGATGCCCCCCTTGGAAAATACGTAGCATATCAAGTACTTTTGCTGTTGTTAAAACTTAAACAGTTTACAGCTGAAAATGTAGAAAAAAAGCTGAAAATCTTGCTCGGATTGATAAAGCTAACAGCACTCAGTTAGGGTTCATAATTTTTTATAATATATTGAACAGAAATTTTGTTATACAATAGGTATTTTTTAATCTGATTGTGGTTGAGAAACAGATTTCAGTTAATATGATCAACAAAATAATTTAATTTGGAATTATTCTCTAAATTCAAATCCATTCAGGAAACAGTAACCAGATAGAGAAAAAATAATAATTGTAATATTTGGAATGTTTAAAACTTAGCGATTTTAATGAAACCACCTTTATAAATAGTTCAGCTAAAATTCATCATCGTTCCCCATACTGAAATATTCTTACTCAACTCATAATGAAACAATGAAATAATTAATAATGCTTTTTCGTTGAATTACCTAGTGATTTAGAGATCTGAAAGATAGGACAATTTTGATAAAACTCGAATTTGATGTCCTCATTATTATCCATGCAGTTCTATCAAGAGCATTGATATATCAAAACAAATCGATGATTTGACTGAGTAGAGATCTCCTGCAACATTTGACGCACTGAATAAAATTCTTGTTTTACGTGTTTTTTTTTTATAATAACGTTAATATTTGTCTAAAGATCATATTGTATTCTTTTGAAGAATTAAAGCTTCAACAGAAAATATGAATAAAACCAAAAACGGTTGGTTCTATGTCTTGTAAATGGTAAAACAATATTTTCCAAGTCAATAAAGCATTCAATTTGTTTGTTTATAATTAAAATAGTTTAGACGCGAATACAATATAATATTCACATAACCATTTAATGCTTCATAAAATCTGTTTGATTGTATTTGTCAGGAAAATTTGAAATTTCTTAGAAGTTTTCAACCTGTTTTGAAATCATCATTTCATAACCCAAGTTTGATAAGTCAGACAAAGAAGATTGATAGAAAAAAACTGTTTGTCATTTTTTTTCAGTGCTACTCTTTTTACCAAAATTATTCAAAATGCTACGTCCATCAGTTGGGACCCCTCCACCCCCTCGTCACATATCGTCACGACTCCGTGAAGACCCCCATGACCATCCGCTTATCAACGCGAACGTGTAGCCAACTACGCCACGAACCCCCCCACAAGCACTTCCTCAACGACTTTCGAGTCAAATTAAAGGCAAAGTAGCCCGTCATTCGTTTTGGCAACAATGACTACTTTTCAGCTTGCATTTCAAAGTGATAAAACTCAGTCTTGATAGTTTATATTGACTTGAAAAAGTATTACTGTACGCGCTAACATGCATAGAGTAAGCTGATACTTTTTCAGATGTGTCAGTGCAAAACCAAATGATTTTCTTTGATTCGAAATCGTATAATGAATTAGCAACAATCATCAACGACGCGTACAAATTTCAATGACGGCCTACTTCGCCTTAAGTTTGATTTGATACATATATTACATAAATCAACTACTCTACCTAGTCCTCAAATAAGTGTTTAAATAAGCATTTTCACAATTATTATCTGAGAGCTTTCATTGCTAATTAACAGTTGGTTCCGGGTCATTTGGCCAAACGCCGTTTGGCCGAATGCCTTTTGGCCGAATGCCGTTTGGCCGAACGCCATTTGGGCGAAAGGGCCATTTGGCCGAATTTGAAAAAAATAGTGAACTACAATTACCATGCATTTTGTAATTAAGTTCAAAGCTGAATTTCAAAGAACAGTTTAGAGGAACGTCCTAGGTGTAAGCAATTTTTCACTTCTTTGCTAGCGGAAATAGCTGCCAGCATAGGTTTTCGCATTGCATTTGTAGTCAGTCAGCTTTTGACAGTTACTAAAACGGTTTACGACTTATTCATCCTTCTGTAGCATCAGTTTGCTTCAATCATTCTGATCGTACTCAGTAAATTAATTAATTTTAATTACTCAAATATGAAAGAACAGCATATGATCAAAAGAAGGAAAAATCTCTAATAAATTAAAAGCAAGTGTAACGCAAATAATTGTTATACATATGAGTATAACTACAAAGAACTGCCGATGATTTAAAGAAAGTAAAATTCCCTTTGAAAAATATACGCTAAATTATTTCCAACTAGTGGTCCCGGCAAACTTCGTCTTACCATCAAGTAGGCTGTTGAAAAATGTCATGGAACCTCTCACACAACATGACATATTAGTACTCCCCCGTTATACCAAACTTTTCCACAACTTCCCTAAACTTTTTCGTCACACGAACACGTCGGAGCCCTTCAAGAAGACAACAGTGAAAGAATTTTGCAGATCGGGTGTCCCGTTCTGAAGTTTTTTCGTGACATACAAACACCACTCCATTTTTATTTATATAGATAATAATGAAACCTGTACAAATCGAAAGAAAAGCCCATGCTTGAAAGAAGGAAAATATTCTGATGAAAATATATAAAAAAAAAACTTTAAACCCTAGCACACCGTTGGTAATCTACAGCTTAGAGTCTTGACGCGTGCTCACAACTTCGTCTGGAATGAACGGATCTTATTGATTATGCTCTTATAGCACTTATAAATCGACAAACATGATATCCCGCCTCATCGTAAAGATCAACAAATTAATTAATTAGTTGATCAATTATTGGGCCACACTTATGATAATGCTACACATCAGTGTTGAAAAAAAGAGATATTTTCATTCGTTATTCGGCCAAACGGTATTCGGGCAAATTACCCGTTCGGCCAAATGGCATTCGGCCAAACGGCGTTCGGCCAAATGGCCGGACACCTAACAGTTTATACATGTGTATCAAGGTGTGGCTTTTTTTTAAAGTTCTCGAAACTAAAAATTCTTGTGCTCTTCTGAGTTCAAATCACATAAAAAGAGAAACCTCAAAGTTTGACCCAAAAATATCTTGCGTAAGCGACTTGAAAGTGAATTTTCAAGTTATAAAATATGACGTTCAGCGAATCCTTCATAACTTTGTTATTTTCTAACCAATTTCAAAGTTTTTAACAACATCGAGTGCTATCGAAAGCTCAAACAAGACGTTTTTTTGTAGCACGCCGAGAAGTTGCGCGGTTCGCGTTGTGTGAATGCGAAAAAATATTTGTGTTGTGTCGAGGATGGATTACCAACTGGTGAGCTCGTTTCATGCTTATTATTACACTTTTTTCATGGTTACTTTGTATGGTTCGTCACTACAAGTGTCGACATTATGCCTGTTTTATACAATTCCAATATACAAATATTCTTCTCTTTTTGACATTACTAAAACATACTTTGAATGGTTCAAAATCGAACGGTTACTGTACGTCTGCTTTTCTACAGTCCACGTCAATGGGTAACCCCGTACTACAAATACGACAAACACCGTTATGCGTAGTATGCACCTGAAACGTAAAGCGCTCAAGTAAAATTTCTCCTTTTTACCGAAGTAATTTTGACAGCTGATCCAATATGAGCGAAATGTCACTTTTACTTGCGGAATAATTGTGCGGCACATTTTTCCGTACGGAAAAGTGACAGCTCCATTTGATTTGTACAGCAGGCGTTACCGATGTTATGAAATCAGCTCTACTTCTCAGCAGCGTACAGCTCAAGTAATTTCGGTAGCGGAATCATTCCTTGACCGTTTCTTGTCCTATCCTTTTGCACAGTACTTATGATCAGCGTACCGGCCATTATGCAGACGAAAATCTCATCCAAATTAGAAACCCACGTGACAAGCGGTTGTTTTCTTTTCGATTCATAATTTTGCGCCTAGCCTAGTCTCCAAACAACTACGCGACGACGATTCCTACACGCAAAAAAATTGTGCGGTAAAAACTACCATTTTAGGGGGTTAACTTAAGCGCTCGCACCGGCAATTTTCAGCAGACCAGGAATGCGCTTGATTTTACCATGTCTGTAGTTGGAATCAGATTGTTGTAAATTATTTCTGTCAAATATACCAGTAATGCGGTGGGGTGTACCGTAAACATAGTAAATTGGTCTGATTTTCCAAGGTAGTTTTAAGAATGGGCGTAGTCAGCTAAAATAGTTATTTTTACCACAGAAGTTTTTCCCGTGTACTCTCCACTTCATTGATGGATGTCGTCCAAGTCGACCGAGGGGCTCATCAACAGTATGAGCGAATCGTACAGAAAGTGTCATTTGACGGACACAGCGTATGCAGCGACCTGTGATGACGACACACATTTTTTCATTATTATGGACCGCTGCACGCGTTCATTATTTGACATTTGAGCGGTGCCGTGTTATTTATGTGACCATGGAAACCAGTGAATTCTGCACCGCTCAAACGTCAAATTAGTGAACTCGTGCATCGGTCCATTGTAATATGAACTTTAGTTAATTTTGAAGTCAATCCGAATCAAGATTGAGAAAATTTCCTTCGATTTCAGAACTATTATGTGACGGCGGCTATGGACGCCATTCGTTGGAGATTACTTCAGCCAATCAGAGCACCCCACACCTCTCCGACACAAACACGAACTCGCAGTACTAGGTAATGTTTGTGCATATCGGCTCGTCAGCCAGCAGAAGAAATAGCTGGCAGGCTGCAACGCATCGAGAAAAATATTTCCATTCAATCGCAATCAAATAAGGAAGTGAACGGGAGTATCAAAATAGTGCGGAAAAGTCGAAAATCAGTGCGTAAATCGTTGAAAAGTGCACGATTTGTGGAGTTTACTTGCGGTGGATTCGGTTTTAGTGAAAATTGACGTGGAAAATTTGACGTACGAGCAGTAAATCGCAAAAGTTTCTGGGGACCCAAATCGGTGGAAGGGAAATATTTTTGTGACAGATTTGTAGTGAAAGGTGCTCCGCTTGCTGGCTGCATTTCTCCAATATTAGTGGACGTGGTGCCGTCCGTCCTTCCTTTGGCAACAAAGAGTGTCATCTCGCCCAGGGGTGTGGGGGATCGTTCGTAAAGAAGAGCAGAACTAAATTTAGATCAAAACGTAGTCGTGCTCAAGTTGTTCTATAGAGTGTGAAAACCATAATAATTGTGACTCACCGTCAGTCCCTACAAGGCCCCTTAGCGGAACGACAACGTTCCGCTACATAGACAGGTTTGCTTCGGAGCTGGCTGTCCAGTGTTTCGATTGCATCATGGATATTACGCTGATAGTCAAAGCCTCGAACCAGCAGTTCGACGACCAGACGATCAAGTGCCAACCGTCCTGGACGATTCGGCGCCTCAAGGGACACCTGACGGAGGTGTACCCGGGGAAACCCGTAAGTAGAACCGTTCTGATTGGAATTGCCCCATTAGTAGTAGAGAGAAAACACAACAAACAGTACCCAACCCACCTTCACCCGAATCCGAATCAGCTAGGTGTGGAATTGTTCTGCTCGCTATTATAGGTACTATAAGCTAGCTGAGCTCTGCTCGTAAACTTCTATAGGTAGATGATGCGTTCGAAGGAAAACACTATACGGAAACTTGATCTGTGACCGACATGTAGACGCTGCGCTGTAGCGGTTAACAATCGGACGAATCAATTAGCATGTAGCAATATGTATTCATTATACGTATAGATATGTAGTCCATAGATTTGCGATACTCTAATTTTGTGCCACGTCAGTGAAACAAGTTGAACAGTATGAAAATATTTGTGAATGTTATGCTCTGTTTTAACAACATTAGAAAAAGTTACACATTAAACATTGGCCCTTAAAACTGAACCATAACTTTGAAACTCTCTAAAAATCCATGTTTGATCCGATTTGCTTTTTTTGTGAAACCGGGGAAAGGAACCCTAGACTTTTTTTTTTATAAGTATGGACACAAGAACACCTGGGACCTGTTTCCGAAGAAATCGGGACATATGAAGTTTAAAAGTTCATATGATACCATCATTAATGTGTTGTACCTACCTAGAAGTAGAAATACGTTTTATCGCTGACGAATAAGAACTTTTGATAGCAAACGCATTTATGGGATTAGTTGAAATATGGCTCCAGGAAATCCCCCAGTAATTTTTTCAAGAATTCCTCCCGATATATCTCCTGAAATTTCTCCAGGAATTCCAGATTTCTCAAGGGATTGTACTAGAAATCTTACACCGGTGATTTCCACTAGGGATATCACCAATGTTTCTTAAAGGGATTCATCCGTAAAGAAGTTTTGATCACTATTGTTTTTGAAGCCAGCTCCAATAGGGCTCCAGGAATACATTCAGCAATTTCTCCAGGAATGCTGCCTGGAGTTTCAGCAGGAGTTTCTCCAAGGATTATTGCAGGGATTTCTGTAGGAAAATCTCTACAGGAATATATCTAGAATTTCGCAAGTAGTATCCGCAGGAATGCCGACAGTGAATAGGTTCCTCAAGAAAAAAAATCTGCCGGGATTCTTGCAGGAATTTCTCCATGGATTCTTCCAGGATTGTTTTTCAGAAGAATCCAGGTACAGTCGAATTTCGTTCGTTGCACTATCTTTAGGTGGGCTTCGTTTTAATTGGACTCCCGTTAGTTGGGCTAACGGCGCTGTTGTTAGTAGTTTTGATTAGATGTTGGGTGAATTTCAAAGCAATGGCAACCTTTTTATTACAAAATTTAGATTTCGTCTTCTGACCTAAAGATTCTGATTAAACTACTGTACTATGCAGTTGGGCTGCACTAGGCTATCACTCATCAAAATTACTTTCACTTCGGGAAAATATAATTTCAAGCTGGCGAGAAGATTACGAACTGAGGGTGGGTTAGGAGCACAATCAGACCCTTGAATATACAATGTGGGGTAGTAATTGGGAATGCCATTGACGGTATGTAATCTTCTATAAGGTTTTCGAAACCCAACAGGGCGCGTGCAGCGGGTTGCGGATAGGAACAAAGGGAATCTACTTAAAATAATAGAGCAAAAAGCCGTTCCATGATTAGTGATGTTTAGCGATCTTCTGTGGTGTTCTAGTACTATAAAATTCTTCACTCACTGGGAATTCTGGCCTTGATAATATCAATAGTGATAAAAACATAAAATAATAATACTTAATAAGTACAATGTAGCTTCAATGTAATAATAAATGAAATAAGAAGACAATCAATGAGTGAAAGAACTACCTATTAGAAAAGCCACATCAGCTAAGGCTATACATATACAAACGTTGGTCATAGGGTCATGGCGAGCATATAGGGGCACTAGAAGATCCGAAAGGCTCAGCTATGCTGTAAAGTCATTTTTCAAGCTATTCATTAGTACTGTTTAATTGTTTATTATTCTAACAAAACTACATAATTAACTGATTACTAATCACTGTTCCTATATTCTCTCTTTCTCACTTTCTCACCTTCTCACCTTCTTATCTGTTGCATGATTATGATCATTACTAATATAATGCATGAGCATGCACAATAAGAATAATTTCAGGATTGTAAGCAGTCAATGGATAACTGGATAGAATAGCTTCGAAAAGGGTGCACAAAATAGAATATTTCTGGTCAGGGAAGTATTATCATCAAGAGTAAGTAAAACATTTCATTTTAACTCCTACATCACACAAACAAATGAACTAATAATATAAAATATTTGTATATAAATCAGCACCGCCAATCAGTGAACTGAATTATAATTTTATATCTGTACATGATAAAAACAGATAAAGTTTGTAAAGTTGTCACCATCGATTGAACTGCGTTCTTTATAGTAATGTTCAATCATTATCAAAAGCTCCTAAAGCGTCGCATCGTGCCATCAGCAGTTCTTAGCATCACTCTCATATTGTTATTACTTTGTTGTTTATTAAATTTCTAGAAAACGATCAGCTTATTCTTTCTTACTTGTACAATTGTTTGGAATTTTAATAAATCAAACCAAACTACAAAACTCAAATTAAATTGCTTTCAGCACATTTACATTTTGCAGCATTAATCGCATTACTATGTCAAGTCTTCTCCAATTCCCTATACCCCACCCCAACCCTTCTTATCCTTTCCGATGGTGTTCATGCGGTTCGCATAGACTATTACGGCCGTTACCTATCCCTTCCCCCGGCTTTGGACTGACTCGCGCTCTCATTGCCCCACCAAACGCTGCAAAATGAAAATGAAACAAGAATAGAAAGTGACAATGTTTTTGTTGCTGCGTGTTGGGTGACAATTGATCCACTGCTCCAAAGACTGCTCTAAGGATTCATCCAGGAAAAACTATAGCAATCCTTTTAGAGATGTCTCCAAGTCTTCCTCCAGGAGTTACACTAAAACAATTTCTTCAAGGATTACTCTTCTAGATATTTCATCAGAAATTCCTCTATGGTTTCCTCCAAGGATACATGCAGGGATATCCCCAGGTAGTCCTCTTCAGGGCTCCATCCTTCAGGGCTCCTTCCTTCAAAGATCGCTTAAGGATCAGCAAATTCTCCATGGATTGTACCAGGAATTCTACAACAAATAACTTCACGAATTTTCTGAAGGGTTTCCTCCAGGAGCTCTTTAACTTTTCGGTTGTCGCGCGAATGTAACGCGAGTAGTTGAGCGTTGTACTTTGTACAACACCCTTAGTTTTTTTAGGTTCAAAATATCTCGCGATCTATTTCAAATATAGAAAAACCATCTTCGGCAAGGTTGTTAGGAGATCAAGGGTTGACATGAGGTAGGCATTCAAAAATGGAATTCCACCACCATGCGGCGCGAGTGTGCATAAAAGTTTTGGTTTGTAAATATCTCAGGAGCATGACCAATTAGAAAGATTGCGTCTTCAACAAAGTTGTTCAGTAGCTGAAGGGCCATTATTGTTGGAGCTATGTATTTGATTAAAAATGTTGCCACCAGGCAGCGCTAGTGAGCATGAAAATTTTGTTTTGCAGATATCTCAGAAGCCTGACCACTTAGAAAAATGGCGTCTTCGGCTAAGTTTTTAGTAGTTCGGATTGGAGATGAACCAGCCTCGGGCTGAATTTCCCCTTAATAAAGAGTCAATCAATCAATCAGTAGTTCAAGGGCTGTCATTATTAAAACCAAGAAATATGAGACTTTGCCACAAGGCGACGCTAGTGAGCTTTGAGCTTTTGTTTTGCGAGTATCTCTATATCTTGACCCCTAAGAAAGATGACGCACAGTATTTCGATCGGCCGAAATCGTGAACTTAATTCTGTAGCACATTCAAACGTGATTTTTTTCGGAATGGTGTCTTTGGACGAAAATTTTCTTAAAATATAGCGCATATATTGACGGTAATAGTTTCGCAACTTTGCCACGGGCGGCGCTGCGAAACTATTTTTTTTTTTTTAAATTACGATCTTTAAATATGATGTCTTCTGCAAAATTGTAGATAATTCAAATACATACAACTTTGCCAAAGACACCTAGTGTGTATTCAGCCGCATTTCCAAAATACGGGAGTATTTTATGAACGAACCCCTAAAACTAGTTTTTCTCGTATATTTTGAAAATGCGAAGTTTTCGGTTTCAACAATGTTGTACAAAATAATGTAAACAGTCAAAATGAATCATTCTCTAGAAGACACTAAGTTTCTAAAGATTAAGGAAAAGTAGTTATAACCATTTAAGTGCAAAAATCAGTCATTTTTGGGGTCCGTTTATTTATTCGGGTGGCAGGTGGTGGCAGATGAAACATAGTAGGATTCATTATACATTATTAGTAGTTGTAAATGTCGATAGTGTCATTAGTATCCACGAGTATCCCTTTTACTTAGAAGAAGTTTCATCAATGACTCTTATTACCCTGTAGTACTTAGTTATATGATGGGTAGAGGGCTATGTGGCTCCATACTTCTTCTTTTCTTCTTCTTGACAAATTCTTCATCATTAAGCACAACCAATAGGTTCCAAATACTTTGATGAAGAAAGTTCTGAACCTCGAGAAACGACGCATTACGAAATGACTCGATGAAATGAATGATCTTTGCCGAAGACATCATATTTAAAGATCGTCATTTAAAAAAAATAGTTTCGCAGCGCCGCCCGTGGCAACTACCGTCAATATATGCGCTATATTTTTAGAAAATTTTCGTCCGAAGACACCATTCTGAAAAATCACGTTTAAAGGTGCTACAGAATTAAGTTCACGATTTTGGCTGATCGATATACTGTGTGACGTCTTCTGCAAAGTTGTTCAGTCGTTCGAAGTGTATCATTGCTCGAGCTATTCAATTCAAAATTTTGCCACAAAGTGACGCCAGCGAGCATTGAACTTTTTTTTTGCAAATATCTCAGGAGCTTGATCACTTAGTAAGTTGGCGTTCTCGGCAGAGTTATAATTATTCTAGCCAATGTTGCCTCCAGGAATGCGCACTAACTCTGCCTGGTGGCAATTCTTGAATTTCTTGGCTTAAATAATGATAGCCTTTGGGCCACTGAACTACTTTTTATAAGGAATTTCTCCAGAAATGTCTCTGCAGGGATTTCTCCAGAGATTTTTCCTGAATAAGTAACATTCACAGTAATTCTTACACACACAAAGATTGCTTTAGGAATTTATCCATGGATTTCTCTTAACATGCCTCCAGGGATTCCTCCAGCAATTTACCCATGTTATCTTTCAAAGATCCCTTTATCAATCAACCCAGGAAACCTTTCATTGATTCATTCAGCATTTCCTTTTCAGGGAAAATCTTTACAAGGGTTCCTTCTGAGATTTAATAATCAATTTCGTCAGGAATTTATCCAAGAACTACTTCAAAGAATCTCAACATGGGTTCCTTTTAACTTTTTTTCCAGAGATTTCTTCAGGAATTCCTCCAGAGACTCTTGCAATTGTTTTTTCTATGGATTTTACAAGGAACCTTAAAGGGGTTTGGCAAGGATTCCTCAGATGATTCTCCCAGAGTATCTTCCAGAGATTACTCTAAGAATTCGTTCATGTGATACTACAGATATTTCTCTATATTTTTTTTCTAGAGGGATAGGGATCGCTAGAGATTACTCTAAGGATTTCTTCATGTTTTGTCCAGACGTCCTCCAGGGATGGCTCAAATAATCAATCCAGCGATTCCTCCCGGAATTTATCCAGAGGCTTTTTAAACACTTCTTCCGTAAAGGAGTTCCTCGAGCAATTCCTGGAAAAAATCTTGGAGGAATCCCTGGCGGCACTCTAATGGTAATTTCGGATTGAATCCCTGGAGGAATTCATGAAAGAACTCTAGCGGAATTTGTGCAGCATGTTAACGAATTTCTGGAAAAATGTCTCAGGGATTCCTTAAAAGACACCAATACGTTAATGCTTCCAGTGGACGATTTGCCCTTTGAAGGAAACACCACACTAAACAACGGACTAGCATGCAACGCCCAGTGTTGCAGTCGCAAATACGTTCCTGATGAAAAGTTTTGCCTGAAGCGGGAATCGAACCCACACTCCTTGACTCCATGCGGCCAAATGCTTGGTAACACTAATTGTACGGCCATGAAGCCCACAAGAATTACTTGGAAACATGTTTGGAGTGATTCATGTAGCAATTTTCTTGTAGTTTTCCCTGGCATAATTCTCAAAAGAAAAAAAGATTCCTGAAGGAATCTCGAGTGGTCTTCCTGGAGAAACTTTTGCAAATATGAACTCGACACTGAAGAAGTCTGTAAGTCGCAGGCGAAATAGTCCCATCTGTCAAAATAAGCAACTTATTAGAGTTCAAAGGTATTTGCTCTCGTTACTAGTAATTTTCAGTATTTTATTTTATCTTTTGCGAAAGTGAAGTGTTAAAGTTCAATTATTAGTTTTTTCTTAAACATACTCTAATAATCCTTTCAATAAATTGAAAAAAGTGTAGTTTTCAAATATGCTTGGAAGAATTTCTGCAGAAATGACTGGAGAATTAACAAGAGTATTTTTACTATCCCTGGAGGAATGCCTGGATAAAACCAAGATTTTTTGTAGAAATTTTCCTGGTAGAATCCTTGGAGGAGTTACTGGAAAGATTTCTGTAGGAAGCTCTATAACAATAACAGGAAAAAACGTCTTAAGAAAACTTGAAAAATTTCTGACGGAATCTCAGCAATCCATGCACTGAGGCAAAAATCTCGCATGATTTTCATAAGATCACACTAATGAACGCGTTTTTTATTATTTTTTTGTTGGTTCATAAGACACTTGCGTATTTCATTCGACGAGATTGAGATTCATAAGACAAGTGTAATTTTTTCATAACAATCAATTGTTAATGTCATAAGAACGCTTATGAACCCCATTGCTCATCATTGTGAAGAACCACGTGAGGCAAATTTTCTCGGTACAGACATTTCACTATCAGAAATTCAATATGGCTTCCGAAATGGACGTGTTTGCTGATTTGTCACTGGCTGACTCCGTTTCTAATGCATCAAAGGGTAAATATTATCTATTTATCATCAATTCCGCTGTAACTAACACTTTCTTTCAATCAGATTAAGGAATTGGATCCAAAGAATAAGATTTTTGAATGAAAATTCAAAACAATTTGTATGACGCGTAAGAAATCACAAACCCCCCTCATCCATTAATCCGCCCCTAACATAAACCTGCACCAATTCAGGCGTTCTTCACAACTTTTCTCAATAATGTTTCGCTGCTATAATATCATCTTACGAAATTCCTTCGAGGTGTATTATGGAAACAACATCTGCCGAAACCCATACGATGGTCTTATGAATTTCAAAGATTTTTCTTGTGTCGTAATTCCATAAGCAAATCTTATGAAAGTCTTACGTTTGCTTTCCTCAGTGTGGAATAATTGCTTGAAAAGTTCCCGAAGAAATCCTAGGATAAATTCCTGGAGGAATCCCAGTGAAAATTATACTAGAGGAATCACTGGAGAAACTCCTTACAAAATCTCTAGAAGAATCCTTGTAGAGATTTTCCTGCAGAAATCTTTTAGATGATCTTTAGAGAAATCCCTAGTAGTCCGGTCTGTCTGAACACCGACGAATTAACAGTATCCACGAAGATATTAAATTTACTCATGAAGTGGAAAAGGATAAGAATCTCATTTTTGGATTTGCTAGTTACTAGGGAATCGTCTCACTTTGAATTTGAAATTTACCGGAAACCAACTAATAATATGCGAGTTGTTCCGAGTACTTCCAATCACACTCATCAATACCAAATGGCGGCCTTTCATCATATGATACATAGAATGCAAACCCTTCCTTTAAGTGAGGCGGGGATATCGAAAGAACTGGATTAAATCTTTGAGATAAGTAGACTTAAAGGATATAGGAATAGTACAATAAAAGCAGTTATAGATGAAAAAGCAAGAGAAAAATACAGAAAAAGTATGACTACACTTACTGCCGAAAAAGAGGATTTAAAAAAAGTAGCGGTGAATTTTGATAGCAATATTACAAAGCCTTTGGCTAAGAAATTTCGAAAATATGGAGTAGATTTGGTTTTCAGCAGTAGGAATTGTGACCTAAAATCTAGTTTAGGATCAACAAAGGATAAAATTAATAAACTGAAAATTGCTTGGCCCCATTGTTATAAAATCTATATAGGACAAACAAAACGAACTGTAGAAATTAGACTCAAAGAACATATTGCTGAGGCTAAAAAACCGGGCAAGAAATTAGAAAAGAGGTAAGCGTGTGGCCGAACATGTTTTCCAGGACATCGTACAAAGCGTATCTTCATCTTGGAAACTAGACGTCGCTGAAAGTTTAGAAATTTACAAACAAACGCCTTCACTACTTCTTAATAGGCCTCAATTCCTATTACAGGGTTTCCATCCATCCGGGAAATCCGGGGAAAAGCGGAAAAAACCCGCGAATTACAAATGGCCGGAAGAAATACGGGAAATACCAGGGAAACTGTAGAACATACAGTGACGACTCGTAACCTCACGTTTTACCTGTTCTACGACTCTAAAAATGACTATTTCGGTAAATTTAGATTATAAATCGAAAAGTTAATTATTGAAATCGTCTTTCCCATCAAATCTCTATTCATTACATGCAAATTTGTTGCTAAAATTCAAGAATTTCTATTCATGGAACAGGTAGATTAAGGTTAGGGAATCGCCCCTGAGAACATACCGGGAAAAATTGCATTTCAAACATATGGATACCAGTTTGTTTCAATTGTAAGCACTATTGATGAAACTAGACTGTCTGACAGCTTGCACTTTTGGCTTTTGTTTTGGCTGTGTTTCAGAATGATTGTACTATGAGTAAAAGTTGTTTGCACTTAGGTACTTAGTCTTTGTCAGATTTTTCTTACTATTCCTACCATTTTTGTTTTGTGATATACTCTGGCGGCACGATATTGCGCAGATTCAAACGAGATTTTATGGAACAATTTTGAGAATGATTTTTGATGAGATGCTCGATAGGTTACCATTAAATACATTAGCATATTCTTGGTGAGATCTTTGCAACAATTCAGGGGATAATTGGGTCCTAAAATTGCTAATGAAATCTTGTTTTATTTAATAACACGAAAGAGTATGTTACTGCAACTACTTTAGCATTACTAGTTTGAATAGCGACTGGTTCTGGTCGAAGGTAGAATATGAAACATCTGACGCGATTTTGTGTGGATTTCTGCAGATTCACAGCAAATTTTTCTAGTAATTCTTAACGAATTTCTTATGAAATTCTTATTGAACTCATAGCGTGTTCATTGATGAATATGCCAAGCAGTGTTGATAGACTCACACTCAAAATCTCAATCAATACGCTCTCCCGTGAGAGCAAACTCATTAGAGATCTGCTTCGCAAATCTCACGCTTGAGATTTTGATGCAAAATCAACTCAATCAACGCAAACCGTAAAAAATGATTTAGTCGCAAAACCCGGCAAAAACTCGTGGAACCCGAATGTTGTTGTTTACGTTAGAAAGGATTAACATAATTTCACCAGACTAACAAGAAATGATTGCCGTGTGTGAGTAAACTGCGGAAATACGAAACAATGAGTTAAAAAGGTGAGCCAACTCATCCATGATTTTTTGACTGCTGAGTTGCATGATAGACAACTCACGCATTAAAAATCTCAAGCGTGAGTTGTGAGAAATCGAGTTTTTCACAACACTGGTGCCAAGGACACGATCCTTTAGGCATTCTTGAGAAGATTTTTCTTGACGAAGTTCTTGCCAAATCTTTATGGATTCCTAAAAAGATGCTCTTCTAGATTTATGAATAGTCAGCATAAGAAAACAAGCGATTTTTTTTTTCACGAGATATCCTTTTAATTAACCATGAGTCATGTCTAACGCACTACTCCCAATATATTATTTTAAGAGAGTTATTAAACTTTGCTCTTTTGTGGAAATATGGACTAAATTTTGTAACAATTCAATACATAATTTAGCGCAGGCATCCTTCGTAAATAAGTACTGGAAGGTTATTTTCACCATGGCAAACATTTTCTTCGACGAATCCGGAAGTTATAAGTATTGTTTTGAAGAAAATTTAAATTAAGTTACTTACCTTTAAAACCAGGAACCCACAGTATTTTACAAATTTAGTCAAAATTTATTCATAGTTAACTAGTCCTTCAGATTTTACCATTTTGTACTGAAGACCAAAAATTTATGAATGATTGATTTTGTATTACCTTATATCAAACGTCTGGGAAACGCAAGATCATTTTGTCATCTATTTTCATTTTTTTAACATCCGGGAACAATCCTATTAGGAGTAGTGAAGGCTTATGTCAACGCTATTTAAGTTTTAAGATTCTGCTCAGTTGATTCGAATACTTTAAAAGAGAAAGCATCAGTTTTTTTTTCTTGAAAGTAAGTTAGGCTGGGTGTTTCTAATTTGGCCACTCTCATTAAAAATTAATGTAGTTGCGCAATTTAGGAACCTTAATTTTAAAATCTTAGGAAAGAGGAGAAATATCGTTAATGAAACGCTGGATTTTTTTACATAGAACACCAATATAACAATTTTAAAACGTGTATGATCCTATCGTAGCATTTAGAAGCTGTAATGAGTTTTGTTTTTCATTTGTTCGCTATTTAAATAATTTGTTATCAGCGTATCATACGTTTCAGCCGGCTTATTTTGGTTTACGCTACAGCTACTGTGGTACACTATACCTTTATTATTTCTGTACTATACCATTATAGGGGTTTTTCTTAAACCAGTTGTAATGACTTAATTTCACTTTGAAGCAATTCTGCACTGAAGGTTCAATTTTCAAATATTTCGCAGTTTAAATGCTCGATACAACATTATTTAAAATCAAGGAATTACTAAATTGGTTTGGTGTTCTTTAAGAACCATTAAATTAACTAAGAAATAGGATGTGTTCCAATTGGATTGTAATGCCAACGTTAATCAATAAAACTCAAACTTGCCATGTGTGTCAGGAAAACGTGCTTATTTGCTCTCGATACAGCTCTCAAATTGAAGCTACACGTGACCTTGCACAAATGTATTATCATTGTGTCTAATTGTGATAGAACAGGTGCTTCACGCTTGTTAGCTCCTTACCATCAATATTGATAAACTAGATAACCGAAACCGCTAGCGTTAGGCGCTGGAATAATCCGTTTCACTTATGTCCCTGTTTTTCAACTCCGAAGCAAATAATCTCGCTCATACGATATCGTGCCGCTATCATGCAGTGCTATTTGGACTGTTAGTTCATTCCGCAACCGAAAGCAAAAATACAATTACAACCCCACAGCAGCAAAGTCATTGGCCACAAGTGATGTTTTGGCAAAGTGCTACACTGATAAGGAAAAGACACACACACTTTGCGCACGCAAACATTGTCCGAATGTGGTGAACAGCTGACGTAATCTTTCGTTGACCGAGGTACCGTGAAACGGGGTATGTTTGATAATGCGGATAACTTTGATGCCTTCTCCTTAGCCGAGTGGTTAGAGTCTGTGGCTACAAAGCAAAAAGCCATGCTGAAGGTGTCTGGGTTCGATTCCAGGTCGGTCCAGGATCTTTTCGTAATGGAAGTTTCCTTGACTTCCCTGGGCATAGAGTATCATCGTACCTGTCATACGATATACGAATGCAAAAAATGCAACTTTGGCAAATAAAGCTCTCAGTTAATAACTGTGGAAGTGTTCAATGAACACTAAGCTGAGAAGCAGGCTCTGTTCCAGTGAAGACGTAATGCCAAGAAGAATAACAGGAAGTCAATCCCACAACTTGCAAAATGCAATTACAAAATGTATGTATAAGTATATTGTATTAGTTTGTCAGAGCTCTTTTCATTTCAATCAAGAACATTTCAAGCTAATTGAATGAAAACTGAAAAGTCATTGCTCCATTCAAAATTAATTGTTATGCAGTTTTTCAAATACAATCGATAACTAAGATACCAGTATTTGTTTTAAAAAACACAAAATTATAATCCTTGAGAAAAAGGCAAAATTATTCATAAATATTTCAAAAACAAACTATCCCCGTCTTACGGTACCTCCATCTATCGTACGAGTTCTTCATTTGTGCTGTGCTTGTAGTATAACGCTTGGTCTAGCATATGACACTGTATGAGTATTATTTGCAAAGTACGTGTCCGAATCGTAAAAAAGGCAAAAACAAAACACAAACAATAATAAACAGTTTGACTCGTTCGCCGACGGTCAGTTCAAATTCAACACACTCAAAGCCGTGAGTAGTGCCTACTAAGTACGCCCTTGTAGCTTCTTCGCTATGAGAGATTAATACGTACTTAGCTAGCGGTGCGGATAATTTTGCGGCGGTGTGTACCTAATAGCAATTAAGTCAAAGTCGAAATGAAACAAACTGATTTTATAGTTTAGTGGCTGCAGTGCGACTAACGTTTCGAATCCATTGCAGTTAAATGGATACCAGCTGGAATTAATTATGAATACCGTGAAGGCCCCATACTCTGCGCAGTTAAGGCTTTTCAAATTTCAAACAGCTGTAATTAATTGAAAACTAAACATAATAGTCTGAAATTTTGTGAGCAAATACTTATTGATCTTATGTATAAGGAAAAAATATGAAAGCTTCACTAAGTAATGGTTTTTATTGCAAATTTTTATTTTTTTCTCAAGGGTGTCCGTGTTCCTAACTCTGCGCACTCATTTTTGCAATGCTCCTTATTCTGCGCATTTAGGTTCCTAACTCTGCGCACTTGAAAAATTATTTATAACAGTTAAAGTATTTTACTAAAAGTATTACTAGCAGTTGAACTCTGAATTAATCTTCATTTTCTTACTTTATCCGGCATTACGTCCCTAGTGGAGCGTGGAATGTTTCTAACATTAAGTGAATTTTATCTATGATTCAATCCATGATAATTACTGTTAATGAATGCCTCCAAGTGCATCTCTCAAAATAATCGAAATCATTATCACCCTTATTCTTGTTTACGGTGGATCCAACTTTCGATCGAATCCATGGCCCATTTGATTTTAAACAAGAATGGGGGTGTATATGATTTCCAAAACATGTAATTAACCTAGTTTTCTAAAATCTAAACCAACATACAAAAAGGTTACAAACTACGTCTTTTTTTCGTTCACCCTAGGCGTGTAAAGGAAAATTAGCTTGGACTGTTTATGTATTCTCACTAGAAAATATAAAAACTAAATTTTCTTTGGTTCGGTTCGGGTCCGATTAATGAACGATTCCTATTGCAGATCAATGACAGTACATTATGGCATTTCTATATAGCAAATACGATTAAACCTCGATGTTCCATTACTCGATATTGACTCATGGAATTATACAAAAAATCTAAATTATTAAATAATTAAAATTGTTATTGCATGGTTAGGGAGCATTCAAAAATTACGTCCATCATTGAGGGGAGGAAGAGTCTATGAAAATGTGACAATGCATGCATTAGGTACTGTAAAAAAATCGCGACAGGGATTGAGGGACGGAATGTAGAAATCCTTAAAATATGATGGACGTCATTTTTTAATCTTCCCTTACTATGATGGTCCCCTCAAACCATTTTCCAAAGCATTTCTATTCCATATCACGATGGTGTCGACAAGTCGATGGTTCCCTTCAATATCGACCTCTGGAGGGTTGATTGTTTGTTGAAAATAACGTTTTATAACTGCTGCGCATAGTAAGGAACATAGTTGAAAAATGGTTCCTTATTATGCGCACTTAAGAAGAATAAGAAAATGAATAAAAAAAAGTTGCACTTTACAAGTGATGATTGCTCGATAAATAAACTAGTGCCTACGTACTAAAAATCTGAAATATATTATCTTTAATTTGCTTCAAATGATTTAAGTGATGAGGTACTCCCTTAGCATTTTTGCTAACGGGCAGTCAATTTGGACGTTTTTCAATATTTTTAAAGCTATTTTATTTTTTATTAAAGTAATAAACGTAAATTTGTCAAGAAAGTTCTTCGCGTACTTTTTTATTACTATTGTAGCAATATATGAACAAAAAAAATTGTAAACAAAAATTTAAGTATTTTACCAGATTTTGGAGGATTTTGGTAAAAGTGCGCAGAGTTAGGAGCTGCGCAGAGTTAGGGGCCCTCACGGTACATCTGTCAATATCATGTGTATATCAAGTTTATTCATTTTACTACTATTTTAAAATTAATGTCAATATCATGAACATACAGATATAAGTGTGTTATACTTGGTAAAAGATGTTTGAAGATTGTAATGTCATTATAATTAAAGTTTATTTACGAAATATTTCCATAGGTTACACTTAGTGGGGATTCCCCAACCTCAAATCTAACGCTCTAACGAACAGAAGTTCTTGACTTTTAGAAGCAAATTCGCATCTACCAAGTAGAGATATTCTAGAAAGGAAGATTACAATTGTTTACTGTTTTCGTCATGATCTAAATTTGCCAATGAAGTTTTTTTAGATTCTAAAACAGGTTTGATTAAACTGTTTGTTTTTTTAGTAATCAGTAGGTTTTTAAGTATTAGGTTATGATAGTTACAGGTCCACAGAACGGACTTTTTTTTAATTACCTGGTAACCCCGTTGGTTTGACCACATTTAATCTGAACACTTTTCAATTTGTACCCCGCTAATTTGCACATCGTTCAGATTAAAAATGATTTTAAACGTCATTTAGCTCATAGAACGGAGTTAAGTGGAATGGAACGCTGTAAAACGAAACGCAGAATAAAAACAAAACAGTGAAAGAGGTAACCACACTGAGAACAGCGTTGCGGTTGAAATTACAGAGGGTTAAATTAAATACACAACGCCACTTGGTTTGTGCAGACTAAATTCGCATTTATTTAGAATATTTTGTGCATTCAATTTTACCATGGCACCATTTGTATAGTAAAAGTTACTATATCACGGTTAAAAACTTACAGCAGACCAGAATCGAACCGAGGATCTAGCGATTGTCAAGCGCGAACGCTAGCCGCTCGGCTATCGACGCGGTTGGATTGAGAGGGAACAAAACGCAAATAAAAAACGTTCATGTTAGCTCAATCTTGGTTGGAATAGTAATTTTAAAAACACGTTCATGGTTCTCATTACTGCAACGCTTGTTTCAGTGCAGAAACACGTTTCTAGGGTGACTAGATGTTCAAATTAAAAATGAACCCCGATGGTTTGCATGAGGTATCGTTCAAATTAACGGGGGTGTACGGTATCAGCTTTCCAATTTTCTTGACAGCTTCCAGCAAATCCCTTGTAAAAAATTAGATAAGTTCATTGCAATACGCTTGGATCACCATTCACGAATTCATTATGCTTTTCTGATGAATTTCTGAAAATGTTGACGGACAAGGTCTAGCTCGAGTTTCCGACAGTATTTCGCACGTATTTCTGCCCTCCTTCTTTGTCAAGTGCTGCATAAGATCCTAGAGGATTCAAAACGTGATTCTGTATTAACTTTTAGTATTTTCTCTGAGTTTGTTTATCCAAAGCTTCGAGGTTCGACGAGTGTCAAAAAATCATGTTTTGCAACGAGTTGCAATGCCGTTTTATTTAGATTGTGTGTTAAGTGAACAAACATACAGTCAACTCTTTTTTATTCGATATTGAAGGGCAATAGGACAAAAAAGGCTTTTTGTAATTTAATTGCATTCTAGTTAATTTTATAAAGGGCGAACACGAAATTATTGCGACACCGAAAATGTCATGCAAATTTTCTTATAATGTTACAATCAAACCAAAAATTTAAGGTTGTTTTATACATATATTTACTTCAAAAATCAAGAGAAAAGTTAATCGATGGAGCCTTGAGTGTAAAATTGAAGGCATTTTCACTTGATGCCCTCCATCAACGTCTTTACAGTGTCATCCGGTATCAGTTTCTCAGTTTTTTTTTTTTCAATTTTCTTAACATGTCCTTCTCGTCTTTGACTTTATTCTTGCTCTTCAGAAGTTCCCGCTTCATTACTGCCCAGTACTGCTTCACCGGGCGCAGCTCCGGACAGTTTGGCGGATTCATGTCCTTTGAAACAAAATGGACAGAATTGGCCTCATACCACTCCAGGACACTTTCAGAATAGTGGCATGATGCCAAATCTGGCCAAAATAGCGGAGCTTCGTCGTGCTGCTGCAAAAACGGCAAAAGAGGCACTCAGATTTGTAGATCCCGCCATTTAGTGTGCCCTTTGTCACGAAAGGCTCACTCCTCAGTCCGCAAAAGCAGATGGCCTGCCAAATGAGATTTTTGGAGGCGAACTTCGACATTTTCTTCTTCCTTAATTTGTCGTCCACATCGAACTTGATCTTGCCGTTGAAAAACTCAAATCCAGGATTTTGCTTAAAATTGGCTTTTATATACGTTTCGTCGTCCATCACACAGCAGCCATATTTTGTCAGCATCTTCTCGTAGAGCTTCCGTGCCCGAGTTTTAGCCGTCGATTGCTGCCGCTCATCGCGGTTTGGGAAGTTCTGTAACCTGTATGTATGTAGTCCAGCTCTCTTCTTTGAGTTCTGGACGTAGCTCTGCGACATGTCGATCTTTTTAGCCAAATCACGGCTTGAGACGTTGGGATTTGCTTTAATCATCCGCTTCACCTTTCCCTCCGTCTTTTTGTTCTCCGGTCCCGGTTTTCTTCCAGCTCCTTTGCCGTGGTCCAACGTCAACCGCTCCTGGAACCGCTTCAACACTCTGGAGACGGTTGAATGGTGAATGTTCAACATTTTTTCAAACTGCCGGTGCGACAGGTCAGGAAATTCCAGGTGTTTGGAAAGAATTTGTTCTCTCGACTCGCGTTGGTTCACCTCCATTTTCGTTGAATCGAAAAATACGACTTCGAGCTTGACAGCATGTAAACAATACACATCAATGAGAAAGAGTGCAAAATTTGGTTGATTTTTACCCAATGGTAGAAAAGTTATGCCCTGTTGAATGTGTCGCAATAATTTCGTGTTCGCCCTTTATAAAAAGAATGAAAAACATAACGGTCTAGAGTTGTGTTTGATCCTTCGACCTTGACGCTTGCTCCTGCGGGGGCCGGCGATGAGGGCAGGATCAAACATGTCGCGTATCGGTCGAGTGAAGTGAAAAAGTTCCGCGTTCGATTAGTTCTTTTTGATCTTTCGACGTTGACGCTTGCTTCTGGGCAGTGCGTCAAGAAAGCCCGAGCAGTCGTCAGTTGTTTTCCCTCTCGGGTCGCGCGCCTATTTTCTCTGAGTGCTTTTATATAGCCGAGCAAACGAGTGAGGCTGAAAGTGGATTGTTGCTGCTCAAGGATGACGGATCAATTGGTGAGCTCGTTTCATGCTACTATTCTAATCTATAAAATATGTTTGATTGCACCTTTAATCGTTACAACGGTGAGACGTAAATATGATTTTCCAACAAACTATGAAAGGTTCGTCACTGTGAGTGTCGACATAAACTCTGATTTATAAATCAATTATGTCTACTTTTTTTTCAAACACTTTTTTCCTGTTACCTTCATTTTTGTAATTAAAAATACTTTGAATGGTTCGACACTTCGAGTGTAGACTTGCGAAAGGTTCACTTTATTCAACAAACTTTGAAAGGTTCGTCACGTCAAGTGTCGGCATAATTTTTCTCTATATAGATATTGTTCATATCAAATGAAAATATCATATTTACATATAAGCATGTTTATATCTCACCAATAATTATTGATCATGGTCTAATCGCTTATCAAAGTGAATCCTGTGACCCAACGATCCTCCCCATTAACAAACATCCCTCCCAGTAACCTTTGTGGAGATGCAGAGGCAAACACGGTCTCCAAATAGCAAAGGTTACACACTAACATTCCTTCCCCCAATCCCACCTGACTGCAAGGACGTGGCCGGCGCCGTTATTAACCATGTATAAATAGAGGCACTGAATTATGCACACTGAAGAAGATTATGGCCAATCCCAGCCGATCTTCTAGTTGATTCTTTGTGCATTTTCACTGACTTCGGTCAATCACGGAATAGCAACCATTGATATGTGTAGTCAGTCTAAGCTAAGCTAAGAATGAAAAACATAACGGTCTACTTTTCTAGCCAACAAAAACTGTATTGAAAATTGTAACTAAAACTAAATTGAGCTGTTATTAACATTCATTATAAACAGAGCCGATTGACCTCCGGCGATACAGGAGGTTGGTGCAGGTTGTGTGCCAGTCGGAAGCATACAATGTAAATTTGAACCGGTAATTCGGATCATGGAACTGTAAGTCTCTCAATTTCTTGGGAAGTACCGGCATTCTTTCCGACTTATTGAGGGTCCGCAAGTTCGAAATCGTAACGCTGCAGGAGGTTTGCCGGATAGGGCTGACGGTACATACGTATAAATATGGTTTTACCCTGTTTTACCATCTACCAAAGCTGCCGCGACAGACACGAGCTGGTCACAGTTTTTATCGTGATAGGCGAAATGCAAGTTGAGGACCAAATGCCGTTTCTTCAACATCAGCATAATCAACATGCACAGCCTCAGGCCTAGCAAGTGACGATAACGATAAGGACGCTTTCTACGCGTAGCTGGAACGTGAATACGACAGCTGCCCAAACCATGACGCCAAATCGTTATCGGAGATTTCAACGCTCAGGACAAGGAGTGCAGACCGATTGTAAGGAAGTTCAGCACCCACAAGCTTACTAACGAAAACGGCCTTAGACTCATTCATTTCGCCGCCTCAAATAACATGGCTGTACGTAGTACCTACTTCCAGCACAGGATCCCGTATCGGTACACCTGGAGATCACCCCAACAGACTGAATCGCAAATCGACCATGTTTTGATTGACGGAAGACACTTCTCGGATATTATCGCAGTCAGAACCTATCACGGCGCGAATATGGCGAATATTGATTCAGACCCTTGTCTCCACGACATTCCGCACTTCACAATGGACCAATGCACGAGTTTACTAATTTGTGCATTGGTCCATGCTTACTATGGTTCATTTCCTCTATGCGGGGATTGCTCACTGCGCGTTATTTCCGCGAAGCAATCCAAATTTGTAAATTTCAGCTACGTATGCTGTTACGCTCAAGAAAAGTAAAGATATTTCTTGACTGAATGGGTCAAGAAATTTCCTTCAGATATTGAAGGGACCATCGAGCTAGGGAGGTATCGAGTTACAGAACACAGAAGCAGTGCAACTGCGTTCCAAGGGACCATCGAGTTAGCCATGAAACCCAACTTTTACTATGGTTCTCTAACTCGATATCGAGATACGGAATATCGAGTAAGGGAGAGTTAACTGTAGATCGACTCATCCATATCCATAACTTTGATTATTCCTCTTGATCCATGGTTCATTGTAACCTCTCCGTACCGAACCAACCAGCATAAGTCCACGCAGATAGGACGTACGATAAACGAAAAAAAATCTTTGACTTTAATAAGCAGCACGCAAAATATCTGCATACAGGTGAATATTTAACGTTTCCTTTTTTTTTTGAGGGATACACTTTTTCCTAAAACCCAAAATACATAGTAATTAAGCATTAACGCTATTGAGAAAACACGAAGCATAACAATAAGAAAATTCACCTTCCTTCTTCTATATACACTCATCCTTAACATTCCACGAAAATTCCGTCAATCTGGATGTGGTAAAAAACCTGGGGTTGAACCGTTGAACTTAAGGTTGAGCATTAGTTGGTGTGGTAGCAGCTCTTCTTGAGTTTCTGAAGTGACAAAGCTGACAGTTTGACAAAGACAACAGCCAAACGATTGAGCAAGCCATGATTTGCAAACTAGCTAAGTGAACATTTACACGCACTCAAATGCATCAAATTTTCTCGAAGTAGCAGATGCATCAGAAGTGATCCACCCCTTGCGTGGAAAGCATTCTCTAACAGAACGTATTTACAAAAACGTTCGAGACCAACGTACCTATTGCTTTATCGGAACACTTCCGAATAACCCCTACAGTACAAAGAAGATTGTACATAATTTCCATCTACGTGGTATCAATGTTTATCGAAGAAGGACCAAAATGAGAGCTAAACATTCGTTTTAGATACATTAAGGCCGCACGGGACGTCATCATAATCACTCTATCCATTTCAAGAAGCAAATCCCAAGAACCACTTCATATATCGATGCGAAAAATGTATCACTATGATTCTATATATGTAGTGCACAACCCGATAAATTTTCAGCTTCATCGGTTCACTAAAACTTGAGATTTGCTTCTACAAAGTTTTGATGATTATTGTTAGAGTGAGACAAAAGATAGGAAAAATAACACGGTCTCCCGTGTCACCTTAAGCAAATTTATCTGAAGGGTGTAATGATGCATTAAATTTAGGGGATACCATGATCTCCATGGCCTATTATTTTTCAGGCAAGGTTCATGTGAAAACAGAGGAATCCATCAAAATCCGTTTAAATCATACATTTCACGGTGACAGTTAAACATCGGTGACTATGATGATTTTGGAGAAAAATTTTACTGATCAATAGCTCATGATTTTCCAGGAATCATAATTTTTCTTGCAACGCGTAATAAATAAATAAAAATGTTATAAAATTTTTCGTCGATTATTTATGTATTTTGGAGAATTTCTTGAACCTGGAAATTTCGTGGTTGCACGTTTGTCGTGTTATGGCGTATACCAACTTTATGTAGGTTTTGGATTGCCGGATGGTTAGGAACACCAATCAAACACAGAAGGAACAAACCACAGAGATAAAAAAAAATGGGGAAGATAACACAAGAGAATAAAGCTATTGGTTAATAACTGAATGTACTCATACGAACACTACGCTGAGAAGCCAGAAAAAGATGACACTGGTGCAAAGAAGGGTTTGAGGCACATGAAATGTCTAGTAAGTCGGCATTCTGCTGAAGGTTGTCTAGATGACTTCGTAATGTATCGTATCGTCCGTATGATTAGAGGAGAATTCGTTGTCAACACTCAGGGCTGGTAGTGAGTCACATTTTAACGACTAAGTCACTTTTTTCCGTAAAATGGTCACTAAAGTCACTTTTTTCATGATTTACGCAGGCTAATTTCCTAGAAGAAATCAGGAACGCATCATTGTTCTGAGAGTTTTTTTTAGCGAAAACTCGTTCAAAATTAGAAAGCGATTATGGGCTGTTTTTTCTGGACGAGGTATTTTAATAAATTTGCCGAATACTTGTTCCAATATCTGACAGGCCTGTTGATTGAATTGTCCGTGGACTCTGCGATAATCTTTACGAATTCCAACCAAATTATTAAAAAAAATCAGTCAGAAACTTGTTCAATATTATTGTTTACTCTACTATATTAGTAGATTTTGTCCCTTGAAATGTTCACTAAGTAAGGCTTGTCCATGACTTCACACTAGAATTTTATGAGAGAGTGCAGTAAGAAATTCAATCAATTATTTTTCTAGGAATAATTTCAGGGATTTAATTAGAAACTACAACGAATGAGTCAGATATTTATCCTATGGTTAAGCCAAAACCTTTTCTCTACCACTTTGAACGACTTTCTCTAAACCAAAAACGAATTTCTATAACAAATGTTTAAGCAAACATCCTGTAGCAATGCAATATTGATTGTTAATCAATAGCTATGAAACTGCGGTTCAAGAGACCATCAAAGAAGCCACGAAAACCAACTTTGAATATAGTTCCATACCTCGGTATCGAGAAACGAAATATCGAGTTAGGAAGAGTTAACTATATTTTACATAGTTCTTCGTAAAAGAAAACATCTATTTCGATTTATCTCGAGTTCGTCGAAAATCAATGGCGTTCCGAAGTTATCATGAGGAATATATAGTGAAATTGTATACGATTTCTGCCAAAAATTTTCTGCTGGCATGTACTTTGTTATTATTAAATTCTGTATATTTTTCTAAAAAATCCAGCAAGAAATTTGTCAGAAAATGTCTCATAAGATGCATTTTGTTTTATATTTTTCCCGTGAAGATTGAGATCCTTATTGCACCATATTGGTGAAAATTTTACCTTCATGTTACTTCTAACGTATTAAATTTAAAAGGCCCGTTTTCAAATGACTAGCCATGACTATCAAGTCTTATTCTGCTAGAAAATATTTCTTGAAGTACTTGAAAAAATATTTCTTGAAGTACTTGAACAAACAATGATGTAAATGGTCTGAATTTTTCGAAATCGGATTAAACAAATTAGTTGTTTTCAATAGTAAATTGATTGTTATTAATAGTTTTACTATTGAAACTTGAAATTATTTAAATTTTGGATTAATCTGATGAGTATATAATCATATTTTAACAATTATTGCTAAGTATTCATCTAAATCGGTTGTCTCAAGGCTGTCGAAAATCAATGAACGGACTTTTTTTTAATTACCTGGTAACCCCGTTGGTTTGACCACATTTAATCTGAACACTTTTCAATTTGTACCCCGCTAATTTGCACATCGTTCAGATTAAAATGATTTTAAACGTCATTTAGCTCATAGAACGGAGTTAAGTGGAATGGAACGCTGTAAAACGAAACGCAGAATAAAAACAAAACAGTGAAAGAGGTAACCACACTGAGAACAGCGTTGCGGTTGAAATTACAGAGGGTTAAATTAAATACACAACGCCACTTGGTTTGTGCAGACTAAATTCGCATTTATTTAGAATATTTTGTGCATTCAATTTTACCATGGCACCATTTGTATAGTAAAAGTTACATAATCACGTTAAAAACTTACAGCAGACCAGAATCGAACCGAGGATCTAGCGATTGTCAAGCGCGAACGCTAGCCGCTCGGCTATCGACGCGGTTGGATTGAGAGGGAACAAAACGCAAATAAAAAACGTTCATGTTAGCTCAATCTTGGTTGGAATAGTAATTTAAAAACACGTTCATGGTTCTCATTACTGCAACGCTTGTTTCAGTGCAAGAACACGTTTCTAGGTGACTAGATGTTCAAATTAAAAATGAACCCCGATGGTTTGCATGAGGTATCGTTCAAATTAACGGGGGTGTACGGTATCAGCTTTCCAATTTTCTTGACAGCTTCCAGCAAATCCCTTGTAAAAAATTAGATAAGTTCATTGCATAACGCTTGGATCACCATTCACGAATTCATTATGCTTTTCTGATGAATTTCTGAAAATGTTGACGGACAAGGTCTAGCTCGAGTTTCCGACAGTATTTCGCACGTATTTCTGCCCTCCTTCTTTGTCAAGTGCTGCATAAGATCCTAGAGGATTCAAAACGTGATTCTGTATTAACTTTTAGTATTTTCTCTGAGTTTGTTTATCCAAAGCTTCGAGGTTCGACGAGTGTCAAAAAATCATGTTTTGCAACGAGTTGCAATGCCGTTTTATTTAGATGGTGTGTTAAGTGAACAAACATACAGTCAACTCTTTTTTATTCGATATTGAAGGGCAATAGGACAAAAAAGGCTTTTTGTAATTTAATTGCATTCTAGTTAATTTTATAAAGGGCGAACACGAAATTATTGCGACACCGAAAATGTCATGCAAATTTTCTTATAATGTTACAATCAAACCAAAAATTTAAGGTTGTTTTATACATATATTTACTTCAAAAATCAAGAGAAAAGTTAATCGATGGAGCCTTGAGTGTAAAATTGAAGGCATTTTCACTTGATGCCCTCCATCAACGTCTTTACAGTGTCATCCGGTATCAGTTTCTCAGTTTTTTTTTTTTTCAATTTTCTTAACATGTCCTTCTCGTCTTTGACTTTATTCTTGCTCTTCAGAAGTTCCGCTTCATTACTGCCCAGTACTGCTTCACCGGGCGCAGCTCCGGACAGTTTGGCGGATTCATGCCTTTTGAAACAAAATGGACAGAATTGGCCTCATACCACTCCAGGACACTTTCAGAATAGTGGCATGATGCCAAATCTGGCCAAAATAGCGGAGCTTCGTCGTGCTGCTGCAAAAACGGCAAAAGAGGCACTCAGATTTGTAGATCCCGCCATTTAGTGTGCCCTTTGTCACGAAAGGCTCACTCCTCAGTCCGCAAAGCAGATGGCCTGCCAAATGAGATTTTTGGAGGCGAACTTCGACATTTTCTTCTTCCTTAATTTGTCGTCCACATCGAACTTGATCTTGCCGTTGAAAAACTCAAATCCAGGATTTTGCTTAAAATTGGCTTTTATATACGTTTCGTGCGTCCATCACACAGCAGCCATATTTTGTCAGCATCTTCTCGTAGAGCTTCCGTGCCCGAGTTTTAGCCGTCGATTGCTGCCGCTCATCGCGGTTTGGGAAGTTCTGTAACCTGTATGTATGTAGTCCAGCTCTCTTCTTTGAGTTCTGGACGTAGCTCTGCGACATGTCGATCTTTTTAGCCAAATCACGGCTTGAGACGTTGGGATTTGCTTTAATCATCCGCTTCACCTTTCCTCCGTCTTTTTGTTCTCCGGTCCCGGTTTTCTTCCAGCTCCTTTGCCGTGGTCCAACGTCAACCGCTCCTGGAACCGCTTCAACACTCTGGAGACGGTTAAATGGTGAATGTTCAACATTTTTTCAAACTGCCGGTGCAACAGGTCAGGAAATTCCAGGTGTTTGGAAAGAATTTGTTCTCTCGACTCGCGTTGGTTCACCTCCATTTTCGTTGAATCGAAAAATACGACTTCGAGCTTGACAGCATGTAAACAATACACATCAATGAGAAAGAGTGCAAAATTTGGTTGATTTTTACCCAATGGTAGAAAAGTTATGCCCTGTTGAATGTGTCGCAATAATTTCGTGTTCGCCCTTTATAAAAAGAATGAAAAACATAACGGTCTAGAGTTGTGTTTGATCCTTCGACCTTGACGCTTGCTCCTGCGGGGCCGGCGATGAGGGCAGGATCAAACATGTCGCGTATCGGTCGAGTGAAGTGAAAAAGTTCCGCGTTCGATTAGTTCTTTTTGATCTTTCGACGTTGACGCTTGCTTCTGGGCAGTGCGTCAAGAAAGCCCGAGCAGTCGTCAGTTGTTTCCCTCTCGGGTCGCGCGCTATTTTCTCTGAGTGCTTTTATATAGCCGAGCAAACGAGTGAGGCTGAAAGTGGATTGTTGCTGCTCAAGATGACGGATCAATTGGTGAGCTCGTTTCATGCTACTATTCTAATCTATAAAATATGTTTGATTGCACCTTTAATCGTTACAACGGTGAGACGTAAATATGATTTTCCAACAAACTATGAAAGGTTCGTCACTGTGAGTGTCGACATAAACTCTGATTTATAAATCAATTATGTCTACTTTTTTTTCAAACACTTTTTTCCTGTTACCTTCATTTTTGTAATTAAAAATACTTTGAATGGTTCGACACTTCGAGTGTAGACTTCGAAAGGTTCACTTTATTCAACAAACTTTGAAAGGTTCGTCACGTCAAGTGTCGGCATAATTTTTCTCTATATAGATATTGTTCATATCAAATGAAAATATCATATTTACATATAAGCATGTTTATATCTCACCAATAATTATTGATCATGGTCTAATCGCTTATCAAAGTGAATCCTGTGACCCAACGATCCTCCCCATTAACAAACATCCTCCCAGTAACCTTTGTGGAGATGCAGAGGCAAACACGGTCTCCAAATAGCAAAGGTTACACTAACATCCTTCCCCCAATCCCACCTGACTGCAAGGACGTGGCCGGCGCCGTTATTAACCATGTATAAATAGAGGCACTGAATATGCACACTGAAGAAGATTATGGCCAATCCCAGCCGATCTTCTAGTTGATTCTTTGTGCATTTTCACTGACTTCGGTCAATCACGGAATAGCAACCATTAGATATGTGAGTCAGTCTAAGCTAAGCTAAGAATGAAAAACATAACGGTCTACTTTTCTAGCCAACAAAAACTGTATTGAAAATTGTAACTAAAACTAAATTGAGCTGTTATTAACATTCATTATAAACAGAGCCGATTGACCTCCGGCGATACAGGAGGTTGGTGCAGGTTGTGTGCCAGTCGGAAGCATACAATGTAAATTTGAACCGGTAATTCGGATCATGGAACTGTAAGTCTCTCAATTTCTTGGAAGTACCGGCATTCTTTCCGACTTATTGAGGGTCCGCAAGTTCGAAATCGTAACGCTGCAGGAGGTTTGCCGGATAGGGCTGACGGTACATACGTATAAATATGGTTTTACCCTGTTTTACCATCTACCAAAGCTGCCGCGACAGACACGAGCTGGTCACAGTTTTTATCGTGATAGGCGAAATGCAAGTTGAGGACCAAATGCCGTTTCTTCAACATCAGCATAATCAACATGCACAGCTAGCTGTGACGATAACGATAACGATAGGACGCTTTCTACGCGTAGCTGGAACGTGAATACGACAGCTGCCCAAACCATGACGCCAAATCGTTATCGGAGATTTCAACGCTCAGGACAAGAGTGCAGACCGATTGTAAGGAAGTTCAGCACCCACAAGCTTACTAACGAAAACGGCCTTAGACTCATTCATTTCGCCGCCTCAAATAACATGGCTGTACGTAGTACCTACTTCCAGCACAGGATCCCGTATCGGTACACCTGGAGATCACCCCAACAGACTGAATCGCAAATCGACCATGTTTTGATTGACGGAAGACACTTCTCGGATATTATCGCAGTCAGAACCTATCACGGCGCGAATATGGCGAATATTGTTCAAGACCTTGTCTCCACGACATTCCGCACTTCACAATGGACCAATGCACGAGTTTACTAATTTGTGCATTGGTCCATGCTTATATGGTTCATTTCCTCTATGCGGGGATTGCTCACTGCGCGTTATTTCCGCGAAGCAATCCAAATTTGTAAATTTCAGCTACGTATGCTGTTACGCTCAAGAAAAGTAAAGATATTTCTTGACTGAATGGGTCAAGAAATTTCCTTCAGATATTGAAGGGACCATCGAGCTAGGGAGGTATCGAGTTACAGAACACAGAAGCAGTGCAACTGCGTTCCAAGGGACCATCGAGTTAGCCATGAAACCCAACTTTTACTATGGTTCTCTAACTCGATATCGAGATACGGAATATCGATAAGGGAGAGTTAACTGTAGATCGACTCATCCATATCCATAACTTTGATTATTCCTCTTGATCCATGGTTCATTGTAACCTCTCCGTACCGAACCAACCAGCATAAGTCAACGCAGATAGGACGTACGATAAACGAAAAAAAATCTTTGACTTTAATAAGCAGCACGCAAAATATCTGCATACAGGTGAATATTTAACGTTTCCTTTTTTTTTTGAGGGATACACTTTTTCCTAAAACCCAAAATACATAGTAATTAAGCATTAAGCTATTGAGAAAACACGAAGCATAACAATAAGAAAATTCACCTTCCTTCTTCTATATACACTCATCCTTAACATTCCACGAAAATTCCGTCAATCTGGATGTGGTAAAAAACCTGGGTTGAACCGTTGAACTTAAGGTTGAGCATTAGTTGGTTGGTAGCAGCTCTTCTTGAGTTTCTGAAGTGACAAAGCTGACAGTTTGACAAAGACAACAGCCAAACGATTGAGCAAGCCATGATTTGCAAACTAGCTAAGTGAACATTTACACGCACTCAAATGCATCAAATTTTCTCGAAGTACTCATCTATCGTACGAGTTCTTCATTTGTGCTGTGCTTGTAGTATAACGCTTGGTCTAGCATATGACACTGTATGAGTATTATTTGCAAAGTACGTGTCCGAATCGTAAAAAAGGCAAAAAACAAAACACAAACAATAATAAAACAGTTTGACTCGTTCGCCGACGGTCAGTTCAAATTCAACACACTCAAAGCCGTGAGTAGTGCCTACTAAGTACGCCCTTGTAGCTTCTTCGCTATGAGAGATTAATACGTACTTAGCTAGCGGTGCGGATAATTTTGCGGCGGTGTGTACCTAATAGCAATTAAGTCAAAGTCGAAATGAAACAAACTGATTTTATAGTTTAGTGGCTGCAGTGCGACTAACGTTTCGAATCCATTGCAGTTAAATGGATACCAGCTGGAATTAATTATGAATACCGTGAAGGCCCCATACTCTGCGCAGTTAAGGCTTTTCAAATTTCAAACAGCTGTAATTAATTGAAAAACTAAACATAATAGTCTGAAATTTTGTGAGCAAATACTTATTGATCTATGTATAAGGAAAAAATATGAAAGCTTCACTAAGTAATGGTTTTTATTGCAAATTTTTATTTTTTTCTCAAGGGTGTCCGTGTTCCTAACTCTGCGCACTCATTTTTGCAATGCTCCTTATTCTGCGCATTTAGGTTCCTAACTCTGCGCACTTGAAAAATTATTTATAACAGTTAAAGTATTTTACTAAAAGTATTACTAGCAGTTGAACTCTGAATTAATCTTCATTTTCTTACTTTATCCGGCATTACGTCCCTAGTGGAGCGTGGAATGTTTCTAACATTAAGTGAATTTTATCTATGATTCAATCCATGATAATTACTGTTAATGAATGCCTCCAAGTGCATCTCTCAAAATAATCGAAATCATTATCACCCTTATTCTTGTTTACGGTGGATCCAACTTTCGATCGAATCCATGGCCCATTTGATTTTAAACAAGAATGGGGGTGTATATGATTTCCAAAACATGTAATTAACCTAGTTTTCTAAAATCTAAACCAACATACAAAAAGGTTACAAACTACGTCTTTTTTTCGTTCACCCTAGGCGTGTAAAGGAAAATTAGCTTGGACTGTTTATGTATTCTCACTAGAAAATATAAAAACTAAATTTTCTTTGGTTCGGTTCGGGTCCGATTAATGAACGATTCCTATTGCAGATCAATGACAGTACATTATGGCATTTCTATATAGCAAATACGATTAAACCTCGATGTTCCATTACTCGATATTGACTCATGGAATTATACAAAAAATCTAAATTATTAAATAATTAAAATTGTTATTGCATGGTTAGGGAGCATTCAAAAATTACGTCCATCATTGAGGGGAGGAAGAGTCTATGAAAATGTGACAATGCATGCATTAGGTACTGTAAAAAAATCGCGACAGGGATTGAGGGACGGAATGTAGAAATCCTTAAAATATGATGGACGTCATTTTTTAATCTTCCCTTACTATGATGGTCCCCTCAAACCATTTTCCAAAGCATTTCTATTCCATATCACGATGGTGTCGACAAGTCGATGGTTCCCTTCAATATCGACCTCTGGAGGGTTGATTGTTTGTTGAAAATAACGTTTTATAACTGCTGCGCATAGTAAGGAACATAGTTGAAAAATGGTTCCTTATTATGCGCACTTAAGAAGAATAAGAAAATGAATAAAAAAAAGTTGCACTTTACAAGTGATGATTGCTCGATAAATAAACTAGTGCCTACGTACTAAAAATCTGAAATATATTATCTTTAATTTGCTTCAAATGATTTAAGTGATGAGGTACTCCCTTAGCATTTTTGCTAACGGGCAGTCAATTTGGACGTTTTTCAATATTTTTAAAGCTATTTTATTTTTTATTAAAGTAATAAACGTAAATTTGTCAAGAAAGTTCTTCGCGTACTTTTTTATTACTATTGTAGCAATATATGAACAAAAAAAATTGTAAACAAAAATTTAAGTATTTTACCAGATTTTGGAGGATTTTGGTAAAAGTGCGCAGAGTTAGGAGCTGCGCAGAGTTAGGGGCCCTCACGGTACATCTGTCAATATCATGTGTATATCAAGTTTATTCATTTTACTACTATTTTAAAATTAATGTCAATATCATGAACATACAGATATAAGTGTGTTATACTTGGTAAAAGATGTTTGAAGATTGTAATGTCATTATAATTAAAGTTTATTTACGAAATATTTCCATAGGTTACACTTAGTGGGGATTCCCCAACCTCAAATCTAACGCTCTAACGAACAGAAGTTCTTGACTTTTAGAAGCAAATTCGCATCTACCAAGTAGAGATATTCTAGAAAGGAAGATTACAATTGTTTACTGTTTTCGTCATGATCTAAATTTGCCAATGAAGTTTTTTTAGATTCTAAAACATGTTTGATTAAACTGTTTGTTTTTTTTAGTAATCAGTAGGTTTTTAAGTATTAGGTTATGATAGTTACAGGTCCACAGAACGGACTTTTTTTTAATTACCTGGTAACCCCGTTGGTTTGACCACATTTAATCTGAACACTTTTCAATTTGTACCCCGCTAATTTGCACATCGTTCAGATTAAAAATGATTTTAAACGTCATTTAGCTCATAGAACGGAGTTAAGTGGAATGGAACGCTGTAAAACGAAACGCAGAATAAAAACAAAACAGTGAAAGAGGTAACCACACTGAGAACAGCGTTGCGGTTGAAATTACAGAGGGTTAAATTAAATACACAACGCCACTTGGTTTGTGCAGACTAAATTCGCATTTATTTAGAATATTTTGTGCATTCAATTTTACCATGGCACCATTTGTATAGTAAAAGTTACTATATCACGGTTAAAAACTTACAGCAGACCAGAATCGAACCGAGGATCTAGCGATTGCCAAGCGCGAACGCTAGCCGCTCGGCTATCGACGCGGTTGGATTGAGAGGGAACAAAACGCAAATAAAAAACGTTCATGTTAGCTCAATCTTGGTTGGAATAGTAATTTTAAAAACACGTTCATGGTTCTCATTACTGCAACGCTTGTTTCAGTGCAGAAACACGTTTCTAGGGTGACTAGATGTTCAAATTAAAAATGAACCCCGATGGTTTGCATGAGGTATCGTTCAAATTAACGGGGGTGTACGGTATCAGCTTTCCAATTTTCTTGACAGCTTCCAGCAAATCCCTTGTAAAAAATTAGATAAGTTCATTGCAATACGCTTGGATCACCATTCACGAATTCATTATGCTTTTCTGATGAATTTCTGAAAATGTTGACGGACAAGGTCTAGCTCGAGTTTCCGACAGTATTTCGCACGTATTTCTGCCCTCCTTCTTTGTCAAGTGCTGCATAAGATCCTAGAGGATTCAAAACGTGATTCTGTATTAACTTTTAGTATTTTCTCTGAGTTTGTTTATCCAAAGCTTCGAGGTTCGACGAGTGTCAAAAAATCATGTTTTGCAACGAGTTGCAATGCCGTTTTATTTAGATTGTGTGTTAAGTGAACAAACATACAGTCAACTCTTTTTTATTCGATATTGAAGGGCAATAGGACAAAAAAGGCTTTTTGTAATTTAATTGCATTCTAGTTAATTTTATAAAGGGCGAACACGAAATTATTGCGACACCGAAAATGTCATGCAAATTTTCTTATAATGTTACAATCAAACCAAAAATTTAAGGTTGTTTTATACATATATTTACTTCAAAAATCAAGAGAAAAGTTAATCGATGGAGCCTTGAGTGTAAAATTGAAGGCATTTTCACTTGATGCCCTCCATCAACGTCTTTACAGTGTCATCCGGTATCAGTTTCTCAGTTTTTTTTTTTTCAATTTTCTTAACATGTCCTTCTCGTCTTTGACTTTATTCTTGCTCTTCAGAAGTTCCCGCTTCATTACTGCCCAGTACTGCTTCACCGGGCGCAGCTCCGGACAGTTTGGCGGATTCATGTCCTTTGAAACAAAATGGACAGAATTGGCCTCATACCACTCCAGGACACTTTCAGAATAGTGGCATGATGCCAAATCTGGCCAAAATAGCGGAGCTTCGTCGTGCTGCTGCAAAAACGGCAAAAGAGGCACTCAGATTTGTAGATCCCGCCATTTAGTGTGCCCTTTGTCACGAAAGGCTCACTCCTCAGTCCGCAAGAGCAGATGGCCTGCCAAATGAGATTTTTGGAGGCGAACTTCGACATTTTCTTCTTCCTTAATTTGTCGTCCACATCGAACTTGATCTTGCCGTTGAAAAACTCAAATCCAGGATTTTGCTTAAAATTGGCTTTTATATACGTTTCGTCGTCCATCACACAGCAGCCATATTTTGTCAGCATCTTCTCGTAGAGCTTCCGTGCCCGAGTTTTAGCCGTCGATTGCTGCCGCTCATCGCGGTTTGGGAAGTTCTGTAACCTGTATGTATGTAGTCCAGCTCTCTTCTTTGAGTTCTGGACGTAGCTCTGCGACATGTCGATCTTTTTAGCCAAATCACGGCTTGAGACGTTGGGATTTGCTTTAATCATCCGCTTCACCTTTCCCTCCGTCTTTTTGTTCTCCGGTCCCGGTTTTCTTCCAGCTCCTTTGCCGTGGTCCAACGTCAACCGCTCCTGGAACCGCTTCAACACTCTGGAGACGGTTGAATGGTGAATGTTCAACATTTTTTCAAACTGCCGGTGCGACAGGTCAGGAAATTCCAGGTGTTTGGAAAGAATTTGTTCTCTCGACTCGCGTTGGTTCACCTCCATTTTCGTTGAATCGAAAAATACGACTTCGAGCTTGACAGCATGTAAACAATACACATCAATGAGAAAGAGTGCAAAATTTGGTTGATTTTTACCCAATGGTAGAAAAGTTATGCCCTGTTGAATGTGTCGCAATAATTTCGTGTTCGCCCTTTATAAAAAGAATGAAAAACATAACGGTCTAGAGTTGTGTTTGATCCTTCGACCTTGACGCTTGCTCCTGCGGGGGCCGGCGATGAGGGCAGGATCAAACATGTCGCGTATCGGTCGAGTGAAGTGAAAAAGTTCCGCGTTCGATTAGTTCTTTTTGATCTTTCGACGTTGACGCTTGCTTCTGGGCAGTGCGTCAAGAAAGCCCGAGCAGTCGTCAGTTGTTTTCCCTCTCGGGTCGCGCGCCTATTTTCTCTGAGTGCTTTTATATAGCCGAGCAAACGAGTGAGGCTGAAAGTGGATTGTTGCTGCTCAAGGATGACGGATCAATTGGTGAGCTCGTTTCATGCTACTATTCTAATCTATAAAATATGTTTGATTGCACCTTTAATCGTTACAACGGTGAGACGTAAATATGATTTTCCAACAAACTATGAAAGGTTCGTCACTGTGAGTGTCGACATAAACTCTGATTTATAAATCAATTATGTCTACTTTTTTTTCAAACACTTTTTTCCTGTTACCTTCATTTTTGTAATTAAAAATACTTTGAATGGTTCGACACTTCGAGTGTAGACTTGCGAAAGGTTCACTTTATTCAACAAACTTTGAAAGGTTCGTCACGTCAAGTGTCGGCATAATTTTTCTCTATATAGATATTGTTCATATCAAATGAAAATATCATATTTACATATAAGCATGTTTATATCTCACCAATAATTATTGATCATGGTCTAATCGCTTATCAAAGTGAATCCTGTGACCCAACGATCCTCCCCATTAACAAACATCCCTCCCAGTAACCTTTGTGGAGATGCAGAGGCAAACACGGTCTCCAAATAGCAAAGGTTACACACTAACATTCCTTCCCCCAATCCCACCTGACTGCAAGGACGTGGCCGGCGCCGTTATTAACCATGTATAAATAGAGGCACTGAATTATGCACACTGAAGAAGATTATGGCCAATCCCAGCCGATCTTCTAGTTGATTCTTTGTGCATTTTCACTGACTTCGGTCAATCACGGAATAGCAACCATTGATATGTGTAGTCAGTCTAAGCTAAGCTAAGAATGAAAAACATAACGGTCTACTTTTCTAGCCAACAAAAACTGTATTGAAAATTGTAACTAAAACTAAATTGAGCTGTTATTAACATTCATTATAAACAGAGCCGATTGACCTCCGGCGATACAGGAGGTTGGTGCAGGTTGTGTGCCAGTCGGAAGCATACAATGTAAATTTGAACCGGTAATTCGGATCATGGAACTGTAAGTCTCTCAATTTCTTGGGAAGTACCGGCATTCTTTCCGACTTATTGAGGGTCCGCAAGTTCGAAATCGTAACGCTGCAGGAGGTTTGCCGGATAGGGCTGACGGTACATACGTATAAATATGGTTTTACCCTGTTTTACCATCTACCAAAGCTGCCGCGACAGACACGAGCTGGTCACAGTTTTTATCGTGATAGGCGAAATGCAAGTTGAGGACCAAATGCCGTTTCTTCAACATCAGCATAATCAACATGCACAGTGAGGGCTGTGACGATAACGATAACGATAAGGACGCTTTCTACGCGTAGCTGGAACGTGAATACGACAGCTGCCCAAACCATGACGCCAAATCGTTATCGGAGATTTCAACGCTCAGGACAAGGAGTGCAGACCGATTGTAAGGAAGTTCAGCACCCACAAGCTTACTAACGAAAACGGCCTTAGACTCATTCATTTCGCCGCCTCAAATAACATGGCTGTACGTAGTACCTACTTCCAGCACAGGATCCCGTATCGGTACACCTGGAGATCACCCCAACAGACTGAATCGCAAATCGACCATGTTTTGATTGACGGAAGACACTTCTCGGATATTATCGCAGTCAGAACCTATCACGGCGCGAATATGGCGAATATTGATTCAGACCCTTGTCTCCACGACATTCCGCACTTCACAATGGACCAATGCACGAGTTTACTAATTTGTGCATTGGTCCATGCTTACTATGGTTCATTTCCTCTATGCGGGGATTGCTCACTGCGCGTTATTTCCGCGAAGCAATCCAAATTTGTAAATTTCAGCTACGTATGCTGTTACGCTCAAGAAAAGTAAAGATATTTCTTGACTGAATGGGTCAAGAAATTTCCTTCAGATATTGAAGGGACCATCGAGCTAGGGAGGTATCGAGTTACAGAACACAGAAGCAGTGCAACTGCGTTCCAAGGGACCATCGAGTTAGCCATGAAACCCAACTTTTACTATGGTTCTCTAACTCGATATCGAGATACGGAATATCGAGTAAGGGAGAGTTAACTGTAGATCGACTCATCCATATCCATAACTTTGATTATTCCTCTTGATCCATGGTTCATTGTAACCTCTCCGTACCGAACCAACCAGCATAAGTCCACGCAGATAGGACGTACGATAAACGAAAAAAAATCTTTGACTTTAATAAGCAGCACGCAAAATATCTGCATACAGGTGAATATTTAACGTTTCCTTTTTTTTTTGAGGGATACACTTTTTCCTAAAACCCAAAATACATAGTAATTAAGCATTAACGCTATTGAGAAAAACACGAAGCATAACAATAAGAAAATTCACCTTCCTTCTTCTATATACACTCATCCTTAACATTCCACGAAAATTCCGTCAATCTGGATGTGGTAAAAAACCTGGGGTTGAACCGTTGAACTTAAGGTTGAGCATTAGTTGGTGTGGTAGCAGCTCTTCTTGAGTTTCTGAAGTGACAAAGCTGACAGTTTGACAAAGACAACAGCCAAACGATTGAGCAAGCCATGATTTGCAAACTAGCTAAGTGAACATTTACACGCACTCAAATGCATCAAATTTTCTCGAAGTAGCAGATGCATCAGAAGTGATCCACCCCTTGCGTGGAAAGCATTCTCTAACAGAACGTATTTACAAAAACGTTCGAGACCAACGTACCTATTGCTTTATCGGAACACTTCCGAATAACCCCTACAGTACAAAGAAGATTGTACATAATTTCCATCTACGTGGTATCAATGTTTATCGAAGAAGGACCAAAATGAGAGCTAAACATTCGTTTTAGATACATTAAGGCCGCACGGGACGTCATCATAATCACTCTATCCATTTCAAGAAGCAAATCCCAAGAACCACTTCATATATCGATGCGAAAAATGTATCACTATGATTCTATATATGTAGTGCACAACCCGATAAATTTTCAGCTTCATCGGTTCACTAAAACTTGAGATTTGCTTCTACAAAGTTTTGATGATTATTGTTAGAGTGAGACAAAAGATAGGAAAAATAACACGGTCTCCCGTGTCACCTTAAGCAAATTTATCTGAAGGGTGTAATGATGCATTAAATTTAGGGGATACCATGATCTCCATGGCCTATTATTTTTCAGGCAAGGTTCATGTGAAAACAGAGGAATCCATCAAAATCCGTTTAAATCATACATTTCACGGTGACAGTTAAACATCGGTGACTATGATGATTTTGGAGAAAAATTTTACTGATCAATAGCTCATGATTTTCCAGGAATCATAATTTTTCTTGCAACGCGTAATAAATAAATAAAAATGTTATAAAATTTTTCGTCGATTATTTATGTATTTTGGAGAATTTCTTGAACCTGGAAATTTCGTGGTTGCACGTTTGTCGTGTTATGGCGTATACCAACTTTATGTAGGTTTTGGATTGCCGGATGGTTAGGAACACCAATCAAACACAGAAGGAACAAACCACAGAGATAAAAAAAAATGGGGAAGATAACACAAGAGAATAAAGCTATTGGTTAATAACTGAATGTACTCATACGAACACTACGCTGAGAAGCCAGAAAAAGATGACACTGGTGCAAAGAAGGGTTTGAGGCACATGAAATGTCTAGTAAGTCGGCATTCTGCTGAAGGTTGTCTAGATGACTTCGTAATGTATCGTATCGTCCGTATGATTAGAGGAGAATTCGTTGTCAACACTCAGGGCTGGTAGTGAGTCACATTTTAACGACTAAGTCACTTTTTTCCGTAAAATGGTCACTAAAGTCACTTTTTTCATGATTTACGCAGGCTAATTTCCTAGAAGAAATCAGGAACGCATCATTGTTCTGAGAGTTTTTTTTAGCGAAAACTCGTTCAAAATTAGAAAGCGATTATGGGCTGTTTTTTCTGGACGAGGTATTTTAATAAATTTGCCGAATACTTGTTCCAATATCTGACAGGCCTGTTGATTGAATTGTCCGTGGACTCTGCGATAATCTTTACGAATTCCAACCAAATTATTAAAAAAAATCAGTCAGAAACTTGTTCAATATTATTGTTTACTCTACTATATTAGTAGATTTTGTCCCTTGAAATGTTCACTAAGTAAGGCTTGTCCATGACTTCACACTAGAATTTTATGAGAGAGTGCAGTAAGAAATTCAATCAATTATTTTTCTAGGAATAATTTCAGGGATTTAATTAGAAACTACAACGAATGAGTCAGATATTTATCCTATGGTTAAGCCAAAACCTTTTCTCTACCACTTTGAACGACTTTCTCTAAACCAAAAACGAATTTCTATAACAAATGTTTAAGCAAACATCCTGTAGCAATGCAATATTGATTGTTAATCAATAGCTATGAAACTGCGGTTCAAGAGACCATCAAAGAAGCCACGAAAACCAACTTTGAATATAGTTCCATACCTCGGTATCGAGAAACGAAATATCGAGTTAGGAAGAGTTAACTATATTTTACATAGTTCTTCGTAAAAGAAAACATCTATTTCGATTTATCTCGAGTTCGTCGAAAATCAATGGCGTTCCGAAGTTATCATGAGGAATATATAGTGAAATTGTATACGATTTCTGCCAAAAATTTTCTGCTGGCATGTACTTTGTTATTATTAAATTCTGTATATTTTTCTAAAAAATCCAGCAAGAAATTTGTCAGAAAATGTCTCATAAGATGCATTTTGTTTTATATTTTTCCCGTGAAGATTGAGATCCTTATTGCACCATATTGGTGAAAATTTTACCTTCATGTTACTTCTAACGTATTAAATTTAAAAGGCCCGTTTTCAAATGACTAGCCATGACTATCAAGTCTTATTCTGCTAGAAAATATTTCTTGAAGTACTTGAAAAAATATTTCTTGAAGTACTTGAACAAACAATGATGTAAATGGTCTGAATTTTTCGAAATCGGATTAAACAAATTAGTTGTTTTCAATAGTAAATTGATTGTTATTAATAGTTTTACTATTGAAACTTGAAATTATTTAAATTTTGGATTAATCTGATGAGTATATAATCATATTTTAACAATTATTGCTAAGTATTCATCTAAATCGGTTTGTCTCAAGGCTGTCGAAAATCAATGGAGCTCTGGAACTACCATGGGAAAAGAGGGTTAATGATTGAAAAATGTATGAAAAAAGCTTATTTTTAGAATTCAAATACCGTCGGACGGAACTACTTTTGATTCCGGGGGCTACTCACCTGCTGAATTTATTTGCAGTATAAATATTGATCTGAGCAATTTGGTGTCTTCAGCACTTTTATCAACAAATGTATGCTTTACCACTAGGCAAGATTTGTTTTTGGAACAACATCAACAATAACAGGATAAACAAGAAAACATTTCAAAAAAATCGGAATAAATATTCACAAGGTATAAAACATTGGCTATGCAAACATTGTCTGAATTTTCCCCAAGTCGTGGGAAGTTATTGGGAGCATCACAAAACTATCGAATCGTAATGTTCCGCAAAAAAATGTGATAGTGTTTTGCTAAAAATTGTTGTTTTATTAAAATTATTGATCAAACGTCTCATTTTAACGACTTTTATTTAGTTATAATGTTCTGATTTATATATTTTACAACATAAAAAAATTAAATTAATATTTGGAAAATGTCATAGACATAAAACACACATATTTCAAAACGTACCAATGGCAAGATCTAAAGTGTCCATTTCCCGGCCGTTTTGCTTGTCCCGGGATTCGGGACAAAATTTGATGCTTGTCCCGAGAAATCCCGGGATCCCGGGATTTTTAAGATTTTCAATAAAACATGCATTTTTGTTGAAATGAAAGTAAAATTTCATCGATACAATGTTTTTGAAATGGAATGTAAAGAGAAAAAAAAATCCAAGATAAGAAATTAACATATTGTATTTTATACATGCCTTTTTCGATTCTGATGAAGAACAAAAATAAAAGTTAACTTTGACTAATTATGGCTTTGTTGGCGATTTGGTGAACATTCGAGTCATAATATTAATGAATTTCGAAAACAAAAAAAGTCATCAAAACTTTGAATCACAAAACAAAAGTTTTAAGATCATTGGTCACATATTGTACTAGAGCATGCTTAAACTTAATAACCAATTTGTACTTTCAAATATGCTTTCTTAGTCTAGGCTTATCAAAATTGCTTTATTAGAAAAAAAAAACTTTTACAACTGAACAAATAAAAATATGTTGACCTTATTTTTTTAATATGGTCTCTTCATAATATAAGTACCTATTCAATTTATTCACTTCTTTTTATGGTACTTTTCTATTTTAAGCTGAATAGGCTGTTTCGTTCTAGAAAAGTAAAGACATTTCTTATCTGAATGGTTCCAGAAATTTTCTACAGAAAGCCCCGTTTAAAATGATATTGCTTTTCAACTGCGTACTGCGATCAAAGAAATGTGATTTTCTTGGCCATGCGTGAGAAGAAGAGATAGGCGAATACTTTTTTTGTCAACAGCAAACCAGGATTTACCGAATTAGCTTGAGTATGAAGAAAAACTCCATTGTTTTGCAGTTAACTTAAGTGGTTTTCAACAACATTTATATTCATTTCGGGAATCCCGGGATTTCCGGGACGTCAGAAATTATATCCCGGGAAACGGGAAATCTCGAAATTCGTCCAATCCCGGGATTTTTTGTCCCGGGATGTCCCGGGATGGACACTCTAGCAAGATCACAACATAATCTCTAAAAAAATATTTGCCGTCTTATTTTACATGAATTTGCAGTATAAAACAATTGCATCCTTCCTATTTTTAAATAAACTACTCTTAAGCCAGCTCTTAACTGCCCAGAAGCTAAAAGCATATCACAAAAGCAAACTTTTTCTTCTTTACCAACTTGCAAAACTTTACTTCATAGATTGCGTTTGAATTAAAAAATATTTTTTAGTTACAGGTATTAATGTGATCCCTCTACATATCGGTCATGTTATATGAAGAAGAATAGAAGAGACAGATTTTGCACATTACTCATTAATCATCGCATTACCTGGTAGTTACATCGTTCGTTAATATCAATTTAAAAATCAAGCATTCGTAACTGACAGTTCCATTTAAAAGGTTGAAAGTTTAAGTTTCATACCAGGAACTTAAAATTGTAAATTGCATGTTTCGCTAAAATTAATTGTTATATATGTCTAATTGTTTCGAGCTTTGCAATTTTCTAAACTATGGTTATCGGTGAAAAAACGTTCTATTACATCAAAATGGACGATAATCCATATAATCAGTTTGAAATTTATGAGAAAAAATCATTTTATTATCAAATTGTGAAAATTTCTGAAAATGTCCAAAGTAGCCCCTTTTTTGTCTTGAAGGACACACTTTTTTCGCTATTCAAGCATTTTTGTTATTTCTTGATGGATTTGCCTCATATTTGGCACATTTGTTACGTACATATACAACTTAAATATATGTAAGAATTATCAATATCTATCCATAATTCTAAGAGTTACATATCCTCAAAGTTGAAGAATGTGAAAATAATGTCAAAAGAAGCCCCGTTTGACGGTACCTGTTATTGTTTGAACAAATTTTTTACAAGATGTATGTTCATTTACAACTCTAGGTCAAGAATCTTTAAATGAAATATTTTTGAAACCTCTTCGGAAAAGCTTTCTATAACAGGGCCCATTCTGGTCAACCGCACAGTACAGTCAAAACTCCATAACTCGATATCGAGTTATAGAACCATAGTGAAAGTTGGTTTTCAAGCATACCTCAATAGTCTCTTAAACGACAGCTACCATGATTTCGTGTTCTATAATTCGATATCTCCCTAACTCGATATACCTTTCAATATCGAGTTATAGACCAACCACATGTAAAACCACATTTCCAACAGAAACAATAATTATTAAGATTTTCCCTCCGTGCCTTCTGCAAACCCTCAACACTATCAATGAAAGCTCACAATATGTTCCGTTCCTGGTGAACGAAAAACGCCCATGCATTGAAATTAAAAATGTAAGTCCGAGAATCGGGAGACGGCTGACGGCAGCGTTCCTCTCCACTCATACCTACTCGAGCTTTCATATATGCACACTCCACAATCGGCTGAGTGATAGTTGATAGCCCGTCTGCCAACACCAACAGAAAGAACATCAACGACTGGGCACTCAAGTCAAGTCAATAAAGAGTAATCGAGTGGCTGAAGTGCCATAAGTTTTTCGTTTGCCAGTTCAAATCGAAGTCCCGAACGTGTTGTCGTAGCTTCTATCACCTCACTGCAGTGTTTTAGCTCAATTCGACGAACTTCTGGGCATAGGGCATGACTTGCACTTGGATTATCCGTTCGCAGTAACGTAAAAAGTTTCGAGTAGGTAAGCTGTTGATTGTTGTGACTGATTTCTGATAGTTGCATCGTTATTCAGCGTTTAATTGAAATTAAAATTGATATTGAAAAAACTGCGATAGTATCATTATTGTTGTGTTCATTTAACTGTACTGATAACGTAGACGAACCACGCAAAAGCTACGTGTCCATGCTTTACTGGTGTGATGAAATGTGTGGACCGCAAGTGTTTCTTTGTAGACAGTAAGACACACAGCTGATTCACGAGCGATCAATTAATAAGGTGTTTTATACTTACAACGAACTTGGAAGATGTGGATTTTTTCAATAGCACTGACGTGTCCTTTTCTTGTTTCTCATTGTTTCAGAGTACCGACGAGCAGAAACTTATCTACTCCGGACAGTTGCTCAGCGACAGCGTCGTACTAAAGGACATTCTCCGACACTACGATGGCCAGAAGGCACACACCGTACACTTAGTATTCACACCCAAAAACAACCGTCACAGGGACTTCAGCTCAGGTGCCACGACGAACGCTTCTGGCTCAACCATGGCGCCGAAATCCAACAATGAGCCAGCAGGTGCCACATCAACCGCAGCGACCGGTTCCAGAGTGGAATCGACGCGGTCTCCCGAAACGGGCACGAGCAGTGGTAGTTCATTCGGGGCGGACGGCTTACGACAAAGGAATGTGACCGGCAGCCAAACTATGAACACAGTAACGCAGACAACGGTGGCCACAAACCCAATCCCACCGGCTTCGGCGGACTACATCATGGGCCAACACCTGGCCATGCAGAACTGGATGCAGCAGGCCTATATGCAGTATCTTAATCAGTACATGAATGTGTAAGTGTTCTATGGGGGAGTCATCCATAAATGACGTAACATTTAAGGGGGAGGAGAGGCATCACGAATTTGTAACTATGTGTGTCCCCTTAACAAGAATGACTGCTTTGGGCAGTTGGAGGCCTGAAATCAACTTGAATTGGGTATGGTATGCGATTTCTGCAGTATCAAAGGATATCATACCGTGACCTGCTCTAATTCCGTGTGTTGCCTAATACCGTGTATTTGGGAATTATTTGGATTTCTAGCATATTATATTATTTATTTTTCTAAATGATTGTCACAAACGTTAGCACATTAGGTAGTATTTAGAAAGCCATGACAAACTTGAACTAAAGTTGCATACACAAACAAGCAAAAATAATGTTAGAATGTAATCGCCTTGTGCCAATACACGGTATTAGGGCACGGTTGCTTATGTGTTCCAAATACCGTGTTTCAGTTATAATTCCAAAATGGCGAAGTGAAATATATATTTTATTTCCTTAACTAATCATGCAAACCTCAATACGTTCTTCGATACAAAAGTTTTATTTTTGATGCGCTTCGTTCGTCCAATAGTGAGAATTTTCAAAATGTGACTCAGCAGTCGGGGTCAGATGCACGGTATTTGGAACACTGGTATGTTTAACAACATCAAATGTAACTATGGTTAAAATTTTTCAAAATAATTCAAATCATATTTTTTATGCAAAGTATATAAAACAATCTACTATATAAAACATATTAGACTTGAAAATAATCATACGTTATTTTTATCTGATCGATTGAAACTTGAGTTTTTTAACCTCACGGTAATAGAGCATGTCACGGTACCTCCAGTTATTACCCAACTAATACTAGGAGAATATATCTTAGAAAACCAATAATACACCTCATGAGTAATACAGATGGAATATCTGAAAGAATTCGTGGAAGAATATTTGGCCAAACTGGTGAAAATCCAAAAGGTTTCAAAAATCCCTACACACTCCCTCCACTGCTTTTTTGAGAATTTCTTCACAGAATCCTCCAAAAACTCTTTCAGCAATTTCCACCGGTATTATTGTAAAATGTCTCTCAGGTTTCTACAAGAATTCTTCCAGATAATCCTATAAGAATTCTTCTGGGATATCTAACGCTGATTTTCCAAGTAAATTATGTAGCTATTGCTTGCAAATGAAGGTATTGTTTGATAGTTTTTCGAATGATTGTACATGCAATTTTTTCAAAATAATCCTCCAAAACCTTCTAACGGGTCCACAGTTTTATCAGAGATCCTTGTATCCTTCTTCAGGAGTTCATCAGATATTTCTCGAGGAATTTTATCAGAAATTACTGTAGGATTTTCTCTAGGAGTACCTTTCCTATGTGTTTTTATTTATTTATCTGGAATTGTTGGCAACTTGAAAAACAAATGCTTGAAGAATTCCTTAGAAAACTTTCGGGCTGGAATTTTAAAGAAATGCTTAACAAAAATTATGAGCAAATCCCAATAAAGTCCGTGGAGGATATGGAGAAATCCCAGAAATAAAACATGTGAACGCACTTTCTGAGAGAATCTCTTCGGCAACTCTTGAAAGAATTGCTGGCATAATTTCTGGAAATATCGTAGGATAAATTACTCTTTTTTCATTAACGACATTTTTAACCCTAGGATAGTTCATCTCGGACCAACGAGTTCACTTTCCTTCCAAAGGAAGCCGTCACTATTACCTTATGATTTACTACCTGCAAAAACCTGGAAACCCTGAAATTATCAGGGGGCGAATTTTATTCAACCTGGAAAAAACTGGGATTCTTAGGGAATTTCGATCATAATCAGGGAAATTATTTAGAGGCAGTAATTCATGGTAGAATATGATCCATGGTAGAATATGATCCAGAGATAACCATTATTTGCCCTGGAACTCTTCAATCGAAAAAAAAAACGGTATTTGAGCTGTACAGTGAAGATCTTTTCGAGTATGAAATTGTATCGGCTTACCAGAACATTATTGTTTTTTTTTTAATATCTCTATATTTGATCAGTAAAGGATTTACGAATCTAGGGCTGGTAATGGGTTTCTTTTTAGAGATTTGGTCTCTATTATTATGCAAGTCTCTAGTCTCTATTTTTGATGAAAGGTCTTTGGAGTCTCTATTTTAACCAAAATGGTCTTTCATGGCTCTTTTTACTTATTTTGCTCAAGTGAATTCTTATGCAAAATTCATTTTCACATTTCTCGAGAAAAGCTTCAGGAATTCGCCTAGTGGTTTCTCCAGAGATTTTATCTGAAATACTTTCAGGCATTAATACAGGGTTTTCTCCAGAAATTCTTTAAGAGATTCTTCTACCAAATTTTCCACCAACTTTTCAAAGGATGCTTAAAGGAATTTCTCCAGAGCTTGCTTCAGGAAATCTTTGAGTACTTCAATATTACTACCTCTAGTAATTTTCTCAGGTAATACTTTGAACTATTTTTCCCAGGACTTTCTCCAGATTTTTTTTCACTAACTTTTCAACCGAATTCTGCAGTTGTTACTCTAAAAAATCTTCCAAAGGTTCTCACGGAATTTCTTCCACGGAAACCCGCAAAGGTTAATTCAAGAGTTTATGGTAAAATTCGTTCGAGGGTTTTTGTACAAGAAACACGACCGGAATTTATACGCCATTTTTCCACGGTTACTCCAAACAATTGCTCCAAAAATTCTTCGAGGGGTTATTTGAGTGAATCTATAATGGTGGAACAGTTTTGAATCCAACTTCCAAGGTTGCACTAAAACTTCAAAGGCCTTAACCTCGCGAAGAAAGCATACAACAACTGTGAGCTTTCGATTTTCGCTTTGTACACTAGCAGAAAGCTCAAAATAAGAAGATCAGGAGCGTTTGCCTATTATTCCAGTTTAGTGCCTTTGAAAAGTCGGCCATTGTGACGGCCATCTTTGGATTCCGAGACCTTAAAAACTGAGTTTTTCTAAAATTTATTTCTAGGCATTTCTCGAGCATTTCATTCAAGTATTATTGGAGTTCTTCTGAACATTTCTCAATAAATTTCTCAAAAAAATCCCCATGGAATCTGTAAAAGTCCATTTTAGGTTCCACACCAGTTAACACTACAGCAATATTTCCAAGAAATCCTCCAATATTTTTTTTTCCTACCCATTTTTTTAAGGTATTTCGTCCGATATTTTTCAACGAGTTCCTTCCTTCCTTCTTTTTTCAATTATCAATAACACAATTACAAAAAAGGAAAATAATTTTTCCTTAAGGTGATTTCAGAACGAAGCCACACCTCAAATTTTCAAGAGCACAAGACTTGAGAACCAAACATCCCTCCGCGTTGAAAACCTATCCCATTGTTCACCACAAGCAAGCAAGCAATTTGATTGGTTTTCAACGTGAACTGTTGTCAGATTCTCTCGTCTTGTGCACTTTAAAATTCATAGTTTGGCTTCGTTTTATAATCACCTTAAGAGTGAGTTCTTCTAGAAATTCTTATTCATCACAGCATATTCTTCATCAGGGGTGACTTAAGAACTTACACAAGTTTTAACAGAAGCTAGCCTAAATTTGCTTTAGGAATATGTCACGATTTTTTTCAACGATTTCTCGTAGGAACATTTCATTTACATTTCCCTAAGAAATACATTGAAAACTCCTTGTAGAATCTTCGAGCACTTCCTTGAAAAATCTCTTAGAAATATTGGAGGAATACCAATAGAAATCTTTTCCTCTCTGGAATAGTTCATGAAAGTATCCTTAAAGAAAATTTCTAATGAAAATCTGAAAGAAATTACGAAGAACAATTTTGTATGAAATTTTAAGAAATTCCTGGAGACATCCAAGAAGTTTCTGATGCAATATTTTAGCATATTTTAAACCGAAGTCTTGGAGGATTTTTTAGAAAAACCGATGGGATAATCACCGGATAAAAACACTAAGGGCTTTCTTGAAAAACTAGCTTACCCGACGTGGCTAGCCACGTTCCAACGAAATTTTAGAGTGAATAGCTACGTATAATCTTTCAAATCGCTTGATACTGATGACCACAAAATCGGCTAAATTTATACTCTGGCCATACTCCATCGAGCACGTGACCTCAATACTGTTGTAGTGTTCTGATATGAAATAATTATGACCTTGCTGTTGTAGTGTTCTCTCTGTTGTGAAGTATTTCAAAAGTTCCAGAAGATTCTATGAATTAGAGAGTAGAATCTTACTAAAAATTCTAGCATATACTCCCGAAAAGCTGATGTAATTTTTTATTTTTCAAAGTCTCAGTTGTGGTGAAAAGACCATCGACTCAGGGAAATATCGAGTCATGGAACAGGAATGTTTTGGAAAGCTGTTATAAGGGATCATAACAGTAAGCATAAAATTTTGTTTTAAGTATGCATCCATGAGTCGATATCGAGTCATGGAACATCGACTCATGGAGGTTTCACTATAAATTAACAAATCTCGAATATTTGTGCGCCCATTTATCTCATTCATGTTTATCTTGCTTTCACATATGTCGAACTCGTTTTGGAACCTGAGTTGGAACTGAAGAGACCCGTTTCACATGTTCAACTGCAACCCGATTCAAGTTCGACCGAATCACAATTTGCTTAAAATTGATCCCTAACCAGACGACAATAGTGAAGGGTTCAAGAATGTTCTACGAATTGGAATGAACGATGTTCCAGAAAGCTCCAGAATATTCTGTCAAAGATCTATTGTAGTACACCACAATTTGCAATTGTAATGTTCTCATATCAAAAGTGACCGGTGTAGTGCTCTTGAATTGCAATTGCTTTGCTCAACGAAACTTTTCGGTGAAAAATTTCAAAGCGTTACTGACAGACAGACAGTGTTTCTTCTGCTGTGAAATATTTCAAAAGTTACAGAATCTCCTAGCATATTCTCCCGAATAGCTGCTACAAAGTAATATGATTCATTGATATTTTTCAAAATCACAGTTGTGGTGAAAAGACCATCGACTCAGGAAAATATCGAGTCAAGGAACAGGAATGTTTTGGAATTCTACAATTTGTTTGCATCTAAGAGTCGATATCGAGTCATTAAACATCATGGAGATTTCGCTGCAAATTAATAAAATCGTATATTTAGCGAACATTCATCTCATTCATCTTTATCTTGCTTATAAATTTGTCAAACTCGTTTTTGAATCTGAGTTGGAACTGGAGAAACCTGTTTCACATTTTCAACTCCAATCCGATTCAAGTTCGACCAAATTACAATTTGCTTGAAGTTGATTTGTTCACGTTATAGGCACCAACCAAATTCCTATACAGACGACAATGATGAAGAGTTCGAGAATATTCCACGAATTGGAATGAACAAAGCTCCAGAGAACTCCAGAATATTCTGTCAAAAAGCTGTTGTAGTGCTCTACAATTTGCAATTGTAATGTTTCGATATAAAAATTGACCGTTGTAGTGCTCTTAAATTACTGTTGTAGTTTTCAACGAAACTTTACGATGAAACATTTCAAAGCGTTACTGACAGACAAACAACGCTGGGATTTTATATATATGATATCTGAAAAAAATCTGGTAGAATCTCTGAGGTAATATTTGTTATATTTAAAAAAAAAATCATGTTGTATTTTGAGACATCAATAATGAAATTCCTGGAGGAATTCCTAAAGAAAATTCATGGAGGGAAATCATCACTAAATAAACTAACCTATACAAATCTTCGAAGTTATATCAGAAGCTTTGGGCAAGTACCTAAAACATATCTGATGTTATTTCTTGAGAAAATCAATGAACATGCATACAAGCAGCATTTTGCGCAACGTCACGAGGGATTTCCAAGAAATTATTTAGAAATATTCTCAGAGGACTGTCTGGTCTGATTACATGAGGAATCAAACTTTTTTTCCTGGTTTCTGTTAGGTTTCGTTTAGTTTTTTGATTACAATCTAGTTTCTTTTTGATTCCTATTTTTCATGTTGACAACAGTAAAAAATTCTATTGTTAGTAATGTAATAATTCGCATTTAGAATATGCTTCGAAATATCAGTTCAATGCAAATTATTTGTCCCGTTTTTTATCACAGCACATTTTTTTTATACTGAAATGACCTTTGGGTGCTACCGTCTATCACACTCTCATCTCTTAGATGGCGCTGGTGTTCTTCTTCTTCTTGGCATTAACGTCCTCACTGGGACAAAGCCTGCTTCTCAGCTTAGTGTTTTTTTATAAGCACTTCCACGGTTATTAACTGAGAGCTTCATTTGCCAAAGTTGCCATTTTAGCATTCGTATATGGTGAGGAAGGTACGATTATACTCTATGCCCAGGGAAGTCAAGGAAATTTCCATTTCGAAAAGATCCTAGACCGACCGGGAATCGAACCCAGACACCTACGGCATGGCTTTGCTTTGTAGCCGCGGACTATAACCACTCGGCTAAGGAAGGCTCCACTGTCGTTACAGTTAACAATTAATATCATACTAGTCCCTGTTGAAATCTCTCAATAAAATGTAACTAAAATCATGATCAATATTTTTTCCAGGATATCCAACGGGCAAACTCCTCAAGCGCTGTACGCCAATGCGCCCACCAATGCAGCCAACCTCATCATACCTCAGTCTAGTCCTCAAACAAATGTCGCTCAACCGGCGCAGCAGCCAAGTCCCAATCCGGTTCTGGCACAAACCCTACCCAACCTGGCCTACTATCCGTACCTGTCCACAATGAGCTCGTCGCCGATGCCATCGGCCAGCAGCATTCCAGCTCCGATCACGTCCAGTGGCCCGATTCCAACTGGCCCATCGCCAGCAACCGGCAGCGTCCCGCCCGGTCCATCTAGTCAACCAACAATCCCAAGTCCGGTGCCGTCACCGGCCAGTTCCCCTGCGGCAGGTACATCCGGTGCTAGTGCTAGTGCGTCTTCAAGTGCACCTACGGCGACGGCGACTACGGCCACGGCGGCTGCTGGAGTGCAGCAAGAAGGAACAGCACAAGCAGCTCCAGCGGCTGCCCCAGTCGCAGCTGGTGCTGCTGCGGCCGCTCCAGCCCGGAGGTTCCCTAACATCGTTGTCGAAGAGCAGGAAAATCGCGACTGGTTGGACATTATCTTCAGCATGTGCCGCGTGGGGATTCTCATTACCGTCGTGTATCTGTACTCGTCGCCGACGCGATGCATGGCGGTGTTTTTCGTTGGGGTCATGCTGTATCTGTGAGTATTCATGATCAATTGTTTATGTTTTTACAGATTATAAGTTTTGGCGATATTAAGTACTTTCTATTTCATAAATCAAAAGAATATTTTAAAAGCTGGTTGCAGGTCTTTTTGTAGACATTCTCTAAGGAAATCTATCACGACAACAACAATTTTTTATTCCAGAGTTTCTATTTTTAAATTTTCCAGCAAACCCTACATTTTTTCAGAAATCGGATTTAAATTTTGTTATAATAAATACCCTAAAGAATCGCTCAGGAATTGCTCCAGCAACTCCACCAGGGATTATTTCAGGAAATGTTATACCTATTTCTAAAGTCATTGTTCCAAGACAATTTCCAGGGTCCTAACGAGCCATAGTGGTAAACGCATAACTGTTCAGCAAGATGAAATTCGTGAGACCAAACTCCGTCGGTTGAGGATTTTTTTCCCGACTTTACAGGGGTCAGAGTATATTCGTGCCACACATACAAATGCAAATTGGTCAGTTAGCTAGGAAAGATCTCAGTTAACAACTTTGGAAGTGCTCATAAGAGCTTCGTGCTGTGAGGCTGACACTGTACTGGCTGGGACGTAACGCTAAAAAAAGAACAAGATAGGAATTCTTAGAACATACTCTCAAACCAAGAGTGCCTTAGAGTAAACCCAATGATGGGTAACATTGAAGGATTTTCTTCAGGTCGGGTATTCTTATACTGCGACAAATTGCAGATAGGTCTACTTGCTATAAGAGTCTTGACGATCAAGACGCAAACTTACTTGGTTGAACTGAAGTAATTCAAGAATTTTCTGTTCATTATTGTATTTTGGAAACTTTTAATAAACTAAGATGTATGATAAAGGGAATGAATAGGTATACTAATGCTAATATCGTCAAAATTCGTAATTTCTCTCATTTTTCCTTCAATTTAACGTCAACTTCTTCTTTTTTCTAGTTACCAAAGAGGCTTTTTCCGCAACGACAGGGCCGATCGAATGGAATTCGCTCGGCGATTAGTGGTCCAGCAAATCAACATGGCCCATATGATGCGACAGAGGGCCGAGATGCGAGCACGAGTTGCTCCTGCTGCTGTTCCGGCTGTCGCTGCCGCCGCCGAGGCTGCTGCCAATGCACAAGCACAATCACCGGCTGGTCCTGGTGCCCCATCAACCACAGCCACAACGGCAGCGCAAAACGACGAAGCCGATGGATCAAAAACGACGGATGCCAGTTCCTCCTCGGCGCTCCCTGAACAGGACTCCACTGCGGGAGAGGAATCCACAGTCGAAGAAATGGCAACCGATCTATCGAACTCCACGCCCGAGGCCAATCGCATGAACATAAACGACGTGGCCGCCTTCCTCCGGACCATGGTGCTGTCGTTTATCACGTCGATTATTCCGGATACGCCCGCCGCCTAGACGGCGCCAGCGCTCATCTATGTCTTAAACACCATCACATTTGGTAACGTTACTGGTTGGTAGATCTATCGAAATCTGTGAATAGCGCTATTGTTGTAGGAAAGGTATTTACGATCTATATTAGGGATCATCGATTAATTTGCGATGCGGTAACAAAGTGGCGAGGTATCAAATCGAAATTTATTGTAAATATCATCTTCAGATTGGCATCCTTTTAGTTGGCCTAGAAAATTTCACATAAGCTAAATTATAGAGTTGCATTTTTATTTTACATTGTATTTAGTTTACGTTTATTCTGCATCTAGACGTACCAAGAGGTGAAATTCGTCAAATGTGGCTACTTTTCATGTGTCCACCACGAACAGGCGACAGTGTTTTTAAGTATCGAAACCCAGAGTCAGGTTTATGTTGATTCCCATAAAACAATATTTACTACAATTCGGCTCTGGATAAATATCATGTTTGGATGCTGTGAAACGAGTTCAGTTCAATAACTACAGCTTCAGAAGTAATTGTCTTGAATCTAATGTCCACATCCAATGAAATTTATTCAGAGAGCGAGCAGCAGAATCGTAGCTGATTTGAAGTCCCCTAGAGTTTATAACCGACATGCAACTGCTTTTATCACAACTTTATGCGCATAATTTTCAGGTGCTGCAAAGATTACGGATCATTCGATCAAGTGTAAAACACCTTTCGCACTGCTGGAAGGCTTTGGAAACAATAGATTGACGACGCATTCGATTATAGCAATGCACTGTGTTTTAATTCCTCGTTTTCATGCGCTTTTTGAATAGCGCCCTAACCGTTGATTTTAGCGATATAGTTTGTTTGGAGAAGTTTCTTGGTATATTAAGGCGCAACTTTTGACGAAAAAAAATTTTGTGATCAATCCACCTAGCAGTGAGATAGAAAAACTATTTTTTCAAAAAATTTAGATAGACATATGGTGTCTTCGGCAAAGTTGTAGAATTGGCAATTTGAAAGAACTTTGTCGAAGACACAATTTTTCTATCTCTTATACTTTTTGAGATATATGCCGTTGTATGTGAATGACCCCTAAAAATCATATTTTTTATCATAACTTTTTTCCAAGATTTTTAACATTTTTTGTGTTTTCTACAAAGTTGTTTGTCATAGAAAAACCCGTGTTTTTGCTGAACATATCATCACCCTATCTTTTGAAGTAACAAAGTTATTCATGAATTACTCTTTTTTCAAGGGGTAGTTTAGGCCTCTATAACTGGCTTCGGCGCAAAATGGCGCAGACAACTCTTACAAATCATGAAAGTACCATATCTTCCCTTTCGGCAGTTGATAAAAACTTTTGTCTATAAGCGTCTTTGCATGGTTTTTTACTATCAAACAAATAAGCCTTATTAAAACGAATTCGACTGGTAATTCTTTTACTTTAAGAGATAGAGAGGTGCAATGTTCAGCAAAAACACGCGTTTCAAGATGTTCAACAACTTTGTAGAAGATATGAAAAATGTTAAAAATCTTGTAAAAGAGTTACGAATTTTTTAACTTAAAGTACACAAATTTGTATGAAAAAAATAATTTAAAATCATTTTCGATTATAACTTTTTACTTAAATTTTTAACATTTTTCATGTCTTCTACAAAGTTGTTAAACATCTTGAAACGCGTGTTTTTGCTGAACATTGCAGCTCTCTATCTCTTAAAGTAAAAGAATTATCAGTCGAATTCGTTTTAATAAGGCTTATTTGTTTGATAGTAAAAACCCATGCAAAGACGCTTATAGACAAAAGTTTTTATCAACTGCCGAAAGGGAAGATATGGTACTTTCATGATTTGTAAGAGTTTGTCTGCGCCATTTTGCGCCGAAGTCAGTTATAGAGGCCTAAACTACCCCTTGAAAAAAGAGTAATTCATGAATAACTTTGTTACTTCAAAAGATAGGGTGATGATATGTTCAGCAAAAACACGGGTTTTTCTATGACAAACAACTTTGTAGAAAACACAAAAAATGTTAAAAATCTTGGAAAAAAGTTATGATAAAAAATATGATTTTTAGGGGTCATTCACATACAACGGCATATATCTCAAAAGGAATACGAGATAGAAAAATAGTGTCTTCGACAAAGTTGTTTCAAATTGCCAATTCTACAACTTTGCCGAAGACACCATATGTCTATCTAAATTTTTTGAAAAAATAGTTTTTCTATCTCACTGCTAGGTGGATTGATCACAAAATTTTTTTCGTCAAAAGTTGCGCCTTAATATACCAAGAAACTTCTCCGAACAAACTATATCGCTAAAATCAACGGTTAGGGCGCTATTCAAAAAGCGCATGAAAACGAGGAATTAAAACACAGTGCAATGATAGCAAAACCGACCACTTAAATCAGAGAACACCGAAACACAAAAAAAGGATAACGGGCAGGTTCTACCTAGTATTGCCTGCTATAATGTTCATATGAATAAGCACTGATTGCAATTTTTATGTTCTTTTGTATCGATTTGAATACTTAAATTGCATCACTGCGACAATGGACGGCACCCGTTTTCGCTCACAGCTTATTCGTATTGTTATTTCTGTGTAAATTATTAACCACCAATATACTGTAATATAAACTTTCACAAATATGTTGTATGGATTCAGATCAAGTGAACAATAAATTTATTTATGTTTGTACTGATATAGTCGTCCGGAAGGTGGTGTGATGATGTCATCCGAAACTCCTTATACAGGGTTGGTAACACTATTTTCAAGAGACAGTCCTTACTAGTCTCTATTCTCAATAGAAAGTCTCTAAAGTCTTTAGCATAACATAGACTGACGGTTTATGGACAAAAGGTCGAAAATGATTTGCTCCATGGGATTTTTTCCTTCTTTGAAAAAAGGTATTCGACCTTTTGTCCCTTCTGTTTTGTTCTTTGACCTATTGTCCTTTCGACCTTTTGTCATAGATTCAGACTAACTGTACATGACAATGGTTGCAGTTCCGTGATTGATCGGAACTGGTAAGAATTCGATCAATATGAATAAGGGATCGAGGCTGCATTACCGGAAGAGGGTAAGCTGCATCAAGCCTCTCTTGAGGACTGCTGGAGAACAGTGAAAGCAGCCATCACCAATGGGTTCATTCAAATATTACGTAACGCAAAAATTACCAATTTTAGACCCCCTCCCTCCCCCACGTAACAGTTTTTGTATGGAACATTTTAAATTTTTGTATGGACCGTAACACTATCTAAGACCCCCTCCCTCCCCCTGTTGCGTTACGTAATATTTGAACGGTCCCAATGCAGCTGAGAGCAACGTCGGGTACGTGGGACGGAGTCGACGGAACGATTGGTTCGACGAGGAATGTAGGCAGATTCTGGAGGAGAAGAATGCAGCGCGGGTGGTCATGCTGCAGCAAGGGACCCGGAACATTATAGACGAAAACGGCAAAAGCAGACCCGCCTCTTTCGGGAGAAAAAACGCAGCCTGGAGGAGACCGAGTGTGAGGAGATGGAACAGCTGTGCCGGTCAGAAACTCACGCAAGTTCTATCAGAAGCTCAACGCATCCCAACGCAACGCAACGGCTTTGTGCCGCGAGCCGAGATTTGCAGGGATAAGGATGGGAGCATTTTGATGGACGAGCTTGAGGTGATCGAAAGGTGGAAGCAGCACTTCGACGAACACCTGAATGGCGCTGAGCGCACAGGCAATGAAGAACGGGACAACGGAGGAAATGCCTTCGTCAGTCCTGCGGGCGATGGAAACCAACCAGCCTCTACTTTGAGGGAAGTGCCATCCACCTGCTCAAGAACAATGAAGCTGCTGGTAAGGATGGTATCGGAGCTGAACTCATAAAGAGGAGGAAGCTGGCCATTTGTCTGCACCGGCTGATAGGCATAATCTGGGAAACAGAACAGCTACCGGAGGAGTGGAAGGAAGGGGTTATATGCCCCATCTACAAGAAAGGCGACAAGTTAGATTGTGAGAACGTTCGAGCGATCACCGTTCTAAATGGGGCCTCCTCATATTTCAACAGTAAATTCTCAAGGACATACTTCAAAGAATGCTTTATAGATTGCTCTAAAAGAATCTCCTACGAAATTCTTTTAGTTTGTTGAAAAACTCCAAGGATTTACCTATGAATTCACCAGTAATTTATGGAGGATAACTAAACAGATTTTTGCAGGAATTATCCGAGTAAAAGGTTGTATACTAACATTTGTTTCATTTATTTACATATTTACATGCCTCAATAATAGCAACATATTCGGATTAATTCAACAACGAACCAATAAAACTGAAAATATTAGTTTTGTGAGCCTCCTTGGGATTATTGACCGGCGACAGCAGTTCCTCTTCCCGTCGTATCTGCCCTTTATGTTTCCCCGTTTCCAAAACTTTCCCGGCCAGCTGCCTCAGGTCCAAGCGCACCATTTGTCTGTTCAGCACCGGCACAATCAGGTTGAACTTATCGATTTTCTTGTTGATAGTGGTCGAGAGCGCTTCGTGGCTCTCCAATACCTTTTCCCATTTGTACTCGTCTTGAGGACTCAGCGGAAACTCACCGAGACGGCCACGCTCTTTTTCCAAACTATGCTTCAAAGATTCCGTCTCTTCTCGAATCTCCTTATGCAGTGTGATCCACTCCGGTGTGAACCCGTTATCTAGCATAATTTTATTGATTTTGTGCGTGGTGAAGTCTACATAGGGGTTCTGGCTGGTCAGATCAGGCAAGGGCTTCCCGAAGCCGGACAAGTTGCTGAAATCGCCCCTGCCCATCGCTTCCTGAATCAAATCCTCCACCACTCGATCATAACCGTACTTGGTTTTGATTTCGTGCTTCTTGAAGTAGTCTCCCTTCTTCATCAGCGCCATTTCGGACGCTTGGGCTTTGGACATCCGGTGTTCAAGGACTCGCTCCTGAGCCCGTTGCGCGCGAACGGCTTGATACTGCTTCTGACGTTGAGCCGGAGTTCCCACGCCTACGCCATCGAAGCTCAAGTACTGGCGATGTTGCGGAGCCGTGTGGCGAATGTCGAACACCTTGACCTTGTCCTGCATGTCCTCCACGATTCCACGGCGAGATTTGGCAAACTTTTGCTGCAGGATACGGAAGGCTGAATCAACCTCATGGAACTTCTCGGCATTTGCCTCCGGTAGACCACTGTCTGGGTGCACCTTCTTCACCATTGCAATGTACGCTTGGCGGACTGTGTTCTGATCGGACTGGTCCGTTACGCCAAGGATGCGGTAGCATTTCTGAAAGAATAAATAAGACAACATTAACATTTTTTTCTTTGGTGGGCTACACCTCAGTCATTTATGAACCGATTTGAATGAAATTTTCGCAGTTCTTTAGGCATAATTTCAATCCCAACATCGAATCCCAATTTTGAGTGATTTTTCCTATCACGAGTTCAAAAGAAGGTTAGCGGTTAGCGAGGCCTGCCCAATCTTTTTCAATTCGTGGGTCAAATTAAAGATAAAATATTGAGTGGCGGGCCATTTTTTGGTTAATTCAAATGCAAGTGATAAAAATGTCTTTGGGAGAGATTGAAAATAGATATTTGCTTCTCTAATAATCTTGCACACAAACTGTGCTCAGGTGTCGTCAGAATCTAGCTCAGGAATCTTTTGAAAATTCTGCCCTGATTACTGTACATTGTCCAGGATTTTATAAAACTCATTCTCATTCAATTCTATCATAAATGTTCATTGGATATGGTCAGATTCTTATCTAGTATTACTCAAATATCCTGCCCAGGGTTTTCTTAACATGAAGTCCTGGATTCTACGAGAATCCTGCGCAAGATTCTGTGAAAATTATTCTTAGGATTCCGTCTGAACCCAGCCTACCCAGGGTTTTCTTAACATGAAGTCCTGGATTCTACGAGAATCCTGCGCAAGATTCTGAATATTTTTGAATTTTCTGACAGCATTTCAAATCAGATTCGTTTTTGAAACAACGACAAAAAACTTCGTTTCAAATTGAGCATGTTTTTGTTTCAGTTCGTTTTACTTTTGATTCTAATATATAAACAGCTGATCTGCCATTTTGTTTTACGCTTTGGTGCAAAAGTGAAAATAACCGACGCGGAGAACTTGCAATGCAAAAGTGCAATAAATCGACTAGTTCAATACTTTAGAAACATCGGAATCCATGATAGAAGCCTTCTTTGGTAAGTTATGACCATCATATTCTAGTTTTGAATCAAATCATTTCATTTTTTTTTATTATAGCAGAAATACTGGAACTAACTCAGCGAAAGTAGATTTAGCTGATGAGTCCACCTCGTCACTTGCGGTACAAAACAGTTTCATTCAATAATTTGAGATGATGAAAGCGGCGCAGGTACTTAAGGCCATTTTTATATTTGTTTGTCGTTGTAAATGTTAACTAATGAAAACGAAAATAAATAAATTATTTTTTTAACAGGGCTGGTAGCAAAAAGTGGTACCGAAAAAAGTCATTTTAGTGACCAGATTTGAAAAATAAGTGACTAAAAAGTGACTTTCTATTCTCGAAAAAGTGACTAAAAGTGACCCGAACCGTAATTAGCTTTATTTCAAATCTTATATACTGTTCTACGATCAATATCCAATATGATAGGAAATATGCAATATGATCTTCTGTAGCTGGTAGGTCTAATTGAGTACCATATTTGGAAATTTCATTGTACTTCAAAAATTTCAAGATATTGCCTAATTTTTTTTAGCAGATTTTCAATCTTTTCAAAATGTTTTGTCTTTTATATCACCAAAATATTTTATTTTGCAAATTTTAATAAACATTTGGAACATTCGTAAAATTAAAATTTTTGTCATTTCACTTTTCTATCAATACTCTAACTCTTCTACCTAATAAGGTCAATATTTTATGTAACTAGATCAAGATTACGGAAAATGTTATACATGGGCATTAATTTCAAATCAAAAATGATGATAGAGGATCGAATATGACTGAAATACTGCTAAAAACTGCGTCCTTCAAACGCCGACTAAGGAAGAACAAATGGTTGATATAAGCTGTTAAAGTAGTTAATAGCACTAAGCTTCTAAAAATTCAATCAAAATTACTTGGACACATTAATGATTCACTCAATGTCAAATGGGGTTATAGTTGGTCGATTGTAATAAACTATGCAATAAAAAATACTTCAATACCGCGCATCTTCTTCTTCTTCTTGGCATACGTCCTCACTGGGACATTGCCTGCTTCTCAGCTTAGTGTTCTTAAGAGCACTTCCACAGTTATTAACTGATAGCTTTCTTTGCCAAAGTTGCCATTTTCGCATTCGCATATCATGTAGCAGGTACGATTATACACTATGCCCAGGGAAGTCAAGGAAATTTCCATTACGAAAAGATCCTGGACCGACCGGGAATTGAACCCAGACACCTTCAGCATGGCTTTGCTTTGTAGCCGCGGACTCTAACCACTCGGCTAAGGAAGGCCGCCAATACCGCGCATATTATTGTCAAATATAAACTCTGTGGCTTTCAAAATTCCCCTGCCGAAGTGAATAAAAAAAGTCAAGAAGAGGATCCGACACCCCACATTTATTTGAAGAAAGCATACATGATCTATGAACGATTCAATGAAAACGATAAATTTGCGATAAATGAATAGTCGAAAAACACGAGGTCTTTATTACGTAGTTTTTAGAATTTATTGAGATCAATCCATTTTTGGTTTGGTTTGCAAATAAAGTCTGTCCTAGGAAGTATGATAAGTTTTTACTCTCAAAAAAGAGCATTAAATAATTCTTCTTTGTTTTGCGTTTTAGTGTTAAATATCTATATTATAGATTTTTAAAAATTTAAGGAACCAGGAAGGTTTGGTAAATAAAACGAATTTCGAAGACAAAGAGAATGATTGAGATGCGTATTTTAAAACGTAAAGTTCGGCAATAGAAGATAAACATCTAATTATCCATCACAAGGTATGAACATTTCTATTAAATAAGAATTTACGAGATATTCAAAAAGAATAATAAACATTTAAACCATTAGTTTTATAACAGTGAAGTTACACCATACTAATAATAATTTGGATACTATTACAAATTACGTGGAACTCTATGAAAGATTAACTTTATTCCAAGCTTTTTTTCACATGAATCAATATTTTGATACTGTCATGAAGTTGTTCCAACTTAAAATTTGGCTCAAATTAAAAAATGACCGATTCATAATTTTCTTCCGAAAATTGAGCTCAAAATAGTTGAAAAAAGTGACTTTTTGACAAAAAAAAGTGACATTAGTTGAAATGGCTTCAAAAAAGAGACTTTAAAGTGACTGGCCTCAAAAAAGTGACCAAGTCACTAAAAAGTGACTCGCTACCAGCCTTGTTTTAAGCTACAGCCGTTTGTCTTTATGTAAAAATAACAAAATGAGTGGTGAGAGAAGGGGGCTGGCATCAACGAATATCAACTACCGAAAAGCTAAACATTACATATAATTTGCAATTGGATTAGATGGACAAATTGATGTGAAGATTTACGAAAAAGTTACACGTCTTCTCAGTGAGAATCGAACTCACGACTCCCCGATCTCTAGTTGGGGCGCGTTAACCACTACGCCATGAGAGGACTCATGAACGCAGAAGTTAACCTGAATTCGATTTCAGCTCAATAATCACGTGGTCCTCTTTCGCAAAGTGCACCTCTTTCGGAAGAATTAGATGCCCATCCAAACACAACGCTTTCTATATATATCCAATGCCTAGCCCGAGAGCGCATTGTTTTTTAGGTATAGGAATAGCACACTACACTAGCCAGCAACTGCGCTGGCTGAGGTTTCTATTGTGTGGGCTTCCAATGGGTCGCGACGTTCTCAAACGACCGGTTACGGAACATGAGTCCGTTGCTCGATAAATACTTGTTTTAATTATGAATCGTGGTTTACGGCCAACCAGCCGAGTGGAAGTTTAACAACTACCGAAAAGCTAAACATTACATATAATTTGCAATTGGATTAGATGGACAAATTGATGTGAAGATTTACGAAAAAGTTACACGTCTTCTCAGTGAGAATCGAACTCACGACTCCCCGATCTCTAGTTGGGGCGCGTTAACCACTACGCCATGAGAGGACTCATGAACGCAGAAGTTAACCTGAATTCGATTTCAGCTCAATAATCACGTGGTCCTCTTTCGCAAAGTGCACCTCTTTCGGAAGAATTAGATGCCCATCCAAACACAACGCTTTCTATATATATCCAATGCCTAGCCCGAGAGCGCATTGTTTTTTAGGTATAGGAATAGCACACTACACTAGCCAGCAACTGCGCTGGCTGAGGTTTCTATTGTGTGGGCTTCCAATGGGTCGCGACGTTCTCAAACGACCGGTTACGGAACATGAGTCCGTTGCTCGATAAATACTTGTTTTAATTATGAATCGTGGTTTACGGCCAACCAGCCGAGTGGAAGTTTAACAACTACCGAAAAGCTAAACATTACATATAATTTGCAATTGGATTAGATGGACAAATTGATGTGAAGATTTACGAAAAAGTTACACGTCTTCTCAGTGAGAATCGAACTCACGACTCCCCGATCTCTAGTTGGGGCGCGTTAACCACTACGCCATGAGAGGACTCATGAACGCAGAAGTTAACCTGAATTCGATTTCAGCTCAATAATCACGTGGTCCTCTTTCGCAAAGTGCACCTCTTTCGGAAGAATTAGATGCCCATCCAAACACAACGCTTTCTATATATATCCAATGCCTAGCCCGAGAGCGCATTGTTTTTTAGGTATAGGAATAGCACACTACACTAGCCAGCAACTGCGCTGGCTGAGGTTTCTATTGTGTGGGCTTCCAATGGGTCGCGACGTTCTCAAACGACCGGTTACGGAACATGAGTCCGTTGCTCGATAAATACTTGTTTTAATTATGAATCGTGGTTTACGGCCAACCAGCCGAGTGGAAGTTTAACAACTACCGAAAAGCTAAACATTACATATAATTTGCAATTGGATTAGATGGACAAATTGATGTGAAGATTTACGAAAAAGTTACACGTCTTCTCAGTGAGAATCGAACTCACGACTCCCCGATCTCTAGTTGGGGCGCGTTAACCACTACGCCATGAGAGGACTCATGAACGCAGAAGTTAACCTGAATTCGATTTCAGCTCAATAATCACATCAATTTGTCCATCTAATCCAATTGCAAATTATATGTAATGTTTAGCTTTTCGGTAGTTGTTAAACTTCCACTCGGCTGGTTGGCCGTAAACCACGATTCATAATTAAAACAAGTATTTATCGAGCAACGGACTCATGTTCCGTAACCGGTCGTTTGAGAACGTCGCGACCCATTGGAAGCCCACACAATAGAAACCTCAGCCAGCGCAGTTGCTGGCTAGTGTAGTGTGCTATTCCTATACCTAAAAAACAATGCGCTCTCGGGCTAGGCATTGGATATATATAGAAAGCGTTGTGTTTGGATGGGCATCTAATTCTTCCGAAAGAGGTGCACTTTGCGAAAGAGGACCACGTGATTATTGAGCTGAAATCGAATTCAGGTTAACTTCTGCGTTCATGAGTCCTCTCATGGCGTAGTGGTTAACGCGCCCCAACTAGAGATCGGGGAGTCGTGAGTTCGATTCTCACTGAGAAGACGTGTAACTTTTTCGTAAATCTTCACATCAATTTGTCCATCTAATCCAATTGCAAATTATATGTAATGTTTAGCTTTTCGGTAGTTGTTAAACTTCCACTCGGCTGGTTGGCCGTAAACCACGATTCATAATTAAAACAAGTATCAACGAATATGTTTTATTATTTCAAATAAGGCTGATACAAATATTAATTTTCTTTTATGTCACCCCCCCCCCCCCCCCCAAAATCCGAAAATTTTGAAGGGGAGAAAAAAAAGATTCATCATTTTTTGACATTATTTAGGTTTTTTCAATTTTTAAAGTAAAAAACAAGTAAAATAATGATCCAGAGGACGATTAAAAAAAGTTTAACAACTATCATTAAAAATAAAAATTTCGAAAAAATAACTTTTTTTTTCATTTTTATTTTTTTGTTCCTTATTTATTTTTATCCAACCCCTCGTACCTTCCAAGTGGTCTCGGACATAAAAGAAATTTAATATTTGTATCAGCCTAAATATATTCCCAGACAACCAAAATGTACGCATAACGAAATCACCTGGAGGCTTTGTACGTGCAAAATTTCACTTATAAGATGTCGCGAAAAGGCCTTCTACGTACAAAAGTGGAGGCGATATGCGTGCATATATTATGTGATGATTAATAACATACAATGCGAGTGTATAAATATTCTCCCGAACTAACCTGTTGTGTTATGCGACTTAACTTATGATAACAAATGTTGATTTGACAGCTGCTACCGATTTATCCGACTAACTTTGCACGAGTGTACGAGACGAAACAAAATGTACAAATGAACTCAGAAAAAAGTATTTTATGCGAGGAAACTCATCAATTTGACGAGTTTATTCACGGTGTTTTGCGGGTTTGATGTAATTAGTATGAATAAACGAGTTATAACGTGAACTTTCATGCGATTTCTGGTTGTCTGGGTTATAGAATCAAAAAAGAACAAGACTTTGTTTCAAAAAAGATTTTTTTTTATTTTAATGCATAAATAATGTTGTTTCAAAAGAATAAGTTATTAAATCAAAAATAAATTTTGTTGAACCGTATTGGACCCAGCTGTCAAAATCAATAATAAAAATTGTTAAATTAAATTGATAGTAGTTATTAAAATAATGAAACGCAATTATAAGCCGGCAGATAATACAGAAATATTGTTGTAATGACTCCGAATATATTTAAAATCAAAATTGTTTTCTCTGCGTGTTGGTGATCTAGTTTTAAAGATATTTGGATGTTCCTTGGGGGACCGACATTCTCCATATAAAATGTCTTTGGAGGCCCTTTTTGTGTTTGGTCAATTTATCAAAAAAATAAGATGTGCTATACAATGCCAGATAATAAGGACCTGCTCTGAAAAAATCATACAAATCAATTCAGTAATCTTGGAGAAATCTGAAAATTACGATATGAGGTTTTTTAGACTTTTAAAGATCTTTATTTGTCCAGTGTTGTACCAGAAACATAAATGCTCATTACTCAAAGACCTGCACCAAATTGGTTCATTTTTCCACAACATAGTCGCATTAATGTATCATTCCGTGGAGTGAATATCCGAATACGATAAAAAAAAATCTGTAGCCTGAGGTATTTACGTGGGTTATGGCTACGCGTCGGTCCCCCAAGGAATATTCGAATGTCATCGGATCCAGATGACCAACGATCAGTATCGACACAAATCCTAAAACTAGAAGAGTTTTTTGAAAGCTTGTGAAAAAATGGTGCAAAAATATCGAGAAACAAAAAAGTTATCGCGATTTGAATATTTTTTAGCGGTAAAAAATGAAGCTGTCGGTAGAGGGGTTAAGGTTGCGATTATTATTAGTATTTGATCGAACGTAAATCACAATTCCAGGTATTTATTGAAGCATTCACAGTGAGGATGACATTTCCATTTTTAAGTCAATAAATTCCCATAAGCTGGTATAGTCCACACATGTTTTGAAAACTTATACGGTTTAAATCAGCTTGTAAACAAATTTTTGTGGTTTTTCGGAACCACCCACCATCCCTGTTGAATTAAATTTACATTGGGATCATAAAAAAACTGAAGAATTGCTTCACATTTCAGACTCACTTAAGTCAAATCTCTATTCTTTTGGATAGGCAACATACATTATTGATTGATACATGTGTTAGCGTAAATATGAGGACTTATTTTTGCTTCTATTTAAATTGCATATACCATCAGTGCACCAGTAGCCGCTCATGTTTCAGTACCCCACTCACACTGAAAAATGATAAGTTTAAACAAAGTAAATTTTTAAACTTTAGTCGTTAGCCATTTCAAATCGACATATTAAAGCATACTGTGAACATTTTTTTATGTATTCACTCAAATATCCTTGTTTTTTTTTCGACATTGATGCATATATTTTTATATGGGTCATGAAGTGCAAGAAAAATGGAGAAAGAGGCCGTTTTCAAATGATTTGCAGCACCCTTGGATTATTTTTTGACAAAGTTTGAAAATTTTGCATTTTTTTTATCAAAAAAAGCGTAATAAGCAGGTCCCGGCAAACTTCGTCTTGCCATCATGTAGGCTGTTGAAAAATGTCATGAAACCTCCCATACAAAATGACATATTAGTACTCTCCTGTTTTACCAAATTTTCCGAAAACTTTCCCAAACTTTTTCGTCACACGAACACGTCGGAACCCTTCAAGAAAATAACAGTGAAAGAATTGTGTAAATCGGTTGTCCTGTTCTCAAGCCATTTCGTGACATACAAACACCACTCCATTTTTATTTATATAGATTTTCAAATTCAATTATTCAAGCATTGAATTAGTCAAATCAATATTTTTTAGCACTAGATCGCTTCAAGAAAACGTGCACCATTTCAGAAGAATATTGGCATCATTTTTATATATGAATTTGGAATGTTGACGATCATTAAGCAAAAGGATGTGCACTATAGACTTAAATTTGGATCTAAATACCATCTTCTCAGCTCTTTGTAGGGCATTTTTCCAGCTGTCACCATTATTCAACAATAATTAACTGTGTATGTTTATTTGTGACACTTGACTGTAAAGTGGGTAACCACATGAAAGTAGCTATTGTTAAATTATTATTTATACTTCGACTATCATTAAAAATGTTATGATTAGTAACTTTTTCCGATATCAATAACGTCGCATTTGGAACATTTGGAAAATTTAAATTTTGATATTTTTAATCCAATGTGATTCGAACTTTACCCTCGTTGATCCATTACGTCGCCATTACGTCCATTACGTTAATCCATCCATCGCATACACGTCTTGGATTTGATTTGAAAAACATTTGAAACATTTGAAAATAACATAAAAAGACATAATATGTTTTGCTTGAATAAGAGCATACTCATATACTGTTATTCACATTGTTCATAAGTTTTTCTAATCATGCTGGTCAACATTTTCAGTATTAGACACTGGAACTTTTGTACGAGTTGTTAATCAAATGTTCAATATGCTACTAAAATGATGGCTACAACCTATAGAAGCTTGTGATCAGTCAATTGTTAAACTTCTTATGTGTTGTAGAACAAAAGCTACTATATTTGCATTTTCGGAGGTTTATTCAGCTCTTATTCAAAACACAAACTGCAAGTGGAATAACAGCTTTTTCATAAGCGGAAATTAATTTTATTCAATTAATGATTCAACTAAAAATTTGTTCAGCAATGGTTGCTGCTATGCAGCTTGTATTAAACACGTAAGTATCTTAAAAGCTTCCAATTGTTCCTTGGGTAGAGTGGTTCAAAAAATCGTTTTTGCTCCACACCGCTCATTCTATTTCAGATCAAATCCTGAGTGTCCTCCCAAAATTTGAGCTCATTTGGATGAAAACTGAGACTGCACAAGAGGGATTGCACGGAGGCATGCAAGTCGATTCTGATCGACCATTTCAAAAATATCTGAAACTTTGCGCAGTTTTTCAGTTCCATCTAAATCGTCATTTTCCGATATCAAATCTTCAAGTTGAGTCACGACTAACTTTTCAAAAGGGTGTATGTGAAAATGGTTCAAAAATATTCAAAAAGCTGCACAGCAAAAACGGTTCGTTCGATTGTTAGACAACTAAAGAAACAAAGTTAGACAACTAAATAAAGACTCCAAAAAAAATACACACGGTAAAACAAAATTTTGTTTGCATTAAAAAACATCATTTTTGTCACAAAAACTCAAATATCTCAAAACCCTATCGGAATACCAACGTAATTTTTTGAGGGAAAACGGTCCATTATATTAGTTATGACATTTCAAATATTTCACAAATTTGACACTTAGTGAAACATTTTTTTTTTATTGTTATTTTTTTTTAGGACCGCAGTTTGTTGCTGATTTTTTTGTTAAGGGTACCACATGAGGTTAACAAGTTGTTTTCATGATATTTTATTTAATTATTCATAACTATTATAGCATCTATTAGAAAGTTAGACGCGATCCAGTGTTGTGATCTAAAGTCTTGATAGTGTCATATTTTTTATTGTACGTAACTGAAGAAAAATTTACTCAATAGTGTTGAAACCTTTTGATAAAAGAAACCTATAAGAAATCTAATATTGAAGACAAAAGCTACAAAAAAAGATTTCTATACAGGTATACGACTAGTTTACCTGCAAAAAGTTTACCTCGTAGAGAATAAGGCGGGTCTATACCCAGGTGATCTAGTATACGTAAAGCAGGTCGGTTTTCTCGGCGCTGGTTTTCTCCACAAAGTTAAAATCTGATTACACCTGGGTATAGACCCGCCTTGGTAGAGAATAGACTTTGTTAATCATATTTGGGAGAAAGCGAGTAACTTCAACAACATCAAAAACATGATAGGTACATACCATGAACATACTCACGAAAAAGCTAAAAATATACTACCACTATGGTTATAAAAGATTTAATTGTAAAATTTTTCTTCAGTCAAGCAAACGACACCAAACTAGTCAGTAAAAACTTAAAAGTGATTTTGTTTATTAAAATCTAACGAGCAACATGAGTAGTCGCTTTCTCAACTGTTGCAGGCCGTTTGCAGAAAAAAAGTGTTCGAAAGAGCTACGAAATCTCACCGAAAGCACCATAGATAAACTGAAAGCGGCTGGTTATGCTCCAATGTCTACATTGAATACAAATTTACGCATTTGTACGTCCTGCCGTTTAAACGTTGACAAACGGGCAATCTGTACATCATCGGTGGATCAGGTTGCAGGAAGTTCGAAAACAACAACAACTGAGGAATTACTAGATGCACCGACAACAACTGAGGAGTTACCAGAAGTACGAAGTGCAGATAGTCTTGCCACGGTACCATCAGCGACATCTGTTTCAACAAATCAATCAGAAGATGAGTGCATCCAGAAGGTCAACATCGAACGCTTCAACGAAGGGATAGCTGGAATAAAAGTGACTCCGATTAAATGGACGAAGATGGGTTACGTCAATTATCCCGAGAAAAAATACCGTGAAATCAACGAAGCTGTACGAAGAAACCTCTTCAAATTAGGACCTGAGGATGTGGAAAATACAGACTACGATGAGGTAATTATGAATATGAAGGAAAGGTTCTCGAATCTAGCCACGACAAGGAAAGAAAAATTATTGATTTTGTCGATGCTGCCAAGCTCGTGGTCTATTCAAGACGCCATTGATGAGTTCAAAACCAATAGAAATACAGCAAAAGAGGCAAAACAATTCAAAAATAACTGTCTTGCAACCAAAAATGCTAGGTCGAGTACTTCATTAACAGATGAGACAAAAGAAAAAATAATTCAATATTTTGAAGACGATGAAGTAAGTAGAGCTTCTTCTTCTTCTTTCTGGCGTTACGTCCCAACTGGGACAAAGCCTGCTTCTCAGCTTAGTGTTCTTATGAGCACTTCCACAGTTATTAACTGAGAGCTTTCTATGCCAATTGACCATTTTTGCATGTGTATATCGTGTGGCAGGTACGAAGATACTCTATGCCCTGGGATGTCGAGAAAATTTCCAACCCGAAAAGATCCTCGACTGGTGGGATTCGAACCCACGACCCTCAGCTTGGTCTTGCTGAATAGCTGCGCGTTTACCGCTACGGCTATCTGGGTTCTGTAGTAAGTAGAGCTATGCCTGGCCAAAAATATTATGTATCTGTAAAAAAAGATGGAAAGCGTCAAGCATTCCAAAAACGATTAATGATGACTACTTTGAAAGAAGCGTATACACGCTTCAAGGAAATTAACGAAAATATTAAGGTAGGGTTTTCCTCAGGCTTGCAACCTTCGTCCAAGGCAATGCAAGCTTCTATCCAATTCAGGAACACATAATGTTTGTGTGTGCACAACACACGAAAATATGAACCTAATATTACATAGTTTGAAAAGAATCAATTTATCAAAGGATATTAAAATGTTAACTGGTAGTCTTTTGTGTGAAAATACAACATCAAATTGCTATCTACGATCTTGTTCGGATTGTCCAGATTCTTCATCATTGGAAAATACTTTATTCGCTGAGTTTGAAGAAAATTATATTGATCAGTTATCATTTGAGCAATGGGTGACCACGGATAGGTGTGACCTAGAAACTATTGTAAAACCTGTAAATGAGTTTGTGTCATTTTTTTGCTTCAAATTAGAAAGTTTAATTCCTCACGACTTTATTAAAACAGAGCAATCCCGCTTTTTAAAAAATACTAAAAATACATTACAAGATGGTGAATTTTTAGTCATTTAATGCAAAAAAAAAAATTTTTTTTACTGTGTGTATTTTTTTTTGGAATCTTTATTTAGTTGTCTAACTTTGTTTCTTTTGTTGTCTAACAATCGAACGAACCGTTTTTGCTGTGCAGCTTTTTGAATATTTTTGAACCATTTTCACATACACCCTTTTGAAAAGTTAGTCGTGACTCAACTTGAAGATTTGATATCGGAAAATGACGATTTAGATGGAACTGGAAAACTGTGCAAAGTTTCAGCTCAATAGAAAAAAAAGAAAAAAAATTTACCAAATTTTGGTGCTGTTGCTTGGAATCACTCACAAGCCCTTTGAAGTTAATATGGGAATCACTATGGGAAAAGCTTGTAATTCCTTCAATCGGTCATAGTGTTTGCCCATGTGCTCTTTGGGATTAGAACTATGTTGATACTGTGAGATACAATAATCAGCTACAACTTTGCCCAAGACCGTTTTTAAATCGGACGCCCCAGTAATTAGTTACTTTCTTCCAAAACACTTCAATCGTAGGGAGAACCATTTTCATCACAATTGATACTACCGTTTAAGCATAGGGGAACAAAAGCTACAAAATTGGCATCGATCTAATGGGGATCCCTTTCTAAGGTGAGCCATCTTACCCATCCTTACCCGTTACCCTTTGTAACTCTTATGCCCAAATATTTGCCAGTAACAAACATGACTCGTATAATTCATAATCATAGACTTGAACTAAAAATTTAGTCAATTGATATTTATTCATACATAATAACCTCGAAGGCTTCGGTTTTTTAATTAACAATAAGACTACAAGTGGATCAAACAAATTCTGCCAATTCTGAAATGTGCTTCGATGAATTTCAAAATCGAGAATATAAAGGACAACAAATAATTTGTCAGTATGACAAATTAAAAATTACATTTTCTATTGCTTATCAAACAATGATCCAGAAATTTTGAAAATTTGAATCTTATATGCAATCAACTATCTCGTCATTTGTTTTGCAAAAACAAAAAATTTATGGGGCCTATCCCCAGTTTTGGAAGAAACCAGCCTCACTTTTTATTTACATCCTACTATGAGTAATAATTCACTGTAAACCAGTAGGTATTTGCGTCGTTGAAATTGAACATTGAGAGCTTACGTTATATAATTCTCCTCTACTGGTGTAGTTGTTCCGAACAATCAGCCGGCATGGCCCTTTGGGATAAAAGAACCAACCGCGCGATAACATTTACTCGTTCCTTCCAATATACAGCCTAGAAATGGCAGAAAAATAGGATTAGATATGTACGCAAACTTTTAACAGAATGATTTATTTCGATCTGTATTATCGTTATGAATTAGAAACCATTTGCGATAGCTTACCTGTTGCCTACCAGAAATACGGGGATCCGGCAAAGTTTGAGCAATTTTACGCGTCGAGAAGTTTAAAGAATTTAGAATAACAATGCACCACTTTACGCGAACGCTTCTTCCGCACAGCTGATACGCATCGTCCCGTTATGTTCCGCACAACGTCCAGCTCGGGAAAGTACGGCTTTTTATGTATATAGTTATTCGTTATTTTGTTGTGGTCTGGTCGTTCGTCTCGTTTTCAAAACTAATGCCTCATCGACCAAGCATTACCGGGAAAATCTGATCCATTACACGAATACAGTAACCAACTCAAGTTATTGGTATAAAACTGTACCCAGTATTTTTTAAGGTTTTCAAACTTTGAAAGAACAATAATGGTGTCACTACGAGCTTTTAATTTAGGCGGGAAATATCTTCCACTTATTCTTCTTAGCGGGCGTCAGTTCGCTGTAATGGCTGCGAGCGTATGAAACAGTAAGATCTGAGAACCTATTAGAATTAGGTCAAACTATAAATCTCGCGTAACAATTCTAAAGAGCCAATGTTCAAATTGTAAACAAATCGGGTTTTGATACCATACGTTAGCATCTCCCAACACCCACAAACTATGCAAACATTGTCAACAAAATCATAAAACTTACCTTAATAAACTAGATTTTCAAAACGGCCAATAACCGCTTTTTTCCAAATCATTCATTGGCCCACTGCTTGAAACGGCCAATGATCGGTTCTCGCTCTATCAAGAGGGCCTACAATCGGAAAATTTCGCAAACTGTCATTGGCCTTAGCGTGGTGAGAGGCCTATGACTCTCTCTTGCTCATTCATTGAAAACCGAAAAGGCCTAGCCTTGGGCCAAGCACGCTAATAAAATTCAATTTTGGCCAATAATAAAGGCCCAAGCCCATGTTGTAAATCGAAAATGGGCCAAGCATTTGAACTCATCATTTTTTCCTCATTTTTGTCAGTTTTCAGAAACAAATCGATTATTAGCGTGTAGTAATAGTAAATCGTCACTCAACTAGCAAGAAATCACATTGATTGATTTGAATACTGAGAAATAGGAATTGAAAATGTGGTGAGCGATATTCAAATCGAATTTTCTCAGAGTCAACGATCCAAGGATTGGACCTTTTGAATTGTTACGCGAGAAATCTCCTGTTGAGAACTTAGTGAAGTAGATCAAAAATTTACTGAACAATCTTTGTGTATACATTCAGTATTGATCATCTTAATCAATACTGAATGTAAACATAAAGATTGCCCAGTAAATTTTTGATCTACTTCACTAAGTTCTCAGTAGCGCCACGCACTTAACATTGTAACAGCATTATTGTTCTGTCTAATACACAAGACTATGGTGACGCTAGATTCATAGCAGCCATTTTGATTATTTTAAAGATCCATTTTCTTAATCCATAGGTGCAGAGCTACTTGGTCATTTCCATGATTCACTTCGGCATGGAGGGTTTTTGTCAGCCGAACTGCCTGAAACTTTGCAATAAGAAGCACTTCATTACACGCAGCGAACTGGATTATCGAAATTCATACATTTTGCCTTATGAAAGATGGAACGATTATCGCAATACGAACGCTTTATGTATCGTTTTAGCATCATTCCACACCAAGGCGTCGATAGGCGCAGGGTGTACGTACGAGCCCATCGATCGCAAGGTTCTTGGTTCGATTCCGGGTTGCCGCGAAAACTATTTTTGTTCTCAAATTTCGATTTCATAAGGTAAATTAAAGAATTTCAACCCGATTCTTTGTGGTGAATTTCCATAAAGGGTTCCTATCGATCGAGAAAGCTCTCAGTTAATAATTGATGAAGTGCTCATGATAATACTACGATGAGACGCAGGCTCTGTCCCAATTGACACGTAATGCCAAGAAAAAGAATCAGTTATATGTTCCCGGGAATTTTTCGTAATTTAAGATTTTCCCGGAGAGCGGTCCCTCGTAGGCGACGTCGAGCGACGCTGTCAAAATCCGTCCTGTTTATGCTGTTTTGACGGTTTTCCGCGCGTTTGTTTTTGATGCATCTTCCATTCCTGTCTCAATCGCGTTCGGCATCAGTTCGGTTCAGTCGCAATTAAGCAGTGTATATTTCCGATACAAAATCATACAAATTCCTTAATAAATCGGTGGAAAATAGTGACAAAGGATATTCATAATGGCAACCCCTGCCCCAACTGGATTGGATGTTACGGTAAATTGACCTTTTGCGTAGTATTTCAATTTATTTTCTGTTCTTCAAACGACAAATGAGGTTATGTTGACGTCTAATTTGTTGTGAAATGTTTTGCTCTCCTTCAGGAACTGAAATTCACCCTCCAGAACAAGGTTCCGATTTTCAAAGGCGATGGCAACGTGAAGGACGGATGCAGCTTGCTGGCCGCAGCCAGTGTCCACGGGTTGGTGTTTGCCGGCACAACAGGACCCCAGATGAAAGGTAACTTTGGGGTGGAAAGTTTGACTCTACACAGTGGTTTGAAACAATAGAAATATTAGAATTAGAACGCTAGAGGCGCTGTTTCCTCCATACAATGGCTGTGATGCAGATGAATCAACCACAGTAGCCTTGAATTCCATTGGCGCGAGCAACCGGTACTCAAACTGTCAAATCATTTGTTTTGTTTTTTCGCACATTTTGATGTTGAAAGAAAAATGAAATGAGTAAAAAGCCTGAAACAAGTGTGGAAGAAAAACCTTCATAATGAGAGTTGCTATTCCATAAGCTCTATTGGCCGGGATCTAACTTGTACAGAAGTTTTGATGTGACCCACAAGTGCAAGCAATGCGTTTTTAACTTAACAGGTCTCTATGGTGCATCTTTACGTATGGAAGAACGGAAATTGCACACATCTCGATAGAACAACACGATGGTATCCTTCATAGTAAGAAAACTGTTCTGAATGTGTTGAAAAAAAATCGTATCTTGCCTAGAGCTTAGCTGATTCGTAGACGCAAGCTTCCGCAGTCAGCTCCAGGACAAACCAATTGTATAACTTCAATTCGGTACCGATGCTGCGCCTTTCATTTTCCCATCCGTCATATTACTGGTACTTTTGCTCCAACACTCATGGATGCTACAAATTAAAGTGTCCGGGGGAGGACTCAATCAATGCCTACCCAGTGATAACAGGCACCAACTCATCAATATATTTTTATAGCCGTTCATTTAAAATAAATCACACACCTAGACGACAATACATGAAGAATCAAAACTCTCTAGGGCACACAAACCACACGAAAAACCCATTGTTTCACCTAACACGCTCGAATGACAGAATCAATATTTTGGTTTCGAAAGCAGGTTGCTATGGATAAGTTGAAGGAAATTTGACACTTTGAGTACCATCTCGGAAATTCGCATACTTGATGTTGGTCACAAGATTAGCAGCGACAATAGCGGTCTAATTATTATGTCTATTTTTGAAACGCAAAAAACGACCATCAGTTTATTCGCTGTCCCTTAGTGGACAGTCCCCTATAGTCGCACTAGTGGCTTTTTACGGCCGTTTTGCTATAAATCTTTTCAAAATATTTTTTGACATGAAGGTCAGGAGCAATTAATCTTAGTACCATTTATACACAGCTTGATTTTTTTCAAAAAATGATCGAAATAATTAGTTTTGCTTAAAATTTGAGCTTCCTTGCGCCTATAGTTAACCTATTGTTCCTATAATAGCACTACTGAGAGAAACTATTTTTTATTATACAAAATAATTGATGAAATAAGAACTTTTTTTACATAAATCGAAAGCTTTTGATCCACACCGTGTAGGAAAAATATAAAAGTTTTGTAAAAATACGATTTTGATAAGTATTTTTCCAACGCCGTGATGCTAGTGCTACTATAGGAACAGGAATTAGAAATAGTGCTACTATAGGCACATGTATTCCTATAGTGGCACACGCGATAGTAAATACAAAAATTTGAGTTTTCGTTGTTTTCATATTTTTCCCACAAAACCAAGATAAAAAGCTTTCAGATGATGTAAAAATAATGACGCTAGCGTTATTTTTCGATTTTCTATGATTTTTTGTTCTTAGCTATGCGGCTATTGGTACATCGACCCTACTATGTTCAGAAAAGTTATTGCATTAAGGTCAACTTTGTGAAACTTATGATTTTTGTTTGTCTATAAAAGCATTTGGTTCAAGTTCGACATTATGAATGTTGACGTTTGCTGAAAGAAATAAATATATTTAGTCGTTTGATTGGTGAAAAATGCGATTGTGATTTATAGCGATAAATGCCGATCCCAAGAGTGTTTTTCTGTGAGATATCTCGATCTCTTTGATATTTGTGTTCACATGAAAACACTCTGTAGATTTTTCTTGCATGCAAGATGCTCGCTTGCAATGTAATGCACAAAGTATCAAAACTAAAAGATTTCAGAAGAAGGAAACTGTAGATTTAGGGGGAACTTAAATTCTTGATTCTGGAGAAGAAGAATGCAGTGCGGGAGGTTATGCTGCAGCAAGCTACCCGGCAGAACGTGGAACGTTATATACGGAAACGGCAACAGCAGACCCGCCTCTTTCGGGAGAAAAAACGCCGCCTGGAGGAGACGAAGTGCGAGGATATGGAACAGCTGTGCCGGTCTCAAGAAACATGTAAGTTCTATCAGAAGCTCAACGCATCCCGCAACGGCTTCCTGCCGCGAGCCGAGATGTGCAGGTATAAGGATGGGATCATTTTGACGGACGAGCGTGAGGTGATCAAACGGTGGAAGCAACACTTCGACGAACACCTGAATGACGCTGAGAGCACAGGCAATGAAGAATGGGACAACGGTGCAAATGCCTTCGTCAGTACTGCGGAAGATGGAAACCAACCAGCCCCCACTTTGAGGGAGGTTAAGGATGCCATTCACCAGCTCAAGAACAATAAAGCTGCTGGTAAGGATGGTATCGGAGCTGAACTCATAAAAATGGGTCCGGAAAGGCTGGCCATTTGTCTGCACCGGCTGATAGGCACAATCTGGGAAACAGAACATCTACCGGAGGAGTGGAAGGAAGGGGTAATCTGCCCCATCTACAAGAAAGGCGACAAGTTAGATTGTGAGAACGTTCGAGCGATCACCATTCTAAGTACAAAGTATTATCCCAGATCATCTTCCGTCGTCTGTCACCTGTAGTAAACGAGTTTGTGGGAAGTTATCAAGCCGGCTTCGTTGACGGCCGATCAACAACGGACCAGATCTTTACTGTACGGCAAATCCTCCAAAAATGTCGTGAATACCAGGTCCGCATCACCTTTTCATCCATTTCAAGGCGGCATACGACAGTATCGACCGCGTAGAGCTATGGAAAATCATGGACGAGAACAGCTTTCCCGGGAAGCTCACGAGACTGATAAGAGCGACGATGGAAGGTGTGCAAAATTGTGTGAAGGTTTCAGGCGAACACTCCAGTTCGTTTGGATCCCACCGGGGACTACGACAAGGTGATGGACTTTCGTGCCTGTTGTTCAATATTGCGCTAGAAGGTGTTATGCGGAGAGCCGGGCTTAACAGCCGGGGTACGATTTTTACGAGATCCAGTCAATTTGTTTGCTTTGCGGATGATATGGACATCGTCGGCCGAACATTTGAAAAGGTGGCAGACCTGTACACCCGCCTGAAACGCGAGGCAGCAAAAGTTGGACTGGTGGTGAATGCGGCCAAGACAAAGTACATGCTAGCTGGTGAGGCCGAGCGCGACAGGGCTCGCCTAGGTAGCAGTGTTACGATAGACGGGGATACGTTCGAGGTGGTCGACGAGTTCGTCTACCTTGGATCCTTGCTGACGGCTGACAATAACGTTAGCCGTGAAATACGGAGGCGCATCATCAGTGGAAGTCGTGCCTACTATGGCCTCCAGAAGAAGCTGCGGTCAAAAAAGATTCACGCCCGCACCAAATGTACCATGTACAAAACGCTCATAAGGCCGGTAGTCCTCTACGGGCATGAAACGTGGACGATGCTCGAGGAGGACCTGCAAGCACTTGGAGTCTTCGAACGTCGGGTGCTTAGGACGATCTTCGGCGGTGTGCAGGAGAACGGTGTGTGGCGGCGAAGGATGAACCACGAGCTCGCCCAACTCTACGGCGAACCCAGTATCCAGAAGGTGGCCAAAGCTGGAAGGATACGATGGGCAGGGCATGTTGCAAGAATGCTGGACAGCAACCCTGCAAAGATGGTATTCGCTTCGGATCCGGTTGGTACAAGAAGGCGTGGAGCGCAGCGAGCTAGGTGGGCGGATCAAGTGCGTATCGATTTGGCGAGCGTGGGGCACCGAGGATGGAGAGATGCGAACCGAGTATTGTGGCGTGAAATTGTTGATTCAGTGTTATCTGTGTAGATGTTAACTAAATAAATGAAATGAATGTTTTACCGGCTAAATTCGTCATTAAAATGAAATGATTTTCTACGATTAAGTGTGTAAGCCATAAAAATCGTCGTGAAATAGTGAATACCGTAGTGAATCAAAATCCGGACTGTATCAATATCCGGACACTCTGGTAAAATACAATCATTAATGATGAAATTAAGTATTGAAGTGGTAAATTTTAATCATAATATTAACTTTCATTCTTGCTAATCACTCTACAATCATTCGTTGCCTAATAATTAATGATAATCAAAACAGAAACGCCTTTGGACCGGTTTTTTTTTTGGCATTGTGAATAATTTCGGTAGAAGTGGTGAAGAACGTGCGTTTACATTACAGTTGGCGGTCATGTGTTTGAATTACATTCTTCACAACGTATTGTGAATATAAAAGTAAAATAAACATATATACATGTATTCGGAAACACTACAATCGTGAAGTTCGTGCAAATATGCAAATAGCGGTGTAAAAGAGACTGTCCGGGATTGTCGGCAGGTGGTTTTAATTCCGGACAACATTTATAAAGCATTATGTTTAACTTCTGTTAGCGAATATTTAAAGGATAAATCTAAAGGAAATGTTACAAACATAATCATTCAGGTGTTATCAGTGATTGAAATGCAGTTTTATGCTCAGAAACGCAGTATGACTCAAATATTTCAGTGGTGCTAACGACAAGCGCCCAACCCCATATGTTCGGAAGCAGTTGAGGTAATTGAGCCAAAAATTTACCACCATTTCACTAACAAAAGCATTATAGATCACATTCATGCATGTATTATTTATAAATGTGACATAAAACTAAATGAATATACACTTTTTATGGATCTGGATGCAGTATTCCATATGCCAAGAGCGCTGTCCGGCTTTTGATTCACGAGTATCAAGGATCAAGGATTTATGAACAAGTAATGCTTCTGGTGTCCGGGTTTAAGGACAAGACAAGCTTGATTATTTCAATGATTTTCATGGTATTATCATAACTTTTATTAAAAAACTTAATTTTATCATCAAGTTCTGTTATAAAACTACGTGTTGCAATAATGAACTTAAATTAAATTCGATGAAAAATGGTTTAAAACGGAGTTTGAACATATGTCTCAGCTTAAACGTCCGGGTATTGATGCAACACGGTATTTGTAAATCGCTATAATTCTTCATTTTAATAGAGGTAATGTGTTTTCGACAACTTTTCTTCATTCAATACTGTAACAATTTTGGCGAAGACAAAAAAAAATGTCTTTATTAACACGATTTTTTCGTGACCAACGGCTTTATTTCCCTTCCGAAGGAAGTCGTCTCTATAACCTTTTTGTCATAAGTTATTATGTTGGGGATGGGATTCGATCCAAGGACCTCGGCTTGAAAGGCATGTGTTCTAACCACTACAGCAGGTCCGCCCCCAAAGACATCATTTTCTCTTATCGACAAACAGACAAAATAACAATTTGGGGTAATCTAGTTCATTTCGCCTCCGAGCGTTGTACCATTGACACGTGTTTCATCGTGTACATGTATCAAAACCTTACAGCAATTTTATCTCATTTATAAGAAAATATCCAAAAAAATTGCAATTACTTTTCCGAACACAGTATAGCTTAATTTTCGCTCTTTGACTCTAAAAAAGTGATTGTGTTTTTTTTCTTGTGATTCTTGTTCTGTGCTCTGGTAACTCCCGTTTTTACATTGCAGTTCTGCAGCTGAAGAACATTACTCCGGACAAGGTGATTGACGAAATAGTGCCGCTGCGAACGGTTCCCCTTTCCTCAGAGGCATTCCAGATGGCAGTCAGTTCGGATCACGGCTTTCTGGCGGTGGATGTTGTCGTGGGCGGTGTCCCGATGATCCAGATCTATTCCGTGCCGTCATTCCTGACCCCGTCGATTGTAAAATTACACGAAATAAGGACATCGCCGGAAGGTGGAATCCGGAGCACGCAGATTCTGTGGAATCCGGTGATACATAATATGTTTGCGTTGCGAACGGAAAACGGAGCCCTGTCCGTGTACACCCTGAAGGAACCCAGCGGAATCGAGTTCCATTCGCTGGACAAGGCGGAAGGAGCAATTTGCGCCTGTTGGAGTCCTAAAGGCAAACAGTTGGTAGTTGGGTTTGCCAATGGGAAACTGATGCAATACAAGCCGGATCTGAAACCGGCCCGAACTATTGTGTGTCCTCCTGAGGTAATGGAAGGGCCTTTCGATGTAATAGCTGTCCAATGGCTATCCACGTATCAGTTTGCTGCTGTGTATCTTCCGAAAGCAGAGGATAGTGTTCCTTCCTTATTCATAGTAAACGCTCCGAAAGCTGGGAATCCGACCTTTATCAACTATGACGATATATGTTACAGCCAAAGTGGCCCCAGGAAGGGACAGGTATTTCTCATCCACATTCTACAGTGGAATATTCTGCTGATGGCTTCGGCTAACAGCATGGAGGTGGGAATTCTAGGAACTACGGAAACGGGAGAAACTCCCACTTGGTACCAATGGACGACAACGGACGAAGCCCGTGCGGAACTGCCTTTGTCCTCGGATAAACAGGAAACGTTGCCCATTGGATTTGCCCTTGAAACCGGATGCACCCATGAAGTGACCATAGCTGAGCAAACCATCCCAGTTATGCCTATGATTCATCTTCTGTCCACCTATGGTCTGTTGGTATCATTCAACATGCTTAATCTCATACCCAATGTTCCGAAAATATGTTGCCCGCCGAAACCCGTTACCGATACGTCCGGAAAATTCGAAAAAGTGGACATCAGCAAACAACAGCCAGCTCCTTCTGCCGTTCCAACACCAGCACCAGCAGCAGAAATGACTTTTACCGTTCCAGCGGGGGCCACATCGACTCCGGCCATTGCCAAGACCAAGTCCTTCTTCAGTCCGAGCGAGAACAAATCTCCTATCAATCTGTTCGGTGTACCGACGACTGCAGCAACTGCAGTGGCCGCTCCTACAGCAGTTGCCCCGACGTTTGGTAAGCAGATTACTTTTGGTACATCGACTGCCCCAACAACGGAACCAGTCAAGACGAGTCCATTCGGAAACGTAGGTGGTTCGGTGCCGTCTTTTGGCGTTCCGGGTAAACCATTTGCACCGCCCACGGTAGCTCAGCCTGCGGCTCAACCTTCGCTGCTGAAAACGGCGCTCAATCAACAGCAACAACCACATCAGCAACTACAGCAGCAGCAGAAGACTTCAGCGGATGCGTCGAAACCGTTCATAACGGTTCCTCCAACGTACACACCGCCGCCTCCGGCTGACATTAGTCGCTCCAATTCGTCGGAGAGCGTATCCAAGGTAAGTGGAAGTAATTTAAGAGATAGATATGTTAAATGTTCGTTCATTTATCTACATCCTACGTCTATTATAGATAATATCGAATCAAATGTAGTCCACAATACTTGAATCGCAAGACTCTCTAAAATGTATCTATTTTTAATGGGAGGTATCTTAAGTGTATTAGACAATGATCCCACTTGTTTCTTTCTCCTTGCAGTCAATTCTGATTTGATATGACCTAAACAGGAATTTCCACTATGATTACTCTGAAAATTACCCAAAATACTAGTCTATGATTTCCTTCAAAGATTTTTCCGCCAATTCCAGTTTTCCAGTTTTTTTTAAGTTTTTTTTTTATGTGGTACCTATAGCACTTTAGTATGACGCATATTGTGGCCAAATATAAAATACTATGTAGCTTTCAAAAAACCCCACTGCCGAAAACAATCAAAAGTGCCAAGAATAGGATCCGGCCCTAAAATCTTCATGGATTCTTCAAAATATCTTTTGCGGTGTCACGCAAATACTACAACAATTATTCCGACCATTTCTACACACGTTTCTACAGTGATTCTGTTGAATGTTTTTTTTTCCAGGAAAACTTCCAGAAAATCGGAAAGGGTTTAATTCTGCTGGGCTAATCATAGGATAAATATCTGGAGTAATTGCTTAAGGTATTTTTAGAGGAATTCTTGGTTAAATCTTGAAAAAACTGAACGACAGGTCTAATGGGAATCTTAACCCTCTAATACCCAAATTTTTATTTTCGATTTAAGTATTATTTTTCGTTATCTAAAATCGTTCTAAACACGTTTTGGGCATTTATTTATTTTTATTCGCAAATTTTTAAATTTTGGTTTTTGATTTTTATAATTTTTATTTTTGAACATCCCTAGCTTTTTTCATTTTTTCTTGAAGCCTTTTCTAGTTGTTGATTTTTGGCAATAATAAAAATTTAAATTGTTACGGTATTTTTACAAATACTAAATTTTTAATTTTTTTTCGAAGCGTATTTTATTTTCCGTGTAACTAACGGAAAAACAGGTTTGAAATGATTTTAATACCACCAGGCTCTTCTTTTGTAATAGGTTAATCGTAGAAAAATATAAAAGGTACGATTTTTTATATGAAAAGTTAAATGAAGCCCAGGCATTTGTAGGTTATATAAGAATGCAATTTTTCAAACAATTTCTAAAAATACAAAAAAGTTTCAAAAGCCATGAAAAACTTTTCTTATATGCGTGTTATGAGTCAAGGTATAAGCCAAAAATAAAATCATTTTGATTTCCGAGCTACGAAAAAATACACAAAATTCCAAAGTGTACCCCGTCTAAAGGCGGGGTTGGGTATTAGAGGGTTAAGAAATCGATTAGGGCACTCTGGAGAAATTATTTCTTGAGTTCTCGAAAATTTCCTAAAAAAAATCTGTGAGAAGTGACAGTCCGGCAGGGTGGCCTAGAGCAGAGTACCTCAACCAACCTTTGAATTTCATTTCATTTATTTATTTAACATCTAAACAGATAACACTGAATCAACAATTTCACGCCACAATACTTGGTTCGTGGCCGCATCTCTTCATCCTCGGTTCTGCCTCACGCTCGCCAAATCGACGCGCACTTGATCCGCCTACCTAGCTCGCAGCGTTCCACGCCTTCTTGTACCAACCGGATCCGACGCGAACACCACCTTTGCAGGGTTGCTGTCCGGCATTCTTGAAACATGCCCTGTTCATCGTATCCTTCCAGCTTTGGCCACCTTCTGAATACTGGGTTCGCCGTAGAGTTGGGCGAGCTCGAGGTTCATTCTTCACCGCCACTTACCGTTTTCCGATACACCGCCAATGATCGTCCTAAGCACCCGACGTTCGAAGACTTCAAGTGCTTGGAAAATCTCCTCGAGCATCGTCCACGTTTCATGCCCGTAGAGGACTGGCCTTATGAGCGTTTTGTTCATAGTACATTTGGTGCGGAGGTGAATCTTTTTTGACCGCAGCTTCTTGTGGAGGCCATAGTAGGCCAATAGAAATATTAGTAGTAGAACGCTAATGGCGCTGTTCTCACAAAACTGAATTAGTTTATTATGACCTTTAACTGTATCTTTTCATTGTTTGTTCGATGCCATGTTGTAGTGGATGATTTTAAAATTTATTTGACACTTTGATAGGCTGACCATACGTACCGTTTTTAACGGGATAGTACCGTTTTCATACCCTCGAAGGGCTGTCCCGTCGTTTTACGGAAAATGCTCGAATTGTCCCGTATTTTAGGAAATGGAGAGTTGGCACATAAATTTCAACACCAGTAAAACAATAACAATAGAAACATAAACAGTTTTAGAAATATTTCAGAGTTTATTGTCTTACTCATCTACTTTCCAAGCAATTATTAGTTTCTCAAACAGAGTTACACTTGATCCGTACATGCTTCTGCTTAACTTTTTGCGTTTCTTTACTCATATTTATGCCAAATTTTGGTGAATTTCCAAAATACGGATCTTCATAAGATAATAATTATTATTCTATAATACCTAAAATTAAAAAGAACAACTATGTGTTTATTTCTGATACGCAATTGATTGAATCAACTGTTTAAAAAGTGGATATTTCAATAAAGTAATGAAATATTAGAAAAACTTACGTTTGAATTGGAAAAATTGAAAAGTGTAACGATTTTTTTTTTGGGAAATACTTCAAGCGTGTGCTAGAATAAGGGCGTAAGTCACATGATCGATTTCCTTTCATCGATATTCTCTTCTGTAAATAAAGGTGACAAGAACCGAGTTTGTTAGCATTTTTTTTACTTTAGGACGCTAGACAGCGATGCAATCTTGCGTCCTGAGGTGAAAAAATGATGACAAACCCGCGTCTTGTCACCTTTATTCACAGAAAAGGGATGGTACACAAATTATGTCACGCTAAATTTCGACATTTTCGACCCCCCCCCCCCCCCTTTGTCACGTTTTTTGTATGAGTCCCTCGAAAATTGTATAAGGCTTGTCACGCTTGGCTTGACCCCCTCCCCCCCTTGGAGCGTGACGTAATTTGTGCATGACCCCAAAGAGGATCGAGGAGAGAAATCGATCATGCGACTTACGCCCTTCCTTAGCCGAGTGGTTAGAGACCGCGGCTACAAAGCAAAGCCATGCTGAAGGTGTCTGGGTTCGATTCCCGGTCGGTCCAGGATCTTTTCGTAATGGAAATTTCATTGACTTCCCTGGGCATAGAGTATAATCGTACCTGCCACACGATATACGAATGCGAAAATGGCAATTTAGGCAAAGAAAGCTCTCAGTTAATAACTGTGGAAGTGCTCATAAGAACACTAAGCTGAGAAGCCGGCACTGAGGACGTTAATGCCAAGAAGAAGAAGAAGAAGAGTTACGCCCTTATTCTAGCACACGCTTGACTTAAAAAACGCTGTTTCTCGAAAATCAAAGATTGCGCTTCAAGGTTCTTAAGTGATTTTTATTGAACCATACAGACATGTAGCTTGGGATTGCATAATCTGGTTTTGCTACTTTCGCTCGAATGGTGCTACTTTTCCTGAATGTCGTTCTCCCGCCAGTTCTCAGAATGCTAGTTCCCCAAAAACCCCGTTTCCCCGAACAGCTCAGTTCTCCGAAAAGTCATAACACTCATAATTGTCATAATTTTTCGCATTTCAAGGTGGTGAACAATATGTATTTATGGCAATATGTATTTAGTCGAGAATGATCAAATTTCTTCTTCTTTGGTAGCTTATCGATCTTTCTAACTCATCATTATCTCAATACCCGAGCAGAAGCAAAGTTCTGACCATTAAATCGAGATATTGATTTGACAGACATAAGAGATAAAAGATCTGTAGATAATATCAAAATTTTACTCCTGGAACTTCTGAGCCATAGCTAAATTTGATGTTGGAGGATCTAAGGAAAAGCTATCTGATATTGGTGAGATCTTATAGAAGTTAAATATGATATGCTAATAGTATTCCAGGAGTAAATTTTAGATATTATTTTCGGATCTTTTATCTCATATAGCTTTCAAGTTAATATCAATTCTCGAAGATTTATTCAAACAGACTCAAGTCAAAAAAGTTAACAAACTTACTTAATCAATCATACGTGTTTCGCAGACGAAATTCTACACGTTCCGCTCTAAACCAACTAGATTTTTCTCTTTTAGAACGTTTAATTTCCGGATTTACAAAACGACGAAAGTAAGATTCTCCACTTTTGCAACCTAACCGCTACTTTCGCTGCTCCGTTGTATGGGAGACAAAGTGACTTAACCACGAATCAAAACAAAAAACTACTTGAGTCGATTTTATACTGATACAAAAACGTCGTAAGTAACTGATTGAAACGGCTTATCATTTTGTCATACATTTTTTGTTGGGAATGATAGGAACTACCTAGTGTTTTAAGGTGAAGATAAATCGAAGCCAAACCTCAAATTTTCAAGAGCACGGATCTGGAGAACCAAACATCCGTTTTAGCTGAAAACTTAATCGATTGGTCACTTGCTGGTGGTGACCAATCGATTAAGTTTTCAGCTAAAATGGATGTTTGGTTCTCCAGATTTGTGCTCTTGAAAATTGAAGGTTTGGCTTCGATTTATCTTCACCTTAACGCGAGCTGATTGCATGCAAAATTTAAGCGATATACACGGTAAAAAAATGTTAAAAAGGGGATTCATTTTAAAACAGTTTAAGAAGAAATGTTGTGATTCTTCTTAATTAACTTTCTCAAAACCGTATGTAACTTTTTACGTCGATTTGAAAAAGTAATCGAGAATTTTGTATGTCCATACCAAAATTTGCTATTACTTAGCTTTTTTCGCCTGCCCGGATAAAGACTATGGATCTCTGCACGAAAAACTTCCTCTCTCTTTCACTTTTACATAAAATTTGTAAACAACAAGGCCAGTAAACGTCAAAATCCCATGCAAAATCAAAACAGTGCAAAGCCCCATAGTCCATTTTACGAGACGTTTTTGAACGACTGGTCATTTATTTTATGAATTAAATTTTGACACTAGGCGTTGTCGTAACGTGTGAAAGTAACAGCAATATTATCAGTGTTTCCGTTTCGTAAAATGGACTATTATTGCATTTTTTTGAGCTGCATTGCTTTACAAATGAACGGGCCATTCGGGGAAATGGCTTCAGAGAAACGGGCCATTCGGGGAAAAGTAGCACAATCGCATAATCTATGTCTTTTAAAATTGTCCCGTTTTTGTTTTTTAGCACAATCACATAATCTATGTCATTTAAAATTGTCCCGTTTTTTGTTTTTTGTTTGTCCCGTTTTTATCTGGTTGGCTTATGGTCAGCCTACACTTTGAGGACCGGTACTCAAGTTGTCAGCGCGTGGCATGCTAGATGTTGGTAACACGAACAGTAGCGACATTAGCATTCTTAGGTTAATGCTTCTACTAGTAGGCCCGACTTCCACTGATGATGCGCCTCCTTATTTCACGGCTAACGTTATTGTCAGCCGTCAGCAAGGATCCAAGGTAGACGAACTCGTCGACCACCTCGAACATATCCCCGTCTATCGTAACACTGCTACCTAGGCGAGCCCTGTCGCGCTCGGCCCCACCAGCTAACATGTATTTTGTCTTGGACGCATTCACCATCAGTCCAACTTTTGCTGCCTACAAGGCTGGTAGCGAGTCACTTTTTAGTGACTTGGTCACTTTTTTGAGGCCAGTCACTTTAAAGTCTCTTTTTTGAAGCCATTTCAACTAAAGTCACTTTTTTCGTCGAAAAGTCACTTTTTTCCACTATTTTGAGCTAAATTTTCGGGAGAAAATTATGAATCGGCCTTTTTAATTTAAGCTAAGTTTTAAGTTAGCAGGGTTTGTACTACCTGGTAAAACCTGGAATTATCAGGGAATTTTATTCAACCTGGAATTATCAACGGATTCCGGCTATATGCAGGGAAGTTACTTCGAACCAGTAATTATTATGGCAGAATATGTCCATTTTGTAAACAAAATTTGTTCAATTAAAAAAACTTTCGGCTGCGCCGCTATTACAACACTACTTGAGAAATTCAGTCAATTAATTATTAGTTATTTTTATTATTCCGAATAAGACTTGTTTAAATAAGGAAGTAGGACTGGAAAATGGAAAAGGCAAGTACTTGGGCAAGTACGATTCCCAGTTCCATATGAAATAAATAATTTTATAGGAAAAGATTAAATATGGTTGACATCTACTGCCACTTTTTTGCCTTAACCTTGTCTTTCCCATGGTAGCTCCAGAGCTCCATTAATTTTTGACGAACTTGAAGCAATCCGAACCAGCGGAATACTATTAAATTATGATTCTATACTTTCCAAAGTCAACTAACTTTTTGAATTGTAAAACTATTGGTAACCAATCAATTTACTGTTGCAAAACAACCAAAAAAATTTAAACTGGTTTTGAAAAAGCAGACTCTTTGAAACATTGTTTATTGAATTACTTTTTATAAAAAAGCTTTTTCATAAAGAAACTGTCGATTGAAGTCGTCGGAAAGAGATAGTTAATCTGCTTGCAGTGAATTCTGGTGCAACATTCTAGAGCAGGCCTGCCCAACCTTTTTGGCTCTTTTTCGATATAAATTATTGGTGCAAGAATAGACCGAAATGAACAAAATTAGTCTCAAATGAAAGCTTGGTAGTATATCTGTCTAATCCATGCTGAAAATTTTTAAATTTATATCAAACTCTTCGCTAGCGATACAAGCAAAGGTAAAAATCAGTCCGGCCGGATCATTTTTTGAACTTAATTGCGTCGGTAACAAAGAGGTTGATACAATTTTTAAATTTTCAGCATGAATTAATCAAATATACAACCAAGCTTTCATTTGAGACTTATTTTGTTCATATCTTTCTATTCTTGAGAACGCACCAACTATTTATGTCGAAAAAGAGCCAAAAAGGTTGGGCAGGCCTGTTCTAGAGGCTCCAGAGAAACCTTCAGAGGTTATTACGTAACTATTTATCCAGAGATTCCTTCTGGAATAATTTCAAGAACTCCACCAGGAACGCCACCAGTTTTTCAATAGAAGCTTAGAGGAATTTCTTCTGAATTTGGTACTAAACATTTTAGAGCATTCCTACGCTACTACCTCCAGTAATTTGCACAGAGATTACTCTGAAAGAAAAAATCTCAGTATTTCCTCTAGATGTCTATCCACTGATTCTTTGATTTCTCCAAGCGTTACTTCTAGGATTCTTCCCGCAGGTCTTACAAAAGTTCTTCCCCAAAGGTTTATTGCAGAGTTTTCGAAAAAAAATCGACATTTTTGCAAGACACTCTACAATAATTCCTACGTCTTTTTATATTTAATCCAGGCATTTTTATAAGGATTCTCTCAAAAATTCATCCACAATTACTCTGCGGAATTGCTCAAGCTAGTTAAGCAAGTTTAAAGTATTATTGGATAAAATCTTTTCCAAGAATTCCTCGATTAATGGCATCTGGGATTCATCATTAGGTTCCTCTAGAAATTTCTCCAACATTTTTGATTATCATAACAATTTATCAAGAAATATATGCTTCAAGAATCCAAGAAATCTTTCAGAGATCATCGTAGGTATTCATCATTATTACTCACACAAGCTTCATTAGAAATTAAACTAGGATTTTTTTTAGAAATTCTTCGCTGATTTTTCAAATTTTTTTCTTGACATTTCCCTGAAGACAACCCGACTAGTGGATTGCAAAAGGGTTGTAACAGATTTTGTTACTCAGTTAGCGCATTTTTTCGAACAAAATATGTTATAATTTTGGCAGGTTAGTAGTAAAAATAACAAAAAAATATAATACAATTCCTTGATTGTCAAGTCACTTTTAGTCACTTTTTCGAAAATCGAAAGTCACTTTTTAGTCACTTATTTCTCAAATCTGGTCACTAAAATAACTTTTTTCGGTGCCCATTTTTGCTACCAGCCCTGTGCCTAGCGTTTCAGGCGTCCATTTCCATAATATGGGATGGGATGGGATAATTGGGATAATGGGATAATCGCGGATGATATTATCATCCGCGAATCAAACAAATTGTACCCCGGCTGTTAATAACGGCTCTCCACATAACACATTCTAGCGCAATATTGAACAACAGACACGAAAGTCCATCACCTTGTCGTAGTCCCCAGCGGGATCCAAACGAACTGGAGTGTTCGCCTGAAACCTTCACACAATTTCACACATCTTCCATCGTCGCTTTTATCAATCTCGTGAGCTTCCGGGAAAAACTGTTCTCGTCCATGATTTTCCATAGCTCTACGCGATCAATTCTATCGTATGCCGCCTTAAAATCGATGAGCAGGTGATGCGTTGGGACCTGGTATTCACGACATTTTTGGAGGATTTGCCGTACAGTAAAGATCTGGGTGGTAGTTGGTCCCTAGTGATTTATCCTACCTCCGTTCTGGTCACGATCTTCAGATTATCGTGATTCGTCAACATTCGTATTGATAAAGTGGGGGGACATGGTTGAAATGGGGTTTGAAAGAAACGAATGTCAGAACAGGTATCCACCGGCGACGCCAAACGGACCAACGTAATGTGGTGTAATTTGGGATTTGTGGATTGAATACTGATATTTTTTGCCAAGCATCAATATGGGTGACTTTCGAGGATAGCGAAACGTAAGAGGGGTAAGGACAAGATTGTGGATTTACTGGGTAAATCCATCCCATTGAGGTTATGACTCTGTGTCTTGTCAGGAATAGGGTCTGATTGGTATGGTAGTATGCAATAGAGTTCGGAATTGATAGACAGACTTTGAGGAAAGAAGTTTTGAACGTAAGGCAGCAGCACCTTGGATCTTGGAGGGCGCAGGTCTGGAGAGTTGGGTAGCTGTTCATGCTAGGTTACATTACGTAGAAAGTGGAATCTGTTTTGCCGTGCACAAATTATGGGAAGTATTTGAAAATGTTTTCCTGTTCAGATTGGGTAACGCAAGAGAGGATTTTTAGCTCTGCGTTATATTAGGAGGATATTATAGTGCAGGGTCTACTGATGACTGTGTATTTTAAGGGTGATCGAATGAAAGCTTTGTTGAGTAAAGTTACCGTTGAATTTTTGTAGTTCGTAATTGTTTTGAAATGTTCGTCGAACAATAAGAAAATTTTCTAGGGTATTTGTTTGGATGCTAATGCATTATATTGTTAAATCTAATTGTTCGTATCACACCCGAAGCATAGCATAACCCAATGTATAATTAAATTAGGTTCGAAGAAAGGATTAATATTTGATCACTTAAACTAAGTTTTTACATGTGCGGAGGCGTTGGTAGAGGTGCGCGATTGCGGTGTTTTCAGCGGACTCATTTTTCGCAAATCGAAGAATGAGTGCTCTGAGGGCATCAACATGATTCGATGAGGTCCCACACTTTTATTTGCGCTTTTGCACTTGTAAATGTCTTACTAAATAGGAATACTTTGTGTTAGGGAAAGTGCAGGAGAATAAAATATAATTCATTAGAATTTTTTGATAGAGGCAGAGTTCACATGTTACTTAGGTATTTAAAAGCAAATGAGAACCACATTAAATAATAGACTAATGCTCATATTTTTATATTTTCATTTCATCGTGGTCCTCATTGCTCGAGCGGAGACGACAAAACTCGAGGTGGATAGAATCGACGCAACTACGACACGGAAAAGAAACAGATGAGAAACTATCGATACATTTATTCAACTATAAAAACCACGTTTTAACGTAATGACTTTATTTCTTCTCGTTTCAGTAATCCAACAACCAAACCATCTCTACTATCTTTTCATTTCCTCTTCGTTACATTTATAGTCCCTCTGGCACTGAATCGAATGACGCATTCCGCTTTTTATTGGCAATGTCTTTGCTGTACGTTGGGCATGGTGTCGGAGGTGGTGTGCTGTGTTGAACATCGGATGTTCTACACGGCACGCTACTTCCGGCATTTTGTTTGGCGTGCGGGATAGGCAGTGCTAGTGATGATATGGAGGCCGCTATTTGGTTTAGTGCCAGAGGGACTATATCTATTTAATGTATCTGAAGCTTGTGGAAGATCCCGGTGTGCTAAACGGTATAGGACATGTTAACGGGGGAGGCTTGGTAGGTCCTCACCCAGCCCGTGTCTAGATGGGCGGATAATTGTCTGCCAGGGTGTGGATTGAGCAATTACAATTACAATTTGCCGTACAGTAAAGATCTGGTCCGTTGTCGATCGGCCGTCAACGAATCCGGCTTGATAACTTCCCACGAACTCGTTTACTACAGGTGACAGACGATGGAAGATGATCTAGGATAATAGTTTGTAGGCCGCATTTAGAATGGTGATCGCTCGGAAGTTCTCACAATCTAACTTGTCGCTTTTCCACTCCTTCGGTAGCTGTTCTGTTTCCCAGATTGTGCCTATCAGCCGGTGCAGCCAAATGACCAGCCTCTCCGGGCCCATCTTTATGAGTTCAGCTCCGATCCGATACCATCCTTACCAGCAGCTTTATGCGATGCATCTTCACCTTAACTTCGAATCTGAGCGCTAGATGGCACTAGTGGGCATGAAACTTCTACATTTAGAAAGATGGTGTCTTGAGCAAAATTGTTCAGTAACCCAAGGGCTATCATTGTTTGAGCTAGTTGGTTCAGAATTTTGCCATCAGGCGGCGCTAATGAGCATGAAACTTCTATTTTGCAGATATCTTAGAAGACTGACCACTTAGAAAGATGGTGTTTACGGCAAAGTTGTTCAGTAGCTCAATGGCTATCATTTTTGTTTTAGCAAATCTCGAAATTAAAGGCTCAAATAAAGATAGCCTTTGAGCCACCGAACAAGTATGCCGAAGGTGCCATCTTTCCAAATGTTCGAGCTCCTAAGATATTTGCAAACAAATGTCTCATGCTCACGGATATCACCTGGTGGCAAAATTCGCCATCTTACTAAGTAACCAGGATACAGAGTTATCAGAAAACAAATGTTTCATGATCACTAGTGCCACCTGGTCGCCAAATTTTAAATTTCTTGGCTCAAATAATGATAGGCATTAAGCTACTGATAAACTTTGCCGAAGACGCCATCCTTCTAAGTGGTGAGAATCCTGAAATATCCGCAAAACAAAAGTTTCATGCTCAGTAGCGCGGCCTTGTGGCAAAATCTTGAATTTCTTGGCTAAAATCAATGAATTCCTAGTGGCAAAATTTGGAATAAACTAGCTCGATCAATGATTGGCCTTGGCCTCTTATACAACTTTGTCGGAGACGCCAGTGATTAGGCTTCTGAGATATTTGCAAAACGAAAACCTTCGTGCGCACTAGCGCCGCCTGGTGACGGAATTCCGAATTTGAATGATCAGCGCATTTCAGCACGTTGAACATGAAAAACTAGGGTATTGTACAAAATACAACACGCGACTACTCGCGTTGAAAAAAAAAATCGCTAGCCCTGGGCTAGTTCATCTCGGAATCAACGACTTTACTTCCCTTCTGAAATAAGTCGTCACTGTAACTCTTAGGTACGTCATAAGTGACTATCTCTGGGATGGGATTTGATCCCTGGTTGTCGACATGAGAGGCGTGTGTTCTAACCCATACATCGGGTCCGTTCCTTTAAATTTTCGTTTGATGTTTGGTGCGTAGAACTTTCATATTCGTTAGCAATTAAAATCTCCACACTAAGAAAATAAGAGATTCGTGATAAGTGTTAAGTAAGAATAGATTCTGATATGTAATGTTTGTTGTTTTTTCCTCTTCTTTCTCAATCCATAGCAAGCACAAAAGCAACCCCAAAAGAAGCAGGAGTCGACCGACGATACCAACCTGGTTATCCGTACGATGATCACCGAAGAGATTCGTAAATTCGAGAAAGAACTGACAGACCTTCAACAGCGTTGCAAGACCCTAAACACTACAATCGGGTCCAAAGAGGAATCTACGACCATAATCAAGAACCTGAAGGAACTTCAGGATCTGAGCGTACAAGCAGCAGAAAGCACCGAGTCTCTGACATCGGATGTTCAGGCCCTGCGTCTGGGTTTGAATGAAGCGTTTGCCATGGTGGCCGAAGCCAACAGCAAGAACGCCATCTATAAGCATCCGAGCCCGAATCAGTTCCAGGAAACGCATGCCATGTCCCAGTCCAGTCGGCGCCAGTTGGCCAGTCTGCAGAACATGCTCGCTGTGAATGAAAACCAGCTGCAAATCGTGAACAAACAGATCGATGCCCAGTGGTCCGTTATTCAGGAAGCGAATAGGACAAATTCCAAGCGCAGGATGCATGTTCCCAGTTTGGAAGTGTTGTACCAAACGCTTTCCAAGCAGCAGGAGATCCTGAACAGGCAAAAGGAAAAGCTGAGTTACATCAAAGCTAAGCTGGGAATGCGTGAGAGCATCCGGGGATTGGAGAAAGGGAGGAAGAAGGATTTGGGTGGGACGGATAACGTCGATTCATTGACCGATTCCATCATTTCGATGTCGATTGCCGACCAAGTCCGTGAGGATGCTCGCCGTCTGAGCGAGGCCAAAATGAGTTCGCTTCGTGACATGTTGAAGAACCGTAAGGTTGTTACGGTAAAGCCAAGCCGACCGGATCGGGTCGGTTTGAATTCGGAGGTCGTTCGGGAGCGTCGCAATGAAGTTCGTCGAATGGACTCGGAAAAGACGAAGATGGAAACAACTGTAATCGCGAGGCCGTTAGCTTCTATTAAGAAGATCGAGGAGAAGCCGAAGGTGCAGCCTCAGATGGCTCACCCGGTTGCAGTTCCAGCACCGACGAAACCACCTGTCGCAGAACCGCCGAAGGTATTTGAGCTACCCAAAGCTTCAAGCATGCCTAACTTCGGAGCTAAGGCCGTGCAACAGCCAACGGCAACTTCACAAAGCGGAATTGGATTCGCTGCAGCAGGTCCAACTTCTACCACTATAACGGTAGCTAAACCTGCACCAGCAGTATTTGGTACTTCGGGAAGTACTGCGCCGCCATCTGTGTTCAGTTTCGGACAACCCACAGCACAACCGTTTGGACAAATTTCTGCCCCGAAGGATGCAGTCATAACGAAAGAGACTACACTGTTCGGAAACACCACAATCAAACCAGTGGCGGTTAGTTCGACGACCTCTTCTAAGGATAAGGAAAATCTGGAACCAGTTTCGAAACCCGTGGTCTTCGGATTTGGCAGCACGACGATACAGGCTATACCCAAGGCGGATAGTACGAATAATACGGAACCGGTGAAACCTGTAGTGTCCTTTGGGGCGGCTGCCAACAGTAAGCCAGCTTTTTCATTCGGTGCATCTACCGGGGGAGCTATGCCATTTGGAGTATCCCAATCTACGGCTCCGGTGCTAAATCTCACCAAGGAAAAGCAGCCTGAACTAAAGAAAGACGAGAAACCCAAGGAAGAAGCCAAAAAAGATGAACCTTTGCCTCCAACTTTCAAAGTTTCCAGTGCTTCCGAAGAGGCTACTAAATCTGCCTTCCCAGCATTGACCAATCTGCTTCAGAAAGTGGATTCTACAACTGCAGAAACCTCCAAAGCACCGAGTTTCTTCAGCACCGTAGCGAAAACGACGAGCTCCAACATCTTTGGCACTTCCACCGCAACCATTGCCCCTGGCACCGGACTTTTCGGTAGTATAAAGCCGCCTTCAACAACGGCGGCCACTACCAGCGCTTCCAGTGGTGGACTATTTTCCAGTTTCAGTGTCAGCGGAACCGAAGCCTCTACTACGACGACTACAGCAACCTCCGCAGAAGCATCAGTAGCTCAAGCCACTTCATCAACCGCGTCCACGACGACCCCTTTGTTCGGATCCGTCAAGCCTGCGGCCACAACCACGGTCACTAGCAGCACGGGATTCTCCTTCGGGGGCGCTAGTAGCGGTTTTTCGTTTGCAGCAGCTGGCGCTGCTAATAAGCCGACCGACCTCTCCGTCAAGACAGAACCTGCAACCAGTGAAGCAACTCCCCTGTTTGCTTCAGTCGCATCTAGCGCTCCTAGTTCTGCTACAACAACGGTAACGACCACAAGCACTTCCACCGCTTCGTCAGCTGTCCCGTCTTCTTCGACAGTAACTACTACTGCAACGACAACCACCACTTCTTCCGGCTTCTCATTCGGTTCCGTTACTTCGTCTTCCGCAACAACGATAACCACAGCCTCCGATACAGCTACCCCGACTTCAACCACCGACGCCACATCGAATCTGTTCGGTTCCTTCAACATCTGTTCCCCTTCGAGTCCGGCAGCCCCTAAAGCCTCTTCCGGGAACATTTTCGGAACCGCTTCTTTTGCTACCCCCAAATCCGAAGCCACCACGTCCATTTTCGGAGGTGGAGCCGCTGCCGGAACAACTTCTGCATTCGGTGCGGTCACGGCCGAGACTTCGAAACCCATTTCCGTGTTCGGATCAACGGCAGCAGCAGCTGTTACCAGTGCTAGCAGTCCGGCTGGTACGGGGCTTTTCGGATCGGTTGCTACTAGCGGGCCCGCCTCAGGAGGATCAATCTTCGGAACGGCCAGTGCAACTAGTTCTCCGTTTGGGGCCGCTTCCGGAGGTACCTCCGGCAGTAATCTTTTCGGTTCAGTTAGTTCCCCACCTTCCAGCACCGCTTCCATTTTCGGAGGGGCCACAGCAGGCACACAGCAACCAGCAAGTCCGTTTGGGGCGGCAACCGTAGCTCCTGCCACTACGGCCACCAACATTTTCGGAAGTGCCACTGCCCCAAGCAGCGGCGGAGGATTGTTCGGATCGGTTGCTAGCCCTTCGGCTGCAGGAGGATCCATCTTCGGGGGTACTTCGGCTTTCGGAGGTGTTGGAGCGACGGCCAATACCAGCACAGGGAATATCTTCGGTGGGGCCAGTTCCGGTGCTTCAACGGGTGGCTTTGGGACATCCGCGTTCGGACAGCCCAGCTCGCCACAATCAGGACAGTCGATTTTCGGTGGTGCCACAACCGGTGCATCCGGATTCGGAAGTAGCAGGTAATATTCATTGACATGATTTCAGGGCTGGTAGCAAGTCTTTTTAGACACTTGGCCACTATTTTAATGCAAGTTTTCATTTCAATTACCGAAAAGCTAAACATTACAGATAATTTGCAATTGGATTAGATGGACAAATTGATGTGAAGATTTGCGAAAAAGTTACACGTCTTCTCAGTGAGAATCAAACTCACGACTCCCCGATCTCTAGTTGGGCGAAAGCGTGTGTTTGGATGGGCATCTAATTCTTCCGAAAGAGGTGCACTTTGCGAAAAAGGACCACGTGATTATTGAGCTGAAATCGAATTCAAGTTAACTTCTGCGTTCATGAGTCCTCTCATGGCGTAGTGGTAACGCACCCCAACTAGAGATCGGGGAGTTGTGAGTTCGATTCTCACTGAGAAGACGTGTAACTTTTTCGCAAATCTTCACATCAATTTGTCCATCTAATCCAATTGCAAATTATATGTAATGTTTAGCTTTACGGTAGTTGTTAAACTTCCACTCGGCTGGTTAGCCGTAAACCAAGATTCATAATTGAAAACAAGTTTTTATTTCAATACCTAATCTATTTTTTATATCAAATATGGTCTCAAATGTTCCTCTTTTTTCTTGTGCAAAATTCTGCCAGATCTTTACCTTACCCCAATAACCTAATATCCTTCCCATGACAACTGTGGAGATGCAGAAGATTCTTCGGTCTCTAGTAACAATGGTTGTCTAACTAGCATTCCTTCTCTTCCCCGATGACCGTAAGGACATGGCCGGCGTTGTATTTGACTTTTAAATTTTGAGCTCTCGCCCAAGCCACGACGTCGAAATCAGCATAGGAGATCTAAACGCTCAGGTTGGCCAGGAGGAGGAGTTCAGGCCGACTATTGGAGAGTTCAGCGCCCATTGGATGATGAACGAAAACGGCTTACGACCAATTGATTTGCCGCCCCGAAGAATATGACCAATCGTAGAACCTACTTCCAACACAGGCTTCTATACCGATACACCTGGAGATCACCACAGCAGACGGAATCACAAAACGATCACGTTTTGATTGATGGTGCTGTCCGACATTATCGACGTCAGGACCTATCGTCGTCAACGACTTTGACCACTATCTGGCGATGGTTAAACTGCGCCCAAAACTCTCCGTCGTTAAAATGTACGATACCGACGGCCGCCCCGGTATGACCTAGAGCGGCTCAAGCAACCATATGTCGCAGCGGCAAAGCGCAGCACCTCGAGGTTACTGGAAGAGGGTGAGCTGGATGTAGCCCCTCTTGAGGACTGCTGGAGAACAGTGAAAGCAGCCATCAACAATAAGCAATTCTCGCTGAAACCAGGGCGCCATCGGCACCCATCGTTAGAGTTCCAATTTTATGTCACTGATCGCTAGTTTTCGATAAAACTTAAGGGTGGTCCTTTCTGTTTTTCAAATTGGTGGACCCCTCGTACAGTTTGCGAAAAAGCCCATTTTTTGATAAATCTTGGGTATTTCTTCACGGGATATGTCTCATATTTCGCTTGGAACACAAAGCAAACTTAGTGGCATCGTATAGAGAAAAGATATAGCTTTCATTTAAACTTGAAACATTTTTGGCGGCCATTTTGAATTTGGCCGCCATCTTGAATTTTGTTAGAAAAATCGATTTTTCACCATTAGCGCACCGCTAGTTTTGAATTCTGAAATCGCCATCAGAAAGCTGAGGAAAAATTGCGTAAGATAGGCTACAAAAACTAGGTGAGCAATGGTATTTACCCTATGATATGAACGATTTTCTAAATCATGTTCTACTATTTTGACGTATATGGCGAGAGCAATCAATGCAAACATAATTTTTTGTACAACAAAGAAACAAGTTTTCAATCGTTGGTGTATTATTTGAGACAGATGAAGAATAGGAGTATTAATTTGAGTGAACAAATCTGGCGGCCATCTTGGATTTTGACGCCATCTTGGTTTTAAGTAGTAGAATGAGTTTTCACCTTGTTAGCACTCAACATGTTAAATTTCAATGCTGCCGTTACACTTATTCTTCTTCTTGTTCTTCTTTTTCCTCACTTTACGTCCCTACTGGAACAGAGCCAGTCCTTCAGCTTAACTACACGCAGAGAAATATATTGTAAATGCAAACGAATTCTGTATAGATTCAACAAATTTTATTGTTGACTCACGGCTTATCGGCAATTTTTGTTGACTTAATGATAACTTCCATTTATTCCTACAAAATAAATTGTTGTTTCTAAAAATTTCACAAACTGGCCAGTTGTCAAAAACAAAAAGAAATGCAATTGAAACAAAAATATAATTCGTTGAATCTAAAAACACCCTATATTGAAATAATATAGAATGTGTGTTGAAACAAAAACAAAATATTGTTGTTTCTACAATACTGTCTATTTATATTAAAACAAAATCAAAGCATTGATTTACATATCGTGTGTTATTAATATTCCTACTAATTCATTGCACAAGTAGTTTTCCAAATAATATTTGATGATTGCATTAGTCTTTCGAACTGTTATGTGCAAGCCATGATCTACTCCAGTACCATCACCGCGGCTATACCAACCGGTCAGAACAAATTTAGGAAATTCTGAAACAAACAAAAATAAAATTAATTCACTTGTCTTGCAATTTAATCAATTGGTTTGAATTACCTATAGCTTTCGTTCCTTTCATATTCAAACCGTCATAATCATCATGAATAGTTAAATCATCTTTGTCAGCTTTTGTATATGATTACTTAAATAACTATGTGTTAAATTGAATTACGACGGAAAATGTAAACTTACCGGAAATCTTGAAATCGGCAGCTACCGAATATCGCCTGGACACTTGTTTTCTGTTTATTTCTTAAGCACAAAATGGCGACAGTAATAAATAAAACTTGTTTATTCAACAAAATTATATTGTTAAAACAACAATTGTAACTTGTTAAAATGAAAATTGAGCAACAATATTTCGTTCAACAGAGAATTTTGTTGTTTCAACAAAATGCTGACTTAAAAACAAACCACCAGATAGATTGATTCAATTTAAAAAAGAGTTTTTGGTTCTAATAGGTGGGTTCTTAGATTCAACCCTACAATATTTTTCTGCGTGTAGTTTTAAAAACAAATTATCAAATAGGATTTTTTTAACGCTTATTTGCTACCTAAATGATTCTTCTGCATATCTTTGAGTTGTAATATAGCATTATTTCTTTCATTTATTTGGTCTAAAACCATTGATACAAATGAACAATCAGTTGAACAGCTGAGATAAGATAAGAAAGATAGAATCTGATTTTTTTACCGGAGGCCTTATAATTCAAAATGATGAGCACTGAGATGGTAAAAAATCATGCAACTGCTAAAAACAAAGATGGCGTCGAAAGCCAAAATGGCCGACAGTTTCTCTAATCTCGGAATTATACACCTGCCTTTCGGCATTACGTCCACATTAGAACAAAACCTGCTTCCCATCTTTCAATCTCGCTATTTTTCACATGCATGTTGAGCGGTACGAAAAACGATACTTATGACTTAGAAAATCAAGGATGTTTTTTGCTTCAAAATTTTAGACTTTCGTTATAAATTAATGCACTTTTGTCAATTTTTTACGTTACAACTACAGATATTACCACAAGGCTTACTAATGTCCCGACACGCAATCTATAAACTTCATACAATGAACAACAATGCATAGGGTATAAAAATGTTTGTTTAATACAATCAATGTTTTTTGACGGTTTTCATTTATTGAATTTATTTATTCATTATTACTGAATTCAAAGACATGTCGAAGAATTATTCTGTTGTCAGAAATCGCATTAAAAAAGAAAACTCCTGTTTAATAACCTGGATTTATAACTAATAAAGCTGAGTATCAGGCTCGGTTCCAGTAGGGATGTAACGTCAATAAAATGAAGAATAATAAGAAGAAGAGTATACGTAACCTTTTTTTTATTGGTAGCCTTTAAATTCGACATGCTGAGTGCTATCAAGATGAATAATTAATTCTACTACCTAAAATCAAGATGTGTGTGTGTGTGTGTGTGTGTGTGTTTTTTTTTTTTTTTTTTTTTCATGCATCTCTAGGAGTTAAAAAAATCTTCTCAAGACTGGCCTGTATTTGTTCATGCTCATGCCACAGGTGTGTGTGTGTGTGTGTGTGTGTGTGTGTGTGTGTGTGTGTGTGTGTGTGTGTGTGTGTGTGTGTGTGTGTGTGTGTGTGTGTGTGTGTGTGTGTGTGTGTGTGTGTGTGTGTGTGTGTGTGTGTGTATACAATCCACCTCCCACCGACCGGCAGTGCTTTTATGGAAGAAAATTGTATGCATGTATTTATTGATACCCTTCGATATCTTTATATCTGCAGACAATTTTAGCCCAGGAGATGAAAGGTGATAGCTCTACTGAAATTCCAACGACCCATTTCAAGAATGGCAGTAAATACACACACATTCTGAGGTCATTTTCATATACAGTAAGCCCCGCATAAAAACACCCAGATATCAAATGGATATCTAAAATATTTTTACACTTCCCGAATCGAAAATTAAATTTTCGACCCTGGCACGTATTTAGTTTCATAGCGTAATAGGTGAGTAAATAATAATAAAGAATGAATTTACCAGGATGTAACGCTGTTTCTCCCGTCGCAGCACTGTGCTTACCGCAAAATACTACACACTTTCACTACACTACACACGTAACATGATCGATTCTGACCGCATCACCTGCCCCGGCAGGAGCAAGCGTCACGGTCAAAGGATCACACACTACTCCCGGAGGATTCGATTATCCGGAGTGAAAAAAAAATCGATACTCCGGATAATCGAGTCCGACCTGTATTATAAAACTGTTTCATCGAACAACAAAATTTTTACATCCCGAAGCAGACATGCTGTGAACATACACGGGCCTATCATTTGTCGAAAAAAATCCTGCCTACTACCTAAAATCAAGATGGCGTCAAAATCCAAGATGGCCGCCAGATTTTTTTACTAAAAAATAATATTCTTATTCTTTACTCGACTCGAATAAAACACCAAAGGTTGAAAAACTTGTTTCTTTGTTGTACAAAAAATGATGTTTGTATTGATTGCACTCGCCATATACGTCAAAATCGTATAACATGATTTACAAAATCGTTCATTTGATAGGGTAAATACCATTGCTCACCTAGTTTCTGTAGCCTATCTTACGCAATTTTTCCTCAGCTTTCTGATGGTGATCTAAGAATTCAAAACTAGCGGTGCGCTAATGGTGAAAAATCGATTTTTCTGACATAATTCAAAATGGCCGCCAAAAATTTTTCAAGTTTAAATGAAAGCAATATCTTTTCTCTATACGATGTCACTAAGTTTGCTATGTGTTCCATGCGAAATATGAGACATATCCCGTGAAGAAATACCCAAGATTTATCAAAAATGGGCTTTTTCGCTAACTGTTCAGCTAGCTGGCGTACGAGGGGTCCACCAATTTGACAAAAACAGAAAGGACCACCCTTAAGTTTTATCGAAAACTAGCGATCAGTGACATAAAATTGGAACTCTAATGATAGGTGCCGATGGCGGCCTGGTTTCAGCAAGAATTGCTCAATGCAGCTGAGAACAACGTCGTGTACGTGGGACGGAGTCGACGGTACGATTGGTTCGACTAGGAATGTAGACAGATTTTGGAGGAGAAGAATGCAGCGCAGGCGGTCATGCTACAGCAAGGGACCCGACAGAACGTGGAACGTTATAGACTGAAACAGCAAAAGCAAACCCGCCTCTTTCGGGAGAAAAAAAAGCCGCCTGGAAGAGATGGAGTGCGAGGACATGGAACAGCTGTGCCGGTCTCAAGAAACACGTACATATGTTCTATAAGAATCTCAACGCATCTCGCAACAGCTTCGTGCGCCGCGATGTGCAGGGATAAGGATGGGAGCATCTTGACGGACGAGTGTGTGGTGATCGAAAGATGGAAGCAGCACTTCGACGAACATCTGAATGGCGCTGAGAGCACAGGCAATGAACTTCGGGACAACGGCGGTAATGCAGTCAATACCAGGGCGATGGAAACCGACCAGCTCCCACTTTGAGGGAGGTTAAAGATGCCATTCACATGCTCAAGAACAATAAAGCTGCTGGTAAGGATGGTATCGGAGCTGAACTCATAAAGATGGGCCCGGAGAGGCTTGTCAATATGGCCCCTCTACAAGAAAGGCGACAAGTTAGATTGTGAGAATTTTCGAGCGATCACCATTCTACACGAGGCCTACAAATTTTTATCCCGTCGCCTGTCACCTGTAGTAAACGAGTTCGTGGGAAGTTATCAAGCCGTAAGATTTTTACAAGATCCAGTCAATTTGTTTGCTTCGCGGATGATATGGACATTGTCGGCCGAACATTTGAAAAGGTGGCAGACACCCGCCTGAAACGCGAGGCAGCGAAAGTTGGATTGGTGGTGATCGCGTCCAAGGCAAAGTACATGCTAGTTGGTGGAGCCGAGCGCGACAGGGCTCGCCTAGGTAGCAGTGTTACGATAGACGGGGATACATTTGGGGTGGTCGACGAGTTCGTTAGCCGTAAAATGCGGAGGCGTATCATCAGTGGAAGTCGGACCTACTATGGCCTCCAAAAGAAGTTGCGGTCAAAAAAGATTCACCTCCGCACCAAATGTACTATGAACAAAACGCTCATAAGGCCAGTTCTCTACGGGCATGAAACGTGGACGATGCTCGAGGAGATCTTCCAAGCACTTGAAGTCTTCGAACGTTGGGTGCTTAGGACGATCTTTGGCGGTGTGCAGGAAAACGGTAAGTGGCGGCGAAGGATGAACCTCGAGCTCGCCCAACTCTACGACGAACCCAGTATCCAGAAGGAGGCCAAAGCTGAAAGGATACGATGGGCAGGGCATGTTGAAAGAATGCCAGACATCAACCCTGCCAAGATGGTATTCGCTTCGGATCCGGTTGGTACAAGACGGCGTGAAGCGCAGAGAGCTAGGTAGGCAGATCAAGTGCGATTGTTCTGATCCATCACGGAGTAGCACCTACGAATTGTACGGCCATCTGTGCTAATGCTCATGCAGCGAATCCTTGTGCAAAAATCTAAATCTTCAAAGTTAATTATGCGGCTATTCTAAAGGTTAATTCCGAATTTCTTCTGAAGTTCTTGGAGAAAAAGCTTCAGGAATTCTTCGATCGGTTTCTCCAGATATCCTCCAGGGATCCCTTCAGAAATTCTTCCAGAGACCTCATCAAATCTCCAAGAAATTTATCCAGTAATTTCAACTGCGATTTCACAAATAGCGTTCAGCGTTTGCTCCAAGAAACACTCCTCCCCTTTTTGTTCTATTTTAAGGCAGTTTATAGAATATCTTTGTTTTTAACAGAAAGTGTCTATTTTTAAAATCCTACATTTCAACCAAAAAGGTATCTAAAGTATATTTTTTCTTATGCTGCTTGCAGTGAATTCCGCTGTCCTGAGGATCAGAGAAAGCTTAAAAGTTTATCATGAGACTTTCACAGGTTCTTCAGGATTTTCTTCTCAGATTCCTCGAGAAAAAGCATCAGGAGTTCTTCCTAGTAATATCTACAAGATTTCTTAATCTCTAATTTCTAAATTTCTCTAGTGGTTCCTCCATCATGCGTCCCAGGAATTCTTTTGCAGCAGTGTTTCGATGGATGCTTTGAGGATTTCTTCAGAATTTGAGCTCTACAACGTGTCTACCTCCTGTAATTCCCACAAGGATTGCTGTGTAAATTTTCTCAGAGGGTATCTCAGTATATACTCCAGATATTTTTTGACTATTTTTTTTTTTCATTGATTTCCCCAGTTGTTACTATAGGAGATCTTTCAAATTATTCAATCTATCAATCACATATCTAGTTTCTAGAAGTCGGAACTTGGAATCGAATATCTAGTTTCTAGAAGAGGAACTCTGAAATATTCCTGTGGCCGGAGTTATTCCGGTGGGTCACTGGGTCAAGTCGGGTAAAAAGGGCTATTTTTTGGGACATGCCAAGTAACTTTTATTTATTTGCAATGATAGTCATTGCAATTTAATCATTAAGATCTGATATTTAACATTATAAATGAAAAGTTTTGCACCGTTTAGAATATACCGGATGTGGCCATTTGGACGTTATGCCCGGAAGAATATCTGTTGGATACTAAACCGTTTCAATTCTCGAAAAGTAGAAATCAAACATAATTGTGCATTAAAATGCGTTTCCATAAGCTTGGCAAAGATGTTCAGATACAAATTGGCCACTTTATCGTAAGTTTGAGGCGTCCCGGGACCCGAAAATGGTCATTTGTAGGATTGATCAAATGCAAAACTCATGGTTATCCAATTCAATCGTTTCTCAAAAGGTTTACACTGATGCAATTTTCTTTAAATTCCGTCATGTAGTGGCCACATTAAAACCGATTCCGGAATTTATCTGTGACTTGAAATTTGCCTACCTCCAGGGGCACACACGCACAGTACCCTTATCACCCGACCTGACCCAGGGATCCACCGAAATAATTCCGACCAAACGAGTATTTCCGCGTTCTTCTGTCTACTTCTAGAAACTAGATATGTGTGCCAGTATACTGACAAAAAATCATTTGAATCCATTAAAAACTCGCTAAGCGGTGAGGGTTTTAGAATTTTTGCTTTCACTCAGGCCTATACGGGTTAAGGACTTCCTTGGGAAGTATACGAATAGATGGAATCTATGGAGTAATTTTTGAAGGTATTCGTACAAAAATAATTGGTTTTGTTATTGAAGATGACATATACCTTATAGAAATCGATAGAAGAATCACTGGATAAATTCCTGTAGAACATGAGTGTTTGTTGATAAATTTCAAGAAGAATCTTTAATGGAATTCCTGGGCGAATAATTGTAGTAATTTCTGGGATAATCATTTGAAAAATCCAGGTAAAATGGTAGAAGTTACCTTGAACGAATTTCTCGGAGAGATTCCTTTGGGAGTCCATAAAAGGGCTCTACCCTGTTTGACATAATGGCCATTTGACCGAATGACCGATTGGCTTAATCGCGGAAAAAATCAAGCGTTAGTGATAAGGGAACATTCAATAATGACGTCCGTCATTTGGGGGAGGGAGGGAGTATAATTCTACGAAAGTGTGACTACGCATGTATTAGGCATTGGTAAAAGCGGGAAGGAAGGGGGATCTATAAATTCTAAAAAAATGATGGATTTTATATTAAGTCTTCCCATGATGTAAAAAATTTCGAATTAGGTTTTTTTCTCATGCCTCATATTTTTAAGACGTTCAGTTGCTACCAGCCCTGTGATTTGATCCACATCTTAAATATTAACGTTGATTTCATTTCCCACAGTTTTGGGTCACCAACACCGGTCGGTGGTGGTGGTGGGGCATTCAGTACCCCTACGACCGGTAGCGTAGCGCAGAGTGGATTCGGCTCTCCCGGTACGTCCGCGTTCAACAAACCTGCCTTTGGTGGAACACCAGCATTCGGAGGAACGCCATCGTTCGGTGGAGCACCGGCATTCGGCGGTAGTGCTGTGTTCGGAGGATCTCCGTCCTTTGGCAGTAAACCGATGTTTGGGGGCTCAAGCGGATTCGGACAGGCACCGTTGAGCCCGTCTAGCCAATCTAATAATCTGTTTGAACAGCTGGGATCTTCCTCGTCCGGAGTGTCCTTCGGCAATCTGGCGCAGCAGCAGGCAGAAAAGCCACCCCAGTTCGGCGGGTCGTCGTTCTCCAGTTGGCGATAGAACGCATCGAATATTAAGGTAGAGTATAAGCGTAAAATTGTAACGATTGTTCTATGTTAAAATTAGAATCTTATGAATACGTTTTATTGGGCCAAATGATCGTGTGTTCGTTTTATGAGAAAACTCCTATCTATGCAATGTTCATTGCTCATCGAATGTATGTCAGCTCGGAAGGCTTATCTTCGTCTTTTTTGGGCGATGTTTTTCTCCTGCAACGTTAGGGGTCCCAAGAAAATATCCCAAGTCTTCTTCTTGAATATCGCTTTGCACTGTTAGGCTATTTGAGGGTAATTCATGTTGGTTGAAATGGCATATGTTTCACGTTTAACTAATCTGAAGACCACTGTTTTGTCTCGAGACGAGTTTTCTGTACAGACCTCCCTATAAACATATTTTGCAATGACATTATTTACGAGAGAATTCTAAAATGTTGTTAAGGATTTCATTTTCTTAATGACATGTCTTAAGGTGATTATAAAACGAAGCCAAATTTTAAATTTTCAAGTGCACAAGACTGGAGAATCTGACAACAGTTCGCGTTGTAAATCAATCAAATTACTTGCTTGCTGGTGGTGACCAATGGGATAAATTTTCAACGCGGAACGCTGTTTGGTTCTCAAGTCTTGTGCTCTTGAAAATTTGAGTTGTGGCTTCGTTCTATAATCATCTTAAGAACAGCCCAGTTAGTGATTTTCGATAGCGTTCGATATCGATTATTTTTGAATCGTTAGCGATCGCCTTTTTTGGACAAAGTTCTAGAAAGAATTATGAAGACTGGTTGGTCAAAAGTGCCGTTCAATGTCAAAATTTATTTGCTTTTAGCATTTTCCTATGCGGAACACATGTCATAAATTTGTATTTCAATAAAACAAATTAACACAAATCAAATAAACGAAGACTCATGTTGTGCTCTTGAGAAAAAAAAATAGTCATATCATCTTTCACCTTTCCAATAAGGTCGCCATCCTGTAATACAACCACAATTTCAAATTATACAATAAATATATAACAAACCTTCGAGGATTGGGAATCAATTTGGCACAAAGCGCTTAGAACGCTAAAGCGGTTGGAAAGCAATTATAATATGCTAATATGCTCTGAACTAGTGATCCTTTATAAGAGATTCGCGGAAGCTGACAATTCTGTCAAAGTGTGAGCCAATCGAGCAGCGAGAGCTGTCAAAGCGGGAGCCAAACGAACATGCGTTATGTTTGTTTTGGACTTTTCTTGAGGAGTAATGTAATCCGCTTGAAATTATTTCGGCGAAAGTTGTTTTGCATAGAAAAAAATATGAAATATTTTCCTGTTTTGAAATTTTGTCAGTGCATTACTTTTTGTTGATTTTTTGTGCTGTTTATTAGTTTGGAAATGTAGCTCCAAAGTCTATAACGAAACAAATTACAATTTTTAGCAATGAGGAAGTCATGTCCGTGTTACAATATTATTGTTGACGCCGAGTAAATTCAGCACTGCTGGTCTGTTGCCAAATATCATTCAATTTTACACTGATAAAAATCCACACGCTCGATCTGTGTGTTTAAAATTATGGATCGATTCATGAACGTCCATATCGATTTGCTATGATTTTCTTGCAAACTTCGTGTGTGTTACACATTAAATTCCTTTGTTTTGCTTCATGGATTGATTCATCAACCGACAACAGGGATTCCATATTTTTTCCACATAAGTTCCCGAAGCTTTCTCTTCAGATTCGTATGTGTCAACCTATGGACGCATAGATCATCACTCCAACACGGATTCAGTGTGTTTTGCTTATGGTTATCTTGTGTCATAATCAGGGATTGAATCCTGAGAAAATTGAGAGAATCTCTCACGTATCGCTCTCTGTAACTATCATAACATGCTGCACATTATGAGAGACTGTTTATCGTATACTGCTACAAGTTTGATCAGATTGGGGGGATAGTAGTGCATGATAAAACCCCTCTAAACATGCTCCAAGCCTGGGGGACACTGTTGTTATTGGAAGTTCGTGGATTGTTTATCGTGCCAGTAAAGAAAAACACCTATCCCCAACGGTAAACAAGCGAGAAAAATGGATTTTATCATCGCTCTCTCGTTGGGGCTCTCGCTCGCTGCTTCCATTTATCAGACTTGTTACACCTTGCGATACAATGACGATCGTGGACCGCAACAGATGGGATGTTTTTCTTTGCTTGCTTTGATCGTGCTTCATTCTCAAATGAGAGCGAATTCTGCAACGCCTGGTCATAATCATCATGTTCAAGTTGGTCGATTCATTGATATGAGCAATGAGATTGTTATGATGAAATCCATGAGCTATGCTATCGATTGCCATGTTCAAAGCTTCTAAATTGTTTGTGATCAACCCATGGGATGCATAATGAACTGAATTGCGATTGGACCTCGTGTCGAAAGATAGTCATCATCATGCTTCCAAAGAGAAGAAGCAAATTTTGAAGCTGAAAGTGTTAGATGAAAATTTGTGAATTCGATTTTTCTTTTATTAGTGAAGTTGACCGATATACGAGAATTCTACCTTTCTATAAGAAAACATTGATTATAATGTATAGTTTAGTAGAAAAATCGGATTCCACTAACAGATTTTCCTGGCTTTCAGTTTCGAAAAAAATGGAATATGCTTATCCCTGGCTTCCCAAGTTATGGATTTGCGGCGCCCCGCTTGTTGCTGGCTCACGAGTTTGAAAAAAAAAATCAAGAGAGCTTGTGACAAGCAGAGGAGCCTCGGATCCATATTTTGGAGAGCAAAAGTTTTTCTACCAAATTTCTTTTTTCAGTCCCATGACATTTATGTTCTATAACACATGACTATCTAAAGCTACTACATTTCGAATTCAATAAGCAAATCAGTTGGTTTTCATGATTTAATATTTGGAATCTCATGTTTGTTTCACATGACAACCTAATGTTGATACACATGTTATTATATCGTGAAATCAATGATGAAATCCATATGGCTACCACACTCAAATCATGTGGTTTTCCTCATTGCGCAAATCTATAAGTAAAACACACGACCTTGACGTGTAGATTTTTCTCAGTGTACTTTCGCGTATCTCTCATACACTGAGAAAAATCTACACGTCAAGGTCGTGTGTTTTACTTATAGATTTGCGCAATGAGGAAAACCACATGATTTGAGTGTGGTAGCCATATGGATTTCATCATTGATTTCACGATATAATAACATGTGTATCAACATTAGGTTGTCATGTGAAACAAACATGAATTTCCAAATATTAAATCATGAAAACCAACTGATTTGCTTATTGAATTCGAAATGTAGTAGCTTTAGATAGTCATGTGTTATAGAACATAAATGCCATGGGACTGAAAAAAGAAATTTGGTAGAAAAACTTTTGCTCTCCAAAATATGGATCCGAGGCTCCTCTGCTTGTCACAAGCTCTCTTGATTTTTTTTTCAAACCCGTGAGCCAGCAACAAGCGGGGCGCCGCAAATCCATAACTTGGGAAGCCAGGGATAAGCATATTCCATTTTTTTCGAAACTGAAAGCCAGGAAAATCTGTTAGTGGAATCCGATTTTTCTACTAAACTATACATTATAATCAATGTTTTCTTATAGAAAGGTAGAATTCTCGTATATCGGTCAACTTCACTAATAAAAGAAAAATCGAATTCACAAATTTTCATCTAACACTTTCAGCTTCAAAATTTGCTTCTTCTCTTTGGAAGCATGATGATGACTATCTTTCGACACGAGGTCCAATCGCAATTCAGTTCATTATGCATCCCATGGGTTGATCACAAACAATTTAGAAGCTTTGAACATGGCAATCGATAGCATAGCTCATGGATTTCATCATAACAATCTCATTGCTCATATCAATGAATCGACCAACTTGAAGATGATGATTATGACACAAGATAACCATAAGCAAAACACACTGAATCCGTGTTGGAGTGATGATCTATGCGTCCATAGGTTGACACATACGAATCTGAAGAGAAAGCTTCGGGAACTTATGTGGAAAAAATATGGAATCCCTGTTGTCGGTTGATGAATCAATCCATGAAGCAAAACAAAGGAATTTAATGTGTAACACACACGAAGTTTGCAAGAAAATCATAGCAAATCGATATGGACGTTCATGAATCGATCCATAATTTTAAACACACAGATCGAGCGTGTGGATTTTTATCAGTGTATAAAGGATCACTACTCTGAACCAACAAGCGTGTATTTTACGCAGCCCACAGACGGTTTGACCAACATTGACTCCGCCCCCAAGTTAGTCAAACCAATTTATATTGCTGCAACCGTTTGACCGACTATCAAAGTTCGTTGCAGCAACCCTATATTTCTTCGCATGTTTTGAATGATCTCGGCAAGTCTATGGAATATATGGAATGGGAATATTTCTACGACTTTCGGGCAATAACCGTAATGAGGAAGAGCAGAATTTTTAAGATTTAGGAACCGGAAGAAATGGATATTGATGAGGAATTCCAGTTATAATTCGCATGAAGTAATCCGGCAAATCTTAATAATTATGAGTGGTCTCTGTCGGGGATTATTTTGAACAGTAATCGATATGAGAATGGCTATGGTAATTTCTTCAAAGATTCTATCTAGAATCTTAAGTGGTTTCCTAGTCTACTTTTAAGTTTTTCCAGGAATCCATGGATTATACTAGGGATTCCACCAGAAATTCTTCCTGGGATTCTACCATAAATTTTATAGATAGTTTCACTAGAAATTCATCCACATATTCAACCAGAAATTCCTCCAGGGGAAATTCTTCAGGCATACCTTCAGGTGACATTCTTCCAGAGATACTTTCAAAGGTTTCTCTACTGATTATTCGGCTTTCCTTAACTGATTCCTTCAAAGATTAATCCAAAAAAAATCTCAAGTAATATCTTCAGTAATTCAGCCCCCAAGTATTCCTCCTGAGATTACAATAACATTTTTTTTCACATATTTCTTCAGGAATTCCTCTAATTCAGTTACTTCTCATGAAATTCATCACCAGAAATTCCCCCAAGAATCTCACCAGGACTTATTCCAGGGCTTACTCCTAGGACTCATGCTTAAACTCCACCAAGAGTTGCTTCAAAAATTCCATGAGCATGAGCATAAATGACCGTGCAATTCGTAGTTGTTACTCCATGATTGACCAGAGCAATCGAAGTTGCACAGAGATTAAGTGAATGGGGCTTGGGATTAGCTTACCATTCTTCAATGTGCACAAATCGAGAGCTCAAACTTTAGAAGTCCATAACGGCGCCGGCCACGTCCTTACGGTCATCGGGGAAGGGAAGGAATGTTAGTTAGACAACCATTGGTTTTAGAGACCGAAGAATCTTCTGCATCTCCATAGTTGTCATGGAAAGGATATTGGGTTAGTGGGATAAGGTAAGGATCTGGGAGTCATCTTTAGTTGATGATGCGATCCTTGATATATTCACGCCTGACTGGATTTGCGATATTATTCGATAAATGAATTGTATGCCGTACAACTATTCATCCTTCGCCCTCGCAAGAGTAAGCAACGCGACCAAAGGATCAAACACTACTATCACTAATCACGCGATCCGCGACTCTTATATACTATCGTGCCGTGCGAGCGACGCGCAACACGATTGATCCTGTCCGCATCACCCGCCCCCGCAGGAGCAAGCAACGCGACCAAAGGATCAAACACTACTAACCAAGAGTTGCTTCAAAAATTCCATCAGGAGAAACTCCTGATGAAGTCCCTTGAAGAGCTCCTGATGGAATCCACGGTGTGCCAGAAACCGTTATTACCGCAAAAAAATGTCCAAGAATTTGTCACCTACCATTCGAAAGATATAGTATTCAAGCATCTTCTTCGTGAATTTGAAATTATTTTAACGAGGGAATCGAAAGTTAGCATGATTTGAAGGTTTTGAGCTAAGGGAGTGCATCATTATTAATTTGTAAACTAGCCAAGTAACCATCAACTTTGCATTTTGCATTCAAAACATATGATATCTAAGCATCTTCTCTGAAAATCTGATATGATTTCTCCAAGAAAATCAGAAGTTACAGTGATTTGTATATTTACCATTATTTCTATGAAGTTTAAATAAGGGCTTGTTTATATACCGTGAATCCCTTTAGAAAGTCCTGATAAAATCCCTGGAGGAATTCCTGATAAGATTCCTAATGGAACTCCTGATAGAATCCCTAGAGGAATTCTTCATGATATGCCATGAATAAATCCTGAAAGAATTCTTCTAGGAACTCCTGATATAATCTCTGGAGGAACTCCTGATGGAATCTCTGGAGAAAGTCCAGGTGAAATCGCTGAAAACAACTTTTGATGGAGACACTTCTGATGAAATCCTCAGAAGAATTCTTAGAGGTACTATTGATAAAATCCCTATAACTCTTGACGGAATCCTTGGAGGAATTCCTAAAGATATTCTTGAAGGAATTCCTGATGGAATCATTGGAGGAACTTCTGATGTAATCTTTAGAGGAAATCCTGAAGGAATCTCTTTAGCAACTTCTGATGAAATCCCTGAAGGAGCTCTTGATAAGATTTTTGGTGGAAATCCTGATAGAATCCCTCGAAGAACTCCTTATGATATCCCTAGAAGAAATCCTGATGGAATTTCTCGAGGAACTCCTGATAGAATCTCTGGTAGAATCCTAGGTGAAATCTCGGAAGGAGCTCGTGATGGACCCCCTGGAGGAACTCCTGATGAAATCGTCAGAAGGACACTGATGGAAGCCCTAAAGATACTCCTGATAGAATCCCTATAAGCCTCCTGATGGAATCCTTTGAGGAATTCCTAAAGATTTTCTTGAAGGAACTCCTGATGAAATCCCTAGAAGAACTCCTGATGGAATCCCTAGAAAAACTGATAGAATTGCAGGTGGGACTCCTGGTGAAATCCCTGGAGAAACTTCTCATAGAATGGCTAGAGGAGCTCCTGATGGAATTCCTAGAGGAGTTCCAGGTTCCTGATGGAATCCCCAGAAGAACATCTGGAGAAATCCCCATTAGAAATCATGATGAAACCCCTAAAGAAAATTCAAATAGAGAAACTTTCGATGCAATCCATAGAGGAACTTCCGATGGAATCCCTAGAGAAACTCCTAATGTAAACCCTAATGGAACTCCTGATGTAATCCTTCGTGGAATTCTTGATTGAATCTTTAGAAGTACTACTGATGGAATTCCTGGAAGAAATTTTGATTTGTCTGGTGGAATCTCTAATGGAATTTCTGGCGTAATCCTTACAATAACTTCTGATAATCCCTGGAAGATCTTTAAAAGGGAGAAATCCTGATGGATTAGTTGTAGGGAATCCTAGTACAATCCCAAGAGGAATTCCGCTTTGAACTTTGATGGAATCACCGGTAGAATTGCTGGTGTATTTGCTAAAGCAATAGGTTAAAGATTTTGGGAAAATGCCAGTAGAATACATAGAACCAACTCAATAGCGCAGATTTGGTAGATCACCATGTCGTCGACTCTTTGTAAGTTCACGAATTTTGAGTTGCCACCCATCTGCATTCGTAGTTCATGGGACGTCGGAGCTTCAATTTGTCATGCTAACGTCGATGTTCGTGCAACATGCCTACAGACGGTACGATCATTTCGTCAAACATTTGGCTCCGCCCACCGGTGGTTTAGCAAAATCAAACTCGCTTAATTTTTGCCGACCGATTCGCCAACCGTCAAATTGGTTTCACAAACTGTCAAATTGGTTTGTCAAGCAGCATCACACACGGTCAAACATAGCACAAACATGAGTATCAACCTAGGGATGATTCAAATATTACGTAACGCAAAATTTTCCAATTTGAGACCCCCTCCCTACCCCATGTAACAGCTTTTGTATAAAAAACTTAAAATTTTTGTATGGACCATAACGCTACGGAAGACCCCCTCCCTCCCTCTGTTGTGTTACGTAATATTTGAACGATCCCCTAGGGGCGGAGTCAATGTTGGTCAAACCGTCTGAGCGTCTGTGGGCTGCATAATGCGGATTTCAAAGAGGCAGTGAGCATCATAGCAGGTAGGAAGCCCATCGGGCTTATAATCAAGGAAGATGTCGAATACTTCGACCAAAGAAATATCAGAGGAGTTCACAACACGTGTGAAGAGACAATGCTTAGAGGTGTTTTGTCTTTGGTTCTGTAGCGTTTCTGAGTGCAATTTTAAGATGATTATAGTTTCATCCTAAGACATCCCGAGAATTGTCCAAGATGGAAACCGATTGAAATGTCATATATTCATACAAGAGGCAAAAGATCTGTAATATGTAGTCTAAAACAGGGTAGGTGACTGTCCCAGTAAATATCTTTTTATTGAATTTATTAATTATTCATTATAATTTTTATTCAATTTATGTAATTCTGCAGTGTAAACAGTTATCAAATCCAATATTCTATTTCATACAATAAAACCTACCGCTATAATCTACCACTACCTTGCACTACCCATATTTAGGCTCAATGCCACTGCACCTTACCATCCTTATCGAGACTGATCAAACCGTTGGCCACCAGCCGAAGTGCTTTGGGGAATGCCCCGTGCTCAGCACGATGAATTCTTTCGGTTAGCGTCTCCTCGGTGTCGTTCTTCAAGACCGGTACTCTCTCCTGCAATATGATGGCTCCGGTATCAACTCCCTCGTCCACAAAGTGCACGGTGCATCCCGACTCGGAATCTCCGGCCTCCAGCGCCTGTCGTTGGGCATGAATTCCCTTGTGTTTCGGCAGCAGCGCAGGGTGGATGTTGATCAGACGACCTTTCCATTTTTTGACGAATTCTTCGGAAAGAATACGCATAAAGCCAGCCAAGCAGACCAGATCTATTTTCTGTCGTTCCAGCTCTTCTGACATAGCTGCGTCGAACTGATCCCGCGTTGGGAATTGCTTATGCAGGATAACCTTAGACGGGACACCCGCTTTGGCTGCCCGTTCCAATCCGTAGATACCGTCCTTGTTCGCTAGAACGAACACTATTTCTCCGCGAATGCCAAAGGTTGTGTCCCTTGTTGCGTCGATCAGAGCTTGAAGATTGCTTCCAGAGCCAGAAATCAGAACAGCAATGCGTTTCTTGGGAAGACAGCAGGTCAGCTGGGACGTTTTGAGAGATTCTACGAACTTGAGTACGGTTACTTTGGGTTCAACCGGGCTGGATTTCAAAACTCTTCCTATCGAAGTCGCTCTAATGCTTTGAAGTTTCTCGAGAACCGTTTCGGCGTGTTCCTTGGCAACTACTAATGCCATTCCGACACCACAATTGAATGTTTGAAGCATTTCTTGCGCAGAAAGATTTCCAGCTTTGGACAGCCATCCGAATACGGGTGGAATATGGAACTGAGATGCGTCTACTTCAGCCCGAGTGCCTTGTGGAAGTACTTTTGACAGGTTCTCAGCAAGTCCGCCGATTTTTACATGAGTCAAAGCCTTTACGAGATTGGATTTCAGTATGGGAAGAAGTTCTTTGGCGTAGATGCGAGTCGGTGTAAGAAGTTCTTCTCCCAGGGATTTATTGGTTGCGCTGAAAGGAGCTCGATCGTTGTAGCTTAACCCTGTGTAGCTCATAACTTTGTGGACCAGACTGAATCCGTTGCTGTGTAGGCCGGATGATGGCAGTGCAATTATGAAATCTCCTTCGGTGACACTGGCAGTTCTTGGCAGTAGATGATCGTATTCTGCAATGCCCAGAACAAACCCTGCGAGGTCGTAGCTTCCCTTCTCATACATGCCTGGCATTTCGGCGGTTTCTCCGCCGAGCAGAGCTGCTCCACTTTCGATACAACCCTTGGAAATTCCTGAGATTACTTGCGCGGCTACGTCAACCTCCAGATGACCACAAGCGTAGTAATCCAAGAAGTTCATTGGATCAGCCGCATTACACAGTCCATCGTTAACACTCATGGCAACCAAGTCAATACCAATCGTTCCGTGTTGGTTGATCTGTTGTGCGATCTTCAACTTAGTGCCAACACCGTCGGTAGTAAGGACCAGAACGGGATCCTTGAAAGATCCGGCTTCCTTCAGTCTGAACAGACCACCGAATCCTCCCAACCCTCCGATGCAACCCTTTCTGGTGGTAGCTTTTGCAAAAGGCTTGATTTTCGTTACCAGGTTGTCTCCAGCTGTAATGTCGACTCCGCTGTCTTTGTATGTAATGGCTACCTTAGCTTTGGTACCTTTGAATGGTTTGGAAGCTTCCGCGATCGCTTGACTGAAGTTGTTAACAACGACTTGTGGAGTACTAGTTGATTTGCGATCTAAAACCTTGCCGATGATTGCGCCACCGTATGCCTTCAGCGATTCCCAGGACTTATCATTGGGAGGTACCACAAGCACCATACCAATACCACAGTTGAATGTCCTCAGCATTTCAGAGTCTGGAACATTACCATTGGCAGCCAACCAACCGAAGACTGGCAAAATTTTGAACCAATTAGCGTCAATTTCTACAGCCAGATCAGTCGATAGGACTCTAGGAATATTCTCTACCAATCCACCACCGGTTATGTGTGCTAAAGCTTTCACTTGCCCTTTTCGTAAAACTGGCAACACTGATTTGATGTAGAGTGTCGTGGGTTTCAGCAACTCCATCCCAAACGAGAGTTTATATTTGCTGAATGGAGCAACGTCGTTTAGTTTGTATCCATTGGCCTCTAAAATCTTGTTGACCAAACTGAAACCGTTGCTATGAACTCCGCTGGATGGGAGTCCGATCAAAAGGTCTCCACTTTTGATATCATCAACCCTTGGAAGGATCGCGTCATGTTCTACAACTCCAACACAATAGCCCCCTAGGTCGTACTTTCCGGGTTCGTACATTGAAGGCATCTCAGCCGTTTCGCCTCCCAGCAAGGCACAGTTGGTTTCGCGACAACCTTCTGTTATACCTTTCACGATCAGGGCAGCCGTCGGAACATCTAGCTTACCACATGCTATGTAATCCAAGAACGCCAATGGCTCTGCTCCGGCACAAAGGACATCATTTACACACATTGCTACCAAGTCGATACCGATACTGTCCCAATAGTTCATGGCCTCAGCGATTTTCAACTTAGTTCCCACACCATCCGTTCCTTGTACCAGCACGGGATCATTGTAGGTGACCCGCTTTCCGGCACTGTTCTCATACGTAACCTAGAATAAGTACAAATCTTGTGAGAACATGTTTTCGTTTGTGCGATCAATCCGCTGGATAACTAACCTCTTTCATTCTGAGTAGGCCTCCAAATCCTTTGAAAGATCTCAAAGTACCTGGACGGTCAGTACCTCTGGCCAACGGTTCGATCCTCTTCAGAAGGTCGCTCTCTGCCTCGCGATCAACTCCACAGGCTTTGTATGTCAGTTGCGAACTGTTGGGAGAGGAAAAATTGAAAAATTGTGTGGTTTCCCAGAAGTACCCATGGAAATGAACAACTGTGGGGTTCTATGAAGACCTACGGTCTATGATTGTTTATTCGATTTCTGATATCAACTACCACTACAGAGGAATTATAGCCAATCGTTTGATGCATTGGGCGTAGGTTATTTGATAAATATAATAAATTGAATTTACTATTTCAATGCCTTCTGAGCAATATCAGTCCGGTACTGGGATCCATCGAACTTCACGTCGAAACAGGCTGCCGAAGCCAAGGCAGCTGCTGATTGTAGACTCGGCTGAAGTACTACGTTGATCAAAACTCGACCACCATTGGTAACGTAGGCGCCCTCTGCGTTTTTACCGACTCCACTGTGGAACACTAGATGGTCCGGACGTTTCTCGATCGCTTCCAGACCTGCAAAGGACATAGATATATCTTACTATATAAGTACGGATTCTGAATCAAGCAACACTCAGTTGAATATTTAATCACTACCCAACCCACTCGAGATCCAGATTATATGTGAAAGCCTGGTTTTCCTAAACGCTTTAGCAGGTTTAGAGGTTCGGGGAAAGTTTGTTTCGCAATTCCTTTTAAGATGTAAAATAGGGCATATACAACTAGTTTTATCTTATGTTTCTGGAAAGAAAGTATGTTTATGTCTGGTAAATTTGTTCAAAAGATCAAAACCAACCGGAAAGTGAATTATTTGGTTGAAAGTTCTGCGGCTAGGTGGCAGTTATGATCATGTGAAATTTAGCATTTTCAACTGGTTTTATCTCGGATTCTTGATAGGATAGAAGGTTCAAGTCTTCAGCAAAGTTGTTCAGAAGATCAGTTGGGACGTAACGCCAGAAAGAAGAAGATGACACTAGTGAACATTTCAATCTTGATCTTTTTAGTCCTGATAGGATAGAAAGTTCGAGTTTACCATAATGTTGTTAGAATATAGTTGGCATCCGGAAGGCGGATATTTTAGTTCGAAATTTTTGTGATATTTGGCACTAGTAAGCATGCCAAAGGGAATATTTTCACAAGTTTAATGCGCAATCCTGCTGCCATGTGAACCAAATCTGAATCACTTGAACATAAACCTTTCAGATCTAACTTACTGGAATATGAAGTGAGCCAGTCCTGAATCACTGGAATATGTTGTGAGTCTAATTCATGAATATGAAATGAAATGAATAAAACTTAAATCACAGGCAAATCTGACATGAATCCCTCGAATATGAAGTGAACCAGACCTATAACGGTGCTCCCCAGACCATTATCATCAGACAAAAAATCCATCAATTCTGAGCTAACCAGTCATGTAAAGTTTTATAAAAATCGTAGGGCCCTTTTAATGTTGTAAGTCCATGAATTGAAAGGAAATTAGTGATATATAAGGTATTTACCCTTAATTATCGATACCATCAAAACTTTTGTTCAAATTTGGTTTTTCTAGTTTCTAGGGCGATTTTTTTGTATCAAAAGAGCGACACAATTTAGAGTTAGGTCCTTTTTGAGTCGTAACCATCAGAAGCACTAATTTAGAATGGATTCCATAGACATTCTTTTATCGTTAAATATGTTCAAATGTCGTCAATGAGAAACCACAACTACATGTTACAAAAGTTTTTTTTTCATACCTAATCTTATTTTTAAAGGCTCAAAGCGTTACGGCAAGACATTACGGAGCAAATTTTATGTTAAAATTATTCATGAAAGAATGTTTATAGCACAATAATCTGGAAGGCTAAGCGAACTTGAGCACTCACATTTAACATTGTTTACTTCCCGTTGCTTCAAAGAATTGAGTTTATTCTACGAGTGGCGTGAGATGAGAATTATCGTTCTCGTATAGCGAGGTGACAATACTCGACTCGAGTGAAGTGACTCTCCATTTGATATACAAGGTGAGTCACTTCACTTGAGTCGAAAATTATCACCTCGCTATACGAGACCGACAATTCTCACCTCACGCCACTCGTAGAATAAGCCCAAATGGTTTAAGAACTTTAACTCACGATTGTGTGCTTCGTCCGTCCTTCACTGAATATTTCTTTCCGATATCGATCTTTTTGATGGAGGCTAACTCTGTTAAACAGTACATCACTTTGATTTATGAAATCTCAGTGCTAGGCAAATGTGAGTGAAAATTGAATGAAGAGAAATTAGAGCCGTAGCGTTAAACGCGCAGCTATTCAGCAAGACCAAGCTGAGGGTCGTGGGTTCGAATCCCATCGGTCGAGGATCTTTTCGGGGCATAGGGTATCTTCGTATATGCCACACAATATACGTATGCAAAAATGGTCATTGGCACATTAAGCTTTCAGTTAATAACTTTGGAAGTGCTCATAAGAACACTAAGCTGAGAAGCAGGCTCTGTCCCAGTGGGGACGTAATGCCAGAAAGAAGAAGAAGAAGAAGATGTATGTATTGTTTATTAATCCAGGAATTCCTTCAGAGGCACCAGAAATTCCATCAATATTTCCTCCAGGGATTAAATCAGGAGTTCCTAGTTTCTCTAGGGATCAGGAGCAGGGTTGGGAAAAAATCTGAAATTCACTCTACAGTAGCCAAGCAAAGCCAATCACAGTCAGCGAAGCTTCTAAAGATTCTGTCATGAATCCCACGAAGGATTCCATCAGGAGTTCCTTCAGAGCTTCTATCAGGGAATCCATTCGAAGTTCCCCTATGGTTACCATCGCAAGTTCCTCTAGGGATTCCATCGGAAATTTCTTTATGAATTCCATCGGAAGTCCATCTAGGGATTTAATCGGAAGTTTCTACAGGAATTCTATCAAGAGTTCTTCTAGGGATTTTATCAGACGGTCATCTAGGGATTTCATCAGGAGTTCTTTCAGGGATTCCATCTGGAATTCCTCCAGGGAATCCACCTGAAGCTCCTTTAGGGATTCCATTAGGAGTTCCTCTAGCAATTCCATCAGAAGGAATCCCTGGAGAATCATCAGGAGTTCCTTCAAAGATTCCACCTGGAATTCCTCCAGGGGGTTCTATCAGAAGTTCGTCTAGGGATTTCATCAGGAGTTCCTTCAGAGATTCTTCTTCGAATTCCTTTTAGGGATTCTATCAAGAATCCTTCTATGAATTCTATCAGGAGTTCTTCTAGGGAGTTTCTATAGGGATTCTATCAGGGATTCCTCCAGCGATTCCAATAGTACTTTTTCTAAGGATTTCATAAGGACTTCCTCCAATGATTCCATCAGCAGGTCCTTCAAGAAGATCCGTAGGAATACCTCCAAGAATTCCATCAGGAGGTCCTACAGGGATTCCATTAGGAGTTCTTATAGGGTTTCTATTAGGAGTATCTTTATGGATTTCATCAGAGTTCTCCTGGGATTTTAATAAGGAGTTCCTCCAGGGATTCCTTCAAGAGTTTCTTGAGATATTCCACCTGTACTTCCTCCAGAGATCATATCAGGAGTTCCTCAAGGAATTCCATAAGGATTTCCTCTAGGGATATCATAAGGAGTTCCTCTAGAGATTCAATCAAGAGTTCCATCAGGAATATCAGATGCCATTATTAACACCTTCTGCGATTTCATCAGAAGTTGTGTCGGAGATTCTATCGGGAATTCTTCTAAAAGCTCCTCCAGGAATTTCTTTAGGGTTACTCTGAGTTGCATCAGGCTATTAACTACGGATTCCTCCCAGAATTTTCTTCCAGGGGCTTCTCTAGGGAATTCTTCAAGAAATTTCTCCAAAAATTCTTTAAGGAAGTCCTCCCGGAATTCCTTAAGAGATTCATTGCGGAATTAATCAATTTCCGCATACGTATACGTGTGGCAAGTACGACGATACTCTATGGGAAGACAAGGAAATTTCAATTACGAAAAGATCCTGGTCCGACCGGGAATCGAATTCAGGTACCTTCAGCATGGGGGCATGGGTTTGCTTTGTAGCCGCGGACTCTAACCAACAGCTAAGAAAGGCCCATGTAAAACCACCCATATTTCCGCGCGAGAATTTACCAGGATTTCCGTGAAGAATTGAACTACACATTTTTGCTTTCTCTATCCTAGGAATTTCATCATGAAGTTTCTACAAAATTCCAAAATATTGTTTCTCCGGGGATTCCACTGATATTTACTTAGAGGATTATACAAAGCATGCTGGATGCTGGATGCATCCAGATTGAAACCCTAAAATGACACCTAGAAGATTTTTTTGTAAAAATCCGTGGAGCAATTTCTTGAGAAATACTTGGAGGAATTATCAAAGAAATCGCTGGAGAAATTCCTAGAAAATTCCCTGGATAAATTCCTAAATATATCTCTAAAAGAACTTTTAAAGCAATTCCTGAAGAAGTTCCTAAAGGATTCTCTGGGATAATTTTTAATGGATTCGTTGGAAAAATGTCTGCTAGAAATACTGGATGGAATTGATGGATAATTTCCTTTAGGAATCCTCAGAGAAATATCTGGTAGGTTCTTGAAGTAACTCTTGAAGAAGTCCCAGGACGAATGCTTCGTAGGGTCCTCCCAGAGATACCAGGAAGAATCTTTGAAGGAAATACTGGAGGAATTAATAAAAGAATTGATTGTAGATTTCTTAGAAAAATACTCGAATACTCCACGCTATTGGAGGAACCTGTCAAAAAATTGCAAACGGAACCTCTAAAGAAATTTCTGATAGAAAATCCCGTGGAGGAAGTTTTGATGAATTATTTTCCAGTATTTGTTGAATCCTTAAGAGCCAATTCGCGAGAACCGCAACCCCCTTTCCAAGGGAAGTTGTATTCATGTTCTCGGATCAAGCTGAAATTTTCAGGGATCGTTCTTCTATATAAAAGAAGATGTTTTGCAAAATATTAGATTTTTATTTTAGGGGAGAGTGGGTCAAAATGACCCTCAATGATTTCATGTCACTAAACATGCAAAATCACAAAAACTGATATAACTTTAGTAAAAGTGCACGGATTATGTTGAAATTTGGCATGATTACTCTACGCTATATAAACTTTAAGATAAACATGGTATTTGAATTTTGAAAGTACTTCAAATCGAGAAAAACAAGTTTTTCATAAAAAATTTAGTAATTTTCAAATCGATTTTTTTCTTGACAACCGAACTAGGTCAAAAAACTAAATATGACGTTTTGTAGGGCAACTAATGGGCTTTCATTTGAGGTGTAATCCAGATATGCCGTTTCACAAATTTTCGAAAAAAAAATTCGTGGTAGTGTTTAAACTTGAGCCATTTTGCGAGTACCGTAACCCCTTACCTATTGATGTTCTCCGATCGAGCTGAAATTTACAGGAGTTGTTTTCCTATACAAAAGAAAATATTTCGCAAAATTTCAGATTTTTGTATTGGGGGGAAGTGGTACAAAATAACCACTCATGATTTATTTGTTTTTTTTTAATACAAAATCAATTAAACTGCTTATAGCTATAGTAAAAATGCACGGATTTGTATAAAATTTGGCATGTTTACTTAAAGTTAAATGAACTTCAAATTAAACATGGAATTTGGATAATTCCTTGCGAAAGTGATGATGTGGATAACAATTAGGCATTGCACCATTGTTTTCGTTGGCAGCTTCGGTGGTTTAGTTATAAGCGTTGTTTCTTCTCACGCTGTTTGGTTGGGAATCAACTACCGCATATTTTTATTGGGTAATGTTTTGATGAGATCGATTGGGAGGGCCACATGTGTGTGTACCTTATATGATGATATGTCTGCTAGAGATCATTTTGTAAATAATTGAGTTTAGCTAAGTTTGGACTGGCTGCACATATGGCTGCTATGAGACACTGTATTGTTTATATCTGAATGGAATTTTGACTTTTAATGGCATTGATGTTTTCAAATTTCACGAAAGAATGAAAAAGAGAGGAAGATTGTTAAAAATTGCATTTTTTTTTTTCTCGATAATTGCATTTTTTCACGAAAATTGTGTATTTCTACAAAAAAAAAACATATTTTTGTGTAAAATTCGTTTAAACGTTACAGTAGTTCTTGTGATTTTGTGTATTTCCCAACACAAAAATATTGGGGGTCATTTTGATTCAGTTTTCCCTTATGAAAAGTATAGTTCTGCCAAATGGGTTTCTTTTTAAAAAGTAATAAATACATCTTGAAAAACTATAGATTATTATGAGATAGTTGACAAGCTTAAAATTGTGCTCATTGTAACTTGGTTACCTGATTAAGTTCAAACACTACAACGAAAAATGTAGCAAATCATAAATCCGGACACTCTTGAATCAAAATGCGAACAACTAGGATGTTTAAACATGAAATTGTAAAATTGAACCATGCAAAGCTTTTCAAAATCAACTAAATATATCACGCCTTTACCCCAGCAACACAAATGTTATAATTGTGTAATATTAACTGATATATGACCAAAACAAGTCATATATAAGTTGAAAATACTCAATTATAACATGTGTGTTGCTACCCGTTGTGTTGCTAACTAGTAAACTATAACTTTGTATATTATTATGTTATAATAAATATATAAAAATCATATTTTTCATTCAATATAGTTGTATAAACGTTTTGGGTGTATTCGTCTACACATTCACTAATATAGGTTCACCACGGAGAATAGAAGTTCGTCTGGAGTAACCTTTTCGTTTTTTTTTTTCAATTAATTGTCAATGGTAACTGAATTATGAATGCGTGTAAAATGATCAATCATGTTTATAATAAGGAAAGAATTAAAATAAACATATTAACCTTGAATTAAGCATCTTATTGGTAAATATTGTGTCCGGATATTGGTACCGTCTGAACTTTAATTCACCATGGTACACCGCGAATGAAAACTTTAGAGCAGGGTTGGGAAAATTCTTGAAATTCACTCTACAGTAGCTAGTAGAAACTAAGGTGAGTTTCTCGAAATTCAAGTCTACTACTATTACCATTCCCAGGACTACAAAACATCATATTTAGTTTTATGACCTAGTTCGGTTAACAAAAAAATAAATCGATTCGAAAAAAAAACTGAATTTATGAAAAAAATTTTTTTTTTTTGATTTGAAACATTTTTTAAATTCCAAATACCATGTTTAATTTGAAGGTCATTTAACCTAAAGTAAACATTCCAATTTTCATACAAATCCGTGTATGATTTTACTATAGATATTGCAGTTTAATTGATTTTGCATAAAAAAAGTGGTTATTTTGTACCATTTCCCCCTAATATAAAAATCTGAAGTTTTGCGAAATATTTTCTTTCACTCAAAATAATCTAAACGTCGTTACTACGTGAAAAGTCACGTAGGTTCATGATAATGAACCATCCACTGACTTTACCTGACTAAGGTAACAGTTACCGGTTCATAAATGAAAGTAATATGTTTCTTCGATAATTTTCACTGCGTCAACCTATCGACCTTACGTGAAATCTACGTACATGCTTTAATTCATTCCGAACGTGTTCATTCTTCGATTCATTTAGTGTTGTGATCAATTGTAAAGATGGCGTCAAGTGAAAATAAACATCAAGATTTGGTGGACTTCCCATTTTTTGATTGATTGAAAGGTATATTTTAATTTGTTGTAGTAAAGCTTAAATTGATTTGAATTTTACTTCTCAATAGATCATCGGGCCATTTTTCTGAGTCGCATCTTTGCTAGCAATGCGGGTCAGATTGGTACGTGGTATTGGAAGAGCTGGCGCAGGTCAACTATGGTTATCCCGTTTTTTTTAAATATAAGCGTGAGTAAACATTTACTTTGTGATGCTTTTAAAAATAACTATTCTTGTTTCCGATATTCTTTCTCTGAAACAGAAACGTTGGCTGTAATTGTGTGCCGAAGGATTTCCGAAAATATCGAGCCGAAAACATACAACAAAACCAGACTTGTTACCAGATTTTCCGATACTCCAGCATTGTGTGAAATATCGATGGTTCAATAAATAAAAGTAAGAATTAATGTTTAACTCGTTTTATTGAAAAATAACAATGCGAAAGCAGCATTGCACCTATACAACATTTTAGTACAGTTTACCGGGAGCGTATCTTAGGCTCCATCCAACTACTTGGTAAAATATACGAAAAAATCACGTAGCTGTTACGCGTGTCTCCGATGGAATGGTACAAGTTCATTTGTTCATTGGTTCATTCTTCGTCACCTACGATTCCCGTAAGAGCTACGTGAAAAGTGAGATGGAAAAAAACCACGTATGTTTCCACGTAACAATGACATTTGGATTATTTTGAGTGTTTTATATAGGAAAACAAATCCTGTGAATTTCAGCTCGATCGGAGAACATCAATACAACCTCTCTAGGTAAGAGGGTTGCGGTACTCGCAAAATAGCTCAAGTTCAAACAGTACCCGAGAAAAAAAAATTTTCGGAAATTTTTGAAACGGCATATTTGGATTACACCTCAAATGAAAGCCCATTAGTTGCCCTACAAAACGTCATATTTAGTTTTTTGACCTAGTTCGGTTGGCAAGAAAAAAAATCGATTTGAAAATCACTAAAATTTTTATGAAAAACTTGTTTTTCTCAAATTTCAACATAATCCGTGTACTTTTACTAAAGTTATATCAGTTTTTGCGATTTAGCATGTTTAGTGACATGAAATCATTGGGGATCATTTTGACCCACTTTCCCCTAAAATAAAAATCTAATATTTTGCAAAACATCTTCTTTTATATAGAAGAACGATCCCTGAAAATTTCAGCCTTATCGAAGAACATCGATACAAGAAGGGGTTGCGGCTCTCGCGAACTGGCTCTTAAAGGCTTCCTGGTGGCATCCTGGAAGGAATTCTTGGTGGAATCCCTTTACAAACTTGGAGAAATTCTAGATAGAATCACTGTAAGAATTGCTGGAGTGAATCTCTGTATCTATTTCTGTAAGAATTTTTGAACGAATTTCTAGAGAAAATCGTATAGGAATCACTGAAGCAACCCCTGGAAGAATGTTTAATTTTTGGGGGAATCTGTTGAGGCATTCCTAGGATTTTTTTGGATAAATCCTAGGAGAAATCAGGAAAAAATACGTTAAAGAATCTCTGAAGAAATTCCTGGTGGAGTTCAAGGAAAAAGCCCTGACAAAGTCCTGATGAAATCCCAATAGAATTTCTGGTGATGAATTTCTTGAGGAATCCCTGGAGAAGTTTCTGGAAGAATTGAAGTCTTGAAGAAATTGTTATAGCAATCTCTGGAGGAATTCTTGGAGGCAGCCAAGTCATAAGCCCTGAAGAATTACTGAACAAATCATTTGAGATTTTTTTTTGATTGATTGTTGAAGGAATCAGTGGAGGAAATTCTGAATTATTTGTAGAGGATATTTGAAGAAATCTCTGGAAGAATTCCAGGATGGATTTATGAAGGTAGTTCTGAAGGATTTTCCCGGGGATTTTTTAGTTAAATTAATTGTGGATAAATTTTAAAGGAATTATTGATCTAATTCCTGGCAAAATTCCAGGAAGAATTTCTGGTGGAATTCCTAGTATAGCCAATGGGTTCCTGGAAAAACTCCAAAGTACAACAACTAGAGGAAACCACTAAAAGTTCTGGATAGAATGTTTGGAAAAATTCCCCATGTCAATGACTGCTCAGAATAATTCCCGACAGAGACCTCACATAATTTTAGAGTTTTGACGGAATACTTCGTGTGAATTAAAAAAAGTAATTCCTCATCAATATTCATTTCTTCCGTTACTTAAATTTTGAAAATTCTGCTTTTCCTTACAACGATTTTTGCCCAAAAATCGTAGAAATGTTTCCCCACTGCCACAGAATACGAGATCATCCAAAACATGCGAAGAAATATAGTGTTAGTGCAACGATCTTTGACTGTCGGTCAAACGGTTGCATCAACATAATCGGTTTAACTAACTGGGAGCGGAGTCAATGTTGATCATACCGTCTGTGGGCTGAAGTTTGAATTAATATGAAGCGAATTATACCTGAATTACTGGAATATGAAATGATTCAGATCTAAATTATTCGAGTATAAGACTGGAAGCCCTTGAATATGAAGTGAGTCAGACCTGAATCACTTAAATATGAAGTGAATCAGATAACGTAGTGGTAGAATTCGAACCTTTCTCTTCGACTTCCGCATGTCAACAGTTTTCTGATAACTTTGCCTAACCAAACAATCTGCTTTCCGGATGCCAACAACTTTATGGATTATTGAAGACTCGTTCATTTTTATCTTATTGGGATTTCGGGATAAAACTATTCGAAAGTTCTCAAAAGACACGATAATTCTATCTTGCCAGGATGCTCAATAAAACATGATTACTAGCGCCATATATTGACAGAACCTCGAACAAGACGTTCCACATTCCGAATGCAAACGATCTTCTGAAGAACTGTGCTAAAGAGTCGAACTTTCTATCCTATAAAGGGGCCAGACAAACCTGGTTGAATATACTGAGTATGTCAATTACTAGCACCACGTAGTGACAGAATAACGAACTAAGCTCTTCATCTTCCGGATACCAAGGATTTTTTAAAACCACATTTTCCGAAGAGTAAGATACGTGGACAGAACTTGGAAATGCAAAATTTGTTAAATTCACAGGCGCCACATAGTTGTAAAACTTCAAATCAATTTTTTCGCTTTTCGGATGCCAACGACCTTCTGAACCATTTTGTCGAAGCTTTCTATCTCTCTGCTTAATAACTCTGCTGCAGACCAGGATCTCGAAATATAGCGTAAATGTTATAAATGTTTCTGTATTTACATGGTGCTAAACTTTTCAAGATGATTCAATATTCAATCGAGTGTTGCAATACTTTTTCAAGCCAGTAGACCTGTAATCCAAAGCAATCAACTCAAACCTACCTTTGATAACGCAACCCTTCGTAGACGTTTCCGGATAGCCTTTGCTGGCCATGACAATCCCTACGGCGTGAACATCCTGTCGGAATTTCAACTCCACTCCTTCTAAGCGATCGTCGCAACAGGCCTCCATCACGTCGAATAGGTCACTTTCCAGAAGGGGCAGAATGACCTGCGTTTCTGGATCCCCGAAGCGACAGTTGAACTCCAGTGTTTTCGGTCCACTGGGGGTAAGCATCATTCCCGCATACAGTACGCCTGAAATCACGTGACGTATCGAAACATCGTTATCAGGAAAGCTTTCGTCGTCAGAGCGGTTGTAAAGAGAAAGTGAGTAATTGGCAACAGAGAAACAAGCCTTGTTTACAACTAACGCCTGACCCGACCTATGGAATCGGCCCAATAATAAAAATATCGCCCTTATCACCCCACATATGTACGTCGATGTAGTTACTGACCGTTGTATTTGATTCCTTCCTTGCGTAGGCCGTCTACGGCGCGCTGCAGCACTTCTCTCGTGACGATCTTGAGCTCTTCCTGAGTGATTATGGGGCAGGGACAATAAGCGCCCATTCCACCGGTGTTCGGACCCCGGTCTTCGTTTTGCAGCCGTTTATGGTCCTGGGCCGGCAACATTACGCGGACGGTTTTGGAATCGACGAAGGCCAGCACGGACACCTCCTCGCCGGTTAGCTTTTCTTCGACCACCACGACGTCTCCGGCTGATCCAAACTTTTTGTCGCCCAGGATTTCGTCGACGGCTGCACAGGCTTGGTCCTTGTTTTCGGCGACTATTACGCCCTTACCGGCCGCCAGCCCGCTTGCCTTGACCACCAGTGCGTCAAATGAAGCGCTAGAAATAAGAATGAATATATAAATGAGGGTAACATTGTGTGCAAGTTTAGCCAATTAAAGAACCTTTTTTGGTTTTTAAAATATAGGTGAATAATTACTGCATCTTTTGGTCAAGGTTTTGCAACTATCACAAAATAATTTGTTCGAGTACAAAATATGAAGGCATCGTATAAGTTGTAGGATGCCGAAATGTGCAAAGCTGCAACTTTGCCTCAAATGAATCTTTCATGAATTCCCTCAGGAATTTTTTTCGAGAGTGCTTCAGCCAATACACTACTCTAAGAATTTTTTCACGACTTTATCAAATATTCTACCAAGTATTCATCTAAGAATTTCACTAATAGTACCTTCTTCTTGAAGTTTTTGAGGAATGCTTATAGAAATACTTTCAATTTTTTTTTGTAGGAATCAATTTTAAATATTGTTTTTATAAGCATTCTTACTGAAATTCACTCAATTCTGGTTTTGCAATATCCAAAATATTATATTTTATAGCACTTTTTTATAATATTTGTAGACAGGGTTGGTGGTCTAATAGCTATCTACCAATTTTAACCTATCACACTTAATCTGATAATTCCTGACGGAAATCTCCAATAAATAATTTTCTGGAAATTCTTTACAAATCTCACATTACAGAAATAAATAAAATGCTTCCTTGATTAAATGTTGGTGTAATCCGAGAACCAATATTATGAGGAATTTCTTTAGGATTCCTTGGAGGAATTTTCTAAGATGTCCTTAAAGGACTCATAGGAATCTCTTACACAATTCCTGATGTATCTTAGGAGAAATTCCTGATTGAATTCTTGGAGGAGCCCTGCAAAATGATAAAGCTAATGGTTAGATAAAGCACTGGATTACTTTTTTTTACGAAATCTCTGCATAAAATTCATGATAAACTTTGGTGTGAAAATATTGAAAAAAGCTTTACAAACATCTTGAAGACTTAGTAGAAGAACTCCAAAAAGAATGCTTAGATGAAATTCATAAACAAGCTGTGGTGAAAACGCTGCATGAAATTAGTAATGACTGAAGTAATCCCTGGAAAATTTTTGAAAAGAGATGCCATGCCTTGGGACCTATAAAATATTTTCAACAAATATTTGGAGTAATTCTTATAAATAAATCCTGGGATCATTCCTTTCAAGAATTCAACCAAAGAATTCCTTATTGAATTTGAACTATTGTTTTGGATTCTCTAAAATGTGTTGATGAAAAATTTCGTATTTATTATCTGATAGAGATAAACTACTGGAGATTAATGTTAGCTTAATTATATGTTGTGCTTTTTTCCAAGGGAGTTTATCGCTCATGACTTCGAAAAAAAAGTTACGAAACCCTGTAAAAAATCCTGATGAAATTTCTAAGGAGACATTGCGACCTAGCGTAAATACAGCAAGATTCCAGGAAGAAATGTTGAAATTCCTGAAGGAATTTATCCACAGCAGTTTTCAAAAGTATCTCTGAGCGAATTTTTCAAAATTGCATGCAATTTTCAGGAAAAATTCTCAGAAAAGGGATCTTTAAAAGTTATTGTGAAAAATTTCTAGGCAAGTAAACAAAATAATCCATGAAGAATATACATATGAGCAAATCTCGCTGAAACCAGGCCGCCATCGGCCTAACCGATTGTTAGAATTCCAATTTTGTGTCACTGATCGCTAGGTTTTGATGAAACTTAAGGGTGCTCGTTTTGGTTCTCTCAGGGTGGCCACCGAACTGTGAAGAACGGAAAAGCTGAAAAAAGACGAGAATTTCAGATGGTCAACTGCAAAATCGTTTAAACGAACATTTTCGTGCTTTAAATCTTCAATCTATAAGTTGTAGAAAAATGTGATGTTTGAGTGTATTGCAATTCAGCGTTTGTAAATTTGAGCTAGTAACTTTCATTAGAATAGTTCAAAATTTTTAATCCTTAATTTCTACTTCTTTACACAATGCTTCTTAAAAATGTTGAACTTTTCTTACAACATCGCCCACCAAGTTTCGAAATCATTTTTTAATCTTTCCACTGCTGCCAGAGAAACATTTTTTGAACTTTTCTCCTACTCATTTGTCTTGAAGTTTCAAGTCAAAGTTCAATTAATTCTGTCAAAGAATTTTGCGCTAATCTGGATATGTATTCTTGAAAACAATCAGATTAAGTATTTAACCCTCTAATACCCAACCCCGCCTTTAGACGGGGTACACTTTGGAATTTTGTATATTTTTTCGTAGCTCGGAAATCAAAATGTTTTTATTTTTGGCTTATACTTTGACTCATAACAGGCAGATTAGAAAAGTTTTTTATAACTTTTGAAACTTTTTTGTATTTTTAGAAATTGCTTGAAAAATTGCATTCTTATATAACCTACAAATGCCTGGGGTTCATTTAACGTGTAATATAAAAATCGTACTTTTTATATTTTTCTACGATCAACCTATCACAAAAGAAGAGCCTGGTGGTATTAATATAATTTCAAACCTGTTTTTCCGTTAGTTACACGGAAAATAAAAAATGCTCCGAAAAAAAATAAAAAAAATAATGTTTTTAAAAGTGCCGTAAAAATTTAAATGTTTATTATTGCCAAAAATCAACAGCTAGAGAAGGCTTCGAGAAAAAATGAAAAAAGCTAGGGATGTTCAAAAATAAAAATTATAAAAATCAAAAACCAAAATTAAAAAATTAGCGAATAAAAATAAATAATTGCCCGAAACGTGTTTAGAACGATGTTAGATTACAAAAAATAATACTTAAATCGAAAATAAAAATTTGGGTATTAGAGGGTTAATACATGATGCAGAGATAAGGACTGTGACAAACTAAACATGGAAAATTCAATGTCATGTATCTTCTTCAATGGCATTATTTCCATCCTTAATTAAACTATTTATTAAATTAAATTTTGTATTACCATTTTGATTTATTGTCACAGATAAACCAAATTAAAAAGAGCTTTATTCACACGTTTGAAATATTTTTGAAACTATTTCTTATAAAACGTGAGAAACCTGAACTGTATACAAATATTGGGTTTTAAGATATCATTGTTTGGATTTTACAAATTAGGTTTGTCACAGTCCTTACATGCTTCTACATGTGTGGCGTTAGTTCATTTTAATCTTAACCCTCTATTTCTCAAGGTAGCTTCTGAGCTCCATTGATTTTCGATGAAGCAGACTTTGGGGCAAGTGTGCCACCCCTGCTTTTTATAAAAACTACAGTATATATTTTCGCTTAACAATACGTTCCCTTACAGTTCACAATACAATGATCAAAATATGATGAAAATTGCTCTATTTTTCACGTGTTTACATCGGCTTGTGCAAAGACAACCAAATTTGAGAGGATTTTTATAAGATTTCGTTGTTTCTAAATAGCATGGTGAAAGGTAAATTATTAACAGAATTTTCTAACGTACTGTACATCGTGAAACTATTCCAATGTGTAAGTTATTGTGGCATTTGAACGAAAAATGTATTTAGTTTTAAATACGAAATCCAGTTTGGTTGAAATGTATACTTATTAGGGCAAGTGTGCCACCTATTTGGTAAATAAAAATTGTTCGAGTGAAATTTATAAAAATGTAAACATCATCAACAAAATCATCATAATAAACCAAAATGAGGCACCAGTAGTAGTTTCTGAAGTATAGTAGGGGAATAACTGACATTTTTGCCCCCCAAAGTGATTTTTTCTCAAAATATTGAATAATAACATGTTTTTCGCCTTATTAAGTATCGTTTTACATAATAATACATAATAATAGTAATACATACATGTATTGAATGGAGACAAAAATAACCATTTTAGTTATTCGAATTGAGTAATAGGGAGTTACACATGGTTTGAGCCTTGTTATAAAGCATCCCCTTATTACGGTAAACTTGAAATTATTTTTTTAAATTATCGATTAACATCTGCTTTTTAAATAATTTTAATAGGAAATAGAGAAAATTTCATTAAAATTAAAATTACATGCGATGTTCATTCGGTGGCCGTCTTGCCCCATATGGGTGGCAAACTTGCCCCATAGTGTCGAAAAATAGGTTATTTTGGATGAAATTTGATAATCTCCAAAACTAATACTTTTTGAAATTATTTCCTTTTTAAATGGCACAGTGGTTATGAAAAGATGTGAAACTAACATCATGAGGCTAAATTAGTGGATTTTATAAGCTTTAGGCAAAGTTAGAGAACAATTTGCTTAAGGTGGCACACTTGCCCCAAATTCCGCAACTTGAGAAAAACCAAAGCAGATATGTACACTAAGTTACTAGAATGTTACTCATCAATCTGACAATTGTATCCACCGTGTTTTGTTGGTTTGATGTACAGTAGTTTCTCGATTTTATCACTGCTCGTTTTAATATCGCTTCATTATAACACTCTCGATTTTAGCACGGTTTTTACAGGCTGATTGGGCACGTCAGGAGTTAATCATCAATGTTAACTTCCTTTTCCCGATCAGCCTAGATAGCCGCGTAGTGTCGGTAGCGGTTGTTTCAATTGGCTAAGAATTAACACTACGGACTGCCTGTTCCGGTGATAAAAGTCCACCTAACAGGTGACCCCTAATTCATGCGGCTTTAAGCTTACCGTGCCTAAGAATGAATGGTTAGGGGGGTCTAAATAAAACCTAACCGCAAACGGAGCCTGTGGAGTACCAGGGCGCCCTCTACAGTATTATGCCCTTCCTGTGCTACCCGGAGCAATGGTGCAGGTGAACTTGTGTTTCTCCGAGATAATCGGCTGCCCTTCTTAAGTCTCAAGCCTGAGGCTAAATAAGGGTGGGGGGTAACTACAAGTTCAAATTAAAAATAAGCCTCGATGGTTTGCATGGAGTATCGTTCAAATTAGCGGGATGTGCAGTGTAACGTTACCTCACAAAATTTGCATGTTTTTTAGTCACATTGGAGAATGGTAAGCTATTCCCAAGCCCCATTCACTAAATCACTGTGCAACTTCGATTGCTCTGGTCAATCATGGAGTAGCAACTACGAATTTTACGGTCATTTATGCTCATGCTCATGCTCATGCTAAAAATTTGCATATTTTTTAGAGCAAACTAGAAAACAGAATGAACATCATTTCTATAGCATTGTTATTGGAAAATTCCTGGCATATTTTCCTTGGCCTCATCCTTATCAGATTTCACCAGCTTCTTGATTAGATCCTCGAAAAGCTTCTGAGCAGTTCCTCAGCGAAATTTTGACGGGATTTGAAAGAGCAAAATGAGATTCTTCACTATTTCCATCAGGATAATTCTTGACGGATATCGGACAAGATTTTTGTAGAGTTAATGATGAAAAGTTTTACGAATTTTTCCAATGGCTGTTATCTGGTTCCTTAAAAGCTCATTAGAAAAGTATTTTAGTATATTCGAAGCAGCTTGCAGAGATGGAATCATTAGATATTTTGATTTGGCGGATTTTTGTAGAAGCCTTGGGTATACCCGAAAAAATATTTCACATATTGTATAACAAATGTACAACGTTTCTCGGGTAAATCTTGATTGTGGATACTCTTGTAAAAACATTTGAAAAATTTCTGTCGGTAGTTTTTGTTGAAATCTTCTCAACCAACTGATTTTTGTTGGATTGTGTTATGATCATTTAGAAATTTCTTATCAAACGTTACTAAGATGTTTGAATGACTTGGTAAGATTTTTAGTGAACTTCGAATGATGTTGGAAGAATTCTTGCATCGCCTGTGGTGGGTTACAGACAAAACATTTAGGTGAGTCTTTGAAAGGTTTATGTTGATTCATAATGAATATTTCAAAAGTTTTCTAAAGCTTTCAGTGCTGATGATCTCTCAATCACTTTTAGAGGTCCGCGAAAGTTTGGGAACTACCGATTTACTTAAATATTATTCCAGCAGCTCGAAACAATAACGAATAGTTTGAAAATTATTGAAGAAACTCACAGTGAATCTGAAGTATTCCCATGTTGCACATATTAAACATTAAGTGATAAAAATTCATCAATAAACTATTCCAGTATTTCTTTATATTTGCAAAAATCATATATGTCACTGCCATAATCATTCGTTCAGTATTCCTGAGCATTCACTACTACAACATAGAAAATCCGATAATTCTCAGACTGTCTTATGTTACTTAAATTATCCCCATTATTTGTAAATCGACCAAAAGTGGAAAGGAAATCTCAGTATATTTCGTTGTCCTCAACAGTTCCTCCATTTTTAGAAACAATTTGCTTCTCGTATGTGTTTCTTGGTTGTACTCAAAACTAGCAGTTTTGAATTTATAGCCATTGAATACCTAAGAATATAATCTTATCTGATCCACCATGAACAATCTTGTTGCAAATTATTGATATTCACATTAATAAATCCTTTACAGAGTAAATCGATTTGCTCAAAATAGAAGTTACGCTCACGCTTCAACGCAATGCAAATAGCGAGTATAGCCACTATTTCTATAGACTTGCGAATGATGATTTTATAGAGCCAAACAAATTGACAACGGTTGTATGGATGCAACAGGCAAACGAGGACAGAAGGAATGATGCCAACTCTCTCATTGCATCAATCCGCCAGTCTATGGCTAAAATGTGTTTGCTGCCACAGGAATCTGTTCAAATATCCCACCCGTCCTTGATGATTTTCGTTCTCCGTTTTGTGCCGTCCGTAATCGACCGAGCAAACCGGTCATCTGCTGTTGGTTTCTTGTTTTACACATACACGCATGCGTATGATACTACTGGGTGATGAAAATTTCCGTGGAACGCACCCTAGAAACATGGTAATCTCGCGAAAAACGCATTTTCCACATATAGTGTCTTCGGCGATTATTTTCCTTGTAAAATTCCCCATCTTTCGACGAGTTCCAAATTTTGCGTTTCCATATCAACTTTGCGAGATATCGGCGTGCAAAGCCAAAAGTTGGCTCATGGGAAATCAAAAAAAATTCACAGGAAAATGGTAATCTCGAAAACGGAAAACATTTTCCACTAGGAAAACAATTCAAAAGATACCTTGAACCTTCCTCTATCTTTCGACGAAAACCGATTTTGAAAATAATGAACCAAAAAAATATGAAAAATTGTGAAAACTGAACATGGAAATCCAATCCAGTTTCGCCTTAATACGTTGTAACTTAGTTTAAATTTTCACCTCTATGGTTTCGCATTATGCGTATTACACAGTGTGTTCTGTGCTTTTCGCCTTTGTCGACTTTTAAGAGATACCGATATGGTTTTTTCGCTGCTGGTCTTTTTCGTTCTGAGATTGCGAAAAGCTTAATCCTGCCTAGTTTGGGTAGTGGCTACGGTTAGGATAGCTTTGTTAGACCAATCTTCAGCATAAAATATCAGCAATGATCAATCTTTGTAGACTCATGCAAATGCTACAGCTCAAATGGCGCTTGTTCAAAAACCTTACTTTTATGAACTTTTATCTAGGTAACCTTGTGGACCCAGTTTTTGCTACTTTCAGAAACATGAAATGGCAATCTCGCGTGCCATGCCTCGTGCATGCGTGCTCGTAAATAGCGCTATCGTTGCTACGCTCATTTCTGAGTTAACAACCAGGGATTTATGTGCTGTCACAATTGATATTTCTGTTGGTGACCTCAATAGGAAATACGTCTTTCGTTATGAGGTGTATTTACCACATGATGAACCATCCCCAATGGATGATTTCAAACGAGTTGCCGTTCACTGCCTATGAAAAGGCCTTCTGCTCCTTGTGAGCAGTGATACTGATACTCATCACATCATCTGGAGCAGTTCAGCTATCATTTTGAGAAGCTCCAGTCTGATAAAGTGCTTAAGTAGTTCAAATCTTGGATTACTTATTTTAGGGAATCGCCCAACCTTCATGGTATCTGTTAGAGAAGAAGTGTTAGACATGATGCTCTGCTCGAACAGAATCAGTCACAAGTTAACGAATTGGCATGTATCAGATGATGAATCATTATCTGATCATCGCTACATACACTGGGAATTGGTTGTGACCAAATTCCATGGATTCTCTCCGTCCATTGGAAATCCTAGTATTACGGATGTTTCCACTTCCGGTGAGTTGGGACACAATTGTCCTTGCTTCGAGTGATCTCACAATTGCTTGTCACTTAGCTTATAATTTCCTACACAACTCCCTTCACAGGAGAAGTGGACGTCTGGCTGTTTGTAAAGTATGTCAGATAGTCAGGCTGCTATAAAAGCTCTTGCTTCGGCCAACTCAAGGTCGAAGCTTGTTATCGCATGTCGAACTCAAATTGAGGAATTGAATTCAGTCAACTCTGTAAACCTTGTATGGGTACCTGGTCATTTTTCCATCGCTGGAAATGAATTGGCTGATGAGCTAGCTCGCGATGGAGCATCGCATGACTTCATTGGCCCTTTGCCGGCTATTCCAACTTCGAAGTGCTGGGTGAAGCTTCAGATTAATTCTTGGGCGGCAACTCAGCACAAGCAATATTGGAATAGTTTGGAGTCGTGTCGTCAAACAAAATTGTACATTACTGAGCCATCTTCAAGGGTGGCGAAGTATTTAACAAATCTGTCAAAGCAGAATTGCAGTCTCTTGGTCAGAGCGTTCACAGGCCACTGCCGACTCAACTACCACATGGCAAATATTCAGCGTGTTGACTCATTAGTGTGTGATAGTTGTGACTCCGATTATGGAACTTCGTATCACCTGATATGCAACTGTCCAGTTTTTGCGCAAATGCGATTCCAATTATTTGGTAAACATTTATTAAGTGAAAGTGAATTCAGAAGCCTGAATCTTCAGGACATTCTGTTATTCTTAACCCGCTGTGGTATTAAGCTATAGGCTCTCTTTACGCTCATGCGTTTTGCAGTGCCCTTTTTAGGGCGCTGTTCGAACCCATAGTGGTATGGAGCTACATGCTCTCATTTCGTTTATGCGATCTTCCCTCTTCAAGGGACCCCACTCCTATTTCCTCTCATCTTTCCGTTCCCTTTCCCTTCCCTTTCCTCTCTCATCGGGTAGATGATGAAATAGGCTCAAATATGGCGATGGCACAAATCTCCCAAATGGCGGGGAACGTGCCTCTGGAGCCGGCCTTCTGATACCTGATACCTGATAGAATGTTACTCATCAATCTGACAATTGTATCCACCGTGTTTTGTTGGTTTGATGTACAGTAGTTTCTCGATTTTATCACTGCTCGTTTTAATATCGCTTCATTATATCACTCTCGATTTTAGCACGGTTTTCTGTTCAATTTTATCACGGCCTAATAATTGTATGAAGTTCATGCATTTTACATTGGAAAATAATCCAAATGTTACAACAACGATCTCTTACGTGCTTTTCATTTCATTCGCTGTGTTTTTGTTCAAATTTTGATGAAAATTATATGAAAAAAAAAATACATTTTCATTATTTCACGCTTCTGAATATCACGCCAAAAATTGTTAATAAATAAAATCGAGAAATTACTGTAATTTGTATGAATAAACGAGTTATTACGTGAACTTTTATGCGACTTTATCTGGGCATTGCTTGATTTATGGCAATGAGAAGGCGGACTCTCTCGCAAAGGTGGGCCCCGAGGAAGGTGAGATTTATAATAGAACAATTGTAACGATGATTTTTTTCACTTAGCACGTTAAAGTTTTTTTCACGGTTGGCAAAGCGATAGGCTAAATAGCCAACTGGGACGGTGGTTACATTCCATAACTCCTAGAGTTTCCCTGCGAGCGTGATGGAAAGGTTTGGTCGAGATTTCATTCACGTGATGTCAAGACTTATGTTCAATTATTACTCGCTAGATGCACATTTGCACAAGATTAACCTCGCGGTGAGCTGTGTCGGATTGAGGATCCTGGCCATCAGGCAGACGAATACCGACACGAAATTGGTATCAACGACAAACGAAAATCATGTGACTACGATATACCTCCCGGATGAGCTGCAGAACCCAATCCTTACCATATCCTTCCTTTAAAAATTGTGACCACCATTGGCGTAGGAAAATGTGGGGCCAGGGAGGCCAGGCCCCCCCAGAACCATTTAAATTTTGGATAATATTGCTGTTTGCGTTTGACGTGCAAATCCAGTCTAACTGAGCAACCATGATGCATATCACCGCCAACCTAGCAAAGAAAATCAAATTTTGACTTCGCCTTCCTTGTTGCAAATCTTACCGCATTTGATATTTGCATTTCAAACGCACACAGCAATAATAAAAAAAAATGAAAAAAAAATATACATGATTCTAACGTGCAGCAATATCTTCTGAATCAATTTACTTTACTGTCATTATTTACAAAAAAACTTTTCAGCAGTTACGTTCTTTTTATTTTGTACATCAGATTAACTGTCCAGCTCTCGCTCAATTTATTACCGCTAGAACCCCAATCTGTTGATCAGTGAGATAAGCGCAATGTTCTGCCATCTCCGTTATAAACGTACCGTGGTACAAAAAGCGTCAATATGCTGGAAATCCGGTTCCCAAAAATCGTATTTTCTGGAGAATGAAAAATATAATGTTTCAAATGTTTTTTTTTTTTCATAAAGCAACATATTTACTGCATTATAATTTCCCATATTTGTGGAGGATGCTTTGCTTGAGATGTCCGATTAAGGTGAAACATCTCGGAATTCAAAGATGACCGGCACAATGGCCGACTTCTACCCCTACTCACGTTTTCAAAGGCACAAAACTGGAGAAATAGTTGGCAAACGATCCTGATCTTCTTATTTTAAGCTTTCTGCTAGTACACAAAGCCAAAATAAAAAGTGCACTGTTGTGGAATGCTTTCTTCGCGAGATTTGTGCCTTTGAAGTTTTAGTGCAATCTGAGAAGTTGACTCCAAACTGTTTCACCTTAAGATGATTTCCCTTATGAGAATTCACGAAAGAAATCCATTCATTAAAATTCATATAATATTCGACAAAACTAATTGCAGAATGGACAAAAATTACAAAAGAAATTTGAAGTTTGAAAATTTGAAAGACAATTGATAGCAGAAATATTAAGTGGTTTCGGGATTGATATTGCCTAAACTCAAAACTACATTTACCAAGACATCTTATGTCATAATTTCTGAAAAAAATCCAAAAAATATTAAACTAATTTTCAACAGATATCCATATTCTGGGAATGAATTCATGTGCGATTCCAGGGTGGAATTACCAGAGGCTTTCTCGCAAAGTTCTGGGAAATCCGAAGATATTTCTTAAGCATATTTTAGAGGTACTTTTTGAGAAAAAGGTACTTTTTTGTCCATAAAAGATTCATAATTTATTATTTATTATTGATTATATTCATTCATAATTTATTCTATAATCATTCATCTCTAGAAAAAAATATAAATAATCATTTATCTTTCGTTGTTCCGGCACTTTCTTGAAGAACTTAATACAAACATCTTTTCAGACTAAATAAAAAAACACGGAATTCTCGTACGTGTGGTTTCTGATATCTGAAATTCCATCAGAAATTCCTCAACAATTTTTTCAAAGTGATGCAAAAATTTCCTCCAAGATTCAGTAAAATCTTACATTACGAATTTTACCATAAGACATCTTTGGCAATGTTCTTAAAAAATACCGTCAATATTTTCGCGTTAATTTTCTACAGTTCAGACCGCAATAATAAAAAATAGTTTTTAAATGTTTCTACATAAATCTGGTCGCCATAGAACTATGTTACTTCGAAGTTCATGCGAAACGTTTTCAAGATGTTAGAAACAAATATCTCAATACAATTCTAACTCCATCTTTTTTAATGCCAATGATTATCCATGACAAAAGACTAAGGAAAAAGTGCAAGATTTTTCGTAGTAAACCGCTTAAGGCTTTTTGTCAGGTATATCGTAAGGAATTATGTCAACAAGTTTCAGAAATTCTACGTTGAGATCTTAAATTTACCGACAGGAATTTATATTTTTTTTATTTGATTTAAGCTAAAATTATTCCTCAAAATTCTTAGGAAGCCCTTTAATTTTGTTGTTGTATGTTGTTGACGGCATCTAGCTCTAGCTTTTCGTTAACAACAGGGAACCCCTGTGCCCTGTTGCCCTGTGAGATTATCACAGGGCAATCACTAGGCGCGACCGGTCAACCGCAGTAGGATGTCAAAACAAAGTACATCAAAATAAAAACAAACCGTCAGAGGAAAATAGGCCTTTTCATGTGACAGATCCGTCTATGCATTTGTTTACATCGGTGGAGGACCGGTGCTAACACGGGCCTGTCATTTTCATAGAAGAACTGTCAAAGTGCTTCCCGATCAGCTGATTTGAGACGTCATGTGAATAGGCCTATGAAGTATTGATGTAGAACTGAACAAATTATAATATCTCGAGAAGTTTATCACTACAGTACCCAGAGAAACAGTTGCATAGCGCAGGAAACAGCATAAGTGAATTCGTGAAAGCTGCATGAGGGAGAGTGAACTATTTCCTGTAAGTTTCATAGCAAAATAAGATAAGCAGTTTAGTAATAAATATATTTTTGCAGTTTGAGCTGAGCATAAAACGACTGCTACGAAAAAGTAGTTTTTCTCTCGAGCGATCCCGAACATTCTCAAAAGGAAATATCGGACGTAACCTCGAAAGCGATGTCGGATGTTGGAGAGATGACGATGACGGCCTGCGGCGCCTGCGGAACGACTTCCGAAGTAGACGAGCGGATGATTGGCTGCGACAACTGTGACCGCTGGTTCCATACGCGGTGTGTTGGCGTTACGGCGGCAGCGGAGAAGGAGAGCAAATGGTTCTGTCCAGCCACTGAGTGTCAGCAGCAGTACAGTGAGTACTTGAAGAAATTGGAGAAGGAGGAAAGGAAGAAGAAGAAGAAAAATAAAGCGATAGGGGATGATTCCGATAGGTCTAGTATTAAGTCAGCTAGGTCAGTCAATATTCCCGGTTCCGAGTTGGAAAAACGCTTGAAAGAGTTAGAAGAGGAACAGCAGGTGAAAGAAAGGGAAATGGAAATTGAAATGATCCTATTAGAGAAGCGAATGGAGATGGAAAGGGCTTTAAAGGAGAAAAGGATGAGGTTGGAGAACGCCATCAGGGCGAAACAGCGAGAAGATGAGAGAGAGCTTCTGGAAAAGGCGTTGTCGGATGAGAAAAATCACTTGATGGAGTTGAAGAAGATGCGTGACTCGTTTGAAGTGAAAATGAGTAGTGTGCAGAAAGAAATTAAGCAGTTGCAAATGAAGCATGAAAGAAGTCAGAAGAAGGAAAAGGTTCTAAAAACGCCTCCCAGGAACTCGGAAGTAAAGGTACCGAAGCAACTGAAGAATAAGAAGAAGGAAGAAGAGCTGGCGCAGTATCGTTGCGGGGAAGAATTGGACGATAGTGAGGAAGACTCCGATGACGAAGAAGAAGATGACTCCAACGCGGAAGAAGAAGAATTAGAAGAAGAAAGTGAGGAAGATAGTTCAGAAGAAGAAGAAGAAGAAAAAGAAGTGCTGATGAAGAAAGGCAAGAACGCGAAGAAAGTGGTCGCAAACGGGCTGGGGCAGCAGCGCAGCGTGCCGACGAAAATGCAGATGGCAGCGAGAAATGGAGTGACGAAGAAGCTACCGGTTTTCACCGGCAGACCGGAGGAGTGGCCGCTGTTTATCGGTTCGTACGAGGCATCAACCGAGGCGTGCGGATTTACGGACATTGAGAATCTAGTGCGTCTTCAGGAAAGCTTGAAAGGACCAGCGTTGGAAAGTGTTCGAGGGCAGCTACTTTTTCCGAAATGCGTTCCGAAAGTGATCAGCAAACTTCGGCAACTGCATGGTCGTCCAGAGCAACTGCTTCAGTGTCATCTGGAGAAAGTGCGTAAGTTAGAGCCGCCGAAAGCTGACAAGTTGGCGACTTTCATTCCTTTTGGGACAGCGGTGGAGCAGCTCTGCGAGCATTTGGAGGCAGCGGGCTTAAAGCAACACCTGGTGAATCCATTGTTGGTGCAAGACCTCGTGGATAAGCTTCCGGCCGGCGATAAGCGTGAATGGGTACGATACAAGAAGAGGAAGAAGACCGTCACCCTTCGTACCTTCACCAACTTTCTGTCGGGTATCGTCACCGAAGCCTGTGAAGCAAACGTGTCCGTCGAATTCAAGTCAGAGTTAAGACCAGGGAGCTCCGGTGCTGAGAAAGGAAGATTTCATGAACGAGGTGCTGTATACAACCATAGCGAAACCGAGTCGGTTGTGAACGAGCCGGCGACAATGGTGTCCAGCAAGAAGGCGTGCAAAGTTTGTAAACGCACGGATCATCGGCTGAGATTTTGTCAGGATTTCAGATACATGGCTCCAGTAGAACGTGTTAACTTTGTGCGGAAGTGGAAGCTTTGCGAAATGTGTCTGAATGATCACGGTAACGCGGAGTGCAATTTTAGAATACGGTGTACGATAGGCGGATGCATGGAGAGGCATAATCCGTTGCTGCACATTGGATCCGGAATAGTTGTGATGAATGCTCATATTCGACTGAACAGTAACATCAAGTTTCGAATGATTCCAGTTACGCTATCTTTCCGAGACAAATCCGTGACCACGTTGGCGTTTTTGGACGAAGGAGCGTCAGTAACAATGGTAGAGAAAACACTGGCAGACGAGTTAGGAGCAGACGGCATCCAGCAGAAGCTCGAAATCAGGTGGACCGGAGATGTAGCCCGCGTCGAAAAGGACTCGAAGCGAATTAGTCGTAAGATATCGGGACTGGGAGAAGAACATCAATTGCTGATGAACGAGGTGTGTACCGTAGGAGAATTGGCATTACCGGAACAATCGCTAGATGCTCACTGGATGGCAGTGCGATACGACCACCTCCGGGACATTCCGATTACGTCCTACAACAAATGCCGCCCAAGAATTCTCATTGGGCTAAATAACCTTCATACGATGGCGCCAATCGATGCAAGGTTAGGAAGATCAGGAGAACCGATAGCGGTCACCGTTGGGGTGGACAATATATGGCCCGAATAGTAGAGCAGAGTCTTCGAATGCTCATATTGTAGGTTACCATGAAGTAGTACAGCCGGAGGAATTCGATTTGCCGAAAAGGTGGTCAAATAAAAACGAGCGAATAGTATTGGACAGTCGGAGTTCTACAAATGAAGCCTTGATGAAGTCAAAGCAGCGAAACAAGCCGTTGAAGTCATTTTTGCCAGCGGTGACCAACCTGCGGAGTAGTATTAGGGTGAACAAAAACCAACCTAGGGGGTCTTTGAGGAGAGATGACTAAGGGTAATTCCGAATATCCGGTGACCGGCTTTCGGAGTTACGGGCTGGGGAATGTTGACGGCATCTAGCTCTAGCTTTTCGTTAACAACAGGGAACCCCTGTGCCCTGTTGCCCTGTGAGATTATCACAGGGCAATCACTAGGCGCGACCGGTCAACCGCAGTAGGATGTCAAAACAAAGTACATCAAAATAAAAACAAACCGTCAGAGGAAAATGAAGTATTGATGTAGAACTGAACAAATTATAATATCTCGAGAAGTTTATCACTACAGTACCCAGAGAAACAGTTGCATAGCGCAGGAAACAGCATAAGTGAATTCGTGAAAGCTGCATGAGGGAGAGTGAACTATTTCCTGTAAGTTTCATAGCAAAATAAGATAAGCAGTTTAGTAATAAATATATTTTTGCAGTTTGAGCTGAGCATAAAACGACTGCTACGAAAAAGTAGTTTTTCTCTCGAGCGATCCCGAACATATGTGTTACTCTAGAAATCTGCTATAAATTGTATATGGCTATGTAGTGATTTGTAGCGTAATTTGTAAATAAATCCCTAAGAAAATAATTAAATTATTCCTAAAGAGAATAAAGCCTTGAACCTAAATGAATGCCTGATTTTTTGAGAAGTTCTAAAATAAATACAAAATCCTTAAGCAAAGCTTTTTTTAAATGCCGTTTAAAGAAAAAAAACTCTCTGGATGAATCTCCGGTGGATTGTTAGGAAAATTCCTAGGACAACATCATAGGGGAAACAATAAAATAATTCTTCAAAGAAATCCCTAAACAAATTGCTTGGAAAAATTTTGAGTATTTTCACGGATTTTTTTTATGGAACAGTTAAACATATTCCGCTAGGAACATTATATTTAGAAATACTGGATTTTTTTTTTTCAAAATTTCCCAGTCAGGCTCTGAAGTAATTTTAAAATATTATTTTTTAGAGAGTTTTGAAGGTATGCGGGAAGAACTACAGAGAACTCCTCTTAAAAATCGCTAAGATCATGAATCATGTTTAATTGCCTTTGAAAATCTGGTGAAATATTGGGAGATATCCTTAGTGTAACACCTGGAAGAATTATTTAATGTTATTTTTTGCATGAAGTCCTGGATAATTTATGCATAAGCGTAACTTGAACTCAAATCTAGAGAGGGCTTGGCCCATTCGATATAAAAAATCTCTTAAGCAAGGTACAAATAGCATTAGAGTTCAAATTTTCTAGGGGGGGGGGGGGGCTTGAGCTTTTCTAGGGACTAAGACCCCCCTAGCACCACCCCCCCCGGTATTTACGCCAATGAATTTGTGCAGCGAATTTGTCAATCAATTCTTGAAGAAGTTCCGAGAGACTTTCTGAAAACTTGTGAATGGAATCTGAAGAGAGACTAGAAGATTGCAGCAAGCCGTGCGAGCGGGCGGCTGCATTTTGAAGTTTGTGTCACGTTTACCTTGTTCCGCGTTTTTTTTTTTCATTCCGGTTCACATTATTGTTCATTGTTAGAGGGGCGACGGATTGCAGTTTCGAAAAAGGAATTTGATGAGTTTGTTATGATCAGCAGCGCATGATCACAATGCGTAAATATTAACCATTTGTCGGCCAGAACGTTTTCCGAACGTATCCTATGGCACTACCCTTTCCATCAATATTCCACAACATCCCGTAACACCTATGAGAGGTCGTAGAGTTCTCTGCATCTTTCTTAAGTAGGTGTTTAATCAATCATCTTTTCCCATTCCCCAGCTTTCGCAAGGACGTGGCCAGGACAGCTCTCGACTATTGGAGGATGCGTCAATCTTGTCTAAGATTTAAAGGTTAGTCCCAAATTTCTGACTTTGGTAACGGACGGGAAGGTGGCAACCCTCATACAGTGGTCTAGGACTGTACCACCTACGAATTTGTGCGAAATGCTTAATGCTAATGCTAATGGAATCTGAAGAGAAACTTTAAGAAAAGCCTCAAAGGCAAAGTTGAAAAAACTGATGGTGAACTGCTTGAAGAATTTGTAGGAAGATTCCTTGTTTAGTGATTTGAAAACCAATTCAGGTGAGACTCTGAAATTTTTGTACTATGTATAAGAGGAACCCTCTTCCAAAAAAATCCTAAACAAATTATTAAGGAACACCTGGATGATATTTGAACCTAACAACTAGAATTAATATGTTAACAGTACGTAGAGTGCCTTCCTGGAGAAATGTTTAAAAGATTTTCTAAAGCATTCTCTGGCGAAATTTTTCAAGACTTTTTTTAAGCAATTAGATACATGTTTTCCGAAAAAAAATCTAGTGAGATCAGAAAGTCTACGAAACTGCAGAGAAAATTGGTTGAATAATAACTACTAATCCCGGGAATGATTTTCCGATGGAATCCCAGGAGGAACTCGATGATAACTGGTAAAGGAGTTCTTAGTGTAAACACTAAAAAGGTACGGAAGTAATAGGGTCCTAAAGCCCTGTCCCAATTTTAGTGCCAAACGCTTAAGTTCAGTCCAAAAACACATGTTTACTCAATTTTTAATGTTTTCGGTTGGTTTAAGTCCAAAAAAATATTTTTTTTTATATTTCTTCAGATTTTGTCACACCTCTTGGCTTAAACTCAAATTTTGGGTATATTTTGTTTTCCGTGTCCCTTCCGAAATGTCAGATAGGAACAACCCCAGTGTTAAAACTAAAAGCCCTGTGGTGTTTTTGTCGACTAAGCGAACGTCAAACATGATCAAAAGTGTCAAGGTTCATTTATGGACTCAATTTTTAAATTAAAGTTTAAACATGATATAGCCGTTATTTAAGCGGGAAAAAAATGCTAAAATAGTTGCAGAAACTTGCTCTTTCGTGTTATTAAATAAAAACAAGATTTCATTAAAAATTTTAGGACCCAATTCATAAGAAAATCACCGTACGAATTCTCAGAGGAATCTCTCAAAAGCACATGGTTGAATATCATACCTGAAAAGTTCATGGAAAAATTAAAAGGGATATTCCTCATTAGTTCTTTAGAGGATTTCGTGAAGATTTATTTTACTGGAATAAATAAAGAATTAATACATATACTGTCCATAAACGCATAATTGTCCCATGTGAATAGGAAATCCAGCAATCGTGGGACTGACATGCGTTTATTCCGTAGTAAAAATAGAAATTTACAAATATCAAAGAAGTAGAGCGCTTTGAAAAAAAAAATCACAAAAAAAAACAAATAAATTCAATACAAATCAATGCAAAGTACGAAAATACATAAATCGTAATTATTGCGACCGACATAACTTCTGTAAAACAAAAGCTGAAAATTTCACAGAACACTATTTTTATGGTAAGGATGGTAAGGAGCATATAGGAGATTGGATTTCGAACATTTTTTAAATTTGAATCGACATAATGTAGATCGCTTTGTGGCATAAGTGAATGTTTCATTGCATCAGAGACATTGTTTGCTTGCTAACATTGTTAACCGCAAACAAAAAAAAAGATTACCGTTTAGCAATAACAAATATCACCGTTTGAATATAATAAGGTATATTTACGTTTTAAGTTATACTGTTAAATTATAATCAACTTGTAAAAAAAAGCAAATCAAGTCATGTTATCAATATGTATTTAATAACATCATTTGATTTATTGTTACATATTAACCTTATTTAAGAAACTCAGCCTACGGCTGATTTGAAACAGATTTTATTTCGTATAATTTTGATAATACATTAGATTACCAAATCTACTCGGATTTAACATAAGACCGTAATAAGTGTGTATAGTAAAAGTATTGTCTAGTTTTAATGATACCCTAACTATTCCCTTGTAAGTTCTTTATGAATTTTGAAAGTTGGGCGTTAAACCTAGTTTTACAGATAGTAAAAAATCTCAAACTTGCCCCGTCCTTCTATACGTACCTTCTAATGAACGCCTTCGCATCGTCCGCCTTGGTGAACGAAGAATACCGCGCCGTCGGGATTCCATGCCGGTGCATGAAGTCCTTGGACCAGTTCTTATCCGCCTCGATCTGAGCACCCTTAAGGCTCGGCCCGAAGCACTTGATCCCAGCCGCCTGGAGCTTATCTCCAATTCCCTGGGCAAGCGGGTCCTCCGGTCCCACCGCGACCAGATCGATTGCGTTGCTCTTGCACCATGCAACTATCGCCTAACGACAAAAACAAGAGAAACCAATGATCGCACTTGGTCAATAACAGCACTCAGCATTATCAAAGGTCACCATCCGTTGAACCCTTTAGCTCGTATGCACGTATATGGGAACAAACATATTTTCCTCGTCCTACAATTTCGTTAACACTTCCTTTTATTTTCCAATTAGAACAAACAGGTTTCAAACAGTGGGACCTAAAGGGTTAGTTGCCGGTGGCTCATGTTTCCAATACTAACGTCGAGATTCTTCACACTGATATCGCTGACGAGGGTCACTTTCTCCAACTGGCCGATACCTGGACTGCCGGGCAGCGCATACAACTTGGCCACCTTCGGGCTCTGGACCAGCTTCCAGCACATGGCATGTTCACGACCTCCACCACCAACCACAAGGACATTCTTCAAGGTAGCACTCATGCTCGTTAGTTTATCTTTTCAGGATTTCGTTCTTCTGAACAATTCCTAATCACACTCAATCACTGTAGATTATTACTCACTCTTGATGCGAGATTCACACTATCACTTCACGGAACTATGCACTCTTCTCGTTAACTAACACTGATCGTAGGGCGTTGAAATGGATTATGACTGCTCCCAAAGGAAGACACTTCAATTTAAGTCCTCTGAAACCATGTGCGCACTCGTTGAGCGTCTAAATTGATTGTGCGGGTACCTCTACCATCTATAAGTGAAGAGAAGCGATAGCTTGCCGTTGACATACAACCATAAAAGTTGCATTCATACACTACAGTGATTCCAGGGGTTAGACCGGTTCAAAAATGACACAGTTTTTTAGGGGCAGAGGTCTCTGATTCAGTGATTTTGTTGAAGAGCTTAGACATATACTGCTATTGTGAAAATATAACAAAGACGTGAAATTTCAAAATAGATCAAACAAATTGAAATAAACGAATAATATGGAGCTTTAGTTCCAACTTAAAATTTAACTGCATGCCCAACTAGTTCTTTTTCTTTCTATAATTACATTAGAAATCGTTTACCAAATTTTCAATCAAACTAAGTCAAAACAGAGCAATATATCCATGGTTGTGACGTTGTGATGTAATTTATATTCTCAGTATAAAATCAACACTCGAGTTTTTGTAAAGTTGCCTGGAGGAGGCGCTAGTAAATATCAAATACTTCAAAATCTTATATCTCAAAATGCTGGTAAGTTAGAGAGCTTATCTTGGAAAGAGCCGACTTCTCTGTTTAGTTTTATTATGAGCACTTCTACAGTTATTAAATGAGGGTATGCCCTGGGAAGTCGAGAAAATTTCCTTTACGAAAGGTGCTCGACCGGCTTGCTTGGTCTCGCTGGATAGGTGCGCGGTCAATTTAAAATATTGTTTCTTGGAAACTAGAAGACTATGTTCACCATTCAGGCTACTGGTATTCGGGCTTGAGGCATTGGGGCATTTCAGGCTAGTGGCGGTGAATGTAGGTACACAGCCTAACGCGATCATCTCTGATGGACTGGTCTCTCTTCTATCCATGTGGCTCTGAGGTGGCCAAGGATGTGTTAAGTGCTGGAATGAAAACAAATTCTCAATGTGTTAGGGTACTGTTGTATTCCGTACTTCACATAGCATAATACACATATTTGAATTGCGACAACCGGTACAGATAACTGGTATGTGTAGTATGGTTTGAAGTTTACTTCAATTCTTATAAGAAATTGTGTAAGATAACAATAAAATAATAAGAACGGAATTGATTTTTAAGGGGTCTTCAGCAGTCTTGTGATAATTGTTAGAAGGTATTAGATTTAGTTATCAGGTTCATGAACTTCTGCTTTCAAACTAAGTCTCGCTCTCTTTCTGGCGTTACGTCCCAACTGGGACAAAGCCTGCTTCTCAGATTAGTGTTCTTATGAGCACTCTCACAGTTTTTAACTGAGAGCTTTCTTTGCCGATTGACCATTTTTGCATGTGTATATCGTGTGGCAGGTACGAAGATACTCTATGCCCTGGGAATCGAGAGAATTACCATTACGAAAAGATCCTCGACCAGCGGGATTCGAACCCACGACCCTCAGCATGGTCATGCTGAATAGCTGCGCGTTTACCGCTACGGCTATCTGGCCCCCGGTGGCTGATGATGCTCTTGATTTTAAAAAGGCATTCCTGGAAGCAGCTGTTGACGATTTGTTGATCAATTCCAATAGAACTCGCCAAGCACACTTTGTAGAAGTTATTTGCTAAATTATCGTAAACAGTTCGGCAAGATGATGAATTCTTAGAAAATTGATTCCTAAAAATTAGAGTATATTTTTCAAATTTTCTCCTTACGTCCCAACGGGGACAAATTCTACATCTCAGCTGTTCTTATGAGCACTTCCACAGTTATTAGCAGAGAGCTTACTTTGCAAAATTGATCATTTTTGCATGCATATATCGTGTGACAGGTGCGAAGATACTCTATGCACAGGGTAGTCGAGAATTTTTCTTTACGAAAAGATCCTCAACCGGTGGGTTTCGAATTCACGACCCTCAGCTTGGTCTTGCTACTTGTTTACCGTTGCGGCTATCTGGGCCCCTAAAAATAGAGTATATTTTGAGATTCTTGTCGAAAATACCAAAAATGCTTGCAGAATTGTTGAAGAAATTCAAGCGAGTAGTTTGTAGGACCTTCTGCACGTTGAACCATTTATCAAGAAACTTTAGCTTGTTAAGAGGTTTTACAATTAGCACGGAAGTTTATAGATCGGTGATATCCAGTTTGCACCATAATTCGCTAGTCAAATTCAGTAGATATCAGTTTTCTACATATCTTAAAATAACCTTTCAGTTGCACTAATAAAACAACACGACTTTTCTGTTAAATTAGGCAAAAACTCAAAAAAACTTCTCAGTACTATTTATCAGTGCCTACTTTTTACATATGAGACTGATTTGTGATTCACGACAGTACATTCATAATAAGTTTTTTCCTTAACAGGGCTAGTAGTGGCTAAGTGTCTTGAAAATGGGAACTTTAGAGACCTCTTGCCTGGGAAATAGACCTAAAAGTGAATAGACAAAAATCAAAAAGGGAAAAATAAGAAACCAAGGTAACAAGAAGAACCCTAATAGGAACCAGATGTTACTCTATATTTAAAAGATATTATTTATTTATGAAATTACGACAAGTATTACTGTATATATTTCTACATTATTTTCTCCATGAATTGATTCAGGTATTTTCTCAAAGAGTTTCCTCTTAAGATTCCTTCAGGAGTTCATTTCGTAATTTTTACGGATTTTCCAAAGAATTCTTCCAAAAGTTTCGTTTTAGGAAATCATAAAATCTGTCAAAGATAGTTACAGAAATTATCTCAGAGATTTTATCAGGAATTCTATCAAAAATACATTTAAAATTTTCCAAGAAACTCTCAAATGATCCAAGAATTTATTCAATTATTCTACCACTCTTTTTATATAACTTCCTCCAAGATTCTCGTTTAGAACATTGGCAAGAAGTATTTTTCCCAGACATTTGTCAGAATTTTCACAAAATTGTCGTTCAAGATTTCTTTAAGATTCCTTCAGGATTTTTTCCAGGAAATCCCCAAGTAACATCTGATGAAACCTGATTGAGTTCTTCGGTAACCCTTGACTTACTCCAAGAAGGTTGTGTGTATGAACTACTCGAATCTTGAGGATGTCTTGAAGGATTTCTAAAACTAATTGCTATTTGCTATACTACAGGAAATCCTTGAAGACTATCAAACGGATTCCCTGAATAAATTTGTGTAGAAGATATCGGAGGAATTATTTGAATGATTTCAGAAGTATTATCTGGTGTGAAATCTGAAATAATTTCTGGAAATATCTAGTATGATTTTATTTGAGAAGTTACTCGAGAAATTGTTTGAAAGAACTGGAACAGGATTAAACCTTGAATGAACTACAGCAATTCCTGGGTAAATGTGGATGAGTTGTTTTAGGAATTCATACGAAAACGCCAAGAAGGATAACTAGAAAAATAGGCGTCGGATATTTTGTAGATCTGCCCTGAACAACATTTTTCAAATACTTGGGAATGAACCTTTCTGGATTTTCCTGGTAAAACTCCTGTAGAAATCTTAGGACAATCTCCTAAAGTAACAACTGGGGCAAACCATGAAAGAGAAATATCTGGAGGTATTACTGAGAGCTACTTTCAACATAATCCTTGTGGAAATAACTGAAGCATCGGAGTGTTCCTGGATTTGCTGTTTTAAATTCTGAAGTAATTCCTCTAAGCACCCCTTGAAACACCGCTGGAAGATTTCCTTGGATAATTGGTAAAGGAATCTGAAGAGGAATTTCTGGAGGGATCTCTAAAGGAGCATCTGAAACTATGCAAGAAGAAATCTTGAAAAAAAAACATCAGAATTCCTTAAGCTCTTTCTCGAGGAATCTGAGATAAAAATCTGGAGAACCTGTGAAATAGACGCATTCTTCTTCTTCTTTTCTGGCGTTACGTCCCCACTGGGACAGAGCCTGCTTCTCAGCTTAGTGTTCTTATGAGCAGTTCCACAGTTATTAACTGAGAGCTTACTATGCCAATGACCATTTTTGCATGCGTATATCATGTGGCAGGTACGAAGATACTCTATGCCCTGGGAAGTCGAGAAAATTTCCAACCCGAAAAGATCCTCGACCGGTGGGATTCGAACCCACGACCCTCAGCTTGGTCTTGCTGAATAGCTGCGCGTTTACCGCTACGGCTATTTGGGCCCCTCGAAATAGACGCATAATAGTTTTAATAATAATAATAATAATAATAATAATAATAATAATAATAATAATAATAATAATAATAATAATAATAATAATAATAATAATAATAATAATAATAATAATAATAATAATAATAATAATAATAATAATAATAATAATAATAATAATAATAATAATAATAATAATAATAATAATAATAATAATAATAATAATAATAATAATAATAATAATAATAATAATAATAAATAATAATAATAATAATAATAATAATAATAATAATAATATAATAATAATAATATAATAATAATAATAATAATAATAATAATAATAATAATAATAATAATAATAATAATAATAATAATAATAATAATAATAATAATAATAATAATAATAATAATAATAATAATAATAATAATAATAATAATAATAATAATAATAATAATAATAATAATAATAATAATAAATAATAATAATAATAATAATAATAATAATAATAATAATAATAATAATAATAATAATAATAATAATAATAATAATAATAATAATAATATAATAATAATAATAATAATAATAATAATAAAATAATAATAATAATAATTAATAATAATAATATTAATAATAATAATAATAATAATAATAATAATATAAATAATAATAATAATAATAATTAATAATAATAATAATAATAATAATAATAATAATAATAATAATAATAATAAATAATAATAATAATAATAATAATAATAATAATAATAATAATAATAATAATAATAATAATAATAATAATTAATAATAATAATAAATAATAATAATAATAATAATAATAATAATAATAAATAATAATAAAATAATAATAATAATAATAATAATAATAATAAATAATAATAATTAATAATAAATAATAATAATAATAATAATAATAATAATAATAATAATAATAATAATAATAATTAATAATAATAATTAATAATAATAATAATAATAATAATAATAATAATAATAATAATAATAATAATAATAATAATAATAATAATAATAATAATAATAATAATAATAATAATAATAATAATAATAATAATAATAATAATAATAATAATAATAATAATATAATAATAATAATAATAATAATAATAATAATAATAATAATAATAATAATAATAATAATAATAATAATAATAATAATAATAATAATAATAATAATAATAATAATAATAATAATAATAATAATAATAATAATAATAATAATAATAATAATAATAATAATAATAATAATAATAATAATAATAATAATAATAATAATAATAATAATAATAATAATAATAATAATAATAATAATAATAATAATAATAATAATAATAATAATAATAATAATAATAATAATAATAATAATAATAATAATAATAATAATAATAATAATAATAATAATAATAATAATAATAATAATAATAATAATAATAATAATAATAATAATAATAATAATAATAATAATAATAATAATAATAATAATAATAATAATAATAATAATAATAATAATAATAATAATAATAATAATAATAATAATAATAATAATAATAATAATAATAATAATAATAATAATAATAATAATAATAATAATAATAATAATAATAATAATAATAATAATAATAATAATAATAATAATAATAATAATAATATAATAATAATAATAATAATAATAATAATAATAATAATAATAATAATAATAATAATAATAATAATAATAATAATAATAATAATAATAATAATAATAATAATAATAATAATAATAATAATAATAATAATAATAATAATAATAATAATAATAGTAATAATAATCCATTTATTTATCTTTTGATAATATACATTAAATACATACAAATTCACCTAATCTATCTATCTATATAAATAAAATGGAATGGTGTTTGTATGTCACGAAATGGCTTACGAACGGGTCAACGGATTTGAATGATTCTTTCTCAGTTTTGTTCGTCAGGGGTTCCGACGTGTTCGTGTGTATAAAAATCCCAGGATATTCACCGGGAAAGTTGAAAAAACGAGCGCGAACGAAACTGTCATTTTATATGGGACGATCAAAAGCGTTTTTCAACAGCCTACTTGATGGCAAGACGAAGTTTGCCGGGACCACTAGTTATCTATACTTATTCTTTATCCACATTGCACAATTTCTTTTAAATTCTGAGACAGATCTTGCATTTCTAACTTCAATTGGTAATTCATTAAAAAATCTAATTCCATTATAATAAATCGATTTTTGAGTACTTGTCATAGTAAACGGCACAACACGTAAATCATCTCTTCGTCTAGTTCTATGGTTATGTATATTTCGTCCTCGTATGATAATATTCGTCAAGTATTCTGGCAAGAGTTCATTGGTCAATTTGAAAATAATAGTTAGCACATTGAAAATTATACGCTCTTTCACAGAAAGCCATTGAAGCGCCTCTACATGTTTAATATTGGAGTATACCTGTTACAATTTAAAATGAATCTCATTATTTTATTTTGTAGTCTTTGCAGTCTATTTAGGTGCGTTTCACTTGCCAAGAATAGCACTGAAGAGCAATAATCGATATGTGGGGCCACTAAGGTTTTATATAAAAATATTTTGCTCCAAAACGTGAGTTGACTATTTAAACGAATCAGCAAACCATATTTTTGTGTTACTTTTTTTACTACGTTATCTATATGCGCTTTAAATGTTATTTTTTGGTCAATTAGGACCCCAAGGTATTTAAAAACATCAACTCTCTCAATTGCATCTCCTTCGATACAAATTTTTAATTTAGAATAATTTAATTGCTTCCTATTACTTATTACCATCGACTTAGTTTTTTGGACGTTTAATTTAAGCTTTTTTATTTTCAACCACTTATTCAATAATTTTATATCACTTCTAATTTTCTTAATTGCTATCTTTTCGTCTTTATCTGCAATAAAAATGACAGTATCGTCTGCGAATAAATTAATATCACAATGCTGAATAGCTTTCTTCATGTCATTGATATATAAAATAAATAGAATCGGTCCTAAAACGCTACCCTGTGGAACTCCAAGCGGCACTGATTTTGGCGAAGAAATATGATTTCCGTATTGACATACTTGAGTGCGATCAGCTAAATAAGACTCAAACCATTTGAGAACATTTCCTCCCATACCATATTTACCCAAAGTCTTTATCATTTCCGGCCGTGATATAGTTTCAAATGCTCGCTTAAGGTCTAAGAACAAAACTATAATAGTTTTCTTTTCTTCGATCATTCGCTTCCATTTGTACAACAATAAATTTAATGCAGACTCACATGAATGGTTTTGCCTAAATCCTGACTGTTCATTTATTATAATTTTATGCTCGTTCAGGTACTCCAGCAATTGGTCTTTGACAATGATCTCTAACACCTTCTCGTAAATAGGTAACATGTTAATCGGCCTATACTCCTCAGATTTCGTTGTACCGGATACTTTTGGTATTGGAATCACTGTGGATTGTTTCCAACTACTAGGGAATTTGCCCTGCTCAAGAGAATCATTAATTATTCCTAGTGAATATTCTCCAGTAATTTCTAAAGAATCTTTAAGGACCTGTAAATTTACATTATCAATGCCCGATGAACTACCAATTTCGGCAATAGCTTTTATCAAAGTTTCATAAGAAACTCGATGAAAAACGTTCCAACAATTTGTGACATGACTTTCATAGTTTCCAAAGCAGTCGAAAACATAATCTATGCTTTCATTTATTTCTTGTACGCTGTTAACGAAATAGCTGTTAAAGTTTTCACAAATGTCTTGATCGTTATCAACATCAACTCCATTGAAACTAATTTTACTTTCCGGTTTTTCTTTACTCTTCCACAGTGACTTCAATGTTTTCTAGAGTTGTTTGCTGTTTCTTCTATTTTGCTCTATTTTTCTCTGCGTGTATTCTGCTTTTGCTGTTCTAATCGAATATGTATATTCATTTCTCAAAACTTTGTATCTTTGCCAATCAACTTCATCCCAACTTACACTAGCTTTCTTGTACGCGACATCTCTTGCTTCTTGTAGGGTTTTTAATTCTAATGTGTACCATTTTTCCGGTTTCTACATTTTATGTTTCTCACAACTACCAGTTTGTTTATATTCTCCTTCAATACAGTTTTCAAAACCTCAGATTTTTCGTCTAATTGTCTTTCGCTGTGATTTGGCATACAATTTCTTAGTAATGCAATAAGTGCACTTTTTGAATACTTCTTCCAACATTTTATAGTAATGTGGTTCTCTACTGGTTGGAAACATTCGTTAAACTGAATTGTTATTGTTTCATGATCTGAAATCTTATTATCGTGATCAACAGTAACATTCAGCTGATCGTCGTTACAGAAGTCTATAATAGTCTTTGATTTTATAGTACATCTTGTCATTTCTTTTACTTTTTGGTCTAGATTAAAACACTCCATTACACTGCGAAGGTTTCTACTGTCACTGCTATTTTTCCAATTAATGTTGAACTCACCGGCAATAAGGTTCATTTTATTGGCATCAACTATTTTCTCAAGCCAGTTTTGTTTCAAATGTAACAAAAAATCTTGTTCGTTTACATTCGGCGAATGATACAACAATCCGTACACTCCAGTCTTAAGTCCTTTGACTACATTTATTGCCATAAACTAATTTAATCCACAAGTTGAATTGTCAACAACATGATATTTCACAGATTCATGGATGTACATTATCACACCTCCAGTGTGCCTGGATACCGACAAGCAACATAACATTTTGTAATTTCTTATGCTGTACTCACTTATATCAATATCTGATGTGAATTGAGTTTCCGTCAACATTAGAATTTTGGGTTTTTTTTCTACTCACCAACATTTTCAATTCAGTGAAATGCGACGTTATGCCAGCAATATTTAAAAGAATGACATCCGTCGCTCCTTTTGATTGCTATGCCTCATAATTTATGTAGCGCCTTGAAATTGTAATTTTTTGCAAATAAATTGGACAATCCACACTACAGGATGAGTGGTTGACATCAAATTGGGTTTTTCTTTCTTTGTTGGAATGGATACAATTAACACAGAACTCTTGTTCAGATGAACAGTCCTTAACATCATGCCTCTCAGCACACTTAGCACAATGGAGGTTATTCTTACATTCGCTTGACTTATGTCCATATCCGCAACATTTGAAACATCGAAACAAAACAATACTTTCCATGATACGGCACCTTTCAAAATCAATACTGAGCTTACCTTTTCGAATTACCCTCTCAAATGTGATCGCGTCAATTTCGCATATTAATGAGAACTTATTTTCTGGATTTTTCTTCGATGGAACACATTTCAACACATTTAGGTACTGGACATCTTCAATGTCATTCTGATTCCGCAAAATGTTAATTAATTCATTTGAATTATAATAATAATAAGTTTTCTCTAGAACTTTTTATATTCCACAGCAGGATTCACTGCAAGATTAGAAGGAAAAAGAAAAATGTTACTTATTAATATACAGATTTTGAAAACCTTCCGTCAAATATAGACTTTTTAAAGACTTCACGCAAAAAAAAATGTGGTAAAAAGTACCATTTTAGGGGATTAACTTAAGCGCTCGCGCCGGCAATTTTCAGCGGACTAGAAATGCGCATGATTTTACCATGTCCGTAGTCGGAATCAGATTGTTGTAATTTATTTCTGTCAAATGTACCAGTAATGTGGTGGGATGTACCGTAATCATAGTAAATTGGTCTGAAATTCCATGGTAGTTTCAAGAATGGGCGTAGTCAGCTAAAATAGTTATTTTTACCACAGAATTGCATTCAAAAAGACCAAGTCTCTTAAAAGAGATTTGCTACCAACCCTGCTGCAAGCTCTGTAAGATACCTCGGGAATGACTGACATGAATACATTATTTTGAATTTTCTTGTTATTGATACCACAAATTTTAAAATTTCCTGAACTTCCTTGTACATGAAGATTTTGTTAACGTTTGTCCTACCCATGGTTTTGAATGTGGACGCGCCTCTGGTCAAGGCCCAACGTTGAAGTCGGTTGGCCGTATGAACCGAAATTCTCTTCTTCTGTCCGAACATCCGCAGGAGTGGCTGATGATCTGTCTGGAGGGTGAACTTTCGTCCTACCCGACCAACCAGTTTTCATAATTCTTTATAGATCAAAACGAATCTATATCGATCGCTATCGAAAATCACTGACTGGTTGACCGGGTAGCAGCATGCGATGGAATTTCGGCAAACACCAGCGCAAGACCTTCCTTCACGATCTGTTCATTATTTGCCTCCGAGGGGGTGAGTTAGCGGAAAGCGTGTGCGACGGTTTTGACCGAGCCATCAGGGAACTTGTGTAGAAGGCAGGCATCGATTCCGGACTGCGAGGCGTCATCAGCAACGATGATGTCCAATCTTGGTTCGTGGTGCGTCAGCAGCAAATCCGATTGGAGTACCTTTTGGAACGCTTGAGCGATTTCTGGCCCTCACTATTCCAAACGAATTCCTGGCATCCTTCTTGAGTAGCGCGTCGAGTGGCCGCCTCAGTTGGGTGCATCACCGGGACAAACTTCGCATAGAAATTGAACGCACCAAGGATCGAACGCAGAGTTGTGACATCTTTGGGCGGTGGCATCTTAACAATGGCTTCCATTTTGGATGGATCTGGATGGAGGCCGTTCTCATCTACGATGTGCGCCAGATACTTGACCTCCGACTGCAGCATGTTGCACTTTTCTTCCCTCAATACGAATCCGTAAGCTAGAAGGCGTTGGAATAGTGCGTTGAGAATCTGGTGGTGCTCCTACTCAGTTTTGCTGTAAACGAAGACGTCGTCCAGAAACGTGTCCACTCCTTCGAGATCGGCTACCATGCTATTCATCAACTGCTGGAAGGCCCCGGAAGCTGATTTTACTCCTGGTGCGAGCCCGTTGAAACGGAATAGACCTCGATGAGTGTTGACCGTGAGAAGCTGCTTCGAGTCGTCGTCAACTCCGACCTGCAGATAAGCATCGCTCAGGTCGATGACGCTGAAATACCGGCACCCATTGAGCTTGGTGAAGATGTCTTCATGAACCGGTAGCGGGTAGTGGTTTGGCTCCAAAGCAGCATTCAGTCCGTTTGAGTAGTCAACACAGATTCGTACTTTTCCTCCGGGCTTCTTCACTACGACGGACGTAGCCGTCCACTGGGAGAAGTTCACAGGCGTGATGATTCCCAGCGATTTAAGTATGTCCAGCTCTGCATCAATCTTCTTCATGGACGTAAAAAAAAAACTGGGCGCTTCGGCTTGAAAACGGGTTTGGCATCGCGCTTGCGATAGAATCGGACCTTCATATTCTTGCAGTGTCCGAGGCCTAGCTTGAACACTTCAGGATACGCAGCTTTGTACCGTTGGATTTGATTGACTTTACCAGCGGCAACGTGGACCTGGTTGCAGATTGAAGATAGTGAGCTTGAATACACAGCAAAAAATATGTTGTAAAATTCAGTTTATTTTCATGCACATATTTGGAGCATCAAAATAAACTGAAATGTCAACGACAAATCGCTTATTTTTCAATCGAATGCACTTTAAATTTACACGATCATGTAACATTCAATCACCTTTAGTTGAACATTCACCATGATGCTGTAACAAAAGATTACCATTTTCTTATGTTTACGCTACACTGAAATTCAAATATTTTTATCTGTGTAGCTCAATCCAGTCCAGACCGTACAGCTCGATGCATTTGTTGGTCGCGTAGAAAATTGCGGTTTTGGTGACTACTCCGAGCGTGATTGGGTATCGGATCTCACCAAGTAGATGAAGAGCGTCACCCGACGCAGTCTGGGCAGTCCGTGTTGTGGGATTCAGCGTTGGCGAGCCCAGGTTCTTCAATTCGAGTGAAGTGACTCGCCGTGTATATCAAATGGAGAGTTACTTCACTCGAGTCGACAATTGTCACCTCGCTATTCTCACCTTACGCCAGTCGTAGAATAAACCTAATTCCCACGCGTCGGTCCCTCCAATTAATTTGGGAATATCTCCAGATCCAGATGGCCAATGGCACAACGTAACAAAAATTACATTTTTGCGTGTCTCAAGGATTAAATAATGTGTCTCTAGTAGATTTGGGATTGCTGAAGCTGATGCCGAATCCAGAAAAGTTCCAGCACGTCACAATTTTGAGCTACAGGTCACCAAAGTTGCATCTTGTATAGAACATTGGTTTCATTGATGTTTATATGAAATTTAAAGTATGATTTATTAAACTTTTTAGTCATTTTATCTACCAAACGTATAAAATAGGATATACATTTTCAAACAAGATATAATTTGGTTTGAATTGCACGTTGAAAATTCGATTAAATAGACTTTTTCAACATAATTGCAGTCACCATATAAAATTTTTCGTTTCTCTTATATGGTAAAATTGGTTGGTAAATGGCTGGGCATGGCGTACCATTGGTACCTCGCGTACCTACAGGAATAAAACAGACCCCATTGTGTGGTCCTTAGCCTCTTGCCCAGCGACTCCTATCCCTACCTCCTCGTGGTCCTGGCCGGGGTACGAGTAACCTTGGGGAAGATCGGGTAACCAACCCCCGGTGGGAACTTTGGTCGTATGCTGACAGGGAAGGGAGGGTTTGCTTCTGCAAACCTTGAGCGTCTGTACTCCATGTTAGGAGCGGCTCACAACAGCGACTGTTCCCCATGTCAGGGGCGGCTGATCATCGTCCGAGTGCCAGAGAAGGACTCTAAGCTAAACTGCGCACTATGGCCCTCCGGAAATCTAGGGGGTTGGTGTCAGGCCCTGCAAGCCAGCCGTAAAAATACACCAGCACATGAACGTCAACGAGAGAATACAGACCGGAACAATCGGCAAAGACCACAGCGACGAAAATGGACTAGCGATTGGAAACTCGGTACGTGGAACTGCAAATCTCTCAACTTCATCGGAAGCACACGCATACTCTCCGATGCACTGAAGATCCGCGGTTTCGACATCGTAGCGCTGCAGGAGGTGTGCTGGACAGGTTCGATGGTGCGAACCTTTAGAGATAATCATACCATCTACCAGAGCTGCGGCAACACACGTGAGCTGGGAACAGCTTTTATAGTGATGGGTGATATGCAGAGGCGCGTGATCGGGTGGTGGCCCATCAACGAAAGAATGTGCAAGTTGAGGCTCAAAGGCCGGTTCTTCAACTTCAGCATCATAAACGTGCATAGCCCTCACTTCGGAAGCACTGATGATGACAAGGACGCATTTTACGCGCAGCTCGAACGCGAGTACGACCGCTGCCCAAGCCACGACGTCAAGATCATCATAGGAGACTTAAACGCTCAGGTTGGCCAGGAGGAGGAGTTCAGACCGACGATTGGAAAGTTCAGCGCCCACCGGCTGACGAACGAGAACGGCCTACGACTGATAGATTTTGCCGCCTCCAAGAACATGGCCATTCGCAGCACCTACTTCCAGCACAGCCTCCCATATCGATACACCTGGAGATCACCACTGCAGACGGAATCACAAATCGACCACGTTTTGATCGATGGTCGGCACTTCTCCGATATTACCGACGTCAGAACCAATCGTGGCGCTAACATTGACTCCGACCACTACCTGGTGAGGGTGAAACTGCGCCAAAAACTATCCGTCATTAACAATGTACGGTATCGACGCCCGCCTCGGTATAACCTAGCGCGACTGGCCCAACCGAACGTCGCTGCCGCATACGCGCAGTATCTCGAGGTAGCATTGCCGGAAGAGGGCGAGCTTGACGAAGCCCCTCTTGAGGACTGCTGGAGCAACATAAAAGCAGCCATCAACAACGCAGCCGAGGGCATCGTCGGGTACGTGGAAAGGAGAACATGTGACGATTGGTTCGACGAAGAATGCAGGCAGGTTTTGGAGGAGAAGGATGCAGCGCGGGCTGCAATGCTGCAGCAAGGAACGCGACATAACGTGGAGCGATATAAAAGAAAACGAAAGCAGCAAACCCGCCTATTCCGGGACAAAAAGCGCCGCCTGGAAGAAGCGGAATGTGAAGAAATGGAACAGCTGCATCGTTCACAAGAAACGCGAAAGTTCTACGAGAAGCTTAACGCATCCCAAAAAGGCTTCGTGCCGCGAGCCGAAATGTGTAGGGATAAGTACGGAAGCATCTTGACGGACGGACGTGAGGTGATTGAAAGGTGGAAGCAGCACTACGATGAACTCCTGAATGGCACGGAGAACACAGGCGCCGAGGGTCACGACAGCGGAGGAAGTGGCTATGTCAGCACGGCGAATGAAGGAAACCAACCTGCCCCCACATTGAGGGAAGTTAAGGATGCCATCAACCAGCTCAAGAATAACAAGGCCGCTGGTAAGGATGGTATTGGAGCTGAACTCATCAAAATGGGCCCGGAGAGGTTGGCAGCCTGACTGCACCGGCTGATTGTCAGAATCTGGGAAACGGAACAGCTGCCGGAGGAGTGGCAGCAAGGGGTCATATGCCCCATCTACAAAAAGGGCGACAAACTGGAATGGGAAAACTATCGTGCGATCACTATCCTGAATGCCGCCTACAAAGTGTTATCCCAGATTATCTTCCGTCGTCTATCACCAATAACAAATGAGTTTGTGGGAAGTTATCAAGCTGGTTTCATCAACGGCCGCTCGACAACGGACCAAATCTTCACTGTACGGCAAATCCTCCAAAAATGCCGTGAATACCAAGTCCCAACGCATCACTTGTTCATCGATTTCAAAGCGGCTTATGATAGCATCGTCCGCGAAGAGCTATGGAAAATCATGGACGAGTACAGCTTTCCCGGGAAGCTCACAAGACTAATAAGAGCAACGATGGACGGTGTGCAGAATAGCGTGAAGATTTCGGGCGAGCATTCCAGTTCGTTCGAATCCCGCCGGGGACTTCGACAGGGTGATGGACTTTCGTGCCTGCTGTTCAACATCGCGCTGGAAGGTGTCATGCGGAGAGCCGGGTTCAATAACCGAGGTACGATTTTCACAAGATCCAGCCAATTTGTTTGCTTCGCCGATGATGTGGATATTGTCGGCAGTACATTTGGAACGGTGGCAGACCTGTACACCCGCCTGAAACGTGAAGCGACAAAAGTCGGCCTGGTGGTTAATGCGTCAAAAACAAAGTACATGCTGATAGGCGGAACCGAGCGCGACTGAGCCCGCCTGGGAAGCAGTGTTACGATAGACGGGGATACTTTTGAGGTGGTTGATGAGTTCGTCTACCTCGGATCCTTGTTAACGGCTGATAACAACGTTAGTCGTGAAATACGGAGACGCATCATCAGTGGAAGTCGCGCCTACTATGGGCTCCAGAAGAAGCTGCGGTCGAGAAAGATTCACCCTCGCACCAAATGTACCATGTACAAAACGCTTATAAGACCGGTGGTCCTCTATGGACATGAAGCATGGACCATGCTGGAAGAGGACCTGCAAGCACTTGGAGTGTTCGAACGAAGGGTGCTTAGGACGATCTTTGGCGGAGTACAGGAAAACGGTGTGTGGCGGCGGAGAATGAACCACGAGCTCGCTAGGCTCTACGGCGAACCCAGTTCCAGAAGGTTGCGAAAGCCGGAAGGGTGCGCTGGGCAGAGCATGTTGAAAGACTACCGGACAACAATCCTGCAAAGATGGTGTTCTCGTCGAATCCAGTTGGCACAAGCAGGCGAGGAGCACAGCGAGCGAGGTGGCTTGATCAGGTGCAACAAGATCTGGAGAACGTGGGCCAAAATCGAAGTTGGAGAGACACAGCCATGGACCGAGTAAATTGGCGTAACATCGTTAACGAGGTTTTATCAAATTAATTGATGTAACACCAACTAAATAAATATGGTAAAATACAATACTTTTCTAAATCTCCAAAAAAATACTCAAACATTTGAAATGTTTTGAACTTTGTTGATAAGTATTGTTCAACATAAGAAGTTTGAATTCTGTACCAAATTAAGCAAATAAATTGCCATATAAGCTGGTAAACTTGATAGATATCGTCAAATTATGCATTTTCAACAAGCCAATATCTCAAAAAACCAGACGAGCTATATTTTTCAAACGACAATGGATTCAGCAACTCAAAATTAGTAAATAGCGGCATTTTGATGCTTCAGACAAAAACGTGTTCCGCAGTGTGATCAATGTTGACACAGCTTGTAAAACTAGAAGAGTTTTTTGATAACTCGCGAAAAAAATGTGTAAAAAATATCGAGAAGCAAAAAAGTTATCGCGATTTCAATATTTTTTTGCAGTAAAAAATGAAACTGCTGGTAGTGGGGATGAGCTCTAAGGTGTGCAGGAACACCACATAGGAATTCCAAATAATAATTCGGAAAAAAACCGCAGTGTATCTCAGAATGTGCTCTGCAAACATCTATCGCTAGCGAACAAACCTAGATTTAGAGCTTGGAAGGGACATTCGTGCTTATTCTGCGCGGCGTGTGAGTCGAGACGAGTCGCTCTCACCGCGAGTGACGTGAGACGACTAATGTTAATCAAATGGGAGCAAGTCGACAATTGTCACCTCATTCGACTCATGTCACCTCACACGCCGCGCAGAATAGGCACGATTCATTGCGCCCTGGACCCGTGGGAATACTTTCGCGAACAGAAACCACACAATCACCCTTCGATACATGCCGTGTATAGCAACGTTCTTTAAATTTTATTTGTTTGCACCATTCTTATACAATAATTAAAATATTTTCATTTCCACTACAATAAAGTCTGAAATAATAAGTGATTAGGGATGATAATAAGGTATAAACTGAAAGCAAATTGTACGCACTTTGACATGGTTGGTATATTTTCAAACTGTTTTCTTTTTTATATTGTTCTATTGAGTGGGTGGTCTTCACTGTACTTGACTGAGGGGGGTGTTGTATTGAGCCATAAAACTGTTTGCTAAATCCTGTTTAAAAGCCCTCCTCCATTAAATCGACATTGATTGCCAGAGACCGAAGTCGAACTGGAGCGCTTTTTGCAAAGCGGAAATTGTTAATCGAAGGAGCGCAGAATCCCATTCAAGAAGTCGATATCCTTGGGGAACATCGATATATCAGAGTTTAACTGTAAGTTATTTCGGGGGGCGTTGTTATAAGTAATATATAAAACAAGTTGAAGACAATTTAGAAGCGAAATCATACATTGATAGAATCCTAATTGTTTTTTTTTTTTTTACTTCAGCGCATTCAATTCAATAAACTAGCTACCGTCGCATGGCGAATCCATGCGACCCATCGGGTCCGGCTGGCGTTCTCAGCACGTTGTTATTACTATTGTGGCCAAGGGGGCCACCGTACGCCGGAATTGGTCCCATGGTCCCGTGGTGGTAGCCGCTGGATGATTGGGGCGGCATTCCGTAAGGTGGTACGTGCTTCTGGTGCAGATGTTGTTGCGGATGATGATGCTGTTGCTGCTGCTGCTGGTGATGCTGAAAGTGGTATCCCCCGGGGACATGGGGACCGACCGGCTGCTGTTGCTGTGGGGGAAAGAAGTGAAGATTGATCGATGCGGAGGCGTCCGGTGGAATCCGCCCGGAGGAGGGAAGCTGAGCATAAAAGGAACCACCGGGATGCGGTGCAGGTAGCTGTGGCATATGATAGCATCCAGGGAGTGATCGGAACGAATTTGGCGGCCGGTCCAGACGGATGTTTCCTCCGTTGTTGTTTGTGGTGTTGCTACTGCTACTACTGCTGCTGCTGCTGCTGTTGCTATTGTTGTTGTTTATCCGATATCCGTTGGTATTGGGACTGCCTTTTTTCGGTGCTCTGAAAAAAAGGGTTAAAAATGAGATCAAGAACTTTTGAAGAAGACGTACGACTTTCTCGAGTGTAAAATAGGTTCTAATAGTGTTCATTGAAATATGAAGCAATTATAAAAAACGCCTATCAGAAGACCGAAGGAAGCAATGAAGAAGCAGGTGAGGAAAATATAAACTGAAGAAGTACCAGTTCATGCAAGAACAGTGAAGAAGACCCCGTAATTAACGAAGATACAAAGAACTTTGCCAATTCAGAACGCAAAATCACGATAGAGGATTAGGTAGCACATAAATATCAACAAGCAGACACTTAATTTGTTAGCTTATGTCCGAGAAAATTACAAGAAATTCCCCTAGTTGTAATTTAGAAAAAAAAGAATGTCTGAAATTATTTCGTCCACCAAATATCAGAGCAAAATTACATCAAGAAATAACAAAGGACTTAAGAGACCATTTTGCTGAAGTCTCATGCAGCGACCATCCATTAAATATTACTTTTTAGGGACTTGCAGCAAAATAGAGACCAGCTGAGAAGCAGTGTCCCAGTGAGGATGAAATATCAAGAAGAAAAAGAAGAATAAAAAGATGGTTGCGGGTAGAGACAGAAATACGAAATATACCGACCAAAGTTTATAGCTTAACTGCATGATCACAAACTTATCGCGATCTAATACTCACTGTTCAATTTGTTTCGTTTGCTGTTGTTCCTCCTCGTCGTGGGCCGATCCCAATATCCTGAGGCGGGCCTCCGCATATTCCTGCTTTCGCTGATCCAACGATTTGATCTGAGCCTTGGGTTTGCTCTCGATGGCAGCCTTCTCCGCTTCCTGGGCCTGCGATTGCGGCCGCCGAAGGATCTGCATCTGAGGTCTCTGTAGAATCATCCGTGGGCGCAGTTCCTCTTCCAGCATTGCGGGTAAACTGTTCGGTGGAGGCCGGCCGGAACGACTGCTTCCTTCACTACTGCCACTCGGTTCGGTGGCTTCAACGTCCTCGTCGTTGGACAACTTGCTTAGACGAGCGGCCAACTGGAAAGGGAGGGTGGTCGTTTTTACTGTTTCGAAGTGAATTGTATGTAGATAATTTATTTATTGTCGAATGTTTCAGCAAGGTTGTATTGTTCTTACTGTAAATTCGCAGTAGTTTTTAGTGTATAAATAGATGTATAATGTTTTCCAGAACATTTTATTGTTAGGAAGAAATGCAATTAAACTTCAATTTTATCTTGATATAAGGAAAGTAGAAATGATACTTTCAAGGTTTGGTCATCTGTGATGGTCTTCTGAATTCCAAGAAGTAATTTCAATAACCAAATTTCTAATTGCCCATTTTGGTTAAAAAAACAAAATTTTTAAGTAACCGAGGACATCTAAAAACGTTTTCATGTTGTATGATGCAAGAATTTTTATCACAACTAGTAATAATGTATTATAAAAGTTTATGAAAACATAATAAATTTCATTGTTTTGCGTGAAATGCATTGAGAACCCTCCAATTGAATTACCATAAATTCTTTTGTTTAATTCTACCAAACGAAGTACATGGTTGCAGGTAGAGATACTCAGGCTTGCTGGTGTAGGTGCTGAGGTAGTGTTTGATGAGGATGTGTTTGAACTTGTTGAAGCATTTGTATACCTTGGAACACTTGTGACAACGACGTTTCCCGCGAAGAGAAAAGACGTGCTACGGCTTCGAATAGGGCTTTTTACGGACTACGTAACCAGCTTAGGTCCCGCAGCTTGCAAACGGAAACAAAATTCGCCCTGTATAAAACATTGATCCTTCCGGTGGCTCTCTACGGACATGAAGCGTGGACGTTGAAAGAGGCAGACCGGAAAGCTTTAGGTGTTTCCGAGCGTAAAATGCTGCGCACAATACTCGGTGGGAAACTCGAAAATGGTGTGTGGCGCAGACGCATGAATCACGAGTTGTATCAAGTGTATAAAGATGCGAATATTATCAAGCGTGTAAATACACCAGACATCAGTGGGCTAGGAACTTAGTGCGAATGTCGGAAGGAAGAATTTCGAAAATAATTTTCAGTAGGGAACCAGGTAGAGGTCAGCGGCTTCGGGGAAGACCGCGAATACGCTGGCTGTGTAGAAGGAGTTTAGTAGGCGACGAAAAACTTATTCATAGTAACCAAGTCTTGTTGATCAAGTTAACACAGACGATGTCATGTATGGGTATAAATAGAGGAGAGCACAATAAAGTTATTCATTCGTCGTTTGACCATTGAACAGTTAAGGCTCAAGAATCTATCATTCAATCATCAGCAATCATCAGAAATTGAAAACCATTTTTTTCGTTCAAATTTCAAGCAATCCTCATGAAAATCTATCATCGTATTTCAAATAGCAAGTGCAATGCAATGATAGATTTTCTTCAGCATTACTTTGATTTTGAACAAAAAAACTTCTTTTGAAAACTTGTAAATCGGTGATGGTTATTTTCAACCCACACGTTATTGTGAAGTTGCTGATATGATAAAGATGAATATCCCTGAACCACGCTCAATCAAACAAGCGCTAGCAGGTCCGGAAGGCGAACTTTGGAGAGCTGCGGTTGAGGAGGAGTTGCAGTCGCACAAAGAAAACTGCACTTGGAATATTGTATCCCTGCCACATGGACGTAAAACAATCGGCTGTAAATGGATTTTTAAAAGGAAGATAGATGAAACTGGCAAAGTTGTTCGTTATAAGGCAAGATTGGTGGCCCAAGGCTTTGCGCAAAAAATTGGAACAGATTACGATGAAGTTTTTGCCCCCGTGGTGAAGCAAACTACGTTTAGAACTTTGCTGTCTGTGGCTCACCAAAGGAATATGCTAATCAAACACGTGGACGTGAAGACGGCTTACCTAAACGTAGAACTCCAGGAAACTTTCTATATGAAACTACCTCCTGGTTGTAATTATGAAGATCCAAGTTTGGTGTGTCATCTTCAGAAAGGACTAAGGTACCGTGGGGTAAGTGGATACAGAAAAATCAATAGTTAACTTCATTGTTATGTACAGCTAACGTAAATTTTGTAACTCAAACTTTTTTTTGTGGATAACAAATAAGGGACTATTATACTTCAAATCGTCATTTATCTCGATTTTTCTGATTGTTATGTATTGAGTATGAGAGACTTGAAAATTTGCGCCAAATGATCCACTTGCCCCACCATGGTGGGGTAAGTGGATCACCATTAAAAAAAATCTGGTCTCGAAACAAATGTAGTGTAATTATGTTTAATAAGAATAATATTACCCTCGTTCTTGTTATTAGTGCTAGTAATGTTAGATTTCAAAACTTTAAAATTAAAAAGTTTCTTTATTTAATCAAAATATAATAAAAAGTATGTATATATTAGTTCATACTAATTTGAACAAAAAAAAAACATTGTAACTAGAAAAAATTGGAGAAAATTCATCCATTTATACGCATAAGTTATACAGAGAAGTATTGTAGGATTATTCCTAACGATATTTTTGAAAAACACTCTTCGTTTAAAACTATTAGTTACATTTACTTTTGAATAACAAACTGAAATCCTTCTATTTAATTTCTGAATATATATCTATCATCTGTCTAGAACAATTTATATGGTCAAATAAGGTACGATACTATGCTTTCGATTGGAAAATTAGTATATTTTGCTTTTCTACAACTCAGCTTAGATAAACCACGAAAAGTTTCGTGAGAATTTTGAAATTATAATTCTTTTTACATTTTTTTTATACCAGAAAGGTTGCTGTATATGTGGACGACCTAATCATTGTTTGCAAGTCCGAGAAGGAGCATGAGGCCATTTTCAAGAATTTGAATAGTCACTTCAAAGTAACATCACTGGGAGATATAACACATTTTCTTGGCATCCATGTACAGTAGACCTGTTCATATTTGAAAAAATGTCTGGAAATCTACCGGTCAAGCGGTATCCTAAATTCTCATACTAAGAACAATGTCTGGTCAAATTTTCTGCTAATTTGATAAAGATTTCAGTATGCTTCAAGTTGAAAATGTGTTTTAGGGTTAATTTCAAGGTTTAAAAAATCATAACTAGCATGTGGAAAATCAAAACCTCTTGCTATTACCACCATTTGAAAGCTAAATCTATTCTGTTCAAGTTTGTCGAACACGCAAATAAGATTAAATTGAGTTTAAACATTGTTTGATCATGATTTGTTCTCCATAGTACCCAAAAATCACAGTTATCTGAATATATATGGTAGAAAAAACACACATTGACATTAGTTTTTCGGAACCTAGTCAACAGGAATCGAACAAAATAAAGCCATGCATTCATTAACCATTAACAGCTTACATATTGCTTTAAGCAATAAATTACAAAAAATGCCCAAAGATCGAACACCGCATCGCATCCTGATGATAGTTAATTCACGCATGACACATGTACCAACCAATGAATGAATTGAACAAGTTAGCATTGATTTTTCTTTCCGAGTGATGATTGTTTGGAATGCATTTTATTGACGATTCAGAACGATTTGAAAACAATCATCATCATCGACTGGAAAAAAGCAGTGCTAACGTGTTCATTTTTTACACCCGCGAAAGCTCACGGTAGTGCTCTTGGCTCACCCACAGCGGATTTATAAAAGTGCTTCCTAATTTTCTATTTTTTATAATTTACTTCCGTAAGATAAATTGTAACTAAAATCGGGATTAAGTTTTAGATATGTATAGTCATCAGTTTCTGGAAATTAAAAATCCAATATTTTCATACAGGTGTGTTTTTCAGAGAGAACACTCCCTAAAAATAGTGATTTTCAAGAACCTTGAAGCACAAATCTCAACCAAACTATGTTGAAAATTGCCCCAATCATAAAAGTGTGTTCGACAAAAGTTCGTAGAATCGAATCAACTACTATGTAGAGGTATTTTAGATCATTTTTTGTGGTTCGTTCGATAGTTATGAATTTTTAAAGCTTGAAATTAGCTCAGAAACACATAATTGATTTGAAGCACACCTAAATTATCTCAAAAATGACTGAAATTTTAACCAGAAGTTCATTTTGACATAAAAAATCAAAGTATTGGTTGACTGGGAAATTTCCAGACAAATCAATAGGTCTAATGTTAGGGTGTCGACTCAATTTTGAAAATAAAATTCCCTGACTTTCCCTGACCTTCCAGTCGATTTCCAGAAAAAATCCAGACCATTGATTTTTTTTGTTTTTTTCAACCGTATGATAAACAAGTATTGATTTACTCGAACAACAGATTTGAACTGATGGAAAATGTTTAAAAAAATTTCTTTAATTCTTTTTAATTAGTCTGAATTTAAGTTTGTTTGAAACAAACTTAATCTAAGAAAGACAACTAACAATCTTTTCGAAAAAAAAAAGTCTTCAGAAGGTATGCTGCTTATACTGCTTATACTATATCAATTCCATAAACATTGTCGAAAATTCCAATTGTCCATTTATTTTTTCATAGTTTTTATGCTTAGAAAGACAAATACATTATGACCTACATTGTCATAAAACAGGAAGTATTCGCATCTAATGTAGGAAAATTTTCATGCCTCATAATACAAGAATTTCTTATTAATCATTTTAGCATATTTATGTCAACATTTTGAGCAAATTTTGTCATGAACTATGGCATAATTGAAGTAAGCTTCAATGTATAAATATTTTCAACTATAAAATGTCTATAAACTCACAAAATATGCGGATTTAGGACACTTAACTCACAACACTCATGATAAAAAAAAGCATTGAAAAATTGTCACTCAACACGCAGCAACAAAGATATTGTCACCTCATATTTTTGTTGCCATAATTTTATCCCGCAACATCAGTTTATCACCACTTGAACAGAATATGACAATGATCGACCACCACGTGCGCAGCGATTTTCTGGGCTTCGCATTGCAATTTTCGAGAACCTTCTCCGTGTTGGTAAACATTGATACATTGTAAAACAGCATCCATAAAACAAATTTGGTTTTGTGTTTAAATTAACTGATCAATCGCGAATTGAAAAGGTTGCAACAATGTTGCGCTCTTGGATTGTCATGACAATTTTGCATTTGATTGTATTCTTATACGCAACAGTTGAGACAAGCGGTTGTGAGCGAGCTTGCTTTGTTGTTTGTTTTCATCTGTTTTGATGACAATTTGATTCACTGATCCTTGACAAATTTAAATTCTTAAGATAAGACAATTTTTCGAAGATTGCGTTAAAAAATCACGGAATCTCGTTTTAGTTAAAATAAGTTGAAAACATGTCGAACTATTCAAAGAAATGTCGAGATGTTGAGTTAGATCAAAGACAAAATGAAGACTCAAATGAATCAATATCAAAAGATTGCAAACTATTGTAATGATGAATGGCCTCACGATAAACTTTGCAGACAATCAAAAAATTAGGTGTTCAATTATAACAAATCAAAAAATTGTATCTGTTTTATATCAGAGCAACTCATTTGGATTTTGGAACACAGCATGGATATTTTTTTCCCTGACCTCATGTGAAATTCCCTGACTTTCCAGGTCTAAAATGGAATTCCCTGACATTCCCTGACTTTCCAGGTTTTTCCAGTAGTCGACACCCTGAATGTAATACGTTCGCAAGATGGTGTGTCATTGAATCAGAAGGCGTACATCCAGAAACTTTTGACAAGATTTGAACTACAAGATGCAAAATCTTCGAAAATTCTACTTGATCCCGGGATGGATCGATGTATCAATAGCCGCATAGCTAAGAACAAAAATTCGTATAAAATCGAAAAATAACGCTATCTTAATTATTGTTTCATCATCTGAAAGCTTTTTATCTTGGTTTTGTGGGAAAAATATGAAAACTACGAAAACTCAAATGTTTGCATTTATTATCGCGTGTGCCACTATAGGAATACATGTGCCTATAGTAGCACTATTTCTAATTTCTGTTCCTATAGTAGCACTAGCATCCCGGCGTTGGGAAAATACTTATCAAAACCGTATGTTTACAAAACTTTTATATTTTTCCTACAAAGTGTGGATCAAAAGCTTTCGTTTGATGTAAAAAAAGTTCTTAATTCATCAATTATTTTGTAAAATAAAAAATAGTTTCTCTCAGTAGTGCTACTATAGGAACAATAGGTTTACTATAGGCGCAAGGGAGCTCAAATTTTAAGCAAAACTAATTATTTAGATCATTTTTTGAACAAAATCAAGCTGTGTATCAATGGTACTTAGATAAATAGCTCCTGACCTTCATGTCAAAAAATGTTTTGAAAAGGTTTATAGTAAAACGGCCGTAAAAAGTATAGAGCGACTAAGGTGTGAAGCTCAGAATCGTTGTTGGCAAGCGGGAGCACCACGAAGAACCTTGCATTCCATTCTGACATTACTATAGGAGTGAGGCGTCGAAGTTGTGCCATGCCTACTAGATCGTTTGATGTCCGATCCGATGCTACATTCTCGAAGTTCTTTCAACAGGCTTTTAATTGTCAACCATCATAACAGGGTTGGAAGACAAGATCTATGACAATGTTCATTCAGTACCACACATCCTCCCTCTTCTCAGGAAAAAAAAAGTTTGAAGTGATGAGTTTTCACATCGTTTCCGTCATCACGAAAGCTTTCAGGAATTCAGGATATATATTTCACATCGCTAAGAACTTCATCGATGTATACTGTCTCATATCACAACTGTTCACTTGTACATGCGACTTTGAAACATTTTTCTGCTGTAGGATACCCACACAATCAGAACGGCGTTGAAATTATTGATCGGTTGAATGTCGTTCCATACATTAGAAACGGCAAGCTAATTATATGAAATGACATATCTAAGACGAATTTTGGACAAAATATTGCTATTAATAAACTGACATATATGTGTTCAACAGAGTAGCATCAGTGTTTGACTTTCATCTTGTTGTACATTCAATCCACCGTACTTTCACGGAAATACTCACTCAAAGACTTGTTTGACTGTTGTTACTTGTTTTGATATAACATATATTGATATACTAAGTTACTAGCCATCATTGGGCTTACATATCTTATTCTATAGATACATTTTCGACCGCCAGTCGCGCATGCATGTGAACATCACTTTTATTAGGAACCAATTTATTAACACTAGTAGCGATAGCAAGTGTACACCACCTTTGCTAGGAACAAGTATACGACCACCAGTCGAGTTAACAACATCAATAGCAGTTACTAAGAACAAGTATGCAACCACCAGTCGCGGTAGCAAGTGTACACCACCATTGCATAGAACTAATATACGACCACCAGTCGAGTTTACAACATCAATAATACTTGCTAGGAACAAGTATACGACCACCAGTCGAGTTAACAACATCAATAATACTTGCTAGGAACAAGTATTCGACCACCAGTCGAGTTAACAACATCAATAGCAGTTACTATGAACGAGTATGCGACCACTAGTCGCGCTAGCAATATTAATAACATTGATTGCTACGAACAAGTATGCGACCACCAGTCGAGTTAACAACGTCAATAGCACTTCATAGGAACAAGCATGCGACCATCAGTCGCGGTGGCAAGTGGACACCACCATTGCTTAGAACAAATATGTGACCACCAATTGCGCTAGCAATATCAAGTTGATTGATAGGAACAAGTTTGCGATCACCAGTCACGTTAAGGACATATTTATTGCAACCATCTGTCACGTTAAAGACAACCAAATACCAAACCAAATACAATCACCAATCGCGGTAATATTTTTTTTTTTTTTTTATTGCAACCACCAGTATCGTTAAAGACATTTTTTTTTGCATTGCATACACCAGTTGTGTTAAGGACATTTTTTCCATAGCAACCACCCGTCGCGTTAAGGACATTTTTTTTCAAACATGTTATTATTGTTTTTTTTTAACATGGCGTTTATTTAGAAATAATAATTAATTAAGTAGATTTGAATAGTTTGGATCGCACCGGTTATCGACACAAATTTCAACGATTCAGTATACTTCACACTTAACTTGTTCGGTAAACATTACACGATACACAATGTACTGAAGCAAATAGGAAAGAAAACTATCATGTGCATTATTGGTCAAATTTGGCCAAAACATCGATAATACTGAATCGATTAAAATTCGATTCGTTTATTTAATCGAATCCTTTGTATCGATTTTTTTTAAATCGATTCGATTTTTTTTTCACTCGTAAGCAAATTTACAAGAACAACGACTCCAAATAAGAGCAAATCCCTTGCATTAGGATTTTATGTTGTTTCAACATAAAAAAATCGATTGATTGGAACGAAAAATCTACTTTTGGAACACCAATTCAAAATAGCCCATGGCTAGGAATATTTGCACACACTAACATTCATTTTTCACTCTATTTTATTTTATTGAAATTATTTTGTTTTTATTTGAAAGCAGGAGAGATAAGATATAGAAATGTGTGAATCATCACAGAAGAAACGATGAAATGATCACATACAACCAAAGCGAAGTTTTATTATTATTTATATAGAAATTTGCACAGTTGATAAATGTCACGGGAGTTTGTTTTTCGATTGAAATTACTAATTGATGAGTTATTCAAATTGATGTATTTTCATGAAAACCACTAATAACTTTAGCACTTCACTTCTCTTTTGAAAAATCACATTATTGTTCAAATTATACTTAATTATTCGATATTTTTTTTTACACGTTTTGTACGGATATGTTCAATTGACTTCTGCAAAAAAATAGTTCAGTTCCTAACGTTATATTTTTTTTTCCGTTCAACCTATGCAGAAAATAGATCCCTGGTAAAAGCAGAATGCGCACTTCATAACTTAGATGAATTAGCTCGAAATGATCATATTCTTTAAATCGGATTAAATAGATGAAACACTTTCTTTTACATTCAAATATTTCCATCGAAGCAATCTGTTTGAATTCAAATGCAAAACAAAATATTCACTTCAAAGCCTGCATCGCGCAACTCAAATAGTTGAGGTGATGCTGGTGTTCAATAAGAGCATCAACAAGAACAGAGAGAAACATTGCTGCTTCAACGAGTAGTGAAGCGGCTAATACATATACATGTTATATTTCCTCTTCAATCAGTTTTCTCTTATTCATAGAAAATACCACATTGCTGTTTACTTACAGATATATGCCTTTTTATCAGATTCAAACTTCACTCCACAATCACTTTGAATACATATTTTCACACGCGGTTTAAGAAGCACTCGACACAAACACATTTTCTGGACACTCCCGCTTGCTAACGAATCCAGGCTCTCCAGGAAAAACGAAAATGTATTTAAAACTCCTGGCAGGATCGCCAAATGTGAAGCTCAGAATCGTTGTTGGCAAGCGGGAGCACCACGAAGAACCTTGCATTCCATTCTGACATTACTATAGGAGTGAGGCGTCGAAGTTGTGCCATGCCTACTAGATCGTTTGATGTCCGATCCGATGCTACATTCTCGAAGTTCTTTCAACAGGCTTTTAATTGTCAACCATCATAACAGGGTTGGAAGACAAGATCTATGACAATGTTCATTTAGTACCACACATAAGGGAACACCGACCCTACAGTCAAAGGAGGAGGGAACAGAAAGATTACCAAACCAATCATCAGTTCGCCAGCCTGATCGGAGGATTGCTCCGATTGTAACCAAGTCTTGTTGATCAAGTTAACACAGATAATGTCATGTATGGGTATAAATGGACCTATGCACGGATTCACTACTTGACGTTTTAGCGGTGCCGTGTTATTTATGTGGCCATGGAAACCAGTGAATTCGGCACCGCTCAAATGTCAAATTAGTGAACTCGTGCATCGGTTAATAAAGTTATTCATTCGTTGTGTGACCATTGAACAGTTAACAAGTTGTTTCAATTCGATCTACGACATCTAAACCTACCAAGAGGCTGTACGCAGTGAAAGAGGACCTGGCGACCCTAAACGTTCGGGGCAACTGGAGAAGTTTCACCCAAGACCGATGAAGATGGAGCTCATCAATACGCCCGGCAATGACGTGACGATACGCTGTAGCTATCAAGGTATCAAGGTAGGTAGGTCCTACGCCTAAGATATATCATGTTACTTGAAAAAAAAAGAAAGATCATGATATTTTATGACGCATCTTATGATCCCCGATATTATTGTATCATTGCAGTATCTTCATTATCAAATTTTGCCAAACGCTGAATGGCATTGTGCCAAACGGGGTGAACCCCAAAAAATAGCCCTCTATCCGACCTGATCAAGTGGCCAACCGGAATAACTCCGGGCACAGGAATATTCACGAGTTCTTCTAGGCGTTTCAAGAAACTCGATATGTGTACGAGTTTACTGACAAACAAATATTTAAATCCGTTAAGCGGTTAAGGCCTTAGAATTTTTGCTTTCACTCAGGCCTATACGAGATAAGTCATGCATAAATATAAACATAACTTTAATAAACATTGTAGGTAGCTGTTTTGCACCCGCTAATCGGAGTCTGCAACCAATGAGCAACAAAGCAAAAGCCAATGTTTCCGTAACGGCGGATATCAAACTTTACGACTTTTCATTCCCTTAGTATAATAGCCAGGGATTGAATCCTGAGAAAATTGAGAGAATCTCTCACGTATCGCTCTCTGTAACTTTTATAGTCATCATAATATGCAGCACATTATGAGAGACTGTTTATCGTATACTGCTACAACTTTGATCAGATCGGGGGGATAGCAGTGCATGATAAAACCCCTTTAAACAAGCTCCAAATCTGGGAGACACTATTGCTATCGCAATTTTGGGGATTGTTTAACGTGCCAGTAAAGTAAAAACACCTACCCCCAACGGTAAATAAGCCAGAAAAATTGATTTTATCATCGCTTTTTCTCTTTGGGGCTCTCGTTCGCTGCTTCTATTTAGCAGACTTGCTACAACTTGCGATACATTACCGCCGATCATGAACCGCAACAGATGGGATGTTTTTCTTCGCTTGCTTTGATCGTGCTCCAAAATCAAATGAGAGCAAATTCCGCAATGTCTGATAATAGCTTATTAGTGTGTGGAGAATTCCAGAAAGAAAAAGTTAATTTGAATTGTATATCGGAAGATATGCGGATCCTGCTCTTAGGTAACCTATCTTGCCCCTCCTTGCCCTAAGGTATCATTGAAGGAATTCAAATAAATTCCATCTTCACCTTGGAAGAACTGCAAGTAGAAAAAACAGTATCAAAGATAGAAACATTTTAGAGGCTTGCATTAAATTAGAGACCAAGTCTCTTAAAAAAGGCCTGCCAACAACCCCCGTTGTGTTCTTATTAGCACTTCCACAGTTATGAACTTAAAGCTTTCTTTGCCAAATGACCATTTTTGCATGTGTATATCCAGATGACAAGCAAGAAGACATTCTATGCCCTGGGAAGTCCAGAAAAGATCCTCGACCAGTGGGATTCGAACTCAAGACTCTTGGTCTTGCTGAATAACTACCCCGTTATCACTACGGCTATCAGCCCTGGAACTGGAAAGAACCAGTTGCTTGACATCCCATCCGTCGAATTTGTCCAATTGTAAAACGCAATGCTTGTTAGCTTCCGGGCCATATTGAGGCTCCGCGCTGTTTGTCCGCAAAAACATTCGATTCGTCATTTTTCACACCACTCACCCGATCTTCGTCGATTTCCTCCCAGCTGTCGTCGACGAGATCTTGCTGCTGCCCTTTATTGCTGCCTGACATATTTTTTCCTCGGAACAGGCCGTAATCCTTTCCGCACGCTATCCACGCTACTGCCGCTACCGAACAGGGACCTCCGGGCCAACTTCGGACGCGATGGAACCAAAATTTTGCACTGGCGAACGAGCGAAAATCGAAAAAATATCGGAACGCGAAGGAATTTTCTACGAAATTTTGCACACCGAGAAAAGTGAAAACGAGCGAACAACAGCAAAAAAATACTGCTGCTGCTGGCTGCTGTCCTCGCCAGTTGTCAACTCAGCGACGACAGATGACTGACAGACTGCCCTGCAGGGCTGCGATAAACGTGACATTTGTCAGGGGTGGGTACGGCTGAAACAGATTGTGCCGCTGCCAAAATAGTAGCACGTGCAAGGGTTTATTCACAAATTTCATAAGCTAGGTATGCTGTTCAGCTCAAGAAAAGTAAAAATTTCTGCTCAAGAAATTTTCTACAGTGAGCTCCATTTGAATTGACATTTCTTTTCAACAGCGTACTGCGATCAAAGAAAAATGCTTTTCTTGAGCATTTCTTGCAAGAAATTTCCCACGCATCGAGATAGGCGATTACTTTTCTGTTGAAGTGCATACGCCAAAAATGGTCATTTCTCGCATAATCTGAGATAACGCCCTAAAAGCCATTGGTAACCACCTGTGTAGCTCGTTGTTTCTGAGTAAATGAATGAATAAGCATCCAAACCAACACCACTGGCAGGTAGAGAATGAGCCTTTCTTCACCATAGAGTTGTTAAATAACGTGTAAATCAATTCAAATACTCAGAAATAACGAGCTACACACATGGTTACCAATGGCTTTTAGGGCGAGATCATAAATTATGCGAGATTTTTAACACCCACCCACCCCGTCATAACGCATTTTGTAATATTTCCCAAATTTTGTATGACCTGTAACATCTTGAAGACACCCACCCACCCCCTTCAACGTTATGAAATATGTGAATGGGCCCCAAGAGAGCCTTAAGGTCAAAGTACAATTGGCTTCTTTAGAGGGAGCAAGTTTCTTACATATTCTGAACGAGGGGGGCGACACTTCCACGTTATCTCCATTTCAGGCCATTACCGTCCCAAAACGCACAAAATATTCAAACAAATCTTTGATCAGGACAAAATAATAAATCTTAAACAAAATCTCAAAAAATCCGATAAAATCACTAATAATTCATCGAATCGCTCAAAATCGATACACATCCTTAAAACGCAAATGTCAAAGTAGATCAATTCTGACGTTTTGTTTATCTTCGATCCCGTGACTACGAAGTTGATGAATGTTATGGTTCATTCATTTATTTCATAACGCCAAAAATGCCCATTTTTGACACCCACCCACCCGTAACGCTTTTTGTATGAATATTCTATAAATTTTGTATGAACCGTAACATCAAGAGAACACGCACCCACCCCCTTTAGCGTTATGAAATTTGTGAACGAGCCCTTACCAAGTTGGAGCAGCTACGAATAATGCAACGTTTTTCTGTTCAAATTGATAAAAAAGATTAATTTATTGTGCATCCCGATAAAATTCAGAAAAAGAACTTCGCTCAATAGGGTCCTAAAATGTTTAATGAAATCTTGTTTTCATTTAATATTACGAAAGAGCATGTTACTGCAACTACTTTAGCATTTTTTCCCGCTCAAATATCGGATAAATCATATTAAAACTTTAATTTAAAAATTGGATATATCCCAAGAAACATTTGCCTATTTTATAATCATTTATTAAGCAATTTTTCACAACTACATACTGATTAGTTGCTTTATTATATTACTTTGTAGCTGCTACGCACACATTGTTCAAGCAAATCTGGCGAAATTATTAAGCTTCTTATCATTTAGTGACTGTAATCATATATTGTAATGATGTTTATTCAGGTTTCACTCAGCTTAATAAGGTTTGATGATTTAACAACGCTAGTTTAACAAACTACATTTGCAGTTTAATTCAGCATCATGTTTAACAACATTTTAACTATTTGCAAGTGAAGCTTTTGTTCAGGCGTTGTTCACACAAATTTGGAGAAGTTATAAAGCGTGTCGTTGTATATTGACCTAATTCTACAACTTCAAAATCGCTTTATAAGCATTCATCTCAGCTTTTATTCAACTGCCACAAAATTGATTGAAAACAAATAAATGATCAAAAATAGCTAACACTTTATACATCAAATGCAGTGTATACCTTTACCATGAATTAATAACCTCACTTTTAATAATTACCTGAATACTGCACTGCAAAAATTGTAATAATTTTCTACATGTGTATCGACACATCAATATTAGATCCTATCTCACACATTGAATTTATTTAAATGAGATTGAATGAACCTTGGTGTTGTGAATCAAAAATATGTGTGAATCCACATAGCAAAAATCTATGTGGTTTCACACATAACGCGTATATGGAAAATGAACTCGTGAACATCAACAACGAAAACGACAAAAACAGATTAGGAGCAGATCAACCATTTTGTAAACCTAAGTCTGTAGACTTTCAACTGCAGTTTTCAGCAAGTAGATTGGTGAGTTTTTTTTAATATTAATTGGAAACTTAAGCTGAACTTATTGAATTATTATTTTTTTACAGTTTTATTCCGAGAAGGTGGAACCAAAGGAAGCTTGTGTACTGCGATTCCGAATCATCGGAAACCACGCCGAAACCACAAACTCCTCATCTATAATGGCTGCATATCTGGCGAAGACGGAGCGCATCGCGATTGAAGATTTTCCCGCTACGAAACTCCAAGGAAGGCAGGCAGCTAAACCACCCCTGAACAGCGGCCACCATTCCCTTATTCATCCAGTTCCGCAACACCAGAAAATCTCCCGGTTTCTTCATTGGTACATGCTGGACCATAGTAAAAATGTAATTTTTGGATGATTTTATAAGTAGCGTGATTGAAAGAGCAATAAACAACTACCATATTTCATTGTTATATGTGATTAAGAGTTTTGAATGCAAATTAATCCTGAGCTAATCCGAGCTAGAATCAATAATTTTATTCATATATTATCTTTATGAAACTCATGGTTTTCAAAAATGATTACCATGTGGACTGACACATAGTTTTAATATATTCTGAATGAACTCAAATTATTTGTCTCACACATAATCAACATGTTTCGACACAAATTGCAAATTACTATGTGTGAAACAAATACCAACGATATGAGGAATTTTTCTAGTGTGGGATTCAAACTCAAGACCTTCCCATCGTCAGCGGTATACCTTGCCATCTGCGCCATCCTTGAATTCATATTTCAGCCTTCCAGTGCCCAATATGAACCTCTTGTAGCTGATTATTGATCATGCTTGAGCTTCTATTCAGCAGTAACTAATAAACACGTGCTATGCTGATCAACAACTGAATAAGCGCATTACTTCTGCTGCTGTTCAGTACTGATGCGAGCTGAACTCAGTCGGCTATTTATAGCGCACAGTGAGAAAATTTATTTCAATGCTGGTCAAAAATAAAGTTTATTCACAAAGTAAAAACAGTCTGAAATGATTAAAAAAATTTCATAATAAGTTTTAACTTGTTAAAACTTTAATTGAATTGTTCATCTAACTATACTTAAATTCATTTATTAAATGTATAATATTGCTACTAGGTTAATTATTGTCGTACTTTTTCTATCTATTAAACATTATACAAATATAAAATATATTTCAATCAATAATCCTATGTCAGAAGACTGATTCAAAATATTTTCTAAACATAATTTAATATTGTATTGAGAAAGCATCAGTTTTTATTGTATCCAACATGTTTTTATATATTAGTAAGTTAGTGGCGAATTCGCCAAGGGTGAAAAGCCACTCAAATAAAGATAAATAATAATAATATTAGTAAGTTGAACATTGCAATACATTAGGAATACAACGCAATTTTTAGATATTTTGTCCATTTTTCAAAAATTTGGCTATGGTGTGACCTCTTTTGTAAAGCTTCTTTGTTGCTGAACAATGTGTTTAGTAATCGTTATTTTGGACTTCTTTGGATGACCTGCTCGGATGATATATCTATGTTGTATTAGGATTTTATAAAATACCTATTCAGCTTTTAATCATGTTCATGTTAAACATGGAAACAGCTGAAGTGCGAAGCAAACAAAGCGTTAGTTCGTCTCCTGTACATCTGTTTACACAATTATATTTGTTTGGTGGAAAATTGGCTCTTTAATAGAAGTAAAAATGACTTGTTCAACTCATTAGTAAAACAATCTTGACAAGTCGGCAGAGATTCTTTGGAGAAGTTTAATAAGTGTTAATTCTACTATTATTCATTCCAATGAAAAATGTTAAACATTGACTTAAATTTGGATCTAAATACCATCTTCTTAGCTCTTTGTAGGGCATTTTTTCAGCTGTCACCATTATTCAACAATAATTAACTATGTATGTTTATTTGTGACACTTGACTGTAAGTTGGCTAACCACTTTCATGTAACTATTGTTAAATTATTATTTATACTTCGATTATCATTAAAAATGTTATCATTTGTTATGATAACTTTTTCCGATATCAATAAGTTCGCAGATGATGATCACTACATTTGGAAAATTTAAATTTGGATATTTTTAATCCAATGTGATTCGAACTTTACCCTCGTTGATCCATTACGTCCATTACGTTAATCCATCCATCGCATACACGTCTTGGATTTGATTTGAAAAACATTTGAAACATTTGAAAATAACATAAAAAGACATAATATGTTTTGCTTGAATAAGAGCATACTCATATACTGTTATTCACATTGTTTATAAGTTTTACTAATCATGCTGGTGAACATTTTAAGTATTAGACACTGAAACTTTTGTACGATTTGTTGTTAATCGAATGTTGAATATTCTACTAAAATGATGGCTACAACCTATAGAAGCTTTTAATCAGTCAATTGTTAAACTTCTTATGTGTTGTAGAACAAAAGCTACTATATTTGCATTTTCGAAGGTTTATTTGATGGAATATGCAATGCTGTTTCCTCTCCGTGCAGTATTCGGTGAGTGGTAACCAAGGTGGCAACCCTGAATGCTACCCACTGCACCGTCGAGCGAGCGCGCCAAAAGCGCATCATTGAGAAGGAGAAGGCAAAGCAACAGTGCAAAGTACAGTTGATTTTTTCATTCATCCGTTTATATTCAACCCGATCAGAAGTGTATTAAAGCTTATCTCGTTTCATTCACACAAGTGTTTCATTCCTTGTCCGGTTCCATTTCTTCGGTGTTTCGCTTCCGTTGTGCCGTGTCCACCTCTGCCCAACAGGTAATGGTCCCAGAGGAAATCCGAAATATAATTTCCGGATAGCGTAGGAAGAAAGTGTGAGAAACTGTTTTCCTGTTTCGGGTGTTCGCGCCGCGTGTGATTGGATTTTGTTTCCTGCTGTGGTGATTCAGTTCGGAAAACAAAATGGCGGAGCAGAACAAGTTTGCGTTTGCCAGGTTGAGCAATCACAACTGGCAAATCTGGAAGTTCCGGATGGAGATGCTTCTGACCAGGGAGGAGCTCTGGTATGTGATGGGCGATGTGAAGCCGGAGCCTGTTACCGATCAGTGGACGAAAGACGACCGGAAAGCGCGTGCCACCATCGGTTTATGTATCGAGGACAATCAGTTCGGTTTAGTGAAAAACGCGAACAGTGCGAAAGCTTTCTGGGATGAGTTAAAAGCATACCACGAAAAGAACACGGTTACGTCGCGTGTGTCTTTATTGAAGAAACTTTGCAGTGTGAATCTCGCGGAAAGTGGTGATCTCGAGTGCCACTTGGTAGTGCTGGAAGACTTATTCGATCGTTTGTCGAATGCGGGGCAACCGCTGGAAGAGTCGCTGCGGATCGCGATGATCCTGCGCAGCTTGCCCGACTCCTACGGAACTTTGGTGACGGCCCTAGAGAGTCGTGCCGATGCCGATATCACCATGCAACTGGTAAAATCGAAGCTACTGGATGAATTCGAGAGGCGGAAAGAACGATCCGGTGATTCGTTTGATATGAAAGCGATGAAAAGTGCAATGCAAAGTGTGGGTGGTGTTTCACAACGAGTGTGCTATTTCTGCAACAAGCCTGGCCATGTGCGTCGGAATTGCCGGCTTTATCTGGCGAAGCAGAAAAGCGGCGAAGACGAGAAGAAGCCAGAAGAAAAATCGAGCGGCAGGCAAAATGCGAAGAAAGTGAAAAATGAAACCTACAGTGCCGGTGTGTGCTTCATGGTGGCGGATGATGGACAGCGTGAATGCTGGTTTATAGACAGTGGAGCGAGCTGCCACATGACAAGTGACAAGAAATTTTTCACGACGTTCGAGGAGAAGGCTGGTCCAAATGTGATTTTGGCCGACGGCAAAGTTGCTGCCACAGCTGGACGCGGTGAAGGTGTAGTGTTGTGTGTAGGTGGAGATGGAAATACAATTGAAGTAAAGTTGCGCGATGTGTTGTATGTTCCCTCCCTCACAAGTGGACTTGTATCTGTGGACAAGTTAACCGCGAAAGGATTTGTGGTGAAATTCAGAAAGGATGGCTGTTCCATTTGCGACGTCAGCGGTAAGGTGGTTGTTGCCGGAGAGCAGACTGGATCCCTGTACAAGCTGAAGCTGGTGGAAGTCGCAAGGAAAGTAGAAGGTAAGATGCACAATCATAACTGTCAACATCAGTGGCATAAGCGTTTCGGACACAGAGACCCGGCAGTATTGTCGAAGATTGTCGATGGCAAATTGGGCTTAGGCGTGAAGGTCACGGATTGCGGCATCAGACAAACTTGCGAGCCATGTTTGGAGGGTAAGTTGTCGCGGAGTCCGATTCCGAAAGTAGCTGAAAGAAAATCGAAGCGTGTTTTGGAGTTGGTTCACACAGATCTCTGTGGTCCAATGCGAACGACGACGCCTGGTGGAAAACGATTTTTGATGACGATGATCGACGATTTCAGTCGATACACGGTCGTTTATCTTCTGGAGAAGAAATCGGAGGCTGCTGGTAAGATAAAGCAATACGTGAGGTACGTGGAGAACTTGTTTGGGCGGAAACCACAAGTGATCAGATCCGACGGCGGTGGTGAGTACGCCAACGAAGAGTTGCGACGATTCTTTGCTGACGAAGGTATTAAGGCACAGTATACGACTGCGTATACGCCTCAGCAAAACGGAGTGGCGGAAAGGAAGAACAGATCGCTACAGGAGATGGCTACAACGATGCTGTTGGATGTTGGTTTGGATAAGCGTTACTGGGGAGAAGCTTGCGTTGCTGCTGCATACTTGCAGAACAGGCTTCCGTCCCGGTCAGTGGATACGACACCGTACGAAAAGTGGTGTGGTCGAAAACCTGAGCTGGGGCATCTGAAGGCATACGGGTGTCCGGCGTATGTTCATGTTCCAGGAGTGAAACGTGGCAAGTTCGAGAGCAAAGCGAAGAAGTTGACGTTCATCGGTTATTTGGAGGAGCATAAAGGCTACCGGTTCGTGGATACCGGAACGGATATGGTGACGATAAGCCGAGATGCGAAATTCTTGGAAATGCAGGATCCGAAGTGTTCATCACAGGAGAAAATGAATGAAGGTAGTGAAGTTGAGTGGTTCTCGGGGGCACAGCCTACCGAAGCGGACAATTTCGATGGATCCGAGTTGGACAGAAGTGAAGAAGAAGACTATTTTGATTTGGACAATACGGAAGAAGAACGAGATCCGTTACAAGTAAAGGATGAAATTCAAGAGTCTAGTGCAGACGAAACTCCTGAAGACATGCGTCGATCCAGGAGGAGTAATCGGGGTGTCCCGCCTAGTCATCTGTCGGAATACGTTGTTGGCATAGCAAGAGCCGACGGCAGGAGCGCAAGAAGGCAGAAGAGCAAGAAGTCAGGAGGAGATATTCCGAGGAATGCAGCGAGGATCAGCATTGAGGAGGAGTGATGGAATATGCAATGCTGTTTCCTCTCCGTGCAGTATTCGGTGAGTGGTAACCAAGGTGGCAACCCTGAATGCTACCCACTGCACCGTCGAGCGAGCGCGCCAAAAGCGCATCATTGAGAAGGAGAAGGCAAAGCAACAGTGCAAAGTACAGTTGATTTTTTCATTCATCCGTTTATATTCAACCCGATCAGAAGTGTATTAAAGCTTATCTCGTTTCATTCACACAAGTGTTTCATTCCTTGTCCGGTTCCATTTCTTCGGTGTTTCGCTTCCGTTGTGCCGTGTCCACCTCTGCCCAACATTATTCAGCTCTTATTCAAAATAAAAACTGCAAGTGGAATAACAGCTTTTTTATAAGCGGAAATTAATTTTATTCAATTAATGATTCAACTAAAAATTTGTTCAGCAATGGTTGCTGCTATGCAGCTTGTATTAAACACGTAAGTATCTTAAAAGCTACCAATTGTTCCTTGGGATAAATGAACCTTGACACTTGAGATCATGTTTAACGTTCGCTTAGTCGACAAAAATACCACAGGGGTTCAACTTTTTAACACCGGGGTTGTTCTTTTCTGAAATTTCGGAAGGGACACGGAAAACAAAATACACCCAAAATTTGAGTTTAAATCAAGGGGTGTAACACAATTAAAAAAAAAAATAAACTTCAAACATGTTTTTTGGGGTTAAACCACTGACTAAACTGACGTGGTGGCTAGAGCATTTTGCTTCATGAATAATAGCCAAATATTTGAATGAAAATACGTTGGAACACTAACTCCACCTGGTGGTTTTTGTAAAGAAACACTTTGACGGACAAATCTTTAGCACTCCGAGGAAAAACTACACATGTTCGGGTAAAAATACCAGGAATATATTTAATCATATTTGGGAAATAGAGAATACAAAAATCTAAGCTTTCCTTTACGAAATAAAATTTTCTTGACTCAAATATATTGCTTTAAAATCAGACTCACATGATTGTCGATAGTTTTAGTTTATTTTAGATTTAGTATTTTACTCATACCTTCCTAGTTTGAAACCAGTGTGTATTGTTTGGTTTGACTGATGAAGATGCTAGTTGTATAAATGTTACCTTCGTACTATTGACGTTGCATCAGTTTGACATTTGCGACCACTCATCATTTGAATTGACCGTTGCATATTTTCGGTTACTGTCTGCAATCGAGAGTCACGTCAGTTTAGTCAGTGGTTAAACCATTGGAAAACATTAGTAAATTGAGTAAACATATGTTTTTAACCTAAACTTATGCGTTTGGCACTAAAATTGGGACAGGGCTTTAGGACCCTATTATGTGTCAGAGCACTTTAAAATTATTACCCAGAACCATAAGTTTTATGTATTCGTGCAATAAATAATACCGGGTACCCCCGTTGGTTTGACCAAAGACGTTTGACCACATTTAATCTGAACACTTCTTAATCTGTACCCCGCTAATTTGCACATCGTTCAGAATAAAAATGGTTCAAACGTCATTTAGCTCATAGAACGAAGTTAAGTGAAAAGGAACGCTGTGGAACGGAACGCAGAATCAAAACAAAACAGTGAAAGAGGTAACCAGAAACACGTTTCTAGGGTGACTAGATGTTCAAATTAAAAATGAACCCCGATGGTTTGCATGAGGTACCGTTCAAATTAGCGGGGGTGCACGGTATATCATAATTTTTAAGCCTGAATTCACATGATTTGATAAAATTTTTCTGATATTTATCACCCTTTATTGATATTCCCTTGATCATTATATACATACAGTCATAGTAACCAAATGCTGTTTTTCCATACAAAATGCTCAAGTTTGTGGTGCTGTATCTCAGCTTCTGGTAAACCGAATCGGCTTAAATTTGGATGATGAACTACAAATAACTTGAAATTTTGCCTGTAAGAGAATTATTACATTGCAGTCATTTTCCATAGAGTTTCAGAGGGTTGTTCAAAGACAAAAGTAAGTAACCGGGAGACTTTTTAATTTAATTCAAAAACGGTAAGTCTTGGGAAGTTGGTGTGTTCTGCAAATTTGTGTAACTTCTGAAATTGAACAACTTTGTGAAACAGACCAACAACCCACAACTTACCGTTTTCGAATTAAATTAAAAAATCGATTGGTTACTTACTTTTGTCTTTGAACAACCCTCTGAAACTCTATGGAAAATGACTGCAATGTAATAATTATTTTACAGGCAAAACTTCAAGTTATTTTTAGTTCGTCATTCAAATTTCAGCCAATACGGTCAAGGGTCTGTTCACAAATTTCATAACGCTAAAAATGGTTATTTTCGACACCCACCCACCCCCTCGTAACGCTTTTTGTATTAATATTTTAAAAATTTTGTATGAGCCGTAACAGCACGAGGACACTCACCCACCCCCTACAGCGTTATGAAATTTGTGAATGGGCCCCAACCAGAAGCTGAGATACAGCACCCCAAACTGGAGCATTTTGTATGGAAAAATAGCATTTGGTTACTAACTTATGTCACTGACTCTATATGTATTTCTTATTTTGATCAATTGGGTCCTAAAGCCCTGTCCCAATTTTAGTGCCAAACGCTTAAGTTTAGGCCAAAAACACATGTTTACTCAATTTTCTAATGTTTTCCGTTGATTTAAGCCCAAAAACATTTTTATTAGATTTTGTCACATTCTTTGGCTTAAACTCAAATTTTGGGTGTATTTTGTTTTCCGTGTCCCTTACGAAATGTCAGATAAGCCATTTTACGAGACGTTCGAATGACGTTTTCTGGCGGGCCGCTCATTGTTGTTGTTCAAAAAACTAGCATGATATCTGAATGGCGCTGGTCACATTTTTGTTGCCGATGACTTCCCCGTCTCTTTCAGCGCATGTTTCTACCCGGTTTACAGGTAACGTAGATGAAAAATATCTTCCCTGCATACTGATTTAAATTTTACATGCGAACATTAAAAACTTTGTTGCATTGCCACCAGCGCCATTATTGAATATGCTCCTTCCAAATGTAGCGCTAGAAGAAACGTAAATAAATCGGCCCGCCAGAAACTTTCAAAGCTGGTAAACAAACGGAAACCATATGATTCGAAACGTCTCATAAAATGGCTTATAGGAACAACCCCAGTGGTCGAACTAAAACCCCTGTGGTGTTTTTGTCGACTAAGCGAACGTCAAACATGATCAAAAGTGTCAAGGTTCATTTATGGACCAAATTTTTAAATTAATGTTTAAACATGATATAGCCATTATTAGAGCGGGAAAAATTGCTAAAGTAATTACAGTAACATGCTTTTTCGTGTTATTAAATAAAAACAAGATTTCATTACAAATTTTAGGACCCAATTGAGAAGGCTAATCAAAACAAAACATTTCAAATGCGACCATTTGTAACCGCACATAAAATATAAAAATAAGATCATATGAGTTAAAGCAAAGACAAATTAAAGACCTCCATGTCCCTTGCAGTTGCCCAAAATTTCATGGCTCTTAAGGTAATCTAGAATGTCGTGAAAAGTGTACTGCGATCTGTCAAACTTGGGTACCATTTGCACTACCGAGGGACCAAATGCAGTACTAGAAGTGGTACCAAATCCGAGCACGAGTGTGACGGACCTGGTTAAAGTGCAAGTAACCTTCTCTTGTGGTTGCATTGCACATAAAGCTTAAGAGTAACAGAACATTGGATTCTACCTGCGTCATCAATATAATTTATATGCAAAGCTTGATTGCAAATATCTATGTGCGCAACACATAGAAAATATATGGGGATTATTCTCAGTGTAGGAGGAGGCAGTTTCTTAGATATTCCGAATCTACGTTGAAAATTGAATTAGATTCCAAAGTTTCACAAATTTCCGTTACCTGGGACTATTTTTAAAACACGCTTGAAATTAGTATGGAAATCACTTTTGAATCACCCTTCGGAAAATTTTACTTTGGGACAAATTCAATTTAAATGTCATTGAGTCGACGGATTGAAATATTTTTTATTATATCAATACAGTACCAGATTAACGGCCTAACTGACAAATGTAAACAAACTGAGTTTTATTCACCTAACACTTTACTTGATAAATCACAATCATATAATTCACATCTGTTCCTTAAAAATAACGTTTTTCACGAAATAAGTGAGAAAAACATAAAGGCGCATTTGACATTCTCTTTCGATACAAACTCTTATGTCAATTTTGCCCAACTTCCCCCCTTACGGTAACCGGGCGCATTTGAGATTGAGTGTGGCAGCAGGGCGCATTTAAAACTGAGTGTGCAGAAGGTCGATAGTGAAGAAGGTTCGTGTGAAAGAGCGTAGCAAAACGGCGAAGCTGATGATTGTCAAACCAGAAGGACGAGGTCAAAAGGCGCAATCGCTGCTGTCAAGCTGAAGGAGACGAAAAACCGAGGGGCGCAACAATTCTAAATTTTGATGATTGGCGCATGATGGATTTTTATTTATTTTAACATGTTATTCATAATATGTAAATAAATTAAATGTTTTGCTGCAAAAGTAATATTGTAACGGATCCTACAAAAATGCATCATGCGATTCAATTGATCGGAAACATAATATAGAATTAAAATTACATCCGCTGAACTTCAAATCTATTTTTCTGAGAATGTATTAGGCTTCACATTCGCCCTAATTCTGACTCTGTATTGATGTATAAAGTTATTAAAATGCAATAAAATCGTTCTAAACTTAGAAAAATGTGCTCTTTTGATGAAGCTACAAAAATGAATTGAACAGATTTAAATTCATGTGCTTTCAAGCTGCTTTGATCATCCATTAAACACATCAGTAACTTGCAATGCGGATAAAATCTACTGGAATTGCTCAGCTCAGTTGCATTACTCAAAATTTAATTTTTTTTTCTCCGTGTGTACTAGCTATGCCGCTGTAAATATGCGGGCAATTTTTTTTTCTCTGTGTTGTAATTTTCAAGCGTGTATTTGTTACCAAGTTTGGCGCTAAAACCTTTTAAAAAGACCGCCTCCACACTAAAGAAAACACACACAAATTTCGGTATACGCGCTAGGTTTATTTTGTATGATATAATAAATTTCAAACACGAAAATATGAGTATGTGTACTTCATTTAATTCACTCATGAGGCAAGAACATTACGGTTTTAGATCAACAGCAAATCTCAATTTTGACTCAAGACTATAGGTTCCTATTTTCAATTTAGGTTGGTGTTCTAATCCTGATCTCCATTCTATTCTTGGTTTTTTCTCCGCAAATTGTGCATTTTTTCATCACCGTGTACGTAGAAGCGTGGTTGGTGGTGGTGTTACGACCCGTTAACGATCGATTAGTATGCGTTGATCCTGTCTTGGAAGTAGAGCGGTGTTTTTTGTCCTCAGACCTCAGAGAACTGCTGATACAGAACAAAACTAACTCAAAACAAGCGAGATAAAAAGTGTGCTCTTTGTGATCCTTTTCTTGATGTGAAATTCGAAACCCTTTTTCGTATGTTTCTTTTGTGCCGTCGAAGAAAAAACTGGTTCTGTAAAATAATCGCTTTTATGTTGTTTCGGTGAAGATGAGTCTGAAGTGATCGTTTATTTACGTCCGATTTTCAACTGGTTGAGGATCGCCTAGGAAACATAAAAATGGCTCCTGCGATCCTGTGATTGATGTTGGCGGAAGATTTATTGAAGAAACAGCAGTGCGGTCGGTAAATCTAGTTATCCTCGCGGAGTGTCAAGGAAGCAACTGGTGAAAGTGATTTGTTTACGGGGTGCCTGATTGGCGAAGATTAAAAAAAAAAGCGGATCAAGGACGAAACGATACGATGGCCAACAACAACAAGGAAAGCACCCAGCCAAACACCCAAACGGGAACCCAGAGCGGACTGTGGAGTCAGATCGAGAGTCAACCGGTGGACAGCATCGTCTATGGCCGGCTTTACGCGAAGAATCTAAAGATCAAAAGCCTCGGTACTAAAAAAGCTCTTCCACTTATACCCCGAAATGCATCCTGCAGCTATGGTACATGACTAAAATTGCAAGTTTTAAGGATATATTTTGATTATAGACATGCACCTTGCAGCAAACTCTAAGTACCTTCACGTTGTCCATGACCAGGGTTGGTAGCAGGTCTCTTTTTAGTTAAGCAGTGTGTTTATATAGTCATATGTATAATCATATTATCTGCTTTAAAGAACAAAGTCTCTTAAGCGGCCTCTATTTTAGTCAAAATGATATCTAGGATCACATTTTTTCTGATTCTCTTACATTATTGGACAAAACATTTGCAAGGCTGGTAGCGAGTCACTTTTTTGAAGCAATTTCAACTAAAGTCGCATTTTCCAAGTACAGGTCGGACTCGATTATCCGAAATTTGTTTTTTGATGTTCTTGTTTTTCAATTTTTATGCATAAATTTGAGATAATTTGGTATTGCAATGTACGATATGAATGGTTTTGCAGTTTTGAACGTATTTAAGATTGGAAAAGTGTTTTTTTTTTGTGTATGTTGGTCAATTTTTTTTCTTGACCCCTACTATTATCAGGTATCAGAAGGCCGGCTCCAAAGGCACGTTCCCCACCAGTTGGGAGATTTGTGCCATTGCCATATTTGAGCCTATTTCATCATCTACCAGATGGGAGAGTAAAGGTAAGGGAAAGATAGGAGGAAATAGGAGTGGGGTCCCTTGAAGAGGGAAAATCGCATAAGCAAAATGAGAGCATGTAGCTCCATACCACAATGGGTTCGAAAAGCGCCCTAAAAAGGGCACTGCAAAACGCACGAGCGTAAAGAGAGCCTATAGCTCATTACCACAGCGGGTTAAGAATAACAGAATGTCCTGAAGATTCAGGCTTCTGAATTCAGTTTCACTTAATAAGTGTTTACCAAATAATTGGAATCGCATTTGCGAAAAAACTGGACAGTTGCATATCAGGTGATACGAACTTCCATAATCGGAATCACAACTATCACACACAAATGAGTCAGCACGCTGAATATTTGCCATGTGATAGTTGAGTCGGCAGTGGCCTGTCAACGCTCTGACCAAGAGACTGCAATTCTGCTTTGATAGATTTGTTAATGTTGAGATAACGAAGTTACCTAAGTAGTTCACTATGGATCGATGCACGAGTTCACTATTTGACGTTTGAGCGGTGCCGTGTTATTTACGTGGCCATGGCAACTAGTGAATTCGGCACCGCTCAAACGTCAAATTAGTGAACTCGTGCATTGGTCCATTCCCGGAGTTACTATAGTCAACCCTAGCAACCTGATTGTTTAGCAGGTATAAGCAGTTTATAATAAATTTTCATTCCACCTTCAAGCTTACACCAAACCAGACGTTCTTTCATTAACTCTCAAGTGGTTATGGGCCCAGAACGTGGCCGTAGCTTGAAGTAAAGTTTGTCCCTGTTCTCAAGATTAGTTTGATCGTTGAAGAAGCGCCATGATTCCGAGGGATGTAGACCAGCAGCAGAATTCAAGCACTAGGACGAATACGACTAGAGGTGGTGGTGCGGCCGGATCTGGAGACGGCGTGCGAGCCGGTGGTGTAGTTCGTGCCTACGGGAATGCAGTGAGCCTTCCAGCGATTGAAAAACTGAAGGGTCGTCAGAACTACTCATCATGGGCGTTCTCAATGAAGATGACGCTGATAAGAGAAGGGACGTGGAGAGCTGTTCAACCGGCGGATGGCGAGGAAGTTGATCCGGAAGCTAGTGAGCGAGCGCTGGCAACAATTTGCTTAACGCTGGAGAAGAATAACTACAGTCTTGTCCAAACCGCGACCAGTGCTAAGGACGCATGGGAGAAACTCCGGAAGGCATTTCAAGACGACGGGCTGATTCGAAGATTTGGATTGCTGGACCGCTTGACGTCGGTGAAGCTGGAGAACTACAGTACCGTAGAAGACTATGTCGATAACTTGGTGTCCACGGCTCACGATCTTAGTGAGATCGGGTTCGAAGTGAATGACCAGTGGCTGGTTTCGTTATTGTTGAAAGGACTTCCAGAATACTATCATCCAATGGTAATGGGATTGCAAGCGTCCGGCTTGGCGTTGACAGCTGATATGGTCAAGGCTAAAATCCTTCAAGACGTCAAGTGGCCTATTACATCTTCCGGAAGAGAAGGCGCACTTTATACGAAGCACAACCCTCACAAGTCCAGAAGACCCAAGGGCGCGGTGGAAAGGAAGGATAAAACCTGTTTCACTTGTAACAAGCTTGGACATTTCGCAGCGGAGTGTCCTCAGCGGCAGAAGCAAGGTCAGAATTCAAAACCGAAGAGCAAGGCTTTGTGTGCGATGATGGCTGTTGGCAAGGGCAGCGCAGAAGAATGGTATTTCGACTCTGCAGCTAGCTCCGATATGACGAAAAGCGAAGATAATTTCACGAAGCAAGAAGTCTTTGCGCACCCCATCGAGACGGCGAATAACCAGTGTATGATGTCCTTAGCGAAAGGAGTGGTGAACCTTGAACTTCAAGAAGGACCCATCGAAGTACAGGAGGTTCTACACGTCCCAGATTTGGCAACAAACCTTCTTTCAGTCAGCAAAATCTGTCGGAAGGGTTTGACGGTGACGTTCACTTCCGATTCTTGTAAAGTCTGTGATGAAGATGGAGATGTGATTGCTTCTGGGACCGAGATGAATGGTTTGTACCGGCTCAACTGCAAGAAACCGGAAACATCGCTGATGACAACGGAAACGAAGATCTGGCACAGGAGGCTAGGACACCTGAATCAACAGAGCATGAAGAAACTCGAAACCATGGCAGATGGAATTGAACTGCGGACGGAGAAGACATTCGATTGTGTGACCTGTGCTACAGGAAAACAAGCTCGAGATCCTTTCCATTCAAGCACAACGAGAGCAGAAGGATTGCTGGATTTGGTACACACCGATCTTTGTGGACCAATAGAAGAGCCCTCGTTTGGTGGTAGTCGTTATTTTCTAACATTCGTTGACGATGCCAGTCGCAAGGTGTTTGTCTACTTCTTGATGTCGAAGAGCAGCGTTAAGGATGTGTTTATGAACTTCAAATCCATGGCAGAGCGGCAGACTGGAAGAAACTTGAAAGTCTTGAGGTCGGACAATGGCTCAGAATATGTCAACTCGGCGATGGAAGCGTGCATGGGAAGAGACGTTATAATACATCAAACAACTTGTCCGTACACGCCTCAGCAGAACGGAGTTGCCGAGCGTATGAATCGGACGCTCATAGAAAAAGCAAGGTGCATGCTGAACGATTCGAAACTCTCCAAGAAGTTCTGGGCAGAGGCAGTCTCGACCGCAGCATATCTCGTCAACCGGAGTCCCTCACGTTCATTGGAATCTATAACGCCAGAAAAGGCGTGGAGTGGCAGAAAACCAGTGCTGAAACATCTCAAGATTTTTGGTTCAAAGGCGATGATTCATGTACCCAAGCAGAAGAGACAGAAGTTCGACCCGAAGGCCGTTGAGGGAATCTTTGTCGGGTATGCGGAGAAGTCGAAAGGATACCGTATTTTCATGCCCAACGACAGCAGCATCGTAACAAGTCGTGACGTGAAGATTATCAATGAGGGAGAATCTTCGGCGATTGATGAAGAGTACATAGGTGAAGTCGAATTCATGGAGCTTCATTCGTGGATCGAGCAGATTGAACAAACCGAAGTGGTTCCTGCTGTTTCTGTTGTCGTTCCCGAGGTCGTTCCACATGATGACGATGAGATGTGTCCCTTGCTCTCGGATGCCGATTCCAGTGAAGACGAGTTTGCCGATGCTGAGCCGCACGTTGCGCTCCCACCGCAATCAACAAGACTAGCTGATGAGCAGCAATTGTCGAGGCACAGCGGTCGGGAGCGCCGGTTACCAGGCAAGTACAACGATTATATTTGTTATAGTTCTTTTGCTGGCCCTGATGAATTCCCACAGAAGGAGTCTTCCGATATTACGAGTGACCCGCTGAGCTACAATGAGGCGATCAACAGACCGGATCGTGAACGATGGATTGCTGCAATGGACAACGAACTCAAGGCGCTAGACAGCAACAACACGTGGGAACTGACCGACTTGCCCGAAGGAAGGAAGGCCATACGCAACAAGTGGATATTCAAGACGAAACGAAATGCAGATGGTGAAATCTCCCGGTACAAGGCCAGGCTTGTGGTGAAAGGCTGCTCACAACGTCCTGGGATAGACTATGAAGAAGTGTATTCTCCAGTGGTGAGATATTCAACCATACGATACATGATGGCTCTTGCAGTGCAGTATGACCTGGACGTGGAGCAGATGGACGCTATCACAGCGTTTCTGCAGTCGGACCTAAAAGAAGAAACCATCTTTATGGAGCAGCCAGAAGGTTACGAGAAGGATCCAACCAAGGTCTGCAAATTGAAGAAAGCCTTGTATGGATTGAAACAGTCGAGCAGAGTGTGGAACCGGCAACTGGACGAAGCGATGCGGCAGTTCGGACTTACTCGTTCCAGAATGGATCCATGTTTGTACTTCAAGGTGCACAAGAATGAGATGATCTTCGTGACGATTTATGTGGATGACCTGCTGATCATTACCAACAACGCGTACTTGAAGAAAAGGCTGAAGGAGTTCTTGAACAATCGCTTCCAAATGAAGGATCTTGGCACGGCGCAGTTATGTTTGGGGCTACGAATCAATCGTGATCGGAAAGGAGGCACACTAAGGCTCGATCAGCAACATTACATCGAAGAAGTACTGAAGCGTTTCAATTTGAACAACTGTAGACCTGTGGCAACCCCAGCGGATCCCGGTAACAAGTTGGAAGCTTCAACATCTGAAGAAACGGCTGAGGAGATTCAAGAAATGCAGAACGTTCCCTACAAGGAGGCAGTGGGATGCTTGACCTACCTGGCTCAAGGCACGAGGCCGGATATTTTGTTAGCAGTAAACAAGGTCAGTCAGTTCAGTAGTAATCCAACCCGTCGCCACTGGGAAGCTGTGAAACGAATTATGCGGTATCTCAAGGGAACCATCGATTATTGCTTGGAGTACAGCAGAGAAGGCGATCCACAATTCACTGGTTATACAGACGCGGATTGGGGAGGAGATCCAGCCAGCAGGAAGTCAACGACAGGTTACATCTTCAAGATGATGGGAGGAGCAGTTTCCTGGAATGTAAAACGACAGGCGTCAGTTGCGTTATCATCATGCGAGGCGGAATTTGTGGCACTTTCCCACACAACCCAAGAGGCCCTATGGTGGAAGCAGCTATTACAGGAGATCGGAAACCAGCGTTCGATTTCTATTTTCTGCGATAATCAATCCGCGATATGTATTGCTCAAAACGAAGGATTCAACCCCAAGACCAAGCATATTTCGATTAGATTCCATTTTGTGAAGGACACTCTGGAGAGAGGAGATATCAAGCTGTATTACATCCCAACACAACAGCAACCCGCAGATGGCTTCACCAAGGTTCTACCGAAGCAGAAGCATGAAGTATTTCGAAGTTATTTAGGAATAGTAAACTAAGGAGGAGTGTTGAGATAACGAAGTTACCTAAGTAGTTCACTATTCCCGGAGTTACTATAGTCAACCCTAGCAACCTGATTGTTTAGCAGGTATAAGCAGTTTATAATAAATTTTCATTCCACCTTCAAGCTTACACCAAACCAGACGTTCTTTCATTAACTCTCAAGTGTTAAATACTTCGCCACCCTTGGAGATGGCTCAGTAATGTACAATTTTGTTTGACGACATGACTCCAAACTATTCCAATATTGCTTGTGCTGAGTTGCCGCCCAAGAGTTTATCTGAAGCTTCACTCAGCACTTCGAAATTGGAATAGCCGGCTCAGGGCTAATGAAGTCATGCGATGCTCCATCGCGAGCTAGCTCATCAGCCAATTCATTTCCAGGTACCCATACAAGGTTTACAGAGTTGACTGAATTCAGTTCCTCAATTTGAGTTCGACATGCGATAACAAGCTTCGACCTTGAGTTGGCCGAAGCGAGAGCTTTTATAGCAGCCTGACTATCTGAACAGAAGTATATGACTTTACCCATTACGCGCTGTTGAAGTGCTGATTGCACTCCACACATAAGAGCAAATATTTCCGCCTGAAAAATGGTGCAGTTTCTACCAAGTGAGTAAAACTGATTCAGCCTTAGCTCACGAGAATATACTCCTGCACCAGCTCTACCTTCAAGAAGGGAGCCATCAGTGTAACATACTATATTGTTTGATATACTTCTTTCCAAATAGCCAGACGTCCACTCTTCCCGTGAAGGGAATTGTGTGGTAAATGTCCTGTAAGGATAGTGACAAGCAATTGTGAGATCACTTGGAGCAAGGACAATTTTGTCCTAATTCACCAAAAGTGGAAACAACGAAGTCTGTGTAGATCTACGATACACTGGATTTTTCTCCAGTAGATCCAGTACCCATAAATGGTAAGAGCAAGAAAGTGCTTCTTGTTTAAGATGTATGTGTAGCGGCGCAACGTCGAAAATGGCCTCAAGCGCTGCTGTGGAAGTTGTAGAGAACGCACCAGACATCGCCATCAAGCACATCATTTTGATTGGATTGTTCTCACTTCGCCCTTTTGCCACCACACGAGACATCCATATGCCAATATTGGTTGAACAACTGTTGTGTAAATCCATTTGATATATTTGGGTTTGAGGCCCCAAGTTTTACCAAAGGTTCGCCGGCATTGACCGAAGGCCATGCAAGCTTTTTTGACTCTGAAATCAATGTGAGGTGTCCATGAAAGTTTGGAATCTAGAATGACTCCGACATACTTTACTTGATCAGTCACATTAATCTCAGTGCCAAAAAGACGTAAAGGTCGAATTCCATCGCGGTTTCGTCTTTCCGTAAAAAGAACAATAGATGTTTTATTCGGGTTAACCGAAAGGCCATATTGGCGACACCAACTCTCGACTACCTGAAGAGCACTTTGCATCAGGTCGAATAGGGTGCTTATGCACATAGATAGATAGATAGAGCTAGATAGTCGTCGGCAAATCCATAAGTTGGAAAACCGCAATTATTGAGTTGCCTCAATAGCGTATCTGCTACGAGATTCTACAAGAGTGGTGACAAGACTCCCCCTTGGGGGCATCCGCAAACACTCAATTTTCGAATCGCTGCTTGACGCAATGTCGAGAAGAGATGTCGGTTTTTGAGCATTTGATGAATCCAATTGGTAATCATTGTACGTAGCCCATGGTTTCGTGCGGCTTCCAATATGGCATCGAAAGACACGTTATCAAAGGCACCCTCAATATCCAAGAAAACACCCAAGCAGGATTGCTTCTGAGCGAATGCTTTCTCGATATTGTATACAACTTTGTGTAAAAGAGTCACAGTGGACTTTCCAGATTGGTAAGCATGTTGATTCACATGAAGAGGCATGTTTGCCAAATAAACATCACGGATGTGATGATCGATAATGCGTTCCAGACATTTCAGAAGAAAAGAGGTCAGACTGATTGGTCTAAAACTCTTCGCTTCTTCATACGACGCACGTCCTCCTTTCGGGATAAACTTTACAGTAATATCACGCCAGGATCTGGGAATGTACCCGGTAGCAAAACTGCTTACAAGTAGCTTTTTCAAAACATGTTTGATAAACTCAAATCCCTTTTGGAGCAGAACAGGATAAATCCCATCTGCTCCTGGAGATTTGAAAGGAGCAAAACTATTAAGTGCCCATTGAATCGATTCAGTAGTTACGATACTGCGAGCCGAGGCCAGAGACTCGTAGCTACATGAAAAGACATTTGGTTCATCCGTAGATGCTATGTCCACACATCCGGGGAAGGTGGGTATTGAATAAACATTCTAAAACTTCTTCATCGGAAGAAGTAAAGTCACCATTAGGTAAGCGAATTTCTTTCACTTGGAAATCCTTAGATTTTGCAAGGATTTTGTTCAGCCGACTGACTTCACTCAAACTGGAAACATTTGTACAAAGGTTTTTCCAGCCGGATCGTTCAGCAGAACGAAGAGCCTTCTTGTAAGCCTTGCGGGCCGACTTGAACGACTCTGATCCAGCTGAACGGCGTCTGTTCCAACTCCTTCTACATTGTTTCCTGAGTCTAGTCAGATCGGAATTCCACCATGGGGTCCCTCTTGTAGTCTTTACAGACCGCAGATGACATGCTTCTTCAAAGGCTTCCATAATGTAGGATGTTGTAGTATCAACGGCATCATCCAGATCACTTGGATTTTCAATGGACGGAGAATATCCATGAAATTTGGTCGCAACCAATTCAATATAGAGTTCCCAGTTTGTTGACCGGGGATTCCTAAAACGCAAAGTCTGCGCAGTTACATTTGCAGCCATTCCATGAAAAACCGATCTAGTGGGTCTCCGAATTCCGTGCAAATTTGCTATTTTGCTCCTTATCCGAAATAAGGATACACGTATTTTTGGATTTTTTGATTAGGGTGACCATTTCCGAAACAAGGTGACTAGAAAAATCGCGATTTTGCAAAATTTTTATTTAAAAAAAAATTATAACTTTTGAACCGTTTGACCGATTTTCAATCTTTTTGGACGAAATGGAGGCTAAAGATTTTGACTTTTCGGGAAAAATATAAAATTTCACAAAAATTGTGTTTTTTCGTGTTTTGAAGGCCTCGGGACCAAAGGGGCTATTGTTGCTCTCATTTTTTATTAAAAGTTCAGAAAATTTTACGTAAACTGTCAAATTTTCAGCGATGTATGTGTTTTAGTTATGAGATATATTTTTTTGAAAATAAAAAAACAGTCATTTTTCATCGGCACACACTGTAGATCTCAGCGCATTAGATTTGTATTGTTTAAAAAAAATCATAACTTTTGAACAGCTCAACCGATTTCCAATTTTTTTTTGGAATGAAAGCTTGAAATTAATATAAATTCAATGTCGACATATTCATAACCCCACCCTTATTAAGCCTCAGTATAGAGACTGAAGAAGGACAGCCGATTATCTCGGAGAAACACGAGGTCACCTGCACCATTTCTCCGGGTAGCACAGGAAGGACTCAATACTGTGGAAGGCGCCCACAGGCTCCGTTTGCGGTTAGGTTTTATTTAGACCCCCCTAACCATTCATTCCTAGGCACGGTACGCATCACACCATAAATTAGGGGTCACCTGTGAGATGGACTTTTACCACCGGAACAGGCAGTCCGTAGTGTTAATTCTTAGCCAGTTGAAACAACCGCTACCGACACTACGCGGCTATCTAGGCTGCTCGGGAAAAGGAGGCTAATATTGATGATTAACTCCTGACGCGCCCAAGATTATTGGACAAAACATTTGCAAGGCTGGTAGCGAGTCACTTTTTTGAGGGTCTACCCCGTTTGGCATAATGCCGTTTGGCATACAGTCGTTTGGCATAATAGCTGTTTGGCATAATGCCATTTGGCATAACGGTCGTTTGGCATAATCGCCATTTGGCATAATAGTCGTTTGGCATAATTGTGAAAAACATTGAATTTGATCAAATTCCTTCCATTAAGCAAAGGGGTGTGTATAAACTGCTCACGATCGTACATTCCGTTGTCAGTTAGTGATAGGACATACTTCAGGACATCATCATTTTTCAAGGAAACCAACATCCAATAGAGCTCTTTTGAAATTGCATCATACATGACTTCCGGGATTATTAAGTCCGGGATATTATGGCGCATTTTTAAGGTGAAGATGAATCAAAGCCAAACTTCAAATTTTCAAGAGCACGGATCTGAAGAACCGAACATCCGTTCAGGCTGAAAACTTAATCGATTGATCACTAGCTGGTGGTGACCAATTGATTAAGTTTTCAGCTCAAATGAGTGTTCAGTTCTCTAGATCCGTGCTCTTGAAAATTTGAAGTTTGGCTTTGATTCATCTTCACCTTAACAAAAATATATCCAACGCCTAAGTTATTCCATGTCATTTGAAAAAAAAAGGAACATGGAATTTGATGACGCATCTTATGGTACGGCATATTACTGTACCACTGCAGTATCTTCCTTTTTCAAATTATGCCAAACGACCATTATGCCAAATGACTATTATGCCAAACGACTGTTATGCCAAACGACTATTATGCCAAACGACTTTATGCCAAACGACTGTATGCCAAACGGCATTATGCCAAATGGCATTATGCCAAACGGGGTAGACCCCTCTTTTGAAGCCATTTCAACTAAAGTCGCATTTTCCAAGTACAGGTCGGACTCGATTATCCGAAATTTGTTTTTTGATGTTCTTGTTTTTCAATTTTTATGCATAAATATGAGATAATTTGGTATTGCAATATACGATATGAATGGTTTTGCAGTTTTGAACGTATTTAAGATTGGAAAAGTGTTTTTTTGTGTATGCTAGTCAATTTTTTTCTTGACCCCTACTAACTGTTCCTAGAAAAAATTTCTGGCTACGCCACTGCATCATATAAATAAAACAACAACAGAAAAGATAATATTTAAGTTATTTTATCGAAGATTTCAATTTTTTTCTTAGTGATTCGATTATCCGGAGTGAAAAAAATCGATACTCCAGACAATCGAGTCCGACCTGTATTTCGAACTAAATTTTCGGGAGAAAATTATGAATCGGCCTTTTTCAATTTAGGGTAAGTTTTAAGTTAGGACATCACCAGATCATCTTCATGTTAATAGAGCCGTAGCGTTACCTCATGGCGAACTTGGCGAACCCCCATTTGTGCGCCCTCTAGACAAAGTTAAAGCTTATTTTCGTTTTTTTATTGAACTAACATCTTACCAAAAACATGAAAAGGATTGTTTTTGAAGTTCTACACGCTTAAATTATTTTACCGTAATCCGTAAATTTCACCGTAATCGACAGCTGAAAAGTTCGATGAAATAAATTAACGAAATACGGTAAATTTTTACAGTTTTCATTAAAATTTAACCAGAATCCGTTGAATTTCAACGGAATTACGGTGTTTTATTTTACCGAACTGTTCAGCTGTTGAGATTACGGTGATATTTACGGATTACGGTAAAATATAGTAAATTTGTATAGCTCCCCAATGCTCAAAATTATTATGATAAAGCTCAAGAATCATCTAAAAATTTGAATATTTTAAACTCTTGGTTAACTATTAAGAAATCTTGTTTGAAAACTGTCTAAATATTATAAACGTTTTCTTGGGAGACGTTAGCTATCTAACTATCCATCTAGCATTCATTGCTCCATGCTCCCTCTTACTTCGAGCAAAATAGGCCGATAAGCCCGTAAACAAATTAAATACCGTCAAACGGGGTAACTTGCAACACTTCGACATGTAACCGAATTGACGTTTCGTTTAGCATTTAGTCAAATTATTGTTATTCATTTCACCGTTTATTGACTTAAGGCTTAAAACAGTAGATTTTGTAGAGGGTTTGAGTATTGTTTCTTTTTTATTTGGTTTGCTGGAGGTAAAAATCGTATTACACGTTGTATTGTATGAAATTAATGCTGAAAATCGTTCCTCGTACAACACAAACGGTAAAAATGAGTCATTCAGGGCATTTGCTATCAGTTACAGTTCATAATAGTGTACTAATTGTCAATAAAAAGTTTTGATAATTTGATGCTTGAACACTATAAAAATTCAAAAACGTTTTTGACTGCCCTTGTGGGGTAACTTGCAACAGCAATTTTAATCTCAATTGTTCGATATTTCTTGCCGGTTGTTATTAAAAATACATGAAAAAGCAAAATTGAACATATATTTGTTCAGTAACATTAAAATTGTTGTACATCAATCAGTTCTATAAGCATTTGGTACTGAATATTAGAAAATTTACATAAATCGCAATACAATTAGAATTAGTTTTATTTCCTTCATGAAAATAGTAAAAACTTTTCAAAATCCGTTTTAAAATTATCTTGCAGAACTGTCATTGGAAACTTTCTGCATGATGATACAGTCATCTCTCCGATATTGAAGGGACCATCGAGTTAGGGAGGTATCGAGATGCAGAACACATATTTTTCAAATTTTAAACTTTTCATTATTTTGACAACATACATTCAAAACTGTGATTATCAATATGAGATACGTCGCTTCGGTTGAAATATATAAATAAAAGTTATGTGAAGTATAACCTATAATACTATTACATTTGTTGATAAATTGTGTTGAAACGTTTTAATGGCTTTTCAATAATAGTGAAGACTTATGATATGCTAGAATTTCCCCGTGTGGACACCCTATGCAATACCAATGTAGTTTTCAATGGAACTGGTTTAATGCTCATAATTCAATCAAAAATAATTAGTTTTCTGAGAGTAAAGTATCCTGTTTCTGATTATTGTTATGCTTTTACTGCAGAAATTTAGTAAATGATCATAATAACACGATATAGGTTAAGTTTTTAATGATGAAATTTAAGTTGCACTATGTGTTGCATGTTACCTCACATCAGGGGTAGCATGAAAAATGTATACTTTTCATCTCTCCTGAGCCCAGAAAACCAAATACTGTTAAAATTATTATCGTGTGGTATTATTTACGTGGCGATTAGGCTACCAGATGGTTTTTATCTCATCTGAATCCTTAAATTTTTCTTCCATATAGCTTTGAAGTTGAAATGTGTTGCAAGTTACCCCGTTTGACGGTACCGTCCGACGGGGCTACTTTTGATTCCGGGGGCTACTTTGGATACTCACGTTTTGGATTTATTTCCAGCATAAATTTTAATCTGAGCCATTTTGTGTCTTGAACACTTTTGTTAATACACTGTCCATAACTGCATAAGGGGTCGTCCATAAATGACGTAGCTTTTTAGGGGGGAGGGGGGTCTTCACGAATTTGCGACGAAGTGTGACCAGGGGGAGGGAGGGGTCCTAGCTAGTGGACGTAGCATTTTGAATCAAGTCCGTAAAAACTCAAACTTCTTTTTTTTTATTTATAAACTTGGGTTATGAAATTATGATTAAGCTTCAAAACATTCATATGACAAGATTGAAAAAATATCTATGAATCTTTAGATTTTCTTGATAAATACAATCAAACAGATGTTTTGAAGCTTTAAATAATTATGTGAATATTATATTATATTCGTGTCTAAATTTATAAATTTATAAAAAAAAAACAAAATAAAAGTTTAATAAATTGATTAAAAAACAAGGTTTTAACTACTTGGAGTATATTGTTTTGCCATTTGTTAACATGACATCACAGTCAGCCGTTTTAGTTTTATCCATATTTTCTGTTGGGGCTTTATTTTTTCAAGAAAATAAAATATGCTTTTCTTGACAAATATTACTTCAATGTTGCAGGAGATCTCCACCAGATCAACCCATCATTTGTTTTGATATATCAATGCTCTTGATGGATAATAGTGTCGAGTGTTATCAAAATTGCCCTATCAGTCAATTTTCTTTATAACTCGGTAATTTGAAGAATATTTATCATTTAACTATTTCATTATAGGTTGTGTAAGATTATTTCAGTATGGAAACAATAATGAAGTTTAACTAGAATATTAATAGAGATAATTGTATTTGTAAAATAATCTAACCATTCCAAATATTTCAAGTGTTATCTTTTATGTATCTGGCCACTGTTTGCTAAAAGGATTTGAAATTGGATAATATAAACGATGATTCATTTCAAATTAATATATTTTTTTGATTATCTTCATTGAAATCTATTTCCTTCCTAACAACGAATAATTAAACAAACAATCCTATAATATAACGAAATTTTTGTTCAATATATTATAAAATATATTGCACCCTAACTCGACAGTAACGAGCTTCTATAGTAAACTTGTTTTTCATGGTAACAACAGCAAAAGAAATATAATTTAGCCTATATGAAACTGGAAACCAAAATCAAGGATAATGTTTATTTAAAACTGTTTTCCAAATTACTTTTGAGCGCTAATGTATATAAAACTGTTAGATTAGATGATCCTTACATTTCAGTCAGTTATTATTATCAAACTTTGTATTGAGCTTCTCAATTCCAATATTTTGTTGCAACCCAGTCATTACGGAAAACAAATAAAAAAATATTGAGGGGGGGGGGTGCTTGATATGCTACGGAGTACCAGCATTTGTGACGAAATGCTACGAGGGGGGAGGGGGTATAAAAAATCTGTGAAAAAATACGTCATTTATGGACAGCCCCTAACAGTCACATTCGACATTTTTGACAAATTGGAGTTAATACCATGTCATGCGGAAGTCGTGCCTACTATGGGCTCCAGAAGAAACTGCGGTCAAGAAAGATTCACCCCCGCACCAAATGCACGATGTACAAAACGCTCATAAGACCGGTAGTCCTCTATGGGCATGAGGCGTGGACTATGCTCGAGGAGGACTTGCAAGCTCTTGGGGTTTTCGAACGCCGAGTGCTAAGGACGATCTTCGGCGGCGTGCAGGAGAACGGCGTGTGGCGGCGAAGGATGAACCACGAGCTCGCTCAACTCTACGGCGAACCCAGTATCGTGAAGGTAGCTAAAGCTGGAAGGATACGCTGAGCAGGGCATGTTGCAAGAATGCCGGACAACAACCCTGTAAAGATGGTGTTCGCCACGAATCCGGTCGGAACAAGAAGGCGTGGGGCGCAGCGAGCTAGGTGGATGGACCAGGTACACCAGGACCTGGAGAGCGTGGGTCACAGTCGAGGATGGAGAGAAGCGGCCATGAATCGAGGGAATTGGCGAAATATTGTTGGCGAGGCTTTATCAAGATAATTGACGTAAAGCCAAATAAGAGCCAAGAGAGACCATGTCATCAAATGATAAATACTTTCGATCAACTTACTTAAATCTGTGAGTTTGTTCCAGAGGCGTCGCGTGGCTCTTTCAGCCACATGTGCACCAACCACTCAAAGATGCAGTTTTCAAAAAAAAAAAAATAACAAGTAAACAACACAATTTTGATAGAGATTTTTTTCCAAGAAAACTAAAAACGACTTAATTGATTTATTTTACTTTATTTAAACAGTTCGTATACATTTCACGTAAGGGTCTTATCTAGACTTATTTATACATTAGAGCAATTCTCCTGTCACTTCTTTTAGCAAATTTGTCAATAATCTCATCATAAAAGCATACTCGTTTTTGCATATCTTGCAATAACTTTTGCTCAACGCACATTATCATTAGCCATTTTAGTCGCTCCTCATTCATTGTGCTTCTCAAATATGATTTGACCCTCCTCAAGACCGAAAAGCTTCTTTCCACGGACACAGTAGTGCTTGGAAGACACAAAATTTGCTTTCCAAGATTAAATACTTCTGAAAGCACATCTTCTAGTCCTGTCTCATGAATGTACGAAACGATTTCCGTAACACTTTTACCTTTAAATTCGTTTTTGACATACAAAACTTTCAGTTCATTTGTTAGCTTTATTCTGTCATGCGATTTAAATCGATCACAGAAGTTGTCAACCAAATATTTGGGAAATGCTTCATCATATGCTTCAAACTTTGATTGATCTAGCAACGCAGAGTACTGAAAATTATGGAGGTCTTTGAAACGAACGTCGATTTGATGCAATATGCGATCAATCAAAGTACAATAAACTTTGTAATATTTTGAATATTCATGTCGACGATCATTTGAGACACCCGCTGTCTCAAAGCACGATGAGAATATCTCATTAAACCTTGATTCACATCGCAATTTAGTAACATTCTCTTTCGTCTCGTTTACGCTTTTCATACTTGCAACAAAATCTAACTCCTTAGACTCCAATGTAAGGTACAAAATATCGGTAAAACAAATTATCGTAGAAAATACTTTGAGATAAAATATTGTGTCAAAATCTAACAAAAATCCATGAAGACCCCTAGTCATCAAGCAAGTTTCGCCATCCCAAACACATTCTCCGAGATACATTTCACCTAAACATGAGACGATGTCCGAATAATGACTCTCGACGACGTTAACCATACGCGAATTGTAAGCCCATTTCACTTTGCATACGTTGGGTATCTTTTTCTGTATGAACTTATTCAACTCGCTTTGGACTTTGCGAAAAAAAGGACGCCAAAGATGACAGCGTTGAAAAAAACTTTCTTGTTTGAGGATGATTACTGCATGCATGGAGAAGGACAAGATTAAGTACATGTGCTTGGCAATGAATATAGTGGGCGTTTGGAAAGTGCTCCCTTACTAGCGCTTGAGTGCCACCAACATCACCGGACATAACCCTTGCACCGTCATATGTTTGTGCTATAAGCTTTTCTGCACCAATCTTAAACTTGTTCAGGGTTTCCATGACATGCTCAGCTATAGATGCTGCTGATTTATCATCACTCACGTCTTCGATATGTACCAAACGTTCAACGGCTCTCCCTGAAAAGGTTAACATGTTGTCATTTAATATGCCTACATTTGTTCAGATTCCTTACCATTTTTCAAGCAATACCGAAGTGTCGTGGCAAGCTGGGATTTTCTGGAATTGTCAGTCGTTTCATCCACCATCACTGCTGCACATTTTGCTTCCTGTACTTCTCCAATCATTTCGTCGATCATCGTTTTGCCTATGATCATAATCAGCTCGTTTTGTGTAGTAGCGGAAGCTCCCGAGAACACATTACTTTTGCTGACAAATTCGTTGAAATTTATGTCGTGATGCGCGAGGAAAGCACAGAGATCTCGGTAATTCCCACGGTTTGAAGATTGCTCACTCTCGTCATGACCACGAAAACTTAAACCATGTGTCGCCAAGTAGCATACGATTTCAATTAAATTGGTCAATCCTTCGCGATTTTTCTTCACTAACATATTATGATTGTTCCGTTGAACTTCCCTGCCATGATCAATCGCTTCGTCGATCCGTACTTTTCCAAACGTATGGTATGCCATCGCACTGTCGATGTGATCGCGCGACGCAACGTGAACTTTGATAGCAGTGCCAAGATGGTTCAAATCGTTATACCCGGTTCCGTTCCACATTCCCTTTTGACCCGTTTTTTTAAATAATAAACAGGGCCAACAGAACAAACGATCTAAATTTTCGGATCCGCATAACCATTTCGTTTCATACAAATTCGTATTGAATTTTCTTGAGCGGTTTTTCCTTTCCTCACGCAAGTGGTAATCATGTTTGCCATTTTCGGTCGGGGTGTATTTATTTTCACTAACTGCATCTTCTCTTCAATTGACCGGCCGGAAAAGGGTCGGTTTAGCACATCCTCTACGACATCAAACTTATTTTCCTCCAACAATGCCATCGTTTTTCCACGCACTACGGACTGAAAACCGTTTTTATTCACAAATCGTCATTGACAAACAAGCGCCTGATTCCCGATCGCTCTACAGTTAATCGGTGCGGCCATAGTAACGCGTCTGCGTCCGCGAACGCGATGCGATCAAAGGATTTCCTGTTGTTGATATTCTGCTTTGCGGGCTCGCACACGCGGACGCGTCGCTCGACGCGTTTACTATGGCAGCGCCCAATGAGAGCAAAACTGTGTAGCGCGAGAGAGAGAGAGAGCGAAATACTAGACTAGAGTGGTGGAATTTGCGAAAAAGCTTTCGGTGCACTGAAGCTATGACACGCGTTGGCTACCTATACACATAATGTTTCACTCAGTAAAAACTAACACTATCGGTGAGGCCATAGTAACGGTGCGGCCATAGTAACGCGTCCGCGTCCGCGAACGCGATGCGATCAAAGGATTTCCTGTTGTTGATATTCTGCTTTGCGGGCTCGCACACGCGCACGCATCGCTCGACGCGTTTACTATGGCAGCGCCCTAACGCGTCTGCGTCCGCGAACGCGATGCGATCAAAGGATTTCCTGTTGTTGATATTCTGCTTTGCGGGCTCGCACACGCGGACGCGTCGCTCGACGCGTTTACTATGGCAGCGCCCTATCACACGACCACGCAAATGTGCAACAGTGCCAGAGCGTTTCTGATCGAGGTTTCCATGTTGCTGTTGGCGGCCAAGCGATATGAGCACCGGGTGCACTGCAGAGATGCGACGCTTTGGCTACCTATACTTTATCAACTTCTATCGCCTGAAGACTACCACACTGAAATCGCTCCTTTAATAGCATGCACTTGCAAAGCGTTCCCGGTTCTGATTTGCGTGTTGCTAGCTGTTTCATTGATACGCATATTTTCAACAAACTTTTTGCACGCAAGTTTTGGCGTGCGCGTTTGAATATATATTATTTAATGAAGATACATATATTTAGAATTCGTAAAAGCGCTAATTAAGCATTCATCTAGTAAAATGTGAATTTGCTTCATAATGAATTTTAGACCACCTGTGCAGTGCACATGTTGCACAGGTGGACGCGACGCCTCTGGTTTGTTCTAAAAAAATCGAAAAAAAAAACAAGTTGTTTTGTCACATTGGTAATTATAACCGCATAACAGTCACATTGAGATTATAAATGAGCCTCGTAATGTAATAGCAATGAAATTTCTATATGAGTTGTACAAAATATCAGCCTCAAATAAGTACTTTTGAGTTCCTGGTAATTTTTAGAAATATTAGTTTCCTCCCATACTGCCATAAAATGCACACTTAGTATTCCATTTACTCAATGCCTACTTTTGTCGAATGTTACAAATATGCAGTTATGCGCAGTACAGTAGGGACCCGATTTTGTCAGCCCCTCAATGATTTTAGGCTGACAAAATGAGAAACCTGACAAAATCGGATCATTTTTTGTTTTTGTTTTTCAAATTTATAACGTTTATAACCTACATAGACTTTTAAGGGGGTGACGGATATGGGCATAGCCATGTTTTTTGTTTATCAGGGTGAAAAGAGCGGCCCTCAGAATTTTATTCTCAAATTTCGTGCCGAAACACTGCCTCTGCACCCTTTTTGCATGAATCATAAAATTATGGAGGATATACACCCTACTTTTTCTCAGTAAGCAAAGAAAGGTCCTAAACGCATCTTGAGTAACGTCTTGGAAGCAACCGTCGTGCGGGGTGACATTGGGTCTGATTTGTAAGAATGCAATAAAACTAATCTATGATCATCTATTGGCTATTTATAACATATTCTTGAAGCTTGACACATTGTTTCCATTATTCTTGCATTAGCATGTTGTAAAAATATTGACCTAAAGTCACCCTTGTGGCCCAATGTCACCCCACACAACGGTAATTCTCAAAAAAAAAAAAATCTGGAGATTGAGTGCATGCCATCGAACATCATCATCAGTATTAATGTACACGTGGTAAAACATGACGAAGACTTTTTTTTGAAATATTCAAAATAGGCTGACAAAATTGGGTCAAAAAGCTGACAAAATCGGGTCAGTACTGTATATGCTCTACGACAAGACATCAATATTTTTTGGAAGAACTTCAACAATAACAGGATAACCAATATATATCAAAAAAATCCATACAAATATTCACAAGCTACAAAACATTCGGTATGTAAACATTGTTTGAATTTTCCACATAACGTGGACGGTGTTGGGAACACCATAAAACTATTAAATCATGTCATGTTTCGAAGAAATTTGTGATTGTTTTATGCTGAAAGTTGTAGTTTTATAAAAATAAATGATCAAATGCCTTCATTTTACGACTCGTTAAAGTGTTGGTTTCTATATTCTACAACACAATAAAAAAATGATAAATAAAAGTGAATAATTATAAAACATTTATAATTCAAATCTTATAAACAGTAAACTCACAACATAATATTTTAAAAAATATTTTGTGGTGATATTTTACCTGAATCTGCTGAACGAAGCAATGGCATCCTTCAACTGCTAAAATAAACTACTCTTACACCATCTCAAAGCTATCGGGAACCAAAATGCATCTAACAAAAGTAAACTTTTAATTGTTTATGATCTTATGAATCATTATCATTATACTTCTTCTACATATCGTTCATATAACATTAAGAATCAAAACGAATGTTTCTGTACAAAGCTAATTATTCATCGCAGTACTTGGTAGTTACACCATGCGTTTCTATCAATTTCAATATGTTCAGGGCATTAAACCTCTAATACCCAACCCCGCCTTTAGACGGGCTACACTTTGGAATTTTGTGTATTTTTTCGTAGCTCGGAAATCAAAATTATTTTATTTTTGGCTTAAACCTTGACTCATAACACGCATGTAAGAAAAGTTTTTTATGATTTTTGAAACTTTTTTGTATTTTTGAAAATTGTTTGAAAAATTGTATTCTTATATAACCTATAAATATCCGGGGTTAATTTAACGTGTAATATAAAAAATCATACCTTTTATATTTTTCTACGATCGACCTATTACAAAAGAAGAGCCTGGTGGTATCAAAATAATTTCAAACCTGTTTTTCCGTTAGTTACACGGAAAATAAAATACGCTCCGAAAAAAAATTGAAAATTTAATATTTTTAAAAGTACCGCAAAAATTTAAATTTTTATTATTGCCAAAAATCAACAACCAGAAATGGCTTCAAGAAAAAATGAAAAAAGCTAGGGATGTTCAAAAATAAAAATTATAAAAATCAAAAACCAAAATTCAAAAATACACGAATAAAAAAAAATAATTGCCCAGAACGTGTTAAGAACGATTTTAGATAACGAAAAATAATATTTAAATCGAAAATAAAAATTTGGGTATTAGAGGGTTAACATAAATACAAGAATCTGTCTAAAGTAGCCCCTTTTTTGTCTTGAAGGACACCTTTTTCCGTTATTCGAGCAACTTTTTTTATTTGACGTTTGACGGAAAAAGATTTTTGTATAGACATTTATGAAAAAGAACTGATAATATGACTAGAAAAAAAAACATCCCAAAGGAAACGCTCAAGTCATTGTTGCTTTATTTTTTGGAAATTTTCACTAGGACTTTTCGTCCAATATTTTGAAACAAATGACCTGTTGATCTTTTCAATACAATTCTTAGCAGAAAAAAAAGTTTAATAAAAAAGAGGTCTTTATATTTTTTTGATTTTTTTAAGTACATAATTATAATTTATAATGTACAGTTTTGTTCAAATTCATAAGATGAATTTACATATAAACATGCATTCATAATACAAATAAATTATTGAAGTAGACTTAAAGATTTGTATAAAAAAAACAGACAAAATCTAATTATCAATCCAAAATGACGGTAAGATCAAGTGTTTTTACATCAATGTAATTTTTTTAAATTTAAGTTATTTATTTTACAAAATTATTTGAGAGTCATGATTAGGATTATGTGAGAATTGTATTGAGGATTTCACCAGAACTTTGATTGAGATATTTGAAAATTCTGTGTTGAACCTAATGAGTACCATATTTTTTGAAGAATCTTGCTCAGATTTATTTCTAGTTTTATATCACAATGACATCAAGAATCGTACGAAAATCCTGTTCAAGATTTCGTTGCTGTTGAGCCCTTTTAAGCCCGCCCACGCAAACTAACCCCACTATCAGAAGGGTCGGTGTTAGCTCTTCCTGATAGTGGTATTGGTGTGCGTAATCGAGTTGAATTGGGATCAACAGCGGCTTGCAAAGCCAATGTTTACCAATGTCGATGGACCCTTTTGAAATGTTTGTCCAGAATTATGTTTGAGTACTGCTTAAGAATTGAAAACAACTACAGTAATACCTCGGTATAACGTAACTCGATTTTTATTTTCGTTACGTTATATCGAGGTTACGTTATATCGAAGCAAAATATTTTTTTTCCACAATTTCGTTCAACATGTATTGTTTGATGAGAAAATGAGTCTTACATTGATATTATTGAAGTAGCAGGCATTTTCAGTTTATCTTCCATATTTTTTCAATATATTTCCGTATTTTTTTATAATTTTCTCTTTTTTAGCTCTCTATTGCACTAATCCTTAAAAATGTTTTCAGGAAAAATATTTTGAGGAATCTTTGAACACGCGGAGAAACTATACAAGAAATTCATACATGAAATCTTTCAGAAATCTTTGAAAAAGTTAATGTTGAGCAGTCCATTGACAGTTCTAGCAGGCAATTATGGATCTTCAAGATTTTTTTATGAGGAATTCGTGGTAAAACTCCTAAAGCAAATCTTTTGTAAATTCTTGACAGAATTTTAGTATGAATGTCCCAAGAATTCTTTAAAAAATGTTTTTTTTTTGAATTTATGAAGAAATCACTAGAAATCTCCATTTAAAACAATAAATATCTTTGAGGAATTTTCCATGCATAAATTTCCGAACGAATACGTGGTGGAATTATTGGCAGTATTCTAGGAGAATTTTCTGGGAGATCTGGGGAACTTCCTCAGTTTTTGGACGAATCCCTGAGTATATTTTTGTAATAAAAAAAATCCATAGAAAAATTTCTAGACTTATCGTTTTCAAGAATCACTTGAAGAACCCAATGAAAACGAATCATTGAGAACTTTCTTAACAAATTCCTGATGGAATCAATGAAGGATTTCGTTTCACATAGAATCCTTGAAGAAATTTAAGTAGTACATAGAATGGTTTTTGAATAAATATTTGGAAAAAGCTCTGCAAAAAAATCGTAATGAAATTGCTGGAGAAATGCCAAGAAAATTGTTTTTCAGGTTTTTGGACGAATACCTGTACGATTTTTTGGAATAACACTGTTCGACAAAAAAAGTCGATCTGAATGCACAGAGACCAGACAACCCGGGCTTGAAAGTATAAAAATAAACAAAAATAATGGCGTTTTCAGAATGTTCGTGTCTGCCCCAGGTCATTTTTAAAATATACTTGAACTTTTTGCATTTTTTATTTAAAAATCTAATCTAATCAATAAACCGACACAGTGTTTTATATTCAGGACAGCGGAATTCATGTGCCATATAATGTTTAAAACGTTAAGTCCAATATGAAGAGTTGTAATAAGATTTGCAGGAAGCCCTCCCCCTTTTTTGCACCCACCCAATTTTTAAAGTATCGCAAATGATGGAATATTTGATATACAGGGGGTTGTCAAAATAACTGGGACAGGCAAAAATTGGGCCAACTTTGGAATGCTGTAACTTTGACAAAAATTGACCGATTTCAATTCTTTAAGAAGTAATGGACGGGTCAACTAATTTAGTTTTGAGGTGAATCCACGGAGATGAACTATGACCACCGGATACCGGTGATAATCCGGATTTCCGGAAGCATGTCTTATGCAGTAAAATTATGACATGTTTTTAGTAAAGGTCTCGGCTAAAAATTCAAAATTTTACTACACATGGAGATAGAAGATCAAATTCTGAAGCGATTGGTGCGCCAAGTATTAAGATCGATCCAGAAACAACCAAGATATGGCCATTTCCCCGGAATCGGTGCCGGTAGTGGATCCGAATTGGGATCAAACAATTTATTCACTCAAAATATGTCGCGCAATATTGTTTTCTCCCTAGCTTATCATAAAATATCCTATTATAAATTAAAAAAGAGTCTTGTACAGATTTGGCCACTCATGGCGCCGCCAAGTGCCCCGAGGGAACCTTGCATAGGGGACATTTCGATTTTGACACCAAAGCATATTATGCGACGGCTCATTCTTCATGTCTTGTCGTAAATAGGGCAACTGTAGACTCAAAACGGATAGTTGACTACAGTGACTACTTCCGGGATCACCGGAAGGTTCCAGAGGGAACCTGTAATTAGGGACAATTGAAATTGAACTCCAATACATATCGTGCGATGGTTCATTTTTCATGTCTTGTGCTAAATAGGGCTATTGTAGACCTTAAGTGGATATTTGACTACAGTGGCCACTTTTGTGTCTCGTGCATTCAGATCGACTTTTTTTGTCAAACAGTGTAATTTGTAAAGCATTCCAAGAATCGTAATTTGATTGTTCTCTAAAAGGACCGCTGGAAGAATTCATGAAAAATTGCAGAAATAATTTATGAATGACCCCAAAAATAAAAAAAAATCCACTTTATATCCTGGAGAAATTACTTGGTGTAATTTTTGTACAAAGGCAGTAGAATTCATAGATATATTTAAATTCCTGAATATTGAAACCATTTCTTGCGAAATTTCTAATGAAATTCAACAAGGAATTCTTAAGACGGCAATCCGTTAAGTCAAAATTGATTAAATGTTCCTAGAAACTCTTAGAGGAATCTCTGAAATCGCCTTAAAAATTCTGGTAGAATCCCTGGCATCATTTCTGATGAAAATCTTAGAAGTTTTTACACATGAATATCGGGAGGGTTAACTAGTGGTATTTCTGGAATATGCCTGTCGGAATAGGCTAATATTTTCAAAGCTGAACGGTCACTTCGACATCTGGTGGCTAGTAGGAGAACCGTCATAAAAAACGTAGGGTTGAGAATGCACCGTGTGCAGTATAGGAAGGAGCATATATATTTTTCTTGGAATAGTTATGTTGTAGACAATCGGAGAGCATTGAAAAACATGATAAACTTTTTTTCCTTCGAAAATGTACATATCCGGTCAGTGCTCATGTACGATTAGTGGGATTAAATTGGAAAATTGGTGTTTGGCTACATAGGTTATAAACTTCCGGGTTCTTTGTTGGTGGTTAAATTTGTTGTGAAATCACGCGTATCGCAAGAATAAAGGGTCAAAACGATTATGCCATTGGAAAATGGAAAATAGTTTAATAATGAATTGATTATGAGCTAATTTTTGGGTCGAAAAATTGAATTTTGGACGTAAACAAACATTTTCAATGACATTTCTCTCCTTCTTCCATAGCGACCTCTATGATCAATAATTATTAAAGTTTTCATAGAAAATTGAAGTGAGTAGCAGGCTTGGTTCCAGAGCATAAATGCAACAAAAATGAAGAAGAATGATGTATACAAATATACAGCAATGATAAAATTATGGTTTTAACATTAGCTTATAGCTCACTCGATATCGATTTATGACTGTATTCAGTTATAATAAAAGCTTGTATTGCTTTGATTTAGTATTGGTTGGTGTTTTAACTTTGAAAAATGTTTATTGCAGTTCATAAACTATGTTTTTAATAAAAATTGGAAAAATAAATGGGAGCCAAAAAAAGTTACGTTATATCGAGGTAAAAATTACGTTATATCGAGTTACGTTATAAAGAGGTTACGTTATATCGAGGTTACGTTATATCGAGGTTACGTTATATCGAGGTATGACTGTATATCAAAATTACTATGAGATTCTTTTCCATAAATCAGTTTGAATCGTTTCCAAGAAAGTATTCACAGGATTATAAGAAAATATTGATCGGGATTTTGCTATAATGTATAGCCTGGTGCTCAAATAAGTTGTGCTTGACAAATTAGATTTTAATGCAGCAACTTTTCTTCAAGTTCAGTTAGAAAATAGTTTGGTCTGCCAAATAGTCAAAAAGGCATTGAAGTGGTAGCTTTTTAATCCTATTCAAGCGGATTCTTGTTAATCCTGAGTTAGTAATCTAAGAAAAAATATTCTTCATTTTCTCAAATTATTTTTTGAGCACTTCCAACGGATATTGCAGCATTAAAGAAGTTTTCGTAGAGTCTATACCCAAGTGACCATGCTGCTCAAACTGCAATGTATGCATCTAAACGGTGTATGTAAAGCTAGCATTGCTGTATATGTACAATTAAAGTTGATTTAAAGTGGGAAAGGGCCCCCATTAGAGCCATATTGAAGTTATAGCTCATAACATTAAATCGACATTTGTGGAGCCCTTTCCTACTTTAAATCAACTTTAATTGTACACATACAGTAATGCTAGCTTTATATACACCGTTTATATGCATAAATTACAGCTTGAACAGCATGGTTACTTGGGTAGCTGCTTAAAGAACTCGTTTCAAAATCATAACCAAAAAATAAATAATTTTATAAGAATTAAAAGCAATATCAAGAATCACTATAGGGGAAAAGCACCAATTTTTGGCCCATCTATACGATTTTGGCATACTTTGTATGGAAATCCAAAAATTGGCACAGAATTCTTGTAGGTCTTTTCTAGTTAGTAAGGTAGTCGTTTGAAGACCTTGACTAAACTTTCGCTTGGTTGGTATTTTAGAGATAATGAGTTAACTGCATTGGATTTATTTTCGGGAACTCATTTACATTTCCAAATGTATTTAAACGGTTAAAGAAAACTTCTGTAGTCAGCCAGTTTTTTTTTTGCTTATCAATATTATGAATAATTGTTTAATGATAAGTCAAATATGTTCTCTGAGGAGTCTTCTTTACTATCCCAGCAATCTCCTGAGACATTTCCAGCATAAATTGCTAAAAGCGATCATTTTTGGTTTTCTTTCTACTTATTACTAACAAAATTATTAAAAAAAATCCAACATCTGAAAATGGTACTTGCTTTAGTTTCTGAGATATACAGTATTAAAGTCAAAAATGGATGCAAAATTTACGCTTTCAGGCGAAAAAAGCCTCTTTTTCAAGTTCATCAAACAATTAAATACGTTCATATAAAGGTTTTAAGCTGTACTATTAAAATAATATCACTAAGCTGAGAAGCAGGCTCTGTCCCAGTGGGGGCGTAACGCCAGAAAGCAGAAGAAGAAGAGTATCCAAAACGGAACTCCTGCAGCAATTCCTCAGCAAGTTCGGGGAAATCACTAAATGAACTCTTGTAGAAATCAGAAACACACTTTGGGCAAATACCTAAATAAATTTATGGAGAAACTATTGAAAAAATAAAATACATACAGCAATACGAGCAGTCATAATTGCTGTAATGCCATGTTGAATACGCAAAAAACATATTCTTAGAGAAATGCTTAGTTAGATTCTATGAGGGATGAAAGTCGCATCTCCTGGTTCCTGTAAGGCAGTGTTTCCCAAACTTTTTCGACTTTCGCCCCCTCGAGGCCAATATTTTTTGGAATCGCCCCCCTGATGAATGGTTCATATACAATTTCATATATTTGAATTAATCTATATACTGTACTAAACATTTGATCAATATTATAGAAAATTATCAAGTTTACTCGTATATTACTACAAAAGTGTTAAAAATATCAAACATATTTGCTTTGGAAAAAATATACACTCCACAAAATGGCTTTAATTCATCGTTGGAACCTGATTTTGTCAGCCAAATTTTCAGAGATTTTTTAATTGAAATATTTGTACCATAAGAAGTAAGTATGGTAAGAAAAAGTGCAACCTAAATAACAAAAAAAAAGGGTACAACATATTTTTCTCTGTGAAAAACTGGATGCTAACAATAGAAATATTAAAAAAATCTTTATGAAATACTAGTGATCCTGGAAAACTTCGTCTTGCCATCAAGTCATAAAATTTCCTTAACAAATTTACATATTAGTTTTCTTACGTTTTCCGACTATTCTAGAGATTTTATCTAACTTTTTCTTCGGACGATTACTTTAAAGTCCAGAACAAATGCAACAGTGAAAGTGTTTCGAATCCATTGATCCGTTCTCAAGCCAACTCATGGCATACAAAACTTTTTCACTTTTTAATACAGATTGAGTATTGTGGGCTTTGTTTCCAGTGGATAGTATCGTCAAGCAGTGATCGCATCGTGTCATGGGGTGTGGGTTCGATTCCCACTTCAGCCATTGACATTATTCGCCAAAAATGTTTCGCGGCTGTGCCACTGGAGCATGCTTGTCCGTTGTCTAGTGTTAAGTTACAGTTTGTGCAGCTAAATGTCTGGAGACGGTGTCAATGTGTGTTATCAATGCTCTCCGTATCTTGAAATCATTCTGATCTTGAGAAAACCTAAAATTCTTAAAACTCATATGATATGAAAAAAATCTGAATGCATAACACAAATATTTTCTTTTGACAATCATCAAGTGTTATCTAGAATAAATTAAAATGGCCATGCTTAGATCAGAGGTATATTCGATCAAAGGTGAAACTAGAAATAGTTTAGAATGAAATTGATTGTCCTTCAGAAGCATTAGCATAAATTTCTATCAAATCGTATGTCCTCCGAACGTTATGAGTCATTTTTCAATCTCTCCCATACTAGACTTTTCGCCCCCTCTACTGGATTTTTCGCCCCCCAAATTCTGTTTTGAAAATTTTCGCCCCCTTCGTCCCAAAAATCGCCCCCCAGGGGGCGAACTCGCCCACTTTGGGAATCACTGCTGTAAGGTATCTTATTTTTATTCCCATTTGGTCCCTCTTTGGTCTCTTCTTGAGTCCTATACGGTCTCTTATTTCAGGCAAACATTCCTCAAAGTTTCGCTCCCAAAGTTTGCTACCAGCCATGCATGCCGACTGTTAAGAACTGACTTGCATTAAAAATTCGATGTTCAATTAGCTGTCGCACTAAACAAAGTCTTCTTCCTCTTGTTGCAGATCTGTCCGTTCCAGAGTTTTTAGCCGGAAGGAACACAACCAACCACCTGTGCATTGGCAAGGACCATTTGCCGGACAAAATTCTCAGCAGAATCTCGAACTACCACTTTTGCATCACCAAGGATATGGAGGATTTGAACAGTCCCACGTTCATAGAGGTAAGTGCTATACTGTCCCATATAAAAGCGAAAATCATCATATCACGTTCATGGGTGTTGGTTAATGTTTTGTTGCTCCAAAGATTGTTTCCAGCAAATATATATATATGAAAATTGCCTATGATGAAGTGCAAAATATTTTATCAAATATCATTCAGTTTCGTTAAGAATCTGCAACGGATCTGCCTCGTTATGAAGTTCCTTAAAGTTCTATTATGAATCCCGCCATCTCTTGCTTAATGCATTTAGGGTTTTTACTTTAATTTTTTTTTTCTCAAAATGGTTTACCTCAGTTTTTTAAGGAATTTATCCAATAATTATTCCATATTTTTCTTCAGGAAATACTTCGAATTTCTTTCAAGAGTCATTAGTGATTCCTTTACATATTTTCTCAAGAATTATTTCAGAAAATCTTCCATGAATTACCGCAAGAATTTTTACGTTATTCTTAAAACAATCTATATGCTTTTTCATTTAGGCATTTTTGAGTTTATTTTGCTCACAACACAAGAAAACACCATTTCATGAATATCTCCAGAATTTTTGGCCAAGAACACAGGGTTTGACGGTGCCAAAGTAGAAGGTGCATCATAATAATACCCGTCTGTGAAACATATCACCTTCCCAATACTTTGGCACGCCTCTAACGGTTCATGATTTATCATGAAACGGCTGCATTCAGGCGGAGGATCTGTTAATATGTTTCGGCATATTATCAGATCCTCTTCGAACGGAGGGACCGCCAGGGCTCATTAGTTACTTATAAACCAGTGCTGGTTGTTGATGGTTCAATTCGTTTACACGAGCTGTACAATCCTTTGTACTAATTAGTAATGGTGGTTAAGTGTCGAAGCCAACGTGTGTTCAATTGTTTTATAATGCAACATAAGAATGTGTGTTTAGTAAAACTCTGCGTTACACTCGTCGTTATAGAATTAGTGATTGTGAGGGTACTAATGACGATGTTTGAAATAATGCATTGTGATGAAAATTTGAAAATGGCATTATAAGTGATTGTGGTAGTTTTATTAAATATACAAATAATAACTATATGAACCCTACTAGTTTAACAATGGTCATAATACATTTTGCAATGATTTCTCTGAAGATAAACACTATGGCCTAGTTCTTCACACATGTATGATAAAAGTGTTTATAATGACAGTGAGTGCAAAAGTGAATGAATCGAAGTGATGTTTTTTTCTGTAACTACCACTTCAGAATGCAGACCAATGTGGGGAATGGGGAGGAAATGATGCTGCACTTATACTGGCCCACTGTAGACCGTGGAGTCCGACTGCATCTACGCCAGTTCATGCGGAAGTTTATAGATTGAGGGAAAGGCATGGCAGAGAGGTTTGTTTTTGTGGTTAGCAGACTGCCTCAGGCGTGAGGAAAGGCATGCGCGTGGAAGAATGGAAGCGTTAGGGAAACGGTTTCACGTCCGTCTCTGGTTCTAGAGTTTGCTATGAACGAATTGTTTGAGTGTAATAGATTAAGAATGGAAGATAGAACCAAGGGAGACATTTACAACTACAAAGTACGAGGAAAGAGACGGGCCTGGAATTGAACCCATGACCTTCTGCTTATGGAGCAGAAGCGGTAGCCATTAGACCACCAACCATGTCTCGTAGTTTCGTAATTTATGTTGCTGTAGAAAAATAATAAAAAAATTAAATTGAATATCTTTTAATTACTTAGTAATGATAACAGATGGTAAATGATAATAACAATGAATTTATATGAAAATGGTGTGATGTAATTTTGATGAAAATTTGTAGTTGTGATAGTGAAATGTGCTATACCCAATGGATAATATATCTGAAGTGTTTTCGATTTTGACTGATGAAGGGGCGCGCCTGCGGAGAGTGTAACCACCAAACTCTTCGAAGGGTTTAAAAAGCGGAACCTAGTTAGGAATCAAGTTAGGAATGACAACTGTAAAAAAAAAAACGAATACTTTATCACTTATCAATAGTGACAAATTAGCACGACATGCACTATACTATATACTGGGATATACTATAATAGATCATATATTGGTCGCAGTGGTTTATGTTCCGAACAGAAAAAAAAACATTTCGATTATCACTTAACCCTCTAATACCCAACCCCGCCTTTAGACGGGGTACACTTTGGAATTTTGTGTATTTTTTCGTAGCTCGGAAATTAAAATGATTTTATTTTTGGCTTAAACCTGCATATAAGAAAAGTTTTTTATGATTTTTGAAACTTTTTTGTATTTTTGAAAATTGTTTGAAAAATTGTATTCTTATATAACCTTCAAATGCCTGGGATTCATTTAACGTGTATTATAAAAAATCGTACCCTTTATATTTTTCTACGATCAACCTATCACAGAAGAAAAACCTGATGGTATTAAAATGATTTCAAATCTGTTTTTCTGTTAGTTACACGGAAAATAAAAAATGTTCCAGAAAAAAATTGAAAAAATCATATTTTCAAAAGTATAGTAAAAACTCTAATTTTTATTATTGTCAAAAATCAGTAACCAGAAAAGGCTTCAAGAAAAAATTGAAAAGGATAGGGATGTTCAAAAATAAAAATAATAAAAATCAAAAACCAAAATTCATGAATTTGCGAAGAAAAATAAATCATTGGCCAAACCGTGTTTAGAATGATTTTAGATAACGAAAGATTAGATCGAAAACAAAAATTTGGGTATTAGAGGGTTAAGAAAATATCATAGAACAACATATACAGTAATGGCCCGATTTTGTCAGCCCCCGATTTTATCTACCCCCGATTTTAGCACCCTTTTTGACCCAATGTTGTCTATCAGCCTAAAAACATTATTTATTATAATCAGAGTAAACACGTCTATACTTGCAATATTGGATGCATAAAGGCAGTTATAATCTTCGCTACGTCTATACAATCATCTAAAGACCGAAATTTTGAAATTTGAAAATTTTAATAATTAGCCAATAAACTCACCTTGGATTACAGTACATAGAAAATAGAAGTAAAAAAAAATGTTTTGTTTATTTTAATAAAATCATAAAACTAAGTCCTTGAGTTAAAATAAAACTTGAAACCTGTCGAAATTTTTTCCCGATTTTGTCAACCCTAAATGCAGCATAGGGCTGACAAAATCGGGACATCACTGTATCGCTAAGAGAGATAAATTGTAATTCGCACAAACTTACAGGATCCACGCCATTCAATCAAACTGTTCAACAACTTGGGTGGGTCTAGTCTCATAAATAATTGAGTTCACGATGTTTTGCTTCTCATTTAACACATATCAAATATATGTAAACAAAGTAGCATACTTGATTTGGTGCAATAAAATAGTTGATTTTTTCACTTTTGTCCAAGGAACGCTGCACTGTGCACCGAAGGGATGGGGCAAGAGTTCGAATCTAGTGTGGGTCAAAAGTTCACTGACCGAAGCACAAAATATCGACTTTTATGACAGACATATTTCATACCCAGCCATAAACTTATGTTTGTCACACTCAATTATTATCAAAAAAAAAAAATGCCCAAAACAGGTTTATTTGTAATATACCAAAAGGGCATTTTATTTTGTCTTTCTACAAATAAGAAAGTTAGTTGCACCATTTCTATGAAAATATAGACCACCCTTATTTTCAATAATATCATACAAAGGACCAGGGCATTCAAGCCTAATGTAATAAATATGTAAAATGTCTCTATCCCCTCATTAATAGAAAATCAAAACTTTGTCTTAAGAACAAGCTTTTGATATTCAAACAAATTTTCAGACCAGTCATGTTGTACGCTGTACCAATATGGACTAGCTGTTGTAATACCAGGAAAAAAGCTCTGCAGAGAATTTATGAATCAGCTGACTTCAAAAGACAAAATTATTATCAAACTTGTCACAAAACATCACAGAATTATGTTTACTGATAAGAAACTATGTGTAAAAATAATTCTGTGATGTTTTGTGACAAGTTTGATAGTAATTTTATCTTTTGAAATCAGCTGATTCATAAATTGTTGGTGATTCAACTGCGTGGGGTCACTGTAGATTTCTGCAATTTTAAGCATTGTATTCGACATTTTCAAACAATAGCACTAAGGATAAAGCTAATAAAACATCAAGGTTTGTAAATTTCATTGTCATTTAGCAGACAAAAATGGGTGGAAAAATTGGTGTGGAGCGAAAACAGTTCATGTGTCAGTTACTACAATGCAGTATCACAAAAAGGGCATTTTACCCTTGTTTCCAGCTCCAACACTGCTATTTTTTGCAGTAATATGTGACACATTGTTAACTTTCGCCAAATCATGCAATACAGATGCAACTTATACAATTTTTAATTTTTATGCAATCCTATGTAAATATTACACTCAAAACAGTTTACTAACCGAAGTTCCAATTTGAAACGATTTAATTCGTGCTTTTGAATTACAATTTTACGTTTTGCATGTCGTTTTATTGAATTTTATAGGTTGGACTCCACACTATTTGATCCATAACTGTGGGGTCATGGTATGTTTAGGTTAAGTTAGGTTAAGTAAATTGTAAGCGTTATTTTTTTTCTTATAAGCAGGTGAAATCAACTCACCTGTAAAAAATCTGAACTGCTACGGCAAATGAAATGTAATATGTTGTTAACAAAATGTTGATAAAATCTTAAATTTGTTTTACCAAATTAGGATGATAGTGTTGTCTAATAACACAGATCAGCTAGATATAATAAATGAATGTAATGTTTGAAATGATACTAATAAAAAAATAAAAAAAATCATACAAAGGGCCTAACTAATACAGACAATTTTGTGGAAAACCGTTTTCGTCTATTTTTTTCATTCTTAAGCGCAAAATGCATCTTTCCGCGTAAAACTGTTTTCTGCACTTAACACTGGATCCGTGGGCAGTGATTCGAGAAGCCCAAGCAAAAGTATTCTTATTTTTTTTCTCGTATCGTCGGTTCCCTTCTTTTTCCGTTTGCGCGATTCGGGAAGCCCAAGCAAAAGAGGTCGTTTTTTTTTCTCCGTTTGCACACTGCAGCCGTCGCTGAAAAAACGTGATCGAAATTGTTTTGACCTTGAAAACATGATTTTAGTACTATAGTGTCTTCGGGAAAGTTTTTCCATAAAATAATCGCTATTTTATGAAAGTGTCAATTTGGTGATTAATCCACCTATAAGTGAATTTTATTTTTCGTATTTATGAATTTAAAAATAAACTTTATTCGGAAAAGTTGTAGGTAATATTAGAAGAAACAACTTCGCTGAAGACACCGTATGCATATTTTTTGATTTTCATGTACATTTGTGGAGTTTTTTGTGGAACACCCCTAAAAATCACTTTTTTCATCATAACTTGGTTGGATGATTTTGTACAATTTTCAATTGTTCTAGTGTTATTTGTTACTTGCAAAAACGCATAACTTTCTCCAAAAGAGCATATTTTTATCTCTCATACTCTATACGGTTTATTTATTAAAATTTGCTTGACTATTTCACCAATTTACATCGAACTGCATTATATTAACAAGATTGAATAGTGTTACAAACTTTTATTTTGAACTTTTATCAATATCGATTTGGTATTTTCAAACAAACTATGTATGGCTCGTCACTTTATGTGTCGGCATATACCTTTTAGAGATGGTCGGGTCTCGGGTTTTCAAACCCGAAACCCGACCCGAACCCGAACCCGACGGGTTCGGGTCGGGTTCGGGTTTGAAAATTTTTATTTTTTCGGGTTCGGGTTCGGGTCGGGTTTGAAGGTTAAAAAAATATCGGGTGCGGGTCGGGTTCGGGCTTGAAAAAAGTCGGGTTTAGCCGGGTTTAGGTCGGGTTTGGGGATAATTGTTCACAAAGTAACAACCGGAAAGCTTCCCTATGCATCAGAAACGATGAATTTATCATCTTTTCGAACTCGGGTTCTATTCGGGTTTTTCTTAGAAAACTTTCTCGGGTTTCGGGTCGGGTTCGGGTTTGAACAGCGAAAATTTTTCGGGTTCGGGTCGGGTCCGGGTTTGCTTTTAAATTTTTGTCTCGGGTTCGGGTCGGGTCCGGGTTTGAAGGAATAAAATAAGTCGGGTACGGGTCGGGTTCGGGTTTGAAAAATGTGAAACCCGACCATCTCTAATACCTTTATTCTTATTTAGTTCAATTTTATTATAAATAGCATTTTTTTCTTGTCATTACTAAAAATATCCTTTGAATAGTTCGACATTTTGAATGTCGACGTATTTTCTTAATTTTCTATCCTTACATATCTTTTCACCATGAGGCAAAATGCAAAAATAGTTTTAGGTAAAAGTCGTATTTTTCCTCCTTATCCATGGATCGCATCACTGACCAAAGGTGACTCCTAGATCTGTTTCCTTCCTCACTAATAAACACCCTTCCCGTGGTGATTGTGGAGATGTACAAATACTGAAATCTTTCTCAAAAAGTCATAAAATCTGTTCATGTTTTCTATACACATTACAAAATAAACAATCTTAATCCTCTAATACCCAAATTTTTGTTTTCGATTTAAGTATTATTTTTCGTTATCTAAAATCGTTCTAAACACGTTTTGGGCATTTATTTATTTTTATTCGCAAATATTAAATTTTGGTTTTGATATTTATAATTTTTATTTTTGAACATCCCTAGCTTTTTTCATTTTTTCTTGAAGCCTATTTTAGTTGTTGATTTTTGGCAATAATAAAAATTTAAATTGTTACGGTATTTTTAAAAATAATAAATTTTTATTTTTTTTTATCGGAGCGTATTTTATTTTCCGTGTAACTAACGGAAAAACAGGTTTAAAATGATTTTAATACCACCAGGCTCTTCGTTTGTGATAGGTTAATCGTAGATATAAAAGGTACGATTTTTTATATTACATGTTAAATGAAGTCCAGGCATTTGTAGGTTATATAAGAATGCAATTTTTCAAACAATTTCTAAAAATACAAAAAAGTTTCAAAAGTCATAAAAAACTTTTCTTATATGCGTGTTATGAGTCAAGGTATAAGCCAAAAATAAAATCATTTTGATTCCCGAGCTACGAAAAAAATACACAAAATTCCAAAGTGTACCCCGTCTAAAGGCGGGGTTGGGTATTAAAGGGTTAACAATAAAAGGCTCAAACGGCATTGATCCATAGCAGAGCCAAATCCTTAACCCTCTAATACCCAAATTTTTGTTTTCGATCTAAATATCATTTTTAGTTATCTAAAATCGTTCTTAACACGTTTTGGGCAATGATTTATTTTTATTCACTCTTCTAGTTACTGATTTTTGGCAACAATAAAAAGTTTTCACGGTACTTTTAAAAATAATAAATTTCAAATCTTTTTCTGAATATATTTTGTTTTCCGTGTAATTAACGGAAACACAGGTTTGGAATTATTTTAATACCACCAAGCCCTTCTTCTGTTATAGGTTAATAGTAGAAAAATATAAAAGGTACGATTTTTTTATATTACACGTTAAATAAACCCCAGGCATTTGTAGGTTATATAAGAATACAATTTTTCAAACAATTTTCAAAAATACAAAAAAGTTTCAAAAGTCATAAAAAACTTTTCACATATGCGTGTTATGAGTCAAGGTTTAAGCCAAAAATAAATCATTTTGATTTCCGAGCTACGAAAAAATACACAAAATTCCAAAGTGTACCCCGTCTAAAGGCGGGGTTGGGTATTAGAGGGTTAAAGCAAAAACAAATAGTGTTTATCGGCCTCGTGAAGCTTTTTGGGCGTTTGGGCCTTCCAAATAAATTAAATTGAAAAAAAGTTTGCACCGCCAGCACCATCATGAATAGTAGGAAAGGAGGTTAACCAGTATTTAGCTGAAAATATCTTGAATAAAGACAGTTCTTTGCCATATGATTACTAACGGAAAATCACAAACAGACGTCACACTCCAATCATTGTCCATCGATCATCTTTTTTTAACGGTAGATTCAAATTTACGGTAGGTGGTCTATTCTAGAAATCCTTTATAAGAGAGATTCGCGGAAGCTGACAGTTCTGTCAAAGTGTGAGCCAATCGAGCAGCGAGAGCTGTCAAAGTGTGAGCCAAACGAACATGCGTTATGTTTGTTTTGAACTTTTCTTGAGGAGTAATGTAATCCGCTTGAAATTATTTCGGTAAAAGTAATTTTGCATGAAGCAAAAAAATGAAATGTTTTACTGTGTTGAATTTTTGTCAATGCGATTTTTAGTTTTTGTTTTTTTCGGCTGTTTATTAGTTTTGATACGTAGCGCAAAGATCTATATCGAAACAAAATACACTTTATAGCAATGAGGAAGTCATGTCCGTGTTACAATATTATTCTCGACGCCGAGCAAAATCAGCACTGCTGGTCTGTTGCCAAATCTTTCCATTTTACTTTCGCTTATCTCTCTATAAAGGATCACTAGTCTATTCGACACGCGCAGCGCTCGCTTGGTTTTGGTTCACGTTTGACGTTTACACACTATCGCCATCTGTTGGTCCATCGGCTAAACACACCGATTTTAACATTGGGCGTACATGTCCTCGTGACTATGATTTTGATCGCGATTACGTGTGTTACTTCTGTTTGTGTGTGGGAAAATGTTAGCTTCCGAAGATGATTAATATCTAAAGTCTTGCAGCTACTGAATAACGTACTGACACTTCAATTTCAATGGTCAGCACACTAATTTTTGATCTTTTTTCAAATCCTAAATACAAAATGGCGGCAGCAATAAAATATGGTTATTTGGCAAAATTACAAGTTTCAAACTACAATCGTAATTTGTTAAAATGAAAATCAAGCATGAAAATATTGACGCAGTTTTTTTTTTGGTTTTAAAATATACTGACTTAGAAACAAACAACCAGACTGATTGATTCAATTCAAATGAGGATTGTTGCTTCTAATCGGTGGGTTCTTAGATTCAACTTGACAATATTATTCTGCGTGAAGAAGTTGAAACATTCACAAAGAGTTAGTGGTTTGATTAAAACACATGTTAAATCAACGCAAATAACAGTTTTAATTACAACCTATTTCACGTCAATGCTTTTCAGGACAAATCTCGCAACGGAACGTTTGTCAACGGTCACCTGATTGGAACGAACAAGAAAATGATCCTCAAGAACGACGACATCATAGCGCTATCCCACCCGAGCTACAAAGCCTTGGTGTTCAAAGATCTGACTCCCAGTGAGGCCAAAGGTCTCCCGAAGGAGGTCAAAGACACGTACTATGTGGGACGGAAGCTTGGTTCTGGCGCGTGTGGAGTTGTCCACCTGATTTACGACACCAAAACCTGCACGCCCTACGCCATGAAGCATGTGGTGAAGAACCTCCTAGGCGAGTACAGTAAGCCGAAAATTCTGAACGATCCCCAGCGGGTGATGAACGAAGTCAACATCATGAAAAGTCTGGAACACGTGAGTATTTGATTGCTTGGGAAACTTGCATTGGTATGGTATGTAATAACGGCTGTCCTCATTTTAGCCATGTGTAATAAAAATGCACGACATCGTCAACAAAGCAGATTCCGTGTTCATGGTGCTCGAGTACATGAAGGGCGGCGATCTGCTGAATCGCATAATCCAAAACAAGTACCTGCCGGAGCAGAATGCCAAACTGTTCTTCCTACAGATGTGCCACGCAGTAAAGTATTTGCACGCCAAAGGTAAGATATTTTTATGGGATCGAATTCGTTACGTAGAGCACGGAAGATGAACGCAGGTAGACGGTTGCTAGAAATTATGCAAATGAGGCCAAGTTTTGCTGTTAATGTAAGTCAGTTTAGTTGTTTCTAGTTTTTGTCAACATCTTTGATGTATCGTTTCTTGGTAGAGAGAGGTGGCGAATCATTTGTCGCGGAGTTCACGATGGCTTTTGGCACTGATGTGTGCTTTCAATTAAAAAACCTTTGAATGCTATTTTATGATTTCGTCATTTACTTAGTTACTGTTATTGTTACTTGTTACTGTTCGGTGAGAACATGAGAGCTGTAAATTTGACCTAGATACACTGTTTAGCCGTTTGAAACCTTTTAATTCTATTCTTCTTCGTATTTCTAAATTCAAGTGGCTTCTCTTTCAAAAGTAGGGAGACGAGGCAAGATGGTCACCCGAGGCAAGATTAGCACACTCAGTTTTGAGACTATTTGAATGAATTTTATTAAAATAATGTCATACACTTTTGAATTAAAGTTCATCCAACTGCCTAAAATTATTAAACATAATAAGAATTTGAAAATATGGGTAAATTATCATAATTTGTGAAAATATTGAATTTTCTTATAACAAATGGTCAGAACACAATACGATTTTTGTCGTCTAAAAATATTTTGACCAAATTTCTGATTCTCAGCCAACATGTCAAACCTTTTGAAGAGTCTTTTAGTATATAAAGAAAAAAATAATAAAATTTTTGTTACATTGCTTTACTTGGTTTAAATTATTTTTATAAATCGGGGCAAGATGAGCACTAGGGCAGTTCAAATTTAAAAAAAAGTTTAAAAATACGATCTCCCATATCTTCTTTACCATCTTTACCATAAACAAAAGTGTTCTGTAAAATTGGTGGTGATTTAAAGGTGGCCCAAAGACGATTTAAGTTTATATGGTTTATATGGAGATTACTATGGAGAAATTTTGAAAAATGTTCCAAACACGTTGGCATTATAATGTAAGTACGAAGTTATCACCCCATAGTGAAAAATCATTATTCGTTACTTTCATATTTTCTGGTAATGCAGCCTTCAACAAACTAATTATAATCTATTGGACCATTAAACACCCCTTTGGTTGCAATTATAGCACAGATAATAAAAAAAATCCGCTTCTGTTTCTTGATCAGAATGAGAGTGGGTCATGCGAATGTTAAAAGTGTTGACACATAGTAATCGGCGCCAAAAAGTGTCAATTTTGTCTGAATATTTGAAATTTTAAGCTTTCATTCCATACAAAAAGATTGGAAATCGGTTAGGCTGTTCAAAAGTTATAATTTTTTTTAAACATTACAAATCTAATGCGCTGAGACCTACAGTGTGTGCCGATAAAAAATGAATGATTTTTTATTTTCAAAAAAATATATCTCAAAAACTAAAAAACATACATCGCCGAAAATTTGACAGTATACGTAAAATTTTCTGAACTTTCAAGAAAAAAGAACAGCGATAGCCCCTTTGGTCCCGAGGCCTTCAAAACACGAAAAAACGGAAACTATTGAGTTTTTTCATGTAAAAAACACAATTTTTGTGAAATTTTATATTTTTCCTGAAAAGTATACTAAACGTCTATCATGTTTCACGGTTTTTAACTGAAAGCTTTATAATCTGTCAAATTTTTCATTTTAAGATTCGAATTTATATCGTATGAATAGGGTGACTTCTGTCAAGGGTGGAACCGCAAGGGGTCGTAATGTTATTTGGGTTATTTGTTAATAACAACTTGTTTGTCACATTAAGCCGTTCGGCATAACCAATCAAATGGTCAAGTGATATTTGACAAAAATACTTAATTTCAATTACAATAATGACCATTTAGCATGCCCTGGCCACGATCACAGGGTTTGACGGTGCCAAAGTAGAAGGTGCACCATAATAATACCCGTCTGTGAAACATATCACCTTCCCAATACTTTGGCACACCTCCAACGGTTCATGATTTATCATGAAACGGCTGCATTCAGGTGGAGGATCTGTTAATATGTTTCGGCATATTATCAGGTCCTCTTCGAACGGAGGGACCGCCAGGGCTCATTAGTTACTTATAAACCAGTGCTGGTTGTTTGATGTTTCAATTCGTTTACACGAGCTGTGGCATCCTTTGAACTAATCAGCAATGGTGGTTAAGTTTCGAAGCCAACGTGTGATCAATCGTTTTATAATGCAACATAAGAATGGGTGTTTGGTGGAACTGTGCGTTACACTCGTCGTTATTAAATTTAGTGATTGTGAAGGTGCTAATAGTGATTTTATAATTAAATCTATAGTGATGAAAATTTGAAAATTAAGTGGAAGTGATTCTGATAGTTTTGTTAAAATTATAATAATAATGATGTGAACTCTACTAATTTAATAATGGTCATAATACATTGTGCAATCATTTTTTCTCCCTGCCCTTAGGTGATGGGATTGACGGTGATTTATCAAGTGATTGCATATTGTTGATATTGTGAAAAATTACTCTAATACTAATATATTGATCGCGAAAATAATCGAAATTATAACTTATAAAATGTAAGCTAGTCTAATAGTTTTAAATTAAATAATGACATGTGTTTCAATGCTTAAATATATTTTACACTTGATTTATCACACCTTCAGCATGAGTTTAGTTACTGTCGCATGATCTAACACCAGATAACTACGCGTAATGCTGGAGGGACCGGCAGGGCTCATTACCAGTCTCTACTAACACTCAAATCACTAACAAGACTGGGAAACCAACGATCACCTTCATCAGTAGCACTATTTCTAATAGTAGTATTAGTTCAATATACATAAATCTTTTTCAGTAGACCACGAGGCGCAAGAGTGGGTGCGGGTGGTCTCTGCGTCTCACAGGTCATTGAAAATAGACATTTATGTTAGGTTTACTAACAATGTAGTAATTATTACCTTAGTAATACCGTAAGGTGCCGTAATTCGCCTAAATCCGCATATTTGGTCCAAAATTAATCGAAATTTAAGAAAAAATTTGAAATCTGTCCATACCGCTATTTGTATATGCTGGTAATGCATAATAATTCCAATTAAAATTGTCATTAACAATAATTTACGATTTTTGAGAAATATTGAAAAATGTTCTGAATTACGGCATTTTACGGTCTTGCGTTATTTAGTAATGTAGGTTGTAGCGGTGTTAGAGATAGTTTAGTAATGTTACTGATATATGTATAATAATTAGAAAACTGATGGCACTGTTGTTACTGAAATGTTTCATTTTGAAATATCTTTCATAATATAATATAATATTGTTGAACAAAATGCTGTAATTAATAACTTATTTAATCCTCTACGCATTTTTGCACTACTTTGCATCTATCACACCAACACTGGCGACAATAGCGTTCTTTGGGTAGTATTTCTGTTATGTAGTAGTAACCTCTATCGTTTTTATTCTAACGATCATAACATAATTATCGTGAGCGTAGTAGTGGAAATAACATAGAAGTAGCTTTTGTATTTGTAATTAAGGTATCATGGTATTAGTTCCCTGTCCTTTGGTTCAGAAAGGGGTATGGGCGCGTTCTGCCAACTCGGTCGAGGCAGATTTCTTGTGTGAACAAGTTACAACATGGACGTTCTAAAATTCCAGAATGAAGTGTTGTGCATTTGAAGATGGGATGGATTCGCGTTCGTGCTTTACTTCTGCTTATCTATAAAGTTATATGCAATAACCGACCCTTAGCTTAACTATTTAAATTAACAGTTGCAAATATAATAATCGTTTTGAGTTTACTAACATCTCGTCGCGTTAATTTTATCATAATGATCTTTTATCTACATCCGTCGAACCATTCTGAATGGCCGTTGTGAGAATATCACCAAGAACTTCTCACATGCAATAAAGCTGGATTGTCATACATTGAAACATCAAGGTTCTCGCTCTTTTGGATTCATTTTTTGTTGTTTATCATTAGTTTCAGGGATTGTTTCGTGGGAATCCAAAGAGCGAATTTTGTATGACTTCAATGTACGCCAATACTGCCAGAAAGCATGTAATAATCACTAACATTCCTTCTCTCTTTATCCTTGTTTTCATATCTAACCCGCTTCGAGGAATAATTCATCGAAGAGGAAAGGCATCTCTTATCATGGCAGCGTAATGGCCGAGAAAACGTCGGTTTGCGGTCGCATCTCTCCATCCTCGGTTCTGCCCACGTTCACCAAATCGATACGCACTTGATCCGCCCATCTAGCTTGCTGCACTCCACGCCTTTGTTAAGTATAAAGTTTCTGTAATCATTGAATACTAATTGAAAGGTAAATCAAATGAACTTATTATTTAACTAATAACAAATTTGTTCCACAGAGCGATTTACAAAACACCACACAAAATCCCTCCTTTCACATATCCTTAGGCAAAACACTTCACTACCGTTATATGTATGACTGATTCATGTTCTTTCGACCTTGCATCATTCATACGTGTAGGGGAAGTCTAGAGTAAAAGCAAAACTTAAAGAACCTTCTGGTCAAAGATGTTGCGTTGCCTACTTCCCAAACTCCAAAACCCCCGGTGTATTATGGAAGGTGTGAGTTTTTAAACTTATGCTGGAGACTTGGCCCCTGACCCCCTTGTACATCAATAAAATAAAATAAAATAAAATAATACATTGTGCAATCATTTTTTCTGAATATAAACTTAATTGCCTAGTTCTTTAAACGTGCATGATAAAAGTGTTAATGACAGCGAGTGCAAAAGAATGGATTGAAGTGATTTTGTTTAATGTAACTTTCTTGATCATAGTGCTAAATCGTAGTTTGAATAGTAATGACTCTGCAGCAACAAAAATAATGATACATTTAAATTGAATATCTTTTAATTACTTAGTAATGCTAACAGATGGTAATGCTAACAGATTTATATGAAAATGGTGTGATGTGAAAAGTGATATAATAGAAAGTATATCTGAAGTGTATTACGAAAGTTGATGAGTGATAATCGGTGATATACGTGATAGTGTCAAAAATAAAAGTGACGATAGTGAGTGATGAAATGAAATGGGGAATGAGGACCTTTTGATAAAACTATTTCGTTCTTCACTTTAACCACTCTAGTAGCATTTCAGGCCTTATCATAGTTTGATAGTAGTCTGAACTACTAGACTGCAAAACTACGGCAAGGGCTGATTGCTGCTAGCGTACACAGTGACCATTTGAGCAACATTGCTTAGGAACGTCTGTGTGATGAACGCAATAGAGGCTTATAAAAGCAAATGCTGGGAAGGAGCTTAGGGCAGATTAAGAGTGCCAGTACTACCCCTATCGCTACCGACAAAAAAAAAAAAAAAAAAAAAAAAAAAATGACCATTTAGCATAACATAAAATACAACTTATAGAAAGAAGGAACATGACTACTGCCAGCTCTTCTACAACTGCCGCATAGGTGTCGTCCATTAATTACGAAAGGGTTTAAGGGGAGAGGGGGGAATTTATATTTCTTACGCGCTATACAAATTATTTCTATTTTTCATACAAAAAATCTTACCATGGGGAGAGTGGGGATCAAAAAATCATCAAAATTATCTTACGTTATTAATGGACAGACCCATATGACACAGTTATGTGACCAACGGCAGTTGCACAAACAAACTTATACCAAGTAGCCAATCAGTGTTTAATATGGTTTGGTTATGCCAAATGGCCAGTACGCCAATCATTGTGCTGGTATCTCAGACCATTGTCACTGAACTAACCTTGAACTCTTTTCCAGATATCACCCACCGGGATTTAAAACCGGACAACATCCTGCTGCAAAACGACGACGAAGAAACCTTGTTGAAGGTTTCCGACTTTGGTTTGAGCAAATTTGTGCAGAAAGACTCGGTACTGCGAACCCTATGTGGCACTCCACTGTACGTTGCCCCAGAAGTGCTCCTTACTGGTGGTCGAGGCTCCTACACACGAAAAGTGGACATTTGGAGTTTGGGAGTGGTCCTATACACTATGCTCAGCGGAACATTACCCTTCTCGGATGAATACGGGAGCCCTGCCACCGAGCAAATCAAACGTGGCAAGTTCTCCTTCCGACATCGTTCCTGGAAGTCGGTTTCCCCTCAGGCCAAGAAGCTCATCTACGAGATCCTAACCATCGACCCGAATACTCGACCATCAATCGACGACATCCTCAACAGCTCATGGATGCGCGATCCGGAAGTCATTCGGAAGGCGGAAAAGCTGATGAATGTGCGGCTTACCGGTACCAAAAAGGCATCCACATCTGACATAGAGAACAACAACGACAAGATCTTTGTGGAACCGCCCAAAAAGCGACAGCGCACCAAATGACTAGATTCAGGAGAAAGACCACCCAATGAGGCAACTGCAAATGTCGACGAGGAAGAGACACCGGTTCGTATACAGTTTAGGAAATGGGTGAAGCTGAAAGTGAGGTTTCGTTAAAATCCCCTGCAATCGACGTCATCAGCAATGAGAAAAAAACAGTAAGTAGCAAGTGGGCAGCGAACAACATTGATAAGGATTTTTTTGATTGATACTTATTCGGAACTGATAATGTAGCCTTTTACGTTCCCTTGCCGACAGGGGACTCGGATCAAGTACGATGCTCTCTCTCGTTTGTTTATATATTTCATAAACGCATTTTGTATAGCATTTAAACATGTTTTCGTTTCGATCGGTAGTTGCTAGTGGAAGTTAAACTTTGCTCAGTGGCTCGGCCTTTGATGCGAGTCATGAATGAGCTGGCCAAGTGCATTTCCCAACGAGAAACTGTTGTTGGTACTAGTATTTTAATGCATGGTAAGGAAAACGTTTAACATTCATTGAGTTTGCATAGACGTAGACACTATTTTAAACATGTAAATATTCAAAATAAGTGCACTACATGTCCTAGAAAACGTCAGCTTCTAAAAAACATGACATAGAATTAATCAATCCAAACCAAGAGCGGAAACATGTTTAACAGATGCTCCCCTGACTACTCCATAATTCCTTTTCTACCATCATAAACCATCGTTCTTTAAACTTCATGCTATGTTCTTTTTTTGTAAGCGCTACAAATCGTAATGGAATAAATATCTTTCAGTTTGTATTGAACATTATCCAAAAATAATTTGCAAGAACACCCCGAAGAGTTCGCATGTAATGAGCACACAAACATACGTAAAACAGGGTTCATTAAATTAAGTACAAACTTATTACTTATTACCGAGCAAAGTGAAGTTGACTAAAACCCATGCCATAATGTGCCTAAAGTGCAAAATTTCCAATATAAACCATCGCGTGGTCGCTCTGAGTATTAAATGCTTAGATAAGAGAAAGGAATCTAGGTGTATAGTTGTTGTAGTTTTACTTACGTTTTGAGGAAGGAAAATAAAGTACATTTTTTGTTTTATCTTAAACATAGTATTTTGTGCTATTGATGCTCACGATGACAGCCATGTTAATGTAGCTTTGATTTTATAGACCCAATATTTTTTCCCCCTGATTCAGTCAGATATTCTGAATACAATTCAGAATAAGAGGTGTAAGAAGCAACAATGAAAACGTTGTAATGTTGTCTATTGACTTTAACAAACATGACTGAACTGTAGAAAATTTAATTGACAAAAATAAAATGTTCATCGTTTACATGTTATTATTTATTGGGACTCCTTAACCAATGGTAAAGTTATTATAAAATATAAATCTAACTGATAGTATTGTAATCTTCTTCTTCTTGGTACTAACGTCCCCACTGGGACAGAGCCGGCTTCTCAGCTTAGTGTTCCTATGAGAACTTCCACAGTTATTAACCGAGAGAGCTTTCTTTGCCAGAGTTGCCATTTTCGCATTCGTATATCCTGTGGCAAGTACGATTATACTCTATGCTCAGGGAATTCAAGAAAATTTCCATAACGAAAAGATTCTAGACCGACCGGGAATCAAACCCAGACACCTTCAGCATGGCTGTGCTTTGTAGCCGCGGACTCTAACCACTCGGCTAAGGAAAGCCCCTCTCCCCTGATAGTTTTGCAATCTATTATTTAAAATGATAATACCGAGTTGTGTTTGATCCTTCGACCTTGACGTTTGCTTCTGCGGGGGCAGGATCAAACATGTCGCGCGTCGTTCGCGTAGTGAAATAAAAAGCGCCGTGGGCCGTTAGTAGTGTTTGATCCATTGATCGCGTCGCTTGCTCCTTTGTGGTTGGCGACAAACACTTGTGCGTCGTACAATGCGGTTATATAAGTACATGGCGAATTTGGTTAGGGACGATTCAAATATGACGTCCATCGTTTTTCGAGATTTCTAGCCCTCCCTCCCCCCTCTGTCACGCTTTTTCCAATACCTTATACACGTACTGTCGCACTTTTGTAGACCTCCCCCTCCCCCAAATGATGGACGTCATTTTTGAATGACCCCATTAGGCATGAATATATCATGGATCGCATTACCAAAACTTGGTGACTCCCCAGAGGCGTCCCGTGAGGAATTTGATTACCTGTGCACTGACTCGCACAAACCGTTTATTTTGAATTATGAGTACGAATTTTTCAATTGATTTTTTTAAATGTATTTCAGCTTAAAATGTAATTTCTTATTATTAACACCTTAAAATGTAATTTCCAATACTGTATGCAATCTTGAAGTGTCTGGAAGCTATTATATTTGATGCTCCTTGGACGTATTTTTTGTTTGTTTTCTTCGTTTCAATCACTAGTTGTAAGTTTTAAGAATTTTGGATGATTCCAATATACAATGTTTAGGGACAAGGACAATTCGCAAAATTTCGCTGATACCAAGGCGATGGAAGAAAAATTTTGCGTATTAATCGCGGACCCATAGTTTGATAATATTTGACATAAAAATGTATATTTACAGTAAAAATGACCTTCATGTGCGTAAATTTCAAGCATTTTTCGTATTTTGCGAACTGAGATAATAAGTTTAATATCATATTATCAATACAAAATTTAAAGCAAGAAGACGTTTAACTTGAAACTAAACGATTAGCACATTTTTTAATATGAAACTCGGCTTACAAATAAATAAACCATTCTTATGAGCAAAAATCTGAACTTTTCTGAGATTAGCATATAAACCTTCAGAATTCAACTATTTACGCGTTATTTTCCAAGTTACGCGATGAAGGATAAATTCCGTGGATTTCGTGGTTTTCGCGAAATTCCGAATCTTCATTATTCCTAACGTTGTTATTCTATATAATAATTCTTATTATTTACAGCTTGTCAATTGTATTACGATATCTTAGCTTTTTGACGATGTCCAGCGCTGGTACATCTCTTTGTATACTTCTGTTGATACATCAAAGCTTTTAAATAAAATGATGACTGACTGATGAACGCTGAAACCCACTTTACGCACACCGCAATTTATCAGTTGTCGGTCTGTTGAGCAAGAAAAACTATATTCACACATAGTTATAAATCAATTCAAAGCCACATAAATTGTGTGTATTTAATAAGATAAAACATAATCAATTTGGCCAATATGTTTAACATCTAGTTTTGGTTCCAATCAATATTGTGCATACTATCGCGCGACACCTGGAAGCTCCATGCAACATACATACACACAAAGCATGTATGGCGTTGACGCTTTCGCTTCCAACAGCAGACGTCGTGACGCCAGTTGCGCGCGCTTTCTCAATTCTTGCAAACCAATGCGAGCGTCATGGGCAATTTCTCTCTCGGGTGCACAAATTGGAGTGAACCAGATTTTACCTATACAACGCCACTGTTGCTCTAGAAATGCCAATACAAATGCACATTCCTGCTGTGTCCATAGTCGCTATTTTCGTGCACAAGAAAGAGGCTGAAATGAACATTCTCTGCAATACGATGGAGACGCATGGCAGTTTGTCTTGTTTGCTTTGCTGTTTTCGCTTGCTGGTTGAGCAAGACCATTGAGGGGGAGAAAAAACGGCTTGTTCACTGAGGGCGATGCACCAATTGAAGGTGAAGAAATCAAACAACATTTTCAAGCAACTACACATTATGAATGTTGAAAGTATATATTTAATTTGTTAGTTTGAAATCTTTGACTGTGCAAAGCACCAAGTGCACCTTAGGACGAGACGCCACTGTGACTCCCAGATCTCTACCCTATCCTACTAACCCAATATCCTATTCATCTTCTTCTTTTTCTTGGCATTAACGTCCCCACTGGGACAGCGCCGGCTACTCAGCTTAGTGTTCTTATGAGCCCTCCACAGTTATTAACTGAGAGCTTTCTTTGCCAAAGTTGCCATTTTCGTTTTCGTATATCGTGTGGCAGGTACGATGATACTCTATGCCCAGGGAATTCAAGGAAATTTCCATTACGAAAAGATCCTGGACCGACTGGGAATCGAACCCAGACACCTTCAGCATGGCTTTGCTTTGTAGCCGCGGACTCTAACCACTCGGCTAAGGAAGGCCCCTATCCATGACAACCGTGGAGATGCAGAGGTGATCTCGGTCTCTAGTAACAACGGTAGTCACACTAACATTCCTTCCCTTCCCCGACTTTTAAAATTTTAGCTCTCGATTTGTGCACATTGAAGAATGGTAAGCTAATCCCAAGCAGTGTTGATAGACTCACACTCAAAATCTCAATCAATACGCTCTCCCGTGAGAGCAAACTCATTAGAGATCTGCTTCGCAAATCTCACGCTTGAGATTTTGACGCAAAATCAACTCAATCAACTCAAACCGTAAAAAATGATTCAGTCGCAAAACCCGGCAAAAACTCGTGAAACCCGAATGTTGTTGTTTACGTTAGAAAGGATTAACATAATTTTACCAGACTAACAACTAATTATTGCCGTGTGTGAGTAAACTGTGGAAATACGAGACAATGAGTTAAAAAGGTGAGCCAACTCATCCATGATTTTTTGACTGCTGAGTTGCATGATTGACAACTCACGCATGAAAAATCTCAAGCGTGAGTTGTGAGAAATTGAGTTTTTCACAACACTGATCCCAAGCCCCATTCATTAAATCTCTGTGCAACTTCGATTGTTCTGGTCAATCACGGAGTAGCAACTACGAATTGTACGGTCATCTATGCTCATGCTCATGCTCTATTATTTAAAATGATAATACCATCAGTGTACCAGTTTCCGTTCATGCCCCTATTTCCGCTCACTAGTGTAAAAATTTATGTTTCGTGTCAAAAACCTATATTTTTCGCACGGATATATTCTAGCAAAATAATGTCAAGTAATAACCAACTTTCAAATGAAGTCGTCTGACATTATTTTCATTTAATAAAATAATTCTTTATATTGAAAACACAAGACCTCGTTAGCGGTTATTGGATCACTAGGTATTTTTGTGTTTTCCAGTAACCGCTCATGCAAAAAATTAAACAAAATTGTAAAGAAATGTCGATTTTAGTATACAGCCTTCTTTATTGCATTTCGATTACTTTGGTTTTGATCTAGATTACTTGTAACTGAAATAGATCATTTGTATCTCTTATTATGAACATCCTAGTTCAAAACTTCCTTCTGCAATGCTGTTCAATGAGACATTTTTAAGATTTTTTTCGATATAAATTTACTTGTATAAGTGCTGTGAACTTGTTTGCATAATAAATTATTGATTACACTCAACATTTATATTACTTAAAAAACTGAAATGGATTATGAAAACCCAGTGACATGTTTAGGCAGAAATAGAAATATTTGATTTAAAACCGATTTTATCTCAATTAAAAACCTTCGAAATTCCTGTTTTTTAAACCTGTTTGCCTTGCCTATATATTCAAATTTGGAGCGATGACATGTAGTTTTAAAACATAAATTTTATTATAAAAAAACTTTTAAATATGTTTTAGCAGAAACCACATTTTTTTTTATTACACCTTAAATTTATTTTAAAACTATGAAAATCCCTATTGTTTAACCTATTACAGGTAAATCAAAATTTATAGCGAAGACATGCAATTTTTCTACATAAATTGGTTTGTATACATTAAAAACATTTGTCTTAGACTATTTTTTCACTAGAAATTACGAAAACCTTACTTTTAACAACTGTTCATAAATCTAAATTAAAGGCGATGAATAATAAAAAAAAATCATTCAAATAAAAAAGCACATGTCAACGTTTTGAGTTTTGATTTACAGGCAAACAGGATTGAAAAAAATGTTTCTTAGATTAGTACAAGAAATTTTGAGTGTAATCTAAAATTACTATATATATAGTAAAGGGGGCAAAAGTTTCTTTTTAGGATTTCAAGCTCAATTCAGAACAAAACCTATAAATGTCATTGTGGTTCGAATGCTATTCAGGTAAGAGACTTTCACTAATCGATTGAGATTTGAAAAAGTTATGGCTATTTACTGTTTTTTGATGTAATAATTGTAATTCTAATAATGCAGATAAAATCTTGGAATAATAAAGATAAAATCTTTTTCGACTTTTTATGTTCGGGCGTTTTTAGGCCTATCATAAGGTTGCTTTGAGGTGTATCAGTTTTTGCATAGAGTAAAGTGGGGCAAAAGTTCGAGTGGGGCAAGAGTTTCTTTTTAAGATTTCTAGCTCAAATCAAATCAAAACTTAGAAATGTCATGGTGGCTCGAATGCTATTCAAGTAAGAGACTTTCACTCCAAATATCATAAAAATCGATCGAGATTTGGAAAAGTTATGGCTATTTGTTGTTTTTCGACGTAAATATTGTAGGTCAAACTTTCGATGCATAGAACCAAATGAAGATAAAATATTTTTCAATATTTTATGTAAGGGCGTTTCTAGGCCTATCAGTAGGATGCTTCGACGTGTATTAGTTTTTGCATAAATAGTTGGAATCAATTTTTGGCCCATAGCGGGGCAAAAGTTCGAATCTGCGGGGCAAAAGTTCGACCCATGTATAAATCCACGGAAAAATTTTCAAATATCCTGAAATCTACATATTGTCTTCAAATTTAGCGAAATTTGCCTGATCGTGCGAAAAATGTCACAAAAATTTTACATTTCCACTTAGTTTTGCGAAAAACTGCTATTTTTTGGGTGTATTACAATTAACCTTGTTTTGGGCATTTTTTGATGAAAATTTAGTGTGTATTTTTCGGCAAACATAAATTTACGGCTGATATAAAGTAAGCCTGGCATAAAAGTATTGATATTTTGTCTTTAAGCCAACGAACTTTTGCCCCACACTAGATTCGAACTTTTGCCCCACCGGTGGGGCAAAAGTTCGTTTAAGACAATCAATTTTGAAACTGTTATAACTAAAAATGGGTAAATATTTTGACACAAGTTTGTTCAGCAAAATTATAGCCAATATGTTGAAGGTTCGCTGTATGGTATTTGTTTTGTTTCATCTGCTATTATTTTCCTGGAAACTTTGATTATACCACTAAGGTCGAACTTTTGCCCCACCTTACTCTAAATGCTAAGAAACAATTTCTGGCCTATAGTGGGGCAAAAGTTCGAATCAGCGGGACACAAGTTCGACCCATATAGAAACTCGCGGGAAAAATTGTAATTGTAATTCCAATTTAGAAAACTTGACAGTTCGTGCAAAAAAAAGTCATCAAAATTTCACATTTTCACTTGTTATGGGCATTTTTTGTGGAAAATTCAGTGTGTATGTTTCTGTAAACATACGTTTATGACTGGTATAAAGTATGCCTGTCAATTAAATGTCGATGTGTTTCGAACAGCGAAGTTTTACCCCACACCAGTGTTGTTGTGTTTGGATGGACATCTAATTCTTCCGAAAGAGGTGCTCTTTGCGAAAAAGGACCAGGTGACTATTGAGCAGAAATCGAATTCAGGTTAACATCTGCGTCCATGAGTCCTCTCATGGCGTAGGGGTAACGCGCCCTAACTAAAGATCAGAGAGTCGTGAGTTCGATTCTCACTGAGAAGACGTGTAACTTTTTCGCAAAACTTCACATCAATTTGTCCATTTAATCCGATTGCAAAGTATATGTAATGTTTAGCTTTTCGGTAGTTGTCAAAATTAATTTTTATGCTCAAACATGTTCACGTAAAATCCAGTTTATGCCGAAAAAAAAACTGCATGTCATCGCTTTGAAAATTTTTCTTGTAGGCAAACAGGTGAAAAAAGGCTTTGTTGTAGTTTTTTTTTAATTAAAACATGTTTAAAGTGTAATTTCCAATTTATTTTTTGCTCAAAAATGTTCTCTATACTACTGTAATCAAATTAATGTCGAAAATGTCATCGCTTTGAATTTTGGGTTGCCTATGAACCGTTAAGAAAAGTTAAGAAAAGAAGGTATTTCTTGATTATTTTCAGTAATTTAAATTTTGAGTGTAATCAAACATTTATAGTTCTGACATGTTCTCTGCAAGCAAATTAGTGTCAAAAAATGTCAAAATTGTCATCTCGTTGGTTCCTTGTGCAAGTGCAATCAAGCTCAAGATTCCAAACCTCTAGCATACATATCCAGAGCATTAAAGGTTTTGAGATGCGAAATCCAAGATCTACACCAATCTACCTCGTTAGGGATGCTCAAAATATGTTTTTGCATTATATGCATTACATTGCGGAACACGTTTTTGTCTCCAGCATCAAAATACTTCTATTTACTTAATTAAGAGTTGCTGAATCCATTGCCGTTAACAGAAATATCATAGCTCGTTGTTGAACTAGTTGTTGAAAATGCAAAAAAGACTATTTCAGCCAACTTGCATGCAAGTTTGCCAGCTTGTAAGGCACTTAATTTGCTTAATTTGTCACAGAATTCTAACTTTATGTGTATAACAATACTTATCAACAAAGTTTATAATACTTTTGATGCGGAAAAGTTATTTTTTGGTGGTTTAGAAAAGTATTGTATTTTGCCATATAAGAGAAATGAAGAATTTTGCATGGAGACTGTAAGCATGTTGAAAAAATCGGTTTAATCTTAATTTAATTGTGCGTTTTCAGCCAATATATATCTAAAATGAAAGTTTAAGTCTTCTTTTGTATGCTTGGTGGATAAGATCACAAAAAAAGTTTGATAAAATATACTTCAAATTTTAGGTAAACATCAATAAAACCAATGTTTTTTTCTATAACTTTGGCGACCTGTAGCTAAAAATTGTGACGTGTTGGGAAAAGCCCAAGCAAACATGTTCGTTTTTTTCATGTGTCGTTATGCGCGAATTACTGGCCAGAGCAGATTCTGTTCCATGTTCACGTTGTGCAAGTACGAAAGGGTGTTCGTGTTAAGTCGAGGATGGATTACCAACTGGTGAGCTCGTTTCATGCTTTTGATTACACATTTATATTGAGGTAATATTGCGCTTTTGTATTTTTCAAACAAAATTTGGATGGTTTGTCACTAGAAGTGTCGCCATAAACCCTTATTCTGTTTTTAAATAATGTTAATATACATATTTCTTTCTTTTTTCGTCATTAATCAAAACTAGTGGTCCCGGCAAACTTCGTCTTGCCATCAAGTAGGCTGTTAAAAAACGCTATGGATCGTCCCATACAAAACGACAGCTCCGTTTACTCTCGTTTTTCCAACTTTTCTAGTGAATATCCTGGGATTTTTATACACACAAACACGGCGGAACACTTGACGAACAAAGTGGAGGGAGAATCATCCGAAGCCATTGACCTGTTCGTAAGTTGTTTCGTGACATACAAACACCATTCCATTTTTATTTATATAGATATACAGTTATTCCATGAAAAACCGATCCAGTGGGTCTCCGAATTCCGTGAAAATTTGCTATTTTGTTCCTTATCCGAAATAAGGATACACGTATTTTTGGATTTATTGATTAGGGTGACCATTTCCGAAATAGGGTGACCAGAAAAATCGCGATTTTGCAAAATTTTTATTTTTAAAAGAATTATAACTTTTGAACCGTTTGACCGATTTTCAATCTTTTTGGACGAAATGAAGGCTAAAGATTTTGACTTTTCGGGAAAAATAAAAAATTACACAAAAATTTGGTTTTTTACATGACTTTTCAGGAAAAATATAAAATTTCACAAAAATTGTGTTTTTTACAAGAAAAAAACTCAATAGTTTCCGTTTTTTTCGTATTTTGAAGGCCTTGGGACCAACGTAAAATTTTCTGAACTTTCAAGAAAGAATGAGAACATCGATAGCCCCGTTCTCATTTTTTCTTGAAAGTTCAGAAAATTTTACGTAAACTGTCAAATTTTCAGCGATGTATGTTTTTTAGTTTTTGAGATATATATTTTTGAAAATAAAAAATCAGTCATTTTTCATCGGCACACACTGTAGATCTCAGCGCATTAGATTTGTAATGTTTAAAAAAAATATTAACTTTTGAACAGCTCAACCGATTTCCAATCTTTTTTATGGAATGAAAGCTTAAGGTCTCAACTTTTCAGAAAAAATAGAAAACTATGAAAAAAAAAAAAATTCACATTAAAAATATGAAAATTACTAAAAAAACTAGAAATTTTTATTTTTTTTCACGTTTAAACATATTTTTATCAGATTTTTCAATTTTGTCTGAATAGTTGAAATTTTAAGCTTTTATTCCATACAAAAAGATTGGAAATCGGTTAAGCTGTTCAAAAGTTATAATTTTTTTTAAACATTACAAATCTAATGCACTGAGACCTACAGTGTGTGCCGATAAAAACTAACTGATTTTTCATTTTCAAAAAAATATATCTCAAAAACTAAAAAACATACATCGCTGAAATTTTGACAGTACACGTAAAATTTTCTGAACTTTCAAGAAAAAATGAGAACAGCGATAGCCCCTTTGGTTCCGAGGCCTTCAAAACACGAAAAAACGGAAACTATTGAGTTTTTTTCTTGTAAAAAACACAATTTTTGTGAAATTTTATATTTTTCCTGAAAAGTCAATATCTTTAGCCTTCATTTCGTCCAAAAAGATTGAAAATCGGTCGAACGTTTCAAAAGTTATACCATCAGTGCACCAGATTCCGCTCATTTAAGGGAAGTTATGTGTTCAAATGTTCATTATAAAATAACTATTATGTCGATCAATACTATTTTTATGTCACAGTGTAGCTCCAAGTATAGGTAATCAGTGGTAAAATAAAAATAATTTGAAAAACTAATAAAAAAATATTTAATTGCATTTGTTACTGCATATAAGTGTTCCTATTTCCGCTCACGGTAAACAGATTTCGTGACGAACTTACTAAAAATATGCATAATTTCAAATTTCGTTATTTATTTTATTATTTTCTGTGGTCAAACCATATCTACTTATGCAATAAAGAAGGCTGTATACTAAAATCGATATTTCTTTAAAATTTTGTTCAATTTTTCGCATGAGCGGTTATTGGAACACACACAAATTCCTAGTGGCCCAATAACCGCTCACGAGGTCTTATGTTTTCAATATAAAGAATTATTTTATTAAATGAAAATAATGTCAGACGACTTCATTTGAAAGTTGTTAATATTGCTAGAATATATCCGTGCGAGAAATGTTGATTTTTGACACGAAAAATCAATTTTTACACTAGTGAGCGGAAATAGGGGCATGAGCGGATACTGGTACACTGATGGTAATTTTTTTAAAAATAAAAATTTTGCAAAATCGCGATTTTTCTGGTCACCTTATTTCGGAAATGGTCACCCTAATCAAAAAATCCAAAAATACGTGTATCCTTATTTCGGATAAGGAACAAAATAGCAAATTTTTAAGGAATTCGGAGACCCACTAGATCGGTTTTTCATGGAATGGCTGTATATAGATATAGATATAAAGATATAGATATAGATAACCTTTGTATAGTTCGACATTATGAATGTGGGCGTACTACAGGGTCACGTGCTCTTGGAAATATCATGTACGGTTTATTTTATAAAATATTCATGACTTTTCACTAATGTACTTTTCAAATTTTTGTTTTCAACTTTGTTTTTGTAACTTGTTTTTTTAACTTCCATCGTTTTCTGGTTCAGTCCACTCCTTAGTAATTCTGTGCCTTTAATATGTCGCAAATTCAGAGAACCCCTCTCGCCTCTATTATGTAGCTTCATTTATATACCGTTTTTAATGGTCCTTACTGTATACATAAATTCTTCTTCTTAATATTACGGCCACACTGGGACAGAGATACTTCTCATCTATTTATCCAGGGAATGCAAAGAAATTTTCATTACGAAAAGATCTTGGAATTTTCTTTAGTTAAACCCACACACAATCAGTATAACATTGCTTTCTAAAGCTAAGCAAGGACATAAAAATAAGTTATAACAAAAATCTATTGAAAATTGTGCCGCATTACACCAAGGAGAAGACGGTTCATGGGGAATCATTGCAATCAATATGAAATTTTGAAGAGATCAAAAGACAAATATTTATTATAAAAAAATAGTTCAACGAAAATTTGGATCATCACTGTCGTTAATCATGACATTCTAATTTCCTTTATCTGCCATAACTATTAGCGCCAAGTACCATGCGACTAAATGGTGTTAAAGCCAGCTGGTCAAACATGGTCGTATATCAGCGCTAATATCTAACACAGTGATCTTCAGCCTAACTGGAAAGGCGGGCCACTTCAACGAATACAAATTATTGTGAGGATCGATTTTAATAGGATTTTAAAATTTTTATTTTTAATAAACATGAAGATGAGATTTCTGGGATCTTCAAAGCTCATCCTAAGAAAATATCATGATCACAACGATTGAGGAAGCGTTGATGACAACAAGCATAGGAATTCACGTGAATTTCAATAATTCTATGAACTTGGAAAACCTTTTAATGTTATCAACCAAGTCAAGACATAAAAACTAATACACATCAGAGAATTTTCTTCATTGGACATGAAGAAAATCAGAACAATTGGCCGTGATTTTAATAATTGGTAGCAAGGACGAGAGCTTATACCATGTCATCAAGAATTCACTACTTGCGGGTCACTTGACATTTACCTTCAAAATCTGTTCGTGGGCCGCACAAAACACTCTTGAGGGCCGTAGTTTGGTGACCACTGATCTAACCGAAAGACAAACCGAGTGTAGCGAGGAACTTTTTTCTGCTAAACATCATGCAAAATCATTAACATCAATATGGAGGGAATTTGAACAGTTAAAAGACATTTCACACCTTTAATCAGTACAGTAAATTTATTTCACATTTATCAAGATCGTTTAACACCTATATATTTTTCGGGTATCGTACGATACCAGTGGGTCGACTTTTCTACTTGTGTGTCGTTATCACTAGACACAATTTCAAAAGAGAGTTCTAATTACACACCTTAATAATAACCTTCGTAGTAGAAAATAAATGCAACATTTTGCGTTTTTTTTTTTGCACTTGAGTGCTTCGCAATTTTTATACTTGATTCTCAAGTTCTCGCGGTGCTTGACACGTATACGTTGAACTCCTGTGTTGAAAAAAGAATTAGCATGCGTAATATGTTTTTTCTTAATGTATGTAGGTATTTTATCAGTTGCCATCCATCCTATCAGCAAACTTTTTTTGCGGTTTTTGTATGTGTGCGTGTTTGCTGAGGAAGCGGAGGCTGGGTTATGAAACACACGATTTTTTTATGATACCGTGCGTTGCGTAACTCACTGGAAGACGGCGTTTGAAATGCATTAATTTTCTACAGTCTTAGGACTGGTATTCCTTCTTCATGACCTTGGCAATGGTGCTGAGCTGCATATTGCTCGTTCCTTCATAAATGGCACCAATCTTACAGTCGCGGTAGAATTTCTCCTGCGGGAAGTCCTTGGTGAAGCCAACTCCACCCATCCAGTCAATGCACTTGACGGTGGTGCGTTGGGCAACCTCCGAAGCGTACAGCTTAGCCATAGCGGCCTGTTTCAGGAATGGGACCTTAGCTTCCTGCAGACGAGCAGCATTGTAGACCAGAAGCCGGGCGGCTTCGATTTCGGTGGCGATGGTCGCGATCTGGTGCTGCATGCTCTGGAACGAGTAGATGTCCGAACCGAATTGCTTACGCTCCAGCAGGTACGGGATGGTAGCATCCATGCATCCCTGGGCAAGACCAATCATCTGGGCACCGATACCGATGCGACCTTCGTTTAGGAAACCGGCAGCATATTGGTAACCCTTGCCAAACTCACCCAGGATGTTCTCCTCTGGAACGCGGACGTTGTCCAAATGAAGCTGGCAGGTTCCTGAAGCGCAGATACCGAGCTTATTTTCTCTCTTGCCCACGGTGAATCCTTCCATGTCGCGATCGACAATGAAGGTGGTAATTCCACGGTATCCAGCCGATGGGTTGGCGTTAGCCATGATCAAGAACATTCCGGACAAATCCGAGTTGGAGATCCACATCTTGCTTCCGTTTAGGATGTAGTGGTTTCCATCCTTCTTGGCAGTGGTTTTGAGAGAGAAGGCATCCGATCCAGCGGATGGTTCGGACAGGGCAAAGCTACCACTGTATTCGGAGCACAGTTTGGGCAGATACTTCTTCTTCTGTTCTTCCGTTCCGAGCTTGATCATCAAAGAGTTGACCAAGGTGTTGTGGATATCGACGAAGGCAGCTACGGCTGGGTCCACCTTGGAAAGTTCTTCGACGACCAACATCATGGTCATGAAGTTGCACCCACTGCCACCGTATTCATCTCCAACTTCCACACCCATCAGGCCATTGTCGAACATGGCCTGCACCACGCTGGGGTCAAATTGGTGATCATCGTCCATCTTTCTGACGAGTGGGGCGATCTGCTCCTGTGCCAGCTTGGCAACAGTTTCCTTCATCATCTGTTCATCTTCGGTTAGGTAAGTCAGCGGGCTGGTTGGTCCTTGGGTTGTTCCGAACGAAGAAGATGAGAACTTGGCCGCCGGTTGAACCAGATTCTTACGGCACAGGGCAGCAGTGCGCAGAGTGGTCTTCAGCAGATTTTGCATCATTTTGAACGGATCACTTCCACCACAACCGGTTTCAAATCAGAACTAAAATGTGGGATAGAAATCGTGCACAGCCAGAACGAACGTCGAAGATCTACTGCGAACCGATCGGTACCAGGCTCGTAAATCAACTAAAGCGGAAAGCTGGAAACGACACACCATTAGGCCATGTCGCGCCAATCTGTGTGGGTCCTAAGCATGTGTTAATGTATATTCGGGAAACAGAAGGAGTAAAACAGAGAACGCTGGGCGCGCAGATTTCGGGTTACTAACCGAAATGATCTACGACTGCGCGGTGGAAAGAGAGAACGACCGAACGAACCGGCCTCCATCGCTTGTGTGGGAGAGATAACCTGTGTAGTTAGTTTAGATAGGCAGTAGGTACGTCGCGTCGTGTGGAAATTTTTTTGATTTGCTTCCATATCACATTGTTGACTGGTATTAGAGTTTCAACAAAAATAGAAGATGAACAAAATTTGGGTTCGTTGATAAATTCTGCCGGTAAAGTTGCAAGTCACCTTGCATCGGATGATTATGCGTCAGAAAGAGAACATAGAAGTCGTTTTATTGATGTGCACTCACGGTTATGTAATCGTAACGTTTTCTGGACAAATTTGTGGAGTTCTACCAGGTGTCCATTCAAAACAGAGTCAGATAGTTCTGTTGGTAAATGCTGCTAGCAACTAGATAATTATTTCGAATGATTGAGTTTTAATTCTTAATTCTCTTCATTACTCGATGTTCCGTATCTCGATATCTTGGTAAAAGTTGATTTTCATGTCTATCTTAAAGATTACTTAAACCGCAATTCGGTGTGTTCAATACTCGAATATTTTCCTAATTTGATGGCCCCTTTCATAGACTGTACTTCTAAATTTATTTTCAAGCTCATGGTACTATGTGTCGACCCCAAACTCCATTCGTTCAAAAATTCTTCCAGCAATGTATCAAGGGATCGTCTTCTTTCTCGCGTTACGTCCCAACTGGGACAGAGCCTGCTTCTCAGTTTAATGTTCTTATGAGCACTTCCACAGTTATTAGCTGAGAGCTTTCTTTTGTCAATTAACCATTTTTGCATGTGTATATCGTGTGGCAGAACCACGAAGATACTCTATACCCTGGGAAATCGAGGATATTTCAATTACGAAAAGATCCTCGACCAGCGGGATTCCCATCCACGACCCATAGCATAATGATCCTGCATAGCTACGCCACTACGCGTTTACTGCTTCGGCTATCTGGGCCCAAGATGCTTTAGGTGAAACATCTCAGAATCCAAACATGGCCGGCACAATGGCCGACTTGTGCCCCTACTCACGTTTTTAAAGGCACTAAACTAGAGAAATAGTTGGCAAACGTTTCTGATCTTCTTATTTTAAGCTTTCTGCAAGTGCACAAAGCCAAAATAAAAAGTGCACTGATGTTGGATGCTTTATTCGCGAGATTTGTGCCTTTGAAGTTTCAGTGCAATCTTAGATGTTGATTCCAAGCTGTTTCACCTTAAAGGGTTTATTCCAGATTATTTTTTCCGAGAAATGCTTCAGCACTCCAACATTACTACCTTCAGTAATTTCCGCAGAAATTACTCTAAAACATTCCCACTTCTAAATAATCCCAGTGTTCCCTTAAGTTTTGTTTTACAGTCATTCATGTGCCACATTCTCTAGCGTTTTTTTTTCAGATATTCCTAATGGAATTCATTCAAGAAAATTCACAAAGGTTTATTCCAGTTTTCTTTTTGAAGACAAATTGTTTAGATTTTTCCAAGAGTTCGTACGATATTTTTTCAGTTATTCTTTCAGCCATATAGGAAATCCCTCATAAATTAGACGAAAGGAGTTGCTCCAGAAATTTCTCCAGCATTTCATGCAGCAATTCCAAACATTTCTACAGTTATTTCTATAGTAAAATCTCCATGGATTCTTCAAAAAATTATTCTAGGTTTTCAGGGATTCCGTCCAACGTTTTTCAAAGAGTTTCTTCAGAAACTACAACAGGATCTTATATAGGAATTCGAATGGTCATTTCTACAATAATTATCTTAGTGATTAACTGCCGTGAATCGCAAGAAGAAGAAGACACCTTCAGCATGGCTTTGCTTTGTAGCCGCGGCCTCTAACCATTTGGCTTAGGAAGGTTCTTTACAATTCAAAAAAATGTTTCTATTCTAGAAATAGTGAGGCAGCATGAATCTGAAATTTCACTAGGCTTCTAAGAAGTATGTATATTTTTCTGAAATATTTGTTCAGTGTGAGATCCACAGTAATGGTACAAATTTTCTGCACTAGACAGAAATTTTGAGCGTTTCTGATGTAGATGATCATTTAAGTTTTAATAAAAACGATGACATCGTAATTTTCACCCCAATCTTTATTGAGGCATTCTGAATATTTTTAAACTATATAGTATCGACTAAATTCTATCCATGAAAATATAAATAATTAGTTCTGTATTTTGGTTTGAATTTATTTTATGTTGTTTCGAATGAGTTTGTGTGATATTCAATTTTGCAATCATCTTGAATCTCTCAAATCTTTTGATGTGATTCAAAAAATTTGACATCACTTGATCAGTTTCGTTACTTATAAATATTTTAGCCATGATTTGTGGGGGCCCGGGGTCCATGGAAATTCCATCGAATTGTATCTTGAACGAAAATATGGAGATTTTTTTTCGGAAGTCTTAAAAAGAAACACTGAATGAGCTTCTGACAAAAATCTTGAAATCATTTTTTTAAAGAACTGTCTAGTCGAATTCTTTGAGAAATTTTGAGACCTTTTATATCCTGGTTTCTGTTTGTTTCTTTGGTCTGTTTTGTCCTTTCCCAGGCATTGAGACTCTTAATTTCCTATTTTTATGGCTCATTCACTACGAGCCCTGTGGACATAAGAACTCGAAAAGAAAAACAAACAATCAAAGTGCTGGTTGTTGAAGTTTAATGCATTTTGTATCGAAATTTCTTAAAAAGACTCGACTAATATTTGCACCCTTTCTTTTTATTCTTTTTCTGTTCGGCACTACGTCCCGAGTAAGGCAGAGCATAAGTCTCTGTATAAACCTTGATGAATTTACTCCAACCTATATTCATTGACTTTGTTACTTTTTATATGTTGCGCTATGTTGCTGCACACCTTCTGTGTGACATTTCCTTGAATAAAAAAGCCATCTTTGTTACGACGTTGAAGCGAATAGACGCGTTTTATTTTTCGCGAGTCCGAAACGTTTTTTTATACAGTCCGCTGAATTTGATGACCATCTTTTTGGTCCTTTAGGAGCCGGATAGTTCCGCGGAACGACCGGAAACGACAGTCGACGGGTTTTCCACCGGGAAAACTCGATTCTTCAACGAAATTGTGAACATTCGGTCGAGGCGTCGCGTCGGTCAAGTGTGCGTGTGTGCTGCCGACGAGCTCGCAGTGTGTGCGCTCTCAAGAACGAACATGGTTGAACGTGTTGGACTTGTTTGAATGGAGGAAAACGAGTTTGATGCGGTGCAGTCGATCAGTGAACAAATTTCCCTGCAACGAAGAAAAGAAGAATCGCGAGTGATGGAAGAGACGTTCAAGGCTCTCGTTCACCAGAGAGGGGCTGTGAAAGGCAAATTGACACGAGTGAAGAATGCGCTGGTGCACAGTGACGTAGCTCCGAATCCGAACATTAGAAACGTGCATTTTCTGAAACTGCACGCGAAGACAGTAGAGAACTGTTACAGTGAATATAACGCATTTCAAAACCAAGTGTACGCCCTTCCCCTCTCTGATGAACGACGCCGAGAACAAGAAGAGCGCTATGTGGAATTCGAAGCTCTGTATAACGAGCTCACGATACAGCTGAGCACCCTGCTTGAAGATTTGATGCCGAAGCCGGAGCTGCAACCTCCGGTCCCACCTGTAGCTGGAAATGCGATTGCGAATGTTGCTCCCGTGATTGCCCCCCAGCATTTTATTCCCCCATTGACGGTTCCGCTGCCCACGTTCGACGGGACGTACGAAGCATGGTACTCATTCAAGTCCATGTTTCAAAATGTGATGGCCCGATACGTAACGGAATCACCCGCAATCAAGCTGTATCATCTCCGGAACGCCCTTGTCGGAAAAGCAGCGGGAGTAATCGACCAGGATATTATCAATAATGGCGATTACGAGGCTGCTTGGGCGATACTGACGGACCGATTTAAAGTCAAGCGCTTGATAATCGACAAGCACATCGAAGCAATATTCTCTCTGCCGAAAATTGCTAAGGACAGCTCGACTGAACTCCGAAAGTTGGTTGACACTTGTGTCAAGAATGTTCAAGCTCTCGAAAACCTAGAACTTCAGGTCGACGGTTTGGGGGAGCAAATGCTGATCAACCAATTAGCATCGAAAATGGATCGAGACACACGCAAAGTGTGGGAAACGAAGCAGGATCCGGGGGAACTGTCATCGTATGCGGAGACCATCGAGTTCCTGAAGCAGCGGTGCCGAATAATGGAAAAAGTGGAAACAAACAGTGCCAAAATTGAAAATCCAAAACCGGTTCGACCGGTGACAAAATCGAAGACGCTAGTGTCAGCAAATGAACTACAGTGCGCAGTATGCAACAACAATCATGAACTCTATAAATGCGAAGAATTTAAGAAGAAGAGTGTTAGTGATAAATACAGTGTGCTCAGAAAATCCGGTGCTTGTTTTAACTGCCTAGGAAAGGGGCACCGCACCACTGAGTGCTCATCTTCCAGTACGTGTCGAAAATGCAGCAAGAAGCACCACACGTTGTTGCATCTAGAGGAGAGCAAGAAGGAAGAAATGAATCCTCCATCAGCAGGGAATCAGCTTGCAGCAGAAAGTAGTTCCAGAGCAGAATCGTCGGCAGGCATGGTCGCTCGAGTGGAAGCAGCAAACAAGCATCAGAACGTCGTGCTTTGTGTGTCATCCGACCACCCGAAAAGGCAGACACTCCTGACTACCGCTGTAGTACTGGTCTATGGTTGTGGAAACGTTCTCTATCCATGCAGAACGCTCATCGACTCTTGCTCCCAGAATCACTTTGTGACGGAGCGATTTGCCACTCAACTGGCGCTCAAAAGACACCGTGCCGATTATCAGGTCAGCGGTTTGAATGGAGGCACTACACGAATTCACAACGTAGTGCGAACGACAGTCAAGTCTCGCGTCACCAGCTTTTCGACGGAACTTGAACTGTTAATAGCTCCGAAAATCACGAGCGACATGCCGGAGAATTCAATCGACGTGAAGGACTGGAATCTGCCAGCCCATATCGAGCTCGCCGACCCTGGCTTCAACAAGCGTGGCCGAATAGATATGTTGCTAGGGGCCGAAATCTTCTGGGACCTGATCAGGACAGAACGAATCATTCTTGCGAAGAACCTCCCTTCACTCAGAAGCACCGAACTAGGATGGGTGATCGGAGGAGTGATTTCCGAACAAACGCCCGTTATCGCTCGCACATTCTGTAACGTGGTCGAGCAAGACGATCTGAATGATTTGCTGAAACGCTTCTGGGAAATCGAAGGTGCTGGAGATCCACGTCAAAACGTCGCTGCAACTACCGACGACTGCATTCAGCACTACCGAAGCACCTTTCAACGTATGCCCGATGGAAGATTTTTGGTGCGCCTTCCATTCAACGAAAGAAAATGTGAACTGGGAGATTCGCTACAAATGGCAACCCGGCGATTTCTCGTTCTTGAACGCCGCTTAGACCAGAGACCGGAGTTAAAAGCAGAATATGCCGCATTCATTCACGAGTACGAGCGACTCGGGCACATGAGAGAAATAGAAGTCGACCCTAGCGAGCATCCCGCATCATCCTACTATTTGCCCCATCACTGTGTTTTGCGGCCAAGTAGTGTGACGACGAAACTGCGGGTTGTTTTTGATGGTTCCGCAAAAACATCGACTGAAATCTCCATCAATGATACGCTGAAGGTTGGCCCAATCATGCAAAACGATTTGGTGTCGATCTTATTGAATTTCAGGTGCTATCGGTTCGTCTTCACGGCCGATATACCGAAGATGTTCCGTCAAATACTGGTACACACTGAAGATGCACCATTTCAGCGCATACTATGGAGAGATGACCGCTCACAACTCCTGAAGACGTTTGAACTTTGCACGGTGACTTACGGATTGGCTTCGTCGCCGTTTCACGCCACGATGACACTGCATCAATTAGCTGAAGACGCTAAGGAGGACTACCCTACAGCTGCGCCTGTTTTGAAGAAATCGTTCTACATCGATGATGCTCTTTGTGGAGCGCACACAACCGAAGAGGCACGATCGTTGTGTCAAGAGCTACTGCAGTTATTGCATAGTGGAGGATTTGACGCACATAAGTGGTGCTCAAATAATCAAGCTATCCTAGAAGGAATTCCAAGGAACCTCTGGGGTACCACATACGACGTGGAAGATGCAGCTGATAATGCGGTGGTAAAAACTCTAGGAGTAGTGTGGAATGCTTCGCAAGATTGGTTCTCGTTCCGCATTCAACCTCCTAACGAACTGTCCCAGCCGGTGACTCGCAAGATAGTACTCAGTGAAATAGCCAAGTTTTTCGATCCGCTGGGTCTCGGCGGACCGGTGGTCACAGCAGCGAAACTGATCTTCAGAGAGGTCGGGCTTCTTAATCTGGACTGGGACGATCCCGTTCCTGACACCATTGCTGAAAGGTGGCGTTCGTTCCGATCACAACTGCCGGCGTTGAATGACCTTAAGGTGCCCAGGTGGATAATCAGCGAAGGATCCAAACTTGTGGAACTCCACGGGTTTGCTGACGCATCAGATCAAGCTTATGGAACATGCCTGTACACGCGTCTGGTGCTTCCCAATGGTGCAGTCAAGATGCATCTCATCTGCAGTAAGTCGAGAATTCTCCCGAAGAAAACTGGAAAGACGAAGCCTATCACAACGCCTAGAGCCGAGCTCCTAGCTGCTCTGCTCCTTTCCCGAGAAATGACGAAGGTAATCAACTCGGTCGACATCATTTTCGATCGTGTGACCCTGTGGAGTGATTCACAAATCGTGCTTTGTTGGATCAAAAAATCACCAGCCGATCTACAATTGTTTGTAGCGAACAGAGTGATCGAGATTCAGAAGCTTACCAACGAGTACCAATGGCGATATATTCCCACGTACGACAATCCGGCCGATCTAATATCGAGAGGGGAGATGCCACATCTACTGATTCACCGATCCATTTGGTGGAATGGCCCAGCTGCGTTGAATCAAGAAGTTTTGCAGATAGAGCAGCCATCTTCTCTTCAAGATAACGATCTTCCTGAAATTCGAGCTTGCCTCGCGCTTGTTAAACCACCGGTAAGATTGGCGGCATTTGACCGAATTGGTACGTTCGCTCGATTGCAGCGGTGTATGAGCTTCGTAATTCGATTTGCGCACTATGTGCTCTCAGGACGGGAGATAATTACGAAGGGTGTGCCAACAGTGTTTGAACTCGATGAAGCCTTGAAGCTGATGGTGCGATGCGTGCAAGAGGAAGCATTCCAACCGGAATTGCGCGCATTGAAGGAGGGCGGTACACATCGCCTACGAAGCCTCCATCCGTTTATCGACCCGGTCGACGGAATTTTACGAGTTGGTGGACGTGTGAAGAAGGCGTTTATTCCGTATGATAGTCGCCATCAAATGTTACTGCCAGCAAATCATCCCTTGACTGAATTACTGATCCGTCACGAACACCAGAGCAACCTCCATGCAGGGCAAAGGGCATTACTCGCTATCGTACGCCAACGGTTCTGGCCACTGAAGGCTAAGAATATTATTCGAAAGGTAATTCGGCAGTGCGTTACGTGCTTTCGAGCAAATCCGATGAAGACGACGCAGCTGATGGGTGATCTTCCGTCTTACCGAGTCCAACCATCTCCTGCTTTCTTCCACACCGGCGTCGACTATGCGGGACCTTTTTCGATTAAGTCACTCACCCAAGCACGCAAACCGATGATTACGAAGGGATACATATGTCTCTGTTTGCCTTAGTACACGTGCCATCCATCTCGAGCTGGTGTCGAGCCTAACCACCGATGCGTTTCTCGCCACGCTGAGACGGTTCATCGGACGACGAGGACCTGTTAGCAAGATCTATTCAGACAACGCAACAAACTTTGTTGGAGCTGAAGCCGAACTGGAGCAGCTAAGCAATTTGTTTTCCGTAGAACAGAACATCAAGGCACTGGAAGAGTTTTGTGGAAGCCAATCGATCACCTGGAGTTTCATCCCACCGAGAAGTCCACATTTCGGTGGGATTTGGGAGTCCGGAGTGAAGTCTGTCAAGCACCACCTGAAAAGAGTAGTTGGGAATCAGAAGCTAAAGTTTGAGGAAATGAGCACGGTGCTAGTTCAAATCGAATCGGTGCTTAACTCGCGACCACTCACTCCATGCTCTGATGATCCCAGCGATTTAACCGCGGTAACTCCTGCTCATTTTCTCGTTGGACGACAAATGAAGTGTATTCCTGAGCCTTCGTACACCAATATGAAAATATCAACGCTGACGAGGTGGCAATTAGTACAAGCCATTCAACAACACTTTTGGAAAAGGTGGCTTGCCGAATATCTGCCGGAGATGCAGAACCGCCAGAAGTGGTTCAAAACAACTAGAATTCAACCTGGAGCCTTGGTGTTGATTAATGATCCCAACGTTCCGCCGATGCAATGGCAACTCGGCCGAATCGTCGAGACACACCCTGGCAGCGACAACATCACCAGGGTCGTAACTCTGCGCACCGCCAGGGGTGAATGCAAGCGGGGTGTGACCGAGATTTCCCTTCTACCGCTTGACTCGGAGCAATTTGGATAATTGAAATAAACCATTTCAATGCGGGGGAGGATGTATAAACCTTGATGAATTTACTCCAACCTTTATTCATTGACTTTGTTACTTTTTATATGTTGCGCTATGTTGCTGCACACCTTCTGTGTGACATTTCCTTGAATAAAAAAGCCATCTTTGTTACGACGTTGAAGCGAATAGACGCGTTTTATTTTTCGCGAGTCCGAAACGTTTTTTTTATACAGTCCGCTGAATTTGATGACCTCTCAGCTTCGTGTTCTAAGAGCACTTTCATCAGTGGCGTAGCTAGGGTTTTCGGGGCCCGGTGCGGAGTCAAATTCGGGGGCCCATCCAAATAATTGACTACCGTCAAGCTACCATTCACCGTGCATTTCAAAAAAAACTCGGCGCGTTTTTTCCAAATCATTAAAAGCAAACTAAAATACCACTACAAAGCGTGTTTCAATTGTATACCATAATTGATGGGAAAATCTAAAATCAATTATGCATATCAAAAAATTACTCAAAAATTATGTTTACAAATATCATGTTAAGGCGAAGTAGGCCGTCATTGAAATTTGTACGCATCCTTGATGATTGATCCTGAACCATGTCGCAATTTCGAATTGATGAAAATCAGTTGGTATTGCACTGACACACCTGAAAAAGTATCAGCATACTCTCTGCATATCAGCGCATATAGTAATACTTTTTCAGATCAATATGAACTATGAGGACGGAAATTTATCACTTTGAAATTACTAGTCTTGGTTGCCAAAACGAATGATGGGCTACTTAGCCTTAAGATCGCCTCGTACCGTTCTATGTCACCATTCACGCACGGTCACGGTTTTCGTCATGATTTAATTTTGTATCTTGAAGAAAGGTTGTTGGTGGAGCAAATATGTTGCTAGCAGTGTGCGCAATCATTCTTAAGGGTATTCAAATCTTATTTTACAATAAAAGCCATAGAAAGTTGAAAAATGGCTGAATAATATTTTTTTCCTTCAAAATCGTTATAGGAGGTTTGACTGTATTGTGCAAACCATTTCATATTCGCTCAAAAACTAAATATGAAGTAGTTAAATAACGATATAACAATAAATCCAATATTACCCAATAACTTCAAACCTTTTATACTAACCATATATAGGAACCATAAATATCAGAGGCGTCGCGTCCACATGTGCAACATGTGCACTGCACAGGTGGCAAATCGTTCATCATAACAACTTACAATTTCTGCTATTATTGAAGTACGATTCTTTAATTCTCTCAATAAAATTTAGCCTATTTCAATTATCTTTATCATTGATCATCGTAATTTTCACCTTTCAAAGTATGTGTTGTTATATTTTTGCTATTGAAATTAAATGCAAAAGCTGTTTGGTGCGGCGCAAGATCTGTGCCTTAATTTTCCCTACGCGCTCAGTGCGATGCATGCTACGCAACACTTTGTTCCACGCTACACGTTGCTGCTGTGACGATGAAACCCAACGTGTGCACCCTCATCGGGAGACGCGTTGCCTTTCGTCGTACACACAATTCTGTATATGTGGTAGAATGTTTTTTGCACTACAAATGCCAGTGTGTAAGTAGCCAAAGCGTCCACTCTGGCCGGTGCACAGTCTTGCCACATCAATCTGTGCGAGCGTGCGGTGGGGAGACAAGAGACAAAACAATCCACGAGAGAGATCCATTTTGCTTGCTCTCTTTTTTTCTTCGCGCTTTCAACATCACCACGCTTGTGGTGTGGAGTACTGGCGTGATTTTTTAGACGGCTGACGGTAAGAAGTTTCTGTAAGTTTGAGACTCAGGGCCCGCGCGTTTTTTTTTTTGTACAATACTGGTTAAGAACCTCGCTTCCAGCTAGAGGGTCTTGTCCCGGGAATCCCGGGACAAAAATCCCGGGAAATCCCGGGATCTAGAAAATCCCGAATCCCGGGATATTTTCGAAAATCCCGGGATTTCCCGAGATTGCATGTTGAACTAGAAAAAACTGTTGTATTATTTTCTAATAATGGCATAAAACAAGCTGTATGCTATTATGGTGACTGTTGATGCAAGAATGTATTTTAGTTATTGCATTTATCTTACTCAATAAGCGTTTTTATTGAGGTTTGAGGCGATGTGGGGTATTTAGAGGTGCGGGCGAACATCAAATCAGTATTTGTGATAACATCAGTTTTGAAGTGGTAGTTGTGCAATGCCAACTTCGGCGAGCCGAAAGTTCACGAAGCAGCCGAAGATGACGTCACGTTGAGGAAACTGCGAACAAAATTTTTCGCAGCCTTGTCGTCACCATCAGCTGATCGTTTGTTTACATCTTTTTCGTGACTAATACAAGCAAACACATACTAAGAGCCGGACCTGTTATATATGACATTGGGTTTGAGGCCACTTATGCTTATACTTTGTTTGGTTGTTAGTAACGTAATTATTAAAGCCTGTCCACGTTAAATTTCGGACACCCAAATAATGGCAGCAAAAAAAAGTTACTCATAATTCAACAAAAACAATTGTTTATTTCAGAATAAAAGAGATATATCTACAAAATAAACAGTTGACAAGGATGTTAATCCTTCTTTCTGTAAAATTCTCGAACTTTCTGTGGTACACCCGCCATCCGTGTCCGAAATTTATCGTGGACAGGCTTTAATAAACTATAGCAGGTTTCACTACAGTTTGTTCCGTTTGTCAACAATTTTTCATTATATTAAAGTTTGATCAATTTAGCCATTTTATTCTCTCGTAATTGTTTTAGTTTGCCCGCTGTACCTGACTGTGTTTGTCAAGCCAATAATTTAAAAGCATGAAGATTCCATATGACACAAGAAAGTAAATGAGTTCATGAGAGTAGATTTTAAAAGATTTGGTAATATTTTAGAGTGATTGGTATCACCTATACCTATACTTATACTTATACTTGCATCACGTTTGATTTTCGTTTCAAATTAACTCTAATCAATGCCCATTGACTTAAACTGCAGATAGGTGAAATATTAATAAATGAAATTTAAGAAAGCATTGTTTTTTCGTATTAAAATTCAACTTAGCTTTTAAATACTGCTCTATAAAACTAATCATTGCTTCAATACCCGCTCTGACTGTTCTATAGTCGTTTTGAAAGCATTTGATTTTCGTCCCGGGATCCCGGGAAATCCCGGGATTTTTTAAAATAAAATCCCGAATCCCGGGATTTTTTCGAGTCCGGGAAACAAGACCCTCTACTTCCAGCATACAGTATTAGCGTGGTGGTACTTGTGATGATCAATCAGAAGACAATCAGAAAATGAATTCAAAAGCGGTCGTGCCCTCCGTACCGTCAGTATAACGTTTGTGGTGTGGTTTAAAAGCGAGCAATTTTCTTGATGCGTGCACCAAGTAACGAAGCGAACGATCTTGTATTAATTCTATGTAAAAATATGTAGGTTATGATCACTAACTCTATATTGCAATATTAGTTAGAATTATTAGTTATTTTCATATGCAATTTTACAATTTCCCCATAATGATGACTAATCGTTAAAATTGGAAAAGTGAAAAAATAAAACTAAACAACCCGATTAGCATCTGCAATCATAAATGTTTTTAATAAACTGAAAGACTAGAAAAAAATTATATTTGAAAACGAAGGTTAGTAAAAATTTATTATACATTTTATTTAGAAAAAAAATGGTTTGAATCCAAGGTGTACCTAATAATGACATATATAAAATGACACTTATGTTGTTTCCGTTTTTAGGAACTGGGTCGGTTATCAGCACATAAATAAACCAACGTCAAGCAAATTGTAGTTCGGTCGAACTTGAATCGGGTTGGGGTTGAAACTGTGGTTCAGAACAGGTTGCGCCAGTTCCAACCTAGGTTCAAAAACGAATTCGACATATATTAGAAGTGCACAGGTTGATAATTAGGCCACGCGACGCCTCTGATAAATATTGAAAAAAGGTCCATTCACCGTTCATTTGTGTTTCGACACAATAAAAAATATTATTACAGTCTCATGGTTCCTACGATGACATACATCTTACTAGAAGTATCTACAGCGAAAACTTGTTGAAATTATGAAACATTTGATACGTTAAAATGAATAATGATATTTTTTGGCGTTTTTACTAGAGTATTGCAAAATCCCATTATTAAACAGAATTCACATGATTTTGACTACCTAAACTAGGTTTTTCAAAATGTTTTGTGACAAGAATCACTTCATTTCATCAGTTTTATCCTATGTTGCTGACAAAAAAATAATTTGTGAAAATTGTATGAATATTCTTTAGGAATTTGTATATGTGCACGGTGAATGGAGGCCGCACGGTGACTGATGACTTAACGGTAGTCATCTATTGAAACAAAAATATTTTTTCAATCAGTATTAATATTTTGGGATAGAATGGAAATAATGGACCTTGTTTTCTTCTATTGTTAAAGTCGCTTTCAGTTTTTATTTAGTGAAGAGTAATATACCAATACTACAACTTCAGAGCTGATAGCGGCCAAGTGTCTAAAAAAAGGAACTCATGAGGTCTCTATCATGCCTGAAAAATTAACCTTTCGGTCGTCGCGCGAATTTTTGTAACGCGAGTAGTCGCGCGTTGTACTTTGTACAACACCCTTGGTTTTCGAATATCTCAGGAGTCTGACCACTTAGAAAGATGACGTCTTCGGCAAAATTGTTCAGTAGCTTAAGGGCTATCATTATTATAGTCACGAAATTCGGGATTTTGCCACTAAGCGGCGCTAGTGAGCATTAAACTTTTGTTTCTCAGATCGAATGATCCTGATCACTTAGAAAGATGGCGTCTTTGGCAAAGTTGTTCGGTATCATTGTTTGAGCTAGTTGATTCAAAATTTTGCCACTAGGCGGCGCTAGTGAACATATAACATTTGTTTCGCAAATATCTCATGAGCCTGATCACTTAGAAAGATGGTGTCTTCGGCAGAGTAATTCAGTAGCTCAAATTCTTTCTTTGTTTAATCCTTGTTCGAGATTTTGTAACATAATGATAGTCCCTGAGCTTCTGAACTACTTTGTCGAAGGTGCTTGTCTCAAAAGTCAAGATCCTGCAGTATCCGCAAATACAATCCTCTGAGTGTCGTTTTTGTCAAGCTGAAGACGAAACTGCTGAGCATTTACTCTGCAACTGCGGAGCATTGCTTAATCAAAGAACGTTAACATTTGGAAAAGGGTTATTAGAGCCCTTGGAAATTTGGCAAGGTAGTCCTAATAGGGTAATAGACTTTATAAAACGAGTTGTGCCCAGTTGGGACAGTGTGACACATCAACCAATGTCTATCACATCTCAATTGTGAAAGGATATTTGATGAGCACCAAATAAAATATGGGTCATACCACAATATTCCTAAATAATGGAAGCAGTGGTTAAAAGGCTCTACAGATGAGGGAAAAAAAAAAAATCCGCAAAACAATAATTTCATGCTCACTAGCGTCGCCTGATGGTAAAATATCCTATTTCTTGGCTCAAATAATGATAGCCCTTGAGCTACCAAACTACTTTGCCGAAGACGCTATCTTTCTAAGTGGTCAGGCTCCTGAGATATCTGCAAACAAAAGTTTCATGCTCACTAGCGCCGCCTAGTGGCAAAACTTTGAATCAACTAGCTCGAAAAATGATAGTCCTTAACTTACTAAACAACTTTGCCGAAAACGACATCCTTGTAAAGGTCTGGATACTGAAATATCTGCAAAGCAAAAGTAAAACTTCCATGCCCACTAGTGCCACCTAGCGGTCAAATTCAGAATTAAATGAGGTACCATCAGATAGTGCTTCACCTCCAGAACAACTTTACTAAAGACCCCAAGTTTCAATATCATCTGGATTTTGAGATATGACGATTTCAAACTGTGGTTTCCTCGAACCGTACATAGTGCGTTCATTATTGTGCGACTTCCATGTACATTTGTTGATTTTACCGTATTATAAAGGGCCATACTGTAAAAAAAACTGTTGAGTATTGTTCTTAAGAAGATTCTTGAGGAATACATTTTGGTTTGGTGTCGATAGATATCTTTGTTGCAAAATGATAGCATATAAATCACAACTGTTGTACAAAGTACAACAGCACGACAGCCCGAAGGTTAAACCAAAATGAGACTGAACAGGAACCACATTTCGATAAGAATTCCTCAAGTAATCCAACCAGACAACTCTCAAAACTTCTTTCTAAAAGTTTATGTGGGATTTAATAATTTGATTCAGGAATTCCGTCAGAATGTAATTCAGGTATTTGCTAAAAATTCGCTTTAACTATTACTTCGAATATTTTTTCAGGAGTATTTTGAACGATTTCTTCACTGACTTCTCAAGGAATTCCTCCAGAACTCTCATTCGAGGAATGCGATGATTCCCTCAAAAAATTTCCAAAAGGGGTCCTTAAAGAATTGTTATAAGATTTCATTAGGAATTTGACCAAGATGTTAATGTAATTTTCAGATTTTATTATGGGGGATTCCTTTAGAAAACCCACACGAAATCGTAAAGATATCACTGATGAAATACATGATAAACTTTTACAAGAGAGAAGTCTTTCAAAGATTTTCGAATCTCTCCTGGGCTCTTGAGAATGTCTTGAATGAGTATTCAGAGAAACTAATACTGATATAATTGAAAAATTACTGAAACAAAATTTGCTAGAGGAAATTCCTGGAAAATCTCGAGATGAACTCTTTGAGGGGCTACAGGAATAATTTCTTGTGTGGATTTTTTGTTTAAACCACATAAATTTTGAAATTCAGATTCCAAGAAAAAATTACATCAAAAATAATGCCAGAAATATTTGAAAGCAATCCTTATGTATGGTGAATCCTTAGTTGGATTTATTATGAAATTCTTGGAAAAAATCCCTCAAGATTTTGTGGAATAATCCTTGAAGAATTTATGGAAGAATTTCTAGGATAATAAGTAAAGTAATTATCAGAGAATTGGTTTTGAAAACGGCTAGAAGTATTTCTGAAAAATTGCCATGATAGATCATTAAAATTTTACACGATTACACTAATCGCAATCGTAGAATAAACCTTTGTCATTTTTGTATTATTTTCTGTAGGAATATTTTTGATAACTCAGTTGTTGTACTGCTAAAGGATTTCCTGGACCAAATAGCGAAGCAATTCCTTTTAGCGTATCTTAAGAAATCATTTACAAAATTTCAAGACCAATTCCTACAGGAGGATTACTAGAGGAATCTCTTAAATATTCGTGTGAGGAACCCTGGAGAAGTCTTTGTACGTATAACTAAAAATGCTCTGAATGAATCTCTAAAGAATTACTGAAGATGAAAATTTATGAAACTATGGAGTAGTCGCGTAGTAATCTCTGCTTCCTGAATTTAAATATATGAAAAATAATTACAATGCGGAAAATGGAAAAGGAGACTTTAAATAGATAAGATGTTATGCGAAAAAATGGACTTTAGGCTGAAGCTATTTCTTCAATGTGTCTAGTTATGTGAATTATAAAATACCGTCAAAATATTGACTTTAATCAAACCGTTACTGCTTTTAAACTTGTGTTTGAAAAATCACTCAGAAATATATGTCAAAATTCCAATTATGTCTGATGTTCTGTGAAAATTTCATTTAAATCGGTCCATAAATAACTGAGATCTTGCTTGAAAAAGTTAATCATTTTGTATGGAAAATCGAAAAGTTGCATATGTTTTGTCCAATACTGTATGAAACTATCGGGCTGCACAAAATACAGTGTAAGTTCATCAACAAGCATCAACATTCAATTTAAGAATTATATGGTAAATGTGATACAATATTTTGCACTTAAAACGCGATTTTCTCGAATGTAAGTTTTGTAACATGGGACAGTTATGCGTCCATCGGCAGTGCAATCCTTATAAAAGTCATGGAACATAAATGTAATCACGAAATTTTGTTTTAGTATAACTCCATTAGTTCATATCAAGCTATTAAAGTTTTACTCTATTTATTTTGTAGTTCAACCTATTTTAATATCTGCCCTACATCAATATTACATTTTTTATGTTTCTATTAAAGATCACATTGTTGAACTGAAAAAATATTCGTCTTAATAACAGTTATTTCGTAAAATGAACAGAATAACAAACGTTCAAACATTCAAACGTTTTATAACAATTGTTTAAAAAAACGTTGAATAGAAACGCCGTTGTTATTCTAAGCTTTGTGCGCAAGTGATAACGAACTGTTTCTGCGGCAATAAATAAAAGCGACAGTCACAACCACATCCAACATCCAATTAAGACTGTTTCACTGAACTATTCGGACGATTTGCGGTATCTCGCAGCGTTTAACGTCTCATTTTTCTCGGTCTGTATTCAAAATGTTAGCCTGTATTGTGGGAGGCAAGCCCTCCGCGGGAACGAATCCGTGAAACGATGAAATATTCTATGTGTACTAGTTAGGCGTTTCTTCGCATCGCGCTGATGTTGAATAACCGATCCGGTACCGTACTACGTCATGCGAACACCCCTCTAATTCCCAGTCTTCGATTTGGTCAAATATTTGTACGGAAAAACTTCCTTGTTATATTTAGGCATTGATCGAAGGTCCACACGCACGAGCATACTCTCTCGACAACATCGCGAGTAAGATAAGATAATGTGTAGAAAATTTGGCCTTCAAAAATGCCGGTTAGCCTTACAGGGTGATGCAAAATAATCATGTTTTATGTGTAGTAGTTATCTCGAAACATAACCGTCGTAATCTGAATTCTCTAAGCTGTAGGAAACATATTTCAAAGGTTTAATTCCTTTCTAGGATAAGACGGGGCAAGATGGGTCACCTAAGAAATGGACCCCTATTGCATCCTAGATACCGTAAATTCGGGTGAAATTGATCAGTAGGGTGAAATGGATCACTGTGTCACACGATTTTATTTCCCTCTAATAGAGCACAGTAATCAATGCAACCTATGCAAATGAACGTTGTTTGTCTAAACTATTGTCGAATTGCATGTTGTGAAGCTTTTTGTGTTAATGAATGTTTATTTCTATGAAAATAATAGAAAATTCCATAATCGTGTTCTGTGTGGTATTGGCAGACATCAACAAACTTATAGTTTTAAACAAGGATTTGGAAATGGTGTCAACCTGAAAATTTGTAAGGATGCTTGAAATATATCCCCAAAACGAATTTTATTTTCAAATTTCGTACCAATTTGTTCATTTTGTTGTAATAATTGTTTTTTTTTATGGATATCAGAAGATTCCTTCGGAAATTGTCTACATTTAGGCGTTTTCTGCGGTATTGTTGAAAATTAATTGTTTATTATTTCCATAAATTTTGCATTGTTAAGAATTTCCCTGGGCAAAGGCACAACCTTGTGATCAGCTTGACTGCTGTCAGGTCTCGGGGCTTAAATGTATCTTTACTCTGAAAAGAAAGATGCACACTAGTGGTGCCAATGGTGATAATAATCAAAAGTGTTTTCTAATGAACACTATTGATTAGCATCACCGCGAACCGATTCTTTACGTGGTCTATGATGAAGCGGTCCTTGTTTGTTTTTTCTATACGTTTTATTTATTCTTCCAGACACTCATCCGGTAACAGTTAAATCAAAACCTCCTAACATTGAAGAAATCGTGCTGAACAGGAACACGCATGGCCGTACAAGGATACAACAGAATCTTATTAAACCTGTTTCTTTTACTAATAATATCACTATTTACTAATATACTAATCATACCATTCTCTACTCGTCAACAAGCGTCATTTCAGGATTAGGTTTTTCATTATAGCATTGAATATATTATAAGAATGCCGTCAGACAAAAAAAAGTGTGACTAATCGCTATCTCTATTTATAGGTACCCATAACCGTGAATAGGAATAGTAACTCATGAGAAAAATACTAGGATATAAGTGAGTACGAACTAATCACTAACACCCCCAACACTGAAAAGGTAAGCACATATTATATTCCATTATCCTAAAACACCAAATTATCAGAGATTACTACAATTTTAATAATCTGATAGCGTCGGTTAGAGTTTTCAAACAACGTCAATAACAAATTTCTTCTTATAACAGATCCTAGTAATGACATATTATCGGCACGATAAAAAAAAATTGAAACAGTTTATTCGCCGAGATTGAATTTTTGTAAGTGTAAGTGATTATAGTATAATCTGTACTTGTGATTGCTGTGCGATGCGCTTCATTGTTGCAGGACATTGTTCTCATTATTATACGGCCTTCAGCCCTCGGCGGGATCACCTTAAGAAAATATATGAATAATTCCGTTGCTGGTTTTGATCATGTTACTAAGAAAATAGTGATAATGTGATAATATAGTGAGATGACGTTATTGTGTCGAATAATTTTGTGTGGTTAATGGTAGTAAGCTACTAAGATTGTGATTATTAGAGTGATGATAGTTTGTGATATTTTGAATATTAGTGATATAAGAAGCGAGAATCCTACTTTTCTTTTATTGAAGATAATTATATTGAGTGTTGATGTGATTTATTTATTACAGTGATTATTTTTAATGAGAAGTTTTATACTTTAAACATGATGAAGCAGTAGTATTGTGTTGTGGCTGGGTTATAGATGTGATGTTAATAACAAAATTGATATAGATAATGGTGACGTTGTTAGTAGAAATTCTGTTGATAATGAAGATGGTGATATCAATACCAGTGAATAGTGTTATGAAGTAATCTAATAGTTATCAAATGAAGTGATAGTGTGAAAAGAACGTTTCCCACCTTCTACCGTAACCTTCTGAGACAGATCGCAACAGTGTCTTCTTGGAAGCCATCTTTCCGTGCACGTCTGGTGAACTGCTTCAGAAGGATTACGTCCTCTTTACTATCTAAAGTCTAGTTTAGAGCTTTGGACAGTATTCACTGTACGGCTAGCACCATAAAAAAAATTGCATTGTTAAGAATTTGGCAAGCATATTTGGATTCAGGAGGCCCAAATTAAATAAGTAAAGTTGTTTTCGAAACTAACAGTAATTGTTTTGACAGGTGATCAATTTCACCCCGAAATGGAATTCCTTGATTTTTTTATTTTAGAGGCGATTTTCAGCACTAAAATCACAACTGTATGAAAATTTGAGTATATAAACCAATGAGGCTAACCGTCGTACTTGTTTTCCTGCATTAAGTTGTTTGTAATTGGAAACATCATAGAAAACAGACATGGAAAACCGTGAAAAGTGATCAATTTCACCCGAAATTACGGTACGAATCATATGGTTTTTTCTTTTCTTATTAACATCTCTACTAGCAGCTTCATTTTTAGCCGCAAGATAAATATTCAAATTGCGATAACTTTTTAAGTTTCTCGATATTTTCGCACCATTTTTTCCACAAGTTCACAAAAAAACTCTTCTAGTTTAACACTTCAGTCGTCGCGCTGTTGTATTTTGCTTCAGCAAAGTTGTAGACCATTCAATTTCAAGCAACTATGCCAAAAAAAGTGTTTTGTATCTCTTAAATTGACCGATTTAGAGCTTTTTTCCTACGGTGACATAGGGTGGTCCGAAAAAAAACTGGTTTTCTGGCTCTAGAGTTTTCAATTCAAATTTCTCATCAAAGTAGTTTATGAAACACTTTTAAAGCTTTGACAAATGCGTAATTTGGTGAGTGAAGAAACTCGCTATCTCCTTCCGTTTAGGAGTTATTGTTGTTTTTCTCTCAAAAACATGCCTACTTTGATTGTGAATATCTCTGATTGGGAAAAACATAAAAAATATCTTTTGACGACATTTAAAAAACAAAATAAAATTGTATATTTTAAATAAAATAAAATTACAGATGTGTTATTTTTGTAACTCTAATAAAACGTCTTTAAAGTCAAATATTTTGATCACAAAAACTTCAATAACTATTGAACTAAAATAGATATCAACAATCTTTTTGCATGAAAATTTGCGTTTTGTTAAGTTCTCAAAGTCGTTCATAGACCGCTTTGACGAAAAAATAATGTATAATATAATTTCAACAAATAAGAAAGTTAGTTACACAATTTCATTGAAAATGTGGTCCACCCTAATTTTCAATAACACCAAACAAAGGGCTTAACTAATACAAACAACTTTGTAGAAAACCGTTTTTGTCTAATGTTTCATTCTAAAACTCTAAATGCATTTTTCCGCGTAAAACTGATTCCTGGACCACTGTGCAATGATTAATATCGAAACGGATTCATAAACTGGAAGATATTTTTGAGAACTTGTAAAAAAATAGTACAAAAATATTAAAAAACAAAAAAATTATCGCGACTTGAATAATTTTTTGCGGTAAAATATAAAGCTGCTGGTAGAAGGGTTAAGCCTATTTAACCCGTATAGGCCTGAGTGAAAGCGAATACTCAACGGATTAAAATATTTTTTATCAGTATACTGGTACATATATGTATATAGTTTCTAGAAATGGCCAGAGGAATTCGGGAATTTTCTGGTGGCCGGAGTTATTCCAGTGGGTCGCCGGGTGCAGTCGGTTAAAACAATGCCAAGTTGTCTTTATTTATTTGCAATAACCATCATTTTAATTTGCGTAAATCATTTAAATCTAATATTCAACATTATAAATGAAGAGGTTTGCACCATTTATAATGTACCGGATATGGCCACCCGGACCTAATGCCTTGAAGAACCGGCTATAGTTTGGATGAATACTAAATTGTTTCTATTCTCAAAAACTAGAGATCAAACATATTAGTTCAGTGAAATGCGTTCCAATATGCTTGGTACAGATATTTCAAAACAAATTGGCCACTTTATCGTAAATTTGAGGCGTCCGGCGACCTGAAAATGGTCATTTGTAGGGCCAATCAATTTCTCAAAAAGGAAAGGGTTATTTAAATTCCATGATATAGTGGCCACATTATAGCCTATCTGATGTTATATACACAGACAAACAGACGTAACACTGACGAAATTTCCATCGGCCACTTATTTAACGATCATTTCAAATTCGATATGTTACAAATCTCACAACCAGAGGCGCGCGCATCGCTTTTCTTCGCGATTGACGTTTCACACTACCGCCAACTGCCGGTCTTGTTGCACGAAATACCTTTTCGCGCAACATGCTCACCAGATGATGATGGTGTAAAATCGCCCGATGGATTTTAAAGAAATTTGTTCCAAGTGTTACGTCTGTTTGTCTGTGTTATATATATTATCTGACTTGAAATTTGCCTACCTACAGGGTCACAAAAGCACAGTACCCTTTTCACCCTACCTGACCCAGTGACCCACCGCAATAGCTCCGACTACAGGAACTTTCTTGAGATCCTTTGGACACTTTTAGACTAGATATGTGTACGGATATACCGTGCACCCCCGCTAATTTGAACGGTACCTCATGCAAACCATCCGGGTTCATTTTTAATTTGAACATCTAGTCACCCTAGAAACGTGTTTCTGGTTACCTCTTTCACTGTTTTGTTTTGATTCTGCGTTCCGTTGCACGGCGTTCCATTTCACTTTACTCCGTTCCATGAGCTAAATGACGTTTGAACCATTTTTAATCTGAACGATGTGCAAATTAGCGGGGTACAGATTAAAAAGTGTTCAAATTAAACGTGGTCAAACCAACGGGGGTACCCGGTACTGACAAAATAGTTTAAATCCGTTAAGCGTTCGCTAAGCGGTTTGATTTTAAGTATTTTTTCTTCAACTCAGGCCTATATGGATTAATATAGTATAGCTTAAATAAAAAATAAAATGATAAGGGTCGATGTACCAATAGCCACATAGCTAAGAACAAATATTCATATAAAATCGAAAAATAACGCTTAAAAATATGAAAATTACGAAAACTCATATGTTTGTATTTGGGCCTGTTCACAAATTTCATAACGCTGAAGGGGGTGGGTGGGTGTCTTCGAAATGTTACAGCTCATACAAAATTTGTATAATATCCATACAAAAAGCGTTATGAGGGGGTGGGTGGGTGTCAAAAATGGCCATTTTCGGCGTTATGACATTTGTGAATGAACCCTTATTATCGCTTCTGCCACTAAAGGAACAAATGTGACTATAGTAGCACTTTTTCTAATTTTTGTTCCTATAGTAGCACTAGCACCACGGCGTTGGCAAAATACAAATCAAAATCGTATTTTTACAAAACTTTTACATTTTTCCTTTAAAGTGTGCATCAAAAGCATTCGTTTGATGTATAAAAAGTTCCTAATTTATCAACAATTTCGTATACTAAAAAATAGTTTCTCTCAGTAGTGCTACTATAGGAACAATAGGTTTACTATAGGCTCAAGGGAGCTCAAATTTTAAGCAATACTAATTATTTCGATCATTTTTTGAACAAAATCAAGCTGTGTATCAATGGTACTTAGATAAATAGCTCCTGACCTTCATGTCAAAAAATATTTTGAAACGTTTAATAGCGAAACGGCCGTAAAAAGCCACTAGTGCGACTATAGGGGACTGTCTACTAAGGGAACACTGACCCTGATAGATTTTAGAGATGGAAACTTGCGTATCGACAGGCATTTTTTAAATATTGAACCTTCTTGCCTGGTCATACATGCTTCAGAATTCAGATTTGAAAGATGCAAATAACATTCAATTGACTGTTTAACGATAAACTTGCGACGATCGACGCGCCACCATATTTCATATAACGGAGGTTACTAGAACTAACTTGGAGGTGATGATTTGGAGGTTATTTGGAAATTTGGAGGTTAAAATCACCTCCAAACACTAGCGATTTTGCGGTGGGATGTTGACGTTTGATCACGAATAAAGACTATATGAAGACCCAATGAGGGATAACTAACAACCATATGGAAGCGGTATTAATTTCACGTAAAACTTAATGGATATCGATCCGGTCATTAATAATTTGGATACATGGTACAAGATTTTCTAATGCAAAATATATCTGAGTTCATATTTAGTTACACGATGGCGGCCACTGCATATCGTTTGCTAGCAAATTTTGGATTTATGAATAGTTAAAGGTAAGGTGTAAAGGGTGAGCTGCATATATCAATTATTTAATGTGATCTGTTATTGGCGTTGCAGTCAGTGTAAGTCAAAAGCTGATTCGTTTCAAATGTCCGACGTTTCGATGTATTTAACACTTTTTTCAAGGATTAGAAACAATAGCTTTTTCGTCAGGTGGCTTTAACTGTCGAGCAATGGCCACCTGACTAAAAAGCTATTGTTTATAATCCTTGAAAAAGATGTTAAATACATCTAAACGTCGGACATTTGAAACGAATCAGCTTTTCACTTACACTAACTGCAACGCCAATAACATGTCCTCTGCGGTCTGTAAAGACTTCAAGAAGGGACCCCATGGTGGAATTCCGATCTGACTAGACGCAGGAAACAATGTAGGAGGAGTTAGAACAGACGCTGTTCAGCTGGATCAGAGTCGTTCAAGTCGGCTCGCAAGGCTTACAAAAAGGCTCTTCGTTCTGCTGAACAATCCGGCTGGAAAAACCTTTGTACAAATGTTTCCAGTTTGAGTGAAGTCAGTCGGCTGAACAAAATCCTTGCAAAATTTAAGGATTTCCAAGTGAACGAAATTCGCTTACCTAATGGTGACTTTACTTCTTCCGATAAAGAAGTTTTAGAATGTTTATTCAATACACACTTCCCCGGATGTGTGGACATAGCATCTACGGATGAACCAAATGTCTTTTCATTTAGTTACGAGTCTCTGGCCTCGGCTCGCAGTATCGTAACTACTGAATCGATTGAATGGGCACTTACTAGTTTTGCTCCTTTCAAATCTCCAGGATCGGATGGGATTCATCCTGTTCTGCTCCGAAAGGGATTTGAGTTTATCAAACATGTTTTGAAAAAGCTACTTGTAAGCAGTTTTGCTACCGGGTACATTCCCAGATCCTGGCGTGATATTACTGTAAAGTTTATCCCGAAAGGAGGACGTGCGTCGTATGAAGAAGCGAAGAGTTTTTGACCAATCAGTCTGACCTCTTTTCTTCTGAAATGTCTGGAACGCATTATCGATCATCAGATCCGTGATGTTTATTTGGCAAACATGCCTCTTCATGTGAATCAATTTTACAAAAAGTTGTATACGATATCGAGAAAGCATTCGCTAAGAAGCAATCCTGCTTGGGTCGCTGGAAAAATTGGGCGTAAACCGATTGAACGGAAGCAACTACTCCAGCTGGAAATTCAAGGTCGAGCTACTACTGGTTCGAGAAGATCTCTGGGAGTACGTAACCGGAACCTGCCCAGTAGAATTGGAAACGAACGCAGCAGTGGTAGCAGCATGGAAGAAAGGTGATCAGAAGGCCAGAGCCACAATTGGTCTTCTGGTTGACGACAGCCAACGGAAGCTGATCCAGGACACAACCACGTCGAAGGAAGCCTGGGAGAGCCTGAAGAGAAATTTCGAGCGCACAACGCTGACGTCGAAGGTTTCCATCCTCAAGAATCTGTGCGATATGCGGTATACTGATGACGAGAACATCGAGAAGCACATCACGGAAATGCAAGATTTGTTCGAGAAGCTTTCGGTGGCGGGTCAGGTACTAGACGCAAATTTGCAAGTGGCGATGGTCCTCAGAAGCATGCCGAATTCCTTCAACCCATTAACAACGGCTCTGGAAAGTCGTTCGGATGCCGAACTAACGTTTGATCTTGAAAAGACAAAGTTAATCGACGAAGCGGCCAAGCGAAGCTGTTCGGGATAGAGCAAATGGTGTTGAAGGCAGGTACGAGGAAACCAATAATTTACCATCATTGCCAGAAGGTTGGACACAAGCAGAAGGACTGTCGTTCGCTGGCGCAGAGCCGGGAAGCAGAACAGAAGAGAAATGAACTGAAGCAGAATGGGAGAAGCAACAAAGCCAAGGTGGTTCGAAGCAGTCCTGACGAGTACGCTTTCATGACAAAGGTAGGTGGTACATCAGATTCATGGGTGGTTGATTCAGGAGCTACCTCGCAGCAAGAACTGCTAGCAAGAACTTTTTCGAATCGTTGGACGAGACCATCACCGATGACGTCGTGCTGGCGAACGGGATCAAGACGAAATCTGCTGGCAAGGGCGTGTGTCGTATTCAGTGCGCTGGACCGGACGGGTCTGTCAACACCATGACTCTCAACAACACGCTATTCGTTCCTGATCTTGAAGCAAATCTATTCTTTGTTAGATCCGCTACGCAAAGAGGAGCAACTGTCGTTTTCGATTACGTAGGATGTCGCATTACAAAGGACGAGAAGGTAGTAGCAGTTGGCAATGTCTCTGCCGGATTGTACAATTTTCAAATAGTTCACAATGCACAAGTGGCACGGAGCGCAAGTCATTCGGAGAATTGGGTCCTAAAATTTTTAATGAAATCTTGTTTTTATTTAATAACACGAAAAAGCATGTTATTGTAACTACTTTAGCAATTTTTCCCGCTCAAATAATGGCTATAACATGTTTAAACTTTAATTTAAAAATTTGGTTCATAAATGAACCTTGACACTTTTGATCATGTTTGACGTTTGCTTAGTCGACAAAAACACCACAGGGGTTTTAGTTCGACCACTGGGGTTGTTCCTATCTGACATTTCGTAAGGGACACGGAAAACAAAATACACCCAAAATTTGAGTTTAAGCCAAAGGATGTGACAAAATCTAAAAAAAGTTTTTTGAGCTTAAACCAACGGAAAACATTAGAAAATTGAGTAAACATGTGTTTTTGGCCTAAACTTAAGCGTTTGGCACTAAAATTGGGACAGGGCTTTAGGACCCTATTGCCAACACGCGTGGCATAGGATGTTCGGCCACAGAGATCCTGAAGCAGTCGGTGACCTGGAGAAAAATAATCTGGCAACTGGTATCAAAATTGTGAACTGTGGAGTCAAGGCCGTCTGTGAATGCTGTTTGGAGGGTAAGTTTTCCAGATTACCTTTTCCGAAGAAGTCCAAGAAGAAGACGAAGCAACCTCTGGATTTGGTGCACACAGATCTGTGCGGACCGATGAACACACCAACTCCAGAAGCGACCGAATACATCAAGCAGTACGTGCGAGAAATGAAGACCACGTTCGGCAGACCGCCGAAAATAATTCAATCGGACCAGGGTAGTGAATTTCAAAATCGAGAACTGGCTGAGTTTTGTCGTCAAAAGGGCATTCGACAGCAGTTCAGCACCAGCCATACGCCGCAGCAGAACGGAGTATCGGAAAGGAAGAACCGGTCATTAGTCGAAATGGGAAGGTGCCTGTTGCTTGATGCCAAGATGCCGAAAAAGTATTGGGCTGAAGCTATCAACACAGCTTGCCACCTCCAGAATCTTCTACCGTCAAGTGCTGTTTCGAAGACTCCGTTCGAATTGTGGACATTAGAGAAGCCTGACGTTAGTCATCTGCTGTTATTCGGGTCGCAAGCCTATGTGTGGACTCCGAATGAGAAGCGTTTTAAGCTGGGCCCAAAATCGATGAAAATGACGTTCGTTGGTTACTCGCAGCAACATAAGGGATATCGTTTCGTGGATCTAGCGTCGAACAAGCTCGTCGTGTCTCGTGATGCCAGGTTCATTCCAGCGGAAGATGTTTGCAAAAATGAAAGTACTGATGAAGGCGTCGTGTTTTATCCATTCAAGTCAGTGGCCAAGAAGTCTGAAGAAGTCGATGATCCTACCGTTGAGGTTGAGGAGGAGAATCCACGGGCCGAAAGCGAATCATACGAAGATAGTGATTTCGAAGGTTTCGATGAATCAACGTTTTGCGGAGAGGACGATTACGACACTGCGATCGAAGTCGAGGCCGAAGAAGAAGTTCATGATGTGCGGCGATCCAACCGTTCCAACATTGGTGTTCCACCAGTGCGGTACAGTTAAGCTACCCGGTTGGCTTCTTCCCAGTAAGATGAACCACGTACGTATGAAGAAGCAATGCGAAGCCAAGAGCGCCACGAATGGAAGAAAGCCATGGACGATGAATTTGCATCCCTTCAGGAGAATTCGACATGGGAAATCTCGAAGATGCCTGCAAATAGAAAAGCAATAGGATGTAAATGGATCTACAAAAAGAAGCTCGATGAATCCGGTCAGGTAATCCGCTACAAGGCACGGCTTGTAGCACAGGGCTATAGTCAGAAATTTGGTGTGGACTATGACGAGGTGTTTGTACCTGTGGCGAAACACACTACCCTTCGCACCCTACTATCAGTGGCTACTCGTCGATCCCTGCAAGTCAAGCACATCGATGTCAAGTCTGCATATTTACACGGGAACCTCACGGAGACCATATATATGAAGCAACCCAAGGGCTACCAAATTGGCTCCCAGGAGGTGTGTCTGCTGAAGCGCAGCCTCTACGGGCTGAAACAAGCGGGGCGTATCTGGAACCAAATGATATCGGACAAACTGGAGCAGCTAGGATACAAGCAATCCGAGGCAGATCCCTGTCTCTACATCCGGAAGGTCGATGGAAGAATGTCATTCGTTTTACTGTATGTCGACGATATGCTCGTGGCAACTCAGGACAACGATGAATACGAGCGGGTCTACCGCTACCTATCGAAAAATTTCAAGCTCACGAGTCTAGGAGATGTTACCAACTACCTGGGCATTCAAGTGGAGAGAACAAGTTCTGGTGATTTCCTTTTGAATCAATCGGCTTACATCCGTAAGATTGCCGAGAGGTTCAACATGGTCGAAGCGAAGTCATCAAATGGAAGGAGGAAGGAAGGAAACTATGCCAAACGGTGAGCGCTACCGTAGCCTTGTTAGCGCTTTACTGTACGTTGCGGTGTGCACCAGGCCCGATATTGCGATTGCGGCGTCCATCCTGGGGCGCAAAATAAGCAAGCCTTCTGAAGCCGATTGGGTCAAAGAGCAAAGAGAACCCTGCGGTACCTTACATCGACGGCCAAGGATGGAAAAAAATCAGCTCTAACGACAAACAACACGGTATTCGAATGGTCCAAGAGGGCCGTCGCTCTTGCAGCAACATGATTTCAACACCTCACCAAACGCACTAATCATAGATATATCGTGCATCCGATGAACTGTTTGTCGTAGGACAAAGGGTTTGTCGGATATTGTAACATGTTGCGATCAATGCGAATCAATTTAAAATTCAAGGATAAGTTTTCTCACATTTCATGCATCATTGATTTTCAGATTAAAAACGACAAGCTAGGTGACAAATCGTGAAGTGCAATCAGAAAAATCCTCCAGAATTATGACTTTGATTCGCGAACAATTTATCGTCAGCTCACATGCCGAGCGATTCATTTTTCGCGGAGCGGAGTTTGTTGTGATGGCTTGACGACTAAGGGTTTGTCGTTGTTGCTAGGATCGCACGACAAAGAACAACCGCGATGCATCATTTGTTTTATCATGATCACTAGATTTCCATCCTTGTCGACGGCTGATCTGAAGCTGCAGTTCGGCGGAGCTGGTGGTCTAGAAGGTTTCGTCGATGCCGACTGGGCCGGTGACAAGGTTGACCGAAAATCCAACTCTGGGTACGTATTCAAGCTCGGAAACGGATCCATCAGCTGGGCCGCAAGGAAGCAACAATACGGCAGCTTGTCTTCAACGGAAGCGGGGTACGTATCCCTATCGGAGGCTAGTCAGGAACTTCTCTGGTTGATGGAGCTGATGTACGATGTCGGGGAAGATGTCGTTAAACCCGTGGTGATGAACGAAGACAATCAAAGTTGCATTGCCATGCTAACGTCCACAGGAGGAAGCCGACGAACGAAGCATATCGATACTCGTGAAGGAATTGATGTCAACCGGCGTCATGGAAGTTCGCTATTGTCCAACAGAATCGATGATCGCGGACATTTTGACGAAACCACTGGCGCGGGTCAAACTCGATAGATTCCGGACCCTGATTGGTTTGAAGTTCTTCGACGTTGAGGAGGAGTGAAGCGATGACGATGCTTAGCAACCTGAAGAACTTGAAAGCTATATTAGATACTAAGTAAGCCTTGATTTTCTACATGAATAAAACTTTATAAGTTGTTAGTCACTCAAACTGGCTGGACGCGTTTTACTCTGCTCCATACCCTCTCAATACGAGGATCTTTTCGGGTTGGAAATTTTCTCGACTTCCCAGGGCATAGAGTATCTTCGTACCTGCCACACGATGTTAATAACTGTGGAAGTGCTCATAAGAACACTAAGCTGAGAAGCAGGCTCTGTCCCAGTGGGGATGTAACGCCAGAAAGAAGAAGAAGAAGTGTGGTGGCAAAAGGGCGAAGTGAGAACAATCCAATCAAAATTGGGCCATCTCCAAAGGATGTGCTTGATGGCGATGTCTGGTGCGTTCTCTACAACTCCCACAGCAGCGCTCGTGGCAAGCACTTTCTTGCTCTTACCGTTTATTTGTACTGGATCTACTGGAGAAAAATCCAGTGTATCGTAGATCTACACAGACTTCGTTGTTTCCACTTTTGGTGAATTGGGACAAAATGGTCCTTGCTCCAAGTGATCTCACAATTGCTTGTCACTTTCCTTACAGGACATTTACCACACAGTTCCGTGAAGGGAACTTCACGGGAAGAGTGGACGTCTGGCTATTTGGAAAGAAGTATATCAAACAATATAGTATGTTACACTGATGGCTCCCTTCTTGAAGGTAGAGCTGGTGCAGGAGTATATTCTCGTGAGCTAAGGCTGAATCAGTACTCACTTGGTAGAAACTGCACCGTTTTTCAGGCGCATTTCGAACTCAAATTGAGGAACATAATTCAGTCAACTCTTTTAACTCTTGTATGGGTACCTGGCCATTCTTCCATCGCCGGAAATGAATTGGCTGATGAGCTAGCTCGCGATGGAGCATCGCATGACTTCATTGGCCCTGAGACATCTATTCCAATTTCGAAGTGCTGGGTGAAGCTTTAGATAAACTCTTGGGCAGCAACTCAGCACAAGCAATATTGAAATAGTTTGGAGTCATGTCGTCAAACAAGATTGTACATTACTGAGCCATCTCCAAGGGTGGCGAAGTATTTAACAAATCTGTCAAAGCAGAATTGCAGTCTCTTGGTCAGAGCGTTGACAGGCCACTGCCGACTCAACTATCACATGGCAAATATTCAGCGTGCTGAATCATTTGTGTGTGATAGTTGTGACTCCGATTATGGAACTTCGTATCACCTGATATGTAACTGTCCAGTTTTTGCGCAAATGCGATTCCAATTACTTGGTAAACAATTACTAAGTGCACATGAAATCAGAAGCCCGCTGTGGTAATGATCTATAAGATCTCTTTACGCTCATACGTTTTGCAGTGCCCTTTTTAGGGCGCTGTTCGAACCCATTGTGGTATGAAATGGAGCTACATGCTCTCATTTCGCTTATGCGATCTTCCCTCTTTAAGGGATTCCACTCTTATTCCCTCCTATCTTTCCTCTCCCATCGGGTAGATGATGAAATAGGCTCAAACATGGCGAGGGCACAAATCTCCCAAATGGCGGGGAACGTGCCTCTGGAGCCGGCCTTCTGATACCTGATAGTATCGTACCTTATTTGACCATATACATTGTTCTAGATAGATGATACAAATATATTCATAAATAGAATAGCAGGATTTTAGTTTGTTATTCAAAAGTAAATGTAACTAATATTTTTAAACTAACGAGTGTGTTTCGAAAACATCGTTAGGAATAATCCTATAATACTTCTGTATTACTTATGTGTATGAATAGATGAATTTTCTCCAAATTGTACAAAGACTACTCGTATTATAAAAATTCGCTCAACAACTAAAAGGGTAATTTAGAAACGCCGTTTTGTTGGTCAAACTGTCGTTCAAAGCTATGGGAAAGAAAAAGTTTGAGTTTTTTTTTTCTTTATTATTGAGATTTTCAGCCCTGGGCTGGTTCATCTCATGTGCGTATAGAGAGGGGGTTGTTTAGGAAAAAAGGAAGCCTGGCTGAAAACCAGGGAGATGGGAACTGGCAGTTTTCGACAATATATAATTGTTTTTCTCTTATGACGAATCTCAAATTAGTGCTGTTGTATCGATTTCCGTCTCGTATCCGGGTACTTGCGAGGTCTGTGTCTGTTTGTTTCCGTGTTGCTTTTTCGACATTCATTGTTGCAGTTGAGGATATCTCTCGGGGCTCTGCGTCCTGCAGATTTTGAAAGTAGGTTCTACAGGTAGCATCGCTATAGGGGCCGCTGATTTAAAGTTCCACGTGCTTGGTTGATGCCTATATTGCGTCATAAATGTTCGCTTGTTTTAAAAATTTAAGCAGCTTGGCTTGTCTTTCTTTATCTCCACTTAGTGCTGTTTGAACACACTCAATGTCGTGTTCTCTTCGTAAGAACTCCAGAGTAGGACAACGCGCAATAAAATGTTCCACGGAGTTGTGGGTGTGGCAGGTTTCGCAAGATATTCTGAATCCGTCCCCATTGGCTCCCATATTATGGGAGAGTCTGGTATGTCCCGTGCGTAATCGGGAAAGGACAAAGGACGAAGGGACCCTTCGTGATGCTATGTCGTCCCATCGTTCAACATTAGGTTTGATTTTCCTTGCAATTTGTTTGGTCTTGATGCCAACGAAGAGACCATGAGTCCCAGACCACATTCTTAACCCAAAGCCTTACGTCGTCTGCCGGAGCTTTAGGTGTTAGTAGACGGCTTTGTCTACCCCGATTTGCCAGCAGGTCCGCCTGTTCATTACCGTGTATTCCACAGTGGCCTGGTACCCACATAAAGGATACGTCAATTTCTAGCTCGTCCAGGGTACGTTGTATCCGTTGTATGAAAGGGTGCTTGTTCATCGGGGATTCAATGGCCTGTAGTGCACTGGCTGAGTCGGTAACTACCAAGATCGATGTTGTGCTCGGCTGGGTCACCGCCCGGAGGATCGCTGCTGCTTCCGCCGAGAAGACAGAACAGATCTTCGGCAATATATGGGATTCACTAATATTCTTTCCAAAAATGCCAGCGCCCACTGAGTTGCTTTTCTTGGAACCATCCGTGAACCTGACGTCCGCGTGTTGGTACTTTTTTCCGATCAGCTCATTGAAGTGGCCCTGCACTTCGTATGGAGTAGCATTTCTTCTGAATTTTTGTTTACAGTTGAAGCTCGTTATAACGACAACTTTTATAACGACAAAAGCTCTCTATAGCGACTTTTTTCGGTCCCATGAAAAATATTTCGATGTTAGAACTATTCTTTATAACGACTTTTCTCTATTGCGACGGTCCCTTGCGATGTCGTTATAACGCGTTTCGATTGTAATATGATTGTCGACAGTAGGAATTTTTGCCAACCAGCTTCTTGGCCCGACGCGGTGGAGCCCAGCCACCGGGGGAAGCCGGTAATTGGCCACGCTTTGCAGGGTACGGTTGGCTTGATCGGGAAGGAAGCCAGCAGACCCGTTACCTCTGGTACGTTCTAGGAAGCCAATAGCTCGGTTGCAGAGTGCAGATGCTATTTTGTACTCAAGTGGCAATATTCTGGCTTCCGAACAGGCTGCGAGAGCAGGTGTGGACGGCAACAGACCTGAGATAATTCTAATTGCTTTATTAAAAGTTGGCTCAAGCATGCTTAGAAGGGAGTCGAGAGCACGGCTGGTGATTTCGATACCGTACAGAATCTTGCTAACAATAACGGCGTCAGCGACACGGAATCTAGTGGTCCGATCACTGCGTGTTCTTCGCCCAGATATCGCCCTTATAAGGTTCAGTCGGTTTAAACAGCTGTCTTTTATATTTTTAAAATGTTTCTGGAAGTTAAGTTTCCGATCTAGGGTCACACCTAATATTTTAATGGCCATCCGCATTGGAATTGCATTTCCATTGATTGTCACTGGTCGTTTTGGTGGCAGGTGATTGGACCTACAGATATGCAATCTAGCACACTTCTCGGCTGCTATATCAAAACCGTTTCGAGTCGCCCACTTAACGACGGCAGTTACGGCTGCTTGTAGCTTCCTTCGGATTAGCTTTGGGTGCTTACCCGCTACCAATAATAGTACGTCGTCGGCGTACACCAAAATGAAAACGCCCGCCGGGAGCCCGATGAAGACGCTATTCATAGCTATAAGAAATAGGGTTACAGCTATGACCGAGCCCTGAGGCACTCCGGTTTCTTCAGGGACCGTTTTTGATCGGTGATTACCAACAGTAACCTGAAAGGTACGGTGTGACAAGTAGTTTTGCAGGAATTTCAGCATATTGCCAGTAATCCCCCAACTAGCTAATTGCTGCAGTACTCCGAGCATCCAAGCTCTATTGTAAGCTTTGGCTAAATCCAAAGACGCTATTTCTACATGCTCATTTTGCTTCATGGCGTCATCCAGGATCTGTCCTAATGAAGCCAGGTACGTGCCAGTTCCGAAACCGGAACGAAACGCATGCTGCCGGGGGTCGAGCTTCCAGCCAGATTCGAGGAATTCGATTAGCCGACGGTTCACCATCCTTTCCGTCACTTTTGCTGCGCAACTGGTTAAGGTGATTGGCCGGAAATTACTCACCAAGTTTGTTGGCCCCGTTCCTTTTGGGATTGGGACCACTAACCCATGTTTCCATTGTTCTGGAAGATTGCTATTGATACTTTCAAGAAGATGACGTTTGCCGCAAGGCGGTAGATTTTTCAACATTGGGTACCCAATATCGTCGACACCTGCAGATTTCCCTTTGACCTTTCGAAGGACAAAGACTAATTCTTCCATGGAAAACGGAGTGTTGAAGTCCTGTCCTCGGTCCGGCGGTATGTTCAGGTCTGCGATTGCTGTTGCAGCGGTCGGATGATGCTTGAGAAAGGTTTCATTGTAGCGCTGTATGGACGAGGCATCCTTAAAAAAGTCTGCTAATGCGTCCGCAATGATGGTCGGATCCCTTGTAACGGTATTATTTATTTTCAGGGCAACACCTTTGGATCGCCTCTTACCCTGAAGGCTATTAAATCTGTTCCATATTTCGGTCGCGGATTGACTGTCATTTATGCCATCGAGGAATGCTGTCCATGATTTTTCCTTGGCCTCTCGTATAACTTGACGGCAGGTGTTGCGAACCTCATGATATCGGTTTATGGCTTCGGTTTTGTTAGGGTGCCCATCGGGAAGCCGCTTGCAGGCTCTCAACGCTTTTCGTCGTGCCTTGATCGCTTTTTTGGTGTCGTCCGACCACCAATGTAAGGCTCGTCGTCCAGGTTTGGAACTGGTTCTAGGTATTGTATCGGTTGCTGCACTGTTAATGATGGCGGTAAGGTCCGTAATATTCGATGGAGGGCATGCGTTGAGTTTACTCTCTACTGTTTCTTGGAAGCTATCCCAATCGGCAGCCTCGTATTTCCACCTCGGGCGCCTGGACGTTTCCGGCACTATGTTGTCAGCTAGAGACAGTAAGACAGGATAGTGATCACTTCCATGCAGATCTGAGTCAACGGACCAGGAGAACCTGTGGCCATAGCGCGAAGAAACCAGTGACCAGGTGTACCATTTGTAGCTATTACTGAGGGTCTTATTCATAATCGTTGGAGTGGCTCGGTGGATTTCTTGCAAGGCGAGTACCGTAGGTCGCATCTCGTGCACAAGTAGCTCCAACGGTGATGCGGTGATGTACGACCTGTTAAATCTCTATCGGGCGCAAGCTCTGGCGTGGAACCCGCGACTGATGGAAGTGATCGGGTTGCGACGGTGATGGGATTTCTATGTGGTGCCTTTACAGGATTTTTCGACAGGAGAGTAGATTTGTGACCAGGATTTGTGGAGCACCCGGGTACTATCAACGCTCGACGACCATAGCGGGAGCGATGCAAAATGTCATACAGGTGGGAATTGCTTACTTCTTGGCCTAGGGGGGCAAAAAATCGTTCCTCGTTAGTGGGGCAGCCAACAGTTGTACATTGTTCTGATACACAATTAGTGTGTCGAGATGTTGCCATTTCAGGACTTTCTAGGACAAAAAACGGGCCAGTTGCGGACCCCGACAGAGCTCCACCAAGAGCAAGTCCCGATGTGGGACCCAGGCTTGGCAAAGATGAGGGAGCCGCAGGCTTGCGATTTATGAGTTTCTGGACTTTTGTTGCTCCCAAAGTTGTCGATGGCGTGTAGGTGCGACACGATCTTCTTGGATTTCGTCTAGGAGGATTCTTGGTTTCGTCGTTGTTCTTCGGAGGATTGGGCGTCTTGGTCTTTGCCTTCTGATTGGTTCCCAGGGCACTGAATGTATTTTTCCATTGCTTGCATCCCTCGTTTTCCTTAGGGGAATAGGACATATGTCCCTTTTGCGTCCCTCTTCCAACCCTGACAGAGCACCAGAGGTTATCCGCCGGTTCCGGTACAGCCAAGACTTCCGCACCGACGGGGCCCTGATTACCCGGACAGTATGTTGGGGACTCCGGGGGATAGGCACTGTGACCTTTGTGCGTCCCGGGGACAACAGTTACGCCAGGATGTCGAGGGTTGTCCTTTAGTTCCGGTAGGGGTGTATCGTCCGCACTAACGGGGCCCCGACTGTCCGTGGCCCCTGTTGTCATCGTTTTCTTCGTTTGTTGTTCATTCGGAGGTTGTTCAGTTGGGGATTGCTCAGTCATCTCTTGGATGTCTACAGTCTCTGCGGTGAATTGCGGAGTGAAGATGGTAAGAGATAAGTTAATCTCGAATACTTAGGCTGTTGAGATGAGAAAGAACTGAGCATGTTCGTTTTTCTTTTTAGTTTCTAGCTTTACCTCCTCTTTTGCGGTTTTTACTTTTCCGCTTGGAGTCGGTGAGTAAGCAATTGGACTCGCCAGAGGGACTGCTATAGTCAGAACCGGAGGGGGCTCTTTTGGAAGGGTTTGAGGTGTGAGTTGCATTCGAAGTTCCTGTCTTCTTGGATATGGCCGAAGTCATGCTGTGGTCTGATACATTTCCATCATGCTCTTTTCCATTTGCTGGGCTTTTGTCGTTCTTTGATGCTACATTCGATATCCATTTTGTGATCCTTTCGGCCACTTTGGGGTCAAGAATCGACGATTCAATTGCGGATTCTTCGGAGGACGAAGACTTGCTTTGCAATGTTTGCAAGATGGTGTTTCAGTGCAGTGGTATCTTGGTTTCGACGTTGCATCGGTGCTTTCTTCCGAGTTGACTTTGGCACCGGCAGGTTCTTGGTCTTCAGGGTGGATTTTGCAGCAGCGACCACATACGCGATGAGTACTCGTACATCGCTTTCCCATGTGGCCATATTCCCAACAGCGGAAACACAGCATAGGAGAAGGGTAATACTTCCGGGTTTTACACCGGGACCACCCAAAATCAACGTGGTCAGGAATGACGGTGCCTCTGACCGTGAGAATTATGGTGGCCGTGTTCTCTCGTTTGCTATCCTGTGTTCGTCGCGTAATCCTTTTCACCTCTTTAACCCCCTGGTCTGAAAGTTGCTCCAGTAAGTAGCCCTCACTCAGTCCAATAGAGTTATGGTTTGTCACCACACATTTTCTCTGGTTCAGGAACGGATGTTCCGTGATCCGTATCGGGGTCCTATCCTGGAGTTGTGTCATACGTAGCAGCCGATTAAATTGCTCTTTGCTTCGCACCTTCAGAACGTATGATAATCCCTTGTTCTCTTTGAAAGCCCCGAAAATGGGACCTCCAATTGCTTTTTCGACGGATAAGCGTAGGAGGAAGGGGTCCTGCGGCATCACACCAGCGATTGATTCCATTTTTAGGTATTGCAGTTGTCCTGCGATACCTTCCGGGTCCATAAAATCAGGCAGTAGTTGGCCGGTATAGTCACCATTTTTCCGGTAATCTATACAACCGTAACCACCACCGGGACCCCCTGGATGTATTGGTCGGCCGACAGCCGGCATTGTGCCGGCTGGCCTGGCCAGCGAAAGTACTCGACGATCTACTTTGCAATTTTGTACCGTCACTCGCCGGTTGGGAAATACTGCGATGCTGAGCTTAAGAAAGTGACTACTGCTGCTTTAACACTTCACCGGAAAAGTTTTTAAACGTATATCGGTTCCTTTTCAAGCACCAATTTTTATTCGGGTCACTATGTCGCACACAACAGCGAAGCACCGGTCAAACAATACAATGTTGGTTGACATCTGAGACGAGACTCGCGAAGACGGTCTTCTTTTTCTGTGATTGCTGAGTTTTTTTCTTATTACAATTTGTGTTTATACCAATTATGCCAGCATGCGCAAATCCTCACATGAACTTCTCAGCAAAAATTGATTGAGTTTGCATCACATCGAATCATAGATAGCCGTTTGAGTGAAATTTCATGCCAGCAAACGTAGCAGACATTAGAAATAATTAATCTTCTTCTTAGATTTATCAGAAACTTTGGAAAAAACTGCTCCGCAGACTGAGGTTTTAAATAACAGTTTACTTTGAACTCAATACTTTTCACTTTTTCAGCCATAAAAACGGTGGGCTGCATTTGACGTTTCGTGAGAGGGGAAACTGGGCTGCATATGACGTTGATATTTTTCCTCTTCGCGAGTCTCTCTCAGGTTGACATGTATCACCAGAGCCACGCGAGAAATTTTTTTTTTGGATACTGTTTTTTCTCCTGTTTTTCACTGAATTTAATCCAACTTTTAGTGGATACACTAGTACACCCTTAGTCACTGAAATCAAACCGCTGTTCCGGGGAAAGCGATCGCAAAAACCACTCAAAAAATGCCGATATCTCGAGCACGAACGCGGTTGCTACGATTAGCAACGATAACCCGAGCAAAAACTAAGTTTGAGTTACTCAATTCACAAAAAAAAAGTTAAATCAAGAGGGACTATGTGTCACATGTCTCAGATATGGTCGGTGTTCAGACAGACCGGATTAAACGATATTTTGGTATCTTGAAGATATGATGAGGACTCCATCAATTTTGATATTTACGATGCTATTTTGATACAGACGTATCAACAAATAGATAAGTTCCTTGATTACAGCAAATAATGCAAGTAATTTGATATTACGAATGCCTGGGGTATGTTTCCCTAAAACCATTAAAAAGCACTTGGTCCAGTCTGTCTGAACACCGACCATATATGAAACCATTAAAGAAAAATCTTTCAGTTTAGTATACATTATTTTTCTCTATTTGTCGTATTTTTGAGGTATGAGGGTGTAGGTATATAAAAAAAATTGCAGAGTTTCTTCCAAACATCCAGGGTAGGGAAATCGATCTTAGTGATGATGTCTGTCGAACATTCAGTATTCCACTTTCTGGAAAAACGTATCCCATCCAACCAACCAGCAGCTGGATTTCTCCTTGCTGTCGCTGTTCTCCCAAACCACATCCCGAAGATAGTTCGGCGCCGGTGTACACTCGTGTAGTAAGGCAAGATTCTCGTCGTAAAATCGTGCCTGATTGGTGTTCCCCAGAACAACAAATTGAGTGCTGTTGGAAGGAATAATCAAGATTATTGTAAAGGAAGGACGTTTAGTAGTTCATATGTAGGGGTATTCGGGGCGGTTTGGCCAATGGGGTGGAATGAGCACCCCTTGAAAACTGCATAAATTCTATAAATTTCATCTGAAATAACATGCAACCCAAAAGCTGATTAGGAAATAAAGCAATAGGCATGTTATAAGGGTTCATTCACAAATTTCATAACGCCAAAAATGGTCATTTTTGACACCCACCCACCCCCTTGTAACGCTTTTTGTATGAATATTCCACAAATTTTGTATGAGCTGTAACATCCGAGGGACACCCACCCACCCCCTTCAGCGTTATGAAATTTGTGAATAAGCCCTAAGTCAGTGTTCGAAACTTAAATAAAAATAAATAAATAATGTTTGAAAAAACTGCCCATATTGCCCCGAATGGCTCTTTTGAATTTCATCATTTCAGAATAATAATGTTTGATTGTTAGAATGTTCCTTAAAAATTATATATTTTTGCACGAAGTGTTTATTCGCTCCCAAGACGACAATTCGTCCGGTGGAGTGTGCTGCTGTCGTCATGATGATGGTTGACGAGAGCTATGTCAAACTTTCAAAACATTCAGAACAAAATATTTATTTTTACAGCTTAAGTGAAATAATAAATGAAATTGAATGAAATTCAGTGGTAAAGAATTCATTTCTCTACCCAATGGTATTTTAAGAGGCAGCGGAGAATGTTTCGAAACGTGTTTTATTCAAGTGCAAAAATCGCTCAGGCGAAAGTTCCAATGAAACTAACCTCACATATTCTGGTTTTCCAACCTCAAACTAGTGCTCCTACCAGCCGGATCTTTATGAAAGTAGTGGAATAATATAAAAAAAACAAAGGAATGTTGAACATCGAGCATGGATATTTCTACCTTTTTCACTTAACCGTTTCACTGTTGACTGCCTTTTATCAAGAAAATAAAACATTTTCCCCCACAGAGGCATGTGATGAATGCGTGAAAAATCAAATCTCTCATCCTCTGACTAGTTGCGCTATCAAAGTGTAGATGGCTAACAGTATGTTGCGTTTCGCGATTGGAAGCGTATAGATACTAATAATTTTCAGGGGTAGTAACAAAATAATTGAATTTTTAGATTATATGAGATTATTTTGCAATCAAAAATGGGGTGCTCATTGTGGTGAAGTATACATATCTATCTATAATGATAATTGTTTTAGAATATTACATCTAGATAGAAGTCAGTAAAAATGGTTCTTAAGGAGACAGCACTGATGAATATTATCACGCAATAAACATAATTCGCATATTAAGCCCAATTCAATGTGTGATAATATTCATCAGTGCTGTCTCCTTAAGAACCATTTTACATTCATCCGTGAACTTTATAAGACAAAGGAAATCATGCGGATCTAGTGTGTTCATCTAAAAATTGTTGGAAATCATGCAAACATTCGAAAAATTCATAATATTTTCAGCACTTTTATCGACTTTTCCTTAAGGTGGCCAAACTGCCCCACTTTCCCCTAAGTGCTTACCCATTGAATGAGATCTTGTGGATCTTTTTGTTGAACACTTTCACGGAATGTGTCGGAACATCCGGTTGTCGGATGTCGATGAAGTGAACGTTGCCGGCTTCATCTCCGAGAGCAACTATACAGTTGGCTTCCTTCCGTGTAGTCCAGTACACCGTTGTGAAACCGAAGTTATGACCATCGAATAGGGCCGATGCTGGCCGTGGCTTGCGTAGATCCCACAGCAAAGCAGAGTGATCCAACGACGACGAGGCAAACATCATGTTATCCTCTCGATTGGTTGAAAGACCTGTTATGGCATCAGTATGAGCCATCGCCATCGTCGTGGTGGAATGGAGATCGGCCGCGTAGTTCCACACTTTGAGACACCCATCATGCGAGCCTGTGATCAGTTTATTTTCCTCGCCTTCGATAAGATCCATTGCCGACACTCCTTCGATGTGCTCTGATTGACCATCGACTAGGTACAGGGAATACCCTTCGCCGCGAGCTTCGTTCCTTGTGGACCATAATTCCACGGAGCCTTTATCGGTTCCAATTATAAACTGAAAGATACAAAATAGTTTTAGAAGGCTCAATCGCGGCAGGGCAGTGCGTAGCCTTGAAGTAGTTTGATTCGCCTATATCTGGACATATATTCACAAAAAAAAAACAAACACAATACCTACTCACCAGATTTGGATCCTTGGTGAACTGCAGCGCCGTAATGCAGTATCGACACTGTCGCTTGAAGCTGACTTTGGAATCATCCAGCACCTCTTCGGCGCTCTCCCAGCCGTAGAAACTGGAGCCCCATCGACGACCCATCAGGTCATTTCCGGCAACGATAATCTGCCCGTTTCCGTTACGTGCAACGTGCTCCAGACATGGGTGCAGTACGTTTTGAGTGGCCTTGCGCGTCATGCGATACTGCAGGGAGTTCATATTCGGATAGTCAACGCTGCAGGCCAGTTCTTCCGCCGTGCCCGGAGGTTTGTATTCCGGGGGTTCTTTGAACATCTCCACCATGTCGAGTCGCTTGTGATAATCCATGGCGTTGGGTAAGATAAATGGTCACTAGTAACTGTATAAATTAAGCAGGCTCACGTCGGATAATAACTGCAAACACGTAAAAAGTTTGATTTTTACGACAAATAAACCACGATGTCGCCGATTTTCGTGCTTCTATCGGCCGTGTCGGCAAGAATGTAAACAAATGCAAGGCTTACAAATGCGTGTGTGTGTGCGTGTGTTAAAAAAACAAGTTTCGCATAACATCGCGCGCGCCAAACCAAAAAGGCGTTTGAAGAATATAGATCGCCAAAAAACAAGTTTCGTTAATCTTGGAACGCTACACTGAAACAAGCGTTGCAGTAATGAGAACCATGAACGTGTTTTTAAATTTACTATTCCAACCACGATTGAGCTATCATGAACGCTTTTTATTTGCGTTTTGTTCCCTCTCAATCCAACCGCGTCGATAGCCGAGCGGCTAGCGTTCGCGCTTGACAATCGCCAGATCCTCGGTTCGATTCTAGTCTGCTGCAAGTTTTTAACCATGATATAGTAATTTTAACTATACAAATGGTGCCATGGTAAAATTGAATGCACAAAATATTCTAAATAAATGCGAATTTAGTCTGCACAAATCAAGTGGCGTTGTGTATTTAATTTAACCTGATATAGTATTTTCAACCGCAACGCTGTTCTCAGTGTACGAACATTTCAAACAGAATTCTTGCGTTCAGTATGATACAGGCGTATCTGCATTGATCGATTTCTCTTCGTCGATTTTCTCTTTGGACTAGTACAGGAAATTCAATCGATTTTGTTAACATTTTTCGATGTAACATGACGAAGGGCGATGAGTACTTTCTACTGACTTGAAAAAAGCGATCAATAGCAGTCACCCGGCCGAGCAATTAGCTAAAGAGAAAATTGATGAAGAGAAATCGATCATTGCAGTTACGCCCTTATGATACTGAACGCGAGAATTTTTTTTCAAGTTTGTCATTTATTTTCGGTCGTAGATCTGGAAAAATGAAAGGAATTTGGAATAATTAACATACAATAGGGTCCTAAAATTTGTAATAACAGGAAAAAGCATGTTACTGTAATTACTGTTTTGATTCATATTACGGACACTTAAGGACTCAGTAAAGTATAACCCATCAGGAAGTATATAAAATAAATCAATCTGTATGATTCCTCGGCGCTACCGAGCCTTCAAAACACTTAACTTTCGAATGGTGGGTGGAAATTTTGTTTCTGATACATGAATAATTTTAAATAAATAGAAATGTGTGGACTTTTCATGATTCTTATTCCGGACGCTTCCTTACTTTTGCCCCATATTCCGGACACTTTGATTCAAATTCCGGACAGCTCATGAAAATCATAAAAAGACAAGTCAAATCATTGTTTGAAATTGGCAAACCACTAAAGAGACATTTAATGCAGTTGAGTATTATTATTTTCTCATAGTTATCTATAGAAAATTTTGATTAAAATTAATCTCGAAAGTGTGAACTTTTGAACGGCAAAAACTGAAACATTTCATGTGAAATGTTTCCCATACAAAGTAGAGTGTCCGGAATAAGAAGCTGTCCGTAATATGAATCAAAACGGTACTTTAGCAATTTTTCCCGCTCAAATAATGGCTATATCATGTTTAAACTTTAATTTAAAAATTTGGTCCAATGAACCTTGACACTTTTGATCATGTTTGACCAGTGAATCAATTGGGTCCTAAAATGTTTAATGACTTCTCGTTTTTATTCAATAATACAAAAGAGCATGTTCTTGCAACTACTTTAGCAAGTTTTCCCGCTCAAAGAGCGGCTATATAATTTTTTAACTTCAATTTTAAAAATGGTTCCAATTATCAACCTTGACACTTGTGATCTTGTTTGACATTAACTTTTTCGACAAAAATGCCACAGGGCATATAGTTTTAACACTGGGGTTGTTCCTATCTGACATTTCGGAAGGGACACGGAAAACAAAATATACCCAAAATTCGAGTTTAAACCAAGGGGTGTGACAAAATCTCAAAAATCATTAAAAAAAATGTTTTTTGTACTTAAACCAATGAAAATCATTTAAAAATTGAGTAAACATGTGTTTCTGCTCTAAACTTAAGCGTTTGGTAATAAAATTGAGACAGGGCTTTAGGACTTTATTGTCACCCAACACGCAGCAACAAAGACATTGTATTCTCCTATTCTTGTTGCAACAATTTTATTCCGCAACATGAGTTTATCGTCACTAGAACAGAATATGACAAAGATCGATCACCACGTGCGCAGCGATTTTCTGGGCTTCGCATTGCAATTTTCGAGAACTTTCTCCGTGTTGGTAACATTGACACTTTATCAAACAGCATCCATAAAACAAATTTGGTTTTGTGTTTAAAATAACTGTTTAATCGCGAGTTGAAAAGGTTGCAACAATTTTGCGCTCTGTGATTGTCATGACAATTTTGCTTTTGATTGTGTCCTTATCCGCAACAGTTGCGACAAACGGTTGTGAGCGAGCTTGCTTTGTTGTTTCTTTTTCGTTTATTTTGATGATAATTTGATTCACTGTGTTTGACACCACAGGGGTTTTAGTTCGACCACTGGGGTTGTTCCTATCTGACATTTCGTAAGGGACACGGAAAACAAAATACACCCAAAATTTGAGTTTAAGCCAAAGGATGTGACAAAATCTAATAAAAATGTTTTTGGGCATAAACCAACGGAAAACATTAGAAAATTGAGTAAACATGTGTTTTTGGCCTAAACTTAAGCGTTTGGCACTAAAATTGAGACAGGGCTTTAGGGCCCAATTTCAATGTTTCTATATGAATATGGTATTCTCCAACACTATTGTACTTACTGGCGTCCTGGAAGATGATAATATTAATAATAATTTCAACGGATCAACAAGCGGCTCTTCCGCCAACTGATGGTGGTCATTGATTTTTCGATTTCAACTATTTTTTCACCCATTAATGAGTAAAAATTTACCCGTTTTTGCTCTGTGTGCAAGTTTAAAAAAGAGTATATTTTATCCTTTTCATGATTGTGAAATTCCCCATTTTATGACAGAAATGATTGCTATTTGAAAATGGGTATTTTTTTACCCTTTAAAGGGTATTCGCAAACCACCGTGAACAGTCCAACAGTTGAGCGACGTTGCAGTGATTACTCGGATGCACAATATGCGCATCTCATTGGTGCGTAATAGTAGTTTTTGAAATTTCTCATTGTACACGGGAAAAAATTCTGTGGTAAAAATGACTATTTTAGCTGACTACGCCCATTCTTGAAACTACCATGCAATTTCAGACCAATTGGGTCCTAAAATGTTTAATGAAATCTTGTTTTTATTCAATAACACGAAAGAGCACCTTACTACAACTACTTTAGCAATTTTTTCCGCTCAAATAACGGCTATATCATGTTTAAACTTTAATTTAAAAATTAGGTCCATAAATGAACCTTGACACTTAAGATCATCTTTGACGTTCGCTTAGTCGACAAAAACACCACAGGGGTTTTAGTTTTAACACTGGGGTTGTTCCTATCTGACATTTCGGAAGGGACACAGAAAACAAAATACACCCAAAATTTGAGTTTAAGCCAAGGGGTGTGACAAAATCTAAAAAAACGTTTTTTTGGGTTCAAACCAACGGAAAACATTAGAAAATTGAGTAAACATGTGTAATTGGCCTAAACTTAAGCGTTTGGCACTAAAATTGGGACATGGCTTTAGGACCCTATAGTAAATGATGATGTAGACGCAGAACAAATGATGACATTTTAAAAATTTTACATGCAAAATAGTTAAAGAATAACAGCGAAATATTGCAACTGCTGTTGCTTCTATCCAATATGATTGTGTTTTTTTTTGCAGTTTATTGGTAGCGTCAGTTGTAATGTCATTCGAAACACAACATTTCACAAGTTAAGATAGAGCGTGATCGAAACTGCATGAAAATCTGCTCAAAACATGAAAAATCAAAGGGTGTCGAGCTTACCCACAGTGTCGGTTTTACCCTGATTTCCCCTATTGGGAATATATTCTCTAAAGGCAGCATATCGTGAAATAGTCCTCCTAATCATATAGCTTCATTACAACAAGAACTCGTTGCTACATACTCTGCTTCCGTAGATGACATGGCAAGGGGTGGATCAATAGAGATAGAAAACTATAGAGGACGAATGTCGCTGCTGTTCCCTTTGTTCTCGCTCAGAAACATGTCGGGTATATAAGTGTCAAACTGCATACTTTTTCGCGTTGACATTTATAGCCCAGCCTATCTCCGCCAGCAAAAGATGTTCCTGCAGCGACGCCAGCGACATTCTTCCTCTATAGTTTATTACCTCTATTGGTGGATCACTCCTGATGCATTTGATGTAGGGGAAGGGGTGGTAAAATGAACACCTTAAGGAAATCATCTTGTTTCTGATAGAAAAACGAGGATTTTGTATAGTTCTATCGCACAGCATAAAAAATAGGGATGTAATGTATAGCAGCGACATGGGTTCAGACTACACTGAGGCAAAAAACTTAATAATTTCTTAAGGAATAATTATGATTTGACGCCACAATGATTATTGTTGAAATTTGTAAGTTTTACTTATGATTTTGGTGAAGAATTTCAGTAATGGATTTCATAAGTCAATCAATGAAATTCGGTAATAAACGCAATGGTATTAGCTCAAATCGTATTATCAACCGATATTGTTGTCCGCTTTTTATTTCAGGCGTGCACAAAAATTGACATGTTTTGATAACATGTGATCTGTTTTCGATTAACTTGTAGCCAACATCGAAAGCGGAGTAGTTCTTCTAGCGATTGCTATTATAAATATTTCAAGTAATTGTTGTTAAAGAATTCAAAGCTCTCACTTATGAAACATATGATCCCATTTTCGAAATTTTTAAGCGTGCAATGAAACCATAATTTGGCTGGTTCATAAGTCTTGATTTATGGAAAACCTAAGTATTTTTGTCTCAGTGTAAAATAGCTAAATTTTCACATATTTTCATCGCTATCAAAAAGCGATTCAAATGTTCATTTCACCTGCACTATGTAGGTAAAATGAACAGCGGTTGGTGGTAAAATGAACACCACGCAAAAAACGTGAGCAAAACAAATATTTCTGAAAATGTTCATTGCCTCACCGAAAATACATCCATTAATGATTGTAATCCATTCAAAAAGAATTCTGACTATCAGATTCTGAATATCAGTGAGCGGCCAATCCGTCCGGGCCCATCTTGATGAGTTCGGCTCCGATACCATCCTTGCCAGCGGCCTTGTTGTTTTTGAGCTGTTGAATGGCATCCTCACCTGCCCCATCGTGGGAGCTGGTTAGTTTCCCCTGTATGCTGTGCTAACGTAGCCATCGCCTTCGCTGTCCTTCTGTGCTTGCGTGATCTGCGCTATTTAGGCGTTCATCGTAGTGCTACTTCCACCTTTCGATCACCTCGCGTCTGTCCGTCAAGATGCTCCCATCCTTAGGCCGGCATATTTTAGCTCGCGGCACAAAGCCTGTGGGATGCGTTGAGCTTAGAACTTCCGCGTTTCTTGAGCCCTCGCTGAATTCTTCTCCAATCCTCCTGATAACGAATGGTTTTGAGCGCAGTTTCACCAATAGTGTCCGGAGTCAATGTTAACGCCACGATAGGGCCTGACATCGGTTATGTCGGAGAAATGCCGTCCATCGATCCAAACGTGGTCGATTTGCAATTCTGTCTGCTGAGGCGATCTCCAGGTGTACCGATACGGGACGCCGTCCTGAAAATATATGGTAAGGATGGCCATATTCTTGGAGAAAACGAAATCTATTAGTCATAGGACGTTCCCTTTCGTCAGCCGGTAGGCGCTGAACTTTCCAATCATCTGTCTGAACTCCTCATCCTGGCCAACCTGAGCGTTCAAATCTCCTATGATTATGTTGACGTCGTGGCTTGGGCAGCGATTTGTCAGCAAGGAGTCAAGGTAGACAAGCTTATCGACAACATCGATCGTATCCCCGTCTATCGTCACCCTGCTTCACAGTGTTCATATCATCGGCGAAGCATATAAATTAACTGCATCTGTTGAAATCGTTTAAAGACCCGGCTCTCTGCATAACACCTTCGAGCGTATAGCTTCACGGGAGTTTCGGATCCATTGCATAGAAGGACCATTTGCGTATTTCTCAATTTACAAAATAATTTATATTCCAACAATAAAGAATTTCGAGGGGGGGAGAGGGTTGAAAATCGGGAATCTTTTGATTTTCCTTTAAAAAAGAAAAAAAAATACAATAAATAGACGGTGACGACCCAGAACTTAAAAATTTCAACCTTTTACAGCCCCAAAAGGGGTAAGCATATAGCGAGTACTTAACATGTTTTGATTTTCCTGTTTCCGTTTTTCTACAAGGTCTACAAGGTAGCTTATTAGCTCTGTGGGGTGTATAATTCTTTTCGTAAGTTGTGTGTGTATTTATGTAAGTTTTGAAACCCAATCACTTTACGTTTCAATCACAGCGTTCGAGTAGAGCGTTTGTTCGCGTTCGTCGTAGATGCATTTTGCAAAATTGATCTGAAAAAGGGAATGAGAATTGAAATAAAGGCTCAAGCAGTGCGCTAGCTTGAAAGACTTACGTGGTGGCATATTTTCTTGGCGGTTTCCTCGTTCTGGCATCGGACCCGTGGCCGTTTGACCATTTCCGGTGCGCTTGGAGTTAGGGATTTCGATGGGAGCGTCAAACAGAACTCGATATAGGTCGTCCTTCGTACTCGGGAAGTTGAGTCCGATGAAGAAGGTGGTGGAATCACCATCGGCTGACAAGAGATGATGTCACTGAGGGGATACTGGAACACTATTGTAGTTGTATCCTCATTCTTGGAGAAGCCCCACACGTTCTCCGCCGAAACGAGTATTCGCATTTTTGAATCTTTGGTATCCAGAAGACACGGCTCGTACGCCATGAAATGTTCCGAGAAGTTCCGCTTATTGATGAGGAACAGATATTGTTGGCCTTTACTTTGAATGCTAGAGTAGGGTGGGAGAAGACCTCCTGGAGCTCCGGTGACTACCCGAGGATGTCGTTTGCGCTCCGGTAGAATACGGCTGGAACTTTTACTTTGCTCCCGAACGGCGTTGGCTGTTTCCGATGCAAGATCTAACACTCCGATGACGGGCTTAGTTACCGTTCCTACCAGACCTTTGCCCAGGCCTGTGACAAAACCGGAGAATCCATCATTCACAGCGCCTTGGTAGGTATGCTTGACCACGCTGGTGACTCCACCTAGGAGACCAAATGTAAATCCTTTGAATCCAGCCACCAGATGGTCCCCTGTTGTGCTTCCACTTCCTCCCGAGACTGCCACATCGAGAATCTTCTGTCGGTTTTCCACGTGTTCATCGTCAAAAACGACCTTCCCCAGCCCATCCGATATGGTTTCCGTCAGTTTGGCCGTTGAATTTGAAATACCGTGCGTTACGTTCTTAACGAGTGAGGAGATAGATCCTTCCAACAGAAGCCCGGATACGCCTTCGGTGAGGTCATTGGCGAACCCGAGCGGATTACCCAAGAAATCCACTGAACCTAGAATACTAGCCGCCTGCCATTTGATTTCCTGCTTGTAATGGGACTTGATGGCATTTAAGTACGCGTCCAACGTTTCAAAGTGGCACTTGTGCGTGAATTTCTCGAAGTTAATGACGGCGTCCTCGAACTTGATAAAGGTGAATCCGAGGTTGCGCTTGATTTCGGCAAATTCCGGCGCCAGCTTGGAAGCAGTTACGAAGCTCAGACGGATTTGACTAGGAATGATCTGCAGGTTGCCGAAGTAATAGCGCTTGACGTTCGCATCTAACACTTTGTAGATGATCTTTTGCGCTTCGTGATCGGATTCGTCCGGAAGGGCCGTTGGAAGGGTGGTGCTCTTAGCTAAACCGAAAAATTTGATCAGTCTAAGAATGAGGCGTTCTTCCAGATAAACGGATACCGGTTGAATTTGCAGAATAAAGTGCTTGAAGATTACGGCATTGGTGTTCGGGCTCGGTAGCAGATTGACGTCCAGTTGCAGAGATTTCTCCGTTGCCGCGTTCGTGGTGTCGTTCGAAGTCTGATTGATTTTGTACATCATGATGGGACAGGAAGTTTCGAACAGTTGATTGTCGATCTGCATGTCGCCAACGCTGAAGTTGAGCGAGACTTCGCTGGGCGTCGAGGTAAGCTGCATGTATATGTCCTCCAGCGCAGTGTAAGCCAGTTCTTCACACGGTTGGTTGGAGATCAGAGACAAACCGATACCTCTCTTAAGGTTGACGATCACGTTGTACTCGTTCTGCTCTTTGTTCTGAAGCAGTTCATATGATCTCCGACCGGTTCGCTCATGCAGGAATGTGGGAAACATGTTTCCAAGAGGCATCCAGCGTCAGTGGACCACCGGATAGATTCTTCATGTCTTTGATCTCGATACACTTTATGGGCCCATCCATGATGTGCCTCACCGACAGACATCCCGATCCCGGCCGTAACTTTTGCCGTTCGATGGCTTGATCGTAAGGAACCCCAAAGCGATTCAATGCTTTGGTTTCCGACACGCACATCCCTAGAACTGCTTCGGAACCTGCCTGCAGTCCGAAGATTCCGCCTCTAGCTTGAACGCACATGTTTGAATGCGCGCACATCAATCGGCCTTCCTCGGTGAACCTCCACGTTTGGGTGGACTTTCGCTGATTGTTGGCCGGTCGGACAACCAGATTGATGAACTGCATCGGCTGCGGCGGCCTTTCCAAATCTAACACGAACCTCTGCTGTTTCTTCCCAGGTTCACTCGGCGGAGTTGACCCTTCATGTTCCAACTGCTTTTCGTGGTTCATTCTCCACAACTGCGAACGATCTCCAGCCTGTTTGTGCACCAGGACAACCCGAGAGTCTACTACTCCGAGGACGAGTTGCTGGGACTCTGGATCACTTGTAGATCCGAATTCAAACGAAGGTGTAGCCACAAACGTCTGACTGAACGCAATGTAGATGAAGTTTTCATAGGTTCAATCGGAACTCGTCGAACCTATCGAGTGAACAGACTTGGTAATCACCTCCTGGTGCTTCCAGCTGCAAGTATTGGTACCCTAGGGGTTCATCCAGCACATAGGCGATGGAACTGTGAGGCCTGACGTACGATTTCAAATGATTCTCGATACGTGGCGAGGCTCTCTGGTGGAATACGATAGGCACTTCGGAATAGTTATCCAACCGGATCGGAGGTGGGAGCGACTGCGCATCGCTGAAAATCATGAAGGTCGTTGCTCCCTGGACTATGGTTTCCAACCGGAGGAAATGCATGGCACCATTGACGGTTCGTATGTTGATGTAGAGGCTTTGAGTTTCGCGGATAGGAATTCCCGCAGACCACAAGCATTCCGGGATTTCCGGCAGACGGACGCATAGTTCCTGTACCTTGTCCAGACGTGGCCAGTGATAGGCTATATGGCAACCTGGGACCGCTTCGATTGAATTGGATTTTGCAATCGCATCGTGAATCGTGCTGGTGAAACACTTCTGCAACACCTGCAGTTTGTACGAACTTCGGTTGTACAACTGGTACTGAGGAGAGAAGGTCACTATGGATGTTTGGTTGTATCGACCTCGTGCCCGTTGAACCTCGATTCCTATGATGAACGATCCACTGCCTCCGATCAGCTGTCGATGTTTGACTCCCTGATCAAGCTTGAATGGCTGACAGTAGATAACCGATTGTCCGAAGCGTTTGCCAAGGCGCATGGTCAAGCAACCGGAACAAGACGGATCCGAAAAGGCGAACATGAACGGCGATATCATTCGTGCTTGCTCGTTCTCGGAGAATTGACCTGCGCTTTCACAGTCCAAATCATCCTGACGGAACACCAGAGGAATACCAGTCTTGTTGATCAACCAATAGGGAGCACTTATCGATATTTGAATCCCTCTGCCTTTGACGATGTGAATAAAAGCTTTGAGCTTCAGCATCCTCGCTTTGGTGTCCAATAGCCTCACGTCTTGCTCTGCTGATCCGTAGAAACCAGCGGGAATTGTTATCAAGCCAGCATCCGGATAGCTGTCGAGGGTGATCGTCAATGCCACTGATTGTTCTATGTCTAGTTCGATTATTTTCGCTGTTTCCGATGCGGAGATTCGTCCGTGCGATCCGGATGGAAGTTGATACAGTAGATCACACGGCAGAAGATTGTGTATTCGCATCGGTGGCCAAATGGTAATTTGGTGACCCGGTAGCCGTATCACGTCCCTCGTCGGATATCCTTCCTTTCGGAGTGCGATCAACATCCGGTATGACCTATCGCGCAACCCTCGGCACGTTCTCAATTCCTGGTACACCTCGCCTGTATCCATGGCCTCGCTCCACTTCACGCCCCTTTCGGTGAACTGGAAACCGTTATTGCTATTGAAAGACTTGTGAACATCAAAGTTTTGCAATAAGGGCCCAACCGTCGCTAGAGTTGCTCAGCTCTTCCGATCGTGAGTTGTTTGCATTCACTTCCTCGATCAGTGGAACATTCGCCGGAAGTGGTCGGAAGAAAAGAGTCGCATGCACGTGGGTCAACGGAATGTTCAACACTTCGTTCGAATGGAGAATTTGCGTCTGTGTGTCGGGCCAATCTCGAATATTCAGATGCCCAAACAGGTGTTCCATCTTCACCAGAACGGGGTTATCCAGTTTATTCGTCAATTTTAAAGCAGATCGTACCGTGATGAGCTTCTGAGCTGAACCTTCGAGGGTCACCGCAAACACAATCCGGGCACGTGGAATTTGCGAGTAGTTATCGACTATGTCGGCTCGTGCGTGTCGGAAGTAGGTTCCTACACGATCCACAGATATTGGTCCCACTTCCTGCCATCCATCGACACGTACTGCGATTTGATGTAGATTGAACTTATGGGTATCTCGATGTCTTTGCTTGCTTTTAGTCGCATACGAGAAAGCGGATGTTCCTCCGGGGTCCACTTGCGTCCACTGGGTATTGGGATCGGTCAAAACGTTCGAACGTGACGAAATTTCCGTAGACACTACTGTAGTGTACCAAATCCGAACTCCGGTATCGTTTCTAATAGCAAAAGGAACAAACGGTGTGCGTCTACGATAATTCACTGGGCTCCTATTAGCTACATTAACATTAGAATTGTAATAATCCTGCGTCCAATTCTCCTTCACCATCTGATATAAATCAATTAACGTACTGGTAATGTTCAGTCTTAAAGTATCGTTGCTCACTATCCTCAGGTTCAGCAGATTCCTGCTTGTCCCAGTCTGCCCTAGACTGTATCCCCACTGCGCTTCAACTTTCCAAGGTTCGATCAGGGGTTCCCAACCGCTCAACGCTCGATTGTAATAATCGCCAGCAAATACTCCAACCATACGTCCGGTCTTGACTCCAACAAAGTTCTTAGTAGTCGCGGAGAAAACCTCCAATGCCGTATCTGCTCCATCCATCGGCACCGCGCTTTGCCCCAATTCTTGCCTCAAGTCGAGCTTACTTAGCGACAGCTCCACCAATGGCACATCTGCATCTCGGCAATCGTCAATCACACAAATGGATATGCAAGGTGCCTTCAGTTCGATCGCCTCCACCATTGTACCACGTTTCGGCGCCACGGACTCATACTTCTGCGGTTCCGAGTTCTGAGTTAACCACAGCGCGGCGTCATCGATCTGATATCGGCACATATCCAACGCTTGCAAACAATCTTCACGATTAAACCCAAGTAAAACTAACTTCTCCACAGCCGTATTGCCAGTATCTACCCCATCTTCCATGCTAGCCTGCTTACTGTCCCGCGCGTTCTTGGTTTGCCCCGGTAAGGACTCCAGCATACGTTGGAACATCTTTACGTCGTGATAGGACAGCCGAATGCACAGCTGCTTTTGCATCTGCACGTCCAGCACTCCCTGACGGAGGTCCATGTTGACCGTAACGGGATCGATAATGGACAGACCCGTACCATCTTCCGTTCCGAGAACGCATGAACACACCTCCAGGTTGTTCAGATTGATGGACATGGTTTTGGCCAGCTCGAATGGACGATACGATACCACGGTGGTGCTCTGCAATAAATAATTACAAAATTAGGATTAGATTATCGTGAACGACTATGATGGACGAAAGGCAGAGGTGAAACAGTTTGGAATCAACTTTGAAGATAGTACTAAAACTTGAAAGGCACAAATCTCGCGAAGAAAGCATCCAACAACAGTGCACTTTTTATTTTGGCTTTGTGCACTGACAGAAAGTTTAAAATAAGAAGATCAGAAAAGTTTGCCATCAATTTCTCCAGTTTAGTGCCTTTGAAAACGTGAGTAGGGGCACAAGGCGGCCATTGTCCCGGCCATCTTTGGATTCCGAGATGTTTCACCTTCAATGGATGTTCAAATGAAGCGTGTATGATGATCAGGCCATATACTTTGGTTGGGAACGACAATCAGATAAGGACTGTTCATTTTATAAAGTGGACACTTTGTTTTTGTTATATCTTTTTTATTTATTGATAAAATCGTAATCGGTTTTCTGTGCATCGTTCAACTATTATTCTACAATACTATTAAAATATAAGATCTTAGAAAATGCTTTTGGTTGAAGAGCCAAATATTTTTTCCAAAAACTCCTAAGAAAAGCTGTTCGTCAAAGTTTAACATTATTTTTCGCAAAACAAAAATCCTAATTTTTATGAACATATTGTATGTTTGTATCCTTTATTATTCTACAAAAGGTATACCTTAAAAAAAATCAACTATACCCAAGAAACATTTGCCTATTTTATAATCATTTATTAAGCAATTTTTCACAACTACATACTGAATAGTTGCTTTTTTATTTTACTTTGCAGCTGCTACGCACACATTGTTCAAGCAAATCTGGAGAAATTATTAGGCTACCTATCATTTAGTGACTGTAATAATATATTGAAATGATGTTTATTCAGGTTTCACTTAGCCTAATAAGGATTGATGACAATTTAACAAACAACATTATTGCAGTATAATTCAGCATCATGTTCAACAACATTTTAATAATTTCCATGTGGAACCTTTGTTCAGGCGTTGTTCACACAAATTTGGAGAAATTATAAAGCGTGTCGTTGTATACTGACTTTATTCTACAACTGCCAAATCACTTTATAAGCATTTATCTCAGCTTATATTCAACTGCCACAAAATTAATTGAAAACAAATAAATTACTAAAAATCGCCAACACCGTATACATCAAATGCAGTGTATACTTTTACCATGAATTATTAATTACTTTCAATAATTACCTGGATACTGGATTCAAACTCGAGACCTTCCCATCGTCAGCGGTGTTATATTCAGACAAATAGCCAAGACCATCTCAGAGAGAAAGGAATGTAAACGATAATTGAGAGATGAGAGATAAAACGATAAAATACGATGTACCGGTTATTACAATAAACGCAGGCCTCTGTCGGTCTCTTGTACTTTGAACGTTAAACCTAGTGGTTGTGTTTTATAAATTAGTGCTACGAGAAAACCCCAAAATTTGAACATTATAAGTGGACGACGAGTAGAAAACTTTTTTGATTTTTGTTTCAAAGTTTCATTACAGAAAGCATTGAAGCTTTTGTAAAACATTTTTTCCGTATCGGTCAGTGAAAGCAGGAAGCGTGCATTAGTGGACCGTGCAGCGAAGATAATTTTCGTTTACAACCATAGTATCAGGCAGTATGGAAAGTCAGTGAGCTGGGTGAAATTGTAGTTAAAGCAGCTGGCATAAGGAAAAGTTTAAAAAAAAACTGTTGCGAAAAAAAAAAGTGTAAAGAAAAATTGGACGGAAGCTGTGCCACATGGTCTATATTCAGCAAAATAGCCATTGCAATTTTTCATTGTCCCGCTTGGTCCGCCATTTCAAGGTGTAGAAGTGGAGTTGAGCTTTAATTGAATTGCTTTAAGAGAGAGTGAGCGAAGGAACTCAAAGGTACTGTATAAGAAACATAAGTGATATTGAGTGGTTGAAATCAGACGGCGGTTTTAGCTGAGTGTAGCGACTGTCGAAACAACACACTGAAACTAATGTTGCAGTAATTACAACCACTGCATGGTTCTTAAAATTACTATTCAGAATTATGTTTAAATTTAACGTGTTTGTCTTTACAAATACTGCAATATTGTTAAAATTACTATGCCATCGATCGATAAATTTTACTTTTACGAAGAGTCAAGAGCACTATTGCCTTGCATTGGAGATAAATACAATATCGTTAATTTTGAATGAGCAATGTTGTCATGTTTACCATGTGCATGGTAATTTGAACAACAAAGCGTGATGATAATGCCTCTATCAACTTGGCTGTTTTTCTCCGTTAGCTTGCGAAGGATTAACGTCAGTGCGGTCATAGAAAGACTTATTTTTAGTGTTTTGGCCATAATAAATCCAATGTATTCATAGTGACTACTCAACCCATGCTGCTATGCTGCTATTAATCCAGAATTGGTAAGAAATATTCATAGAATATACAACAATTCACTCAATAACTTGTTTTCATTTTGCAGATCACATCGTGCAATTTCCAGACCCAAATAAGTGATCCAAAATATAAAGACTAGTTCATTCTACTTTTATTGGTGAGTATTCTATTATTTATCGATTTATTACGTTTTATAAATAAAAGCGAGATTAATTATGAATATGTTTTATAGACAATTTTAGCGATGAGGAGTAGATGCTACATGTGCCGCCATGTTCCAATCAGAGATCGATGAAGGCAAATACGGGCATAACATTCTCTACAGGACACCACTACAAGCGCCGTTTATGAAATCCAAAATTCAAGTTTGTTTATGGACTAAAACAATTATCATATAAATAATTCTGCAATAAATAATTATGATTTATGTAATTGAATAGGTGTTTTTAATAGGTTGGAATGAAAATAAGGAATATTCAAATTAACTGTACGATAGCTGTCTTTTTAAACGCATCGCATGGTAAAACAAATTACTATGAATTGTTCTCAAGATTACCATGTAGCATGGTAATTTTGACTGAACCGTCGAATATCGTCGGCATGGTAAAAAAGACCGCACTTCCCGTTTGAGATGAATGAGTAACGTAGTCTGCACAAATCAAGTGGTACAGCGCATTTAGTTTAAACCATCAACATAGTATTTTTTACCGCAATGCTGTTCTCAGTGCACAGATTTGTTCTGGCAGTTGTGAGCATAGTCAATCGAGAGATCATCAGTGCAGTCTTGGGAACTGTGACCACAATTCACCACAGTTCATCGATTCTGCCATTCCACCAAAACACAAAGCAGCAGCAGCATCAATACCATCAGGCGTTGCGCTGCCAACGGTTCACACACTGCTTTGTCTCTCCACTATGACCATTTTCGGACAGCCATTCCAAGCTGAATGATTGAAAAAAGTGTTAATAATCGCTAATATTTTGCTTGTGTTTTCAACTAATTGAAATCTATTACCTCTAACAGAAAGATCACAATCATTCCGTTACGATACATATAAACACGTTCAATTTCATACTGCCTTTATCGAGCAAAAATGCAAAACCCCGAAAACCGCAAAAATCGTGTCACCACTGTGCTCGAGTCATTTCGCATTCGGGGTTGAAAAACGTTAGGAAGAAGAAGATTACATTTTTGAAGAGCCGTGACATTTTTTTGTTTTGAACCGTCATGGTTTGCTTTGGATTTTGATGGTCGTGTAGAAAGATGTAAATGTAGAGGCGGTAAATGTTTGCTCCAGTACTTTTCTCATCCCTGCATCAGTGATATAGTGTGGTTGAGAGATCTGCAGCAAAGTGATAGAAGAGAGTGAGAACACCAAAAGAACATAAAGAGCTTGCAGGCAGCTGAATTAGTGAGAAAAAAGAGCGAATTGGGAAGTCAACGGCTGAGAGGACTGCCGGCGAGAGCAACATTGGTTAGGACGAGCATCGGTGAGACGAGAGTCATTTGAATAACATTGGAGAGACGAGCTTCGTGAGACGATTCGATTGTGGTGAGCAGAAAAGAGTATTGAGCTGTGTATCAAGTAAGTCATTTTAGACCATTTCATCTCATTCAGGTGTGTTTATCGAAGTCGTCAGCATGTCTGCGTTAATCGGAAGCATTGATCACTATATGCGGGGCTCAAGCTTTGCTAGTTATATGAAACGAATAAATATCCTTTACCAGTTGAACAATGTTACAGATAATAACAAGAAAAACCTATTCTTGGCGCTAAGTGGGTCAGTTATTTTCGATGAAATAGAACTTATTTACCCGGGAATAGACATTGCGGATATTGATTATGGTGACATGATCAGTAAACTGAAAGAAAGATTGGACAAAGTTCAGCCTAATATGATGCACAGGCACAAATTCCATGCACGTGTGCAGGGTGTTGATGAGCCTGCTGAAAACTATGTATTAGCTTTGAAATTACTCGCTAGTCATTGTGGTTTTGGTGCACACAGAGAAGAAGCAATCAAGGACAAAATTGTTTTTGGTTTAAGGGATCAGGATCTGAAGCACAAGCTTTTAATGAAAGATGATATGACTTTAGAAGAGGTAGAGCAGATGGTAATTCGAACTGAATTAGCTAAGTGCCGTGCAAAAGAACTAGAAGAAAAGAATGAGGATCCAAGAGAGGTGAACTCAGTGAAGTACCGTTTAGGAAGTCAGTCGAATTTCAGTGACATGAATAGAGATGGAAGGCAAGGTTCAAGTAACTACAGTAGGCGTTTTCGCAATAGAAGTAGAAGTACTAGCAGGGATCGTGAGCGTACGAGATTCAATCATAATCGCTAAGATTACTACAAACGGCAACGCGAAGAATACCAACCAAGAAACAGCTATTCAGATTATCGTGGTCAAGGAGACGGAAATCCACATCAAAATGTAATTTGCAATTTTTGTAAAATGAGAGGTCATATAAAACGTAATTGTTATAAACTGAAAAATCGCAAAAATGTAAATTTTGTGGAAGCTGATCCGGTTGAGATCAATAGCTACGATTTCAAGCGGTTACAGATAAGAGATTCAGAAGATGAAGATGATGATTATCCTTGTATGATGATAGCAAGCAATCGTTTTAGCGAGCCGTGTCTTGTGAAGGTTATAGTAGAAGGGATTGAGCTAAGCATGGAAATAGATTGCGGTGCGGCAGTCACAGTTGTTAGTCTATCAGTATATAGAATGTATTTCAGCCACATTAAGGTTTCTAAATGCAGTAGTCGTTTGGTCGTAGTAGACGGGCAGCACTGCCCATAACTGCATAACAGTCACATTCGACATTTTTGACAAAATGGAGTTAATACCATGTAGAGTCATCAAATGATAAATACTTTCGATCAACTTACTGAAATCTGTGAGATTGTTCTAGAAAATTCGAAAAAAATACCAAGTTGTTTTGTCACATTGGTAATTATAACCGCATAACAGTCACATTGAGATTATAAATGAGCCTCGTAATGTAAAAACAATGAAATTTCTATCAGAATTATTTTCTGACAATGCACCTAGTATGCGATATGAGTTGTACAAAATATCAGCCTTAAATAAGCACTTTTGAGTTCCTGGTAATTTTTAGAAATTTAAGTTTCTTTCCATACTGCCATAAAATGCACGCTTGGTACTCCATTTACTCAATGCCTACTTTTGTCGAATGTTACAAATATGCAGTTATGGGCAGAGCAGTTATCAATTTTTGGCGAAATTTCGGTTAAGGTGATGGTTAATGAGATTCAGCATCAGATGACTTTAATAATACTTGATTGCACAAGACGTTTTGTCCCGTTATTCGGCAGAAATTGGATAGACGTTTTTTACCTAGCTGGAGGAAAACTTTTGGAAATACCATGAGAATCAATGCTATGAACAAAGATGCTGACAATAGTTTGAAGCTAGACATGGGATATGAAGCTGACCTTGTTCTGAGAGAGGATAGACCCATATTTAAAAAAGCTTACGACGTGCCGTTCAAATTGAGAGAAAAGGTTGTTGGTCATCTGGATTCGTTAGAAAAGCAGAACGTAATCACACCATTGCAGGTTAGTGAATGGGCGTCTCCTGTTGTTATTGTTCCAAAAAAAGATAATGACATAAGAATGGTAATTGATTGTAAAGTGTCCATAAACAAACAGATCATTCCCAATACATACCCGCTACCTTTAGCACAAGACATATTTGCGTCATTAGCAGGGTGCAAATGGTTTTGCTGCCTTGATTTAGCAGGCGCGTACACTCAACTCAAGCTATCGGAAAGATCAAAGCAATTTGTTGTTATAAATACAATTAAGGGATTATACACTTATAACCGGTTGCCACAGGGTGCATCATCTAGTGCTGCCATATTTCAAAGGGTTATGGACCAAATTTTAATAGTATTGAAACATGTTCGCTGTTACTTAGATGATGTACTGATTGCGGGAGAAACTAAAGAAGAATGTTTATCAAATTTGTATTTGGTACTTGAGAGATTACAAAAAGCTAATCTAAAGGTGAATTTTAAGAAATGTAATTTTTTTGTGAATTCTCTAACGTATCTCGGACATTTGGTTACTGAAAAAGGGCTTCTTCCATCGCCAGAAAAATTATTGACAATTGAAAAAGCTAAAGTTCCTGCAGATACCACTGAGCTCAAAGCATTTTTAGGGTTAATAAATTTTTACGGAAAATTTGTTCCTCACTTATCTGCCAAATTGAATTGTTTATATGCTTTATTAAGAAAAGATACAAAGTTTGTTTGGAAGAAGAAGTGTGGAAGAAAGTAAGAAAGCTCTATTAACTGCAAATTTTCTCGAATTTTACGACCCGGCAAAACCAATTATTGTTGTATCTGATGCATGTAGCTATGGATTAGGAGGAGTGATAGCTCATATGGTTGATGGTAAAGAAAAACCTATAAGTTTTGCATCATTCTCTTTAAACCCTGCTCAAAAAACATACCCAATCTTGCATTTAGAGGCATTAGCTCTAGTATGCACTGTTAAAAAATTCCACAAATTTCTTTTTGGACAAAAGTTTACAATTTATACAGACCACAAGCCGCTTTTGGGAATTTTTGGCAAAAATGGCAAACATTCGCTTTGTGTGACAAGATTGCAAAGATATGTCATGGAAATGTCTATTTATGAGTTCGACATTTGTTACAGGCCTTCTGCCAATATGGGAAATGCAGATTTCTGCTCAAGATTTCCTCTAGAGCAAGGTGTTCCCAAGAAACTGGATAGTGGTTGCATCAAGAGTATAAACTATTTTGGAGATTTTCCTTTGGATTATTCTTTGATTGCAAAAGAAACTAAAACAGATAATTTTCTTTCAAGAGTGGCAATTTGTATTGAAAATGGGTGGCCTAATAAAACAGACAATGATTTGCGAGCAATATTTTCTTTGCGATTCGATCTAGAGGTAGTGGGGCCCAGATAGCCGTAGCGGTAAACGCGCAACTATTCAGCAAGACCAAGCTGAGGGTCGTGGGTTCGAATCCCACCGGTCGAGGATCTTTTCGGGTTGGAAATTTTCTCGACTTCCCAGGGCATCGAGTATCTTCGTACCTGCCACACGATATACACATGCAAAAATGGTCATTGGCATCGTAAGCTCTCAGTTAATAACTGTGGAAGTGCTCATAAGAACACTAATCTGAGAAGCAGGCTCTGTCCCAGTGGGGACGTAACGCCAGAAAGAAGAAGAAGAAGTAGTGGAAGGTTGTGTCATATATCAGGATCGAGTTTTCATACCCGTTTCTCTTAGGAATGATATTTTGAAGCTGCTTCATTCCAATCACAATGGGATTGTTAAAATGAAACAAACAGCTCGCCGATCTTTGTTTTGGTTCGATTTGAATAAAGACATAGAATTATTTGTAAAACACTGCGAACCATGTATAAAAATGTCAGTGGTACCTAAACCGGTTTGTAGCACTTCATGGACTCCAACAAATCGGCCATTCAGTCGTATTCATGCTGATTTCTTTTTCTTTGAATCAAAAACATATTTTTTAGTTGTGGATAGTTATACAAAATGGCTTGAAGTGGATATAATGAGAAATGGAACAGATGCAAACAAAGTTATTAAGAAGTTCACAGCTATTTTTGCTAGATTTGGACTACCAGACGTTCTAGTGACAGATGGAGGGCCACCATTCAATTCTAGTCATTTTGTTAAATTTATGGAACGTCAGGGTATACGGGTCATGAAAAGTCCTCCGTATAATCCTAGTAGTAACGGACAAGCAGAGAGAATGGTTAGATTAGTTAAAGATGTATTAAAGAAATTCCTTCTGGATCCTTTGACAAAATCACTTGATGATGATGATAGATTAACTTATTTTTTAGCGAACTATAGAAACACTTGTTCTTCGTCAGATGAAAGATTTCCAACGGAGAAACTTTTGAGCTACAGACCTAAGACTTTAGTTGACCTTTTGAACCCCAGACATAGTTATAAAGATTTTCTGGTACGAAAAGATTTGTCCCCATCAAGTAAATCAAAAAATAAAGACATTTTAGCTTCAAATAAAGAGACAAAATATGACATCCCGTTGTCCGAAGATCCATTTCTCAATTTAGTCCTAGGGGATAGGGTTTGGTATAAAAATAATGACAAACATGCAATTGAGAAATGGGTCGAGGCAAAATACGTCAAAAGAGTATCACCTAATGTGTTTGAAATCTCTTTCGGCAGGCACAATTGCAATGCACATCGGAATCAACTAAAGATTGTGAATCCGCGACAATCTAGGTCGACAATACGACTACCAATACAGCGACAGAAACGACGTAGGGAGTCTATTGACTCTGAGGATGACTTCTTAGGGTTTTCGGACGAGACGAACGCAGCTAGGAAGGATCTTGACAATACGAAACAAAAGCATGCAAGGACAAGCCCCATTAGAACGCGAAGTTTTTCGCGATCGAAAAGAAAGAAGGATGAAAAAGAAAATCGAAATAATTGAAAGCCCCAGTAGCAATGAATTGATATTGAGTCCTGGGATTTGTATTCAGAAATTACAACTTCTAGCATGCCAACAAAAAAAAAAAAAGATGTATTTCATTGTCAGACATTTGGCGCTCAAAGTTATAGGATATTAAGTTAAGAGCATGTTTGTTATGAATTCGAATAAGATTGGTTGTCATCAATTTATTATAAAGTAACTATGAATTAAGGTCAGTTCTTAAGGGGAAAGAATTGTTATATTCAGACAAATAGCCAAGACCATCTCAGAGAGAAAGGAATGTAAACGATAATTGAGAGATGAGAGATAAAACGATAAAATACGATGTACCGGTTATTACAATAAACGCAGGCCTCTGTCGGTCTCTTGTACTTTGAACGTTAAACCTAGTGGTTGTGTTTTATAAATTAGTGCTACGAGAAAACCCCAAAATTTGAACATTATAAGCGGTATACCTTGCCATCTGCGCCATCCTTGAATTCATATATCAGCCTTCCAGTGCCCAATATAAACCTCTTGTAGCTGAACATTAATCACGCTTGAGCTTCTGTTCAACAATGTCTAATCAACACGTGCTATGCTGATCAACAACTGAACAAGCGCATTACTTCTGCTGCTGTTCAGTACTGATGTGAGCTGAATTCAGTCGGCTATTTATAGCGCACAGTGAGAACATTTATTTCAATGCTGGTCAAAAATAAAGTTTATTCACAAAGTAAAAACAGTCTGAAATGATGAATCGAATTTCATAATAAGTTTTAACTTGTTAAATCTAATTTAATTGTTCATCTAACTATACTAAAATTCATTTATTTCATATATAATATTTTTATTAGAATAATATTTTAAGTATTTGTCGTACTTTTCCATATATTAAGCATTATAGAAATATAAAGTATATTTCAACCATTTGTAAGTTAAATGTGCTCTTTTTGTTTTTCAAAATAATCCTATATCAGAAGACTGATTCAAAATATTTTCTAAACATAATTGAATAATTGTATTGAGAAAGCATCAATTATTATTATATCCAATATGCTTTTATATATTAGTAAGTTAGTGATGAATTCGCCAAAGGCGAAAAGCCACTCAAATAGAGATAAATAATAATAATATTAGTAAGTTGAACATTGTAATACATTAGGAATACAACGCAATTTTTAAATATTTTGTCCATTTTGTAAGGCTTATTTGTTGCTGGACAATGCGTTTATTAATCGTTATTATGGCCTTCTTTGGATTAATTGCTCGGATGATATATCTATGTTGTATTAGCATTTTATAAAATACCTATTCAGCTTTAAATCATGTTCATGTTAAGCATGGAAACAGCTGAAGTGCGAAGCAACCAAAACGTTAGTTCGTCTCCTGTACATCTGTTCACACAATTATATTTGTTTGGTGGAATATTGGCTCTTTAATAGAAGGAAAAATGACTTGTTCAACTCATTAGTAAAACAATCTTGACAAGTCGGCAGAGATTCTATGGAGAAGTTTAATAAGTGTTGATACTACTTTTATTCATTCCAACGACAAATGTTAAACATTGTCTTAATTTTGGATCTAAATAGCATCTTCTCAGCTCTTTGTAGGGCATTTTTTCATCTGTCACCAATATTCAACAATAATTAAATATGTATGTTTATTTGTGACTCTGGACTATAAGTTTGGTAACAACTTTTATGTAATTATTGTTAAATTATAATGTATACTTCGATTATCATTAAAAATGTTATGGATAGTAACTTTTCCGATATCAATAACGTCGCAGATGATGATCACTACATTTGGAAAATTTAAATTATGATGTTTTTAATCCAATTAGAACTTTACCCTCGTTGATCCATAGTCGCCTACATGTCTTAGAATTGATTTAAAAAAAAAATTGAAACATTTTAAAATAACATAAAAGACATGATATGTTTTGCTTGAATAAAAGCATACTCATATACTGTTCGCATTGTTTTTAAGTTTTACTAATCATGCTGGTCAACATTTTAAGTATAAGACACTGAAACTTTTGTACGATTTGTTGTTAATCAAATGTTCAATATTTTACTAAAATGATGGCTATAACCTATAGAAGCTTTTAATCAGTCAATTGTTAAACTTCTTATGTGTTGTAGAACAAAAGCTACTATATTTGCATTTTCGGAGGTTTATCCAGCTCATATTCAAAACACAAACTTCAAGAGGAATAACAGCTTTTTTACAAGCGGAAATTAATTTTATTCAATTAATGATTCAACTAAAAATTTGTTCAGCAATGGTTGCTGCTATGCAGCTTGTATTAAACACGTAAGTATCTTAAAAGCTACCAATTGTTCCTTGGGTATTCCACCATTCTCTGACATTAGGTAACTTTAGTGATGCACCCATTTATGGCCAAATTTGCTGATACACCATCCTTTTACTCCCAGCAAAAGAGGAAAGTAAAAAGCGTGTTCAAAACTGGTCTGGTTTACTAAATAAACTATATTTGTGCAAACGAGAGCCAAATCGTGCGTTTAAACCACAGTCCTAAGCACAAGTTTTACTGTTTATGGTAGTTTTACTAAAAAGTCTCATACTTTTAAAATCGTGTACGCATATTTATCGATCTGCAGCAAATTGTAAATGGTTTTCTCCGAAAATTTCAATTGGTAATCTCAGAATAACATATTACAAAAATAATAGGTGCAAAATGAAGTCGATTTTATTACAGCAGTGTTGCCTATTATGATGATTGTCAATGTACTTTGATAGGTCTTCTAAGAATAAAGCAATTGTGTATCTATTGTGCTTTAAATGTCACCTGGGGACTTAATAAGTAACTCTATGAAGGCGTAAGTCATTTTTCATATTAATACTATATTAGGACTTCCGTCAGGACGTACTTTTAACCAAAAAAATTCTACTCATACCGATCCCCTTCAATTTTAAAATGGTTTTCTCTAAAAATATAGGGGGAAAATGATGTTATTATATCTGTAAAATTGTTGTTCCAAAAATAACTTGATTTTTTTCATCAGGCTTCTAGTTGATGATACTTTCGAAGAACAAGTCCTTTTTGAAAATAAAAAATATAAATTGTCGAATTTTCCAGCCAATTTCTAACAATCATTGATTTTGATAACCTCCAAAAACCGACCGTTCTAATCGTTGTTCCATATTCGTGTGAAATTTAATTATTTTGGAGAATTTTTATTATCAGAACATTGTACAATACTAGTCAAACGATGTGCAGAAAACCGATTGAAATTTCATTGATAAATTAAAAAGATACAGCATGCACAAGGTGTCCACTTTATAAAATGAACAGTCCTTAACGTCCATGCTGGCCAAGAAAGGAGTTCAGATAGACAATTGAAATGTTCAGAATCTACAGAATAATGAACAAGAATGGCCTAAAACTGATTGGTTTTACTAGTCTCCACTTCCATACTTCTTGTAACGGTACATCTGGAGATAATCAAAGCAGAAATAACAAACGCAAATCTTTGTTAAATGCTAAGCATGGCGTACCAATAGTACTTCGCTATTCTTGATGACTAATATAGTCCCTTTTATGTGGTTCTTCGACTCTTGCTCAACAATTGTTATCCCTACCTCCTCGCGGTATTGGCAACCTTAAAAAAGCTCAAGTAGTCAACTCCAGTGGGAACTTTGATCGTATGCTGATATGCCTCTACAAAACTGGAACGTCTAATCTCCATGTTACACGGCTCACAATAGCTTCTATTTCCTGTACGAGGGGCGGCTGATCATTGTCCGAGACGCATAGAAGGACTCAAAGCTAAACTGTGCACTACGGCCCCCCGAAAGTTTAGGGGGTTGGTGTCAGACCCTATAAGCTAATCAAGAAACGAAAAATCAACGAATGAATACGGACCGGAACAATCGGCGAAGACATATATGAGCAATTCTCGCTGAAACCAGGCCGCCATCGGCACCGATCGTTAGAATTCAAATTTTATGTCACTGATCGCTAGTTTTCAGTAAAACTTAAGGGTGGTGCTTTCGGTTTTGTCAAATTGGTGGACCCCTCGTACGCTGCGAAAAAGCCCATTTTTCGATAAATCTTGGGTATTTCTTCACGTGATATGTGTCATATTACCCTTGGAACACATAGCAAACTTAGAAAGAATATAGGTTTCATTTGAAGTTAACAAGATCTTGGATTTTGTTAGAAAAATTGATTTTTCACCATTAGTGCACCGCTCGTTTTAAATTCTGAGATCACCATCAGAAAGCTGAAGAAAAATTGCGTAAGATAGGCTACAAAAACTAGGTGAGCAATAATGGCATTTACCCTATGAAAGGAACGATTTTCTAAATCATGTTCCACGATTTTGACGCATATGGCGAGTGCAATCAATGTAAACATTATTTTTTGTACTACAACGAGACAATCAATGAAAACCGTTCAATCATTTATTTATCTTGTTTAATCATTATTCCTGAATTCAAAAATATGTCGAAGAATTATTATGTTATCAAAATTTGCATTATAGAATAAAATTCATATTCAATAACCTGTATTTATAACTAATAAAGCTGAGTATCAGGCTCGATCCGGTAGGGAAGTAACGTCAGGAAAATGAAAAATAATAAGAAGAAGAGCATACGTAACCTTGTTCTTCTTGGTAGACTCTAAATTCGACATGTTGAGACCAAGATGGCGTAAAAATCCAAGATGGCCGTCAGATTTTATCACTCAAAATAATACTCTTATTTTTCATCTGAATCGAATAAAACATCAACGTTTGAAAACTTGTTTCCTTGTTGCACAAAAAATAATGTTTGCATTTATTGAACATTCATAGAACATGATTTAGAAAATCGTTCATTTCATAGGGTAAATACCTTTGCTCACCTAGTTTTTGTAGCCTACCTTACGCAATTTTTCCTCAGCTTTCTGATGGTGATCTCAGAATTCAAAACGAGCAACAACAACAAAATTCTAACAAAATTCAAAATGGCGGAAAAATTCAAAATGGCCGCCGATTTTTTTTAACTTCAAATGAAAACTATATTCTTTCTCTATACGATGCCACTAAGTTTGCTATGTGTTCCATGGCAAATATACACGCAAACAAATTTTATTGTATAATCTACCGAATCCATGGTAGAATTAAGAACTGCACCAACGATTTTCAACCGACTACAAAAATCTGTTAAGTTCACTATAATCTGGTGAAAATAACTGAGCAGTGCAGTAAATTTGACTATGTCCATAGTAGCATCCACTACAAAGCATTGTATTTCAATCCGTGACACCCACCGTACAACACAGTGTGGTCAAAAGTATGATGCTAAACTTCTCATATCAAGAATGATTCTAGTCAAAAATACTACAACTCTGGTTAAATCAACAGAAGAAATTTTCTTGTGTAGTGATATTGACTATGTTTTGGTAGAGTTAACAGATTAATGTAGTCGGTTGAAAATCGTTGGTGCAGTTCTTAATTTTACAATGAATTCAGTAGTTTCTACAATAAAATTCATTTCAGTGTAAGAAATATCACGTGCAGAAATACCCAAGATTTATAAAAAAAATGGGCTTTTTTTGCAAACAGTTTAGCTAGCTGGCGTACAAGGGGTCCATCAATTTGAGAAAACCGAAAGAACCACCCTTAAGTTGTATCGAAAACTAGCGATCAGTGACATAAAACTGGAATTCTAACGATCGGTGCCGATGGCGGCCTGGTTTCAGCGAGAATTGCTCATATTAATAACTAATTATCCCGGATAAAAAATACAAAACAAAATCAATATAACGTATTGTAACAGCACCATTCAATATATTGGAAATACAATACAGTATATGTAAAATGACAATACAATTACAGTACAATATATTGTTTTGAACAGTTTACTGTATTGTATATGAGATTTTTGCAATATAATGTATGGGTGGTTAAGTATCGTAACAATACAAATATAGATATTTTCTCATACAAACATTTTGAAAATACAATACGATATAATGTTCATGTATTGTCTGGATTAGCAATTCGTGTATTGTTGTACAATACAAAAACAATTCAACGAACTGTATCATGGTTGCATTCGTCGTTACAGCTAATGTCAAGTGACTACTAAAAAACTTCTTATTTTTACTTTTTGAATATTTTTCACCCAACATTTCTTGCTTTCTGAACTTGTTTTGTTTATTTCTTTCAGCAAAGCTACATAGAAAAAAGCAACAGTTGTTTTACGCGAAAATAGGAATATGACCAAAATTGTAAGGTATAAAACCAATTAAAAACAATACAATGTTCTGTTACAATATATTATATTGTTTTTGAATTGTATATCCAAACAAGAATAATATTGCTTCGACATTCAATTACAATACGCTGTATTGTATCCAATACGTTATATTGTACATTAATGGTTTATTCCATTCACTGAATGATACGTTTTTTATCCGGGTATTGAGACGTTCGATTTGAATACGGTCTTCGGCAAAGTTGTAGCTGACGAAAGTATCTAACAGTATCAGCGTAGCTCTAATCCTCAAGTGACCATGGACAAACGCTATGGCCGGTTGTTTGAATTGCTTGATTTTTCCACGGTAATTTCCACATAAATTTTTAAGGGCTTGTGCAACCTCAGTGTTCATCCAAATGAGCTAAAATTTTGGCAGGACACTCAGAATTCGATCTTAAATCGAATGAGTGGTGTGGAGCAGAAACGATTTATTAAACCACCATAGTGCACAGTCCTCATTCCGGAAGCGCTAGTACATATTACACGGAAAGCCGAGTATGACAGCCGCGGAACTATTTCAACAGATTCAGCCAATGTGTCCATCCGCCTTGAATGAGGTAGCAAAAGTCGAACTTGTTAGTGAATGCGTCGAAGACAAAGTACATGTTAGTAGCCGGAGCTAGGCGCTACAGTGTTTTTGCGTTGAGGTAGTCAACCTTGAATTCACTCCTGCACTAAGTGTACCGTGCTAGAAGTGCTTATATGACTGGATGTTCTGAGTACTTAACCAGTGTTGATAGACTCACACGCAAATCTCAATCAATACGCTCTCCCGTGAAAGTAAACTCATTAGAGATCTGCTTCGAAAATCTCACGCTTGAGATTTTGATACAAAATCACTCAATCAACTCAAACCGTAAACAATGATTCAGTTACACAACTTGTCAGAAAATTCGTGAAACCTGAATGGTGTTGTTTACGTTAGAAAGGATTACTATAATTTTATCAGACTAACAAAGAAATATTAAACTGTGGAAATACGAGACAATGAGTCAAAAAGGTGAGCCAACTCATCCATGATTTTTGGACTGCTGAGTTGCGTGATTGACAACTCACGCATGAAAAATCTCAAGAGTGAGTTATGAGAAATTGTGTTTTTCACAACACTGTACGAAACGTAGTTTTAGTTCGAGTAAGAACTGTTTGAGTGACGTGTGTTTAACACTATCTTTGGGGATATACAGGAGAATGGCGTCTAGCGTAGAAGAAAGGAGCACAAGCTCTCCCGAATCTACGACAAACCCAATATTCACGAAGGTGGCTGTAGTAGATATATGTTTCATGATAAATATGAGAACGAAAATAATAGTAAGCTGTGACATGTAAATCTTTAGCGTGCCTGCCATTTAATAAAACATGCGATGAAAGTAACGGAAAACAACCGCGTAAAATGATTAAAGTAGTGTTTTGAGTTGTCTCTGCGAATCGGGAATTGAATTGTGTTTGGGTGGAGACGAATACGCCGGCATTATAAGTAGAGAGCGATCCGAAAGCTAGGTACGAATTGACTTGGGAGACACGTCGGGTGCAACGACACAGCGTGAATGTATGACATGTGACAATTGAGAGCGTGGAGGAGAAAAAAGGCGCGTAAACTGTGACTCCTTCGTGTTGGAAAAAAACGAGACACGCTAGAGATTCAAATAACACGAAGTTGGAAACGAACACGTCGATCGGAACCTAGTATTCGGTCGAAGGTTCGATGCCGCTGCGATGATACAGGTCTATCGGATTATGTTAGCACGATTAGACGTGTTTTGTGAGGGGTTTCTTATTGCGATGTGCCACAGGGTTGTTAGTCCGGCAGATTTGGGACACAATTGAATAGGAGTCACGACAGTGGCGTATGTCGAAAGAGCAAAACCGGTACCAACAACTTTACAAATATATGTTTCGATTTTGATCCGGTTGCAGGCTTTGGAAAATTTAACGATGATTGACACACGAGCCATAATTTCATCCTATTTACGCCTACATTCATACAACACGCATAACATTTATCGTTCGTTGAAGATAACAAGCCATGAACGAAAACAAGATAGACACACACCACCCACTGTTTGGCGCCGATCACTGTGTGTCACCGCTTGTAACATTCGCTGACCCACTCTCATTCTGATCAAGAAACAGAGGCGAATATTTTTTTATTTTCTGTGCTATGTTTGCGACCAAAGGGGTGTTCAATGGCCCAATAGATTATAATTAGGTTGTTAAAGGCTGCATTACCAGAAAATATGAAATTTATTACCAATTTTATGCAAACCATAAATCACCCGAATAACTCGATACCGTCGCAGTCTGTGAGCGTTGCTGCTCTTGAACGCTCTAGTTCCACGTACCAAACGAGAGAGTGAATGTTTACATTCATAGGGCTCTCTGAATGCGATGTACCACGAACTGTTATGATTCGCGAACTGTCACACTCTCCGAATCGGCTTATTCAGATCAAAATCCAAACACTGTCCGGTTGGGAGGGCTTGATCCATCTCGAGGACTGTTGGAGGACAGTTAATGCAGCCAGTAACGAAGTTGCCAGATAGCCGAAGAGGCCCAGATAGTCGTAGCGAAAAACGCGCAGCTATTCAGCTGTGGAGGATCTTTTCGAATTGAAGAGCATATAATATCTTCATACCTGCCACACTATATATGCAAAAACAGTGAGAACAGTGGGGGCAAAAGCCCAGACACTAGTCCAGTTGTTAATTACACCTATCGTTTGTCTGGTGAGTTGCACGCTTACTGTCAATGATGATGTCACGCTACACGATAAGTGTTCATCTGCAACAACCAGACAGCTCACCAATCCACCGCGAGGTGGATCGTGCTGAGTTGTTGAGTTGAAGGAGAGCGAAAGAAGGAAGGCACAAAAGTCTGTTTGACAGCTCTGCAGAATGCGCGTGCGCACGGACAGAGCGCGTGCGCACGGAAAGAGCGCCAGTTCGGCTCGATTTGCAATGATCGGTTATTATTATTATTTTTCGCTATTGAATATTCTATGGTTTGGTTGATGGATGTTAAAGTTTGTTTTAAAAGCAGCTCCACTTATTTTGAAACATATTGCCGTGTACAATAGTAGACAACACAACTAATTTAATTAAAATAATTTGAAATTATAATTAGTACATATCGTCCCCTTGATGCTACAACTAGATAACTCGAAATTTGAAATTTTTGACTTCAATATGCCAAAACATTTTTATTAATTAGATCTGTAAAATACCTACAGCTCATAAGCGTGTGATTCAAAATACACAAGTTAAAGTTTATTTTTCAACCATCTCCTCTGTGATTAACCGTCACCTTGTAAAACGGTCATATTTTCAAAGTGGCACATCCCAAAATTTTGATTTTCGAGTTATCTAGTTGTAGCATTAAGGGGACGATATACAAAAGGGAAAGAACGTTTAGGCTGGTTGTGCATTACGATAAAATCTCTTAACATAAGCAATGCTTGTTGTTGGTTCTTGTGGAAGGATCAACATGTTCGGCTTAACGAATCTTATTTTAAATATCGAATAACACCACATGCAGTTGAACAAAAAGGATGTGATTACAATAGACTTTTGATATTTTCAATTCTGAACCACCGCAAAAAAAAATATTGGGAATCAAAATTCTCCTGAGAGGGATGATGTGGGGGAGGCTCATTCTAATTAATATTGTCGTTCAATTATGGGGATAAATTAAAATTGTTATTGTTCTATACATACTTATTTATTATAATTACCTGTAAATATTGATACAGCACAATTCAAGTATTTAAATATCAAATAGCAAACATAGATATGGTCGGTGTTCAGACACTGAACCAAGTGTTTTTTTTCAATCGAGTAAGAAAAATGTACCCCAAACATGTGAAACATCAAAATATTATAGATATTTACTGTAATAATGGAACTTATCCATTTGATGATACATTTGTATCAAAATAACATGGAAGATTTAAAATTGATGGAGTTCTTTACGTATCCTTAGAGCTCCAAAATTCATCTAGTCTGGTCTGTCTAAACACCGACCATATGATTCTCAAAAACTCATGAGAATGGTATTTTACTCTTTGAACTGTTATTTAATTTGGATGTGTTTGAAAGATTTATAAATTTAATTTATTATTGATGTTACGAGCTATGTCTGTAGTTAAACTTAATGCTACACAAGAAATATATTTGAATAAAAGTATTTTTATATATAAATCATATGAAAAAAAAAATGTTCCAGAAAGTACTCTAGAATTCTTTGGGAGCGTCTCCCGGGATTCTTCCTTAAATCATTCATGAATCTTTCAAATCCTCTCTGGGATTGTTCTGATGAAAATCTTGAGATTATTTCTGAATTTTCTTCCAGATATCGCTTTGGGATTCATCCAAAAAAAACGTTACCATTCCGGTATTATTTCTGAGATTCTTTCGGATATCCCATTGCGATTATTCTGGACATCTTTTTGGATTTTTTTGCAGAACTCTGTATGTGATTTTGCGTGTATCTCCTTAAGGATTACTTTTGAAATCCAGGAAATTAAATTCTTTGAAATTCTTGAAAATTGTTTTCGAAATACTATGGAAGATTTTACCATAAATCCTGATGCAATCCATTTGGATATTTAAAGAGGATTTTATCAAAAAATGTACGACTCTACTAGAAATTCTTCGAGAATTCCTCCGAAAATAACTCTAGATTTTTATCCGGAAATACCTCTGGTATTCTTATGAGAATGCCTCTGGTATTCTTCCAAAAATGACTTGAGATGCTTTCGGAAATCTTTCTGAAATTCTTCAAGAAATTCCACTGAGATTTTTACGCCAATATCTTTGAAATACTCCTCGGACTCTTACAAAAATCCTGTTGGAGTTTTTTTTTTCGGATATCTTTCTATTCTAAATTTTTCAATAAATTTTGCTGGGATTGTGCTGTAAAACCTGCTAAGATTCATCCAAAAATACGACTGTCATTCTTCCGGATATCATTCAAGAATTCCACCGGAAGTTTTCGTGAGATTCAACCGTAAATCGTTCTGGTATTTTTCAGAAATTCCATTGAGATTCTTAAAAATATCCTTCTGAAAAATTTTCTGAGAATTGTTTTGGGATTATAGAAGGATTTCCAGAAGAATTCCAAGGCGATTCACAGAAACATCACTTCTGTATGAAGGATTATCGTTAATATCTGAAATAATCCCATGAGAATTCTAAATCCAAATTACAGTGATATTCAAAAGAATCCCAGAAGTTATTTCGCCAGAATCCCTGAAAGATGTAAAGGATATTCACAGACATCCAGAAGATTTCATGAATATTTTCCAGAATAATTCCGATGTCCAGATGAACTGCAGAAAGATTCATGGAATAATTTCAAACGGGATTTTCGGAATCATTTGAAAGTAACTTTTAGAAGATCCTCAGAAAAAGAAATCAGTAATCAAAGTAATCGAAAAAATCTCATTATTTCAAGCAATGCTCGTTGGTTCATGTCGAAGGATCAACATGTTCGGTTTAACGAATCTTATTTTAAATATTGAATGACACCACATACAATTAAACTAGTATGTGATTACAATTTTGAATCACCGCAAAAAAAAAAATATTGACAATCATAATCCTTCTGAGAGGGATGATGTGGTGGATGCACATTCTAATTAAAATTGTCGTTCAATTATGGCGATAAATTAAAATTGTTATTGTTCCATAAATACTTGTTTATTATAATTACTTGTAAATATTGATACAGCATATAAAAAGACATTGGTCCAGAAATTACTCCAGAATTCTATGGAATTTCCCTCCTGGGATTCTTCCTTAAATCACTTATGAATCCTTCAAAACCTCTCTGGGATTGTTCTGGAAATCTAAAGATTATTTCTGATTTTTCTCTAAGTTCTTCTGGAAATCACAGAATACTTACAGATATCGCTTTTGAACTCATCTAAAAAACATCGTTAGCATTCCGGTACTATATCTGAGATTCTTTCGGATATCCTTTGTGATTCTTCTGGACATCTTATTGGAATATTTGCATAAATCTGTATGTGAGTTTGCGTTTGTCTCCTTAAGGATTACTTTTGAAATCCTGGAAATCAAATTCGAATCGAAATTCTCGAAGATTCTTTCGGAAATTCAATGGAAGATTTTAACAAAAATCCTTATGCAATTCTTCTGGATATTTTTAGAGGATTTTGCCAAAAAATGTACTACGACTCTACTACAAATTCGTCGAGAATTCCTCCGAAAATAACTCTGGCCTTTTTCCGGAAATACTTCTGGGATTATTATGAGAATACCTCTGGTATTCTTCCGGAAATCACCTGAGATGCTTTCGGAATCCCTTTAGAATACTTTCGAGGATGCTCCCGAAAATCTTTCTGAAATTATTCTAGAAATGTCACTGAGATTTTTACGTCCATATTCTTGAAATTTGTCTGGGACTCTTCCAAAAATCCTGTAGGAAATCTTCCAGATATCTTTCTAGCATTCTTTCGGGAAGCCTTCTGGGATACTTTCGAAAATCTTTCTGAGGATCCTTCAAATCCTTCTGTTAAGGATTCTTGCAGAAATTCTCCCCGAATTACCTCTAGACTCTGGGAGTTTCCTGAATTTTTCAAGAAAACTGTTATTATTTCGACTATCTCTCTAGGATTCTTTCGGAAATTCTTCTACAATACCCCCTGATTTCTTTCTGTTATCCTGCTGGAGGACTTCAAAACATCTTTCAAAGATTCTTCCAGAAATTTTACTGGAATTTTTCAAGAAATTCTGCTGGGATTCTTCCGTAAAACCTGCCGAAATTCATCCGGAAATACGACTGGAATTCTGCTTGAATGATAAGCATTCAAGAATTCCACCGGAAGTTTTTGTGGGATTCAACCGTAAATTGTCCTGGTATTTTGTTTAAATACATTGAGATTCTTAGGGAAAAATATACAGGATTCTTAAAAATATCCTTCTGAAAATTCTTCTGGAAATTGCTTTGGAATTAAAGGAGGATTTCCAAAAGAATCCCAGGTCGATTTACAGAAGAACCACAGAGAAATCACTAAAATATTATCAGGGAGATTTCTAAAGGAATTATTTTAAGGATTCTCGTAAATTGCTGAAACAATCTCAGGAGAATTTCGAATGGATTTTGAATGTTTTTTTACAGTGATATCCAAAAGAATCCCAGAAGTTATTTCGCAAGAACCCCTGAAGATTCAATGAAAAGTCACAGACATCCAGACGATTTCATGAATATTTTCCAGAATAATTACGATGTCCAGAAGAACTCCAGAAAGATTTACGGAATAATTTCAAATGGAATTTCCAGAACCATTTAAAAGTCACTTTCAAAAGATGCTCAGAAAAAGAAATCAGTAATCAAAGAATCTCATAGGTATTTTTTTAAAGTCCCAGTGACTGTCCGGTAGTTTTCTTGGAGGATTTCCATTTGAAGTCAAGAGGGATTTTCAGAAAATTCTGCCAAGGATTTAAGAAAATTTTCAAGGAAAATCAATGATAAATCACGAAAAAAATCAAAAACACTAACTTATGAATTTCCAGAAGAATCACAGAGTTTTTTTTTCTCAAAAAATCTTAGAAAAAAATTCTAAAGAATCACGAAGGAATTTTCGGAATAATTCTGGATATACAAAATTATCTCAGGCAGAAACAATAAAATCAATAGCAATAAATCTGTAAGAATATAAGAAGGATTTCTGTAAGAATATTAGGAGGATTTACAAACAATTACAGAGGAATTTTCGGATGATTTCCATAAATAAAGATTTAAAAAAATCCCCGTCATCTGGAAGATTCTTAGCAGGATTTTCGGAAGTATTCCACAGGGATTTGTGGGAGAATTCCATTGGGATTTACAAAAGAATTTCAGAGGAATTTCCGAAAGAATCCCAAGAATTTGCACGGAAGAAAGTGAAGTGAAATAATAGATTTTTTTTATTATAGTCTCAGGCGTCTTTCCGAGAGTATTCTAGAAGAATAGGTATAATCTAAGACATTTTTCGGAAAGAATCTCAAAGGGATTTTGAAGAACTTTCAAAGAGTTTCACGGAAGAAATACTGAAGAATTACGAGGAAAATATCAGAATTTAAATAATAATTTCGATTGGATTTCCAGAAGAAATCCCGAGAAACCCGAACCCGAACTCAGATTTTTAAAATAGATTCCATTACACTGGAAAGCAATCATTAAATCATTTTCGGCAGAATTCCAGAATTTTACGGCAGAATTCCAGAATTTTACAGCAGAATCCTGAAAGGATTTCCATAATAACCCAAGATGGGTTTCTGGGATAGTCCAATAGGAAGTCCCAAGGAGGTTATTGGAAAAATCAGAGCGATCAAAGAAATAACTACATATAATAATTTCAGAAGGGTTTCTGAAAGAATCTCAGTGAATTTTCAAGATGTCCTCTAGCAACACAACTAATATATACTAATATTTACAACTCAATACTTAATTATAAATTGCGTTAAGGTGATTATAGAACAAAGCCACACCTCAAATTTTCAAAAGCACAAGACTTGAGAACCAAACAGCTCTCACCGTTGAAAATTTATCCCATTAGTCACCACCAGCAAGCAAGCAGATTGATTGGTTTTCAACGCAAACTGTTGTCAGATTCTCCAGTCTTGTGCCCTTGTTTGGCTTCGTTTTATAATCACCTTAAGCTGAGTGTACACCATCCAGTTTGGGGGCGGATTGACGGTATCGAAGTGGATTAAAAACAATTATAGGAGAACGTGTGGAAAATACATATGAACTGCGCAGAATACATGTTTGATAATAGTAGAACGACAATGATCATCAGTTAATTTTCCGCTACTGTTTTTTTAAATCACAATTGTTATTTCTTTCCGTGCACGCGCTCGGGAAATGAATCTGGCCATGGTGCAACAACCGCGCTACATTCGATGAATCCTATGCGACAAAAATTGTCGGCGCTATCCGTCAAATTCGCTCACCAAAGCTATTTTGGTGACTTTAACATCACAGCTACTGTGCCGACGACAGGCACTGGTCGCTCCACACGGTGGTTTGCGATTACCCTTTAATGGGTGAAAAAATACCCATTATCGAATAGCGTACCGATCTGTCAAAACATGGGTGAATTTGAAAACTCAAAAAGAGTAAAAAAATACCCATTTGTTAAAACCATTGTTGATCTCATAAATGGGTGAAAAATAGTTATGAAAAACGTACATCAATTTGCAGAGAAAATTATCGTGCTTCTTGATTCTTATTGAATTTTCCATATTATCTCTCTTATTAAGTACTGGGATATTCCATAAAAGCGGTAAGTGATGCTCGTTTCGAATATATATTCAAATAACTAGAGTTGTTGTTTTTTTTTCAGGAAATTTCAGATTAGTTGGAGGGTTACACCGGTTTGGCATCACCTTTCATTCCGGCACAATGTTACATCGATATTTCAGCAATAAAAAGTGCTTAAATATATTTCCCATATGCTCCATATGATAAAATAAACCAAAACTATAATTTCTCAATTGTTTTACTTAACGATAACGTGAATAATCTTCAAATTTGTGATTGTCCTCTCATCATTCTCGAAATGGGTAAATTTTCACCCATTTTTCAATGCGGGAGCGTTTTGCATAAAGGGTAAAAATTTACCCATCCTATGACATAAACTGGCTTTACTCTTTAATGAGTAAACCGTGTTTACTCATTAAATGTGGAGAGGCACTTCTAGCGGAAATGGGTAAATTATTACCCATTAAAGGGTATTCGCAAACCACCGTGCAGTGCAACTTGTGAGGTAATTGATGGCCCGGGACTGATCGAGGCCATGGATCGCAACAGGGAGTACCTCCCGAAAATGCACATGGCTGCTGAGCAACTCGGTGTCATCATTGAGTTTGTTAAGTGCAAAAGCTATATCAGCAAAGACTTGATAAAAATTCTACTGAAATTGTGACAATAAGTCCTAGCTGCAAAGCAGGACTACGAGAAAGCCAAGGCAGAAGATAAAAAAGACACTAAGTCGTGCTAGACTGAAGTGTTTCACCGACAACGCGAATATATCCGATGATATTATTCGATACGCGATGCGAAAAAGGGGACCTTCCGAGGATGAATACGTGGCGAAAGAAAAAGGGGCCACGGGATAACCCGAACCAGCCAGTGCATCCACAGGAACCACGGGCGCAAGGCAACAGCAACCCGTGAATACGAGTTGGAAATAAGAAAAAACAGAGGAAAGCGAAACCGGAGCCCAAGGAGAGTGCTAAACCGAAAACAGCGAAACGTAGGAATTTAAGCGAGGCTCTCGTTATCAAAACGGAGGAAGCGAAAAACGCCGAGGTTCTGAAGGCGATGCGAACACGCAGAGAATTAACAGGTCAAAACAATAATTATTTTTGTTATGTTTGATAAACACTTTCAATTTGTTGTAACTAAACGAATTGCGTTGAAGCAGCAATGATTTTCATTGAAACAAAACAGAAATATTTTTGAATTTTCTGACAGCATTTTAAATCAGATTTATTGTTGAAACAACGACAAAAAACTTCATTTTAAATTGTTGATTTGTTTGGTTCAGTTCGTTTTATTGTTGATTCTGATCTGCCATTTTGTCTTACGCTCTTGTGTAAAAGTGAAAACGACTAATGCGGAGAAATTGCAATGCAGATTACGATTTTCATGCAATCAATCGATAAATTCAATAGTTTCGAAACATCGGAATCTATGAAAATTATGGTAAGTTATGACCATCATTTCCTATAGTTTTCAATTAAATTAGTCATTTTTAATAATTGCAGTTAACTCCTACATGAAACACTGGAGCTAACCCAGCGGTAAGAAATTGAGCTGATGAGTCCACCTCGTCGCTTGCGGTGCGGAGCAGTTTCACTCAATAATTGAGGATTAGGAGCGTCGCAGGTACATAAGGCCATTTTTAGATTTGCTCATCATTATGAACTGAACTCATGAAAATGTAAATAAATTAATTAATAAATTCTCGAAACTACAGTCGTTTGTCCTCATAGAGCTTAGTGACATTTGAACACACGTAGACTAGCATACGCTCGTCATACACAGTTTGTTTTTGTTTTCCTCAAAGAAACTTGCACACGCTTTCCAGACTCATCAAAATGCATATGGAAATATTACCCAATTTGAAAAATTTATACCCGGATTCTGAATGTTTTTCGAGACAGAGTGCATATTGTTTTCCTCTAAGGTTCACAACTACATCTACACTAGGGCACCCATACCATTGGGCGTGATAACCACTATGTCAAAAAAGCAAAAATGGGGGTGAGGGGAGAGAGCTGGCATCAATAAACAGGTTTTATTATTTCAAATAAATTTATTATAGAATCAACAAAGAACACGACATTGTTTCAAAAAAGATTTTTTTTATTTTAATGTGAAAATATTGTTGTTTTAAAAAAAAGTTGTTTTGAATTAAAAATTAATTTTGTTGAACCGTATTGAAGCCAACTGTCAAAATTAAAAATAAAAATTGTTAAACCAAATTGATAGTAGTTATTAAAATAAAGAAACGCAATTATAAGCCGGGAGATAATACAGAAATATTGTTGGTATGACTAAGAATATATTTGATATCAAAATTGTTTTCTCTGCGTGAAGCACGTAGAAGTTATCACCATTGGGCGCAGATGTGCGGAGCATAAGGCGGACTAGGATTGGTGAAATGATCCTAGTCTTAAAGAAGGATGCCAAGGAAAAGGGTGCAGTCTATAAGCAACTGGCACAAGAAGTACTTGGCGACGAGGTTGATGTAAGATCCCTTACTGCTGAAGCGACTCTCCTGTGTAAAAATCTGGATGAGGTCAACGATGCAGCGGATGTCTCTGCTGCCCTCAAAGAACAGTATAACATGGACGTTGCCAGTAAGGCCATCCGCCTGCAGGGCACCCTCAGGCTGCCGGTCGCAGAGGCCAACAAAGCGAAGAACATGGGCATACTCAAGGTAGGCTGGTCGATTTGCCGGCTGAGCATACAACAGCTTCCCGAAGTTTGCTTCAAGTGTTTCGGGAAGGAATTTTCCCACGTGATCGACAGGATTACAGCCGAACTGGCTAATCGACAGCCAGTAGTGATAGCTGGTGACTTTAGTGCATGGGCAGTGGAGTGGAGTAGCCACTGCATCAATTAAAGAGGCCAACTATTGTTGGAATCACTGGCCGTATTAAATGTAGAGCTGGCAAATGTGGACAACAGAACAGAGAATCACTCAGACGGGGCTTCAGTTTTCTACCATCCTCAATGTGGAGAGAAGAAGGAATGTTAGTTAGCTTGCTGTCGTTACTAGAAAGTCGGAGAATTTCCTGCATTTTTCCCACAGCTACAGTAGGAGTAATTTGTTATCGATGGATGGGATATTCGACAGTAAGGATACTACTGTACTGCCCATAAACGCATAATTGTCCCATGTGAATAGGAAATCCAGCAAACATGGGACTGACATGCGTTTATGGGCAGTGTAGTAAGCGATTCTTCTTCTTCTTCTATCTAGTTGAGTCTTATCGTGACTCGAGTGGAGGGCCGGTGACTGAGACCATATGCCCTATTGATATGCGTACACGTCAGTGTACGTTAGTTACAAATCCAGTTTGCATTTTTTAACAAATGCAACTACTTCTCTGCATAGTTTTGTGTCTTTTTTCTTGAAGATGTCCACTAAGTTCGCATATCTACCATCGAAGGAAAACTCGGCCCGTTCGATGTTGAATCGCGGACAGTGGATAATCGAGTGCTCCGCTGTTTCCGGCTCTTCGCAAAGTTCGCAATCCGGGTCTTCAACAATTTTCATCTTGGCAAGCCAAGATTTTGAATAATTGTGTGCTGTCATCAGTCGGTTGATCATTCGTACTTCGTATCCTTTTAGATCCTGCCCGTCGAACCATGGTTTATCGTTGTATTCATTTTGTATTTGGTAGAAGTGTTTTCCTTTTTCTTCCGAGTAATTTTTATACCATTCTTGAGTGCTAGCAAGTTTGTTTCGTTTCAGGTGGTTTTTAGCGTCCGTGTAGAAAATTTTATGTTCCTCCAGTGTTTCAGCTGATATACTTGTTCCCAGCTTAGCCAGCTGATCAGCCATTTCGTTGCCTGTTAGACCTACGTGGCTAGGTACCCACTGTATTGATGTTCCTGTTTCGTGCGCTGCCTGCAGTATTTCCGACAGTATATGCGGTCCTTTGTGTGCATGTAGTGCTTCCTCAAGCATCCCGCAAGCTGTCTTGGAATCCGTGTATATGACGTACAAGTAGAGTTGATTCTCCTTGATGACCCTTCGAAGTATATTCCTATACCACAGGTGTTGTTCTCCTTTGATGCGTCCGTGAAGACTCGTCCTCGATTTTTAAATCTTCCATTCATAACGCATAGAGCTGCTTGCTTCAGCTTTGCGAGAGGAAGATTTCTCTTCGGTCCCGTGATTCTTTCCAGCGACGAAAAAATTTCAACGTGATGATCTGTAGGTATAGTTGTTATACGCATAATATTGTCGTAGATCTCCTTATCCTTGTGGTAAACATTTTCCAGATAAGAGTACTTATCTGATCCATCCTCTTCGATAGGTGGAACGGCAGCCAGCTGTTCGGCTATAATGTTCCTCTGTTCGAAGCTCCTCGCAATGCTGCTTCCTGTGATGTATTCTAACCGGTGTTCTAATGGATCCTGACCGGCTATTGCTGCTAGGGCGTTGAGGGGAGTACTTTTGGTACATCCGGTAGCTTTTAGGAGGCACTGGTTGGTGGCAACCGTCAGAATGTGTCGATTTGTCTTCTTAGCGTTCAGGGTGACTGCAGAGCCGTACTCTACTACACTCCTGACAAGAGCATTGTAGATTTTAATGGATACTTGTGGATGGCTGCCATGTTTAGTTCCATTGATCACCTTGATCATGTTCAAGCGATCGTTAATTTTCTTCCTGGTCTCTCTTATATGTTCACCAAAGCTTATGTACCGACCCAGCGTAACACCAAGATGTCGGCAACTTTTAACAGTTTCAACTATTTTCCCGTTTATGCTAACATCCAGACATTTATCATTGCAAAAATGTTTTGCTCCGTCAAATTTCTGAAAATTGTTTTATTTTGCCTAGTATAGAAACATGACGAATAGTTCAAGCAATTTGTGTAATTCGTTCAATTCTGGATGTGATTTGTAAGCCGCTCTATTATGGAGTTATTGCAACTAAGTATCGACAGTACCCGATGGATCGTGGGTCGCTCATCATCCTTCTTAAATGGTTCACAGATAAGGAGACGTTTCAGTTGAAAGGTGTATCCGGTGAGTTTGTTTCAATTGAATCTCACATGGTTTGTGATTGCTTGAGGGCCATTGGTGCTCGAGTGCGGATAATGCTCTAAACTCAGAAGCGACAAACTGCAAAATCGATGACCAATTGCTTTTAAACATTCCATGAAACATGTGAGGATTATCCTCATGATTACTCCGCCGTTTTTCATTTCATGGGGGGAAAGTAATCATATAATTTGTGTACTGGACACGTAGATAGTGGTAATGTGGTTGTACCTATGTACGCAGTTTTCATATTATTAAACTGTAGGTACAAAGAGGTAAGATACTTTAATAACAGAGGTAAGATACTTTAATAACACTATATATGATATATTACTATATATTGTGTATTGGGGAGGGGTAGCCTAAGGGAGTTAATTGAACTGTTGACTGGATGAAAGTGCGTGGGGTCGCCAGCCTTTTATCATGAGAAAACAGCCTTAGTGTTGTCTTCCAAAGGTCTTCAAAGATATTAACTAGCCCTGCTACAACAAACCATCAGGTAGATCATTCCATCCCGGTATGATTCTGCAGCCATAGGTAATCCTTGCGCTGATGGTGGCTGAATAATCATCATCATCATCATCATCACATCCAGACATTTATCATTGCTAGTGAAGAGAAGACTTTTGGTCTTCTCTAGATTTATTTGAAATCCTAGTTGTTCTGCTCGTGTTACAAAGTCGTCCAAACTACTTTGTGCTTTCTCTTTCAGGGCTTCCAGGTTTTTGGCTCTCATGATGATGCCAAAATCATCAGCGTATTGAACCAATACAGTGTCTTCATTCGCTATTCCGTGTAGTCCCACCGTGTACACATTAAAAAGCGTGGGTGAAAGTACATCGCCCTGGGGTAGGCCGTCTGACACCGTCCTTTGAAGAATTCCCTGGTTCGTTGTGAATAATATTCGTCGATTGGTGAGGAATGAGACGATCCATGCAACTATCTCCCTCTGTACCTGCATGTCTGTTAACATTGCTTCTAATTGTGCTACTTTTACAGCATTGAAAGCGTTAGAAAGATCCACGCATATCATGGCACATACGTATTTTTCTCGTTTATTGTTTTTTATACTGTTGATAACGTATTGCAAGCAGGTATTTGTAGACATATTCTGTCGAAACCCGAACGATGTTGGTGGGATGACATGTTTCTCTTCCAAAAAGGTTTGAAGCTGTTCAAGCACTGCGGTGTTAACGATCTTTGCTGGTGTAGACACGAGGGAAATCGGGCGCTTTCCAGCAGCCTCGTTCTGGTTTCGTCCTGGTTTCGGTATCGCTATTACCTTGATTGTTATTAGTGCGTCGCTCACACAACCATTTCTCCACATTTTGTTGATTTCGTCTACAATGTTGGCTGTTGCTTCTATGCTCAAACTTCTGAGCATCTCGTACGAAACTCGGTCTTCTCCGGGCGCAGAGTGTTTCTTCTTACTGTTTAGTATCCTGTTCCATTTACCTACGCTCAACAGATCGGTTGCCCCCAAAGACGGGAACGCTTCGAAAATTTTGATTTGCGTTGCTCCAAAGTGGTGGTCCAGAAACTTTTCAGCTTCCTCCCTGTCGTCATAGATAATGTTATTTTCCTTTTGATGATATTTTCTGCCCGTTAGCCGTCCTACTTTCGCCCACAGTTCCTTCGAGGAAGTGAAGGGGGTGATTTCGTCGGGTAATTCGTTTAGCTTTTGGATGATCTCAGTTTTCTTCGCTCTCTTAAACAAGGCTGTTTTTCTCTTTAGGTTGATCAAGTTCTCCATGTTCGACAAGCGATTGAACATTCGGCGAGCCTCAGTTTTCTCCTTCCAAGCGTTATCTACTTCGTTCGACCACCAAAATTTTGGTGCTCTCTTCTCCTTTTTCCTGTGCTTCTTACAGATTTGCTTAACATTCTTAAACAAATCCTCAACTCCTTTAACGTTCGCGTTGCCCAATTGCGCCAAGTCTTCATTAATTTTTTTTTTATTATAGATGTATCTGCACGGTGCATCTACATTCGATTTTATAGTTGTTTCCACAACTAGGTGATGGCTGCCTATCCCGAAGTCCATTACATTCCAGATTGCGTCCGGAAATACCGTAGTCGAGCAAATTGTCATGTCAATGGCGCTCGATTTTTTATTCAACTCTATTGGAACAAATGTTTTCGAGCCGTCGTTCAAGATTATCCAATTCTCGTTGCTTATTACATTGAGGAGTATTTGCCCTCTCGTATTGTTTTTGTCGTTTCCCCAACAGGTGTGGTGCGCATTCAAATCCCCTCCTAAGAGGACCTTTTTGAATGGACGCAGCACATGTCCTTTTTTTACAGGTCTTCTTCGAAATCACGGTTCGTGATTGTTGGACTAACGTATATCGACGCGAGTACGATGTCCAAGCGTGCTAATCGGATGGCTACCGCCTGTGTAGCATCAGATAGTGGTGGTATATTTATTTCGTAGTAGTTGTATCTGTTTTTCAAATATATTGCCGCTCCACCGTAATTATCGTAACGGGAGTGGCAAAGGTGATAATAGGGCGATATTCGATACGTTTTGCTGTTCTCTAATTCCGTTTTTGTCCAGGTCTCTGACAGCAGTGCTACATCGTAGTCTGCCGCCGTCAAGGTCCGTTGTAGTTCGCTCTTATTCTTGTGTAGACTCTGAATGTTACATTGAAGAATCCTCAGAGACTGCGCCATTGTTGATCGGTTGGTTTATATGAACGTTTTGTCTAGATCAAAATGTTCCTTAGCAAAAGCTTTGAATTTGTCCTCCACTTCTTTGGGGAGGTTTTGTTCCATGAACGTGGAATAGAATTTCATGATTTTTTCTTGAAATCCAGCGTTTGCGTTTTCTAACGTCTTTCTCTTCGCTTCTTTGACGAGGTGCTCCACTCGTTCCTTGTCAGTTGATTTGTGGGGATTTTCCACGAAGACATGATTCCTCGTAGGTACCTGCTCTTCATTTCTCACCTGTTGATATCTTTCGCCTCTCCAGACGATTCTCCTTGAGAGAGTCGACGTTTATGTCCTTTTTTCTTTCCCTTTTCTTCTGGTTTGGTTGGTTGAGGCAGCTTAACTGCCGGCTTGATAGGGTTACGCAATGTATTTGTCTTGTTCCAGACTTCGCGTAGGGTAGCTCCACTTGTTTTTGCCGCCGACGCAAAACTTTCCGCTGGCGATGGGTATTCCTGAAGGTTACTCAACAGGTCATATTTGTTCTGGATGGTTATGGGGCATTGTTCCCTAGCCTCTGCATAGGTAAGGTTTTTCCTCGATCGAATAGCGTTGATATTTTCTTGCATCTTCTTCTCCGGACAGTCCTTTGAGGTTGCTGTGTGGGTAGATGCTTTGCAGTTGGCACATTTGATTGGGTTGTCGCATTGTTCGTATTCGTCTTCACTCTCGTGTCGATTGCCACATCTCCTACAGCGGCGGGATCCCTTGCAGTTGTTGGTTTTGTGTCCATAACGTAGGCAGTGACTACAAAAGTCAACCTTCCTGAAGAATGGTAGTACCTTTGTAACGCAGGAAAAAAGTTTGACCCGCTCTGGTAGCTCGTTCGCGCGGAACGTCACACTGACTCTATTCAGCGCTGTAGCTTCCTCATTTCCATTTCGTCGGTATAGCCTTCTGACCTTCAAAACAGCAGCTTCGCTTTCGAGTTCTTCCTTGATTTCGTCTTCAGTGATGCGCGCGGGTACTCCCGCAATGACTCCGGCGATGGTGACTAAATGCTTGGGAACAAAAGCATGGTATTCCGTAGCTTCGTTCAGCTTTTCGACCAACATATTCGCTTTGATGAAGTTGCTGACGGTAACCAACACTTTATGGCGGCCAACACACTTCATGTCGACGATGAATCCTTTAAACCCTTCCAGCTTCCTGATGGTCGAGCCAAGGGAGAACTTGTTCAATTTCCCGTGACTTCCATCTTTGCTTTGAAGTTGCACGTAGATCCTATACGGTCCGCTGTCCTGGATGGTGTATTTGATATTTAGCTTCGTTCCATGCTGCGATGTCTGCGTTCTTGTAGATTGTTGTCTATGATGTTCCTTGACGGTGCTGTCGTCTGGATCATCCTCCCATGAGGTGAACCCAGCGGCTCCGCCTTCCTCCGAACCCGGAGGGCTCGACATTTTCTATTTCTTCTCTTCTTCTTTCTTTTTTCTTCGTTTATTCTTCTGTACTCAAATCAAAATGGCGGTCACTAGCACTGGCGTCCTTTCGCCGTTTCAATTTTGCCAACACTTTTTCTCTTAATTTTTTATTCTCTTGTTTTCACTACACTTGTATATTATCACTATAATACTCTCCTTCTAGCCGACTATATTTTCAAGGTTTTTTTTTCACTTTTTATCGAAAATCAGCACTTTTTGTCACTTCCGCGAAAATACGTGTACTGTTTCCCGAACTCGGTGTGATGAGTAAGCGATTAAATCGATTTATTCAATTCTAGCGATAAATATAACTTATGATGTTTGATGTCATAATGACACACATAATGAGATAGAGAGAGATTACTTTATGACGAATGCTACAAATATGAGAAAGGGGCGGACCTGTGATTGATCCCACCACCACCAAGCGATAGCGTCTGCAATTGCATATGTTAGGGAATATCTGCTACAATCTATACCGCCCATAAACGCATGTCAGTCCCATGTTTGCTGGATTTCCTATTCACATGGGACAATTATGCGTTTATGTGCAGTATACTTTTCACACAGTTTTCTATTGAATTATGTCATAAGAATAAGAACGTACACACGGTCATAAGAATGGACGCAGAACATAGATGTTAGTGTGAAGGTAGTTCTATTCAATAGCTCAACAACAATTGATTGAGCTTTACCGTGCAAGCACCATATTCTGAACGGTTTAGAAAATCCGATTTGAATAACTTAAATTATTAAGGATTTCAACAGCTGGAATATTGGTTTGTCTTGCCGTTGCATTTGTCTAATATCTAAAAAACGTATAGATTAAAATAAAACGTCAATCAATTATCAATTATTTAAAAAGTCATATGTTAGTCTGACGCATGCATGTTCCTAATTATGGACACCATATACATCAATGGTCCTAATTATGAACACACATTGTTCCTTATTATCGACAGCAAACGAACTTTACGTATAATATTTGTTGAAAAAACAACTAAACCATGTATTTTAGTTTTGAAATGTTACAATAAATCATGTTTCTAACTGACAGTTTACTATTTTGGATGTAAAAACAATGAATGTTCAACATAAGGGGCCCGTTCCGTTCAGAATATAGCGCTGTCTATAATTTGGTACTGGCACGGTATCTTACCTTCAAAATAACAGCATTGGTGTCCTTCTGATCAGTCTTTTCTACCAGCACCAGCTCCGAATCAGTAATGTTTAGTTTCAGTTCCATCCTGTTCTCCTCGGATGGAGTGGGAGCACGTTTGCCGGTATCTATCGACGCTATCCTTTCGCTGGCATTGATGTCCAACCCGATCTGCGGTTGATCCTCCTGTTGCAGAATGAAGTCCTTCGCATTTTCCAACCAGTCCAGTATTGCCATCAACCGCATATTGTTCAGCAGTATGGTAAACTTGGTCAAATCCTGCCTCCTCCTGCTGTGAATTTCAGCCTGCACCTGCCCTTCGCCAGGATCGCTCACGATCGGTTGTAGAATATCCGGAAACACGTTTCTGATTTCATCCTGTGTACATGGCTGATCGAATCGTGTGTCTTTTATCAAGATTTCCTGCGATACCAGGTCGATATCTTGAGCTCCATCACTCAAGCTATCAACCAGCAGCTTCGATTTGATGAAATTGATACAAGCCAGCGGAGTGGGCTTTCGATCACTTCCGAGCGCTTCCAGCCGTACGGAAACATCCTGAAGCTCCAGGTGGATGGCAAGGTTCTTCCAAACCTCCTCGATCGGATCGATGTCCGTGTTCAAACTTAAGGTACTATTTGGAATGTTGGACATTGGCCGCTGGTAGAGCTCGTCCAGATTTTCGCCCAAGTTGTACGACAGGAAACCACGAACCAGTCGATACTGCTGCACGTCCAGCACTACCTCTAGTCGAGAAAGCGTACCGTGTACGCTAATGTCTGGAACTAAATGAACAAATTGATTAGTTTTAGCCTGGGAGGGAGAAACCAATACAAAATTTCTGTACGTCATAGTGAGCCGGGATTCCGCTGTCACGAACTGTCACTGTGAGCCCAGATCTCAAACATTGGACTAACATGGAAAAAGCGCGTAACTGATTAAAACACATTTTCGCATTTCATCAAAAGTGACAAAAATTGAATGAAAATCAATTCATGCACTTAATGCAAGTAATGTCACGAGAGCACCTTTCAACTGATTGAATATAAAGTATTGAAAAACGCATGGTTTTACTTTTTCCAATGAAAATTAATATTTGGTGCATAGAAAACTGTGGCCCTTTTTCCATGTTTGTCAGGAAAGATCGAAAGTACACAACAAAAGAAAACTAGCGATTTTCCCCAAGCCTGCCTTGATTGTTGTTGGCAAGCTCGAGTTATCTTGCAGTTCAAACAAACTTTGTTCTATATTTCGTGTGTAGTATCGGTGCCTCCCTCCCAGGTTTTAGCTATTTAACCCCCAGCTCTCCAACTTACCATAATGACTATTCCACGAGTCCATATTCCTTTCCACTTGCAACTTCAGATGACATTTTTCCTTCAGTAAACTTGGTCCCTGTTTCACGAGCCAGAAGCACTTCATATCAACTGCCGCGTCGTCGAACTGCACCTGACCCAGGGGTCCTTCCGGTTTGATCACTTTCCGGGCCGCGAAGATATTCGTATGCAGAAGATTGACATACATCACGTCCAGCACTTCCCTCACACTGGGATTGCTTGACACGCTGATGACCGCTGGATCACCACTCATTCGGAACTCGTTCTTCAAGGTGAACTCACCCAGATCGGCAACGATCACCTGCTCGCTGTTGAACGCCATCGGTAGGATCACGATCGGAGCACCGGCCTTGATCTCCAGACCCAGCTGCGTTGGCCGTTGCTTCAGGTAGGCTTTCGCGTCGGTTGTTTTGATTTTGCGCATTACGGGCTGAAGGGAAGTGAAAAGTTAAAAAGTTATCGCATGTTTGACTTGTTTGGGGCTGGTAGCAACCAGAGTTTATGAATGGAGAGTTGCGCGAAGAGTGAAACCAAATCTACCTATCGAACTGTCAAACCGTCTACCAGCCCAGCAAAACAGATAGGGGATATTTTCGAAGACGATGAAGAAAATCATTCAAAGAAGTCCCTTCTCGCAACTCTCTGTACATAGACTCTGGTAGCAACTAGTGATCCTTTATAGAGAGATAAGCGGAAGTAAAATGGAATGATTTGGCAACAGACCAGCAGTGCTGATTTTTCTCGGCGTCTAGAATAATATTGTAACACGGACATGACTTCCTCATTGCTATAAAGTGTATTTTGTTTCATTATAGATCTTTGAGCTACATATCAACACTAATAAACAGCCGAAAAAATCAAAAACTAAAAATCGCATTGACAAAAATTCAAAAAAGTAAAACATTTAATTTTTTTGCTTCATGCAAAATTACTTTTACCGAAATAATTTCAAGCGGATCACATTACTCCTCAAGAAAAGTTCAAAACAAACATAACGCATGTTCGTTTGGCTCACACTTTGACAGCTCTCGCTGCTCGATTGGCTCACACTTTGACAGAAATGTCAGTTTTCGCGAATCTCTCTTATAAAGGATTTCTAGTAGCAACTAATGTCGAATTCGTTTTTGAACCCAGGTTGGAACTGGCGCAACCCGTTCTGAATCACAGTTTCAACCCCAACCCGGTTCAGGTTCGACCGAACTACAATTTGCTTGACGTTTGTTTGTTTATGTGTTGATCACCGACCCAGTTCCTAAAAACGAAAACGACATAAGTGTCTTGAAATAGAAACTTTAGAGACCTCTTGCCTAAAAAAAGATCAGAAAGAGAATAAAAAGGAACCGAAAAGATACCAATAAGGGATTAAATAGAGATCAAGAAAACATGAACTATAGTATGATATTTTTATTCCCCAGAGAATTGTACCAGACATTTCTCTAAGAATATTTTTAAGATGTTTTTGAGAATTCATCATAGAATTAAAACACTCTTGAGAGAGAGGAAAAATAAGAAAGATATACACGGAGAAATATTTTTACTTAATTTTTGAGTTTACTTTACCCAAAATTAAGTATATCGATTATAGTTTCAACCCAAAATCTCTCGGTTTTCTCTTTCTCCCACACGAATGTTGTCAAAAATAGAGAGAGCTGCATCTACCCAATGGGGGTACTTTGGCCCAATAAGCCAAATTTGGATAAATGCAACTCTAGCGTAACATTTGAAAAGGGCCTATCTGCAAAACGTAAACATTGAGAAATTCTCAATTGAAGATTCCGTACCATATTTAAAATTCCTATTTTAAACCCATTCGCATTTTTACTAGTTTCATACCTGTGTTCGACACCCATTAAAGTCTGTTGCGTGGCCCATTATGTTTCTAATCTCAAATAACACAACAACTCGTAAAAATTGTTGAATTCAAACATCATCGGCAGATAGGCCCTATTATGAATCTTCAAACCAGTTAGGCCCTTTCAGTTAGGCCCTTTGATTGAACATGGTTTCAGTTAGGCCCTTTAATAATTTGCTAATTTTATTGATTTTTGAATTGGTTTGCATAAATCTTGAACAAAATTTAGCGATTATGTGAATAAACACTATATAATAGCTAAATATTGGAAATTTTCGGTTGAAGATTCAGTACCATATTGATTATTCCTATTTCAAACCCATTCGATTTTTACTAGTTTCATACTTGGGGAAGATCCAAAAATGACGTCCATCGTTTTTCGGGATTTCTAGAACCCTTCTACTCCCTCTGTCACGCTTTTTCTAATACCCAATCCATGCACTGTCACATTTTCGTACATCCCCCCATTGGGGGAGGCCCCAATTGATGGACGTCATTTTCGGATAACCCCTTGTGTTCGACACTTATAATGGTCTATTACGTGGCTCACAACGATTTGAATTTGAAATAGCACAACAACTTGTAAAAATAGTTCAATTCAAACATCATCCGCAGATAGGCCCCTTAACGAATTTTCAAACCAGTTAGGCCCTTTTTGAATTTGCTAATTTTATTGATTATTGAAGTGATTTACATAATTCTTCGACAACATTTGATGATTATGTGAGGAAACAACACAATATCATACAAGCTAAATATTGGAAACTATTCTATACAAAATCAGCAACATATTGATTATTGATTTTTTAAACCCATTAACTTTTTTACTAGTTTTATACTTGTGTTAGACACTCATTATGGTTTATTACGTGGCTCACAACGATTTGAATTTGGAATAGCACAACAACTTGTAAAAATAGTTCAATTCAAACATCATCCGCAGATAGGCCCCTTAACGAATTTTCAAACCAGTTAGGCCCTTTTTGAATTTGCTAATTTTATTGATTATTGAAGTGATTTGCATAATTCTTCGACAACATTTGATGATTATGTGAGGAAACAACACAATATCATACAAGCTAAATATTGGAAACTATTCTATACAAAATCAGCAACATATTGATTATTGATTTTTTAAACCCATTAACTTTTTTTACTAGTTTTATACTTGTGTTAGACACTCATTATGGTTTATTACGTGGCTCACAACGATTTGAATTTGAATTAGCACAACAACTTGTAAAAATAGTTCAATTCAAACATCATCCGCAGATAGGCCCCTTAACGAATTTTCAAACCAGTTAGGCCCTTTTTGAATTTGCTAATTTTATTGATTATTGAAGTGATTTGCATAATTCTTCGACAACATTTGATGATTATGTGAGGAAACAACACAATATCATACAAGCTAAATATTGGAAACTATTCTATACAAAATCAGCAACATATTGATTATTGATTTTTTAAACCCATTAACTTTTTTAACTAGTTTTATACTTGTGTTAGACACTCATTATGGTTTATTACGTGGCCCAGAACGTTAGTAATCTCAAATAGCATAACGACTCGTGAAAATGGTTGCATTCAAATATCATCAGCAGTTAGGCCCTTCAATGAATCTTCAAACCAGTTAGGCCCTTTCAGTTAGGCCCTCCGATTGGACATGGTTTCAGTTAGGCCCCTCCAGTTAGGCCCTTTTATTAAACATAGTTCCAGTTAGGCCCTTTTGGAATTTGTTGATTTTATTGCTTATTGAAGTGATTTTCATAGTTTTTAAATAAAATAAAGCGAGAGAAAAACAATGTAATAGTTAAATGTTGGATATTCTCGGTTGAAGGTTCAGTACCTTATTGATTATATCTATTTCAAACCCATTCACTTTTTTACTTGTTTTATACTTGAGGGCCTTCCTTAGCCGAGCAGTTTAAGTCCGCGGCTACAAAGCAAAGCCATTCTGAAGGTATCTGAGTTCCATTCCCGGTCGGTCCAGGTTTTTTTCGTAATGGAAATTTCCTTTACTTTCCTAAATATAGAGTACCTTCGTACTTGTCACACGATATATGAATGCGAAAATGGCAACTTGTCAAAGAAAGCTCTCAGTTTATAACTTGGAAGTACTCATTGAACACAAAGCTTAGAAGCAGGCTCTGTCCCAGTGAGGACGTAATGCCAAGAAGAAGTATAAGAAGAATTCTTGCAGGGCTGTTACAAAAACAAACGAATTTGTTTTTGTGAAAATTGCGACTTTTGGAACTCGATCCACAACTAGAGGCAACAAATAAAAATTAACAAATAAAAATTAACAAATAAAAATTATTCAAAATTTTTAATGAAATTGATTTTTTTTTCAGGATAAAAAATCAGTTTTTCAACTAACTTCGCATTAAGATTATGATAAAACTAGTAAAAAAGAGAATGGGCTTGAAATAGGAATCAATATAGTACTGAATCTTCAATAAAGAATTTTTAATAATCAATGTTGATTTTCTCACATACCTAATCGATTGATTTTGATCTAAAACTTTGAAAATCACTTCAATAATCAATAAAATTAATAAATTACAAAAGGGCCTAACTGGAACTAAGTTCAATAAAAAGGCCTAACTGGAGGGGCCTAACTGAAACCATGTTCAATCAAAGGGCCTAACTGAAAGGGCCTAACTGGTTTGCAGACTCGTAAAAGGGCCTATCTGCCGATGATGTTGGAATTCAACCATTTTCACGAGTTGTTTTGTTATTTAGGATTTAAAACGTTATGGGCCACCTAGTAGACTATCATGAGTGTCGAACACATGTATAGAACTAGTAAATAGAAGAAAGGGTTTGAAATATGAATAATCAATATAGTACTGAATCTTCAATAAAGAATTTTCAATATTCAATGTTGATTTTCTCACATAATCGATTGATTTTGTTCTAAAACTTTGAAAATCTATTCAATAATCAATAAAATTAACAAATTCCAAAAGGGCCTAACTGGAACTATGTTAAATAAAAGGGCCTAACTGGAGGGGCCTAACTGAAACCATGTTCAATTAAAGGACCTAATTGAAAGGGCCTAACTGGTTTGAAGACTCGTAAAAGGGCCTATCTGCCGGTGATGTTTGAATTCAACATTTTTTACTAGTTTTTATGTTATGTTAGATTTAAAACGTTACGTGGCCCAGTAATAGACTATGAGTGTCGAACAAAAGTTTAAAACTATTAGATAGCAATGAGTTTAAAATAGTAACAATTAATATGTTACAGAATCTTCAATCGAGCATTTCTCAATTTTCACGTTATGCTGATCACTATACAAGGGCTAAATATTGAAAAATATGAAGAAAAATTAAAAATGCACGGAAGGGCCAATCTGATTTTGATCGAAATTTTCAGTTAGGCCCTTTTATGACCAGTTAGGCCCTCTTAGTTTTATCATTTTCAGATAGGCCCTTTTAAATTTGAATAAAATTACCATTAATAATGCATTTTGCATGCCCGTAAGAGTATGTAGGAGTAATTTACGTAAAAAATGATACGAATAATGAATAATCAAGTTTGTTTACATTTTGCAGTTAGGCCCTTTTCAAATGTTACGCTAGAACTTTTCTCATGTTTGGGTCGAAAGAACTCAATTTTGCGTTAAATCAACCCAAAATTGAGTATATTTTTCTAACGGAATCAAAGCCAAACTACCTAGTGGGGACCTTGGAAATTTAGCCAAAATTGAGTTATTGGGCTCAACTACGGAATTGCGTTGAAACAACCCAAAATTGAGTTGAATTCCGTCTCCGTGTATAAAACAGGAATAAGCCATTTTATGAGACGTTTCGAATCATATGGTTTCCGTTTGTTTACCAGCTTTGAAAGTTTCTGGCGGGCCGATTTATTTACGTTTCTTCTAGCGCCACATTTGGAAGGAGCATATTCAACAATGGCGCTGGTGGCAATGCAACAAAGTTTTTAATGTTCGCATGTAAAATTTAAATCAGTAGGCGAGGAAGATATTTTTCATCTACGTTACCTGTAATACATGTAAACCGATAAGAAACATGCGCTGAAAGAGACGGGGAAGTCATCGGCAACCAAAATGTCTCCAGCGCCATTCAGATATCATGCTAGTTTTTTGAACAACAACAATGAGCGGCCCGCCAGAAAACGTCATTCGAACGTCTCGTAAAATGGCTTATAATGGTTTATGCCGACACTTGTAGTGACGAACCAACCATGGTCTTATCCACTGATGTACTAAACTGAGTCGGTCGAAGAATTTTGACACTAGAGCGGGTCCAGATCACGTGGGGATCATACGGGAGCGTGCCCCGCTCAAGTGTCACAATTCTCAGACCGAGTGAATTTAGTACACCGGTGGATTAGACCATAGTTTGTTTGAAAATTATCAAGCATGAAACGAGTTCACCAGTAGGTAGTCCATCTTGACACTCGCACAACGCAAACCGGACACGATCGATCCTTGCGCTTTCGGAAGCACTGCCCAGTAAAACGAGCGAAAACGAAAACTGCTCCCTTAGAGATTATTTTGGTCAAATAGAAATAGGAGAAAATAAATAAGAGATCTTCCTCTACAAAGAAACATGTTACCAGCCCTATCTGTAAAAACATATATTTAACTTACCGTTTGCAGTTGCGAAAATTCTTTGAAAAACAGCTGGATTTCGGCGATGAACCTTTTGGTGTGCACAAATCTCACCGACGACATTTCGATCTTCAGTCGAGCGTCCTTCTGCAGATTTCTGGCGTTGGATTTGGCGGAATCTCGCGAGTAAACAAAACTCAGTGCCTCGTTACCGGTGGTCATGAACTTTTCCCGATAGATGAATCCGTACGGCGTCAGATCGCTCAGCGTAATCGAGCCCAGCTTACCCTCGACCTGTTTCGCAAGATTTCGCTTCGATACGGTGAACTGAGCGTTGGATACATTTGCTTTGGCGATTTCGTAGGTCGGTTTTGCCAGCACCAACGAGAGCGATCTCACCGAGATATCCAACTTGGAGTGCCCAGTGGACGGGGTCTTTTCCCGTGTGTCCTGATCGGATGTGGTTTTGTGGGAGGAGCTTCCACTGTCATCGTCGCTCAATAGTCCAAAAAAGTTCAGAAGAACGAACCAACTCTCGACTGAAACGATCAGATCCAGGCTGTTGAAGTCGATCGAGCTGGATTGCTGGAGAGAGTTGAATTGAGTGGCGAATGCCGGACAGGCTGGATCGACCATGACGGACGTGTAGATGACGAGATTTGCCTCTTCGGAACCGGCTGCGGTGGATTGGTTGTGCCTTTGCATTGAAGGCGATGGTGGAGGAGTGTCTGGACAGAGAGATTTGTTAGCCGCCAGGAAATAGAAGCTGGTTTTGTCGTCGAAGTTTGTCGGCAGGGAGTTGGGTAGCTCTTCGACGTTTCCTAGTAGTCCAACTATATTGGGACAGGAGAACGAGGCGAAAGAGGAAGTGGGACGACCATAGTTATCGTTTTGAGAAGAAGACACTACCATGTATCGGGTCTTGGCCGTGTCCGATTGGAGTAAATCCTCCATCATTAGAGATTTTAGAGAGATTTTAACGTGAGTTTCGTAGCTATTGCGTTTTTCGAACTGCACGGAAAAGTCTATGAAGGAGATTTGGATTTGTGGCTCGTTGCGATTGTCGTTCAGCTGGATAATGAAGGCGGGAAGTTCGAAGTTCACTTTCAAATTGAGCGACGAAGGGCGCTCTTCGAAGCTATTCTGATACATAAGCCCTCGCCGCACCTTGTCTGAGATTGGATATGCATTGAAGGTAGATTCTTCGATAATTTCCAGGTGCTTGTCCAGAACAGTGGCCTCCGTTGGTGGCCGAACCAGATCCTTCGGAATTTTGAATAAGTTATCGATAGTTTCCAGCAGCTGTTCATATTGCTGTCGTTTGAGAGAAACCCTTAGGGGTTTTACAACGCGACCAAAAATAGTGAATCCATCGCTGTCTATTTCGCTGATGTCACGGGATATCTCCAGAGAAAATATTGTGTCATGAATAATGGGTATAGCATTCTCTTTGCAAGAATAGAATTCCTCCGCTCGTGGTAGCGCAGAAAACCGGAATCCCTTCCGGTTGGTCGTATCCAGCGAATACAGATTGATGTTTTTGATGTCGATCCTGTAGAGGTCGTAGTTTTGTAAAACACTATCAATAAATTCCATAGAATTTTCTTTGGCAAAACGAATCCGACTAGAATCATTCTCTTCATCCAGCGTATCAAATACGCCATCGATATCGCTCAAGTTGTACCCGAGCTGTTCCTCCGTACTGTTCTCTTCGTTGATGATCGTCGTTGTTAAATTGATCTTGCTATCGGTTGAAGGACTGTCCTGCAGTTCCTGCGTATTGCTCACCGTTATACGTCCCAAGTGAGCCACTAACACCTGGGGACTACTGCTTGACCTCGGCAAGATCAACACCGGAGTCTCTAGAGTGATGTCCACTTTGAGAGTGTACTCCGAATTCAGTAGAAGTTCTTGAGTCTTGGACAATGAAACTGTCCTCTGTCTCCTAGCTCGCCTGGGCGAATTATATATGCTCTCAGGTCTGCTGTTGCTCAGGTCGCTTCTGGACTGAACCAATCCGAGCGCCATGTCAGTGGCCTTTTCCCTTATTGACTTCGCCAAGTTCTTCAGGTAGTGTTTGAACTCCGAAGCGCACCAACTCAGCTCCTGCATGAACCTTGCGCAGTGAATGAACCACACCGAAGCCATCTTCACTCGAACATCGATAATCGCGTTGGTATCTTTGGACACACAGAAGGAAAGTGCCTGCCGTTCCTCCTGAAGCCCTTCAAGTGTCGTCTTGTTACCGTACACTTCTTGTGCTAGCGAAGTCATCAGGTCTGGCGCCTGTCGCATATCTGGAGGATCAGTCAGAGGGTCTTTACCCACCGATAGGATTCGTTGATGGTTAATGCCCTCAGGAGTAAGATCCAGAACTTGAAGTCCCCCCAAAGACCCTTCTACAGTGATGTTCGAGCCCAGCGATGCGTGAATATTCGCTTCGGACATGGTAAATGTGCCTACCTTGCGACCCACCATGTAGTTATCCCTCATTAGAGCTCTTAGCACCAGTACATTCAACCGGTGAAAATCAAAGGTGATTTCCGTTCGAACTGGGGACACTACTCCGTCTACAGGTTCACTGGTGACGCCGACAGCTGCCGCTATCGATCCCGTAGACGCGTTGATATCTTCCGGCCTTTGTATCGGCCTAGTTTGTTCGGGTGGCTTGGGTGGCGCCTTGGGTATCACACGTTTCACGAAACCAAGAAGTTCAACGATGGTTTCCTGATTGGCTGTAAGAAATATATAACAGAAATTAAACAACTACCCCAACCTCACTTATCCTAACAAATACGTACCAATGATGTCCAGATTGTTGAACTGGATGTTGGCCATTTGAAGATTTTCGTCAACCTTCTCGTTGTTCATGAATGTGATCTCCACCGTAATTAGCGCATCTAGATCGTCAAATGGGGCAGCATTCCACGTGGGAGAAGTTGTCTCTGTTTTAACGTATGTTACGGTGTACAGAAAGGATGATAGCCGGAACATAAAAGTTTGCATGCAAATCGAACCAAAATGGCAGCAAGGAAACGAATAAGAAACAAAATTTATTTAATCAGGAAAATTAAGTCAAAATGAAGAACATCTATTGAAGGTAAACGAAAGATGCGTAAAACTAATTGATAAACTGTATGAGATCATCTTACTATGAAACACAAAGTATTGCTACGCAGAATTGCAAAGATACCAGTCAACAATGTTTTCTAAAAACCAATAATTTCAAATGTTTTTCCCGGTTTGACATAAGGTCATTTGTCATAATTTCGCTTGACATAATGCCGTTTAGCTTAACTGCAGTAATTTGCCATAATTGCACTAAGAGGGTACTGCGACGTATGGGTCTAGATGCCATGATGCTCTATAATTATAACATCCTATATTCCGTAGTCTTTTGCATGTTATGACGCTTCTAAAAATGATTCACCACATATTCAAATAGACTACAGATGTTTCTCCATGGTGTCTGCTATAAAGTATGCCAATGTCTTGTTGAAATTGTTTAAAAAAGTATTTTGATTATTCTTACACTAATCACTTACACTGAACAATCCCCAATGACTGCTTCAAGACATTTATTGTTAGTCGAATTTTTTTCAGGTATTATTTTTTGAATCATTTTAGAGCACTAATTCATAATTCATAAGGATATTTCTTTGAAAATTTCTCCTTGTAATTTATACGTAATTTTGCCATGAATTTTACCAACATTTATTTTTTGTTAAACGTTTCGAGAGATTTCGTTAAACGAGTAAATTCTTCCAAGAATTCGTTTAGAATTCTTTCATGAATGTTTGCAGAAATCCTAACTGGATTTCTACAGAATCAAGATTAGCCATAAATCTAGGGAACTTTTTCCAGTGCTTTCATGTAAAAACTCTACAGAATGTTTTGAGTAATGCTATCAGGAATTTTTATATTAATTTCTGAAGAATTGATTCGGGCTTAAAATCACTATGATAAAGCTAGTAATGATCTCATAATAGGAGCCTATATGTACGTCAATTCATTACGGGACTTAAACAAATTGCCACAGGGATTCCGAATAGGTCACTTTGGTCTTTTTGAAGGATTCTTCAAGACTGCCTACATGAATCATTCTAGGAATTTATCATGGTTTCAACCAATAATTTCACTAAGGCGACCTTTGAGCATTTTCCCTTGAAAACCATTGAAGGGATTTCTTGGTATACCTTTGGTTTTCGCTAGTATTTCTTAACAATTAACTCCAAGGATTCTTCTACGAATTATTTCACTTATTTCAAATACACCCCTTGAGATTTATCTGAGATTTTTTTATGGCATTTATCTTATAAATTTGCGAGAATTCCTCAGATAAATGGAAATCGTTTGGGATTTGCCCTTCAATTTTAACTTTCCACGAACCCGTTCACTACCGATAACAGACGACGGAAAATGATCTGGGATAATACTTTGTAGGCCGCAATTAGAATGGTGATCGCTCGAAAGTTCTCACTATCTAACTTGTCGCCCTTCTTGTAAATGGGACATATTACACCTTCCGTCCACTCCTCCGGTAGTTGTTCTGTTTCCCAGATTGTGCCTATCAGCCGGTGCAGACAAATGGCCAGCCTCTCTGGGCCCATCTTTATGAGTTCGCCTCCGATACCATCCATACCAGCAACTTGATTGTTCTTGAGCTGGTGAATGGCATCCTTTACCTCCTTCTGGTTGGTTAGTTTCCATCGTCCGCAGTACTGACGAAGGCACTTCCTTCGTTGTCCCGACTTTGCCTGTGCTCTCATCGCCATTCAGGTGTTCGTCGAAGTGTTGCTTCCACCTTTCGATAATCTCATGCTCGTCCGTCAAGATACACCATCTTTATACCTGCACATCGCGGCTGGCGACACAAAACCGTTGCGGGATGCATTGAGCTTCTGACAGAACTTACGTGTTTCTTGAGACCGGCACCGGCACCGGCTGTTCCATCTCCTCGCACTTCGTCTCCTTCAGGCGGCGTTTTTTCTTCCGGAAGAGGCGAATCTACTGTTGCACTTTCCGTCTATAACGTTTCTCGTTCTGTCGGGTCCCTTGCTGCATCATGACCGCCCACGTTCCATTCTTCTCTTCCAGAATCTGCCTACATTCCTCGTCAAACCAATCGTTCCGTCGACTCCGTTCCATGTACCCGACGTTGCTCTCAGCTGCCGTCAATCAGAACGATTTGTCGATTTGTGATTCTGTCTGCTGTGGTGATCTCCAGATGTATCGGTATGAAAGGCTGTGCTGGAAGTAGGTGCTATATTCTTAGAGGCGGCGGAATCAATTAGTTCAAGCATGATTTTTCAAATAGGCGTAACTAACATTCGGAAGGATTCGAGAAAAATGCAATGCAATATATTGTTAAGCATTTTAAATCCTATTTAAAATGTTTTGCATTTTTTTTATTACTGTATCTACTATAAGTTGAAAAAAAGAACACTGTTTCTAACCACTACTAAACAATTCGGATTTGTTTTGAATTAGATTGAAAAACTGGTAAAATTATCGAATAAACCCTTTTGCTTTGTGCTGCTCACATACACCATGATGGTTCGTCGATATCATACCTTGATTGATACATACACCTTGCTTGATGCGTCGGTTTGACAGTTCGTTTTTCACATGCGTCACGTCATATACACCAGTATTGTTTTGTAGTTGCACATACACCGGTTTGCAAATTCCCATAAAACTCAATAAAGTTAGTTTTTACGTTCAACTATACAACGAATATTGGTTTCCGAATGTTTCCAATATCATCTTAAATAACAGGAGCACCTGACGGAGCCGTGAATAAGAAAAGTAGATGGAGAACAGTTCTTGTGAGAAATTTGGTAAGAAATATTGTCTAGAACCGAATATTGATGGTGTTCCACATCAATTTGCCGACGCGTCAGCTAGCTGCAGCTGTGGAAATCCGAATTACTCGATTTCCAACACGTTTAGTGATTCCCAAACAGTATGACGTATCTGCTGATTAAAATTTTATTTATTGATTTTGCATATAGGTCGCTTTACTATGAGCATATGTACGGTGTATGTGCTAGAATGAAAAATGTTGACAGTTGAGTCGCTCTAGAAACGTAGGGTGTATGTAGCCAAATTAAAACACTGAGTAAAGTGCACATAGGGCAGAATTGAAATTTATTTCAAAAAAGCGAAAAATGGTTTTAGGAATACTTTTGTAGGCTCAATATGTAGATTACGCGTTTGTCAAGCCCATGCAAAGCAAATCTCGATTTGTTTATTTTTGCAGATACGTCGGATTGAAGAATTATGCTTGAGTTGTAAGCCGTTTTCATTCGTCGGCTGGTGGGCGCTGAACTTTCCAATAGTCGGTCTGAGCTCCACTTCCTGGCCAATCTAAGGATGTAGATCTCCTATGATGATTTTGACCGCGTGGCTTGGGCAGCTGTCGTACTACTCGTTCGTGCTGCGCGTAAAAAGCGTCTTTATCATCATCAGTGCTTCCGGAGTGAGGGCTGTGCACGTTTATTTTGCTGAAGTTGAAGAACCGGCCTTTGATCCTCAACTTCCACATTCTCTTATTGATCGGCCACCACCCGATCACGCGCCTCTGCATATCACCCATCACTATAAAAACTGTTCCTAGCTCGTGTGTGTTGCCGCAACTCGGGTAGATGGTGTGGTTACCTCTAAACGTTCGCACCATAGATCCCTTCCAGCACACTTCCTGCAACGTTCTGCCAGGTCCCTTGCTGCAGCAAGATCGTCTGCGCTGCATTCTTCTCTTCCAGAATCTGCCTATATTTATCGTCGAACCAATCGTTCCATCGACTTCGTCCCACGTACCCGACGTTACTCTCAACTGCATCGTTGATTGCTGCTTTCAATGTTCTCCAGCAGTTCTCAGCATCTCAGCAGTTGCGACATGCAGTTGCTTAAGCCGCTCATACCGGGCGGCTGTCGGTATCGTACGTTGTTAACGACGGAAAGTTTTAGACGCAGTTTAACCACTACCAGATAGTGGTCAGAGTCAATGTTAGCGCCACGATAGGGTCCTAATATCGGAAAAGTGCCGTCCATCAATGAAAATGATTTGTCGATTTGTGATTCTGTCTGCTGTGATGATCTCCAGGTATATCGGTATGAAAGGCTGTGCTGGAAGTAGGTACTACGAATGACTATATTCTTGGAGGCGGCGAAATCAATTAGTCGTAAGTCGTTTTCGTTCGTCAGCCGGTGGACGCTGAACTTTCCAATAGTCGGTCTGAGCTCCTCCTCCTGGCCAATCTAAGCGTTTGGATCACCTATGATTATGCTACGCGTAAGACGCGTCTTTATCATCATCAGTGCTTCCAGAGTGAGGGTTGTGCACGTTTATTATGCTGACGTTGAAGAACCGGCCTTTGATCTTCAACTTGCACATTATATTATTATATTATTATATTATTATTAAGCTCTAAACACACGCGTTTCGTAAGCGGCGTGAATGCATTATTTGCATTTCACTTGTTTTTCTGATATTTAATTCGTACTCGACTGCTCAGTTTGCCGTGATTATAAGTTACTACAATCTCCCAACAATTTTGGCACAAAATCTGCGTTATTTGTACGTATGATATTTTGCTCGTACGACATATGTCGCTTACGCGCGGGGTTTCCTGTGCACAGAGCTTATATTTTGTTTACTCAGCACTAGCGCCACGCACAAAGTGGCTGGCTTCAAGAACTAGTGCTTTCTTCAGGGGGTTGCTTCCAACACACTTCATGCAACGCTACGATGCCGAATCCGCATTCTTTCAGCACATCGACAAATCTCGCGTAACAATTCAAAAGGGTCAATCCTCAGATAGTTGACTCTGAGAAAATTCGATTTGAATATTATTCACCACATTTTCAATTCCTATTTTTCAGTATTCAAATCAATCAATGTGATTTCTTGCTAGTTGAGTGACGATTTACTATTACTACACGCTAATGATCGTTTTCATTCTGAAAACTGACAAAAATGTGGAAAAAATGATGAGTTTAAATGCTTGGCCCATTTTCGATTTTCATCAAGGCATGGGCCTTTTTTATTGGCCAAAATAGAATTTTATTAGTGTGCTTGGCCCAAGGCTAGGCCTTTTCGGTTTTCAATGAATGAGCAAGAGAGAGTCATTGGCCTCTCACCATGCTAAGGCCAATGACAGTTTACGAAATTTTCCGATTGTAGGCCCTCTTGATGGAGTAAGAACCAATCATTGGCCTTTTCGAGCGGGGGCCAATGAATGCTTTGGAAAAAAGCGGTTATTGACCGTTTTGAAAACCGAGTTTATAACGGTAAATTTTATGATTATGTTGACAATGTTTGCATAGTTTGTGGGTGTTGGGAGATGCTATCGAATGGTATCAAAACCCGATTTGTTTACAATTTGATCATTGGCCCTTTAGAATTGTTACGCGAGAAATTTGCGTGTGCTCCCGATGAAGTTGAGAGATTTACAGTTCCACGTACCGAGCTTCCAATCGCTAGTCCTTTTACGGCACTGTGGTCTTCACCGATTCTTTCGTTGATTATTCGTTTCTTATTGTTTACGGTTGGCTTGCAGGGCCTTATACCAGCTCCCTAGATTCCCGGAGGACCATTCCCCCTAAATGTTCGGAGAGCCATAGTGCACAGTGTAGCTTAGAGCGGTTCTCAGGCACTCGGACGATGATCAGCCGCCCCTGGCATGGGGAACAGACGCTGTTGCGAGCCGCTCCTAACATGGAGTACAGACGCTCCAGGTTTGCAGAAGCAATCCCCCTTCTCTGTAAGCATAGGATCAAAATTCCCACCGGGATTGGTTACCCGATCTTCCCTAAGGTTGCTCGTATCTCGGCCAGTACCACGAGGAGGTAGGAATAGGAGTTTCTGGCAGGAGGCTAAGGACCGCACAGACGGTATATTTTATTCTTTCAGGTACGTGAGGTACCAGTGGTACGCCATACCCAGCATTTACGTGCATGTGGGCATTTTATTTGGACGGTGACTGTATCTCACCTAAAGACAGTTGTATTATCGAAACTATAATGCAGTGTTATGGTCGCCATGTTATGATCTGGTTATTGCATACACTCAGGCAAATGGACTATCGATAAACATAGGAACCCCTTACGAAAATTCGCCACAAGAAATCGGATTGAACTTCATAAATTTCTCTTATGAAACCATAATTTGAAAACAAAAAACGTTTTCGCGGCAACCTGGAATTGAACCAAGAACCTAGCAATCGATAGGCACGAGCGTACACCACGCGCCTATCGACGACGTGATGCGGAGTGTGGCTAAAACGATAAGGTACCGCGGGGTAAGTGAGTAAATGGGGTAAGTGAACATAATTGGTATATTTTACTGAATATGTGAATTAAGGTTTTAAACTCATGCATAAACCTTCGAGGCCATTGAGAACACTACGATAGGTAAGAGATTTCTGAGATTTTTCAGCCATTATTGCATAATAGAGCGAAAGATTGTTAACCTGTCAATTATCATTCCGTAACAAGTTGGCGGTTATTTTAATATTTTCAGCGGAAAAAAGTTGCGGAAAATAATTTTCTGTACCACTTCTAAGTTGTCCCCTCTGACAGTTTTGATACGTAATGAAAAAAGTTTTAGAATTAATTAAACATAGACAAAAAAATAACTAAAAACGCCGTCATTTTTCACATGGGGCAAGTGAAAAGTTTATCATTAGAGATTGAATTTGTGTCTTCTCTTTAGGTAGCTATAAGTATACAAGGTTCGCAATTATCATAGAACAACAGAACGTGAAAATAATTTAAGAAACACTATACTCAAAACGTTAAAAGCTATTATCATTGCCAAATCATGCAATTTCTCTAAAAAAAGGTTGCCAAATATTAGGATATTAATATGTTTACTTCGGACAGCCGATTAAAAGGAAGACGTTGATTGAAAAGTTCCAATATAAGAGAACGCACGGCAATATCGTGCAATGTCTATGTAAAGCTAGATCAAACCATAAAAAATGGGGTATAGGTGTATCCACATAAAAAGTTTCTAAATACTTAATTGAGAATTCCGTTTGATTTCTCATGAAGAATTATCCGACGTCATATCCGAATTAAAACAAATAACGAAATAACATTGGAAATGTTTCAGTTATAATGTTGTCGAATCATTTCAACGGATATACCTAACTGAACAGAAGAAAATTCAAGTAACAAGAATAAAATGTTCTTTTTTTTATATGTTACTTATGTTATTGTTAATTGGCACGCCTTAACAAATGTTAAAGGCGATAGAAATCGTGAATATTACTGTTAGTTTTTGAATGTATTGTTCAAAACGATAAACTTTTCACTTACCCCATTTGTGGAACAAGTGAAAAGTAAGGAGACGTTTTTCAAAAACTTTTTCTTCAATTTTACATAAACATCAATTTCAGCATACTGCTTATATTTGGTGGGAGTCAAGCTAAAAAATATACACGTCCTCATTTGTTTTAATTTAAAGCCTCTAGAATTTGAAGAATCCCAACTATGCGAAATCCATTACCCACTTGCCCCACGGTACCTTACATAAAGCGTTCATATTGCAGTAATCGTTACACCTTTCATAAGGCAAAATGTATGAAATTCGATAGTCCAGTTTGCTGCGTGTATGATATCATGATAAAGATCAATTTGAGATTTGAATTGTTCTGATAATGTGCTCCTTACACGCTGCGAACTGGACCATTGAAATCGATAGGTTTTTCCTTATGCAAGATGAACTGATTATTGTAAAACGAACGCTTTATGTATCGTTTTAGCATCACTCCACATCAAGACATCGTTAGGCACGTGATACACACACCCCTATACAGGCCCTCTCGATCGCGCAAGGTTCTTGGTTCAATTTCAGGTTGCCGCGAAAACTTTTTCAGGTTTTTCAATTTTAGTTTCATAAGGCAAATCTATGATTTTAACCTGAGTTCTTGTGACCAATGAGTCCATTTGCCTGAGTGTAAGTATAAAGGGCGAAATTTATTCGACACATTCAACAGGGCATAACTTTTCTACCATTGGGTGAAAATCAACCATATTTTGCACACTTTCTCATTGAAGTGTATTGTTTACATGCTGTCCAACTCGAAGTCGTGTTTTTCGATTCAACTTAAATGGAAGTGAACCAACGCGAGTCGAGAGAACAAATTCTTTCCAAACACCTGGAATTTCCTGACCTGTCACACCGGCAGTTGGGAAAAATGTTGAGCGTTCACCATTCAACCGTCTCCAGAGTGTTGAAGCGGTTCCAGGAGCGGTTGACGTTGGATCACCGGGACCGGAGAACAAAAAGACGGAGGGAAAGGTGAAGCGGATGTTTATAGCAAATCCCAACGTCTCAAGCCGTGATTTGGCTAAAAAGATCGGCATGTCGCAGAGCTATGTCCAGAATGCAAAGAAGAGAGCTGGACTACATACATATAAGGTACAGAACTTCCCAAACCGCGATGAGCGGCAACAATCGACGGCTAGAACTCGAGCACGGATGCTCTACGAGAAGATGCTGACAAAATATGGCTGCTGTGTGATGGACGACAAAACGTATATAAAAGCCGATTTTAAGCAAATTACGGGGTTGGAGTTTTTCACCGGCAAGAGCAAGTTCGATGTAGACGACAAATTTAAGAAGAAGAGGGCATCAAGCGAAAATGCCTTCAATTTTACACTCAAGGCTCCATCGATTAACTTTTTTTTTTATGTATAAAACGTCCCTGGAAATTTGGTTTGATTCTAAACATTAAAACATTACAAGAAAATTGGTATGGCATTTTCGGTGTCGCATTAATTTCGTATTCGCCCTTTAGAGACAATTCTGAGATCTTTTGCATGAAGTAATAAACAGATCCTATAATTTACACATTTGATACTCTTCGGTTTTTGGGGTTTTTGAGCTACTCTAACAATATGCGCTTTATATGAGTGCATCCTTCTGTGTGAGACTCCAAGTAGTTCTATACCCAACTTGTAGTTGTTTTTCAAGGAAAAGTACTACAATTATTCAATTAAAATAAGTTAATTATTGTTAATGTGTAAAAATGCCGTATTTTTAGAGAAATGCAAATCAAAACCATCGAACAAAACTTACATAAACAAGCAAACAACTTCAAAGCCGAATACAACATACCTTTCTGCAGATTGCTGAGAGCTTTAGAAATCGTCAGTGGACTCGTAGGCCGCCTGTACTCCATGTTTGGATCCGGCGATCCCGGCGAACAGGGAGAACAGGGCTCACTCTGCCGAAGGCTTCCTGATAAACTGTCCATTCTGAAAGAAATAGTTCAGCGTTCCATCAGTGCTAAATTATCAATGATAATCTGTAGACTTACCCAACATGCCGATGGCTGGCAATGAGCAGCTCGAAATCCGGTCCAAACGACTGCATGGCATCGGCCAGCAATAGGCCATGCACGGACAGTGTCAAAGTTACGTCCTCGGGTCGCTTGCTGTAGCCGGCCTTCACGCCGGAAACCTGCAGCTCGGCTATGCTTCTTCCCCTGGATTGCACCTCCAGCGACATTTGGTCGATCGTGAATTGGAACACGATTATGTTGGCGGATTCCTTCCGATACGCCGAGCTAGTATCGGTGATGCTTTCTTCGTCAGTTGCAGTCTGAAGATCGGTTGGTGGCAGGTCTTGGACGTCCGAAACGTCTCCGGTCCAGATTTGACCCGCTTTGGTGAGGTTATTGCTGAGCATCAGAAGGGTAGATACTTTGTATTCGTTGATATGGACGTTAAGTTTTGGGAGCGTTCCCGATAGCGTAAGACTGGGATACTGGGGATCGCTTGTATGGACGACACGTCGTTCTACCTGAAGAGCTATGCTGAAGCGATCCAAAACGTGCAAGGTGGATGTGCCTTTGGTACTGGCAAAGTTCCACCTCTCTTTCCCCCGGCAGACAAGGACCTGCAAATCCGTTAAGTGAATGTGATAACGATCGTACAGTTTTTGGTAGAGCGAGTGTTCGTCGAGGGCGTCGGCGTTGGTGATGTTGAGTTCGGGTAATTCCGATAATGCCGACTGAAGCGTTGGAGAGTGAGTTGTGCTGGCTTCTGATCCAGGTGGAGTCGAGCATGGTGTCATAAATGCATCTTCGTCGTCGTTGTCGATTACGATTTCCGGGGAGCTATCATTGTTGCCGGACTTTCGCACCAGCGCTGTGGGGAAGGGCCTATTGCCATTCGTCAGCTGCAGTCGACCGAAATCAACGACCACGATGGTGCTGTTCTGCCGGTCGGCAAAGTTATCTACGAATATGATCTGAGGAGCAAAAATGTCAAATTCTAATGTCCACGTTTTTCTGGTGTTCAGATGTCCTTCCAGAATGTTTTTCATGTTTCGCATCAACTCCATCTTGGTTTTATTCTTCATACTTTCCAGTTTTCTCCTGGTGTCGTACTGCTGATGCGGTTTGGTTAGGAAGTCTACGAGCCATTTCACGGCATCAATATTATAGACAATGTCCAGCGATTGCGATTTCACTAGCAGCCGATAGTCGGTATCATGAGAGAGAGGTTTGCGTTCGTATTGCACTTCAAAAATTGGTTCCATGGGGGATTGCTGTAACGATTGACTTCTAGATTTCACCGGACCAGCTTTGGCACTGACTTGCAAGTCATCTTTCGCTTGTGGTTTGACCAGGTCCGGGAACTGTGAATTTGGTGTGATTCGATCTTTGATAAAAATAGACCCTAAAGATAAACTAACATAGTGTGATCCACTTCGTGGACGTGTTTCTACATCTAGTTTGAGGTTTTGAAACTGAAACTGTAGCTTTGGAGACATCTCCAGGGCACTGCAGAAGTCCATAGTGCCCTGTCTTAACACAAAGTTGAATCGACCGAAAACGGCATCCCGTTTCAGCAGCGAATTGGTGTCCACCGAATCTGAGAGCGCATTGAGAATTTCATCCTCAAAACTGCTGACTGGACTGAGATCCTCCTCTGGGCCCCAGTTTTGTTCCAAAGGATCACCATTCTGTTCCGGCGTGGGAGGTGATTCCTCCGCATTACCGTTATTATTGTTATACCATCCCCACCACTGGGGGAAGAAATGGACCAGCATGTTTTTGCCCTGATTCATCTGTGCTGATTTGTCCAATGATGGCATCCGCATCATGCAGACGTCCCTCAGCAGTTTGAGTTCATCGAAGTCCCGTTCCCGCTCGATTCGATCTTTGAAGCTCTTATTGTCACTGGTGAGCATCTCGTTGGGATTCGCCACCACCCTACTGTACACGTTAATATATCGTAAATTTTCTTTGGCTATCACAAACGGATCGCTTTGCGAGTGTCGGAGAAGTCCGTGGCAGCGAACGGCGTATCGCCACCATGCTTTGGGATCTTCGTGTACGGTGCTGCTCGGTCGGTGCAGCTTGAAGCGACGATACCGCGTGATGTCGTCCAGACCACGAGCGCATTGCATCATTTGGTTGTATTGAATCTAAAAGGTAAGAAGATATAAGAGGAGTTAGGCACAGGCCTTCAAATGACTTTAAATGCATCTAATAGGCAAATATTAGCTGATATTTGTAAAAATTTAAATTTCTTCGCAAAGTCTAGCTGTTAGCTTTTGGGTGTGCTGATAAAATTGTTTATTTTAACTTGTTAAGTATTGTTTTTACGGAAAAGTATGAAACAACATTTTGATTCAAATGCTGAACACTGTTTTCACTCTGTTTCATATTCCGAACACCTTGATTCAACTTCCGAACAGCACGAATAAATCGTATTCAAATAAATTATTTCACAAATTATTTTATCTGAGCTAGTTTTACTGGTCTCGAACTAGAAAATCATACTACCAAGGTTTAAAACAGATTTGAGGACGTTAAAAATGAATTGCAATTGGCTTCATTTCCTCGTAAATTGACGACATATGTCAGTGAAACATTCCAACCATCTCGCGATACAAAACCGAGTGTTCGGAATATGAGTCTGTTCGGAATTGGAGACAAAACGATATTTTGAATAATTCTACTTCAGTCATGGTTACATATCAGACAAACAGACGTAACACTTAGAACAAATCTCGATCAAAACCACAGTCACGAGGACATATACGCCCAATGCTAAAATTAGTGTGTTTGGCCGACAGACCAACAGATGGCGGTAGTGTATAAACGTCAAACACGAACAAGAACGACGCGAGCGCTGCTGGTAGTCGATTAACTACCTACTATATATTTGAATCCACCGTTAAAATGGTAGTCGATGGACTATGATGAGAGTGTGACGTCTGTTTACCTGTGATATCATTCTATCATATACATTTATAAGGTTCAATCATCGCATGACAAGAATTATTATGAAAATTTATTGCTATCATATAGTCTAATATGTAGCAACAAGTATGGATAAAATGGGACTGAGTGAAATTAGAAGCATGCGCGAAATATGGTAGCATTACGGTATAAAGTTCTTCAAACAATTCTAAGGTCAAACCATGATGACATTAAATATCCACTAATTTCCAGTGCGGGTTTTAATGCTACTAGGTAACAGACCAGGCATAATGTGGAACTTTATAAAAAGGAAACGAACGTAGCATTCCAGCAGAGGCGTTTGAAGGAAGTAGTCTTCAGAAACATAAATCCTGGAATTCGACGCATTCCGTGAAGGTTTCGTGTCACTAGTTGAAAAGTGAATGAATGCTCTTAAAAATATTCGACGAAAACGCTTATACTAATCGAAATTTGAAAGCAGTGATACGAAGAACACTTGAATGGGACAGAGAATACAAAAACATAACATCACGCAGGGCTGGTAGTGACTGAGTGTCTGAAATCAAACAGGAATAAAGAAAACGAAACAAAACTAAAGAGAAATCAGGAGATAGGATTTTCATAAGGATTCTTCATAGAATCTGACTAGATTACATTGAGGATATTTTAAAGAGTTTTTTTTTTTCAATTCTACGGTACATTACAACAAGTATTACCACTCGCATGACAGCTACTGGTAGCGACTGAGTGTCTTGAAAATATGAACTCTAAAGAAACCAAACAGGAATTAATATGAAACCGAAAAGATACCCCACAGGAATCAAGACAACAAATCGTTTTCTAAGAATACTTTTGAAACTTTTTTTCGGAACTACTTGGTACTTGAGGACAAGTACCGTAAAGTACCATAATTCAGCGCATCACCTAATTCCGCTCATTTAGTCAAAACATGCCAAAATTTATGAAAATTCTAAAACTATTTTTTATCACTAGCTGTATATGATAGTAATACATCACAATTGTACTTAAAATTATAATAGGGTCCCAAAGCCCTGTCCCGATTTTAGTACCAAACGCTTAAGTTTAGGCCAAAAACACATGTTTACTCAATTTTCCAATGTTTTCCGTTGGTTTAAGTCCGAAAAACATTTTTTTATGTTTTTTTAGATTTTGTCACACTCCTTGGCTTAAACTCAAATTTTGGGTGAATTTTGTTTTCCGTGTCCCTTCCGAATTGTCAGATAGGAACAACCCCAGTGTTAAAACTAGAATCCCTGTGGTGTTTTTGTCGACTAAGCGAACGTCAAACATGATCTCAAGTGTCAAGGTTCATTTATGAACCCAATTTTAAAATTAATGTTTAAACATGACATAGCCGTTATTTGAGCGGGAAAAATTGCTAAAGTAGTTGAAGTAACAAGCTCTTTCGTTAAACAAGATTTTATCAAACATTTAAGGACCCAATTACCAATCATTTTCAATATATTAGAAATGATCCAAAATGCGCGAAATTGGGGGCCCTGGTGCGCTGAATTACGGTACTTTGATACTTTAATACTGTTTGTATTACTGTATGCAAAAATCCCGGGATTTGACAAATTTCGGGATTTCCCGTTACCCGGGATTCTCGAAATGTACTATTTAGTATTTGATGAAAACCACTAAATTTCAATGAAAACAATAACATTTTTCCTCACTATTGATTGATTTTATTTCAAAAAATAAAAAAAGTATCATGAAAAAGAGAATCAACGAGTAATCGTTTTCATGAAAAGATCAATTTACCAAGAAAAAAACATGTTTGTGTAGTTGCAAAATTCGAATGCTTTTCTTCTCAACATTACCTGTTTTCATAGACCTAAGCTGAGAAAAAAAATTAAAGTACACCTACATTTAAGTCAATAATCATCAGTAATTAATTTTAGCATGATATTCTACAATACCTCCAATGATCTTCAATCGTTTCTTTGGTTCTAAAGCTCTGATGACTTTTTAACCCTGCTACCATTCACAAGTGCTATAGAGAATTTGAAAAAAAAATTCTAGCAAACTAGTAATTAGCTAAGCTAAGTTTCGATTTTTGTTAAGTTACTTCATCAGAATAAGGAAGTCATATATGAAAGGGGTTATACGCAAATTATGTCACGCTCCGAAGAGGAGAGTGGGTCAAGCATAACGTGATAAGCCTTACACTATTTTTGCAGGTCTCATACAAAAAACGTGACAAGGAGGGGGGGCGTGACATAATTTGTATACCAAGCCAAATGTGATTTGTTATAATTAATATATTATTTTAGAAAGTTACATTACCTTTTTATTTCATTGAAAAAAACATTGTATAGTTGAATTTGTACTTGCATTTTTATTGAAAATTCGAGAAATCCTGGGACAAGCTAAGATTTTGATCCCGATGATTATTAGAGATATCTAACAGTTTAGATTTTTCCAAGGATAACACAGAAATTACCTAAGAGATTACATTAGCAGTTTTGTCCAGTTCTTTTGAACATTTTTCAAAAAAAGTTCTAAGTCCTCCAGGAGTTTATTCAGAGATTCTTGCACCGATATACCTAGGGTATCTATCGAAATTACCGTTTTTTTTCCTTCAAAATGCAATCCGGAACTTTTCCAGAGATGCCTCCATTAATTTCTTAGTTTTTGTTTTTTTTTTTTGTAAAATTGTCTTTTGAGATTTCTTTAAGGCCTTCCTTAGCCATGTGGTTAGAGTCCGCGGGTACAAAGCAAAGCCTGAAGGTGTCTGGGTTCGATTCCCGGTCGGTCCAGGATTTTTTCGTAAAGGAAATTTCCTTGACTTCCCTGAGCATAGAGTATAATCGTACCTGCCACACGATATACGAATGCGAAAATGGCAACTTTGGCAAGGAAAGCTCTCAGTTAATAACTGTGGAAGTGCTCATAAGAACACCAAGCTGAGAAGCAGGCTCTGTCCCAGTGAGGAAGTTAATGCCAAGAAGAAGAAGAAGAAGCAGAAGAAGAAGAAGAAGAAGAAGAAGAAGAAGAAGAAGACTTCCACTAGGAATTTCTCAAAGGATACTTTCAGGAATTAATCCATAGAATCCTCCTAAGATTTCTTAAGCAATTGATCCACTAATTATATTTTATATTTTTCAATTAAGGCTTTAAAGATTTGTCCAGGTATTCTCCCAGGAATTTTTCCAGGGATATTTACAGGAAATGCAAAGATTTTTTTTAGAAATGAAAGAAATAAAAAAATGGGGAGGTATTTCTAAAGAAAATTTTAGAGTAAGCTCTGATAAAACATACGGGTAAATTCTAAAATCACCCTCTTAGAGAAGTTTTAGAAGATTTCGAATAGCAAAGATGATTGAAAAAAAACAATCAATCGAATTTCTCAATAATGTCCCTCAAGATTTTCTGAAGAAAATCCTCGAAAAATATTGGACGGTATCCCCTAGGAAAATTTGTATAGGAATGGTCGGAAGATTTCCTGGAAAAATTGCTGTAGTGTTAACTGATAAGAAAGAAATGTAGAAGAGCTTAAAAGGTCGAATTTATTGAGGAATTCTTGGAAATTTTTAAAAAGATGTTATCCAATAATCCCTCGAGGAATTTTCGGAACAATAGGGCGATATTCAAAACTGGAAAGACAATAGATGGCTCTTTTCAGTGGTAATTAAAACGAAATCCTGAAGCAAAGAAAGCACCATGGATTATGAACCAAACACAAAAAGTTATCTATTCACATTACGCTTGATTTCTAATCACTACTTTTTCGACCCAGTTTCTTAATTGCAAGTAATTTACGTTTTTCATTATTCTCCATACGTTTTAACAGTTCTTGACTACCATTCTTCCATGCGCTTGTGTTGGAAGTTTGAGAATCGAGCGTAGCGCAATCAGTGAATGGAATGCAAACATCAGTGTCGCCGCTCGGCGGTCAGTGAGAGAAACTGTGTTTTCGAGAAATCGTTGTCTGTACTTTTTGCCGCTGGCGCCAACTATTAGCATTTTAGAACGATGTAAGCAGTCGTTATCCTATTATTGCGAGTAACTGTGAATGGAAATACGCCTTTCCAGTTTCTTGGAAACAATCTCTGAACGAATATCTCCAAGAATTCTAGAATAAATTTTTGTGGATTTTCTTTGAAGAATTTAAGCAGGAAAGATCCTCAAGAGTACAAACTGGAGAATTCGGTTGAAAAAAAAGTGGAAAATATCTGGACGAACCCCTAGGATAGTCTTTACTGGAATAAATTACTGGAGGTAGTATAGCATTAAAGTTCTAAGGGATTTACTTAAGCAAATTCTGGAGAAATTCCTCTAAGCATCCTTTGACATATCGCTAGGAGAACAAGTAGATGAATTTTTGAATATATTCCTTTAAAAGTCCCTGAAAGTATTCCAAATGAAATCTCTAGGATAATTTCTGAAACTAGTCCTGAGGAACCTGAGAAGAAATTTTCGAAAATCGGTAAAAATAGCCGCGTAATGATCTCTGAAGGTTTCTCTGGAAAATTCGGGTGATATTTGGTCGGTGTTAAATTAGACTGGACCAAATGTATTATTTTGAATAATTTCAGAAAAAAACATACGTCATGCTGTACACATAATAAAATATTTGCATTATTTACTGTGGTATTGCAACTTCTGTATTTGACGAAACATCTGCATCAATATAGTTTTGGAAAAATCGGAATTGTGGATTTCGTGGTTTTACAAGACCTAAAATCATAATCATAAAGTCCGATCCATTAGTAAAAGAAACCTTACAGCCATCTCTGATAATTTTTGTTAAGGAATTCCCGATGAACTCGTGCAAGGATGTTTGGACTCTTGAGGTTAACTTGGACTATTTTCTTGCAAAAAATGCTAGGATATTTTTTAAAATAATAATCAATTGAATACCTATAAGGTTTAAAGTTTATCACCAGAGCATACGACAATCAGATGCTGTTTCTAACTTTGAGCGGAAAAATCCATTAAACTTCTTTGCTTTATTGTATTATCAAGGACAGTAAGAAAAATATAACAAAAATTGTCCTAGATAGCGAAGTTATGTCAAAATATACTACAGTAATTCGAAATTACATGCACTCGCAAAAACAATGAAAATAACGCTTGTTGAAGCTTAATTCACGTTCGCATTTTTTAAGGGCCATACTGTACATTAGAGTGATGCAAATTTTGAAATTTCAGCTCCCCTATGCTCAAACGATTTAAATTAAGGTAAATAGCATCCTCCCAAAGTTTGAAATGATTTGGAAGAAATTTGACTGTGCACACGCCATTTGAAGTTTATATGGAGATTACTATGGAAAACGCCAATCTTTTGTGTTCAGCCCTCTATCTCTTTGTCATAGAATTTTATGGAAAAGTGAACAAATTTTTCAAATGTGAAATCCTCCCAGCTACAACTTTGCCGAAGATCACTTTTTGGTTGGACGTCAGGATAAATTGTTATTCATCATCATAAAGTTGGTTTGCATGTAGCATGCTCAACCAACTGTTCGGCAGGCAACAGTAGTGCTCCAGGCGGGAAGAATAGATCAAAGTAATTCAGGCTACTATGTTCTACAGCAAAAAAGCAGTGTTGCTCTGAAAGTAATTGAATGATCATCTCAGCATGATATAGACTTTGTTATCAATAATAACAAATTATTCTTACGTCCCATCAAAATGTGGTCTTCGGCAAAGTTGTAGCTGGGAACTTTCTACATAAGATGAGTGTGTTCTCTTTGGGATCGTTCAAATATTACGTAACGCAATAGGGGGAGGGAGGGGGTCTTACATAGTGTTACGGTCCATACAAAAATTTAAAATTTTACATACAAAAGCTGTTACGTGGGGGAGGGAGGGGGTCTAAATTTGGCAAATTTTGCGTTACGTAATATTTGAATGAACCCTTTTCCATAGATTACAGTAATACCTCGATATAACGTAACCTCGATATAACGTAGCCTCTTTATAACGTAACTCGATATAACGTAATTTTTACCTCGATATAACGTAACCACAGACAAACAGACGTAACACTTATAACAAATAGCGATCAAAATCATAGTCGAGAGAGCATGTACGCCCAATGCTAAAATTGATGTATTTGGCCGGTAGACCAACAGATGGCGGTAGTGTGTAAACGTCAAACACGAACAAAAACTATGCGAGCGCTGCCGGTGGTGGACTGAGCACCTACAATATATTTGAATCGACCGTTAAACAGGTGGACAACGGTAAGAGTGTGACGTCTGTTTGTCTGTGCGTTTACTATCACTGAATACAGTCATAAATCGATATCGAAATTTCTCGACGGATTCTGAGGATGCCTTCAGATATTCCGACAATAATTGCTCCATGGGCTTATCTTAAACTGTCCTGGTATTCATGTATGTATAAACTTAAAACCTATTCTTAAAATAATTCCGACAGGGATATTCCAGAAATTCTACAAGTTGACCCTCCAGATATTCATGTGTTATTTCTCCAGGATACAAAGTGGATTCAACTATGCATTCTACAAACAATTCCACATATGATACCTTATACTTTTCCGGAGTCTAGAAATTTATAAATTATTTCAGCATTTTTTCATGAATTCATCCAGCGACCTTTTTAAAGAACAATCCAGTTATAATTCTTGGAATGCTCTACAAATTATTTGAAAAACCGTACAGGTATTCGTCCAAAAACCTGAAGAACAATGTTCTTGGCATTTCTCCACCAATTTAATTATGATTTTCTGCAGAACTTTTTACAAATATTTATGCAGAAACCATTCTATATACTACCTTAGGTTCTTCAAGGATTCTATGTGAAATGAAATCTTTCATTGATTCCAACACGAATTTCTAAAGAAAGATTCCAATGATTTCATTGGGTTCTTCAAGTAATTCTTGAAGACGATAAGTCTAGAAATTTTTCTATGGATTTTTTTTATTACAAAAATATATTCAGGGATTCCAAAAACTGAGCATTCTCCTCCGGAGATCCTCCAGAAATCTCTCCTAAAATACTACCGAAAATTAACAACGTATTCGTTTAGAAACTTTCGCATGAAAAATTACTCAAAGATAGTTCTTGTTTTTGACAGTTTTCTTCATGAATTCTACAAAAAACATTTTTCAAAGAATTCTTGGGACATTCATTCTAAAATTCTGTCCAGAAATTACAAAAAGATTTGCTTTAAGAGTTTTACCACGAGTTCCTCATAACAAAATTCTTGAAATTCCATAACTGCTTGCTAGAAATGTTCATGGATTGCTCAACCAGTGTTGACCAGACTCATTTCCCCGAAATCCGAATTGTGAAGCCATGAACTGTTATAACTGTGCGTTGTATTCCTGAGATGGAGGGGGAGGTGGTTGGGCTTGAGTGTTGCACATGGGATCCGACAGTTTCGATCTTGGTGGGCCGCAATTCAAGTTTTGGTGAAATGATTTGCACTCACTCACTCACTCATTTCATTTCACCGAAACTTGAATTGTGGCTCTCTGAGATCGAAATTGATCGATTTTGTGTGCATTACTCAAGCTTAACCATCTGCTTTTCTATCTTAGGAGGATAGAGCATGGTTATAGTAGTTCGTGGCTTCGTAGTTCGGAAAATGTTATTTTCGGGGAAATGAGTCTGAGCAACACTGTGCTCAACATTAACATTTTTGAAGATTTCTGAAAGATCTCATGTATGAATTTAGTGTATAGTTTCTCCAAGTATTCAAGGATTCCTCCTAAGTTTTTTCCTGAATACATTTCATTAGGGAATAATGAAATAAAAAGGTAAAAGTAAAAAATAAAACAAAAAGAAAAACATAAGAAAATTTCATACGGAAAAATATTTTTAAAAAATATGTGAGATAAACTGAAAATGCCTGCTAGTTCAATAATATCAATGTAAGACCCATTTTCTCACCAAACAATACATGATGAACGAAATACAGAAAAAAAATTGCTTCGATATAACGTAACCTCGATATAACGTAACGAAAATAAAAATCGAGTTACGTTATATCGGGGTATTACTGTATTATAACGAGCAGTTAGAGGACTGAACACAAAAGGTTTGCCTTTTCCATAGTAATTTCCATATAAACTACAAATAGCGTGTACACAACCAAATTTCTTCCGAATCACTTCAAATTTTGGGAGAATGATTTTCATCATAATTGACATCGTTTAAGCATAGGGGAGCAAAAACTTCAAAATTTGCATCAGTCTACTGTACATGTATGACCTCAAAGATCATCGAGCGGAATCTAAAACAAAAAATGTTTAAAAATGGTATTAAACCTGAAACGGCTCAGATAGCGACTACAGTTGTGTTCAGAATAATAGTAGTGAAAGCCGATTTTCATACAAAATACTTAACTTTGGCATGCTGTAACTTTGTTTCCTTATGAGCAATCAGCATGAATTTTTGGCAGTGAACTACAAATACACTCAATTTCGTTATCACAAAATTTGATCACACTACCGGCTAAAAAGTTAAGGACCAGGTGGAATCGCTCAAAATAATAGTAGTTTTTATTTTGTAAATTTTTGTTCAGCAACAATTTTATAAAAAATGGCTTGTTTATACATTTATAGCTTGGGTGGAAATGGTTGAAACGATGAATAAAGAAACCTTCAAAAACTCAAAATACAGCAGATATTTAAATTATTAAAACTACTGTTTTTTGAGCGATTTCACCTGGTGCTTAACTTTTTAGCCGGTAGTGTGAAAATTTACAAATCTCGTGAAAATGAAATTGAGTACCTATATTTGTAGTTCACTGTCAAAATTTCATACCGATTGCTCATAAGGAAACTAAGTTACAGCAAGCCAAAGTTGAGCATTTTGTATGAAAATCGGCTTTCACTACTATTATTCTGAACACAACTGTATGTGTCTTAAAAAGAGGAACTTTCAGTGACCTCATGCCCGATAAAAGTGACCAAACAGGAGCTTAAATGGGATCAAATAGAAACCATACAAGAAAGCAGAACTGTACTAAAGGGAAAATCAGGAGATAAAAGTTATCATATGGATTCATCAGACAATCTGGTTAGGCACTTAATTTTTTCTCCTGAAGCTTTCTTCAGATATTGTTCCGAAGGTTCTTGAAGAATTCATTGAGTGTTTCTTTTAGAGCTTCCAAACAAATTCGTTCAAGATCATTTGATCACTCGAGTTCACTCGATATTGAGATACGGAGTATTGAGTAAGGGAGAGTTGACTGTACCTAAGAGCACACTTCAAGACCGAACTGGCAAAGAAATGATCAGGAACTACAAACGCGGTCGATTCCCGAAGATTCTCCCCTGAATACGAGCAACCGCTACGCAACCATGACTTATATGGCGCTGACCAACAAGAAGTTTATGGAACACTAATATGCTTCATACGCTGTACATCATGCAAAGATTGAACCCAAAAGGCATGTGCTGACATACGAAGCACCCCTTGCCATGGCCTTTCTGTGGGTTTGGTTTAAATTTTTACGGTGCTAATCATAGTGTCCGAGTATAGAGGACACATTTCAGTGCATACGATTTTTGGTACATAATGTAACCCAGGTTCAGGATTATTTTTTCTCATGTTTTTTTTTTTTACTTAAAATATTGTTGATTTTTTTAGATTTTGCATAAACAAAATTAATGTAGATTTTGAAATATCACCAAAAAAAACAAAAAGTGTCCGGGCATAGAGGACTTCCTCCTATAGATTTGCAAAATATAGTAAAAAAACATCTGCTGTCAGCCATGGAGAAATGTGTATTATTTATCAAAATTTACTAAATGTATAACATAATATATCTCTTCGATATTTTCTTTAACTCGGAACTCCAACAGCGCAATCAGTCATTTGAAATAATTTAATTTCCGAAACCTTGCAATTATTTCATCAACCTTGACCATCGTCGTCAAGTCAATTGCATCAACCAGACCATCCCCGATAAACTGATAACACAGTGATGGCATTAGCTCGTAGATCAAATTCCGTACTTACATCACTGAGCGTAATTTTAATTTCGTCCCATATCAGGTCGCACACCAACCGGGGTCGACTGCGAGTGCGCAACGGCGTTTCGCTGCGATCCCGCTTTAGCTGCGCTTTGGCACTGATCGGATTGATGATGTAGACCTGTTCGTTTCCGGCCAGCGGATCCCAGTAGATGGCAAAGTTGGTCAGCTCGACCAGCTTGAATGAGACCTGCTGCTGGGCCCAGTTCGACGTTTGGCCGGGCACCCAGTTGGAATCGCAGCTCTGGGCCGACAGGGCTTCGATGTTAATTCCGCAGGCAAACTTTTGATTCGGAATGGTCAGTCCGTCCTCGTAGCGGATGTGTATTCCGTTAACCTTGAGCTGCAGGTTCTCGATGATGTTTGTGACCAGCGAGGTGCCGTAACTGAGCCACCCGGAGTAGGACGACGCGTAGTAGCTGCCCTCGGTAACGGGGGTCTCCCGTTGCGCTCGCCATTTCGCCTCGAGTCGATCCAGCGATGCAATTTTGAAGTCAAGCTCGGTCTGCTGTTCTATTTCGGGGTTCCACTCGTTTAGGTCGATAGGGCCGCACACCACATTCACGTTGTCGATGTTGAGGCACCATGATGCCGTCCGGAATTGGCGCACCGGAACGGTTAGCTTCACTTTGCCGATCGTGCCACCGATGATCTGCAGCGGGAGTCCCAAGTAGCGGAGGGCATCCTTGCGTAGGGGGAGATTTTCGAGTTCCACTTGGCCTGGAAGGGAAAAAGGGGATATAAATCGTCTATTAGATTACGTATATCAGGTTTATCGATACACTCATCGGCTGGTTAAGTCTTAATAAGAAATACAATCCTAGTTGTATAGATAACGTAATATTATAAATCAATTTGACTTGCTTCTTTACAAATCATTGATTGAAATAACTGTTTTGATATTGATGTTTCCATCGTTAGAATCTGGGATAGTTCTCTAGTGATTGCTAATGAAACTTCTGTAGAAATTATTGATAAATCTTTTGCAAAAGTTTGTGAAAAAAATCCTGGACTCTCCAGAAAGTCTTGAAGAATTCTCTAGATAAATTGGATAAAGAAATAATCAAATTTCTGCTATATTTCTGACGGAATTCCTTGACACATCGGGTAGAATCTCTGAAGAAATTTATGTAGGAATGATCGGAGGAATTATTGGAATAATTACTGTATTATTTTCTGGTGTTTAGTGCATGGCGGCTCACCATAGTAGCATTTCCGTAAGAACTTGCAACTATTGAGAACCAGAGCTACATGTCCGAAGTAAAGAACAAACGGACAAAGCTGTATAGTGTCAGCACCGAGGAGGCAGCCCTTCTAGCACGATGTAGGTAGCGTAACTCTGGTTAGGTGGCCTATCGAAGACTCTTCACCAATTTTGAAAGGAAAAAGTAGAACAAACGGATCCCGGCTATGCCAGAGAGTGAAGAACGTGTGAAGAAAGCTCAAGATAACATTAACCGGTATGATATGCGGAGATTTTATGCAACAGTCAAATGCGCACGGCACAATACCGTAGCGCCATGTGCAATGATCGAGAGGGGTATTTGCTTGACTGGTAAAACGGCGGTCCTCGAGACGAACCAGCCAAGGGCTGAAAGTCTCGGTGATAAAAACAATAATAATAAACAAGACTGTGGCTGCCAGGTGAAAGGAGCATTTTCATCACTTGGTAAACAGCGAACACGGAAATGTGGCAAGAAACAAGCTAAATATTGATAAACACGGTCAATCTGTGAAAACACTGTCAATATAAGAGGTGAAAAGGCTGTCAGCGAGCAGTAGAATTGTAAGGGTGCTGGGAAGGACGAGATCCCGGTCGACTTCTCAATAACGGAAGTGAGCAGCTTTACCATCGATCCACCGAGTACTTCCAAATATATTGGAGGACGAAGAAATGCCTACCGATTGGTTGGATAACCTAATACGTTCAATCTGCAAGAAAATGCACATACTGGAGTGCGTCAATTACAGAGGGATTACGTTGCTGAATTCGTGGTACAAAATACTGTCACGCGTCCTGTTCAACAGACTGACACCGTTCGAGGAGTCCTTCGTCGGCGAATACTAGGCTGGTTTTCTTGAAGGCCACTCGACAACGAACCTTGCGAACCAACGTACGCTTCAGTGCAAATGTATGTGCTGTGGCCTTGGCTGTGGCAGATAATGTCTAAATATGGTTTTCCGGCGAAACTAATTAGGCTGATACGTGCAACGCTGGTGATCGGATTGCAAATGAGGTGCTAACATGGTTTGTGACATTAGACGAATTGAAGCAAGGAGACGTAATGTCGTATTTACTGTTCAAAATTGCACTCGAGAGTGATATTAGGAGATACGGTGTGCAGATAAACGGCAATACCATCACACGGGCCCGTATGCTCTTTGGCTTTGCGCACGATATCGACCTTAATGAATTCGATCGCAGGACAATATATGGTGGAAAACTAGAAAATGGTTTGTGGCGCAGACGCATGGATCACTAGTTGTATCAAGTGTATAAAGATACGAATATTATAAGGCATGTTAAATATAGCAGACTGCAATGGGCTGGCCACTTAGTGCGAATTGCAGAAGAAATAATTGCGAAAATAATATTCAGCAGGGAACCAGATCGGCGATTTCGTGGAAGACCACGAAGACTGTGGCTGTACGCAGTGGAAGAGGACCTGGCAACCCTATACGTTCGGCACAGTTGGAGAACTATCTCCCAAGACCGGCGAAGATGGAGCATTACAATACGCCCGAAAATGGCGTGACGCTACGCTGTAGCCATCAAGGAACAAGGTAGAAACTCATTGTAATGTAAAAATGTTTGATTTTAAACGAAAAAACTGCTTTTGAAAATTCTCAAATCAATAACGGATCCTGCCCCGTTAAGAGATAATCTTGGAGCAATTCCCAGCGGTATGTCTGTAGGATCCTACACGAAACTCCTGAACGGAACTCTGTAGAAATTCCTAGTTGATAGTTGGGAATGATATTTGAAAGAATCTCTAGAAACTACCTGGAATAATTAGAGAGACCATTTAGTGGAACCCGTAACGCGGATAGATCACCTTTTCGTGGTGCGTTACGGGGTAAGATCTACCAATTTGAACCCTAGGCTCATCTTGGTTGTCGGGCTAGGGTAATATCACTGACTAGTCAGTGGTAATATGTTCTGGCAATTCAAGGATTCGCGCTCCACAAAGTTGTTACTGGCAATAGTTTCTGAAATTGAATAAAGGGCGAACACGAAATTATTGCGACACATTCAACAGGGCATAACTTTTCTACCATTGGGTAAAAATCAACCAAATTTTGCACACTTTCTCATTGATGTGTATTGTTTACATGCTGTTAAACTCGAAGTCGTGTTTTTCGATTCAACGAAAATGGAGGTCAACCAACGCGAGTCGAGAGAACAAATTCTTTCCAAACACCTGGAATTTTTTGACCTGTCGCACCGGCAGTTGGGAAAAATGTTGAACATTTACCGTTCAACCATCTCCAGAGTGTTGAAGCGGTTCCAGGAGCGGTTGACGTTGGACCACGGCAAAGGAGCTGGAAGAAAACCGGGACCGGAGAACAAAAAGACGGAGGGAAAAGTGAGGCGGATGATTAAAGCAAATCCCAACGTCCAAGCCGTGATTTGGCTAAAAAGATCGGCATGTCGCAGAGCTACGTCCAGAATGCAAAGAAGAGAGCTGGACTACATACATACAAGGTAAAGAACTTCCCAAACCGCGATGAGCGGCAACAATCGACGGCTAAAACTCGGGCACGGAAGCTCTACGAGAAGATGCTGACAAAATATGGCTGCTGTGTGATGGACGACGAAACGTATATAAAAGCCGATTTTAAGCAAATTCCGGAGTTGGAGTTTTTCATCGGCAAGAGCAAGTTCGATGTGGACGACAAATTTAAGAAGAAGAAAATGTAGAAGTTTGCCTCCAAATATCTCATTTGGCAGGCTATCTGGTTTTGGCGAACGAGAGAAAGCAAAGACTGTTTGCTGTGCGAGTAGAATAAAAACTATGTTTCAAAGGACTACCTAGGATGTTTATATACAAATTTGAGGCCAATGCCTCTGATAGTCAAAAAAAAAAAGATTTCAATAGTCTATACAAATTGGGGTACAATTGTTGAGTACAAACAGTAATAGCCAAATGGGCTTCTAATGTGGCTTGAAATAGTATCGCCGATCGGGCGAGATGTTGCGTCGTCGTTGTAGCATCGACGATGATGATGATGATCTACATGCTCTTGCGGACTGAGAAGTGAGCTTTTCGTGACAAAGGGCACAGTAAATGGCGAGATCTACAAATCTGAGTGCCTCGAGAAGCGCCTTTTGCCGTTCTTGCAGCAGCACGACGAAGTTCCGCTATTTTGGCCAGATTTGGCATCATGCCACTATTCTAAAAGTGTCTTGGAGTGGTATGAAGCCAATTCTGTCTATTTTGTTCCAAAGGACATTAATCCGCCAAACTGTCCGGAGTTGCGCCCGGTGGAGCAGAACTGGGCAATAATGAAGCGGGAACTTCGGAAGAGCAAGAAGACAGTCAAAGACGAGATGACACTGTAGAGACTTTGATGGAGGGCATCAAGCGAAAATGCCTTCAATTTTACACTCAAAGCTCCATCGATTAACTTTTTTTTTAGTTTTGAATTAAATATATTTATAAAACTACCCTAAAATTTTGGTTTGATTCTAAACATTATAAGAAAATTGGCATGACATTTTCGGTGTCGCAATAATTTCGTGTTCGCCCTCTATATTTTACTTAGCAGATGGTTGAAAACTCGGAGTTGGTCAGTCCCGAGACTACACTTGAAGCCAGGATAACAATTATAAGTAATAACTCAATAAGAACTGTTAAGTACTGGTAATTCAAGGACTCACGTGAATCCTGATTACTAGACAAATTTTCTAGCTTTATAAGGTTGTGCTGCTAGTACAAAGCCCCATTTTTACTAGTACATATTTTTCTGGGACTAAACTAAAAGCGAAACAAGGATGGGACTAGAGTTACGTTGCATGATCAAATATCAGTAGTACCGATTAGGTTCCTCACAAATTAAATCGATTATGTTTGCTAAGGGGCGTGCCTTCGCTGAGATGTGAAGGGCAGGGTTGGGAAAAATCTTGAAATTCACTTTAAAGTAGCCAACCAAAGGAAATCACAGTCAGCGAAGGCAGTGAAAGTCACTCCCATCGCTGCTGTAGGAAAAAAGCCTTGAAAATAGCAAAATGCCCGTTGCTAAGAGTAAACCCAAAATTACTGTAGAAAAATGTTCTATTTCCCGCTGCATTTGATGAGATTCACATTTTTTAACTACTGTACTGGGAAGAGCCACGTGATTTTCGCGAATTTCAAGCCTACTACTATTACCATTCCCAGCACTGGTGAAGGGTGTAAATAGCGGGACATTTTAATCACATTCGATTTCAATCAATCTCTGAGGAATCAAAACTGCACAGAAATCGATGCTTCATTACTTATCAATGGAAATGGAGTAATGCCACATGCACTATACACTAAAAATACGGGTAATGCCACAATAGATCTAAATAATGGTCGCAGTGGCGCATCCGAACAGAGAAAAAAAAGTGGAACCCTTGGATAAGGTTGTGCTAGTTTTCCGAAATTTTTTTAGGCATTCATAATTGTCATAACTTTTTGCCCTTCAAGGAACCTCGATCATCGGAAATGCATCCTTCTTTATTTAATCGGCGATTCTTTCGAGTTTTACCGTCCTCAGCATTTTTGGCAGTATCTGTTTAGAATGATCAAATATCTCCTTCTTTTGATTGCTTTTCATTCTTCCTAGCACCCTGCCACTAAAGACTAATCTTGCACCTTTATGAACTGCATCACTTTTCGGGGAAACAAATGATTCGGGGAAACGGGTCATTCGGGGAAAATTAGCACAATCCTGAAAACAGGCCTGAATACTGGAGGAACCCCGAAAGAAAACATAAATGAATCCTCAAAAAAATAAAAAAAACAGTCCTTGGAAGAACCTCTAGTTTAGAATTGTCCGACATGTTCCCGAAAACCATTTCCCCGAACGCAATTTCCTCGAATGACGTCTTTCCGAATGAACTATTTCCCCGAAAATTATTTTTCCAAATGTACCATTTCCCCGAAAAATCGTAATGTAATTAACATACTATTCATGATCCTGCTGCCAAAAAGTATTTAACGTTCTAGCTGATGTAAGATTAGATGAATGTTGATTAATTTGTCATAAAATTCATATGTTTAAAGCGTTTAAAGTAACAGATATTCAATATAAAGTTCCACGTGCATTTGACTTAAAACAACTTATATTTTTTGTGATATCCCGATGAAAAAAGCGAGCACATGATAGGCAGTTTCATTGGAAGCGGTATCTTCGGAGTATAGATATTTGGCTTATGGATATTTGGTCGAATGAAGAATGAACATTCCGCTTAGTACTGCCTTCTTACGCGTTGCAAGACAAATTTTGATTCCTGGAAAATTCAGGATAGTCTACCGGTAAATTTCTCACCACTTTAAACGTAGCTACCCGTGACTACAAATATTAAAATGCTGCTTATGTCAGCTGTACCCAATGCATTTTGTTTTCTATATGATACCTAATTCTGATTTGAGATAGCCAAACAGATCCTTTTGTTGATCAAATCCTCTAAAATCATCCGGATGATCTATATTAGTGATCCGGATCAGATGAACGAATCAAATTGCCCAACAATGAATGAACGGGTCAATCTTTCTCTTGTAATGAGCACAAGCTTGCAGAAGATCCTGGATATTTTTATCGGTTCAGTAACATAGCTTATAACTTATAAGTTAAAACATTACAACTTATACTAGAATTGAAAAATTCAAATAGCATTGTAAGGGGGAAAGGGGTGGTTCAAAAGCGCCACTCACAGGCAACAAAAATGGGGGAAACTAGCAATTGATTTCTATCAAAGCCGTAAGGAGAATGCTGGAAAAGTTAACTGTTTCTTGATAATAAAAGATCTCTATTCGCTTGTTCACTTCAATGTTCCGTTTTTGAAAGATTCTGGATCAGATTTCAAGTTCGCTAGAAAGCCCTTTTAATTAGTGAGTAGGCTTTAACTCATCATGCCCCGTTTAGGTGAATCTGCTGATCATCGATTCCGATCTCCTTTTGGAAACGGTAATCCAAACTAAAGAAGAGAATTCAAATTTCCTAGTAACTCACATGGCAACGAGTGATTTCGGCACCGCTCAAACGTCAAATTAGTGAACTCGTGCATCGGTCCATCGTCATTTTGCTTGTTTACTGTCAGTGAGTATGATCTTTTTTCTCCTGAAGAGTTGCAGTGCTTGCTGTGGTTCATTTCCTCTATGCGGAGAATGCTCGCTGCGCGTTATTTCCGCGCAGCAATCCAAATTTTTAAATTTTCCCGCAATGGACCAATGCACGAGTTCATTATCTGACGTTTGAGCGGTGCCGTGTTATTTATGTGACCATGGCAACGAATGAATACGGCACCGCTCAAACGTCGAATTAGTGAACTCGTGCATTGGTCCATAGGGCTCTGCAATGTTTTGATTTTGTATGAGATATTGACGTTTACTGGCCTTGTTGTTTACAAATTTTATGTAAGAGTAAAAGAGAGAGGAAGATTTTTGTGCAGTGACCCATAGGCTGTTCTTTATATTTATAGGCCACTGCACTGTTTTGATTTTGTATAGGAGTTTGACGTTCACTGGCCTTGTTGTTTATTCATTTTATGGCAGAGTGAAAGAGAGAGGAGGATTTTTGTGCAGAGCCCCATAACGTTCCCATATTTTGTGGCACTTGCCTGATAATATTTCAACTTGAATTTTCCCTTATTTTATTAAAAGGCTGTTCTTTTACTTTGTTTCGCATTATGTCTATGTCTACTAGGTTAAACATAATTTCATTATATTAAGTGACAGTAGCTTCAGTGATACTACTAAAGGTCCAATAAAATTTACTGGTGATGTTCATAATTGCTCATACGATAATAAATCCCATTTAATCATCAGAATGATTTCATGCCCATCTCAATCAAAATTTAAATGATTACAAAACCAAAACAACGACAATAAAAGTAGATTCCGTCTAGTTAAATCTAGTTGGTCTTGTCTGGGCTGGTTTAAGATCAATTGGTGATTATTCAATGCAATATAATCGTTAATGGGAGTTGTCGACCTTAAGAAACCTTGCGAAAAGTCCTCAACTGGCTAACCTATCTTAAGGTGATTATAGAACGAAGCCACACCTCAAAGTTTCAAGAGCACAAGACTTGAGAATTAAACAGCGATCCGCGTTGAAAATCTATCCCATTGGTCACCTCCAGCAAGCAAGTAATTTGATTGATTTTCAACGCGAACTGTTGTCAGATTCTCCAGTCTTGTGCACTTGAAAATTCAAAGTTTGGCTTCGTTTTATAATCACCTCAGATTATTTGTTCTGTACGGACGGGCGTTTATTTTTTGCTGTCACGGTTTTGATCGTTTTCAAGAATTTTCAATTTGGCCGGCTAATTTAAAGTTTGAATGATGCTAAGCGTTAAGCAAAATTCAAAATGTGAAAAAGTTGTTCGTTTAACAAAAGGTGTTCGCAATATAAAAATCTGAAGTTCATTGTGTTTACCGGTCGTTCTGGTTCGGAGATTTTGAATTGCTTCGCTGAAAATCGGTCGGTGTGATTTGTTCGTCGATTAATCGGATGATGATTAGAGCTACGGCTGTTGCAGTCCGATGGAGGGAGGAAGTGATAGTTTAAGGACCCCGAATCTTGAGAATTGAACCCGATTACTTGAAAGATGAAAAAGCTCGAATGTCGATGTTTTTTAGTGTTCAGAATAATTGAAGATTTGTCGACTAGTTTTTGACCTTCCGTTTGTCTCGCGATTGATCATCGCCAAACCTCCTGTGCTAAAATACAACGAAGTGACGGCAGTAATGTTGTGATTAAAATAATTCAAGACAGAATCAGAGCGCGCTGGATAAAACCCAAGCAAGTGGGTTCGTTTTTTTTTGCGTCGCAGAAGTATAAGTTTTTTTTTCTCGGCTCCACATTTTGCTGGGCAGTGCTGTGCAAAAGCCCAAGCCTAATAATTCGTTTTCGCGCATCGTCAGAGTGATTTTATATTCCAGCTATTGCGTGTTTATGAAGAGATTGACACTTCAGCCGAGGATGGATTTACCAAATGGTGAGCTCATTTCATGCTTGTGATAACTCAAATTTGCATCGTGGCAATGTTATATTTCTTAATCGTTAACCTAGATGTACTTTTCAGCTCAAGAAAAGTAAAAATTTCTGCGGAAGAAATGGTCAAGACATTTTCTACAGTGAGCTCCATTTGAATTGACATTTCTTTTCGACTGCCACTTCCCAATAAGGCTAAGTAGCCTGTCATTCGTTTTGGCAACAATGATGATTTTTCAGCTTGCATTTCAAAGTGAAAAAACTCAGTCTTGATAGTTTATATTGAAATGAAAAAGTATCACTGTGCGTACTTACATGCATAAAGTATGCTGATACGTTTTCAGCTGTGTCAGTGCAAAACCAACTGATTTTCAATGATGATTCGAAATGGTGAGATGAATTAGCAACAATCATCAACGATGCGTACAATTTTCAATGACGGCCTACATTGCCTTAAACAAACTATGGATTAGACCTATTCAAATGTCTGGAAGTTCCTCAGTCAACCAATATTTTCATTTTTCAAGTCAAAATGAACTTCTGGTCAAAATTTCAGTCAATTTGGAGAAAATTTAGATGTGCTTCAAATCAATTATGTGTTTTTGGACTATTTTCAAGCTTTGAAAATTCATAACTACTGAACGGAACATTAAAACTTATCGGAAGTACCTCTACATAATAGTTTTTCTATTCTACGAACTTTTGTCGAACACGGTTTTATTATTGGAGCAAGTTTAAACATAGTTTGGTTCAGGTTTGTGCTTCAAGGTTCTTGAAAATCACTATTTCTAGGGAGTGTTCTCCCTGAAAAACATACCTGTATGAAAATTTCGGATTTTGAATTTCCAGAACATGATGACTATGTATTTCTAAAACTCAATCCCGTTTGAAGATACCTTTTATTTAACGAAAATAAATAGTAAAAATAGGCAATTAGGAAGCACATTTGTAAATCCGCTGTGGGTGAGCCAAGAACACCACCGTGAGCTTCAAGGAATGTAAAAAATGAACACGTTAGCACTGCTTTTTCACAGTCGATGATAATGATTGTTTTCAAATAGTTCTGAATAGTCAGTGAAATACGATCAAAACAATCATTACTCGGAAAGAAAAAGCAATGCTAACTTGGTTCAATTCATTCATTCGACGGTACATATGTCATGCACGATTTAACTATCATCAGGTTGGAATGGGTTGTTCGATCTTTGGGCATTTTTGTAATTTATTTCCTAAAGCAACATGTAAGCTGTTAATGGTTAACGATTTAATAGATTTATTATGTTTGTTTCCCGTTGGCTAGGGCCTGAAAATTAATGCCAATGTGTGTTATTATAGCATACATGTTCAGAAAACCGGACTGAAAAACTGTGGAGAACAAATCTCGATCAAACGATGTTTAAACTTAATTTTCTTATTGGCATGTTCGACAAACTTTAACATAATAAAATTAGCTTTCAATAGGTGGTAATAGCAAGTAATTTTGATTTATGAGTATTGAGTTATGATTTTTAAAATCTAAAAATAAGCCTAAAAACACATTTTCAACTTGAAGCATAGTGAAATCTCTATCAAATGAGCTGAAAATTTGACCAGATATTGTTCTTAGCAAGATAATTCAGAGTACTGCTTGACCGGAAGATTTCCAGACATTTTTTAAATATGAACAGGTCTACTATGGATGGTTCGTCACTATTAGTGTCGGCGTAAGCCCTTATTCCTGTTTTACAAAAAATGAGATACATGTATCTATACTTTTATTTATTTTTCGCAATTACTTAAAACAAACCTTTGAATAGTTCGACTATAAAAATGTCGACGCAATGATAGATAACTATTTAAATTGAGGCTACATAAATCACATCACTAATGAGAAAGTGTTGTACAAAAAAAAGGTTCATAAATGTTACACATAAAATGGAATGAAAATGTAAGAAAATTTAAAAATCGTATTGAGAATATCCAATTAAACACAACATAAAAGTTTGTTTCTACTAATTGACTACTAGTAAGTACTTGACTGCAAAAAGCAGTGAACCGAATCTACAATTCCTTCCGCGATTCTAAAACCACCAAGTAAAATGACTTACGATTGGAGCTTGATTCTATCGGAACGAGGTGCCTGATGGTTATATATTTTTTGCATTTATTGCACTTTTCGACCCATACATCTTTACAGAGCCGGTAAGGCGTTTGTTTTGCTACGGGCACCTCCTAACGTTGCCGCGGTTGCTCTTTTTCGTCCTCCCCCTCGCCTTGTTGCTTCGCGTGAATCGGCCCAAGTCTGCGGAAGGTTATTACGTAAGAACCGATCGCATTCCACCATCAAAACAAAACAAAATCGGTTTCGAACTACTTTGCGGCGATTTTCCGTGGTCTTATGAGACGCCTTCGGTCTCGCGGAAAGCGATTTTCGTCACTCACCGCTGCTGTAATGATAGTGAAAATCGCAATCACTCATAAGCACAGCCAAGTGCTTAGTCAGACTGCTTCGAGTCTACGTAGGTATCTAATAGCCTGCGTGAGCAGGGCTGGTAACGACCAGACAGCGAAATAATAGTGACTTTAGTGAACAAAATTATCAAAATATTGACTTCAAAATACAAACACAAGTATAAGTCCTTAACTCTCTCTTTCCTATGGTAGCTGGAGCGTTTAATTGAGCATGAGCATGAGCATTGATGGCCGTACAATTCGTAGTTGCTACCCCGTGATTCACCAAAATAATCGAAATTGTACAGGGAACCAACAGATGTAGCTTGGGAGTAGCATACCATCTTCATTGTACATTTTCGAGGACTCTGAAATAAGTAATGTCAAAAACGGCGACGGCCACGTCCATACGGTCATCGGGGAAGGGAAGGAATTTTAGTGTGACATCCATTGTTACTAAAGACCGAGTATACCTCTACATCTTCATGGTTGTCATGAGAAGGAGTTTTGTTAGTGGGAGGGCTTAAAAGCTACATGATCAGGATTCACCTTGGTAAGTGATACGATTCATGTAACCTCTGTAACCGTTATCTAGCAATGCGTCGACATCTTAAACATCAAACTATTCAAAGGTTTGAATCTCGAAATTTTATAAACTATAAATAAGCGCTTATGGCCACACTTAAAGTGACGAACCATCCATAATTTGTTCAACAAATACATAAACAATATATTCCATGGTACAAATGTGTTATTACAAGCGTGAAACGAGCTCACCAATTGGTAAACCATCCTCGACTGAACAGTCACCATCTCAGCGTCAACACGTATAAGCATAAGGATATTATTATGAAAATTTATTGGCTTTTTTCGGTGAATAACAATACCTATACTCAGAGTGAAAGGGAGTAACGAAAGTAATGAAATGACAAGATGGATAGAATCGCAAGCGAGCGACGAGAGAAATGAATAGAAGTTGAAAATTTGTTTTAACAGAGGGCCATATGTGTGAACAACACAATCGAAACGACAAATCGTTGCCTAACGTCCTGGTCTTGAACGGCTAGATGTTGTAGTGTTGGTCACTACTAACACTAGACAGGCAAAAATTTGTCGCCTCGACCTGTTAACTATATTGTTCGGCGTATGTAACAGTTCTATCGATCGTTGGCATATTTTCGGAGATTGATACGAAATTGACGTTACTTATTGGATTTTTTCGCCTCTAATATCGCATACCCCTAATTTGCCCAAGTGATCATTCGAACTGAAGTTAGATTTCTTTGCCAATTGTATTCTACATTTATTAGGTTTAATCACCGCATGACTTTATGCCAACGATCGATAGAACTGTTACATACGCCGAACAATATAGTTAACAGGTCGAGGCGACAAATTTTTGCCTGTCTAGTGTTAGTAGTGACCAACACTACAACATCTAGCCGTTCAAGACCAGCACGTTAGGCAACGATTTGTCGTTTCGATTGTGTTGTTCACACATATGGCCCTCTGTTAAAACAAATTTTCAACTTCTATTCATTTCTCTCGTCGCTCGCTTGCGATTCTATCCATCTTGTCATTTCATTACTTTCGTTACTCCCTTTCACTCTGAGTATAGGTATTGTTATTCACCGAAAAAAGCCAATAAATTTTCATAATAATAAAGGCATGCGGTGATTAAACCTAATAAATGAAGCATAACACTCAAAATAATCCAAACGTCATTGTTACGTGAAAAATCACGTAGACCCTTGAAAATGAATTCTCTTCGACTCCTACTTGACTAAGGTAACAAGCACTGAACCATAGGTATATATGGAATGAAGCTCCGCTAAATTTAACTGCGGTTGACCTATCAACCCTACGTGGAAATTACGTACATAGATTGATTCATTTTGATCGTGTTCACTCTGCAGTTCATTCTGTGTTGTGATGGCGTCAGTCCAAGACAAGCTTTGAGAGTAATTGTTTCGACCGCTATAATAACATTAATTTTAAAGTAAATTCTGTTTTGGTTTCTGCAATAGCGTTTTAGTGTAAATTACACTTCTTAGGGCCAGAATGGCATAGCTTTTTTGATGAGTCAAGCGGCTTAAGGTGATCCGGTGTTGAACGAAATAATTTTCTCTCGCTGACAGCTAAACGTGAGTAAATCATCTAATTTTGGGTATTTTTTACTATTCAATCCCTTTTTATACATTCTCACTGTAACAGGAGCGGTACCTGCAAAAAACCGGTGAAAGAATCTAATCCTACTTGTATCTAGAAGCGGAAGTATGCAGCAACCTACCAAATGTGTGTTTATTCTATAAGTGTTCTGTGACGAAAATGTTTTAACTGAGGTTTCACATCTACCAGTCAGCTAATAAAAGTTTCATAATTATTGTGTATATATTTCCTTTTTATAAAAAAAATATGAAATTGCAGACAATAAAGCAAAGCCAAGCAGATTATATTAACACCGATTTCAATTGACATTTACAGGAAGCTTTCTTTAGCTTCCATCAATGCCCTTGGTGGAATTTACGAATAATTCACGTAACCCTTACTTAGTTCTCCGATGGAAAGAAAATAGTTCATCACGCAGAGAAATATATTGTAAATGCAAACGAAATCTGTATAGATTCAACAAATTTTATTATTGACTCACGGCTTATCGGCAATTTTTGTTGACTCAATGATAACTTCCATTTATTCCTACAAAATAAATTGTTGTTTCTAAAAATGTCTCAAAATAGCCAGCTGTCAAAAACAAAAAGAAATGCAATTGAAACAAAAATATAATTTGTTGATTCTAAAAACACCCCATATTGAAGTAACACAGAATGTGTGTTGAAAGAAAAACCAACTATTGTTGTTTCTACAATTCTGTTCATTGATATTAACAAAGCATTCCATTGATTTAAGAATATTTTTTTATTAACATTCCTACTAATTCAATGCGTATGCTTTACAGATTATATTTGATCATTGAATTTGTGTTTCGAATTAATAGGTGTAAGATGATATAGTCCGGTACAATCACCGCTGCTAAACCGACCGGTCGGAACAAATTTAGTAAATTCTGAAATAAACAAAATTAATATAATCAACTTGTCTTGCAATTTAATCAATTGTTTTTAATTACCTATAGCTTTCCTTCCTTTCGAATTTACACCGTCATAACCATCATGAATAGTAAAATCATCTTTTTCATATGATTACTAAAAGAATATTGTATTTAACTACGACGGAAAATATATTGCTGTTTGCATTTGGGAAGCAAATCTAGACTAAACGTCCTCCAAATGCGGTAACATAAAACAATCAAAGGACACCTAGCAACAATTAAATAAATCACCGCCGCCCTAGCAAGAAAAATCTATCTTTGACATCGCATTTCTTGTGAAAAATCTTACCGCGTTTGGTGTTCCCGCATTTAATATTTGCATTTCAAATGCACACAGCAATATACTCACCAAAGATATTAAAATTGACAGCTACCGAATATGCCATGGACACTTCTTTTTCAGCTTTAAACAAAATTAAATTTTTGCCTTCAACTTTTCTGTTTATTTCTTAAATACAAAATGGCGACAAGAAAAAAAAAAGTTGATTCAACAAAATGATATTGTTGAAATAACAATTGTTATTTGTTGAAATGAAAATCGAGCATCAATATTTCATTCGACACAGAATTTTGTAGTTTCAAAAATATGCCGGATTAGAAACAAACCACCAAATGGATTGATTCAATGCAAACAAGAATTATTGGTTCTAATAGGCGCGTTCTTAGATTCAACCCTACAATATTATTCTGCGTGATTGGTTCATGCGTTCATTCTTCATCACCTATGATTCCCGTAAGAGCTACGTGAAAAGTGCGATGGAAAAAAACTACGTATGTTTTCACGTAACAATGACGTTTGGATTATTTTGAGTGAAGGATATGCAATCACACCGATGGCGTGCAAATGAAGCGCTAACTGAAAAAAAAACGCTCCGAGCGCGGGAAAAATAAATCGAACAGCTTGCACTGAAATTATTCTACGTGTTTATTGTATAAGCAATTTCATATGAGTTTAAATCATAGCCGGTCTAATTAATTTCAATTGATCACTTATATGTGTCACAACAAAAACCTTTTGGATTCAATGGCCTTCAAATAAATATTAGTAACAGTAGCTCTTGTTCAAGTTATATGAATATGTCATAACCGACTTACGTTCCGTGCATATAATTTCGGCTAACTTTTCTCGCTGTGAAAGTTATATGCGTGTATGTCATATTGACATTATCATTTCGGTAGAGCACAAAAATCAACAATGGCGGACAAACGTGAGCAGTTGTTGTTGGATTCCGGACTCCCAATAACATTTTTCGATCTTCTTGCTGGTAAGTTAGTACAGAATATGATAAAATGTAATTACATTGGAGCTGGTTTTCAGATTTAAACATTGGTCTTCGAGAACTATGCGTAATTACTATCGGAGAGCTAGAAGAAGCACTACAGTTGGCGAGCTTGGATGAAGGGTACGTTTGGAACACACAACAAATTTTCGGCGCCATAGTTCCGTGGCGACATAGAAATGTGAGGGTTATTTTGGAAAGAATTATAATTTCAGAGGATAATCTTTTTTTTTCTCACAGCAAATTGAGCTCCATAATCTTCTGGACTGCGAAAATAATCTGCCGAAAACAAAGGAAATCAAGTCGGAAAACGAGCGTCATCAAGAGTCGGACGAAGTCCATGTTGGAAGAAAGGATTGTAAAGGAGATATTCCCAGTACTGAAATCAACAACAGTGCAGCTAAAAGTAGCACAGAGACTCCTCAGTGTACCCTCTCTTGCGAACTGCTCAACGCCTCTCTGCTAAGCAATGCTTCAGGGGATTTTTCGTTTCGGAGACATCAAAACAAAGAATCGATTGACACTAAACAGGTAACAAACGTCTACTCATTCATTTTTTTATGAATTATGATCAATAGCATACATTTTTTCTGTTTCTTCACAGCGTGATATTGCCAGCAGCAGCGAGCGCAGTTCAGGAAGGGATCCATCGACAGGAGAATTTGTAACCTGTCCTATTGTTCCACACACTCAGCCAAGGAGCTTCCAAAACAGTAAGCTAGGAGTATCAACAGGGGAGACTAACGGCCATCATTATTCCGGCTATGTAACGTTAAAGGCGTCAGGTGATAATGCGTTTCCAATCGAATTCGTAAGACCCGGACAGGTACGTTTTGTTGTCTGAAATTACGTATTTTGTTGCGTTTATTTCATAATTGTCGCTTCTTTGTAGCAACTGTGTAACAAGGATAAAACCGATCTTGATTGCTGTGCTGATCGGTCTGAAGTGGCAGAAGCGACCACTCTACACAGCAGCGAGTCAGAGATTATTCCTGCAAATTCGAGCATTCATCATCATTCCCCCAATCCAAGTTCCAATCCTACATCATCGGTTTTGAGTATCCCTCCAGGTGACTCTGTACCACTGACAGATATAACAAACATCGGACAGGTACTATAAATAATTCATTAGACTTTGGCTACAATTAAGAGCTTTCTTTTAATTTCTCAATAGCGTTCGAGTGACCGAGCTACAGTAGACTGCAGTAGTCGCAGTGCAGGAGTGAATGTGGTGAACGAAAATACTGTCCGAAAATTGTTTAGTCCGTCTGTTTTACATCAGTTACTTAATTCATCCGAATTGGGTAAAGACATTGTGCGTCGATCTGAAATAGGAGAATTGTCAACCGGAAGACAGCACGAGCTAGCAGGAATAGTGGGTGAATGGCATTTGGCGAATAAAGCTCGACTGTTGCAAGAAGACCTTGAAGAGTATGCTACTACAATAAAAGCAGTGTTCAAATCGGAAAGGAAGGTAAGGTTAACTACAATGAAACTCAGTAATAGGATTTAGTTTAAATAAAATTAATAAAAAACAATACATTTTGTAGGAAACATACTATCTGGAAAAAGGTGGCACTAAAAGGAATCCAGGTGGTATCATTTACAACAAAATTTGTAATTTGAAAACCAAAGCTCGTAAACGTGATAAAACGGAAGCCGAATATGCCAAACGAATCAGAACAGGATCTGTAGAGACGAAAAACATAAAAGTTACATCATTGTCTATGAACTGGTTGATGCTCAATGAAGGGCCATGGGGCACTGTGCTTGATAAATGGAAGGAAAGCTTCGAATCGCGTTCCCAGTTCGTAGGAAAGTCGACAGCTGAGCAGAATTTGCGGAAAAAACAAATTTGGAAGCACTTTCAACATGAATTTGGCTATCAGTTGGTAAGTAATTAAGCAAAAAAAATATGCATCCCCAAGTAACCATCAAGGTTAAACGTACGTGTATTGTATGTATAAAACATAAACACTACCCTCCAAAAGTATTGCAACAGTTGATTTGAATATTGCAACACTTTTTGGGGTGTTTAGAATCATCGAAAAGCACAAGTTGCTGTTGTAGTGATTTTAAACTTTTCGGGGGTGCTGCAATGAGCCTCTGTACGTGCAATAAATTCAGAAATTTTTATTTTTTGGAGCGAAACAGCAAACTTAGCTTTATAATCGTAATTCAACTAATTTAGCGCCACTTTCAGTTTCAATTCTACTCTAATGGTAGCTATGGAATAACGCCCATATATACTTTATATATACTATACGTAACGCTTAAATTGATGATTACTTATCCATTATAGATTAACAACTTCTTGCAAAAATTATGATAAGAGCTAAAAAAAATCACGATTAATCAATCGTGTAGTTGTTTTTAGTGTTTCAGTTTTTTATATGTTTCAGTAATATTTTAAGCAAGTTTTACGTAAAAAAACAAAAAAAAGGTTACATGAAAATATATTTACGGTATTCTATTTTTCAACCGAAATAAATATAATATACTATCTTCTCGTGGTGTTGGTTTTCATGAATACTATCAATACATTGCTCTGAAACAATTAGCTACATACTGGGTTAACAATGGCTTGGAGGCTCTTATCATAAATTATGCAGGATTTGTTAGTCAAATGCATTATGTTACCAAATGCTAATCTTCCTTGATGCTTTCAGTTTGATGTTGATTTTGAATTGAAATACCCTACCGCTAGGAATGGAATGCTTGTATGGGACGGTCTGCTGATTCATATAACTGATTACTTGAAGGTTCATGTGAGTGACGAGTACTCCATCAGAATTTTGCATGATCTTACGGAGGTACCTGAATTGACGGAAGGTGACTATTCAAATGTTACAAACAAGATATGATGTTATTAATATTCAAAATATTTCAGATTCTCGTTTGTGTGCAATTTTAATATTGTTAAACTGTGTTCTACCACCGGTCAGAGTAACTCCAGGCTATAAGCCTACAGTTTCATCCGCCCAAGAAGAAACCATTTTATTCGACCAGACGGAACAGGGAGCAAAGCAAAAACTGCTAGCTCTGTATGCACGATTCAAGGACCTCGGATTGCCGCACGTACCCAAATTGATAGCTCTTGGTGCAAACTACAAAGACCTGCAGGGATCCTTCTTTGTATGTTACGGTGAACTAAGTTACAAACTGTCCTGTATGAAACGTGCCGTGGACGTATTCATCAAGCTGACACTTACTCTTGGATTGCAGCACTCAAAATTCTCAAAACTTGTGTGGCTGTTTGTCGTCAGGTGTGTTTATGGTGTATACGTTCCAGAAAAGTACTCGAGCATTGAGAAGCTGGTGATTCATCTCAATAACGTTCAAAACGCCTAATCATATTGTTTGTTTTGTGAAAGAATGCAAGGAAACATTCGAACAAGCGCAGCTGTACATAGCACATTTGAACGAATATCATAAAATACCCAGTAATCATAGGTGTATTTGTACAGTGCAAAACTGTGGACAAATTTTCCAAAAATATTATTCTTTCAAAAGGCATTTACTTAATCATAAGTTTTTAGAGTTAGAAAAAACTAGAGAAAACCAGCAAGAAATTCTCCATTCAAGCTTTGTAGAAAATAATGATTCTGTACATATTAACAAAATACGCCCAGAAACGTATCAAGATAATAGCTTAATGATAGAATCATTATCCAAAATCGATGAACATGCCGTAGAATTAAGTTTAAGTTTGCATAAACGTCCAAATCTGACCAGAAATGATGTAAATGAAATTCAACAGAGTACACAAAACTTGTATAAGGAAATAGCCAAACAAATCGAGAAATTAGAATTGATTTCACCAAAACCAGACGATAACTATGAATTTCATTATTATTTACAAAAATTAAAAAATACTTTCGAGTTTATCGATTCTGATTATAAATTATTTAAACTACTAGAGGAACAAAATTTATTCCAAAAACCACAGATCATAATCGTAGAAAAAGATAGATGTACATCCGTTTTGAACGAAGAAGTAACTCTAAAATCAAATTTTTTAATTCTCATGCCACTAGCATTCCAGATCAAAAAATTTTTCGAAATCGATAACATTTTAGAGAGAACGTTAGAATACGTTGAAGACCTAGAAAAGTCAGATCGCATTCAAAATTTGATCAATGGTAGAGTATGGAAAGATGTACGAAAAACTTATGGGTCTGACCTGTTAATACCAATTTCATTTTATGCCGATGAGTTCGAGGTGAATGACCCGCTTAGTTCACATAACAAGCGCCATTCGGTATGTGGACTCTACTATAGTTTTCCAGTCACACCCAGAGAATTTTCTTCGAGGCTTCGCAATATTTTTATTGCAGGAATGGTTAGAAAGATTGATATTAATGAGATAGGTATTAATTCACTTATACAAAAGCTGATCGATGCGTTCAAAGATATAGAGGAAAATGGCATAGTTATTAATTTAAATGGAAGACAAGTAACTGTTAGATTTATCCTTTCGTTATTCTTAGGAGATAATTTGGGGGTCCATTCTTTTCTTCTATTTTCTGGCAGTTTTAGTGCTACATTTTACTGCAGATTTTGCAAACGATCAAAGTATGAGCTACAAAAGGATGAATGCTTACATTCAGAATATTTGCGAAATGAGGAAAATTATCAAAATGATGCACAATTGCGGAATCAGGCTCTCACGGGCATAAAAGGAATATCTGTTTTCAATCAGCTTCCGTCGTTCAATGTAGTAAAAAATATCAGCGTAGATCCTATGCACGATCTGTTTAGCACTGGGGTCTGCAAATATGGACTAACAGAAGTACTAAATTATTGTATATTTAAAAAGAATTTTGCGTCTTTAAATGAAGTGAATACTCGAAGAAGGTTGATCAGCTTGGTTGCTAATGATGAAGCGTTATCAAGAATGCCAGATTTAGAAGAAACATACTCTAAGGAAAAGAAAACCAAATCCGTAAATATTCGTACGACTTCAAGTGAAATGAAATCATTTTGTTTCTTTATAACTTTTATATTAGGACCTTTCTTTCCCGAAGATGACCCTGTTTGGGATTTTTGTAAAACGCTTGTCAAACTCGTGGACTTTGCACTTCTTCCTTCATTTAGCGAGGCTGATATAGAGCAGTTCAGGCAAATCATTTCTAAGCATCATAAACTTTATATTGAATTGTTTGAAGAACAACTAAAGCCTAAGCAACATTTGCTCCTTCATTATCCGCATTGGCGTAGCTAGGATTTTTTTCTGGAGGGGGCCTAGGGGGGGCCTAGCAAATACTTGTTTTACAGAAGTAATGTCGGTCGCAATAATCAAGATTTTCACAAATTTCGTAATTTCAACAGATTTGTATTGTTTTATTTATTTGTCTCATTTCGTGATACATCATTTATATTTGTAAATTTCAATTTTCGCTACGGAAAAGATTCATTATTGCTGTAATCCAGTTTAAAATCCTTTAGGAATTCTAATAAAAAAAAACTCTCAAGGAATGTCCTTTGTGATGCTTCCACGATTTTTTTCAGGTATTCTACCATGTGCTTTGAAAAGATTCCTCTGTGAATTCCTACGGGAATTTCTTCATGAATTATTTTCGTACTTTGCAGTGCTTTCTCCATGACTCCATTACCAGTTTTCACTGAGTTCGCCTGGGATTCTCAAAGAAAATTATTCCCAGACTTTCTGATCACCATAAAATTTGTCGAAGAATCTCTATCGAATTGCTAAAAATCTGTTGAAAAATTCCACCAGAAATTCGTTAGAAATTCTTTTAATATTTTCGACTGGAAGGTCCTCTACGTACTTGTTGCAATTTACTTTTTATCAATTGTAACTTTGGGCCCAGATAGCCGTAGCGGTAAACGCGCAGCTATTCAGCATGACCAAGCTGAGGGTCGTGGGTTCAAATCCCACCGGTCTAGGATCTTTTCGGGTTGGAAATTTTCTCGACTTCCTAGGACATAGAGTATCTTCGTACCTGCCACACGATATACACATGCAAAAATGGTCATTGGCATAGTAAGCTCTCAGTGAATAACTGTGGAAGTGCTCATAAGAACACTAAGCTGAGAAGCAGGCTCTGTCCTAGTGGGGACGTAACGCCAGAAAGAAGAAGAAGAACTTTAAAGTATCCTCCAGTTGTTCATTATTAATTTGTTAATGATTTTCAGGAAGTACTGAGGATTTCTCCAAACAAAATAGTATACTAAATTCTAGAAGTCTCACCAAAAATGTCATCAATATCACCAAGCAAGGATTCATTCCACGAATTCTTCAAAGAGTTTGCCAAAAGTTTTTCCAACTTTGGTTTTGAACTTCATGCTAAAGTTCCTCTACAAGAGTGTTTGAAATATTCGCAGAAAAAATTATCCAGACTTCCTGCAAAAAAAAAATGATTCTTCCAGGTGTTAATCCAAGGATTCCTTGTAAAATTCCACAAGTATTTCATGAGTAATTAAAAGGATTTCGATTAGGAACATGTTTCTCAAAGAAGTTGTCCGCAGATCTATCAGCGTTTTTTTCGCAGATAATTATTTTTTTAAATTTCTCTAACATCAAAGCAACATCCCGCATTCCTTCAAAACCCTCTCGAAAACCCTGACTAAGAATCATTTATATAATTCTAACTTTCCCATACAATTTCTAGCTGAAAACGTTCAACAGTTCTGTCGAAAACTCTTCTGTGAAAATACTCAAAGATTTCCGGAGTAATTTGTTCAGGGATTTCTTAGAAAACTACACTATTGTTTACCAGAGACTTATCTAAATATTTTCCAGTGAATTTTGAATCACACTAACGATTCTTTAGGGAATCAAATTCACTAAGATTTCGCAATTCATTGAACTTCTTAAAAAAATCTCTAGAGCTCTCGTCGGGAATTCTATCAGGTTCAATAAATAAGCCCAATGGTAATCTCAGGATTCTTCCATAAATATTTATTTAAATGTAAACACTCTTTATTTTTTGGTTAAAAAACTACCCCAGGAAATTATCAATATTTTTAGGGATTGCTTTTCAAATTCCTCTACGAATCACTCCATACCAGATTTCCAGGGAAACACATGTAAAAAAATTTAAAAGAATTTTGTTGAAGTTTTATGAACATATTGATGTAGAATGAACCATACCTTTAGAAATTTCAAACAAACTTTTTCAAAGTGTCTATTATCGATTATTTTGTAGTACTGTAAAAGTTCAATGCGAAAATATTGTCGGTTTTAATGAATTTAAATCTTAGGAGAAACTTTTGCATTACTTTGCAAAATTGTTGAGGAATTCCTTATGGACTTTCAAAAAACAGGAACCATACTATTAGAATTCGGTAATTTTTCAAAACTGCTATAATTTAGCTTTAAAAATATACTTTTTGAAGTATGGAAAGCTTTTTGTAAAAGCTTCCTCAAAGCGTCATGCGAAGGAAGGAGAAGCAACGAAATATTGAAGCTGGGAGAACAAAAGATAACAATGAAAAATTATTTATAATCTTTTCTCAAGAGGTAAATTACATGACTGTTAAACCTCTGTAATGAATTTACAAATAAAACAATTTCCTCAAGAAGTTTTATCAGAATCTTTTTGAGAATTTATCCTTGAAATCTATCCTTCCTTGACCGCTGGTTTTTTTTAAATCCTGCCTCTAGAAATTTTGCCCTCGTATCGCACAAAAATTCAACCAAGAATATGGATTCTGACAATAATTGGTAACATTAGTTCTAGAGAAGTGTTTTAAGGAAGATCAATACAAATTTCTTTATGAATATCTTAATAAATCGTTTCCCTCTTCCCAGTTATTTCGGTTCACGTTTCTCTACAGATTCCTTTACCGCTATGCTAATAATGGAAGCAAAAGTTTTCCTGGGGGTTTTCAACAAATTTCCTCTGAAGATTCGAAGGCAACAGACATTTCAAAAACATTTTTCTTCCAAATTTTTGAATAAACCTGAAAAAAAGCAAAAAAAAAAGTAGACATAGATGGAATGGATGTCCATTAGAAGGAATTGAAGCTTTGAAAGTATGAACATGTCTCACAATATTATTTGACTAAGTTCCAAGAGATTTGCAAAACTTCTGAAACCACCTTTCAATATTCCTTGAGGATTTTGATTATACTTAAATTCTATTTAGAACATCGAAAAATTTTATGACAAAATTTTGCTACAAATCTGCTGAATATCATTCAAATAATCTATGAAATAATAAGGTTTTTTTAAATTGAGTTGAGCAATAAATTTATTCTTGCGAAAATACTTCAAACATTGAATCGAAAAGAATTTATCGTTGGAATAAAACACTATGGTCGATTTTGTTACATTTTTTTCGCACCAGGTTAAATTACTGCCATTTATCTGAAGAAAACTTGGCCATGTCGAAATTCCTTGAAGGTTAAGCCTCATTTTTCGACAAAAATTCCCGCTATGTATTGTCTAAAAAATTCCTTTAGAAGTTTTGTCTATTTTTTCGGACATTTTACGAGTTGAAGTTAATGTGCTTGTATTTGTAATCTTAGTAATATATATTCTTCAGCGAATTCTCATAGGGGAAATCATCATCACCGAACACATGTGAAAACACAATGCAGTGAATATGCTGCTTAACGCTCAAACAGCATTATTTGGATTATTTAGAAAAAAAAAATAGAAATCCTATTTCCAGGATATTGACACTTTTTTGTACCACGATATTTTAGCAACGGAGATGTCGGAAAAAAATGCGCAAATCGCATACAATGAGAAGCTACTTCCAACAGTAACTAATCGATCGACAGCCGGACGATTAAGCTTTCGGTTATCGCGCGATTCACCGAAGTCAGAACCGCCAAGCTGATGTTGTGTAAGACAAGCGAGGTTTTCAATAAAATAACGTAACTACTTACAGGAGAGATTTTTGTCAATAACAAGAGCCATGTACATTGATTCAAAAGTTTTTGGTTCGTGTTATGTTGTTATTTTATTAATTTAAATTTTTATTATTATCAAAAATTCTGGGGGGGGCCTGGATGATCCTGGAGGGGGCCAGGCCCCCCTGGCCCCCCCTGTTCCTACGCCAATGATTATCCGTCTGTGATTGAAGAATGTGGTCCTGTTCTCAACATGTCTTGTTTCAGGTTTGAAGCAAAGCATAAAGTGCATAAACAATACGCAAGCGTCATTTCATCGAGGCGAAACATTTGTTACACATTATGCTTAAAATCTTCATTGCAGTTTGCTCACGATATTATCACCTCGAGTTTTTTCAAATCATCAATTGAAGGAGACTTCACAGCAACTAAGCTCTCGTGTCGATCTTATTATGCAAACCTACTATATCCTATTCCATTTGATTCTGAACTCGAAATATTAGTATCATACAACTGTCGCTTCAAAGGAACAATATATAAGATCGGATTATTTTTAACAATGACAAGAGATCATGTAACCGAATTATATGAAATAATCGAATTATTAACGTATGAAAAAAAGTTATTCATCGTCGGGCAAATATGGCAATGTGGCCCATATAATGAACATCTTTTGGCACATGAAGCTTTAAATTGCAGTGGATTGAAACAGATTCGCAACTCAAATGATTTTGATGGACCCCCATTAATGATTCACTCTATAAATAATAGATTTTACTTTAGAAAAAGATACGATTTCTATGAAGATGATAACGATTTGTGATCGAAGTAAAAATGTATTTTATAAGTAAATAAACATGTATTTTTGTATTTAAATTGTATAGTTGTTCCTTATTATTAATCAATTGGCGTGATTATTTCAATAGGGCACAACTAAGCTTAGGAATAAACGCTTATTACAACTTAGTCGAGCATATAAGTGCAATCCAAAATACCGAATCAAGAACTGATTTCATCTGTTACTAGTGCTGGTTTGCATTTATATCTTTAAATGAGCAGGCTCGCTAAGGCGTACTAGGATTTTATTCTTAAAAGCCCTTTATTGAAATATTCATGCCAATTTTTAATACTCATTCCTTTATTACAAGCATATTTTTGGCACTGCTTAATATATGAAGGTCAATTGAACATCACATGAATTACATATAAATTTGGATCGGTAGTTGTGTTTGATCATTATTGTGTAATCAAATGAATAACGTATTGTCCCGGTGTTTGTGAAGGCTAAGTGTAATGCATATAACTATAATTTCAATATCCGTGAGTCTTATCATATGTGTTGCATATAACTTGTAATCCCCATTTCTGTCCCATGCTTATATTCATATGATTTTCCAATAGTGCAGAATTATATGACTTCCATATACCCTTTAACGAGAGAGTTGGCTCAGTGTGGGCCTTCACAAAGCACTACACTCAAAATAATCCAAACGTCATTGCTACGTGAAAAATCACGTAGATCATTCCAAATTCATTTTACCTCCACTTCACCTGAACAAGATAAAGATCACTAAGCCATTCATATCCATCAAACAGTGACTCGGTAATTGTTACTGAGGTTACCTATCGCATTTACGTGAAATTCACGTATGTGCCTAAGTTCATTTTGACATCTGCATATTGTACGTACATTCGGTGTTGAGCTCAAATCCTAAGATGGCGCCCGCTTGATTTTTGAAGAATTTCAGAAGCTGCTGAGCTTCAAACCCTGTGTAAGATTGATTTCAAGGTAAATACGCTTTGAATACCGAAGCATCCCTGCATTACTTCATATTTTATACCTGATTTGTAACCTCTATCAATTATAGCACGCGAAGGCTACAACAAGACAGACCAAGCTCATAAAAAATGGGAAACAAGATTCAAAATGCTCAGGTTGAATACCTATAATAATATCACAATCTTTTAAATTTGTTTATATTTTCCAGTTGGGAATTAGTTTTCTTCCAAAGCCTATTAGAAATAAGGTTGGTCTTTATTACAGCTAAATTTAATGCAAAACCATCTAGATCCTATTGAAACGCTTCGTAAAGGCTACCGGAAAATCCACGTAGCTCTTACGTGTAGCGCCGGTACGAAGTTCAAAAGTTCATGCGTTCATTCTGGGCTACCTATGATTCACGTAAGAGCTACGTGGAAAGTGCGATGGAAAAAAACCACGTATGTTTTCACGTAACAATGACGTTTGGATTATTTTGAGTGTACCCAAGCGAACGAAGCCATCGAAAAAACACTCCGAGCGCGCGAAACTGGATTGGACAGCTTGGGCCTTCGCAAAGCACTCGGTAGCTAGAGCGTTTAATTGATTTTCGATGAACTGGAGACAAACCAAATCTGATGAATACTAAGGAGTGTATCGAAAAGTAGTCGCAAACATTCAAAACGGTATATCTCAGAACATAGTTCATATTTTTAAAAGCTTTTTTCACGCAAATCTTCAACATGTCATCAAATATTGAAGCAACTAAAAAAATATTGAATAATATGCAGTCTTAATATACATACAACAAGATTTATAAACCATAGAAGATAAAATCTTGCACAAAATAACATTTTTGAAGTGTCTTCTGAAGATTCGATGATTTGTATTGAACAAAATGTATGTCAAACAAAATAGGATGATAAGCTTATTCTATCGGAAAATATGTTTACTTCACACAGCACGAAAAACGGATTTCAAAAAAATGAATTATTTCTCTAAGAAAGCTCAATTGTGGAAGACAACGATTAAAATATATGCCTAACAAAGAAAATAAAAATTAAATCTCAAAAGGGCTCGCTCTAAGCACAAAAGAGTTACAAAGGAGAGAAAGATGGGTGAAACTTACGTAAGATATTCAAAGAAACACTTATCTGAGTTCAATATCAAGTTTAGGGCCGAATATCAGCTTGGCATAGGCTACAATTTTTAAAGATGATTTGGATTTAGAAATTTATTTAAACAGTAGATTCTATTGATAATTCTACTAATGAAGTTCTCAATGAATGTAATAAGTAATTTTTCCAGGGAATCGATAAATCCAGGAATATTAGATAGATTCCTTAAAAACGGAAAGTATCCCTAAAATAAATCGTATAGTAATCTGTAATGAAACTTCTGTAGAAATTTCTGATAAACTATTGCGAGGCTATTCGATAAACTCCGTAACTTCTGAGCAAGTCTTGGAGGTTTATCCATATGAATTGCTAAGATAGTTACAGAAAAATAATTAATGCTCCAGGAAAAATCCTGGAGATTTTTTTTAAACATTGAACAGAATCCCTGAAGAAACTTGTGTAGAAATGTTCGGAATAACTGAGTATTTGCTGGCGTGAAACCTCAAATAAAATTTTGAAGGATTCATGGAGATTTTACTTGAAAAAATTACTCAAAAATTGTTTGGAAGAACTGCACTGCAGTTCTACGCATATTTGTCCCGCGGTACATAAGGTTTATATAGAACGTGGGACAAGTGTGCGTAGAAGGGCAGTGCGGGAGTAATTTCTGGAGAAACATAATAATGAATTACTGGTCGAATTCATTGAGGAATTCCTGAAAGCGTTCGTGACAAATTTCCAGTAAAATTCCTTGTAAGAATATCGGGACAATTCCGTAGATAAACCATAGATTAATAAACGAAGGAATTCATATGACAATTGCTGGAGGTATAACTGGAAAAAGTGTTGCAGGAACTACTTTATGAATTCTGGCAGCGGTTCCTGAGAAGAACCGTTAGAGAATTTCGTCAAAATTATGAATTTCTATGGGAATTTCTTGAAAGAACTTTTGGAAGATCGGTTAACTACCTACCGGAAAACTGCTGGAAACTAGAATTGGTGAAAATATTTCTGGAGGAAATCCTGGAATAGGATTTATGAAAAAATTTCAAAGCAATTCATCAAGAGGTTGGGTAGGGATAATTCTACGTATTCTTGGCAGTCTAAGCCGATGCCGCGGACATCAGCAGACAAATTACGTGTTTGTCTGTTTACATTTATGCGCTACTTATTTCTCTATCGATCAACATCGACAGATCTGTTAGACGTTTTCTGGAAACGTTTTTACAACGCTTCAAACATCTCATGTCCGTGTCGGCAGCCTCATTCTCTTCGGTAGCTTTCCCATAAGAACGGCAGGCAAATCTCTTCGGCAGCTCCAAATCAGTCGCATTTTGAGGCGCATTCATTTGAATTGATGACATCTCTGGTGAAATTATTTGTTCAGTCTCGGAAGTCTCGTCATCGGGAAGCTGACAGGACAAAGAATAATTTGAATGTTTACATTGGTGTGTTTTGATAGTCGCCGATAATAGTCGAATGGTGCCGAAGCCGTAAATTACCCTATTTCGAATTAGAATTTACTCCAAGAAAGAGAAACATAGCGACCTTAGGGACCATTTTGGCAGGAAATGAAAATTTAGAGGCCTTCCATTCAAAATAGAGTCTTGCGTTAAAATAGAGACCAAAGTCTTTAAAAAGACACCTGCTACCAGCATGCCGATAAGCCGAAATTATCCATCTCGAAAAAAAAATGATAATACTTTCACTAAAAAAGTCACCAGAAAGTATTACAGGGTGTCTACTGATTTACAAAAATGAAATTCCCTGAGATTTCCAGGTTTTCCAGGTTAAAAATAAAAACAATTCCAGGTTGTAGAAATTCTCCAAAATACATAAATGATGTGTGAATATTTAATTTCACATGACTAAAATTTTATTTAAAAAAAGTGGTTCAAAGCACTTGAACAAAAAAATAAGAGATAAATTTCTAAGTATTTTTCATTTTCATAATCAAAAATTTTATTATCAGTTTTTTCTAAACAACAACAGAAATAAAAATAAAATTTTTCGATTTTCCTATTTCCACAAAAAATATATTGATCAAATGATCTGATCCTTTAATTATCATAATCAGATATGGAGAAAATTGTCTATTCGAACTTAAGGGAAACTCCTTTTCCTTGAAATGGAATTCTGAATTATGCACATCAGCGATACACCCACAAAATTTGTCTAAAGGGCGTGTCGTATTTTTTTTAGATTTTGTCTTGCAGAAATTGGATCTAGTAGCGTTTGATCGTCTTAGAAATAGATTTCTAAATACCTATTGCCTGAAAAAAACGAACATGAACCAAAAAGAGACCATACATGAATTATGAATACAAAAAGAAACCTCATTTGAACGGACATTCCTCTAAGAATGATTTTAAGACTTTTTTGGAATCCAATGATATTACGACAAGTATTACTGCTAGTTTTACTGAGGGTTTATATTTTACTCCAACGATCTCTGCAGGAGTTTATTTTGTGATTTTTCAGGAACTTTCTACGAAATTCTTCCAGGAATTTAGTTTTGGATGCCTCCAAGGACTCAATCTGTGTGTGTGTGTGTGTGTGTGATACAATCCACCTCCCACTGGCCGGCAGTGCTTTTATGGAAGAAAATTGTATGCATGTATTTAATAATACCCTTCGATATCTTTATATCTGCAGACAATTTTAGCCCAGGAGATGAAAGGTGATAGCTCTACTGAAATTCCAACGACCCATTTCAAGAATGGCAGTAAATACACACACATTCTGAGGTCATTTTCATTTACAGTAAGCCCCGCATAAAAACATCCAGATATCAAATGGATATATGCAATGTTTTTACACTTCCCGAATCGAAAATTATATTTTCGACCCTGGCACGTATTTAGTTTGAATTGGTAATAAGTGAGTAAAGTAAACAATAATAAAGAACGATTTTACCAGGATGTGAAGCAGTTTTTCTCCGTCGCCGCACTGAGGTTTCCGTAAAATACTATACACTTTTTCACCGCACTCCACGCGTAACACGTTCGATCCTGACCGCATCACCCGCCCCGCAGGAGCAAGTGTCGTAGTCAAAGGATCACACACTACTGAACCGATCCGCGAGTCACGCCACTTTTTTTTTCCCTGCACTTCGCGCGTAACACGTTCGATCCTGACCGCATCACCCGCCCCCGCAGGAGCAAGCGTCGCAGTCAAAGGATCACACACTACTGCAAAACAGGGGAAAAAATTCTCCGACAACGAAAATACGCGCGAATCCGTCAGCAAAATCAATCGGACGACGCAAAACCGAACTGTCCTGCTTGGGCTTCACGAAGCACTACCCAGCAAGGCGCTCCAAAACAGGAAAAAAAAAATTCTCCGGCAACGAAAATACGCGCGAATCCGTCAGGAAAATCAATCGGACGACGCAAAACCGAACTGTCCTGCTTGGGCTTCACGAAGCACTACCCAGCAAGGCACTCCAAAACAGGAAAAAAAATATTCTCCGGCAACGAAAATACGCGCGAATCCGTCAGGAAAATCAATCGGACGACGCAAAACCGAACTGTCCTGCTTGGGCTTCACGAAGCACTACCCAGCAAGACGCTCCAAAACAGGGGCAAAAAATTCTCCGGCAACGAAAATACGCGCGAATCCGTCATGCAAAATCAATCGGACGACGCAAAACCGAACTGTCCTGCTTGGGCTTCACGAAGCACTACCCAGCAAGACGCTCCAAAACAGGGGCAAAAAATTCTCCGGCAACGAAAATACGCGCGAATCCGTCATGCAAAATCAATCGGACGACGCAAAACCGAACTGTCCTGCTTGGGCTTCACGAAGCACTACCCAGCAAGACGCTCCAAAACAGGGGCAAAAAATTCTCCGGCAACGAAAATACGCGCGAATCCGTCATGCAAAATCAATCGGACGACGCAAAACCGAACTCATGCCTCCAAGGACTCAATCTGGAGTTTTTCTGGGGATAACTACTTCGGAGATTCCATCAAAGGCCGTTGGAGAAATTTACAAACGAAGTCTCATGTTCCCCAGAAATATATCCATTATTTTTTCCATTTCCTTAGGACTTTCTCCAACATTCCCGTTTAGAGCATCTCCAAAATTCAAAATTCATTTAGAAATTCCTGTTATTTTTTTTTATTTCTCAAAGAAATCTCAAAAAAAAAAATCTAATCATTTTTCCAGAATTTTCTTCAGGGAAATGTCAAGGATTTAATTGAGATTTGTTTGGAGGAAATTTTGAAAAGAAATCCGCGTGGAATTCCTGTGAGTACTAAGTATGCCTCGATGAATTCTCACAATGCATTGCAATGATCTCTGAAAAAAAACTCCAGTATTCTTGATAAAATTCTTCTCAGGACTTTCTTGATAAAATGCTAATATAATCGAAAAACAAATCGAATCTCTGTATAATTTACTACAAGACTTTATGGAGAAATTCAGAGAGACTTCCTGGAGAAATTTAAGTATGAATAATTAGAAAAATACTTGTAAGAATGACTGTAGTAATAATTGATGTGGAACCTTGAATGAAGTTTTGAAGAATCCATGGAGTTTGGAAATATTATTTGAAAAATTATTAAGCAAATGTTTGCACCACAGTAATGATATTTTGATGAAATGCTATAGAAATTCTGGAGAATTTCTGGAGGAACTTAATGAGGAACCCCAGATCAAATTTTTTGATCAATTCTTGGAAACATTCACAAGAGATTTCATCGAATAATGCCTGATGGAAGCCATTTTGAGCAATTTCCGAAAGGAATCGTGGCTGAATAGAATATATATGAAAATCGGCGTAATCGAAACTATGAATTAACCTTTGTGGAAGAACTTCATTCGGATATGTGGTAAATCTCATAGAAGTAATAACTGGAAAAAATGATGAATTAATCAGTGGAGAAACATTTGAAGGAAATCCTGGGATAATCACTGTCATTTTTTTTTCAGAGTGATCTATGTGAAAATTACTGGAGGTAATAGTGTTGCAGTACTCTACGATTTTCTTGACATAATTTGTGAAGGGATTCATTTGAGTATCCCTTGAAAAATTACTGGTAGCATCCCTTGAGAAGTTCATTAAAGGTATTCCAGAAAGAATCACTAGAATACCTGAATCATTCCTTGAAATTTCCTCCAGAACTTGCGGAATAGTCGAAAAACATTTTTGTAAACAAATTAGAATGCTTTCGGCCAAGTGTTTCATATGCCATACCTTGTATTACCGATTCAAAATAATTTCCCTGATTATGGCCGAAATTCCTTGAGAATTCCAGTTTTTATCAGGTTGAATAAAATTCCCTGATGATTCCAGGTTTTTCCAGGTAGTAAACACTCTGTATTAAGGCATTACCTAGGAAGTTCTTACAGGAATATTATGGAAATTCTTCGAAATATATTCCTCGGAGAAAAAGTTTCTTCGTGATGTTTTCCAGGTCTCCCTCTACGGCTTCCATTGAAAATTCCTTCCGAGTATTTTCCGGCAACACCTGCTGTGGAGTTTCTTCAGCATTCATCCAATAATTTCTCCTTAGATTCGCCCTTAAATACCTGTAAGGATTCTAACGTAAATACCTCAAGGGTTCAAGCAGCCTTCAGAAATCATTTCATAAATTCTGTAAATTTTGCCAGCAGTAGTGTTCTTCAATCTTGTATTTCTCGTAAGAATGAAACACTGAGAATTCTCTTAATAATAATTTCAGGGATTCCATCAGGATTTTTTTAAGATTGCTTAAATAGTTCTTCCAGGAATTTTCTCGGAAAATCTTCCACGAATTTATACGGATGTTCCTCTAGTAATTCCTGTACGGAAAGGATTTCTTGAGGAATTGTATTTTTTTTTTCAAGGGATTCCTCCACTACACTTTTTTATATTAAACTTTGATTCCTCCATTTTTTTCTTCAGCAGGCTTCTCTTCAAAGATTTCTCTACGGATTTTCCTTTTTTTATGAATTGTTTCACAAATTTATCAAAGAAGTTCAATTTGTTTATGTTCACAAAAAATTTCGAAACGTTTGCTCTAAACTTCAACCAGACACTTAATTACCGTCTTACATGGGGGATAGCTTCCCTCCCCGCCGATTACGCCGCCGCGACCATCGCCGAAATTTGTGAACGGCGTGACGCCGATGACGGTACAAAAACGTCGAATGAAACGGCTTATCATGTTCTTATATTTTTTTGTAGGAAATAATAGAAAATAACCCAGTTTTTGAACGCGAGCTGATTATATGCTAAATTTAAGCGATGTACACGGCGAAAAAAGAGGTTAAAAAGGTGATTAATTTCAAAACAGTTTTGGAAAGCAAGTTGTGATTCTTAATTAATTTTCTCAAAACCGTATGAAAGTTACTTACGTCGATTTGAAAAAGTAATCGAGAATTAATATCTGTGAAACGTTATTGTCTTACTGCTTCAGTTTGAGGAGCTAATCCGGATCATAATTTTCAATCAGCAGATCCTAAAAAGAGGTGACTTTGGTGACCATTATTTTCAGAGAAAAGTGGCTTAATTGAGTTTTGTTGCAAATAGTTTCTTCTCAGTCGAGATGAGCCAGCCTCGGGCTGCAAATCTCGTTAATAAAGATAATAATAATAATAATAATAATTCTTCTCAGTGACCAAGTCACTTAAAAGTTACCCGCTACTAACCCTGCGTCAGGAGCATTATGCGATTATGGACCCATAGCGCTCAAAAAGGAACTTACTCGCTAGTCTAGTGCTGAGTAAGCGATCTACGTCGTGATTGTGCACCTTGTCCGTGCCAGTCGATTCGAAGATTGAATTCAATGTGCGCCGTAGTCTATTTGCTCCGTCGCTCAATTCAATGGCTATGATGTCATTCATTGCCAAGACACATAAATACTACAAGGCAAAAATCAACCACTTTACCCGAATGAAGATGCAGAAAGTGTCTTGTTATTACTTGAAGGAGAACCTTCAATGTGTTCAAAGGGCCAGGACCAGAACCTAGCCCTACACACCTGTATTAGCCTATAAGGTACCTACCAGAAAGCAGCGCAATTGTCAGCTGGGCTGTGTTCAGATTTTCCACATATTTTCCAAGATAGTTATTCAGCACCCAGGCAATCAGCTCCCGCAACATTATCCTCTTTCAGTAGCATCTATGGCCACAATCCGATGGACACGACGATCTCTCCGATCCCTTCTAATTGGTCCCCTGGATTATTCCCCCTGAATTCACAAAACTTGGCACCGTTTATGCAATCAATCTGCTCGCGCGTGGTGAAATCACTCCTCTTTCTGCGAGGGGTTCTTCTTTTGTGTGCCTCCCCTGGAAGGTGCCGTCAATTATTTCCGCAAATCACTTTTCCACAACCGAATTTCACACTTCCCGCAACGAAACGACGCGATTTGGGCGGGTGGCCACCCGCTATACCGGAATCACCGCCGAAATTTGGATTTCCGAGCAAATTTTCTGATATATTACGCGTTTTCAACACACTTCGAATCACTAGACTTTTTTATGTTGCAGCGCTCGCGATGATGGTCTGTGAAAAACTGAACGTAAACCACGGGTTAGGTGCGAAGAGTGTGTGTGTCGGAGGCGAAAGTGCATCGAAGTGTTGGTGAGATGATCGAACGGTTGACAGTTGACGGTAAACAGCTGATTGGCAGGGCTGCCAGAATGGGATAAATGGTTTGTTTACAATTCAGCGTGACGCTTGAGTGACGTTTAGGTCACGATGTGTAGTGCTAAAATAGTACTAAATAAAAATCAAATGGCGTCTTTCGAAAAGGGCCAACACCAGATCGTTCAATTTGAGAAAATTCGATGGGAGTAATTTGCTCATGCCCATTTACAAATTTGGGGTGTCTTCAAAATGTTACAGCACATTAAAAATGAAAAAAAAAAAAATATAAATCGGCTTCAGTTTTAGTCCTCAGGGGTTTTGAAGAATAAACGTCGTCTTGAATGAACAGAATTTGTATCCGTGCTGAACCTACTCGGTTTCCACTTTTAAAACGTTTAGTTTTCGGATTTACACAACGTCATAATTTGTCTTTGGTCTTTGGGGAACGATCATTGAACGTCCGCTTGTGCTAGTTTGTTTTTTTTATCACGCGCCGAAATTTAACAGTTTCCCGTGAAATATATATCGTATTTACCTGCGTTTAGTTTACTGCCATAAAATACTGTGCCGTGCTCTTCGTCAAGTTGATAAATTCCACATATCCTGTGTTAAAACCAAGGAAAGTTCGATAATATTATCGCCTCACGTCGCGCCGTTGATAGTTGTTTTGCTTTCGCTTTGTTTTCACCACTGGTCTCTCTGTGCACTTTTTGGACTACCGTACTTTACTAGAATAATAAAGTCACAGACAAACAGACAGTAACTCCAAACCATGTCTGATGCTTGTGATCAATGTGCTAAGCCGGTCAAATCCGATGACGAGTTTATTACTTGTATGGCTTTTTGTGAACGAATGGTACATATTAGGTGCTCGGTTACGAAGCTCAACAAACCGTTTGTGAAAATCATTCATGAAAGCCCAAATCTGATTTGGATGTGCGACGAGTGCGCGAAATTGATGAAAATCGCTAGATTTAAATCTGCCGTCTCTTCGTTCGGTGAGGCCTTCCAATCCATTACCGAAAAACAAGAATCTGTACACGCAGAGATTAGAAAGGAACTTGCAAAACAAGGCCAAATTGCTCTGTTGTCTAAGCGTATGACTCCATCGTCCGCCTTCTTGCGTGAATCTGGTTCGTTTTCTCGACAACCGCCCTCAAAAAGACGCCGTGATGAAGAGATCAACTTTAACCCGACTGCTTCAAAACCGCTGCTAGGTGGCACAAAAGAAACAACTACCGCCAGCATACTTACTGTCTCCGAACCGGTTGAGTTGTTCTGGCTGTATCTTTCTCGTGTCCATCCGAGTGTCAAACCGGAAGACATAGAAAAGTTGGCTAAAGAATGTTTGGAGAGTGAAGATCCTGTCAAGGCGATTCCACTCGTAAAACGTGGAATTGACGCTAGCCGCTTAAACTTCATTTCCTACAAGATTGGCATTGATCATAAACTCCGTCAGACTGCACTGAGCCCTGACACGTGGCCAAAAGGAATTTTGTTCCGCGAGTTCGAAGATCTAAGTGCAAAAAACTCTTGGTTACCCCGATTGAATACGCCTACAGTTATGGTGTCGCCCGAATTGGGAGCATCACAGTTTTCCACTCCCTCAACCGGAGTCAATCTAGCCGGGTAATTTCGAATAATGCGCATCGGAGCAACGTGATTGAACGTGTCAACAGTTCCTGTAATCCAGAACGCTTTGCCTGCCGCCTTAAGGGAGCCCTCGATCCACTCGACACAGTCGCGCATGCTGGTTCCTGTCATCGAAGTCGTTCTGGACCTGTTGTCGAGACTGGTGACAGGGTCTCCCAACCTTCTTTCTCAGGCAAGTACATATCCATTAGTTCCAATTCTTCGCCTGATCAGCCTCCGTATTCCAGCACTCCTTCTAATGCTGTCCAGCATAACAGCAACGACATTGGAGTACTCACCATTAGACAATCTCAGCTTGAAACAATCAATGTTCAACTAACACCGAGGCCTCCAAGACTCCAAGGAAAACGCATTTATCCATCTACTGTACTACCAGGACGCACTGCAGATTGCACTTTGGAAGTCTCTGGATCCTCTAGCTCAGTCGTGCCTTTTCCAGCCAGCGTTCATCACAGTCGTCCTGGTCCTGATGCTAGATGTGGTTCAGAGATCTTCCAGACTCCTTTGTCAGGCAAGTTGTTACATCAAGTTGTCGCTTCTTCGAACCCTGATGCCGATCCGTATTTCAGCACTTTGGATACGCTTACTGGAAACCCGGAACGCACCTTAGAAAGCCCTATGGAAGTCCTCAATCCCTCCGACGCAGTCGTGCCTCCTGCTGCCTTCGTTCATCATAGTCGTTCCGGCCCTGCTGTCGGAAGTGGAGAGAGGGTCTTCCAACAACCTAACAACGGCGAGTATTTTAGTATTGTGAATCCTCAGTCTTTGCCTGATGCACAAATGCCTTCCAGACATATCGGCGTCCCAGCAGTGCAGCGCAACCAAGATATACTAATGTATTACCAGAACGTTGGCGGGATGAACTCATGTGTTGACGACTACCGCTTGGCTGTATCGGATACGTGCTACGATATCATCGTTCTAACCGAAACGTGGCTTGACTCTCGAACGCTGTCCAGTCAGGTGCTTGGGATCGATTATGAAGTGTTCCGTTGCGATCGAAATCCTAGCAATAGCAGAAAATCTACAGGAGGTGGAGTACTTGTGGCTGTTCGTCACGGTTTAAAAGCAAAGGCAGTTGAAAAGGATCTGTGGAGTTGCCTGGAACAAGTTTGGGTATCCGTCGAGCTAGGTGATCGTACCTTATTCTTGTGTGCCTTGTACATCGCGCCTGACCGAGTTCGCGATAACGAGCTAATACAAGCACATTGCGACTCAGTTTTTACTTTAATGGAAACTGCTAATCCTGTTGACGACATCTTTATTCTGGGTGATTTCAATCTAGCTGGCATTTCGTGGAAACGCTCGGACAACGGCTTCCTCTATCCGGATCCTGTACGATCGTCACTGCATGCTTGCGCAGCTAATCTCCTCGATAATTACAGCACTGCCACGTTGGCACAAATCAACCATATCGTCAACGAAAACAATCGAAGTTTGGATCTTTGCTTCGTTTGCTTGCAAGATAAAGCTCCAATAATTGAGGCAGCACCTTGCGAGCTGGTGAAAGTAGTCCCTCATCATCCTCCGTTGATCATCACCGTTGATAATAACCACTTTCACGATTTTAACAACCGCCCCGCTACCGTGTCGTACGATTACGCGAAAGCTGATCATCGTAGCATCGCAGATGTGTTAGCCACCATCCACTGGGAGAGCATTCTTGATCACAACGACATCGAAGTAGCTGCGCAAACTTTTGCACATGTATTGTCATACATCATTGACAGGCACGTTCCGAAAAGAGCACACCACTATGCCTCCCGACCTCCTTGGCAAACCAGTGAACTGCGGAAGTTGAAGTCGGTCAAGCGAGCGGCTCTAAGGAAGTTCACTAAGTACCGAACACCTTCATCGCGCTGTTACTATCTAAGGTCGAACTACGAGTATCAGCGAGTCAGTCGTCATTGGCCGACACCTTATTCTGTCGATTCTTGCATAAATTTCCTACATCAATTCACTTCACGTGGAAAATGATGTTTCTTTCCAACTGCGTACTGCGTTTTGCTGGACAAGTCTTTGCCTGAATTTCCCACTGATCAAGATACACTCAGGCTAATGGACTATCGAAATACATAAGAATTCCTCATGAAAATTCGCCACAAGGAATCGGGTTGAAATTCATAAATTTGCCTTATGAAACCAAAATTTGAAAACAAAAAATGTTTACGTGGCAACCTGGAATCGAACCAAGAACCTTGCGATCGAAAGGCCCGTATGTATACCATGCGCCCATCGATGCCTTGATGTGCAGTGATGCTGGAACTGTACATAAAGCGCTCGCATTGCAATAATCGTTCCACTTTTCATAAGGCAAAATGTATGAATTCTCTGTCCAGTTCGCTGCGTGTAGGTCATAAAACTACATTTCAGCAGGAAACTGCCCAAGTAATCAATAAGCCGTAAAGATTGGCACCAAGTCGGTCCTATAGTCGAACAAAAGACATGGCTTACAGGGCTAATAGGAACTATATCATGATTTAGGGCTGTTGGAAAGCCACTTTTGGCGAAATATTTGGTTGATATTCGGAGCGAGAGATGTCAAAATTTGAACATTTCGAGAACACTTCCCGCATAATCATGAACCATATCGGTACTATTTCCCCTACCATCCACAACAATTTGCGACAATAACTGGACCACTATGTATAACATGCAAATTAACAATATGTCAACCGTACGACAAACGTGTTTGACAATTTTGTGAATAGTGAATGGGAAAATAACAATGTGGGGAATGGGCGGTTAAGTTATGAAACTATATAAATATGGCGATTTTCACGAACAAAATTTTTTCATGAATAGTTTGTCAAACGGTAGATAAACCGTCCATTTTTTGACAAATATATTTTAAGCCAAATGGTAGAGAGATATTAAAACCATAAATATTCAATAAAAACGAATGATGTTGTGTGTAAACGGTTTTTGGTGAGAAATGATTATTTTACTGTATGTGGTATTGTTCCTTTTGATTTAAACCATAAAATAGAAATGATACATTTTCAGCATCTACAGCAGAGTTACAAATCGTATGATGAATAAAATAGCTTCTATAAAACATTCATACGAGTCGTAACTTTGCTGAAGATACCTATTATTGACCGTTCAGTTCTTAACTGTTCACGACCGTTTGAAACAGTCGTCGTTCTAAACGGTCGGTGAAACAGTCGCTGTCAGATTTGGCAGCAACAACGAGCGAGAAGATTTTCGCACGCAAACTAGTTCCCCTACTCTTTCAAGTAGAGCAACAAGGACAGCAGAGTGGGCGTCGAGTCAGATTTCCAAAACAGCTGTTGTTGACACTCGGTTGCCAGCTGCACGGCTCGGAAAATGAGGGGTGGTTGGATGGAATGTTTATCATAGTATGTTTCACTAAACAAAATTCAACTTGTGATAAATGTTTCTAATGCTCAAAATACAGGTTCAATGAAATTCAATAAGTGGCAATAGTTTATTGCGCGTAAGGTATGTATAGTTATCCTAATTATGTGTTTCAACAACATTGCCAACATTGTTTCATCTGGATGGAATACATTGAGATTCCCCTCGATTTCCGACGACTGTTTTGAACAGTCTTCTAAATAGACGGGATTATCCAACATTGAAGTGGATATACAATATAAGAAATAAAGATCACATTTTGTAGGAAATAGTGAAATAAGGAAATATATGCAAAAATATTACTTTCCCAAGTATAAAATCCCATGGACTGTACTTTTAATAAACTTATTTTATTACGGTTCTTTAGAAAATTTTCCGTTCTGCGGTAGCCGCTAAGTTCTACCGCAGCTGTCAAAGTTCTACCGCAGGCTTGAGGATCATTGTATCATTGAACGAAACCGTCTAATCAAAGTGTGCTAACAGAGTCCAACGCTTTGACAAACTGCCGTAAACAACAGTCATCAGCGTGGTTTCCAAGGTATCATCGCAGCCGATCGATCATGCTTTGTGCAAATCAATAATGTTTCAGCTGCGGTAGCTTTCTGTTCAACCGTAGAACGGAAAGTTATCTCTAAAATTGCAATATTATTTCACATTAGGAAAAGGTTCAGTTGCTACTTCACCACTTCTAAATTTTTCTCACACATAAATTTTCAGGCGTTAAAGAATATTTTCCAATGGGTTCCAATTTGCCAACATTTTAGCTTCCGCTTAACGGGTCCCAGCGTCTCAGAACCCAGCCATTTTGCTGAAAGGGCTCGGCCAGTTCAACAGCAGATCGTGTCAATTCCATCGATGATTCCATTACATTTAGATTATTCAGATCAATTACTTACCGGCGCTACTGTTGCTGGACATTTCACACTGATTCGTGCTGATTTTATAAACTATTTTTCCCAAAAACAAATCCGCCAAATGGATTTTACTTTTTTTCATATTTAGATAGAGCGAAAACAAACACTAGTAAAACATCACATCAGCAATGTAGGTCTTCGATTTTTGTTTTCAAAATATGTTTGCACACAATTTGTTAAAAAAGTATAAAAAATCCATTCACAAATTTCATAACCCTGAAGGGGGTGGGTGGGTGTCCTTAAGATGTTACAGCTCATACAATATTCGAAAAATATTCATACAAAATGCGCTACGAGGGGTTGGGTGGGTGTCAAAAATGAACATTTTTGGTGTTATCAAATTGGTGAATAAACCCAAAGAACCAGCAAACGGTAGTGTTTCAAGATTAAATTGGATTTTTTCAAACTTTTTATAAAGCTTACGCTGTTGTGAGAAAATTTTAAGAGTGGATTAAGTTCGCTTATGAACCTGTTCACGAATACTTTTGCGGGTGACTGTTTGCCAAACTGTAATGAAAAGGTAAAATACAGTAAAATGCATATATGTGCAAGTGTGTTGCGTACAAACTATTTTACGGACGGTAATTTTATACTGCCACTATTTCCTACGAGTTTTATGTTTCAAAATATTTAACAATTTCTGAACATTATTATATACTGTTACCAGGCATTGCAGATTTCGCTCTCATTTGAGTATGAAGCACGATCAAAGCAAGCAAAGAAAAACATCCCATCTGTTGCGGTCCACGATCGTCATTATATCGCAAGGTGTAACAAGTCTGATAAATGGAAGCAGCGAGCAAGAGCCCCAAAGAGAGAGCGAAGATAAAATCATTTTTTCTCGCTTTTTACCGTTGCGGATAGGTGTTTTTCTTTACTGGCACGATACACAATCCACGAAATTCCAATAGCAATAGTGTCCCCAGGCTTGGCTACTATCCTCCCTATCTGATCAAAGTTGTAGTAGACTACGATAAACAGTCTCTCATAATGTGCAGCATGTTATGATAGTTACAGAGAGCGATACGTGAGAGATTCTCTCAATTTTCTCAGGATTCAATCCCTGACTGTTACTGTTTGCTGTGGATTATGAAAACCATTATAATTAGTCTAGAGCTTTGGAACTCCAATTGTCCAACAAAAAGGCCACTTAGAATTTTATTGTTTGGAAAATACGACGAATTGTATTTTTCTATACGGGCTACCCACCCCTTTCAGCGTTGTGAAATTTGTGAACAGTCCCTTGTCACCTTCATTTTCGAAAGAGAGAATCAATGGAGAGAAACAATCGATCACGCCCTTATTGAAGCACATGCTTGAAATCTTGCGTAACAATTCTAAAGGGCCAATGATCAAATTGTTAACAAACCGGGTTTTGATACCATTCGATAGCATCTCCCAACACCCACAAACTATGCAAACATTGTCAACACAATCATAAACATTACCGTTGTAAACTCGATTTTCAAAACGGCCAATAACCATTTTTTTTTCAAATCATTCATTTGCCCCCTGCTTGAAACGGCCAATTATCGGTTCTCACTCCATCAAACGGGCCTACAATCGAAAAATTTCGCAAACTGTCATTGGCCTTAGCATGGTGAGAGGCCAATGACTCTCTCTTGTTCATTCATTGAAAACCGAAATGGCCTTGTTGCGTGAGAAATGTTTTGTGAACCCCTGTACTTTTTCGGACTATTTATGTTGTGTTCTTCGGTTTTGTTTTGCACCCGTGCTGTCAAAGTAAATTAAAACAAGCAACAGCACGGATGTAAAGCACCGAAGTTGTGACTATATAATATATTAAATGTTAGAATTAAGACTAAATGTTCAATCAATGGATCATTAAAATAATTAAAACAGCCGCTATGGAAAGCATAGATAGCGCCGCCGTAGCCTTGTGTGTTTGACAGAACAGCAATGCTGTAACAATGTTAAATCCCATATAGAGTGGCGCTTTTGTTTTGATGCGGCGAGCACTAACAAAAAAGACCTTCAATGATCCATTGTAGCTTTACAGCATAAGCTAAACGAAATGCATTTGCGCTATAATGCGCAACATGTTGAAAACACTAGCGTTGGACACCGGCCTTTTAGCAAGGCAATAATTGCTAAAAGGCCGGTGTCCAACGCTAGTGTTTTCAACATGTTGCGCATTATAGCGCAGTCTAAATTTGAATCATTATATCAATAAGATTTTATAGTACCCCTAGAAAACGTACAACGCGATACACTATTGTATTGCTAAGAGCAGCTGAACCGCTGAACCATAGTCAGTAGATATAATGTATAGCTGTAGTGAGGAGGTGTCTGCAGGAAACAGCAATGTATCCCCAATAATATTACCGAATTTGTAAGTGATCATAAGATACTTAAAATCCTTATTTTAATAAGCTTTGTAGCTGATCAGAAACAATTTGAGATGTTTCACTTTCTGCTGAAAGACTCGGTATTCTCTGGGGTGCTTCCTCCAGCGGCAACAGCCTAGCCTTGAGCCAAGCATACTAATAAAATTCTATTTTGGCCAATAAAAAAGGCCCATGCCTTTTTGAAAATCAAAAATGGGCCATGCATTTAAACTCATCCTTTTTCCACATTTTTGTCAGTTTTCAGAATAAAATCGATTATTAGCGTGTAGTAATAATAAATCGTCACTCAACTAGCAAGAAATCACATTGATTGACTTTAATACTGAGAAATAGGAATTGAAAATGTGGTGAATAATATTATTCAAATCGAATTTCAATCGAGAGTCAACGATCTGAGGATTGGTCCTTTTGAATTGTTACGCGAGAAATATCGATTACTTTTTCAAATCGAAGTAAGTAACTTTCATATGGTTTTGAGAAAGTTAATTAAGAAGAATCACAACCTTTCTTCTAAAACTGTTTTAAAATGAATCCCTTTTTCAACATTTTTTACCGTGTACATCGCTTAAATTTTTCATGCAATCAGCTCGCGTTTAAACATTAGGTAGTTCCTATCATTTCCCACAAAAATTGTATGATAAAATGATAAGCCGTTTCAATCAGTTACTTACTGTACCAGTGTAAAATCGACTCAAGTAGTCTCCCATACAACGGTGCGGTGAAAGTAGCGGTTAGGTTGTGAAAGTGGAGAATCTTACTTTCGTCGTTTTGTAAATCCGGAAATTAAACGTTCTAAACATGTAAAATCGAGTTGGTTTAAAGCGGAACGTGTAGAATTTCGTCTGCGAAACACGTAGGATTGATAAAGTAAGTTTGTTAACTTTTCTGACTTGAGTCTGTTTGAATAAGTCTTCGAGAAATGTTTCTTGGGCTGTACTAAAAACTTTCAAATTCATTACAAAATCTTTTGCACCGCACTGTAGCTATTTGTTTTGGTTCTCCATCCGTCATCAGCTGTGTTTTCGAAATCTTTTGCATAAAATTTCCGATTTATTCATAAATTCTACGGAATAAACCCCAGAAACAAGCCCATCATGGCCAGTTCGAATCTCCCGCCGACCTACGCAGAGGTGATGGCCGAAAATACCCAACAAATGGGACAAGGTACGATAGGAAAATTGCTTTCATTTTGTTGGCATTGCTCATACTGGGCATGACTCATCCCTCCACTTTTGTTCTGGTGGACACTTCGTCATTGAGCGCTCGAAAGTCATACAATTTTCTTTTTTTTCGGTAGATTCAGCGGCCGTGATCACGGTGGCTCCATCGGCTCCTTATCCACAGCAAGCTTACTACCCGAGTCCGTATCCAAATGTACCGGCCCAACCGATGCCAAACTACGGTTCGATGGATTCTTCGGCGGCAAAGGTTCCCCTTCCGATTGTAGTGCCGCCAAGTGGACCGAGTGGAGGTCCTGGAGGTTCTGGTATTGCCGCTACCACCACCACGCATGTGGTGATTCCCCAGGAAATCATTGTGGTTGGTGGATGTCCAGCTTGTCGGATTGGCATGCTGGAGGATGATTACACTTGTTGCGGAATCTGTTGCGCGATTTTCTTCTTCCCAGTCGGAATACTGTGCTGTCTGGCCATGAAGAATCGTCGCTGCACCAACTGTGGGGCTCAGTTCTAGAGGGAGAGGGTTTAGGGATACGATCCGCGTAAAGTGATCTGATTAATCGTGTTACCGAGCTAATGGACGGAGAGTTATACGACAGAGCTGTCGAGAGGACCGCTTCGAGTATACAACATTCGGGTATGTATTACCGGATATTTAGGATAGGCCAAAAATCTCTATGTTACACTACAATGTAAAATAAAATTAGTTAAAATTACTTTGAAGCATTTCATTCGAGTTTGTCTGGTAAAATCCTACAAATAGTATTTGTAGCAGCTGTAGCAGGTGAGTGCTGACGGTGGCCTTCAATCTGTGGCCATTCCGTTCCGCCGACTGGATTTTACCTTGGCCCTTCTTCTCCGGCAGGTGAGTGCTGACGGTGGCCTTCAATCTGTGGCCATTCCGTTCCGCCGACTGGATTTTACCTTGGCCCTTCTTCTCCGGCAGGTGAGTGCTGACGGTGGCCTTCAATCTGTGGCCATTCCGTTCCGCCGACTGGATTTTACCTTGGCCCTTCTTCTCCGGCAGGTGAGTGCTGACGGTGGCCTTCAATCTGTGGCCATTCCGTTCCGCCGACTGGATTTTACATTGGCCCTTCTTCTCCGGCAGGTGAGTGCTGACGGTGGCCTTCAATCTGTGGCCATTCCGTTCCGCCGACTGGATTTTACATTGGTCCTTCGAATACCAAACGCCAGTTTATATGGCACAACAGTTGCGCCGCTCTAGAAGAGAAACTAGAGGCATAGTACCAAAGCGACTAGAAAATTACTTTGTTCAACTTCCACATCAACCAACCATGTTTCGTACTCCTGTAAATGAACAGCAGCAGAACAAATCAATCCAGCGAACTGCAGAACATGTCTCAGCCCCGATCGGAAGTGACGCGGAGAACGATCCTGTTTCTGGTTCTCGCATCTCGAAGGGTGCTGCCCACTCTGAAAGGCGTTCAAAGAAAGCCTATCTTCTCGTATCAGCGAAGCTGACAGCCAACTGAAGGCTCTTTTGTTGGAAGAGCAGATCGAGGAGGATGAACTGAAGGCGTCTATCGAACGAGACAAAATTCTGGCTGAGAAACGATTAGCTGCGCTCCAGATAGAACAAGACCTGGCGTTGAAGACGGAAGAAAGAAAAGCAGAGTTCCTCAAGCGAAAGCGTGAACTTAAGAAGGAAGAACTTAAGACTGGTTCAAGTTACGGCTCGAGTGTCTGCAGCAGCAAAGGTAGCAGCTCGAGTGAGTACACCAGTGTATCTCGACGTGTCACCAAATGGCTCACCGAGTCAAAAACCGTGGAAGCAAGCAACACGAACAATCTGGAGTCAAATCGCATAATTCGCCCATCGTCTCGCGAGCCTGCAGCGAATGATGTACCTGTTCCCGAACCTGGCGTGAATGCAATCCTGTACGAAGCATTCAAGGCACTGCAAGGAAGAAACGTCAAGGACTTGCCGTCGTTTTCTGGTGACATCATGGAGTGGATGATTTTCGAAACTGAATTCAAAACGTCCACTGAGGAATTCCGTCTAACAGGCGACTGAATAAAGCGTTACAAGGTAAGGCACGCAAAACTGTGGAATCACTGTTGTCTTCCCCTGACAACGTCGCTCAGATCATGAGGATGCTGAAATCGAACTTTGGACGCACTGAATGGGTTGTGGTCAATCGATTGGAAGCACTGCGAAATTTAGAGAGCGTCAAGGAAGGCAACATCGAATCGTTTAGGACTTTCTACAATGCTGTAGTAGGTACCATGGTCGCGATGCAGAACGCCAAGGCGGATAATTATCTGCTCAACCCCGAACTCATTTCAACCCTTGCTGAAAAACTGCCTGGTTTCAGTAAGCAAATGTGGATTCGCCATAAGGCAGCATTGATGAAGGAAGATACCGTGGTGGATTTCAACACTTTCGCTCGTTGGTTGGAGGATGAGATGGACAATCAGTTGGCCAGTTTGAATCCATCGTTCGGTCCCAGGAAAGTGAACTACCTAGCGAAGCCAAAACCGGTTGTATTCAATGTGAACAGCCGGGATGAGGAAACACCGAAGAAGTGTCCACTGTGTTCGGTAGGTTCCCACTTCAGTTTGGACAAATGCGAGCAATTTCGGGGACTTTCTGTAGCTCAACGTAGAACCACCGCCCGATCGTGCAAAGTGTGCTACATTTGCTTGAAATCGGATCACGCCAGAAGAAACTGTAAATCTTCAAAGAAGTGTTCAGTTTGTGGTAAAAATCATCACGAATTGGTACACAGCGATGAGTCACCTAGAAGCTTCCCGCCTAGTATGCCGAATGTGTGCAACGTGAATGGTAAAAACGCGAACACATTACTTCGTGTTGGAAAGGTGAGGATCAAAGGTCCAAATTGCATCGAAGAAGTCTTCGCGCTATTTGATGAAGGTTCATCTTTGTCGATGATGGACGCTACCGTTGCTGCGAAGATTGGACTTCAAGGGCCAACGTCGTCTGTGAATTATCGTTGGACGAACGGTATATCACATAAGGAAGAAGATTCGATGATGCTCTCATTCGATATCTCTGGTCCTGCAGTTCAAGCAAAATGGTACAGAGCAAATTACATTCGTTCTGTGCAAAATCTCGACCTACCACCAATGAATTTCGACATCTAGAAGGTGAGGCAGCTGTACCCAATGCTTGATGAAGACAAGCTAGCTGCTGTGCAAGGTGCTCGTCCCTGTATGCTGATAGGCTCGAACAACGCAGGTTTGATTGTACCACTGAAAACAATTCAATATTCACTGCATGGTCTACAACTAACTCGCTGCCACCTGGGTTGGACGGTTCATGGCTTGATCGAACCAAGCGATACTGCATCATTCGACAATCACGCTTTATTATGTGCTGAAGATGACGACGTCGAGCTGACGGATCTGGTGAAACGGATTTACAAGGTAGAAGATTTTGGAATCACCGGACAGTCTCCAAAAATGTCTGACGAGGATCAACGTGCCATCGATATTATGAACCGTACCATCACACGAAGGGGAGAGCGCTTCGAAGTAGGACAAATCTACAAGTACAACAATTTTTCGTTCCCGGACAGTAAGCCTCAAGCGTTAAGGCGACTACAGATTATCGAGAAGAAGATGGATTCTGACCCCGATTTCGCCGAGAAGTATTGCAGCAAAATTCAAGATTACATCAATAAAGGATATGCACGGAAACTGGAGCCTGATGAACTCACTGAAACACCGAACAGGCGGCATCCATAAATTACGTAACGCTCTAGGGGGAGGGGGGGAGTAGGCTCAAGCGTTACGGCTCATACAAAAATTTAAAATTTTTCATACAAAAAGCGTTACGGAGGGGGGGGGAGGGGGTCAAAATTTTCCAATTTTAGCGTTACATAATAAATGGACGCTGCCACACATGGTACTTGCCCCACTTCAGCGTGGAGAGCGCTGGTAAATTTCGCTTGGTCATGGATGCTAAGGCCAAATCGCATGGTTTTTCTCTCAATGATTTGTTGTTGAAAGGTCCTGACCTCGTACCTGCCTTGATTGCGATCCTGATGCGTGCTAGGAAGAAGAAGATTGGCTTTGTGGCGGACATCAAAGAGATGTTCCACCAAATCCTCATCCGTAGAATGGACCAGGACTCTCAACGATTCTTTTTTCGTGGCATGGATCGCTCTGAACCTCCTAGTGTGTACATCATGATGGTGATGATCTTCGGTGCTGTGTCATCTCCCTCTATGGCACAATTCATCAAGAATTTCAACGCGAAGGAAATGGAAGAGGAGTATCCTGGTGTGGAACGCGCCGTGATAGATCAACATTACGTTGATGACTATTTTGATTGTGCGGACACCGATGAAGAGGCCATCGAACTGGTACAGCGTGTGGTCGAGACCCATGATCATGGCGGATTTCAATTAGTCAAGTTTTCATCGAACTCTGAAGTTTTTTTGGATTCTCTCGATCCTGCATTGGTTGCTGATCGAGTCGGAAGCAGAACCCGTGTGCTTGGTATCGACTGGGACCTTCGGACCGACGAATTGGTGTTTTCCTTGGAGTTTCCGAAAATGATTGAAAAGTTCCGAACCGGTGAAAGTGTGCCTACAAAACGACAACTCTTGAAGTTCATGATGGGCATATTTGATCCACTAGGTTTCCTGAGTCCCATCACCATACACCTGAAGATCATTTTTCAAGAACTGTGGCGATTGCAATCCGGCTGGGATGACGAGATTCCAGATGGTTTGGTTCCGAGATGGGTAGAGTGGTTAAATGAAACTGCTAGGCTGAAAGAAGTTCGATTGCCGAGATACTATTTTCCGGAGATTCCGTCGTTCGCTGATGCTGAGTTCCATGCCTTTTGTGACGCGAGTGACAAGGCTTTCGCTTGTGTAATTTATATGGTTCATCGGCATAAGGGTACGTCACATGTTGCCTTGGTTTATGCTAAGTCAAGGGTCGCTCCCCTGAAGTCTTCAACTGTGTCACGTCTGGAACTTCAAGGTTGTGTGCTTGCTAGTCAGATGATGAAGACGCTTCAAGACGAGATGAAAATAGAGGTGACGAAATTGTTCTTCTGGACTGACTCCAAAATTTGCCTAAGTTGGTTGAAGACGAGTCAGAAGCTTACGGCGTATGTCGGATCTCGCATTATGAAGATCAAGGAGAACGGTCACAGCGTTGATTTGTGGCATTGGGTACCATCGCAGTTGAACGTTGCCGATCTTGGAACAAAGTCGAGCAAATTTAGTAATATGCAAGAGTGGATGAAAGGTCCGGATTTTCTGCTCCATGTCAGCACCCGTTGGCCCATCGACGGGCCGCTTGAATTGACGCCTGTCGAGTTGGTAAATTTTCACTCCGAACTGACTGTCGATGCCACCGCTGATTCGTTGTGCTGCACTGTATCTGAGGAGTACCCTATTGATTTACCCGATATCGAGCGATTCTCCGATTTCAATCGACTTATTAGGTCGACAGCGTATTACCTGAGGATGAAAAAGATATTAGCATTACCAAAAAATGAAAAGCCAAAACGTTTATTCATCACTGTGCACGACATGACTGACGCAAGAAATGCATGGTATAGGAAAGTACAGTCGGAGGTGTTTGGAGATGAATTGCGTAGCTTAAAGCAGACCGGGTATGTTAAGAACAGTAGTCGCTTGAAAACCTATTCGCCGTTTATCCACAACGGAATAGTCCGTATGCGAGGACGTGTGCAAGACAATAGTACCCAGACAACCAAAATATACGCATAACGAAATCACCTGGAGGCTTTGTACGTGCAAAATTTCACTTATGAGATGTCGCGAAAAGACCTTCTACGTACAAAAGTGGAGGCGATATGCGTGCATATATTATGTGATGATTAATAACATACAATGCGAGTGTATAAATATTCTCCCGAACTAACCTGTTATCTTACGCGACTTAACTTATGATAACAAATGTTGATTTGACAGCTGCTACGAATTGATTCGACTTACTTTGTACAAGTGTACGGGACGAAACAAAATGTAGAAATTAACTCAGAAAAAAAGTGTATTATGCGAGGAAACTCATCAAATTGACGAGTTTATCCACGGTGCTTTGCGAGTTTGATGTAATTAGTATGAATAAACGAGTTTTAACGTGAACTTTCATGCGATTTCTGGTTGTCTGGGTAAGCCGTTTGATGTTAACAACCCCGTTATTCTCCCCGATAATCATCCATTTTCGATGCTACTGATCCGCATGTACCATATCGTTAACGCTCACCAAGGACTTGAAACGATCGTCAATAACATCAAGGAGCGTCATCGCATTCTGAAGATCCGTTCACAGGTGAAGAAGTACACTGCATCCTGCATAAAGTGTCGAGAGCTTCGCTCTCTTCCGACCGTTCCGCAAATGGGTAATCTTCCTCCGGAGCGAACAACACCGTTTGCATTCCCGTTCACCAATACCGGAATAGATTATTTTGGACCGTTGGTTGTTAAGGTTGGACGTCGCTTAGAAAAAAAGATGGGTGGTTCTTTTCACGTGTCTGACTTCTAGAGCTATACATCTTGAAGTAGTACCTTCGCTGGACACAAATAGCTGCATTATGGCCATCCGTTGCTTTATGTCAATCCGTGGGTTACCGCAGTGCATTATGACAGACAATGGGACAAATTTTACTGGCGCAGATCAAGAACTAAAAAGGCTAGTAAAAACATTAGATCAACCGCAAATCGAGGATTCGATGAGTATTAGAGGTGTACAGTGGAAATTCATCCCACCCGGTGCTCCGCACTTTGGAGGGTGTTGGGAGCGGTTAGTGCGCTCTGTAAAAAATGCTCTACGTGCAATGCTTCAAGACAGACACCCGACAGATTTGGTGCTGCGTACTACATTATGTGAAGTAATGAATACTGTCAACAATAGGCCGTTGACGCACATTTCGAGTGATCCATTAGACGCTGAACCGTTGACTCCAAATATGCTACTTTTGGGGAGAAACAATTCAATACAATTTGACCATGACTTCGACGAGAGGGACCTAGATTGCCGAGCAGCCTACAAAAATGCTCAAATTTACGCTGATCGTTTCTGGCGTAAATGGTTATCGTCTTACCGTCCAGAACTGATAAGAAGCCGCAAGTGGCCTGATAACAGAAACTACCACGAATATCATGTTGGTGATTTTGTAATGATAGTAGATGAGAATTTACATCGAGGATGCTGGCCGAAAGGAGTTGTCGAGAAGATTTACAAAGGTCCAGATGGAAAAATTAGAACGGTGTCCGTGAAGACTTCAAAATCATCGTTCACAAGACCTGTTAGCAAAATTGTATTGCTACAAGCGAACATCTCGTTTCCGGGCTCGGAGAATGTTGCCAACAATGGTAGCAACTAATTATGTTGCTCGGAAATCGTTGGCGCCATAGCAACCGGATAACAAATCTAAGTAAGCTGCGGCTGAAAAAAATTAGACTGAACGAAAAATTCAAGCGATCAAGACGTGCGAGAAGAAAAACTTATCAAACTAGTTAAAATTAGAAAACTTAATGTTAAATTAGTTCTAATCCTAAATGTAAAATAAAATTAGTTAAAATTACTTTGAATCATTTCATTCGAGTTTGTCTGGTAAAATCCTACAAATAGTATTTGTAGCAGCTGTAGCAGGTGAGTGCTGACGGTGGCCTTCAATCTGTGGCCATTCCGTTCCGCCGACTGGATTTTACCTTGGCCCTTCTTCTCCGGCAGGTGAGTGCTGACGGTGGCCTTCAATCTGTGGCCATTCCGTTCCGCCGACTGGATTTTACCTTGGCCCTTCTTCTCCGGCAGGTGAGTGCTGACGGTGGCCTTCAATCTGTGGCCATTCCGTTCCGCCGACTGGATTTTACCTTGGCCCTTCTTCTCCGGCAGGTGAGTGCTGACGGTGGCCTTCAATCTGTGGCCATTCCGTTCCGCCGACTGGATTTTACCTTGGCCCTTCTTCTCCGGCAGGTGAGTGCTGACGGTGGCCTTCAATCTGTGGCCATTCCGTTCCGCCGACTGGATTTTACATTGGCCCTTCTTCTCCGGCAGGTGAGTGCTGACGGTGGCCTTCAATCTGTGGCCATTCCGTTCCGCCGACTGGATTTTACATTGGCCCTTCTTCTCCGGCAGGTGAGTGCTGACGGTGGCCTTCAATCTGTGGCCATTCCGTTCCGCCGACTGGATTTTACAATGATCATTAACACTAGGAGCCCCGGAATCAAAAAATGTTAAAAGCGCATGGACTATTCTGAAAATTCTCTTGGGGACTCTTTATTCTAACCAAGTTCTCTAGTTGTTTTTCTAGGATGTTTTTCAAATATTCCCACAGATTTTTTTTTTTGATCAATTCACAAATGTTATTTTCGAGGTTTGAAGAAAATTGTTCAGGTATTATTCCAAGAAATTCTACAAGGATTCTTCGATGAGTTCGTACGGCTATTTGCAGTAGGTAGTTCTTCCGTTTACCCATAGTGTTTCCTTCAAGAATGGATTCTTTCAGGATTTGCATCATGAGTTCCTCCAAATCGCTGGAGGAATTTTTGGAAAACTTCCTGTCGAAATATTCTGATTACATTCTTTGAGGACCAGTCTGGATTTTTTTTTCAATGAATTCCGGGAGGGCTGAAACCTTTCTGGATAAACTTTTCGAAGAATTACTGAACGAGTCTCCGGCAGTGGCGTAGCTAGAATTTGGGGGTCCCTAAAATAAAGGTTTGTAAAACATTCCTTTTTTAACGAACGCACACGTACCGTGAAAGCACCATATTTGACGCGATTAACAAAATTTTGTATTCATACGTGAATAATAAAATAAAAATAAGACCAATTTTGCATAGGAGAAGGTTTCGACCGTGATTGTTTTAAATTATTTTTGTTCTATGGCTGTATCGGTCATGTGACTCAAAGGTAAAGGGAGTCTATAGAAGCAAATGATGGAAACGAATAGGTGCATAGGCGTCGCAAGGGAGCGACAAGATTGAAATTTAATTAGGTGGTGAAAATTGAGCAAGCAATTTTAAAGTCAGTAAGCATCGAAGCGTCCAATATTTTGCCTAGCTTCTCTACTGGAAAAGGGTTGGCTCAAAGCTTTGAGCTTTGCTACCAACACAGGCAAAACACAGGAGGCTTCAATGTGCTCTTATACTGACGGCAATCATATTCCATGTAAAGAATTATCATTTTCGACATAATTATATTGGTAATCACACGCAGACTGCATTCCGATAACATCAGACAGTTGAGATTTAAGAAGGTTTTAACATGACTTAGTGCAGTCTTGTCAGTTTTATCGATGTTTTTGAAAGACAAATATGATGAGGTTTTAAGTATAGGTTTTAATAGACACTACACAGCTCCTTCAAAATACAATTTATTATCAACAAGTTTGGCGGACAAATAAGTTTTGACGGAAGCACTTATAGGTATCTACAGAGCATTTTAAAGTGGTTTTTGCTGAAAAGACCGTTTAGCACTTTTCAATGCTGTATAAATTCTATCAGGATTTAATGCATCTCTAATAAAACCTCCATGGTGTAGTGGTTAGAACACTCGCCTCTCACGCCGAGGACCTGGGATCGAATCCCATCCCCGACATAGTCACTTATGACGTAAAAAGTTATAGTGACGACTTCCTTCGGAAGGGAAGTAAAGCCGTTGGTCCCGAGATGAACTAGCCCAGGGCTAAAAATCTCGTTAATAAAGTCAAATCAATCAATCAATCCATAAATAACATCTAAGATCAAAAAGCATCGAAATTGTTACTTGGGAGAGGAATTCTTGCAGGGCTTCTTGGAAGAAAACCTTAAGCTATTTTCTCAAAAACTGTGATAAACCTTTGTGGATTTCCTCGTGGGAAATTCTTCTACGCATTCTATTCTATTCTATTCTTTTCTAGTGCTTGCACAGCCAATAATGAAAAGCATCCTCGAAATATCAGCGTTTCTACTGCTATTTTCTTGTCAGTATTAATATTTGCAACTTATCATCAGTGATATGACACAAACATTTAAAAGAAATTAAAATGGACTAATGGAGTTGAAGATAATTCAAAAATTGACGGCAATCAGATTACTCACTCGTGAATAACATGATTGACGAGATTTTTCGAATTTGGTGGCAGAAGAAACAGGGACAACCGCGCCAATCGTTTATTTTTTAGGAAATGGGAATTTGCTTAAAGCACATTTGTTAAAGCAATGGGTCCGAATGTATTTTCTCTTAGGATAGGTTAAAAGAAATTCCTTCCTTGTATTCGGACTCTAAAGCCTAGGCTTAGGCGCCTTTACTCGCTCTCTGTTAGTGAAGAGATTCTTCTAAGCATTCTTTGAAAAACTGGTAGAAATTCTTAAACAATTAGTAGAAATATCTATAAGACATTTTGAAGCGATCTTTTTAAGAAACCTTGAAAGTATTTTAAATGAAATCATTCTGATCATTCCTGAAGCTTTTCCTCGTGGAATCTGGTGCGAAATTCTTGAAGAGCCTTTTGAACCCGTTATAGCCTTTAATGTTTCTCTGGAGCCTGTACAATTTGACATCAGGATTCAAAACAAGCAGAATAAGAATTAAAAAAACACCTGTAATTACTTCAACAATTCTCCAAAAAAATCGTTTTGATCGTACCTACCAGGTCTTAGATACTTATATTTAAGAAACCTCTAATTGATTCATACAGAAATACCATAGGGAATTGCTTCATTTGTTTACTAACGGTTGAAGAAGTTTATTGCAATAATTCTTACAGTTTCCTATATTTTCACTATATATAAATATCATCAATAGGGGGACGGACCTGGTGTAGTGGTTAGAACACACGCCTCTCACGCCGAGGACCTGGGATCGAATCCCATCCCCGAGATAGTCACTAAAAATTTCAGTGACGACTTCCTTCGGAAGGGAAGTAATGCCGTTGGTCCCGAGATGAACTAGCCCAGGGTTAAAAATCTCGTTAATAAAGATAGAAAAAAAAAAAATATCATCAATCATTCTTCACACTAGTCAGAACATTTTAGGGGTCATGCAAAAATCATGCCTCGCTAAAAAAACCATGAAAACCCTTCACGTGTATTTCAAAGAATAAGTGCTATGTTCATCAAGTTTGTATGTATATTGAACAGATTACATTTATTGGTCTAACACTGATATTACAATAAAACCGCGTCAACAATTCCACGCCATACAACTCGATTCGCAGCTGCCTCCCTCCATCCTCGGCTGCGGCTTACACTCGCCGGATCTTGCAGCACCTGGTCAATCCACCTAGCTCGCTGCGCCCTACCCCTTCTTGTTCCGACCGTATTCGTAGCGAACATCATCTTTACAGGGTTGTTGTCCGGCATTCTTGCAACATGCCCTGCCCAGCGTATCCTTCCAGCTTTAGCTACCTTCACGATGCTGGCTTCGCCGCCACACGCCGTTCTCCTGCACGCCGCCGAAGATCGTCCTAAGCACTCGGCGTTCGAAAACCCCAAGAGCTTGCAAGTGCTCCTCGAGCATAGTCCACACCTCATGCCCATAGAGAACTACCGGTCTTATGAGCGTATTGTACATCGTGCATTTGGTGCGGGGGTGAATCTCTTTTGATCGCAGCTTCTTGTTGAGGCTATAGTAGGCCCGACTTCCGCTGATGATGCGCCTTCGTATTTCCCGACTAACATTGCACACTGGTCCAGGAAGCTGATTTAGGCGGACATGAGGTTTTCGTCAAGATTTATTGATTTTAGAGCCATAGTTACTTCTGAGAATATGTTCAGAATTTTAAGTACTACAAAATGTACGGATCAAAAAAAAATTTACGGTGATCGCAAGAGGGACGTACACGCCAACTTTTTTTATTTTAACGAATCGTAAGTTGGTATGTTCAGCAAAATTGTAGCAAATGATCAGAGAAACAACTTTGCCGAACAAACTTTTTCTCAGTTTTGCTTAAAAGCCGAGATAATTAAGTATTTTTAATAAAAACTCGTTTTTTGCTCTTAAGTGTTTTATTTTTTGGTTTTATCGGCCTACTATGTTCTACAAAGTTTTTATACTCATCATTTGCTACAACTTTGCTGAACATACCAAAGTTGTATTTCTTATGGTTTACATGTTATTTGAGTTTTTCATCTTAAAATTAGCTATTTTGTATGCCTTGTGTTTCAACTATGAGCACCTCAAAAAATATATCTTTCCACCAAATGATTTTGCAGTCTTTCAAGTACCTGTGAGCAAAATTTGGAGAAGATGATATTTTTCTATCTCGTTTAAAATCAATTTTACTAGTAGACGATTTGAGATAAATCCATATTTATTGAATATTCATACATGTTCAACTCACAAAAGTCATGGCTACCTAAGCATATCAAACCAAATGTAACACGTGTATTTATATAGTAATATAAAGTACATCGTTTTTCAGTTGTTTTCGATTAATTTGGAAGCTTCTGCAAGAAATTCAACGTCTTTTCCTCTACCAGTATTTAATCTATTCTTAAGCAAGATCACCGGGTTGGAAGTCAACATAAGCCGTATAAAATACATATACAAAATTTACAGTCCGATTGAGTTCTGTGGCATGGTTTTCCCAGCATCTTCTGATGGATTCCACGTTTCATGGTTTTCTTTGGTAATGCGGCATGCCGGACAACACCACTTCCGTGCAATAGTTGTAGACGTATCAGTAAATGTAACAGCATTCTAAAGGATCGCCACGAAAAGCCCTCAAAGGAAGTTTGGAGCTGAGACTGTACGAACCTCTTCCAGCTGGTAGGAACTCAAATCGTCGTAACACGGCACGCCGCTTTTTTCGGGAAAGAGATATTGTGTATTTCTTTCACTACTGGACTGCAAAGTGAAGTGCGGCCTCATAAGTGCGAAAGTGTGAATAAAAGTGAGGAATTGTATTGAATCCTGCTGGTGTCTTCAGAGCACTTATTCTTCGATTTACGAAGAATAAGCCCCCCGAAAACACGTACCCGATTTGATTAAATTGCGCACTTTTGTTATCGTTTCCGCACTTGTAATAACTTTTTTTTACGGATCTCAATAATTTTAAAAGTAGTCAACTTTAATCGGAAGATTAACGAGGAGGCATTTGAACAGTTTTTGTCAGAAACGCACTGTTAGTATCGCCAGTTCTACGATTGGTACGTACTCTCTCCAACGGTGCAAAAACTACTTTCGCAAGGAGTGATGTTGTCCGGCATGCCGCCGAAGAAGCATAAAAATGCGGAATAAATCCATCAGAAGATTCTGGGGAAATCATGCTATAGAATTCGATCGGACTGTAAATTTTGTATATGTATTTTATACGGCTTATGTTGACTTCCAACCCGGTGATCTTGCTTAGGAATAGATTGAATACTAGTAGAGGAAAAGACGTTGAATTTCTTGCAGAAGCTTCCAAGTTAATCGAAAACAACTGAAAAACGATGTACTTTATATTTCTATATAAATACACGTGTTACATTTGGTTTGATATGCTTAGGTAGCCATGACTTTTGTGAGTTGAACATGTATGAATATTCAATAAATATGGATTTATCTCAAATCGTCTACTAGTAAAATTGATTTTAAACAAGATAGAAAAATATCATCTTCTCCAAATTTTGCTCACAGGTAATTGAAAGACTGCAAAATCATTTGGTGGAAAGATATATTTTTTTGAGGTGCTCATAGTTGAGACACAAGGCATACAAAATAGCTAATTTTAAGATGAAAAACTCAAATAACATATAAACCATAAGAAATACAACTTTGGTATGTTCAGCAAAGTTGTAGCAAATGATGAGTATAAAAACTTTATAGAACATAGTAGGCCGATAAAACCAAAAAATAAAACACTTAAGAGCAAAAAACGATTTTTTATTAAAAATACTCAATTATCTTGGCTTTTGAGCAAAATCGAGAAAAAGTTTGTTCGGCAAAGTTGTTTCTATGATCATTTGCTACAACTTTGCTGAACATACCAACTTACGATTCGTTAAAATAAAAAAAGTTGGCGTATACGTCACTCTTGCGATCACCGTAAAAAATTTTTTGATCCGTACATTTTGTAGTACTGAAAATTCTGAACATATTCTCAGAAGTAACTATGGCTCTAAAATCAATAAATCTTGACGAAAACCTCATGTCCGCCTAAATTAGCTTCCTGGACCAGTGTGCATTGTGGTCAGCCGTCAGCAAGGATCCAAGGTAGACGAACTCGTCCACCACCTCGAAGGTATCCCCGTCTATCGTGACACTGCTTCCAAGGCGGGCCTTGTCGGCCCATTAGTCCGACTCTTGTTGTTTCGCGTTTAAGGCGGGTGAACAAATCTGCCACCGTTTCAAATTTTCTCCCAATAATATCCATGTCGTTCGCGAAGCAAACAAATTGTCCGGATCTCGTGAAAATCGTGCCTCGACTGTTAAGTCCGGTTCTCCGCATGACACCTTCAAGCGCAATATTGAACAACAGGCACGAAAGTCCGTCGCCCTGTCGTAGTCCCCGCCGAGACTCGAATGAACTGGCGTGATCGCCCGAGATCTTCACGCAGTTTTGCACACCGTCCATCGTTGATCTAATCAATCTTGTGAGCTTCCCGGGAAAGCTGTTCTCGTCCATGATCTTCCATAGTTCTACATCGTCAGTACTTTCATTTGCCGCCTTGAAATCGATGAACAAATGGTTCGTAGGAACCTGGTATTCACGGCATTTCTGGAGGATTTGCCGCACTGAAAATATCTGGTCCGTTGTCGAGCGGCTGTCGATGATACCTGCTTGATAACTTCCAACGAACTCGTTTGCCATAGGTGATAGACGATGGAAGAGAATCTGGGATAGCACTTTGTAGGCGGCGTTTAGGATAGTGATTGCACGATAATTTTCACACTCCAGTTTGTCGCCCTTTTTGTAGATAGGGCATATAACGCCTTGCTTTTACTCATCCGGTAGCTGTTCCGTTTCCTAGATTTTGACTATCAGCCGATGCAGACAAGCGGCCAATCTGTCCGGGCCCATCTTGATGAGTTCGGCTCCGATACCATCCTTGCCAGCGGCCTTGTTGTTCTTGAGCTGTTGAATGGCATCCTTAACTTCCCCCCATCGTGGTTGGTTTCCAGGTGTTTATCGTAGTGCTGCTTCCACCTTTCGATCACCTCGCGTCCGTCCGTCAAGATGCTCCCATCCTTATCCCGGCACATTTCAGCTCGCGGCACGAAGCCTTTGCGGGATGTGTTGAGCTTCTGATAGAACTTACGCGTTTCATGAGAACGGTACAGCAACTCCATCTCTTGGCATTCCACCTCTTCCAGGCGGCGCTTTATGTCCCGGTTTTCTGTTTCCACTTCAGTCTGTATCTTTCCACGTTTTGTCGCGTACCATGCTGCAGCATTGCAGCCTGCGCTGCATTCTTCTCCTCTAAAACCTCCTGGCACTCCTCGTCGAACCAATTATTTCTTGAGCTCCGTTCCACATATCCGACAATGCTTTCGGCAGCGTCGTTAATGGCTGCTTTGACTGTCCTCCAGCAGTCCTCAAGAGGGGCTCTATCGAGCTCGCCCTCATCCGGCAACGCTGCCTCAAGATGCTGCGCTTACGCATTTGCTACATCAGGTTGTTTCAGTCGCGCTAGATTGTACCGAGGTGGGCGTCGGTACCGTACATCGTTGATGACGGATAGTTTTGGGCGCAGTTTCACCATCACCAGGTAGTGGGCGGAGTCAATGTTAGCGCCACGATAGTTTCTGACGTCGGTTATGTCGGAGAAGTGCCGTCCATCGATTTGCGATTCTGTCTGCTGAGGTGATCTCCAGGTGTACCGATACGGGAGGCTGTGCTGGAAATAGGTGCTACGAATGTTCATTTTCTTGGAGGCGGCAAATTCTATCAGTCGTAGGCCGTTCTCGTTCGTCAGCTGGTGGGCGCTGAACTTTCCAATCGTCGGTCTGAACTCCTCCTCCTGGCCAACCTGAGCGTTCAAATCTCCTATGATAATCTTGACGTCGTGGCTTGAGCAGCGGTCGTACTCGCGTTCGAGCTGCGCGTAAAATGCGTCCTTGTCATCATCAGTGCTTCCGGAGTGAGGGATATGCACGTTTATGATGCTGAAGTTGAAGAATCGGCCTTTCAGCCTCAACTTGCACATTCTTTCGTTGATCGGCCATCACCCGATCACGCGCCTTTGCATATCACCCATCACTATAAAAGCTGTTCCCAGCTCACGTGTGTTGCCGCAGCTCTGGTAGATGGTATGATTACCTCTAAATGTTCGCACCATCGAACCTGTCCAGCACACCTCCTGCAGCGCTACGATGTCGAAACCGCGGATCTTCAGTACATCGGAGAGTATGCGAGTGCTTCCGATGAAGTTGAGAGATTTGCAGTTCCACGTACTGAGTTTCCAATCGTTAGTCCATTTCCGTCACTGTGGTCTTTGCCGATTGTTCCGGTCCGTATTTTCTCGTTGACGTTCCTGTGCTGATGTGTTTTTACGGTTGGCTTGCAGAGCCTGACACCAACCCCCTAGATTTCCGGAGGATCATTCCCCCTGAATGTTCGGAGGACCATAGTGCGCAGTTTAGCTTAGAGTCCTTCTCTGGCACTCGGACGATGATCAGCCGCCCCTGACATGGGGAACAGACGCTGTTGTGAGCCGCTCCTAACATGGAGTACAGACGCTCAAGGTTTGCAGAAGCAAAAGCAAAAGCTGACTTGCACACAAGTAACTGGGTAGAGATAATGAATGTTTTAGGATGGATAGTACGGTAAAAGGAGAAGAAGAATAAAAGTTTAAAAAAGAAGAAAAGCACTCATTTACAAAAACTATTTTTTGGGCGGCATAGCGAGGCGTTCTCATATCAAATCTTATAAAGATAAAAACGCTTCTAAAAGAATACAATACACTGGTAAAACATTTTTATTTTCCTTTTTGTACATTCTTTTCAAACTTGCTTAACCACTCTAAGATATGTTTACGTTTTACTGATTCGCTTCCATATTCTTACAACTTAGTACACAATCACATATCTTCTTACATAGTACATTTTTTTTATTCATTTCGATTCGTCTCTCATCACGCACCGTTCTGCCAGCCCTCAACCACATGGTGCTTCCAGCGAACAAAACAATGCTTCCAATAAATACATATTTTTTTCGGGTTTTTCTTTTACACAAGGATATAAATTATGTTTTAATATAAAAATTCAACAAAACTCCCCACACGCAAAAAATGTGCAAGAAATGACACAAGTTTACCGCCTTGGATATTCATGGTTTCAAATCTGCAGCAAGTCGTTCGATTTCATCGATGATGTAGTTCATGTCCGATTTGTCCAGGGCCGAGTTCTGCAGGACCAATCGGAAGAAGTTGGGCTTATCGTGAATCGGTTGGTATGTGATCATCATCGAACCTTCCCGCATCATGCGTTCCTTGACCTTGGGGGCAACCTTGTGGAGCCGTTCGGTGAACTCTGCGCTGTCACGCGGTACGTTCCGCAATCCAGGTGGCACGTACCAGAAGCACACGTTGGTACACTCGGGATTCTCGACGACCATTTCAAAACCTTCTCGCGCCTTAATACTGCTGGTGAAGTGCTCCGCATTCTCGAACACCTTGTCGATGTGCTGTTCCAGTCCGGAAGTGCCCTTGGCACGCCACATGAACCAAAATTTGAGCACGTCGGCACGGCGGCCACACTGGATGTGCTTATCGCCGGTGTCGTACTGGGTGTCGTAGAATTTGTCCTTCTGGAAGAGATAAGTCGCGTTGGTCGAGTGGCACTCCGATAGGATTCCCTCGTGGCGGGTCAGGAAGGTGGAGCACTGCTGCGGAGCGGCGAGCAATTTGTGTGGGTTCCACGTGACCGAGTCCGATCTGATGGGAATGGATGGAAAACGGTGGATAATAAGTGTGATTATTCGATAGGGTAAAAGTTCCTTCATCATATCTAATCGACAGGTGATGAAGGTATGCATATTGGTGTCAGTTTTCAATTTAGAATTACGTTGATTGGTAATTTCAAGCAGCAATTGCTTCAATATACATCACAGGTGATAAGAAGACTGTTAAAATAGAGTAAGGTTAAATAAATTATCGACAACGGTTCATTGATTTTTTTTGTTATTTTTTTTTTTTATGACGTGTAATGGTAGAGTTACTGTTCACGTGCTGTAGCCTTATGTGCAGGGACAACATTGCTAGGAGGCGCACGGGCGCGCTGTACTGTACATTGCGCGATTATTTATCACGACGGCGATCTTGAAAACTTCTCAAAATGCTTGTTGATCATCGCTGCTGCTTCAAATCGTTTTGGTGTCTTCTGCGCAATTATTCCAGATTGTCCAAGGCATTATCGCGCAGAAGACACCAAAACGATTTGAAATAACTGGGACGATCTACAATGGTTTTTTAAGATTGTCGGCGCGAGATTTTTTCGAGCTACGCATAATACATTGTAAAACCTTTTTTGGCACGCCTAATTTTTCTTGAGATGTGCCTCAATGCATCCCATGCGCTCCGTCACATGTGCTGTTTAAAACACAGCGCAATAATTGAAGTGGTGACAATTTTTTTCAACGAGAATGAAAATTGTATTGCTGTTTGCATTTGAGATGCAAATGTTGAGTAAACGTCCTACAACTGCGGTAACATAAAATAATCAAAGGACACCTAGCAACGATTACATAAATCACCGCCGCCGTAGCAAGGAAAATATATCTTTGACATCGCATTTCTTGTGAAAAATCTTACCGCGTTTGGTGCTCCCGCATTTGATGTTTGCATTTCAAACGCACACAGCGCGAGTCTTCGACCGTATCAGGATGGTCTACATCACTGAAGTGAAATTAGTTGTAGGGGCTCTTCGTTACTATGCAGTTGTTTTACAACGAGGAAACCAATTGCGAGCGTAGCGCTAGGCAACGCATGACACGAGTCTCCCTAGGAGCACAGCACTTAGCGCGCGCTTCTAGAATTTTTGTGAGACTCCGGCTAGCTCAGCATACTGCCAGGTTTTGGAAAATTTAACGATCATTGACAATTGACATACGAGCTAAAACTTTAACCCATTTATTCGCCTGCACTCACACAACATGCATGACATTTATCGTTCGTGAAATATAACGAGCCACGAAAGGAAACAAGACAGACACACACCACACACTGGTTGGCGCCGATCACTGTGTGCCACCGCGTGTTACATTCACTGACACACCCGCATTCTGATCAAAAAACAGAGGCGAATATTTTCCATTTTCTGTGCTATGTTTGCAACCAAAGGGGTATTCGATGAACCAATAGACTATAATAAACAAACAGAATGACAACACTAAGTGGTGCGCTTTGCTTTAACTCATTCGTATCAATCACCTACATTTAAACACGACGAAGTGGTTGTGTGGTATAGTGCGTAATGTATACTAAGTATCATCTTGACTGAATACACTTTAGAGTGTATTCAGTCATCAACAATCATTAGCGCGAGCATACGGCTACGCAAGCGTAAGCGTAAGCGTATGCGCAGCATTGCAGGCAACACTGCTGTCAAATGTATAAAAGTAAATAAATCGAGCTGTCTGGCTCTCTTCTACTTGAAACTTCAAACAATCAACAAGTGTTATTAAGTCTCCAGAAATTCCCCTCCCAAAAGTGGTAATTGAAAAAGTTTACTAATTTAAAGTGTTGTTCTACGTTGGTTCCTCCCGGTTGGTCGTAGTATAGTGAAATTCTTTGGTTCCGGATACCAGACAGAAAAGTGGCGACGAGGTTAACTGGTGCGGCGGAGCATTTTTCGGCGTACTCGGACGGCTACTCGGAGCAGCAACACCCTTTCATCTGCGATTAGTGCAGCGGCGGTGGTGCTGATAGGAAGTAATTACGGTGAGAACAACACGGTGCATAGCATAAATCCCAAGGTAATAAGGGAAAAAGTGAGGTGATAACGGGGGCAAAAAGGTGATTTCGGTGACAATTTGTTCATTCCGGTGATGTTGACACGCCATTTGCTTTTGGTGGCGTAGGCTGTGTGAAAGCATAAAAGACAATTACCATTGTTGGTTTTCTTTTTATTTACTTTTTTTTTGTGAAACGCAACCATTTTGTTTTGATTAAATATTAACAGTGCTTTCCTTTTTCTATTTTGGAAGATAAATTCACAGCGGGCGGCAATCCGGTTGTTTTCGGGTGCTGAAAGGATCTTCGCTCTAGTGTACGAGTGGCTGCAGTTTCCTTCCCGCTGGGTGGCGGACGGTTTGATTTCTCTCCCCGCTGGGTGCCGGACGATTCATTTTCTTCTCCCGTCGGGTGGCGATCATTACCTAGCCTGTAAATTGCGGTGAGCGTGACGTCGATCGGTGAGTAACCATTTTGTTTTTCTATCTGATTTTGAACATTAGACTGGTTCAATTTGCTTTGCATATTTTTTGTGAAAAGTTTGAAAAGTTTTTAAAATTAGTGTTTTTTATTGTTTTGCTTAGATTTTTGCAAAATGGCGTATGTAGTGGCTCCAAATATTGAACCCTACCGAAAAGGCCAATCTTTTGCGGGATGGTTGCGTCGGTTAACGTTCCATTTCCGGGTAAATAAGATACAGGACAATGATAAGAAAGATCAGATGTTCATGCTGGGCGGGGATTACCTGTTTAGCATGGCCGAAAAACTTTATCCAACCGAAGCACTTTTGGATGAAGTGGCCTACGCTGAGCTAGTTCAAAAGCTCAAGGAACGTCTTGATAGAACTGATTCTGTTCTACTACAGCGTTATCATTTTGGCTCAAAGCTGCAACAACCTGGTGAAACGGCGAGCGATTTTGTTTTTACTTTGAAGCTCCAAGCTGAGCATTGCGAGTTCGGCGACCAGAAGAACCGACTCATTTTGGACCGTCTTCTGGTTGGCTTGACGGATAACAACCTTAAGCATCGCCTTCTTACTGAGGACAGTGCCAAATTGACCCTTGATCAAGCTGAAAAGATTATCGCTACCTGGGAAATGGCGGCGACTCATACAAAAGCTTTGGCGAACAACGATGGTGTCGGCTTGGTAGGTTTTGTGAACAATAGGTATCCTGTGACTGGAGGAAGAGGAGCAGTTCTTCAGCGAGTGAGGGACTTAGCCCAGAGCTACCGTGGCCCGGTGAAAAGCCGACTTGGTGCGCGGCCAGAAATCCGGCCGGCCGAGGATTGTCGACAAGATTCCCGAGTTCGGTTCCAGCGAGGTTCCCAATCCCAGCAGCATAGGCACCGAGATCCATCTGCTGGCTCATCTAATCGCAGATTACAGCGAGGTGACGAGCAATGGCCGATAGATCAGCGCTATTGTAGCTACTGCAAACGCGGGGGCCATGTACGGAGGAAATGCTACAAGATGAAGAACGAGATGAACAGCAGGGTCAACCATGTCGAAACCCAGGAGGCAGAGAGCAGCACCGGAAGCTTGAGCCAGCTGGCCGAGCGACTAGACCGGTTGAGATCTGGTAACTGGGACTCCGATGATAATGATTCAGGTGAATTACAGTGTATGCATGTTACTTCTATTAATAAGATAAGCGATCCTTGTTTATTGAATATTTCTATTGAAAATCACACTGTACAGATGGAGGTTGACAGTGGCTCTTCTGTTACAGTGATGGGCAAAATTTTATACACATCCACATTTGATTTGCCTCTAGTAAAAAGTTCTAAACAACTAATCGTGATAAATGGTTCCAGGTTAAAAGTTTCTGGTGAAGTTGGAGTTAGAGTTAAATATAATGGTAAATCAGCTAATTTGACACTTTTAGTGCTTGACTGTGACTACCAGTTCATTCCTTTGCTGGGTCGACCGTGGTTGGATGAATTCTTTCCCAACTGGAGAAATTTTTTTGCCAATTTGATGCCATTGAACAACATTTCAGTAAATCAAAGTGAAGCATTAATAGCTGAAATTAAACTAAATTTTTCTGACGTTTTTGTCAAGGATTTTTCCAAGCCAATTAAACATTTTGAAGCTGATTTGGTTTTAAAAACTGACATTCCTATTTTTAAAAAGGCTTACGACGTTCCTTATCGATTAAGGGAGAAAGTTTTAAAATATCTGGACAAACTTGAAGCAGAAAAAGTGATTACTCCTATTCAAACCAGTGAGTGGGCATCACCTGTAGTTGTTGTCATGAAGAAAAATAATGACATACGACTAGTAATTGACTGCAAGGTTTCAATTAATAAGCTCATCATTCCAAATACTTATCCTTTACCTGTATCTCAGGATATTTTCGCTAGTTTGGCTGGATGCAAGGTTTTTTGTTCTCTTGATTTGGAGGGTGCATACACACAACTATCATTATCAAAGCGATCAAGGAAATTTATGGTAATTAACACAATCAAAGGACTTTATACCTACAATAGATTGCCACAGGGGGCTTCCTCTAGTGCATCTATTTTCCAGCAAGTTATGGATCAAGTATTGCAAGGTATTGAAAACGTTTGCGTCTATTTGGATGATGTGCTTATTGCAGGAAAAGACTTAAAGGATTGCAAAGCTAAACTTTATAAAGTTTTAGATAGATTGTCTAAAGTAAATATCAAGATTAACTGGGACAAATGCAAGTTTTTCGTAACTGAATTGGAGTATTTGGGTCATATGATAAGTGATAAAGGTTTAACACCATGCTCAAGCAAAATTGCAACAATACGGGAAGCAAAAGTTCCAACAAATGTGACCGAATTGAAGTCCTTTTTAGGACTTATCAATTATTATAACAAATTTATACCCAATTTGTCTTCAAAATTGTATCACTTGTACAACTTATTGAAGAACGATGTTAAGTTTATATGGGACAGCAAATGCAATGAAGCTTTTGAAAATTCTAAGAAATTGTTGCTTGAAACTGATTTTCTTGAATTCTATGACCCTGAAAAACCAATTGTTGTAGTCACAGATGCATCTGGCTATGGTTTGGGCGGAGTAATTGCTCATGTTGTTGACGAGGTTGAGAAACCAATTTGTTTCACGTCTTTTTCGTTAAATTCAGCACAAAAGAAATACCCCATATTACATTTAGAAGCACTTGCACTTGTATGCACAATTAAGAAATTCCATAAATATTTGTATGGTCAAAAATTTACAGTTTTTACTGACCACAAACCATTAGTGGGGATTTTTGGTAAAGAAGGCAAGCATTCAATATTTGTGACAAGATTACAACGCTATATTTTAGAATTATCGGTGTATGATTTTGAAATCCAGTACCGACCTTCAGCAAAAATGGGCAATGCGGATTTTTGTTCGAGATTCCCATTGGAGGTGGCAGTTCCCAGTGCATATGATCAAGAGTTTGTGAAAAGCATCAATTTTGGGGACAACTTGCCTATAGATTTCTCAGCTATTGCTGAAGAAACAAAAAAGGATGCTAGTTTGCAGAAAGTTATGAGTTTTATGCTAAATGGTTGGCCTAAAAGGATAGACAAGCAATTTGTTGATATTTTTACGAATCGGAATGATTTGGAAGTCGTTGAGGAATGCTTGTTATTCCAAGAAAGGGTTGTAATACCACAAGTATTGCAAGGCGACATTCTAAAGCTTTTGCATGGCAACCATGCTGGTATCGTCAAAATGAAAAGATTGGCAAGGCAAACGGTTTACTGGTTTGGAATCAACACAAATATTGAAAGATTTGTTGCTGCTTGTGACATCTGTGCAAGTATGGCAATCGTTCCAAAGCAAAACATAACTTCAAAATGGATACCTACCTTAAGACCATTTAGCAGGGTGCACATCGACTTTTTCCATTTTGAGCATCGCACTTTCTTGTTGATTGTAGATAGTTTCTCTAAATGGTTGGAGGTAGAATGGATGAGGAAAGGTACCAACACTTCAGAGGTTTTGACGAAACTTATTGAATTTTTTGCTCGATTTGGTTTGCCGGACGTTATAGTGTCGGACAATGGTCCCCCTTTCAACTCTCATACATTCAAAAGTTTTCTTCAAAAACAAGGCATAAAGGTTTTAAACAGTCCTCCATACAATCCTGCTAGTAATGGCCAGGCGGAGCGACTTGTTAGGACGGTGAAAGATGTGCTCAAGAAATTTCTATTAGAGCCAGGAATGTTAGAGTTGAAGTTGGAAGATCAGATAAACTTATTTTTATTTAATTATAGAAACAATAACTTGACGTTGGAAGGTAGTTTCCCTTCTGAGAAGGTGTTTGCTTATTCGCCAAAAATGTTGATCGATTTGGTTAACCCAAAGAAACACTATAAGCAAATGCTGGTACCACATAACCAGAATGATGAAGCAAAAGGTAGTCAAAATGAAAATAACGATCAAACTGATCAGTTAGATGCACTGATACCGGGGGATTTAGTGTGGTACAAGCACAACATTCCACATTTACGCGAAAAATGGATAAAAGCATCCTTTTTAAAACGGTTCTCTAAAAACTTATTACAGATCATGGTTGGAAACGAGGCGATAACTACCGCGCATCCAACTCAAATACGGCTCGTTAAGGAAGGGAGTGGTTCGCGCCAGCCGAGACGATCGATGCGAGTGGTCGAAACTGGTCGGTCGATACCGGCTACCGCTGAACCCGAAGGAACGGTCGTGCGAGATGACGATATCCGGCAATTACCGGAACGAAATACGGAGTCTGAAGGAGCAGCCTTTGGAGAAACCGATGTCCGGCAATTACCGGATCTGAGTGACCGTGAAAGAAGAAGAAATAATAGTGCTGAAATAATAGAGCGTAAGAGTAGGAAAAGAAAGTTTCCGTCGGAACCGGTAGAGCTTAATGGCCTACTACGGCGTTCGAAAAGAACTAGAAAAATTATATCAGACAATGAATTCGAATATTACTAAATGTTTAAATTTTTATTATTGAATTATTGTTCAATCTTTTGCAAGAGGGAAGAACTAATGTATACTAAGTATCATCTTGACTGAATACACTTTAGAGTGTATTCAGTCATCAACAATCATTAGCGCGAGCATACGGCTACGCAAGCGTAAGCGTAAGCGTATGCGCAGCATTGCAGGCAACACTGCTGTCAAATGTATAAAAGTAAATAAATCGAGCTGTCTGGCTCTCTTCTACTTGAAACTTCAAACAATCAACAAGTGTTATTAAGTCTCCAGAAATTCCCCTCCCAAAAGTGGTAATTGAAAAAGTTTACTAATTTAAAGTGTTGTTCTACGTTGGTTCCTCCCGGTTGGTCGTAGTATAGTGAAATTCTTTGGTTCCGGATACCAGACAGAAAAGTGCGTAGCTCTCAATCTGAAGGTTCTCGGTTTGTATCTCGCTGCGGCATTTTGTTTTATTTTTTATTTTGTCGATCATAAATGAATGCGCGAGTCGATCATAAACGGATGCGCGAGTTTGATTCATGATTCCGATCAACCAGCTACAAAAAACATAACGCGTGTGTTGCGTTACGACAATCTGACTCATAATTTTATGTTATGAGTCTAAATCATGGTGTATTTTCTTAAGATGAAAATACAGTGGAATCATGATAATGTCATAATCTAGTTTTTAAATCTGATTTCTACCCGTGTATTGATAGGATTTTGGCAATTCAATGCACAGGCAAATTACGGTGATATCGCATACCCCTCTGCCACAAATATTTATAATTAATAACGCTTAACTTTATATCCTCTTCATTCTCAGGACTGGAGGACATTTGTAACCAAAACATTGTCGGACTTTTAAATTAAGATCTCCTAGTTTGGTTCAGATTAAAGGTTTAGAATCTGAGCTTGACATGGCGACCGTGACATGAGGATTCTCTCCATAACTAAATGCAAAAAGGAATGTTACCGGATCGGTGAGTTACCCGACTGTTAGGATATAGAATAGCTTTGTGCTTCTCACCACTCGGGCTTTCCTTAGCCAAGTGGTTAGAGTCCGCGGCTACAAAGCAAAGTCATGCTGAAGGTGTCTGGGTTCGATTCCCTGTCGGTCCAGGATTTTGGCCGAAATAGGAAATAATAGTGAATTACAGTTAGCATATTATTGAAGTGAGCTACGAAGCTGAATTTCAAAGAACTTATTCAGCTTATTTTTAAAGAAGGTTAATCATCATTGATATACACATAATTGGTTCTTTGATGTCAGTTCAACAAACAGTCAGTGCTGAAAAAAGAACATCCTTAATGTAAGCAACTATTCACTTCTCTGCTAGTGGTAATAGCTGCCAGCAGAAGCTGTTGCATTGTGTTTGTAGTCAGCTTTTGACAGTAACTAAAACGGTTCACGAATTATTAGTCCTGCTGCAGGACTGGATTGCTTTGATCCCTCGAATCGAGTCAATCGGTTTACTGCTACACGCAAGCAATGGTGCAGAGAGCTCAGTTCAAACGTTGCAATCTTAATATTGGAGGAGAAACAGAAAGGAGAGCCTATGATCAAAAGAAGGAAAAAAACTCTTATGGAAATTTAAGCAAGTGCTATGCAAACAACTTTTATATTAGTATAACTACAAAGAACTGCCGATGATTTAAAGAAGGTAAAATTCCCTATTAACATATAAGCTGAATTATTGCCAACAGTAACGAAACCTATAACTCGAAAGAATAGCCTATGCTTAAAAGAAGGGAAAACTTCTAATGAAATCATAAAAAAACATGAACCCTATCATACCGTTGGTAACCCCAGATGGAACAACCATGAGCTTTGAGTCTTGATGCAATAAGTGGAGTTCACAACTTCGTCCTAAATTAACGGGTCAATTTTATCATTCTCTTGGAGCACTTATATAGTGACAAACATGACGTCTCGTCACATAATTAAAGTTAATTAATTAGCTGATCCATTATTGGGCAATACCTAAGAATCTTACACATAACTGTTGTAGTAATTTGATATTGTTTGTTCGTAATTCGGCCAAACGACCCATTCGGCCAAATGGCATTCGGCCAAATGGCGTTCGGCCAAACGGCATTCGGCCAAATGGCTGGACATCGTATCATCGTACCTGCCACACGATATACGAATGCGAAAATGGCAACTTTGGCAAAGAAAGCTCTCAGTTAGTAAATGTGGAAGTGATCATTGAACACTAAGCTGAGCAGCAGACTTTGTCCTAGTGAGGACGTAATGCCAAGAAGAATTACAATATCTTGAAAGAAAGATGTTTACCCGTTAATTATTTGGACAAAACATTTGCAACTTCTTCAACTTTAGATGTCAACAAATATTTTTGAGTAGTTATTCCAATCAGTAGTTCAAAAGCAATAAAGTTCTGACAAAATAACTGAACAAATTGAACTAATAGATTCATGATAGCTTCAGCAAAGTTGTAGATTTAGGGTGATTATAAAACGAAGCCACTCTTCAAATTTTTAAGAGCACAAGACTTGAGAACCAAACAGCGCTCCGCGATGAAAATTTATCCCATTGGTCACCACCAGCAAGCAAACAATTTGATTGATTTTCAACGCGAACTGTTGTCAGATTCTCCAGTCTTGTGCACTTGAAAATTCAAAGTTTGGCTTCGTTTTATAATCACCTTAGACGAATTGAACAAGCATACTGACAGTTTTACATTTCCAAATACATGTACACTACCCATCATAAATACGGACTCGCTTGAAAAAGTATTGTAACACTGAGCTACATACTGAATCACCCTGAAAAGTTTAGCATCAACTCAAAACAGGAAAACTCATAATGCTATATCTCGATCATGATGCTGATGATCTATAATGGTGCGGTCTTAAGCAAAGTTGTTCAGCAGATCAAGGACATTCGAAAAGCAAACAGTTTGGTTCGCAATTCTGCCGTTAGATGACGCTAGTGAGCATGTAAAATTTTACGCTAGTTCTGTATTGTGATCCACATGAGATAGATAGTTCGAGTCTTTTGCAAAGTTGTTTAGAAAGTCAAGGACACCCGGAAGACAAGTAATTTAATTCAAAATTTTACCGCTAGGTGGTGCTAGTGAGCAGATAAAAATTAGCATCTATCTCATCATCCAGATAAGTTAGAAGGTTCGAGTCTTCGACAAAGTTGATCATAAGGTCAAGGACATCCGAAATGCAAACAGTTTGGTTCTAAATTTTGCCGCATAGTGGCATTCACTCACTATCATGTGAAATTGAGCATTCTTAATTAGTTTTATCTTTTTGTCCTAATAAGATAGAAAGATCGAGTCTTCGGAAAGTTGTTCAGAAAGTCAAGGGCATCCGTAAATCAATTTGATATATATAGGTACTTTTAACTTCATACAAGTTTTATCTCATAATTTTGATACGAAAGAATGTTCAAGTTTTAGCAAAGTTGTTCAGAAGGTCAAGAAAAGCAAGTTCGAGTCTTCGATAAAGTTGTTCAGACAGTCAGCGAGGACAGTTAACCCTCTAATACCCAAATTTTTGTTTTCGATCTAAATATTATGTTTCGTTATATAAAATCATTCTAAACACGGTTTGGGCAATGAATTATTTTTCTTCGCAAATTTATGAATTTTGATTTTTGATTTTTATTATTTTTATTTTTGAACATCCCTATCCTTTTAATTTTTTTCTTGAAGCCGCTTCTGGTTACTGATTTTTGACGATAATAAAAGTTTGAGTTTTTACTATACTTTTGAAAATATGATTTTTTTAATTTTTTTCTGGAACATTTTTTATTTTCCGTGTAACTAACGGAAAAACAGATTTGAAATTATTTCAATACCATCAGGCTCTTCTTCTGTAATAGGTTGATCGTAGAAAAATATAAAAGTTTCGATTTTTCATAATACACGTTAAATGAATCCCAGGCATTTGTAGGTTATATAAGAATACAATTTTTCAAACAATTTTCAATAATACAAATAAGTTTCAAAAATCATAAAAAACGTTTCTTATATGCGTGTTATGAGTCAAGGTTTAAGCCAAAAATAAAATCATTTTAATTTCCGAGCTACGAAAAAATACACAAAATTACAAAGTGTACCCCGTCTAAAGGCGGGGTTGGGTATTAGAGGGTTAAGGGGATGATCCCGTTATAAAACACATAATCAGTGTTACTCTTTGTCAAGATACGGAACATCAAGTTATGGACGGTTGACTGTTTTTAAATCTCATGATTTAATAAGATGAAATGTCCAGAATGTTGTTCAGAAGCCTTTGGCATTTGGAAGGAGAAGTGATTGAGGTCAGAATCATATCATATTTGGGTGATTTAGGACTGATCCATAAAAGGATTTGTCGCATATCTAAGTGCTTCAGATCTGATGCATCTTTTAACCCTCTAATACCCAATTTTTTTATTTTCGATTTAAGTATTATTTTTCGTTATCTAAAATCGTTCTAAACACGTTTTTATTCGCAAATTTTTAAATTTTGGTTTTTGATTTTTATAATTTTTATTTTTGAACATCCCTAGCTTTTTTCATTTTTTCTTGAAGCCTCTTCTAGTTGTTGATTTTTGGCAATAATAAAAATTTAAATTGTTACGGTATTTTTAAAAATATTAAATTTTTATTTATTTTTTGGAGCCTATTTTATTTTCCGTGTAACTAACGGAAAAACAGGTTTGAAATGATTTTAATACCACCAGGCTCTTCTTTTGTGATAGGTTAATCGTAGAAAAATATAAAAGGTACGATTTTTTATATTACACGTTAAATGAAGCCCAGGCATTTGTAGGTTGTATAAGAATGCAATTTTTCAAACAATTTCTAAAAATACAAAAAAGTTTCAAAAGTCACAAAAAACTTTTCTTATATGCGTGTTATGAGTCAAGGTATAAGCCAAAAATAAAATCATTTTGATTTCCGAGCTACGAAAAAATACACAAAATTCCAAAGTGTACTCCGTCTAAAGGCGGGGTTGGGTATTAGAGGGTTAAGGCTTAAGGTATATTTTAGTTCATGTGCGAGGGATACCTGACGCCCATCATATTCAAATTATTCAAGTCAGAATATCTTCATATGTATATGATTCAGGATTGAGTGACTTTATATTCAAGTGATTCATGTTGATTCACTCCATATCCGAGTGATTAATTTTTGATCCTATTTATGTTCACGTGTTTCAGGTTTTTTTTTCTCCATAATAATCAAATCACTCCATGTTCAAGTGACTCAAGACTAATTCATTTCATATTCAAGTGACTCAGGATTGGTTCGCTCCATATTCAAGTGATTTACGTCAGATTCACCTCATTTTCAAGCGATTTTGGTTTGATTCACTTCATATTCAAATGATTCATTTCCAATCATTCCAAGTGATTCATGTCTGTTTCACTGCATTCATGTTTGATTCACTTTATGTTCATGTGATTCAGGTCTGATTATCTTCATATCCTTATGATTCAGGATTGATTCACTTCATATTCAAGTGATTTAGAATTGATTCACTTCATATTTCAGTGATTCATGTCGGATTCATTGCATATTCAAGTGACTCAGGTCTAATTCACTTGATATTCAAGTGATGCCGGTTTGAACTACTTCATATTCACCTGTTTTGAGAATGAAATACTTGATATTGACGTAGTTCAGGTTTGATTCTCCTAGAATTTAGGTAGAAGTTTCCAGTTGCTCGGGTATAATCAAGCAGTTTAGGGCTGATACACTTCATTTTCAAGTGGATCATGTCTGATTCACTTTATATTCAAGTGTTTCAGGTACGATTGACTTCATTTTCTAGAGATTCCGAGCTGATTTACTTCATATTTGAGGACATCACTGATTCACTTCATCTTTGAGTGATTTAGGTCTAATTCATTCATTTACAAGTGATTCAGAGTGATGAGATTTAGATTTGATTTACTTCATTTTCAAGTAATTAAGTTATGTTTTAATATTTGTTCAAGTGTGGTGCTTTTAATTTGTAAATGATTTAGATTGAAATCTCTTCATAATCGAGACTGATTCACTATATTAAAATGTTTCAGGTCTGCCATACTTCATATTTTAGTGATTTAGGTCAGGCTCACTTCATATCCAAAGTGATTCAAGTTTGATTCACTTTATAGTCAAGTGATTCAGGACTGATTCACTTCATAGTCAAGTGATTCATGTTAAATTCGCTCCATGTCCAAGTGATTCGTGTCGGATTCATTGCGTATTCAGGTGCATCAGGTATGATTTACTTTATCCAGGTTTTTACGCTGGCTATAAAAAAAACGAGGGGTGATTTGATTATGACATATTTTGCTCACAGATTTTATAGTAAAATCTTAGCAAGCTGTAATTCTGGTTTGTTTATTAAATTGTCAAAAATTTTCACCACATTCGTGTTGCACCTAGAAGAATTTCTTAAATCAAATTTTATTGATGTATCGTATAAATTTGTTCAATTTATTTATTTCACGTGATTTTAGGTTCCCCAATCAATCGGATACGTGGGTTTCAATTTGAACTTCGCATAATAGGTACATATGGACATTGAAGAGATCTTATCTCTGTTATTGTTACTAGTAATATCAGGCTTCCGACATGAATTCTTGTGTTCAAGACAAACTTAGAAGACGAAGATGTCCCTACATTATAATATTCCATTCCGAAAAAATAATCATCAATCAACAACTTTCACTTGGATCAATAAATCGAAAAACTGTGCAATCTAACTTAAATTTTTGAGTCTTGGCCGTATGAATAAAATAAACCTAAGCACACAATCATGCTTTTTTCTTTCCGAAATCTCGCATAAATGAAAAGTATGTTCAGGTACCCATATCCCAAATCACGACATTTGATAGATTTCCAACACAATTTTGAGCTGTTTAAGGGCCCTATTTTATAAGTCGAGTCGATCAAAAACGACTCGACTGGAGTCACTGTCGACCAAAAACATCGCTCGACTTGGCTCTGTCACTCGAGTTTATCGACAGTTGTCACTCTATGTGACTGGATTACTATGGGAGTCGACGGGTGACATCTGAAATATGCATGCTTGCTTTGATCGACAATGAATACAGACGAGTCACATGATTTTGCTCGAATTACAAAATAGACCCCTAAATACTGTTTGGTTCTTCTGGATCAGGCCATCACCCGTATCCCATCGATTGTCTGACAGCGAAATTTGGCAGATTCTGTAAGCTTTAGACAAATTATTATTCTAGCTTATGCCTTTTATATATGCTGGTGTTAGTTTAATTGAATTTTAACTGCATATATGTATGCACGTTGCTGGCGTACGACGGATAGAAAGTCCTCATTGAAGATTTGAAACGAACAGTTTATGCTTTGAAGTCCATGTTCCAATATTCAGTAAATTAGTATCTTTATGGCCAATTTGACTCGATGAGTTTTGTAAACCTGCAAAAACAAACTGTTATAAATCGTAAACGAATTCGAAATTGATATAAAATTAAAACTTGATCAAGTTGGATTGAAAAAAATGGGGGTGATCCAGAATTTTATAGCTACCCAGCGTAAAAAGCTGGATAGGTCTGAATTACTTCATATTCAAGTAAATCAGGTCTGTTTCTTTTCTTATTTTTATTTATTTTATTTTATCTATTTTAACCAGTGAATCAAATTATCATCAAAATAGACGAAAAACAAACAAAAATGCAAGCTCGCTCACAACCGTTTGTCGCAACTGTTGCGGATAAGGACACAATCAAAAGCAAAATTGTCATGACAATCACAGAGCGCAACATTGTTGCAACCTTTTCAACTCGCTATTAATCAGTTATTTAAAACACAAAACCGAATTTGTTTTATGGATGCTGTTTGATAATGTGTCACTGTTTACCAACACGGAGAAAGTTCTCGAAAATTGCAATGCGAGGCCCAGAAAATCGCTGCGCACGTAGTGATCGATCTTTGTCATATTCTGTTCAAGTGATGATAAACCAAGGGGTGGATCACTCCTGATGCATCTGATATTTCAAGAAAATTCGATGCATTTAAATGCATTCAAATGTTCACTTCCAGAAAATTTGCAAATCATGGCTTGCTCAAACGTATGGCTGTTGTCTTTGTCAAACTGTCAAACGTATCATTCCAAAAACTCAACAAGAGCTGGTACCTCATCAATAAATTGTAGCAACAAACGTTCAACTTATAGTTTAACCCAAGGTTTTGTATTTCTTCCAGATTATCGGAATTTGGGTATCGACCTTGGTATCGACTTTGAAAGATGTCCTACATATTTTCGTGAACAGTTAAGGATGAGAGCATATAGAAGGGGAAGAGCGAACATCTCCATTGATAAATCAAGTAATTTTATTAACAATAAATACTCCGTGTTTTTTCAATACCACCAATGCTTAATTTCAGAGCCATGATGGCCTAGTTTGCTATCCTGGCAATCCTTTCAATGAACCATGGTGCAAAAAGGAATAGTCAGGGTTGTGGACATGAAGAAGTCAATCTAGCTACATTATGTGGAAAAATATTCAATAAGCCACACAAACTATGGAAAGAATGAATATTAAAATCAACTGAAGTATCATTCGCACTCCCAACTATCATTAAAGCAAATAAAACGAGTTGTTTGGTCAAAAAAAAATATATTTTTGGTTTGTTCTTTTCTATCCAACTAAATGTGAGTTCTGCAACTCTATGCAGATCCGTCCAGTCAAATAATAGTGTTGGCAGCTCAGTTATTTCGAAGCGTTCCACTTCAGTAAAGTGAACAAACATCACAGACTGTGGGCTTGACGAGGAGATTCTACCTACCCCTGCTTGCAAAAAGTTCCGTTTTCTATATGGACGCAGTACAACACTCATGACAAAAATATTCCTTAACATAATGCTTTGAAGATCCGGTGGAAATCCTTTTTGAATAAACTGAAATAAATAACTAAGAAAAGGGATTGAATTAAGAAGAACAAACCTTTTCAAAACATTCACAACAAACAACGCGTTGCTATAGAATGATTCGTTGATAAGGTATTGTTGTTAACGCAAAGCTAAGTAGATGCGAACGCCGAAAAAATGCATTTAATGCAAATAGATGTACATTTGATGTACAATGAATAAGTGATCCACCCCTTGTGATAAACTCATGTTGCGGAATAAAATTGTTGCAACAAGAATACGAGGTGACAATGTCTTTGTTGCTGCGTGTTGGGTGACAATTGATTCACTGATTTTAACTTTACTAGAGAGATTTTCAGCCAAAGGCTGGTTCATCTCTGGATTCATTTCTAGTTTAAGTAATTTATTTTTACTACATTTTTTAGTGATTCATGCCTTCCAAGCAGTTTAAGACTGATTCATCTCATTTTCTAATGATTCCTGGTCTGATTAATTTCATGTTCAAATGATTTAAGACTGATTCACTTCATTTTCAAGAGATTCTGGATTGATTTTCTTAACTTATACCAAATCATGTCAGATTCATTTCACATTTAAGTGACTCAGGTGTGACATCATATTCAAGAGTTTCAGGTCTGATTCCCTTCATATTCCAGTGATTCAGTTCTGATATACTTCATTTTCTAGTGATTCGGGTTTAAATTATTGGATATTCATTACACCAATATTCTATCTTATCTGGATCAGAAGATATAACTCGCATGGTATCCTTCATTTTATTTTCTCACTAGTGGCACCAACAGGATCTTTTTCTGAATAAAAAGTCAGCTTTACCGGATGTCCTTGATAATCTCCACAATTTTGCCGTAGACTCGATCTTCCTATCTCATGTAGATCACAAGATAGAACTTGCTTAAATACAAGTGAACATGTAACTAGCGCCATCTAGCGACCAAACTGTTTGCTTTCCGAATGTCCTTGACATGCTGAATAGCTTTGTCGAACACTCAAACTTTCTATCTCATGTAGATCACAAGATAGAACTTACTTAAGAGCTTAATTCAATCGTTACAAAGGTGGGTCGTAAATATAATTTTCCAATAAACTATTATTTATTTATGTTTTACATTTTTTTTTCGAAGCGCCCCTTTTCTATTGCTTTCTTTTGTAATTTTTTTTTTAATGGTTTGACACTATAAGTGTAGACTTGTAAAAGGTTCACTTTATTCAACAAACATTGAATGGTTTAACACTGTAAGTGCCGGCATAAGAGTGTTCTGTGATAGTGCAGCCAATCGAGTTTTTTTTCTTTACATATGAGTAAAATATGATAATACATGCTTTTGTCCTGGCATCTGTAGGAATGTTGCGTATAGCTACTTGTTCAACAAACTTTGAAAGGTTCGTCACTTCAAGTGTCGACATTATTTTCTCCTACTAGGATTTTTTTCATAGCAATGGAAAATATTATGTTTATAAGCATGTTTATAACTCACAAACAATTTTTTATCATGGTCTACTTATCAAAGTGCATTCTGTGACCCAACGATCCTCCCCATTAACAAACATCCTTCCAAGGAATCTTTGTGGAGATGCAGAGGTAAACACGGTCTCCAAATAGCAAAGGCTACTCACTAACATTCCTTCCCCCAATCCCACCTGACTGCAAGGACGTGGCTGGTGCCGTTATTGACCCTGTATAAATTGAGACACTGAATTATGCACACTGAAGAAGATTATGGCCAATCCCAGCCGAAGTTTGGATTCTTTGTGCATCTTCACTGACTTCGGTCAATCACGGAATAGCAACCATTGATATGTGTAGTCAGTCTAAGCTAAGCTATAATTTTTCGTGAAACTATTCCAATCAATAATGTTAAATATGATAAATTCTTAAAACTGTTTCATCGCGAATACTAAGATGATGATGTACCTTCAAGATAATAATACCGATGTGCAATTAGCACTCCGCTGGTTGTTCAGGTCCAGAATGTGTTCTTAATTCTACAATTAGCTGTAATCGTCTCGCGACAATCACCACGTTGTCTGCGTTAACTACATATATGCCACTCACCGTTCGATTCCTTTAAGCAGCGATCGGTACTTCTTGGACATAAGTGCACCACCACCCCAGGCGGCATCCACGTGCATCCAGAGGTTGTACTTTTTGCACAGATCTGCGATCTGCTCCAGCGGATCAAACGCTCCGATCACGGTTGTTCCTGCGGTGGCCGACACCATAAACGGCACGGCTCCCTCCGATTTGGCGCGCAGAATTTCCGACTCTGTTGGATGAAACGATAGGAAGCAGTCGAACATGCCAAACATTTGTAATGCAAAGTATAGAATTTGTGAACGCTGAAGGTCACATTAGGGATGATTCAAATATTACGTAATGCAAAATTTTCCAATTTTTGGGGATGGGAGCCCAAATAACAGTTTTTGTATGGAAAATTTATTATTTTTGTGTGGACCGTAACCCTACGGAAGACCCCCTCCCTCCCCTATTGTGTTACGTAATATTTGAACGATCCCTTTGCTCGGTTACGACGCACGGTGTACCGGCAGGCGGTTATTATGAAAAAAGGTTCATCTAAACTGAGTACAACTAAGTAAATTCTTAGAATTAAGATTTCTTCTATGGTTTTTTTTTTCAAAACTGACCCAGAGGTACAGAATGACCTCAAGAATCGAGCCCTGTACTTAGATTTGATACTTTTTTTTCATAATAACAGTCTGGCGGGGCACCGTGCGACAAGCTCCAATGAACATGTCCGTTTGTCTGTGATATAGCTGTTCAAAAGGGCCTACCTAGATGATCCACTCTGATCTTGCCGATGGCGTCCGTACGAATTGGGTACACGTTGTCCGAGCCGATGCCCATGAACGATGCCAATTTTTTCACCGAGTAATGAGCGTCTTCAGATGTGAAGATTACCAAGCGCGGAAGTGAATGTAATCCTTTTGTCTGTAATAAAAAAAGATACCGGTTGAAGAAAACAGAGAGTGAGAGGGACGTAAATCATGCGTTAACGAGAACAAAGAGCGCAAATTAATTAACGCTTGTAGAACGACTACCTGCACCGACTATCAATCATTCAGACAGTCGATGGTCTGGGAAACCCTGAATGAGAGGGGAAGCTCTACAAACTGTGCGAAATCTTGAACCAGACTCTCTGATCATCAATGAAATCTACAACAAATTGTAATTGACGTGACGGGGCAGCATCATCGCGATCGATTGGATCGCGCTACATTATGTCTACAAAATGACGAGTCAATTTCAATCATATAATATGGCTGAGAACCTTTTTTTTTTTTGTTTTAGTTTCCACATCTGTAAGCGGCTCCATTAGTGAAACTAGATTTTCTGATTATCACCGAACATTGTTTATTTACTATGAGATTCCGTCATTAGTGTTCTAAGATAGAGTGATCATTCATCAACAAGCTGATCGAGGAGGGTTGATGTAACGGTTCTGGCTATTAATATGAGAATCGGTGTGCACATGTTTGATCATCTCTGAAGGAAATTGTTCTAAGGATTGGTTAGGCTGTTGTATTTATAATCACAAAAAAACATAATTTAATTATGTTGGAAATTCGTTAGTAAAATAGTTCAATAAACTTCCAACATAATCTACTTTGTATTGAGAAATTCTCGCTGAAACCAGGCTGCCATCTGCAGACATAATTAGTCCAATTTTATGTCACTAATCACTAGTATATGCTAAAAGTAGAAAGTGGTCGTTTCGTTCGAAGGACCCCTCGTACGCCATCTAGCTAAAGAGTTTGTGAAAAAGCTCATTTTTTATAACTCTTAGGTAAAGGGTGAACACGAAATTATTGCGACACATTCAACAGGGCATAACTTTCCTACCATTGGGTAAAAATCAACCAAATTTTGCACACTTTCTCATTAATGTGTATTGATTACATGCTGTCAAACTCGAAGTCGTGTTTTTCGATTCAACGAAAATGGAGGTGAACTAACGTAAGTCGAGCGAACAAAATTCTTTCCAAACACCTGGAATTTCCTGACCTGTCGCACCGACAGTTGGGAAAAATGTTGAACATTCACCATTCAACCGTCTCCAGAGTGTTGAAGCGTTCCAGGAGCGGTTGACGTTGGACCACAGCAAAGGAGCTGGAAGAAAACCGGGGCCGGAGAACAAAAAGACGGAGGGAAAGGTGAAGCGGATGATTAAGGCAAATCCCAACGTCTCAAGCCGTGATTTGGCTAAAATTATGGAGGGCATCAAGCGAAAATGCCTTCAATTTTACACTCAAGGCTCAATCGATTAACTTTTCTTTTGATTTTCGAAGTAAATATATGTATAAAACTACCCTAAAATTTTGGTTTGATTCTAAACATTATAAGAAAATTGGCATGACATTTTCGGTGTCGCAATAATTTCGTGTTCGACCTTTATTTATTCGCGTCATACATATGTCGTATGTCATTACCCTTCGAACACAAAGCCAACTTAGTGGCATCGTTTAGATAAAGGATATACCTTTATTTGAAACTTAAAAAAGTTGACGACCATTTTGAATTTGGCCGCCATCTAACAAAGGGTGCTCATCTTGCCCAACCTACCCCTAATAGCTCAAGGGCGCTCGTCAGCTCTGCACCGGTGTTCAAATCATTGTTAACAGCTTAACCTAGGGGTAAAGATAATGTTTAGTTGGTATGTAGGTACCTAATTGTAAGAATGATAGGAATTTTCCTTTCAACAATGTTTTGCTCAGTGATTGTCGGGGAAAGTGAGTAACGCGTGACTTTCGGACTGCTTACTAGCGTTACCGGCAAATCGGATGTTGCGATGCCTGCATATGGTGAGCCAAGATGTCGTCAGCACATCAAATATACCTTTCCTATAGGAAAGTGGGGTTGAGTAATAAAATTGGCACCGAACCAGACGGAAAGTGAATTCTATTAGACGCGAAGAGACGAGAAAATGCAACGAAAATAATCTGACTGTTATTTATAGATCTACCAACATTTCCTAATTTAATGAATGAATGAACCAGTGACGAAATGTTCCTAGAATTATACGCTCCACAGAACTGAAATCTCCTTTTTTTGGCTTCTCAACTGGGACAGAGCTTGCTTCTCAGCTTAGTGTTCTTATGAAATTAATATTGCCGAAAATATGTGAAATGAAGAACCAAAAAAAAAATATATATATCGGAAATGGTTGACCCAGAAATTGTTTCATCTTACAAAAAAGAAGCATGTATGTTACCACTAAATCAGTTTTCACAAATGAATAGTATGCACAATCTGAATCAAAAAGAGTTCATGCCTGCCTGAGCGGCTTTCGCAAAAAATGTGACAATGTTGATTACTAAATTATTTGTTGCTATTTTATGTTACTCTGTAATTTTTCTAGGGATATTCTGATGAAAATGAATCTCACGATAAATAAACTATTCTTAATGAGTACCTATCGAAATATTTGGAAATCGCAAATAACAATGTTATCACTTTTTTACAGACATCGTCTCCTGATAAACCAGCTAGCGCATGTAAGACCATTCACATGTCAGTGTCCAACCTATATCAATTTTGTATTTCTGCTGAGAGTTTATTAGACCATCCAGCCCATATAAACATAAAAGACACATCAATTTTCCGTTGTCGAATCCTTATTGAAATGTTACTGGATTGCATTGCTCATTGCTTTATCTAATGGAGCAAAGAATCAAATCCTAATCATGCGTCTTCTTTAACTTATAATAATTATTATATAATGAACCAGATGGGCGAAATAGAAAAAAAAAGTAGTATTTATATGGTGCACACCCTCACATACTTACGTAATGACCGTTAACATTCCAAGTTCATATACAAAATTGATACCAATATACTTCTGAAATGGTGATTTGAGAAATTCAATGGTTGGATTAAATTGAATTTCAATAAATAATAATATTTTGCTTATTACATTCAGGAATGCTTGCAATCTTGAGTGAAACTGAAACATTTCACGATCTTGCATCCAATTTTCGCCAATATAGCATGCGTTCTTTCACTTTGAAGGCGAAATCGCAAACGAGAGTGTTCGGTTTACACGATCCTACGCTGAACAATCTGTCAAAAATAATACACACATGGAGAAATCAGACTAGGGTGCCGGTGCCATTAGTGGCATTTTTTGCGTTAACTTAATTATTTATATGACTTTTTGATAAAATATAAAGCTGAAATTTGACAAATCGGCTAAACTAGACGCGATCTATCCACCGAAAATAGCGCATGTCGAATTTATCGAAAAATGTACGTTTTATTGCATAGTCCAATCTACTGATACATTACAACCATTGCACATTGGTCCACGGAACGAAATTAAGTGGAAAAAATTAATAACTTGAAAAATATAAGAGATAGGGTTTTGGTGTCTTCCGAACATTTGTTTGTCTGGTCAAGGCGCGTTATATGCAAAAGTGTCCTAAGCGCCAAATTTCATAGCTTTTGAAGTTCGCTCTCAAACTTTTTTATTTCAAAAGATAGCGCAACAAAATGTTCTACAATATTGAAGATTATAGAAAATATGAAAACTTTGTAGAACATCATTTTTTTCTATATCTGATAGTTTTAGAGATATAGGTCACTTTAGAACTTTATGGTCAAAAATCGTTTTTTTTTTCTCAATACTAACGAAAATATCAATTTTTCAGGCCTACTATGTTCTGAAGAGTTATAGATATGAGCAAAATACACATTTTCTCTGAAGACGTCATACCTCTAAAATTTTCATATGAAAAGATATAAACGTTTTTATAGTTTTTTCACCCACTTTTCCTAGCGTAACATTTCAAAATGGCGCAAGTGAAATCAAAAACTTTTCCCGTTACTTGAATAAGCATATCTTAAAGTGTATTTTAAGAAACTTTGGTGATAGTATTTTTTGATTTTCTCTAATAAATGCGTTTTGAATTATTCCTCAATTTCACTTAGGAAACAGATTTTTTCAACTTGTTGAAATTCTTATTCAATTACAGTTGAACATTTTGTATTACATTCATAAATACTGAATCATTCTTAGCATGAACAAGAAGTTTGTAGATGTTTATCATGCCTATTTTCATTCATATCGTTAATAATTACAGAAATTTTCGTTCTTTGCCATTAAACACCGTCAATGGAAGGAAAACTCGATGAATTTAAACGAATTTAAGTGAAGTCCTGCCAATATAAGCTGAAGCTTTCACTAGATTGGACAATGCAAATGCAGTTGTATTCCCTTTTTTACGTTTGTATAAGTGTTTTTTTTAACTATGTCAATTATATGCACTCGGCCTCCGTATGAATAGAACATAGGAAAATAAAACTTTAATCAAAATCTAAAATATATTGAAAACTACTTATTTTGGATACCTTTTCCCGTTTATATATAACCTTTACTAATCCCTCATTTAAGGTGGTTAAAGAACGAAGCCAAACTTCAAATTTTCAAGAGCACAAGACTTGAGAGCCAAACAGCACTCCACGTTGAAAATTTATCCTATTGCTGGTCACCACCAGCAAGGAAGTAATTTGATTGTTTTTCAACGCGAACTGTTGAAAATTCAAAGTTTGGCTTCGTTTTATAATCACCTTAAGCGGGGTACATATGTTTATTTTTTGTAGCTTTGAACTCGTTTTCAATAAGTAGATAAAAAACCGAATTGAGTACAGTACCATTTAATTCCACTACAATTTGTATCCTTTGACAGATACGCGTATTTCGACCTCAACTGCCGTCTTCAGTGCCGTGTACTAGATTAATGGTATAGTACTGAATTCGGTTTTTATCTATTTATAGGTATTCCACTAAACAGCTCGAAGATTTATTATCATTTTTAATTTTAACTTTCAAATATGACCGTTACAAGCAAATAATGATAGATTTTGAATATTTTCGAGCCTATATGATTAAAAAGAGAAATAAAATTTTCAAAACACATATATTATTTTCTTTCTTTACTTTCTTATTTAGTGCGGAATAATGTCGTTTAGTGTATAAACTGTATTTATCCAACATGAAAAGAAGCAGTTTGATTTATGGTTCCACTCACATGTATTAAAGAAGTGGGAGAAGATCAAAATAGAAATGTATTTTCTAATATATACAATTTTTACACCATTCAGCAAAAAAAATTAAGACTGATGTTGATTGAAATCACGATGATTCAACTAGAATATTTTTTAACTTGAAATTTATAGGCAGCGACACGATACTTACGAATCAGTAATTTATTGATAAATGATCGTGATTGTACAAATTATTGCGCACTTCCCCGTCGTACGGTGGACGGTCACACAATTTGCAAGGTGTAGACAAGTGTGATAAAATTACACGTCCACATCAGATCATTCCGATTCATTCGCTGCACTTGTTACATTACATTACAAGGAATAAGTGCCCCGAATACACCATAAGGATTAGATGACACACACGGTATGGGACGATTCAAATATGACGTCCATCGTTTTTCGGGATTTCCGGACCCCCCTCTCTCCTCTGTCACGCTTTTTTCAATACCTTATGCATGCACTGTTACACTTTCATAGATCCCCTCCATCCCCTCAATTGATGGACGTCATTTTTGGATGACCCTTATGCTATCACACTTTGAAGGAGCTTGGACTGCATTTGTGGCGTTACCATGAAACTTAATGTAAACAGAATTCTATCATGAAAAGTCAAGGTAATGAAAAGGCCGAACTTTTCTGTAAAGTCGAATTATTACCGATATTCATAAAAAAAAAATTGGCATGATAAACATCTACAATATTCTTGTTCGCGCTAAAAATAATTCATTTTTTATGAATATATTATAAAATATTCTACTGTAATTGCATAAGCATCTCCAGACGTCGGAAAAGATGTTTTCCAAGTGAAATTGAGGAATAATTCAAAACGCATTTATAAGAGAAAATCAAAAAATACTATCACCAAAGTTTCTTAAAATACACTTTAAGATATGCTTATTCAAGCAACGGGAAAAGTTTTTGATTTCATTTTGAAATGTTACGCTAGGAAAAGTGGGTGAAAAAACTACAAAAACGCTTATATCTTTTCATATGAAAAGTTTAGAGGTATGACGTCTTCAGTGAAAATGTGCATTTTGCTCATACCTAAAACTCTTCAGAACATAGTAGGCCTGAAAAATTGATATTTTCGTTAGTATTGAGGAAAACCCGATTTTTGACCAAAAAATTCTAAAGTGACCTATATCTCTAAAATTATCAGATATAGAAAAAAATGATGTTCTACAAAGTTTTTATATTTTCTATAATCTTCAATATTGTAGAACATTTTGTTGCGCTATCTTTTGAAATAAAAAAGTTTGAGTGCGAATTTCGAAAGATATGAAATTTGGCGCTTAGGACACTTTTGCATATATCGCGCCTTGACCAGACAAACAAATGTTCAGTAGACACCAAAACCCTATCTCTTATATTTTTCAAGTTATTAATTTATTCCACTTAATTTCGTTCCGTGGACCAATGTGCATTGGCACCGGCACCCTACCCAAAAAATAAGTTGTCCCTCTTTAAAATAGTGAAATCCTGCTCTACTGCACTGCTATCGATTCCAATAAATTCAACAAGGAGTATATGGGACTAAATGCAATATTGGACATAAATTTGATAACTCATCTCCTTTTTATTCCATAAAATTTTACAAAAAAGAAGGCACCTCGTCTACAATTCTTACATTTGATTGTATTTATTAGCTTAATCAGCATTCCCTGTTCATGTTAAGATATTACCACCTTCTTTTTAAGTCTATGCAGGTAATCTGCCACATCTAGATTTTCGTAACTGTGTTAAACGCGACCTAGAAATCAATAAACAGAGTGACGATAAATTCTATTAAATCGAAGTAAATGATTGCAGATATAGAGAATGGAAGGATAATTTTCACGTAAAATGCTGAGGACAAGACTCGGTAGAAAACTAGACTTAAATATCAAAAGTGCTACCAGATGTACAAAGGAGCAAATTTTATTAAGCAAAATAAATACGGCCGACTTAGTGTGAAAGTTGAAAAATATGCTAAAAAATACATAATATTCAGCATTGAGTAATTCACTTTTATCGAACATAATATCAATATCATATTGAAATTTACTTCTTAGTTTTCATTCTTTGAAATTAAGCTTACTGGTTTAAGTCATGTAAAAACATTCTTACGCCTCGCCGGTAACTTAAGTCAGTTGTAATTATTTCTAATTATAACAATGGTAACAATTCTATACTTGTTCAGAAAAGTTTGGCCAACTTTTTGAGCGTTTTTGTAGTTTTTTTCAGTGCTTCTACATAATTTTATTATGGATTATAATGAAATTTTAAGTCAAATACTTCAAATCAAGATTTCTAGAGATTCCGCCAAGGGATTTTTTTTTAAAATTGGCCCATAGGTGCACAATAACCTCAGGAATCGAGCCCCCTACTCAGATATGATGCACATTTTTTTTGCATAATAATGGCCTGTCGGGGCACCGTGATCTAGTGATTCCTGCAAAATATGCTTCGATGAAATGACTTTGAAAAATAATTGCTTAAAAACGTCTTGAAAACGTTTTGAAAAATTCTTGAGAAAATTAATTCAGTGTTCAAAAAGCGGTAAAAGATTTTTTGGAGGAATTGTAACGACTTGAGGCGAAAATCTCTCATCGTTAGATACGTCGTTTAGAAAACTTTAGTGAGAATCTATGAAAAAAAAAACTCTAGAGGAATCCCTGAAGGAATTACTGTAGGTATATAAGCAAGTGCGTGGAACACACATGGATGCTGCTTCTTCAGATTCCGCTGAAAATTTAGTCAGATATTGCTTTATCGAGTTCCTCCACAAATACCTTAAAAGACTGATCAGTAAATTCCTTCAATGCTTTTGCCATTGGTTACTCCAGTAACATCTCTAAAAATTCTTTCAAAATTATTCGAGGAATACTTCTAGTTTCAGATTGGTTTCTTCAAGTAGGTAGGTCAATAAATGCTTATGGTCGGTGTTCAGACAGACTGAACCAAGTGTTTTTTAATGGTTTCAGAAAAATGTAACTGGTCTTAATATAAAGAGAAAGCCTGGTCTAAATATAAAAATATTTGCATTATTTGCTGTAATAATGGAACTTATCTACTTGATGGTACATTGTACATTGGTACATCAATATCAAAACAGCATCGGCAAATTTAGAATTGTTGGAGTTCTTCATGTATTAGAGCTATCATCTAGTCCAGTCTGTCTGAATTTCGTTCAGGAATGCTCTAAAAGTTTTGATGAAATTTATTGGAAAGAATTCCAGAAACAATATAATCCGTTGAATGTTTGTCTGCAGTATTTTAGAGAAGTTTTTAAAAGTCATATCTCGATTACTTTTTCAAATCGACGTAAGTTACTTTCATACGGTTTTGAGAAAGTTAATTGAAAAGAATCACAACCTTTCTTCTAAAAATGTTTTAAAATGAATTCACTTTTTACCATTTTTTTACCGTGCACATCGCCTAAATTTTTCATGCAATCAGCTTGCGTTAAAACTTAAAGTAGTTCCTATCACTTCCCACAATGTATGACAAAATGATAAGCCGTTTCAATCAATTACTTATGACGTTTTTGTAACAGTGTAAAATCGATTCAAGTAGTGTTTTGTTTTGATTTGTGGTTAAGTCGCTTTGTCTCCTATACAATGGAGCGGCGAAAGTAGCGGTTAGGTTGCAAAAGTGGAGAATCTTACTTTCATCGTTTTGTAAATCCGGAAATTAAACGTTGTAAAAGTGAAAAATCGAGTTGGTTTAGAGCAGAAGGTGTAGAATTTCGTCAGCGAAACACGTAGGATTGACAAAGTAAGTTTGTTAAGTTTTCTGACTTGAGTCTGTTTGAATAAGTCTTCGAGATATCATCAAAATCCCAGCTAAAATGTGTGCAAAATGTCCTATCAGCGCGCTGACCCCCAAACCTTCTGCTACTGCTAAATAATTAAAAGTCGTGTCAAATTGTCCCCGGCATCGTAAAACCGGACAAGGAAACAGTTTGTTACCAATCCTACGAACGCTAGAAAAAAAAATCGCTCAAAATTCATTCCGCCTCAACGAAGCTGCTGCACTTGACATTGAATCGATAAACCAGAACGGTAACTCGCGCTTCGTCATCTACTCGAACTCTACCAGCATGCTATAGCGGGGCTGTTGCACAATCCGACCTGGCACGATACATAGCTAGGGTAGAAGTACCAATTATGGCTATATGACCAATTATGACAATCGTGGGAAAAAAGGGATTTTTTATTGTTCTACTAGAATATAACGACTAATATTCACTGCCAATTTTATGGCAGTATGGGAAGAAACTAAAATTTCCAAAAAATACCAAGAACTCAAGAGAAAGGTTTGCATATTGGGTGAATAGCCAGAACATAATTATGTTAGAATTTTCGTTGCTATCACATCATGAGGTTCATGTATAATCTCTATGTGACTGTTATGTGGTTACATTTAGCAATGTGACAAAACAACTTGGGATTTTTTTTTCAAATTATTTAGAACAATCTAACAGATTTCAGTAAGTTGATCGAAAGTGTTTATCATTTCAAGAAATTTCCAAGTGACAGCTGCTGACTTCATGGTAGCGATACTCAATTTTTGAATTTTCTTTGTTCTTCCATTAAATTATGAACCGGAAAGGAAATGTGAGTTCATTAATGACTCCCTCTTTGAAACTTTATTTGCTCCCATAAACTTTTTGCGATAAATTGATTGAATATCAATTTAATGAAAAAAAATGGAATTTTATAAGTAGTTGCTTAATTAATGCAACCCTAATAGCATTATCAATCGATCTGGATGGCATTAGAGTTCTTTTCGTGCAAAAATCGATAGTCCATAGAATAAAGTAGGACAAAAGTTCGAGTGGGGCAAGAGCTTCTTTTTAAGATTTCTAGCTCAAATCAAATCAAAACTTAGAAATGTCATGGTGGTTTGAATGCTATTCAAGTAAGCGACTTTCACTCCAAATTTCATAAAAATCTATTGAGATTTGGAAAAGTTATGGCTATTTGTTGTTTTTCGACGTAAATATTGTAATATTTGGTCAAACTCTCGATGCATGGAATTAAATGAAGATAAAATATTTTTCAATATTTTATGTAAGGGCGTTTCTAGGCCTATCATAAGGATGCTTTGACGTGTATTAGTTTTTCCATAAATAATTGGAATCAATTTTTGGCCCATAGCGGGGCAAAAGTTCGAATCTGCGGGGCAAAAGTTCGACCCATGTATAAACCCACGCAATTTTTTTCAAATTACCTGAAATCTACACATTATCTTCAAATTATCGAAATTTGCCTGATCGTGCGAAAAATGTAACAAAAAAAAAAATACATTTTCACTTAGTTTTGCGAAAAACTGATTTTTTTTTTGGGTGTATTACAATTAACCCTGTTTTGGGCATTTTTTGATGAAAATTTAGTGTGTATTTTTCGGCAAATATAAGTTTACGGCTGATATAAAGTATGCCTGGCTTAAAAGTATTGATATTTTGTGTTTTAGCCAACGAACTTTTGCCCAACACTAGATTCGAACTTTTGCCCCACCGGTTTGGCAAAAGTTCGTTTAAGACAATCTATTTTTAAATTGTTATAACTAAAAATGGGTAAATATTATTATACAAGTTTGTTCAGCAAAGTTATAGCCAATATGTTGAAGATTCGCTGTATGGTATTTGTGTTGTTTCATCTGCTATTATTTTCCTGGAAACTTTGATTATACCACTAAGGTCGAACTTTTGCCCCACCTTACTCTAATTGGTACACTTTTGTGGCGAATGCCAGGAATGCTTTTAATCAATTTAGTATAAAAATTGTTTAACTTCTCTGTTTCGCAAGGCTTCAAACTAGTAAATAACATCAACAAGCCAAGCTTACGTTTTAAAACCGCGGTTAAAATCTGATTTGTATCCATAATGTTGACATATTGCATCCATATTTGGTACACCTACTCTACTTCTATCCATCCACCCATTCACGATATGCTATGCGCTGCGCACCGCAATCAACTGAAGAGAACCGAGCCGAAGCCACGATGAGAGTGTTGACCGCAATCAGAAGCCACGGCACGTGCCCGCAGTAGCTTGATGGCGACCGATTCTAGTGCCGGATGGCATTCCGTCCGACGGAAGTTAATTTTAGTCCAAGTAAGTATTGCCCGCCTAGTTAATTTTATCCAATAAACTAATGGTATCGAACAAGGCAATACAAAAAGCGCTAGATTCGATCCGACCTACAGTCTTGCAACGTGCAACAGGATAAACGCAAAATGTCCCTTCATCAATCATTGAATGGACAAGATGACAATGACAAAACAAATCACGCTTCCATTCGATCGAGAATCAGATGAAATTCCTCGCGAACTTCGATTAACAAATGGTTGTTACCGTATAAACGGGGATCTTTGATATTGCAGGTAACTTAGGTAACTGGGGGAGCATTCTTTAGCCTAGTGGTAACATTCGCGGCTACGAAGCAGAGACTGGGTCGTATATCCCGTTCGGCCCAGGATCTTTTTTTTGGGAAAGTTTTTGGCTATTTGTTGTTTTTTAACAAGCAAATTGTAATTTTTGATCCAATTTCCATGGCATGAAATGGAATAAAATAAAAATAAAATTTTATTAAACATTTTATGTAAGGGATTATGCTATTTTTCCCCGAATGCCGCTTCCCCGAAAGTTTTTCCCCGAACGCCATTTCCCCGAATGACATTTCTCCGAATGACCCTTTTCCCCGAATGACAGTGATGTAGATCGCAAAGGTATAAGAAAAGTCTTCAGTGACAGGGTGGTGAACTAAAAGGAACGATAAGCAATTATAAGAAGGAGATGTTTAGTCATTCTGTACTAAACATTCTTCTTCTTTCTGGCGTTACGTCCCAACTGGGACAAAGCCCGCTTCTTAGATAAGTGTTCTTATGAGCACATCCACAGTTTTTAACTGAGAGCCTTCTTTGCCGATTGACTATTTTTGCATATGTATATCGTGTGGCAGGTACGAAGATACTCTATGCCCTGGGAATCGAGAAAATTTCCTTTACGAAAAGATCCTCCACCAGCGGGATTCTAACCCACGACCCTCAGCATGGTCATGCTGAATAGCTGCGCGTTTACCGCTACGGCTATGTGGGCCCCACATACACAGTTCGAATTAATCGCAGTTTCTTGTAAAATATATCACCGAATTTGAACTGTAAACAACAAAACACAGGAAAATGTGAACAGTTACTCTTCTATTTTTCAGACAACAACCTTGAAACCTACTACAGTTAAACCTCCATGAGTCGATGTTCCATTACTCGATATCGACTCATGGAAACATATTAAAAATCAAATTTTAAGGTTACTACGATGGTCCCCTCAAACGGCTCTCCATATCATTGCTGTTCCATAACTCGATATTTCCATGAGTCGATGGTCCCTTCAATATCGACTCATGGAGAGTTGACTGTAGGTACTTTACCGGTAAAATCTCGTAAAAAAACAAATTTACTGTAAGTAGATGAAAAAACCGAATTTAGTACTATACCATTTAATTCCACTAGAGTTTGTATCCTTTGACAGATACGCGTATTTCGACCTCAACTGTAAGGCCGTCTTCAGTGTCGTGTACTAGACTCGACTTGCACACGACACGACACTGAAGACGGCCTTACAGTTGAGGTCGAAATACGCGTATCTGTCAAAGGATACAAACTCTAGTGGAATTAAATGGTATAGTACTAAATTCGGTTTTTTCATCTACTTATAGGTATTCTACTAAACAGCTCGAAGATTTATTATCAAATTTACTGTAATTTTGTAAAAAAAAACTAACAAACGTTCGGTGACAGCATTATTTTCTCCAAACTCCAGTGAAATCATTCGACAGCCTCTCTGGCAGGTATGAGCTCGTTACAGTTTTTGCATAACACTACCAAACGGAGAAAGCCGGCTTAGTGGTAAGAAGCCTGCTTTCTGATAGGTAGGTCCGGTGATCAATTCACGGTCGGACCATTTTCGAGTTTTTCTTTATAATTTTGTTCAGCGATTTTACAGATTGTACGGTGGTTTTTCACCGAACACCGAAGCTGTTAAGACTACGGTGAAATTTTACCGTAATTCGTATTTTTTTAAATGTAAAAAATGTCAATGACAGCGGTTATTGCAATTATGTGTGCTAAAAACATTTCGAGGAAATAAGCTATTTGGGGAAACGGGCAGCATAACCTTTATAAGGGCTTAGCTAGGCCTATCATAAGGATGCTTTGAGGTGTGTCAGTTTTTGTAAATTGTTTGGAAACTATTTTTGATATTTGTGAGCCATTCCTTAGCTGAGTGGTTAGAGTCCGCGGCCACATTTAAGTAGTTGGTATGGAATATCCTAGAACCAGCTTTTTGGACCAGTATATTTTGGCCACTATTCAAGAGTTTTACTTAGTCCACTCAGTACGAACGCATATTTCTCGAAAACTTATTCAAACAGTCTTAAGTCAGAGAAGTAAACAAACTTACGTTATCGATCCTACGTGTTTCGCAGACGAAATTCTACACATTCCGCTCTAAACCAACTCGATTCTTCGGGTTTATTTTTTTCGGCGTAAGTAAGATTTGCAATTTTCGCAATCTAACCGCTACTTTCACCGCTCTGTTAAATAAAAACAAATGAGCCGATTTTACACTGGTACAAAAACGCCGTATGTTGAGAAGGGTTCCCATTAGAAATTTCTCGTCGATTCCTAGCAAAAATTTTCTAACAGAGTCTAACAGAGTCTAAGTGTCCCACGTATTAAGACTTGCCAAGAAAATGCAAGTACTTAGTATGCAACGTGGTTTATTTATTCAAGGTCTACACATCTTAAAAGTCTCATTGAATTCTGAGAAGGTGTTGTCAAGTGTTTAATTTAGAATGAACTGCGTCAATCCTGCAGCAGCTTGGTAGCTAAGAAGGTTTGGATAAACTACTAAATGAATTCATGAGATAAGTTAATTGATCTCACCTTCGTCAATGGAATAATAGCTTCGATTTACGTACTGCTTACAACGCTGCAATAAGTTTTCCAGAAATCACAGCAACAACGTTTATATCAACTGATGCAATTGACCTTGCTGATTGATAAACTATTGAAACAGTAGGGCGATCTATGATCGATATCCTCGGTAAAAAGCCCAGCATCTCCAAAAACGGTATAAGTTCTTATAGCTTTGCGGAAACAGTCACCGAATGCGATTCTTACCCTCGTTAACTGGTATTTCCCAGTTGATCGACCTATGCGAATAAGACACGCGCCCATACAACAAGTTTTTCATCCATTTGAGTGTGGAATCCAATCGATTCGTTCGAATAAGATGTCGAGCCGAGATTGATATCTTGGGAACCTTTCACGCTCATTCAGTCACTGCCATTAAACCAATTATCGATCGCAAAAAAGAGGTTCAGCCGATCGCGATCATTAATTACCTTGCTACCGGTCGATGCGGGTTAGTATCTTTGTTGATACAGCGTGTGCAGGAGAAATATTGAACACTTTAATAACTTTAAAAAATTAACAAACTCCCTTCTTCTTTCTATTTTTTCTCAACTGGGACAGAGCCTGCTAATCAGCTTAGTGTTCTTTTGAGCATTTCCACAGTTATTAATTGAGAGCTTTGTTTGCCATTTCATACATGTGTATATCGTGTGGCAAACACGATTATACATTATGCCCTGGAATGTTGAGAAAATTTCCAATAAAAAAAAATAAAGAACGACGAGATCTTAATTAAGCCATTTGTTTTGTAGCACGATTTTTGGTATAAAAAAACAATATTGTATAGAAAGAATAAACAATTTTCAACTTCAAAAATCAACGTTCAACTGTTAACGCTTTTAAGCAGGCATAACTCGAAATTCTGTCTAAAAATTGTTTCAAAAATTTTCCCAGGGGCTTGGAACAGCTATATCAACGATCTAAATCATATCGTATACACATAATGTAGTGAGATAAGTTATCAAAATCTCACAATATTATTCATTCCCACTCTGTGAATCCATAAGTGTACAAGCCGACTTGATGTAGAGCTGTCTAAACATGAATCATTATAGCACCTGCACCGGCGTTAGGTGATGAATTACGCCGATCGCGATCAGATCGGGTCAGGTGCATTCTAAGCACACAGTTTGTTCTCTGACTGATGGCGGCGGTGGTGGTGGCTGCCTGATAGGGTGCCCGCTCAATTATGTCATTACGTCCATTGAGGGTTTTCTCTAGAAATGTGGTTCTTTATGAGCAATCGTCGCTCCTTTATTGTGGAATTACTTTGTATAGTACGTTCAATTGATTGGTACCGTAAAACGGGTCTACTTTGAAAATTTTTTGGACGGAAATTTGACTTTGTTTGTAATATTTCTTAAAGGTTTTCATTTTCTATTCTTTATAAAGCACTAGTATTTTTTCATTAGGGGTTATCTGCTTTCATCGACTTCTCTTTATCATTGCTCTCTTCGCGCTAGTGCATGAAACTAATTCTCTTTTCGTACCATATTTTTGTGCTGTTGGATGAAGAAGTAAGCAAGATATAGTGGCTTGATTAACGAGAAATATCGGTTGACGTTTTCTGGCGGGCCGCTCATTGTTATTGTTTTAAAAACTAGCATAATATGTGAATGGCGCTGGTAACGTTTTTGTTGGTGATGACATTTTCGCCTCATTCTGGCTATTTTTCTACGCGGTTACATGTCTGATATTACCAGTAAATAAAATAAATTCTTCCCTGCCTGCTAATTTTAATTTTACTGGGGAAGATTGAAAATCTCGTTGCACGCCATTAATGAATGAGCTCCTCCCAAATGTGACACTAGAAGAAACGTAAATAAATGGGCCCGCCAGCAAGTTTCAAAGCTGGTAAACAAACAAAAAACATATGATTCGAAACGTCTCATAAAATGGCTTATTACAGATTTATGTATTTTAGCATAGTTTATTAGTGAAAAAGAGGATCGATGAAGAGAAATCGCTCATATCAGATAGACCCTATTGAAGTAACAGCACATAATTTCCCAATGCTTCGCTTTGTGAAAGAGGACCACGTGATTATTGAGATGAAATCAAATGCAGGTTAACTTCTGCATTCATGAGTGCTGGAGGGGTCTATACCGTTTGGCATTACAGTCGTTTGGCATAAAGCCGTTTGGCATGATAGTCGTTTGGCATAACAGTTGTTTGGCATAATAGTCGTTTGGCATAATTTGAAAAAGGAAGATACTGCAGTGGTACAGTGGTACGGGATCATAAGATGCGTCATAAATAACCATGTTCCTTTTTTTTCAAATGACATGCAATAACTTAGGCGTTGGATACATTTTAGTTAAAAATGCGCTATAATATCCCGGACATAATGACCCTGAAAGTCATGTCAATTCCAAAAGAGCTTTATTGGATATTGGATTTCTGGAAAAAATGTGTTAAGAAGTATGTCATATCAATAACTGAGAACGGAATGTACGATCGTGAGCAGTTTATCCACACCCCTTTGTTTAATGGAAGAAATTTGATAAAATTAGTAGGAACCCCTGAATTCCAGGAGAAATCTCTATGAAAATGGAAGGAAGAATAGCTGGAAAAAGCACTGTGAGAACTCATCGAAGAATACTTTCCTGGAATAATCTGTAGACGAATTTATTCAATGGTGGCAGAAAAAACTAAGAATATTTCTGAACAAATTACACTGCGGAACACGTTTTTGTCTCCAGCACCAAAATACCGCTATTCACTTAATTAAGCGTTGCTGAATCCATTGCCGTTTTCAGAAATATCATAGTCTAGTTTTTGAGATATTGACTGTTGAAAATGCAAAAAATGACTATTTCAGCCAAATTGCATGCAAGTTTGCCAGCTTGTAAGGTAAAATATTGGCTTAATTTGCCACAGAATTCAAACTTTATGTGTATAACAATACTTATCATCAAAGTTTGTATTACTTTCGATACGAAAAAGTTATTTTTTGATGGTTTAGAAAATTGTTGTATTTTGCCATATAGAAGAAACGAAGAATTTTGTATGGAGACTGCAAGCATGTTGAAAAAATCGGTTTAATCGAAATTTAATCGCGCAATTTCAATCAAATTATGTCTGAAATGAAAGTTCAAGTTCTATTTTGCATGTTTGGTGGATTAGACTACAAAAAAGTATGATAAATTTTACTTTAAATTTCATGTAAACATTGATAAAACCAGTGTTTTATACAACTTTGGCGACCTGTAGCTAAAAATTGTGACGTGCTGGAACATTTCTGAGAATGGCACCAGATTCAGCAACCCCAAATCTACTAGAGACACATAATTTGATCCTTGAGACACGCAAAAATGTCATTTTTGTTACGCTGTGTTACTGGATAATCCCTAAAGCTAAACTTTATGACCGTGTTCAGTGTCTCGACTTATGTCTGTCTAAATATCGAAGGATACAAATAACAGTCAACTATTCATAACTCGATATTGATGGGACTATCGAATTTTGGAGGTATCGTGTTATATCGCGACCCAAGGGACCATCGAGGTAGCCATGAAAACCAACTTTGACTATGGTTCTCCAACTCGATATCGAGATACCGAATATCAAGTAAGGGACTGTAGTTGAAATGCAATACTAAAATTGATTTTTTATTTATTTATAGAAACTTCTGACCGTCATAATCGATTACGATTACACAACTTCAACCCTTCCCCTCATGATACACATTGTTAGTTTTTTAATCTACCAAATGTTAAAGTAAATTACCCTATGAGAGAATGCCGAGAGCCGAGGCACAACTTCTATTTCTTTTTGGGAAGAAGTTTTCTCCCATAGAGCGCTGCATATGACGAGCCTAACCTCACTTATTTGACAGCTGCTGGTCCTGTTGTTTACGTTTCGGACTTTCGTCGTTTTTTCCATCATTTTTTCATCTTCGCATTTCTATCACCAGCATGCTGATGGTGACGATTTTCCACGGTAGGAAGATAGAATAATACGATCCGTGGGTATCTGCAGTGGATTTGACCTCTCCTCGCAGCAAACTTTCACGAAATTAAGAATGAAACTGTAAACAACAAGACCAGTACCTATCAAAATTGATGCGTGACGTCACAGTGCAGTGGAGTATTGCTCAACAGAAAAAAGTTTTCGGTTCTTCGAAGAAAACATGTGCCTGAATTCGTCGCCATTGATAGCGACAAATAAATCAGAGTTCCACATTCTGATCGCAAAAGTAGATTTGAGTTATTTTGTACCTCTTAATTCTACCCTGATTTTTTTTTCTGACAGATACGCATATTTCGTCAACCACTTGCAGTCTTCTTTAGTGTCAGGTACACTTCCAAGGAACCAATTTGTCGGATTGTACTAAAGCATTAAACTCCAAAACTCACTTTTGGTATTAATCTAGTTTCAATTAAACTTTTTCGCTGATTAAGAGAACGCTACGGATATTAACGGAACATGATCCTCGAAATAGGAACTTATCGGTAACTAGAAAGTTCTGAGTAAGTTTGAAATGTTTTTTTTTTCTTGCTTGAAAATAAAAAAAAATAACAAGCTTAAACGAACTTTATGTAAACTTAAGGTGAAGATGAATCGAAGCCAAACCTCAAATTTTCAAGAGCACGGATCTGGACAACCGAACACCCGTTTGAACTGAAAACTTAATCGATTGGTCACCACCAGCGAGTGACCAATCGATTAAGTTTTTAGCTTAAACGGATGTTTGGTTCTCCAGATCCGTGCTCTTGAAAATTTGAGGTTTGGCTTCGATTCATCTTCACCTTAAGTTCGACTTATAACTTAAAAAGTGAGATAATTAAGCCAAAACATGACATTTTATCCGAAATTTTTATTGCTTGTGTTGATTCTGCTCAGAAAATTCGAAAAGCGCAAAAGTAAGTTGATACACTTTCCCATTTTCATGAAATTGATCTAATTTATAAAGATCGGTAAAAATCAGCACGTTACATTTAAATGATTGAACTGTTGACTCAATTCAAACACCAATCACCATTATTTTAATAGTTCTAACTTTGGATTAGCTCTACTGTCTTTAACACTAGACTCTAAAGTGTAAAATCGTTGATTTTAAACATCATGCCTCTCGTATGAACAAAAAATAATTTGATTTCGGCGAATAAAATAAACTTAAGCTATTACGCTAAATTGCAACATTTAGCAATGACCATATTGTTTGTTTTTACTGGCATTACGCCAATCATCCCACCACGTTAACATCACCACCGTTAACTTTCACTTTCATAATTAAATATATCTAATTGGGTTCTAGAAGTCCATTATATATTAATTACACGAAATAATTATCACCTCAAGTGTCGCAATCATTCATAAGCTACAAAATCATTACCAACTCACCTTGACATCGGGCATGTGTTTGAAGCGGGCACAGCTAATGGAATAGCCGTTAGCCATCGAACCACCTGGGCAGAAAATGCCATCTCCGGTTCCGTCCGGGTAGCCAACGATGGTTCTCATTTCTTTGAGCACCACTTCCTCCATCAGGACGAACACCGGAGACACTTCGAACGTGTAGACACTGGGGTTCAACGCATCGGTAAGGATCTGTCCAGCGAACCCGTACGGATCGACGGACGAGAACAGTTGGTTCATGAAGTAGGGATGTCCGGTTTTGACCGAGTGCTTTATGGTGGCCCTGGTCAGTTCCAGCAGCTTCTCATGTGAATCGGGCTCGTCCTTCAGTTCCAGGTCCAAGGTTCGCTTGAGCTGCTCCGGATCCACCCAGTTCAGAACTTTGTTAGCCCGTTCGGTAGCGTTGAAAACGGCATTGTTCAGCACTTCCGACAGGAAGTCGGTCAAGAATTGCTGGTGATGTTCACGGCTCGGAAGACTTGCGTATCGTTTCTCGTTTGCTTTGGCGGTTTTGCTGAACTCTTCATCCTTGATTTTCGATATGGATTTTTTCAACGGCTTCGGGACTATGGTATTCCCTTTACTGCAAAACAGTTGAACATCTTCATCTTCAGACACACCAGCACTGTCCGATCCACTAGACACGTTGGAGTCGTCGATGACCTGCAGAGCGACGTCGAACATTCCGTTGGCTGGCATTTTGACACTCTGACACTGTCACACTTTTTGGGGACACTGTTGGCACTTTTAGATTATGCTTGAACAACTGCAACAAACCAGTGGCTAGTGGAGCGGAACCTTAACTGAAATGCTTCCTCGGAGAACAAGAAGCACCTAGAGCCGTTCGGTGGCTTATTAGGCTGGTCTTGTTTGAAGTAATCAAACCCAAACTAAGCTGTCCGCGACGTCGGGGGTGCTCTTATATATGAACACGAGTACGGTCTCGCTGCTTCGGGCAACCCCCTGAGAGATCAGCCAGTGTAGGTTCTATACTATACCCGAGAAGCGATCTACAACCGCTCAAATCTCACCCCCTGATTGTAAGCACGAGCGCGTGGTCGTCCATATGGAAGTAGCCAACGAGGAATACCCCTATAATTTAGTTTGATACCGACCGAGGACCGACCAAACGATTGCCGACAGTTGATCATCGTATAGAACGGCATCAAGCTACTCAGAGTAGATCAGTGTGTTTACAAGAGAAGAATCCGCACGAGAGATCGAACTGGCGCGCGGAACTGTTTCTGTTTGGATTTTTTTTGCGCCGCATAGAGACTCTCACGCGCCACGCGGACTCGTTCAATTTCCCGCGCGCACCACCTGGTCGTACACTTAACTACGGATCCGATCAAGCTACGATAAATAGGTACGTGAGAAAAAAATGTTGTTAGTTGCAACTCTCGCGAGAATTTCCTGTCTCGCAAGGGGTGGTAAGGATCGGTAGAGCAGAAACATCAGTTTATGTTCAACATGATGACTTGGGACGACACTCTACAAGGGGGCTCCTTTCGAAGAATCAAGATAGAACTGGTTAGGCGTGGTATATGTATGATTAGTCTGTATTTGTTTTCCGAGACAAAAAATAACAATGAACAAAGTGCTGTGTTCACAGTTAATCAACAGAAACAAATACTTTTTTGTATGAAAAAAAACCCTACACAACTTCAAATTTGGGGATTTTTTTTTATTTCCGTACGGGTTTGGGCCGAAAGGTCTCAGATTTTCATGAAACTTTTTCCACAGGCAGGGCTCATCAATATATGAATAAAAAATTGAGAAAAATTCAGGGTCGCCTGTTTTCCCGGAAAACTCAGTTGGAAATTTTTTGTTTTCCCCTGACACTACTTACTTTGAAAAATCATAACTCAAGAAAGAAGCATCGTAGAAACAAAGTTTTTTTTTATGAAAATGAAAGCAAGTTTTCTCAGGAATAAAAAAAAAATTAACTGGAAAAAGTTTTCCACAAAATTTTCCACCGTTGAGAAAATTTGTAAAGAAAAGCCGGAAAAACTATGTTCCAATTAGTGCAAAACTTTCAAAAATATATTTTTGAGAAGGTAATTTCATAAGCTTTAATCGCTGACATTTTTGAAATGTACTTTTATTTTCGTTTTTGAGTTATGGCCAATGTTGTGGAAAATTGCCACCGATACCGTCACAAGGACCTTTTCCATGTGAGGTTGGGAAAAAGTGCCATTCTGCTTTAATTTTAAAATCATTTTCATGGTTGCATACATTTTTGAAATTTGACATTAAGCGAATGGCTAGAGATGCTAGTATTAGAAAGTCAGCAGAAATTAATAACGCCAAACAATTTTTTGACTGGGCTGTGTCGCAAAATGTGAAAGACCAATTTAAAGAACATTGGGAATTTATCTAAGCAACTGAAAATGACTATTCAGAGGCTGAAAATTTTCTTCAGGAAAGATTTTCTAACCTTGTTCCAATTCCTGGAACAAAAAAAAATATCATTCATTGATACCAAAATACGAACGAAGCATTTTTGATAGTGAATTCTCAGATGCACACGAAAACCAAGAAAATACAGCATGCTTTGTTCTTGATAATACAAAGAAACGAAAATCTTTTGGTGTTAGCAACCAAAGACAATCTTCTCGGTTGAAAAATTAGATAGTATTAAGATGAAAATGTATGTTATATACTGAATAATTGAATAAATATAAAAAAAATAATAATAATAATCTTATTTGTTCCATAGAAAAGAAAGAATCCCTTTTCAGTGTAATGAAAAGTTGAGGCAGAAACAGTTTTTTCAGTTTTTCTTAGCGGTGTAATTTTTTATGAAAAATATCATCCATTCCGACTTATACTTCATTAAAACCAATCCCATATCTTTTTTTTTCAGATGTTTTAGAAAATTTGCAATTGCTTTGATAATAAATCTTTATTTTTCCGATGCTTCGATTGAAATATGGGTTTTTAAAGAAAAGGCTTATATGGTCATTCTCCACAAAATTGGCCATAACTCAAAAACGAAAAAAAAAGTACATATCAAAAATTTATGCGATTACAGCTTATGAAATTATCTTCTCAAAAATATTTTTTTTAAAATTTTCCACGAGTTTGAGCATAGTTGTTCCGGCTTTTCTTTACGAATTTTCTCAACGGTGAAACATTTTGTGGTAAACTTTTTCCAGTTAATATTTTGTTTTTATTCCTGAGACAATTTGCTTTCATTTTCATAAAAAAAAACTTTGTTTCTACGATGCTTCGTTCTTGAGTTATGATTTTTCAAAGTAAGTAGTGTCAGAGGAAAACAAAAAAATTCCTACTGAGTTTTCCGGGAAAATAAGCGACCTTGATTTTTTCTCAATTTTTTTATTGATATATTGATGAGCCCTGCCTGTGGAAAAAGTTTCATGAAAATCTGAGACCCTTCGGCCCACTTTGTACGGAAATAAAAAAAAACATTTCTCAAAAATTAATAGTTTCAATCAGAAAAAAATGGTGAGCGTGAAAAAGGCCATTACCCGAACGGAAGCGAAGTGATGTTGATTTGATGGACATAAGATATAAAAGATCTAAGCATAATATCAAAGTTTTATTCCTGGAACTTCTGAGCCATAGCAAAATTTGATGTTTGGAGATCTATTGAATAGCTCGCTGCTGGGGGTGACCCATTTCGCATAAATACGTTTCGCATACGGACGCACACTGGGGCAGAATCGAAAAAACGCGGAAACAACCTGTAGTTCTTTGGAATGAAGAGATAGACGTTTGATGTCTTCTGCGAAAATGATCCTTCCAATGAGGCCGACGTTTTGAAATGAAGTGATATTTTTTACTGTTATTCGCATAAATGACTCAAATGCCATTTCGGTCAAATGGCAGTTTAGGTGTTTGGTTTCTTCGGCAAAGTTTATCGTTATTTTATGCTGAAAATAATTGCTGAAGACGTCAAATTTCCAAGGCCTACTATTTTTGAAATTAAGGCATTTTTTTTAAATATGTGCTCAAAACCGGTTTTTTTTTAGTTTTGCTTGTAATTTTTCAATTAAAATACCATATATCAGCTATGATTATCTCATTAATTAATACAAAGCAGGTCTGGTGAAAATTTGATGGCAAAAAATAATATTTTGTTTGATTTTTTTTAGTAAAATATTAAAAAAACATGGATATTGCGTATAGGCCATTCTTGCGATCGGGCAAGTTCGGGCAGGTGTTTTTATCGCCATCCACTTACGAAAGGTCAGACCATTCATGTCTATTTTTTTCAAGGATATGATATTTAATATATTTTTTCTATGCGATCCGGAAGTATACTTACTAAGTTTATAAAAGGGTAAATTTTTTTTTATATGACAATGTAAAAGTTTTCCAATAAAAACAAAAGTTCAACATTATAATGACCATTCTTGTGGTTCACTGGTAGCTAAATGACTTAGCTATTTGCTTTTCACATTGCTTGTATATTTGCTATTCGTAAAAAGGTCCTAAGCGCCAGACTCATTATATCACACCATTTCGGTCGATTTGAAATTTAGATATATGATTTCTTCGGCAAAGTCAATCGTTATTTCAAGCTGAAAACAATTGCTAAAGATGTCAAATTGTCAAAGCCTACTATTCTTATTAATAAATTGTGCTAAAAACTGTTATATACATAAGTTTTGTATTTTTTTCAGTTTAAATACCATTTATCGCCTCTGATTGTGTCATTCATTAGTATAAGGCAGAGCTGGTAAAAAAATCATTGTTAGAACCAAAAAAAATATATAAAAAATACTTAATAAAAAATAACAGGGATATTGCCTATAGGCTATTCTCGCAGCAATCAAACAAAATTTTTGTTTTACCATTAAATTCTTACCAGCTCTACCTTATGCCAATGAATGACATAATCAGAAGCGATAAATGGTATTTGAACTGAAAAAAACAAATACAAAACTTATGTATATAACAGTTTTTAGCTAAATTTATCAATAAAAATAGTAGGTTTTGGCAATTTGACATCTTCATCAATTGTTTTCAGCTTGAAATAACAATTGGCTCTAATATGACTCATATATCTAAATTTTATATCGACCGAAATGGTGTGATATAATAAGTTTGGCGCTTAGGACCTTTTTGCGAATAGCAAATATACAAGCAATGTGAAAAGCGAATAGCTAAGTCATTTAGCTTCCAGTAAACCACAAGAATTCTCATGATTATGTTGAACTCGTGTTTTTATTGGAAAACTTTTACATTGTCATATAAAATATTTTTTACCCTTTTATAAACTTAGTATACTTCCGGATCGCATAGAAAAAATATATTAAATATCATATCCTTGAAAAAATTAGACATGAATGCTTTGATCTTTCGTAAGCGGATGGCGATAAAAACACCTGCCCGAACTTGCCCGATCGCAAGAATGGCCTATACGCAATATCCCTGTTTTTTTGAATATTTTACTAAAAAAATCAAACAAAATACTATTTTTACCTTCAAATTTTCACCAGACCTGCTTTATATTAATTAATGAGATAATCATAACTGATATATGGTATTTTAATTGAAAAATTACTAGCAAAACTAAAAAATTTCAGTTTTGAGCACATATTTTGAAAAAATGCCTTTATTTTAAAAATAGTAGGCCTTGGAAATTTGACGTCTTCAGCAATTATTTTCAGCGTCAAATAACGATAAACTTTGCCGAAGAAACCATACACCTAAACTGCCATTTGACCGAAATGGCATTTGAGTCATTTAAGCGAATAACACTAAAAAATATCACTTCATCTCAAAACTTCGGCCTCATTGAAAGGATCATTTTCGCAGAAGACATCAAACGTCTATCTCTTCATTCCGAAGAACTACAGGTTGTTTCCGCGTTTTTTCGATTCTGCCCCAGTGTGGGACGTTTGGCATAATGGACGTTTCGCATAAAGCAGTTTCATACAAGAACAGGTAGCATTTTTAAGAAGGCATATAATTCTGATTATGCCAAATGTCCGTATGCGAAATGTCCCACCCCTCGCTGCTATTGGTTAGATATTATGAAAGCCTAATAAGATGTGCTATTGGTATTCCAGGAGTAAATTTTAGATATTATTTTTCGATCTTTATTTCTTTTATTCATCAAGTTAATATCGCTTTTAGATATCCATATCAAAATTTACAATTACCGAGGTTTTTCGCCTACTTGGGTATTCATTATGCACACACAGTATCGAATACTTTTGAAAAATAGTTTTCAGTTTTAAGGCTGATTTGCTGCTGACAAGAAAAGACTCGTCTTTCTCGATGCGTAGGAAATTACTTGCCTGAAATGGTCAAGAAAATAAGTTTTTTTTTGGTCGCACTACGCAGCTGAGATGAAATGTCTTTTCAAATAGAGCTCTCTGTATGAAATTTATTTATTTTTTTCGGTCAAGGAATTTGTTTTACTTTTCTTAAACGAAACAGGATACTATGCTTTAGAGAAAATTTAGGTGAACATGTATCGAAGCCTCGCTTCAAATTTTCAAATCTGGAAAACCAAATAGCGAGTGGACACCACCACCAAGTCATAAAACGATCAAATTTTCAATTCAGTGGGTAGTAAATAAATAAATAAACAAATAAATTGTCCGATTCTTTAGATTCTCTAGATACTCCTCAACATCATTAGAGTTCGGTGAAATACTCTAGAGCAGCGTGATGCCTTTGCCTCTTTGCGAGGGGGCGAAAATATGTTAAGCAGAGAGGACATGAAAAATGAGCGAGGAAGATGCAGCAAAACCACAACAGAGTCAAATTTCATTAAAAAAGGGTGCTCTCACATCTCCCCGAGGACTGTCTTATTCGGACGGCACACTCTAGAGTTCTTTTGAAGTGTAAGCAAAGGTGAGCATCGCAACAAGAGAGAGAGAGACCTGAAAATATCATCGCATTTTTTTTGCACTCTCACTCGAATCGCTTGAGGATCTGCGTTGAAAATTTGGAGCTGAGTTTTTTCTCATCAGAAAAACTTCAGAGAAACAACAAAATCGCCTCATCTTTGCATCGAAGAGGAGTTTCTGACAAGCCTGATGATGGCTTCGATTAAAGATGTTAACTTAAAACTGATTATCATGTAGTGACAGTCCCCAAAGCTCACAAAAATCCTTTACAAGTCCTGAGAACTGCACAAGTTGAGCTCAAAATGTTCTTCTCATAAAACTCCCAAAGAGCATGATAAAACCATAATAAAATTATCTGTTTGTTTTATGTTTCTCTCCTGGAAGGTTTCTCAATTATTTTTTTTGTAAGGGCGGTGTTGTTTACGTAGCCATGGAAATGAGAAAAAAATGGCATCGCTCAAACGTCAAATTAGTGCATATAAGCGTACTTTTTATCGAAGGAACGAACAACATTTTAAATAAATGAAGTTTTATCAAAATAATGATAAGTATAACGGGTCTCTCGGAAATTATTCAAGTAATATTGTGAGATTTGTTCATACTTTCAACGTGATTTTCTTTTGGAGGACAACCATTCCTCCTGTGTCTAGTTTTTATTCACAAATAGTTCCCGGATTGAACTAAAAAAACTACTCAACCTTTCAAATTTTACTTTCGCAAATTCCTCCAGAAAATTATTGATGCTGTAAAATTCTTCTAGTTTTCTAAAAAAAAAAATTGAAAAGTCCTTTACAAGCATTGGAAACACTCACTCAGTTTTTGTGTTTCCCTCACTCGCTTCCACGCACAGTCGGGAGCGAGAAAGCCGTTTCTCAACCCAAGCCGAACGTTTCAATTTCCAGTGCCCATTCTGCTCCTTCGGCGAGCGTCAAGCGAAACAAAAAACGGCAACTGATTGAGTCGCTACCGATTCTAAAAGCCGAAGGCAACCGAATGCATACCGAATGATTGTTTACATTATGATTCCGTTGGAGTGGCATTCGGATTTGAGTGCTGATGAGTGTTCACTGACTTGCAATCCACACCACGGAATGATTCAGTGAGTGGGAATCCGCTCACTCAGTTCAATGCATTCGGCGAATGGATGCTTAATGCTTTCACTCGTGCCTCGCAGATACAAGTGTATTGGTATTCACTTCTCTTCGTGTTTCTTCCGATTCTTGCTTTTACACAATCGGTTTTGACGCTTTCATGCTACACTCTACCCAGTACGATTCAGCTATCACTGAATGTTCGGTAGCAGCAGATTTTTTGCTATTTTTTATCGGTGGCGTTCGGGTGAGTGAGTGAATTTTCCCATGCTTGGTCCTTTAGAAATATTTTTAAAATACATCACAAATTCTGCTGTTTTTTTCTTTTAAATTCTACTTTAAATCCTTGGATTGCCGTTTTGACTTATATTCCGAACACTTAAGGCCAACAGTGACTTTAAATACACCTGATGGGCATAAATTAGCAGATATTTGTAAAAAAATAATTTCTACGCAAAGTCTAACTGTTAGTTGTTGGGTGTTAAAATGTTTCCATTTCCTGGTAATTTGATGACATATTTCAGCGTTTCGATAGCCAGCGCATATCAACAGAAGGTGTAGCAGACGAGTACCGCCAGAAGCTTGATGAATTCAACGTAGCCGACAACCTCAACAATCTGTGGGAGTCTATCCACGGTGCGATGAGCACAGCAGCGCGAGAGGTGATAGGTACTGCTCAGAGACCAGAAACGGTTGGTTTGATGAGGAGTGTCAGAATGTGACGGATGAGAAGAATGTTGCCAGAAGCCGGATGTTTGTGGCTGGTACCCGGCAGAATAGAGAGCAGTACAAAAAAGCTAGAGCAGCCGAGAAACGAATTCACCGCAGAAAGAAAAGGCAGTATGAAGAAGACATCATTACTGAGGCGCAAAACAGCATGGAACAAAATGATATGCGGAGATTTTACGAAACTGGATCCGGAGAAAAACTGCAGCCGTCTCCCGTCATGTGCAATGACCGTGAAGGTAACTTGCTGACAGACAAAATCTTGGTGGCTGCCAGGTGGAAAGAACATTTCGAGCAATTGTTGAATGGAGAGAACACGTTTCTGAGAACAGATTAATCATCAGCAGGGTTGTTAACGTTGATCAACGATTAACGCCGTTTCGTTGATTCGTTGACGTTAATTGTAACGATCAACGAATTTTGCGTTGATTTTTCGGAGTCGTTAATCAACGTTAACGTTAACGCTTGGCGTTAATTTAACGTTAACGGTCAACGTTAATTTTTTGCGTTAATTATGAACTTTGTACTCCCAATTTTCAGCAAATCCCAGAGTTTGTTTCAAGAAGGATATGTAATGTAGCGAGAGGCAAGAAGTAAAACAGCAAATAAAATAAATTTTTGGTTTATTTATCTGTTGTGCTCAGACTTTAATAAAAAACATGTAGTTTATTACATTTTCTTTTTCATAATGAGTGAACTTTTTTTTTTTTAAATTCAGTCAAAGACAAAAGCTTGTATCCTGTTTTTCCGTACAAAATTAGCAACTTTGAGGCACTGTATCTCAGTTTAGTTCGAATTGCCATGAAATAAGAATGACAATCTATAAATAACCGGTTTTAATTTTAGTGAATTTATTACATTGCACTCATTTTTGAAGAGTTTCAGAGGATTGTTCAAAGACAAAAGTAAGGAGCTCAGATTTTTTAATTCGATCACAAACGGTAAGGAGCCGGATCCTATTCTTGGCACTTTAGATTCACTTCAGCAGTAGATTTTTGGAAGCTACTGAGCTCATATTTGGCCACAATATGAGTCGTATTGAAGTGCTTCCTATTGCAAAGTTTCAGACGATTCGGCCGAGAAAAAAAAACAATGCCAAAGTGATTCATGGAAGTGCCCAAGTGGTATGCTCTGCAAATTTACGTAACTTCTGAATGTGAACAACTTCGGTGAACTTTGGAGATCAACCACCCAGAACATATCGTTTTTTAATTAGGTAAAAGAATCTCTCAGTTGCTTTTGTCTTTGATCAACCCTCTGGAACTCTTTGGTAAATGACTGCAATGCAATATAAGGAATTCGCTATAGATAAAACTTCAGGTCATTTGTAGTTCAGCATTTAAATTACAGTCAATTCGAACTACCAGAAGTTGAGATACAGGTCCCAAAACATAGGCATTTTGTATGGACAAATAGTATTTGGTTACTTACTTTTGCCACTGACTAGGTGAACTAATTTTGCAGGAAATAGATTCGTGACCACCAGATGATTTTCCACATGTGTATGTTCAAGCCTATGCAACACAATTTTCAATTGCTTTGGTCTGGGATGTGAGCGACAAGAATTTTCATTTGTCCTTATCCATGCAGTCATTCAACCATGAAATGTATGATTTGAAAACGCCTTTACTTCCCGGGAACCAGTGTCAAGTATTTGAAAATTTCCTCGGCGAAAGGACCACTTGGCGACATGAATCGGTAGATCTTCATTTTTCCCCCTTTCATCGTCATTGACAGATTTTGCAACACGTCCGGATTTCTCTTCCACTCTTACAATGATCTTGACCCTTGCTGCTTGCATCCTTTTATACCCGTAAACAAGGTTTTATTTTCAATTTCCTTGGTTACGGTATTTGCATGGAGACAACTTGTTTATCACCGTATCGAAGATTTTCATTGCATCTACACAGGTCACCCAGTAATCAACGATAAGATTAACGATGTTCGTTGACGTTTATTCAACGCAACCCGTTGACGCTAACGTTAACAAACATAAATATCAACGAAACGCCGTTAACGTTGATCTCGAGAAAAACTAACGTTAACGGCGTTAATCGTTGATTAACGTTAACAACCCTGATCATCAGCAACGATGGACAAGCTGTGGAGCCCCCCAGAGTGGATCTAGATAAGAGTGGCGTCAATGTCAAAATTGGAACAGCGGCGAACTGTCATTTCCATACAAATCCGCGTTCCAATCGAGCAGGAGACCTGTCAAAACTGGAACATGACGTCACTCTTGTTTACAGGCACTCTAGAGCCCCCGACGCTAGATGAGGTTAGAAAAGCGATCAAGGAGTTGAAGGACTGTAAGGCTGCTGGAAAAGATGAGCTACTGGCCGAGCTTACCAAGCACGGTAGTGAGCAGCTGTACGAAATACTGCACCATACTCTGCTAAGGATATGGGAGGAAGAAGAATTGGCTGCTAGCTGGCAGGAGGGCCTCATCTGCCCTGTGTATAAGAAGGGACGCAGATTGGAGTGCGCCAATTACCGAGGAATAACGCTCCTCAATTCGGCGTACAAAATAATGTCGCGTGTTCTGTTCAACATATTGAGACTAGAGATGGGCAAAATGGTTCATTTATAGGAGCGAATCCCCGAGCAACACACATGTTATGATTGAGTATTATCAACTTATATAAGACTAGTTTTGGTCATATATCAGTTGATAATACACAATTATAACATGTGTGTTGCTGGGGTCGTAGGTGACTCACTCACAAAAGTGAATTCCGAGACTCATTTTATAATATGAAAAATGAATCATATATCTCGCATAAGGAACGAAAACTATAATAGCTTTTGAATTAGAACATTTTTCATGTAACTAGTTAAACTTTTTACACATATCTGGTGCACTTTACTGTGATAAATCCAAGACAAAAAAAAAAAACGCCCATCTCTAATTGAGACCGCTGGAGGAGTCCTTCGTCGGCGAATATTAAGCTGGTTTTCGTGAGGACCGATCACGGATCAAATGTTTACCTTGCGACAAATCCTTGATAAGTTCCGAGAATACAACTTGCAGAATCACCATCTGTTCATTGATTTCAAGGCGGCGTACGATTCAGTAAAGAGAAATAAGTTACGGCATATAATGGTAGAACACGGTTTTCCGGCGAAACTGATTAGACTGATTCGTGCAATGTTGGATGGATCGAAATCAAGTGTACGGGTTGCGGATGATACTCCAACCTCCTTCGTAACCTTAGATGGATTGAAGCAAGGAGATGCGCTTTCGAACCTTTTGTTCAACATTGCACTCGAAGGAGCTATTGGGAGAGCGGGCGTGCAAAGAAGCGGCACCATCGTCACCCGGTCGCATATGCTCCTGGGTTTTGCGGACGATATCGATATAATCGGAATTGATCGTCGAGCCGTAGAAGAGGCATTCGTATTTTTTAGAAGGGAGACAGCGACGATTGGACTTACCGTCAACACCAGCAAAACAAAGTACATGATCGCTGGTAGACAGCGTGGTTTCAATCGTGACGTTGGTAGTGGAGTGGTGCTGGGTGGTGTATCTTGTGACGTGCGATAATGATGTTACCCGCGAGGTGAAAAGGCGTCTTGCAGCTGCGAATAGAACTTTTTACGGGCTCCGTAACCAGCTTAAGTCCCGTAGTCTGCAAGCGAAAACAAGATTCGTGCTATATATGTAGGACACTAATCTTTCCGGTTGCTCTATACGGCCATGAATCCTGGACGTTAAAAGAAGTCGACCGGAAAGCGTTTGGAGTTTTTGAGTGTAAAGTGCTGCGAACTATACTGGGCGGTAAACAAGAAAATGGCATCTGGCGGCGTCGCATGAATCATGAGTTGTACCAAGTATATGAATAAGTGGATATTATCAAGCTCATAAAACACGGCAGGCTGCGTTGGGCTGGTCACGTGGTACGAATGCCGGAAGAACGACAAGCAAAAATAATATTCAGTAGAGAACCCGGACGAGACCGTCGGTTTCGTGGTAGGCCACGCACACGTTGGCTTTTTGCAGTTGAAGAGGACTTAAGGGCACTTAACGTTCACGGCGACTGGAAGCGATTGGCTCAGGACCGAGTCCAGTGGAGAAGAATTATCCATTCGGCGGAGATTCAACGTAGCGGATTGTAGCCCATCAAGTAAGTAAGTATTTCAGCGAAACATGTTAATCAAATCGCCATTTTGTGACTGTCTCTAGCCTTCGAAACTTCAGAGGAAATTTGTTAAAACCCCCAAGGCATACTTTTCCTTCCGATATTAGAATAGCGGTAATGGAATCTGTGGAGAAACATTTAGCAAAATAACTAGAATTACACTGAACTAAAACATTACTTTAGAAATAGTTTTATCAATTCTTTAATAATTCATATTCTGGAATTGAATATAATTATTAATAATTCATATTCTGAAATTGAATTCTTGGGCAATTCCAAAACGGAATTCCTAGAGACTTAGTATAATTCTGGGTAATTCAGAAATCAAAGAAAGAATTTTGCTAGATTTCAAGAATAATTTCAAAAAAGATTATGATGGGGCTTCTTGAGAAATTTAATTTGTTTTTTTTATATCATTAGAATAATTTTCTGTAATCATTCACCTTTAGAGAAAAGATTATAAATCAGGCCTGCCCAACCTTTTTAATGGCGGGCCAAGTCTCATAAAAAATATTGCGCGGCAGGCTAAAGAATTTCCAAATTTCCAAAGTAAATAAGAAAATCAAAATTGATTTTGGAAAAAAATGTAAGTATTCAGTGAGAATTCCTCTTAGTGTTCTGTAATGATTTTATGAAAGATTTGTGTTCTAGATTACTTCAAAATTTCGTTCAAGAATCATGAAAAATCCTGCTCTTAATTTAATATAAGAATCATGTCAAATATGTTATAAGAAACCTTCTCAGAATTTTGTTACACTCCTACACAACATTATTTGAAAATCTTGCTTGGGTTATAAACACAATCCTGTGTGACCTTTTTTTGAAAGTCTAATGCAGGATTTTTTTCTACGATACCCTCAGAATCTTAATTTTAAAATTAAGTACCGGAATTTGTGAAATATCTGTCCAGGATTTTATATGAATCTAGAAATCGGTCAGAAATTCACCCAGGTATGTTAAGAAATGTTCCGGGTCATTTGGTCGAATGCCATTTGGCCAAAGGCCGTTTAGCCGAAAAAATCTAATAGTGAACTACAGCTAGCATGCATTTGTAATGAATTTCGAAGAACTTATTCAGATTAGAATAGAAGGATAAATCGTCATTGATATACAAACAATTACCTTTTTAGTGTTTGTCCAAGAAACAGTCAGTGTTAAAAGAAAAACATCCTAAATGTAAGCAATCATTCACTTCTCTGCTAGCGGTAATAGCTGATAGCAGAGGGGTTTGCTATGCGTTTGTAGTCAGCTTTTGACAGTCATTTAAACAGTTTACGACTTCTCTTGAAAGACAGCCTATTATCAAAAGAAGGAGAAATCTGTAATGAAAATTTAAGCAAGCATAATGCAAAAAAAATCAGTATAACTGAAAAGGACTGCCGATTTAAAGAAAATAAAATTCTCAATTCAAAAATAAGCTTTATTATTTCCAACAGTCATGAAACCAGTATAACTCGAAAGAATAGCCTATGTTGAAAACATTTTTTTTTATGAAATCATTAAAAATACTTGAAACCCTAGCACACTGTTGGTAACCCAGAGACGAATCAACCAGCTTCGAGTCTTGACGCGATGTATGGGATTCACACCTTCGTTCTAAATTAAAGGGTTGATTTTATCATTCTCTTGGAACACGTATATGGCGACAAACATGACGTCCCGTTACATCATAAAAATAAATTGATTAGCTGATCAGTTATCGGGCCACACTTATGAATTTTACCTATCAATATTGAAGCAATTTGATTTTGTTTGTTCGTAATACGGCCAGACGACCAGTTTGGCCTGTTGGCATTCGGCCAAATGGCGTTCGGTCAAATGGCATTCGGCAAGGTCGGACACCATTTTTGTAAAAAAATAGTTTTGAAGATTCTGAGCAGGACTAATGGTTTTGTGAGAATATTGTCCAAGTTTTCCGTAAAATGAATGTATAGAATTTTGTAAGAATCAATCCTTTGCAGTGATATTCTGTTCAACTAATATAACCTTTCACTTCACGATCATATATGTTTAAAACTTGATTGAAGCTCTGTGTTTCTTTTCAAATATTGAAAAAAGTCATGTCAGACTATTCATGTGATCTCAGTAAAATTATTCTTATTCACGAAAACAACAAAAAAATAGATGAATTGAAAACATTACAGAAATATTATCTCAAAGGTCAGTCGGAATTTTAATAATGATCTTTGGTATGTTCTAACTTTAAATGAGCACAACTGTCAACGGGCCAGATATGAGCAGAATCGTCAAACTCTTTGCGGGACGTACAAAATGGCATCCCTGTTGTAAATAATCATTTATATTTAGTTGTTCCGTTATCCATCTGTTGTTTCCAGCTGCTTCAACATTTTGTTATTTCTTTTTCCTTCCACATGACGCTTTCTTGAGCAACATCGTACAAAAAATCTTTTCATACTCCAAAAAGCAACATTTCAAAGAATCTAAAGGAAAAAAATCTAGGAGTTTTGAACAATTGCAGGATTTATATACGTATGGTTCATGATTTATGAAGTTCCAACATGAATTCCTTAAAAAAAAATGAAGTAATGCAACAATTTCCTCAAATATCTAAAATTTGGTAAAATGCTACATTACGAATTTTTCCATAAGACATCTTTAACCATGTTCTTTGAAAATACCGCCAATATATTCACGTTAAAAGCTTCTGCGGTTCTACCACAATAGATATAGTCCGTTCAAAAGAAATGTTTTAAATTTCTGCAAGTAGGAAGAAATTGTTTCTACATTAATATGTTCGCCATAGTATCACGAAAAAGTTCATGCAAAATATTTTCTAATGTGTTAGGTACAAACACTTTCAGTAAAAATTCCAAACCCATGAACCTAAATCATTGTCCATTACAAAAGACGAACAAAAAAATAACAAGATTTTTTGTAGTATATCCTACAAAAACCACCTAAGCTGTTCTGTAGGCTACATCGTCAGGAATTTCGTCGAAGAGTTTCAGAATTCTACGGCGAATTCTTCAATTTTCAGACAAGAATTTAGTTTTTTTCCAAATTCAATTTAACCTCAAATTGAGTTGTGTTTGAACCTTGACGCTTGCTCCTGCGGGGGCTTGCGCTGCGGATCGTTTGTAGTGTTTGATTGATTGATTGCGTCGCTTGCTCTTGCGTGGGCGAGTGATCAACATGTTCGTCGTAAAATGCAATTATCGAATTTTGTCGCGAATCCGATTAGACGTGATTATTTCATGGATCGCATTACCAACCTTTGGTGTCTCCCAGATCTTTACCTTATCTCACTGACGCAATATCCTTTCCATGATAACTGTGGAGATGCAGAGATGATCTCGATCTCTAGTAACAACGGTTGTCTAGCTAACATTCCTTACCTCCCCCGATGACCGTAGGGACGTGTCCGGTGCTGTTATTGACTTTGAAACTTTGAGCTCTCGATTTTTGCACATTGAGGAATGTTAAGCTAATCCCAAGCCCCATTCATTAAATCTCTGTGCAACTTCGATTTTTCTGGTCAATCACGGAATAACAACTACGAATTGTACTCTCATGCAAATTTAATTTAACCTGAAATTATCCAAAAATTTGTTTAGAAGTTCTTTCAGAAGAAGTTCTAAATTTGATATAAATCTATATAAATAAAAATGGAATGGTGTTTGTATGTCACGAAATGGCATCCGAACGGGTCAACGGATTTGCACAATTCTTCCACTGTTGTATTCATATAGGGTTCCGACGTGTTCGTGTGAAGGAAATGTTTAGAAAAGCCTACGGAATAGTTAAAAAATGGGCAACAGTTTATCTGTCAAATTGTATGGGAGTGTGCATGCCATATTTCAACAGCCTACTTAATGGCAAGACGAAGTTTGCCGGGACCACTAGTCGGATATAAATATGGAGTAATTCGTAGAACAATTTGTGAAGAAAATCCTAAAAATGTATAGAGGTATTCCTGGAGTAGGTTTTATTTATTTATTTGAAAGTCATTATCAACAGACTTCAAAAGCCCTAATGATAGAATGAACTTAAATTAAAATTAAAATTAAAAACATTTTAAAACTTAAATATTTTTACTATTCTGCAAAATGCGACACAAAACGCCGACGCAAAGTAGACCGAGGTAAGTGAAAATCGAATGATGCAGAGACTCGGTTGAAAACGCGCTGAATTCCACCAATCGCACCGTTCAAGCCATAATGAGTTCGATGAAACCGCATTTTCAACAAAACATCATGAACCAAATATGGAGAGTGGATAAATTTAGATATTATTTATAGAAGAATCCCTGAATGAAGATTCGAAAAAAAAAATTGGAGGAATGTTTAGAACCTGAAAGAATACTTGATGGAATATCTGGAGATTTTTTTTCGAGAAGTTCCTTGACTTCCCTGGGCATAGAGAGTATCATCGTACTTTTGCCACACGACATATCAATGCGAAAATGGCAACTTTGGCAAAGAAAGCTCTCAGTTAATAACTTCTCATAAGAACACTAATTTGAGAAGTAGGCTCTGTCCCAGTGAGGACGTAATGGTAAAAAGAAGAAGAAGAAATCCCCAGAAGATTTGCTAATATACTACACTTTTTAATTACATTTAGGGGATTTAATTTAATTAATTAAATTTTATTTCTTGCAAAAAAAAAAGTGAAGCGTTATGAAGTTTAATTAGTAGTTTTTGCTAATATAGTTTAAAGAAAAAAATCTGGAAAATATTTGGATGGATCTTTTTTGAATTTTTCGGATGAATCCTAGGGCGAAATCCCACGGGAAACAATAATATAATTCTCCGAAAAATCCATGCTCGAGAAATTTTTGAGTATTTTCGCGGAAGAGTTTATAAAAGAAAATTTAAACGTATTTCTCTAGAATTTTTGATATGAATCTAGAATATTAAAATAGAATATAATTTTCGAGATTGTGAAGAAATGCGGGGAGCAATATGAAATTGAATTTTAAATAAATCTAAAAAAAATGCAGATACATCTGCGGAAAACTTCTCTGATAAATCGCTATGAACATTTTCCCAATTTAATCTTTTTTAATTATTTATGGATATCTCGTGAAACATTAGGAACAATTCTTAGAGTAACCTGGAATAATCATTTATTTTTTTTATTTTCGGAATTCCTAGATAATTTATGCTGTGAATTTTTCATGCAATAGTTACAGAATTTTTGAGAGATAATTTGAAAGATTTAGTAAAGAAATCTGAAGAGAAACTTCAAGAAGAATCGCAAAGGCAGAGTTGGAAAAACGGTTGTGGCAACCTCACAGACTCCTTGAGAAATTTTCTGGTAAGATCAAAAAGGTTTAAGAAGCTTCAGGAAAAAATCTGTTGAATAAGAATTACTATTCCCGGGAATGATTTTCTATGAGAATTCCAGGAGAAACTCAGTGAAAATTGGTAAAAGAGTTCTTGGAGAATGCTCTGGAAAATAATTCATGAATGAATCCCCGATATATAATCCTAAGTTTTATTTCTATGGATTTTATTTTACTGGATTAGACAAAGAGGATTTTTTCCGTAGTGAAAATTGGAATTTACAAGTATCACTGCTGTGCAGCGATATGGGAAAAAATCACAAACAAACAAAATCTTTGCAAACTAGGAAATTTATAAAAATCTACGAAAACAATGAAATTTGTAAAAATATATGCAAACTACGAAATTTTTGAATATTGTAGCCAACATTACTTCAGTAAAACCAAAAACTTGCTAGGCTCTCCCTAGGCCCCTCCAGAAAAAAAAAATCCTAGCTACTCTCCAGGAACCATGATTTGTGGTCCTGATATCATGACCTAATCAATTCCTGAATTTCATGGCTTGTTAATCATGATTTGGGAATCAGTTTTTTTTTCGTGTATATAGATTCACCATCATTAGGGGCCTTCCTTAGCCGTGTGGTTAGAGTCCACGGCTACAAAGCAAAGCCCTGCTGAAGGTGTCTGGGTTCGGTTCCCGGTCGGTCCAGGATCTTTTCGTAATGGAATTTTCTTTGACTTCCCTGGGCATAGAGTATAATCGTACTTGCCACACGATATACGAATGCGAAAGTAGCAACTTTGGCAAAGAAAGCTCTCAGTTAATAACTGTGGAAGTGCTCATAATAACACGTAGCTGAGAAGCAGGCTCTGTCCCAGTGAGGACGTTAATACCAAGGAGAAGAAGAAGATTCACCTTTCACGGATGCAATTATATATTTAAGTATCGTTATTTTTTTTTTTAATAAACGCTGATACAAACATTAATTTAATTTTATGTCCGAGATCACTTAGAAAGTATCATCGTTAATAAGGTACAAACAATAAAATAAATAAACTTTTTCAATTCTCCTATGAATCGTCTTAATACTTGTTTTTATACTGTAAAATCGTTAAATACATAACAGAAGTCTAGAAAATAATGTTTGTTTTTCCTTCCATATATTCGACTTTTTGAAAAATAATATTTGTAGGAGCCCAGATAGCCGTAGCGGTAAACGCGCAGCTAATCAGCAAGACCAAGCTGAGGGTCGTGGGTTCGAATCCCACTGGTCGAGGATCTTTTCGGGTTGGAAATTTTCTCGACTTCCCAGGGTATAGAGTATCTTCGTACCTGCCACACGAAATACGCATGCAAAAATGGTTATTGGCATAGTAAGCTCTCAGTTAATAACTGTGGAAGTGCGCATAAAAACACATAAAGCTGAAAAGCAGGCTCTGTCCTAGTGGGGACGTAACGCCAGAAAGAAGAAGATCAGCCTTCATATTCTTTTTTTTTTAATTTCCCACCAAATTTGGTCCACAGCACTTAACTCTAAAAAAACGAAGGCTTGCCTTTATGCTCATATCAACGTCCATGTATCTTGTCAGTAGAGAGCCAGTAGTAGAGGCGGTACCTAAGCTGGTCACGTAATCCTCATCAAATATTATTTCAACCCCAACACCAATACTACTGCCTTTTTCTCTATCTGCAACCATGCACTTCGTTTCGATAGTGTTGATGGTCATGGCTATCTTAGCTGAATATGGATCAGGGGTTTAAAAGCATCCTTACTTCCATGCGATCAAATTCAATGAAGTTGATTCCGTCCGCAATGCCCATTGCCGAAGAATACCGTGTGATCCTTTGCATGCCAGATCTCCTAATAGCACCATTGAGTGCAATGTTGAACAGTAAATTTATAAATATATAGAAATGCATTTCCTTGCTTCAACTTATTTAATGTAACAAGCGAAAACCTCATCTGCAATTCTAACAGTTGACCATTAGATAATTAACTGCATGGATTTTGCATAACACATATAATAAAAAGTGTTCCACAAAATAGGAGGTGCCGATAGTTATAGCGTCTAGCGGTAAAATGGCACCAGACGAATACAAATTGAGAAACAATTTGCATTGATTAATTCACAACTCAGCTTGCGGTTTTGAGTCGAAACCCCAAACCAAAACATCCGTTCCCGTTTTGATTTGTTTTATTTTGTTTTCTGCAAAACCAGAATAGTGAGAATGCAGAGTATATTGACTTCCGTATGCTGGATTCGTTGTCCTCTGATCCTCCCGAAGTGAAAAGTGGCAAGCAACCTTGGTTTCCATATATTTATATTTATATGGCGGAGACGAAGTAAACGGTACAAGCAAGCGCAGCCTGACTTGACTGACTGGGGGACATGATTCAAGAGCCCCATTGTAATCGAAATATCAGCTTAGTTGTTTCAGAGCTATGTATGTTGGGGATAATTACTCTTTAAAAGCAGTAAAGAACCAGATTGCAATGCTATATTTAGCAAAACCCAAACAGAAGCTAACTGGATCAATGTTGAACAATGAACAATTAAACGCTTGAAGTGGATTCGCAGGAAAGACACTGAACCACAAATTATTCAATTAGTTATTAAAAAGAATCAATTTTTATTATTCTGCTAAGTAAAGATGTAGAGAACTGCGTCATATCAAGCAATTTGAATTGGACATGCTCATATACAATACAATGATGACGAGGGTTTGGACGAGGGTATAGTAGTTTACGGAACAAGTTGCAGAATGATGATTTTTACGCATGAGTCGTAAATTTATCCTACGAGGCTTGCCGAGTAGGATAATTACGACAAGTGCTGTAAAAATCGAGTTCTGCCACGAGTTACGTACAACATTTTTTGCATTTTCGTAGAAGACCACTTGAGGGTATCAGAAATTATATCAAAATGCATTCACCATTGTTTCACAATTTCTGAAAAAGTGTTGTGTTATGATTCATTACGCAACTCAAAACAGTTGCGTAATGAAAAAGCGTTGCGTAATGAATCATTACAGCACTGGTTTCAGTTAGGTAATGACTATTCCCGCACTGCATACTTCAGTGCAGGAAAGTAGGCCGTTTCATGACAGATTGACGTGATGAAAAACAGCCTATTACGATGAGAAATTGCAAAAATATATTTATATAATTGCACTGCACATATTTATCATAAAGTTGATTTAGCTGCTGCCGCAAATCAGTAAAGCGTGGTCACAGGTACCTAAAGTGGATTACATGCAATGTTCCGGGCCTAAATTTGCATTCTGTTCGGAGGGTGGTTGGGTTGTGCACTTATTTACGTATCTACTTCCTGTGTGTATGAGTTGATTTATTTAAGCATTCATTTAAGTTTCTTAGCTGCAATCTTAATACGCCTAAAACTTATTGGTTCTGCTAAAAATCAATACAGTAAAACCACCCCTGATAGTTTTTGAAGAAAATCGAACTAATTCTGCTTTAAAGATTTTTATTTAATTTTTTTTGATATTTATTTTTATTAACGGTGCTCCCCTGACCGTCATTATCAAAAAATAAAATCTCCATCAAATCTGTGCTCACCAGTCGTTTTCTATAGCAAAGCTGCATGTCTGGTCAAAATTTAAAAAAAATGGTGGGGCCCGTTTTGAAGTTACGCCCTTTTGATTGTAGAAGGATTTTTACTGGCCGTGATTATCAGAAGAAATATACCATCAAAATTTGGTTCAACATTGGTGTTTCTAGTTATTTGTAACTTCCAGGTGTAGTTTTGAATTAGAAGAACAACAAAATATGGATTTAAACCCTTTTGGAGATGTAACCTTTAAAAACAACAACTTTTAATGTATTAATTAGGCATATGCATGTCCAAATGTTTTCAATGACACATTGCTCTAACATGCCGCAAAAGTCATTCACAATCAACTGATTTTCATAGGCTCAAGTGCTATAAGGCTTTAAGGAGCAAATTTTATCCTGTAGTCAAATTAATTTTTATACAACAATATTCTGGATAGTTTGGTGAAGCAATGAGCTCACGATTCAGATTATTTAACATGCAAATATTGAAGCGCAAGTTGAAGTCAAAGAATTCTTTTGGACTTGAGTTTTCGGTTATGAGCAGTAGGATATGGGATAACATGAAATTAATGAACAACAATACAAACTGGAAAAAAGTAATACAAATTATAGAACATCCGTTACTGTTTTGTTTAATGGAATTTAAAATCATAGAACAAAGCTTAATTTGAAATATTTGTCTTTGTGTCACCTATGAAAAGTTTGTTTAGCAAAGTATATTTTATTTGTGTTTGTCTTCACTGATTATAACAGCGGGTGAGCCTTAACTTCATAAGCACACATAGTTTGCGATAAAAAAGGGCATCAGATTCGGCGACCCCAAATCTACTAGTAACCTGTAACCTCTGGGCTGAGTTTTGAATGAGAAGATTTCTGAGTTACGGCCTTTTTGAAGTGTAACTATTAAAATCACTTATTTTAAATAGGTTAATTTGGCATTCTAATACAGGTAAGTATGTTCTTCAATGTTTTCAATGCCTTACATGTTGTGAAAGTCTTCCACAATTGACTGTTTTTTTCATAGGCTCCAGTGTTATGAAGCATAACGGAGCCAATTTTGTATTGTTATTATTAGTCACAAAATATTTATATAACCCAACTAGCTACCCCCGGCTGTTCTGGCTAAATTTTTACTACCCCAGAACTTAAACCTTAATTGCTGAAAAATGCTCTATTGGCCAAACTATAGCATTATTTTTTTTTTGTAAAATTTTATATTGTCGTTTAGATGTTATTTACTCACTACAGACCACTATCAATATTTTTTTGATCATTTGTAGCATACATTACAACATTTAGATTTAACACAACTATAATTTTACTTGAGGCTATCCTGGTCTTTTTGATCTCACAAACACGTAAGATTCCTGGTTGAATAATTTATAATTACACAGCGTAACAAAAATAACATTTTTGCGTGTCTCAAATATTAAATTATGTGTCTCTAGTAGATTTCTTCTTCTTCTTCTTTCTGGCGTTACGTCCCAACTGGGACTAAGCCTGCTTTTCAGATTAGTGTTCTTATGAGCACTTCCACAGTTATTGACTGAGAGCTTTCTTTGCCGTTTGACCAAAGACAAATTAGTTTGACCATTTTTGCATGTGTATATCGTGTGGCAGGTACGAAGATACTCTATGCCGTGGGAATCAAGAAAATTTCCATTACGAAAAGATCCTCGACCAGCGGGATTCGAACCCACGACCCTCAGCATGGTCATGCTGAAAAGCTGCGCGGTTACCGCTACGGCTATCTGGGCCCCTACTATTACAATTATTCAGTATATAACTTACATTTTCATCTTAATACTATCTATTTTTTCAACCGGGAAGATTGTCTTTGGTTGCTAACATCAGAAGATGTTCGTTTCTTTGTATTATTAGCCTTCTGGTTAATCATAATCATGCACTTCATGCATATTTTCATCTTTTCCGTAACACAGCGTAACAAAAATGACATTTTTGCGTGTCTCAAGGACCAAATTATGTGTCTCGAGTAGATTTAGGATTGCTCAATCTGTTACCATTTTCAGAAATGTTCCAGCACGTCACAATTTTTTGCTATAGGTCGCCAAAGTTGTATAAAAACTGCTTTTATCGATGTTTACATAAAATCATATACATAATTTATCAAACTTATTTGTGATCTAATCCACCAAGCATTCGATTTTGCATTTAAACTTTCATTTTAGATGTAATTTGATTGAAATCGCACGACTGAATTTAGATTAAACCGATTTTTTCAACATGCTTGCTGTCTCCATACGAAATTCTTTGTTTCTCTTATATGGGAAAATACAGAACTTTTTTTACACATTATAAAATATATTTTCCGCATCGAAAGTATTATAAACTTTGTTGATAATTATTGTTTTATGCATGAAGTTTGAATTCTGTGACAATTTAAGCAAATAAATTGCCTTACAAGCTGGAAAACTTGCATGCAAGTTGACTAAAACAGTCAATTTTTGCATTTTCAACAGTCAATATCTCAAAAACTAGACGTGCTGTGACATTTTTGAAAACTGCAATGGATTCAGCAACCCATAATTGAGTGAATAGCGGTATTTTGGTGCTTGAGACAAAAACGTGTTCCGCAGTGTAATCTACCGAACTTTATTCGAATAAAACGTGGTCATGAGACCATGGCTAATCGAGCGTAAATTTGTCCTTACTGATTTGTGGCCGTCCAGTCCGAAGGGGTTACAGCATAGCGAATAGTATTCGTAGTATTGAACTTTGTCCATTTCAACAGCTTCGGTAATAACGAGTAATATATAGCTGACATCACTTGCACTTTCTCACTGCTCTTTGTTAGTTTTTTGATAAACTTATGATTCTCAAGCCATTTCAACGCTTTAAACCAGAATTGGTAAATACCTAATTGCCATATTGTCTACCCATTTATTTAACTGTCAATTTTGTAGTTACCTTACAGGTAGCCGGAAAAATGCCTACATCATGATTGAAGAAATCTATGTTTCTATGCTGTTTCGTTCTTAAGTAGTTTTGTTTATAAACTTATAAATTTGAAAATAAGCTTTATAAACTTATAAATGCATAAATTTGTAAACAGCTCATCTTGGCAATATTTGATCATGTTTTAGGAACGAAAAATGAGCGTATTTAAAAAATGTTTAGGATTGGATCTTATTGATCGCTCTTTTCAAATATACTTTGTTTGTAAGCTGGAATAGCTGATCGGGTTATCATTATTTATTTTCCTTGAAGCTAAGTATGCTGTTCCGCTCAAGAAAAGTAAACATTTCTGCGATCAAAGAAAAATGCTTTTCTTGGCCATTTCTTGCAAGACATTTTCCACGCATCGATATAGACGATTACTTTTCTGTTGAAGTGCATACAAAAAAATGTCCTGGGAAACTTATTCCATTTCAAAAAATCTCAAAGTTTTGAGAAAATTTGATTCCGATTAGACAAAAAAATGTTTCTGTGACGCTTTTATCTTCAGTTATGATTTTTGAACGAAAATATTTGTACGAGAAATCTGGGCATTTTTCACAAAACTATGACCAAGCGCAGGAATTAAAAAGTAGTACATCTTAAAAATTTCAGTGATTGAAATTTATAAAATTCTGTTCTCAAAAATATTTCTTTGAAAATCTTACACGAGTTGGAACATAGTTTTCCCGGCTTTTCTTTACGAATTTTCTCAACGGTGGAAAATTTTGTGGAAAACTTTTACCAGTTAACATTTTTTTCTATTCCTTAGAAAATTTGCTTTCATTTTCATAAAAAAAAAACTTTGTTTCTACGATGCTTCTTTCTTGAGCAATGATTTTTCAAAGAAAAGGCTCAAAATGGCACATTTGCACATTTTGTACAAAATTGGCCATAACTCAAAAACGAAAAAATATACCATTTCAAAAATTTCAGCGATTAAAGCTTATGAAATTATCTTCTCAAAGATATTGTTTGAAAATTTTCCACGAATTGGAGCATAGTTTTTCCGGCTTTTCTTTACGAATTTTCTCAACGGTGGAAAATTTTGTGGAAAACTTTTTTCAGTTAACATTTTTTTCTATTCTTTAGAAAATTTGCTTTCATTTTCATAAAAAAAAACTTTGTTTCTACGATGCTTCGTTCTTGAGTTATGATTTTTCAAATTAAGTAGTGTCAGGGGAAAACAAAAAAATCCAACTGAGTTTTCCGGGAAAATAGGCGACCCTGATTTTTTCTCAATTTTTTTTTTATTTATATATTGATGAGCCCTGCCTGTGGAAAAAGTTTCATGAAAATCTGAGACCTTTAGGCCTAAACCCATACGGAAATAAAAAAAAAACCCTCTGTCAAACACACAAGCACAGACAAACAGACGTAACACTTAGAACAAATCTTAATCAAAATCACAGACAAACAGACGTCACACTCTCATCGTTGTCCATCGACCACCTTTTTAACGGTCGATTCAAAAATATGGTAGGTGGCCGATTGGCCACCCGCAGCGCTCGTATCGTTTTTGCTCGTGTTTGACGTTTACACACTACCGCCATCTGTTGGCCCGTCGGCCAAACACACCGATTATAGCATTGGGCGTACATGTATTCGTGACTATGATTTTGATTAAGATTTGTTCTAAGTGTTACGTCTGTTTGTCTGTGGTGGAATAATTGATGAAGAATTTTTAAAGAATTCCCAGAAAAAACTCTTGCAGAATGTACCAAAAACTGGTAATCTTATGGAAAAACTCAATCAAGAAGGAATCCATTTATAAATCTTACTGGAGGAATTCCAGTACTAACTTAAGAATCAATTCCTTAAAATTACCAAAAGTGACGGTAGGTTCGGGTTACATATGTAAATCCAGAAAAAAAACACTGGATAAATAACACAAATGCTACAAAAAAATCATAGCAAAATTCTAGAGGAATTTAATAAAAGCAAACTGAAAAATATATGAAGCAGCTATGTACATGAGAATCTCCTCGAAGAGGAGAAATTGATGAACAACTCCTGATGGAACATCTGGAAAAGTTTCTGAAGGATGCGGGGAAAAGTAAAAAGCAAGTCTATATTTATAGTTATGTAATTTTATAAGAAGCTCCAGGAAAAAAGGATTTGCTTTGGGAAATTCATGAGGATCTCTGTGATGAATTTCTAAAACAACTCCTTGAGTAATTCCGTTATTTCATTTCGTTTATTCATAGGGCATATATTCTGGGTCATAATAACAGCAGTAGTATCTTTATACATTCAAATGATTCACGGGAAAAAAATCTGTGGTAAAATTACTATTTTAGCTGACTACGCCCATTCTTGAAACTACCATGGAATTCCAGACCAATTTACTATGTTTACGGTACATCCCACCACATTACTGGTACATCTGACAGAATAATTTACAACAATCTGATTTCGACTACATACATGGTAAAATCAATCGCATTTCTGGTCTGCTGAAAATGGATCATTAAAATAACCCAAACGACCGTTATGGAAAGCATAGATAGCACCACCGTAGTCTTGTGTGTTTGACAGCACAGCAATGTTGCCACAATGTTAAATCCCATATACAGTGGCGCCTTTGTTTTGATGCGGTGAGCACTTGCAAAAACTACCTTCAATGATCCATTGCTGGTGCGAGCGCTTAAGGGTGTGAACCGTTTCACCAGTTCGTTTAACTTTTAGTTAAAATTTGACAGCTCGATAGTTATTTCCCCTAAAATGGTAGTTTTTACCGCACAATTTGTTTGCGTATTTTAAAACATTTAAAATAGTTAGTGAAGACTGAAGATTAAAAATAACTGTTGCAGAACATTGAAACTAAATTTCAAAGTTTTTATAAACCATGTGAGAACACTGAAAAAAGTTAGAATTGTTAGAAATTTGTGGCAAAAACTAAAAATTTCAAAAATTTATTGACAGCTCTTGAAAATATTCAAACGATTTTCAGATTAAAGCTAAGTACTTATGCTGTTTCGCTCAAGAAAAGTAAAGAAATTCCTTGACTGAAAGGGTCAAAAAATTTCCTACAGAGAGCCCACTTTGAAGTGACATTTCTTCTCAACTGCGTACAGCGATCAGAAAAAAGTGATTTTCTTGACCATTTCTTGGGAGAAATTTTTCACGCATCGAGATAGGCGATTCCTTTTCTTGTCAGGCTGTGAACCCCCGCATAATCATGAACCATACTAGTACCGTTTGCCGTTTTGTCCATAACAATTTGTTACAATATGTGAACAATTTCGTACAGTATCAAAAATAACAATAAATCTACCCTACCGCAAACGTTGTTTACAGTTTGATAGATGGTTACTGAGAAAATAACAATATGAGGAATAGGCGGTTAAGTTATGTAACCATTTGAAACCGACGATTTGCGCGAACAAAATTTTTCGTTTACAGTTTACCAAACGTTAGATATATTATCCATTTTTTGTACAAATCACTGTTATGCAAACAGTTTGAAAACTGTATAACTATAAAATTGGAATAAAAAAAATACTGTATGTGTAATGATTGATTCACGGTTTTGTATGGTACTTTAACCGCTTACTGTACTGTTCTTTCACTGTCATAAATATAATAAGTAATAGGTTCATGTAGGTTATTTTTGTTTAATAGTTTATTATTGAAAAATATTTGGTTTTCTAAAACTCACTTTATCTACCCTGAAGTGCCATGCGATGGTTTATAGAAAATATCAAAATACAGTTCCAACACCAGTCCTATAATTTCTCCCAACTCCTCCGCCATCCATGTGTCTTAGATCCGGAAAAGGCATTTTTCTTTCATCAGCTTGATGAAAAGTGAATCTACTCCGAGATCGTAGAACTTCCATTGCCTTCGATCACCATAGAAATGTTGTCATACCGGTACCGACAGTAGTTCGTGGTTCCATGAGAGTTTTTGTGCTGCCATGCCACCTGGAATGACGATGAGTATCAGAACTTCAGACGGGATTTACGGCATATGTGGCTATTCGATAGAGTTGTGGGTTTAAACTTACCTGGCGCACGGAATTCCATGCGTTTTCAACGCTGCCGGATTGTTTGATTTCACGGAGTTTCAGGTGTTTCAGAAAATCAGCGGTTACTAATGTCGTTTTCGTTTTTAAATCTGGGTTAGTGTTAACCTGACACCAGAATAAAAAAACGTTTTCAGGTTAATCTGTCAAACCGTGTGTTGGTGTGTGTGCCATCACGCGGAGCTGTCTTGTCAATAATTCGCTTAAATATTCTTGTTCAACCTGTGTTTGTCGTTTTTACCAAGCTAACACAAAAATACAATAAATATTATAAGTATTATATTATTATGCAGTGCGGGAATAGTTATTACGCAACTGAAACCAGTGCTGTAATGATTCATTACGCAACGCTTTCTCATTACGCAACTGTTTTGAGTTGCGTAAAGAATCATTACAAAAAAAATTCAGAAATTGTAAAATTATGGTTTATGCATTCCGATACAATTTTTGATACCGTCAAGTGATCTTCTACGAAATTGCAAAAAATGTTGTACGTAACTCGTTGCAGAACTCGATTTTTACAGCACTCGGCAAGCCTCGTAGGATAAATTTACGACGCGTGCTGTAAAAATCATCATTCTGCAACTTGTTCCGTAAACTCCCAACCAACAATTTTAGCGCTATAAGCCAAGATTATTTGCTTTGTGCTGTATAACAGTTGAATTGAAGCAGCGAACGCAGCAAAAAATGAAAGCTGTCAAAAATAGAACGATTAGCGTTAATACAGCTGTAACGCAAACGTTTTGCAGCTACAAATCTTAGCTGAATAAATTTCGTCAGTTATCGCTTTTGCTGCTTTAACTATTTTTTTTTTATTGTCGGGTGTTGAATCACTGCGTCCAATTAACTTGAACTATTGTGATATTCACTAAGTTGTAACTCAACAAGGTTGCTATCTTTTACGGTGTTCACTAAGTTGTAACTCAACACCGTAAAAGATAGCAACCTAATGATGTGGAATAAAACTCGCCATCATCAATCCGGCTTTTATACAATATGATTTGTTATGCTGCTCAATTTATATTTAAGAAGCGCTTTGTCGTCAGTTATACAGCAAGCATACAGCAGTAAGCTGTAAAACAACAACTTGTGGCGCATCTACTTAGCTTGTTGGATGTAAACATTGCGTTTGACGTTTCGCACCCTTTTACAGCCTGATGAAGTGGTGTAAGCGCGGCTATGGCATCTTTTACGATCATTATAAAATATTGTGTGAACCGTTTTCGATGTAGAACAAAACGGTGTGTTTTCTTTGCCTTTCGATATAGACTGTGGTGGCAACAAGGACAGCGTCGAGACTTGTGGATGCGGAGATCGTGAGTTCGATTCCATGCGGTGGCAGGTAACGTTGGGAACATTAAATTCAGATACTTATGATATGAATTCCGGAAGCTGTGAAACAGCTTGAAAATAATATTTAATCGATAATACAGCGAAGCTGTATAATAATTATTCAACAGTTGCGAAATGGTTGAGAAAGCGCCTTCCGAAGATGTTACACAGCTACTTGTCGTATAACTGTCGAGATAGAGCAATGATCCGTATGAATAAGAGCTGCCAACACAGCTTAAATGTAGCTGAGTAGATTCGCCAGATTTGTTGGTAAAAGGATCGCATAGAAGCTTTCGTTCGTATGAACAGCGCCTTTACTCAGCATAAAGCCGTATAAAGAGGGCCTAGAGAATGTTTACATTTGCACTAAATGGTTAGTAGGGGCTACTATTTCGTATCCGTTTCCATAACATGCGCAAATCCTCATGACAGATAATTTCAGCTGTTGCTTTACAGCCGGAAGTTTTCGTCGAAAACTAGGAATAAAATAACTTACTGTACTCAAATTGGTATACATAGATAAGCATACAGACCGTAAATCCGGGGGCATCATTGATCACATCGCAAGGCAACGTTTCACAACTTTTTGTAACTTATGCCATCCTTTGGAATCTCCATAACTCGATATCCAAGAGAGACCATCGACTTAAAGAATTATGAGTGTAGACTATACCGGAACACAATCCCCAAAATCAATAGGAACACAATTTCTGTATTTCCAAATACCATTAATGGTCACGATCCTTAAGAAGGCAATATTATTTTAGGTAATAAGTATTTTAAAACTATTATTTGAAAACTTTTTTTTTGTAAAATCAGTGTTTACTTTAAATGAGCAATACTCATTTCATTCTTTATAATTGTTAAGCTAGGTATGCTGTTCCGCTCAAGAAAAGTAAAAATTTCTGCCCAAGAAATGGTCAAGAAATTTCCTACAGTGAGCTCCATTTGAATTGACATTTCTTTTCAACTGCGTACTGCGATCAAAGAAAAAAGCTTTTCTTGAGCATTTCTTGCCAGAAATTTCCCACGCATCGAGATAGGCGATTACTTTTCTGTTGAAGTGCATACTTCGCTTTAATGTTTTGAACTTTTATTACAACTTACAACACTGAGAACAGCGTTGCGGTTGAAAATACTATATCAGAGGGTTAAATTAAATACACAACGCCACTTGATTTGTGCAGACTAAATTCGCATTTATTTAGAATATTTTGTGCATTCAATTTTACCATGGCACCATTTGTATAGTAAAAATTACTATATCATGGTTAAAAACTTGCAGCAGACCTGAATCGAACCGAGGATCTAGTGGCTGTTGTGGAAATATGACACAACGATGAAAATGATCAACGATGCACTAAATATGTTAAGTACGAATCGCTCACAAATATCAACATGTTTGACTGTTTGCCAAATTGTGAAATAAAAGTAACATATTAGGTCATATGAATAAATCCGAGTACTTGCTCATGCTCAACACGATTTAAGCAAAGTAAAGTCTCTGAGCATTTACTCAAAACCATATGAATAAAACGATACTTTACTCAGAGTAAGTTCGAATTTCTACCATAGCATTTACTCCGTCTGAATTATTGTTTTGTTTTGGTTATCTGATTTTGCCACGAAGAAGAAAGCCAGCGGTGCACAAAGTGGTGTCTTTCTATGGAAGTGCCTTTGCGGATCTCATCCGCTTTTTGCCGTACCAAGTTGAAAAAGCCATGTCGTCTTTTGCCGGCTGATGACGGAGCCACAAACCCCAGGGGAACTCAACCGCCAGCTTCACTCCCTCCTGGGATACGTGAAGGGTGAACACCGATTCGATGCGGCGCAAACGGAATTCAGCGCTACCGATGACCATGATAGATCTTTTCGTAAAGGTCAGTGTTTTGCACTAGTATTATTCTATAATATATTTATTTTTTATCCTTTCTAAATAGCAATCGGTGAGTGGTTAGCTACCGTGGCCTCCAGTGGAATCGGTACCGAAGTGCTAATCAAAGCACCAGCAGAATGAATAACAGCAGCAAGATCTTCAGAATCAGCTAAACGAGGGAAATTCCGGTCGACACCAACGAAAATCGTTTCCATCATGAGACCCACCGCACAATGAACGGAAGGGCACCAGTGTGAACATGCCACGATCAACCCGGAAAACTAACGTGTTGCTGTCAGTGTTGTTCCTGCGATGGCTGTTAAAATCTTCATCGGGCTACATTGGCGTAAGAAGATCGAGATCCCTACGGATGGTGTCCGGTGCTGGAGGATCTTTCTCGAGAGGATTTAGAACATAAGAAAAAAATATAAACTAAAATGTAAAACCAATCGTGAAAATTTCTAAAAAGGGTGTGTTTCTCAAAACTTCGAGAAAATCGATTGATATTTCGCCGAAAGTCTCTTTAGCATTATGACTGTTATAAGTTGTACCGACGATTTTCCAAGATTTTCTCAGTAATCTTCACAAATTCTTACGGGAATTTATCCTCCTCTATCGAGATATTTCAAAAAGATGGTACAAGTATTTAACATTCTCAGTAGTCCCATCAATTTAAAAATGATACAAGGAGTTCTTGGAAAAATAATAAGAAAGATACAAAAAATACTTTCTTAGAGATTATTTTTCAAATGTTACATAATTTATTTCAAATATTACTTTATAAACTACTTTCTCAAAAAGTACAACGATTTTTCCAAATATTTAAAAAGTTTGCAAATTATATGCTTGTAAATTCCTACAAAATTGAGGGTTTCTTCGAGGTTTTATGAAGAACTTATTCAATGAAAATGTCCAGGATTCATTCAATAAAATTTTTCATCGATCCATCCAGATATTTTCCTTTGAAAAAATACAAAACCTCTAAAGATATCACCAGAATTTATTTAGAGAGCCTTCGCTAGTAATTCTTCCAAAGATTTATTGAGGAACTTCATTATAGTGATTTTATATCCTGCAAATAAAAAATAAAATAATATGTTAATCAGTCCACAGTCCGGGAAGTCTCTTCTGTCACTACGACAGCCAGTATTTATAGCCCAGAAAGCAAGTAGGTGCGAACAAGTAAATGGTACCAGAATCATGAGGTAGAATAAAGAACAACGCTTGAGTTAGGTAGACATAACAAGTGATAATCGCAATTTTCGCAGTAATTTATCTTGAAAACATTTAAGAATAGATCGGTGGAATCTATTAGACAAGTTTCTACATTAATTTGAGAATAATTCCATCAGGTTTTTTTTAATATAGCGAGCATAACTTAATGATTTTTATATAAACTTTCGAATGATTCCATCCACTCTATCCATCCTCAAGAAATTTCCATACATTATGGAGATTCTTTTAGAGATGAATCATAAAACCTTTAATCATTTTTTTCTGAAATTCTTCCAGAGTTTACTTAATAAAATATATAACAAAAGTATATAATCCAAAAACAAAAGCTTTACCACGATTTGATTTCTTTTAGACACAGAATTTTATTGTTAATAGAGGGGCTAATCACTGATTGAATTTCTCAAGTAATTCGAAGATATGTTGTTTGGGTAGTTACAAGCTGAATTTTCGGAGAAATCCAGAAAAAAAAACCTGGAAGAACTCGTACAAATATATCAAGTTGGAAAAAGAACTACTGTAGAAATCTCAGGAGCAAAGCTTGAACGAATTCTTGAATAAATCAACGAAACTATATGTAATGTTGCCTTAGAATTTGATCAAGATAGAATACTGAACTACTTAAAGCAACTCAATGGGAAATCCTCAGGAAAATGCTTTTAAGTATGGTTAGAGAAAATTTCTGTAAAAATATTCGAACACTTTTAAAATGTTGGTCAGTTCTTAGAATATTTTTTGGAAGAAAAAACATAAAAAGTAAGGGCCGTGAAATTTTAATGGAATTTCTGGAAAAAAAATGATTACCGAACTTCTCGAAAAGTCCTTTCTAACGATTATTTTTTAACAATAGACCATTTCCGTGAAAATTTTTTATTTGCTCATAAGCTTTCCTTTAATTTACTGGACTAAGTCTCCCAAGGAACTCATATGTTTTGATGCCTCTAACTATTGAAAAACAACGAAAAACTGGCGGCTCACTTGTTCACCCCACGGTCTCCTAGAATAACTTATCTCTCCGATGTTTTAAGGAACCCATTTTTCCCCTATGAATTTATCTCCACGTTGTGGTGAATTTTGATCAGCTGTTCCTCCGCGGTCTACACTTTGTTACTCTTCGAATTTGTGCATGGTGACGTCACAAAAACAAATGCTATCTCTGTTGCTCTTTCATCATGGTCAACTAACTATCCTGCTCTTTGACGTTCCCTGCAGGAATTGTTTACGTTTTGTCATAAGGATTTGTCATTCACTGCTGGAATTGTTGACATTATTTTTATTTGAAGTTTGGAGGTTATATCTATCTCCTCCTATTATGCCACTTCCACAGTGGCTGAAATCCCCACATCCATCCTGGAAACCTCATTGTTGGTGCTGTTGATGGCCAGCTATATTAACAGGTTCTTGAACGGAGCCATAAGTTTCATTGCGCCAGCATACACATTTCCGCGTTTTTGCTTTTATCAAACATTTGCCATCATCACAACAAAATCCTTCACGACCAAGATCCTTCATCTCCGTCGCATGAAGCTGCTGTGGTGTTCCGGTTGAATGGTTTTCAACAAGGGTCCTGCTCTCTCCTGGTTTTGTGGCCAGTTGAAAAATGGCGATGAAAATTTCACTGCGTGTCAGTATATCGTTTTTGAATCTGATCCCAATCCGGAAGAGTTCCCGTTTCGAGGTTGCAAGAGCTCCTCATTTGATCCGGATTTCGCCTGGGAATCTGTTACGGCGGTCGCAGAACCGGAAAACGAGCAGGACTCTTCTCGGAATCCATTTCGAGGACTTACACGGAGCACCACAGCAGCTTCAGGCAACGAGATGAAGGCGATGGTCTTGTAGGATTTCGTAGCTGCATTCCAACGATGATGGTCATTTTTCGGGTAGTCCTTATCATTCCGGAGACGGTTTTAGGCAATGAATAGCAATTTGGTAAACAATAAACTAGAAAAATGGCTACTCATTTTTTTCTATATGGGCGAACGAGTCAGTTCTGTTGCTTGTGGGAATGATGGGTTTTGACATTTCATCATGTCTACAAACATTCAATGCAGGGGTGTTAATGAACGTTGCGGAAAAATCTCCACTTTGAATGCCCAGAGGGTTGAAACAACTGTGACGCACGACGATTTTTATCTCAAAATGTGGTGAATATCTATGTTTTCAAAAAATTATAAGAAAATCAGGAGTGTATATAAGCAAAATCTGAAAGCGTTAATATTCATTAAAAATGATTGTCTTTCGAAGAAAAATACAAAAGCTATGTGTAAGATCTGACGGAAATGGTCTATTGATATACGTGGTCAATAGACCATTTCCGTCAGACCTTACCCCCTATTTTTATATTTTTCTTTGAAAGACGATTATTTTTAATGATTATTGACGCTTTCAGATCTAATTTATATGCACTCCTGATTTTATTGTAAATTTTTTAAAATTCGAGAATTTTCCACATTTTGAGTAGTGCGGCACAGTTGTTTCAACCCTGTGGGTAAACAAAGTGGAGATTTTCCCACAACTTTCAAAACCCCTGCGCTGAGTGTTTGTATAGATATGACGAAATGTCAATGTCAAATCAAGCACACGAGACGACACGACAAAATGGAGAAATCTGAGAGAAATCTGAGGTCCGATGGGCAAGCTTCGTTGTAAATGAAGCCCATCCTTTACTATTGTACTTATAACAAAAACTTTTACCGGAAGACGACTGCTAATAGACCGTTTTAAGCTTAGCAAGTGATGGAATTCTCCTTGGAAGCATTTCTGCAACGTAGCGGAACGTTTTCTACAAGAGGGGCATATTGGCCGGTTTGTTTTGAAACGTCAAGAATTTGACCGTTTGCAGATTTTTCGGGGAGACCTACGAGAGTGGTAAAATGGGGAAGTATGTATAATCCATTGGTCATATGGTTCCGGAACAGCTTGACGACATAAGCAGCAGATATCAAACGGTAGGGTAAACAGGTATAGGCCCCCCTAAGGAAAAACTGCTCTATCGCAGTGGCAAATCCATTACTTATACAGTTTTTGGTGTCAAAGTGTTATTTACTTAGTTAATAATGCTTTGCATGCAACTTTCTCTTGTCAGGTAGCTTCTAAAGCGTGTATAAGACGTTATCTGCAAACGGTCCAATTCTTGACGTTTCAAAACAAACCGGCCAATATGCCCCTCTTGTAGAAAACGTTCCGCAGCGTTGCAGAAATGCTTCCAAGGAGAATTCCATCACTTGCTAAGCTTAAAACGGTCTATTAGCAGTCGTCTTCCGGTAAAAGTTTTTGTTATAAGTGTAGGGTTTTCCCCTTGAATGCAGCCCTGATAAAATATAGAAGTGAACTCCTAAATAGGGCCCTGGGTGAATTGACAGGGAGACGGGAGAATGTGTATCGTGCCGGTGAGAAACGGATGTGGGAAATCGTTGTGCATATTTTGAACAGTGAAATAAAGTGATAATTGTTGCAGATATTGAGTGTTTCATTCCTACAAACCTGGCGACGAGGATAAACTACCCAAGTAACCACAAGCATTATACCATTGCATTAATTTGGTCGAAAGTCAACATTTTTTGCATTAATAATGTTATCATGCATTTATTCAATAACTGTCAAGCAATGATGCATTTGATTAACATTGTAAATGCTTTGTAGCATTATTTTAATATAGCATTATGCTAAGCGTTTAGAGTGAATATACAGTTATGCTGTCATACAAGATAACATAACCTCATTAAACGCACTCGGATCTGTAATAAATAAGTAAGACGATCGAGCACGTTCGCACTCGCTCATTACGATTTGTGGAATATGGAAGAATAATGAAATGACTTTCTTTCATTTCCGAACCCCCATTTCATGATCTAAGGATATATGTATTCATTTAAAATTGTTATATTTTATCTATGAGACTCTTTTATTCATAAGAAGCGAGAGGAAATGTCGATCAATTTCTCTCCCACGAAATCTGTTTAATGTGCTAGGGATTTGTTTTGTGGATTAAGTTCTGTTATATCCTCTAAGAGAAAGAATGGTGATCAAATTATTTCTATTGATGTTTCATTTGGTGAGCAAGAGAATTCTTTCTAATCGTAATAACTGGGCAAATAGTAATGTTAACACACACAATGACTTCGTTTATAAGGAACTTTTATCCTACCTTATTACATCAGCAGCTTTAGCACAGGACACCAACGCGCCAGGCATCCAGCACACCATCATCCTAGTTGTGGGTTCTAATCCTGATTCCTACAAAAAAAAAATCATTAAGCTGGTAAAGAAACCCATTGAAAGGTAGTCAATGGATTCATTGTTTTGTTTATTTTTAACGCAAGCCCTAAACATACATTGTTTTAAGCTAATATACATCAGGAACCCTAAATATACAAACATAGATGCTTTAGTAGGGCTTGTGCATTAAAACTGCTTTACCAAGTATTGCATTAATTTGGTTGTTGTGGGGCCCTTTCCCACTTTAATTATGCTTTATAAAGCTCTTAAAGGTTATGTCACTTTAAAACAAAATCTGATAGCATACTATAGAGCAAACATAAAGTATTCATATAAAGCTTCGTGGTTACTTGGGTATCGAGGTGAGCTCAAGTTTTTGCTATAAAGTTGTAAATATCGATTGTTTGTGATTTCTCTATGACTTGGAAAAGCAAATGGTGGCGTGAGTATCAGAATCGTAACGGGGGGAAAACGATGCTTGTGGTATAATATAATAGTATTAGTGAGATCTGAACTATTTTCCTGTGGGTGTAGAAGTGACAAGATGGAAAAGGGTAACCATTGAAATAGTGTTGCAAACACGGAAAAGAGAAACTTTTTGTTTTTTTTTGTTTTTAATTACTTGCTGAATTATGAGAAAAAAAATTTACGATGATGTGGGAAGTATTCTTCGAGCGTAAACATTGTTTGGTACGGTAAATTGGGGTGGAATCTTAAGCATTAAGAAAATATTAACGGATTGTTCCCGGAAATATCATGTGTGTGTTTCACGATTGTATAAAAATGAATATTGACTATTCATAGATACCTAATGTATGGATTACATTTCGAAATATTTCAATATGGATTATTCACTTATAATTAGAATTCATTAGAAAACAAATGAACATGGATTGTTTGTGGACATATTCTGTATGGATTACAGTTCAAGGAAAGGCATAACTAACCTGAATTAACCGGACATTGACTGTTCATGGAAACTTAATGTATGGATTACATTTTTGAGATAGTTGAATATGGATTATTCAGTTAAAGCTTATGTATGGATTACTCTTATGGACATTTCCTGTATGGATTACAGTTTAAAGCTAAGTATGCTGTTTCGCTCAAGAAAAGTAAAGAAATTCCTTGACTGAATGGGTCAAGAAATTTCCTACAGAGAGCCCCCTTTGAAGTGACAATTCTTCTCAACTGCGTACTGCGATCAGAAAAATGTGATTTTCTTGACCATTTCTTGGAAGAAATTTTCCACGCATCGAGATAGGCGATTCCTTTTCTTGTCAGTAGCAAACCAGCCTTAAGAAAGGACATCACTCAACTGAATATGGATTATTCAGAACAGTACCCTATATGGATTATAGGATGTAAACGCTATGTTTACGGTTACCAAATATTGAGCATGGATTGTTCATTAAGTAATTGATAGTTACTGTATGGATTACAGAATTCAAACAAGGTATGTTTATGGAGTACTTAGTTTAGCATGGATTGCTACAGCTTTTGTGTGGATCACATAACTGAAATCTCAAGTACTTTGTATTTAGTTAAATAAATGAGAAAAATAAAAAGAAGGAAAACAAAAGAAAAAATGATCAATTTCAAATCATTTGATTCAAGTTCTGAAAGTATATGACAGTGCTATGGTGTTTTCTCTTTTGTTAATGTCTTTAGATGGAAGATAGTCGTCCAGTTCCTCCGTTCCGATGCGACGACATTGAGAAAAACAGGCTGCACAAAGAGTGGAGAATTTGGAAAGGGGCATTAGAATGCTATTTTGACGCGTATGATGTGATAGATCAGAAAAAGAAACGAGCCAAACTATTACATTTTGGTGGACCTCAGCTTCAGCGAGTATTCCTGAATCTCCCAGAACGTGAAAAGTTTCCTTTGGTGTCCACTGAAAAGCAATGGTACGACGTCGCGATAAACGCTTTGGATGGGTTCTTTCAACCTTGCAAGCAGGATTGCCTTGAGCGACACAGATTGAGAAACATGAAACAAAAGCAGGGCGAAAGGTGAAGTTGTTTTAAAATGACGATTGAACGTAAAATACTAATTAAATAAATAAAAATTTAGGTTTGCTGACTTTGTGCTCCGCCTTCGTCAACAAGCTAGTGACTGTGGGTTCGACAAATATCCAGAAGAAACAAGAGATGTTCTTACGGAAATTTTTCTGACTGATGTCATCATAGAAGGCTGTTTGTCTTCCGAGCTTCGTCGTCGCATTCTCCAACAGGATCGATCTTTGGTTGAGATCGAAGCTCTTGGTGCTGCTCTAGAAGGTGTCGAAAATCAAATACAAGATTTTGGAGATAAGTCAGGGAATCAAACCAGTGGTGATCATAAGGTCCTTAAAATTAACAGCAAACCGATGGTCGCATTCGGCAAGCGTTTTGATCAACATCCGAAGAAGTTTTCAGCGAAAAGAAAGTTTCCATTCAACCAAAGCGAACTTGGTTGTCTTAATTGTGGCCATCGAGATCATCAAACTCACGACACAGCGTGTCCGGCAAGAGGTAAGCTCTGCTATACCTGCAAGCGAGTCGGTCATTTCGGATCACGATGCCGATTCCGGAAATTCAAAGAGAAGCATACGATTCCTAGTAAAGTGCGAATGATTGAGCCACAACAATCTCCGTCAACTCCAGACGCATCCGGAGACACAGGTGTAGGAAAAACGTACTATGCCTTTTACTCAGGAAACGAAACAAACGTAATCGAATGCGCTATCGGTGGAGTGAAATTAGATTTGCTGATTGATTCTGGATCAGATGCGAATCTTATTACAGACGAAGCATGGGAATCGTTGAAGCAAGCGAAGGTGGTTGTCCATCAGAGCACCAAAGGAAGCTCGAAAGTTCTGAAAGGTTATGCAAGTGATCGTCCATTGCCAATAATAGGAACATTTGTGGCCGAGATAATAGCCGGCGAGCGTTCAGCACGAGCATTGTTTTACGTCATCAAGGGTGGTCAACGTTGCCTTCTTGGCGATCAAACTTCCAAGGATCTTGGTATTTTGAAGGTTGGATTGGACATTCAAAACGTTGCAGCTCAAATCATACCGTTCTCGAAAATAAAGGCCATTCAAGTTCAAGTACATGTTGATCCGGCTGCAAAGCCTGTGTTTCAGCCGCTAAGAAGGGTACCCATTCCACTGGAGGATGCAGTCAATAGGAAATTGGAGCAGCTATTGGCCAGAGACATTATTGAAGTCAAAGATGGTCCGGCTTCGTGGGTTTCTCCTTTGGTTGTGGTGGGCAAAAGCAACGGAGAACCAAGATTATGTCTAGATTTGCGACGTGTCAACGAGGCCGTTCTCAGAGAACGCCACCCCATGCCTACAGTGGACGATTTTTTGGCAAGACTGGGGAAAGGAAAATGTTGGAGCAAATTAGACATCAAAGAGGCGTTCTTACAAATTGAGCTTGCACCGGAGTCCAGAGACGTGACCACCTTCATTACCAGTAAGGGTCTTTACAGATTTAAGCGACTTCCTTTTGGTCTAGTAACAGCACCTGAACTATTCCAAAAAACCATGGACCAAATTCTGACCGGATGTGAAGGCACTTACTGGTATTTGGACGATGTGTTTGTTGAGGGACGTGACCGTGAAGAACACGATAAACGATTGGAAGAGGTATGAATTTTTAAATCAGTTTGGAGTTTTTCTTTTTAATGGATTGAATAAAGAAATGCACATGAATTATTTATATTTGTTTCTATAGGTACTTCGAAGATTCAAGGAGTGGAATGTTGAGCTCAATTGGGAGAAGTGTGTTTTTCATGTGAACGAGGTTGAGTTTTTGGGTCACAAATTAACTGAAAAGGGGATACATCCCTCAGATTTGAAAAGGAACGCAATAATGTCCTTTCGACGTCCTGAAAATGAAGCAGAAGTGCGTAGTTTCTTGGGGCTAGCAAACTACCTCAACAAGTTCATACCAAATCTAGCTACGTTTGATGAGCCTTTGCGTACTCTGTTGAAGAAGGGAACTAAGTTTGAATGGAACGAGAGTCACCAAAAATCATTCGAAAACGTCAAAATTGCCATTGCAGAAGCTCAAGAGCTTGGGTTTTTCAATAAACTCAACCAAACTTCAGTGATGGCGGATGCTAGTCCGTTTGGCCTGGGGGCTATATTGATGCAAACCGATCAAGCTGGCGAAAGTCGTGTGATAAGCTGCGCGTCAAAGTCATTGACAGATACCGAAAAGCGATACTGTCAAACAGAAAAGGAAGCGTTAGCTATTGTATGGAGTGTAGAGCGATTCCAAGCATATTTATATGGCAGTACGTTCAATATACTGACGGATTGTAAGGCTCTAGAGTTCCTTTTTACCGACCGTTCGAGACCATGTGCCAGGATCGAACGTTGGGTCCTACGTCTTCAGGCTTTTGATTATCGCGTTGTTCACATACCTGGTGAAAAAAATCTTGCAGATGTATTATCCCGCCTCGCAACATTGCCTGCTGTGCCATTCGATCGTGATGACGAACTTATGATAAAGAACATCGCCTTGTGTTCTGCTACAACCGCAGCATTGAAATGGGATGACATTGTACGAGAAACGCAAAAGGATGCTGAAATCCAGCAGGTTCTAGAATGTCTAGGAAACGCATCGATCCAGGAATTGCCCTTACAGTATCGGGTCGTAGCAAATGAGCTGTGCCGCTGTGAAGACATTTTACTACGAACTGATCGAATTGTTATTCCTCAATCTTTGCGAGAGAAAGTGCTTCAGATTGCTCATGAGGGTCACATTGGAATTCGAATGATGAAACTGCATCTTCGAAGTTCTGTCTGGTGGCCTAAAATGGACGCGGCGGTGGAATCGTTCGTTAAAAAGTGTCGTGGATGTATTTTGGTTTCTGCACCGGAGCCCCCAGAACCAATGGTACGCAAAGAAACTCCAAATGGGCCCTGGCAGGAGATTGCCATAGATTTCCTTGGACCTTTGCCGGACGGACAAACGTTGCTGGTTGTAGTTGACTATTACAGTCGTTATATCGAAGTTTGTGAAATGAACCAGACCACTACCAGAGAAACAATCAATCAACTGTCGACGATATTCAGCCGATTCGGAGTTCCACTAACACTGCGAGCTGATAATGGGCCACAATTTAATGCCAGTTGCGAGGAGTTTCAAGCATTCTGTGAGGATTTGGGGGTGCAGTTGATTAACACCATTCCTTATTGGCCTCAACAGAACGGAGAGGTCGAGCGACAGAATCGATCGATTCTCAAAAGGTTGAAGATAGCGCAACAACTTGGACAAGATTGGAGGCAAATTTTAGCACAATTTCTGTTATCTTATCATGCAACACCTCATCCAACAATTGGACGCGCACCTTCGGAGTTGATGTTCGGCAGAAGAATTCGAACGAAACTACCAGAAGTACCAATTTTCACTCGAGTTAACGAAGAACATCGAGATCATGATACCCTTCAGAAAGAAAAAGGAAAAGAATACGCAGATGGGAAACGAAAGGCACGATTCAGTGAAATATCAGTAGGAGATCGTGTTCTAGTAAAAAGGATGCGAAAAGATAACAAATTGAGTTCCAATTTCGCTCCCGAGGAATACGTTGTAACAAGAAAAATTGGAGCAGATTGTACAGTAAAAGCACTTGAAAATGGGAAAGAATACCGCCGTAATGTAGCGCATTTGAAAAAGTTGCTGGATGATATTGGTGATTCGTCGAAAACAGGAGAGTCTAGCTTGAAAGAAACTACAACAGCGCCATCGAACTCCGGCAATACTGAAGTATCTACAAAGACCTCATCAGCGATGACGGAACCGGATTCGCAAGAGGACATACAGAGAAGTGTTAAACGAAACCGTAATGTACCCGTTAAGTTTAAAGATTATCTATCCCACTAAGTGTCTCTAAAACATTGTTATTGTAAAAGGGGGGTTGTAGGGTTTTCCCCTTGAATGCAGCCCTGATAAAATATAGAAGTGAACTCCTAAATAGGGCCCTGGGTGAATTGACAGGGAGACGGGAGAATGTGTATCGTGCCGGTGAGAAACGGATGTGGGAAATCGTTGTGCATATTTTGAACAGTGAAATAAAGTGATAATTGTTGCAGATATTGAGTGTTTCATTCCTACAATAAGTACAATAGTAAAGGATGGGCTTCATTTACCACGAAGCTTGCCCATCGGACCTCAGATTTCTCCATTTTGTCGTGTCGTCTCGTGTGCTTGATTTGACATTGACATTTCGTCATATCTACAAACACTCAGCGCAGGGGTTTTGAAAGTTGTGGGAAAATCTCCACTTTGTTTACCCACAGGGTTGAAACAACTGTGCCGCACTACTCAAAATGTGGAAAATTCTCGAATTTTCAAAAATTTACAATAAAATCAGGAGTGCATATAAATTAGATCTGAAAGCGTCAATAATCATTAAAAATAATCGTCTTTTGAAGAAAAATATAAAAATAGGGGGTAAGGTCTGACGGAAATGGTCTATTCGCTTCAAGCGAAAAACGATCATAGTAAAACTAGTAATAATTGTTCACGCGCTTCTCTTGAATTCGTCATGTCGGTTTTTTTTAATGTAAGTTTTCTAAAACTCAAACTAAAGCACTTGCTCCGGTGTGATAACATCGACCAGTTGTTCTTGAAATTCCACCAGGATGTTTGAAAAATTACACAGATTTCAAGTATTCGCCCTGAAAGTCCTACAACCTCTTATTTTTACCCTGTTAACAAATTTAAAAGTAACTTTCACGTTTGTTTGTTTTCAACTGAGCATGGTCAGTAGGTGACTCAGGAATTTCTGAGCATTTACTTAGCTTTTACCGCTTTATTCATACGAATTTGGATGTTCGAAAAGTAAATGCTCAAATGCTCAGTTTTACCATACCAACTTGAGTAAATGCTCAAGAAAATGATTTGACAGATGGATTTGAGTAAAGTAAAAGCTTTTGCTCAGTTTATTCATACGACCTATTGTTTTAATTTTCGTGTGTGCGTGTGTTGCCATGTTTCTTGCGATTATTTGAAAATATAATTTGAGAAAAGGTGATCAAATTGTTGCACAATTTCTCTCAAGTTTCTGTCTTCGTCTCGTTCTTCGTATGGTTTTACAATTTCTTGACACTTTTACATATTGTAACCGTTCGCTAAGAACTCTGAAAAGTGTTCTTAATGATTTTAAGCTTTTTGATTGATATTGTTCGACAAAATAGCAATTATTTGGGATAAATTAACCTTTTCTGTTAAAAGAAACATACTGTTTGGAAGCTAAGGATAATTGTTATTTTCTATGCGGGCTGTTTCATCAGTTTGTTTAACTATTAGTTAAAATTTGACATTTCGATAGTTATTTGCCCCTCAAATGGTTAAATTGAACATCGCGGTCGACCCATTTGAGCTTTGACATTCGAGTAGTTATTTCAGAACAAAGTTGACAGATAGTTAGTTATTCTCAAATTCACGGGAGCAGAAAATAAAGGCCCAAACGCAATGATAGTGGAACGGCAACGGAAAGCGGAACCGGTTCACCAGCATGAACTATATAATTTGTTTGTCGACTCAGCGTTGGTTTACTTTCATTCGTTGACAACTCAGTCGATATGGTGTGATCCATGAGCCTATGCATGCTATAAAACGTTTGACTTTTACTGTGCGCCTTGTTTTCAAGTTTCCCGTGAGAGAGAGCGAGACAGCACCAACACACGGCGTCAGTAAAAGTCATGAGAACAAAAGAATTTATGGCACGTACAGAGGCTCATGCTGGCGAACCGGTTCCGCTTTCCGTTGCCGTTCCGTTATCATTGCGTTTGGGCCTTCAGTAGCAAACCGGCCTTAAATATCAAGAAAACTTGTTATTCGATTATGAACAAAATGTGTCTCAATGCCAGCCTGATGGACCTGCGGTTAGTGTCGAAACTTACTAGAGTGCCCTAAGCACACAGATTCGCCTTCTCACTCTTCTCACTTCGCCCGCTTTTTTCTCACCGTATCGTCATCAATCATCGTTCTCGCCATTATTCGCTTTGTTCAAGTTGAGAAAAGTGTGTCACGAATTTGGTGCAGTGCTCTTTAGAAGTGATTTATCGTTGTAAAACTCAATAAAATTTATCAAAAACTTCTTCATTCGGTAGATAAGTAGGTAAGTAATAGGAAAATATTAAATTCTTACGATTACGATATGTTTTCATAGTCGAAATCTCGATTTGAAAATTTGCAATGTTCGTACCCAGTCGACGCCATCTTGAATTTTGCTTTTTCTCCTTTCTCGTACCTCCAGGGTTGAAGTAGCAGCAGCCCTAGCGCTACGCAGTCAAACAAGTTTCGTCAAGGTGTGTGATGAGAAGTTCAGGTGGGATAGTTGTAAGTAACGTGTTTCCTGGAAATTTCATTGAATCGGAAAACAAATCAACTGCGAAAGAGTTCCCCGAGCACGGGATGGCCTATCAACAGTACGCCCAGTATTGTAACGCTTACTATCAGCAGTTGCAGTTCAATCCCAACGGGGGGTCAATTTCGACAAATGTTCCGCCGCCACCAATTTCCGGTGGAGGAAATGCTGGAGGATCTGGTTCTCCCGGAGGTGGTGGAGCCCCTCCCGGTTTCACCAACGCTTCGATGTCAGCCATTGGCAATTCCGGAGAAAATCAGCCAGGGGGTGGTTCCGATGTATCGTCCTCGCCTTCGTCAGGTAGTTTTATGAACACGTCGTCATTTTTTAGCCCTCAGCATCAGCAGCAGCAACAACAACAGCAGCAGGATGGAAATATGCAAGGATTCAAACAAGCGCCAAGCCAATTTGGTCCTATTCGATTCAATATTAACAAACAGCCACAGAGGGTTAGTCCCTTGGTACAGAACAATGCCTTGTCGAATGGTTCTCCTCAATTGCCACCTCCGCCTCAACAACAACAACATCAGCAGCAGCAGCATCAACAGCAATTCAATCAGAACAATCAACCGATAGGTAAGAAAAAGAAGAAGAAGAATAAGAATAACATGAACAACATGGCCAACCAGCAGCAGAACAACAAGCAGATGTTCAACAATGGGGGAATTCCGCCATTGATGCCACCGGGTCCTCCGGCAGGTGCTAACTTCTCCTCGCCAGTGCAAGTGCCAGACTTGAGCAAACCTCCGCCACCGTTCCCCGGCCAGTCCGGAATTGGAGGAACCATCAGCACTACTGTCCCGCCGCCACCGGTACCGAAAAAACCGGATCCCTTCAACAATCCTACCGACGCCTGGCCGGAAAGCTTGAACAACTTTGTCGCGCGCTGTTACGCCAAATGCAAGACAGATTTCGATAAAGATCAGATCGATATTTGCCTTAAGGGGCGCATCACAGCTGCCGCGAACAAAGGTGAGCTGTGGACCAAGGATTGGGACAACGAACCAGTGCCGAGTGTTCACAGCGAGCGTGCCCTGCTAACGCCAAACAACAAGCCCAAACCGCCGGGAATTGTCGGAAGTATCAGTCAGTATCAGAACCAGAACCTCCGAAGCAGCAGTCCTCCCAACGGCTTCGGTCGAAACAGTCAAAATTTCACTCGCAAAAGCGGTAATTCCGTGGGGACTCCGCATTCGCTTGGATCTCGCCTAGGCAATAAGTCCGGTTCGAAAAAGTCTCGCACATCTCGTTCGCGGTCCCGATCCCCCTCCAGTCGCTACGGCAGCAGTAGAAGCCGCCGCAGTCACTCTTCCAGTTCGGATTCTCGTTCCCCTCGTCGGAAGCGCCGCTCGTCCGACAGTAGCGAGGACAGTCGCAACTCGTCCGGAAAGTCCTTCAAGCTCAAAAGCCAAAAAGCCAATCAGAAGAACAAGTCCCACCCCAACGCCAAAGGTCAGAACCAGAAACGGTCCGGATTCTACTCGGAGCATGGTCAGATCGGAGGCGCCGTAGATGGTGATCAGGAAGCGCTGAAGAAACGGGCCGCCCGGTTCAACAACTCCAACGCCAAGAAGGTCTCGCCTCCCAGCTTCGCGGTCAAGAAACGCCTACAGATGCCGACGCCGTCCCGCTTGTTCATCGATGATGCCGCCGGAGATGCGGATGGTGGCCTGGATCTGTTCGATCTGCACATCGTGGGAACGTGTCGGGATCTGGAGAAGAGCTTCCTGCGGCTCACGAAAGCCCCCGCCCCTTCGGAAGTGCGACCGGTCGAAGTTTTACGCTACTCGTTGCAGAACGTCAAGAATAAGTGGGTCGAGAAGCAGGATTACTACTATGCGTGTGATCAGCTGAAGTCGATTCGACAGGATTTGACGGTAAGTCCCTACTATTTTTCTTTGCAAGCTTACCCATCGTGACTAGCCCCGTACCAACGGAATTGGTAATTGTAAAACTAAATATGGGAATTTACGTATTCTTCTGCAGTCTAAGCCGATGACGCGCTTCTTTTGTAATTTTCTCGGACATCAGCAGACAAATTGTTTGTCTGTTTACATTTATGCGCTGCTCAATCCCCTATCGATTCATACCGGCAGACCTGTTAAAATCTTTTGGCAAACGTTTTTACTACGCTTCGAACATCTCATGTCTGTGTGACTTTTGTCGACAGCTTTCCTATAAGAACTGCGGGCAAATCTCTTTCAATTCAGTCGCATTTTGAGGCGAATTCATTTGAATTGATCACATCTGGGAAGCTGACACAAAAAAGAATCATCTGAATGTTTTTATTGGGGTGTTTTTTTAAAAACAAAATACTGTGTATTTGGCTGTTGAAGTTTGATTGCCGACAATAGTCGAATGGTGCCGAAGGTCGTAAATTACCCTATGACATGTAAAAAGTTGCTTAAGTCTATTTCGAATTACACAGCGTAACAAAAATGACATTTTTGCGTGTCTCAAGGATCAAATTATGTGTCTCTAGTAGATTTGGGGTTGCTGAATCTGGTGCCATTCTCAGAAATGTTCCAGCACGTCACAATTTTTAGCTACAGGTCGCCAAAGTTGTATGAAACACTGGTTTTATTCATGTTTACATGAAATTTCAAGTACAATTTATCAATTTTTTTTGTAATCTAATCCACCAAACATGCAAAATAGAACTTGAACTTTCATTTCAGACATAATTTCATGCCAAACTTTTCAATCCGACGTATCTGCAAAAATAAACAAATCGAGATTTGCTTTGCATGAGCTTGACAAACGCATAATCTACCTATTGTGTCTATAAAAGTATTCCTACATCCATTTTTTGATTTTTAGAAATAAATTAAAATTATGCCCTATGTGCACTTTACTCAGTGTTTTTAATTTGGCTACATACACCCTTCGTTTGCAAAGCGACTCAACTGTCAACATTTTTCATGCTAGCACATACACCGTACATATGCTCATAGTAAAGCGACCTATATGTAGAATCAAAACATAAAATTTCGAACACCAGATACGTCATACTGCTTCCAAATCACTAAACATGTTGGAAATCGAGAGAATTGGATTTCCACAGTTGAGCGAGCTGACGGGTCGGCAAACTGATGTGGAACATCATCAGTATTCGGTTTAAGACAATATTTCTCACCAAATTTCGCACAAGAACTGTTCTCCTCCTGCTTTTGTTATTTACGGCTCCGTCCGGTGCTCCTCTTAGTCGAGTTGAAAATGGAAACATTCGGAAACTAATATTCGTTGTCGTTGAAAGTTGAAACTGTCGAATTGACTAAGTTTAATAAGTTTTATGGGAATTTGCAAACCGGTGTATGTGCAACTTCAAAACAATACTGGTGTATATGACGTGACGTATGTGCAAAACGAACTGTCAAACCGACGCATCAAGCAAGGTGTATGTATCAATCAAGGTATGGTATCGACGAATCATCCATGGTGTATGTGAGCAGCACAAAGCAAAGGGTTTATTCTCTAATTTTACCTGTTTTTCAATTAAATTCAAAACAAATCGGATTTGTTTAATAGTGGTTAGAAACAGTGTTCTTTTTTTCAACTTATAGTAGACATCGCAATAGAAAAAATGCAAAACATTTTAAACAGGATTTAAAATGCTTTACAATATTTTGCATCGCATTTTTCTCGAAACCATCCGAGTGTTAGATACGCCGATTTGAAAAATCATGCTTGATTTGATTGAAATTGCGCGATTTAATTTTGATTAAACCGATTTTTTCAACATGCTTGCAGTCCCCATACAAAATTCTTCGTTTCTTCTATATGGCAAAATACAACAATTCTCTAAACCATTAAACAATAACTTTTCCGCATCGATAGTATTACAAACTTTGATGCTAAGTATTGTTGTATACATAAAGCTTGAGTTCTGTGGCAAATTAAGCCAATATATTACCTTACAAGCTGGCAAACTTGCATGCAAGTTGGCTGAAATAGTATTTTTTTGCATTTTCAACAGTCAATATCTCAAAAACTAGACGTGCTATGATATTTCTGAAAACGGCAATGAATTCAGCAACCCTTAATTAAGTGAATAGCGGTATTTTGGAGCTGGAGACAAAAGCGTGTTCCGCAGTGTTATCGATAATGGTCTAGGAACTGTTCAATCCAGTAGTTTTCTTTACTTCACTTTGCATAAAATATCTTACTGAAGCTCTTTCATTACACATTTCAAGCATAATTCTTCATTCCGACGTATCTGCAAAAATGAACAAATCGAGATTTGCTTTGCATGGGCTTGACGAACGCATAATCTACATATTGAGTCCAAAAAAGTAATCCCAAAACATTTTTTTTTGATTTTTTGAAATAAATTTCAATTCTGCCCTATGTGCACTTTACTCAGTGTTTTTAATTTGGCTACATACACCCTACCATTGCAAAGCGACTCAACTGTCAACATTTTTCATGCTAGCACATACATCGTACATATGCTCATAGCAAAGCGACCTATATGCAGAATCAAAACATAAAATATTAATCAGCAGATACGTCATACTGTTTTCAAATTACTAAACATTTTGGAAATCGAGAGATTAGGATTTTCACAGCTGCAGTAAGCTGACGGGTCGGCAAACTGATGTGGAACATCATCAGTATTCGGTTTTAGACAATATTTCTCACCAAATTTCTCACAAGAACTGTTCTCCATTTACTTTTGTTACTCACGGCTCCGTCCGGTGCTCCTGTTAGACGAGTTAAAATTGGAAACATTCAATATTCGTTGTAGTTGAACGTAGAAACTGACGAATAGAACAAACTTTATTATGTTTTATGGGAATTTGCAAACCGGTGTATGTGCAACTTCAAAACAATAAGCCATTTTATGAGACGTTTCGAATCATATGGTTTCCGTTTGTTTACCAGCTTTGAAAGTTTCTGGCGGGCCGATTTATTTACGTTTCTTCTAGCGTGACATTTGGAAGGAGCATATTCAATAATGGCGCTGGTGGAAATGCAACACAGTTTTTAATGTTCACATGTAAAATTTAAATCAGTAGGCAGGGAAGATATTTTTCATCTACGTTACCTGTAATACATGTAAACCGGGCAGAAACATGCGCTGAAAGAGACGGGGAAGTCATCGGCAACAAAAATGTGACCAGCGCCATTCAGATATCATGCTAGTTTTTTGAACAACAACAATGAGCGGCCCGCCAGAAAACGTCATTCGAACGTCTCGTAAAATGGCTTATACTGGTGTATATGACGTGACGCATGTGATAAATGAACTCAAGACTAACAATTGAAAAGGCCTCAAGTCCAAAATGTAAACAAATCGGTTTTCTGCTGATTTCACTGTATAAAAGCCTGTTCTTACTAAAACATACAATAGTCATTTGAAAATATGCATAAAAGTTGAAAAAATAACATTTTTCTAAAAGGCCCCATCTCATTTTCCGCTAACCAGGATATTCATCGAAAATGCGGCCTTTTCTCAAAAAGGCCTCATTTCTATATCTGACGGAAACCGAGTTGAGGCCTGTTAAACAAACATCAAAATTGCAATGTAGATTGCGAAAAACGTTCCAAATTCACTAAGTAGATGCAGGTTTTACTACGGAGCGACTGTTCCTTGTATTATTTTATACAGTGGTTGTCTAAACGGCGAACATTATCGGGTTCCTGTAGGTAGACTGATGTATTTTGTATCATACTACCTAATAATACCTGTGTCAGCCTGTCTGTACTTCACAAATTATCAACAAAAACACGATTTGGTTACAATTGCATGAAAAATAACATTCAATTGCATTATTATTTCAATTGAATCAATATTTCCATACATTTTCTCGACGACAAACTCGCGTAGCACATACATAATGTTCATGGATGACGAAGGGTTCAATCAATCACATATTTAATCGACCGCACGAATCTTCTCTTGCTGTAGGGATCTCCATGTTCTTTACTTTACCACTTAACACTCTTCTACACTTCAAATTTATTATTTCATCATCAATTTTGAATGATTTTCAAAAGGCCACATCAGAAGATGATGAAAGAACAAGCCACAACCAGAAGGCCTCAACACATTTTAGAGTAAACAAAGGCGTCAACTCACAGGCCTCATCAGCGTCGGCCGGCGTCTATGGGCACAAATGAAAAGGGCTGCACAGCTTTTGGTGAAATAAAAGCCTCATTTCCTTTGACTCGTTTTTTTAGCAAGATTTTTTGCTATAATGATAGTAATGAATATTCATGGCTATAAATCAGTTTATCCATCGACTTTCTGGACGATAAAATAACATACAATGCTTAAATTCATAATTTAAATTTGATTTATTGTTTGACAAAACAAGATTGCATTTTTCTCATTGTTTACTTTTTGGAGATGAGGCCTTTTGAAATGTTAGTCTTGAACCGTCAAACCGACGCATCAAGCAAGGTATAATATCGACGAATCATCATGGTGTATGTGAGCAGCACAAAGCAAAAGGGTTTATTCGATAATTTCACCAGCTTTTCAATCTAATTCAAAACAAATCGGAATTGTTTAATAGTGGTTAGAAACGGTGTTCTTTTTTTCAACTTATAGCAGACACAGCAATAGAAAAAATGCAAAACATTTTAAACAGGATTTAAAATGCTTTACAAAATATTGCATCGCATTTTTCTCGAATCCTTCCAAGTGTTAGATACGCCGATTTGAAAAATTAGGCTTGATTTATTTACTAACGACAGCAAAAAAGTATGCTTCAACTAAATTAGTTTTCAAAAACACAAATCTGGAGAAGCCCTGACCACGATCACAGGGTTTGACGGGGCCAAAGTAGAAGGTGCACCATAATAATACCCGTCTGTGAAACATATCACCTTCCCAATACTTTGGCACACCTCTAACGGTTCATGATTTATCATGAAACGGCTGCATTCAGGCGGAGGATCTGTTAATATGTTTCGGCATATTACCAGGTCCTCTTCGAACGGAGGGACCGCCAGGGCTCATTAGTTACTTATAAACCAGTGCTGGTTGTTGATGGTTCAGTTCGTTTACCACGAGCTGTAGCATCCTTTGTACTAATCAGTAATGGTTGTTAAGTTTCGAAGCTAACGTGTGATCAATCGTTTTATAATGCAACATAAGAATGGGTGTTTGGTGGAACTGCGCGTAACACTTGTTGTTATTAAATATAGTGATTGTGTTGGTGCTAATGGTGTGTTTATAATAAAATCTATGGTGATGAAAATTTGAAAATGAAATTGGAAGTGATTCTGATAGTTTTGTTAGACATATAATAATGATGATGTATAATGATGTGAACTCTACTAATTTAATAAAGGCCATAATACCTTTTGCAATCATTTCTCTGAATATAAACATTATTGCCTAGTTCTTCAAACATGCATGATAAAAGTGTTAATAATGACTGCGAGTGCAGAAAAACGGATCGAAGTGATTTTGTTTTACTGTAACTTTGTTGATAATGCTAAATTGTAGTTTGAATAGTAATGACTCTACAGCAACATAAATAATGAAACATTTAAATTGAATATCTTTTAATTACTTAGTAATGCTAACAGATGGTAAATGCTAATAACAATGAATTTATATGAAAATGGTGTGATGTGAAAAGTGATATAATGGAAAGTATATCTGATGTGTATTACGAAAGTTGATGAGTGATAATCGGTGAAATACGTGATAGTGTCGAAAATAAAAGTGACGATAGTGAGTGATGAAATGAAATGGGGAATGAGGACCTTTTAATAAAACTATTTCGTTCTTCACTTTAACCACTCTAGTAGCATTTCAGGCCTTATCATAGTTTGATAGTAGTCTAAAGTACTAGACTGCAAAACTACGGTAAGGGCTGATTGCTGCTAGGGTACACAGTGACCATTTGAGCAACATTGCTTAGGAACGTCTGTGTGATGAACGCAATAGAGGCTTATAAAAGCAAATGCTGGGCAGATTAAGAGTGCCAGTACTACCCCTATCGCTACCGACAAAAAAAAAACACAAATCTGGAGAAGCAGTCATCGGTTTAAACTTAAAACATGATCGATTGATCACTCACTGGTGATAAAATATTTATTAGTTGGGTACATTTCAAATGCGGGAAGTACGTTTTGCTGATCATTGAAAAACAGTTGGACCCCAAGTCACTGATATTATAACCGTCAAACGGGGTGACTTGCAACGGCGGGGTGACTTGCAACACATTGTAATTTAAAACTAAATTTCACTATAAAACACAATTTTCAATAGAAAATTCGTTTTAAATCGGTGCTTCAATACGTGCGACTCACAATTCAAGTAGGAGCCACGATTAAAACTGTTATTATAAATATATTCATACAATAAACATAATTCTTTTAAATGTCTAGAAAACTGATACTTGATGGAGGTTCGATATCGTGACCTGAAAACATGAGATAGATTTAATGTACAAAAGTAATATTTTACATGTTGTTTCTATAACTAAAAAGTGATAATATGACGAACTTTATTGTACGAAATTGTAGCAACAACTTTTTAATAAAAATAATTTTTATACACATGTACCTATGCGGGGTGACTTGCAACACTTTTTTCTAAGCAATATAGAGTTTTATAAAAGTTAAAAACTTTTGTGTTAGGTCTACTTTATAATCAAAAGAGTAATAATTCATCAATCAACTACAAACACTCGTTAAAAATATTGTTCAGTTAAGATATTGGACCTTGATGATTTAACGCCTCTTTTTCCCATACAAAAATAGCTCAATTATTTTCTTACAAAAAAGTATTCTAAATGTCCTTGTACTAGTTCGAATGCTTTAAATACATGAATAACAATAGTTAACAAGTGGGACTAATGAAAAATATCAACATTTTGTTGGAAAAAACTAAATTAGCAGTGAGTGTTGCAAGTCACCCCGCACAAGGACATTTAAAAAATTTCACCTTTTTGATGACTTTTGATATGACAAAATAATTCGATTCAATTTTCTACCATCTCATTCTGTAGGCGAGCCGGCCATTCAAAGTTCTACAAGGAATTTAGATTTTTAGATTACGTTTAGATCATGGTTTTGGTTGATTGAAGTTGAAAAGTGTTGCAAGTCACCCCGTTTGACGGAACTTGTTTTGGCATCTCTTCTCACTGCTAGCCTTGTTCATGAGTTTTCTTGCCTTTTACAGGTCCAAGGCATTCGGGATGCGTTCACCGTGCAGGTCTACGAAACACATGCTCGCATCGCGATGGAAAAGGGCGACCACGAAGAGTTCAACCAATGCCAAACGCAGCTCAAAATGCTCTATTCCGAGGTGGGAGGCGAGAACATATTGGAGTTTACGGCGTACCGAATTTTGTACTACATTTTCACCAAAAACACGCTCGGTAAGTTTGGAAATTGATACAAAAGAGAAGAACAGTCAGGCTTCTTACACACTATCTATTGCTCTTCTACCAACAGATCTGACCACCATCATGAAAGCTCTCACTCCGACCGAACGGGAACAGGACGTGATCATTTTCGCACTAAAGCTGCGTTCGGCTTGGGCCCTCGGGAACTACAGTCGGTTCTTCAATCTGTACCGGACAGCCCCGCTGATGGCTGGCTATCTGATTGATTGGTTTATCGAGCGCGAGCGCAAGATCGCCTTGAAGAACATTATTAAAGCGTACGTATTCGACCTAGCTTTGCGGCCCGATTGAGACTGCGCCCACAAAGTTAGGTCTCTTCTCCCCTCCCATATAGGTTTAGGTACGGTTCGGAGTTGCAGACCGGATTAGGATGTCGCTTCCCTTGTTGGTTTGACGGGGATATTTTTGGGGGCACATTTCCAAATTGATTTTCTTTTTACAGGAGCACATCCCCCGGACCTTGAGGATCTTGAATATGCTTTGAGATGATTGTTCTATTCTATTTACTCTTCTTACCGTATGTCTCTTTCGAAAATAACTTATTTGCCATCTATTATCATTTAGTTATCGTCCCAATTGCCCGGTGGACTATGTCAGTCAAGCGTTGGCCTTTGAGAGTGTGGACAAATGTTTCGACTGGTTATCGACGTTCGAATTGACCTTTGTTACCAAGCAAGGTGGCGCCGCGACAGAGGATGGAGGAAGTGCTGCTGCTGCTGTTCCGGCGAATGGAGTTTCAAGATTCATCGACTGCAAGACCAGCATGAATGTGTTGGCGAACTTTTAAGCTAGTCTCCTCGTCGCCGCCATTGGGGCAAAGAATTCTCTCAACATCAAGTGGTGACACCTCTTTCGTGATCCATAGCCGCAAGTGTCCCCGTCGTCCCTGATCTGAACCGGTGGCTGTCTACTCTCTCGTCATCGACTGATTCTCGTTTAAGTTGCTGAGATCAGTTCGAATCCGTTTGCCATTTTCGCCACCGGTGAATGTTCCGCCAGGTCTAAGAGGAAAGTTTACGTGAGGACAAAGAGGAATGCGTTTTAGAATTCCTCTCTATGTTCAGGAGGATTAGCTGCGCCCGGATCGTCAAATCGAAGGAGGTTGAGGAGACAGCGCGACGGGAGAAGAATGGATGTATAGTGATTTCTCATGGAACGTTGAGAATGAAGAATTGTGTTGTGTGATTATTATATGATAATATGAACAGTCGGTTGTCGGCGAAATGAAGTGGACACTGCTTCCAGGGGGGCGACGACCAATTTTGTCTCTGTCTGCTAAGCCTTGTGGGGATCGACAGCGGAGAAACCGGCGGTACGGATGTTGCGGAAGAAGGTGCGGATCACAAACTCGAGGATTTCGAATGAATCAAGAGTACCCGGAGATCGTCCGGCACGGAGTTCAGAAGTCCCGCACGGATTGGCGAGACTTCGAGGAAGCGCTCCTGTCTCCAAGATGAAGCGATTGACCTGATTGTGGCTAACAGGACGGAGACCAAGCGAATCTTGCTCAGTGATGAAATGTCTGTCTGTAAAAAAAAACTTCCACAGAACTTCATGGAGCGCAGTCCGTAAGAAAGAACCGATCGTCATAACACTCTGGAGAGTTACCAAACCTAGCTGCCATCACAATCTGCGAGGAACGATACTGAAGGAGACGAAACTGGCGAACCATGATCCTACCACAAGGCTGGCGACTGGACATCGACTGAACCTAGAATAACGCGGCGCGTGTGTTTTGGAAGAACCAGATGGACTTGTATTCAATGATACTGTAAAGGAACTTATTTTTAATCATTGCATCGCTCTTTCGAAGAAGGCTTTGTGAGAGTGCTGTGTTTGTACATAACGGCTTGAATTGGTTGCTGATATTATCAACCTTACCCAATAATCAACAGCGTAGACACAAACTTTAAGCCAATTCTAGAAGAATTCAACTGAGAGCATATAGTGCCTAGGTGTAAATATCAATTTTAAAGAACTTTACCCATAAACTTTTGAGTGATTTCCTGAGGGTGGGGATGGTTGAGGTTCGGAATCTTCGAACGAATGCGCTGGATCGTGGCTGGATCAAATCCAGCGGGGGCAGGGAAAGGACACTTGGACCCAGGGAACAATTTGCAGGTCAAACTGGACGCGCACAATCCGTGCAGCACCAGCATAGAACTATCAACGCCTGATCGATGCTGAATCCGCAGTGCACTCTCCTCAAAATCCAAAAACATTATCCTTCCGCAAGCAGCATTATCCCTTTCCCTACAATCCCATCTAAGCTACTCTGAACGATCCCGTCTTAAGCCAATCCTATCCCACGACTGTTCCCAATGTCCCGATTCAAAAAATCGTTAATCTCGTCGAAACGGAAGCATTTGGAGGTCTTGGCGAACCAATGCGCTTCCGCATACTGCGGCCGAAGAAACTCGAACGAAAATGCGACGCTGGTGTAAATTTCCATTCGTTATTTTTTTTATTTGAATTGCTTTAGTTTTTTTGTTCTATCGTTATCGTTTTCAATTTATTTTTCCGTTAACTAGTTGTACTTGCCAATAAAATACAATTCCTAATGAAAGAACCTAGCATACCGTTTTGCCGCGTAAAGACGAAATTTGAATCCATCTGCTACATTTTATGGAATGTTATCTTCCGGTCCCCTTGCCAGCCCAACACCTATTGGAGCGTTTGATCCTGATGATATTCAATAAAAATTCGTTTTCATTAAAATTGCGTTGAGTTGTTGAACTTTTTTTGAGAAATTTCCTAGACAAAGCAGTAACACTTTTTCACCAATTCGTTTATTTTAAGGCTCACACGCCGTATTCAGCTTAACAGAGCCGGTTATCACTTTCTACATTGTATAGAAGAATCACAACTAAAAGTTTATTTATTTTTGCCTTTTTCATCTGGCGATGAAAACATTTCCGCATGATACGTGTTTGGGGAACACTGACTGGAGCAAGCTTTTTTCGTTCTACACCCTTTGTTATTCTGCATCGATCGCCGTCGCTTGTATGTTGCACCATTGTATTCGGAAAAAGATTTCGAAGCACTTTCTTCATCGGTCCAGTCATCGTCGTTGTTGTTTTCGCTATTGTTGTTCTGTTTAACTTGCACCAGGGATTGAATCCTGAGAAAATTTAGAGAATCTCTTACGTATCGCTCTCTGTAACTATCATAATATGCTGCACATTATGAGTCTGTTTATCGTATACTGCTACAACTTTCATCACATTTTGGGATAGTAGTGCATGATAAAAACCCCTCTGAACATGCTCCAAACCTGGGGGACACTATTGATATTGGAAGTTCGTAGATTGTTTATCGTGCCAGTACAGAGAAACACCTACCCCCAACGGTAAACAAGCGAGAAAAAATGATTTTATCATCGCTCTCTCTTTGGGGCTCTTGTTCGCTGCTTCCATTTATCGGACTTGTTACAACTTGCGATATGGGAAGACGGGGTAAGATTAAGCAATTTAATTCATATGTCAAAATCAAGAATCAATAAATCCTTTTTCAACGCAGCATAACGTTTTTTAAAGCCTCAGGCATGATACAAAAATATCACTGGTGTGGTATTTCTAAAAAAATATTTATTTTTTGAAGCTTCAAAAAAGTGATGATCACGATTATTTTTAGTGACGGGGTAAAACCGCCCACCCACGGGGTAAGAGCGACCACCACGATTTTCGTACACAATTTTGCGAAAAAATATATCAGCTCCTTGTGATTCTTAAAAGTATAATGTTTTATGAATTCTACATTTATTGATTAACGTGGATATTCCATCATTTTTAGGGTTAATTATTTCAAAAAAACTTAAATATGTACTTTATTGTTACCTTGAAACACCCATATTTTGGAAGAAATATGCGTATTTGGCTTATATTTTTCACAAAATTGATTTCATTTTACTTGAACAATAATGTACAACGTAGTTTTGAAATGGTTTATACAGTTATTTGGTATAAATTAGGGGTGACGGTCTTACCCCGTCAACAGTGGTCGGTTTTACCCCGCTTGCGCAATTTTCACAACTATGGCCTTAGGGTTGATTCACAAATTTCATAACGCCGAAAATGGTCATTTTGGACACCCACCCACCCCCTCGTAACGCTTTTTGTATGAATATTTCTATAATTTTGTATGAGCTGTAACATCATGGGGACACCCACCCACGCACTTCAGCGTTATGAAATTTGTGAATGGGCCCTTATTTCAAAACTTAATATTTACAATTCATATTTCACTTTACCGAAGCATATTTCACATTTTTGTTAAAGCATGGACGGGTAATTTGTTGTTGTTTTTTTTTTCCAAAAAATCCCTTCCAAAATCCTTAAGTGAGCATCTGTTAAATTTAGATCAAATTCAATATCGATGAGCAGAAACTTTGTTTTTGACATTTGGTATGAAAAATTTTATGTACCGTAAAACGGGGTAACTTTGATAGTTTTTTCGAAGAAAACTTGAATATTTATGCATGCTGTTTCAAAGGAAAGAGTTATAATTTATATTTTTAAAACAAGTACTGGCATCCTAACTATCGATTGCAGTTGATAGATTGGCAAAACATTCATTCTTAATGGATATATAATTTTTCATATAATCGAAAGTCGGTTTTCTGTTTTGGGGTAACTTTGATAATGGAGTACAAATCGAACAAAATTATTAAATTAAATTACGTAACATTTATAGGGCGTTGCATACCTCTAGGCGTTAAACGCTATATTGAATATTCTTACTTAGATGATGATGATGATATAGGCTGCCATCTATTGTAGCAAGGTATCCACCGGTAGCAATGGCCTATTCTAACAAAACAATTTGTTCAAGATTGTATGACTATTCGTATTCAATCATACTCCTGTCTGAAGGGCCAAAAACGAATGGCGGACCCGTAAGCAGAGACACTTACGCGAAATCCGCAAGGAAAAAGAATCTCCTTCCAAAAGTAAGTTCACACGAACAGTCGTACAATCAAGCCCTTGCTTGTCAGAAAGACCCAATAGATGGGAAGAAGAGTCCACCCTTTTTCCACGAAATGTTAGCGATAGGAAGTTGACAGTTTCACTCTTCCTATCCATCTCGCTTCAATCGGGTGCCCTGATGGTCCCACCCAACCCAAAATGCATATAACATTGGAAATATAATCAAATAACACAAGTCATCATGGAAAGATCTCACCGGTTTTTTTTATCCTTGTTATATTATGAAGCTGGTCGTCGCAACGATGTCGTCGAACCAGGTCCGTCACACTCGGGCTCAGATTGTGTACCACTTCTAGCATTTGGTCCCTCGGTAGTACAAAAGGTACCCAAGTTTGACAGATCGCAGTACACTTTTCACGGCATTCTAGATTACCTTATGAGCCATAAAATTTTGGGCAACTGCAAGGGACATCGAGGTCTTTAATTTGTCTTTGGTCGAACTATTTCACCGTTAGCTATAAAGTATCATTTATGCGAAACTGTTCAAAAACCGAGAAAAAAAACAAACTTCCAATCTTCCGATAAAGCGATACGAAAATCCACTTGTTGGGCTTCTCAAACTGCACTGCCCGAAAACCGAAAAAAAACTTCCATTCCGACGAACCGAAAGCCAAAAAAAAACACTTCTGCTATGCGAAAACTGTACCCGCTTGCTGGGCTTCTCCAAATGAAGATCAAACGGTAGAGTTGCCAAAAATCGAACGGGCACTGTATTAAATTTGCAACACTCCTATTGAACACCACTGTACATGCCCAGTTTTCTAATCTAGAGTGCCTGTAAACAAGAGTGACGTCATGTTCCAGTTTTGACAGGTCTCCTGCTCGATTGGAACGCGGATTTGTATGGAAATGACAGTTCGCCGCTGTTCCAATTTTGACATTGACGCCACTCTTATCTAGATCCACTCTGTTCTAATCGTACCGTCATCTTGCTCATACCCGCTTCTCTTTCCCGCTTCCGAAAGATCACTTTAATCAGTTGGTGTGGGTGAGACGCGCAAGCGAAAATTCTCCTCACGTTCACCTCTCTCACCACACCACATCCACCCTAGAGTGCCTGTAAACAAGAGTGACGTCATGTTCCAGTTTTGACAGGTCTCCTGCTCGATTGGAACGCGGATTTGTATGGAAATGACAGTTCGCCGCTGTTCCAATTTTGACATTGACGCCACTCTTATCTAGATCCACTCTGATCCACCCGTCCTACCTTTCACTACCACTACTACTGAGACCGCGTTCACTCATACACTAATCGCTTCCTCCGCGCATGCTGTCGCCAATCATTTTTTTTTTCACAGCAATTTCACTTTTTTAAATTCTAAATTATTAACTTTTAATCCACTTTCCAACTGAAATTTAACTTGCACTCGCGACTTTGCTCTTTTCTGCGTTCGGATATGTATTTTTCGTCGGTTTTACTTTGATATATTGAATATTCTTACTTAGATTACAAAACTGGCCCAAGTATGAAAAAATGATTTTCGCTAAGAGATTTGAGACCGAATTCTTGTTCTACTACAACTAGGCTGTCAATATTAAGTGACCAACTCGTTATTACTTTAAAGTGACCAGACTTCCCGGATTGTGCGGGACAGTCCCGGAATCCAGCAACTTGTCCCGCATCACCAAACGTCCCGGATTGGAGAGATTAAAAAAATGGTTTTGTATTTGAAATATGAAGGAAGAAATGTTATTATTGCATGGAAATTCAAAAATAATATCCACTCACATACTGGTTATCTTTCTCCAACAAGACAGGATCTACACAGGATTCTAGTCAATATGTTAACTTGGTTTTTATTCTAATTAATTATTTATTTATTGTACTTTTATTTATGTTGAAATCTTCTCAAAATATTGTTGGAGTCCTAACATATGTCTGTTCGTATTCAACATTGTTGTAACTATTTAGTTTTTTATCGATATTCGGAGGAAAAATCAGAAATTTGTACAGTATTCATAGGTAATTTTTTACAATATTCAGGTTGGAGTCTTGTCAGAATACTTACAGGATACGAAACAGCATTTGTTATATTTCATTATTTGGTAAAGAAACCTCTCATGGCACTGTTAGATGATTATGTTCAAAATTTTCCAATAATTTTCGTAGATTTTGTTCTCAAAATATGTTTTCAATTGCTGCGAAGATTTTACCCCTAATTAAGTCAGAATTCTGCTTCTTTTGTTGAGCAATCCACTCACCAGATATAGCTTAAAAAATCCTTCTTGATTTAGATTTTTTTCTTTGATTATAAATAGGATTATACTCAGCCCAGAAACATACAAGGATTCAGTTCAAAATACTATACATTTTTGCTTCAATATCACTGAAATTGGTTTGATAAGCTTACAAAATTTCGATTTGAACTCCCTCAATATTTTGGTTCTAACTAAAATATTACGTGAATCAGATCTAAATTTTTGCATATCTTGTTATTTTTTATGTATTAAATTTTGAAAACTCTTTCATAGAAGGTTATAAAAATCCCACTAGAGCATGTGGAATTATGAGCAAAAGTACAAAAAAGTAATTTTGAAAAATAAAAACTTCATAGAAATAAATACCTACTTTATAAATTCTAATCTTTTTTTCTCGAAATTTTATTTTTTGAATAATGTTAAAAATGTATGATAAGGAAATATTTCTACACAATATTCCTTAAACTAAATTTCAAAGGTTTTCAAATTGTGTCCCGCATTGAAGCCTAACATGTGTGGTCACTTTATTATTGGAGGATGCGTCAATCTTGTCTAAGAGTTAGAGGTTAGTAGAGATGGTCGGGTTTCACATTTCACAAACCTGAAACCGACCCGTACCCGACTTATTTTATTTTTTCAAACCCGGGCCCGACCCGAACCCGAGAAAATATTTAAATCTAAACCCGGACCCGAGTTTGTTGCTTTGTTGACAATGATCCCGAAACCGACTCAAACCCGACCCGTACCCGAGCCCGAACCCGACCCGTACCCGAGAACTTGGTAGCCTTTCTAACCCGACCCGAACCCGAACCCGTAAATTTCCAAATTTTCAAACCCGAACCCGACCCGAACCCGTTGGGTTCGGGTTCGGGTCGGGTTTCGGGTTCGAAAACCCGAGACCCGACCATCTCTAGAGGTTAGTCCCAAATTTTTAACTTTGGTAACGGACGGGAAGGAGGTAACCCCCATACATTGGTCTAGGACTGTACCACCTACGAATTTGTGCGAAATGCTTAATGCTAATGCTAATGCTAAAAAGAAGCACCATTCATACTTTGAACATACTTCATCGATAAATGTTGGTTCGAGCGTGTTACTAGAAGGAACGGGACGGTACATACTGTTCCAGTCGAGCATATTTTTGAGTTGGATATTTCATGTGAAGAGTATTCCTTGGGATTTCTTTACAAAAAAAAATCAATACAACTAAGCTTAGCTTTTTAGTAACATTTATACCGAACGGTTTACGATTGTTTCAAACATAATCAAATAAAATACAAAAGAAAATACACAAAAACTTTAATTTCAACGTAAAACGCGTTTACTTCGACGGAGGACTTGAGTTGTTCAACACCTTGGCAATGTCCTCGTAGGCACTTCGCAAACAGTCTACATATTCCCGTCCGTTCCGGTCTGGTTTATAGCTGGTTACCACACTTCCGAGGAATGCATCTTGTATGTTGTATCCGATGCCGTAGCCATCCCTGACCACCGGACCGAAGCCCCCGGCCAACAGAGCCGGCGAAGAGAGCGTACTGGTGGAAAGGATGTTATGGTTGATCGCTGCATAGGCCGGATCTTCGAAGATGCACGGCAGCTGGATATCGTTCGTTTGCGCGGTGTGACGCAATCCGAACAGATGTCTGTCGAACCCTTGCCCCATGGCCGCTTCCTTCGTCAGCTGACCATGTACGGCCGAACACTTGTCCATCACGGCTCTCAGTTCACCGGCCGAGGTTGGACTCTGCTTTCGTTCGATTGCTTCGCAGAACTCTTTGGTGGCCATCGTGCAAGGGCGCATCGTTTCCGTGCGGCCATGACGGAATGCGGCAGTGCTGCAAGATTCGTAAGTGGCTACGAATTTGCCGTGTTGCTTGAAGAATGCCAATTGGAATCCCAGCTGCATCACAGAATCCGGGCTAATTCTTTGCTTCTTACAGATGTTTTTGTTAATTCCTTCGTACTTCATGTAGTTCATGTCGAGCGCATCGATGACGGCGTTGTGGTGGTTCTGCGCCACTATGATGCCATCCCGGATCTTGTCGTCTAGTTTAAACTCGATCAGTCGGACCACGTCCGCGCCACGGTTCACGTCGTTAGGTTGTAGGCTCGGATCAACGAAAGGTCTTTTCGTAGTTTCCTTATAGATTTCCTGGAAGTATCGTAGCACGGCGACTCCATCTCCCCAGGAGTGCTCGAAGTTGATACCGGCCGTGCCATCCTTAGACACAATTAGCGAAAAGGATTTGTCGAACCAACGGTTGGTACCGTCCCCGAATAGGAAGTCCCTTATCATCGGAATGGGATGTTCCGGATCGATGGTGCCATTGTCCAGACAAAGGCAGAACAGTGCGGAATCAACCGTGCGTAGGGCCTTCTCGTTTCCTATTTCGCCCAAATGATAGCGAATTCTGGCCCACGTGTCTCGATTTTCCGTGGTTAGTAGCCCAAGTGGCGAGTCAGACGGGGGTCGGTTGTCACTGAGGACGTATTTGAATCGTGCCAGCAACGTTTCCGGTTGTTCGATGTTTCCTGCAAGTTTATGTAAAAAAGAAAAAAAACCTGAATTACTTACAAGCTGAGGGTCGTGAGTTGGAACCTCGCCGGTCGAGGATCTTTTCGTAAAGTAAATTTACTCGACTTCCCTAGGCAACAGAGTACTTGCCACACGTACGAATGCAAAAAATTGTCTATTGACAAAGAAAGCTCTGTGCCATTGCTTATAATGCTTATAATTATGCTTATAATTATAATAATTGCTAACATGTTAGACATGCAGTAAATAGCCGTTGATCGAACGTACAAATTTACCGAGAACAATAGCCATCCATCGAAACTACATTGTCCAATATTTAAATTTTGAACTTTCAATGCTTACTGGTGCCTCCTAATTATAGAATTTCGAACTTACCAAGCATGCAGCACATAGTCCTAAACCTAACTATCAACTTTGCCGAAAACGTTGACTTTCTAGCTGTTCTGCAACTTGAGATATACGAGTTTGAAATATTTTTAGCCGATAAAAAATAGTATAATGTGAAGCCTTTGAACTAAGGAGCAACTTTGCCGAACACATCAATATTTCAAATCATTCGAATTTAGAGCCATCGTAAGATCTAGTTACAGAACGTCATAGTCGCTGAGCGGCTTAGGGGAATCAGAAAACCATGTTTTTAAGCTAAAATTTGGCGAAGTTATCACGATTTGAATTTGGGGTCAATATAACCCTATAACACAGACAACGCACAGAAGGCAGAGAAGGTTAAAGAAATTCCTGGTTGAAACCTTGAACAAACGACAGCTTTCGACGAAATCCCGAGAAATCAGTGGCTTCAGTTGTCTCGCGTCGCGTTTCGTGAATCAGTGGCGGCTATTGTAGAAATTACTGCTAGATTTATTGAAGATTCTCAAATGGAATCTTAACAAAACTAAGGGAAGAATCACTTGATGAGTTCCTGAAGGACTTGGGCTTTCTTAAGAGACTTGTACAAGAAACTTTGGAGAATCTTTAAAGTAACTCCTGGGGTTTCTACTAGAAAAATTCCAAATTAGGTGCTTGAAGGGACCATAATTAGTTTCCGATGAAATTTCTGGCAAAATTACGTACAGCAATATGAGCAGTAATTGTTTTCCGAATGTCACAAGTAATACTTGAAGTAATTTCACAAAAACAACTGTTGGAAATATCCTTAGAGAACTGACTGGCCTTCTGACTGGATCTTTATAAAAACTTTTAGCTCCTGTTTCTTGTTTGATCTTTTTTTTTGGCATGAAGTCTCTAAAGTCCTTATTTTTAGGAAACTCAGTCGCTACCAGCCCTGGACTTGGCTCTCATTCCTCGCATTAAAAATCGACTTCATAAGAGGCAGTATTTATACTCTTCATATGCACTCAGAAACACGGGTAGTCACAGAATTACTAAATTTTAGTAATTTATGACTATTTTCTCTCTGTCTCTCTTTCGTTCTGCAGGAAATGTTAATCCTATTTGTCAATTCGCCTGGGTTGAAGTTGAAGCATCGCTAAGTGTAAACCCAGACGAAATGACAGTTAGTGTAATAATTCACAGCAGAATGAAAGAGAGGCAGATAGTAGTCATTAATGCATAAACTTTAGTTATTCTGTGACTATTTTTATTTCTGGGTGGGTTTAACCTTTTGGTTGTCACGCAAATTCTTGTAACGCGAGTAGTCGCGTTGTATTTTGTACTATACCCTTGGTTTCTCATGTTCAACATGAAATACCTCGCGATCTAGATTAAATATAGAAAAACCATCTTCGACAAAGTTGCTGCGGTGGTCATTCAGATAGGGCCCGTTCACAAATTTCATAACGCTGAAGGGGGTGGGTGGGTGTCCTCGTGCTGTTACGACTCATACGAAATTTGTAAAATATTCATACAAAAAGCGTTACGAGGGGGTGGGTGGGTATCGAAAATGGCGGAATTCCGCAATCAACCGGCGCTAGTGTGCATGAAGGTTTTGTTTTGCAAATAACTTATGAGCCTGACCACTTAGGAAGATGGAGTTTTCAGCAAAGTTGTTCTGTAGCTCAAGAGCTATCATTATTTGAGCCAAGAAATTCGAGATTCTGCCACCAGGCGGCGCTAGTGAAATGAAACTTGTTTTGCGGATATCTCAGGATCCTGACGACTTAAAAAGATGTCGTCTTCGACAAAGTTATTCAGTACCTCAATGATTATCATTATTCTAGCCGATAGATTCAGATTTTGCCACCAGGAGGTTCTAGTGTGCATGGAAGTTTTGTTTTGTAAATATCACATAATCCTGGCAACTTATGAAGATGGCGTCTTCGTCAAAGTTGTTCAATAAGCCAATGACAATCATTGATCTAGCTAGTTGATTCTAAATTTTGCCACCAGATGACGTCAGTGAGCATGAATCATTTGTTTTGCAAATATTTCAAAAGCCCGAACTCTTAGAAAGATAGAAAATAATGATAGCCCTTCAGCTATTGAACAACTTTGCCGAAGACGCCATCTTCGTAAGTAGTTAGGCTCCTAAGACAATTACAAAACAAAACTTACAGCTCTTGATCTCTTAAACAACTTTGCCGAAAATGTTTTTTTTTTTCTCTATATTTAATCTAGATCGCGAGACTTTTTATGAATCGATAAACCAAGGGTGTTGTACAAAGTACAATGCGTGACTACTCGCGTTACAAAAATTTTCGCGACAACCGAAAGGTTAAGCCAGTGAGCTAGCATGAAACTTTCGTTTTTCAGATATTACGGATCTTAACCGTTTAGAAGGATGGCGTCTTCGGCAAAGTTGTTTAATAAGCCCAAAGGCTATCATTTCATTGATCGAATTTTGCATTCCAAATTTCGCCTCCATGTGATGCCAGTAAGCATGAAACACTTGTATGCTAATCACCCCTATTCTCGTTTACGTCAGAATGCACTTTTGATCGAAAATCGTTTTCCATTATCGTTTAAGGTAACATGGGACACCGTGCTATTTTTCAAATCCTTTGTCTCTCTCTAACAATTTTCATCAAAACTTTGCAGAAACATATCTCGAGATTTAGTAAATCGATGACGCTGAAAATGTTATGGGTTGTGCACTACATACACGGGAAAAAATACTGTGGTAAAAATTACTATTTTAGCTGACTACGGCCATTCTTAAAACTACCATGGAATTTTACTATGTTTACGGTATATCCCACCACAGTACTGGTATTTTCAACAGCAATCTTTTTCACCAATCTGATTGCGACTGCAGACATGGTAAAATCAAGCGCATTATTGGTCTGCTGAAAATTGCCGGTGCGAGCGCTTAAGTTAACCCCCTAAAATGGCAGTTTTTACCGCACATTTTTTTTTTTTTGCGTGTATATAGAATTGTATGATAAAATTTCGATATATGGAGTGGTACCTACTTGAAAATTGCTTCTTCAAATGGATAGGGTGATTATAATGACGCAACGTGCGGCCTTAGGCCAGCAAAAATAAGTGGACTTCGGATTCAAACAACCTTGGATCCGCCGTAAACAAGAATGAGGGTGAATATCTCAGGAGCCCGAACACTTACAAAGAATGCGTGTTCGGCAGAGTTGTTCTGTAACTCAAAGTCTATTTTTATCTGGGTGCTGCGGTCTGACTCAATTTGCTTGTCAAGCGGGAGCCGATTGCCGGAGCCAAACATTCCAGATTGTGGTTATGTTACTTGTGAGAGAATCATGTGATCTCATGAGAATACAATACTTTCAATCTCTGAGATAAAAAAATTATTTATTTTTATTATTTTCTTTATATCGCAACAAATTGTTTAATAGTCTAAATACAGTACCTTCCCGATTTTGGCAACACCCGCTTTTGTCTACCTCCGATTTTGGCAACACCCGTTTTTGGCAACATTTTCTTCCCGATTTTGGCAACACATTGAAACATATTTTCAATTGATTATTAAGTACTGAAACCTAATATTGTGAGTTAAAACAAAATGAAAATAAGTCAAAATGAAAATGTTGGGGACCATTGCGAGCTAAGAAAACTAATGTTGAACGTACTTATAAGTAAAACGCGCATATTAAAAAGTTATTGTTTAATGTATACAAGCATTCTCAAAAAGCAAGCAAGCTGTATGAATAATTGCTACATTGTTTAAAAGGCATAATAATTATGTGGAATAGAAGGGTGCAGGTCGTTAGGCCGAATGCCGTTAGGCCGAAATAACATTTGATTATTTACTACTATTTCAAACGACTAACACATTCATCAGTGTTTTTTCCTTCTTTTAATCGAAGGCTTTTCTTTCTAGTTGTATTTAGCAGCGGTTATTGTGGGCTTCTAGGTTCATTAGAACTATCGGTCATTTTCGGCCTAAAGACCCTTTCGGCCTAACGACCTTTTCGGTCCAACGGAATAGAACCGAATAGGATGGTAATTAACAGTAAAAGCAAGTCAAGCGTGTGCTAGAATAAGGGCATAGGTCGCATGATCGATTTCTCTTTTTCGACACTCTCTTCTGTGAATAAAGGTGGCAAGATATAAGTTTGTCAGCCTTTTTTCACTTCAAACCGCTAGGCAGTGATAGAATCTTGCGTCTTGAGGTGCAAAAATGCTGACAAATCTTGGTGTTGATCACTAATGTTTTGTTATTATTGTGCTTCTAATTTTTTCAACGTATCAATCGGATTATGTGTGGCGGTTTGAAGATCCGGAAAATGTTTTCAAATTATCTCGTGATCATTGATTACACAGTGTAACAAAAATGACATTTTTGCGTGTCTCAAGTATCAAATTATGTGTCTCTAGTAGATTTGGGGTTGCTGAATATAGTGTCATTCTCAGAAATGTTCCAGCTCGTCACAATTTTTAGCTACAGGTCGCAAAGTTGTATAAAACACTGGTTTTATTGATGTTTACATGAAATTTAAAGTACAATTTATCAAACTTTTTTGTAATCTAATCCACCAAACATGCAAAATAGAACTTTAACTTTCATTTCAGATATAATTTGATTGAAATTGCGCGATTAAATTTCGATTAAACCAATTTTTTCAACATGCTTGCAGTCTCCATACAAAAATCTTAGTTTCTTCTATATGGCAAAATACAACAATTCTCTAAACCATCAAAAAATATTTTTTCCGCAACAAAAGTATTACAAACTTTGATGATAAGTATTGTTATACACATAAAGTTTGAATTCTGTGGCAAATTAAACCAATATATTACCTTACAAGTTGGCAAACTTGCATGCAAGTTGGCTGAAATAGTCATTTTTTGCATTTTCAACAGCCAATATCTCAAAAACTAGACGTGCTATGATATTTCTGAAAACGGCAATGGTTTCTGCAATCCTTAATTTAGTGAATAGCGGTATTTTAGTGCTGGAGACAAAGACGTGTTCCGCAGTGTTAGTTAATCCGTTAAACATTTTATTGAATAATTGACGAGTGATTTAATTTGGGTATTTCTGTAGGCATTTAAGTAACAGTTGTTCATAACACTAGATTACAATTTGGGCAAATTGTTGAAAATGGGGTTCGAACTAGTCATTGAAAAATTTTTGTAGAGGGATTCTAAGAGTGAGTAAAAAAAGAGCTCATGATCAAAATTCGTTGGATATTGTTAACATTTATATGATTCTTCTTCCTGTCGTATTCAACAAATACAGACATTTGGAATTCATCTCCAGCAATCTAGACCATATTGACGCTTTTTCAACAGTCAAAAGTTTTGCTGAACACATCCTTGCGATAATTGAAGAGTGGCATAGAAGAATATTTGGCTGCACACTTTAGACACCTCAACAATTGAAAAGAAGAAATAATTAAGGCGAAGTAGGCCATCATTGAAATTTGTACGCGTCGTTGATGATTGTAGCTAATTCATATCACGATTTCGAATCAAAGAAAATCAGTTGGTTTTGAAAGTAGAAGCATTAACCTAAGAATACTAATGTCGTTACTGTTCGTGTTACCAACATCTAGTTTGCCACGCGCTGACAGCTTGAGTACCGGTCCTCAAAGTGTCAAATAAATTTTAAAATCATCCACTACAACATGGCATCGAACAAACAATGAAAGTATACAGTTAAAGGTGATAATAAACTGTTTCAGTTTTGTGAGAACAGCGCCATTAGCGTTCTATTACTAATATTTCTATTGTTTTGCACTAACAGCTGAAAAAGTATCAGCTTACTTTATGCATGTAAGCGCGTACAGTGATCCTTTTTCAAGTCAATATAAACTATCAGGACTGAGTTTTATCACTTTGAAATTGCAATCTGAAAAGTCATCATTGTTGCCAAAACGAATGACGGGGTACTTAGCCTTAATGACGACTACAACTTTTTTCCCATGACTCTGCATTTAAGCTACTTTTTTTGCATTCCGTTTTAATTTTCACAGATGTTACAGAATCTTACAGAAATCAAATGGAAACATTAGGGATATATGTAGCGATTGTATTTCTACCAGTAGGTGAAATCCTTGAGTAAATTCATATGTGCCAAAGAGATTTTGCAAGCAGTTTCTTAATGAGTTCGTAAAAAAATCTAATGGTATTCTCTTGAAAAATAAAACGCAATGGAATGAATGAAATTTGAAATTTCGGCAGCAAAACTTTCAATAATTTTCAGTTCGAATATGACTCCTCGCGTTGCTTCAATTTGCCACACATTTCTTCTTTAACGTGATTTGTTTTTTTCAAGAAATATCTTTCGATCCTTCTTCTTCTTGGCATTACGTCCTCACTGAAACAGAGGCTGCTTCTCAGCTTAGTTTCAATTAGCACTTCAACAGTTATTAACTGACAAATTTCTAGGCCAAAAGTTGCCATTTTCGCTTGAGTATATCGTGTGGCAAGTACGATGATACTCTATTGCCCAGGGAAGTCAAGAAAATTTCCCTTATGAAAGGATTCTGGACCGATCGGGAATCGAACCCACGTCTTCAGCATGGCTTTGCTTTGTAGCTGCGGACTCTAACCACTCCTCTAATCATTAATTTTGCAACCCTCAGCTTGATTTTTCCCGAATCTCAACAAATGAGCATAATGCTTGGAAAGAACTCGTCATTAACTCTATTTCTGGGTGCATGGCGGTGCCAGTCTCGAAAAAAAACTGGCATTACATTTCAACCGTGATAAAATTGATAGTAATAGTAAGAAGTAATTTAGAAGAACTTCTACTTTTTCTCACTAAGAACCTTGTTCACTATTAAGAAGTTTGGTCACCAAAAATGCGTTCTATGTTCAAGAAATTCCTAAAACAAACCCACCCGAAAGGATCCGCAACCGAACCTGTATTCATAATTGACTACCTTCCATATGGTCTGGCTTTAAAGCTGCACATTTCTCGCATAATCTGAGATAACGCCCTAAAAGCCATTGGTGACCACGTGTGTAGCTTGTTGTTTCTGAGCAAATGAATGAATAAGCATCTAAACCAACACCACTGACAGGTAGAGAATGATCCTCTCTTCATCATAGAGGTGTTGAATAACGTATAAATCCATTAAAATGCTCAGCAACAACAGGCTGCACACATGGTTACCAATGGCTTTTAGGGCGAGATCATAAGTTATGCGAGATTTGTGCTCTAGAACAGTTGCAAATGGCCACTGAAAGTAATACCACGCTTGTACTGTGTACAACAAGCGTGCTTCTCAGATGGTGCATATAATCAGTACATGATGTTTCTGATTTTGAATCAAAAGCTGAACTGAATAAGGATCCCAGACATTTTTCACATCATTCGTAGTAATTACCATGCATTTTCTGATACTTTTAGAGATTAGAATGATGAAAATATAAGCTTTTCAAAATTCCCGAATTTGGCTACATCCCCATTTTGGCAACATAAAAATCAAGCCTTGTTGCCAAAATCGGTAAGACACTGTATTGTAATTTTAGAGATAACTTTCCGTTCTACGGTTGAACAGAAAGCTACCGCAGTAGTCACATTACTGATTTTCACAAAGCATCATCGATCGGCTGCGATGATACCTTGGAAACCAGACTGATGATTATTGTTTTCGGCTGTTTTTCAAAGCTTTGGACTCTATTAGCATACTTTGATTAGATGGTTGCGTTCAATGATATTGTCGCACCGCCACCAAACCGGATCACGCCAGTGAGACTCGCGACGCGCCTCAACTCGCGACATTTTGAATTCAGTTTTTTTAGTGTGGCGCTGCATTCTAACAATTTCTATGAACACAGCGCACTATTCACATATTAGCTGCGTCGCTCAGGGCCCGAGAAAATAATAATTTTAAATAAATGTTGGTCTTGATTTCTACCGGATGCATAATACAATGATTCTCAAGGCTACGGTAGAACTTTGACAGCTGCGGTAGAACTTGGCGGCTACCGCAGAACGGAAAATTTTCAAAAGAACCGTAATAATATTTAAGACTTATTCCAACAACAGTGTATCTAATATTCACACAAGGATAAATACTTGACACTCCATGCGCAACATTTTGTCGGTTGAGTATTTCTTCTCCTTTTGGCTTTTGGCCACCCAAATAATCTTTAAAATTGAAGCGTTCGAGATGCTGACGCTATCGGTGTTTCCGAAATTGATTAATCAGAATCGTCGTTTTCGATGTTATTCGGTTTGATGCTAGGAATCGAGTTTATACATCTTATTAGCCCACCTTCTTGATTGAGGGGGTATGCTACGGCCGGAATAATAAAACCATCGACATGATCCTTTCAATTGCTCCTCCGGCAACTTTTGAACGAACTCAGCGAACGAGTCCAAAGGCACAGTCACATAAAAATGGAATAGATCCACGAACTTCTAGCAGACCCACTATTAGCCGATTTCACAATGAGAAAGTCATTCGAGCTAGGACGCATTCAAGCTCTCCAGAGAGAGATCAGAGAGCGAAATTTGATAAACAGAGAACTCAAAGTGACGTTTGAGGGACTAATACGACAAACTCAATTCTTCACAAGAAGCATGTTTCAAGATTTGCTTGAAAATAAAAAGGTATTCAATTCGCAGCACCCAGATTTTTATATAAGCTATGCCGAAGTTATCATCTTTCTAAATGGTCAGGATCCTACAGTATCCGCAAAGCTACTAGCACCGCCTGGTGGCAATTTCTTGGTTCAAATAATGACAGCCCTTGAGCTACGGAACAACCTTCCTGAAGACGCCATATTTATAAGTGGTCAGGCTCTTGAGTTAATTGCAAAACAAAAGATTCATTCTCATTAGCGCTGCCTGGTGGGAAAACTTTGAATCAACTAGCACGAACAATGACAGTCCTTGAGTTACTGAACAACTTTGCCGAAAACACCATCTTTCTAAGTACTTCTGCAAACTCCTGAGATATCTGCAGAACAAAAGTCAAAGTTTCAAGCTCAAGTTTCGAAGTTATCACCCCTATTCTTGTTTACGTACGAATGCGCTTTCGATCGAAAACCCTTTCGCATTCTCGTTTACGCCAGCATAATCAAATGGGCAATGGATTCGAACGAATAGGATTCGATCGAAAGTTGGATCCGCCGTAAACAAGAATGAGGGTGTATTTGAATTTTGAGATATACCGTTTAAAAAATGTGGTCTACTCGAACCTACATAGTGCGTTCATTATTATGCGACTATTATGTATATTTGTTGATTTCACCGCATTATAAAGAGCTATACTGCGAACAAAAGCTGTCGAGTACAAGGGTGGAGGGCGGCTGTCAACTGGGAGTAAAATTGAAAAGCCGCCAACCTAAGTCCAGAACCAGTTTTAAGGCTTAACGCGGAAAAGTAAAAATCATTCTTCGCAAAATTACAGGTAATCAATGCGCTTGAAAGAATTTGTTTGCAAGCAGTTATTTGCTACGTGCTAATGCAGTGCGCTGTTGGCAATTTAATCAGAAAATTCTGCTAAATTACCAAAAGAGATGTTTGCGAGAAAATTGATTACGCCGTCACCATTGTTTGGTCGTTATTTTGTATGGTTGTTTACATTTTAGAACCAGCGACACGTCGGGGTAGCAATAAAGAGCCGCCAGTTCCACCCTTGGTCGAGTATTGTTCTTAAGAATGGAGGAATACTTTTTGGTTTGGTGTTAGATATCTTTGTTGCAAAATGATAGCATCCTAAATCATAACTGTTTCTACAAAGTACAATGACCCGAAGGATGAGAGGGGTAAACAATGCCTTTGGGCTCATTCACAAGATGATACAGCTCATATAAAACTCGAAAAATATACATACAAAATGTGTTACGAGGGGGTGGGTGGGTGTCAAAAAGACCATTTTTAGCTTTATGAAGTTTGTAAATGAACCCTTTCCAAGCCTATGGCAACAAAAATGACCTTAACGTACCTGCTTCATCCAGCACATCAACCGAGTACATGTGCCCATTCCGGATAACCAGCAAGTGCCGTGATTTCTCATTCCTATAGATTCTATCCTTTCCCGTCTCTGGAATCCTCGTAGCTCCGAACAACCCTTGGTACTGGCTCATGTCCAGTGGAAACGCCTTGAAAGCGTAAGCCACATAGGTGGCAACGAAAGATGGTGCCATCGAAGTCACCTTTCTAAAAGTATCCGTATCGCTTTTGGCCGGATTCATGTGGAACACTTCCGGTTCAAGCTGGTGAGCCCGAAGGGACTTCATGAATCGTAGGGAACTAATTACTAGGTTGGTCGTTCGGATGAGTTGATCGTTGTATTCTGGCCGGGCGTCGGGATTCATCATCAACAGGGGATTGTAGTTGATTGGCAGTGGAACGCGATCCCGAAGGTACATATCGAACCATGGTTCCGAGATGTAGCTGGTGTGTTTATTTTGGGCATCTTTCTTCTTAAGAAGTTGCTGTAATTTGGGGCCCGTGGTGGACTTGAAACGGTCCACGTTATCTTTGGTCTTTCGAAATGCTTCGTCGATAAGCAGAGGCTTCTGAGCCGCCAGATAACGTTCGCACGTCTTTTCCAGTTCGGGGATTGGGAGCCTTGGCAGCGAAGCCTGGAAATGTAGCATGGGAATACGAGTTTTCTGCATATACTGGTAGTCATCTCCGGAGGTGGTCGATTTCCAACGTCGGAACGAAGCCAACGGACTGCGCGAAACACGTAGCATGATGTTGATTGGATTGTACCTAAAAAACGGGACAAATATCAATAAACGTTGCACTCAAATGCTCAATTATTAAGAGGAAGTTATTCACCTCCTCTTGCTCCACACAATGATAAAGGAATGACTCTTCAATGAACGAGACAGTTCAAAGTCCAAAAGAAATTCGGGATTTTGCCTTCGAGCCGATACGCTTTGTTATCGTATACATATAACTTCAACCGAGTTGTGTACTGATAACTTGGTAAGATAGAAACTTGTATGAACGGTGGACAAAATTATCGAACTGAAAAAAGATAAAACACTCTCTAAAACAACGGTGAACAATGCAAATTGCATTGGAAACACTAATCCACTAACTACTAGTGCACCGTCTTCTTCTTCTTCTTCTTTCTGTATCGAGCTGTCGGTTGACAAACTCTGTATGTTGGGCCAGTTACTAGACTATATGCCCAGTTATTTTATGCTTTCAGCATGTTATTCATAATTCTAGTTTCATTTCGCTCACAAAGTTTGCAACTTCTTCGAAAAGCTCTTTATCACCAGTTTTAAAAATTTCTTCTAAATTAGCATAACGACAATCAAAACTGTAGTGATGTCGCTGCATACCATAGCGGGGGCAGTGTAATATTACGTGCTCGGCAGTTTCAGGCTCATCACACAGGTCACAATCTGGGCTATCTTTTAGTCTCATCTTTGCCAACCAGTATTTCGAGTAATCGTGCCCCGACATGAGCCGATTTAGTAAACGAATGTCCTTTCCTTTTAGATCCAGTTTTGCGAACCATGGCTGTGCATTCCATACGGGTCGTATTCCATAGTACTTCTTTCCTTTTTCCTGAGACAGCTCCTCATACCAACGTCTAGTTTTCTCCTCCAGTTGTTTGGTGAATTTTAGACAAACATCCTTGAGGAATAGTTTGTTTTCGAGTATTGGTGCTTCGTCTTTCGTTCCTTCCTTGGCCAAAATGTCTGCAACATCATTACCGGCGAGCTGGATGTGGCTTGGTACCCACTGAATTGTAATTTTCCATTTTTTAGCTACCTGTAGTATTTCTGCGATAACTGTTTCTCCTTCACCACTATCTACTCCATTTTCGAGAATTTGACAGGATGACCTAGAGTCGGTTAGTATAACGTAGTGCATCAGTTGATCTTTCTCAACTATTTGCATAGCCAGCCAGATAGCTGTGAGTTCTGCTGATGTGATGCTAGTGTTGTGTAGTAACCGATAGTAGTAGCGTGCTTTGTTGCCTTCTACGAATATTCCGATTCCGCATTTCTCTCCGTCTTTAGATGCATCAGTCCAAATTCTACCTCTGCCCCTGTATTTCCCGTTGATCATACCAAGGGAAAGCTGTTTCAGTTTTACTTGACTGACATGGTCTTTTTTAGGATTTTCGTCGTTCAAATATGGATTTATTTCAACTTCGTGTACATCTACAATCTGTTCGGTCTGCATAAGAACATCGAATGTAGTTCTATTTCGCAGATAGATTTGCTCCATGTAAGAGAACTTTTCCTGTCCATGTTCTTCCTCATCTTCTATATTTTTAATTGTTTTCCAAGAACGTTATCTCTTGATAGACATCGAGCAATTTCCCGACAAGTGACCATCTCCTGTCTAAAATTCAATGGCGGTTGACCGCTAATCGCAGATAGAGTGTTTAGCGGCGTAGACTTTGTGGATCCAGTGACTTTCCTTAAGCTTTGATTGTTTATCACTTCTACGATCCTTCTTGTTGTTTTGCTAGCATTATTGTGTGCAGAACAACCATATTCCATAATACTCCGGATAAGGGCTTGGTATACTTTCAGCATTGTGTCTGGATGTGTTCCTGTCCTGGCGCCATTCAGAACCTTCAGCATGCATAATCTCTCCTGGACTTTTTCTCGAACAAGCCTAATATGAGCCCCAAATGTCAAGAACCGATCGATTGTGATCCCTAGGTAATTTTGTTTCTGGACCATTTCAACCACATTGCCATTGATTTTAATATTCAGGGATCTGCTACTTGCACTCATCACCATTACGCTAGATTTTTCGGAGTTTATTGCAAAATTTAGCTCATTGCAGGTTTCTACGAATTTATCCATGTATTGCTGCGCTCTGATGCCCAGCGTTTCCCAGTTGTTAGCTGTCACGATAATCTCAAAGTCATCCGCATATTGGACCAATGTCACTCCTTCTATGCGTATACTGTGTAATACTGCGGTGTAGATATTGAACAACGTTGGGGATAAAACATCTCCTTGTGGTAGCCCATTTGAGATTCTTCTTGAAATTGAACCGTTGCGTTGATTCAAAACTATCCTCCTGTTCTTAAGGAACGACGATATCCACGTTACGACCTCTACAGTAACTCTCATACGAGCTAACGTTTCTACCAGAATGTCCGTACGAACAGCATTGAACGCATTGGACAAATCCACGCAAATCAATGCCGTTAATAGTTTTTCTCTTTTATTTCTTTTTATTTCGTTTATTACAAAACAAATCGCTGTCGAGGTTGAAGTACCCCTCCTAAAACCAAAAGATTTCTCTGGTAGGATTTGGTTTTGATGAAGATGGCTTTGAAGGATATCTAACACCGCTGTATTCATAATCTTGGTCATTGTGGGTACAAGAGAAATCGGTCGTTTTCCTTCTGGCGATGATTGATTTCTACCTGGCTTAGGTATCGCAACTATTTTAATAGTTTTGAGTTCATCTGTGAGCGAACCACGAATCCACATCCTGTTGAGATCCTCCAACACATTCCGTATCACTACTGGACTCAGTTGTCGTAGGGCTTCATATGTAATACCGTCTTCCCCTGGTGCAGATCTTTTCTTCTTTTTACCAATGATTGCTTCCCATTTTGAAAAATCTAGTAGATTATACGATGCTACTGGTACTGGTTCGATCCACTCCTCTGCGTCATTCGGCCCAAAGTGCTTATCCAGAAATTGGTTTGCTGCATTGGAGTCATCTAATAGCGTATTGTTTTCGATACGTTTTATTCTCTTTCCAGTGAGTCTACCTACTTTGTCCCACAATTCTTTGGAACTAGTTTGTGGTCCAATTTCAGAAGAAAACTCTTCAAATTGGTTTCTAATTTCTGCACGCTTCAATTTCTGGAAGATGGCCGCTTTACGTTTGAATTCAATTAGATTTTCAACAGAGGATTCTCTGTTGAAAACCCGCCTTGCCTCCGTTTTTTCCTTCCATGCTTGGTCAACAGTATCCGACCACCAAAACTTAGGTGTTCTATTGTCTTTCCTCCTATTACACTTTCTAATACGGTTCACTGCTGACTTTAAATCCTCTACATTGCGTATTTTTGTCGGCTCCAGATTTGCAATTGAAGTCGCAATTTTTTTGTTATCATAGCAATACTTCGGACGTTCATCTACTTTGTTGCTTATTGTAATCTCGATCGCCAAGTGGTGACTGCCAATTCCGTACGCTAATGTTCGCCACTGAGCCTTTGAATGAATCTGCGGGGAACACATGGTCAAGTCAATTGCGGAAGACCTACATCCTAACCGTACTGGAACAAATGTAGCGGATCCATCATTCAAAAGAAGGCAGCTCGAGTCATTAATCATGTCCGCAAGTATGTCTCCTTTCCTGTCCATATTTTCATCTCCCCAGTCTCCGTGATGGGCATTAAAATCCCCTCCTATAATTACGTTCTCAAACTGTCTCACAGTGTCGAACAAAATCTGCAGATCTTCCTTGAAGTCGGGTACGCTGATCGATGGGCTCACATACACAGAAAACAAGACTAATTTCATCGATAACACTGAAATCGCTACAGCTTGTGTTTTATTGGACAGGGCGGGTAGATTTATTTTAGTATAGCTATGGTTGTTCCGCAAGAGGATTGCGCTACCTCCGTAGCCATCATCTCTTGAACAGGAAATTAGGTGGCATCCAGCGATACGGTATTTTTTAGAAGTTTCAAGAGTTGCATTTGTCCATGTCTCTGATAAGAAACTTGCATCGAAGCCTTCGCCGAAAAAAACCCTGTGGATCTCTGCCTTATTTTTATCGAGACTCTGCACGTTACACTGTAATATTTTTATTTTACTTAACTCCCCGAATTTTAAATTGGTATGAGGTAGAGGCTAATTTTATTTATTTTCATCTTGTACTGGTTACGAGCTATCATAATGAAGAAGTGCTTACCTTACTTTGTGTCGCAGTGGTGTATTACTGACTTTGCGAAGTTGAAGTGCCTTTTGGTGCACGTCATAAATTTTTCTTTGGTGGTTTCGTCATTATCCAATTGAGCGATAAAGTCTGCGTAGAAAGTCATCAGAAGATTATGCTGTTCCTTCTGCACTCGTTCCATGATTTGCCTTGACATGTTCTCCCATCTTTCCTTTTCGTCGACGCGGTGATTGTTGATTAGAGCCACTCCGTTTGTGGCCTCTGCTGCTTCCTTTCCAAGGATGTGATTTCGCTTCTCGGTTGTCTTGTCCGTGTTCGTGGTTGTTTTCCTCTTCCTGTTCGGCTGTTTGTCTGGGGACTTCCCAATGTTCACTGCAGCTTGCATTTTTATCCTCTCGTTGTTGGCCTGCATCCATTGTTCTCGCAGCGGGTCCTTCCAACGGAAATTGCCGCGTGTCATATCCGCAAAGGATTCCGCCGGAGTCGGAAAATCCTCAGCATCATACAGGGTTTCGTACAAATTTTGATTTGCAATCGGAATCTGCTCTTTCGCTTCGGCGTATGTTAGGTTCCTCTTTGCCATCAGCTTTTTGATTTTATCCTGTCGTTTGATTTCGGGGCAGTTCGGATCTGTTGTAGTGTGATCCGTACTTCTGCAGTTCACGCACTTCTTACCCTTTTCACATCTGTCGTACTCATGAATGTCATCGTGACGTTCTGAGCATCGCTGGCAGCGTTTAGCACTTCGACAATTTGCAGTGCGATGATTTGTACGAAGGCAGTTTAGGCAAATGACTACTTTTTGCACGAATGGTTGCACACGACTTGAGCAGCAGAACAATCTGACCTTGTCAGGTAGACTGTCCGTTCTGAACGTTACACTGACGCGGTTGGTTGGAATCTTCACTCCATCGATGAATCGCGTGAGCCGGCGAACACCCACGATTGGCACATCACATTCCAAATCATCCTCGATTTGCTCGATCGGAATTTCTGCAGGGATCCCGGCGATAACACCTGTAACACATACGAGGTGTTGCGGAACGTACGCTCTGTAGATACTGTTCGACTCGTTGATGCTTTTGACCAGTTGATTCGCTTTCACATAGCTGTTCAGGAAAACCAGGATTTTCTGTCTTCCTGCATACTTCATGTCGACGATGTGACGTTTGAACGTGTCGTTGCTACGCAGTGTTGAGCCCAGCCCAAACTTGTTGATTTTCTTCGCTCCATTTTCGTCATTCCTCAATTCAAAATACACTCTGTACGGTGCGGCGTCTCTGTGGGTGTAGATCACATCCTCTCGTTTTGCTTTGTTGTCATGTTGGATTCCGTTGCGTACTACGGCGGCTGCCGCCTCTCCGTCTTGTCCCCAGTCCAGTCGATTTGATGTACATCCCCCACCGTCTGGTGGGTCGTCCTCCGCTCCCATTCCGACGCTAACCTAACTTTTTCCTTCTACCGATGAGATCACAGATTTTTGGCTTTCTTTCGTAATATTCTCCACAAAACCACTTTTGTCCGGTAGTACTTAACTTTATTCTTGCTTCACACCGCTTGTTTGTAACTTTTTAACAATATTTGCACCGATATTTCAGTTTTTCACCAAGCCGAAAACGTGTCAACTTTCGCTCGCTGCAACGCGTCGCACTCGAATGAGTGCACCGTCATCACAGTCTGTCTAAAGACGACGACGGACAACACACATAGAAAAATGAATGGTGGAGTAAATAGTAGTAAAATCCTATGTATTACGAATGAGAAGGTGAAAACAAGACGTGATAAACATCAGGGAAAGCTCTCGCTACTACACGGAGATGTGAAACAACTCAAAATCAAGTCTTTTCCACTCATCTTGACAGCTAAGTGGAATGATTCAAAATTGAGTTGTTGGCAAAGTATTTAATTTTGTCTCATTCCACTTATTCTTCTATTTGAGTGATAATAACTGTTTTGCGATCAGTCGATATTGGATGAAAACTACTCAATATGAAGAGTTGTGCTGAAGCGGATTTTTTCAAAATAATCATATATGTTATTCAGATAAATCGATTAATACCACTGAGTGTACCAAATGAAACAAATTATGCTTTATTCAATTAAAACAAAATCATACAGGAGATAAAATTTTCACTTTTGTTATTTCACTGTTATTGTCTCTGTTGTCCAAATCTGCCCTCGAATGGTGTCTTCCGTATCCGAACGTTCCAACTGCGAGAAACGCCAAAAAGATTAGCCTCTCCATCTTGAGTGTCGATATCCTCGTGCTGTAAAGCAGAGAAAAATAGAGTTTTAAAAACTCGTTGCGTTCACAAATTTTTATTAAAAACTTACCTATTTGTTCTAGACTGTGAATTCCATAAAATTGGCTGAATTGCTGTGCCAGCTTGAGTTTGACGATGCCTTGAATATAAATGATCATTTAATACCGCAAAATTGAATGAAAAACGTAAATTAAATTACTTACCACGAACCACACTTGCATTCGATCCATGACAGTTGTAAACACGGCATACAAATAAAATTTTCATCCAAAATTAAGTACTAGATCAGTACTTGATTTTGGATTCTTTCTCAGAATAGGAAGCAAAATGAAACAATCGTTTTCCTTCCAACTATCAAATAACTCAAAACTAGGTAGTTTTGGTTATACTACGGGTTTGAGTTAAATGTATTTAAAAACCAGAATTGAATTGTATTCAAATCTGCAGTGTTAAGTAAGGACTTCATTTTGAGTACTTTTTATCTTGATTTTGAGTTGTTTCGAATCTCCGTGTAGCGAGTCGCTAGCAGAACTTTCGTAAAGGGCTCTGCGGTGTTGATCATCTAATCCAAGGTATCTAGAAGAGAGGTAGTTAAATTTCCCCTTCCGCCATGTTTAATCATCGAGTGACAGCTGGCAAGTTTGTTGTGTTTGTTAAATAACACTACATAGGCACAACGTCCCATACAAAAAAATCTTTGACCAATTATAAAAATTCGCCACAAGGGAAGGCTGAAATTTAATTTGCCTTATGAAACCAAAATTTGAGAACAAAAAACGTTTTCACCGCAACCTGGATTTTAACCAAGAACCTTGTGATCACCGTGCGTACACCACGTGTATATCGACGCCTTGATGTGAAGTGATGCAATAACGATACATAAAGCACTCATATTGCAAAAATCGTTCCATCGTTTATAAGGCAAAATGTATGAAGTCCTGTTCGCTGCGTGTAGATATTGTAAGTTCGGTCAATGGTTAGAAAATACAATTCGCCAAAAATGGTTTTTTATCTGTATTCATCAAGATAGGGTATCTTGTATGGATACAGTACACTCAGGCAAATGGACTATCGATAAACATAGGAACCCCTTATGAAAATTCGCCACAAGGAATCGGGTTGAAATTCATAAATTTGCCTTATGAAACCGAAATTTGAAAACAAAAATAGTTTTCGCGGCAACCTGGAATCGAACCAAGGACCTTGTGATAGATAAGCCCGAGTGTACACCACGCGCCTATCGACGCCTTGATGTGGAGTGAAGCTAAAACGATACATAAAGCGTTCGTATTGCATTAATCGTTCCACCTTTCATAAAGCAAAATGTATGAAATTCGATAGTCCAGTTCGCTGCGTGTAGGGCGCATCAGAGCGCGTCCAGATGCGAATCGAAAGCACCACTTCCAAAGTTAGGTATCTCGCATAGATTCTGAGAAAAATCCAACTTCGGCGAGAAACAGTACACAAATCCGCCAACTCGTCAGCTGTCACTAGAGGTCTCCAAGCAAACTGCCACGAATACCAACCCACAATCAATCTTACACAAGTCGATTTCCTCAGAATGAAAACGTATCGATGTTTGCTTGACGTCATTGAACTTTCGGTCAACTTCAGTCCAATAAGGAATTGGTTGTTTTGCAGCAATTCTGTTTATATTTGTATTCTCACAGCAAACAAAAGCAATGTTGTGACAGTTCTCACAGCAAACAAAGAAAATTTTGTCAACATTGCACTACTACGCAGGGAACTGGATTGGTCTCTTCTAACACCTCCACACGGAGAAAACGAAGTACTCAAAAATAAGTTTTTTTATACTCAAAATTGAGTAAAGACAGTCGAACTGGATAATTGAGTGATTTTCATTCTGCCAAATACGTACATTAAACTCAACCTTTAAGTTGTTTAATGAGAACCCAAATTTGAGTAAAAAAAAACTTATGCAATTTATTAAGTTTACTAATCATAAAATTTCATTATTAGAGTTTGAGTTGATAAAAATAATCAAACACTTAGATTATTTTGTTTATACATATTACTGCAGGTATTTAACGTATTTAAAACTGTCCCAACGTTTCATTCTAACCGATGAATCACACAAGTGTATTTAAATTGATCATTTATTTTCAAACACTTTAAAAACAGTAAGTTGCGTAAAAATAACTCAACGTGTGGCATTTAGACTGCGTTCTAGCCGTTGAGTAGTTTAAACTCAAATTTTGAGCCAGCCATTTTGAAATGTCAACGCTGTGATCATTCTAAAACCGTCATCGTCCGCATACGGCATAAAACTTAACAGTAGAAAAATAGTGAGTTTCCTTTTTAAAAAAATCCCAAGGATGGTGAAATAATTGTTTCTGATGTCGTTTTATACTGAATTTCGGAAGCTGGCCAGAAAATGTAACGAATTAATTAAAGGTAAAGTCCACCAGAGTTCGGTGCGATGAAAAAACAATTGAATTATTCCTTTCTCTTTCAGGAGTTCAATTTTCCTGGGACCACGATCTTTGCGCAAGATAGCTGGAATTTATAAGAAGTATCAGTTCCCGACTAAAAAACTACTTCTCGATAGCTGCCAAATTATTGTTTGCCGTTCCTGCCATCCGCCATGAACGATGGAAAAACGAGAAGACCGTTCCGATTATTGTTGCTGCGTTCTAGCCACCCATCCACCATCAGCAAATGTTTCCGGATAAAGGTTGGTGTTTTCTTCCGATCCTGTTTGCAGCGGTCTGATGTTCGTAGGCGTTCCCGGTGAGCGATTTCCGGAACCGATAGCCGATTACAGTGAATGTGATTTAATTGTGATTAATTGAATAAATTAATATGTGATAATGTCAAGAAAAAAATAAAATATATGGTTGGATTCTGTTATTTTTTTTTTCATTAATTTCAAAACGGTGGCTATGAATATAGTATATTCTGCTAATATTTTGTTTGAATTTTACTTCGATTAATAAACTACCTATTTTTGAGTTTTTTTCACCCGAGGTAGCATTGGGTAAGAACTACCCAATTGATATGATTTAATGCAGCTACTCAAATTTGATACTAGGCCATTTACTCAAATTTGGGGTAACGCACGAACGTGCCGAGTTGGGTCAAATGAACTCAAATTTGAGTACTTCGTTTTCTCCGTGCACAGAATACTTCACCCCGCACCGATCGACTGCTCGAATTGATGAACCTCCCTTCAAGTAATCTTGCGTTCGATTTTTCTAACGAGCCATATAAGGTACAGTGGAGGAAGTGTATCAGTGGGGTAAGTGGATCATTTGTCCAAATTAAGCAGAAATATGTTGAATATGTTGAATGTTTTCGCATTATTGCTTCGTTTTAGGTTATATTCTTACGCCCACACTGATACATTTGAAAAACTGGTATTACACGTTCACTAACACAAGCAAACTTGTTAGCTGCAAAAATAAATTAATTCGAAAATTGTTTTCCATCAATCAAAAATCTATTGTATTGTAAATTTTGCACCCTATCGGACGCGACGATTTTTAATCGTCGCCGGTGAAACCGTCGCCAAAATCGTCGCCAGCCAAGCAACCGCTGTGAAATTGACGTTACACCAGTCTTACCAACACAATGGCAAATCACTTCCTTTGATTTGTTTTCTGGCATTTGTCATTTCCCCAGTCTTGCCAACACAAAAGCAAAGCACCTCCTTTGATTGGTTTGCTGGCGATGATTTTTTTCAGTCTGTTCGAAAGTTGGCGGCGCGTTTTGTTGTGAATGAAACAGACAATATCTCTGTCTAAAATCGAAAACTATTAGTTTTTTCAACACCTTGTGAGCATTTCAGTTCTAATTGAATGAATCACGATGAAAAATATGCGATTTTCATAAATAAGTACAGAGATATTGGACATGGTACACTTACCCCTACTTTTTAATGGGGTGGGGTCAGTGCCGTAGCGTGCGGTTGGCCAGGTTGGCACCCGCCAAGGGCGCCAGCCATTGGGGGGCGCCAATATGCGTAAAGTATTTTGTCAATTTTGAAAGGCATTTATTAAATAAGGGCGCCTCCTAAAACAAATTTCCAACAGAATTTTTTCAACATAATAATGGAAAATTTGAACAATTCCTGAATTCTAACATCATGGTTACTTGCTTAATCTCTAATGGTTTTTAATAGCCATTGAAACTGGTTTGAGCAAAAATCAAGTTTATGGTATTTATTTGGAGGTTCTCTTGGAAATAAAATAAAAAATATTCAAATAAACTTGATAAGAATTAAACAGTCTTTTTGAAAGCTTAAGAGCATCTTGAACAGGGTTCTCAGAGTACGGTAGATCATTATCTGTCATCTTGAACAGGCCTTTCATTACAGCTCACAGTGATTTATCTCCATACAAATGGTATAGAAAGTCTTGAAATGGATTGTTCATGCCCAAATGAAGATCCCTTACTATGAATGACCAGATAATTGCCTTCTGAACCTATTTATTTTCATCGCATGATAGACTCTTCTTTGATCATGATAACCTTATCATCATAATGATCATCATATCTGTCAAGTTATATGACGCATCAGCCAAGCAACAACAAAACATGATACAAAGACCTTCAACTTATTTGCATTAGAATTTTTCAAATGATTTGTAAATGTTGTTTCAACATTTAAACAAGAATATTCATTGGATCTATTAAAACATTTTGGCCATACAGATTTGTAGCACCTAAATTCGTCAACCAACCGAAAACTATGGTGTGCAAGTTTGCTCAAGATGAACCTTTGATTTTCTGAAGGTTGGTATAAAAATGTATAGTTTAAGCGGAGCATGTATTCGAGTGTGTGCTCACATTTGAAAATTTAGTCGAAGTTGATTATAATTCCCCATACATTTTACTAGGGAGCACAAACACAAGAATTTTGATACCGTTCTTTGAGGAAATGTAAAAAAATCAGTTTTTATTTAAACTTCAAAAAATTCTGGGTTTGAATTTAGAAGAGAAATACAAAAATACTTTCAGAATTGTTAGTGAAAGTTATTTTTAACTTTTCCCCGTCGTGACATCACTGTGCCTCTGGGCAGAATATTCAAAAATTTCTACACGTGGGAGGAACTCTTACAGAATCCTGAACAACATTTTCAGAGAATTTCGTGTCAGTGATAAGCAAACATGAGTTAAAAAGATTGAATTTATTTTTTCCCTAGTATGAACATATTCCACGCTGACTGACTATAGTTTTTTTTTTGATTCGCTGGAGATGATTTAGCATTAATAAGTTTTAGATCACATTAAATACAATTTCTGAAATTCAACCAAGAAGGGGAAGTGTTGGAGATTCTAGAACAGTTGTAATTTTCTTTAAGTAAATTACTAACACGAGTATCACAGAAACTAGGCTATTGAGTAAGGGATGCTTATAAATTCGTTGCAAATTCCATGAACTTTTAATTAACTTATAAAACAAATTCATATTTTTCCATGTTACTATTTAGGAATTAAATTTCAAAATGGTATAACGAAACACATATTATCTTATCATTTCCTCTGATTGCACTAAAAAAATGATAAAAAGTTTTTTATTGCATTTTATTTTAAGAATTTGACGAATTTTCTTCCACTTATTGGAAGACTCTTGCGAAAACAGCTAAAAAAATGTTTTCTTAAGGAGTTGTTAGGCAAAATCATTACAAAATATTTAGAAGCCTTTGCATTTTTTAACAAATGATAATATAATTAACAATGTCAAGAAATAAAAAAAAATGTATTTAAGAAATTAAATATAAAAACTATTGATTTTAAGAAGAGTTTCTTCAATGCTATGCTCAATTGTTTCCGCAGAAGTGCCTCATGAACAGTAGATTTCTTACAAATTTCTTCAAAACATATTTTATAAAATCTTACACAGTTTTCAAGAAGAACTGTGTTGTACACGTTTCATTGATATTTATTAATTATATTAATGAACTCTGAATTAGTGAATGCTTGAGTCGCAATTTAATATATGCATTCATTTAAGAGTTGTCCTAGTATTTCAAAAAGGATCTTTATGGAAATTGTCTAGTATCCCAAGCAAAAACTGCAATATATGCATTTAAACGGTATACGTTAAGCTAGCAATACTGTATAACTACAATTAAAGTTTATTTAAAGTGGAAAAGGGCCCCTTTACAGGCATTTTTGTGTTATATTCTATAAAATTTACTCGACCTTTTTGAAGCCTTTTGACACCTTAAAGTAGCTATACAGTAGATGCTAGCTTTATGTACACAATATATATGCATGAATAATAGTTTGAGCCGCATGGTTACTTGGGATGTTCAACGAAAACTTCAATTTATCTGTGCTTCAATCACATACAAAATTGCATCATAGGGGCGCCCAACTGGAGGTTTGCCAAGGGCGCTGTGAGGCCACGCTACGGCTCTGGGTGGGGTAAGTGGATCAAGTAGTATTATCATTAATTGGCAGACTGCTTACGAGAATTAGAATAAGTTTTAATATACAGAAATGTTGTTTTCCTTTATTTTGTTTTATTTCTAGCTTAAATTCATCAAACTTACCATAGAAAATTTAAATTAATCCACCTAAAAGTTTTTTTTATCTTTCTGGTATAAAAAATATGAAAGGATTAATTTTGAAAAACTCTATCAAAACTTTTCGTGATTTATCTATGCTGAGTTGCAAAAGAGCAAAATATACAAATTTTTCAATTGAAATCATATCATTATACCTTATTTTACCATATAAATTGTTCTAGACAGATGATACTGATATATTCATAAATAGAACAAAAAAGATTATATTTGTTCTACAAAAGTAAATGTTACTAATATTGACAATTCGAGTGACAATTAGAAGTTCGGCAGTCAAAACTTCGGCGAAGTTCGGCGTCGGCATTCTAATTTGGTGCTTCGCCGACGCATAAGAATAGCCTTTGTCGGCGTAGCACTTCGGTAGAATGCCGACGCCGAACTTCGGCGAACTTTCGGTGATATTTCATTTCTCTTATGAACTTCGGTCTAAAGTTAATCTGAATGCACAATATTTTTAAACTACTTGTGTTTTTCAAAAACATCGTTAGGATTAATCCTACAATACTTCTGTTACTCATGTATATAAATGGATGAATTTTCTCCAAATTATTCTAGTTAAATTTTTTTGTTATTGTTCGAATGAACTAATGTAAAAATATTTTTCATAATATTTTGATAAAATAAGGTAACTTTTTATTTCTAGTTATCAAAGTGTAACATAGTGCTAGTTACTAATACTAAGTACAAGAGTAATATCATTCTTACTATACATAATTACACTACATTTGTTTTTGAGAACAATTTTTTTATTGGTGATCCACTACCCCACCATGGTAAGGAAAGTGGATCATTTGGAGCAAATTTTCAAGTTCCTCATTCTCAATACACAACTGTAAGAAAAATCAAATTAAATAACGATTTAAAGTATCTTAGCCCCTTTTTGGTTATCCACAGAAAAAAGTTTTAATTACATTATTCAAGTTAGCTGTACAAAACAATGAAGTTGACTCTTGATTTTTCTGTATCCACTTATACTCCACGGTACCTTAGTTATTTTTAAATGCCCAGTGAGTTTGCGCATGCACGAACACACACGAACCGAAATGTCAAATTTCATTCATAAAAAATCACTCATTCATTCGTTGGTGGTACCGTTGTTCGGTCGATTGTTTTTCCGATCCGTGTTTTTGTAACAAATTCAGGTGAAAAATTCGTGTAGACGGCCCAGAGTCCGCGAATTTTCCAGGATTGCATTTTGGACCAGGTATTTGTGGTGGAGTTCGTTCCAATTGTTAGATTATTTTCGAATTCTTTCCTTTTCGGTAGAGATTCGCTCATCTTACGAAGACTTTGCGTGGGGTGTGTCCATTTGCCATCGACTCCCATCAATCATCGATTAGTCACCGTCGCCTTTTTTGGGGGGAATTTCGTATTTCTGATAGCCGACAATGACCGAGCGTCACACTTTTGGGGGTAATCTAAACCCAATCACCTGCCATGCCTGGAACAAGGATCGCAGCCGTAAGTATCGTAAATTGGTTCTATAACATTCCCCAGGAAACCATCTCATTCCGTCGAATGCACCATTCCCCGGAGGACTGGTAGCGAGTCACTTATTTTTGGCAGTAACTCTCACTTGTTTCCAATCGTCCGGAACGATGTTGCTCTCCAAGAATACATTGAATAAGTTCAACAAGCGCCTCTTTGCGACGTCTGGAAGGTTTTCCAGCAAGTTGAACTTAATTTCATCCATACCTGGGGCAGAATTAGCTATTACATGAAAAGAGAGCAAGTGAGAATTTTACCATCGAAAAAGTTGAGTCCATTGCATTCGTTTCGTCTGGATAATCACGAACGAATAGTCATTTGAATTTGGACTGAATCCAGGCAACCTTTTTTTTTTTTGCGAAGTCGAATATCCATTTAGGAGAGCTTTCGCGATCGTCATTTACCGATACCGACCGTCCAAAGAGTTCGCATCGACGTTTCCCGTGATAGACCATTCATCCTCCAGTAATAGCGTTTCTTCGCTTTCGCGAGACTCTTGAACTTGCGATCCAGAGAACTATACCGCTCGAAGTTATCCCGTGTTCCACGTTTCCGATATTCTTAAACGCGTTCGATCTTTCCCGATAAACACCGGTACATTCGTCATCCCATCACGGGGTGGGCGGTCGTCGTCGTACCGAGGATCCCGGAACCGGTTTACGCTGAGCTTGAAGAGCACTGTTTTTTAATCAACGCTGATAAGAATTGATATTCTTCCAACGGAGGAAGTATATCGACCGATTGCTCACCTACGGAGATCGCTTCAGCATATTTTCCCCAGTCGATATGCTTCGCTACGTCGATCTGGTGTGTTCGACACGGATTATTGTTAACTGATATTTTGATAGGCAGGTGATCAAGGATGGAAATCTAGTGATCATGATAATATCCACGATGCATCGCGGTTGTTCTTTGTCGTTGAAGCATAGCAACAATGATCAACCTTTTGTCGTCAAGTCATCACAACAAACTACGCTCTACGAATAAATAATGGATCGCAAGGCGTGTACGCTTACGATAAATAATTCGTCAATCAAAGTAATAATTTTTGGACGATTTTTATCGTTTTTTATCTGTGATTTGCCTCCTTATAGACCGTGTTCGATGTGGAAGTAAATTTGGGATAGTTTGGGCGGAAAATATTGCTGTGAATGCGTTCCGATTCACGTTAATCGCAACATGTTACATTATCCGACAAACTGTTTGTCCCGCGACAAACAGTACATCAGATGCTCCATATGTCGGTATCATGCGCTCAGAATGCGGTGTTGGAATCATGCTGTTTCATGAACGACGGCCCTTTTAGACCGTGTCGTTTGTCGCTAGAGTCGATTTTTTCCATCCTTGCAGGTGATCACTACCATGGGGATCCTGAATTACTTTCCACATGCAAGCCAATGATAATAACATACTTAGGGGATCTGTAGGTTTTATTCGTGTTGCTTCCCCAGTGTTCAAAATTGTCAGATTGAAGTAGTCGCAAAGATCATACACCATCAGTGCACCAGTATCCGCTCATGCCTCTATTTCCGTTCACTAGTGTAAAAATTGATTTTTCGTGTCAAAACTCTACATTTTTCGCACGGATATCTAAAATATTAAAAACATTCAAATGAAGTTGTCTTACATAATTTTCATTTGACAAAATAATTCCTTATATTGAAAACACAAGACCTCGTGAGCGGTTATTGGATCATTAGGTATTTTTGTGTGTTCTAATAACCGCTCATTTATTGAATTAGTAGTCATGGTTTGATGCACTGATGGTATTAAGTTTGCGCAATGGTCGTCCCTCGGTTACCCCCAGGGTGTACCGTGAGAATTAAAATCTCCTAGGATCAACCATGGCGCAGGCATATTAGCTTCGCATATTGCTGCTAGGTCTCTGCGAGGGGTCTACCCCGTATGGCATAATGGCATTTGGCATAATGCCGTTTGGCATACAGTCGTTTGACATAAAGCCGTTTGGCATACAGTCGTTTGACATAAAGCCGTTTGGCATAATAGTCGTTTGGCATAACTTGAAAAGGAAGATTTTGCAATGGTATAGTAATAACCGCGACCATAAGATGCGTCATGAAACATCATGTTCCTTCTTTTTTCAAATAACATGACATATCTCAGGCGTTGCACACATTTTTGTTAAAAAAAATGCGCTACAATATCTCAAACACAATGGCCCCGGCTATCATGTACGATGCAATTCTGAAAGAGTTTTATTAAATGTTGGTTCCCTTTAAAAATGAAGATTTGAAGTATGTTCTTTTAATAACTGACAGCAGAATGTGCGATCGCGAGCAGTTTATCAAAACCTCCTTTGCTTAATGGAACGAATTTGATTAAATTCAATGCTATTTACAATTATGCCCAACGGCTATTCTGCCAAATAGCGATTATGCCAAACGACCGTTATGCCAAACAGCTATTATGCCAAACGGCATTATGCCATATGGAATTATGCCAAACGGGGTAAACCCCTCTGCGAGATGCTCTAGCACTCGGTGATATGTATAGAGCTGTGATATACCACTACCACTACTACTGTGGTACTTCAATGCCCGTCATCTAGGGGAAGTCGATTCTGTAAAAGGAGTGGAGCTTGTTAATTCCCAACAGCACCCCTCCGTATCCATCCCCTTGGTCCAGACGGATAATATTGAAATCGTGGGAAGAGACGTTTTTATCAGAAGTGGGCCATGTTTCGCAGAGTGCAAATATGTCACAGCGAGTGCTGTGTACTAAAGACTTGGACGCCTCCATACTTTTTAAAATACTTCTACTTCTCTTCGATCATATCTTCGACCTCATTGGACATATTAGCCATCGAAAGATACGAACGAGTCATGAATCGGCCACCTTGAAGCTGTTTGCTTCAGAAAATGTTTCACCAAAGAGAGTGCCATTTTGATTAGGTTTCTCGTTTCGGGTGAGATTTGAAACACTACGAAAATGAAATCCACTATTCCAGAAATCGTCAGTTTCCCGGAGCAACATTTTGCTCCTGCTGACGAGTTTGTTCAGTTTGGGGCTTTAGATGTTCCCGGAAGTGACGTAAATACTCCAAATGAAAATTTGAAACCTGTAGGTGACGGCTTGTTGGTGTGTCTGCCATTTCTTGAAATTTTCAGAGGTAGTTGAGGAGCTTGTTGCTCAACAGGAATGTTCTTAGAAACCTTCTGCTGCAGGTGCCGTTTTGTAACAGCACGCTTCCTTTTCGTTCCTGTTTCAATTATAGTATACTCTTCTCCACCCTCAGACTCATAGCATTGATCATTAAATATTTTTCTTAAAAACTCTAACTTTGACATACTATACAACTATAAAAGATCTTGCCCTAATATTCCAGAAATATCTTAATAGAAGTGTTTACTATGGAATGATGTACAAGAAAAACCTCTCAGAACAAGTCATTTTTTCGATTATTGGCCACCTGATCGCCCATAGTGCATCTGTATCGGTCCATGATCGGCGGCAATGCTTCGCAAGTTGTAACAAGCTTGATAAATAACAGCAGTGTGTACAGTAACTTTCTCTATTAAGGCTTAACAAAAAAGTTGATAGTTTTATCGGTATAAGAAGTACTATTTTTTTTCTCAGGATAATTTTCATATAAGCCTTCAACGTCTTTGGGCCGCATTCACCAAAATGACTGTTACATCTCAAACATTTTTTTAAATTTGAAACTCTTTACTTCTCATGTCGGTACTTGAAAAAAACTTGAAAGTTGTTTTCCAGGAAATGATGCATTTTGGGAAAAGAGATTAATATTAGAAATAATATTCTGGGAAAAGGTTTTTAGTGAAATGTTATAGAGTTTGTGAATTTTCTATAAGTTTTTTTATAGCTTTCTAATCTTTTCAATCTCGTGGGCTTTCAGAAATTGCCATCTCTCCGAACAACAACGAGGTCCATATCTACAAGCGGGAAGGATCCGAGTGGAAGCTGCTGGACGTGCTGAATCAGCATGATCTTCGCGTCATGGGAATTGATTGGGCGCCGAACACGAACCGGATTGTGACCTGTGCCGTCGATAGGAATGCCTACGTTTGGACCCAAGGGGACGATGGCAAGTGGAAGCCAACGCTGGTTCTGCTGAGAATCAACCGGGCCGCGACTTGCGTTCGTTGGTCACCGCTGGAGAACAAGTTTGCTGTGGGATCCGGTGCTCGTTTGATTTCCGTGTGCTACTTCGAATCGGAGAACGATTGGTGGGTTTCGAAGCACATCAAGAAGCCAATTCGTTCGACCGTTACGTCGTTGGATTGGCATCCGAACAATGTCCTTCTGGTGGCGGGTTCGACCGATTACAAGGTGCGAGTCTTTTCCGCCTACATTAAGGACATCGAGCAGCACCCGGAACCGACGGCTTGGGGTCCGAAGAAACCGTTGGGGCAAATGCTGGCAGAGTTCAAGAATTCGACAACCGGCGGTGGTTGGGTTCATAGCGTGAGCTTCTCAGCCGATGGTAATCGTGTTTGCTGGGTTGGCCACGATAGTGCGATCAACATTGCGGAGGCAAACAGTGGAAACGTGGCGATTAAGCTAAAGACGGAGTACTTGCCGTTCCTTTGCTGCGAGTGGATCTCGCCGCAATCGATCCTGGTTACCGGCCATAGTTGCGTTCCACTGATCTACACCTTCGATGGAAGTCGCATCGTGTTGGCTGCCAAGTTGGATCAGTCGACGAAGAAGGAACAGAGCGGGATCTCGGCTATGCGGATCTTCCAGTCGTTGGATCGCAACTCTCGTACGGAGAATTCCGACACCAATCTGGAGTCGATCCACCAAAATGCAATCACCTGTGTTTGCATCTATTCGGGTGACAAGGGAAGTGCCGGTCGCATCAGCACTTCCGGACTCGACGGACAGTTAGTCATTTGGGACATTAACACGCTGACCCGTTCGATGCAGGGTCTGCGCATTTAAGCGTGCAACGTCAGTATTCACCGGCCAAACGGAGGTAAGTATGGAATGATGACCGATATATTGTGTTTGTAGCATTTAATTCGCATAAACAGTGCACTGCTGGCCGATAAAGAATCCATTAATAAATTCCAATCTTTACACTCAAGTCTAGTTAGTAATGAATTTATATGGAACGTAAAAGAAATATTCAGATATAAAAGTACAGGGCAGGTACTGATTAAAGGTTTGAAAATAGGAACTTAGAAACCACATGTCCGAAAGAGAGATTGATCAGGACAGGAACCATAAAAAGATAAAGGAGACCAATAAGGAATCAGGGAATACGTGAAGAGTAGTTTTATAAGAATGTTATAGAGATTGCTCAGATAATCCGAGAAAATTTGTCAAAGATTTCTAAAAATCTCTTCGAATATTCCTCCACTACGCATAGGGTATTACCTTTGATTTGAGCTTGAAAAATAGATTCTTGCCCATGAAAACCAATTTTTACTATGGATCTCTAGCTCGATATCGAGATACAATATTTTGTGAAAGTAAAAATTGAGTGTACACAAGAAAATGTGATTTTTTTGCAACTTCTAAAACCTTATTTTGGATATTGGAATATTTTGGATGAAAAAATAAGCTTTGCATAAAGTTTTGACTATTGTATTTAATTTTTTTCACAGCATCGATGAGCATGTTGTGCACGGAATTACAGTCCTCTCCCTTACTCGATATCGAAGGGACCATCGAGTTAGGGAGAAATCGAGTTACAGAACACATACAGAATATCGAGTAAGGGACAGTTAACTGTATATAGATTCTAAAAGAAATTTAAAATAATTATAGAACTTGTACAAAACATGTAGGAACAGGTACGAACGGGGCAATATGGCCAAAGCCAGCCAAAGCTACCTTACCACGAAAATAGACAATCAATACATGTCAATTCAAGACCAACAATTGAAAAGGCCTCAAGTCCAAAATGTAAACAAATCGGGTTTCTGCTGATTTAAGTGTATAATAGCCTATTCTTACTGTAACATACAATAGTCATGCAAAAATATGCATGAAAGTTGAGAAAATATCATTTTTCTAAAAGGCCCCATCTCATTTCCCGATAATTAGGATATTAATCGTAAATGCGGCCTTTTCCCAAAAAGGCCCCATTTCTATATTTACTTGAAACCGAGTTGAGGCCTATTAAACAAACATCAAAATTGCAACTAAAATTACGAAAAAATGTTTCAAATTTACTTAGCAGATACAAGTTATACTTCAGCCGCTCCGCTCCCTGTATTATTTTACACAGCGATAGTCTCAACGGCGAACATAATCAAATTTTCCGTCGGGTTCCTGTGAAGTGATGTATTTTGTATCATACTACCTAATAATACCTGTGTCAGCATGTCTGTACTCCACGACTTATTAATAACAACACGATTTCGTTACAATTGCATAAAACATAACGTTCAATTGAAATATTACTTCAATTGAACAAATATTTTCATATAATTGCTCGACGACACTCTCGCTTCGCACATCCATTATGTTTATCGATGACGATGATTGAATAAATCACATATTTAATCTACCGCACGAATCTCCTCTTGCTGCAGAGATCCCATGTACCTTGCTTTACCACGTAAACTCTTCTACACTTCAATTATCGTATTTTATCATCAATTTTGAATGATTTTCAAAAGGCCACATCTGAAGATGATGAAAAAACAAGCCACAACTAGAAGGCCTCAACACATTTTAGAGTAAACAAAGGCGTCAACTCACAGGCCTCATCAGCGTCGGCCGGCGTCTATGGGCACAAATGAAAAGGGCTGCACAGCTTTTGGTGAAATAAAAGCCTCATTTCCTTTGACTCGTTTTTTAGCAGGATTTTTTGCTAAAATGATAGTAATGAATATTCATAGCTATAAATCAGTTTATCCATCGACTTTCTGGACGATAAAAAAACATAAAAAGCTTAAATTCATAATTTAAATTTGATTTATTGTTTGACAAAACGAGATTGCATTTTTCTCATTGTTTACTTTTTGGAGATGAGGCCTTTTGAATTGTTAGTCTTGAATTTTGGCATTTTCGGTGCAATATCGTCGCCGCGTATGATTCTGAGCGATACCAGAAAGTTATAGCTGTTCAAAGTTATTTGAATGTCGTAAAATAAAGCTCTGAGCATCTTGATTTATTGAACTGTCAATAAAACATCGATTAAAATCATACTTTAGTTCAGTTTTGGTACAAAACTCTCACATATAGACCCTAGGGCCTTGTTAATGATTTCTCAAAATTAATTCTGGCATTTGCTCAAAATTTCCCCCAGGCAATCCTTCCAAGAATTGTCCAGCATCCAAATATGTGACGATTCTATGAAACTGTCAATGACGTGCGGAAAAAGTTTGCGCCGTCTCCCGTGATGTGCAACGACCGTGAAGGTAATTTGCTGACAGATAAAACGCTGGAGGCTGCCAGGTGGAAAGAGTACTTCGAAACGCTACTGAATGGAGGAAACGATAGAGCATCGGAGAACAGATTAAACATCGACAACGATGGTCAAGCTGTGGATCTTCCATCACTAGATGAGGATAAGAAAACGATTAAGGAGCTAGAGAACAACAAGGCTACTGGAAAGAATGAGCTCCCGGTCGAACTTTTCAACTTTGCCTACCGCTTGAAGAGTCTTTCGTCGGCAAATACCAAGCTGGTTTTCGTGAGGGCCGATCGACGCCGGATCAAATGTATACCCTGCGACAGATCCTCGATAAATTCCGGGAGTAGGTATACAACTTGCAGACTCATCTTCTGTTGGTTTATGGACAAAAGGTCGGAAGACAAAAGGTCGAAAGGACAAAAGGTCGAAAGACAGAAGGTCGAAAGAACAAAAGGTCGAAAACGACCTTTTGTCCCTTCTTTTTTGTTCTTCGACCTTTTGTCCTTTCGACCTTTTGTCATAGATTCCTTCTGTTCATTGATTTCAAGGCGGCTTACGATTCAGTGGAAAGAAACGAGTTGTGGGAAATAATGATGGAAAATGGTTTTCCGGCGCAGCTGATTGGACGTGCAACGTTGGAAGGATCGAAATCAAGTATACGGGTTGCGAATGAGATTTCAACATCTTTCGTAACCTTAGACGGATTGAAGCAGGGCGATGCACTTTCAAACTTCTTGTTCAACATATCGTTAGAAGGAGCAATAAGGGGAACTTGCGTGCATCGGAATGACAGTATTATTACATGTTCGTATATGCTAATTAATTTTGCGGACGATATCGACATAGTCGGGATTGATCGCCGAGCCGTGAAAATGGTGCCTTTTTAAAAGGGAGACAACGCGAATTTGGTTCATTTTCAAGGTGAAAGTTCACTGCGTCCTCATTAAGGTATTTCGTAATATTCGTGAGATGAATCAGTATATGTAGTAGTGTTATGTTTACATATTTTAATTCAAGATCTCAGGATGTTGTTCAAATACATAGCAACAACCCTAGCAACATCTAACTGACAATCGCAAAACAAACAAACCGGGGTAATACATTTGGTTTCGTGAGAGCTTTTTACGCGTAGTTTGTTCGAGCACAAAAGTGAGAAATATTAGATTCCTGCATTGAAAAATCTACTCCAGCCGAAAATGTGCAATACATAGAGTATTCCATCAAAATTTCATAGTTCTGCGATGTATGGAAAGGCAATTACGAACGGAAATATATTTTGTTGTGAGAAAATACAAGTGTTGTGAGAGAATAAGTAGCATTCGTGAAGTGAATTTAATTCTGCACAAAACAAAAGAATTATTGATAGTAATGATCCAGAATGTATAGGAAATATGTACACTGTATTGATATGAGTAAAAAATATACTCATTCTAAGCAGGTTAGTTGGTACATTTTTCAGTTTTCTTGGAAGCTCTCTGTGTATGTGGGAGAGTGTGGTTGAGGGGAAATATTTGGAGGGAAGGAAGCTGAGAGAGTTGATGGGTGCCATATTGACTGCCATCTTTGTACGGTTGGGACAATGTCCTTAATACCACAAAGACAAAATAGATGACCGCTGGTACACTCAAAATAATCCACACGTCAGTGCTACGTGAAAACATACGTGGTTTTTCTCCATCGCACTTTTCACGTAGCACTTACGTGGATGTAACGTAGCACCGAATGAACGCATGAACTAATGAACGTCATCCGTTCGATTAAAGTTTCACGTAACAGCTACGTGGATTTTCACGTAGTTTTTACGAAGGTTCCCAATAAATCCCACATAATTTTTCACTAGAAGTTATTATTATATTTCAATGAAAAACAGTTAGCTTCCGGAGGATTTTTTTCAATTTCTAGAAAAAAGCAATAAACTAGAGAAATTAAAATATTTATTAGATTCAGTCGATACCCAGCATAAATTAGCAACGCATTTTGTAGGTGATTTGAAACATTGTATAATTGTATTCTCGGTATAGTCCAGCGGCATTCGAACATGTCTGTAGAATGGGTAAAAAACTACAGTAAATGCACGTTCTCAATTTGACTCCGGCCGGTGCCAAACCATTCAGGAGCTGGTTCGTTCCAAACGTTGCGTGTCGGCCTTGCTGTGTTTCTAATCAATTAGATAAACTCCTAATTAATAGAGTATTATCCAGTATTTAAACCATATTTACCTCGAAAACGATCAAGCGGAATATCAAAAATGCTCTTGAAAAAACTAGTGCCCACCATCTTTATATTTGAGCTGAACACAGAATGAACGCAATGTGCAAATGTCAAAACTCAGAATGAATTAAGTGTCTACATGAATTTCACGTAAGTGTAATGGACTACCGTAGTGAAAATAGTTAGTTAGTTAGTTGTCTTTATTTGAGACGCTTTAACTAGTTAAGTCGTTCGCGTCTTGCGTAGTGAAAATGACCGGGTATCTTTTTGATGATTATATATGCCCTGGTGATCATTACCTTAGTCAGGTAAAGTCAGGATAAAATGAATTTGAACTGGCCTACGTGATTTTCCACGTAACAATGACGTTTGGATTATTTTGAGTGTAGACACCGTGGGCCCATAAATAATGTTGGTAGTGAGATGGTGCTAGGTGGTGATATTTTTGAAGTAGTTGAAGAATGTGTGTACCTTGGCACTCTAGTGACTTGCGAGAATGATGTTACCCGCGAGATAAAAAGGCGTATTGCAGCTGCGAGTCGGGCTTTTTACGGACTTGGTAAACCAGCTCATGTCCCGCAGCCTACAGATGAAGACCAAACTCGCGTTGTACAAGACTTTAATTCTTCCGGTAGCTCTGTACGGCCACGAATCTTGGACGTTGAAAGAGGTCGACTGAAGAGCTTTTGGGGTCTTTGAACGTAAAGTGCTAAAGTGCTGCGATCAATACTCGGCGGTAAAAATAAGGTTTTTAGGGGTCATTCACATACAACGGCGTATATCTCAAAAAGTTCTTCATATTAACTAAAAATTTTGACCAGAAGTTCTTTTCGACATAAAATGTCAAAATATTGGTTGACTGGGAATTTCCAGACATTTTTGAAAATATAAATGAAGGAATAGTTAACTCTTCATAACTCGATATTGAAAAAAAAAACATCGAGTTAGGAAGGTATCGATCATAAGGGGTCCTGTAGCCTCGAGTTTTCGCTTCGTAAGCGGTTCGATTCCCAACCCCCCCACACAAAAAACTCCGTCCAGCCACCAGAAGCTGCCGTGTATTGGTGAACATATCCATCCTATGTCTGTATCGGATGGTGACTGAGACACACTGACCCTCTTTGTAGGCTGTTGCCTCACACGACACGGAAACATGGCAAAATGAACCACCGCACACCAATGGACTACGGCTATGGACCAATGCACGAGTTCACTAATTTGACGTTTGAGCGGTGCCGAATTCATTCGTTGCAATGGTCACGTAAATAACACGGCACCACTCAAACGGCAACGAGTGACCTTGTGCATTGGTCCATGGATGTGGATTGGACCAACGGCAGCACTTTCCTCTACCTGCTCGGTATGAGAGACATAGCAAAAAGAACTAGGATATAAATAGATTCTGTAGCTGTGTAGCTATAGAAACGATATCTCGCATTGCTTATGATCTCGCCCTAAATGCCTTGTTTCTAAGCAAATGAATGGACCAAGATGAAAACTATCATCACTTGGAGATAGAGGAGGATCTTCTTGTTGAATAACGTGTAAATCAATTCGTTTGCTCTTTAACAACCAGCTACACACTTGGTTACCAATGGATTTTAGGGCGAGATATGATAGTCGGCATTAGGCATTTCACGGCGAAATGCTCTCTCTTTCGCTCTTCAACAAAACTTGAAAACAATGCCACTATAGGCCAGGAACGCAATCTGGCGGGACAAAATCAATAACTCGATAACGAGGCGTTACTACATTACTCGATATCAACTCAAGGAACTACTCTTAAACTGAATTTCATGGCTACTATGATGGCTTTTTTAAACAGTTTTCTGAAAGTTTTTGTTCCACGACTCGTTATTTCTTGAAGTCGATCAGATTCCTCATGGAAATTAACTGTATTGGAGAAATATAATCATTGTAAAAAATATGGTAGATCTCAAAAACACCAAAATACATCTCTTTAGAATTTTGACATCCGTTTCATCAAGTATTGCTCTATGTTGCCTGAAAATTTGAGCTTGCGATTTTTTGCGCTTTTGGAGATATTAAGGTTCAAAAATTGCTCTATTTTTCAGGTTTTTTTCATAATTTCTTAGGTTTTATGCGTCGTATTATTATTTTTTTTCCACCAGAGCTTGCGTTCGTTGTATAATTATCAGCAAAAAATATTATATGACATGGTTCTTTGGAAAAATGTCAAATTCGGTGAAAAAAATTGTTTTTTTTTTTTCACTAATTTTCTCTAATTTCGCCAATAACTCAAAAACAGTAGGCTGTGGAATTTTGACGTCTTCGAGAGAGTTGTTTATTTCTCGCATAACTTCTGATCTCGCCCTAAAAGCCATTGGTAACCATGTATGTAGCTCGTTGTTTCTGAGCATTTGAATGAATTTTCATGTTATTTAACAACGCTATGAGAAAGAAAGGATCATTACCTACCTGTCCGTGATGTTGGTTTGAATGCTTATTCTTTCTTTTGCTCAGAAACAAAGAGCCACACACGAGGCTACCAATGGCTTTTAGGGCGTTATCTCAGAGTATGCGAGATTTTATCAAAATGAACAACTTTTCCGAACATGCCAAGTCTCTAGAACGTCAAAGTAAAAAGTTAGATTGTGGCGCCACCTATGCGGACGATTTACGAACTATCCGTTTATGTCAGTAGATAGTCCTCGTTGTAACAAAAAACTTTGCCGAAGACACCAAATACCGGAAACGCTTCGTTACCGAGTTATTAATTTTGTCCCGCCAGATTGCGTCCCTGTCCCATAGTGCAATGGTGCCAGTACCTGCCAACTTTGACATGTACTGGCACCGTTGCTTTGAGATTTCTTGTAGGAGAGAAAGAGAGCGATTTTCTGATGACGTCACCGTGCAATGGGCAACAGTAGCTGCCGAAGTGCACGGACTATCTAACAAATAAAAGTAAGGAATAAAAAATAAAAATAAAAGGAAGGTACCGTAAAGTGCCCTAATTCAGCGCATTGCCTAATTCCGCGAATTTCATACAAAATTATTTACATATGGAAATACACATCAATACTGCAGCAAGTTTTAACGCCATTTGATGCTACTTTGATTTAGAATAAGAATCACAAATAAAAGAAAATAGAGCAATTTTTCGCGGCATAAAAAATAATCAGTGGAGGCTCGTCTGAGTAGACGCCATTTTTTCAATTTCCTTAGCGTCCGTGCTAAGATTTTAGGACACAAACAAACGTGATTTCTATATTGAAAATATTTTGTTATTTATGCAATATTCTATGAAACTACTTGCTACAGATGTGTTTCATGATGCTTCTATGAAATCTTATCTAATACTAGCATAATTATTGAGATTTATCCCAAAAAGTATTGCGCGGCATTACACACTTAAATTATTTCACCGACCTCAGTAAAATTTTTCGCCGAGAACCCAACAGCTGAGAATTCGGTAATTTTTAACGCCGAATCTCGGTACTTATTTTACCGAGATTTCGGCAATCCGAGTTTTTTGCCGAGATCTCGGCGAACGTTACCGAGATTCGGTAAACGTTTACCGAGATCTCGGTAAAAGTTTTACCGAGAATCGTCAAATTATTACCGAGATATCAGCTGTTGGGTTCTCGGCGAAACCGTTTAAGTGTGTAGGGCACGTCATTTTTCATAAATCCCTAATTCCGCGCACCGCTATTAACAGAACAAGAAACAAGTAAAACATGCTATATTGGTCTTCACAGCTGAATATTTATCTGAGGAAGTATTTTCATGCATAAATACGTTTCGCAAACAACCGGAATATCGGGAAAGCCCACTTACAGGGAAACTAGCGGCCGTTCAGAAACCACGTGGTCATTCATGGTGGGAGGAAAAGTTTGTCCAAAACCAAGGTCCATAAACATATGTTATTGTATGAACAGTGCAGAATACGAATATACAGACTTAAATTATTTTACAGGAATCCGTGAAATTCAACGTAATCCCAACAGCTGAAAATTTCGGTGAAATAAATTAACGGAGTACGGTAAATTTTTACAGTTTTCGGTGAAATTTCACAGCAATCCGTTGAATTTCGACGGAATTACGGTGTTTTATTTTACCGAACTGATCAGCTGTTGAGATTACGGTGAAATTCACGGATTACGGTAAAATAATTTAAGTGTGTAGAGGTAGTCGGGGCGATTTCGCCAAACTGCATATTTTTTTGAAATTTCTTCTGGAACAACATGCAACCCCAAAGCTGACAAGAAAAAGGAAAAAATATCAACGTCTCCGCAGTCGCGAAACGTCCAATTGTTATTGTAATTGCTCAATCCACACCCTGGCAGACAATTATCCGCCCATCTAGACACGGGCTGGGTGAGGACCTACCAAGCCTCCCCCGTTAACATGTCCTATACCGTTTAGCACACCGGGATCTTCCACAAGCAGGCGCCGGAATTAAAGCGGTCCCACAAGCTTCAGATACATTAAATAGATATAGTCCCTCTGGCACTAAACCGAATAGCGGCCTTCATATCATCACTAGCACTGCCTATCCCGCACGCCAAACAAAATGCCGGAAGTAGCGTGCCGTGTAGAACATCCGATGTTCTACACAGCACATCACCTCCGACACCATGCTCAACGTACAGCAAAGACATCGCTAATAAAAAGCGTAATGCGTCATTCGATTCAGTGCCAGAGGGACTATAAATGTAACGAAGAGGAAATGAAAAGATAGTAGAGATGGTTTGGTTGTTGGATTGCTGAAACGAGAAGAAATAAAGTCATTACGTTAAAACGTGGTTGTTATAGTTGAATAAATGTAGCGATAGTTTCTCATCTGTTTCTTTTCCGTGTCGTAGTTGCGTCGATTCTATCCACCTCGAGTTTTGTCGTCTCCGCTCGAGCAATGAGGACCGCGATGAAATGAAAATATAAAAATATGACCATTAGTGTTTATCTATTATTTAATGTGGTTCTCATTTGCTTTTAAATACCTAAGTAACATGTGAACTCTGCCTCTATCAGAAAATTCTAATGAATTATATTTTATTCTCCTGCACTTTCCCTAACACAAAGTATTCCTATTTAGTAAGACATTTACAAGTGCAAAAGCGCAAATAAAAGTGTGGGACCTCATCGAATCATGCTGATGCCCTCAGAGCACTCATTCTTCGATTTGCGAAAAATGAGTCCGCTGAAAACACCGACCCGACTCGACGCAATCGCGCACTTCTACCAACGCCTCCGCACATGTAAAAACTTCTGCGATAAACCTGTGGTGTGAAAGAAATGCGCAATATTATTTTAATTTCAATCCTAACTGCATGACCCGTAGGCTCTATGCGTATGATTGTTCATTATTTTAGCTAAATATACCAGTTATTCCTGTACATCAGAAGAAAAGAAAAACGATTAAGAATATCTTGCAGCGTAAAGTTTAAGTGATCAAATATTAATCCTTTCTTCGAACCTAATTTCATTATACATTGGGTTATGCTATGCTTCGCGTGTGATACGAACAATTAGATTTATCAATATAATGCATTAGCATCCAAACAAATACCCTGGAAAATTTTCTTATTGTCCGACAAACATTTCAAAACAATTACGAACTGCAAAAATTCAACGGTAACTTTACTCAACAAAGCTTTCATTCGATCACCCTTAAAATACACAGTCATCAGTAGAGCATGCACTATAATATCCTCCTAATATAACACAGAGCTAAAAATCCTCTCTTGCGTTACCCAATCTGAACAAGAAAACATTTTCAAATACTTCCCATAATTTGTGCACGGCAAAACAGATTCCACTTTCTACGTAATGTAACCTAGTATGAACAGCTGCCCAACTCTCCAGACCTGCGCCCTCCAAGATCCAAGGTGCTGCTGCCTTACGTTCAAAACTTCTTTCCTCAAAGTCTGTCTATCAATTCCGAACTCTATTGCATACTACCATACCAATCAGACCCTATTCCTGACAAGACACAGAGTCATAACCCCAATGTGATGGATTTACCCAGTAAATCCACAACCTTGTCCTAACCCCTCTTACGTTTCGCTATCCTCGAAAGTCACCCATATTGATGCTTGGCAAAAAATATCAGTATTCAATCCACAAATCCCAAATTACACCACATTACGTTGGTCCGTTTGGCGTCGCCGGTGGATACCTGTTCTGACATTCGTTTCTTTTAAACTCCATTTCAACCATGTCCCTCCACTTTATCAATACGAATGTTGACGAATCACGATAATCTGAAGATCGTGACCAGAACGGAGGTAGGATAAATCACTAGGGACCAACTACCACCATACGTCTCCGCAGTCGCGAAACGTCCAAATGCTGAAAAATTGAAAAGTATTGTATTCAAAATAAACTGTTTTAAAAACCTCAGTGTTCGGAGCAGTTTTTCCAAAGCTGCTGATAAATCTAAACACAAGACTATAGTTATTTCAAATGTCTGCAACTTTTTCTGGCATAAAATTTCACTTCAAAGGCTTTTTATGTTTCGGTGTGATACAATCGCAATTGCATATTTGCTGGGATGTTCATGTGAGGGTTTGCGCATGATTGATACAAACACAGAGGAATAAGTAAAAAACACAGCAATGACAGAATAAGAAGACCGTCTTCGCGAGTCTCGTCTCAGGAAAAGACTATAACAAATGTTTATTCTTATTTCATGTGATAGTCAAAAAATTATAAAAAAGTCTACGTTACGGCTCATACAAAACTTTACTTTTTTTCATACAAAAAGTGTTGTGGAGGGGGGTAGGGGGTTGAAAATGTTCAATTTCAGCGTTACGTAATGAATGGATGTTGCTTTATACAAAATTAATGTTAATTTGATTGTTTTGCAAGTGCGCGGAATTAGGCATTCTTCTGCGCGGAATATGGAAAAGCGTTAAAAAAATGCGCGGAATTAAGCAATTTCAACGAGTGAACTATTTCAAAAAAATCACAATTGTAACGTGTGAATACAGTCTAGTTTATATTTTTGCCATAATCTAAAACAGATTTGCTAGCGATCCACCCATAAAGCTTTTTTGTTGATGCAATACTAATTTTTAATTAAACATTTGAAATGTTTTATTCGTTAACTGCGCTGAATTACGGCACTTTACGGTATCGAGTTTTAAAACACAAAACCAATGCAAATGGACAACGGAACAAGCTGCAGAATGATGTTTTTATAGCGCGAGTCGTAAATTTATCCTACGAGGCGTGCCGAGTAGGATAATTGCGACGAGTGCTGTAAAAGAAGACCACTTTAAGGTATCAGAAATTATGTAGGAATGCATTCACCATTATTTTACAATTGCTGAAAAATTGATGTGATTGATGATTCATTACGTAACTCAAACGGTTACGTAATGAATCATTACAGCACTGGTTTCAGTTGCGTAATGACAATTCCCGCACTGCATACTTCAGTGCAAGAAAGTAGGCCCTTTCATGACAGATTGGCGTGATGAAAAACAGCCTATTACGATGATAAATTGCAAAAACCTACTTTTACTATGGTTCTCTAGCTCGATATCGAGATTTCGTCACCGACACGACTTAAGAATGAATAACGAATCGGCTTGCTCGCCGCACAGGAGTCTGTAACGTAATCAAGAGACCACGTACTACTCAGAGACACCTTTCATATTGTTATGCTCAATACAGAAATTCCACCAAGAAACTGAAAAAGGTGACTAAAGAAGAAGAAGATGATGAAGAAGAAGAACCAATTCGAAATGGAACCTTTTTAGAGACTTGGGTTCTATCTCGTTAGGCCCAATGCCGTTAGGTCAAAAGCGTCATTAGGCCGAAAGCGGCCGATACTTCCAATGAACTGTAAAGTTGAATGGGTAACTAACAGGGTTAGGTCAAGATATTTTGCACTACCTAGAAGCCGTAGAATGAATTTGCAGGTCGAGTGAATTGTTAGTTGTTAGATCAAGATAATTTACATTACCAGAAACCCACAATATCCGCTGTGAATTATTACTAGAAAGAACAGACTTTGATTAAAAATGAGAAAAAAAAAAACATTGATGAATGTGTTAGTAATTTGAAATATGATCAAATGTTATTTCGGCCTAACGACCACCGCATTAAAATTTCAAAAACAATTGAAACTTTCGAAAAATGAAGCTGATAAGCTACAGTTTTATAGCAAAAATGTTTTCCAACATGTAATGGAATCAATGAGAAAATTTTATTGAACACGTACTTAAATACTATCCTAGAACTCTGAACCTAGCTCATTCTTCCGTATCATCGAATTCATTGACCTTGAAGCAAATTTGCTGACAGTCCAGCGTCCTTAGGTTCACCACCGCGACAGAATCAGTTTCGGAAAAGGATGGCACGCAAATCAGCCGCGTTTGTTGACCGTTGCTGCCCTTCCAGAGCTCGGTCCTAAACTCCCCAGTGTTCCCAGCAAAATACACGTGGGGACACTCACTGATAACGAAGGGATCCTGCTGGTAGTAGGGATAGCAGGGCAACGTGTCGGGCGCCGTTGGTGCAATGTGACTCCAGATCAGGGTACTTTTCAGGGCCTCCAAAGGGTTTTCAATCTTCGAGTACCGGGCTATGTCATGCACGTTTTGACCCGAAGTGCCCAAAATGGAACGACCGGCGATTTCCATAGCGTAAGGATTGGGTACACCTCGAAAGCTCGTAAAGGACACCGCCTTGGGGAACATACATTGGTGCATGGGCTGTTGGGGCAGCATATGATTGGCTGGGTCAAATTCACCCGGCATCAGATCCACGTTTACCGATTGGGCCAGATTGTGCACGAAGGTGTCCACCGCCTTGACGGCATTCAGCAGATCGGCGGATTCGGTTGTGGGCCGTCCGTTGAGATTGTTCTTCGGTTTGACGGAGGCTTTCACGGAATTGCCGGCAAGCACGACGCGGACCACGCTGGCAGCTTCCCAATCGCGACTCTGACCGAATCCTTCCAGGTTACCGAAAATCCACTGCTGAAGCAGCTCCATGGACATGGAGAAGTCATTTGGGGAGCCCTGTGCGGATGGATGAGAGAAGAGATTGATGAAATTTCAGACGACATTGCTACAATTGTGTGAAACAGAGCGATCACGGTTTCTATAGAACAAAGCATGGGCTATGTGCGTTTTGGACGTATCCAAAGAATAATCCACCAAAGATGTCCTTGAAGATTTATCAACAATCTCACGAGATATACACTCTTGAAGGAATTTGTTATGAGTTTTTAGCGAAATCTTCAAAAATCTTGTAAATCTGCTAAGAATAGTGAGATAAGAGTCCATACTTATTTTTAATTCACCATTTGAATCATTTAATTCTTTAACTGTGCTGAATTACGGCACTTTACGGTACGAAGTTCCTTCTTAGTGGTAAGGAATTCAAGTTTCTACCGGGGTCTTTTATTGGATAGGGCAAAATCCTAGATCAATAAGACCGTCTTATTGAGTCCTTCATAGTATTGCGCTAGGTACTTACCAAATTGAGGCCAGACATGAGCACCAGTAGTGGAGAGCATTCCAATGGCTTCAAAGGTTTCTGTGGTCCACTTTCGTAGAAGAGATAATCCTCGACGCGAAATCGTCCATCACCGTCCTCGTAACCTATGGGGAAATGAGGGAACTTTGATGTAATATTTGCCTGGCAATTTTCGAACAACAATTAAAAGCAAATAATTTTGTCCCAGGACGAGGTGAATGTGGTGGTATTATGCGTGGTTTTTTTTACGAGAAACCTGTGCGATAAATGTTCAATGTAGGAACGATAAAACCATATGTTAGGAAACCAATAAAATGAGAAACGGAAGATTATGTTCAAAATTATAACTCATTTAGGGAACGGTCACTTACTGTCCACTCCTGATTTCAGAGATTTCATGTTTCAAGAGTTTCATAGTGTACGAGCATGCAATGGAAGAAAATATTCAGTTATCTGTAAATCATTTTCTTACCATAATGCTCACTTTAACGTTATAGATCGTAAACGTAAATATACAATCAAATTGGCCCTCCAGAATCGCCTTACCTAGAACAGCGCAGACCGCTCCCGTTACAACCGAGTGCACGTCGATCTTTCCCATCAGACGGATGCGCTGCAGGGCGTCCTCCAGGATCAGGATGTCGGCATCGTCGGTGTAATGCGATCGAGGGGGCTGCGGAACCAGCTGGTTCTCCTCGGAAATCTCCCGCAAAATGCTAGGCTTCAGTTCCTGGTGCTTGAACAAGGTTCCGATGATGATGCACTTCTCGGGGCTGTCCTCCTTCAGCTCGGCCAGTTGCTTGATGGGATGTTCGGTTCCTATAGGTGATACAAGAGTGAGTAATGTGATTCAACTAGAACATGCCCAAGACATTACCCCATTTCTCCTTGACTCGTTCTGTGACCAATCCGACCATTTCCGACAAACGCGAGGCATAGATGTGGGAGAACTGCTTCGAGAAGTCCTTGCTCTTGAAGAGGAACTTATCCGATTTGTTCACGTAGGCCACATCCAGTCGCTTGAAGTCCTTGCTGGGATGAGGCCCCGCAAAGTATCTATCTTCCGGAAATAACATGGTTCTTTGCTAAAAACAAAATCACTATCGATTCGCGAAACTACAGGAAACCCAAGAAACAGGCAACAAACTCCGAGAAAATATAAACAAAGTGCTGTCACTACGTGCAATTTTGCGCCGAAAACAGAACAAGCAAGCACTGGAATGGGGAAAGAAGCTTTCGATGGAAAGCTCTTCCAGTGGCACATGAGGATAACCAAAAACGTAAAAGGTCAAAATTCAACATATATTTTGAACAAATTGCAGTACACCAGTGATCCTCAGCCTTGTTTTGACATAGGACTACGTCTTTGTTTTCTATATTGGGGTGCACTTTCAAAGACAGAAAACTGGAGAAATAGTTAGCAAACGTTTCTGATCTTCTTATTTTAAGCTTTCTGCTAGTGCACAAAGCCAAAATAAAAAGTTCACTGTTGTTGGATGCTTTCTTCGCGAAATTTGTGCCTTTGAAATTTCAGTATAATCTTAGAAATTGATTCCAAACTGTTTCACCTTAAGAGTACGGAAAATGAGACATGTAACGAAATTAGGGGAGATTTTGAACGCTAATAACTCAGTTGTTTATGAATCAATTTTTATGATTTTTGTATCATTTGATCAGAAATGTATCTACGCATCGATAATAATACTTCCGATAAGTGAGTTTTGTTGTTTAACCATTGAAAAAATTGATAAATGTTGACCCCTTTCTTATCTAACCAATCCCGTTCAAGCATTTTTCGACGGTATCGCTTCCCACTATAAAAGCAAATGGGTCTCTGCTTCTTCCCTCAGTCTTCTTTTTGCGGTCGAACTGTGAACACGGTCGGGCGAGTCATTTTCGCTTTGCGTTTGCACCCGCGTCTCAGTTCAATTTGTGTCGTCGGAAGAGGAAGACGCAAGATTGATTTGCGGCGGCGATGACGATGGCTTGGGCGCTTCTACGAGCGGCGAACTATTGCCGCTCAGAGAAGTGCCCAAGCCATCGTCATCGCCGCCGCAAATTTATCCGCGCTCCAAGATTTCGACTCGTGATCAATTCAGCATCGGTGGTCAAGAAGTAGAAGAGCTGCTGCTAATCGAGCGTCGGACTTGTGAAATCGCTCCAGATTTCAAGAGTGAGCATCGTTTCCAGATTTCGACTTGTGCCCTTGCTCTTGTGCGCTATCCACGTCACGAAATATTTAGCAGGTTCGTCGTATAAACATATAACTTGCCCAATTTATACATTTGGGTTGAGGATTTCCCGTTTGACCATGGCAATCAACTGATAACATTCCGCAGTGCTATTTATCTGTGACCGCATCGAGGCTAAGGAAGCCATCGGCCCTTTTGAGAGCCATCAAATGTGTAGAAAAGAGTTGAAAGAATATTTTTTCCGACCTTATTACATCTTATATTCCTCAATCAATCTCACATCTCCATACAAAATTTAATTTGTCATGAATAATTAATTGATGACACGACAAATTGTGACTGAATTCACGGACGCTGCTGCAGTGCTGTCGGGGTAAGAGCTCAACATTTCACAACGATTGTAAAATAGAGTGCAACAGCATCTTTGATTTTCCATATTTTATGTGAACACTTCGATTACGAAAATTATCACATGTGACAAAATTGCGACATATTTAGAATGCTTTTGAAAAGAAATTCTCATTAAACAATTTTCATCATTTTGGCACCCATGGATCAGAAATTTACCTTCATATTAAAGAATAAAGAAAATTATTGATTATCAATAGCGAACTATTGAATATTTAGTAAATTTCAACCATTCCAACTATTTATATTCGACCAATTTCTCACGTATTATTATTTTCCGCAATTTTCAAGTAATTCTAAGCCCAGCTCCTTGTTGGCACATACCCATGGGTGATAAACTCATGAGTCGCTGAAGCATCGGTGGTTCAGTCAAGAAACACGCCCATTAGGCACAATACCAGAAGCCCCCTGAGTTGCTGATCCGAGGAGCAGCCAATCGAGCGTCGGACTTGTGAAATCGCTCAAGATTTCAAGATTGAGCTACCCGCATAAATAAGAACCATAATTGCACTGTATCCGAAACCATCCACAACCATTTTCAACAATATCTAAATAATTTCACATACCACCTAAAATAACAATAAGTCTACCCTATTATGAACGGTTTTTACAGTTTGGAAAATTGTTATTGGACAAAGTACAGTATGGGAAATAGGCGGTTAAGTTATGTAACCATTCAAAAACGCCGATTTTCTCGAACAATTTTTTTCCTTCACAATTTGCCCAATTGTCTATATATCATCCACGTTTTGATCCATTTACTGTAAAAGAAACAGTTTCAGAATAGTTAAACTATTAAGTATGAATAAAAGAAATTAATGTATATGGAATAGTACGTTTACGGTGCGCTGTGGTATTTTTACCGAATATGGTACTGTTTCTTTATGATTAAATTATAAGCAATGAATAGGGCAATTAGTATATTTATTTTATTTGTTTTTATTTTACTTTGTTATTACTACATTTCATTAAATTTCTAAAACCAACTTTTAAAATTATTTCAAGTGTTTGTTAGAATAAGGGCATACGTAACATAATCGATTTCACTTCATAGATCCTTTTTTCGACGAATAAAGGTGACAAGATATAAGTTTGTTGACAGTTTTTCACTTGGAGACGCTAAGCAACGATGTAATCTTGCATTTTGAGGTGAATGCCAACAAACTTACATCTTATCATCTTTATTAGCCGAAGAGAGGATCGATGAAGAGAAATCGAACATGTTATTTACGCCCTTATTCTAACACACGCTTGACTTGCACTAATTGTCACTTTTATATTGATAACCTCGGCGCACTGCGCAATGTGATGTTGTAGGTCCCAAAGATGAATATGCCCCCACAAAACATCGTATTCGTTGAATTTGGCTTATTTCCCTGGTTCTGGCTTGGGTCTGGTCCTTTTTCGCTAATATTGCGTAATACATATTTTGTCGGCAGCTGCCCGGGAACTGGTTGATTGTTGTTGCTTCTCATTCATGCGCTGTGTCAATGTAAAATAACTGCTATGAGAGGGAAAGAAAACGAAACAGATAGAAATTATAAGAAGTTAAAGGAAATATTACTGCATAAAACACTCACCATTCACCAATGGATTCCAATATGTAGAGCACAGACACTGAGATTTTCGCACTGCTGGATTGATGTCGTATTTTTTTTTTCACTTCGGTTTCTAGAAAAACAAAAAATGAAATGCACGCTAAAAACAATTTTCTCAATAGCGCAGTCAGTTTTACTTGGCTTAAAAAAATATATAAATTATTTCGCTCTTCTGATTAAAATCATATGTAACAAACATAGGAATATCATATAAAATGCGTTGTTCCACATTTTTTGTCGAAATGTGTGAATCCATGAAATAGCCTTTAATCAATAATTGCGAAAAAGTTAAATATCACGTGTGTAAATTTTTAAGCGTGCCTCTCAAATTGACGAAACTTGTCTGACAAATACCAATGCGTGCAACTGTTTGCCGAACTGTTCAAAAATAGTAGCATACACGGAGAAAACGGAAAACCTATATTTGAGTATTTTTTAACTTACTTTTGAGTTATTTTTCTCTCCCCATTTCATTCGCTCCTTCTATTGTTGTCAGAGAGCGAAGAGCAAAACAACCCAAAAACCGAACCTTAGTGCGTTACCTCAAATTTGAGTAAGTGGCACAGTACTGGAAGTTGAGTTATTTGATCTGCCGGTTGAGTGAAAAGAACTTAGCCAGTAGGTATTTTTTCGCACGGCTGCAAATGAAAACAACTTCTACCCCATCAACTCAAAATTAGGTTAACGCACGAACCCCCGGAATTGAGTGGAATGAACTCACTTTTGAGTACTTCATTTTCTCCGTGTATGGTTAAATGCACGCGTGTAAATGATGTTCGCCTAATAAACACAAAAACCATTCGACAAACATTGTATAAATGTCTTCACTATTTCCCACTGATTTATATCTCCATATTGTTCAACAATATATGAGCTTTTTAATATATTGGCACTATTCGATATGGGTTACTCAAGCTGTTATGTATGGTCTACAGCTTTGTGTTCCTTATTGTTTTACAATGTAAAAACTGTTCGCGATACATTAACCATTTCAGATGGAAGACATGTGTGGTTTTGACTATAAGACAAATTGGATTTTTCTATGCGGGTAGGTTTCCAGATTCCGACTTAAGCCGTGTGATCCACTACCTGTTGCTGTTGTGCGCCATCCACGCTACGAAACATTCTCCTGATTCGTCATAATAAGCAGATAACTTGCTTAAATTTATACATTTGCGTTGAGGGTTCTCTATTTGACCATGGCAATCAACTGATAACATCCCGCAGTGCTATTTATCTGTGACAACATCGAAGTTAACAAAGGCATCGGCCCTTTCCAGGGCCATCAAATGTGTGGAAAAGAGTTAGAAGATCAATATTTCCGACTTTATCACATTTTATATTCCTCAATAAATCTCACAGCTTCATACAATATCTCATTTATCATGAATAATTGGTGACACGACAATTTGAGAATGTATCCAAGGACTTGGTATGTGAAATCGCTCCAGATTTCTGGATTGACCTGCGCTTACAGATTTCGGCTCGTGATAAACTCATCATTTGTGGTGCAGTCAAGAATCAAGCCCGTTAGGTACCATTACCACTATTATTAGGCAAATCGAGCGTCCGGCTTGTGGTATCGCTCAAGATTTCAAACTTAAGCAACGTTTTCAGATTTCGACTTCAGTCGTGTGATCCAATACCTGTTGTTGATGTGTGTCATCCACACCACGAAACATTCAGCTGGTTCGTCTTATAAGCAGAGAACTTATTCAAATTTATACACTTTCGTTGAGGATTCATCGTTTAACCATGGCAATCAACTGATAACATCCTATAGTGCGATTCATCTATGACGGCATCCGAGCTAACGAAGCCTTTGGCTCTTTTCGGGGCAACAAAAGTGCGTAAAAGAGTTAACAGAGTAATATTTCCGACTTTATTTATCACATTGCCAAGCAACGAATAATATTTCTCTCAAACCATAAGATCAACAAAGCGATGACTGCCCAAGCAACCAAAAGTTCAGATAAAAGGGCATGTTTTGGCTTAACCAGCTTACTTTTTGAGTAATTAACCGAACTTCAGTTCATATAAAGTTCATTTAAGTTGCTTAAATAGAATGATGTTTACCATAAAGTACGGACAAGGTTCGACTTGAACTTGATCGGAACTTTCTAGTTGTTGATAAGTTCATGAGTTACTTTTATGAGAATTAAGTTCTCTTGGTATCCATTATGTTCTCTTAATTAGCGATGTAGTTTCTTTGGAACTCAAAATCTACTAGAAGTGAACTTTTGAGTTCACTGCTTAAGTAAAATCCGAACTATTGGTTGCTTGGGTGAAGCTTTTATTATAATCCACGAATAACTTCCTATAGACATATTGCTGTTAAATATTATTTAATTAGAATTACTTAGATTTTACTTCAGCATGCTGAACAAGCCTCAATCACTACTGTTCTTTCCAATGCTACTGATTATTTCATAGGAGGTTATTTATATAATTTCAAAATGATCATACAACCTGAAGTGAAATTTCACATTTTCATAGATAAATATGACGAATTCAACGGATAAAGATAATGTATGTTTGGGACATGATTAAACGTACACTTGGCTGCAAATCGTTATATGCATAAATATTTACGAAAGTCTCGAGCACTGAAAACAGTATGGAGTCAAAACGAGTAACAAGAACACCATCAAATTCAGTTAAATTAACCATCGTGGTCCTACGTCACCAGTTCGTACAACCCCATACACTGAGGAAACGAAACGTACACTGAGACAAAAATACTTAGGTTTTCTATAAATCAAGACTTATGAACCAGCCAGGGTGGGTGTACGGCTGTCAACTACAAACAAAGCTCGCCTAACAATCATCTCTCGGGCGGGCCGTCCCAAGCAGCATCATCTCTCATCGAACCTCGTTGCGTATACCCCCCTGGAACCAGCCAAATTATGGTTTCATTGCACGCTTGAACATTTCGAAAATGGGATCATAAGTTTCATAAGTGAGAGCTTTGAATTCTCTAACAAGAATTACTTGAAATAATTATCATAGCAATCGCTAGAATAACTACTCCGCTTTCGATCTTGGCTACAACCCAACTAACATTCACTCATTTAACAAACACCATTATGGCAGTTTTATCCAGCATCATGTTTTATAACATTTTAATAATTTCCATGGCCAACCTTTGTTAAAGCATTGTTCACACAAATTTGGAGAAACTTTAAAGCATGTCGTTGAATACCAACTTTATTTTTCAGCTTTAAAAACGTTTTACAAGCATTTAGTTCAGCTTTTATACGGCTGGTCTAAAAACAATTAAAGACTAATAAAAACAAAAAATATTTTTCTAGGCACTTTATAAATGTAGTGTGCACTATTATTATGATAGTATAACAATCTTATTCAAAAATCGCTTGCATACTGGATTTGAACTCGAGACCTTCCAATCGTCAGCGGTATGCCTTGCCATCTGCGCCATCCTAGAATTGATGATTGTACCGTCCAGTGCAAAATATAAACTTCTCATAGCTGAATATTGACCATGTTCGAGCTTCTATTCGACAACGTCTAATCAACACATGGTACGCTAATCTACAACTGAACAAGCATATTATTCAGCTGCTGTTTAGTGCTGATCCAAGCTGAGTTCAGTCGGCTATTTTTAGCGCACATTTAGAAAATTTATGTCGATGTTGGTCAAAATAGTGTTTATTTACACAAAGTAAAAACAGTCTGAAATGATTAATCTAATTTCAGTTTTAGTTTGTTCAAAACTGATTAATTAACTTAAATAATTTTATAAATTATAGTTTGATTTTTTTTTGTATTTTTTATAAATTTTATAAATTATAGTTTGATTTTTTTTTTGTATTTTTCATAAACATTACATATGCATTGAAGTAAAAGTTCTCTGTATGAATATATTTGAATCATTTGAAGGGTTAGTCCTCAGAACCCACCTGAATAGAAAAATATTCGAATATCTTGATGCGATTTTTATTTTCAGAAATGGCCAAGTAAATCATTTTTCTTAGAGCGCAGTATTTATTCAGTTGTGAAGAAATGTCATTTCAAATGTAGCTGGCTATAGAAATTTATTTAATCAATTCTGTCAAAGAAATTTCCATTTTTCTTGCACGGAAAAACATCCCGAGCAGGCGAAAAAAGCTTAGCAATAGAAAATATAATATGGATAGCTAAAAGTGATATTAACTTGATCACTCTTCGAAAATTTCAGTCTTCTATGATGCACATAAAAGAAGCGAACATTTTCACGTGAACTTACATCAGTTCTTAAAATTACATGACTGCCACAAATTAAAAAAAAAAAATACACGCCGTCACGTGAAAGTAAGTTATAAACATTTACTTTTACGTCACGACGTGTATTTGTTTTGTATCAATTATTTATTATGTCGGATTTAATTATTTGGCGATGATCTCGAAAAAAATCTTTTTGCAATCAAACATTCTGGAGCATTCTAAATTCTGTTAATCCTGTCATCTAGGAGATAATGCACTCTCACTGGCGTAACCCGCTTATTTCACACAAATTGACGATTGCATCAGCAGACACACTTTTATTCGTAGAGCGGAATCATGTTATAGTTTCAAGCATTGGAAAGCCTATGGCAACAAGGATACAAATGCATCAGCTTACATTATTTATACACGGCATCATAACTAGAATTGTTATGATTTTTTCGTTCCACTTTGCTCTTCCTCTTGGTCAACCATACGGATGGTAAAAAACTTTTGCATCACACTTTCGCGCACTTCTTAAACAAATTGTTGAACAACACTTTTGCACACAACGGTGCTTCTTCATTTATCCTGCAAATATAGTGACGAACGAACATTTAACGGAGGCTAACTACATTTAATTTTTCCTTGATATTGAACCGCACTCGCAATGGCTTACACCGACGACGATCGAAAACAGACTTGACTGTTTGCATATGGCGTGGTCGTCGGAATCGAAATCGTGTAAATTTACGCCTTAAACAACATAGAATTGTGTAATGCGTTAAACTTTCATAGCATAGGACAGCTAATATTAAATTCGTTCAATTAGTTTCAAATTTTATTGTAAAAATAGCCTATAAAGCAATTAGAATTTAAGATACATCAAAAGAAACATAAAATTGAATCATATTTATGTTTAAGTCGGCAAATAAATCAGTGTTGCGATGTTTACGTCACGCGTAAAACTCATTATTTTTAAGAGTGTATATGATATAAAATATCTGGAAATGATATCTAAAATAAACTACTAGAACAAAATTGGCATGTCATATTTAGATTCTGCAAAATTTTACCAATAGCTGTGAGCTATTCAAAATTTTGATTTTGCCTTCAGATATGTTATCTCTTACGTCAATCAAGTCAATATCACGCTTTGTTTGTCAGTACTTTGTCCCTACTCGGAATACTTAGCTTAAATGTATATTTTTGTTTTTCACAATAATTCTGCATTTATGGAGACTGACCATGTTTATTTTCTGAACAGCTATTACAAAAGATTTAAGAAAGCATAATTTATGAGCTCTGAAATTCGGAACTCAACACGAATTTCGGATATTTTGGCCATTTTATGAAATTTAGCTATAGTGTGATCGCTTTTACAAGGCTTATTTATTGCTGAACAATGTGTTTGTTAATCGTCATTTTGGCCTCTATTGGATCAACTGTTCTTATAATATACTGAAGCTGAATTAGGATTTTATAAGATACTTATTCAGCTCGTATTCATGCTTATGTTAAACATGTGGGAATAGCTGAAGTGCGACGCAAGTAAAACGTTAGTTCGTCTTCTGAATATCCTTTTATACATATACATTTGTTTAGTGGAATATTGGCTTTTTAATTGGGGGAAACATGTCTTGTTCAGCTCATTTGTAGAACAATCTTGACTAGTCGAATGAGAATCTTTGGAAACGTTTAATAAGTAGCGATTCAACTTTTGTTCATTCTAATGCATAACGTTGAACATTGATCTAAGTTTGTGTTTAAAAAGCACCTTCTCAGCTTTTTATAGAGCAAATTTTTTATTCAGCTGCCATTACCATTATTGAACAATAATTAAACATGCATGCTTGTTTGTGGCTCTGAATTGTTAGTTGGGAAGTTAATCGAAAACAGATCACATGTTATCAACGCATGTCAATTTTTGGGCACGCCTGAAATAAAAGGCGAATAATATTATCGATTGATAATTCGAATTAAACTACTATCATTGCGTTTACTTTCGAATTTCATTGATTGACTTATGAAATTTATTACTGAAATTCTTCACCAAAATCATAATTAGTTTCAAATTTTATTGTAAAAATAGCCTATAAAGCAATTAGAATTTAAGATACATCAAAAGAAACATAAAATTGAATCATATTTATGTTTAAGTCGGCAAATAAATCAGTGTTGCGATGTTTACGTCACGCGTAAAACTCATTATTTTTAAGAGTGTATATGATATAAAATATCTGGAAATGATATCTAAAATAAACTACTAGAACAAAATTGGCATGTCATATTTAGATTCTGCAAAATTTTACCAATAGCTGTGAGCTATTCAAAATTTTGATTTTGCCTTCATATATGTTATCTCTTACGTCAATCAAGTCAATATCACGCTTTGTTTGTCAGTACTTTGTCCCTACTCGGAATACTTAGCTTAAATGTATATTTTTGTTTTTCACAATAATTCTGCATTTATGGAGACTGACCATGTTTATTTTCTGAACAGCTATTACAAAAGATTTAAGAAAGCATAATTTATGAGCTCTGAAATTCGGAACTCAACACGAATTTCGGATATTTTGGCCATTTTATGAAATTTAGCTATAGTGTGATCGCTTTTACAAGGCTTATTTATTGCTGAACAATGTGTTTGTTAATCGTCATTTTGGCCTCTATTGGATCAACTGTTCTTATAATATACTGAAGCTGAATTAGGATTTTATAAGATACTTATTCAGCTCGTATTCATGCTTATGTTAAACATGTGGGAATAGCTGAAGTGCGACGCAAGTAAAACGTTAGTTCGTCTTCTGAATATCCTTTTATACATATACATTTGCTTAGTGGAATATTGGCTTTTTAATTGGGGGAAACATGTCTTGTTCAGCTCATTTGTAGAACAATCTTGACTAGTCGAATGAGAATCTTTGGAAACGTTTAATAAGTAGCGATTCAACTTTTGTTCATTCTAATGCATAACGTTGAACATTGATCTAAGTTTGTGTTTAAAAAGCACCTTCTCAGCTTTTTATAGAGCAAATTTTTTATTCAGCTGCCATTACCATTATTGAACAATAATTAAACATGCATGCTTGTTTGTGGCTCTGAATTGTTAGTTGGGAAGTTAATCGAAAACAGATCACATGTTATCAACGCATGTCAATTTTTGGGCACGCCTGAAATAAAAGGCGAATAATATTATCGATTGATAATTCGAATTAAACTACTATCATTGCGTTTACTTTCGAATTTCATTGATTGACTTATGAAATTTATTACTGAAATTCTTCACCAAAATCATAAGTAAAACTTAAAATTTTCAATAATAATCGTGTGGCGCCAAATCATAATTATTCCCTAAGAAATTATTAAGTTTTTTTGCCTCAGTGTATGAGGTACATAGGATTTTCGTATGGAATAACGACATAAGAAGTATTTTGTTTTTCATTCGAGAATCTTATAAAATTCCATTGCAGACTTATGAAACAATACTCATTACATAGACAGACATAATTTCATAAGAAACTCGTTTTGGTTATCATTCGCATTGATCATTGGCTTTCATAAGACAATCTAATGGAGTACGATTTTCTTAACAATTTCATACGAAAATCTTATGAATTACGTGGAGCGATGGTAATAACATAACATTCACGATAGAGATTCATAAGCGCGCTTATGATAATTATTATTAACACTTGTGAAAAACAGTCGACTTCCTATCGAAAAACACGTAAGAATTTCATACGAATTTCTTATGGAATAAAGACATAAGAAGCATCTAATAAGACTCATAAGAAAAACTTGTGAACTTCTATCGATCATTGCGTTCATAATATAAATGGGTATAATATCATAAGATACTCTTATCAGGATCATAGATATCAATTATGGAGTTCTTTTCGACCAGAGAGAATCGCTCTTTGGATTTAGGAAAATAAAGATATTCATAAGATCTCTAATGATAACGACAAGAATTTCTTGTGAATATCGGACGTTTTGTATTTCATAAGACTCTTATGAAAGAGAGAAAACCAGTCGAGAAAACAATTCACAAGTGTTCTCTTATGAATCTCGTACGCAATTTCTGGCTCAGTGAGGTATGTACCCTTATAGTTTTTCAAACATTTTTATTTCTGATAGCGGATAGATTTCGTAATAATTTAGTTCCATGTTCTCGATAACTTTGGGAGTAGAACAGCATGGGATGGTACACAAATTATGTCACGCTAAATTTCAACTTTTCTGACCCCCTCCCCCCCCTTTGTCACGTTTTTTGAGTCTTCCAGAAATTGTGTAAGGCTTGTCACGCTTGGCTTGACCCCCTCCCCCCTCGGAGCGTGACGTAACTTGTGCATGATCCCCATCCTGTAGAAAAAAATGCGGAAATTATCAGAATAAAGAGATACAGCCACCACGTGCAATAGAGGTAATAAACTATAGAGGAAGAATGTCGCTGGCGTCGCTGCAGGAACATCTTTTGCTGGCGGAGATAGGCGGGGCTAAAAATGTCAACGCGAAAAAGTATGCAGTTTGACACTTATGTACCCAACATGTTCCTGAGCGAGAACAAAGGGAACACCACCCGCATAGAAAAATCCAATTTGTCTTATAGTCAAAACCACACATGTCTTCCATCTGAAATGGTTAATGTATCGCGAACAGTTTTTACATTGTAAAACAATAAGGAACACAAAGCTGTAGACCATACATAACAGCTTGAGTAACCCATATCGAATAGTGCCAATATATTAAAAAGCTCATATATTGTTGAACAATATGGAGATATAAATCAGTGGGAAATAGTGAAGACATTTATACAATGTTTGTCGAATGGTTTTTGTGTTTATTAGGCGAACATCATTTACACGCGTGCATTTAACCATACACGGAGAAAATGAAGTACTCAAAAGTGAGTTCATTCCACTCAATTCCGGGGGTTCGTGCGTTAACCTAATTTTGAGTTGATGGGGTAGAAGTTGTTTTCATTTGCAGCCGTGCGAAAAAATACCTACTGGCTAAGTTCTTTTCACTCAACCGGCAGATCAAATAACTCAACTTCCAGTACTGTGACACTTACTCAAATTTGAGGTAACGCACTAAGGTTCGGTTTTTGGGTTGTTTTGCTCTTCGCTCTCTGACAACAATAGAAGGAGCGAATGAAATGGGGAGAGAAAAATAACTCAAAAGTAAGTTAAAAAATACTCAAATATAGGTTTTCCGTTTTCTCCGTGTATGCTACTATTTTTGAACAGTTCGGCAAACAGTTGCACGCATTGGTATTTGTCAGACAAGTTTCGTCAATTTGAGAGGCACGCTTAAAAATTTACACACGTGATATTTAACTTTTTCGCAATTATTGATTAAAGGCTATTTCATGGATTCACACATTTCGACAAAAAATGTGGAACAACGCATTTTATATGATATTCCTATGTTTGTTACATATGATTTTAATCAGAAGAGCGAAATAATTTATATATTTTTTTAAGCCAAGTAAAACTGACTGCGCTATTGAGAAAATTGTTTTTAGCGTGCATTTCATTTTTTGTTTTTCTAGAAACCGAAGTGAAAAAAAAAATACGACATCAATCCAGCAGTGCGAAAATCTCAGTGTCTGTGCTCTACATATTGGAATCCATTGGTGAATGGTGAGTGTTTTATGCAGTAATATTTCCTTTAACTTCTTATAATTTCTATCTGTTTCGTTTTCTTTCCCTCTCATAGCAGTTATTTTACATTGACACAGCGCATGAATGAGAAGCAACAACAATCAACCAGTTCCCGGGCAGCTGCCGACAAAATATGTATTACGCAATATTAGCGAAAAAGGACCAGACCCAAGCCAGAACCAGGGAAATAAGCCAAATTCAACGAATACGATGTTTTGTGGGGGCATATTCATCTTTGGGACCTACAACATCACATTGCGCAGTGCGCCGAGGTTATCAATATAAAAGTGACAATCAGTGCAAGTCAAGCGTGTGTTAGAATAAGGGCGTAAATAACATGTTCGATTTCTCTTCATCGATCCTCTCTTCGGCTAATAAAGATGATAAGATGTAAGTTTGTTGGCATTCACCTCAAAATGCAAGATTACATCGTTGCTTAGCGTCTCCAAGTGAAAAACTGTCAACAAACTTATATCTTGTCACCTTTATTCGTCGAAAAAAGGATCTATGAAGTGAAATCGATTATGTTACGTATGCCCTTATTCTAACAAACACTTGAAATAATTTTAAAAGTTGGTTTTAGAAATTTAATGAAATGTAGTAATAACAAAGTAAAATAAAAACAAATAAAATAAATATACTAATTGCCCTATTCATTGCTTATAATTTAATCATAAAGAAACAGTACCATATTCGGTAAAAATACCACAGCGCACCGTAAACGTACTATTCCATATACATTAATTTCTTTTATTCATACTTAATAGTTTAACTATTCTGAAACTGTTTCTTTTACAGTAAATGGATCAAAACGTGGATGATATATAGACAATTGGGCAAATTGTGAAGGAAAAAAATTGTTCGAGAAAATCGGCGTTTTTGAATGGTTACATAACTTAACCGCCTATTTCCCATACTGTACTTTGTCCAATAACAATTTTCCAAACTGTAAAAACCGTTCATAATAGGGTAGACTTATTGTTATTTTAGGTGGTATGTGAAATTATTTAGATATTGTTGAAAATGGTTGTGGATGGTTTCGGATACAGTGCAATTATGGTTCTTATTTATGCGGGCAGCGACATTCGTCCTCTATAGTTTTCTATCTCTATTCCACGTGCGGCCCGCGGGCCGCACTTTGGTGACCACGGCAGTAATACACTGATGAAAAATGTCCGAGAAAATGGGGTAAAAAAAATCAACAGAGAGAAACCCATCAAGATATGGAGAAGGAAATTGTATGCAGAAAGAAGGTACTGAAGCAATCATCGACATAAGGAGATATCGGGATTTGGAGAATCAACTGTATCATCGTGTGTGGAAAAAAGCAACAAACGTAGTCGAGAATGACAAGGATGTTTGATTTTGAAATCATAATCAAAAACAAAAAGAAAACAATGTTTTATTTATTTTTATCAGGCATGTGATTTATTTATTTTTTGCTTTAAAAAGACACGACATAATCATCGAACAGAAAAAAACTCGAATGCAATTTACCAATCAACGGCAATAATTGACTTTTAAGCGCCGAGCTGCTTGTACAGTATCGGCACATAGTCGTCCCACTCGGCTTGGTAGAAGTTTCCGGCTACCGGATTGCCGAGGTTGTACTTTTCGGCAAACTTCCGGATGGAGAACCCACCGCGGTTATCTCCGCTCCGATTGGTCAGACGGGGCTCATCGAACGTGAGCTTGCCGTTCTGCTTGTACACCAGGAACACGTACCGGTGAAGTCCGGTTCCTTGCGGGGGTCCCGAGCCGACGTATTCCGACAGGGTTTCACCCTTGGCCACATCCCCACCGGGAATGTTTCCCACCAGCCAGTGGTGCCATTCGCGATAGGTCGGTTCCTTGCGGCTCGGAGCATCCGGATCGGTCATGCACAGAGTGTAGAGGGCGGCACTGTCCGCGTTCCATTCCACCTTCGGAACATCCTTCACCTGGGTCGGGGTCAACTCGTTTCCTTCGTTGACGACGGCACCGCTTGCGTAACTCACCTTGGCAACTTCGGCCGGAGCCACCGGAATAACGTCCGGAACCACTTGGTGCTTATCCATGCTTTTGGCCACGGAGGAAACGAACAAACGAATCGAATTAGTAGAAAATAGAAGTCCTCTAGCGAGTGTTGAGCACGATTGCAGCCGGCTGATTGACATCGTAGAATGCACGAGAAACAAAATGAAACTATCGTCTGATGGGATTTTACTGCTGCCGGTCGGTTCGTTCGATAGCCGTAGGTGAGCTTTAGTGAGCTTTTAATAATTCTAATTCGAATTTTCACGATTCCTATTAGAATTTTCAATTGGATTATCGTAAAGCTTCCACTTGGAATCCCGAATAAAAATTTACATTAATCTGAACGTCTTTAAAATCTACATAAACATTCAAAAATGATGCCTGCTATATGATATTTTTTTTTGCAATTTATCATTTGTGCTTATAGGCCTATTCAAATGACGTCTCAAATCAGCTGATCGGGAAGCACTTTGACATTTCTTCTATGAAAATGACAGGCCCGTGTTAGCACCGGTCCTCCACCGATGTAAACAAATGCATAGATGGAGCTGTCACATGAAAAGGCCTATTCTGCGTGGCGTGTGAGTCGAGACGAATCGTTCTCACCGCGAGTGACGTGAGACGACTAATGTTTAATCAAATGGGAGCGAGTCGACAATTGTCACCTCATTCGACTCGTCTGTTTTTCATCACGCCTAACTGTCATGAAACGGCCTACTTTCCTGCACTGAAGTATACAGTGCGGGAATAACCATTACGCTACTGAAATCAGTGCTGTAATGATTGATTACGCAACGCTTTCTCATTACGCAACTGTTTTGAATTGCGTAATGAATCATAATACAACAATTTCTCAGAAATTATAAAATAATGGTGAATGCATTCCGATATATATTGTGATACCCTCAAGTGGTCTTCTACGAAATTGCAAAAACATTTGTACGTAGCACGTTGTAGAACTCGATTTTTACAGCACTCGTCGGAATTACCCTACTTGGCAAGCCTCGTAGGATAAATTTACGACTCGTGCTGTAAAAATCATCATTCTGCAACTTGCTCCGTAAACTACTATTTTGCAATTTCTTATCGCCAATCTTTCATGAAACGGCCTACTTTCCTGCACTGTATTATGGTGTGTGGTAATAGTCATTACGCAACTCTTTTTCATTGAACTGTTTTGAGGTGTGTAATGCATTTTTACACAATATTTAATTTGATTACTTAATAATGGTGAATGTATCCCCATCTTATTTCTGAGACCCGCATGTGTCCTTCTACTGACGGACTGAGCAGGCTACGTGGAGCAGTGGAATATGTATGCGTTCATGGGAAATATTCGGTAACGTGGAAATCACACGCGAAACAAGAGTTACAATGCGGAATTCAAAATGAACTTAATTTGAACATTTCGAGTTACAATGTTACACGTTTAACGCGGTAACTTTCGATTTAGAATCATTTCTATTCAAAAGAGGACGAGCTGTTAAATTTTCTTACAGCTAATAACGTGCATATCAAATTACCTGCTACCGCAGACAGACGTTTAAGCAGGAACAAATTTATTCAAAATTCCTGTGTAAATTCTACCGTGGTGTCACCTAGGGAGCAAATTGCTGCAGTACAGTGTAAGTTCGTAAAAGCACGTGGCTTCATCTTCTCGCTTACCACCCAGTCCACCACCCACTGAACAAAAATATCAAAACAATCACTTTAAAAATGATTCACACAATTGTGATATTTTCACGCCAATTTATTTTACATGAGTTACGATCATTCAAGGGTGTTACACTAGCATGAATCTGTGAGTAAATTAAATGCCAACTTGTGGTAAAAATTACAATGGATTTAATTAACTTTTACATGAGAAATTAGAACCAAAAGGGAACATCACCCACCCAGCGCGAAAAAAAGGTGCATAGTTTTTAGCATTGAGCACGTGGACTGTGGGAGCGGTTGTGTGTCATGCTGTCAACGAAATGTGATCAGGATGGTGACGGGACGCATACGCCACTAACGCCATCTGTTAGCTTATTGCCACTTGGCGATTTGTGGCGGCCATGTTTTTACACAAGTGGCTGAGTCTAACTTGAACGTCTGTCTGCGCTGCTACTATATCGGCAAAGGATTTACCGTGGGTAGATGCATTCGAATTTGAAAGATTCGAACGGCTACACGACGGATTAAAATTAGTTTGTGAATGAGCATGATTATGATCTTCCTGATGGGTATGATTCAAGCGATCGTCAACTGAATAATGAGCATTGTTCGATACTCTACCAGACAAATTCCGGAAACGACCGTTATCGTAATGGATATTATCTATCATCTACCTGGCACGAGCCTCAATGACTCTTTTGCGTGAAGGGCAATTCCAAAAATTTTACTTATGATTTGCCCCGCAATTAGAGCATATGAACTTGGTGGTACCGTAATCCGGGGTATCATTGATCAGCGGGGTAACATTGATCGGAATGACCCATCTCATAAAAAGTTCGTATCGCCATTTATTGATGGAACATTTCCAAATCATGAATGGTGCTTCTCTTTCTTATATTCATAAGCTAATTAAAGTGAAGATTTTTGCGTAAATTGCGTTTACCTTATGCGAAAATTTGTCAATTTTTCGAAACAATTATTTCAATGGGTAAGCATGACACTACCGAACATTCATGTCTCACATAAGTTCTGCAAACGATATGAGCAAGGAAAATGCGATTCTTACTAAAAATGGCATCGCCGAAGACGATTCCGTTGTCAAAATTTTCATAAGTATACTCAATTAGGCAACATTAACGAATTACTATTAAGAATATAGAATTTCCTTAGGAAATTGCCTACCTTTAGGCGTATTCCGTGGTTCGAGGTGTTTTTAATTTTAAAATATTTTAAAAAGTAAATGACTTGTAAGCGTTTGGCCTTCATATTCGGCTTCAGAAGCCATGATTTAAGTAAGTAACGACATTTTCAATATTACCAAACATTGTTTACATAGGTGATCAATGTTACCCCATATGAGCTAAATAAAAAAATCGCTTAAAAAATTTTTTTAAACATGCTTAAATCTTTCAAAAAACAAATACAGTATGTAGTCTCGAGCTATGGGTGACAGTACTTGTTTTAAAAATATAAAATTTGCAACATTTGCATTTTCATACGAAATATTTGAGAAATATTCAAAAAAATGATCAATGTTACCCCGGAATACGGTATCTTCTTTCACTGGACAGACGTCCTTGGCGTGAGAAGAACCTCCACAAATCATGCATTTAGCATCAATGCGACAATTTTTTTTACCATGACCCCATGGCACCGACGGCACTAAGTGGGATCCTGGTAATTTCCTCCAGGTTTCTGGAAATGTTCCCACGTCACACGGACATCGAACATAAGTTTTGCTTTTTCTAAAGCTTCAATATTATTTACCATGACTCCACAGTTATGGATCAAATAGTGTGGAGTCCAACCTTTAAAATTCAATAAAACGACATGGAAAACGTGAAATTGTAATTTAAATGCATGAATTGAATCGTTTCAAATTGGAACTTCGGTTAGTAAACTGTTTTGAGTGTAGTATTTACATAGGATTGCATAGAAATTAAAAATTGTATCGGTTTCTGAAAACCATATTATGGATCAATTTTCATATTATGGATCAAATTGTGACATATTACGGATCAGTGCGCAAAATCAAGAGATTTTCAACTCAATGCATCTGTATTGCATGATTTGGTGAAAGTTAACAATGTGTCACATATCACTGCAAAAAATAGCAGTGTTAGAGCTGTAAACAAGGGTAAAATGCCCTTATTTTGTTATACTACGTTGTAGTAACTGAGAAATGAACTGTTTTCGCTCCACATCAAGTTTTCCACCCATTTTTGTCTGCTAAAAAATGAAATTTACAAACCTTGATGTTTTATTAGTTTTATCCTTAGTGCGATTGTCTGAAAATCTCGAATCCATTGCTTAAAATGGCAGAAATCTACATTCTTTGGAAGTGATCCATAACCGTGGTAAACAATCATTTCCTGATCCATATTATGGATCACTAATTAGAAGTGCTAATATTCGGTATTTAGTATCAATAATCAAGAAAAATGTTTTCCAAAGATGAATTCATACTTAATTGAAGCGAACGAGCATGGTTTATGCTATAACATTTGAATTTTACCACCTGTGGGAGCTTATGAATGCTGACGCCACTTCTTACAGAAAACGACCATATAATGATAGCTGTGTGGTACCAACTAAACATTTGTGAAATACACCGTTATTTAGCGGTTGAATGTTGTGCTTAACATTACAAATGGTAGAAGACAAATAGTATAACATGGGAAAAATATGTTTTACGTCACTGTTTATGTTTTGAGCGATTTATCCGATGTTAAACGCCAAAGTGATCCGTCACTGTGGGAGATCCGGAACTGTGTGGGCATGGTAGTTCTTTTTTGTTAAAGTGAACTAAATAATATTCTTGAGAAAGCCCTTTCCGAACAATGCCAGATTGGGTTCTCTTTTTCATAATGATCACTTGGACTGGGGAAAATCCAAGTAAATCATTTATTCCATTTTTGATCTCTTCAGGTTACTTATAGTCACTTGAGAGACCTTTCAAGACAACTTTGAACAAACGTTCAGTTTTGTCGTCATAAGTAAAAAATTTGTGCTTCTTCTCTTCAAGATGTTTGAGAAAAAGTTCGCGATCCTTAAGAGTTTCCGGCAAAACGCGACAGTCTCCTTTCTTTGTATTCGGAAGGAAACCTTGATTCCCCTAATAGAGTTCAAGATCTCCTGTCTAAATCCCCCAAATTCGAAACAAATGACCACGATAGGCGACACTCTTTGCTTCCTCACTTGAATCAAAGAGCCTGGGCTAGAGGCTGTATCGATTTGGTGTTCGGAAAATTTGTCTAGAGCATCGAACTGATTGCTCATTTCGATACAATTATTCATTTCACTCTTGGATGAAAGTTTGCATTCCGGAGAAACGTCCTTTCTTCCATTTTTGCCACGTTTAGTGACAGTTTTAAATCCCTCTTTTTTGGAAGGAAGTTGTGAATCAGAGATTTACCCTTCCTTTTGTTTGTTGTTGATAACATGTTAAGTTAATAAACGGAAGAAGACGTGACCTCCTAAGAGGTTTTTTTTTCCCAAGACGGTGTTCAAGAAGGATTACCACCGCTAGCTTTCGCCAACGGGTCCAACGAAAAATCGAAGGCACGGGTCTAAACAAGGATCGTAAAGGGATCAATAGTAGAAAAAATAGTACTGAAAAGTTCTGTTTTAGTAGCACTGAAAAGTACCGTTTTTAATTTTAGCACTGAAAAGTACTGTTTTTGTAACACTGAAAAGTACTTTAGGTAGTTTTTAAGAAAACTTCCAAGAGCAGAGAGAATTCGTGTACGCACAGCACGAAGGTACGATGCGCACTGATAAAGTTCAGTTATTCTGTTATACAAGGTTTCAAATGAATGATGAATAATGACTACTTCAAACCTGTATGGAAATGTAAGAAGGATTCAGTCTCACGATCGGTGGATTAAGTCAGGTTTTTCTCTTATATAAGCAGGTTAATTAATTTCACCTGTCAAAATCAAACTGCAACGGCAAAGTAAATGAAATATGTTATCGACAAAATATTATTAATAGCTTAATTTAGTTTAACCGAATTTGGATGATAATAAATATAGATATAATAAATGTATTGTATGCTATTCCGACGCAGTTCCGTAGTGATCAGTTTAGTTAAAGTAAATACAGGTACAGGGATGTCATCATTCATAAGCAGTGAAAACATATTTATTTAATATTTTAAGTAACATCACTTTTACTACTCATGTACTTTGTTTCGTGATGATGGTTTTCAATATTAACTTTGGGTGGCTTAACACACAGTTTAGCTGACAAGCTATGCTTATTTGCTTCATGATTTTTTTCAGATTAATTCATTGAGAGATAGCTGGAAGTATTTACAAAGCTGATATAAAGCTACACTATCATTCTATGCTTTTGTGTGGATTTTGGGTTTGGTTAGTTGGTTTCCAACAGGGAATAGACGGATTTATACTTGGAATCTTTGCCAGTCATTCGTGTTTTTTTTTTTAATTAACTCTCAATCAATAATGACCATTTCGTACATTTTGGCACATTTATTTTCGTTACGATCTAACTTAAACCTAAATACTAGATTAAGTTTGATTTATGCTTATAAATAATTAACTGTTCACTGATTGATCTATTTGCTAGACTTTGCTCTTGTACCAATTTTAACCAGTACGTTTCTTGACTTAGCGTTTAATTTGATTCTGTTTACGCGATTCTCCCCGGTAGTTTGCTAACAACCGCAAAAAATCTTCAACTTTCGTGCTATGATTTGTACTTAATAAGTTACGGTAACATGTACACAACTACAATATTGCGTATTGCAGTTATTTACCAAAATATGACTCATATGCGCTCTTGTTAGATTGTAGATAGTGCATTGCGCAGATTTAAAGAAAAAGTTAGTAATTAGAAAAAAAAACTGAAGGAAACATGGTTTACTGCTGAGCATATTTCAACAGATAATGTTTTTGCAGTTAACATTTAACATCATTTGACAGACACGTTTTGTAAATTTTCGTATTACATTTTTACATTATCGATAGTAATCGAAATCAATCTGTCAAAATCTGTCAAATATTTGACATTAGATAAAAGTAAACTATTTGCTCAACAGATTCAATTCAAAAATTGTGAATATTCAATGTCTGTTAATCTATGTAGGTTAATGCTTAAGCATTACATTTGACTAGGATTTCTAAGATGAGATCGAGATACTGTAACTATGTAAATAGATAGTAAGCATCACTTTGAATGAACGGGATGGATAGGTTAGGTGCATCACTTACTTATTAGCTCAAGATTTATATATGTACAAACAAAACAAATTTTGCAGGAAGGACGATTTCTGGAGCAGAAAGAATCAAGACATGTTGTGTATTGTGCATAGGAGCTTATCAATTCATGCTAAAATCGATTTTCCCCTGTTGTGTAGCTTGCGTTAAATCATTAATAGTTTGCCATTAACATTATTTCGCACAGCGCCGTTTGCATCTGGTAGACAGTTTCTGCTGTAATTAACCTGTTAATTTTAATAGACTGCAACCGGTAGGCAGGAACAACAACAATGTGAGCAGAAGCAATAGCATTTTATCGGGATAAATACTACGTCGTAGTTGCGTCATCTCGGCGGGTTTAATCTCCGTTGGGGAAAAATCATATCACTTTCCTTTATTTTTTTCGCTATAATAATTCGCTTGGATCAGGATCATCCTTTTAATTTTCACATTCGATTATGATGCATATTTCCGCACTGCATGTTAGCAGCTTTTTATGTCGCTGGTGCGTGATATTGAATAATTATTTTTTAAATCAAGTGGATTTTTTTTTTGCTCTTCGATGGATAGATTAGAGATTGTTAGTTTAACGTTTGATACTCCCACATAGGATTGGAAGGTGTTTTTGCATGTTTTGTGAGAAGAAAGCGATCGGATTTACATTTTTTAACTAATTTATAAGGGGTACCCCTACGGAATGTGCAGATTTGAGTAAAATTGCGATAAGTTTATTTAAACAGTTTACCATCACTTAGCTGTCAAACGCTCGAAGTTAAGCAGTTCATTAAGAAATGTTTCTCATCCATACTGTATGGCTTACAAATTTTGATAATGGAATCTAATATTGAATATCTACACAAATTTTCAGATTGACACGATTAGACAAACTGACCCTACCCGAAATAGAGACTAAAGTGATTTTTTTTTTCATTTTTTCTATTGACGGAAAGCAAAGTTGTGGTTTTGGGCGAGGTGAAAAGTTTTTCCAAACACGAGTTCAATCCTATACCAAATTTGACTAAAATGAAATTTATGACTCAAAATTTATGATGAAGTGATCAAATTCAAGCTATATCTGACGCCTAGTGGAAATTTTATTCAAATCGGTCCATAAATATTCAACCCTCTACAGTTGTCAATTTTGCATGGAAAATCATAAAAGTTGCAAATGTATTGTCCAATACTGTATATCGCTATTAATAAACTGAAACTCTTTGATTAGTTTTATCAACTGCAAAGAAAAAGAACCTTCATTTACTGCAGATGACATTGAGTAATTTTCGCTGAGACCGGCCCACTATTTCCTTCCTTCTGGCGTAACGTCCCCGCTGGAACAGAGCCTGCTTCTCAGATTAGTGTTCTTATGAGCACTTCCACAGTTATTAACTGAGAGCTTTCTTTGCCGATTGACCATTTTGTATTATCGTGTAGCAGGTACGATGATACTCTATGCCCTGAGAATCGAGAAAATTTCCTTTACGAAAAGATCCTCGATCAGTGGGATTCGAACCCACGACCCTCAGCATGGTCTTGCTGAATAGCTGCGCGTTTAAGAGCACTTCCACAGTTATTAACTGAGAGCTTACTGTGCCTATGACCATTTTTGCATGCGTATATCGTGTGGCAGGTGCGAAGATAGTCTATGCCCTGGGAAGTCGAGAAAATTTCCAACCCGAAAAGATCCTCGACCGGTGGGATTCGTACCCACGACCCTCAGCTTGGTCTTGCTGAATAGCTGCGCGTTTACCGCTACGGCTATCTGGACCCCCATTTACACTTGGTCTTTTGAAATGTTTAAATTTATGCTCATTCGAAAGCTCCTGTCGAGTAAGTAAAGGAACTGTATTCGGTTGGTCAAATTGATGGACCCCTCGGTAGTTACAATCAAAACCCCTCGATTTTTGCCAATTCTTGCCCCACTCAAACTGCCATAACTCGAAAATTTCCTCAACAACCCCTTAACAATAACATGGTTTTGGAAAAAGAAAACATAGAAGCTTCATCTAGAAAAATAAAAATATATGGCCATATTGAATTTGTCCACCATATTGGATTTTATGGGAAAAATTAAATTATCATGGTGTTCGCAACCACCGATTCTAAAATACCTTCTATGAATCAAAAAAAAAAAAAAAATAACCCTTCCAGGATTTTTTCATATGTTTCTGCAGGATTTTTTTTTCAATTATTAATGTAAGATACACTTCATAAATATTTTAATTAATTGCAAGGATTCCTTGAAAAATTCTGCCTGCGGTTTTTTTCTGGAATTTTTCAAATGATCACATGGATATAGGATACCGTAAATAGGGTAACCAATATATTTCGGACCCCTATATATTTTGGACCCCCTGGTCCATTTTCCTGAAAATTTCTAAGTTTAAATCGAAAGACCAACTCAATTCGCATGCCATTTGGAAAGATAGGACTATTCCGTACTTGCATCAGCCGTTTGAACATAGAAAATGTGTTTGTTTTATCTGAAATTAATTTAATTTAATCGGTTCATCCATACAACTGTTACAACACGTTACACACAGAAATAAAAGCCTTCAGAAATTTTTCAAATGTAAACAAAAACTTTTTTCAAATTTCTGGACTAAAAGCGTAGAATTTCTTCGGTTTTCCATTGTCAATCGATTTATTAGACTATGGGCAAGCATATCATACAACCAGTGTCGTGGACTTTGTCGCCAAACGATAAAAAACACCGGGGGTCCAAAATATATACTTTGAGGGTCCAAAATTTATTGGTGTGTCCAAAATAATGAAAAGCAGTACATCACAATTCAATTATTTTCAACGTTTTCTGGATCCTACATGACCGTTTGGGCATTTTTATCTTGTAAAGGAAGTTTTCCTCTACATTTTGGCATGTTCTTTGACTTGGTTACGCTGTGAAATTCATTAATTGCGACAAAAAACTAAAATCACTTCCTTAAAATACGACCGTTATCCTAGTTGATAGTTTTTTCCTAAGATAAGATCGGAAAACTGGCTTCTTTTAGTTGTTCTTCTTTTCATCCATGAGCCCAGTTTGAAATTTCCCACCCTTGCGTGTTACGCTAAACAGTGATGCCATTTATGTGGAAGACGATACACCACTTCATTTGAAAAAAGAAGATGATCCGGATGCAATTTACTATCCCGTACACAATTTAAAGCTTTGTACTTAATTTCTTATATTTTCAAGCTGATTTTGCTTCAATATTTTCTTTGATGCACATCAGTCGGCAGGTTGACACGAACTTTTATGAACACCCGAAAATAATAACAGGCTAACAATGTAATCCGGCAACACAGGCAAAACCAAAACAAACGCGTCCGATGGTAATTTTCTACACGCAGCCCTACACTCGGAGACATCAAAATCAACCAATCAGCGACTGGATCAAAAATTGGATCAAATTCTATACCCAGTTGTCCGGTCTTTATCTTAGGTTTTTTCTAAGAAAACTTGAATATTTATGCATGCTGTTTCAAAGAGTTACAATTTATATTTTTAAAATAAAACAAGTACTGCCATCCTAACTATCGGTTGCAGTTGATAGATTGCCAAAAGATTTATTCTGTTTAGATATATAATTTTTCATATAATCGGAAGTCGGTTTTCTGTTTTGGGGTAACTTTGATAATGGGGTATAAATCGAACAAAATTGAATCAATTACGGAACATTTATAGGGCGTTGCATGCCTCTAGGCGTTTAACGCTATATGGAAATTTCTGACTTAGATTACAAAAATGGTCCCAGTTTGTAAAAATGCTTTTCGCTAAGAGATTTGAGACCAAAATTATGTTCTACTACAACTAGGCTGTCAAGGACAAGCGACGAAATCATTATGACTTCATCAAATAGTGATCGTAGAACAGATTGTTTGTGAGCGTTTCAAAAATGCTAAAATCTTATAAAATTTTAATATTTGCATATAAATCTTCAAATGTACTTTATTCCAATGAAAATAGCCTTGACATGAAGTGACATACTAATACTTTTTACTTCTGCATTCGTTTTGCTTAACTGATTAACAGAAACTTTGTTATTTCGTTAAGGGATGGTACACAAATTATGTCACGCTAAATTTCAACTTTTATGACCCCCTCCCCCCCCTTTGTCACGTTTTTTGTATGAGTCCTCCGAAATTTTTGTAAGGCTTGTCACGCTTGGCTTGACTCCCTCCCACCCCTCGGAGCGTGACGTCATTTGTGCATGACCCCTAAGTATGTCGTGGGTCGCGTACTATCAAAGTTACCCGCATTATCAAAGTTACCCCGTTTTACGGTATAAAATATGATATTTTTGACTTGTGAAACCACTAAAAATAGTTACATTATTCTGATGAAAAAAAACAAGCGTTGTGTACAGGGCGAATTTTGTTTCCGTTTGCAAGCTGCGGGATCTAAGCTGGTTACTGTTAACCATGAATTGGCACTGTTTGAATTTCCGTGTATTATCAATTGACTTACTTTGTTTTACCGTGTATGATGAGAGAGATGAATAAAACTGTCATTAGTGTTTAGTCTTCCAACTGGAACGAACGTGTTTGTTTTTCTTTCTCGAGAAGTCCGATTGTTAGGTTATGGGCCGAGCGCGTGCTAGTCCAACCGCGTGTTAGTGAAAATTTTTCGGGAAAGTTCGATTTCGTTTTTTATTTCGGTGCGCGATGGAGAATGACGTGAAATTCCTTCGGATAAAGCCTTTCGACGGGACGGGCTTCAATAATTGGTGCTTCCGGATGAAGGCCTACATGCAGCAGCTGGAAGTTCTCCACTGCGTCGAGAAGGCAGCCGAGGAGGAGGATTTCTGGAATACTCCCGAAAGCGCGATGGCGGATGTGAAGGCGGCGGATGAAGTGAAAAGGGCCGCTCGAGTTCGCCAGGATAACAAGTGTCGTTCCATCCTTATTCAAGGTATTGCCGATAGCCACCTCGAATACGTGAAGGATAAGGTTAGTCCAAAGCAAATCTGGGATGGACTCCACAATGTTTTCGAGCGGAAAAGCATAACTAATCGCTTTCTGCTGAAACGCCAGTTGCTTTCAATGAGGTTCGATGAGAGCAACCGCCTGCAAGACCACTTCCTGAAATTTGATCAGCTGGTCCGGGAGATCAAAGGTGCTGGTGCAAAGATGGAGGAGGAGGACGTCATATGCCATTTGATGCTCACCATGCCGTCGTCGTATGATGCGGTCACGACAGCCATGGAGGCGGTGTCGGACAATCTGACGATGGATCTTGTGCGGAAAAAGTACCTGGATGTGGAGGCCAAACGGCGTGGCCAGAAGATGGATGAAGTGGTGGAAGAAACAGCTTTTGCTGGCGGCAAGTCGAAACCAAAGTTCAAGTGTTTTTTCTTGTGGTGAAGTGGGGCACAAAAAGTCACAGTGTTCGAAAAGTAGTGCTAGTGGGGCCGGTAAACAACCCGGGAAGAAGCAGATGCAGAAGGCAAATGTGTCTAAGTCGGTTGCGTTTGTCGCGGCGGATGGTTCCGTTGCTGCTTCGAGTGCGGCGGTTGGAGAAAAGTGGTTCCTGGATAGCGGAGCATCGGAACATATGTGCAATGAGAAGAGTCTGTTTGAGAGTCTGGAAGTGCTTGAAAAACCAGTGATTGTTCAAACCGCAAAGACTGGCGTAAATCTTTTTGCTCACAAGAAAGGTCGTGTGAATGCTCTATCCGTAGTGGGGGATGAAGTAATAAACATAAATATGGACAATGTGCTGTACATTCCGGAACTTTCGTTCAACCTGCTGTCATTGCGGCGACTGGAAAACACAGGTAAGAAAGTCATTTTCTTTGGGGGCTGTGTTACCGTCGAAAGTGAGGGGGAGGTCGTTGCGACGGGCAGGCAGTATGGGCAGCTTTACAGTATGGATTTTGAGTGCAAACGGAAGGGTGACTGTAGTGCTATGGTTGGTATGGTTAGTCGAAAATTAGAACTGTGGCACCACCGGTTTGGGCACCTAGGGGAAGAAAATCTGAGGAAGCTGTTGAAGAACGATATGGTGCTGGGGATGAACATTGACAGTGTTGATCGGGATAATTCGAAGTTTCTGTGCGAGCCGTGTGTTGCGGGGAGACAAACTCGCGGACCGTTCCAAAGTCGCACGGAAAAGCGAGCTAGCAGGCCATTAGAAATCGTTCACAGTGATGTTTGTGGACCTGTTACACCGAAGTCATGGGATGGGTTCCAATATTTTGTGTCCTTTACGGATGATTACACGCATATGGCAGTGGTGTATTTGATGCGGTCGAAAGACGAGGTCCTCGACCGGCTTACAGAGTATGAGGCCATGGCTACCGCACATTTCGGTGCGAAGATCTCTCGTTTAAGGTGTGACAATGGGGGAGAGTACACGGGCCGTGCTGTGAAGACTTTTTGTAAGAAGAAGGGGATACGCTTGGAAACAACCGTTGCTTACACACCGGAACAGAACGGTGTGAGCGAAAGGCTCAACCGCACAGTGGTTGAAAAGGTGCGCGCTATGCTAGCGGCCAGCGGTGTGGGTAAGCAATTTTGGGGGGAAGCGTTGTATACGGCAGTGTATGTGTTGAACCGAAGCCCAAGTGTTGCAGTGCAGGGGGATGTAACGCCTTTCGAGGCTTGGTACGGCAAGAAGCCGGACGTTTCCAACTTGCGGGTTTTTGGTAGTGAGTGTTTCGCACACATACCGAAGCAATTACGGAAGAAACTGGACTCAAAGAGTGAAAAGGTTATGTTCGTTGGGTATGCACCGGGAGGGTACCGGGTTTGGAACGGGAAAAGAGTGTTTGTGGCTCGGGATTTGGTTTTCAATGAAACGGTTAACCCAAACTGTGTGGTGCGTGATGCCAAAAACGACCTGAAGACTGGACATGAGAACATTGTGATCATTGAGCAAAGAGATGAGCCAAAGACTGATGCGGGACATTGCGGGCAAGATTGTGACTCTGAAGACTACTTCTCTGAGTGCGAAAGTGTGACTGGAAGTGAAGAAGCTGAGGGTGCTGTGGGAGGTGAACAGCCTGGCGGCGTTCCTGGCGACACTGTGTCCAGCAACAGAGCACGAAGAAGCGGAAGAGTGGTGATGCCTCCTGCATGGCAGAAGGACTACGATATGGATGTGTCGGCGTTTGCATTGTGCGCGGAGGAGTTCATAGACAACATTCCGTCGGACGTCAGTGAACTGAGGAAGAGGAGTGATTGGTCTTCCTGGGAGGAAGCAATAAAAGAAGAACTCAGATCGCTGGAAAAGAACAAAACGTGGACATTGTTGGAATTACCTGCTGGGAAGAAACTGGTTGACAATAAGTGGGTATTCAAAATGAAGAAGAATAGTGATGGTGTTGTCGAACGGTACAAAGCAAGGCTGGTTGCTCGCGGTTTCACGCAGCGGCCGGGGTTCGACTTTACAGAAACATATTCGCCGGTGGCGAAGATGTCAACCCTGAGGATCTTGTTGGCATTGGCGAATCACGAGAATTGGAGTGTTCATCAAATGGATGTGAAGTGTGCGTTTCTCAACGGCGGCTTACAGGAGGAAATCTACATGCGGCAACCTGCTGGCTTTGAGAAGGGGAAGCACCTTGTCTGTAAGTTGAACAAAGCCATTTACGGCCTGAAACAGGCATCAAGGAACTGGAATCAGAGGTTCCACGATTTCATCGTCAAGCTGGGGTATAAGCGGAGCGAACATGATTTCTGCCTCTACTATCGATCATCGAAGGGCGTCGTGACGTACGTTGTCATTTACGTTGACGACATTTTGTTGATGAGCAATTCGGACAAGGCAATCAAGGAGATCAAAGGTAAGCTATCTGCTGAGTTTGAGATGAAGGACCTCAACGAGGTGAAGAGCTTCTTGGGGCTGAACATTCAACGGGATCGCCAAAAGCGGATCATAACGATCGAACAGAAGGCGTACGTTGAGAGTGTTCTGAAGCGTTTTGGAATGGAAAATTGCAAGGTGTCGGCCATTCCGATGGATCCCAATCTCAGGCTGGATAAAGAGCAGGATCCGAAGATGTTTATCGACAAGCCATACCGCGAGTTAATTGGCTGCCTGATGTACCTGATGGTCACATCACGACCGGACATTTGCGTGGCAGTCAACTACTTCGCCGGATTCCAATGCGGAGCAAGCGAGCAACATTGGGTGCATCTCAAGCGTATCCTCAGATACTTAAGAGGCACAAGTGATTTCAAGCTGGTGTATGGATGTGAGAATTCGGCGGAAGTATTGGAGGCGTTCACAGACGCTGACTGGGGAAACGATCCCAACGATCGGCGATCGGTTTCCGGGTTCGTTATCAAACTTCACGGTTCAACGGTAACATGGGCAACAAGAAAGCAATCGTCCGTGGCGCTGTCGAGTACCGAAGCGGAGCTGATGGCGCTGTGCCAGGGTAGCTGTGAGCTGATGTGGGCCATGAATCTGCTGGACTCCATTGGTGTTGCTGTACCGAAACCTGTCACGATTTACGAAGATAATCAATCGTGCATTTCGGTAACTGTCGAGCCTCGAAAGCACAAGAGGATGAAACACATCGAAATACAACATTTCTTCGTGCGGGAGCTGATTGAACGAGGACGTGTCCAACTGAAATATTTGCAGACTGGAGATCAAGTTGCTGATTTAATGACAAAAGGATTAGCGCAAATACGTTTTCGAAAGCTGCGCGACATGCTAGGAGTAAGCAATTGAGGCGGGGTGTTAACCATGAATTGGCACTGTTTGAATTTCCGTGTATTATTACGGTTATAAAGAAAATTTTCCGGTTTACGGTAGCCGCAGAGTTCTACCGCAGCTGTCAAAGTTCTACCGCAGGCTTTGAAATTATTCTATCATTGAGATAAACAATTCAATCATAGTATGCTTGAAAGAGAAAACGCTATAGAAAATAGCAACAAACAACAATCATCAAGACGGTATCCAAGGTATCATTGAAGCCTACTGATGATTTGCAAGTGCAAATCAGTGATGTGATTGCTGCGGTAGCTTTTCGTTGAACCGTAAAACGGAAAGTTTTCCCTAAAATTGCAATATCAATTGACTTACTTTGTTTTACCGTGTATGATGAGAGAGATGAATAAAACTGTCATTAGTGTTTAGTCTTCCAACTGGAACGAACGTGTTTGTTTTTCTTTCTCGAGAAGTCCGATTGTTAGTTACGTAGTCCGTAAACGGCCCTATTCGCAGCCGCAACACTTCTTTTCACTTCGCGGGAAACGTCGTTGTCACATGTCACAAATGTAATAAAAAAAACAAATATATTCTTTTAGTATCCCATCAGGGGATACTTCAGGAATTTGCTACCAAGAATATTTTCATGAGTTTTCTTGCAAGGATTTCACCATAAATGTCTCTAAGGTTTTTCTCAGCGTTTGTTGCAAATATTTTCTTCGAGATTTTTCAAGGTTTTCAAGATCCTTCAAAGATTAAACAAGCGAATACAGGACAACAATTTCAATCGCAATATTATTTGGGTTATTGTGTGCCATCGTTTTTATTTTAGTTGATATTTAGTCAGCGTTAAGTCAGATTGAACAAAGTCACATTTTTCATATTTTGAGAAAAAAAGCTTAAAGTCTAACGCTTCGCAATTTTTTTAAACCGTGAAAATTTTGGTTCAATATTTCCAAACATCTCTGTGACATTCTCTAATAATATACGGTCGCCTCTCCACATCTCGATATCGAAGGGATCAGAAGGGAGAGATCGACACAAAGAACATTAATTTAATGAACACTAAATTGAAAATTACTTCGTTATTTCCTAGTAACGAATAATAAACAGACAAACTTCATTTCGAGTTTCTAAATTGTTCTGATAAACTGGTCTAATAACATTTTATAATGTTCATATCGACATATCTCGATTACTTTTTCAAATCGACGTAAGTAACTTGCATACGCTTTTGAGAAAACTAATTGAGAAGAATCACAACCTGTCTTCTAAAACAGTTTTGAAATGAATCACCTTTTTAACATTTTTTCGCCGTGTACATCGCTCAAATTTTGCATACAATCAGATCGCGTTCAAAAACTAAGTAGTTTCTATTATTTTCAACAAAAATAATTATAACAAAATGATAAGCCGTTTCATACAGTTACTTTCGACGTTTTTCTACCAGTGTAAAATCGACTCAAGTAGTGTTTTGTTTTGATTCGTGGTTAAGTCACTTTGTCTCTCTATACAGCGGGGCGACGAAAGTAGTGGTTAGGTTGCGAAAGTTGAAAATCTTACTTTCGTCGTTTTGTAAATCCGGAAATTAAACGTTCTGAAAGTGAAAAATCTAGTTGGGTAGGAGCGGAACATGTGGAATTTCGTCTGCGAAACACGTAGGATCAATAAAGTAAGTTTCTTCACTTTTTTGACTTGAGACTATTTGAATAAGTTTTCGAGATATGGAGAGAAAGTTGGGAACAAAAAATCAAGATGAACACATTCAGATAAGGAGGATATCGAGATATGGAGAGAGAAATCGTATGCAGAATGAAGGGACCGAAGCAATTATCGACTTAGGGAGAGATATCGAGATGTAGAACATCGAGATGCTGAGAGTCGACTGTAATGCGAAGTGTTAATCATGGAAAAACATAATCCAAACCTCTAGGTCTAAAGTATTTTTTTGATGGATTGAGTGCACTTGGTCTGCTCTGATTGAACTTAAAAAAATCGTTCAGTTATTTGGTTCACAATTTCTTGGAAAATGACAATAATTCAATGTGTTTTTAATCATTTTATGCGTCCAAATTTCCTTAGTGCTAGTGATGTTCAAATTTAAGAAAATTACATGTTCCGCTCTATACCAACTTTCACTTTTGGAACGTTTAATATCCAGATTTACAAAACGACGTAATAAAGATTTTCAATTTTCGCAACCTAACCGCTACTTTCACCGCTCCTTTATGTGGAGAGACAAAAAGACTTAACCACAAATCAAAACAAAACACTACTTGAGTCGATTTTACACTGCTACAAATACGTCGTAAGTACCGTAAATTCGGGTGAAATTGATCAGTAGGGTGAATTTGATCACCGTGTCACTTGATTTTATTTCTTCCTAATAGGACATAAATATCAATGTAACTTGCAGTGAATGAACGTTGTTTGTCGTAAGTATTGCCAAACTGTATGTTGTGAACATTTTTGCATTAAAGAATGTGTACCGTAAAACGGGGTAACTTTGATAATGCGGGTAACTTTGGTAGTGCGAGACCCACAACATATTAAACGAAAAAAACGAAGTTTCTGTCAATCAGTTAAGAAAAACGAATGCAATAGTAAAGAGCTGGGAAGGAGAAACCAATACAAAATTTCTGTACGTCATAGTGAGCCGAGATTCCGCTGTCACGAACAGTCACTGTGAGCCCAGATCTCAAACATTGGACTAACATGAAAAAAGCGCGTAACTGATTAAAACACATTTTCGTATTTCTTCAAAAGTGATAAAAATCGAATGAAAATCAATTCATGCACATAACGCAAGTAATGTCACGTGAGCACCATTTAATCTGATTGAACATAAAGCATTGAAAAACGCATCGTTCTACTTTTTCTAATGAAAATGAATATTTAGTGCATAGAAAACCGTGGCCCTTTTTTCATGTTTGTCAGGAAAGATCGAAGGTGCACAACAAAAGGAAACTACCGATTTTCTCCAAGCCTGCCTTGATTCTTTTTGGCAAGCTGGAGTTATCTTGCAGTTCAAAATAAAGTTGTCTTATATTTCGTGTGTAGTATCGGTGCCTCCCTCCCAGGTAAAGAGTATTAGTATGACACTTCATGTCAAAGCTATTTTCGTTGAAATCAAGTGCATTTGAGGATTTGTATGCAAATTATTAATATTTACAAGTTTTTAGCGTTTTTTACCGCTTACAAACAATCTGTTCTACGATCACTATTTGATAAAGTCATAATGAATTCGTCACTTATCCATGACAGCCTAGTTATAGTGGAACATGAATATGGTCTCAAATCTCTTAGCGAAATCCATTTTTACAAACTGGGACCATTTTTGTAATCTAAGTCAGAAATTTCCATATAGCGTTGAATGCCTAGAGGTATGTAACGCCCTATAAATGTTCCGTAATTCATTAAATTTTGTTCGATTATCAAAGTTACCCCAAAACAGAAAACCGACTTTCGATTATATGAAAAATAATATATCCATACAGAATAAATCTTTTGGCAATCTATCAAGTGCAATCGATAGCTAGGATGTCAGTACTTGTTTTAAAAATATAAAAAGTAATTCTTCGAAACAGCATGCATAAATATTGAAGTTTTCTTCCAAAAAACTATCAAAGTTACCCCGTTTTACGGTATTTCTATGAAAATAATTTAAAATTTCAAAACCATGTACGGTGCAGTATTGACAAACATCAATAAACTTCTAGTTCTAGACAAGGATTTGAACATGGTATGATCCTGAAAGTTTGTGAGGATACTTAGGATCTATCCCTAAACCAGATTTCATAACCAAAACTCGTACCAATTCGCTCATTTGGTTGAAATAATTGAATTTCTGTTAGATATCAGGAAATTCCTTTGGAAGTTGCATACATTTAGGCGTTTCTGCGTAATTCTTGAAATTTCACTATTCATTATTTCTATAAATATTGTATTGTTAAGAATTTAGCAAGCATATTCGGATTCAGGGAGCTCAAATTTATTTTGTAGAGTCGTTTCGAAAACTAACAATAATCGCATTGATAAGTGATCAATTTCATCCCGAAGTGACAACACCCGATTTTTTATTTCAGAGATTAATTAAAAGATAGCACTAAAATTACTTTTGTTAGAAAATTTCGGTATTTGAGCCAATGAGGCTCACCTTCGTACTTGTTTTTCTGCATTCAGTTGTTTGGCAATGGGAACACTATAGAATTCAGACAAGAAATACCATGAAAAATGATCAATTTCACCCGAAATTACGGTAACTGAATGAAACGGCTTATCATTGTATCATTTTTTTTGTGGAAAATAATAGCAACAACCTAGTTTTTGAACTCGAGCTGATTGTATGCAAAATTTACGCGATAGTCACGGCGAAAAAATGGTGAAAAGTTGATTCATTTTAGAAGTTAGGTTGTGATTCTTCTTAATTACCATAAGTTACTTATGGCGAATTGAAAAAGTAATCGCGAATTAGCTGAAGGTCCACCTTAAAGTCACGTGTAATGTCGTCTCGCATGATTTGGTTCAGTAAACCGAGGAGCATCGAAAGATTGAATCTATGACAAAACGTCGAAAGACAAAAGGTCTAAAGACAAAAGGTCGAAAGGACAGAAGGTCGAAAGACCATTTTGCAAAAAGCAGCAATGCTACAAGCAAATTTGCACTTTTGTACAAGAAAATTCCCCGAAATATAATAGTAGTTTACACAACAAGGTGCAGCATGATAATTTTTACTGCATGCTGCATGAGTCGTACGAACTTGGCTTGCCGAGTTGAATAATTACGACTAGTGCTGTAAAAATCGAGTTCTGCAACAAGTTGTGGACAACATTTTTTGCATTTGCGTTAAAGGCCTTTTGAGGGTATCAGAAATTATATCGCAAATTATTTTGCGAATTATTTTACAATTTCCGATAATTGTTGTGTTCATTACGTTACTTACATTACATGGGGCCCAGATAGCCGTAGCGGTAAACGCGCAGCTATTCAGCAAGACCAAGCTGAGGGTCGTGGGTTCGAATCCCACCGGTCGAGGATCTTTTCGGGTTGGAAATTTTCTCGACTTCCCAGGGCATAGAGTATCTTCGTACCTGCCACACGATATACGCATGCAAAAATGGTCATTGGCATAGTAAGCTCTCAGTTAATAACTGTGGAAGTGCTCATAAGAACATTAAGCTGAGAAGCAGGCTCTGTCCCAGTGGGGACGTAACGCCAGAAAGAAGAAGAAGAAGAAGATTACGTTACTCAAAACTGTTGCGTAATGATCATTACGAAACTGCATAAGTTAGTGCAGGAGAGTAGGCCGTTTAATGACAGATTGGCGTGATGAAAAATAGCCTATTACGGTGAGAAATTGCAAAAAGAGATTTACAGGGTTTGGTAAGGATATCCTTGGCTTACAAGCTTCGTAATTCAGTTACGTGAAACGATCGAAGCAAAATGTGTGTAGGTCCCATGCGAAATGTGTGACATAGGCGAAAGTGGGAGCTGGAAAGTGGTCATACTTTGATCGACGATAATAATGACGGGGAAATTAAAAAAAAAGTTTCTGTATATGTGATACTGGAGAATTTATCTGATGCTGAATGAGTTACTGATGTTCTTGTAGATTTTTTGTATTCTCATTTAATTCCCTTTTTTTAGAATTCTTTTACGATACGGTTTATTCAAGCAAGTTTTTATTAGTATTAGATAATAGTAGTTTACGAAACAAGTTGCAGATTCTCTTAAAATCGAGTTCGGCAACAATTTATGAAATTTCGTAGAAGATCACTTGAGAGCATCAGAAATCATATCGGGATTCATTCCTTTGAGACTGTAACTCTTGGATCGGGAGTTTTCGAACGTATCATGTAGACCATTGTTTCTTAAACTTTTTTTACTTCCACCCCCTTGATGCCTATACATATGTCTTGGAGTCACTCCCTGATATATTGTTATTATTTTTTTATGCAAATTCTGTGGTGCTAAAAATATTTGGCTTGGATCGATACTGAGCCATATTTTTTCCGTGTTAAATGTTTATGCTAAGCCAAATATTTTTACATTTCGCAAATCGTTTATCAGTACACACTTAAGAAAAAAAACTTATAGGTACTATAACTATCATATTCGGTTTTTCTTTGTTAGCAGCAAATATATCCAATACATCTCATGAAGTGTTGATGAAGTGAATAATAAAAACTTTAATTAAAAAAAAAACTTAATTGACACAGGTTGTCTATATTGATAATTCAATATTGATTTTATGGGAATGTAATTTTCCAATACGAATAATGAAGATTGAGATTAAAAATCAAACACTATCTCTTGGATAGCTATTTCAATCTTCACATAACAAAACTATTGCGCTGGAGTAAAGTGTGCGAGTACGCTGAAGGATACGTGGTTTGATTCAATGAAGTTGAGAATCTTTTCGGATTGGAAATATTCTCGAATAACTTAATTAGATAACACGTTGAATGAAATGTGAATGCGCAAATTTATGGTGACTTTGGCACTGAAAGCTTTCAGTTATTAAACATGGGTGCACTAAGTAATGCTCATCCATGTTCGGCAATTCTCCTTACAGTTAACTATCCACAATCATAACAATAACTAGAAGAAACCAAACGAGGACAGCAAGTAGCATTTTCCTGCGACTTGTTTAGTGGCTATTTTCCTGTTTGCCGTACAATTTCCCATTCTTTGCGTCTACTCGCACCAATCGTCGACAACGCCAAGCCGGGAAAGCTCGCAACCGGTGGCAAAAGAAAAGCGGGAAAATTTAATGATATGTTTAATGGATGTTTTTAATAAAGTTAGTTTTCTTGTTTATTGAAATGGCATCATACTTAGCGCGCAGCGAAAGTGGAGGGACAAATCCGACAGCCGGATGACGCCTTCTGCACTTTGATTTTGAATTAGGTACATAGCTGTATTGTTGGTATTGTTGTCGGGTACACTAATGCCTTTTATGATATTACTTTGAGAAACATCGCAAAGTAATGGGAAATGCACTTGAGCGTTCTGTTTGCTTTCAACACTCTGTAGTTAATGTGTGTGTGTGTGTTAGGTCATACAGGAAATTGACCTTTTTTGTTGACTTCTCTACTCCATTCTACTCATGCTACTGTAAGAAGGTACCTACTTTTCCGATCAGAAAAGAATATCAAAATTTGAACTACCAGAGGTATTACTTTAAGGTGAAACAGTTTGGAACCAACTTCTAAGATTGCACTAAAACTTCAAAGGCACAAATCTCGTGACAAAAGCATCCCACAACAGTGCACTTTTTATTTTGGCTTTGTGCACTAGCAGAAAGCTTAAAATAAGAAGATCAGGAACATTTGCCAACTATTTCTCCAGTTTTGTGCCTTTAAAAACGTGAGTAGGTGGAGAAGTCGGCCATTGTGCCGGCCATCATTGCATTCCGAGATGTTTCACCTTAATAACACAAAGTGTTAGGTTAGGTTAGCCGTTTAGATTTCAATAGGGGAAGGGGTGGTAAAATGAACGATTCTATGACACTACCCCGAACGCCACTACCCCGAATGCCATTACCCCGAACGCCATTACCCCGAAAGCCATTACCCCGAATGGGTCATTACCCCGAACGCCACTACCCCGAATGGGTCACTACCCCGAACGCCATTACCCCGAATGGATAACATTTTGAGACATATTCTAGTTAGCGAGTGGGGAGATAATTGTACGATTCCTTTTGAGTATTTCACGAGTTTGGTTCAAAAATGTATTTTTCAAATATTAGAAAAAAAAGCAGAACAACTGTTCAGCAAATAATTTTTACACACTAAGTTTTGTCCTCTAATTTTGGGAAAATTAACACAGCCACATCGCAATGCTCTGAAGAACAGCCTATTTCGTAAAGAAGGGTGAATTTATTATGAGAAGGATAGCTATAATATGTACAAAATTAGGATGCAGTAAACTCTCTTATTGGACGTCGGTAGCCACTTCCTTCACTCATTTTTATAGGTGTCGGGCATTAAGATTAAGATCTTCTTAAAGATTTTGTTTCGTAAACGATGGTAATGGAAGTTCACCCTGAGATAGTCGCTGCAAGTGTTGTTCTATGGAACCCGCTTAAAAACCAACCTAATAGACGACCGTTCCGCTATCGCACTTGTACATGTTAAAAAAATCGGCGGCCTCTGATTGACGTTACAATAAGAACTTTTGTTGATTTGTGGGATCATTAATTTGAATTTCTGTGAGATAACAACAAAAAATTTTTTTTATTCAAGATAATGAAGAAATGATGATGGCAGAAAAGTGGTGAGTAAATCAATAAGAGACCTGTCTGTTTTAATACAAGAAGATAAAAGAAAGGGAAAATTTCCGATTCGAATTATAGCAGGAACCACTTTAGTAAATGCCTTCAAGATATATTCCTTTATAAAAAGCTGTTCTATATGGAAATATTAGTGACTAGCATATCCAACAAAAATGCAAAAGAACAGCCTATTTAAAAAAGAAGGACAAATTTCTGGTGAAATGTTTGCAGCTATGACGTGAATGATCACTGTAACAACGTGATGCTATGACACAACCTATATTCATAAGAAAGAAAAATATTTGTTCAAAAACAAAATTGAAATATGAACACCACCAACAAGTCCAAAAACCGGTGATTACGCATCTGTTAAGCAACACCATATTGATGGTTATGGATTCGAATTCCTTTCAGTCAATAAAAGGCTTATTTTATTAAAGCCCATTCACAAATTTCGTAACGCAGAAGGGAGCAAAAAAGTTTGTGGGTGGTTGTCCTCAAAATGTTGCAGCCCATTCACAATATGTAGAATTTCCATACAAAAAAAAAGTACGAGGGTTTGGGTAGGTGTTAAAAATTGCAATTGTTGGCGAAATGAAATTTGTAAATGAACCCTTGAATTGCGAAGGTGCCCACTGAGCTGATAAACAAGCACTGTCTCAGAAAGAATGAGAAGAATATAGTTGCCATCAAAATATTTCGAAAGAATAGCTGACATATAAAAGAAGGGATAATATATGAGGAACATTTTACCGACGAATTTTACGTGCCATTAATTACCAGCCTTCATTAGAGACGCATTTTTGCTCGCAAAACAAGATACTGTACTGTATCTCATATTATTCGGGGTAATGGCTCATTCGGGGTAGTGGCGTTCGGGGTAATGACCCATTCGGGGTAATGGCTTTCGGGGTAGTGACCCATTCGGGGTAGTGGCGTTCGGGGTAGTGGCGTTCGGGGTAATGGCGTTCGGGGTAATGGGATGGAGCCAAAATGAACACCTTAAGGTTATCATCTTGTTTCTGATAGAAAAACGAGGAATTTGTACAGTTCGCGCATAATTTATGATCTCGCCCTAAAAGCCATTGGTAACCAAGTGTGTAGCTTGTCGTTAATGGGCAAACGAATGGATTAACACGTTATTCAAGAATGCTACGATGAAGAGAAGATCCTACTATAACTCCCAGTGGTGATAGTTTTTATCTTGATCCATTAATTTGCCCAATAACAATGATCTACACACTGGGTTACAAATGGATTTTAGGGCGAGATCATAAATCATGCGGGAGTTCTATCACACAACATCAAAAGTAGGGATGTTATCTATAGCAGCGACACGACTTCAGACTAAAATAGCTGAATTTTCACACTCCTACCCCTGTTTCCACGCCAATGTAAATAATGCGCTTTCACCTAGGCATTCCGTATATGTACAAAATAAAGTTTGGATGGGCATCTAATTCTTCCGATGGAGGGGCGAGGAACACGTGTTTATTGAGCTGAAATCGAATTCAAAGTTAACTTCTGCGTCCATGAGTCCTCTCGTGGTGTAGGGGTAACGCGCCGTATCTAGTGAACAGGGAGTCGTTAGTTCGATTCTCAACGAGAAAACGTGTAACTTTCCCACAAATTTTGCATAAATTTATCCATTTAATCCAATTGTGAAGTATTTGTAATGTTTCGATTAACGATAGTTATTCAAACTTCCACTCGGCTGGTTAGCCGTAAACGATAAATCACAACCCAAGTAGCACTGGTAACAAATGCAATATTTAAGAAAAATAAAACAAATTACATTGCCGTTTCATTTCAGATAATTTGTAGCATATCTTATTAATGATTTTCAATTTTGGTTACTAAACTATTACATTGTAACTTACGCTTTGTTTACATTACATTGGTGTTGCATTTTTACTTGCATGTAACTTAATCTAGAGCTGTCAAAATGAATAAGTTACATTGGAGTTGAATCTGTGGTTGCAAAGAAACAAACAACACGCTAGGTTACATACAGATTGCTAAGTCACATGTGTGTAACAACATGAAGTTTGTTTACCATTTGTCATAGGGGAAAAGGTGAAAAAATGAACAGGATGGTAAAATGAACACCGAACTTGTTACACATGAACAACAAATTTCAATAATTTTTATTACGCACGGATGATTAAGAGCATAAATAGGAGTGTTTTTGTTGATACAGAGATAAATTGAAGTCAGAACCACGTTCAGAAATTAAAACTAATGTAATTTTAGGCACAGAGATGTTGAGGTTTTTCAATGAGGTGAATATCGTAATGATATGATGTCGAAGCAGAAACCTTTAGAACTGTTTTCGAAGGGAGTATAATCATTCATAGATGTTTTTTAGGACTGTGATAAAAAATATCAAAAATGTTTGTTTTGCTCGTGTGTTTTACCACCAACATAAAATGAACATTTCCATAATATTTTAACGACGATGAAAGTATGTGAAAATTTAGCTGCCTTAGTCTTAATTCGTATCGCTGCGTTAATCAACATCTCTATTTTTGATGTTATGCGATAGAACTAGTTGTAATTAATAAACAAATTAATAAGTGAAGGACACTTTCTGCGAGTAGACATATCACAGAACATCGAGTTACATTTGTAATGTTCTCTTTACTACTTTTGTGGGGAACGCCAATCTTTGAGCTGATGACACGGAATGACGAGAATTCGTTTAAGGGGGCAGGATCCGTCATCAACTCGATAATTTTCAAAAGCAGTTTTTTCGTTCAAAATCATGAATATATTCATGTGTTCACTGTATTTTGTTCTCCAACCGAAACACAGTGAACACATTTTCGAAAGTCAGTTTTGAATAGAAAAATTGCTGTTGAAGTTTCGATGATTACGATGACGGCTCCTTGAAAGTTAAAGTGTTTGGATCCTCTAGACGATTCGTAATAAAACGTCAACATTTCACCGGAAAATCGCTAGTGTTTGGAGGTGATGTTTAATACAAAATATCGAAATCAACATCTCCAACTTAGTTCTAATACCCTCCGTCCACGAACTATTGTGGCGCGTCGATCGTTGCAAGTTTCTCGTTAAACAGTCAATCCCGTGAATGATTGTGTTTTGTTAAGCTTGATTACTTTAAGATGAAAGCAGTCAGTGGCTGTCTTCTTTGTTGGATTTTGTTCTGGGATTCCAACTCCCACAGGGTCCACTTATGCACTTATGCAATTTATCCTTGAAAAACTTATCGAAGAACCTAAACTTTAATCAATTCGTGGGGACAAACATCCCCCCCCCATAACACCAAAACAGCTGCTGAATTCAAATTCTACCAAACGTAATGCCACGCTGCAGTAACGCGCAAATAAGAACCTTACAAATGTACATTTTTCGCATCAGCATGTATCTATTATTGAACAATAACATCAGAACAAACGCCTAGGGGCTACCATTAGTAACGCGGTTATTTTTTCTCAATTTTAGACCCACCTTCCCTCTAGTAGTCATTTGTCCATACACAAAATTTACAATTTGTATGGACCGTGGTCATTGGACAGAATTTCTCCCTTCCCCCAATAAATGACTTCCCCCAATAGATGACCGATAAGCACGCATTTTTTAATTGATTTATTAACCCTAGAAATACTCAAATGGATGGATGTTGTTTCTACTATTTGATAGAGAACATATTTTTATATCCGATTATAATAAAAAAGCATGTTTTTCATATCTAAATCTCTATTTTCCTTATCATGGCCATATTACCCTCAGTCCCTAATATTGGCACAAATTGATCAATTTCTAAATTTCTAAATTCAATTCGTTGTTTCACCTCAGGACGCAAGATTGCATTACTTCCTAGCGTATTTTAGTGAATAAATGTTAACAAACCCGCATTTTGTCACCTTTATTCACAGAAGAGAGGAACGACGAAGAGAAATCGATCATGCGACTTGCGCCCTTATTATAGCACACGCTAGAATTTGCCTTCTTTCGAGCTATTTGAGCCATTTGAGCACGTCACAAACCATGTGCTTTCTTGAACGGAGCATTTAATTTTCATACTTTTGTAAGGTTCCAGTCAATTGGCTTAGGGGATTTTTGCACGTTTTTCCCATTAAAAGCAAGACGATATCGTTTAGGTGTTCATTTTAATACGCCTTCCCCTATTGACAGCAGTGTAATTTATTGGCAGTTTCAGTATAGTTACATATCAGTTTCAAAATAACCTAAGATTTCTGGGTAACTAATGTGTAACAAACGAGTAACTTGCTGACAGTGGTTAACACCTGAGACGAGACTCGCGAAGACGGTCTTCTTTTTCTGTGATTGCTGAGTTTTTTTCTTATTCCACTTTGTGCATACCAATTATGCGCATGCGCGTACCAATTATGCGCATGCGCATACCAATTATGCGCATGCTGTTCAAATCCTCACATGAACCTCTCAGCAAAAAATGATTAAGTTTGCATCACATCGAATCATAAATAGCCATTTGAGTGAAATTTCATGCCAGCAAACGTAGCAGACATTAGAAATAATTAATCTTCTGCTTAGATTTATCAGCAACTTTGGGAAAAACTGCTCCTCCGACTGAGGTTTTTAATAACAGTTTACTTTGAACACAATACTTTTCACTTTTTCAGCCATAAAAACGGTGGGCTGCATTTGACGTTTCGTGAGAGGGGAATCTGGGCTGCATATGACGTTGATATTTTTCCTCTTCGCGAGTCTCTCTCAGGTTAACACTACATGTCAAAAGTTTTCATATGTATTGTTAATTTTGATATAAGAACTCTACTATTTTATGACTAGTTATTGTTTTCATAGATATTTTTCCAGTGATTAATTAAAATTGTTGAATTTACAATTTACAGCCTCTCTAACAGCCTTTTAATAGTTGTCATCATTTTAGATTGGCTGTCCTCAAACAGTTATTCGGAAGTGTATCTGCAGCAAGATGAAATTAAATGGCGATTTATGATAGGCAACCCAGAAAATCCAACTGTGGGACACAAAACAACGTGATTTTGGAATCACAATCTTCACAAACAATTAAATTAAAATCAAAAACACTGCTGATTTGAGTAACAGTATCAATTTCTATTTTTTGTGTCAGTTCTAATGGAATAATATCTCAACAATCCAGGTATCATGTGTTATTCAATATAAAATTATTATCTATTTTATAAGCGCGTCAATTTTGACAGGGTGTCTACTCATTTACGGAAATGAAACTCCCTGAGATTTCCAGGTTTTAAAAAATAATTCCAGGCTGAAGAAATCCCTCAAAATATAAAAATAATAAATTTTAGATGACTAAAACTTTTTTTTTCAAATGAAAGGTATCTTTGAAAATAAATGTATCTAACAAAAAATTTCAAAGTATTTTTCACTTCAATAAAAAAACAATTTTCTGTTTTGTGCTTCGTGTAAACATAGGAAAAAATTCAAAAAAAATGGCGATTTTTATTAAATTGCCACGGAAATCAAGAATGTTTAACAAATGATCTGAAAGTGCCTTAAATCGTCAAAGTCAGATATGAAAAAATAGTCTATTCGATCTTAAGAAAAAAATATCCTTTCCCTTAAAATAAGATTCAGGATTTCTGGAGAGCATTTTTGGGGAAATCAGAGCTGGTAGTATGACCGTATTAGAAATAAGCTCTTTGTAGACCTCTTCCTTGACAAAAAAAAAAACGAGGAGGAAGCACGAGATGAGCGTTTGATTCCTAAGTTGAACAGACATTTTTCTAAATATAATTCTGAGGCCCTTTTCGGAATTTCTCCTGGCATTACGACAAGTAAAACAGTTCGATTAACTATAGATTTCTTTCACATATTATTCCGCAGATCTCTTCCGGAGTTTGTCTTGAGATTTGTCACGAAGTTTCTGAGTAATTTTTCCATGAATTCCGTTTTATATACCTTCAATAATTCAATCTGGATTTTTTTAAGGGTAATCACATCAAAAATCATCCATCCAAAAGTTATTCCATTGATTTCCTTTTAGAGCATCTTCAAGAATTCAAAATTCCTTCAGAATTGCCCCAAACTTTTTTTTTAATTTCTCAAAGTAGTTTTTAAATATTAAGGAATTTTTTTAGATTGTTTTGGAAAAAATGTGAGTACTAAGTACGTCTTGATGAATTCCTACGAGGATCTCTTTGATAAAATTTTTCCTAAAATATTAAAAAAAAAATAAATAAAAATATTTAAATAATGTCCTACAAGACGATTTTAAGATATTACTTGGAGAAATACGGACCGAATCCCTAAACCTTGACTAAAGTTTTGAAGCATCCAAGGAAATTTGGTTAATTTTAATTGAAATTTTTTTAGAGAAATGTTTGAGCCCCTGCAACAATATTTCGATGATATGCTGGAGACATTACAAAACAAGTTTCTGGAGGAACCTGATGAGGAATCCTATGCCAAATTTATCGAGGAATTCTCGAGGAATGTTTATAATACATATCATTTAGTAATGCCTGAAGGATTTTTGGAGCAATTCCTGAGAGTAATGGTGGATGGATATTTGAAAAATCCTTATCAAAATGCCTGGAATAAATGACACAATCGGCTTAGGAATTATTGTAGAATTTTGTGGGAAAAAATCGAAACGATTTTTTTTCCAAAATCTCTGGAATAAACATTTGTGGATGCGTTGGCGTGCTCTAAGAGTTTTGGACCCAATTCTGTAGAAAATACTCAAAACAGCCATTGAAAAATCGCTGGTAGCATCTCTGGAGTAATTTCTGAAAGTATTAAAGAAGAAACCACTCGAGAAATGATTAGAAATGAAACATTCATCGCAAGCTCTAAGAAAAATATAATTAAGAACTTGTGGAAAATTTGCCGAATAGTTTTTATAGATTTCTTTGGAGCCTTTAGAATTTTGGATCAGAATTCACTGCAAGCAGATTGAAAAAGTAACTTGAGAGATAATTTTTATTGAAATAGAGACTTTAAGGACCATAACCAAAAATGGAGACTTGGATTAAAACAGTGATCAAGACTTTTAAAGAAAATAGGCTTACTTGAGAAATGTATTATGTATCGTGCCTGTTGTAATTTTTGCTCATTTCCTACAAAGTTTATTATTTTTGTATAATAGGCGAAAAAATATTTTTGTTAAATTTTTTTAATGTTTTTAACTTATCAACTGCTCATGGACGACTCCTAATTGGAGCTGGCTGTACTTGCCTTTAACAATTTGGCAATCTTAAGATTCCTGGTTGAAACATGTTTTACGCTGATTAATTAAAAATCGTTGAAAGGACTGAACATGTTAACTAGCGTTTCGATAGCGGCGCAGCCGAAAATTTTTTGATTGAGGAGATTTTGTGTCACAAAACAGACATATTCTACCATCTATCAATGTTTCTAAATAATTTCCCTGAGTGTAGCCAAAATTCCCTGAGAATTCCAGGTTTTTCCAGGTTGAATTAAATTCCCTGATAATTCCAGGTTTTCCAGGTTTTTTCAGGTAGTAGACACCCTGTTTGAGCAAGTAAAATGATTGATTTCACCACAAATTCAAATCGGCATGTTAAATTTGTTATGTATTTGTGAATAATTACGCGTTCGAAAATCATACGTATTACTTTTATTGACATTTAATTCTAAAATGGTTGTTCGGTTTCAAAACTGTCAGAGAGTAACAACAACCTCAACGCCGTTTCATTTATTTTGTCGCAGGAAAACCCATGCGTAATCAACAAATTACATAGCAGTCGCTTGTAAACTTCTTATGTAACGAACAAACAAGTTACCTAAGGCTCGACTTTTTGCGCTTTTTCGGTTACATAGCAGTATTTTTTCATGTTGCAAATGTATCGTATTGTAACTATTGAATATGTGAAGTAGCCGTTGCTGTAAGCTACTTGTAACAATATGTGCTGCTTGGGAATTCAAAAGTATCCTTAAATTCAAAGCCACTGTGACCCACAGAATGCATGAAAAAGGAACATAGATGCTATCTTAGCTATCCAGTCATCCCATTGTGTCACCAGATCCAAGAGTATCGAAGGTCAATTATTTATGTGTTCTTATCACCTATTTAGCCACCGACAAGTGCATATATCAAACATTTCCCCAAAGTCACACAAAAACACACTTTCCTTCTCACTGGAAGTCCTTCCCTAGTGAATGATGGGCCTTTAAGTACGCACAACATACGGGTCACGCATCAGAGCACTCTTATCCCATCAGAAGCCACCGAAACCAAACCAAATTCCTACGCCCGTCTCGTACTTAAGGCGTTCCACTACGCCAAGAAGCAAAGAAAAGAACGATCCCAAGTACCTAATGCCATCACCTCTCGCCTTTGTGCTTGCTCAAAGATAAATAGATAATTCTATCAACAAGAAACCAGACGTCCCGACCAGAATCACATGACAAGATTATTACACATTTCAATAAACATAAGTTGAAAATAACAGAAGTTGATATTATTTTATTATAAAATGGCTTTGTTTTTCACAAGTTACATTTTTTGTAACATTCTTATGACAACATGTGTTATAAATAACATCGAAATCTATGAGCAGCAACATAATTTGCAATAATTTTGTTATATTAGAACATCCTTGGAACACATTTTGTAAAAATATTGTTCAAATTACAATTTTATTTGTTACATTCTTGTTATACTTGGTGCAAATTTGGTTATATTTTGTTATTTGACTTACTAACGGAACTTTTTTTTTTGGAATTTCTCATCGTAATAGGCTGTTTTTCATTACGCCAATCTGTCATGAAACAGCCTATTTTCCTGCACTGAAGTATGCAGTGCGGGAATAGCCATTACGTCACTGAAACCAGTGCTGTAATTATTCATTACACAACTGTTTTGAGTTGCGTAATGAATCATAACACAACAATTTTCCAGAAATAGTGAAATAATGCATTCCGATATAATTTCTGATACCCTCAAGTGGTCTTCTACTAAATTGCAAAAAATGTTGTACGTAGCTCGTTGCAGAACTCGAATTTTACAGCACTCGTCGTAATTATCCTTATTATTATAAACTCGTGCTGTAAAAATGTAAATTTACGACTCGTGCTGTAAAAATCATCGTTCTGCAACTTGTTCCGTAAACTACTATTATATCAACTGGTGAGATAATATAAAAAAAATCATATCAGTGTAGCACATTCCATAATAATCCTGTTTCTTCCGTCTGATCAGGCTACCCTCCTAAACCTACCGTCGGGATTGGAGGAGTTGGGAGCAACACGCGACAATAGTGGCATTGCTGTCAAGGAGATGTGGAGGAATGGGATCACGCACGATTTCACGATTTGCTTTTTTATTTGACATCGTCCTCTGTCGTTCTGGTGGAAAAGTGGGGCGCTCTACATTTGTACGCATTGTGACGATACAATGAACTATGAAGATTTACTGCATTCAATTTCAATGAACTACCTTCATTATAGATTTTGAGAATCACAAGCTATTGCTAATGCACGAACGGATTCAAATGAATTTCTCACTAGACTCGCGCGAAAATGACCATTTTAAACACCCTTCCCGACCAGTGGATTACAACAAAGTTGTATTCCAAAATTGGCTCATTAAATAACCAGAATCGGGCACTATGGAATGTATAGATAGCACCACCGTATACGGCTTATAAGGCTCTAGTAAAAATGAAACATTTGTCAAAATTATATAGGCACATTTCTTTCGATAAGTCAACAAATTACGAAATGAAGAAATTTACGTTTTTATTTTTCTAAAGATGTTGTCCATTATGAAAAAAACCTTTTTCGTTTTTGCAAATACACGTTTCTAAATATGTATACTATGAAACCGGCGCTATGGCGCGGTAAATGGCTGGGCATGGCGTACCATTGGTACCTCGCGTACATGCAGGAATAAAATAGACCCCTTTGTGTGGTCCTTAGCCTCTTGCCCAGCAACTCCTATCCCTACCTCCTCGTGGTACTGGCCGGGGTACGAGTAACCTTGGGGAAGATCGGGTAACCAACCCCCGGTGGGAACTTTGGTCGTATGCTGACAGGGAAGGGGGGGTTTGCTTTTGCAAACCTGGAGCGTCTGTACTCCACGTTAGGAGCGGCTCACAACAGCGTCTGTTCCCCATGTCAGGGGCGGCTGATCATCGTCCGAGTGCCAGAGAAGGACTCTAAGCTAAACTGCGCACTATGGCCCTCCGAACATTTAGGGGGAATGGTCCTCCGGAAATCTAGGGGGTTGGTGTCAGGCCCTGCAAGCCAACCGTAAAAACACATCAGCACAGGAACGTCAACGAGAGAATACGGACCGGAACAATCGGCAAATACCACAGCGACGAAAATGGACTAGCGATTGGAAACTCGGTACGTGGAACTGCAAATCTCTCAACTTCATTGGAAGTACTCGCATACTCTCCGATGTACTGAAGAACCGCGGTTTCGACATCGTAGCGCTGCAGGAGGTGTGCTGGACAGGAGCATTGGTGCGAACGTTTAGAGGTAATCATACCATCTACCAGAGCTGCGGCAACACACGCGAGCTGGGAACAGCTTTGTGATGGGTGATATGCAAAGGCGCGTGATCGGGTGGTGGCCGATCAATGAACGAATGTGCAAGTTAAGAATCAAAGGCCGATTCTTTAACTTCAGCATAATCAACGTGCATAGCCCACACTCCGGAAGCACTGATGATGACAAGGACGCATTTTACGCGCAGCTCGAACGCGAGTACGACCGCTGCCCAAGCCACGACGTTAAGATCATCATAGGAGATTTGAACGCTCAGGTTGGCCAGGAGGAGGAGTTCAGACCGACGATTGGAAAGTTCAGCGCCCACCGGCTGACGAACGAGAACGGCCTACGACTGATAGATTTTGCCGCCTCCAAGAATATGGCCATTCGTAGCACCTATTTCCAGTACAGCCTCCCGTATCGGTACACCTGGAGATCACCTCAGCAGACAGAATCGCAAATCGACCACGTTTTGATCGATGGACGGCACTTCTCCGACATAACCGACGTCAGAACCTATCGTGGCGCCAACATTGACTCCGACCACTACCTGGTGATGGTGAAACTGCGCCCAAAACTATCCGTCATCAACAATGTACGGTACCGACGCCCGCCCCGGTACAATCTCGAGCGGCTGAAACAACCGGATGTCGCCAATGCGTACGCGCAGCATCTTGAGGCAGCGTTGCCGGATGAGGGCGAGCTCGATAGGGCCCCTCTTGAGGACTGCTGGAGGACAGTCAAAGCAGCCATTAACGACGCTGCCGAAAGCATTGTCGGATATGTGGAACGGAGCTCAAGAAACGATTGGTTCGACGAGGAGTGCCAGGAGGTTTTAGAGGAGAAGAATGCAGCGCGGGCTGCAATGCTGCAGAATGGTACGCGGCAAAACGTGGAACGATACAGACTGAAGCGGAAACAGCAAACCCGCCTATTCCGGGACAAAAAGCGCCGCCTGGAAGAGGTGGAATGCCAAGAGATGGAGTTGCTGTACCGTTCTCAAGAAACGCGGAAGTTCTATCAGAAGCTCAACACATCCCGCAAAGGCTTCGTGCCGCGAGCTGAGATGTGCCGGGATAAGGATGGGAGCATCTTGACGGACGGACGCGAGGTGATCGAAAGGTGGAAGCAGCACTACGATGAACACCTGAATGGTGCAGAGAACACAGGCACAGAAGGTCAGGACAGCGAAGGCGATGGCTACGTCAGCACAGCGGACAGCGGAAATCAACCAGCTCCCACGATGGGGGAAGTTAAGGATGCCATTCAACAGCTCAAGAACAACAAAGCCGCTGGCAAGGATGGTATCGGAGCCGAACTCATCAAGATGGGCCCGGACAGGTTGGCCGCTTGTCTGCATCGGCTGATAGTCAGAATCTGGGAAACGGAACAGCTTCCGGAGAAGTGGAAGCAAGGCGTTATATGCCCTATCTACAAAAAGGGCGACAAACTGGAGTGTGAAAATTATCGTGCAATCACCATCCTAAACGCCGCCTATAAAGTGCTATCCCAGATTCTCTTCCGTCGTCTATCACCTATAGCAAACGAGTTCGTGGGAAGTTATCAAGCAGGTTTCATCGACGGCCGCTCGACAACGGACCAGATCTTTTCCGTGCGGCAAATCCTCCAGAAATGCCGTGAGTACCAGGTCCCTACGCACCATTTGTTCATCGATTTCAAGGCGGCATACGATAGTATCGACCGCATAGAGCTATGGAAAATCATGGACGAGAACAGCTTTCCCGGGAAGCTCACAAGATTGATCAGAGCAACGATGGACGGTGTGCAAAACTGCGTGAAGATCTCGGGCGAACACTCCAGTTCGTTCGAGTCTCGGCGGGGACTACGACAGGGCGACGGACTTTCGTGCCTGTTGTTCAATATTGCGCTTGAAGGTGTCATGCGGAGAGCCGGACTTAACAGTCGAGGCACGATTTTCACGAGATCCGGACAATTTGTTTGCTTCGCGGACGACATGGATATTATTGGGAGAAAATTTGAAACGATGGCAGATTTGTTCACCCGCCTGAAACGCGAAGCAACAAGAGTCGGGCTAATGGTGAATGCGTCGAAAACAAAGTACCGTAAAACGGGGTATCTTTGATAATGCGGGTAACTTTGATAGTGCGTAACCCACCACATACTAAACGAAATATCATAATTTCTGTTAATCGGTTAAGCAAAACGATTGCAAAACTGAAGAGTATTAGTATGACACTCCATATAAAAGCTGTTTTCATTTGAATCGAGACCATTTGAGGCTTTTTACACGAATATTGAAAATTGACACAATTTTAGCATTTTTGAAACGCTTACAAACAATCTGTTCTACGATCACTATTTGATGTACTTTTGAATAGTTGGCCACTTATATTTGGCAGCCTAGTTATCATAGAACTTGAATACGGTCTCAAATCTCTTAGCGAAAAGCATTTTCACAAACTGGGACCATTTTTGTAATCTAAGTCAGAAATTTCCATATAACGTTAAACGCCTATAGGTATGCAATGCCCTACAAATGTTCGTAATTCATTCAATTTTGTTCGATGCATACTCCATTATCAAAGTTACCCCAAAACAGAAAACCGACTTTCGATTTTATGAAAAATTATATATCCATTCAAAATAAATCTTTTGGCAATCTATCAACAGCAATCGATAGGTAGGATGCCAGTACTTGTTTTAAAAATATAAATTATAATTCTTTGAAACAGCATGCAAAAATATTCAAGTTTTCTTCGAAAAAACTATCAAAGTTACCCCGTTTTACGGTACATGCTGGTTGGCGGAACTGAGCGCGACAGGGCCCGCCTAGGAAGCAGTGTTACGATAGACGGGGATACCTTCGAGGTGGTGGACGAGTTCGTCTACCTCGGATCCTTGTTGACGGCTGACAACAATGTTAGTCGGGAAATACGAAGGCGCATCATCAGCGGAAGTCGTGCCTACTATGGGCTCCAGAAGAAACTGCGGTCAAGAAAGATTCACCCCCGCACCAAATGCACGATGTACAAAACGCTCATAAGACCGGTAGTCCTCTATGGGCATGAGGCGTGGACTATGCTCGAGGAGGACTTGCAAGCTCTTGGGGTTTTCGAACGCCGAGTGCTAAGGACGATCTTCGGCGGCGTGCAGGAGAACGGCGTGTGGCGGCGAAGGATGAACCACGAGCTCGCTCAACTCTACGGCGAACCCAGTATCGTGAAGGTAGCTAAAGCTGGAAGGATACGCTGGGCAGGGCATGTTGCAAGAATGCCGGACAACAACCCTGTAAAGATGGTGTTCGCCACGAATCCGGTCGGAACAAGAAGGCGTGGGGCGCAGCGAGCTAGGTGGATTGACCAGGTACACCAGGACCTGGAGAGCGTGGGTCACAGTCGAGGATGGAGAGAAGCGGCCATGAACCGAGGGAATTGGCGAAATATTGTTGGCGAGGCTTTATCAAGATAATTGATGTAAAGCCAAATAAGTAAGTAAGTATGAAACCTTAAAGGAAACTTCTGATACGAAGGAGAATAGGGTAACGACTGTTTACATCGTTCTTAAATGCTAACAGTTTGCACCAGCAGCAAAAAGTACAGGCAACAATCTTTCGAACATTCAGTTTCGCTCACTGCACGACGAATGGTGACAGTGATGTTTGTAACATATTCCACTCACTGATCGCGCTACAGGATGTCAAGTATTTTCCACAAATCTGGAATATTTTAAAATTGTGTCTGGAAAAGTCTGGATCTCTACACAAATAAACAGGCTATCCGTTCCAGCCGCAAGCTACTGGCTGATCGCTACACGGGAAAAAACTTTGTGGTAAAAAATACTATTTTAGCTGACTACGCCCATTCTTAAAACTATCATGGAATTTCAGAGAAAATAACTATGTATGTAGTGCACCACACCAACCTTTCTGGTACATTTGACAGAATTCTTTTTCGTCGATCTGATTGTACAGACATGGTAAAAGCATGCGCATTTGTGGTCTGCTGGAAATTGTCGGTGCGAGCGCTTAAGTTAACCCCCTAAAATGGTAGTTTCTTTCGCAAAATTTTTAACATGTATTATCTCTCCTTTATTTGATGTCTGGGTATCCATTAGGGCGTCTCCGATGTCATCCTTATCATTCTCACCATAAAAATAGTGTTCTGTGACATATCCAGCTTTCTATGGGGTGATTTAAAGACGATGTTGGTTTATATGGAAATTACTATGGAGACATTTTGGAAAATGTTCCAAACACGTTAGTACTGGAATGTTAGTACAACTTATCATCCGATAGTGAAAACTCTAACCGCGGACTAAGGAAGGCACCATGCATAATTTCTGAAGGTGGCCAAAGTATCTCGGGAATGTTCCTGTAGCCAAAGTCGGTAGGTCACTGGGGTGAGAGAGTGCTGTGCTTTTGGTAAATGAAGGTACCGTAATCCGGGGTAACATTGATCATTTTTTTAGTTTTTCTTAAATTTTTCATTTCACAATACAAATGTTACAAGTTTCATATTTTTAAAACAAGTACTGGCACCCACCGCTCCTAACTATGTACTTTATTTTGTTTTTTCGAAAGATTTAAACATGTTTAAATAAATGTTTTAAGTGATTTTTTTATTCAGCTGATATGGGGTAACATTGATCACCCAAGTAAACAACGTACGCTAATATTGGAAATGTCGTTACTTACTAAAATCAGGGCCCCTGAAGCCGAATATGAAGACCAAACTCTTACAAGTCATTTTTGAGTTATTTCAAAATGAAAAACACCCTGAACCGCGGAATACGCCTAAAAGTAGGCAATTTCCTCAGGTAATTCTACATTCGTAATAGTAATTAGTTAATGTTGCCTAATTGAATAAATGAAAAATTTGACAACGGAATCGTTTTCGGCGATGCCATTTTCAGTAAAAACCGCATTTTCCTTGATCACATCGTCTGCAGAACTCATGTGAGACATGAATTTTCGGTAGTGTCAGTGAAAATGATAGAAATCATTGTTTCAAAAAGTTGACAAATTTGCGCATGAACTAAACGCAATTTTGGCAAAAACCTTAATTGTCATTAGCTTATGAATATACGAAAGAGAGGCACTATTCATGGTTCGAAAATGTTTCATCAATAAATCTTTATTTGAACGTTTAACAAGATGAGTCATCCCGATCAATGTTACCCCGCTGATCAATGTTACCCCGGATTACGGTAGGCAAATTTCAAGTCAAAGGTAGTTTCCGAAATTGGATGTAATGTGGCCACTGATGAATGATCCTACAAACGACAATTTTTGGGTCCCCGGAACACCTCAAATGTACGAAAAGTGTCTCTAGACATTCGAAAAGTGTATCTAGACATCTATGCCAAGCTTATGGGAACGCTATTATTCAATGCATTTAATTTACGTAGTTAAGTATTTTTTAGTTCGAAAAATACGAATACAAACGTAAAAATGAAATGCAAATTAATGAATTAATGAAAGCTTCAATAAATATTCATTGTTGCGAGAAGTCTCCCTTTTGCGCATACGGCAGCTAGTATTTATAGCTCGTACGATGAAGTAGATGGTACCGTAAAACGGGGTAACTTTGATAATGCGGGTAACTTTGATAGTGCGTAACCCACCGCATACTAAATGAAATATCATAATTTCTGTTAATCAGGTAAGCAAAACGAATGCAAAACTAAAGAATATTAGTATGACACTTCATGTAAGAGCGGTTTTCGTTTGGATCAAGAACATTTTAGGCTTTTTATACGAATTTAAAAAATTTACACAATTTTAGCATTTTCAAAACGCTTACAAACAATCTATTCTAAGATCACTATTTGGTGTAGTTTTGAATAGTTGGCCACTTATCTTTGATAGCCTAGTTATCATAGAACTTGAATACGGTCTCAAATCTCTTAGCGAAAAGCATATTCACAAACTGGGACCATTTTTGTAATCTAAGTCAGAAATTTCCATATAACGTTAAACGCCTAGAGGTATGCAATGCCCTACAAATGTTCGTTATTCATTCAATTTTGTTCGAATCATACTCCATTATCAAAGTAACCCCAAAACAGAAAACCAACTTTCGATTATATGAATAATTATATATCCATTCAAAATGAATCTTTTGCCAATTTATCGACTGTAATCGATAGCTAGGATGCCAGTACTTGTTTTAAAAATATAAATTGTAAATCTTTGAAACAGCATGCAAAAATATTCAAGTTTTCTTCGAAAAAACTATCAAAGTTACCCCGTTTTACGGTACCAGAATTATAAGGTAGAAACCTTCACCGTAGTTTCTTAACATATGTACATGTACATGTGATTGAGTAGAACTGGTAAGAATTGCACTTCGATCCATATTATATCCATATATAATAAGGGATGGGATTTTCTGCATATTCTAGAAGTGCAATTTTAACAGCTCTCGTATTATTGATCAATAACGGCGCCGTCCAAGTCCTTATAGTCAGTTATTTCTTAATGATCGTTTCTTATAGAGACCGATAATACCTCTACATCTCCACAATCAGGGAAAGGTATGGTTAGTGAGGGAGGAATAAAATCTGGGAGTCACCTTTGCTCGGTGATGCGATCCATGGATAAAGATGGAAAATACGACTCTTACTTTAAGCTAGTATTGCATTTTTGTATCGCGGCAAAAATGTTTTGAAAGTATTCAAACAAAAAAATTGCCATTCTTCTGACTTATTGTCGAAAGGTTATTTTTTGTAATGACGGAAACAGAAAGTCTGTGTATTTCAAAATTGTATGCAAGATAAGGTTTAAGGGTATAGGGATAAGGGACATTAAGGGATAAGTTGAAGGGAAGGTACCAAGTATGTCTGAAAAAAATAAACGAAACAATGTCTTACGTCAACGATCAGTATAATGAATTATTAAAAGGAATGGATTTTTAAGCATTGACGAAAACAGAGAGGGTAAACTAAAATTTAATGAATACATAAAATAAAAATAAGGATACTTGGAGTGACGAACCATTCAAAGATTGAAAATAACATAAAAGTAGCTTTGCAACGATAAAAACGAATTATCACAATCATGAAACGATCTCACCAGTTGGCAATTCACGACATAACACGAAGCTTTTCGCACTCGAACAACGTGAGCCGAACACGATTAGTTATGATTCCGTTACTCGTTACTCTCCCACAGGAACATGCAACCGAATCAAAAGACCACGTACTACTCCATAGTTACTTAAAATACACTTTAAGATATACTTATGCAAGTAACGGAATAAGTTGGTGATTTCACTGGCGTTATTTTGAAATGCTACGCTAGAATTAGTAGATAAAAAACTACAAAAACGTATATATATATATTGTCATACTAAAATTTTAGAGGTATGACGTCTTCAGATAAAATATTTATTTTGCTCATATTTAAAACTCTTCAGAACATAGTAGGCCTGGAAGATTGATTTGTTCGTTAATATTTAAGAGAACCCGATTTTTTACAAAAAAAAAAAATTAAGTGGCCTGTATCTCCCAAACTATTAGAAAAAAAATGTTATTGATAGTTTTCATATTTCTACAATATTATAGAACATTTTGTTGAAATGAAAAAGTTTGAGAGCGTATTTCGAAAGCTATGAGTTTTGGCGTTTGAGACACTTTTGCATATAACGTGCCTTGACCAATGTGCACTGAAAGAACTACGAGAGAAATCCTAGGGTTATCCTTGGATTAATCCCTGAAGGAAATTTTGGAGCAACACTTTCAGTAGACTTTTGTGGGTGTTTCAGAAGGAAGTATGTATTTCGTTAAGATTTCGTACACAAATCTCAAGAATGATTAGTGGAAAATCGGTCAAAGAATTCTTAAAAGAATATGTAGGATAATTTTAGGAGTAGTCCATGTTGAAATTATTCCATAAACCAATATTTTTGTTCATGCATTTTGTGGAACCCCTCGGCCACCCACTAGCTTTTCGGTTTCCAATCAACTGACTCTCCACAACAACACTCAACCTAAAATTGAAAATTTTTGACCCCCTCCCCCCATCCGTAAAGCTTTTTGTATGAAAAATTTCAATTTTTTGTATGAGCCGTAACGTTTTAGCCTACTTCCCCTCTACCCCTAGAGCGATACGTAATTTGTGGACGGCGCCTTTGTTTTACTAACAACCCACATCAGTATCAAGATGTATAAAAATCCATCAACAGGTTTCTCAAGCTTTCAAGCGTAGCAATTAAATAGAGTCACATTTGATATCGCAGGGTACCATCCATTTCTTGAGAAATTGCCGTGGGTATTCTTAAATATTATTTATTTTCAGTACCAGCCTTCTGGAGTATGAAAAGCTTTCCTCATACCCACCGGAACTCTTCCGAAGATTCATTCAGGAGTTCTACTAAAAATATCCTTCAGAAACATCCGGCTGACACATCAAATTTTTATTGCTATAAACCATCAGCAATCGATCCAGCAAAATAAAATTCGCTGATCTTTCAGTAAAGCAAATTTTCATCAATGTGACAGCTAGTTTACTGTTTCTTCTTGGCATTAACATCCTCACTGAGACAGAGCCTGCTTCTCAGCTTAGTGTTCTTATGAGCACTTCCACACTTCCATTAACTGAGAGCTTTCTTTGCCAAGGTTGCCATTTTCGAATTCGTATATCGTGTGGCAGCTACGATGACACTCTATGCCCAGGGAAGTTAAGGAAATTTCCATTACGAAACGATCCTGGACCGACCGGGAATCGAACCCAGACACCTTCAGCATGGCTTTGCTTTGTAGCCGTGGACTCCAACCATCCGGCTAAGGAAGGCCCCACAGTTTAGTGATCTTCCGATCTTTGATTAATCAGCAATTGGTTATTTGCTTTCTCAGCAATTTTGGGTCGCCAGGTACCGTAATTTCGGGTGAAATTGATCATTTTTCACTGTTTTCTTGGTATGCTTTCTAAAATATTATCAATACTATACAACTAAATGCAGGAAAACAAGTACGACGGTGAACCTCATTGGCTCAAGCACCGTAATTTTGTAACAAATGTGATATTAGTGCCAAAAATCAGTTCTAAAGTTAAACATCGTGGAATCCCATTTCGGGGTGAAATTGATCACTTGTCAATGTGATTATTGTTAGTTATGAAATTAACATTACATACTTAATTTGGGCTTCCTGAATTCAAATATGCTTCCCAAATTCTTAACGAGACAATATTTATGGAAATAATCAATAATTAAATTTCAAGAATACTGCAAAAAAACGCCTAAAAGTAGGCAATTTCCAAAGGATTTCTCTACTTTGTAGCAGAAAATCAAATTTTTCAACTAAACGAGCAAATTGGTAAGAGTTTTGATAGTAAAATCTGTTTTGGAGATGTATTTTTAGCATCTTCATAAACTTTCAGGTTTACACCATGTCCAACTCCTTGTTTAGAACTAGAAGTTTATGGATGGCTATCAATTTCACACCAAACTTGATTCTGGAATTTTACATTATCTTCATAAAAATGAACATTCTGTGGCACAAAAAAACTTCATTATACACAAATATACATAATTTATGACAAACACCGTTCATTTACTATAGGTTGCAATGAATTTGGTGCACTATTAGCAAGAAATAAAATCGCGTGTCACGGTGATCAATTTCACCCTACTGATCAATTACACCCGAATTCACGGTAGTATAATTTAGTCGCAGGTAGGTAATAAAATAATATCTTGCCTGAAAAACAATAAAACAATGCTAATACGTTGCATGCCATGTACATTTATTTACGCAAAATAAAACAAGATTTGTCTTTGATAAAAGGGATACAGAGGAAAAGTACCGTCTACCGTTTCGCATTGATGCCATGCAACTAGAAATGAACAATTCAGTGATTCTTTAATATTTGATTGCATACTAAATATTTAGTACTTACCAAATACGATATTTAGAACGATATTCACTCAAACATGTACAAACAATGTGAATGGCTAAGGGCAAGTAAAACGAGTTGAAGACATATTTTCTTGTTTAAAACTTATCGGTTGACACAAAAAACTTGCTGAAATTAGATCAGTAATTATGTTTACTAGTTTACAGCAAAATTTCAAATGGAATGCTGGCTATCAATCATGTGTCATATGGTCTTATCCACTGGTGTACTAAACTAACTCGGTCGAAGAATTTTGACACTAGAGCGGGTCCAGATCACGTGGGGATCATACGGGAGCGTGCCCCTCTCAAGTGTCACAATTCTCAGACCGAGTGAATTTAGCACACCGGTGGATTAGACCATACATCATACAGTGTCTGTAGTACACAACACTGAAAACGGCTTTACAGAAATACACGTATTTGTCAAAGGATACAAACTCTAGTGGAATTTAATGGTATATTTTCATTTATTTATCAAGTTTAGAATTTGAACCATGAAATACTGTAGAATTTTGGTTCAGTGATTGTCCAATTTTTACTCCAATTGTATTACAGGAGTTCGTTAGTAAATAACCAATAAATTCTTCTAAAAAACCCTGCAGGATTGCAAAACAGCGGTTCCTACAAGTAATGTTCTAAGATTTTTCAATTTCTGGATTTCTTCCATAAAGTATGGAGAATTTGTCTATTTAAAATTTGAATCCATCTCATTCCTCGTGCCGGGCATTTCAAGTATTATGCCAAGTCCAAGAGAAGATATGTGTGTCCCATTAACAAGTATGCCATATTCTTCAACCGAGGATTCCCAGCTATCCTTAACGTGTCAGATTAGGGTGGGGCTTATTTCCAAAAATCTTCCGTAGTCAGGATTTACAAAGTGGAAAATGATCACCGGTCCCAAAATAACATCCTGTGAAAAAATGAGATTTTTTGGTGAAGGTTTAAAGGTGGCGCAAAGGGCGTAAGTGCAATTTCCTCATTTTAGTGAACTCTGAAAAAATTTGGTATGCTTTTCAGCTTGTTTTGGTGATTTTAGGATCCTTAAGGGGAAAAAAATCACAACAAAATTGCGATATCTCCACTCCTTTAGATGATATTTGACGAAATATATTTTATACATACGATTTTTGGCCCTTGTATAGGTTACGCTGACTGATTACTATGAACCCGAATAAGCATATGAATAGCTGGGGAGGATTCCTATGCAAGTAGAATGGAACAAAGAGCAAAGAAGAACGAGAGAAAGAACAAAGGACACATAATAATGTAAGGTGGGGTGAGTTAAACAAGGGAGGGTGTAACTGATGATATTATATTAGATTGAACTATGGAACCGTGAAAATATCTCGGTTGGAGATTGTTATTATATGCAAGTTTGATACTTAATTTGTATTTTAGAATGCCCGTTTGATATAACTCCAGCAATTGCTTTTATAATCTGAAAGAAAGTACAGAGGGGCCTAAACCCATACAGGCTCAAAATCCGTACACTTCATACAAATAGAAGGAGTTTTATATGAAGTGGAAGGGTTTAGATTCATTTCATAGGTGTTCGGATTTTGATCCCGCACGATATATCCAGTTTCAGTTGAGCTGTCGATGAGTGCACACGTCTTTTTCGGTCGCTGCTGTGTGTTGGGCTCTGTTTGTCCGTATTGTCTTTTTGAGCAATCGCGTGTGTTTTCTCATCTTGTTCTATGCCGAGCACTACAAGAAATCAGTCGAAAAAACGAGTGGATATTAGCCCAACTGAAGGTGATAAGAGCAAGGAATCAACGTCATCCGAGAATCCAGCGAAGCGTCATTGGAAGAACCATAACGTCACCATGAGTAAGGACATGACTCTTATGGACCTACACAAGTTGCTCAAAAGTGAAATACAATCTTCCAAGGAAGAGATTCAGAGCAGCATAATGGATATGAAAGGGGAAATCAGGAAACTTAGTTCAGAAGTTTATGAAGTTAGGCAATCCCAAAGCTTCATTAACGCGGAGTTTGAACATTTCAAGAACGGTCTGAGTAAAATCACGGATGAAATGAAAAAGACCACCTCTGATGTCGCGCTTCTGAAAAGCGGGCATGCGGAGCTCTCATCACAGTTGGCTACAATGGAACATGACCTCAATTTTGTTCAGCAAGGTCAACTATCAAACAACCTGCTGATTTCCAACGTAATAAAAACCGCCGACGAAGATCTCTGTGCAATCTTATGCAAAATCTGTGAGGTTCTCGAGGTTGAATTGTTCGAGCGTGAAGTTCTGGTCATCACCCGATTAGCAACGAGGAACACAAAGCAAATTGAACCGATTCTGGTGCAGTTTGCCAACAGATTTGTAAAGGATAGGATCATTTCAGCAGCAAAAAATACCACACTATCATGCCAAAATATCGGGTTCACAATCGACCAACCATCACTTGACACCACACAACCAAGCATTGCTCCAGATGGCGAGAGCCTACAAAAGGAAGCACGGCTATAGGTTCGCGTGGTTCAGTAAGGGTCACATCTACATCAAGCGGGACGAAAACTCTACGGCTGTTCGTATTACTTCAAGTGCTGATCTACCTTCGGAAATTGATGAGTGATGCCACCTCCGTAGCTCCACCTCTACAAACATACCAATATCGATTTCGTGATGGAGCACCTGAGTGACCATTTGACGAGTATGGACATCGAACATCGTTTAAAATCGGTATCGGTCTCTTCATCTACATTAAACCTTCTTCATCTCAACACGAGGAGCTGCCGAGGCAAAATGAGTGACTTGGTTCAACTGATCGATCAGTTGCGCCACGTGCATGTAGTAGTGTTTAGTGAAACGTGGCTTTATCAGAACGAAATTTGTAATATGATTAACTACGATGTGTATCACTCATGTAGACCAACTAGAGGCGGTGGAGTTTCAATGTTCATTCTTTCGTCATTCAAACATCGCAAGATATACAAACTAGTAGATGATATGAACAATTTTCTGATAATTGAATTGATGGAATATAATATAAGTTTTTGGTGTATATACTCCGGGGAGGAATGTAGATTATTTCCTTCAAAAGTTTGAAGAGACTCTTAGTAATTTCAAAAGAATGGTCGTAATGGGAGATATGAACATTAATCTGTTAGATGATAGTAACCCTATTGTGAATAATTATATATGTAGCCTAAATGCAAACGGTTTTGTTGTATTAAACAAAATGAATAGTGCACATGCCACTAGAACATCGAATACCATATCAACGATCATTGATCATGTAATTACGGATATTCTGGATCGAAAAATGGTTCTGGTAATCAATGACACCGAAGCCCATGTTTCCGATCACAAAACGTTGGTATTTTCAATACAACATAATGTACAATCTAAAAGAAGGATATATGAGAAACATGTAATTCATTATGAAAACATATTACATGAAAATTTTAGGGCTGAATTAGATGAAGTTCAAAATTACGATGAATTTGAAAGCCTCTGCAATCATAAGATAAACACGAACAGATCCATATACACAGTAGTTGATGACAAAAAACCACTGCAACCTTACATTGATAGAAATTTATACGCTGAAATAAGAAAGAAAAACAAATTATTCAAACTTTCGAAAGCGAATCCAAATAATGATGCATTGAAGAGAAACTATCTGTTACTTAGAAATTCCATTAGAAATAAAACAAAATTAGCAAAAACAAGGTACTATAACGCAAAATTTGAAAATTGTGTTGGTGATCCTAAAAAGATGTGGGCCACGATAAATGAAGTAGTTTTCAATAGAACAAGTAGTAAGCAAGATAATCAGATCAATTTAGTAGAAAATGGAAAGAAAATATTGTGTCCAAACGAAAATGCACAAATATTCAATGAATATTTTCTTAGTATAGGCTCTCAAAATACGTCAAATACGAATGCGAATCTCGAGCAGAATGATAATCCGGAATTATTCGATTTTTTACAAGTAACAGGAAGAGATGTTGAACAAACGATAACAAAATTAAACCGCACTGCGGCAGTAGGTAAAGATGGAATATCTGTTAAGTTTCTGAATCGTACAAAAAGTTTTATAACACCTAAATTAACTGATTTGATCAATGATGTAATTGCAACAGGTAGTTTTCCAGATAAGCTGAAGATGTCGAAAGTGATCCCATTGTTCAAATCTGGTGATTGTACCTTAAAAACATGTTTTCGCCCAATATCAATACTTCCAGCCACATCTAAGGTTTTTGAATCAGTTCTAGAAAACCAAATGAGGTCGTATCTGCTTAATAATAATATTATAAATAGAAATCAGTATGGATTCCAAAAAAAGTCAAATACAGTGGCGGCGTCCGCTGATATGATGAATTACATATATCGCGCCAAAGACAGAGGTTTAAAAGTTATTTGTGTATTTTTAGATTTAAGCAAAGCGTTTGATTGTATCTCACACACAAGACTATTAGGCAAAGTTCAAAAGTATGGATTTTCAGAACACGCTGTCAAGCTTCTTAGATCGTATTTGGATAACCGACTGCAATACACTTTCGTCAATAATTGTTATAGCGCCCCAGGAATTGTAAAGTCAGGTATTCCACAAGGGTCAATACTAGGACCCCTTTTGTTTATAATATATGTGAACGATATGTGGAATTTACCCTTAAGAGGACGCTTACAGCTATATGCAGACGACGCCTGCCTTGTATACGAAGCTAGTACAACGGAAGAATTGGAATTTGATATTCAACATGATATGAATCTGTTGTTGAGGTGGTTATCAGAAAACGGTTTAAAGCTAAACGTTGAAAAGTCCTCCTACATAGCACTGAATAACAACTTATCAGTTGATATACAAGTAGACTCCATTTTGCTTAAAAAGACTGATACATCTAGTTTTCTTGGCCTAATATTAGATACTAATTTGTCGTGGAAGGCTCATATTGAAAAAGTAATCAAAAAAGTTACCCCTTATGTTTTTGCCATGAGAAAAGCTAGGAAATTCATCTCGATGGATACATGTTGGAAGCTGTATAATTCATTTATCTTGCCTCACTTTACATACATGAGTTGCTTGTGGGGATGTGCAGCTAGTATATATTTGAAATCCCTAGAAATAATTCAGAACAAAGTAGTTAAAATTATAAGAAATCTACCTATACGCTTTCCTTCAGTCGAGCTTTACAGCGAATCTACTTTGTCTATACGATCACTCTGCAAATATAACATGATGATTCATATTTATAAGGTCCGTAACAATTTGATAAAAACAAATGTCGTACTGTTTAATGTATCAGATGTACACTCACATAATACAAGACAGCAAAATTCGATCTTTGTAAACTGTCCTAGGACCCAATATGGCTGAAAAAATCTTTTTTATCAGGGAATTATAATGTATAAATCGCTGCCAAATGAAATGAAATCTCTTAATCTTAGGTTGTTTAAGCGTAGTTTAAAACAATATTTGTGTAACATGTAATTTATAGTTAGAACAGCCAACTGAATAAGTAGAATCGCTATTAGAGTAGCTGATAACAGTTTGTTATAAACTTTTAGCTACAAATTATATTAATAAATAAAAAAAAAAAATTAGGTAAATTCATAAACCATTTCTGCTTTCTAGCAGTAACACTTCCTCTTAGAATTTCCACAGGAATTTCTGGATTATGATACAATTTCAACAATTAATTGCCTTTGGGCTTCCAATACTTCACTTTTGCCACAACACCTTCAACATAACTTCGGACAAACGAAAATGCAGTTGAAGTTCAATACATCGTTCTACATCAGTATATGAATTCGTTGTATATAAACAACAACAGATGGAAAAAATCGGTAGTCAAAATTCAAATTACTGCACGAGCTTCTATAGGCTGCAAGAGATAAAGCACTTCAGGTTGAAAACCTCTCGAATTAAAACAAAAATAAAGCTTCACAGTTCTGAAACATATTTTTTTAGGAATTGCGACAGAGCCACATGAAGGAATTTTCACAGGATGTCCTATGTATATATAAATGCTTATATAAATTTGTTATGAATTTAGTTAATACTGTGTGAGGCTGAATTTCTAGGATGTATATTTTGCAACGGTCCATTTCGATAAATTGCTATCAACATCCAGAAAAAAAAAACCGAACGATTATTGAACTAAAGCAGTGAAGTGGACATGCATTTATCTATACTTCTTCTTCTTTCTGGCGTTACGTCCCCACTGGGACAGAGCCTGCTTCTCAGATTAGTGTTCTTATGAGCACTTCCACAGTTATTAACTGAGAGCTTATTATGCCAATGACCATTTTTGCATGTGTATATCGTGTGGCAGGTACGAAGATACTCTATGCCCTGGGAAGTCGAGAAAATTTCCAACCCGAAAAGATCCTCGACCGGTGGGATTCGAACCCGCGACCCCCAAGTTTGGTCTTGCTGAATAGTTGCGCGTTTACCGCTACGGCTATCTGGGCCCCTACCAGGAGAATAATGATGAAACTTCGCATGGAGTTGAGGACATTTTAGCCGTTATTGCAATTTTTCTATTAAGAGTAGACTGGCCCTTAAACAAAAAAGTTGTAAAACTCAACGGGGCACTCCCTAGATATGAGCCTTAGAGTAAGAAAAACGCGCTCTCAAAATTTCAACTCAATTGGTTGCTCCACCAGGTGGCGCATTCGATTTGAAGTTTGTATGGGATATTCGACTCAAATGTATTGAAAATTGATCCTATGTCACTGTTTCGTTCCGTATACTAATTGTTCGCGTTCAAATAAGCCCAGAATAACAAATACACTAGTTGATACCCTAATGAACATAATTGCAGAAGGTTGTACCTGGATTTAGTCTCATTTTCATTACTCTTTCAGTTGTTGAAAGTTAGGCTTAGATCAGCACTCCCGTACAGTCACTTATATGCATGCGACATGTGCCTCAGCTCGCCCAGCGTCATAGGTGGCTATGATGCGCTTAGTGGCTACCTCCAAGCTATGTTGAAGAAATACAAGCAGTATTGCATGATATACTTCAGATGGTTAAAACACCAACTTTATTAATTTTGATCATGGTACAATCTTCTACAATATTCTTTGCTATTACATCAAGTAGTGTTTTTGACATTCTGGGTTCAATTGAACGCGATCATCAATTTTCCTGAACCAAACAGTAGATGATGTGCCTTTGCTCATATGTTTGAGCTGAAAATCCCATATTAACTTCAATTCAAATGCGCCAGCTCATGGAACGACCAAATGAGCTGAATTTTTCAGAAAGGCTTCCTCTAACCCTAAGAAATAATCCTGGGGGGTGCCCCGTGGAATCAAACAACTTTATTTTTCTCCCATACTGAGCTGGGCCAGTCTAATTAAGAGTAATCTAAAATCGTATGCATGGGTCAAAAACTAGAGATGGGTCAAAAATTGGTGCTCTTCCCCTACTTGAAGAAACATTGCTCGAAATATTTCTGAAGTAGGTAATATTAAATAGAAGTCAATATAATCATCGTTTTCTACTGGAACTTTTCTCCATTGCGTAAAATCGAGATTTTACAAGATTCCTCAGTTACACTCAACACATCACTAGTTCCACCCTCCCAACTGTTTAACCCACCCCACCTTACATTCTTCTGTGTTCTTTGTTCTTTCTCTCATTCTTCTTTGCTCTTCGCTCCATTTTACTAGCATATGAATTCTCCCCAGCTAATCATATGCTTATTCGGGTTCATAGTGATCAGTCAGCGTAACCTATATAAAGGCCAAAAATCGCACGCATAAATATATTTCGTCAAATATCATCTAAAGGAGTAGAGATATCGCAATTTTAAGGTGATTTTTTGCCCTTAAGGGTCCTAAAATCACCAAAACAAGCTGAAAAGTATACCGATTTTTTCAGAGTTCACTAAAATGGGGAAATTGCACTTACGCCCTTTGCGCCACCTCTAAACCTTCACCGAAAATTCTCATTCTTTCACAGGATGTTATTTTGGGACCGATGATCATTTTCCACTTTGTAAATCGTGACTACGGAAGATTTTTGGAAATAAGCTCCACCCTAGTGTCAGATCCATTCATCTGAGCCGGTTCATCTAAAGATCGGAAGCATCGTGAACAGTTTGTTTGGTATGAAACAACATACACCCGATTCTGTTTTTGCACGGATTTTTTTACACGGCCGTGCAAAAAAAGTTTCCATACAAGTTTTTTCCGCCAAAACCTTATTTTTGCATGAAACGTCGAGAAATGGTGTTACTTTTTTTTACACGGTTTTTGAAATTTTGAACTGAAAACTTTTTTTGCACGGTACGCATCCTCCGTGCAAAAACAGAATCGGGTGTATTCGCTTTTTTTGGGGAGAGAAAACGCTGCCCAGAGAAAGTCAATCAGAAGTTCTACGCATCACACAAAGGCTTTACGCTGCAGGCCAAGATGTGCAGAAAGAAGGTGAAAGCAGCACTTCGATGAACTCCTGAATAATGCAAAGAGCGCAGTATGGATCAATGTACGAGTTCACTAGTTTGAAGTTTGAGCGGTGCCGAATTCATTCGTTGCTATGAACCTATGCATGAGTTCATTACTTGACGTTTTAGCGGTGCCGTGTTATTTATGTAACCATGGAAACCAGTGAATTCGGCACCGCTCAAACGTCAAATTAATGAACTCGTGCATCGGTCCATGGTCACGTAAATAACAAGGCACCGCTCAAACGTCAAATAGTGAACTCGTGCATTGGTCCATCGGGCGGCGTGCCAAGGATGAACCACGAGCCTGTCAAATTCTATGGCAAACCCAGTAGACAGAAGGTTGCAAATGCGAGCTTGGTGGGCGGTCCAAGACAAGTCCAAGACGACGATTTGACGAGCGTGAGGCACAACCGAGGATGGAGAGATGCTGTCACGTACCAAACATTGCGACGAGAAATTGTTGATTCAATGTTATCTGTCTAGAAGATGGTAACTATATGATTTAAAATGAATGAGCATAATAAATTCTCAGGCCATGCTTAAACAGAAATAGTTTCTGCTTTACACTTGAAACAGATTTCGGACGGTTCCACGCTTAAAATGTCGCCTCCATCGAAAGAATCTTCTTCTACTCGATGATGTGCGTGATGTGGTCTTTAAGGATTGCTGGTTGGTAGGCACAAAGTATCTAACTATCTCTCATCACGCACGAATTTTCGGGGATTGTTCGCCACCATGTGGGTTGTTATTCTCCTTTCGGCTGCGATAATAACATTACACGCAGATTTGCGCCCAATTTTTTGCGTAACAGGATTCGAGGGAGACGAGAAGAAAAAAATATGTCAGGGTGATGCCGCAGACAACGGCAAAGTCACCATCGACAAAAGGGGAAGCCTGAGAGGTAAGAAGCGCGAAAAGATGTTTTCCGCGACGCCTTCTAGAAAAGAATCCAACCCATGGCATTGCGCTCGCGGCGACGCACAGTGGTACCACTCGTAGGTGAAAAATCTAACAATAAATTTATCTTTTTATGGATCAATTATAACCTTAAGAATGTAGAAACATAAATTTTATCCATGTGCCTGTCAGAAATTTTTAGAAAAGTCATGAATGGTGGAACACAATTTCCATTAAAAAAATGTAAAAAATCAAGTGGTGTTTGCGTTCTATTTATGGTTTTCGAAAAGCAAAGACAATTGAATTTTGGTACAATTCAAAGTACAGAATCTTAGAGCAGATGTATATCTAACGCGTTTGTTATGTATCTGTTTGTTTTTTAGTTATTAATTAGAAGCTAGTGCTGCTGTGACTAGAAATAGGCTCACTAAATTACCGAAACACTTCAATTGACTATCTCGGGGATGGGATTCGATCCCATGTCATCGGCATGAGAGGCATGTGTTCTAACAACTACACCAGGTTCGTCCCTTTTGGATTAAGGTGAATGAACAAGGCCGATTTAGATTAAAGCCTCATTTATAAAAAAGGAACATTACTGATGGCATTTTTCATCACATATTTTATACAATGATTTATGCCCACTTCCTAGCACATGTGCAACCACAGTGCGACGGTTCAATCGAGTGACACGTTCTGTGGTGGGCTGGAAAGGCGGGGTTGGGGGGTGGTGGGTTCAGTTGGTGACGAAAAAGGATGCGAAGAAAGACAAGCTGTTAATATTTTCCGTCCTAATGCTATTTACTCTTCCGTTGTGACGAGCCTGAAGATGATTGAATATTGTCGGTGACTTCGATGCTTGGCAGTTTGTGTTGGTCGGCTAGCAGGTTGGGTTCTGGGATGGAGGAGACGACAATGATTCACATGGATACTCAAACCGATTTTCCGACAATGTTATCAGGCATGCCAGGGCGGTAAAAAGATTATATCTCCAGTGTCTGGGGTTGGAAATAATCCTTTTTGTGACCGAGCATTGAACAAATGGCATCACTTGTGTTTAGAATCGACCAGTTCGTCTCCATGCTGGTAATCGCATGAAGTGCACTTGGTCGTCTAAATTCCTAATATTAAACAAATCTACCTATTTTTGCCCTTTCGATCAATATAAGAGATTTCTTATTCCGATTAATCTATATCAGGTGTTTTAGGGTAGGAACACAGGGCCAGTGAGCCAGTCTCCAGAGTTTTTCATGATTTGATACATGAGAACAAAAATAGAAAAAAAAAACAGTTCATTTTTTTAATTGGTGCAGAAGAATCTCATGTGTCAGATTGAACACATTCCAATTCTGAATCGAATAAACCAATTACATAGCCAAACAATATTAAAATTTTCGCTTGTCTCAAGGATCAAATTATGTATCTCTGTGAATTTGTAGTTGCTGAATATTTTATATTGATATAATATTGGCTGAAATATTTGTTATATTGATGATTGAATGAAGTTTAAATAATGATTTATATTATTTTTGGGTGGTAAATGACTGGACAATGCGTACCATTGGTACTTCGCGTACCTGCAGGTTTAAAATAGACCCCATTTGTGGTCCTTAGCCTCTTGTTCGGTAACTCTTATCCCTACCTCCCCGTGGTGCCGCATGGGGTACAAGTAACCGTAGGGAATATCGGGTAACCAACCCTGGTGGTACCTTGGTCGTATGCTGACAGGGAAGGGGGGCTCCTCTCTTCTGAGGGTGTAGCTTATCAGAGCGTCTATTAGGGGCGGCTCAAAACAGCGTCTGTTCTCCATGCTAGGAGCGGCTGTTCATCGTCCTAGTGCCAGCGTGGTACTCTAAATAGTGCTGTGCACGATGATCCTCCGGCGAGGCAGGGGGTTGGTGCAGGCCTTACAAGCCAGTCGTAAAAATCATCAGTACAGGAAGCATACAATGTAAATTCGTATCGGAACAATCGGCATAGACCCAGGCATCGAAAACGGACTAACGATTGGAGACTAGGATCATGGAACTGTAAGTCTCTCAATTTCTTGGGAAGTACCCGCATTCTTTATTGAGGGTCCGCAAGTTCGACATCGTTGCGCTGCAGGAGGTTTGCTGGAAAGGGTCGACGGTACATACGTATGCGGCAACAGACATGAGCTGGGCACAGCTTTTATCGTGATGGGCGAAATGCAGAGGAGCGTGATTGGGTGGTGGCCAATCGATAACAGAATGTGCAAGTTGATGATCAAAGGCCGTTTCTTCAATATCAGCATAATCAACGTGCACAGCCCTCACCTAGCAAGTGACGATGAAAATAAGGACGCTTTCTACGCGCAGCTGGATCAAAGCAACGATGGATAGTGTACAGTGCTGTGTGAAGATATCGGGAACATTATCGGACCAGTTTGAAACACGCAAAGGAGTTCGACAAGGCGATGGTCTTTCCTGCTTCCTGTTCAATATTGCGCTAGAAGGTGTTATTTCATGTCGTCAATCAGTGTTATGAAACGGGCGGGCTTCAACATGCGTGGCACGTTCTTCAATAAATCCAGCTAGTTCATCTGCTTTGCTGACGACGTGGACATTGTCGGAAGAACGTTCCAGGTGGTTGCTGAACAGTATACCAGGCTGAAATGTGGAGCAGATCGGGTTGGATTGAAGGTAAACACGTCGAAGACGAAATATATGCTGGCTGGAAGAACCGAGCGCGATAGAGCTCGCATTGGCAGACGCGTGATGATCGACGGACATGAAATCGAGGTAGTGGACGACTTTGTCTACCTTGGATCATTGATAACGTCGGATAACAACTGCAGCAGAGAAATTCGAAGACGTATAATTGCCGGAAGTCGTGCTTACTACGGACTCCACAAGACCTTGTGGACTGGTAAACTTCACTTCCGTACTAAGTATACCATGTACAAGACGCTGATAAGACCGGTAGTCCTCTACGGGCATGAGACGTGGACAATGCTCGAAGAGGACCACGGTGAACCCAGTATCCGAAAAGTTGCCAAAGCTGGAAGGGCACGATGGGCGGGACACGTTGTGAGAATGCCGGACAACAATCCCGCAAAAATGGTGTTCCCCTCAAATCCGACCGGTACAAGACGAAGGGGAGCGCAACGAGCTAGCTGGTTTGACCAAGTGGAGCAGGATCTTGGAAGTGTGGGGCGATCGAGAAATTGGAGGTTAGCAGTCATGGACCGAGTTAGTTGGCGTAACATTGGCGCAGGTCATGTCTTGAAGGACATAGAGCCAGCAAAAGTAAAGTAAAAGTAAGTATTATTTTTGGTAATTCATTCTTTGTTTTAATTAATTATGATTCGTGGTTTACGGCTAACCAGCCGAGTGGAAGTTGGACAACTACCGAGAAACTAAACATTACATATACTTTGCAATTGGATTAAAATGGACAAATTAATGTGAAGTTTGCGAAAAAGTCATACGTCTTCTCGGTGAGAATCGATACATACCTGAGAAATAATGCGCTCTCGGGCTAGGCATTGGATATACATAGAAAGCGTTGTGTTTGGATGGGCATCGAATTCCTCCGAAAGAGGTGCGCTTTGCGAAAGAGGACTTCTGGTCCATGAGTCCTCTCGTGGCGTAGGGGTAACGCGCCCTATCTAGAGAACAGAAAGTTGTGAGTTCGATTCTCACAGAGAAGACGTGTAACTTTTTCACAAACTTCACATCAATTCCATTTTAATCCAATTGAAAAGGATTGTACCCCGTTTAGCATAAAGTCGTTTGGCATAAGGTCGTTTGGCATGAAGCCGTTTGGCATAGAGTCATTTGGCATAATGGTCGTTTGGCATAATGGTCATTTGGCATAATAACCGTTTGGCATAATGATTGACTTAAAATAAATGTCGGCATTTTTTAAGCTTTTACCTAGATCAACACCACCGAACCCATAGCAAAAAAAAAAATGGTAGGTTCTAAACAAGCGTGGTGTTCGATCAGAGATTTTCCAAGATAAGAATTTTAAAAATTGTTGTGACATTAGAGAGCATTACTAAATAAAAATCGTGACGGGTCTCCACATCTCAGAACATAGAGTATCTTTGAGCTTGTTGCGATATACATATTTGAAAACAGTAAATTGGCAAAGATGGTTCGCAGTTATTCATCAAGGGAACGCTCATAGAATATTTCGCTGCAGATCAAGCTCTGTCCCAGTTTGGACGTAACACTCGATGAAAATTACTTGATAAAAAATGAAACTTTTTTTGCAAAATATCAAAAGCTCTAATCTAAAGATCTATCAATGCGACATAATGCAAAAATAGCCTATATACGAGAGCAGATTGTTATTCGTTTAAAATGTTTAAGGCTCTACCGCAAAAAATTCGTTCACAGCATAAGTCAAATGAGCAACATATCTTTAAAAGAAAATATTTGTGGCAAAACTTTTCAACGGTTCAATATAAATTTTAATTTTGGAAGTGTTCATCAAAAACGCCGTCTATTATCGAGAGAAGGCAAAATTTGTGATTGAAACAATATTTTTTCCATCAGCATATCTCAGAAAGAGATAACGCGTTTGCCCTAAGAAAGTATATGTTGAATATTGGCAGGTTCTAAAGTAATTATCATTCAAACAACACATCTGGCAAGAATTGATAAAACAGCAAAATATAAAATGGTTAGCATTTAGCTTTACTAAGTAATAAAATTTAAAACAGTATAAATATAAAGAACAGCCTATTTTTAAAAGCAGGCAAAATTTATAATTAAACCAACAGAAGAATGGATGCCAAAAATTATTTCGGCATAATAAAACGAAAAGACATAAAAAAGTGCGTTCAGAATCTTCGAAGTGATTGTGCTAATTTTCCCCGAAAAGTGGTGACAAGAAAGAACGATAAACAGTCTAAAGAAGGAAGTATTCTGTCATTCTCGGCTATACACATGTTGGCAAAAATGCTGAGGACAGTAAAACTCGAAAGAACCGCCAATTAAACAAAGAAGGGTGCATATTAGATGGTCAGTTCGTTCATCACCCTGAAATGTATAAAGTTACGACAATTGTGAGTGCTAAAAACTTTTCGGAGAAGTGGGCTAGTCGGGGAACGGGATATTCTGGGAACTGGAATTCGGAGAACTGGCGTTCGGGGAAACAACATTCGGGGAACCGACATTCGGGGAAAAGTAGCACAACCCGTCGAAGTAACTGCAGTATTCGATTTCTCTTTTCGTTTCGCTGATAGTTTGAGCAGATCAATATTATCGATTGCCGCCCTTTTGTCAGTTGGAAACAAAAAGAACTTAAAAATTAAACTCCAATGAAAAATTTAAAATCAACAATTTTCATACCTATAATCATGGTTACAACATATTTAGAAAAAAATAGAACAATTAAAAGAAGTGTATATTTATGCTAAATATATAAAACTCTTCAGTGCAAAAATTTGTTCCAATAGCGAAACTCAAAGAAGAATGAATATTTGAAAGAAAGGTAATTTCTAAATAAATAATAAAATACAACTGGCAATAACTTTCCTAATATGCTTAAATTTATTCAAAAGCGAATGATTGATGAATAAAGTGTCTTTTTGTATCAATTGACTCTAAAATAAGCCAAAATTGAGAAATTCTTGGTTTCAGACTCATTATGCCGAACGATTATTATGCCAAACGACCATTATGCCAAACGACTTTATGCCAAATGACCATTATGCCAAACGACTCCATGCCAAACGGCTTTATGCCAAACGACTTTATGCCAAATGACCTACCACCATTGAAAAGCAATGAAGTTATGTATTTGGTGTCCTCGAGTTGTTGAAAACTGTATTTTCTATAACTTTTGTGAAGGCATACATCTTGTATATTGAAAAGTTCGGAAAATGAATTTTATCTCTCACTTTTAGGGAAATCAAAATGTAGAATATATCACTAGAAACTGAAAGACTTTCTAGAGTACACCAAAACGCTAGGAAGTAGGAATAACATAATCAACTATAGTCAAACTTTCATGAGTCTATACTACTCTCAATTTGTTTTGTGGTTGTTCAAATTTAGCATTTCCCCTTGATCGTATTCCTGGAATTCTTTTCAGCAAGACCAAGCTGAGGGCCGTGGATTCGAGTCCCGCCGGTCGGAGATCTCTTCGCGTTGTGGAAGTTTTCTCGACTTCTCAGGGCATAAAGTATCTTTCTATCTGCCACACGATATACTACTGCACAAATGGTCAATTGGTAAAGAATGCTCTTAGTTAACAACTGTGAAAGTGCTCATAAGATAACTAACTTTTGATAAATATTCGTAATTAATCTTGATATAATTTCTATAAACTGCAGTAATATCTGATTGAATTCCTTGTGAAATTTTTGAAAGAAATCAAAAAGGCAGCATAATGTAACGAACCCCTTGAAAAAAAAAAATCGAGAGGAAAACTCAGAAAAATCCAGTTTTTTTTGGAACTATCATTTACATTCATACATTTACTTACATTGTACATACTGAAACTTGAAATTTGTAAATTAGACGAAATGATAGATTCACGGAAGTCACAAACAATAAAATTACTATAAATGTATGAAAAGTACGAAATTAACCCTTGTGATCATAAGGACCAACAGAAATTCCGTGTGACAAGAATTGGTTGCCCGCTTATGCTGAAATTTCCCTCAGAAAAAAATCTAGCTACGTCAATGATCAGATGGACATAAACCTCCACCTAAGCAAAAGTAGCTTCCCATCCCCTTCCTATCAAAGAACACCGGAAGGCTTGGAAATCGATAAGTGTTTATCGGACTCGGATTGGCCGGTTGTTGCCTGATAGCACTTCAGGTACATGTGTCACCACCCTGATGCCGCCCTGCCACTTCCAGACAGCAGCCCAGCTTCGTCCGGAAACGGATTAGTCCACTCTGGGGGGAAAAACAAAACAAACTCGATTGAATGATTGATGGGCCAATTGCGTTCGTTGCAATCATTTTTTTTTTCTTGCTCAAGCCTTTCCAAAGATGGAATTCCGTTGGAGTCGAGCGCCGATCAATGAGAAACTTGGGAGTGATGAATTGGAGTGTAATGGAAATGATTAGAAACGAGTTTTGTAGATGGAGGACTTTCAAGTGGCCTAAAAATAGGTTAGATGCTTGGGTTGTGATATATTTAAGCACGGTCTTAGAGTTCATTGACTGGATACACAGGCATCTAACACACCAATCATCTAGTCATCTAGTGACAAAATTGAGTTGTTTTCTCTGTAATAGTGCATAGAGTGAAAAAAACAAGCGAAATTACGTAAAAATGCCACACTTATGAGCCAAAGTCCCATAGCTTACAGATGAAGACGGTAGGCTGGACATTCGTGAAAAAATACTAAATTAAAAAGAGGAGAGACGATAACTTCTGCAAGAATTACGAAATTCCTGAAGAAGGATTTGAACAATTGATTTTTGAGTAATTTCCTGATTTGTGCGGACTTTTCTTTTCTTGTCGAATTCTCGATACCAAAAATACTTGCAAGAATACATATTGGAGAGAGCTCTAAATGGAAATTTTGAAATCGATGTATTATCTCGCGGAGAAATTGCAAGTTACCTAAAATCCACATATTATGTTCGAATTTATGATCGTGCGAAAAATGTCACCAAAATTTCACATTTTCACTTGGTTTTGGGAAAAACTGCTATTTTGGGTATACTACAATTAACCCTGTTTGAGTCAATTTTTTGATGAAAATGTAGTGTGTATTTTTCTGTAAACATAAGTTAATGGCTAATATAAAATGTGCCTGCCGTAAAAGTGTCGATAATTTTGCGGCCAGCGAAATTTTGCTCTACGCTACATTCGAACTCTTGTAGTTCAACAAATTTAGATTCATGAATGATCCCTGCTTCAGCTTGTTTTACGCTCCCAGACTTCTCCGAACAAACCGGAATAGTGTCGATTCCACGAATAGCCTTTTCTTGTAAGGTGTTCTTCACTGTCAATGCAATTACGCCCATTCGCTGTGGGTGTCACCACACAGGACCACTCTGAGAGTAGGTGCCGGTAGAATTTTAGAAGAAGAAGCCATTCATTATTCACATGATTAGCATGATTAATAAGCGAGCTGTCCACGAGGAGCTATATCTACTTCCTTTTGCGGGTGGCTTCGTATTGCGTCACCTGTCGGCGGCGCAGTCGTTGGTGGTGAGCAGTTTCTGGATTTAGGGGAGTAAATGAGATAACAAGGAGGACCCACATAGCCGTAGTGGTAAATACGAAGCTGTTCAGGAAGACCATGCTGGGGATTGTGGGTTCGAATCCCACCGGTTGAAGATCTTTTCGGGTTGGACAACACATGCAAAAATGGTAAATTTACAAAGAAAGCTCTCAGTTGACGACTGCGGAAGTACTCATAAGAACACTAAGCTGAGAAACAGGCCCTGTGCCTGTTTGGGACGTCATGCCAAAAAGAAGAAGATAATAAGGACACAAGACAGTTGGGTGTGATTTTTACGTCATGGACGTGGCTGCCAGTTTTCGGCGAACAAAAGTTTTCTCGTGGGTGGAGATATAGAATATCAAGGTGACAAGCTAATTAATGCTAGGTTTTTGGATACTGCTAGGATAGAACCGTGAATGCTAAGACATTTAATTTACATTTCATTTACAAAAGTTTCAACTATTACATACATAGGTTTTTTGTTCCTATAATTGAATTCTTAACCCATCTGTCAGCAATATCATTTTTTCGTCATAAACATTATTTAAATCACAATATTTGTTTTGTTTTTCGATATTTTTGTACCATTTTCTGCAAGTTTGATATTAAAGTCGATGGAATTTTGATTGAGCTGTCTTTAAAATCAAATTTTGCCCTCTCGTCTTTTTGGCAATACTGGGATAGAGCCTGTTTCTTAGCTTAGTGTTGATTAAAAATTGAAAGATTATCAAAAACTTCAAGTTCTTGGATAAGACCTACTTTTTCGAAGGAAGCTTCAGGGTTCAGGAAAAATACGGACAGCAGTTTGAAACTGCCAGTAGAGCTGAAATATTGAAATAGGAGCAAAAAGAACTGAAGCCTTTTTAAAATAAGACAATCGCTTACTGGGTAATGAAGGAATGATGATTTTCAGATACTTGTAATCGTTCCCTTCATGATTTAACATGAATGTAGTGCATAATTAGGTAACACAAATTTGTCCTGCTCCGCTAACAAAACGGCTACTCATGGGGGGACGGACCTGTTGTAGTGGTTAGAACACACGCCTCTCACGCCGAGGACCTGGGATCGAATCCCATCCCCGAGATAGTCACTAAAAATTTCAGTGACGACTTCCTTCGGAAGGGAAGTAAAGCCGTTGGTCCCGAGATGAACTAGCCTAGGGCTAAAAATCTCGTTAATAATGGTGGGCTTCATAGCCGTGCGGTTAGTGTCACCAGGCATTTAGCCGCATCGTGTTAGGGAGTGTGGGTTCGATTCCCGCCTCAGGCTGGTAAACTTTTCGTGAGAAATGTTTTCCGACTGTGCCACTGGGCGTTGCATGCTAGTCCGTTGTCTAGTGTGGTGCTTCCTTCAAAGGGCATAAATGCCCACTGGAAGCATTAACGTGTCAGTGTCTTTTTTAAAGATAGAAAAAAAAGGCTACTCATATGAATAGAAATATTTAAAATAAATTAAATGTCAGAAGAAACTTCTTATATAGAAAATCTCTGAAGAAATTACGGTGATTCATACATGTCTCTGGAAGATCATCTGGAGACTAGAGTGATGCAAATTTTGAAATGTTTGCTCCCCTATGCTTAAACGATTTTAATTATGGTAAATAGCATACTCCCAAAGTTTGGAGTGATTCGGAAGAAATTTGACTGTGCACACGCCATTTGAAGTTTATATGGAGATTACTATGCAAAACGCAAATCTTTTGTGTTCAGCCTTCTATCTCTTCGTCATAATATTTTATGGAAAAGTGAACAAATTCTTCTAATGTGAAATCCTCCCAGCTACAACTTTGCCGAAGACCACTTTTTGATTGGAACTCAGGATAAATTGTTATTCATCATCATAATGTTGGTTTGCATGTAGCATGCTCCACCAACTGTTCGGCAGGCAACAGGGGTGCTCTTGGCGGGAAGAATTGATCAAAGTAATCCAGGCTACTATGTTCTACAGCAAAAGAGCAGTGTTGCTCTGAAAGTAATTGAATGATCATCTCAGCATGATATAGACTTTGTTATCAATAATAACAAATTATCCTTATGTCCTATCGAAATGTAGTCTTCGGCAAAGTTGTAGCTGGGAAGTTTTCACATAAGATGAGTGTGTTCACTTTTGCATAGATTATTATAAAGAGCAGTTAGAGGACTTAACACAAAAGGTTTGCTTTTTCCATACTAATTTCCATATAAACTTCAAATAGCGTGTGCACAGTCAAATTTCTTCCGAATCACTTCAAACTTTGGGAGGATCATTTTCATAATAATTGACACCGTTTAAGCATAGGGGAGCAAAAACTTCAAAATTTGCATCAGTCTACTGGAGACATTTGGAATGCCTTTCTTCAAGAATCTCAAGAGAAGAATTACTAGAAATGATGCCTGAGCAAATTAATGGTTGAAAGAATTATTGAAAACAATCTTGAATTGGTTCCTGAAAAGGATATTTCATGTAATCCTTAAATAATACGAACTCTAGAGTACGTATTATATTATATTATAAAAAAAAGTTATAAAAAATAATCGTTTTCATTGAAAAATCTTGGATAAAGAGACGTTTGCTCCCCCATCTTCAATGGAAACTCTTGCTACTCCTGCCTACAGTTCACTATGGGCCAGGGACGCAGTCTGGAGGGACAATATTAATAATTCCGTAACGAAGCATTTCGAGCAAAGTTTTTCGTTACAACGAGTGCTATATATTTACATGAACGGGTAGTTCAAAAATCGTCTTTTATATGCAACGTCCTGCACACTTAAAAAAATTTACGGATTACGGTGAAATTTCACCGTAATCTCAACAGCTGAAGGTTCGGTGAAAAATCACCGAACAATCTGTAAAATCGCTGAACACAATCATAAAGAAAAACAAGAAAATGATTCAACCGGGAATCGAACTCCCGACCTGCTGATCAGGAAGCAGGCTTGCTACCACTAAGCCAGCTTACACTGCTTGTAAGTGGTGTGCAAAAACTGAAACAAAAGGAAGCTCATGCCTGCCAGAGCGGCTGTCACACAATTTCACAGAAGTTCGGTGAAAAAAATGCTTTTACCGAACTGTTCGTTAGTATTTCACAGGGTTACAGTAAAATGGTTTGTTTCACGGATTTTTTCCGGTAAAATAGTAGATTTCACCGATTTTCTCCGGTAAAATAGTTGATTTCACGGATTTTGTCGGTAGAATAGTAGATTTCACTGGAAAATCTGTATTTTTACTGTTTACAGTTCGATTTCGGTGATTTATTTCACAGGATACTGCGATTTATTTTAAGTGTGTACAACTTCTGATGCTTTGACCGTTTTTAGCACGCAACTGGCATCATCACCGCCATCAACACCATTAATGTACAACTCTACCTCTAAAACACTGGGACGCATCAACTCTAGTATAATGGAAGCCCTGAAGCCCTCCGCCGCAGTCGAGCCATTCCAGCCAGCGATCACCAGCCGTCCCGGTCCTGCGTGCGGACAAGGCAAAGGGGTCTTCCAAATCACACTTAACGGCAAGTACACATCTGCATTGAACAATTCAGCTGCTGATGAGATCTCCGATTCCAGCTTGTCCACGTTTCAACAGCCGCAATCAACAAATCAGCGGGAATCTAACGAAATTGCAGTATCTTCCAAAACGTACGTGGAGTAAGGACGAAAGTCGATGAATTGTTTCTTGCTACCTGTGACTGCGATTATGATGTCATAGTTTTGGTGGAGACTGGCCTTGATGAATGCATCAATTCATTGCAGCTTTTCGGTACTTCTTACAATGTGTATCGTTGTGATCGATGTACTTTGAACAGTCGTAAATCGCGTTTTGGGGGTGTTCTTATTGCTGTTTCTCATCAATATATCAGCTCGATGATCGATTTAAGAAATGGTAAGACATTGGAGCAAATATGCGTATCGACCGTCATCAAAAGGGCAAAGAATCAATTTTTTGGCTGTCTACATCCCTCCCGACAGAAGCCAAGATGTTTCGTCAGTAGAAGCGCATATCGCTTCTGTACAAGAGCTTTGCGGCGGGTCGTCTTTCAACGATACAATAATTTATATGTGGGGATTACAATCAACCACGCTTATCCTGGACAAGAACAATAGAAGGAATATGTTACGATAGTTCCACTTCGCTGCCTCCAGCGGCTGCTGCTCTGGTCGATGGTTTCGATTTCCTTAATCTAATGCAAGCAAATGTAGAACATAATTATCTTGGTAGAGTGCTTGACCTCGTGTACTCCTCGCCTGATAAAGATATAAAGGTAACAAGAGCGGTTTCTCCTTTGTTGCCCATTGATGCACATCATCCTCCACTGGAAGTTGCGGTTGCTGTTCCGTGTTTGAGACAGTCACTCACCTCTCATTGTGAAACTCGACGTTTAAACTATCGTCGAATTGACTTTGAAGCTTTATCAGAGTATTTATCGAACGTTGATTGGACTGTTATGTTCCGTAATATTGATGATGTGGATGACATCTCCATGCATTTTTGTGATATCTTGCGCACATGGCTCAATGAGAACCTCCCTCTAGTAAGATCTCCAGCAAAACCACCTTGGGACAACTCGGAGTTACGCAGATTGAAACGTAAACGGAATACAACACAAAGATTATTGCGAAAGCATCGATCTCACGCTAACCAATTGGCGTTCAAACTAGCTAGTGACGCATACCGTCAGATGAACGCTGTTCTCTATAAGTCTTATGTCACACGCACACAATTTGGCTTGCGAAAGGATCCGAGAAGCTTTTGGAGCTTTATTAACTCAAAACGTAAATATTCATCTATCCCATCTAACGTTTTTCTTGACGATTCGGAATCATCATCAGTGCAAGAGTCCTGTGAATTGTTCGCCAAACACTTTGCATCTGTTTTTTCCTGTCACATAACATCTCAATCGGAAGCAAATGAAGCTGCATCTAATATTCCTGTTGACGCTGTTGAAATGGATATTTTTGAAATTTCTTCCGACATGATCGTGGCTGCTTCAAAAAAGCTGAAAAACTCCTACTCGCCTGGGCCAGATGGTGTACCAGCCATTATTTTTCGTCGTTGCGCTGGTTCTTTGGCTTCTCCGCTTTCTCATATTTTCAATAAATCCTTCGAGCAAAAGAAATTCCCTGCTGTGTGGAAGCAATCGCTAATGTTTCCTGTGCACAAGAAAGGAGATAAAAGGAATGTAAGAAACTATGTAAGAAACTAGACAAGTCTATCTGCAGGATCGAAGCTTTTTGAAATAATTGTGAGCAATGCCATCCTTAAGAGCCAGTTCGCGAGAACCGCAACCCCCTTTCCAAGGGAAGTTGTATTGATGTTCTTCGATCAGGCTGAAATTTTCAGGGATCGTTCAACTATATAAAAGAAGATGTTTTGCAAAATATTAGAATTTTATATTAGGGGAAAGTGGGTCAAAATGACCCTCAATGATTTCATGTCACTAAACATGCAAAATCACAAAAACTTATATAACTTTAGTAAAAGTGCATGGATTATGTTGAAATTCGGCATGATTACTCTACGCTACATAAAGTTTAAGATAAGCATCGTATATAAATTTTGAAAGTACTTCAAATTGAGAAAAACAAGTTTTTCATAAAAAAATTAGTGATTTTCAAATCATTTTTTTTCTTGCCAACCGAACTAGGTCAAAAAACTGAATATGACATTTTGTAGGGCACCTCATGGGCTTTCATTTGAGGTGTAATCCAGATATGCCGTTTCACAAACTTTCGAAAAAAAATTTTTTTTCGGGGTAGTGTTTGAACTTGAGCCATTTTGCGAGAACCGCAACCCCCTTACCTAGAGAGGTTGTATTGAAGTTCTCTGATCGAGCTGAAATTTACAGGAGTTGTTTTCCTATACAAAAGAAGATATTGCGCAAAAGTTCAGATTTTTATGTTAGGGGGAAGTGGTACAAAATAACCACTAATGATTTATTTATTTTTAATACAAAATCAATTATACTGCTTATAGCTATTGTAGAAATGCACGGATGTGTATGAAATTTGGCATGTTTACTTTACGTTATATGAACTTCTAATTAAATATGGTATTTGGATAAATAATGTTTCAAATCGAAAAAAAGTCTTTTTTTGTATTTTATTTTTTAAACGACTTATTTTTTGTCAACCGAACAAGGTCAAAAAACTAAATATGAAGTTTTTTAGGGCAACTCAAAGGCTGGGAATCAAAATCCGGACGAAATAAGCAGCGTATGGAGGCCTCTTGTCTGTAGTTGTAATACCGGTTTTATCATACCGTGTTGCCGCTGCCATATCTGAATGAATTGACACTTCCTTGCGAAAGTGATGATGTGGATAACAAATAATCATTGCACCAATGTTTTCGTTTGCAGCCTCGGCAATTTAATAATAAGCGTTGTTTCTTCTCACGCTGTTCGGTTGGGAATCAACTACCGCATATTTTTTTTTTTTTGGGTAATGTTTTGATGGGATCGATTGGGAGGGCCACATGTGTGTGTACCTAATATGATAATATGTCTGCTAGAGATCATTTTGTAAATAATTGAATTCAGCTAAGTTTAGACTGACTGCACATATGCTGCTACAGTACAGTACAGTGCAGTGTCTCACTGTTTATATCTTGAATGGAATTTTGACTTTTAATGGCCTTGATGTTTGCAAATTTTACGCAAGAGTGAAAGAGAGACATTTTTTCTCGATAATTGAATTTTTTTCACGAAAATTGTATAGTTTTGCACAAAAAAAATATATTTTTGAGTAAAATTCGTTTATACGTTACAGTAGTTCTTGTGATTTTGTGTATTTTCCAACACAAAAATATTGGGGGTCATTTTGACTCACATTTCCCTTAAGAAAAGTATAGACTTGCCAAATGGGTTTCTTTTTGAAAAGTAATAAATACATCTTGAAAAACTACAGATTATTATGAGATAGTTTGCATGTTTTAAATTGTGCTCATTGTAACTTGGTTACCTGAGTTAGTTCAAACACTGCAACGAAAAATGTAGCAAATCATAATCCGGACACTTTTGAATCAAAATGCGAACAACTATGTTTTTACATAAAATTGTCAAAGTGAATCATGCAAAGTTTTTCAAAATGAACTTAATATATCACGCCTTTAATAACTAGTAAACTATATCTTTGTATATTATCATGTTACAATAACTATATAAAAATCATAAGTTTCATTCAATATAGTTGTATAAACGTTGTGGGTGTATTCGTGTACACTTTCACTAATATAAGTTCACCACAGAGAATAAAAGTTCGTCTGGAGTAACTTTTACATTTTTTTTTTCAATTAATTGTCAATGGTAGCTGAACTATAAATGCGTGTAAAATGATCAATCATGTTTATAACAAGGAAAGAATTATAAAAAACATATTAACCTTGAATTAAGCATCTTATTGGTAAATATTATCAGAGTATCCGGATATTGATACCGTCTGAACTTTGATTCACCACGGTACTCCGCGAATGAAAGCTCTAGAGTACCCGAGCAGAAGAAAATAACTACTGAATACCAAATTGAGGTATTCCATACCAGATAATTTCCAATACTTAATACCTAAATGAGGTATGAATTAGCCCTGCATAAGAGGTAAAATACCTCAAATAATATCTCAAGCATATTCTACGAACACCAAACTGATAACTAGATCAGGTATTGTAATACCTCAATAATACTTGATGGATTTTCATATAAAAATGAAATTTTTCAATTGTAGTTCAATACCTCCAGCAGACCTCAATAGCTGTTTAATACCTCAATGAAGTATTTTTAATTGTTTTAAAGATTTTTTTCAATACCATTATAATACCAAATTGAGGTATTGAGAACTGAAAAATACCTAATTTTGGTATGATACCAATAAATGGTATGCATAAGTTATTGGGTAGTTATTTGTTCCTCCTCGGGTATGGTTGGGAAAAATCTTGAAATTCACTCTATAGTAGCCAAGCAAAGCAAATCACAGTCAGCGAAGCCTATGAAACTCACACCCATCGCTGCTATAGGTAAAAAGCCTTGAAAATAGCAAAATACCCGTTGCTAACGGCAACCCAGAATTACTGTAGAAAAATGTTCTATTTACCGCAGCATTTCCCGCATTTGGAGACTTCAATGACACTAATGATTTAGAAAAGTCGTGCACCCAACGTAGGCTACTTGATGAGATTCACATTTTTGAACTACTGTACTGGGATAACTAAAGTGAGTTTCTCGAAATTCAAGCCTACTACTATTACCATTTCCAGGACTGCTCTTGAGTTGTCCTACAAAACTTCATATTTAGTTTGTTGACCTAGTTTGGTTAACAAAAAATAAGTCGATTTTTCAGTTTTTATTCAATTTGAAACATTTTTAAACAAATACCATGTTTATTTTGAAGTTCATATAACGTTAAGTAAACATGCTAAATTTCATACAAATCCGAGCATTTTTACTATAGCTATAAGCAGTTTAATTGATTTTGTATAAAAAAATATATAAATGATTAGTGGTTATTTTGTACCACTTCCCCCTAACATAAAAATCTGAAATTTTGCGAAGTATCTTCTTTTATATAGGAAAACAGCTCCTGTAAATTTCAGCTCGATCGGAGAACATCAATACAACCTCTCTAGGTAAGGGGGTTGCGGTTCTCGCAAAATGGCTCAAGTTCAAACACTACCCCGAAAAAAAATTTTTTTTCGAAAGTTTGTGAAACGGCATATCTGGATTACACCTCAAATGAAAGCCCATAAGTTTCCCTAAAAAACGTCATATTTAGTTTTTCGACCTAGTTCGGTTGGCAAGAAAAAAATCAATTTGAAAATCACTAAAATTTTTATAAAAAACTTGTTTTTTTCGATTTGAAGTACTTTTAAAATTCATATACCATGCTTATCTTAAAGTTTATATAGCATAAAGTAATCATGCCGAATTTCAACATAATCCGTGAACTTTTACTAAAGTTATATAAGTTTTTGTGATTTTGCATGTTTAGTGACATGAAATCATTGGGGGTCATTTTGACCCACTTTCCCCTAATATAAAATTCTAATATTTTGCAAAACATCTTCTTTTATATAATAGAACGATCCCTGAAAATTTCAGCCTGATCGAAGAACATCGATACAAGAAGGGGTTGCGGCTCTCGCGAACTGGCTCTTAACCTTCACAGTACCAACATAGAAAATCGATCAAATTTTTATTTTCAACTTGCGATAACTTTGTCAATTTTTAACCGATTTCGATGATTCAACCACGGTTAGATCAGGAATCTAATATAGTTTTCAAAACAATTCAAGAAATTTTGAAAACTGGCGTTATTTCCAAATAGGGCCAAAGTCCCGTGGGGTACCTACGATATCGAAAACAGAATAATCAACATAAATTTCATTGAATGTCTTTCAAACTTTATAGTAAGTGTTGTACGATGGACTCTTAGGCATAAGAATACTGTCCTCAGCAATTTAAGAACATATGGGACAGTTACGGTCAACTGGTCTTCTGGTATAGGTTACGGTAGGGAACCTAAGGGGACACTTAAAGAATGTTACATATTGGTAGCGTTCGACGGCTTAAAATTCATGATTTTTCATTTAGAAGCAAACCGAAATGCTGCTGCAGTCCAATAAGAATAAATGGCCATGCCAGATGTTTCGAAACCAGTTCCGGCAGGGCTCCAGCGAAACAATTTTAGAACATTCTGTCTGTATCGATATCTTGTGACGGCTAGAAATTTATGATTTTTCATGACGAATTGGAATTACATAATGCCATAAATCAAAAGTTACTCTACTAATTAAGACTTACACAGTTGTGTTTCCAAAATCTTTGTACCAATACTGTTCAATAGCACAAGAGTTTTTATTTACAATAAAGCATGTTCATCACATTTCAGCATACTATTCAGAAACTTCTATACCATTTTATATGACAACATATAAGTTTTCTTTCAAAAATGAACTGCGAATAACTTTTAGGTAGTAACTGTAAAAGAAGTCATGTTCGTCAGAAAATAATACAAAATGTGTAGAAATATTGATAACTTCTACTGTGATAAAATGGAGGATTTCAATTTGTGTTCCAACGTACTGTTATTTCAAAATGTGTTCTATGAAAATAGGTAAACATTTCTTGCTATAGCAAATATTACAAATATCTACAGAAACGATTGCACACTGGTTTCCCACAATTTATACAATGTACTTTTGTCTTCACATCCTTCGATCGTTGACAAAATGCACACCTTTTATTCACCAATGGCGAGCGTTCGAACTTATTTAATTTTACCGTTTGATCTTCGCATTCCGGACATTGATATACATCGATAGTGTGATAATGATTGCCACATGCTACAGTCATGCATCCAGCGTAACTGGTGCATCACAGGTAACTTTCGATTTTTGCTCGCGTTTCAGGTGGCAGTTTGTCATTTTTGCTTCATTCTTTCACGTACTCTAGAGCCAATTCTTTTGATAGCCAATCTGGGAACTTGTACTTACTGCTACGATCTTTTGGTAGAAAATCTTGATGTGCAGACCTAAATGTATGAAAGGCGTTGTGGGAACACAGATCAATGAGATTGAAAATAATACTCATCGAGTATCTATTCGTTCGTTGTTTACATGAATACCCGCCAGTTGCTTTGTCCAAAGTATCAACTCCTCCCTTCAAGGAGTTGTATACTTTTACGACATTTGGTTTCACCTAGGAAATAAAATTTGATTATAATCAATCCATTGATAATAGAAATAAATGTTACCATTAGTGTAGGTTGCTGAACATTTGTGGATTTTACCGGAGGCATGTTTTCAATATTTATGTTGCCGTCTGGCAGGGTAGCTGGATCGGTCGACAAGAATAAAACTGATTTTCCCTTTTTCTCGGTCCAAGACGCGATCATCATTCGATTATGATATGCGTACTTCACAGTGCCGGCTGGAGTTTTCTTATCCGGTAGAAATTCTTTCGGAAGCTCTCTCTTATTTGATCTAAGCGTTCCAATTGAGTAAAACCCATTAGATCGGAGATCTTCTGCGAGAGGAATACTCGTGAAAAAGTTATCGAACGTAACACGTCGTCTCGAATTGTAGAACGGTTCGACTAGTTGCGTGACTACTCGTTTTCCTTGGTTAACTTCCGGTTCGTTGTTTATTTTTCCTACGGAAATGAAAATGATTTTTTCTAAGGCGATTACAACCTCATGAGCAACATTTAACCCGTTATGTAAATTCTCCTCAATTTCCACAAGGAATTCCTCCAACGATTCCACCAAATATTGCTTTGAATATTCCACCATTACTCCGACGATTTTTCCAGGGATTACTTCCGATTCAACCCGAAATTTCACTTGGGATTCTTCTAGGAATTTCCCAAGGCATTTCTCACCAGAAATAGCACCAGGAATTACTTCAGAAATTCGTTTTGGAGTTCCAACAGAAATTTGACCAGAAATATCTGTAGGGATTCCTTTAGAAATTCCTACATGAGTTTCTTTAAGATTTTTCTCCAGGAATCCTTCGAAGGATCCCTCCATGAATGCCTCCAGAACTGGCTCCAGGTATTCCTCCAATTTGTCTCACCAAATAGAAATACTTTAGAAATTTCTGTACTATAATCATCTCAAAAACTCCTGGACAAACAGCTTAGAGAAATTTCTGGAGGGATAGCTTGGGTGAATTCCCTGAAGCATATACAGCCTAAATGAATTCCTGGAAGAAATCCATAAAGAAATCTTCGGTGTAATTCCTAGAGGAACTCCGGCGTTAATCAATCCCTCAAAACTTCCACCGATTCCTGGAGGAACCCCCTTTATATAAAATGACTTTTGTAAAAATACATAGAAATAAAAAAAAAGTTTAAAGTTTATATGTATTAAATATAAACCAGAAACGTTAACAGATGTAGATTTGATATAGTCACCAGCATATATGTCAAAATTCACCAGCATCGATGTCTTTGGATCGACACAGCACCACATCTTAATGCCATATTTGCATGGTTTATTCTTCATGTAGACTTTAAATGCACAATGGCCCCTGAATGGAATCATGCGTTCATCTACGGTCAAATCTTTTGAAGGATTGTATGCATTGAGCATATTTTGCTGAATTCTGTCTGAAACAGCTCGGATGAGTCGCAATTTTTTAGTTTGCTGAGGAAGCAATGATTCTTGAGGAATCTCTGCACTTTTTCGTTCTCGCGATCTAGATCGGGATGATTGTTCCTCTTTTGGTCGGTTTTGAGGTGGCCGTCTAGAAATCGAGTCGTCAAATCTCATATATTTATAAATGTCTTCAAATCTAAGGAAAAATACTTCTGATAATTATTATGAAATTATGAAGTATCTTTAGGAAATACCTATGTCTTCCCATAACAGCACTGTAAAATAGCCGACGCGTCATTTCATCAGATGACCACATATCTTTCAACCGGGTTTTTGAATCGTGATTTTTCCCCGCCGCAATGACAATCCCCATCCATGCTAACAGTTTGGTTTTCCCCAAAGGTTTGAAATTTTCATCTGATTTCGCCTCATTATTCGTGAATTTTCAGATAGTTTCTAACACTTTATCATCGCAAAACACAGAAAATGCATCTTTTGTGCTCTTCACTTGTCGTATATCAATCAAAAATTTGAAATCCTCAACGTTCTCGGCAAGATTTTCCATCACAATAGGACCTTGTTTGGAATTCTATGTCCACTCTATAGTTCCACATTATGATGTGTAAATATTTGAATCATCGTCAACTAGGTTCTCAAAAAAAAAAATCGTTTTCCAAATCAACAACATTCACATCGTCTTCCAGGTCCGCTGTTTCAAAATCTACCACACTTGAAACATCCGATTCGTCACTCATTTTTGAACTTTCGAATACTTGAAACACAAAAAATACAATCCAACCAATTGTTAGTATGTATCACTCATACAACAGCAAACAACTAAATTCGGAATGATATTCTCACAGTTTTTATCAAATTACGGTAACTCTGAATGGAACGGCCGAACCTTGAAGAAAAAAAATGCCACCGTTGAAAAAGGGAACAGAAACAGTGTCGCCACATTTTTTCCGAATCTCATCTGTGTTTTCAGCTGAAAAAATCTTTTTTATCTTAAGTCAACCTCCAAAAATCTTGGTAAAAATCTGTGTCGCAAAAAATCCAAACTTTTAATATTTTAGATAAAAAAAAACCTTTGCAAACATATTTTTGCTGTTCTTGGCATGTCAAAGATTTTTAATTTTAACTTATTGTAAAAAGTAAGTTGAAGATACTTAATTGTTTCTAAATAAATCGAAATACTTGAAAAACTAAACAGAATAATGGCATTTTTGATTTGTATCTTCCAAAACCATGTCCTTAACCAGTAAAAGTTCCTAAAATCTTAAAAATCTTTTTTTATCTCAAAAATCTGTGATCTATGATCACAGATATCTGTAGGTAAGAACAGGAAAAAATCTGTGTAATTACAGATAAATCTGTGTATGTGGCATCACTGAACAGAAACATGAATGATGTGAAATAATCGTGACGTCAGATGAAAGGATTCGCTGTCAGACGGCTATACACGGAGAAATCATACTACCCAAAGAAAAAGTTCCTTCAATTCAAAATTGAGTAAACGGCATTAGTGTTTACCTGGGTCGCTTTCGGAATATTGGCATATGGACAAGGCATACTTTTGATTTATGGCATTATGTTATTCCAATTCGTCATGAAAAATCATGAACTTCTAGCCGTCACAAGATATCGATACATACAGAATGTTCTAAAATTATTCCGCTGGAGCCCCGCCGGAACTGTTTTTGAAACATCTGGCATGGCCATTTATTCTTATTGGACTGCAGCAGCATTTCGGTTTGCTTCTAAATGAAAAATCATGAATTTTAAGCCGTCGAACGCTACCAATATGTAACATTCTCTAAGTGTCCCCTTAGGTTCCCTACCGGAACCTATACCAGAAGACCAGTTGACCGTAACTGTCCCATATGTTCTTAAATTGCTGAGGACAGTATTCTTATGCCCAAGAGTCCATCGTACAACACTTACTATAAAGTTTGAAAGACATTCAATGAAATTTTTGTTGATTATTCTGTTTTTGCTACCGTAGGTACCCCACGGGACTTTGGCCCTATTTGGAAATAACGCCAGTTTTCAAAATTTCTTGAACTGTTTTGAAAACTATATTAGATTCCTGATCTAACCGTGGTTGAATCAACGAAATCGGTTAAAAATTGACAAAGTTATCGCAAGTTGAAAATAAAAATTTGATCGATTTTTTATGTTGGTATTGTAAAGGTTAATGCTACCAAGAGCTACATTTCACCCAATCAACACGGATTTATGCCCGGCCGTTCCGTTACTACCAATCTCATAGAATTTACCAGCACCTGTATATCGCAGATTGAGGAAAATGCACAAGTGGATGCAGTGTACACGGATTTGAAAGCTGCCTTTGATTTAATTGATCACCGAATACTGCTGTCTAAGCTGTCCCGCCTAGGTGCATCTGAGCGTTTTACGATGTGGTTGGAAAGTTACCTTTCGAATCGAGTTCTGCGAGTCAAACTTGAGTCGTGCGTTTCCGGTATGTTCAGCAGCAGTTCAGGCGTCCCACAAGGCAGCAATTTGGGCCCTTTGCTATTTGTAATATTTTTCAATGATGTTACCCTACTGCTAGGATCAAAATGTGTGCTGGTATACGCCGATGATTTAAAGATTTATCTGGTAGTCAAGACAAGAGAAGATTGTATCCGACTTCAAGAACTACTGGATACTTTCGTTGAATGGTGTAGGTTAAATCGGCTCGTTGTTAGCGTCGCTAAATGCTTAGTGATCACGTTCCATCGATCGAAGTGTCCAATCGCTTTCGATTACTGTATTGACGGTAATGTCCTCGAGCGCGTTGATCAAGTCAGCGATTTGGGCGTTGTTCTAGACGCAAAACTAACATTCAACCATCACATCACGTCAATCATAACTAAAGCAACACGACAATTGGGCTTTATTACGAAAGTTTCTAGGGATTTTACTGATCCTCACTGCCTCAAAGCACTATATTGCGCTTTGGTTCGACCAATTCTTGAAAACGCTGCTGTAGTGTGGACTCCTTACCATCTCTTGTGGATCATCAGGATTGAACGTGTTCAACGTAGGTTTATCCGCATTGCGCTCAGAGATCTACCCTGGAGAGACCCGCAAAATCTCCCGCCCTATGGCGAGCGTTGTCGGCTTCTAGGACTCGATACACTGCAACGACGCCGACAGTTCCAGCAAGCTACATTTGTTGCTAATATTTTGACTGGTGAGATTGACGCTTCAGCACTTCTATTTGAATTTCCAAGGGGGTGGCATGAGCCAATATTCAACAACCCAACATCAATTCAACATGGCGTCCAGTGTTCTTGTTTTGATTATTTTGGGCGGGACAAAACTTATGTTTTTATGGGTAGGAGACATCAATGATACCCCGCTGATGCGTAAAACATTAAACAAAATGATGAATCAATGGAAAGCGTCATCAAATACGACGATTCAATGCGATATGTTCAATTGCCAGAATCTAGCACTAGCAACGTATGAGCCGTATACTCGAAAATCAGGAGCAAGCTTAGGGCAAACCGACCAGAAAGTGGGTACCAAAACGCGAAGTACCAAAATGAGGTGAGGAAGAGCCGAAATGTATGCAGAATGACAGCCGTGTCGGTCCCCTGTGAATTTCGAGCCATTGGTAGACAGCTGCGGTCCTCTTCTTTATTGATGACCAGATTTCACCGAACATCGTATGGTTTTCATGAACCGCTTACCTCATGTGTTCGAACATTCTCTTTAGTGGATAATTTGTTTGATTTTGGAGAAAGGCCTAGTTCCTTCAGAAGAAGGCTGGAAAGATCAAGAATGTTTTATTAATAGTAATTAGGTTTTAGTCTTAAGGAAATTCATGGAGACTACTGTCAGATGAAAAAGATAATTATAAATAAATAAAAAAATAAATAATTTTTTTAAAATCATCACTGTAAGAACTGATATTACCCAGGTAACCAATGAGCATTTAAATAAGCCTCGTAGCAGACAGTTTTAAGCATTTGAACTGCTTGATGTTCTATCAGAGCAGTTCGATTGCTTAGCTGTCCGTAATCAGCAGAAGCACTGCTTTTCAAATTCACTCAGTTGTTAAGAAGCATTTCCATTGCACGGGCTGATTTAGTTGGAAGCAATCGAAAAGCTTTTTAATTGCTGTTCGAATGCCACGAAAGAGGAGTACAGGAAATGGGTTACTAATTTGATAGATCATTTCGTCTCTCTCATACTGTACGATAGTTTTGACAGCCTCGAAATGTTGATATCGAGAAGCGGATTTTCAAAGCAAACATGATGGACTCGACTCGGCAAAACGCCAGCCCAAACATACAACTATTTGGATTTATTAGCTTCGTAACCTTGAAGAAATATATGCCACCATATGATCAGCCATAGAGAGTCAAAATGATCCTAATCCTTTGATCACTTTTTTTTTTGGATCAGTGCTCATCAACATTATCATTGATAGAAAACATCTTAATCATAAATTACGGTGCAACGTATCGAAGCCACCATACACGAGAAGTATGCGTTTTTTAAGTAGGGCTTTAATTCATCGCCCGGCACCTGACCATCTGCAGACTATCCTGTAGCAGCACAGAGCATCACCATGGACCTATGCACGGGTTCACTATCTGACGTTTGAGCGGTGCCGTGTTATTTACGTGACCATGACAACGAGTGAATTCGGCACCGCTCAAACGTCAAATTAGTGAACTCGTGCATCGGTCCATAGGCAAGTGTCTCAATCATGAGATTGTAGTTTCAAAACGCGCTAATGAAATAAGATAAAAATACAAAAGTTCGAAGGCAGCCGCGACGACAAAAAGAGAGAAGGAGGGGAATATATTTTTGTTTTGGTCCACTCTTCACGGAGGCGTTACATTTTTTGACGGTCAAACGCAACGTTCCTGAAGGTGCAGCACTGGAACAGCCCGTTATTTCGCCAAAACCTGCACTGGGGAAGCACTACTGGAGCATATACGTTTGAATGGCATTTAATGCCCTGTCGTGTAGACTCATATTATGCTGAGTAAATGCTTTTTAAATGCTTATTGATTACTTGGGTATTATATACACATTAACTTCACTACTGATTTTCAATCGATTTGTTTCAAATGACTGTTGTGCATCACATATTGTTGAATTGTTTTATGCTCCTTGTGACAGTTCGCCACGTTCTGTACTCCTTGACGTCTATGCTTGGCTGACTGACTTTGACAGCTGCGGGTGGTCCTGAACTCACTCCAATAGCTGAGCGAATATGCCCTGTTGTGCCGTAATAAAAATGCTTTTATTCTAAGCCAATTTATTTCGAATACAACACTGTACGCTTTTTCAGCCATAAAAGCGATTGGCTGCATTTGACATTTCGTGACAGCGAAATCTGGGCTGAATATGACATTGAAATGTTTTATCTTCGCGAGTTTTGTCTCTGGTTTTATCATATGTTTTTGAAATTTTCTTAGGAAGAAGAAAAATTTCAAAATACGTACATACTTAGAAGCCAAATATCGAAAACAGTGCAAAGGACAGCAGGTTCAAATTTCCACGCATTATAATATGACAATAGCCGACGCAAATATCAAAATTTCAGAAATGTATACAGTTGGGTACTTCCCTGGGCATAGAATATCATCTACTTGCCACACGATATACGAATGCAAACATGGAAACTTTGGCAAAGAAAGCTCCCAGTTAAAAACTGTGGAAGTGCTCATTTAATACTAAGCTGAGAAGCAGGCTCTGTCTCAGTGAGGATGTAATATCAAGAAGAAGAAAGAGATGAAGAAGATACGGTTGGGTCTCCTATTAAACGCATTCGCAGTGCTACTACGTGTGCTCCAGTAAGATACAGTACAGCTGACGAATTCCATGTCAAATCGGTCAGTCACAGAACTCGACCATCTTCGATTTGGATTAAATTTTGCACATGTTTTTGGTATGGTAGAATAAGTGTTTTCCATAGAAAAATTGATCATTTGGACTCAAGTGTAACTTTTGAAAATGGCCTATAAATTTATGCATGCAACTTATTTGAAAAATTCTAACTCGGAAACTGTTGATTTTAGAGAAACATGTTCTATGTGAACCGTTTGGACTATGAGAAAAAAATATACACTGAAAAAATATTTTATTAATTTTCATAAAAAATCAAAAATAAAACTTAAATTTAAAATTACACAAAAATCCCATTTTTAATATTTTTTAAATTTTCACCATAGAATCTTGATAGTAAACAGATGTTAGGGACAAAGTTTCTTAATGGAGAAATTTTTAATAAAAAAGTTTTTCTAAGAACAACTTTTGGTCGACTTTCAAAATTTTGAATTTTTGTCAAAATAAATACGTTCTGGTGATACAGCAAGCATCTTTGAATGATTCTAAGCCATAATGATTATATGAATAATTTCTCTACAAGTAGCCATTTTCGAATTACCGTCGGATGGGGCTACTTTTGATTCCAGGGGCTACTTTGGACATTCACCTTTTGTATTTATTAGCAGCGTAAATATTAATCTGAGCAATTTTGTGTCTTCAGCACTTTTATTAACCAATATATGCTCTACCACTAGGCATGATTTTTTTCTTGGAACAACATCAACAATAACAAGATAAACAAGAAAACATTTAAAAAAAGCCCGAATAAATATTCACAAGGTATAAAACATTGGCTATACAAACATTGTTTGAATTTTACCCATGTCTTGGAAACTTATTGGGAGCATCACAAAACTATCAAATCGTCATGTTTCATGAAAATCTTGTAATTGTTTTGCTTAAAATTGTTGTTTTATTAAAATAATTGATCAAAGGTCTTATTTTTGCGACTTTTATTTTATTATAATGTTTTGGTTTATGTATTTTACAACTTAAAAAAAATAAAATAAATGTTTGTTAAAGTGAATAGACATAAAACACATATATTTCAATACGTACCAAAGCCAAATTGACAACATAATCTCTAAAAAACTATGTTTCGTCATATTTTACATGAATTTGTAGTACAGAACAGTTGCATCCTTCAAATGCCTAAATTAAACTACTCTTAAGCCAGCTCTAAACTGCTTAGAAGCTAAAAGCATATTACAAGAGCAAACTTACTTCTTTACGATCTTGCTAAACTTTACTTCATAGATTGCGTTTTTAATGAAAGTTACTTACTGGTATTAAATTAGTTACCGGTATTAATGTGATTCTTCAACATATCGTTCATATAACAGTAAGAATAGAAAAAAAGAGTTTTTTTACATAACTCATTTATCATCGCAGTACCTAGTAGTTACGTCGTTCGTTTATGTCAACTTGAAAATCGAGCATTCGTAACTGATTGTTAAATTTAAGAGGAAGATGAAAATTTGAGTTTCATACTGCAAACTGAGAATAGTGAATGACATGTTTCGTTGAAATTTGGTATATATGTGTAATTGATTCTAGCTTTGCAATTGTCTACATTAGGTTTATCAATGAAAAACGTTCCATAACATCACAGTGGACGACAATTTATTGAATCAGTTTGAAAGTTATAAGGAAAAATCATTTCATTAGCAAATTGTGAAAATGTCCAAAGTAGCCCCTTTTTTGTCTTGATTTTGATTTGCCTCATATTTAATCCTCAAAGTTAAAGAATGTGAAAATAATGTCAAAAGAAGCCTCGTTTGACGGTATATCAAGTTTAATGCAAAATATATTGTTTAAATAATAAAATAGGCCATTTTCATAAGTGATTCGCATTTCTTCATTAATAATAATACGTTTTCGAGGATTCTACCCCATTACCCCGAATCCCATTACCCCAAATGTCATTAACCCGAACGCCATTACCCCGAATTCCAAAACCCCGAACGACCCATCACCCCGAATGACATTACCCCGAATTTCAATATCATGGGGAAATGTTGGCAGTATCATCATTGTAAATTCGGGGAAATAGCATTCGGGGTGATGGAATTCGGGGTAATGGTACACTCGGGGTAATGGAATTCGGGGTGATGTCATTCTGGGAAATGGCTTTCGGGGTAATGGGGTAGAATCGTTTTAGAGAGCAAAGACCATATTACTTTCCACTTATTTATTTTCCTTGATGGAAAATCGCGAATAACTAATGAAAATGGCCTATTTTAATATTTAAATAATATTTTTTTGCATTAAACTCGATATAATTCGAAAATAGCTACTCCTAGATAAATTATTCATATAATCATCATGGCTTAGAATCATTTAAAGATGCTTACTATATCATCGGAACGTATTTATTTTGACAAAAAATCAAAATTTTTAAAATCGATCAAAAGTTGTTCTTAGAAAAACTTTTTTATTAAAAATTTCTCCATCATGAAACTTTGTCCCAAACATCTGTTTACTATCAAAATTCTATGGTGAAAATTAAAAAAATATTAAAATGGGGTTTTTGTGTAATTTTAAATTTAATTTTTATTTTTGATTTTTTTATGAAAATTAATAAAATATTTTTTCAGTGTATATTTTTTTCTCATAGTCCAAACTGTTCACTACAACTTCTTCATACAACATTTTTCTCTGAAATCAACAGTTTCCGAGTTAGAATTTTTCAAATAAGTTGCATGCAAAAATTTATAGGCCATTTTCAAAAGTTACGCTTGAGTCAAAATGATCAATTTTTCTATGGAAAACACTTATTCTAACATACCAAAAACATGTGCAAAATTTAATCCTAATCGAAGACTATCGAGCACGATTTTTATTTTTTTCGACTAATTCTGGATGGAATTCGTCAGCTTAAGAGATAGCACAGTACTGTCTTCGTCGATGTTTTAGTACTCAGTATGAATAGTGCCGTAGCGTGCGGTTGACGAGGTTGGTACCCGCCAAGGGCACCATCCTAAAGGGGGTGCCTAAATGCGTGAATCACTTGGTAAAACTTTTGGACGTTGCATGTACATTGAATTAGGAATAATTAGTAACAATTTCAAAAGACTTATCAGACATAATAAAGACAAATAAAAATAAAACAATTTCTGAAAGGCTGATATATTCCAAATAATTTTCTATTGCTCAATGACAAAATTATTGATTTCTCGAGAATATCTCGAACGTAAGATATTTTTACTATCTACGTCACTTTTCACAATTTTCATAAAAAGTGTCTTGTAGATATCGCTCAAAACTTTTCAAAAATAATTTTCAAAGAAATTTAAATGATGTGTTTAGACAAGCTCTAGAAAGTACGGTCCATTCTGGCTGAACTGGCTCCGCTTTCGTTACCGTTCTGCTATCATTGCGTTTCGACCATAAGGGGCGCTGAAGTGGAGGTTCGCCAAGGGCGCAATGAGACTACGCTACGGCTCTGTGTAGAGCTACACAGAAAAAAAAATCCGTTCTCGTATCCGTGAACAGCAGACGTGAACTCGTCAACAAGCAAAAATACACCGTGAACTAAATCATGTTTATGCGTAAACATGATGATAGTTTATAGTGTATTTTTGACAGTTCACGTTTTTCAGAACTCTTTTTTGAGCGTGTAATTAACGATTTATTAGCCCTGAACTAGCACCGTTTTATTGATTTGAAGCTTTAGGTGGTTAGTGTTATTTGGGTTCATTTATTCTTATAAACTGCGGTCTGAAGTTGATCTATATGAAAAATATTCTGCATAAGATACGTTAAACTAACGTTGAGACTTTTTGTATGACCGACTGAACTGGATTTGAACTTATGATTTTGTGAATAATTTTCAAATAATGGTTGACTCCCATATCTTCTTCCTCCTTCACTAGTAAACACCCCTTCCGTGGTGATTAGGGAGATGAAGAGGTATTCTCGATCTCTAGCAGCAACAATCATCACACACTAACATTCCGTCCCCATCCCAACTGACTGTAAGGACTTGGCCGGCGCCGTTATTGACCAATACTTTGAGAGCTGCAGAGATAAGCAGAAAGTCCCATCGCTTATTAATTTGGATCGAAGTGCAATTCTTACCAGTTTCGATCAATCACGGAGTAACCACCATTGCCATGTACAGTCAGTCGACGCTATGCTATAATAATAAGCAGAAACGATAGCCATTAGATTACCGAACCCATGAGAAACCCAGGAGAAATAAATGTCATACAACAAATGCTTATAGCTCTAAAGATGTACTGCTTCCATTAAATATCCAAATTAACCAATCTTCATATGTAATCCATTCGTTACCAGGCTCAGATTGAATTCAGTGACCCGCACTTTTCAGACACATCTCACATAATAGAGCACCCATTCTCAATCAACCAAGTTTGAAAAGAAAATTCCGATCGCTTTCCTTTGTTGGTGCATTGTAAAAGAAAGACAACATTGGAAACCATCTCCGGGTTGGTTCCTAAAAGTGGGCGTTTACATCATTTGAAATGGATCCTCGTAGAAGCTGTTATCAATGTCTATACTACTTGCATTGTTGTTGCTGCCATTGTTGTTGTTGTTATTGGTGATGCTGTTATTATTACTATTACCGTGGGTGTTGCCGCCATTGCAGCTGCTTCTGCTACTGCTGGCACTGGCAATACTGTTGAAATCCACCATATTGATGTTGTTGTTGTTACTACTACCGTTGTTATCACTAGCCCTGTGGTTGTGTTGGGTGAGAAGTTGATGCTGGCTGATGCCGTTGTTCAGTCCGTCAAGTATCGATATATTGGACGAAATTTGATCGGCGTGATGGTGCTGCAGCGAGTGTCGAAGATCGGAGTCCGTCTTGAGGATGCAATTGTTCTGCAGAGCGTTGGTTGTCACCGAGACCATCGTTGATGTACCCGCAGCACCGTTGGCAGAGGTTTCCCCTTCGCCTCGCATGACGATGATGACATCGGTCAGGGCGGTAATGTAGTTCTTGGCCAGGGTTAGCGTTTCTATCTTGGACAGACGACGTTCTTTCTTGACGTGCGGGATGACTTCTCTTAATGACTGTTGGCGAAGAGATGGAAGCAGAAAAGAGCATGGGTTTAATTACTGGTGCTGTTGGTATCAATTACTGTCGTCAAGAACCGAGAAAATTAAATAGACTGTCATCGTGGAAAGTGGTTAGAAGATTCTCATTTTATGCTACGTGTTTGGCCGTTTTATACACACTTATCTACTTGAATGGTACTAAAGAAACGAGTAGTTCATCAAGTTTGATTTCAATCAAGCTTACAAATTTCAATAGTTGTCGCAGATCCTACTTGCGCTAGAGAACTTTTACAGTCTTTAAAAAAAAAAAGATTTGAAAGTTTGTTCGGCCAGCAGTCCGGAAGAAATACCTCGTAGGTATTTACATTTATGGGCGTATCCAGAGGGAAAAATAGGTCATTACAAAGATTAATAAGATTTCTGATTTTTTTCAAAGATTGCCTCCATAGTTCAAGTACCGTAATCCGGGGTAACATTGATCATATTTTTGAATGTTTCTTTAATATTTCGTTGGAAAATGTAAATACTGCAAATTTTATATTTTTAAAACAAGTACTGCCACCCATACCTTGAGACTATATACTGTATTTTGTTTATTAAAAGATTTAAGCATGTTAAAAAAATGTTTTAAGTGGTTATTTGTGTTAACTGATATGGGGTAACATTGATCACCTATGTAAAAAAGATTCGGTAATACTGAAAATGTCGTTACTTACCTAAATCATGGCCCCTGAAGCCGAATATGAAGGCCAAACGCTTACAAGTCATTTACTTTTTAAGTTATTTTAAAATGAAAAACACCTCGAACCAAGGAATACGCCTAAAGGTAGGCAATTTCCTAAGGGAATTTTACATTCTTAATAGTTATTCGGTAATGTTGCCTGATTGAGCATACTTATAAAAGTGTTGACAGCGGAATCGTTTTCGGCGATGGGGTTTTTAGTAAGAATCACATTTTTCTTACTTATACCGTTTGCAGAACTTATGTGAGACATAAATCTTCGGTAGTGCCATCCTTAACAATTAAAATCATTATTTCGAAAAGTTGATAAATTTACGCATAAGGTAAACGCAATTTTCGCAAAAATAGTAACTTTTATTAGCTCATTAATATAAGAAAGAGAAGCACCATTCATGATTTGGAAATGTTTCATCAATAAATGATAACACGATCTTTTGATGGGATGAGTCATTCCGATCAATGTTACCCCGCTGATCAATGATACCCCGGATTACGGTAATTAAAAATTGAGTCATTATGAATATGTTGGAGTCCCTACAGCAATTCAAGTTTTTGCTAAAGTTCATCAAAGATTTTGTCAAGAATGTGCCACAGGATTATGAGGAATTCTACAATTATTATTATGAAATTTACCCGATTTATGCTACATATCTTGCAAGCAGAACAACTTTTTTTTCAAAATAAATTTGTTTAGGTAGGATGGATGGTTGACTTATTCAGGAATCTCTCAACGATGTCCATGAAATACTCCTCCATACGTTTTTTTCCAAGTACTTTTTATCCGATTTTTTCAGGGCGATGAATATTTTGCAGAGAATCCACAGCAATACTGTTACATTTGAGAATGTCCCATAAAAAATTAACTAAAATATATAAAAAAAAACATTAAAACACATAAATGATTAAAATGAAAATAGGAGCTAATTTATTTTACAAAACTTGCCCATCGACACGCCGTCGGAAAACCGCCAACTCCCCCCGTTGTACTAAACCCCACTCGCGGCAAGAATGGAAAAAAAAAACGAGCACAAAAATTTAGACGAGTCGTATTTCCGACTCGGATTGCCCAACCAAGGCTCCCTCTCTTGGTGCTTGGTGCTCGTAGAAGCAAGTTGTGCTCGGTACGATCCACGATATAAAGTATCCCCGCAAGTGAAAGTGAAAACCCTTTAAAAAAATTAATGACCTTTTGCTAGCCTTAATCAATCGGCTAGACACTGAAAGTTGGCAGGTGTTGTGAAGGCCAACGTAATTAAGAATCGTTACTCGCGAACCCGTGAAAACCCGGTCGGTGAAGTGCCACGTGAAGAAATCTACGTCGGTGACCACGTGAACCCGGCCAGTGACGGTATCCACCAAGGTCGTTAAATCTCAAAGTGACTGCGTGAACGAATCGAGAACCGAAACATATCCCAAACCACCTAAGATTGGGATCCCGCGATTCGCGTGTGTGAAGTGTGTGGCGGTTAACCTCCAAGCCCGCCGGAGAGAAGCCCCTATAACGGACCAGGGTGAACCAGGCGTCCAGCATCCGACGGCTTTGGGCCGCCGTAAATCAGAAACTGTAGGCTAGGCAGCCCCTGGGATGAGATTCGGGTAAGTCTGCATGTTTTCTACTAGCCTTGGCAAACCCCTAACTTATAATACCTCTAGGTATCCTCACAGGAATTTCTATAAGAATGCTACCATGAAATCTTCCATGAATTTCTGCGATAATCTTAGTGAAAAAAAAAATGGTTACCGAAAGACTCCTCCAAAAATCAGTCTTGGAATTCTAGAATATTTTTTTCTAAAAGACAAATAATTTATCGCATGGATCTTTCTGCGAAAATTCATTCAAAATAGGGAATGTCTACCAGTTATGGCTATAGTGGTTCCCTATTTGGCAATATGTGTTTCGCGAAAACTTTCAAATTTTGAATATTCTTGAATGTTTTAGCATCAAGATTCATTTGATATAAAACTACTAAAACACACAGAATGATTAAAAATTTGAAAACAGTCCAATTATCACGTACCGCCAGACGGGGACTTTTGATTCCGGGGGATACTTTTGACACTCACGTTTTGAATTTATTACCAGCATAAATATTAATCTGAGCCATTTTGGGTCTTCAGGATTTTAATTAACCAATATATGCTCTACAATCAGACATGATTTTTTTTGGAACAACACCAAATCAAAAAAGTCCAAACAAATATTCACAAGCTATAAAACATTTGCTATTTGTTGTTTTATAATAATAAATGATCAAATGTCTTAATTTTACGACTCATATTTTATTATAAAGTAAAACACAATGAAAAGTAAACAAAGGATTAAGTGAATAATTATAAAACATATATAATTCAATTCTTATGAATCCTGATCATGCATGCAACCTCAGTTCAAAAAATCACCTATCAGTACTCTAAAGACAACGTGAACATACGAAAAGTCAACTCTCTTAGCGTCGAACCATTCAAAGGTTATTTTTTGAAATGACAAAAATTAGGTAAAAGGAAAGGTATGGGCTTTTTAATGTTAATGTACAAGAGCCTATGTCGACACTTACAGTGACGAACTGTTCATATTTTGTTAAGTTAATTCATTTAAGTAACATTCCCACCGTTGTTATAATTAAAAAATGTTCCATAATATATTTTTCATTTAAACTCGTTTAAAGTTTGTTCTACAAAGTTTTTTGTATTGAAATATGCTACAACTTTGCTGAACATACCAACTTGCTATCTATTAACATAAAAAAGTTGGCGTATAGGACACTTTGCGATTAGTGCAGAGAAAAAATCACTTTCGTACGAATTGTAGTACAACTAATTTCGAGACACTTCTGGGAAGCAACCTATACTCTAAAACCACAAAATGACGTCGAAAAGTTCATGTCCGCCTAAACTTGCTATCTGGACCATTGTGCACTGGTTTCACTAGCCGAATCTAGTCATTTGCGGAGACGATAAAAACGTGACAGATAAATTTTTCGCGCGCGCTGCCTACTGCGATCTCCCTTTCTGCTGTGCAGATAAAAATAACAAAACAATAATTAAAGATGGCCGAAGTAGTTTTCGGCAAAGTATCAAGAATCGGACGTAATTGATTTTGATTACACCAATTATACAACTCAAAATCCCACTCAAAACGTAATCGGATTCGATCGATGAAAATGCCAAGAAACTCATTTCTAGTAGCAATACGAAGCTTGTTTAACTCATTTCTTCGAGTGTGGTGTGATGGCCGAGAGGTATCGAACGCAGCTTTTACTAACTAGACCAGAGACGCAGAGACCCGGTTAGATTTCACCTGAGACGAGACTCGCGGAGACGGTCTTCTTTTTCTGTGATTGCTTAGTTTTTTTTTCTTATTCCACTCTATGTTTTCATAAATCATGCGCAAGCTGTTCAAACTCTCATATGAACATCCCAGCAAAAAATTATTGTGTTTTCATCACACCGAAGCATAAACAGCCTTTTGAGTGAAATTTCATGCCAGCAAACGTAGCAGACATTAGAAATAACAAGCCTTGTGGTTACATTTATCAGCATCTTTGGAAAAACTGCTCCGCTGACTGAGGATTTGAATTACAGTTTATTTTGAATACAATACTTTTCACTTTTTCAGCTTCAAAAACGATGGGCTGCATTTGACGTTTCGTGACAGCGGAATGTGGGCTGCAAATGACGTTGATATCACAGCGTAACAAAAATGACATTTTTGCGTGTCTCAAGGATCAAATTATGTGTCTCTAGTAGATTTGGGGTTGCTGAATCTGGTGCCATTCTCAGAAATGTTCCAGCACGTCACAATTTTTAGCTACATGGCGACCTGTATAAAGTTGTATAAAACAAAAATTTAAAGTACAATTTATCATACTTTTTTGTAATCTAATCCACCATACATGCAAAATAGAACTTGAACTTTCATTTCAGACATAATTTGATTGAAATTGCGCGATTAAATTTCGATTAAACCGATTTTTTCAACATGCTTGCAGTCTCCATACAAAATTCTTCGTTTCTTCTATATGGCAAAATACAACAATTCTCTAAACCATCAAAAAATAACTTTTCCTTATCGAAAGTAATACAAACTTTGATGATAAGTATTGTTATACACATAAAGTTTGAATTCTGTGGCAAATTAAGCCAATATATTACCTTACAAGCTGGCAAACTTGCATGCAAGTTGGCTGAAATAGTCAATTTTTGCATTTTCAACAGTCAATACCTCAAAAACTAGACGTGCTTCTGAAAACGGCAATGGATTCAGCAACCCTTAATTAAGTGAATAGCGGTATTTTGGTGCTGGAGACAAAAACGTGTTCCGCAGTGTATTTTTCCTCTTCGCGAGTCTCTCTCAGGATTTTACCATCTTTTTGATAAACTTGTCAAACTTGCTAGACCTTGATTTTTAGCAATAGCTGGCTGGTTTTATATGTTTAAATGGTGTAATTGTACACCATATTTGCGACGGAATTGATGTGCAGCTAAAATGACGTGATATTATAATTTATTTTTTAATACACAGTAAAATGTTCTAACCACTATACAGAGTTCGTCCCAAATAAAAAAGATAGCGTAAACGTCAGCCTTGCGATTACCACAAAAAAAGATCATCCATACACTTTTTAATACCTACTTCTGAAAGTTCTGAACATTTTCTTTGAAGTAACTCTGGTTGTCAAATCAATAAATCAAACAATCTATGTAATTCCTGACTACGGCCATGTTTCTATCATATCCGCTGACCTACAATTGTGTCGGAATAGAACCCACGCCAAAAAAAAAACATCCTCGTTGCACCACACAGACTCACCTGAAATGCGTCATTGAGGCTGTGCATTCTCATCCGTTCCCGCTCGTTGGACTCGAGCCGTCGCAGATTTCGTTCCTTGGCATTGAGGACGCCTTTTCGGCGTCGTGCGGCTGCCGTGCTGGTTTGCAGATGATGGCCGGAATGGGAAGAAACGTGACGACCCCCATGGCTGCTTCCTGTGCGGCTTCCATTGCGGCTACTTCCGCAACTAGTGTCGTCACTCTGTGAACTCGAGTCGGTCATATCCGGATCTAGGGTGCACTCCTGCTGGGAAAGACACAGAAACAATGGGCGGTGGAGGTTAGTGCAAGCGAAGCCTCAGTGCTTAGCGGCTATTTTTGAGCAGTCTAATTGAAGAAGTTCCTACGTTGCAATTAGGTCACATAGTTCTGGAATGAAGATATTCCATGGTTATAAAAATAAGTAGGCAACAGATTGAACAAAGTGAGATTTGAGTTAGCCGATGTGGAATTAAGGCTGAGATCGAAATTGAGGCCTTTCTTAGTCTAGTGGTAAAGTCCTCGGCTGTCAAGCAAAGCCATGTCGAAGGTGTACGGGTTCGATTCTCGGTCGGTCCAGGATCTTCTCGTAATGGAGATGTCTTTGACTTTCCTTGGCATAGAGTATCATTGTACTTGCCACACGATATATGAATGCGGAAATGGCAAATTCGGCAAAGAAAGCTCTCAGTTAAAAACTGTGGAAGTGCTCAGAAGCTAAGAAGAAGGCTCTATCCCTGTGGGGACGTAATGCCAAGAAAGAAAGAAATTTTAAACCATATGTTTATCTATGGTGACAGTTTTCCAAATCAATATACTATAGCTATTTTATCCTGTAGAACGTACTTTATCTACGCGATTTCCAATTTGCATATTATCAGCATCAAAAACCTGTTTTTGGGAGCCGACCACTGATTTGAATGAAAACCTCTCAACAGCAATGTATATAGTAAACAGCTTCAAAGCTAATATTTATTGAAAATATTACATATAATTATTTTACTGGGAATACATTTAAAATAACTTACATTCTAGTTCTACTTCATATTACCTTGAGGAACAAACTCGCCAGCCTTTCTTACTCTATTTTAAATCACAACTAATGCAAACAAATTTAATATATCTACATACAACAACCTCAGTGCTGCCAGTTTCACCACCAGTGCTGGGAATGGTAATAGTAGTAGGCTTGAATTTCGAGAAAGTCACGTGGCTATTTCCAGTACAGTAGTTCAGAAACGGAGCCTATGTTGGGTGTATGAATTTTCTAAATCATTAGTGTCATTGAAGGCCCTAAATGCTGGAAATGCAGCGGGAAATAGAACATTTTTGTACAGTCATTTTGGGTTGCTCTCAGCAACAAGTGTTTTGCTATTTTGAAGGCTTTTTGCCTACAGGAGCGCTGTTCGCGAGTCACTGGCTACGCTGACTGTGATTTGTTTTGCTTGGTTACCGTAGAATGAATTTCAAGATTTTTCCCAACCCTGTTCACCACACATCCACCGGAACACATGTGAAGGGTAACAACTTAAAAAAAATAATTTCCTTGCTTTCTTTGGCAAAATTGTAAGGGTCTTTCTGAAATAAAATTAATCAAATATTATATAAATTATTTAGGAAGAAAATTAAATGACGTGATATCACAATTCAGTTTTTGCTGAGTTTGGGTTGTAAATCCTGTACACCTGGAGGTGTCATCAGTGGAATTCCTAAATCAATACTTGAAGGTTCAATATAGTAATTTCTTTTTTTTTCCAAAGAAATTTATACAGTTATTTCAAAAAAAAATGAAGGAGTATGTTTTTTTGTTGTTGAAATTATCTCATGAAAATAAGGAATATAATGCGAAAGATTTTCTACAAGATACACGATACATGATATGCTTCTTGAAACAAATGAAACTGAATAGTAAACTTCACTATTTGGAGGGTGTTTTGCATTTAATTCAAAATGTCTGTACATTGACTGTACATTATAAGCGCTGGTAGCTTGTCTTAAAAATAGGAACTTTAAGGACTTCATGCTTGAAAAAAAAAGACCAAAAAGATACTAAATAGGAACCATGAAATTAGAATGAATCAAGGAGATACGAGTTTTCAAAAGGATTTTCTAATTATCCATCCAGACATTTCTTCAAATAATTCAACAATTTTTGGGATATTTTGTCTTTTTTTAAATTTTTTTATGATTTATACAAACTTCCTAAAAAAAATTCGTTCATCTTTCGTCTCGATTTTTTTTTCCAAGGACCATTCCACAAACTTGGTTACAAGGTTGGTAAATGGCTGGGCATGGGGCTTAATTGGTACGTCGCGTACCTGAAGGAATAAAATAGATCCCTCTGTGCGGTCCTTAGCCTCTTGCCCAGCAACTCCTATCCCTACCTCCTCGCGGTACTGTCCGGGGTACGAGTAACCTTAGGGAAGATCGGGTAACCAACCCCCGGTGGGAAGTTTGGTCGTATGCTGACAGGGAAGGGGGGGGGGGGGTTTGCTTTTGCTTTTGCTTCTGCAAACCTTGAGCGTCTGTACTCCATGTTAGGAGCGGCTCACAACAGCGTCTGTTCCCCATGTCAGGGGCGGCTGATCATCGTCCGAGTGCCAGAGAGGGACTCTAAGCTAAACTGCGCACTATGGTCCTCCGAACATTTAGGGGGAATGGTCCTCCGGAAATCTAGGGGGTTGGTGTCAGGCCAGCCGTAAAAAAATCAAGCAACGAATAATCAACGAGAGAATACGAACCGGGACAATCGGCGAAGACCACAGCGACGTAAAGGGACTAGCGATTGGAAGCTCGGTACGTGGAACTGTAAATCTATCATCTTCATCGGGAGCACACGCATACTCGCCGACGTGCTGAAGGACCGCGGATTCGGCATCGTAGCGTTGCAGGAAGTGTGTTGAAAAGGATCAATGGTGCGAACGTTTAGAGGTAACCATACCATCTACCAGAGCTGCGGCAACACACATGAGCTCGGCACAGCTTTCATAGTGATGGGTGATATGCAGAGGCGCGTGAACGGGAAGTGGCCAATCAATGAGAGAATGTGCAAGTTGAGGATCAAAGGCCGCTTCTTCAACTTCAGCATAATAAACGTGCACAGCGCTCACTCCGGAAGCATTGATGATGACAAGAACGCTTTTTACGCGCAGCTCGAACGCGAGTACGACAGCTGCACAAGCCACGACGTCAAAATCATCATAGGAGATCTAAACGCTCAGGTGGGCCAGGAGGAGGAATTCATACCGACGATTGGAAAGTTCAACGCCCACTGGCTGACGAACGAAAACGGCTTACGACTAATTGATTTCGCCGCCTCCAAGAATATGGCCATTCGCAGCACCTACTTTCAGCACAGCCTCCCATACCGATACACCTGGAGATCACCACAGCAGACAGAATCACAAATCGCCCACGTTCTGATTGATGGACGGCACTTCTCCGACATTATCGACGTCAGGACCTATCGTGGCGCTAACATCGACTCTGTCCACTATCTGGTGATGGTCAAACTGCGCCCAAAACTATCCGTCGTTAACAACGTACGGTACCGACGGCCGCCCTGGTATGACATAGAGCGGCTTAAGCAACCGGATGTCGCAGCGGCATACGCGCAGCACCTCGAGGCTGCATTACCGGAAGAGGGTGAGCAGGACGAAGCCCCGCTTGAGGACTGCTGGAGAACAGTGAAAGCAACCATCAACGATGCAGCTGAGAGCAACGTCGGGTACGTGGGACGGAGTCGACGGAACGATTGGTTCGACGAGGAGTGCCAGGAGGTTTTGAAGGAGAAGAATGCAGCGCGGGCGGTCATGCTGCAGCAAGGGACCCGGCAGAACGTGGAACGCTATAGACGAAAACGGCAACAGCAGACCCGCCTCTTTCGGGAGAAAAAACGCCGCCTGTAGGAGACGGAGTGCGAGGAGATGGAACAGCTGTGCCGGTCTCAAGAAACGCGTAAGTTCTATCAGAATCTCAACGCATCCCACAACGAATTCGTGCCGCGCGCCGAGATGTGCAGGGATAAGGATGGGAGCATTTTGACGGACGAGCGTGAGGTGATCGAAAGGTGGAAGCAGCACTTCGACGAGCACCTGAATGGCGCTGAGAGCACAAGCAATGGAGGAAATGCTTTCGTCAGTACTGCGGAGGATGGAAACCAACCATCCCCCACTTTGAGGGAGGTTAAGGATGGCATTCACCAGCTCAAGAACAATAAAGCTGCTGGTAAGGATGGTATCGGAGCTGAATTCATAAAGATGGGCCCGGAGAGGCTGGTCATTTGTCTGCACCGGCTGATAGGCACAATCTGGGAAACTGAACAGCTACCGGAGGAGTGGAAGGAAGGGGTTATATGCCCCATCTACAAGAAAGGCGACAAGTTAGGTTGTGAGAACTTTCGAGCGATCATCATTCTGAATGCGGCCTACAAAGTATTCTCCCAGATCATCTTCCGTCGTCTATCACCTATAGTAAGCGAGTTCGTGGGAAGTTATCAAGCACGGACCAGATCTTTACTGTACGGCAAATCCTCCAAAAATGTCGTGAATACCAGGTACCAACACATCACCTTTTCATCGATTTCAAGGCGGCATACGACAGTATCGACCGCGTAGAGCAATGGAAAATCATGGACGAGAACAGCTTTCTCGGGAAGCTCACGAGACTGATACGAGCGACGATGGAAGGTGTGCAAAATTGTGTGAAGGTTTCAGGCGAACACTCCAGTTCGTTTGGATCCCGCCGGGGACTACGACAAGGACTTTCGCGCCTGTTGTTCAATATTGCGCTAGAAGGTGTTATGCAGAGAGCCGGGCTTAACAGCCGGGGTACGATTTTTACGAGATTCAGTCATTTTTTTTTCTCCGCGGATGATATGGACATCGTCGGCCGAAAACGTGAGGCAGCAAAAATTGGACTGGTGGTGAATGCGACCAGGCCAAAGTACATGCTAGCTGGAGGGGCCGAGCGCGACAGGGCTCGCCTAGGTAGCAGTGTTACGATAGACGGGGATACGTTCGAGGTGGTCGACGAGTTCGTCTACCTTGGATCCTTGCTGACGGCTGACAATAATATTAGCCGTGAAATACGGAGACGCATCACCAGTGGAAGTCGGGCCTACTATGGCCTCCAGAAGAAGCTGCGGTCAAAAAAGATTCACGCCCGCACCTAATGTACCATGTACAAAACGCTCATAAGGCCGGTAGTCCTCTACGGGCATGAAACGTGGACGATGCTCGAGGAGGACCTGCAAGCACTTGGAGAATTGGCGCCCTTGGCGGGTGCCAACATGGCCAACCGCACGATACGGCACTGAGTATAGGTCATATTTCCCTTTACTGTCTTATTGTACCGTAAAACGGGGTATCTTTGATAATGCGGGTAACTTTGATAGTGCGTAACCCACCACATACTAAACGAAATATCATAATTTCTGTTAATCAGTTAAGCAAAACGAATGCAAAACTAAATAAAATTAGTATGACACTTCATGCAAGAGTGGTTTTCATTTGAATCAAGAACATTTGAGGCTTTTTATACGAATATGAAAAAATGACACAATTTTAGCATTTTCGAAACGCTTACAAACAATCTGTTCTACGATCACTATCTGGTGTAGTTTGAATAGTCGGCTACTTATTTTTGACAGCCTAGTTATCATAGAACTTGAATACGGTCTCAAATCTCTTAGCGAAGAGCATTTTCACAAACTGGGAGCATTTTTGTAATCTAAGTCAAAAATTTCCATATAACGTTAAACGCCTTGAGGTATGCAATGCCCTACAAATGTTCGTTATTCATTCAATTTTGTTCGACTCATACTCCATTATCAAAGTTACCCCAAAACAGAAAACCAACTTTCGATTATATGAAAAATTATATCATCCATTCAAAATAAATCTTTTGGCAATCTTTCGACTGCAATCGATAGCTAGGATGCCAGTACTTGTTTAAAAAATATAAATTATAATTCTTTCAAATAGTTAGCATAAATATTCAAGTTTTCTTCGAAAAAACTATCAAAGTTACCCCGTTTTACGGTACTTGATGAAGAATCGTGATTAACTGATGAAAATTGCCTTTTGTTTAATTAACATTTTTTGGCTTGTAACTTGACATAACTCGAAAATGGCTACATCTAGATCAGTAATCATGATCATTATTATGGTTCAGAAGAATTTGAAGATTTTTATTTTATCATCAAAACGTATTTGTTTTACTAAAGCTAGCATAAGCATGTGTGACCGTAAAATTTGTTGCTGCTACTCCGTGATTAACCAGAATAATATAAGTTGCACAAGGAACCAACAGATGTAGCTTGGGAGTAGCTTTCCATTTTCATTATACACTTTCGAGAACTCCAAACATTATGAAGTCAATAATGGCGCCAGCAACGTCTTTATGGTCATCGAGAAAGAGAAGGAATATTAGTGACATCCATTGTTACTAGAGACCGAGATCACCTCTACATCTCCACGGTTGTCATGGAGCATAATTGTCCCATGTAACTTTTTGTGCATTTTGACTTTTTGTCATCAAGCAGTTTATTTTTACGTATAGTTTTAGAAAACACCCACCAAAAATTGACTTTGTTCGGAAACTCAATGAAAAGCAAGCCAAGTCATTTTGTCCCATTGTTGAATTTCCACGCATAACTGTCCCACTACAGTATTTCTACGCATAACTGTCACACTATACAATTCGCTGCGCTGAACTCGAGCAAAATATTCAGTAGGCAGTTTTGAATTAGCTGGTGTTTGGGAAAATCGTTTTGAACATTTTCTTATGTTGGCTTTACATCCCATGTGGAACACAACCCGTTTTATGTGTTTGAATTATCGGGATAAATTCATGCGAGCCTGACGTCAAATTTGATTGAAATTTTCAATATCAAAATATTATTTCCCATCCGTTTTTCAATGAATTTCAGTTGTATTTTCAGGGTCAATCACAAAATTCTTCTAGTTTTTTGAACCGCGGTCATCGATTAGAAATTTATCGTTATTTTGGATTCATCACGGGAAGTACTGAAATAATCCCACTTGAAGAATCAGTAACAACTTTAATTTCGAGTGGCTGGCTTGCGACAAACCAACTTCATTATTTAGCAAACGAAGTCTAAATAAAAATAGTTTGACCGACATTGGATGACTTGGCCACATGCTGGGTTGTTCCGAATACCGGTTCACTGGTGGAAGTGGCCATTATATTGTCGAATCTGAAACCTGGCTTGTGACATATCAATGTCAAAGGTGGATCAAGTCAAGTCTTAAGGTGGTTCAAATGTATTTGAATGACTTGACCACATGTCGGATTGTTCCGAATTCCCGGTTCCCTGGGGGAAATGGCCACTAAACTGTCGGTTCTGAAACCTAACTGGCAACATTGAACTTCATAAATTCCCAAATCAAGGCCAAAGAAGTGTAACTCAAAGGTTCTTAGATGACTTGATAACATGCCAGGTTGTTTTGGATACCCTGTTCCCCAGAGAAAGTGGTTATTATATTGGCGGTTTTGAGACTTGCGACATATCAAACATGATGAATTTGCAAATCAAGTCAAAAGAAGAATAGTTAAAGAGGTTGAGATGACCTGACCACATACTGGGTTATTACGGATAACTGGTTCTTCGGTGCAAGTGGCAAATATCCAAAGTAACAATTTTAGTTTTACGAATTACTTCCAGGGTGCTATAAATAAACGCCGATAAAACCACCATCAAGACACTGTTGCCTTCATCGCATCCCCCAAAACCTCTTGTAGATTAGAACGAGACTAGTTGGCCCACTCTGAAAGAGGCTATGAAGAGCATAACTATGTCACACGAATAAAGCATAATAGCATTTATGATAGCTATGTTGAGGCCACCTTTTCTGGATGAATGTCGCTTCATCTTGAAAATGATTTTATCAGAACATCGATCTTGCCGAATTTATTCTAACGTAAACAAAACAAAATAAGATTGGAAACACGTCTGTGATAATTTATTTCTCAGTATTTGAAGTGCTCGAATCTTTAGTGTCGAGTGAGATTTACTGTGAAATGTGATGAGAAAGAAGTGAATTTGCCTGTGCCCCCTCTGAAAGTGACATATTTCTAATTATTTAGCATTTGCTTAAATAAACTGCCAGGTGAAAATTCATCATTTCTTGGTTTGGTTGGGCAGTAAATGTGCTTTAAATTATATTCAGTCAGTTAAATCATCACACCATAGCGTCTTATGAGCGAATTCATGGAGATAACATGATTTGAAAAAGTGAAATTGTGGAAACCGGAGTGAAATTAATATGGCAGAACCATAATTGATAGATTTCCTTCGACAAATGCTGTTTTGTTATCATAAATACATAAATAAGGGCACACTGTTATGATTCGGCATATGTGGATGTAAAAATGCCTTAATAAATGCTGATTGAAGATGATTCAGCTTTTTATCGCTTTTTATGGTAACTAAGCAGCATTAAACATAGTTTGACAGTTCGGGAGTGCTGTTTTGAAGAAAACACGCAAAAAAATGAAAACGCATATCAGTTTTGCATTTTACCAATAGAAGCATTAACCTAAGAATGCTAATGTCGCTGCTGTTCGTGTTACCAACATCTAGTTTGCCTCGAACTGACAGCGTGAGTACCGGGCCTCAAAGTGTCAGATTAATTTCAAGAACCAAAACAACATCATGGTATAGAACAAACAATGAAAAACCATAATTTAAGGTAATAAAAATTGAAATCAGTTTTGTGACAACTACGCCATTAGCGTTCTACTACTAATAATTCTATTGTTTTACCATTAGAAATAAGTGTTCCCTGGTAATAACGCAATGTTAGTGACTTTATATTGGTGTGGTTAGTATTAAATTTGCAATGCAAATTGTGTTTTCGCATCTTATGAGTCCCAATACTGATTTGGAAGGTATAAATAAGGTAAGTCATCAGAAACCAAGTGGAAGTAATGCAGCTTAAAAGCAGCTTTTATGACAACAAGCTGTATTATATGAGTCTTTTATCATAGCCGTAACAAATAAGAGTCGTTCAGCCACGGCAAGCAGTTGAAATAAGGTATTGTATGCTGCAATAAAGCAGGTTTTGTAGCCACAAAATTTTGACTTTATGTTTTGGCTCTAAAAGGTTTTGAAAAACAGCCAAGAGCTGAATTACAAAATATCATTTTTTGGCAACGTTAAATTTCGCCTCTAAGTATCAATCACTTAACTGTCATAAAACATTAATAAATCCTCACGAAAGCCAAGTTGCTGTGGAATTGTTACTTGGGATGTTGGCGGTTCTTAAACTTAATTTGCGATGTATCAAATATCATGATTTTGCAAACTAAGTCCAAAGAAATGTCAAATCGTGTGATTTGTATCGTGAATTTTGAGTTAAATATTAATTCCGCAGAATAACCTTGAATTCGCAGATGAGTTTCTGTCAAGCCTCTAGCTGGAAGAGTCGATATAGAAATTTATTACATCTTAAGGGGCCCACATAGCCGTAGCGGTAAACGCGCAGCTATTCAGTAAGATCAAGCTGAGGATCGTGGGTTCGAATCCCATCGGTTACGGGTTGGAAATTTTCTCGACTTCCCAGGGCATACAGTATCTTCGAACCTGCCACACGATATACACATGCAAAAATGGTCATTGGCATAGTAAGCTCTCAGTTAATAACTGTGGAAGTGCTCATAAGAACACTAAGCTGACAAGCAGGCTCTGTCCCAGCGGGGACGTAACGCCAGAAAGAAGAAGAAGAAACTTTCTAACTTACACATCCACTCTTTCTATCACTAACTCATACATTTTCTCATTATCACACATACAGAAAACTTTGCTTTCCATCCCATACTATAAAATCGTATTTCTTCACTTCCCCACACGTGGCTCCGTTTGGCACATGTCACTTGAGCCTTCATTAGATGCCTTAACATAGTCCTGAGGTTATACATCCTCTCCATTCGGTACAATATATACGTAAGAACGGTCATGCTTAGCACATAATTGGTCACTACTTTCAGTGGGACTGTTATGCGTAGAAATTGACCAAAAATCTCGTATTTCTAGGCATAACAGTCCCACTTTGAATTTCGTAGCTAAATTTACTTTATTCCCATAATCCAAACTCTTGACTCTAATGAACACACTATTCTTTATACTATTGTAATGATTTTAATTTAATTTACCACACACCTGGTCAATGCGAGGCCTAAATGTGTTAAAATCTTTAAACGCGTTTTTCTCGATTACATATTTTGGAACATGGGACAGTTATGCGCAGCCCTGTCGTCGTAAAATTTGAGGTTCTTAGTCGTCCCTTTTTGAGGGGGGCGTTGCTGTAGCCCAGAGGGCGCTTCTATTCCCAGGCGTTAATGATGTCGGCTCATAAGAAATATCACAAATATTTTAATATATAGGGATCAACTGTGATGGAGGTGTTGTTTGCTATGAGTTTTCGACTTTCAGTTTATATAGATCATAAACGGAAATCCAAAAACCCTTGGCAATATTTTAATACATAATAATTGCAAATATCACAAATACATACTTTAACATACATTCCTAACGAATGAAAACCAAAATGCATTTGCACGTATTTAGTTTGAGTTCCATTTCTATTGAAATATGGAACGAAGTCAAGATACATGGACTTAAACATTATTTAGTAGAAAAATTTTCTGATGTAAAAAGTGAATGTTATTTTGTCCTAGTGTCAATTGAATATACCTTAACAATACCTACTGTATATGCTATGTGACTATTTCTAGAGTCATCCTATTACGATGTACCATTCAAAAGAAATCATAATCCATGAAATAAAATTAGTCTTGTAGAACCTATCACTCAGTGTAAAAGGAATCATCTAGTGCCGATCTAAAAGCCACATAGAACCGTTTTTGGGTCTCTCTCAAATTTAAATTTTTTTAAGATTGTTTGTGTTTCAGGGAATATATGAGAAGAAGATACGAGAAGAAATACATAGAATTCATCAAAAACTGAGCATTTTGCCAACTGTCAAGCTATGGTCCAACAATTTGAGTCAACCTAAATGCTTCTCCTATAGTTTTATAAAATTTAGGCAAAATACGACGCAAACTGTAATTCTAATTATATATGTCGATGGTAACCGCGTTTCAGCGATTATTACTCAACCATAACTCGGAACATTTTGAACGAAATATTATGCGGTCATGTCAGACCAGAAAAAAATTTAGACTTGACTAGAATGCGAAGAAAAGTTTTAAAGTTGAACATAAATAAATCAATACCTGAGATTCGATGTTTCGAATGTTTGATTATGTTTGTACGTAAAGTAATATATGAAGCATACTTAGAGAAATATATGATATTTTTTCTTTTGAAAAAATGAATCAAATAATTAAGTTTACTAAGATTTTCTTGAGTTTTCCAAAAGCAGAACATCTAGAAAATTTGAACTATTTTTTTACATAAAGAAGAAGTGTTCGATTTTCAGCCAAATATATGGCTTAAATTACAAATAATATCGCTGTTGAATTGATAACAATATGGAAAAAGTCAACAATTTCTCTGGTTTTCAATATATTTCACAATGGTTTTATCTTTTGTACCGTTTTGCATCGAATTTCCGAACGCTTCGAAAGCCGGACACCTTGAACATTTTCTTATTTTTTGCCATGTTTAAGAAGGTGTAACTGTAATGTTAACACTCAGTTCGATTCTTTGATTTAAAATGTTTATTGTGAATGTCAACGTATTGCAGAAGGCTTTAAAATCATAAAACAAAAATAAAAATAAACTGCGCGTGAAATCGTCAGTTCATTTTCCGCCTGATAAACAATTTCTTAAGGTTGGTGCTCGGATATGAGCTCGAAGTTTTCATAGTCAACATACGTTTCTGTGTTGTTAAACGTGACGAGCAGGAGGAAAAAAGTGAGTTTTTTGTTTTGTTGCCAGCTAGTGAAATTTACCGGTATTTATATGAACATTTCTTTAACACTTCAGTCGTCGCGCTGTTGTATTTTGTACAACACTATCGAAAAAACCTCGCTTATCGTTCACAACAGCAGCGTGGTGGTTTTGACGGTGGCGAACCGCGCGACGACTGGAAGGTTAATAATGGTTAAATTCAAGTGTCCGGATTACGAAGCATGATTTCCAGCTGCTTCAAAAGCCGGACATCCGAGAATGTGAATTGAAATGTGCCTCTATTTTAATCATAATGATCAAAATGGACAATTGATGATGGTAAAAGTGATTTAGAGAACATTCGGTAAAAAAAACTAAATTGTTACCTTCCGTTTCGGAAAAATAATTTGAAAAGAATGTGTCTCGTTAAGTTCCAGATGTCACCCGTCACTGAATCTCATGCGGCGATAGAAGAGAGTTGTGTGATTTGTCTTTGTTTTTCACATCAGTTATGACTGTTTAATAGTCAATACTGAAAGCTGGTGATATAACCTTAAATAAAGTGCTAAAAATTCAATTCGAATAAAATACTTACAAATCTTTGAGTTTTAATTAAATAAGAGTGTCCGGAATCCGAAGCAAATGTGTCCGGAATTTGAATCAGCTCGAAAGCGATGTCCGGATTTCGAAGCAAGACATACAATGGAACTTTTTTTATTTTACCGTGATGAATCAATACCCGGACGATTAAGCGGTGCAGCATGATCTAATTCCAATATCAATATAATTGCATTAGATTTGATTAACGCACTACCGTGTCACGAATCGTTTCGACTTTTATCTTGATGATAATTGCAAATATTCTAGTTAAAATAGCGAATATAATATGGAAATAATGTTTTTTATTACACATGTTTCGTTTTCAAATTCGGACATGTGAATCAAAAAACCGGACATTCTTGAATCAATTTCCGGACATCGGTGTTTAAGCCAGCTTAATTCAAATAAAATTAAGAAAATTCAATTTAAATGTGGCTATTCTATCATATTTTTTGTTGTTAAATATAGGGAAGCACATAATAATATTTTAAAAAATGAATAATCAAGATTATTCTGTATTTCGGTTACTCATATCTTTTGGTTGTAGTCGCGAGCAAATAATCTGCAACAATCGTCATCATAAAGTCGACTTTTCCACTACAGAATAATACATACACGACCATCCACTTTTTCTTGCATTTATTTCAGTTTTCGGTGCATTTTTATTACAAAATAGATGTTCACTCAAGCAAACTACAAGTTAAACATATAGCGTTCGGATTTCAAATCCATGGTTCACAAATCCGGACACTCACTTATCACACGAAAAAATGTCCTTATACACTTGTTTTCACAGTTTTAAAGTGTTCCATGTTCATGAGCAATGTTATAAAGCTCAGATGTGAATCATTAAAACCACATAATTATTCAAATTCACATTGTATTCAATAGAAGTTACCAGAGTGTCCGGATATTGGTACCGTGCGGATTTTGATTCACCACGGTAGTGAGATTTTCCTCAAACATTGTATTTTTCTTTGCACAGCAACAAAAATTGAACTATGTACGGTGTGGAAATATTTTATAGCTTCAAGATATACAAGAATTTGCTTATAAAATTCAAGTTTGAAGTTGCACTGCCTCTTAGGAGTCCGGATTTCGAAGCAAAACGGTAGTTTTACGATAGATATATTAGTGTATCAAGTATCAATTACAGATGGTTTTCAAACCTATTTCATCAAATTTAAAAACACAAAAATGCTGCTCGTGGTGCATACTTGATTATGAAATTTAACACTATCACATGAAAATTATTGGTTCAGAAAAAAAACAAGGGTATTAACTGACTGTCATAAGAACATATAAGTTGAAGATTCTTTCATTTTTAAACGTTACCATATTTCATCAAACTTCGAGAGTGGTCTTGGGCTTCTTAATGACCACGTGCTTTTATCGAAGGATTTGTAGAGATAATTTAACCAACATTTTCTTTAACAATAACGAATATTAGGGATCATGCGTATACAGCCATAGTAATATCCATTAAATTAAGGGATCCCGTTTCACAACTCAGGGTAGTGAACGGACCAGTCATCTGGTACGCACACTGAGAACTATTCTTGCACCTTCATGAACTGCATTACTTCTCGAAGAGACAAACCATTCGGAAAAATGGCATTCGAGGAAAAGGGTTATTCTGGAAACTGTCATTCGTGGAAAGGACATTCGAGGAAAAGTGTCACAATCGTTTGATAAATGGTAAAGACAAACTATAGGTATTATAAACAACATATAAAACTGAAAGAACCAAACACTACTCTTCACTTGATATACATTAGTTAAGGTCATAAAGCAAACAAAATTTAATTGGTTTCCTACAGGGCGTTAAGTTGCAGCTTATCTGCGTGAAACAAGGTACAATCACTTCAGGGCGTTGATACAGATTAAAAAAAAATGATTGATTTTTACGGGGCGTTACGATTCAATTCATTAATGTGGACTAAGGTTAAATTACTGCAGGATATTGATAGAGCTTGGAATTTTCAATTAATGTCATACAGGGCGTTGAGATGTACCTGATCATCATAGAAGAAGTCAGTCACTCCAGTCAAATTACTGTAAGGCGTTGATACTGCTAAGAAATTTCAATTGATTTTCAACAGGGCGTAAATATGCTCCAGATCTCACAAAGATCAATATGGAATTCAGTCAAATCACTTCAGACCGTTGATATAGCTTGATCGATTGATGTCATACAAAGCGTTAAGATGTTTCTGAACTACGTGAAAGAAGGCCAAATTACTCCAGGCGTTGCTAAAGCTTGGAATTTTTAATTTATGTCCTACAGGGTGTTGAGATGCACCTGATCTACATAAAATTAGGTCAAAATACTCCAAGGCGTTGATACAGCTTGGAATTTTCAATGGAAACAGAGCATTAAGTTGCACCTGATCTACGTTAGAAAACAAGGTCAAAATACAAGGAAAATAGATATCGAACAGGGCGTTAACATAAAATTGATTTACATGACACGAGTCCAAATTTCTTCAGGACGATGATACAGCATGGAATTTTCAATTGATGTCCTACAGCGCGTAATATGCACCTTATCTAAGATCTACGCGAGACAAGGTCAAATTATTCCAGGGCATCAATACAGATTGGAATGTTCAATCGATACAGGGCATTGAGGTGCACCTGATCTACGTAAGACAAGGTCAAATTAGTGGAGGGCGTTTATACATTTTGACAATTGTCTCACAGGGCGTTAAAATGCAACTTATTTACATGGAACAAGGTCAAATCACTCCAGGGCGTTATTATATCTTGGAATATTCGATTGATGTCCTACAGGGCTTAAAGATGCACTTGGTCTACGAAAAATGAGGTCAAATTTTTCCCAGGGCACTGATAAAGCTTAAATTTTCAATTGTTGTCCTACAGTGCATTGAGATGTATTTGATCGATATGGGATAAGGTAAAATTACTCCAGGGATAGAGCTTGGAGTTTCTACTGATGTCATACAGGGCGTCAAGATGCACTTGATTTACATGGGATCAAATTAATCCAGGGCGTTTATGCAGCTTGATTTTTTTAAATAATGTCCTACAGGGTCGTAAAATGCAGCTGATCTATATGAGACAAGTTTAAATTACTCCAGGGCGTCAATACAGATTGGAGTTTTCAATCGATGCAGGGCATTGAGGTGCACCACATCTACGTAAGACAAGATAAAATTAGTCAAGGGCATTTATACATCTTGACATTTGTCCCTTAGGGCGTTAATATGCAACTGATTTACATGGCATGAGTCCAAATTACTCTAGGGCGTTGATAGATGCACTTAGTCTACATAAGGTGAGGTCAAGTTACTCCAAGGCGTTGAAAAAGCTTGAAATTTTTAATTGATGTCATACAGGGCGTTAGGATGTTACGGCTCTATATGGGACAAATTACTCCAGGGCGTTGATACTGCTTGGAGTTTTTGATTTTGATATATTTGGAATAAGGTCAAATTATTCTAAGGCGTTGATAATGCCTGGAATTTCCGTTCGATGTGGTGAAATTACTCTAGGGCGTTTGATACAGCTCGTAAATTTCGATTGATTTTCTACAGGGCGGTGATGTGCTCATGATATATATGAAATTCTATGCAAATAGGTTTAAATTACTCCAGGGCGTTGGTAGGTACAGGTTGAAAATTTCGATTGATATCTTATGGGGCGTTAGATTGTTGTTGATTTCATACATTATGTTTTATGTCTTCGGGTAAAAAATTCTAAAACAAATCTGAGAAAAGCTTCTTAGTCGTCGACTAAGCGCGACTAAGCAGGACGACAGGGCTGGTTATGCGTATAACGGCAGTATTGTTTCTTATGATTTCAAATAATTCTGGATAGATTTCGTCCCCTGGATTATGAATCATAATTATTGAGTATTTTTCTGTAAAGCACTTTAACTTCTGCCCGAAAACTCACCGTTTGAAGGCGCCTCGCCGTTCGTTTCGGTCTGGAAGTGGCCCGTGCGTTTCCACCAGTCAGGTATTCCTCCGGAAGCTGTAGCAGGTCATCGGATCGGTGTCCGTTTTGTCCATTAGATCCATTGCTGTTGATTTCGAAGAATCCACTCGTGTCAGATGATTCGGCAATTTCGGCTGCTGCTATTTGCAGGATGTTCCTATCGTCTGTCAGGTCCGATCTCATTTTGATGATTGGTTTTTTTTTCTGGTTTTAATAATTCGTAAATGTCTACCCCACTCTCTGCTTAGGAACGTGGATGAGGTTCTCGGTTAATCACTTTAGGTCACTGGTTACCACTTTAAACTCTGAATCGAACTCAATTTTCTCGTTGCCGTGTTTTCCATGTTCTCGGTGCAGGGATTCTTGCCGGGTTGGGGTTCTACCCACTCAGCCGTCGGTGCTGGTTACGGCTTTACCCAGAAATTATTCTCGGCTGGATGTCTGTAAACGGAAAAGAAAGCCAAAGAAGAGATAAACGGAATGAGTATTACGCTCGCCCTGGGAGATTATAAAACACTTCCGCGCCAATTTTCCCTGCAATCTATTTTTATTTCAAGATTAATTTGCAGACCACCAAAGGGACATGGCTGGATGTCTGTGAACCTGGTGGTGGAGAGATAAACTGTGCAGCGGGAAAAATAGCATCCCGAGACGTGATTATGCCACCACTGCGATGGCCACAGCAGTTACTAAATGCCGTTCCTGTGAACTGGGTGTTATTCTTATCCCGTTTCCTTTGCATAGGTTTGGAACCCTTTTGGTGCCCATTCTGCTTTATACTAGGAGCTGAGCTTCTGGGTCAGGGTAGAAATTGGTACTGATTAACCCGACTTGCAATTCTTGTTATTAATATGCACTGTACTGAAGGTGAATACTATGCTTTTGCATAAAATATATCAATCTTCATAACTGTTATCTAGAGAAGACTAAAAACATAATAAAAACCACCGTAAAAACGCCATGCACCGCACATGTAACAGCATTTCAACGTGTTAAACTGTTAAAAATTGGTTTCTTGAAGTTAAAATGTGAAAAATGTATAAAAGTACCGAATAATATTTATGACAATGATACAGGTTCACCGCTCATCCTAAGCATGAGGTCCTATACTAGTACTAGTTGGCATATTTCATATTTTGCGATTCAGATTTTTGATGTACGATTTCAGAAGCACATTCTCATACGATACGTGGTTCACTGGGATAGTTGAAGATGGCCTTAAGTATCGTAATCAATTGCTCTCTATCCTGTTCCTCCTGTTCAGCTAGTCCTGTTGCAATAGAAATGTCCCATGTCTCAGTATAGGTGGTAGCGACAACAAGCACCACCATCGGCAGCGGCGATCTAAATTAGAAGAATATAATCTCAGCGGGATATGATTCAATTTATTTTCATCAAATTGTTTGCCCGCCGCCATTGTCGACGCTCTGTTGGCTTTTTGTTTTGGGTCTGCCACGCGTACGTTGTTGGGTTGACACAATACGGCCAAGAATGGTTTAATAAGACGGTCTTGGTTGTGTCGGCCGATGGTGATGAATTTTTGATGTAATTAAAGATCCTCCGATAGCTTTGGGAGTCGATATAGAACTAGGGAGGTTAAGGACGTAATTTAATAACCAACGTTGCAATAGTGCGGAACCATGAGTCTGATTCTGTGGACGAATTTATTATATCAATTCCCTTACAGGGATAAGTAATAAGACTAGTGCCATGCATTGGCTCAGCGCAGAGTCGGTTGGTCTAATGGTCACCGCATCATTCTACTTATCAGAAGGTCATAAGATCGATGCTAGACTTGTTGACTGAACGTATCTAATCGTTATTACCTTTTTCATTAACGATATGCGCACGGTTCGAGCAAAACGTGTTAACTTCTGTAATATCCCAAACAGTGAATTATATCGAAATTGTACCACATTTGTTACAAATAACACTAAGCTGTTACAAATAACACTAAGCTGTTACAAATAACACTAAGCTGAGAAGCAGGCTCTGTCCCAGTGAGGACGTTAATGCCAAGAAGAAGAAGAAGTAGAAGAAAAAGAAGAGGAAGATGAAGAAAAATAAACTGTATTAATTTGCTTGAATCATAGGAATAATGCATTGAATTTGTGTCTAAAACTGAACCAATTCCATATTCTTACACCTAGCAAAAATCAAACATACAACACTCAAAACTAATATTTAATGGGCATAATCTATGCTCAAGTACTTTATTACGTTGTTCAGATGTTATAGGGTACATTTGGAAAATTTATAAATGGATGTTTTAAAAACTTAAGTAAATTAAAAAAAATATCGCTTTTTCTATGTTTTTGGAAAACAAAATTAGTAAGTCGAACTATAATGTACATTTTTTCAAGATCACTTCATTAAGAATGGTAACTGCGAATACTGAATAAGTTTCAAAAAACAACAATCAGTTTTAGAGTAGCTACGAGTGGATATCGGCATCTTACACTTTAGAATATTGGTTAATATAAAATTTATAACAAATACAAAACCAAAAATTCTAGTCAATTTCTTTCAGTTTGGTTCTTCAATGGATAACCATAATCCATAGTTAGTGTTCCTATTAAAACATTGTGGAATTATTTTTTTTACGTTTTACTACCAAACATTATTATAGAGATAAATAGTATAAATATTACAGTGCGGAACACGTTATTGTCTCAAGAACTAATATGCCACTATATACTAAACTAAGGGTTGCTGAATCCATTGCCGTTTTCAAAAATATCATAGCACGTCTAGTTTTTGAGATATTGGCTGTTGAAACTACAAAATTTGACTATTTCAGCCAACTTGCATGCAAGTTTGCCAACTTGTATGGTAATTTATTCGCTTAATTTGCCAAAGAATTCAAACTGCAAATGTTTGGCACTAATTATCCTCAAAGTTCATAATACTTTCGATGCTCAAAAGTTATTTTTAGATGGTTTAGAAAAATATTGTATTTTGGCATATAAGAGAAACGAAGAATTTTGTATGGAGAATGCAATCATGTTGGAAAAATCGATTTAATCTAAATTTAATCGAGTAATTTCAACCAAATTATATCTGAAATGAAAAGTTATATAATATTTCGCATGTTTGGAGGATTAGATCACCAAACAGTTTGATAAATCATAGTTTAAATTTCATGTAAATATCAAACCTTGGCGACCTGCAGCTAAAAAATGTGACGTGCTGGAACATTTCTGAGAACGGCATCTTGTAAAAGAGTTACGAATTTTTTAACATAAAGTACACAAATTTGTATGAAAAAACTCGTTTAAAATTATTTTTGTTCATAACTTTTTACTTAAATTTTTAACATTTTTCATGTCTTCTACAAAATTGTTATACATCTTTAAACGCGTGTTTTTGCTGAACATTGCACCTCTCTTTCTCTTAAGGAAAAAGAATTATGAGTCGAGTTCGTTTTAATAAGGCATATTTGTTTGATAGTAAAAACCCATGCAAAGACGCTTATAGACAAAAGTTTTTATCAACTGCCGAAAGGAAAGATATGGTACTTTCATGATTTGTAAGAGTTGTCTGCGCCATTTTGCGCCAAAGCCAGTTATAGAGGCCTAAACTACCTGAAAAAAGAGTAATTCATGAATAACTTTGTTATTTCAAAAGATAGGGTGATAATATGTTCAGCAAAAACACGGGTTTTTCATGACAAACAACTTTGTAGAAAAAACAAAAATTTTATTTATTTATTTATTTATTTATTTATTTATTTATTTTTAATTTGAAATTTTGGAAGAGGGAAAAACCCCTTTTCTCAAAAAGGCACAAAACCTCTTTATCTTTTCTAAAAACATTACAAATAAACAATCTTAACAATAAAAGGCTCAAGCGGCATTGATCCATAGCAGAGCCAAATCCTTGAAGAAGTGAAAGGTCCTAGGAGAGGTCCATAATAGTTAAGGTACCACATATAGAAAACTGTTCTTCAAAGCTGAAAAGAAACGTACGAAAAAAAGACAAGTATCATACATAATAGGAGATTTCATTCGAAAACTGAAATAAAAGTTTCAATATTGGAAGGCACATATTTCCTAAAATATCTCTAACAGATATTGGAGTTGTATGATTTAAATTTTGAATTTGTTTCAAAAATTTATTCCTTGGAATAATGTATCTTGAACAATGAAAAATTATATGGTCAATGTCTTCATAGAATGGTCCACAATCACATAAATTTGAATCTTTTATGTCGATGCGATATAAATGACTGTTACAATTATAATGATTGAAATCAGTCTTGAAATGCTACAAATGAAATTTCGACTAACTGATAGATTTTTAAACTATGGATTTAGACAAACTTTTGGTTGAATAGAATGACACCAACGTCCTTTATCACTAGAGTCCCAAGACGTTTGCCAATCGTATAAGGAAGATTTCTTAAATTTTGTATGATATTCAGATGCAGAAATACTACGGTTATATGTAATACCACAACGAACACCCAATTTAGCTAAAGAATCAGCTTGTTCATTATTATAAATTTTTTAATGGGATGAAACCCATACAAATTTAACGATAAATCCTAGTAAATTTAGTTCATATAATAATTGTTTTATCATTAAAATAAGATGATGAGTTTTGTCATGAAAATTTACGGATCTAATGGCTTTAAGACAACTGAAACTATCAGAACAAATAAAACATATATTTGGTGAACGATTTTTTATCAAATTGCATGTAAAATATAATGCAGTTAATTCGGCAATAAAAATAGAACATGGAGATTGTAATTTAAAAAAAATGTGCTGCAAAATGATTGTATACTCCGAACCCTGCAATGTCCTTCATTAAAGATCCATCTGAAAAATAAACCCAAGCAGCACATATTGTTACAAGTAGCTTACAGCAACGGCTACTTCACATATTCAATAGTTACAATACGATACATTTGCAACATGAAAAAATACTGCTATGTAACCGAAAAAGCGCAAAAAGTCGAGCCTAGGTAACTTGTTTGTTCGTTACATAAGAAGTTTACAAGCGACTGCTATGTATTTGTTGATTACGCATGGGTTTTCCTGCGACAAAATAAATGAAACGGCGTTGAGGTTGTTGTTACTCTCTGACAGTTTTGAAACCGAACAACCATTTTAGAATTAAATGTCAATAAAAGTAATACGTATGATTTTCGAACGCGTAATTATTCACAAATACATAACAAATTTAACATGCCGATTTGAATTTGTGGTGAAATCAATCATTTTACTTGCCTCAAAATTGACGCGCTTATAAAATAGATAATAAATTTTATATTGAATAAACACATGATACCTGGATTGTTGAGATATTATTCCATTAGAACTGACACAAAAAATAGAAATTGGATACTGTTACTCAAATCAGCAGTGTTTTTGATTTTAATTTAATTGTTTGTGAAGATTGTGATTCCAAAATCACGTTGTTTTGTGTCCCACAGTTGGATTTTCTGGTTGCCTATCATAAATCGCCATTTAATTTCATCTTGCTGCCAGATACACTTCCGAATAACTGTTTGAGGACAGCCAATCTAAAATGATGACAACTATTAAAAGGCTGTTAGAGAGGCTGTAAATTGTAATTCAACAATTTTTAATTAATCACTGGAAAAATATCTATGAAAACAATAACTAGTCAATAAAATAGTAGAGTTCTTATATCAAATTAACAATACATATGAAAACTTTTGACATGTAGTGTTAACCACTGTCAGCAAGTTACTCGTTTGTTACACATTAGTTACCAGAAATCTTAGGTTATTTGAAACTGATATGTAACTATACTGAAACTGCCAATAAATTACACTGCTGTCAATAGGGGAAGGCGTATTAAAATGAACACCTAAACGATATCGTCTTGCTTTAATGGGAAAAACGTGCAAAAATCCCCTAAGCCAATTGACTGGAACCTTACAAAAGTATGAAAATTAAATGCTCCGTTCAAGAAAGCACATGGTTTGTGACGTGCTCAAATGGCTCAAATAGCTCGAAAGAAGGCAAATTCTAGCGTGTGCTATAATAAGGGCGCAAGTCGCATGATCGATTTCTCTTCGTCGTTCCTCTCTTCTGTGAATAAAGGTGACAAAATGCGGGTTTGTTAACATTTATTCACTAAAATACGCTAGGAAGTAATGCAATCTTGCGTCCTGAGGTGAAACAACGAATTGAATTTAGAAATTTAGAAATTGATCAATTTGTGCCAATATTAGGGACTGAGGGTAATATGGCCATGATAAGGAAAATAGAGATTTAGATATTGAAAAACATGCTTTTTATTATAATCGGATATAAAAAATTATGTTCTCTATCAAATAGTAGAACAAACATCCATCCATTTTGAGTATTTCTAGGGTTAATAAATCAATTAAAAAATGCGTGCTTATCGGTCATCTATTGGGGGAAGTCATTTATTGGGGGAAGGGAGAAATTCTGTCCAATGACCACGGTCCATACAAATTGTAAATTTTGTGTTATGGACAAATGACTACTAGAGGGAAGGTGGGTCTAAAATTGAGAAAAAATAACCGCGTTACTAATGGTAGCCCCTAGGCGTTTGTTCTGATGTTATTGTTCAATAATAGATACATTGCTGATGCGAAAAATGTACATTTGTAAGGTTCTTATTTGCGCGTTACTGCAGCGTGGCATTACGTTTGGTAGAATTTGAATTCAGGCAGCTGTTTTGGTGTTATGGGGGGGGGGGATGTTTGTCCCCACGAATTGATTAAAGTTTAGGTTCTTCGATAAGTTTTTCAAGGATAAATTGCATAAGTGCATAAGTGGACCCTGTGGGAGTTGGAATCCCAGAACAAAATCCAACAAAGAAGACAGCCACTGACTGCTTTCATCTTAAAGTAATCAAGCTTAACAAAACACAATCATTCACGGGATTGACTGTTTAACGAGAAACTTGCAACGATCGACGCGCCACAATAGTTCGTGGACGGAGGGTATTAGAACTAAGTTGGAGATGTTGATTTCGATATTTTGTATTAAACATCACCTCCAAACACTAGCGATTTTCCGGTGAAATGTTGACGTTTTATTACGAATCGTCTAGAGGATCCAAACACTTTAACTTTCAAGGAGCCGTCATCGTAATCATCGAAACTTCAACAGCAATTTTTCTATTCAAAACTGACTTTCGAAAATGTGTTCACTGTGTTTCGGTTGGAGAACAAAATACAGTGAACACATGAATATATTCATGATTTTGAACGAAAAAACTGCTTTTGAAAATTATCGAGTTGATGACGGATCCTGCCCCCTTAAACGAATTCTCGTCATTCCGTGTCATCAGCTCAAAGATTGGCGTTCCCACAAAAGTAGTAAAGAGAACATTACAAATGTAACTCGATGTTCTGTGATATGTCTACTCGCAGAAAGTGTCCTTCACTTATTAATTTGTTTATTAATTACAACTAGTTCTATCGCATGTAACGTTCTACTCTGCTCCTCAAGCAACGGCTTTAGCGCCACCTTCGATTTCCGAAGGACCGTTACTCTGTCTAAGCCCGGTATGAGACCACCCTTCTCAGGGCAGGTCGCAAATAGTTCAATGCAGAAGCAAAAACTCCCAAAATGGCACACACGAAAGGACAAATGAACGGAAATTTAACTACAAACCAACTGAAAACCGGAAACTAAACCAAAAACAAAAAAAAGTCAACCAGAACTGAGCGGCAGAAATAGTCTTAACTTAAGGAACCAACAAATCTAAATAATAACTAAAAATAAACGTAAAAGAAAAGTAGAGTCGTTTTCAATCCGAACTCGAAATAAATATTATGAAACAAAGTAAATTTAAACGAATTTATTTTAGAAAAAAGAATTTAGAGAGTTATTTGCATAGGACCTATTGAAAAATATGCAAGCTCTCAATTTATTGTGAATATTCATTAAAACCTAGTATCTAGTCTGGTGACGTCACGCATTTAACTTTCTTATTCTATATATATACAATTTTCGGATACTATTAATCAGTTCAAGAGCTAGTGTGGATCTGACCTTAGCTGCATCGGTGTGGTGCTCCAACGGCGATGGCTTGATCGTCCCTCGACGGCAGAAAAGCTTCGTCGGAATCTAATTGGAACGTGTGCTAGGAGTTTGACTCGCGCGTGGGCACGATCATCAGGGTAGATGCGTCCCTGGAGGTTGGTGGAGTGAGAGCGGGTTGCGTATGCTCTACGCCTCACGCTTTGGCGAAACGAGTCCAATCGTCGAAACACTGCTCGATTTTGGATCAACGACTCGGCCACACACTTTGGGCACAAGCTCACGTCCGAGCTTATCGAACCGGTGGAAAGCTAACTGATTTTCCACCCACAATGGCCCACTAGTCGGAACAGTCTTCGATCACACGCAGGAAAGGACTTCGCACGGGAACACGTGGTACTCAGGTCAATCCAGGAAATCTTGCACCAGCCTGGACAAGCTGCCCACGTTGGATGGGCTTGACGATGCCTATTCAACGTGATAAATTCTCACTAATTTGATTTCCATAATTCTTCTCCACCTAAGGCTTACCTGAATAGTCACAATAAACCACTCACTTTATCACTATATTACCAAGTCAAACTATTGAACTCTGTAAATTCAAATCGAAAAACTAGACAACTCAATTAATTAATTTATTCGAGCAACTTTTTAAAACTCGCGAACTTACTTCGAATTCGGATAAAAGTTCACCAAATTATCTAAAAGCTCACTTTATAACTGTGGCTTCACTTTACTTTCCAAGCTTCACAATCTCGGAAAATGATCTTTTCGCTTTCACTGACTCCACCAGAATAAAATGGAAAGCGCATAATAAACTTGTTCGAGCCTTAAAGCTACGACGCAATTTCCACCTTATCGTGTACTCTCTTTTTTGTACGATGATTTTTATTGGTCAGCTCTGGAGAACTTCGAAGGAATCTAAAAATTTTCCACTGGTTCGCTTTCCCGATTGGTGATTTTAGCAAATTCAAAAGGCCAGGTACAAATTAATTAGTGGAAAATTCCGTAACTTATCGAATGTTAATAAGCGTCCAGTTCATTCGCCTTTGGTTATGCACCGTGCGCAACACTTACTTTAGCTTAAATCTTCGGGCACAAAAGCTACACTGAAAGCTTGCTAATCTTTTGGTTATGAACAAAAAGGAATATTCTTAGACTGGCACAAAATATTTAAGTGTTACATATTCGCCTACACTAATAATAATAAAAATTTTGAAATTAATTTCAAAATTTTTATTAATTTCACAGATTAAAAACTCTAATTTAATTCAAACTACATCGAAGAACATACAATAATTCTGAACTAGTAAACTAAACAAATACGACAAATGATTGGTCCTGCTATGCCATATTGAACTCTCACATGCTTTACAAACAACCGTACTCATTCAACCAACTTATCTTAACCGAAATGACCTCAGAGACGTCTGAGAAACTAATACCTAAAACCGAATTTACCTCAGAAATGTCTGAGCATCTTCAACTAACGAATTACCGACTAAAACCGAATTACCCTCAGAAATGTCTGAGCATATTTTCTTCCGAATAACCAACGTACTTCAGAACAATGGTCTGAAAATATACATGATTTCTTAAGAACTTACCTAACGCAAAATCACTCATTAATTAATTAACCGCAATCATTCATATCAAAATGTCATAGCAAAAACACGAATCACGAACGCATAAACATCTCGACAAACGCTTCACACATATCCCGAACTTTCAGTACCGGGTTCTAACACGAAAGCTTTTAGACGATCTGTCAAAAGCGAAACACGAAAGCGATCAACACAAAAAACGAACGCGAGCTGTGCTGATGAAATGGAGGTAAACTAATTCTACATAATTTCTTCAAAATTAAGGACTGAAACTGCGATTCGACGACGGAAACTACTGTGAAACGACTCTCTACTAACTATGGAGTGAACTGTGGATGAAATCTATGGTTGAAGATAATTAAAGGAAATTGCACAGATTTTGTGATTCCGGGCTATTGCAATTTGTAAACAAATTGAAATTATTCGATTTGGGTCAAGGTCAACGAAGTGCATCATTGACCTATATAAGTTGCAAGCAATGCAACACAGCTCAACACGAATATAAACGGAACGAGATAAACAAAATTCTAATTGGATTTCTATTCTAGGTTTGTTTGACTTAGTCTACTGCCTAAAAGTGGTCTACGATGTGAGGAAACCTTTAGGATGACTTCTCGAACATCGGCAATATGTATTTTTCACCTCAAAGAGTGTTTCATTGCAAACTTTTGGTTTATGTGCCTATTAGGATGCACCGTCATAGCTTGTTGTTTTAAAGTTGCTTATCAGTTCGTCAACGATCGAGGGAACACTAGGACGTCTCAGATCGGACTGCATCGTTGCACCACAGATGTGTATTTTAGATTTGAAGTAGTATATGCATTACGCGGCCGTAATGCAGTCATAGCTTGTGTTTTTGGACAGAATATTTTTAGTCGACAATGTGAGGAAACAGAACTAGCTGACATCTCGAACATTGGACGTAGTTTAGGAACCTCATTGAGTATTTTCAGTAATAGTTTCGTTGTTTATGTACCTTTTCGCGAAGGACCGACATAGCTTTACGTTTTACACTCGTTTCAAGAATGACCCGTGATAGCTTCCTGCTATTCGTTGGCCATCCAGACGTTCTAAGACGTAGGTGTTCGTACCAACGACTTCTTTCACGCGAACTTTCTCGAATTTGTTAGCAAACTTGCCTACGAAATTTCGTGACTTGTCTGAGAGATACATGGTCTTCTTGTACACCACGTCTCCTTTCTCGAACTGGTGTTTCCGATTAGCACGCAAGTTATATGGATGGCTGTACTTTTGGTACGCCTTAAGCAAGTTTTCCTTAACTTTGCTGTAAAGAAGTTCCATGTCTTTGCTGACTTCTTGGGGACTTTTAGGTGATTCGCTTTCTCGCAGGGCTTCGTACTCACTACCAGAACTTATCATATTTCGCCCAAAATTAAGGAAGTAGGGGCTGAAACCCGTACTTTCGTGAACATTAGTCCGTATAGCTTTCGCGATTTGGTGTACATCCTTATCCCAATCGCGGTGATCTTTTTCTCTGTTCAACGAGCATCTTATGGCTGTCACGATGACTCTATTGACACGCTCAGCCGGATTAGGGCTGGGGTGGTAGACGGACAGGGGCCAATGGGTCACGGAGAATCTTTGCAACATTTTCTGGAACAGCTCAGATTTGAAAACTGTTGCATTATCTGTAATGCAAATTGATGGTGCGCCAAATACATTGAAAATCATATTCTCAACGAAATTGCAAGTGGACGCAGCTGTCGCAGAACGCAAGCATTGTACCATGACGAATTTTGAGAAAAAGTCGCTAACCACAAGCAACCAAACATTACCTCTCTTGGACCTTGGATATGGGCCTAAGAAGTCCATTGATATTAGTTCCCAAGGGCGAGAGCAATGCTTGGGCTTTCCGCAGATTGGTTGAACGTTAATGTTGGGTGTTTTTGACTCACGACATATCTCGCATTGGCTGCAAAACCGCTTAACGTCTGAAGCTAAGCGTGGCCAATAATGCCTTTCGCGAATTTTGGAAAGTGTCTTGACGAACCCTAGGTGGGCTTCGCTGTGAATTCTTCTGATGATTTCTGTCCTTTCAACAACTGGAACAACGTATTTCCAGCGGAAGGATGGATCTTCAGATACAGTTGACCCAATTATATACTTATAGACCTTTCCGTCTGATATACGAAAATCGGGATAACGTTTGGGTACGGTTTGAACCATCTTAATTAGTTGGGTGATGTACGGGTCCGAACTAGATGTCACATCAATAGTGTTAACTGCACGAGAGAGTACATCGGCAGGTACGTTGTCGCTCCCTTTCTTATACTGCAAGAGCATGTCGTATTTTGAGAGTTTTAACGCCCATCGAGCAATTCTTGGAGACTTACTCTCGATGGACATAGTCTTTAGGAACGTTAGACTCATCGCGTCAGTTTGGATGATGAATTGCGACCCTTCAATGAAATGTTTAAAGTTTTCAATGCTCAAGAGAACTGCTAGGCATTCACGCTCTGTGGCACTATAGCGTCGCTGAGTACTCGAAAGTTTTTTGGAGTAGTACGCAATAGGTTTGCGTACTCCGTCATGAACTTGAGCTAGCACTGCGCCTACAGCCAAGTCAGAGCTGTCAGTCTCAATTATGAATGGCAATGAAAAATCTGCATTTGCCAATATGGGAGCAGATACTAAGGCCGTTTTAAGTTTTTGGAGAGCAGCGTCTGCCTCTTCAGTCCACTGAAACTTTTTCATTCCCTTTCTCAGCAGATTCGTAATAGGGGTTGTAATCTCCGAATAGTTTGGCAAGAATTTCTGATAAAATCCGGCAAGTCCTAATAACCGGCGAATATCTTTAACCGTTTTCGGAGCTGGGTAATCGAGAACCGGTTGAATTTTGCTTACGTCCATGGACAGACCTTCTTCCGATAATACGTAGCCTAGATATTTGATCTTCTTTTGGCAGAACTTGCTTTTTTGGAGGTTTATCGTTAATCCTGCTCTACGTAGTCTCTCTGCCACGATCTGAATAAGCCTTATATGCTCGTCGATACTGTTGGACACGATAATAATATCGTCCAAATAAACGTATACATATGGCTCTAAATCATGACCTAATACACGCGTCATCAATCGGGCCATGGTTGCTGGGGCGTTTGTCAACCCGAATGGCATTACAGTATATCGGTATAAACCTTTGTTCGTACGGAACGCAGTCTTGTCCTTCGCTGAAGTCTCGAGCGGCACTTGGTAGTATGACTCCGACAAGTCAATCACCGAAAAGTATTTTGATTTGGGAATTCTCTGGAGAATTCCCATCATGTTCGGGAATGGAAAGTCATCTTTCTTGGTACATTGATTAAGCCTGCGGGAGTCCAGGCAGATACGCCATTTACCGTTTGCCTTTTTTATGGGTAAAAGCGGATTTAGGAAGTCAACTGGACCATGACACTCCTCAATAACACCTAACTTTTCCATTCGTTCCACTTCGGCATCGATGACACTTTCGACATTAGGTGACCAGCGATAATATGCAATACGTTTGGGTTTGGCATCTGGTAACAGATCAATACGGTGCTGTATCAACTGCGTCCTACCCAAGCTGCCTTCATGAGTTTCTGGTAACTGCTTGATCGCTTCAAACAAGGCTTTTCTTTCCATGTCCGAAAGGAGATGTTCTGTACTTAGGTCATCTAAGGTTTCAAAGGTCTTCTGTGGTAATTCTACGGTTGGCATCTCCAAACTCTCATCGATGTTTTCCGTAGGATCTGACAAATTATTATCCGAACTAGGCACGATCTGGAAGCAAACTTCTTTACTGCGATCTCCAAAGTAATCATCTGCAAATGGCATGATGTTTGAACTACTTGTTTCATCTTGACCTCTTGCTACTGTTGCTGGAGATGGAGGAAGAAGTCGAAATCCAAATTTATTCAAGAAGTCCACGCCCAATATCAAGCATTTTGAAACTTCTGGAACAATAACTGTCTGAATCACATGAGTTTTGTCCTGATATGTAAAAGGTGCATTGACGAAGCCTAGACATCGGTATGCTGTACCGTCAGCTGTCGAGATTTTAACAGCTATCGGATGAATTTTCAAACCCAATTTGGTAACTAAGTCAACCGAACTAATTATCGTTAGGCTTGCGCCAGTATCTGCAAGGCCTTCGATTTCTTCTGAGAGTATCTTGACTTTCAAGTGTGGACAACGATGAAACTTTGTGTTGATTTGATGAACATTATTGAAGATGTTATAGAAGGGTTTGGGAACCTCTGGATCGTTGCGTTGAGGGCAAGGATTCCCAGAATTGCCCACGCCTACTCGTTTTTTGGCAATTCCTCTTTCTGGCCTAACTCGTGTTTGTTTGGACACCTATAGGCCGTAGTATCGGCTAATCCACAGACGTGACAGAAGATAGTCTTTCTTTTATCGCATTCTCGCCACATGTGACCAACGCCTTGACAATTCCAACACATCGTTTGCTTAGTTTTATCCTTGCTATCTCCGGGGGTTGGTTTGGTCACTGGTAATCGTTTATTGAATCTCGCCTTGAGAGCGTTCAATTCTTCCGTCTCCTCAAGTTCACGTTGTTCATCTTCGTAATTCTCGTCACAATCTAGTTGATTGATTGCTGGCCTCGAATGTGCTGCAGTTGAGTACAAATTCGACTCGAGAGCGTCAAATTTGAAGCATAATTGCGCCAGATGCTCAATCGAGTGAATTGGTTCTAACGCAAGTCGACGTTTGTACGATTGCTTCATATTTTCCACAATGACTTCAAACTTCTCAGCTTCAGTCATCTTTTTCATCATTCTTTGGGCTAGCATTTCCATTTCCGTAAGGTAGGCGCTGAATAACTCTGTAGGTTTTTGTTTTCTTGCACGCATTTCTTCGCGAATTATGCGATCCCGGTTGGGATTGTCATACCGCATCTTAAGATAAGATTCTAACATTTCCCACGACGTAAACTTTTCCTCATACGTTGTGTACCACACATACGCGCCATCTTTGAAAAGTAGGTGGGCGTGCATTCGTAACTCTGGTTTTGTAATATCATACGATCTACACAAAATGTCTATTTGTCGCAGAAAATCCGTGACAGGGACCGAATTGGTATCGCCAGTGAACTTCGGCCACTTCTCTATTATGCTACACTGCTGATGCGGCAAACGTCTGGGGTAACCGCTAGCAGACGACCTGCCAGAATTCATCTGGTTCATCGGAGCAAACGTGACGTTTCCTACACCAGAGTTAGCTGCGGATCGGAAATCATTTCTTGGTCTACTAGTTGAATTCATCGTATTCCAACCACTTGGATTTGGCACAGGGGTACTACGTTGTTCCAAAGTAGGACCAGATAACTGCAACGGAGGCGAAGGATCAGGGAATCTGAATGTCTGATTTACACTGGTATTCCGATTGTCACGTAGAGCTTGAGTCCTAGGATGGAAATTCATTTCGGCCAGATTATTCGAAAGTGCATCAACGGCTGGGTCCAACCGAACCGTTGAGAACCTCTGGCGAACGAACTGATCGAAGCATCTCTGGACGTACGTTGAAATCTCGGATACATGGACGTACTCATTATTCTGCAAATTTACATTTTCAGGTACGGCATTGGATACCGGACTAGACCGGATAGGGTTCGGAACTGGCGTTGACAAACCAGACCTTGAATGATCGATGGTCGCCGACATTCCCCGCAATGGAATTGTAGGACGGAACACGTTTGGTTTAGTTACGGCTCCAGTCTCCACTCCGTGGACATTCGGTGTATGGTCCAATGTAGGACCATCTCCATGTACGATTGAGGAAGGATTACCACACTGCTCTGGGGAGGCACCCGGTGGATTAGCTTGACGCGGAACCGCTCCGGTGGTCTGTGTTCGATCCTGGTTCCGAAAATTCAAAAGATTTTCAACAAGTGCTGGTATCACACCCGTCGTATCATCCGATCGTTCCATGTTTCCTCCAACCGCTTCTTCTGCCTCATTCCAGGTCATCGACCAGGGAGACTCTCGATTACGCTGTGTAATCTCATGTTCAACGGCGGTATTTTCGGAAATGGATTGAGGTCCAATGATCACACTGGACGGTGCACCTGCGGTATTTTCGTCTGACCGAGGTACCCGAACTGTGGATTCAGCAATTGGTACTGAACGCACTGTATCGTCAAAGTTAAGGCCATAATAATGCATGGTTATCCTGGCAATCAGATCGAGCAAGTACTGCACATCTTCTTGCTGACGACGAGTACGAGGCTGATAGCGTCGAATCCTTTGATGGTAGTGCACCAAGCGAGAAAGGCATGAAGGATCAGATTCACGAAACAAGATGTCCGCAATCTCCTTCAACTTCCTTGGTACAGTGCAGAGGTCATCAACCATCATGTGCTCCGTTACTCGCACTAATCGTTCCGATTGTGGATCACGAAGTAACGCACGGAGATCTCGTCTACGTTCTTCGAGCGATCCTCGCGTAGAATAGTCACGTAACAAAAGTTCATAATTAAGTTCACTTTCGTCCAAGTAACAAGCGTTTATTTTATACCACTCCATTGTCAAACAAACCAAAATTCAATTCAAATGAAGAAAAACTTAAATTAAAGATTTTTTTTAACAAGTTCAAACACAATTCACTGAAAATTTTACACTAAACCGATAATACTTATAACCGAAACTAATAACCGAAAACCAAAACTAATAACCGACCGAACTTAATCACTAATTACCGAAATTATTAATCAAAATTAAACCTAGCCGCGCAGGTACTGAAGAAACAAAATGAAATTGACAGAATAGGTTGAAAAGTAACTGAATATACTATGTAAGAGTTCAATTAAGCAATGAATTCAATTTAATATGTACAAAGCCAGTCAAATAAAAATAATTAATTTAATTTGAAATGTGAAACTATTGCTTTTCGAAGGCCCCACGTTGGGCGCCAAAATGTAACGTTCTACTCTGCTCCTCAAGCAACGGCTTTAGCGCCACCTTCGATTTCCGAAGGACCGTTACTCTGTCTAAGCCCGGTATGAGACCACCCTTCTCAGGGCAGGTCGCAAATAGTTCAATGCAGAAGCAAAAACTCCCAAAATGGCACACACGAAAGGACAAATGAACGGAAATTTAACTACAAACCAACTGAAAACCGGAAACTAAACCAAAAACAAAAAAAAGTCAACCAGAACTGAGCGGCAGAAATAGTCTTAACTTAAGGAACCAACAAATCTAAATAATAACTAAAAATAAACGTAAAAGAAAAGTAGAGTCGTTTTCAATCCGAACTCGAAATAAATATTATGAAACAAAGTAAATTTAAACGAATTTATTTTAGAAAAAAGAATTTAGAGAGTTATTTGCATAGGACCTATTGAAAAAATATGCAAGCTCTCAATTTATTGTGAATATTCATTAAAACCTAGTATCTAGTCTGGTGACGTCACGCATTTAACTTTCTTATTCTATATATATACAATTTTCGGATACTATTAATCAGTTCAAGAGCTAGTGTGGATCTGACCTTAGCTGCATCGGTGTGGTGCTCCAACGGCGATGGCTTGATCGTCCCTCGACGGCAGAAAAGCTTCGTCGGAATCTAATTGGAACGTGTGCTAGGAGTTTGACTCGCGCGTGGGCACGATCATCAGGGTAGATGCGTCCCTGGAGGTTGGTGGAGTGAGAGCGGGTTGCGTATGCTCTACGCCTCACGCTTTGGCGAAACGAGTCCAATCGTCGAAACACTGCTCGATTTTGGATCAACGACTCGGCCACACACTTTGGGCACAAGCTCACGTCCGAGCTTATCGAACCGGTGGAAAGCTAACTGATTTTCCACCCACAATGGCCCACTAGTCGGAACAGTCTTCGATCACACGCAGGAAAGGACTTCGCACGGGAACACGTGGTACTCAGGTCAATCCAGGAAATCTTGCACCAGCCTGGACAAGCTGCCCACGTTGGATGGGCTTGACGATGCCTATTCAACGTGATAAATTCTCACTAATTTGATTTCCATAATTCTTCTCCACCTAAGGCTTACCTGAATAGTCACAATAAACCACTCACTTTATCACTATATTACCAAGTCAAACTATTGAACTCTGTAAATTCAAATCGAAAAACTAGACAACTCAATTAATTAATTTATTCGAGCAACTTTTTAAAACTCGCGAACTTACTTCGAATTCGGATAAAAGTTCACCAAATTATCTAAAAGCTCACTTTATAACTGTGGCTTCACTTTACTTTCCAAGCTTCACAATCTCGGAAAATGATCTTTTCGCTTTCACTGACTCCACCAGAATAAAATGGAAAGCGCATAATAAACTTGTTCGAGCCTTAAAGCTACGACGCAATTTCCACCTTATCGTGTACTCTCTTTTTTGTACGATGATTTTTATTGGTCAGCTCTGGAGAACTTCGAAGGAATCTAAAAATTTTCCACTGGTTCGCTTTCCCGATTGGTGATTTTAGCAAATTCAAAAGGCCAGGTACAAATTAATTAGTGGAAAATTCCGTAACTTATCGAATGTTAATAAGCGTCCAGTTCATTCGCCTTTGGTTATGCACCGTGCGCAACACTTACTTTAGCTTAAATCTTCGGGCACAAAAGCTACACTGAAAGCTTGCTAATCTTTTGGTTATGAACAAAAAGGAATATTCTTAGACTGGCACAAAATATTTAAGTGTTACACGCATAACATCAAAAATAGAGATGTTGATTAACGCAGCGATACGAATTAAGACTAAGGCAGCTAAATTTTCACATACTTTCATCGTCGTTAAAATATTATGGAAATGTTCATTTTATGTTGGTGGTAAAACACACGAGCAAAACAAACATTTTTGATATTTTTTATCACAGTCCTAAAAAACATCTATGAATGATTATACTCCCTTCGAAAACAGTTCTAAAGGTTTCTGCTTCGACATCATATCATTACGATATTCACCTCATTGAAAAACCTCAACATCTCTGTGCCTAAAATTACATTAGTTTTAATTTCTGAACGTGGTTCTGACTTCAATTTATCTCTGTATCAACAAAAACACTCCTATTTATGCTCTTAATCATCCGTGCGTAATAAAAATTATTGAAATTTGTTGTTCATGTGTAACAAGTTCGGTGTTCATTTTCCATCCTGTTCATTTTTTCACCTTTTCCCCTATGACAAATGGTAAACAAACTTCATGTTGTTACACACATGTGACTTAGCAATCTGTATGTAACCTAGCGTGTTGTTTGTTTCTTTGCAACCACAGATTCAACTCCAATGTAACTTATTCATTTTGACAGCTCTAGATTAAGTTACATGCAAGTAAAAATGCAACACCAATGTAATGTAAACAAAGCGTAAGTTACAATGTAATAGTTTAGTAACCAAAATTGAAAATCATTAATAAGATATGCTACAAATTATCTGAAATGAAACGGCAATGTAATTTGTTTTATTTTTCTTAAATATTGCATTTGTTACCAGTGCTACTTGGGAAGTTGATCAACATTTACACAATAAATTGACGCCTAAAAAACAAACTAGCAAACCGAGGATAGTCATTGTGTTGAAATTTGTTTCAATTCTTCATGTAAAGATAAATCAATTAAAGTTGGAACGAGTGGATTTGAATTTCATATTTATAAAAAAAGTTTGACGAATCAGCTACAATATTTTGATTTATACAATGATTAAAGTAGTCTAAAATTTTAACTTGTTGGATTAATTTCAGCTAATGATTTTAAAATTGTGATTATCGGATGATTATTCGAAATACATTGTGTAATATATTTGCACTTTAATTCATGAAAACGAATTTTCAATAGAACAATCCCTGCTAAAACTTCCACAGATTTTGTATGAGTGGAATTCATTAATTTTAAACAAATTCTCAAACAACGATATTGATTTTTTTCAATTTTAGAAAAATGTGTAGGAGCAGTACTTCCAAAGGTAAAACAACCATATTCTAGTACAGAACGTATTGTCGTTGTATAAAGTGTTATTAAATCAGAAGGATGAGCACCCCACCAGGCACCAGTAATTGTTTTAAGGAAATTTATTCGCTTTGAACACGTTTTTTGAATATACTGAATATGATACTTCCACGTTAATTTGGAATCAAACCATATTCCGAGGTATTTATGTTCATCAACCTGTTCAATTTCAATATTATGAAAAAATAAATAAATGTTAATAACAGAATGTTTACGCGAAATATTATAAATTTTGGTTTAGCTACTGAAAATGTAAAACCATTTTTATGTGCCCAGCTACAAATATTATCCAATGTACATTGCATAAAATGACGAATCACTTCTCTATTTTTGCCACTGACAGATAAAACCTTGTCATCAGCAAATTGATAAAAATAGCAACCATTTGGTATAATAGATGCTAAATCATTTGTAAATAAATTGTACAAGAAAGGACTCAAACAAGATTCTTGAGGTTAACCAAAATAGCTATAACGAACCATTTTAGAAGATCCATTGTGAAAAAAATCATAATTTTGAAAGAAACAAATTACATGTGAAATTTGATAAAACAATTGGAATTTTGAAAATTTAACATTTTTTCATATAATAAATCAATAAGAACAGAATCATATGCTCCAGAAACATCAAGAAAAGTGGAAACCATGTATTGTTTTCTATTGAATGAAAGATGAATTTGAGATGCTAAAAGAGCAGTACAATCACGAGTACCACAACCTTTCCTGAAACCATATTGTGATGAAGTAAAAATGTTATTCCTCTCAGCCCATAATTCAAGGCGATTCAAAATCATTCGTTCCTTAAGTTTTACGTACACATGATAATAAACTATTAGGCCTTCTACTGTCAGCCAATGTAGGATTTTTACCTGGTTTTAATAAACTAATAACTTTGCAAAACGCCATTCTGGTGGGAATATATTTTGAAGAAGAAAAGAATTATATAATGATAGTAAATGCATTTTGCCTTCAAATGGTAAATGTTGTAGTACAATAAATTTTATTTATCAATTCCTGGAGAAGTATTATGAGTAACAGATAGAGCTATATTCATTTCTTCCAGAGAAAATAATGTACAAAGTTCAGGAAAATAGTTAAATGTTTGATGAGTTTTAAAATTAATATTTTGACATACAAAATTAGGACAAATTTTTGATGCACATTTTTCCATCCATTCTGTAGAATATTCCAAAATAGGTTGAGTTGAAAATTCGTAATTTCTTAAATTTCTTGCAACCTTCCATAGAGTGGATAATGAAGATTCTTTATCAAGATTTTGAACAAAATTTTTCCAATAATTTCTTTTTTTAAATTTGGTTATCCTAGTAAATTGTGCTTCAGCTTTGCAATATAAAAGTAATTATCCCTAGAACCAAACCTTCGAAATTTTTTAAATGCATCAAATTTATTTTTTAAAGCTAATGAACAATCATTATCCCACCAAATGTCGGACGTTTTTTAACAGGAGATTTAGAGACATGTTTTTTTTGTTTACTAAAGCAAATTTTGAATTGTTTTTAGAACTATAAATTTGAATTAAAATTGGTAAATGATCACTACCGTTTGGATCATTAATTGTTTTCCAGGACGAAATAAATGATAAATTACTGGAACAAAATGATAAATCTATAACATAATTGTGAGCTGGCGGAATAGCAATTCTGGTAAATGATTCATCATTCAAAACATTTAAATTTAATTCGTCATTCAGGTCCATTATTAATGAACCTCTACCATCAATTTTATCACTTCCCAAGGCAAAATTATGTGCATTGGAATCCCCAAGAATATAAAAAGGAGAAGGCACATTATCCAAAATATTTTTAATTTCAGATAATGAAGAAACATTCGGAGGAATGTACATACAAATAATTGAAAACTTAAAACCATCATAATTGACGGAAATAGCAATAAATTCAATATTAGTATTGAAAGATATATCCAAATATTTGAATTCAATATTATCACGGATACCGATCAATACCCTCCAAATGGTACATTTCTATCACAACGAACAATATGGTATGATGGAATACGAAAAACTTTATCCTTAGTGAGCCAAGTCTCATTCAAACAAAATATATCTAAATCATAATTTGTCAACATGGCTTTAAGCCTATCAATTTTTGGGGAAATACTGTGACAATTCCATTGCAAGATATTCAATCCTTTGAAATTGTCCGAAGCCATTAGGGAAAATAATGAAGACAAAAAGGGTCCAAATGAGTTGAGTTTTTCAAAAAGATTCACAAGAAAAGGTAAAATCTTCTTTATTGAATTTTTCCAAAAATCGCTCATACCTAATAAGTTTAATATTTCTTCTCAAATGCTCAAAATGGAGAAATCATTTTTTTCACTGCCTGAAATATTGTTATCATTATTATTTTCTCCATTTTAATCATTAATTTTCTGAAATCCGGGAATATTTTTGGAAGTAGATGCAATATTTAGAGGAGGAAAATTTTGTTCAAATAATTTTGAAGAATGAGTATATGTTTTAGGATCATTATAAACAGCAGAAACATTAGGACGTTTTCTTTTACTTGGAGGTTTGTAAATATATTTATCATTTTTATCAAATGTATTATCATTTTCAATATCAGATAAAGTTTCATATAGATTTGGTGAACTAAAATCACCAGAAGTTTTTAAAATATCTGAATATGAATATTTATTTTGATTTCTTAGTTTTTCATTAAGTTTTTTTTATTGGATATGTATACCGAACAATTATTAATTGAATTATGTTTTTGTTTGCAATAAATACAAATATCTGATTTTAATTAACATTCAGATGTATAATGAAGATCTCCACATTTTGAGCATTTTTGTTTATTTGAGCAAAAATCAGAGGTATGCCCAAATAGAAGAAATCCATTACAATTCAGGAGCTTTGGAAAATAAAGGCCTCACGCGAAAAAAAACATTATCAATATTCAGAAAATCTGGTAAAACAGATCCTGAAAAAGTTATTTTATACAATTGGAATGAACAGATTTAGAAATTCTATTTGCATCAAATGATAATTTCGACAAACGTTCGCAATCTAAGATTTTGACCGGTGAAATCGGTTGATTTCCAAAAATGCAAGAGCCATGGGACCTAATAACGTCACAATCTTATGATTCATCGTAGATGACTCCGCTGATTTCGCAAGAATCGCACGGAGCATATACACGATAAGAATCATTAAATAATTTGGATTCTGAAAGAGAAATGGCTTCATCTCTAGTTCCAAAAACAACTCTGAGTTTGTCTAAGGAATTTTTTTTTAATTTCCTTAACTGATTTATATTTCTTATAAACTTCCGATGAAATCAACAAAACATTTATGGGTCGATCTTTCTTTCGGAAATAAACAGGAAATGGACCAGCAAAAGTCGCAGGGTAGATTTTTATTCGAAATGGTTTAGAAGTAGAAGGTACCGTAAAACGGGGTAACTTTGATAATGCGGGTAACTTTGATAGTGCGAGACACATAACATACTAAACGAAATACCAAAGTTTCTGTTGATCAGTTAAGCAAAACTAATGCAAAAGGAAAGAGTTTTAGTATGACACTTCATGTCAAAGCTATTTTCGTTGGAATCAAATACATTTGGGGATTTTTAAGCAAATATTAAAAATTTGTAGGATTTTAGCATTTTTGAAACGTTCACAAACAATCTGTTCTACGACAACTATTTGATGAAGTTATAATGCGTTCGTCACTTATTCTTGATAGCCTAGTTATAGTAGAACATGAATTGGGTCTCAAATCTCTTAGCGAAAACCATTTTTACAAACTGGGGCCATTTTTGTAATCAAAGTCAGAAATTTCCATATAGCGTTAAACGCCTTGAGGTATGCAACGCCCTACAAATGTTCCGTAATTGATTCAATTTTGTTCGATTTGTATTCCATTATCAAAGTTACCCCAAAACAGAAAACCGACTTTCGATTATATGAAAAATTATAAATCCATTCGGAATATATCATTTGGCAATCTATCAACTGAAATCGATAGTTAGGATGCCAGTACTTGTTTTAAAAATATAAATTATAATTATTTGAAACAGCATGCATAAATATTCAAGTTTCCTTCGAAAAAACTATCAAAGTTACCCCGTTTTACGGTACCGTAAAACGGGGTAACTTTGATAATGCGGGTAACTTTGATAGTGCGAGACCCACAACATATTAAACGAAATAACGAAGTTTCTGTTAATCAGTTAAGCAAAACGAATGCAAAAGTAAAGAGTATTAGTATGACACTCCATGTCAAAGCTATTTTCATTGGAATCAAGTGCATTTGAGGCTTTTTATACGAATAATAAAAATTGACACAATTTTAGCATTTTCGAAACGCTTACAAACAATCTGTTCTACAATCACTATTTGATGTAGTTTTGAATAGTTGGCCATTTATCTTTGACAGCCTAGTTATCATAGAACTTGAATACGGTCTCAAATCTCTTAGCGAATAGCATTTTCACAAACTGGGATCATTTTTGTAATCTAAGTCAGAAATTTCCATATAACGTTAAACGCCTAGAGGTATGCAATGCCCTACAAATGTACGTTATTCATTCAATTTTGTTCGATTCTTACTCCATTATCAAAGTTACCCCAAAACAGAAAACCAACTTTCGATTATATGAAAAATTAGATATCCATTTAAAATAAATCTTTTGGAAATCTATCGACTGCAATCGATAGCTAGGATGCCAGTACTTGTTTTAAAAAATATAAATTATTATTCTTTGAAACAGCATGCATAAATATTCAAGTTTTCTTCGAAAAAACTATCAAAGTTACCCCGTTTTACGGTACTCAATCATTATTAGTACCGTAATCCGGGGTAACATTGATCATTTTTTTTGAATATTTCTTAAATATTTGGTTCGAAAATGCAATAGTTGCAAATTTTATATTTTTAAAACAAGTACTGCCACCTATAGCTCGTGACTATACACTTTATTTTGTTTTTTTGAGAGGTTTAAGCATGTTTAAAAAAATGTTTTAAGTGATTTTTTTATTCAGCTGATATGGGGTAACATTGATCACCTATGTAAACAACGCTCGGTAATATTGAAAATGTCGTTACCTACTAAAATCATGGCCCCTGAAGCCGAATATGAAGGCCAAATGCTTACAAGTCATTTACTTTTTGAGTTATTTTAAAATTAAAAATATCTCGAACCACGTAATACGCCTAAAGGTAGGCAATTTCCTAAGGGAAAGTTATATTCTTAACAGTAAATCGGTAATGTTGCCTAATTGAACATACTTATGCAAGTTTTGACAACGGAATCGTTTTCGGCGATGCCGTTTTTAGTAAGAACCGCATTTTCCTTGCTCATATCATTTAGAGAACTTATGTGAGACATGAATGTTTGGTAGTGTCATCCTTAACTATTGAAATCATTGTTTCGAAAAGTTGCCAAATTTACGCATAAGGTGAACGCAATTTTCTCAAAAATCTTCACTTTTATCAGCTGATGAATATAAGAAAGAGAAGCACCATTACTTACTTTACTTTACTTTTGCTGGCTCTACGTCCTTCAAGACATGACCTGCGTCACAATGTTACGCCAACTAACTCGGTCCATTGCTGCTAACCTCCAATTCCTCGATCGCCCCACACTTCCAAGATCCTGCTCCACTTGGTCAAACCACCTATCTCGTTGCGCTCCCCTTCGTCTTGTACCGGCCGGATTTAAGTTGAACACCATTTTTGCGGGATTGTTGTCCGGCATTCTCACAACGTGTCCCGCCCATCGTACCCTTCCAGCTTTGGCGACTTTCGTGATACTGGGTTCACCGTAGAGTTGCGCAAGCTCGTGGTTCATTCTTCTCCTCCATACGCCGTTCTCACATACTCCGCCGAAGATCGTCCGAAGCACACGTCGTTCAAAAACTCCTAGCGCTTGCAGGTCCTCTTCGAGCATTGTCCACGTCTCATGCCCATAGAGGACTACCGGTCTTATTAGCGTCTTATACATGGTACACTTAGTACGGAAGTGAAGTTTACCAGACCGCAAGGTCTTGTGGAGTCCATAGTAAGCACGACTTCCGGCGATGATACGTCTTCGAATTTCTCTGCTGCAGTTTTTATCCGACGTTATCAATGATCCGAGGTAGACGAATTCGTCCACCACCTCGAACTCATCCCCGTCGATCGTCACGCGTCTGCCTATGCGAGCTCTATCGCGCTCGGTTCCTCCAGCCAGCAGATATTTCGTCTTCGACGTATTTACCTTCAATCCAACCCGATCTGCTTCACGTTTCAGCCTGGTATACTGTTCAGCAACCACCTGGAACGTTCTTCCGACAATGTTACCCCGCTGCTCAATGATACCCCGGATTACGGTATCTGGATTTTGTAAGCCTCCGTCAATTTCCATAGTGGAAATTGAACGAGGATTCAACTAATAACAAAAACAAACTTATCAAATAACAAATAAATAGAAAGGAATACTTAACAAACGCCAAAATGAAACCAACAAAAACCGGAAAGACCAATTGTTTTCACTTCTTCAAACACCGCCAAATATTGCAACACCAACCAGCTATTAGGAGAAGCTTAACACCGATCAACCAAATCTACCCGGTCCTTACAGGTAATTCCTCACAATTGGAAATTCTTGAAAAAATCGTATCTGAAAAATGGAAAAAAATGACAAGCAGAAAAAAGACCATCCAGCCGGTCAAGGCCTACTTAGCTTTTTTTTTACAAAAGATGTTAAAAATCTTGGAAAAAAGTTATGATAAAAAAAATATGATTTTTAGGGGCCATTCACATACAATGGCATATATCTCAAAAAGCATAAGAGATAGGAAAATTGTGTCTTCGACAAAGTTGTTTCAAATTGCCAATTCTACAACTTTGCCGAAGACACCATATGTCTATCTAAATGTTTTGAAAAAATAGTTTTTCTATCTCACTGCTAGGTGGATTGATGACAAAACTTTTTTCGTCAAAAGTTGCGCTTTAATATACCAAGAAACTTCTCCGAACAAACTATATCACTAAAATCAACGGTTTGGGCGCCATTCAAAAAGCGCATGAAATCGAGAAAATAAAACACAGTGCACTGTATGGTGGAAAGTTGTTGGGAGCACCACAAAACTATCAAATCGTCATGTTTCATAAAAAGTTGTGATAGTTTAGTGTAGAAAATAGTTGTTTTATAAACATAATTGATCAGAAGTTTTTAATTTTATGGCGTTTATTTTATTGCAAAAGTTGGTTTGTATATTTTACTACACAAAACAAAAACTAAATAGGATTCAAAAATTGAATAACCATAAAACATACATACTTCAATACGTATGTATAGTAAACTTACAAAATAAACTTTATAAAATAAATTTTGGTCATAAACTCGCAGTATAAAGAAATTGCATCCTTCATCGGCTGAAAATAAACTACCCTAACGCCATCTCAAAACTATCAAGAACCATAATGCTTCTAACGAAATTTAAATTTTAATTGTTGACGATCTTGTGAAACATTTTGCTTATGCTTCATGGATTGCACCCTTAATAAAAATTACTTGTACTTGCAGGAATTAATGGGATCATTCTACATATCATTCATATAACATAAGGAACGAATGTGAATCATTAAGAATCAGAACTAGTTAATCATCGTAGTACTTGGTAATCGCATCATTCGTTTGTATCAACTTGAACAATCAAGTTTTAGTAGCTGAAAACTTGAAGCTTCATGCTACAAACTGAACACTATGAATAGCATTACACAGCGTAACAAAAAGGACATTTTCGCGTGTCTCAAGAATCAAATTATGTGTCTCTAGTAGATTTGGGGTTGCTGAATCTGATGCCGTTCTCAGAAATGTTCCAGCACGTCACAATTTTTAGCTTCAGATGGTCCAATACGCACTGATGGAGTAAAATGGCCCGACTTATTGCATCCTAGGAATGATGCATGTTTCAATTTGTATAATTTGCCAAACGATGTTCAAATATGTTTAACCAAAAGTAGCTGCTACAATCCTTCGGGGTGAAATTCCACAATTTTTCAATTTTTTGTCTAAGTCGAAAGCTTTCCCGATGATTTTATTAAAGAATAAGTATTTCCATGCCACAGAATAAACTGATGGGGAAGCATGATTGCTGACTCTTCGATCTCAATACTAAATGGCATTCTACCCCACCCATTTGGTCATTTTGAGCCACCCCCAATTTTCAACCAACTTTTTGACACGATTTAGAACCGTGAAAAAAAAAACTGTTTTCATTGTGGTATCTAGCAAATATTGTAATGTTACTATTGAGACTTCGAATGGCCTTCAAATGTGAATCTTATTGCAAGAAAACAAAACAAATCCTTAAAGTGGCATTTTGGACCATTTTTCCCTACTATCTCCTGAATTATGTTTATCAGTGAAAACGTTTAAAATCATCATAATGGATGATAATTTAGAGCAGGCCTGCCCAACCTTTTTGAACTGCGGGCCAAATCACAGAAACAATTTCGGTCGCGGGCCACACTAAAAAAAAAACACAATTATTCGCATAAAGTCTGACAAAAGTAAATAAATGAAGTTCATAAATTCTGACAAAAATCAGTTATTCAAGTAAATTTCATTTGAAGAAATAAAAAAACAGATAAGTCCTGCTAATCATTATGCTGGATATTGTGAGAGTTTCTTTCAAAACTATTCAATAATCTCTTGCAGAATATTTTGAAGAATCTATCCCAAACATTTTGGATTTTGTGCAAATAATGCCTGAGATTTTATAAAAATCATACTCCGAATTCTGTAAGAATCCGATCCGAAATGTGCCAAAATCCTGATTGAAAATCTTGGTTCTAATGCCCAGGATTTTACAAGAATCGTGCCTAGGATTCCTTCGGAATCGCACACAACAATCATTTCGAAATGCAACCTTGAAATCTTTGAGAGTACTAAAAAGTATTTCAAAAGTAAGCTGCTCAAGATTGTATTATAAATTCGCTTAAGGTTCTAGCAAAATTATAGTTTTGATTTCGTTGAAAATCCAGGCTAGAAGTCTATGAAAGTCTAGTGAAAATTCTGCAAGAATCTTGCCAATATTATCCGTGAAGTTCGTGTCCAGAAGTCTTAAAAAATCCTGTCTTTTTCTAATCCTTTCAAGGAATCTGAATTTCCAAAAATTAAAATTTAATTAATTTCCAGGATTCTGTGAGAATATTACGCTATGATTCAGTGAAATTATGTATGAAAACATAAGTTTTGTTCAGGCTGATTTTTTTTAATGGAAGTTATAATAGAAACATTGTTGAAACACACTGAATTTGAGATTAAGAATTTGAATCATTCATAAAATTAAGTAGCTAAAAAGATTTAAAGGAAACAAAAGAATTTGAATAAAATTTTGAGTTGAACCTTAATTGGAAATTAAATAGTTTTGATATGTTCTAACTTCGGGTTTGTAGGTCAACGGGCCAAATATGAGAAGAATCTTTGAACCCTTCGCGGGCCGTACGTTGGGCAGCCCTGATTTAGAGAATCAGTTCAAAATGTATGAAAAAAATATATTATTATCAAATAAATATATATCCAAATATATTCATAATTCTTGGAGCTAGAAGCTACTACTTCATCTATAGCTCATCCTGGGGCGCCGTATTGCCAATCACTACTTCGAATCGCAGGGGATTGATTAAAACCCTGGACGGTGTGCAGAATAGTGTGAAGATTTCGGGTGAACATTCCAGTTCGTTCAAATCCCGCTGATAACTTCGACAGGGTGATGGACTTTCGTGACTGCTGTTCAACATCGCGCTAGAAGGTGTCATGTGGAGAGCCGGGCTAAATAACCGAGGTACGATTTTCACAAGATCTAGCCAATTTGTTTGCTTCGCGGATGATATGGATATTGTTGGCAGTACATTGAGGAGGATTGACCAGGTGCCCCAGAATTTGGAGAGCGTTGGTCGCAGTCGAGGATGGAGAGAAGCGGCCATGAACCGAATGAATTGGCGAAACATTATTGGCGAGGTTATATCTAGTTAATAGATGTAGAATTAAATGACTAAAACTAAATAAACCAAAAAAATTTTCCAAAGATTTTTACGCAGTTTCTGTATTTGTCAAAGTGTCATTCATGAATTTGAATCAATAGTATTTTTTCAATTGATACAGACCGTCAGTAGAATCATTCGTTTTTATCATCCCTAACAGATACAATATAGAAATCTTTTTTTTCTCTATATCTACTTATCTTCCTCCCCTCATGCTACCATTGATCAATTCTCTCCTGTTGCGCTCCTCCATACTATAAACCATTGGCGCCTTGTCGCTGATAAAGTGTCAACTTACATTAGAATCACATTTTTTCCTCTTTTAAACCCAGTCATCATAATTCTCGGAGCTGAATCGCTTCGAGTGAAGAAAAAAAAAATTGAGGAACGAGACCACAATCCACGTGGCCATTTGTGGGGCAGAATCTCATTCCTTTTCCCGCGATTACTACAGCTAGCCGATGTGCCAAGCGAGAGTGCAAAGTGAAAATCACATCATCTCCTGTTACATCCTGTGCGGGTAAATTAATATTTGCCTCATAATGAATCCCCTCGGTTCGATAGGGAGTAAGTAGGTGTCGCGTGTCTGGGGACGGTATAAAACATCTCACTTTGTCGCCATCAGCAAGTACGTTTTTTACGCGGCGTTCCATAGTGCTACGATTGCACTGTAAGCGAATACAGGGTAATAGGCACCTCATACGGAAAAAATCCATTTTAAGTGTGATTTTCAACAAAAATTTTATTCTAAATGAATTATGGGAAAGTCGCATAAGTAAGCTGGTAATTACTAAAAACAATCGTCGAATTAAAAAAAAGCATACGTCATTATTTATCTGTATCTAGTTTGAGTTTAATATTTTTTCGGAATATTCCGAATTTTACCTATGGTTTCTGAGCAATCAAGTATGGGCATTTTGCCCCACATCATTTACTCTCACGGTTGCCGATACCGCGTAAAAAAAAAACGCGATATTTCACAAAACGACGGAAAAAATTTGCTCTATATCAAAAAACGACGTTAAATAAAACCTGAGTCAGAAATTTCGAAAGGTCATAAAACGTCGAAAAACATGACGTTTTTGAATAAACGCTTTTTTTATCCAGATTTTTTCACCCCGATGGCGCATTGTACACTTTGTTCTCCTACTACTTCATCATTGCGCTTTCCACTTCACCACACTTGTTCTAGCGTTGCATTTGCAGAATGATCACATCGATGTCACGCTGCTGCGAGGTCGAGTTATACTATCTCATTTTCAATTTTCTCTCCATTGTGGGGTAATAGAAAAATGGAACAAGCGTTCGATTACACCGTGAATACGTTGAACGGGAGAAGGTTGTTCTGGGGATTACTGGCAATAAGAATTATGAGATTATGATTTCGTTGAGGCGTTGATCAATCAATTGTGGAATTGACAGATATTGGAAGATATACCAATAACTCATCAGGACATTGCGTATGGGACCAATAGCCATTTCTAAGAGACAAAAATGTTTGTGCCTAAACCGTCAGTTTAGGATATATGGTGTCTTGGGGAAAGTGTCTCCATATTTTTCAAATTTTTTTTTTCAGTTCAGTTTAATTATCGTTTACCTAGCAAACTTTAAACAGCTGTATCTTAACGAAATCATAACCGATTTAAGCTCAATAGGCTTCATTTGAAGGCGTAATCTTAAGCTTTAGATTTGGCTATAATAACATACATTTTAACACACTTAGTTGTAATTTGTAGCAAACAATGTTTTTCACAATCTCTCTTATAAATTTTGATAAATTCATCCATACTTTCTGACGTGCAATAGTTTTTCTTGTTCCTCTTCATAATTTATCTATTTTATCATTGAAATCTGTTAAATGTATCATAACGTGTTTAAAACCTTACTGAAATTACTACAAGGAACTTAAATATGTATCTCTAGTTTAGGTTTATACACAAATTCCTGCATTATAACCAATTTTTGTTTGCAATGATACCCTATTTATTCAATTGGATAAAAAGATTAATTTGGTCAAATTTCACTAGAAAATCAAATTTTAAATTTGACAGTTATTTCCAATGGGATGATATCAGGTATCCAAGATAACTTAATCTTAGATTACAATTTTAAAGCGATTTGGGACGTATTGGAGGTTTTGTCCGACCTTTGTATGAAGGCCCGCCACTGTGCGTTCTTCTAAACGGCATTTGGCCAAATGGCTGAAAACCTTATTAGGTATTAGCGATTAGTGACATAAAATCCATCATTTGGGAAAAACACTAATTTTCTACCTAGGGGCCATCCATAAATGACGTAGCATTTTTTCACTGATTTTTTACACCCCCTCCCCCCTCGTAGCATTTCGTCACAAATGCTGATACCCCCCCTTAGAAAATACGTAGCATTTCAAGCAACCCCCCCCCCTAAATTTTTTTATTTGTTTTCCTTAGCAATTGGGTTAAAACAAAAAATTGGAATTCAAAAGTTCAATACAGATTTTGCTATTAATTACTGACTGAAACGTAAGGATAATCTAACGAATAAATGTTCGATTTGCAGTAGCGCTCAAAAGTAAACAGTTTTAAATGAACTTTCCTATTTAAGTTGTTGGCTAAACTGTATTACTTTTGCTGTTGTTACCATGAACAATTATTTTACAGATGAAAATATAGAAAAAAAGGAAAAATCTTTGATTGGATTGATGAAGCTAACAGTAACGAGTTGGGATATTATAGATTTTCTAATATGTTGAAAAGAAATTTAGTTATATTAGAGGATTGTTTTTTTAATTATTCGTTGTTAGGAAACAGATTTCAATGAAAATGATCAAGATAAGATATATTTGATTTGAAATTGATATTCGTCATTATTATCCAAATTCAAATCCATTTATCAATCAGGTGCCAGATGGAGAAAAGATTACACTTAAAATATTTGGAATGTTCAGAAAATCTAAGCGATTATTGTACAAGTAATTCAACTTTATTGATATTTCAGCTTAACTTCATTATCGTTCCCCATACTGAAATAATCTTACACAACCTATAACGATACAATTAAATACTAAAAATAATTTTCCTTCAAATTACCGAGTTATTAAGAAAATTGAATGATAGAACAATTTCGATAACACTCGAATCTGTTGTCCAGGGTTTTCCATCAAGTTTTATTCAGGCTATTCCATCAAGAGCATTGATATATCAAAACAAATCGATGAGTTGATTGGGTGGAGATCTTCTGCAACCTTGAGAGCATAATTCACGGAATGAATATCTTGTTTGAATGTAATATTTTCCAAAACAAACATATGTTTTTTTTTTTAAAGAAATAAGCTCTAACAGAAAATATGAATAAAACTAAAACAATGTTTTCCAAGTCGTTAAAGCCTTGATTTTTTATTAATTTATTTTTCTTTTAATTTTTTTATTTATAAATTAATTTTTTATTACATAAATATATTGCACTACAGAAAATCTAAAATTTTGTTATAATTTTTTCAATCTTGTCATATGAATGATTTGAAGCTGAATCATCCTTTTATAACCCAACATTATAAGTCAAACAATGAAAAAAGAAGTTTGATAAAAAAAAATGTATGTCATTTTTTCTCAGCGCCTCTTATTTTAGCGGCGTGATCCAAAATGCTACGTCCACTAGCTAGGACCCCTCCCTCCCCCTCGTCACACATCGTCACAAATTCGTGAAGCCCCCCCTCCCCCCTAAAAAGCTACGTCATTTATGGACGACCCCCTACAAGAATTCTGTGCCAATTTTCGGATTTCTATGCGAAGTAGGCCAAAATCGTATGAATGGGTCGAAAACTGGTGCTTTTCCCCTACTGTCCGTAAAAAAATTTCCAAAATGTTCACTGATATAGAGGAAAGCAAACTGATTGGACGATAACTAGAAGCTGCGGCGAATCTATGACAAAAGGTCGAAAGACAAAAGGTCGAAAGGACGGAAGATCGAAAGACAAAAGTTCGAAAGGACAAAAGGTCGAAGAACAAAAAAGAAGGGACAAAAGGTCGAATACCTTTTTTCAAAGAAGGAAAAATTTCCCACCAAATAAATCCTTTTCGACTTTTTGTCTTTCGACCTTTTGTCCTTTCGACCTTTTGTCTTTCGACCTTTTGTCCATAAACTTTTTTATAAGGATGTACAGAGCTACATACTCGCCAGAAGCATTCATGTTTTTGATTTATAAATAATCAGCTCACCAAGAATAGTCGAAAACGTTCTCTTGATTGAGAATGGCTTCGAAATCCTGAATCACTTGATTTAAATTAGACTAGTGAGTCCTATTAACCTTTAATAACTATTTTCTCTAACACGTGTTGAAGAGACGAACCAGCCAAGGGCTGAAAGTCTCTCAAATAAAGAAAATTCATTCATTCATTTAACACGTGTTTCATCGATAATACCACGTGGCATAGTAAAAGCTGCTGCCTTTGACTGCCGACACCGAATTCCAAGTAACATAGAGCAAACATATCTGTTGGCGAACTCATGTGGTGAGCTTACTCATTATGTACACCCGCGGTGTTTGCCTCTTAATTGTTTGATAGATCATGATAGGCTGGCTGCAGGATGGCGCATCACGCCAGCAGAGCAGCTACCCATGTTCGCATAGTTGACATAAGCGCCACTGAAGTGTCGTTGTTTGAACCACATATAATGAATACTTGTCCTACGCAAGTATCTAGATGAAGGGTAGAAGAAACGCCCTCTCGATATAAAAACATAGTATCTGCAATTATATACTCAACAATGTATTTAGAATGTTGAAATTGTCCATGGCGCTTACGTAGACCTTGCGAACATGGGCAGAGTGGGCTACTACAGAGATCTCATCAGCACCGCACGATACGCGAAAGTATTTAAATGCTCTCTGTGGCAGTGTGGATGGTGTTATTGAGCCTTATTTACTTCAACACAACAAGCGTAAAGCTTCATGAAATGTTTGGCGGAAATAAAACATTTTTTATTGGCTACAACACGTGTACGATATGAAGTGGATACTCTCTAGTTGATAAGATGAAAAAGTGACATCAACGATGCGATGAGCAAGAGAGGGCTCACATCCAACCTAAAAAAATATAAAGGAGAAACATGCTGGTTTTTCTTTCTCTTAATAATGAAAGCTTCATTGAATTAGATCTTCCGATAGCAACCCAACAAGTTACCCAATCAAACAGCAAAACCAATATATGCTAACTGTCGCGGTTAAAGGTTAAGAGGTTCAAGTGGGAAACCACCGTGCTTCATTCGGTATAACATTATCATTATCATCATCGTCATCGCGCTAGAGGAGATCTTGTTCCGGATCCGGTAACGACAACGCCGAGGAGGAATCCAACACGACGGCGATGGCACAAGAACGGCAAAGCGGCCATATCATCATGTCGTTGTTGTCATCATCCATTGGTTCCTGGAGTTTGTCGTCGTGGCAGTTCAAGGCACATGGTGGTCCAGATTAAAAAAAAAATCATGAGGAAAATTGCGCATTCTCAGTTTTTTACTTCTTTTGGTTAAGAAAAGTTTTGGACGAAGTCACCATTTTTAATATTTATAGAACAAAATTATAGCAAAATTGCTGCTTTTCATACATTTTAAGGCTCTCAACTTTTGGAATGAAAATGAAACTAATAACAAACAAACATCTTTTCTATCTATTCCTTAGCACCGAGCAATGAGCACGATTAAAGACTTCATCAACCAAGAAAGAGCAAACAGATTGAACTAACGGCAACAGATCCAGCAACGAATAAAGAACAATATAGTCGCCTCTCCACATCTCGATATCGAAGGAACCATCGAGATTGGGAGAGATCGAGACAAAGAACACATTTTTGATGAATACTAGATTGAAAAACACTCCGTTGCCAAGAAAGTAATACCCAAACAGACGTCATTTTGCGCTCCTAACATGTTTTGAATCCCAAAACTTTGGTATAGGGCTCTGCACTGTTTTGATTTAGTAAGGGATTTTGACGTTTACTGGCATTGTTGATTACAAAATTCATGAAAGAGTGAAAGGGCTTTTTGTGCAGAGCCCCATAGTAACCTTCGATATTGGTCATATCGACAAACGGAGAGAAAATAAGGAACAAAGAATCAGCAGAAACACATCGAGATATGGAGATATCGAGATAAGGAGATATCGAGATATGGAGAGAGAAAATGTATGCAGACTGAAGGGACCTATGGAATCATCGACATAGGGAGAGATATCGAGATGTGGAGAGTCGACTGTAATTGGAAAGTCGGATCTTCGAACGTGAAAACTTTGAATGAACCTGCCCCTGATGGGTTCCTGGCTCGTGAACTGCGGAATATCGGCATGAACGTGGCAGCTATCCAAGTAATACACTGCACAATGGTCCAGATAGCAAGTTTAGGCGGACATGAACTTTTCGACGTCATTTTGTGGTTTTAGAGTATAGGTTGCTTCCCAGAAGTGTCTCGAAATTAGTTGTACTACAATTCGTACGAAAGTGATTTTTTCTCTGCACTAATCGCAAAGTGTCCTATACGCCAACTTTTTTATGTTAATAGATAGCAAGTTGGTATGTTCAGCAAAGTTGTAGCATATTTCAATACAAAAAACTTTGTAGAACAAACTTTTTCTCTATCTCTTACACTTTCTGAGATAATTGACTTTATATATGAAAAAAATGAAGAAAATCATTTTTTCACTCATAAGTCATTTATTTACAAATTTTAGCAGCCTACTATGTTCTACAAAGTTTTTGGTACTGCTATATTCTACAACTTTGGTGAATATACCACAGTTGTATTTCTTCTCGTTTTCTTATTGTCTTCTTCTTTTTCTTCCTGACGTAACGTCCCAAAGAAGATTTTAATTTAAAATCATGCCGTAATAAAAGTCATAAATGGTAATATGTTGCAAGAGTTGAGAGGTATTCAATTTATTTATCTTGAGTCTTTGATTTATGTATAGCAGTAATTATTACAGTAGTTAAAGACGTATTGAAATCAGTCATAGTAACCATGCCAAAAAAATACAATTGCGATTGCTACTAACATCAGATCCAGTGATCTCACTGACAAATCGTCGAATCGCACAGAAGCATTCGGAATTGCACGAAGAAGCGCAAGTATTATTGAAAAAGTTTTGAAAATTATGCTTTTCAACAAATATAGTACACTCTACAAAATCAAACAGGTGTTGATTATTTCATGCTGAATCGCGGCGACCATGACTTTTGTGTGTTTTATAAAAAGGTGATTAATTAATGTGTTTTAATTGCAAATCACCCGTCATTGAAAATAGTCTTAAAAATATATATAAACATAATATATTCACCAAATTTCACTCAAATACTCCTTAAGGGGTGTAGAGCCACGGTGTGACAGGTAGGTTCATTTTCAAGTGCATCTTTGCGAGTTATTTGGCCTGTAATACGGTATGATTTTAAATTAATATCTCCTACAATAAGAAAACCAGAAGAAACACAACTGTGGTATATTCACCAAAGTGGTAGAATATAATAGTATCAAAAACTTTGTAGAACATAGTAGGCTGCTTAAATTTGAAAATAAATGACTTATGAGTGAAAAAATGATTTTCTTCATTTTTTTATATAAAAGTCAATTATCTCAGAAAGTATAAGGGGCGGTCCATTAATTAGGTAAGACATTTTTGGCGGTTTTTCAACCCCCCTCCCCCCATGGTAAGATTTTTTGTATGAAAATTAAAAATAATTTGTATAACGCGTAAGAATTCTCAAACCCCCCTCCCCCCCATAACCCCTTACGTAATTAATGGATGGCCCCTAAGATATAGAGAAAAAGTTTGTTCTACAAAGTTTTTTGTATTGAAATATGCTACAACTTTGCTGAACATACCAACTTGCTATCTATTAACATAAAACAGTTGGCGTATAGGACACTATTGCGATTAGTGCAGAAAAAAATCCCTTTCGTACGAATTGTAGTACAACTAATTTCGAGACACTTCTGGGAAGCAACCTATACTCTAAAACCACAAAATGACGTCGAAAAGTTCATGTCCGCGTAAACTTGCTATCTGGACCACTGTGCACTGGTTCAAGACCGGAGAACGTGAACTTCGAGCGGTTGATCCCATCGCCAATATTTCATCCAAGTACCATATCTACGACAGCGGCGGCGACAGAACGTAGATTTGGCTTTATAGGGGAAAAGCACTAATTTTCGACCTACAAGAAATCTGTGCCAATTTTCGGATTTCCATACTAAGTAGGCCAAAATCGTATGAATGGGTCGAAAATTGGTGCTTTTCCCCTATTGCTTGGAAAGCAGAAGCGAGTTATTCGGTGGAAACCGGTAAGCGTCCGAATTTGTATGCTGAGAATGAAGTGCACTTTATTTACAGCCTGATCAGCATATAACGAGAAGCCCGATGACATGGAGGATGAGTTTTATTAAAACTAAGATAGGGCCAATGAAGAGTGCTAAACAAGAAGTCAGGATAGTCATCGGCGACGCAAATGCGCAGATCTTCCGATTCGTCTATTAGAGATGGGCAAAACGGCTCATTTTAGTGAACGGATCTTTTGAATGGTTCAGTGACAGGATGTGGACCGTTAAATAAAATCGTTAAACTTTTAGTTAAAATTTGACATTTCGGTAGTTATTTTCCCCTCAAATGGTTAAATTACATTTCGCGGTTGACCCATTTGAGTTTTGGCAGTCGAGTAGTATTTCAGAACAAAGTTGACAGATAGTAAGTTATTCCTAAATTACCGGGAGCGGAAAATTACTTCCCAACTGTCACGTTTAACCATGCTCTAGAGCAGGGTTATTTTTAACCGGAGGGTAAAAACTATCGAACTTTCAAAAACGGTAAAGTTGCTTAACGTAATTATAGCTGGTAAACAAGATGATTTCGGCCGTTTCAGTCTTACAGAGCAGCAAGAACAGTATTGCTTCACTATCTGACAGTTTCGGTAAAATACATTACCGAAACCGTCGGATAGTGAAGCAATACTGTTCTTGCTGCTCTCTAAAACCGAACAGGCCGGAAACATCTTGTTTACAAGTTTCAAATTTTAATTAACAACGAAATGGTGAAACGGTTCACAGCCTCAGCAGTTCGCAAAGGAAGAGCGAACGGAAAAAGAGCGATTCATTCCATGTTGCGCGACACGTGTCGTATTTTCGCTCTCTCATTCTTCGTCAAAAAACCACGATGGATCGAAGCCGAGTATCTTTGCAATGCGAGAGAGTATTTTCTCCCTCTATCTCTCATCCGTCAGTATTAGTTTTTTGGCTGTGTATGAAGATAGTGCAGAGCTGTGTTTGCATGAGTGCCGTGACGCGCAAAGCAAGGCACGTATCGAGCGTTATAATGAAACCGAGAAACGAACGAAGTGGAATAGGGGAAAATAACAGTTCGTTATTTTTCCGAGTCACTTTTTGTCTGATCCTTGCTGCTCAAATTAATCGACTCTTACCAAAAAAGAGCCACGCATCACTCGTTATTTTGAGTGATCCGAATCTTTTGAACGGCTCCGATTCTTTTTACCCATCTCTAATCTCCATTCTGTAACCATCCATAATAGCCTGTGGCTTGTAATCTTTGCTGCTGCTAGAGGGATAGTAATCAGCAGTACTTAATTCGCACGCAACAATACCCACGATGCTTGCTCACAAACAGACCACTTACTGGGTGATGGGCGACATTTCTCAGATGCATTGGCGTAGCATTGGAGGGGGCCTAGAGGGAGCCTAGCAAATACTTGTTTTACAAAAGTAATGTCGATTGCAATAATCACTATTTTTAAAAATGTCGTAATTTTAACAGATTTGTATTTATTTCATTTATTCTAGAACTTAAAAAAAACTCACGAGGAATGTACATTGTGATTTTTTTGCGAACTTTTCAGGTATTCAAACATGTGCTTTGTAGAAATTCACCTCAGAATTCCTACGGGGATTTTTTCATGAATTATTTTCGTAGTTTTTAGTGCTTTCTTCAAGAACTCATTTTCCAGTTTTCACTGAGTTTATCCTGGAATTCCCACGGAAAATCATTCCCAGACTTTCTGATCTACCAGAAAGTTTCTCGAAGAATCAAATTGCTTAAAAAATCTATTGAAGAATTCGGCCAGAGAGTGCATTTGAAATTATTTTAATGATTTCTCTTGGAAGGTCCTCTACGTACTGAAAGTATTTGTAGCTTAAATCTTAGATAATATTTTGTAAGAACTCGCCAGTTGCATGATACTATGGTGAAAATATAGTTGTAGAGCCCGTTTTCCTATCTTTAGAAACTCCAAGCAAACTTTTTTGAAGGGTCTATTATCGATTATTCTAGAAGTTTAACGCGAAAATATTGCCGATAAATTTCTTTATGAATATCCTAATAAATCCTTTATACTTTCCTTGTTTTTTTTTTGCTTCATGTTTCTCTACAGATTCCTTTACCGCAATGCTTATTTTGGAAGCAAGAGATTTCCTGGGGTATTTCAACATGTATAGTTTAAGCAATAAATTTATTTATGCGAAAACACTATGGTCGATTTTGTTACATTATTTCACACCAGATTAAAATTCTGTCATTCAATTGAAGAAAACTTGGCCATGGGAAAGTTAAAAAAAAAAATTTTTCGACAAAATTCCCGCTATGCGAAATTTTTTAAGCAATTTTGTCTATTAATTTCAATTATTTTTTTCAGGTATTATACGAGATGAAGTTATAACACATACACTATGAAGTATGGATTTTTTTAGTGAACTCATCACCGGACCCCTCGAGCAGGATATACCCCAACATGAGAAACTAGAATGCAGTGAATATGCTGCATTATGCTGAAACAGCATTATTTGGACTATTCAGAAAACAAAAACGATTTTTGGGAATCAAATTTCCAGAATATTGACGCTTTTTTATACCACGGTATTTTTTGCAAAGGGGATGTAGAAAAATTTCGTTTATCGCATACAACAAAAAGCTAGTTCTACCAACAACCATTCGATCGACGGCCGGACGGTTAAGCTTTCGGTTGTCGGTGTTCGGTTCGGTGATTCACTGACGTCAAAACCGCCACGCTGCACAGTGATTTATTTCATCGATTTCACGATCAAAATAGAATATCTTCAGAACTATTGGTTCTAGATGTTTGGTGTCTTCGATGAAGTTTCTTGATATTAAAAGGCGCTTCTTTTGGTATTAGGGGTAAGATGATCAATCCACCTAAAAGTGAGATAAAATTTTTTTTTTCAAAAAATTATGTTAGAAATTTCAAGTCTTCGGCAAAGTTGTAGAGTATGTTATTACAAACAACTTTGCCGAAGACGCGAAATTTCTTTATATTCGCGATAATGAGATATGGAGCATTTTGTCTTCGACACCCCTTGAAACTCGTTTTTTGTACATAACTTTTTAATAGAATTTTTCACATTTTTCAAATCTTCTACAAAGTTGTTTGGATCAATAAAATACACATTTTTGCTGAACACGCAAACCTTCTATCTCTTATCGTTAAAAAGTTATAAACAAATTCATGTTAAATTTTAGTCCACTTTCACCTTAAAAATCTCCATTCTACGCAAAATGACGCAGCTAGTTTCATGGCAACTTCAAGATCTAACTTTCTACTTTTGCATACAGGAAATAACTTTTGGAAACAAAAGGTTTTTTGCAGTGTTTTTCACAGATTATATGTCGTTAATTTAAAATTTTATGTTTTAAACCTTCCCTGTTAATTGCAAATTTCTTGTTAAGGTACATCGGAGCTAGTAAGAATACCGGACAATTAAGATCTTGAGATACAACTTCAGTGAAATTAAATTGTCAGGTATATTTTACAAGCTTTATAAAGTTATGATGATATATTTAATACAAACATTCTTTGGTTTCAATACAATGTATAACATGTACCGTAATCCGGGGGCAAATTGATCACTGGGGCGAATTTGATCAGGTTGATATAAAAAAAAAAACATTTCCTCCCAAGGATGTTGAAAGTTTTGTTGGCACCACAGATATTCCATGTTTTTTTTTGTTTATCGATGTCTAATGATGATTTAAACTAATTAATTTTTATTAGGGCCAGTTTTGCAAAGAAATATTCACACTTTTTGAAGGTGTAAGCAATACAGTTGGAAATGTCGGTGCTAAACAATCCACTGGTACTATGCCTACATTTCAACTATGAGTGTTTAAAATGTTGTGTAAGCTTGAGCATTAACTACAGTCGTCTCTCCACATCTCGATGTTCTACATCTCGATACCTCTCCCTATGTCAATGATTTTTTCGGTCCCTTCACTCTGCATACATATTCACTCTCCATATCTCGATATCCTCCTTATCTCGATATCTCTCTATCTCGATGTGATTTTCGTTCCCAATTTTCTCTCCGTATGTCGATATGCCCATTATCAAATGTTACTAGACTAGATTTTAGAGATTCAAAACAATTTGCGAAGACGAAATGACATCTGTTTGTTTTTGATTTTCCTGGCAACGGGGTGATTTTCAATTTAGTATTCGTTAAAAATTTGTTCTATGTCTCGATCTATCCCTATCTCGATGGTTCCCTTCCCTTTTGATATTGTAGTTGTAAAATAGTGATCAATTTGCCCCTGGATTACGGTACCAGTTCTCACTGTTGCGCCATTTTCAAAACGTAAGGAAAATTGGAGCACTATGCGTTTCTTTGTAATACCACTTTAATTATTTTTTTAGTGAGACTTTTAGCCCTAGTAAACTAGTTGTGTAAGTTTGCGGGTCAGAAATTTGGCTGTATGTTGTTATCAATTTAATTACGATACTTTTAATTCAATGCCAATTAAAATAGGTATTGAATGAAATTACTTGAATCGAATGAGTACTTTCTCATGTACGTTTTTGGAAAGTTCTATGTTTCCTTTATAATAAAAACTACTCATGTGATTTAAGTAGGTATCGATAGTCGATACATTCCTTAGGTAAACATATGACTTTGCCGGCGGTGTTGATGACTTCAGGTAAATAGCAGAGATTGCGGTGGAAGCTAGCCATTCAACACTATGAAAGCACCAAAAATAGTTTGACCTATCGAAAGGCCGGCCAAAAGCACGTTTCCCGCCAATTGGTATAATTGTGCCATTGAGAAAATTGTGCTTATTCTGTAAATCGGGTGAGAACAGACGAATTGAATGAGGTGACAAAGCTCGGCTTGCATCCGTTTGAGATTAGCTTCGCTGTCTATTAGATATTTTGTAGGTATCGAAACTTTTCTATGATACTTTTTTCACATAAAAGTATCGATGCCTTGAAGATAATATATTATCCCTATCACAAAAGCAAAAAATAATAACTTTAGCACAGAACGCTCTTAGTGAAGAAATGTGGCAAGTGTTCTAAGAACAAGCTGAGAAACAAGCTTTGTAATAGTTTGTAATGAAGTCATTCCAAAAAGAAGAATAATAAACATTCACTAAATTCCACGAAAGTGTTCATATTGCCCCGATATCTTTTCACCAGTCTTGTTTTCGAACCAATTATCGAACTTGTTTTTCTGACAATTCATATTTTGCATTTACTAAGACATAATTGCAATGATTGATTTCTTTCCTTCGATTTTCTGTTCGGATTAGTACATTTAAGTTTAATCGATTTTCGTAAAATTTTACAATGCAGTCTGATGAAAGACGATGAACAGTGATGGAAAGTGGCGAACATGTCAGCATGACCAGACCAAGAAAAAAAAAACAAATACTTGAAAACTAACAAACTGCAAAGAATTGGCATTTCATAATCTAAAAATAAGAAATCGTCAAATGTTTCCATTATGCCCTTAATTCCCCTGTACAGCCATATTTTCATCTAAATTATAAGGCACTCTTTGATATTCTTATTTCATTGAAGTTGTGTCTCAAGGTGTTAATACTGGATTACTTACTCCGATATACATTAACAAGAAAATTGTATTTAACAGGAATAATTTAAAGTTAAAAATGTCAAATGAACTATTAACACTCCCGTGCAAAAGTCTGGGTTCACCTCCTAGAAAACATACAAAAGTGTTGTAAATTACATTACTAAGCATATTGAAGAAATAGCTTCATGGTATCTTCAGCAAAGTTGTAGATTTTAACGAGATGAACAAATTTGCTGAAGACAGTTTTTGTGTAGGGCTTTCAGATTTTGAGATAAATAGTTTTGAATTTTTCGTCGAAAATTACAAACTAAGCCGTTAATACTTATAAAATTATTATTCAAAAATATATGTTGAAATTCAAGTTACATCTGATGCTCTGTGAAAATTTCATTCGAATCGGTTCATAAATATCTGAGATCTAGCTTACCAAAATTGATCATTTTGTATGGAAAATCGAAAAAATTGCAAATGTTTTGTCCAATACTGTAGGTGTATTGCCAAAAACATTTTCTTAATTTTGTATACTTAATTCATACTTAAAGTTGTGACTGTTATTGAAAAAAACTCACTGGAAAAACATGGCTGATTTCCTCAGCAAAGGATTGACCAAAATTCTAAGAAAAATGGCCATTTTTTTCAGTGTGTTTTAATATCACAACTGTAGGTAAAAATTTAGTATACAAAATTCATTACCTGTTTTCGGGAAAATACTTATGAAGTAAGAATAACTCATTGGCTTTCAAATTCGCCATAGAGAGTTTCAATTGGACGTGTAATCACAGAGATATGAACAAATCACTTGTTCATGTTTTTTAGGAGGTGAACCCAAACTTTTGCACGGGAGTGTATCATCTGTGAAAAACACTGGAAAAAACCTTTTGTTTCCAAAAGTTATTTCCTGTATGCAAAAGTAGAAAGTTAGATCTTGAAGTTGCCATGAAACTAGCTGCGTCATTTTGCGTAGAATGGAGATTTTTAAGGTGAAACTGGACTTAAATTTAACATGAATTTGTTTATAACTTTTTAACGATAAGAGATAGAAGGTTTGCAAAAATGTGTATTTTACTGATCCAAACAACTTTGTAGAAGGTTCAAAAAATGTGAAAAATTCTATTAAAAAGTTATGTACAAAAAACAAGTTTTAAGGGGTGTCAAAGACAAAATGCTTCATATCTCATTATCGCGAATATATAGAAATTTCGCGTCTTCGGCAAAGTTGTTTGTAATAAAATACTCTACAACTTTGCCGAAGACTTGAAATCTCTAACATAATTTTTTGAAAAAAAAAAATTTTATCTCACTTTTAGGTGGATTGATCATCTTACCCCTAATACCAAAAGAAGCGCCTTTTAATATCAAGAAACTTCATCGAAGACACCAAACATCTAGAACCAATAGTTTTGAAGATATTCTATTTTGATCGTGAAATCGATGAAATAAATCACTGTGCGCTGATGCTGTATAAGACAAGCGAGGTTTTCTCAACATGTACAACATAAAATAACGTAACTACTGAAGAGGTTTATGACTTTAACAAGGGTTATGTACATTGAATCAGAAGATTTTGCTTCTTGTTAAATAGTTTTTATTAAAATATTTATTTTTATTATCATCAAAAATTCGGGGATGTCCTGGATGACTCCGGAGGAGGCCAGGCCCCCTGTTCCTACGCCAATGCTCAGATGTCATAAATGTCAGGAACTTTCTAGGCCATAATATCGACTCGGATTATTATCTGCTTGTTGTTTAATTTCGGGCGCGACTATCTAGCGACATGGGTTCCAGAACCAATAGAACGCTACTCTTCAACTTCCAATTTTTGTCGACTGATGGGGTAGCTGTACAGAACCGCCAGCAGACGTGAAGAATGTAGCCAGAAGCCGTATGCTTGTGGCCGGTACCCGACAGAAAAGAGAGCGGGAAAGGGCAGCGAGAGCCGAAGAAAAACGAATTTACCGCAGTAAGAAAAGGCAGCACGTAGAAAGTGTAGTAGCTGAAGCTCAAGATAGCATGAACCGGAACAATATGCGGAGATTTTATGCAACGATCAATGGCGCGTGGTACGGCACTGGCCCACCATGTGCAATGATCGAGAAGGTAGATTGCTGACCGATAAAACGTCGGTGGCTGCCAGTTGGATGGAGCACCTTCCACACTGGAAATAGCGAGAAAGCAGATGAACATTGATGATGACAATGAGCTGTGGACCTACCGACCATAGGAGAGATTTAAAAGGCAGTCAGTGAGCTGTAGAACTGTAAGGCTGCTGGGAAGGACGACATCCTGGTCGAGCTTTTCAAGCCTGGAAGTGAGCAGCTTTACCAGTCGATCCACCGGGTACTTCTAAAGGTATGGAAGGACGAAGAAATGCTTATTGGTCGGTTGGATGATCTCATATGATCAATCTACAAGAAAGTGCACAAACTGGAGTGCACCAATTGCAGAAGGAACTGCTGAACTCTGCGTATACAATATAAACAGGAAATGAGCTGTAGGTAGTAGATAATGTCTGAACTTGGTTTTCCGGCGAAGCTAATTAAGCTGATACGTGCAACACTGGGTTGTTCTAGTAGTGTTGGTGACCAGGCAGTGTTTAAAAGGGATCTGTTTGAAGCTATTTGATTAGTTTATCTTGTAACGTCCTATATAAAACATTGATATTTCTGCTGGCTCTCTACGGACCTACAAGACAAGACCAGCGAACATGAAGCTCAAAAATACGCCCAGCTGGTGTGACACTAAGCTGTTACAGTAGCCATCAAGGAATTACTCCATTTTGACATTACGTCCTCATTCTACAGTTATTAACTGATAGGTTTCTTTGCCAAAGTTGCCTTTTTCACATTCGTACGTTTGGCAGGTACGATAATACTCTATGCCCAGGGAAGTCAAGTAAATTTCCATTACGAAAAGCTCCTGGACCGACCGGGAATCGAACCCAGACACCTTCAGCATGGCTTTGCAGCCGGGGACTCTAAATAACCACTCGGCTAAGGAGTGACAGCTGCAGCTATTCAGCCTAAATACATGAGGTTTTTTTTTCTTTCCTAATTCTTGTATGTGTTTTTAACAATCTGATATTATAGATGAATGTTTGACTTTATGTTCCTCTTGAAACAATGTTTGAATTTGGGGTTTTGTCAGCTTTTTGAAAAAACTGAACCTCTGTGACACCCAACAGTAGACCTACTCTCGGTGTTGGATGAATGAATGAGCGAGGAATAGGTTGGTACCTATATTGTACAGTATGGATGATGGCGGTGATGGCACAGCACGGTTGGCATTATCAGGCAGTGAGCAAGCGGAATTCACATGGCTTGCGGCAAATTGTGTGGGCGGCTTTGCGGCATTCGCAAAAGAACACAATCTCTGGTAAACCGTTGCTGTTGCCGCTGTTGTGGCATGGCATAGCGATTGCATTGCGAATAAGTGGCGGAAGTGATGCTAAACGAAGGCGCTCCGCCGGATTTGTGTACTGCGCTGATTTTACCCGGAAGAGGTGCGACGCCACGATGGGGGTGTAAATGATGATTAGAATGGTTATGTTTCCTGCGGAAAACGATGCTAAACGGTTATTAAGGTATTCTGTTCTAATTGGCGTCTAATTGGAAAACAATGCTCCGGGTGTCGTACTCTGGGAGGCAAATCCATCAACTGTGGAAAGGATCAAACTTTGAATGAAGAGGACGGTCATTACACGGATTATGGATGATGCCAATCATGGAGATGAATGATTTGAAAAGAAAAAGCATGCTTCTGTTGAATATTTCAAATGTCGTTGAACGATGCTCAGGTATGAAGGATGAAAAAGTTAAACTCTTTATTATGAATGAATGCAATTCTTGAAGCGTCATGCTTTACTCAGTATAATTACACTTAATCAGTTTCATGACAAATGAGAAAAAGGTGCCCTTTGCACATTTCAAGCGGTTGGTGGAAGCTTAATGAGTTTGAGTTAAATGATTTGTTGCAGTGTTTAGATTGTTTTAGCAAATTCTTATGAAGCGGTCATGTTATGGAAGTTTCAGGTTTCATCGTTTAACCCTACTCCCAAAGTTACAAGAGCTTTGGGGTATTTTTTCCCCCAAATGTACATTCAGCAGCATGGGTCAGGAAATCAAAAAGTTTAAGGTTACGCGGGAGGCAATTCAAATTTTATGAATTTTTTGTCCAATTCTAAAAGTTATCAATAACATTTTGAAGAAGAAAATCTCGAGTTTGAGTGGACCGATGAAGTCGAAAATTTAATGGACTATGTGCTACATATGTAAAAGTATAGTGATACATTTTCAAACCGATACCTGGAGTGGAGCATGAGATTTGTTTCTCCAAATGGTAAGGGCAATGATCGATTTACGCTTGAATTTTGTGATATATGCAATGTGAATGAAGTTACACATTTTTTATTTCTATCTTCCATTCGATCACCGGGTTTTAACTCATTTTTATGTTTTGGATATCACAAAAATCTTAAATTTACTTGTCACGTTATATGAGCGTCGTTCACCGTATCTAATGGAATATTCAATAATTAATCCTACAAGTACGGCTATTATATCCAACTTTGCTAACAAAATCCTAAATATTGAACGTAACATGTCTTTCATTAAGGAATGTTGCAAGCAAAACAACGCAGTTTATGTTATTTAACACTGAAAATTTTATCATATATGATGCACATAAATTGATCGAGCAGCTGTCCATTTATGTACATCATTTATGACTGAATTTTGCGCGTATAACTCGTGTGAACAGAGTATTCTCGTTTGCAATTTTGCTTTCAAGATTAAAAAAAACCGTGCAATATTAGCGAATGTTGGAGTCAAAATCATGATATGTTTCAACTACACATTTGTTTTTAATGATATGAGGAAATTTATGTTATTCATCGTGTATTATTCAGTCAAAACTCACAACACATGATAGTCAAAGCAGATAACGTGCAGTGTAAATTTCATATTTTTTTTTGTGTTCAATACACACTAGTTGAGCTGGTATTGCTTTTGGAATATTGAGTTGATATATAAATGTTTTGATCATACAATCCCGACCAAAATACATCTCTCGTCATCTTCTTACTTTAATCTTATCATTCTGTTGGAACATAGCCTCGAGTGATCAAGGTTCAGATTTTTCTAACGAGGATGGCGAAAATCAGACAAATCGCCATGTTCATCTGATGAGACACATTTCGTTGCGCCAAATGACTTCGGATCCCCGCAAATTTCTCTTAATTTATGTGTCGAAAAATGCCCGGAGTTGTTGTGTTTGTAATCCTTGGAAACATTTTCATTTCGTGCGATTTTTGGAATTACGGTTGGACACCATTGCGTCAGCGACGCGACGGCTCGTTGACAGTAGTGCTACGACTAATCTTTTCTCCATACAGTCACCGCCAAAATAAAGTGCCCACTTGCATGTAACCACGAAAATTATTAAAAATCCTAGTCGAAACAATAATTCTTTCGTTCAACATTTAACATTTTTGTAGCACTGTAAACAAGGGACCTTCCTTAGCCGCGGCTACAAAGCAAAGCCATGCTGAAGGTGTCTGGGTTCAATTCCCGGTCGATCCAGGATCTTTTCGTAATGGAAATTTCCTTGACTTCCCTGGGCATAGAGTATAATCGTACGTGCCTTACGATATACGAATACGAAAATAGCAACTTAGGGGCGGTCCATTAATTACGTAAGACAATTTTCGAGGTTTTTCAACCCCCCTCCCCCCATGGTAAGATTTTTTGTATGAAAATTAAAAACAGATTGTATGACGCGTAAGAAATTTCAAACCCCCCCTCCCCCCATAAACCCTTACGTAATTAATGGACAGCCCCTTAGGCAAAGAAAGCTCTCAGTTAATAACTGTGGAAGTGCTCATAAGAACACTAAGCTGAGAAGCAGGCTATGTCTGAGTGAGGACGTTAATGCCAAGAAGAAGAAGCACTGCAAACAAATCTTTTTGATTTTGAGTAAAATTTTGATTTGCTTATAGACGATTAGGATTGGCATATTTGCTCTAACCCAAAAGAGTGAACTAAACCTATTCCCAAAAGTTGAACATTCTGTTTTTGTAAAGGGTTTGTTTTCTATGTTGACCATTATCAGTTTTTTAAATTAATACCATACTTCAGAATTTTTGGAAATTAATGCAAATGTAAAGCTCGAACAAATATAAGAACTGGAGATGCAAATGCCACCGTAATATTCGAAAAAGAGAATAAAAAAACACAGGGCTGCCAAATAAACAACTCTGTATTTTTATTTCGGCGATTTACTATTTATTGCGGGGAATAAATTATTTTCAGTTTTAACATTTTGATGAAATTTTACTTCGATCATAAATTAGCTAATTAAAATATGCAAAACTACGTCAAATTTATAATTATAGCCATCTCTACGCCTGTATTTTAGCTTGTCTAGCTGACAATAATCGCAGTTTTTTCTCTTTAGATTTTGTAATATTTAACTTCGGGTTTGTTCGTCAATTTTGTAATATTTATATCAACATTGACTGCAAATGAGTTCATTTTCATAATCAATATTATTTTTGATGACTCATTTTCTCCGTTATGTTTTAACTTTTTATAATCTTATTTTCCCAATTTTTTTATCAAGTAGCAAGCACGTTGTACTATGGACTATGGGACCATGGGACCATGGCAACGAATGAATTCGACACCGCTCAAACGTCAAATTCGTGAACTCGTGCACTGGTCCATACCGTGATGAATCAATACTCGGTTGCTTAAGCAGTGCCTTATGTTCTAATACTAAAACAATTTCACAAAAACTATCGACATTAATCTTCATGAAAAGGATAATCGAACGAAATCAGTTGCACTAGTCTTGTTTGCAAATCCGGACATATGAATCAAAAGCCGGACACTTTTAAATCAAATTCCGGACACCAGCACTTTAGCTCGCTAAATTCATTGAGAGTTAAAAAATGCACTCAAATGTGGCTATTTGACTACAATTTTTGAAGTTCATTACATGGACACACATAATAATGCCTTCAAGCATGACCTGTTAAGAATATCCATGTTTCGTTTACATACTTTCTGTGACTGTAGTTAGACTCAGGATTACCCGTGATAATCAAGTTTGTTGGAGCAACTTTCAGCAGTTATCTAATTTTTCAATCAATCATACACTTTTTCCAACTTTCCTTTAAGTTTTCACCGCATTTTTCTTCAAGAATAGTTATCTTCTCTAGCAAAATATAACTTGAACGCGTAACGGCTGGATTTTAAAACTTTGGTTCACAGAACCGGACTCTCACTAATCGCTCGAAAAAATATTTTTTATACTATTTTCGCCACTTAGAAATGTTTAAATTGTTTATTATTAAGTTTGTACACACTAATGTTCACAACAATTCACAAACAATGTATTTCCAATGAATTATAGTTCATTCAACTTGTACTTTACCGTGGTTAATCAAAATCCGGACGGTATCAATATCCGGACACTCTGATAATGTTCATCAATTTATGGAATAATTGATATGCTAACAAGTTAAATGTGTATTATAACTTGTGCTTTGTACAACGCTGATCGTTTAACATTTATTTATCATCTAGTTATCATTTGCAATTAATTCAAAATAACAAAACAAAAAGTTGCTCGAGTTGAACGTCATTTGTACGCGGTGCAAGTGATTTTGTTGATAGTGTCGACGAACGTACTCACAACGTTTGGCTGTGAAATTATAGGGTTCATGTAGTGATTTTAAAATAATTGTGCTCGAAGTAGTTGCTCAAGTTAATAGTGACAGCACATTGCAGAATATGGAGTAAACAAGCGTTTGAAACAGTGAAAAGGTTTACAAAAAGAAGCTGTCCCGAATTGGAGCCAAGTGTTTTAAACCCGGACATTGAAATCAACTGTTATGTTTTTAAATTGTAAGAACATAATTCACAAGCAAAACTGGAGGAAAACTTTCAAAATAATCAATACATGTGGGATAAGTGATGAAAATACACAGAGCGTTGTTTAATGCAGGAAAATTGAACTAATAAGTGATTGTTCCTGTTCTAATCACAGCCGTCTCATTACAGGTAATGAAACCACACATTTGATCACATTTTAATGTGTTTCAACCATTAAGAAACCTTTGCATTGCTCAAATTTGTCAAAGCGTGATAAATTAATTTGTTTTAAAAAGTTTTACGTTGTAGGATTTATTAATTGTATGTTAATACATAGTTGTCCGGATTTTGATTCAAAAGTGTCCGGATTTATAGACATGCTTGCTTCAGGTGTCCGGATTTAAGGACAAGACAACCCAGGACAATTTCAAGCTGCTCAAACGCTTTTATAACTAGTTCAATTCAGCCTTTGTTTGAACAAAAGCTGTTCATAGCCTCCACACACTATTGTTCAGCTGTTAAACATCTAATTCTTGCGATTTTATTCAGCCTTAAGCTTGATTGAAGCTATCTGGAAGGCTGAATAAAGGTCAAGCATGCACTTATTCAAGTCCCTTTCAATAACGTCATTTCTTTTTTAAGAACAGATGGCAACCTTCAAAAGCTTAACAATCGCTTATTCATCCATTATTCAACAATAAACCAAAAAAACTATTTACAGGTTCATCTTTGGGTTTTATTTTCGCTACTAACAATTTCAAACACGTAGTGGAGAAGTGTGCTGAAATTTTAAGATGAAGATAAGTAAATATGAAAATTGAGAATTGAACTGGAATTCACTGATTTATAATCACTTACCTTGACCCTTGACATTTCCCCATGATTTTGCAATTCAGGGTAATGTCATTCGGGGTGATGGGTCGTTCGGGGTTTTGGAATTCGGGGTAATGGCGTTCGCGTTAATGGCATTCGGGGTAATGGGATTCATGGTAATGGGGTAGAATCGGTTAAGTCACCTTGTCTCTCCATACAGTGGGGCGGCGAAAGTAATGGTTAGGTTGCAAAAGTTGAAAATCTTACTTTCGACGTTTTGTAAATCCGAAAATTAAACGTTCTAAAAGTGAATAATCGAGTTGGTTGAGAGCGAAACGTATAGAATTTCTTTTTCTTATTTGACTTGAGTCTATATGAATAAGTTTTCGAGATTTCATTTCAATATTACCAGAAAGTATTCTAGAGCAGGGTTGGGAAAAACTCTGAAATTCACTCTACAGTAGAAAAAACAAAACCAATCACAGTCAGCGAAGTCAGTGAAACTCACGCCCATCGCTGCTGTAGGCAAAAAGCATTGAAAATTGCAAAACACCCGTTACTATGGGCAATAGACTGATGCAAATTTTGAAGTTTTTGCTCCCCTATGCTTAAACGATGTCAATTATGATGAAAATAATCCTCCCAAAATTTGAAGTGATTCGAAAGAAATTTGGTTGTGCACACGCCATTTGAAGTTCATATGGAGATTACTATGGAAAACTCCAATATTTTGTGTTCAGTCCTCTAACTGCTCGTCATAATAATCTATGGAAAAGTGAACACACTCATCTCATGTTAAAACTTCCCAGCTACAACTTTGCCGCAGACTACATTTTGATTGGATGTCTGGATAACTTGTTATTCTTGATTCAAAAGTTCAAACCACGCTGAGATGATCATTCAATTACTTTCAGAGCAACACTGCTTTTTTGCTGTAGAACATAGTAGCCCGGATTACTTTGATCTATTCTTCTCGCCAGGAGCACCACTGTTGCCTGCTGAGCAGTTGGTTAAGCATGTAAAATGCAAACCCACTTTATGATGATGAATAACAATTTATCCTGACGTCCAATCAAAAAGTGGTCTTCGACAAAGTTGTACCTGGGAGGCTTTTACATTAGAAGAATTTGTTCACTTTTCCATAAAATATTATGACGAAGAGATAGAGGGCTGAACACAAAATATTGGCGTTTGACATAGTAATCTCCATATGAACTTCAAATGGCGTGTGCACAGTCAATTTTCATCCGAATCACTTCAAACCAGTGAATCAAATTATCATCAAAATAAACGAAAAACAAACAACAAAGCAAGCTCGCTCACAAAAGTTTGTTACAACTGTTGCGGATAAGGACACAATCAAAAGCAAAATTGTCATGACAATCACAGAGCACAACAGTGTTGCATCCTATTCAACTCGTGATTAATCAGTTATTTTAAACACAAATCCGGTTTTGTTTTATGTATGCTGTTTGATAATGTGTCAATGTCTACCAACACGAAGAAAGTTCTCAAAAATTGCAATGCGAAGCCCAGAAAATAGCTGCGCACTTGGTGATCGATCTTTGTCATATTCTGTTCAACTGATGATAAACCCATGTTGCGGAATGAAATTGTTGCAACAAGAATAGGAGATGACAATGTCTTTGTTGCTGCGTGTTGGGTGACAATTGATTCACTGCTTCAAACTTTGGGAGGATGCTATTTACCATAATTATAATCACTCTAATGGGCAATTCATGTAGAAAAATGTTCTATTTCCCGCTGCATTTCCCACATTTAGAGCCTTCAATGACACTAATGATTTAGAAAATTCATTCACCCAACATAGGCAACTTGATGAGATTTACGTTTTTGAACTACTGTGCTGGTAAGAGCCACGTGATTTTCGCGAAATTCAAGCCTTCTATTGACAATTCGATTGACAATTAGAAGTTCGGCAGTCAAAACTTCGGCGATGTTCGGCGTCGGCATTCTAAATTAGTGCTTCGCCGACGCATAAGGAATGCCTTTGTCGGCGTAGCATTTCGGTAGAATGCTGACGCCGAACTTCGGCGAACTTTTGTTGGTGATATTTCATTTCTCTTATGAACTTCGGTCTAAAGTTAATCTGAATGCACAATACTATTACCATTCCTAGCACTGCTCTAGAGCCACTTGCATTGGAATTTTATCCAGGAATCATAAAAAATAAATTATGGGAAACAAAAAGAATAAAAGTATTTCTGTGAGTATTGAGTATTGAGAATTGTTGACCGTAAAATTCGTTACTTCTACTCTACGATTTAATAGAATAATGGAAATTGCACCAAGTTAAATGAAAAGAGTGTGTAGATAGCTTAATTTTATCCGTGTAAGCTTTCTAGAATTCAAAATATTATAGAACCAAAAATGACAATGAGTCATCAGGGATAAATATTTCTATTTTGAAAAACTGTTCCGAAAATACACAAAAAATAACTCAAAAGTCGTTTGGATTTGCTGATTATTTTGAAAGAGCTATTTATTGTCCCTGCACGGCCTGAAAACTTGCCAAATTTTTGAGAAACAAAATAAATTTCGCCTCATATAAACCATTTGGCCTTTTCATCCATACGATTCAAACACCTCATTAAGCCCTGTACTGTATATCTTTCGGTTGTGTACAGTTCGATTCAAGATAGCATAACATAGCACGCAGCAAAAACAAGGATCAACAGTGGAAAAAGTACACGGAAGGTAAATTATTGATTTTTGATGGTATCACGTTTACTGCGGATTTATTCTTCAAGGTTTGTTTTACTCCGCCCATCCGCAAAAGGCAACTCATTCTTTAGCGGTCTGAGAGCGTCTTATGTTGCAAAAGACACAAATCTGAACCCACGAGAATCGACTCCCCCCGCCTCTTCCTATCCAAGATCTGATGATGATGGGTAATGATGATAAAGGAATCGATCTGTTACAAAGTACAGAGTCGCCAACAACGAAACAACAAGCCAGTGAAAGCCAATCAGCAGCGGTATGTTTCTGAGGAAAGCTTAAATCAGTCCAACATTGTATCCTAATAAACTGATTTAACTAGAAGTTGTTTCGTAGGAAAGGCAATGATTTCTGGTATTAATATAGTGTGCGCGTTGTTGAATTTCCACAGCCCGTCTGTTTTTCAGCAATCTGATACAACCTAATTACCTGGTGATTGATTGAAGCCCTCCGAACGAGGGTTGACAATCAATTTAACTCCTCGAGAGGTTAATCGTTCGTCCAAACTGGATGGCACTTTTAACTCGTTGGCAGCCAAGCGACAGAAGCGATTCGGAATTATTTGGCCAATTAACTGGATTGGCTTCGATATCGACGTAATCTCCCTCCGACGCAGCAGCAAATTTAATAATGTCACTCACAATCGAAGCGAAACGATCCGACGTTTTAAGGCGCTCTTAATTATTTTTCCCTAAACGAAATAGCTAGGTTCCCGTTTGCTCAGACGTAGAATGAAATGGCAGTAGGCACCTGTGTGACAATTCAATCGCCAAAGGACAAATTTCCGTCCGGACTTGACCCCAAACAGCGGTTCAAATCACCACCCACCTACAGTCACCACCAAAATAAAGTGACCATTTGCTCTTAATCCTGCAAATCGGTGAAAATCGTTCTATTTTTCATCATAGTTCACAAATATCATTTATGATGCACATCAAAAAAGTTGTTGTTTTTAACAATTTTTGTTTTTACAAAGACAAAACAAATGTATCCAAATACGGTGTGACAAAACTAGGTGCCCACTTGGTAATTCCTTCACCTAGTAATATTTTACTATTATTAGTAGGACTATGTAACTAGTAAACTTTTTAAATTGAGGTCACTTCTGCAGCTTCTGAGTCCTTCCCACTAACAAAAACTTCTTCTCGTGATTACCATGAAGATGCAGAGACATACTCAATCTTTAACGGTCACAATAACATTCCTTCCCTTCCCCGATGTCCGTAAAGATGTGCCCAATGCCATTATTGACTTTATAATATTTGGAATTCTGTAAATTATACTACTCATAAGGTCCGTTTGTTTGTTCCTAGTGCTGTTTCGATTATTCCGGTCAATCACGGAGTAGTAACGCAGTACAACCGTTTTTGTTTTTGCATGGGAGATCCGTACCGTGCAGAAAAAAATTCAGTTCATCCTATTCAACTCGTGATTAATCAGTTATTTTAAACACAAATCCGGTTTTGTTTTATGTATGCTGTTTGATAATGTGTCAATGTCTACCAACACGAAGAAAGTTCTCAAAAATTGCAATGCGAAGCCCAGAAAATAGCTGCGCACTTGGTGATCGATCTTTGTCATATTCTGTTCAACTGATGATAAACCCTTGTTGCGGAATGAAATTGTTGCAACAAGAATAGGAGATGACAATGTCTTTGTTGCTGCGTGTTGGGTGACAATTGATTCACTGCTTCAAACTTTGGGAGGATGCTATTTACCATAATTATAATCACTCTAATGGGCAATTCATGTAGAAAAATGTTCTATTTCCCGCTGCATTTCCCACATTTAGAGCCTTCAATGACACTAATGATTTAGAAAATTCATTCACCCAACATAGGCAACTTGATGAGATTTACGTTTTTGAACTACTGTGCTGGTAAGAGCCACGTGATTTTCGCGAAATTCAAGCCTTCTATTGACAATTCGATTGACAATTAGAAGTTCGGCAGTCAAAACTTCGGCGATGTTCGGCGTCGGCATTCTAAATTAGTGCTTCGCCGACGCATAAGGAATGCCTTTGTCGGCGTAGCATTTCGGTAGAATGCTGACGCCGAACTTCGGCGAACTTTTGTTGGTGATATTTCATTTCTCTTATGAACTTCGGTCTAAAGTTAATCTGAATGCACAATACTATTACCATTCCTAGCACTGCTCTAGAGCCACTTGCATTGGAATTTTATCCAGGAATCATAAAAAATAAATTATGGGAAACAAAAAGAATAAAAGTATTTCTGTGAGTATTGAGTATTGAGAATTGTTGACCGTAAAATTCGTTACTTCTACTCTACGATTTAATAGAATAATGGAAATTGCACCAAGTTAAATGAAAAGAGTGTGTAGATAGCTTAATTTTATCCGTGTAAGCTTTCTAGAATTCAAAATATTATAGAACCAAAAATGACAATGAGTCATCAGGGATAAATATTTCTATTTTGAAAAACTGTTCCGAAAATACACAAAAAATAACTCAAAAGTCGTTTGGATTTGCTGATTATTTTGAAAGAGCTATTTATTGTCCCTGCACGGCCTGAAAACTTGCCAAATTTTTGAGAAACAAAATAAATTTCGCCTCATATAAACCATTTGGCCTTTTCATCCATACGATTCAAACACCTCATTAAGCCCTGTACTGTATATCTTTCGGTTGTGTACAGTTCGATTCAAGATAGCATAACATAGCACGCAGCAAAAACAAGGATCAACAGTGGAAAAAGTACACGGAAGGTAAATTATTGATTTTTGATGGTATCACGTTTACTGCGGATTTATTCTTCAAGGTTTGTTTTACTCCGCCCATCCGCAAAAGGCAACTCATTCTTTAGCGGTCTGAGAGCGTCTTATGTTGCAAAAGACACAAATCTGAACCCACGAGAATCGACTCCCCCCGCCTCTTCCTATCCAAGATCTGATGATGATGGGTAATGATGATAAAGGAATCGATCTGTTACAAAGTACAGAGTCGCCAACAACGAAACAACAAGCCAGTGAAAGCCAATCAGCAGCGGTATGTTTCTGAGGAAAGCTTAAATCAGTCCAACATTGTATCCTAATAAACTGATTTAACTAGAAATTGTTTCGTAGGAAAGGCAATGATTTCTGGTATTAATATAGTGTGCGCGTTGTTGAATTTCCACAGCCCGTCTGTTTTTCAGCAATCTGATACAACCTAATTACCTGGTGATTGATTGAAGCCCTCCGAACGAGGGTTGACAATCAATTTAACTCCTCGAGAGGTTAATCGTTCGTCCAAACTGGATGGCACTTTTAACTCGTTGGCAGCCAAGCGACAGAAGCGATTCGGAATTATTTGGCCAATTAACTGGATTGGCTTCGATATCGACGTAATCTCCCTCCGACGCAGCAGCAAATTTAATAATGTCACTCACAATCGAAGCGAAACGATCCGACGTTTTAAGGCGCTCTTAATTATTTTTCCCTAAACGAAATAGCTAGGTTCCCGTTTGCTCAGACGTAGAATGAAATGGCAGTAGGCACCTGTGTGACAATTCAATCGCCAAAGGACAAATTTCCGTCCGGACTTGACCCCAAACAGCGGTTCAAATCACCACCCACCTACAGTCACCACCAAAATAAAGTGACCATTTGCTCTTAATCCTGCAAATCGGTGAAAATCGTTCTATTTTTCATCATAGTTCACAAATATCATTTATGATGCACATCAAAAAAGTTGTTGTTTTTAACAATTTTTGTTTTTACAAAGACAAAACAAATGTATCCAAATACGGTGTGACAAAACTAGGTGCCCACTTGGTAATTCCTTCACCTAGTAATATTTTACTATTATTAGTAGGACTATGTAACTAGTAAACTTTTTAAATTGAGGTCACTTCTGCAGCTTCTGAGTCCTTCCCACTAACAAAAACTTCTTCTCGTGATTACCATGAAGATGCAGAGACATACTCAATCTTTAACGGTCACAATAACATTCCTTCCCTTCCCCGATGTCCGTAAAGATGTGCCCAATGCCATTATTGACTTTATAATATTTGGAATTCTGTAAATTATACTACTCATAAGGTCCGTTTGTTTGTTCCTAGTGCTGTTTCGATTATTCCGGTCAATCACGGAGTAGTAACGCAGTACAACCGTTTTTGTTTTTGCATGGGAGATCCGTACCGTGCAGAAAAAAAATTCAGTTCAAAATTTCAAAAACTCTTTTTTTGCAATTTCTCATCGTAATAGGCTGTTTTTAATCACGTCAATCTGTCATGAAACGGCCTACTTTCCTGCACTGAAGTATGCAGTGCGGGAATAGTAATTACGCAACTGAAATCAGTGCTGTAATGATTCATTACGCAACGCTTTTTCATTACGCAACTGTTTTGAGTTGTGTAATGAATCATAACACAACAGTTTTTCAAAAATGGTGAAATAATGCCGAATGCATTCCGATATAATTTCTGATACCCTCAAGTGGTCTTCTACGAAATTGTAAAAACTGTTGTACGTAACTCGTTGCAGAACTCGATTGTTACAGCACTCGTGGTAATTATCCTACTCGGCAAGCCTCGTAGGATAAGTTTACGACTCGTGCTCCAAAAATCATCATTCTGCAACTTGGCCCTAAAAAAAATCCGTGGTAAAACAGAATTGGGTGTACAACGGTCTTGGAAAATTTAAAGGAAGGCATAGCATCAAGTTTTTACCGTTATTTGGTAGCTGATTTAATATAATATTAAAAACACTTGATATAGTGTAATATTAACTAAATATAAAAACAGCCATTTCAGTAATTCAAGTTATTTTTTAATTTCGCAAAATTGAGAAATAGATAGATCCTAGTTCAGCATGTATTTTGAAACAGTCCTTTGAGACTGTAAACTTAAACAAATCTCGAAAACTTATTCAAACAGACTCAAGTCTGAATAGTTTATAAACCTACTTTATGAATCCTATTTGTTTCGCAGACGAAAATCTACACGTTCGGCTTTAAAGTAACTCAATTTTTCACTTGTTGCAACTGTTTTCTCTTAGCAGTCCTGTGAGTAAAACTCGATGTTGGTTGGGACAGCTTTAGCTGTAATAAATTTATTGCATGAGGTTCAATGTTTTAATTAGTTTAAATTATCAATTTTACTTACGATTTTAACAGTTTCTCCGTACTATTCCTTTAGTTTTAACTAGTTTTAAGTATTAGTATTTGTGATCGTAGAACATTTTATATTTATAAAAGAATGAGTTCAAAGTTTGTAGTCAAAAACGTGTCAGTAGTGCTTGATCCGTTGAATCTGTTGCATGCTCCTTGTGGGCGAGCGACGGAATCCGGATAAATTGTGTCCGGTTCGCGTTTCGCGGAAGAAAAAACGAAGTGCATCGGTGAAAAAATAAAACAAACAAAACGTGTCAGTAGTGCTTGATCCGTTGAATCTGTTGCATGCTCCTTTGTGGGCGAGCGACGGAATCCGGATCAATTATGTCCGGTTCGCGTTTCGCGGAAGAAAAAACCAAGTGTGCCGGTGATAAAAAAAAAACAAACAAACAAACAAAACGTGTCAGTAGTGCTTGATCTGTTGAATCTGTTGCATGCTCCTTTGTGGCGAGTGACGGAATCCGGATCAATTGTGTTCGGTTCGCGTTTCGCAGAAGAAAAAAACGAAGTGCGTCGGTGAAATATAAAAAAAAAAAAAAACAAACAAAACGTGTCAGTAGTGCTTGATCCGTTGGATCTGTTGCATGCTCCTTTGTGGGCGAGTGACGGAATCCGGATCAATTCTGTCCGGTTCGCATTTCGCGGGAGAAAAAACGAAATGCGTCGATGAAAAAAAAAAGGATCGACGCGTCAGTTGTTTTTGATCCGTTGAATCGGTTGCATGATCCTTTAAGGGCGAGTGACGGAATTCAGATTGTGTCCGGTTCGCATAGTAACCGCACTATCGGAATCGATCATCCTTGTATATGTTCACGTATTCATTTAAAATTATATCTTTATCGTTTACCAAAACGAATCCTTTTCCATATCCAAACTCCCAGTGTTTTCTTGTGGACGTGCAGAGGACTCCTAGGCTTCTGTAAAGCAAGTAACACGTCAACATTTCCCTCCCATTCCCAAATTGACCTGCATTCGGACGCAGCCGGCGCCGGTATTGTTTATTATAATAATGAGAGCACCAGTACTTACACATTTAGGATGCTACTGATCCCGAGTAGTGTCTGTTGGTTCCCTGTGTAAGTACAGCTGTTCTTGCAATAACGGAGTAGCAACTGCGGGCGGTCAATCATGCTCATGCTCATGCTCAATGAGTTCATAGTTTTTAATTTACCTTTACATTTAAGTTCACAACTCTTCCACAAATTTGATAATTAAGTTTGTTTTCCGAAAGGCAAGATTTGCTTTTTACGGAATTATCAATTTCACCTACTCTTACTGAAACCGCAATCTCATCGATACTGACATTTCATTTTCATTGAAGTTTCTCGCATGACGGATCACCTTGCACGCCCTGTGGTTTTTTGCAACCATAACGAGCCGAGGGGTACTCGTCGTCACATCACTTTTAGAAAGTTTAATTCCAGGATTCACAAAACGGCGTAAGTAAGATTTTGAACTTTCGCAGCCTAACCATTACTTTCACCGTTCCGTTGTATGGACAGACAAACTCATTTAACCACGAATCAAAACAAACCACTACTTGAGTCGAGTTGACTCTGGTAGAAAAACGGCGTAAGTAACTGAATGATATGGCTTATCTTTTTGTCAAACAATTTTTGTAGGAAACGATAGAGAAGCTACCAACACGCAAAAAAAAAAAAAAAAAAATGTGCGGTAGGAGCTACCATTTTAAGGTGTCAACTTAAGCGCATGATTGTACCATGTCTGTAGTTGAAATCAGATTGATGAAAAAAAAATTCTGTCAAATGTACCAGGAAGACGGGTGAGATTTACTTTAAATAGTAATTTTCTCTGAAATTCTATGGTAGTTTTAAGAATGAACGTAGTCAGATAAAATAGTAATTTTAACCACAGATATTTTCCCGTGTAGTATTTCAACGCGAGCTGATTGCATGAAAAATTAAAGCGATGTACACGGCGAAAACATGTTAAAAAGAGCATTATTTTTAAAACAATTTAGAAGACAGGTTGTGATTCTTCTTAATTAATTTTCTCAAAACCGAATGAAGGTTACTTATGTCGATTTGAAAAAGTAATCGAGAAATGTATTAAATTAAAACTAATGCTCTGCTTTGTAATTGAAATCTCGCATAACTTCTGATCTCGCCCTAAAAGCCATTGGTAACCATGTGTGTAGCTCGTTGTTTCTGAGCATTTGAATGGATTTTCATGTTATTTAACAACGCTATGGGAAAGAAAGGATCATTATCTACCTGCCCGTGATGATGGTTTGGATGTTTATTCTTTCATTTGCTCAGAAACAACGAGCTACAAACGTGGCTACCAATGGCTTTTAGGGCGTTATCTCAGAGTATGCGAGAAATATACACCAGGTTGCTTTTGGGGGTGGGACATATCGCATAAAGACGTTTCGCATACGGACGTTTGGCGTAATGAGAATTATATTAAAATGCTACCTGTGCTTGTATGAAACTGCTTTATGCGAAATGTCCATTATGCCAAACGTCCTTATGCGAAACGTCTTTATGCGAAATGGGTCACCCCCGTTGCTTTTACAGTGACCTGGTATTTACGTCAATAGGGCGATATTCAAAACTGAAAAGACAATAGATGGTATTTTTTCAGTGGTAGTAAAAACGAAATCCTGAAGCAAAGAAAGCACCACGGAAGATGAACTAAACACAAAAAGTTATGTATTCACATTACACTTGATTTCTAATCACTACGTTTTTGATCCTGATTTCCTAATTGCAAGTAATTTATGTTTTTCATTATTTTCCATACGTTTTGACAGTTCTCCGACTACCATTCTTCCATGCGCTTGTGTTGGAAGTTTGAGAGATTTGAGAATCCAGCGTAGCGCGATCAGTGAGTGGAATACAAACATCAGTGTCGCTGCTCGGCGGCCAGTGAGAGAAACTGAATGTTCGAAAGGTTGTTGTCTGTACTTTTTGCCGCTGGCGCCAACTGTTAGCGGTTATGAACGAAATAAACAGTCGTTACCTTATTGAACATTTTAAACATGTTCTATTTGGATGCACATGAGAAAGAAAGTTCAACCAGGGTGTCCATCCATCCGGGAAATCCGGGAAAAGCGGGAAAAACCCGGGAATGACAAATAACCGGGAAAAATACGGGAAATATCCGGGAATTAGGAGAACACACCGGGAAACCCTCGAGGATTGGGATTTCTGGAAGAATTTCTGGAGGATTTCCGATACGATTCCCTATGAATTTCCGGGAGAATCTTAACGAAACTTATGGACATATATCGAAGGGGTTTCCGGGACAATTTTAGAAAAAAGTAGACGAAAGATTTTAAGAGGGCTGTCCGGAAGCATCTCAGAAAGATTTCCAGATGAATCCTTGTAGTAGAACAATCTCAGGAGGATTTCCGGAAGAATCATCGAAAAATAACCTGAAGAATTCCAACAAAATTTCAGGGAGAATCCTAAAGAGATTACAGGACAAATTCCAGAGGGTTGCCTGGAAGAATCCTCGAAAGATATTCCGATGAATTTCAACATGATTTGCAGGAGAATTCGAGTAGATTTACGAAAGAATTACAGATGCGTTTCCGAAAAAATCTTCGAAGGTTTTACAGATGCTGCCTAGGAGGATTTCATGAAGAATCCCAGAATTTTTGGAAGAATTCTCGAAAGACGTCTTGAAGATTTACAGCAGTATTTTCGGAAGAGCTCCAGAGGAAAAGCCCTAGAAAGATATCCAGAAGAATCTCGAAAGTGATTCCAGAAAAGCCCCATGCAGTGTTGATAGACTCACACACAAATCTCAATCAATACGCTCTCCCGTGAGAGCAAACTCATTAAAGATCTGTTTCGCAAATCTCACGCTTGAGATTTTGATGCAAAATCACTCAATCAACTCAAGCCGTAAAAAATGATTCAGTCGCAAAACCCGTCAAAAACTCGTGAAACCAGAATGTTGTTGTTTACGTTAGAAAGGATTACTATAATTTTACCAGACTAACAAGAAATTATTGCCGTGTGCGAGTAAACTGTGGAAATGCGAGACAATGAGTCAAAAAGATGAGCCAACTCATCCATGATTTTTTGACTGCTGAGTTGCGTGATTGACAACTCACGCATGAAAAATCTCAAGCGTGAAATATGAGAAATTGAGTTTTTCACAACACTGGCCCCATGAATATTTACGGAAAAATTTCAGAAGGATGCTTTGAAAAGTCCGCAAGAAACATCCGAAAGTACACGAATAGAAAAAAAAATCTTAGACATATTTTCGGAAGCACTTCAGAGGAATTTTCAGTAAGATTCCGGAAAAACCAGTTTGTTACAATTTCAAGCACTATTGGCGAAACTAGAACTTTTTCCACAAAGTGTACGACTGCTTGTCACTCGAACTTCGCACCATGTTTAACTTTTGGTGAGTGGTGGTTCGCTCTTCTAAATATTACAAGAAGGGATTCTTGGCAAGGTTGTGGCGAGATTCTTGTTAGATTTCCATTTAGATTCATAGCCAATTTTAAATGAGATCTTTGCTAGAATCCCTAGTGAGTATCAGAATAGACCCTTGACTGATATGAACCAAAAAACCATAAAAGCAATCTACTGATAACCTTTTCAGTGATCTCTCAGAAAGAACTTTCAAGAAATTGATGGATTATCGTTTCGATAGCCGTAGGGATTCTAGCAAAGATCTCATTTAAAATTGGCTATGAATCTAAATGGAAATCTAACAAGAATCTCGCCACAACCTTGCCAAGAATCCCTTCTTGTAATATTTAGAAGAGCGAACCACCACTCACCAAAAGTTAAACATGGTGCGAAGTTCGAGTGACAAGCAGTCGTACACTTTGTGGAAAAAGTTCTAGTTTCGCCAATAGTGCTTGAAATTGTAACAAACTGGTTTTTCCGGAATCTTACTGAAAATTCCTCTGAAGTGCTTCCGAAAATATGTCTAAGATTTTTTTTTCTATTCGTGTACTTTCGGATGTTTCTTGCGGACTTTTCAAAGCATCCTTCTGAAATTTTTCCGTAAATATTCATGGGGCCAGTGTTGTGAAAAACTCAATTTCTCATATTTCACGCTTGAGATTTTTCATGCGTGAGTTGTCAATCACGCAACTCAGCAGTCAAAAAATCATGGATGAGTTGGCTCATCTTTTTGACTCATTGTCTCGCATTTCCACAGTTTACTCGCACACGGCAATAATTTCTTGTTAGTCTGGTAAAATTATAGTAATCCTTTCTAACGTAAACAACAACATTCTGGTTTCACGAGTTTTTGACGGGTTTTGCGACTGAATCATTTTTTACGGCTTGAGTTGATTGAGTGATTTTGCATCAAAATCTCAAGCGTGAGATTTGCGAAACAGATCTTTAATGAGTTTGCTCTCACGGGAGAGCGTATTGATTGAGATTTGTGTGTGAGTCTATCAACACTGCATGGGGCTTTTCTGGAATCACTTTCGAGATTCTTCTGGATATCTTTCTAGGGCTTTTCCTCTGGAGCTCTTCCGAAAATACTGCTGTAAATCTTCAAGACGTCTTTCGAGAATTCTTCCAAAAATTCTGGGATTCTTCATGAAATCCTCCTAGGCAGCATCTGTAAAACCTTCGAAGATTTTTTCGGAAACGCATCTGTAATTCTTTCGTAAATCTACTCGAATTCTCCTGCAAATCATGTTGAAATTCATCGGAATATCTTTCGAGGATTCTTCCAGGCAACCCTCTGGAATTTGTCCTGTAATCTCTTTAGGATTCTCCCTGAAATTTTGTTGGAATTCTTCAGGTTATTTTTCGATGATTCTTCCGGAAATCCTCCTGAGATTGTTCTACTACAAGGATTCATCTGGAAATCTTTCTGAGATGCTTCCGGACAGCCCTCTTAAAATCTTTCGTCTACTTTTTTCTAAAATTGTCCCGGAAACCCCTTCGATATATGTCCATAAGTTTCGTTAAGATTCTCCCGGAAATTCATAGGGAATCGTATCGGAAATCCTCCAGAAATTCTTCCAGAAATCCCAATCCTCGAGGGTTTCCCGGTGTGTTCTCCTAATTCCCGGATATTTCCCGTATTTTTCCCGGTTATTTGTCATTCCCGGGTTTTTCCCGCTTTTCCCGGATTTCCCGGATGGATGGACACCCTGGTTGAACTTTCTTTCTCATGTGCATCCAAATAGAACATGTTTAAAATGTTCAATAAGGTAACGACTGTTTATTTCGTTCATAACCGCTAACAGTTGGCGCCAGCGGCAAAAAGTACAGACAACAACCTTTCGAACATTCAGTTTCTCTCACTGGCCGCCGAGCAGCGACACTGATGTTTGTATTCCACTCACTGATCGCGCTACGCTGGATTCTCAAATCTCTCAAACTTCCAACACAAGCGCATGGAAGAATGGTAGTCGGAGAACTGTCAAAACGTATGGAAAATAATGAAAAACATAAATTACTTGCAATTAGGAAATCAGGATCAAAAACGTAGTGATTAGAAATCAAGTGTAATGTGAATACATAACTTTTTGTGTTTAGTTCATCTTCCGTGGTGCTTTCTTTGCTTCAGGATTTCGTTTTTACTACCACTGAAAAAATACCATCTATTGTCTTTTCAGTTTTGAATATCGCCCTATTGACGTAAATACCAGGTCACTGTAAAAGCAACGGGGGTGACCCATTTCGCATAAAGACGTTTCGCATAAGGACGTTTGGCATAATGGACATTTCGCATAAAGCAGTTTCATACAAGCACAGGTAGCATTTTAATATAATTCTCATTACGCCAAACGTCCGTATGCGAAACGTCTTTATGCGATATGTCCCACCCCCAAAAGCAACCTGGTGTATATTTCTCGCATACTCTGAGATAACGCCCTAAAAGCCATTGGTAGCCACGTTTGTAGCTCGTTGTTTCTGAGCAAATGAAAGAATAAACATCCAAACCATCATCACGGGCAGGTAGATAATGATCCTTTCTTTCCCATAGCGTTGTTAAATAACATGAAAATCCATTCAAATGCTCAGAAACAACGAGCTACACACATGGTTACCAATGGCTTTTAGGGCGAGATCAGAAGTTATGCGAGATTTCAATCACAAAGCAGAGCATTAGTTTTAATTTAATACATTTCTCGATTACTTTTTCAAATCGACATAAGTAACCTTCATTCGGTTTTGAGAAAATTAATTAAGAAGAATCACAACCTGTCTTCTAAATTGTTTTAAAAATAATGCTCTTTTTAACATGTTTTCGCCGTGTACATCGCTTTAATTTTTCATGCAATCAGCTCGCGTTGAAATACTACACGGGAAAATATCTGTGGTTAAAATTACTATTTTATCTGACTACGTTCATTCTTAAAACTACCATAGAATTTCAGAGAAAATTACTATTTAAAGTAAATCTCACCCGTCTTCCTGGTACATTTGACAGAATTTTTTTTTCATCAATCTGATTTCAACTACAGACATGGTACAATCATGCGCTTAAGTTGACACCTTAAAATGGTAGCTCCTACCGCACATTTTTTTTTTTTTTTTTTTTGCGTGTTGGTAGCTTCTCTATCGTTTCCTACAAAAATTGTTTGACAAAAAGATAAGCCATATCATTCAGTTACTTACGCCGTTTTTCTACCAGAGTCAACTCGACTCAAGTAGTGGTTTGTTTTGATTCGTGGTTAAATGAGTTTGTCTGTCCATACAACGGAACGGTGAAAGTAATGGTTATTTTCAGTAAGATTCCGGAAAAACCAGTTTGTTACAATTTCAAGCACTATTGGCGAAACTAGAACTTTTTCCACAAAGTGTACGACTGCTTGTCACTCGAACTTCGCACCATGTTTAACTTTTGGTGAGTGGTGGTTCGCTCTTCTAAATATTACAAGAAGGGATTCTTGGCAAGGTTGTGGCGAGATTCTTGTTAGATTTCCATTTAGATTCATAGCCAATTTTAAATGAGATCTTTGCTAGAATCCCTACGGCTATCGAAACGATAATCCATCAATTTCTTGAAAGTTCTTTCTGAGAGATCACTGAAAAGGTTATCAGTAGATTGCTTTTATGGTTTTTAGTGAGTATCAGAATAGACCCTTGACTGATATGAACCAAAAAACAATAAAATGGCAAATTTCTTGCCAAATTATTGATGATACTGATTCTTGGTGACAGAGCTATTAAATGTCATGAATATCACGTGACTTTGACTATTGAATATTGCTAATATCATCCTTCCCCGTGGAAAAAGTAATCGGAAAATGTTTTTCCCGGTGACTTTTTCCCAACTACTATCGGTTGGCAATATTTGCTGCTGTGATATTTCGCTTGGTAGGGTGCTATAAGCAATTTAAAAAAAAAATTGACATTTAACAGCACTGCTTGGTGAAGCCTTATCTCGATCACTAATTGGAGTTATCCTTGATTAATAATAAAGGTCTTATGAGGCACCTGAAGAGATTTTGTATGGATTTCTTCATATTTACTGCGACTTCTTCTTATCATCCCCAAAAAATTTCTTGAATTATGCTTTTATGAATTCATTACAAACTCTTTGATGGATAAATAAATAGCAAGGTCCTTTAGGTATTCTTAGCCAGATTTTTTATACACGCGATTCTTGAAAGATACAATTTTAGGTTCAGGTCAAAAGTGTTAGCCAACTTCATAGGAGATAAAAAAATGTATTATCTGTTTATCTCTCCTTGGATTCAACATGAGTTCCATCAGATCAAAAATTTCACAAGGAAGGGCCATGTCTTGGGCATAGTTCCAAAGACATTCTCAATAGACAGATTATTGACTATTGAGCTTTGCCCTTTTGTGGAAATAAAGTCTAAATTTAGATACACATTGCACAAATTTGTCCATATAATTCCAAATTCTTTCTGAACTTTCTGTGAGTTCTTGTTGGTGGACGGTCTTTAGATATTTCAACAAATAGTTTATATCTTTCTGTCCAGTACGTTTCCGAAATTTTAACCGTTTGATGTTTATAGCATTTTACAAATATAAATAAAAATAAAAAGTTAGTTTAAAGTCCTCCTAAATTTGTATGAGAAAAAAAAAACTAAAATATCAAGTCCAAAGATAATTGTGCCATCAGTTTGTTAATATTTTGGGCAACCGGGAAAAATCCGGGAATTGGAAAATTGGTTTTGGATGGACACCCTGAAGTTCAAGTCTTCGGCAAAGTTCTTCAGAAAGCCAAGGACATCCGAAAAGTAAATAATTTGGTTCTAAATTGTGCCGCTAGGTGGAGTCAGTGAACATAGAAAAAATGAGCATCTAAAAGAACATAAGACAGAGTTCGAGTCTTCGACAAAGTTGTTAGAAAAATCAAGGATATCCGAAATGCAAACAATTTGGTTAGAAAATTTGCCGCTAAATGGCGGAAGTGAACATGCAAAATGTATTGCAATTTCAGAGATAACTTTCCGTTCTGCGGTTGTAGAGAAAGCTACCGCAGCTGTCACATTACTGATTTCACAAAGCATCATCGATCGGCCGCTATGATACCTTGGAAACCATGCTGATGATTGTTGTTTTCCGCTGTTTTTCCAAAGCTGTGGACTCTACTAGCATACTTTGACTAGATGGTTTCGTTCAATGATACAATGATTCTCAAGTCTGCGGTAGGACTTTGACAGCTGCGGTAGAACTTGGCGGCTACCGCAGAACGGAAAATTTTCAAAAGAAACGCAATAGTAGTTTAAACTAGTTTTAACTTGTGATCCAAATGAATTAAAAACGATCGAGTCTTCGGCGACGTTGTTCCGAAAGTCAAGGGCATCCAGAAGGCGAAACGTTTGTATCTCATTTTTTATAAGTGCCATTAGTATCCTAGCAGGCGAAAATAGCTTAGTAATAGCAAACTTTGATATAGACATCAAAAAGTGAAATTACCTTGATAGATATAAGAGAAAACGATCTGGAAATTATGTCTAAAATTTACTCCTGGAATACCATAAGCATATCAAAATTAGCTTTTATAAGATCGAACTAATATCAGCGAGCTATTCATTAGACCTGCAACATCAAATATGGCGATGGCTCGGAAGTTCCAGGAATAAAATTTTTGATCTTCTCTGAGTCTTCGGCGAAGTTGTGCAGGATGTCAAAGACATCCGGAAGGTAGACCGTTTGATTTAAAATTTCGCCATCAGCTGGTGCTATTGATAATGTTCAAACGAATACTTTATACTAGTTCTATCTTATAATTTTGTTGGAAAAGCATAAAATAAAAGAAAGATTTTAGCACAGTTGTTCAGAAGGTCAAAGAAATTCGTTAGGCAAACAGTATAGTTCGTAATTTTCCCGCTAGGAGGCGGTGTGGTTCTATGTTGAGACCCAGATGAAATAGCAAGTTGAAAAACAACATTTACTCTGGATTTTTAACTCAATACCGAGATATGGAACATCCAGTTATGGAGGGTTGACTGTACCTACAGTTGTGTTCAGAATAATAGTAGTGAAAGCTGATTTTCATGCAAAATGCTCAACTTTGGCATACTGTAACTTTGTTTCCATATGAGCTATCGGCATGAAAATTTGGCAGCGAACTATAAATATACTCAATTGCATCAACACACATTTTTTTTTTGAAGTGGAAGTGATTAAGATCGAAGTCATATCATGTGTTCCAGGTCTGAGCTATTGTATACCTAAGAGTATTTAAGATCTGATTCATTATCTAGTTATTCGGATCTGAATTTAAGTATTTTTTGTTTATCGTGCCAAATTTGCTTACAAACTACATAGGAGGCCATGGTGCAAGAAATGGGCACGGGTGGTCTAAACGAACATTTTATATTTACTTAAAATTTCGAAATTTTGAAAACCTTTTAGAAGAAAATTGTAAAATGAGCCATTAGATGAAGTTACCCTGCTAAATGGGGCAAGTGGGACCCATCCAGTTTCATACGTCATTCTACAGCAGCAAGTCAACTATTCGGTCAGATCAAGCGCTTATCTGCAGTTGGTGTGTTACCCAAATTGTGCTGTCTCGAATAACCTTCTCTTGCTCCGGCAATAAGGTGACATTAATAGAATGGCTAAAAAATGTTATTTCTATAACACTCACACACTATACCAGCCATAACTCTTCCAAATCTCAATCGATTACTACGATATTTAGAGTGAAAGTATCTTACTTGAATAACATTCGAGCACAAGATTATTAACATTCGTTTTTAAGTAAGCTAGAAATCTTTTTGCTCCACTCTACTCTAAGTTTTTTTTTTTCATTTGGAAAGCGATTTCAATTTTGTATACCCAAAAGAATATCAAAAAACACTAACTTGACATTTTTGCCGCATTCAAAATATTTCAAAAGTCAGTAGAAAATGTATTCTAAGTAGAAATTGTTAACATATCACCTTCACTGAAAACATGAACACATGAAACACATGAAACACATGAACACAAAAAAATCATAATTATAAAAAAATCATAATATCGGCATCAAAAGTTACTAAAGATTAATACAAAATTTCACGAAAGAATCTAGGACCTAGGAGGCTAGCGGAAAAGATGCATCAGCAAATTACACGTGCTACTACCGAACCGTATTCAAGAATACGCTGTTGTTCTGGTTCTGGTACGTGTAATCGGTTTTAGCTGAATGGCAAGTAAGGAAGCTACTCGTAACATAATACACGTGTAATTCTCACCGCCAAGTGCACTTTCACACCTGATACCGACCGGCAATCCAACGGCAATGGCTGTCGCCAGGTGTGCTTGCTCTGTCAAGAACGCTACTTTATGGGTGTATGTAGCACCACTTCACTGAGTAGGTGAAGTCGCTGAGTTCCCCCATCTGTTGCTATAGCCTTTCCACGTGAATAAACCGCTCACAGCCATAAATTAAAGTAGCTAGATGGTGCTGTTATACTTGTTGAATCCAAGAATCTCCATTGCATTAAAAATTTACAACTTGAAATATCTGCTTCTTTTGTGTATGGTAACCAGTGGAGTAACTGAATAAAACTCCAGTAGAACCATTCTAACTGAAACTTGTAAAGCATCATCTCCAAACCAGCTTTAAATTAAAACTAAATTACTTGAATCACAACTGTAAATACGATGACTGTGCCAAAGCCATCTCAAAGTGAACTTTTCTGCGCTCCAATTAAGTTAAAGTCGTTCGACAAGTTCCCAGTTCCTGGGTATATAGTTTGCCTGTCGTGCTTCCTTCTGTCCGAACCGAGACCTTTATCGTGCTAGACCCGAGTGTAAGGGTTTAACAGAATTATAACAATGTAGGCCTTTTATAGAATGTGTTATAAAATTAGCTGGTATGAAGCTGAGACGAGACTCGCGGAGACGGTCTTCTTTTTCTGCGATTGCTGAGTTTTTTTTCTTTTTCCACTCTGTGTTTATATCAATCTTGCGCAAGCCGTTCAAGCTCTCACATGCCATCTCAGCAAAAAAACTTTTGATTTTGCGTCACATCGAAGCATAAATGGCATTTTGAGTGAAATTTCATACCAGAAAACGTAGCAGACATTAAAAATAACTAGCATTGTCTTTAGATTTATCAGCATATTTGGAAAAACTTCTCCGTTGACTGAGGTTTTTAATAATAGTTTATTTTGAATACAATACTTTTAACTTTTTCAGCCATTTCAGCATTTGACGTTTCGTGACAACGAAATCTGGGCTGCATATGACGTTGATATTTTTCCTCTTCGCGAGTCTCTCTCAGGTATGAAGTAGAAAAAACTTGATCGACTGAAATCGCAAAGAATTTTTTTTTAACAAGTTCATGTTTTTGTTTACAATGGTTTGTAAATAGTAAGTACTAGCAGCGATGGGTGATTTTGAATCGATGTTCCAAAAATAGATTTTTTTTTGTTCCGAGTAATCGATTTTTTGAATCTATGTTAGGGACACACAAAATCGAGTGAATCGATTTTCTCTATTCATTTTTTTCTTTCGAAATAGTATGGTGAAAATTATTAGAATGTGGTGCTATTTGGAGTGTTATATTTTCTGTTTTTCAAACACTCTTGAAAATCGATTCGATTCAAACACATTAAATCGGTGAATCGATGCGACATATCAAATTTGAATCGATTCCATAACATCGATGTTTTGCTCAAACTTGCCCAACGCTAATACTGTAAGTACCTAGCTGTAATAAGTCTTATAACATTTTGAGGAGAATGATTTTACATAAAAAGTAAGTGATATAAATGTGTTAAAACTGTGATATGCATTTCTCATCGGGGAGTCTCGTCGTATTCATTACTCCTCTGACCTGCCTGCCCGGAGCTCACTATTCCGATAGTAATAAAGCTTCCACGACAGGAAGTGAAAGTTTTCTGCAAAACGATTTTACAAATGCTCCCAAAGGGGATGGTGAACCTGGCTGGCAGAATGTACCCAGTAGCAACAAGTTTCACTTGTTGCTTTCCAATTGGGAGAGAGATGCTGATTGTAGAAGATTGCTTCTGCTTTGGAGAGTTGTTCTGCAGAGCCTCACTATATGTACAGAGGTATACTGGGGTGGTGTATTGAAATGTTTATCCAATCGTAAGGAATGTTCTTTTCGGTTTGCGGATTCGTAAGGAATATTGAAAGTTTGGATAGGGATAATAAATGGCTTTTGTGGCAATGATCAGATCGTTTTTGCTGCATAATATTCGATGTAAGGGTGGTTGCACTAGATGGATTTTTGGTCAAATTTTGAGTGTTCAGAGTTGAAGAGGTCATAATTGAGTGAATATTTCTCCGGGATTCCTCCAGGATTTCCTCAAAGATGTCCTTAGGAATTCCTCGAAGGATTTTAGTCCAGAACTTCTCCAGGCATTCTTTAAAAGATTCTTGTAGTTATTCTTCTTGGTATTTCATCGGACAGTCTTCCAGAAATATATACAGTTTTCTTTTTTGGAATATTATATTTTAGATGATTGTAGGATGCATTTGATTTGACGACAAAAAATACTTCCACTAGGAGACGTTTTAATTGAAAACTCTGCTTTGGAGCCTAAGTATGCATTTGACTTGTAATACTATATGTTACATTTCTTGAAATAGAAATTAAATTTTAGAAAATCAAGCAGTTTTTAAGGTAATATGTGAAGGTATAAATTACCTTACAAACCAATTCTGAAATGCTTTTTAGACCATACACTACTTCTGAGACAAGTTAGGTGCAAACCTTTATTGGATAATATAGAAGCAACAGCGGTTGCAATATTTCGCTGTTATTGTTTAGCTATTTCGCATGTGGAACTTTTAAAATGTCTTTATTTGTTCTGCGTCTACATCATCATTTACTATTATTACGTTCATACAACATGAAGGAAAATGCTATTGAAAAATAAATGTCCACTCGGGGTAAGATCGACACTTTCATTTGGGGTAAAATCGACACCTTTCTTTGCTTTATAATTTAACTTCAGGAAATCTTCCTTATCGGAAGACTTCCTCTGTAGTTTATGTGAGTCTTTATTTTTGAATTCCAGTGAAGTTCATGGGTGGCGAACTTGTTAACATGTTAAATATGACACTATATGACTTGTCACAAGCTATCATTAAGCATTTAAAAAATATTTCTATGTTTCACGTTTAAACTTATTTAATAAAGTTTGAAGAAATTTTTCTCATTTGAAATTGAAGAATTAATAGAATTTAAAATGTTTTCACATAAATTAATCTTATTGTTTATTTACAAACTATGAGGTTCGACAGTTTTTAATAACTAAAAATAATTAAACTTTTCTGTCTAGTTAAAACAAAACAGTATTTATTTTTAAAACCAATCATTCGCCACAACTTCATCTTCCTAAATATTCCAGGAACACAAATTGATCATATCCATGTGTATTCACCCCAACTTTATAAACTAAGCATGGAACATTTGAAATTTTCATATATATTTAGTGGATCTTTGGCCTTTCCTCAATAATTTACGTAATATGTGTATAACCTTTTGGAGGAAGGAGTCATAAAAGTCGATAGTCAAGTTTAAAGCATTCTTTTTAATATGCCATGTGATAGTTATGTTCACAACGTGATGGCAAAATGATGAAATATCAATTTGATTTAAATCACTATCTAACCTTAATATATCATCCAGCAATCGCAAGGAATGATAGATTTATAATCGATATGTGATTCTACAGCAATTTTAGGTTTGTTTAAAAAGCGAAAGTACAAAAATTTTATCAATAAGCTTTGGGTGTCGGTTTTACCTCGAATTCCCCTACTTCATTTTTTTGTAATATTCAACCAGAGATTATTCTTAAAAATTTGCATGAGATTGCAGGAATTTCCCCAAAAACTTCTTTAGATACTTTTTCAAGAATTCTTCTACAGTCGCCTCCCCACATCTCGATATTGAAGGGGCCATCGAGATAGGGAGAGATCGAGACAAAGAACAACTTTTGGATGAATACTAGATTGAAAAACACTCCGTTGCCAAGAAAGTAATTCACAAACAGACGTCATTTTGCGCTCCTCATTTGTTTTGAATCCCAAAACTTTGGTCTAGTAACCTTCGATATTGGTCATATCGACATACGGAGAGAAAATTGAAAACGAAAAATCAACAGAAACACATCGAGATATGGAGATATCGAGATAAGGAGGATATCGAGATATGGAGAGTGAAAATGTATGCAGACTGAAGGGACTTAGGCGGCATCCATTTATTACGTAACGCTAAAATTGGAAATTCTTGACCCCCCCCCCCTCCGTAACGCTTTTTGTATGAAAAATTTCATATTTTTGTATAAGCCGTAACGCTGTAGCCTACTCCCCCCTCCCCCTAGAGAGATATCGAGATGTAGAACATCGAGATGTAGAACATCGAGATGTAGAGAGTCGACTGTAGCTATATTTCATTGAATCCTCCGGAGCATTGTCTCGGAATTTCTGCAAGAATTCCTGCTGGGATTTTTCCCTTGGATTCTTCCGAGAATTATTCCATAAATACCCCTAGATTTCCTCTATAGTGGTTTCTTCTTTAGTTATACCAGCAGGGATGCCTTGGAGACTATTTCGTTGATTTCTCAAGGATTATCTGTATTCTTCCAAAGATTCTTACATATATTAGCGCTTAAATTTCCTCAAGAAATTTCTTCCAGGGATTCTTGCAGGGACTTTTATATGATTAAAAAACTTGTTGCATGAACTCCTAGAGGGTTGTTCCAAAAACTTCTTCTTTGATTGTTGGTATAAAGATTCTTTCAACGATAGCTTCAGGAAATGCTCAAGTGATTCTTCTGAGAATTTATCTATGAATTACCATAGGAATTCTCCAAGAAGAATCCCATTTGTGTTTATTTCAAGAATTCTATTTGTGTATATTTAAAGGACCCCTCTAGGGATTTATTCCAGGACTTCTCTACAAACCCTGCAAACCAATATTTTTTCGCAGATGTCATTACTTTTAGCTTAATTCTGTCGAACTGAATTCTTTTTTATTTATTTTTTTGCTGAAGGTGGAAAGTTTGGATGATTTCTTGTGGAGTTCCTGAAAGATTTCCCGTAGGAATTCTTAAGGTTAATACTGAAGGAGTGATAAGAAGGATCGACGGATAGATAGTTCGAAACATTTTTAGAGATCTTTCAAAAGGAAAATTCGTAGAAACTGTTCACGTCCAAATTTGAACGACGACTCACAGCCGCCAGTCAGTGAGACCGAAGACCATGTTGAAGATCATTTGGCGGAGGCCCATCTGGCATGCAACGACGCGACGAGACGACAATCGGGCGGAAGAAGAAGTGGAAGCAACAACGACCAGCAGGGTATAAAACCTGCGCACATTGGGGAAATCCGAACCCAAAAGTGGAAAAGATTGATACCGTCGTTGGGGGTGACAATGGGTCAAAAAGGGATATGTGCGATTTATTTTTTGAATAACTATCGCAAATTAACTCCAATAAACTTCCAATTTGGTGTGTATGTACTTTGATGGTACATTAACAACTGTTCAAAAAATTAAAGACAAATATTTATTCACAGCGGCACCGCAAGTGAATGAAAAATGACCCAATCTCACCCCATAGAGGGGGTGACATTGGGTCACTGTAATTGAAATAACTTGTTTTTGAGAATATGATTTCAAAACCATTCACAACTGAAAAATATTGATAAAAAAACGATGCAAACAAGACAAAAAGATATCTAAGATGTTTCACAAGTATGATAAACCCAATGAAAAGAAAGATTATACTGAAAATTGAAGAGCTATGAGAAAAAATATGTAAACGAAACATTTATCGTCAAGTTTACATACATTTTCTGGGTTTCCCTCAAATTGTCTTCAAAGTCTCATCCCCATTGCTATAAAGCCCATTCAGTTTCCCCAAAGGTGTACTGAAACAGTGATTATTTTAAACCTTCGCAAATAGTTAAATTTCGGTGCGACATTCCACGATTAATAAATTTCAGGCAGAAGTGGACGTCATAATCCCAGTATTTCAGCGATCCAACTCATTTGTACTTCCGTGAGATGTTTCTACGTTTAGAAAAAAAACCTTTTTTTCACCCTTTTGATAAAATTTTACGATGTTGCTGCGCACGAAACACAGTTGCTGGTTTGAGAAGTTGTCAAAATGCGTTGTATTGTTATTCAATGCACGGAATACTCAAGTAGACTTGTTTGATGTTTCAGAGATGCTGTATTTAGAAAGAATAAACACATCTTTATGAAAAAAGAGAACACCCGGCATCGTAAAATGTCAAAAAAGTTGACTTGGAATTTCATTTACTTTCGTTCTTGCTTGACCCAATCTCACCCCCATTTTCAATGTTTTAGACATCGTACCGAAAAAAATATTTTTTCTGTGGGAAAATCAAACAGATTCCGGAAAATACCTGTGATGTGTAATGAAAAGACTTTCAACATTCTACTAATATAACGATAGAGGCTAGAGTACATGCGTGATACTTTGTACAGGAGAAATTTAATGTTGTAAATTTTATCTAGTTTCAAGTTTATTGATGTAGTAAACAAAAACTACTATTTCTTAAAAAGCATATTGTTATGAATTATGTGTAATAATATGTTCCCTAACATATGAATTATTAATTTTAGTAATATCAGCGTTATTAGCTGAAATATTTTACAAAACTTTTTTTTGACCCAATCTCACCCCCTAGACCCATTGTCACCCCCATCGACGGTAACTTCTTAATAGAAAGATTAATAATAAGTTTTACAGTTCATTCGAAAGGAATTTTTCTCAAGAATCGATTGGTAGTTTCATGTACGTGGGACAGCTCTGAGATAAGCTATAGTGCCCGCTTCTTTGGAAAGACTCCGCAGGTAGCGTTGCGTGTTTCATCATCATCATTTAGTTGACGGATGCGTAACGAGTCACAATAAGAACAACAGTAACAGCAGCAGCAGCAAGGTGAGGAACTGGTAGCAGACAGACTGTGGCGAGATTTTGAAGAGTTTCCTCGCTGCAGCTGTTTGATAAACAGAGGTTCCCGATCCGTAGACGGGTCATCATCATCAGTCGGAGCGAACCGTTGACAGCATGGTCCGTCGTCGTAAGAAGGCCGACGCGAATCGGTCGGCGAACACCATAGTCAGCACCCCAGAGCTGGGGAAGAATAAGAGGAAGAACGATGCTCTTCAACAATCGGTACAGCACCGGTACTACTGCCATCAACGATAGCGACCTGGGGGACTTCGGCGAGGTGCTCGAAGTTGAAATCCAGCGTGAAGAGTCGACCCCTCGTCCATCCACTCAACATCGAGCAGCCGGCGACACAGTGAAGGTTAAGCTTTCACCGCTGGTAGTGAAAAACCTGCTACTGGACCAACTAGCCAGCAAGATTTCCGCTCTGCGTGTCTCCGCGGAGTACAAACTCACCAGAATCGGCATCAATGTGATGGTGAACACGAAGCCGGAATGCGACAGGATGTGTTCCATCCTGAAGGACTCGAAGGTGGAATTCTTCACCCACGACATCCCTGGTTGATAAACCCTGGTGGATAAACCCTTCAAGGTCGTCATCAGGAGAATGACCAACGCTGACCTGAAGAAGATTAAAGCGAAGCGGAGGTATTCTAGTTCGCTTTAAAATTTGGAAAAAAAATACAATATTTTGAAGTGCATGTTTTTTTATTAATGCACGGGAAATAGTAGCTTGACGATAGTTTAAAAATAAATTTCTTGATACTTTTGAAAGACTTTTGACCCGTGAAAACTTCCTGGCAAAACTGCTGGAGAAATCTTCCAAAATACATCCAAAATACAATACGAAGGAAATGTTGGATAAATTTCTAGAATTGAATGCTTAATTCTTAAAGCACGAATTTCACGAATTAAAAATAAAAATTAGGGACAATATTTTTGGATACTTCTGGTAGCATTCATCGTAGAAGTAAGAGCTTGATCGTTGGAATAAAACCTGGATATTTCCCCTTTTTCCTCAGGATTTTTTTTGATGATCCTTTGTTAAGGTTATGTATTAAACAAACATTTTACATCATGCATTGAGGGTGAAAATGGTCAATGACTTTGAAACAATTGCAGCAGGAATTTTACCAGGGACTTTGTTAGGAATTCCATCAGGGATGCTACCGACAGGAATTTTATTAGGGATTTCTCCCATAATTTCACCATCATTCATGCTTCCAGAGATTCCTTCTAAATATATTTTTAAATTATTTCAAGAACGCTATCAGAGATTCTTCCATGCATTCGATATGGATTTGTTCCAGATGGATTTTTCTGAAATTTTCTCCCAGGCTTCTTCATGATTTTTTTAATTCAAGATTCATCCACGGGAAAATTCTCACAAAGATTCCTTCAGAGAGTTCTCTAGAAATTCTCATGAGATTCCTCCAGTAAAACTTCCACGAAGTCCTCAAGAAACCCCTCCAGAGATGCCTTCATGAATTTTTCAAGAAATTTCGTTTGGAAATATTCCAGGAATTCCTCTAGGCATTTTGTGTCAGAGGTTTCTTAAGAACTATGCTTGGAATTATTCGAGTAATTTTTTATGCTACAGATTTTTTTCTTCAAATTTTACCATGATTCTTCTGGGATTCCTCGAAAAAAAAAAATCCTGCAAGTATTCAAATAATTCATCCAAGGGTTCCTTTATAAATTGCTCCAGTAGAACTTTTAGGGATTACTTATGGGCATCCTTCTGAAATTTCTTCAGAGATGGCTGCAAGTATTTGGTTTGAAAAATGTTTAGGGATTTCTCCAACCAATGTTCCACAAATATTGCTTGGGTCCTCCAAAACATTTTCCTATGGTTCTTTCAAGAGTTCCAAAACAAATTTTCTCACAGAGATTCCTCAAGAATTCCTTCTTTCCTTTATACATTTAATCAGCGATTTCTGTACGCCCTATTCTAAAGGACTCAACCTGTTTTCTTTAAGTTATTTTTCTTATAATCGACCAGAATTTCCTGATGTTTTTTAATTTCAGGATTGCCTTATTTATTCTTTTATTTATTTATTTTTTTTTATCTTTATTTTAGTGTTTTTTAACTTACAGCTAGTTCAACACTCGTCAGGAGAGGTCACCGGAACGGTGCCTCTTAAAAATAGAAGAGGACCCTTAGGGGGTGCCCCTTTCGAGCCCAACCAAGGGGTCTCGCCATAATACAGTAAAGCTGTTTTAGCTACATTGCATGACAGTCGTCCCGTCATAGTTATACGTGTAACACCCACAGACAGTCTTAATTTGAAAATCCTAATTGAAAATTTTGGCCGCAGCATGCGAAACCTCCCTATTTTGAAATAATTTGATAACCTAATTGTGTGTAACTACCGAGATTGTCGGTAGCCCTCATCCTAGTGATGTTCACATTCGAAAGCTCAATAGAACTGCGAAACCACGATGAAGTGGCTCTTGATTACTGGCTTGGGTTGTTGGCTCAGATTTGTTCGAACAGTTTGGTAGCTTTAAGGAAACCTATTAAAGTTGACACGGTGGCCGCATCATTTCCTAGGGCGCTGCGAATACTTCCTGAAATTCCGAATGATCTTCGGGCTGATTCGTATTGTGGGCATGCACATATAAAGTGCTCGACAGAGTTCTGAACGCCACAAATAGAGCATATCCGTTTGAAAGGACCACGTCCCGCCATGTTATGCGAAACCCGTGTATGCCCGGTTCTCAAACGGGAGATGACTCGTTGATCGTGGAGAAACGGACAATCGGTCCAATTTTCGGTTGAGATTTTGATTTTCCGTATGTGTGGAGCGTAGGACTGAGCCCATTCAGCACCCCATACGGTCTTGAAGGTTTTCAAAATCCATCTTTTGACGTCATCGAAGGGAACCGTTTCTTCGAAACGCGGAGAAGAATGGCCAGTACCGGCAAGGTTATCGGCAGCTACATTTCCGGGTATCCCACAATGTCCGGGGATCCATGCGAAGGTTGTGTTCGGCAAAGCATTTTCCAGGGTCCCCTGAATCCATGGATGTGTAGGCCTTTCGGATTGCAAGGCAGCAACAACGCTTGCTGAATCTGTAAGGATTACTACTGGCCGGTCGGATGGTATGGTGGCTGCTGTGAAAATAGCAGCGGCTTCCGCGGAGAAAACGGAGCATATAGGAGGTAGACTGAGGCTTAGTGAAATTTCGGGGGCCGAGACTCCCAGGCCGACGCCGAGATTGGAGAGTGACCCATCGGTGTAGCGTTTTTCGTGTCTAGGATACTTGGTATGTAGCCAGTCGAGGACGGTAGCCCTAAGGATCGATGAATTATCCCCTGCGCGAAACTGATTTGCGATCGTGTTGTCAATGTTTGGTTTCGATGAGTGCCAACAAATGTCTCCGTACCAATGAGCCTTGGCCACTGGGGGGAGCTCCACGTTGGCGGCCGTCCGAAGGATTCTGCACCCTTCAGATAAGATAAAGATCCTGTCGTCTCCAGATGTTTTTTCGGTAATAGCAGCAGCTTTTCTGCAGACAATCGTGTAAATGAAAAAGCGGAAGAGGAGAGGACCTGCTTCAACGCAGCTTGAGTCCGCCGGAGTTGATGGGAGTAATCCTGATATTATAGGTATGTACCCGTGGTATACAGGAGCGAGAGTGGTAATGAGTCGGTCTAACGCTATGCAAGTGAGTTCTAACCCGTATGTTAGCCTGCTATCAATTATGGCTTGCGCAACCCGGAAGCGTACCGCCCGATTGTTGGTTCTGTGGGGTCGTGAGATCGTCCGGATTATATTGAGGCTCTGCTATAACTCTGCTTCACTGAGTCAAAGTGATGCCGGAAGGTGAGCCCATGGTCAACAGTGACTCCAAGCACCTTGACGGTTTTTTTGTTAGGAATAACTGCCCCGTTAACCACTTTATTCTTTTAGTAATTCCTCAACAAAATCATCCTGAAATTCCTTTCAGGATTTCTTTAGTAAAAAGAAAAACAACAAGAAAAATTCCTGAAATTCTTTGAAGAATGCCGGTAAAAACTCATCCATTATATTAATACATCTGAAAATTCGTCCTGGAATTGTCTTTTTTTTTCGGAATATCTCTAATTATTTCTTCTGTGTTTTATTCGAAAATTTGCTCCATTTTTTTTTTCCTGGAATGCTTTTGGGAAATACTCCAAAAATTTTTCCAAGTAAACCGAGGAAATTTTTTCCTCGGATTAGATATCCTGGTTGAAATCGTATAAGAAATCTTTTAGTAACGTCTTGAAGAAATTCTGAAGGAATTCTAATAGGATTTTTTTTAGGGGAATCATTTGAACATTTCCTAGAAAAAATCATGTGGAAATCTTGGAGCATTTCCTGTTAGGCAGCGTCCATTTATTATGTAACGCTAAAATTTGAAATTTTTGACCCCCTCCCCCCTCCGTAACGCTTTTTGTATGAAAAATTTCAAATTTTTGTATGAGCCGTAATGCTGGAGCCTACTCCCCCCTCCCCCTACAGCGTTACGTAATTTGTGGATGCCGCCTAAGGATTCTCAGGGCAAACACTGCAGGTGCAGGTAAGACGTCGTGTACGGATTCATGAGGGATTTCTTGTAGAGTGTTCCATAGGAATCCTAGAAGGACGTGATATAGAAATACTTTTTCTTTTGGAAAAATGCCTGGGGGAGTCGTCTTGAAAATAATGCCTGGAGGAGTCTTGGAATTTATAAAAGCGGTATAACTGTAGGAACTCCTGGACGAACCTTTACAAAAATTCCTAATTGATTGATTGAAATAAAATTCGGTTCAATCTCTACTAACTTCCTGGATCAATTCTTAGAATCCTTTGAAGAAATGCCTGGATGAATTACGAAGTAATTTGGAAATAAATCCATGGAGGAATTTTTGAAGCAATCCTTGAAAGAAATAAAGGAATCTCAAATTCGAGCTTCATAATTAATTCCTAGAGCCATACACAGGGATTACACAGCAATAAATATTCCTGGAGATCTCTATGGACAAATCTTCGCGGTGTGATTCCTGGAGCAGTCTTTGGATTTATCAATGGAGGAGTTTCTGGATAAATTGCCGGGAGAATCACTCTGGAAATTCTTCATGCGATATTTGTTGAAAATTCTGGAGAAATTTTCATGAGTTCTATCTGTACCGATTCCATGAACCTTGTTATTGGTCGCTGGTTTTACGTTTTGTATAACTTTTGGATAAAAAAAAATAAAAATTTAGTTCTATCCTTGTGTTTTGTCATAAAATGAAGGATTCCGATATAGCCTATTAAATAAGTTTGCTCTTTTATAGATTTTGATCTGTCGAATGATGGTACAACATGATGTTCAGAAAATGCCCACACAAAGATCTACCAGAACCGATATCACATGGCCAAAACCATGACTTGATGCTCTTGTAAATCAGAATAGAAAATGAGCCTTCTAACCATAGGTGTGTACCATTTCCTTGTGTACAGCATGACCAATTTTATAAAAACTGTTCAGAACTCTATTCTACGGTGCAAGTGAGTCCCATCCAACCATCCAAACGAATACAAAAAAAAAGTTCAGGAGATTCAAACATGTTTGGACATCAATGAAACTTCCACAATTTGCTTATTATTCTTATACCTTTTTGAGCTAAATATTAATATGATCAACACACCGTTAGTTTTTGTTTAACACGTTACAAAACTATGTCGTGGGACTGATTCTACCCCATTACTCCGAATGCCATCACCCAGAATTCCATATCCCCGAGCGATCCATTACCCTGAATCACAATATCACGGGGAAATGTCATTCAAGGTATTTGTACAGTCGGGGAAATAGCATTCAAAATGAGGTTACCTTTCATTATGGGACAATTCGACTAGGTGTTTTTTTTTAATTTCACCGAACAAATTACATAGTCTCGTTAGTGTAGCTGAAAGATCTCAGGAATATATGTTGAAAACTTGTATAAACTCAAATTTGACAAAAATGCAGATGGGACTGACTTGCGATTCAGGGCAGTATACGACTATAGGACTGTGTTTATCGATAAAAATCGATAAAAAAACAAATCATTGGAGGGATTTGAAGGAAACACCAAAAACAGTCTTGCACGAGGGATACATGAGTGATTCCTTAGTGTTTTCTTTGGATAAGCCCTAGAGATAGCCATGCAGAAACCATGGAGCAAAAGATATATTGTTTTCTTCCAAAAGATAGGGTTTCAATGCTAGTAATGGACCCCTTAGTAGCTGAAATTCATTCTTGACGCTTTTCCGCAATAATATCTCAGACGCAAATAAGTTTTGTGGCATCTAACAACAAGTTCAGCCAGCGCAGTTGCTGGCTAGTGTAGTGTGCTATTCCTATACCTAAAAAACAATGCGCTCTCGGGCTAGGCATTGGATATATATATAGAAAGCGTTGTGTTTGGATGGGCATCTAATTCTTCCGAAAGAGGTGCACTTTGCGAAAGAGGACCACGTGATTATTGAGCTGAAATCGAATTCAGGTTAACTTCTGCGTTCATGAGTCCTCTCATGGCGTAGTGGTTAACGCGCCCCAACTAGAGATCGGGGAGTCGTGAGTTCGATTCTCACTGAGAAGACGTGTAACTTTTTCGCAAATCTTCACATCAATTTGTCCATCTAATCCAATTGCAAATTATATGTAATGTTTAGCTTTTCGGTAGTTGTTAAACAAGTTCAATGTTTTTACTCCATCTATGTCTATGAAACATACGAAATCATTCGATTTACCCAGCGAACTATGCATTTGGAAAACTGTTGTCCGAATGCCTATTATGGATCCCGGGGTCTATAATAGGAATGTTTACAAATTTGACGTTTCCTATTATGGATTTTCCATTTGATTCCCATGTAATCCGTCTCGCTGCCGACGTGGCTATTATGGACCCACCTGAAAATGCGTATTATGGACCCTCTTGTATGGTTTCATTTACAAAACTGTTCAAATATTTGTATTTATGCGTCTCAAACCAAATATTTTGCCTAAAACCGCTGACTAACAATGCAACCGAAGTTCCTCCGGTGGATTTTCATAGGAATAAGGTTGCTTTGAGTGTTAATTTTATGTTTTTCTGTAGGGGGTCCATAATACGCAAAGGGTCCATAACCAGCATCGACTCCCTACATTGATAATACGAATTACCCGCTCTAATAATACGAACTACTCTCTTTCTCATTGTGGGGGTAAACCGAATAATGTTACCCACTGATAAATGATATCCCCCGTTGTTCAGTAATCATCTTTACTGGATAAACGAATATGTTGAAAGGTGGTAGAAGCATAATCTCGAACACCTGAATAGCAAAGAAACCTTTGATACAATATTTTGATATTCGTCACTGTGCTTGGTTAGAAACCCATTGAAAACTGGTACCAACGTATAATATAAGCAGTCGGATATCCCATTAGACGCTGCCATCAACTGCACATTCTTCGCAATTTTTCAGCTATGGATTCGGGTGTAATTCAGTAGGTATTCAGTTATCAGCAACAAACGAAAAAAAGATAGCTAACTAAGAACTTAGGAAAGATGAAGGTGAGTAAACGGAAACCTTACCATTTCATTTTGTTCTGTTCCTACCAATTTCGTCCAATTTCGTTTGGAACCATCATGTATTAAATATTTCGATAAAACGCTACTTTTTATTACAACTATAATTGATCATATATTAGTTGCTGTAAATTCACCAGAATTCCACTCGGGTATCCAACTTTTGCGCTTTAAAGTAATTGGGATACGAGCCAGTGAATCTTTCAAGACTCAGCAACCCCACCCAAAGCTCATACAGCTCTTAAGTTTCACCGTTTATCCCTGGCTGTAAAACACTCTACCTAGAATGGGTTTTGTTGGGTGTTAGATTATGTGTAGTTTCTTAGTTGACCGTAAAACCCCGATATGATTTATACCGGCGAAACGAGAACCGCTTGTGGTAAAGGTTTACGTTTACGGTACGCACCCACTTCTCTAGGAAAGAGCAAGAAATTCGCTCCACAAGCGGGAAACAACCGTTGTTCCTTTGCCATTTGACCCGACCTCAGCTCCTGAACCGGACACGGATGTGAAACCTCGGATACGCGGTTCTAAAGGAAGGCACTTTACCGTTCACATTCTATAAAACCCACTACCACCAGCACCACCCACATGTGGCGCAAATGCGGCAAAATGTTATCACACGTACACTGCCGCGAATCGCAAGTCAGTCCCATCTGCATTTTCGTCAAAATTGAGTTGAGTTTCGGTTTAAACATATCTCCCAATGCTCTTTCAGCTGCCCTAATGAGATAATAAGATTTGTTCGGAAAAAGTAGGAAAAAACAGCAAGTCAAATTGTCCCATAATGAAAAGTAACCGCATATCAGTCCCACTACAGATTTTCGCACCGTGTAACACAAAAATTAACCGTGTTTTGATCATCTTTATGTTTTTCTCAAAAAGATATCGTAGTGAAAAGCAAATTGTGTAAGTTTCATTTAGATTTGAACACATTCCAATCCTCTGGAAATTTTTGAATATTCGTATGGAAAACGGGTTTGGAAACTTCACACCCCATTTTCTCAATGCCTACTTTCTACAGATGGGACTGACTTGCGATTCACGGCAGTACAGTCCCATACCTTTCCTATATGGAGCATTTCCAGCTCAAAACGCAAATCGTCATTTTTTCTTAATTGAATGAAGATTTACAAATGTACGTTTTTTCAAAGGTTTAAAGATTATTTTATACAAATTATATGGACCATCCTAACCGAAACAAGAACACCTTTATGTCAACATAAAAATGATGGGTCTAATTTTTTTTTTTAATAAGGGGGTCCGTAGCCTTGAGGCTACGCTTTCGCTTCATAAGCGGAAGGTCATGGGTTCAATTCCCAACCCGTCCACAAAACAAAAAACCGTCCAGCCACCAGAAGACGCCGTGCTTTAGGGAGCACATCCATCCTCCGTTAGTATCAGATGGTGACCGAGACAAACTGACCATCTTCGAAGGCAGCTAGCCTCAAACGACTCAGGAACACGCCAAAAATGAACCACCGCAAGTAAAATGGGCTACGGCTTATGGAAATCGATTGGACTAACAGCAGAGCATTCCCGAGCAGGTTGGTGTGAGGGTTAAAGAGTAGAAGAGAGTGAAAGTAGATGGAAATATAGATTAGTTAAAAATAGATCTGTATCGGTAAAGAAGATACAGATGAACTGATTCCGGCACAGTAGTGGCCACGAGCACAGAGTGCCTTTAAAATAAAACATAAGGAAAAAACAAATATTTTTTAATCATGGTTTGAGCAAAATCGAACTATTTGAAGAATGAATTGAATTTCATGAAAAAGAATGAAATTCATTTACATTGAAAAAAGTCAGTCTGAAAATGTTATTTTCATTATGAGCTGGAAACGCTCTCATAGCTAACCATAAGGCTAGCTAGAAGAAGAATATAGCGCCATTCCTTTTAACATTCCACCATAACTCAGCGGATGTTTTGATTCATAATTCAATAAAAGCCGTGTGTTGTAATGCGAAGCATTATTCGACAGAGCCAAGGACGAGACATGTGGATGAGCCGGAAGTTACACGAGAAGACGGTAAGGAAGATTTTGCCGCCGAGCATCATCAGCAATCGCGGTAATCGGTTTCGGAGGAAGGATCTTGAGGGGAAGCAGGCAAAGGTGGATAATTTCGCGGAAGAAGGATTGATTTATGGTGTCACAGTTCATAAGCCCGTTATGGGAGTAACGGTTTGTTTTGTGGAGAAAAATTGATGTTCAGCTGTCGCACGAGATAGGATTATCGGGATTGCAACAAGTGTAGATTTTTATGGGGGGAAATCTTTCTTGGCACTGAGCGAGCTTTCACGTTATGTTATGAAATTATTGTTATGTCTCTGCAAATTTAGGAGTCATAGTATAAGTATTTTCCAAATCGAAGATTTATTTCAAAACTTTAGTCTGATTTCACAGATAATGAATGACATTTGAATGGTAATGATTGGAGATTTTCCAAAATGTGAGGTGAAGGGTGATTTTCTCAACTAAGTGGTCACTGAATCATGCCGGATTTTATACAATTTAAAATATTCGCTTCTTTACACACTTTATATAACTAGTAATGCATGCATATGCGTCACACACTATTTTCTAATTTCTCATCGAGAATTGTCCGCAGTACTTTATGTACGAATACACTGAAGGCTTTTCGGTCTGCCTCTAACGAGCTACTCTGATAAAATCATGGAAACCGGTTATGTATTCTAGGAGATATCTGAAAATTGCGATATGATGTTTTTTGAAATTTTTAAGATCTTTATTTGGCCGGCGTGGTACGAGACACATGAATGTTCATTACTCAAAGACGGCTGTTTTGAATTGCTCCATGTTTTCACAACATACTCTCCGTAATGTATTGTTCCGAACAGTTAATATCTGAATACGATAAAAACTTTGTATCCTGAGTTATTTACGTGCATTATACCTACTCGTTGGTCCTCAAGGAATTTCGGAATATCTCAGAATCCAGTTGACCAATGAACAATATTAATAAGATTCTAAAACTAGAATAGTTTTTTGAGAACTTGTGAAATAATGGTGCAAAAATATCGAGAAACAAAAAAGTTATCGTGGTTTGAATATTTTTATTATGGTAAAATTTGAAGCTGCAGGTAGACCACGAATCAAAACAAAACACTACTTTAGTCAAATTTACACTGACACAAAAACGTCGTAAGTAACTGAATGAAACGGCTTATCATTTCGTCATGCAATTTTTGAGGGAAACGATAGAAACTACCTAGTATTTTAACTTCATTTGATTGCATGCAAAATTCAAGCGATGAACACGGCGAAAAAAATGTTTAAAAGGGAATACAGTTTAAAACAGTTTTGGAAGACAGGTTGTGGTTCTTCTTAATAAATTTTCTTAAACGCATATGAAAGTTACTTACGTCGATTTTGATAAAATAATCGAGAAGAGTTTCTTTTAGAGAAAAAAGTAGCTGTTTCAGGGATATTAATTGAAAAATATCCTGAGAGTCAACAAATATCCTGCCCTTGAAATTGATTTGAGAATTGGCCAACGAGCAATGTTCGGAATTTAAGTATCAAATGAACTTTATTGCGAGTCAATTTCCGCAAGTCAGTTCAATGTAAATGAAATTTCTGTTCAATGCTTTGAAAAGGCAATTATACCAAAATTTCAAATATTTCAAAAACTTCTTCAATCATGATAAGGTAAGTATGTACTACGCAAGAGTAACAAAATATCAAGGAACACAACGCTTCTACATTTTAAAGGTTAACGACAATAAAAAGTACGTGAAGGTACTAAACATAAAGCGTGGATTTTCCAACAAATAGAACAACAGATTGTTGACTTTATCAATTTCCCGTCACCTCCCACCAGATACCTTTCACGCTTCATTTAGATCGTCCAATTCTTCGTCAGTGCCATCCAGCTCCAGCAAATAATCTTAGAGAGCCGGGTTATGAACATCCAAATCGTGTTGCATTGGCTACATGGTTGGGCACCAATGTTTGCTCAACTATACCCACTACGTTTAATGGCGGATGGTTCCTCCCATGCCATCATCGTTCGTTTCTCCCAAGGCATCACGTTACTTAGGCTTAGGGTAAGGGTGGGTGTCACGGATGCTGAATGGGTGAGTTGTGTGTTTCATTATAATGGTGATGGTGGTGATTATTATTGTTATTACTTTTGTTGCTGATGAGAGTGTCGTCGTCGCCGTTGCTGTTGTTGTGCTCGCTTCGGGCGATTTGACGTGCACGGTGTGCCTAAAACTATTATTAACGGAAAAAAAATACCATCCATTCAAAAGGTATGACACAGGCAATCACAGGTAACACTTAGAACAATTTGTTTTAAAATCCATCACTATCATCACATTTTCGTCAACATGTGATCATGTTGCACGGAAGCGGATTTTATGCAAAAAGGCCTACAGGTGGCGCTAGTGTGAAACGTCATTTACGAAGAAAAACGATATATACGCGCCTCTTTTCGTGACATATGTAACGGTAAAAGAGTAGTCTAAGCATTTCACATGTGAATTTGTAAGCATTTCGTGGATGGAATAACAATTTACCGTGGTTTGTGTATTTAAAATGGTTATCAGGTAATGGATTCGATAGAAAAACCAATGACTGTGAAAGCAGATAATTTTTTTTTCGGTTGAAAGAAAAACCAGTGATATGAAGTTTTGGACGTAATAATATTTTATTCAAGTTACGAATAGTGCGATTACAAACAAAGATCGAAACAGATATGCGTCAGATGAATTATATCAATAATTCGCAAAAAAAAAAATTGAATTTAACTGCTTCGTCCTGCGTTTTGTGTATCTTCTCCGAATAGTCGAGAAAATTTAATGAGGAGAAGGAGAAAGTTACATTAATTTTAAACTATACATTTTTTATCCCGTAACGCAGGTAGATCACCTTTTTGTGGTGCGTTGCGGGGTAAGATTTACCAATCTGAACCCTATTTTCATCTCGTTTGTCAGGTTAGGGTAATATGTTCTGGAAATTCAAGGATTCGGGGGACACAGTCCTTGCTATTGGCAACAGTTTCTCAAACTGAATAAAAAAATGACTTTTTCTAGCATATGGTTGAAGATTCGGAGTTTGTCAGTCCCGAGACTACACTTGAAGCCAGGATAACAACCATGAGTATCAACTCAACAAGGGCTGTTAAGTACTGATTATTCAAGGACTCACGTGAATGCTGATTACTAAACAAATTTCTAGCTTGGTTCGGTATTGCTGCTAGTTAAAAAGCCCCTTTTATCTAGTATCATTCTGGGACTTAACTAAAAACGAAACAAAGATCTATAGTTCCGTTGCATGGTCAACTATCAGTACATTCGACTCTCCACATCTCGATGTTCTATTTGTCGATGATTTTTTCGGTTCCTTCATTCAGTATACATTTTCACTCTCCATTTCTCGATATCTTATCAGGTATCAGAAGGCCGGCTCCAGAGGCACGTTCCCCGCCATTTGGGAGATTTGTGCCATCGCCATATTTGAGACTATTTCATCATCTACCCGATGGGAGAGGAAAGGGAAGGGAAAGATGGGAGGAAATAGGAGTGGGGTCCCTTGAAGAGGGAAAATCGCATAAGCGACTTGAGTGCATGTAGCTCCATACCACAATGGGTTCGAACAGCGCCCTAAAAAGGACTCTGCAAAACGCATGAGCATAAAGAGAGCCTATAGCTCATTACCACAGCGGGTTAAGAATAACAGAATGTCCTGAAGATTCAGGTTTCTGAAATCAGTTTCACTTAATAAGTGTTAACCAAGTAATTGGAATCGCAATTACGCGAAGATTGGATAGTTGCATGTCAGGTGATAAGATGTTCCATAATCGGAATCACAACTATCACACACCAATGTATCAACACACTGAATATTTGCCATGTGGTAGTTGAGTCGGCAGTGACCAGTCAAGGTTGTTACCAAGAGACTGCAATTCTGCTTTGACAGATTTGTTAAATACTTAGCCACCTTTGGAATGGCTCAGTAATGTACAATTTTGTTTGACGACATGACTCAAAATTATTCCAATATTTCTGGTGCTGAGTTGCCGCCCAAGAATTTCTGAAGCTTCACCCAGCACTTCGAAATTAGAATAGCTGTCTGAGGGCCAATGAAGTCATGCGATGCTCCATTGCGAGCTAATTCATAAGCCAATTCATTCCCAGCAATGGAAGAATAGCAAGGACCTATGTAAGTTTTACAGAGTTCACTGAATTCAGTTCCTCAAATTGAGTTCGACGTGCGATAACAAGCTTAGACCTTGAGTGGGCCTAAGCAAGAGCTTTAAAAGCAGCCTGACTATCTGACATATTCCTTTACAAATAGCCAGACGTCAACTCGTCCCGCGAAGGGAGTTGTGAGGAACAAAGTGACAAGCAATTGTGGAATTCACTCGAAGTAAGGACAATTGTGTCCCAATTCACCGGAAGTGGAAACATTCAAATCACTATGATTTCCAATAGATGGAGAGAATTCATAGAATTTGGTCACAACCAATTCCCAGTTTGTGGAGTATATGTTCATATAGAGATGTAGCGATGATCAGATAATGATTCATCATCTGATACATGCCAATTCGTCAACTCGTGACTGATTCTGTTCAAGCAGAGCGTTATGTCTAACACTTCTTCTCTAGCAGATACCATGAAGGTTGGGTAATTCCCTAAAATAAGTAATCCAAGATTTGAACTACTTAAGCATTCCATCAGACTGGAGCTTCTCAAATTGATATCTGAGCTGTTCCAGATGATGTGATGAGTATCAGTATCACTACCCACAAATCAGCAGAAGGCCTTTTCATAGACAGTGAACGACAACTCGTTTGAAATCATCCATTGAGGATGGTTCATCATGTGGTAAATACACCACGAAACGAAAGACGTATTTCCTATTGAGGTCATCAACAGAAACATCAATTGTGACATCACATACATCTCTGGTTGTTAACTCAGAAATGAGTGTAGCGCTATTTATGAGCACGCATGCACGAGTTATAACACGCGAGTTTGCCATTTCATGTTTATGAAAGTAACAAAAACTGGGTCCACAAGGTTACCTAGATAAAAGTTCACAAAAGTAAGGTTTTTGCGCCATTTGAACTGTACTATTTGCATGAGTCTACGAAGACTGATCGTTGCTGATATTTTATGCTGAAGATTGGTCTAACTAAGCTATCCTAAGCCACTACCCAAACTAGGCAGGATTAAGCTTTTTGCAATTTCAGAACGAAAAAGACCAGCAGCGAAAAAAACAGATCGGTATCTCTTAAAAGTCGCCAAAGGCGAAAAGCACAGACTACACTGTGTAATACGCATAATGCGAAACCAGAGGTAAAAATTTCAACTAAATTACAACGTTTTAATACCCGAGTAACACACATGTTATAATAGATGCATATTAACTCTTATATGACAAAATCTAGTCATATAAGAGATATTATGCATCAATTATAACATGTGTGTTCCTTGGATAATCCTACCCTTATTTAGTCTCAGGCTTGAGACTGAAGAAGGGCAGCCGATTATCTCGGAGAAACACAAGGTCACCTGCACCATTGCTCCGAGTAGCACAGGAAGGGCGTAATACTGTAGAGGGCGCCCTGGTACTCCACAGGCTCCGTTTGCGGTTAGACCCTAACCATTTGCGGTTAGACCCCCCTAACCATTCATTCTTAGGCACGGTAAGCTTAAAGCCGCATGAATTAGGGGTCACCTGTTAGATGGATTTTTACCACCGGAACAGGCAGTCCGTAGTGTTAATTCTTAGCCAATTGAAACAACCGCTACCGACACTACACGGCTATCTAGGCTGATCGGGAAAAGGAATCTAACATTGATGATTAACTCCTGACGTGCCCAAACAGCCTTCATTCAACATACATTTTCACTCTCCATATCTCGATATCTTCCTCGAGATAAGGAAGAACTCCCTATCTCGATGTGATTTCCATTCCCAATTTTCTCTCCGTATGTCGATATGCCCATTATCAAGGTTACTAGATAAAACAATTTGCGAAGACGAAATGACGTCTGTTTGTTTTCAATATACCTGGCAACGAGGTCATTTTCAATCTAGTATTCATTAAAAAATTGCTCCACATTTCGATCTCTCCCTATCTCGGCGATGGTCCCTTCCAGAGTGGATTTAAATAAGAGTGGCGTCAATGTCAAAATTCGAACAGCGGCGAACTGCGCAGGAGACCTGTCAAACTTGGAACATGACGTTACTCTTGTTTACAGGCACTTTAGTCCCTTCGATATCGAGATGTGCTGTACCGATTTGATTCATCAGAAATTTAATCTGTGTTTTGCTAAGATTTAAAACTCTATGAGATGTAAAACTCTATGAGGGATGTAAATAGCGGGACCTTTTTTATTACATTCATCACCTGTAAAATCAAGAACTGTACAGAAAGATGCATCAATGGAAATGAAGTAATGCGACATGCACTATACACTAAGGATACGGGCCCTGCTGAAGGTGTCTGGGTTTGATTCCCGGTCGGTGCAGAATTTTTTCACAATGGAAAATTCCTTTACTTCCATGTGCATAAGGTATCATCGTACCTGCCACACGATATACGAATGCGAAAATGGCAACTTTTTCTTTGCTCTCAGTTAATAACTATGGAAGTGCTTATTGAACACTAAGCTTAGAAGCAGCCTCTGTACCAATGGGGACGTAATTCCAAGAAGAAGAAGTAGCTAAGAAACTTATTTGTGGATTTAAAAACATTTGATTGGGAAAATTTGGATAGCAGCGGTACGTAGCATCACTATTCTGCCCTTAAAAGCATAACTGTCCCATATGGATTTTCGAACCAACACCTTTTTCAGCGCAACGGATTCGCCGAATGCATTGAACTGACCAAGCGGATTCGCGATGACGGAGGCAATTACCACAGTTGACCCTATGCGTGAAGCTCCGATTTCTTTACATGGCAAAGCATAGGAAGTCAATTTTCAAATGCTTCTAAAAAATTCAAAACTAAATTTAATTAAATTCTGTCAAGTGTACGGGGTTAGATATATGATAAGCTATAGAATCCGTAGAATATTGAGGAAAAAATATAAAAATCAAAATAATGTGTCTATAATGTAGCCCATCAATAGTCTATCAACATGTACTGAAAAGAATTGAAATAGCTATTGTAATTAATTTTATATAAGCATTTGAAATTTTACTTCCTATACCTTGCCGGGTTAAATTTTCGACGCTTCACGCATAGAGTAAACTTTTTCCAGATGGCAGCACCGTACCTTCGTTAGAGCGAATTCCCGCTCACGGATCATTCCGTGGTGTGGATTGTCATCAGCATTCAAACCCGAATGCCACTCGAATGGATTCAGAATGTAAATCAGAATGTACTGGAAATTGAAACGTTCGGCTTGGTTAAAGAAACGACTTTCTCGATCCTGACTGTACATGGAAGCGAGTGAGGGAAACGCAATAACTGAGTGATTGTTTCCCATGCTTGCCTGCCAGACGATATACGAATGCCAAAATGGCAACTTTGGCAAAGAAAGCTCTCAGTTAATAACTGTGGAAGTGCTCATAAGAACACTAAGCTGAGATGCAGGCTCTATCCCAGTGCGGACGTAAATGCCAAGAAGAATGCTCACCAGATGATGATGGTATAAACTGGGCGATGGATTCTGAAGAAATTTGTTCTAAGTGTTACGTCTGCTTGTCTGTGTTTATATCCTTAGCTAGGTTGAGCCCTAAAGTTTTCTGACAAAGTGAAATTTTGAGACACCTTACTAGGCATATACTATAGCCCGAAAATAAAACATATGAATATAGTGCGAACGAAATGTTTCCAAATTCACAGAGAAAATGCTAAGACATCACACATTTTAAGTGTTGAATGTAAACCTGTTGGTGATTTGATGGTTGTTTTGAACTGTGAATGATGTATTGTACGAGATTTGTTTCTAAACATTAAAATATCTCAATAAGCCATTTTACAAGTCATTTCGGAACAGCTGATCGCTGCAACTGCGTCAATTGACAAGAGACCTGGGATTAAGGGGACACGGGAGACCGTGTTATTTTCCCTATCTTTCGTCTCACTCTAACAATAATCATCAAAACTTTGTGGAAGCAAATCTCGAGTTTTAGTGAACCGATGAAGCTGAAAATTTATCAGGTTGTGCACTACATATATAGAATCATAGTGATACATTTTTGCATCGATATATGGAGTGGTTCTTGGGATTTGCTTCTTGAAATGGATAGGGTGATTATGATGACGTCCCGTGCGGCCTTAAATTCAGCGTGATTTTTAACAACGCCTTATTTTACCAAACGAGGACATGGAGAAAATGACAAAAAAGAGATCCAAAAATGTTCGTTACTGCAACATTACACCAGGTTATTGTGTCAGCTACCTCTTTGCTACTCATATTGCACATAAAAAGGCACTTTTGTGATCTGAAATATTTCAAAACTTTCTCCGTTTATGTTTTCGCCTGGATTAAAAGATACGCTAGAAATGCGCACAGTCATCAACCATCATCATCGCGAAAACTGATGTCGATGATTGAATTCTCCCAGGTCTTCTGTCATTTAACCATGAACATGAAATTTCCGAAATCGATTTTTTTTTTTGATGCCAGATGTCTTAGAAATGCATGAAACGTCGAGATCTGGTGTTATTTGGAAAAATTTTTTTTTGAAAAAATCGACCTTTTGGGATTTAGTAAATTTTTGAGTTGGGGGAGTGAATTGAATTTGAAATGAACGATTTGAATTCAATTGCTGAGAAATTCAATGCAATAGTATTGAAACATATCCTTTATCATTGTTGGCCACTGAAAGCATATTATATGTGATATTTCATTAGGGTGGTTCATTTACTTTCCATTAGGGTGGTCCTTTTTGGTAAAAATAAAAAAAATAAAAAATAGAATTTTAATTGAATATTGAAGACAATAGTATTGGAACATCTCTCACATTATCATAAGCCATTTTCTACATTTAATAAGTGGTATTTTATTAGTATGGTTTACTTATTTTCTATAACGGTGGGCCTTTCTGTCAAAAAATCATAATTTGAATGGGATATAAAAAAAAGTATTTTATCACCTCTTTCATCATCGTAGGCCATTTCCTTCATTAGATTCGTGATATTTCATTGGGAAGGCTCACTTATATTCCATTACGGTGGTCATTAAAAAAAAATTGAGAATTTGAATGGAATAATAAATACAAGAGTAATTAAACATCTCCTATGTCATCGTAGGCCACTGTTAACATATAATAAGTGATATTTCATTGGGGCTATTGTCCTCAGTTTTGCATAAAGGTGATCATTTAATTTGTAAATTAAAAAAAAATATTCTCAACAGATCTAACAAATCCACTTTGCTTGTATAGTTTTGAATCATGATTCTTCATTGGCATGCAACTCTTCGTTAAGATATTTTCATTAAGGTTTTATTTTGAATAAACGTTCCAATAACAATAATCAGTGAATTCAGTGAAGCACAACTCTAACTGCCATAATCAAAATACAGATAAAAAAGGAATGAAATAATTTTTGACGTATTCAAATTATGACAATAGCTTGATGGGCGACGATGAAGGGCAACAAAAGTGTTTAGTTGATATTTTCAAAAGAGATTCTCAGCCTTGGGCTCCTTCATTCCCGAAACAAAAGTACGTTGCCTTCTGCTTGCTATAGTACACGCGATTCGGTTGTGACAACGTAGGCAATTCGAGTTTTAACAATCAGTTCTCGCTCATTCTTCAAAGATGTAACAAAGTTCCTTATAGATTTTTCGTCGGAATTTCATATGGATTTTTTCGTTGAAGTTTTCAACGGAATTTTCTTTGGAGTTTCCTTTGGTATTTTAATCGGAATTTCCTTCGAAATTCCTTTTAAAAAATTTTATTGGAATTTTCTACGAAATTTCCTTTGAAATTTTCTACGGAATTTTCATCAAAATTGGAAATTTATCCTGAATTTGCTTCGGAATATCCTGTGGAATTTTCTTCGGTATCTTTAGAAGTGCCCTTCTTAATTTTCTGTGGTATTTCCTTCGAAATTTCCTATGAAGTGTCCTTCGGAATTTCATTCTGAACTTTTCATTGGAATTTTCTTCGAAATTTACTTCGGAGTTTCTTTTTGAGTTTCCTTCGAAATTGGCTTTGAAATTTATTTGTAGTTTCCTTCCGAATTTCTTCTAGAGTTTGTTTCGGAATTTCCTGTGTAATTATCTTTGGAGCTTCCTTCAGAATTGTATTCGAATTATTATTTGAAATTTCTTTCGAAGCATTGGAATTTACTTTGGAATTTCCTTCGAAATTTTCCTTGGAGCTTTCTTTGGAATTTCATTTGGGATTTCTTTTGGACCTTTGAAATTTAGTGCGGAATATTCTTAGAAATTTCCTTTACAATTTTCTTTGAAATTTCTACAGACTTTTCTTGAGAATTTCCTTACAAATTTTTTTTGGATATTCCATAGAAAATTCCTTAGAAATTTTCTACGAAATTTCCTTTTAACTTCCTTTTTCAATTGCAATTTGCTTCGGGATTTGCTTTGGAATTTTCTTTGGAATTTCCTTAGAAATTCCCTTTTTTTGAATATGCTTTGGATATTTTTCAGAATTGTCGTCGAATGTCCTTTGGAATGTGCTTCAGAATTTCTTTTAGAATTTTATTCAGTTTTTTTTAAATTTTTTTTTTCGGGGTTTCCCTTATATTTTGAAAGTTACTATCGAAGTTTCCTTTGGAATTTCTTTTGGAGCTGTGATTTTTTCTTCGAAATTTCCTCAGAAATTCCTTTTTGAATTTCATTCGGAATTTGCTTTGAATTTTTTTATGGAATTTCCTATGGAGTTTTTGGAATTTCCTTTGGAATTTTGCACGGAATTTTCTTCGGAATTTCCTTTGGATTTTTTTTCGGAATTTCCGTTGAATATTCCTACGCAATTTTCGTCAGAATTTCCTCTGAAATTTGCTTCGGAAATTCCGTTGGATTTTTTTTTAGTTTCCTTCGGAATTAACTTTGGAATTTCCGTCGAAATTTTCTTAGGAGTATCCTTTAAAATTCCTTTGCAGTTTTCTTTGAGGCTACTTATCAAATTTTCTTCAGAATTTCCTTTTAAATTCCTTTATTACTTCCTTCAAAATTCTCTTTGAAATTTCTTTCGGAATTTCGTTTGAAGTTTACTTCCAAATTTGTTATAGAGTCTCCTCGGATTTTCCTTTGGAATTTCCTATGGAGATTTCGGAATTTTATTTAGAAGTTTTGATTGGAATTTTTTACGGAATTTTCCTTTGGACTGTTTACCGTAATTTTCATCAGAATTTACGTTGAATTTTCTCGGAATTTACTTTGGAATTTCCTTCGAATTGTTTTTTTCGGAATTTTCGTAGGAATATCCTTTAAAATTCCTTTGTATTCTTCGGAACTCCATATCTCATTTACTTCAGAATTTCCTTTGGAATTTCTTCATGAATTTCTTTCAGTTAGTTGCTTCAGGAAGTTGTTTTGGATTTCTTTGGAATTACTTTCGGAATTTCCTTCTTCAGTTCTTCAAAATTTTCTTCGGCATTTCCTTTGGAATTTCTTTCGGAATTTCTTCTGGAATTGCCTACGGAATTTCCTTTGGAATTCGCTTCGGAAGTTCCTTTGAAATTTCTTATGGAATTTTCTTTGCAATTTCTTTTAGAGCTGGCTTCGGAATTTCATTTGGAATTTCCTGCGCAACTTTCGTCCGAGTTTTCTTCGGAATTTGCTTCGGAACATCCTTCAAAAATCCATTCGGATTTATTTTTATGGAATTTCTTTTTGAATTTGCTTTGGAATTTCTTTCGGGATTTGCTATAGAATTTCGTTTGGAATTTCTTTTAGAGCTACCTTCGGGATTTGATTTGGAATTTTCTACGTTATTTTCGTCGAAATTTACTTTGCAATTTGCTTCGGAATTTCTTCTGGAGTTTACTTCGGAATTCCTTTTGGAGCTTCATGCTAAATTTGATTCGGAATTTCATTTGGAATTTCTTTTGAAGCTTTGAAATTATTTTGGAATTTTCTTCGGAAGTACCTCTATAATTTTCGTTTCCTCTGGAATTGCCTTCTGTATTTCCTTCGGAATTTTCTCTAGAATTTCCTTCGGAATATCCTCTGGAATTTCCTTCGGAATTTCCTCTGGAATTTCCTTCGGAATTTCCTCTGGAATTTCCTTCGGAATTTCCCCTGGAATTTCCTTCGGAATTGCCTCTGGAATTTCATTCGGAATTTCCTTTGGAATTTCCTTCCGTATTTCCCCTAGAATTTTCTTCCAAATTATCTCTGGAATTTCCTTTGGAATTTCCTCTGCAATTTATTTCGGGATTTTCTTTGGAATTTCCCTCCGTATTTCCCCTAGAATTTTCTTCGAAATTATCTCTGGAATTTCCTTCGGAATTACCTCTGGAATTTCCTTCTAGAAAACTCTTTTGTTGTTAACTAAGTTGCCTTTACATTTTTCGTCGAATATTACGCAAATATTATGTAGTAGCTCACACCATAATCTTTCGGTCTGTATAGATATTAAGGTTGAAATTTTTACAATGACACCATAATTAAGGGAAGTGGACAAGACTTTTTCGAGAAATTATGGTTTCAAACTGTACGAAAAATGATGCACCCTAATGGAAAATAAGAGAAACTCCCTAATGAAATACAGTTAACTCTCCCTTACTCGATATTCCGTATCTCGATATCGAGTTAGAGAACCATAGTAAAAGTTGGTTTTCATGGCTAACTCGATGGTCCCTTGGATCGCAGTTGCATTGGTTTTGTGTTCTGTAACTCGATATCTCTCTAACTCGATGGTCCCTTCAATATCGAGTAAGGGAGAGATGACTGTATGTTAACAGTGTCCTACGATGATGTCGCATATCAAATGGAACTAGAGGCGTATGAATTCACAGGAATTTAAAGCCTCTCTAAACAAAAATGAAGACAATGGCCTACGATTATAAAAGAGGTGTTAAACTACTAAAAGGATCAAATTCAAAATTTCTTGATTTTTTTTTTAATTTTCGGCAAACACCAATGGAAAATAAGTGAGGGTGGAATAAAATATCACGAATCTAATGAAGGAAATGCCCTACGATGATGAAAGAGGTGATAAAATACTATTGTTTTTAATATACCATTCAAATTATGATTTTTCGACAGATAGGCCCACCCTAATGGAAAATAAGTTAACCATACTAATAAAATACCACATATTAAATGTAGAAAATGGCTTACGATAATGTGAGAGATGTTCCAATACTATTGTCTTCAATATTCAATTAAAATTCAATATTTTATTTATTTATTTTTTAACAAAAAGGACCACCCTATTGGAAAGTAAATGAACCACCCTAATGAAATATCACATATAATATGCTTTCAGTGGCCAACAATGATATAGGATATGTTTCAATACTATTGCTTTGAATTTCTCAGCAATTGAATTCAAATCGTTCATTTCAAATTCAATTCACAAAGTCCCGAAAGGTCGATTTAAAAAAAAAAATCCAAATAACACCAGATCTCGACGTTTCATGCATTTCTAAGACATCTGGCATCAAAAAAAAAAATCGATTTCGGAAATTTCATGTACCCCTTTGGAGATTTTTTATGGGTCAAAAAAGCCAAACTTTGACCGCTTTGGGGGTCCACTTAATGAAGTCCGATTGAGCTCAAATTTAGCATGAGGACTTTTTTCAAGGAGACAAAACTTTTGAGCACTACCGTTTTTTGAAATTCGAAAAATCGATTTTCATTGGCACCCTAATGTGCCTTCACATCACTCAAATTTTCATTTCCCTCAATGAAACATTTTCAAACTCACGGAGAGATGAGAGGGTATCATGGTGGGTGTAAAAATGATAATATTTAGGCTGACCAGTGACCGTGTTCAACCGTTTTCACCACCTAGACGAGTTGTCCCGTCGTTTTACGCAAAAATTCGTCGAGTTGTCCCGTATTTTGGGAAATGGATAATAGGCGCAAAATATTTAACACCGGTAAAAAAAACACCAGCATAATAAACAGTTATTAATAATATTTCAGTGTTTATTGCCTTAATCATCTAACAGAATTAAACTTGATTTGAAGACATCGTATGCTTTTGATGAACTTTCTGTGTTTATTTGCTCATTTTCAGGATAAATTTTTATTTAAAATATGCGGATCTTTGTAAGGTATTTTTTCTTATAAGACCGAAAATAATCAAGAATAAATAGAATTGTTTTCGAAATATTGTTGACGAAGAAGTTTTCCAAAGACTAGCCTTAAATTGAGGCTAAAACATGAGAAGACCAATCGTGGAGGTGAGTCGAACAATCGAATATTTTTTTCCAATCTTTTTTTTGCAAATTTTGCTTTTTAAATCGTGAAATGGAACTAAATAAATACTTCTTAAAATATTTATTAATTTTATTTATCACAATTTGTAGGTCAGTAATCGATATAAAGTTTTACGGAAATCTTCAAATAAACCTGTCTTATCTATCCCTTTATCTACAAATCACTTTTGCTATTTAATTTGATTCAATACATATTCCAAATCAATCTTGTTATATACTAATCTAACAAATAATGTTATTGGAAATCAAAACTGCTTTCACTTCTGATACGCAATTGATTGGATTTACTGTTAATAAAAGTACATTTTTAAACTAAATCATGATGTATTAGGGAAATTCTGAAAGAACGCTATCAGAAATCATCGAATGAGTTTCTATGTTGTTTTATTTGAATCATTAGAGACGGAGTTATCTATAGCATTATCTTACGTCTTTTGAGAATTCCCTGTTTTTGTTCTTCATTTGTCCCGTTTTTATCCGGTTAGCTTCTGGACAGCCTAATAATAATTTTATTGGTTAATAACGGTTTCGGAAACACCGTGACGCCGCGTCGCTCGTTTGCGAATCACTGGGATTAAACCTGTCCCCCGTCCGCAACAATTGAGCGTGGAGCCTCGAAATAGGCTTCCCAGAACAGTTTCTTCGGTTGCAACACAGGCCTTGATTAACACGTGACTAAACTGCTGGCAACCCGGCTGGCCGGAACCGGAGGACAATCGCCGGATTTCGTGCTTTCATATATAATCATTAACGGCACTGATCGATTCAGCGCCGTAAAAAATCCTTCTACAACGAACAGCTATTAGTGGACGTTGCCTCGAAGAGAGGGGGCGCCCGGTTTTTATTATTTTGGACACTACAATTTTCCTCTGATGAGCCAACGTTGACGACAGGGGATGATTTCCGCGCGCGGTAGAACGCAGAGGAAGCGTACGGAGATTGATTGGTGGATTAAATGATTATGGCTAATATCCTGGCTCCGATCGACCCAACAAAGGACGTGGCCAGCAATGCACCTATACCGAAATCGGGCCGGAAGTTGGCGGTGGCGACGACGACGACGATGATGGTGATGATGATTGAACATACAAACGCAATTTCGTCCTAGAAGAGGAGTTAAGGCACACGGTTTTATGGCGCACTCTTTCGCGCCTTTCCGCCACGCTGAAGTGTTATGAATTGCGTATTCAGTAGCAGTGTTTTCTGTTTGATTGCGTTACTTAACAACTGTGTTTTCATTTCCGCCCCGCATTGGATTGGTGTGGATGGAGTTCGGTGTCCTAACAACGATTTTAGGGATTTTAGCCGGAATCGGTGGTCATCAACGGAAGATTATCGGGGGATCATTGAATGTAATCGTTTGATGGGGCTATAAAGCGCTGATATTTGGCCTGAATTTAGGGTTTTGCTGGAGGATTGGGGAATGGACTATAATGACGATTGAGAATGTTCTTTCGCTCAAGTCAATAAAGGTCAATTTTCTAGAGTGTGCTTTATGCGACTGAAATTTATATTTGTTCGAAATTTCTGTATTTAATTTTGACCAAAAATAATTTCAGTCGCGTAAAGAAGTCGCAGAAGACAAAAATAAAATTAAACTTATTCATTTTTTTATGTTAGGGCGTCATCGTACTATGCTTTGAGATACAAGTTTTTGTTACAACACGTTACACACGCAGAAATTGAAGCCGTCAGTAATTTTTCAAATGTAAACAAAAACTTGTTCCAAATTTCCGAACTAAAAGCGTAGAATTTCTTCGGATTTTCATTGTCAATCGATTGATAAGACTATCGGCAAGCATATTATACAACCAATGTCGTGGACTTTGTCGCCAAACGATAAAAAATGCCGGGTGTTCAAAATATATACTTTGAGGGTCCAAAATGTATTATTGTGTCCAAAATAATTAAAAACAGTGCTTCACAATTCAATTATTTTCGACGTTTTTTGGATCCTACATGACCGTATGGTTATTTTAACCTCGTAGAGGAAGTTTTTCTCTACATTTTGGCATGTTATTTGACTTGGTTACGCTGTGCAATTAATTGATTGGGACAAAAAAAATGACTGGACAATGCGTACCATTGGTACTTCGCGTACCTGCAGGTATAAAATACAGTTAAACCTCCATGAGTCGATGTTCCATAACTCGATATCGACTCATGGAACCATACTAGAAACAAAATTTCATGGTTACTATGATGGTCCCTTGAAACAGCCTTCCAAAGGATTGCTGTTCCATGACTCGATATTTCCATGAGTCGATGGTCCCTTCAATATCGACTCATGGATGTTTCACTGTAGACCCCATTTGTGGTCCTTAGCCTCTTGTCCAGTAACTCCTATCCCTACCTCCCCGTGGTGCCGCCTGGGGTACGAGTAACCGTAGGGAAGATCGGGTAACGAACCCTGGTGGGACCTTGGTCGTATGCTGACAGGGAAGGGGGGCTCCTCTCTTCTGAGGGTGTAGCTTATCAGAGCGTCTGTTTTCCATGTCAAGGGCGGCTCGAAACAGCGTCTGTTCTCCATGTTAGGAGCGGCTGATCATCGTCCTAGTGCCAGCGTGGGACTCTAAACAGTGCTGTGCACGATAATCCCACGGCGAGACAGGGGGTTGGTGCAGGCCTTTCAAACCAGCCGTAAAAATCATCAGTACAGGAAGCATACAATGTAAATTCGGACCGGAACAATCGGCATAGACCCAGGCATCGAAAACGGACTAACGATTGGAAACTCGGATCATGGAACTGTAAGTCTCTCAATTTCTTGGGAAGTACCCGCATTCTTTCCGAATTATTGAGGGTCCGCAAGTTCGACATCGTAGCGCTGCAGGAGGTTTGCTGGAAAGGGTCGACGGTACATACGTATAGGGATGGTTATACCATCTACCAGAGCTGCGGCAACAGACATGAGCTGGGCACAGCTTTTATCTTGATGGGCGAAATGCAGAGGCGCGTGATTGGGTGGTGGCCAATCGACAACAGAATGTGCAAGTTGAGGATCAAAGGCCGTTTCTTCAATATCAGCATAATCAACGTGCACAGCCCTCACCTAGCAAGTGACGATGACGATAAGGATGCTTTCTACGCGCAGCTGGAACGTGAATACGACGGCTGCCCAAGCCATGATGTCAAAATCGTTATCGGAGATCTCAACGCTCAGGTTGGCCAGGAGGAGGAATTTAGACCGATTATAGGGAAGTTCAGGGCTCACCAGCTTACGAACGAAAACGGCCTTAGACTGATTGATTTCGCCGCCTCCAAAAACATGGCCATACGTAGTACCTACTTCCAGCACAGCCTCCCGTATCGGTACACCTGGAGATCACCCAAACAGACTGAATCGCAAATCGACCACGTTTTGATTGATGGAAGACACTTCTCGGACATTATCGACGTCAGAACCTATCGCGGCGCAAACATCGATTCGGACCACTACCTAGTGACGGTTAGAGTACGCCAACGACTCTCCGTTGTGAACAACATTCGGTACCGACGCCCGCCTCGGTACAACCTGGAACGACTCAAGCTACCCAAAGTCGCAACTGATTACGCGCAAAGCTTTGAAGCTGCGTTGCCGGAAGCGGGAGAGCTCACCGAAGCCCCTCATGAGGACTGCTGGAGTAGTCTCAAAGCAGCCATTAACAACGCAGTGGAAGGTGCCGTTGGGTTCGTGGAAGGAAATCGACGGAGCGGTTGGTTCGACGAGGAGTGTCGGACGGTTTTGGACGAGAAGAATGCAGCGCGGGCGATGATGCTGTAGCAAGGCACCCGTCAAAACGTGGAACGATACAAACAGAAGCGAAGACAGCAAACCCATCTATTCCGGGATAAAAAGGGCCGCCTGGAAGAGTTGGAGTGCGAAGAGTTCTCAAGACACGCGTAAGTTCTACAAGAAACTCAATGCATCCCGCAAAGGCTTTGTGCCGTGAGCCGAAATGTGCCGGATGGCACATGGAGGATGGAGGTGTCTTGACGGACGAACGTGAGGTGATTGAAAGGTGGAAGCAGCACTACGATGAATCCCTAAGCGGCGCAGAGGAGGAAGATCAAGATAGCAGGAGGAATGGCTACATCAGTACGGCGGATGAGGGAGACGTGTCAACTCCCACAATAGGATACTTAAGGATGCTATCAAACAGCTCAAGAACAACAAAGCAGCTGGAAAGGATGGTATTGGAGCGGAACTTATTAAAATGGGCCTGGACAGGTTGGCCACTTGATAGCCAGGATCTGTGATTCAGAACAGCTACCAGAGGAGTGGAAGGAGGGAATAATATAGCCAATATACAAAAAGGGTGACAAGTTAGAATGTGAGAACTATCGAGCGATCACCATTCTTAACGCAGCCTATAAAGTGCTTTCCCAGATCATCTTCCGCCGTCTATCGCCACTGCCGGTTTTGTGGACGGGCGATCGACGACAGACCAAATCTTTATGTTGCGGCAGATCCTCCAAAAGTGTCGCGAATATCAAGTCCCTGTGCACCACCTATTCATCGATTTCAAAGCGGCCTATGATACCATCAACCGCGAAGAGCTATGGAAGATTATGGACGAGAATGGTTTTCCCGGGAAACTGACTAGACTGATCAAAACAACGATGGATAGTGTACAGTGCTGTGTGAAGATATCGGGTGCATTATCGGACCCGTTTGAAACACGTAAAGGACTTCAACAAGGCGATGGTCTTTCCTGCCTCCTGTTCAATATTGCGCTAGAAGGTGTTATGAAACGGGCGGGCTTCAACATGCGAGGCACGATCTTCAATAAATCTAGCCAGTTCATCTGCATTGCTGACGACGTGGACATTGTCGGAAGAACGTTCCAGGTGGTTTCTGAACAGTATACCAGGCTAAAACGTGAAGCAGATCGGGTTGGATGGAAGTTAAATACTTCGAAGACGAAATATCTGCTGGCTGGAGAAACCGAGCGCGATAGAGCTCGCATTGACAGATGCGTGATGATCGACGGGGATGAGTTCGAGGTGGTGGACCAATTTGTCTACCTCGGATCATTGATAACGTCGGATATTAACTGCAGCAGCGAAATTCGAAGACGTATCATTGCCGGAAGTCGTGCTTACTACGGACTCCACAAGACCTTGCGGTCAGGTAAACTTCTCTTCCGTACTAAGTGTACCATGTACAAGACGCTGATAAGACCGGTAGTCATCTACGGGCATAAGGCGTGGACAATGCTCGAAGAGGACCTGCAAGCGCTAGGAGTTTTTGAACGACGTGTGCTTAGGACGATCTTCGGCGGAATATGTGAGAACGGCGTATGGAGGAGAATAATGAACCACGAGCTTCACAGCTAAAAAAATGTTGTAAATTTAAGTTTATTTTCATGCACATATCTGGAGCATCAAAATAAACCTAAATTTCAACGACCAATCCATTATTTTTCAATCGAATTCACTTTAAATTTACACGATCATGTAATATTCAACAATTTTTAGTTGAAAATTGAATGTATATTTATTTAAATTTACATGATGCTGTAGCAACACACGAATTTGATTTATTTTTACAGTAGACTTCAATTTACATCACATTGGAAATTAAATATTTTTTTCTGTGTTGCGTAACTCTACGGTGAACCCAGTATCCAGAAGGTCGCCAAAGCTGGAAGGGTACGATGGGCGGGACACGTTGTGAGAATGCCGGACAACAATCTTGCAAAAATGGTGTTCACCTCAAATCCGGCCGGTACAAGACGAAGGGGAGCGCAACGAGCTAGGTGGTTTGACCAAGTGGAGCAGGATCTTGGAAGTGTGGGGCGATCGAGAAACTGGAGGTTAGCAGCTATGGACCGAGTTAATTGGCGTAACATTGTGGCGCAGGTCATGTCTTGAAGGACGTAGAGCCAGCAAAAGTAAGTAAGGGGGTTACCCTAATCCTTGGAAAAAGTGGTTCTGATGGCCGCATGGATTGTTATCATGCCGATTTTACCCAAATTCCCCATTTACATTACATTTTTGGTAGGTTTTCGCACATTATGTGCATGGAAACTGGGGTTTTTTTTTGACGATAGGAGTGTAAAGATGCGAGTACAGGACTTAGACCTGACCGCACGGATCGTTACCATGCCTATTTTACTCAAATTCCCCATTGTTATCAAATATTTATATTATTTATCATATTATATACAGGAAAACCGTTTATTAGCTATTGACATAACGTTACCTGTGCGATAATAGTCTAGAGAAGGAAGTGCATGAGTTAAAACTGACAGTACTGATAGGTATCGAACTCATTTCACCCAAATATCTCAATTTATCAGGTTTTTAATAGGATTTCACATATTTTATGGAGGGAAACTGTTTATGATCTATTGAATTATTTTTTCTTAAGCGATAACGGTCTGAGTAAGTGAGTTCAGGAATTGAAACTGATCGCAAGGATTATCACGCCCATTTCACCCAAATTTTCCATTTTTATCAGGTTTTTCATATGAATTATCATATTATAAGTCGTATATCAGCAGGGATGGGGGCGTTTATCAGCTATTGACATAAGGTTTTCTAAGTGGTAGTAGTCTAGAGAAGGGAGTCCATTAATTAAAACTGATCGCATGGGTCGGTATCAAGCTCATTTTACCCGAATTCCCCAAAGTATCAGGTTGATAGGATTTTTCATATTACAAATGGGAAACTGTTTATGAACTACTGATTTACCATTAAGCGATAATAGTCTGAGTAAGTGAGTTATGGAATTGAACTAACCTCGTCGATTGTTACAATGTTCACTTTAACCAAATCCTCCATATTTATCAGCTATTTGATAGGATTTCTCATGCCATATGCCATATGGAATTGTTTTATTAAAACAATTTAAATGAAAATGTAAAAAACGATTTACGTAAACAACAAGCCTACAACAAAATAATTTACATGAATTAAATAATATGTGCCCGACATATGAATCGCATCACAATAAGTTTCAGTTACTTTGGACGTTAAAAAACAAAAATGATGCATTTTTAAGTGCAAATCTGAGATGCATTTTGTACAGAACATGAACTTGGGTCTTATTCTAAATTTGAGCAGTGCGCTGAAAAATTTCGATGTCACTGATACCTAGATTCAAAATTATAGGGGAAAGGCACAAATTTTCGACCCATTTATACGGTTTAGGCCTACTCTGTATGGAAATCCGAAATTTGGCACAGAATTCTTAAAAAATATATATTTTTTCTCTAACTTTACAATCAAGCATGATGGATTTGCATCACCAAAATGATCACGTGTTTCCATATTTTTGTGATTCCTGCAAGGCATGTAATTAGCTACAGCCAATGTGAACTTTGCTCATGCTCACACATTCAATGGCCAAGAAGTTGAACTTGAGCAGATCATGAGCAAATGCGCTCGGGTGCAAATACTTACTATCAAATTTTTCCGGTTTTTTTTCTGGCTTTACGCCTCAGCTGGAACGCTTTCTCACTTTAGTGTTCTTATAAGCACTCCCACAGTTATTAACTGACAATTTCATCCAGAATAAGTCAAAAAAATGAAAGTCGTGCTCGATGATCTTCGATTTTGATTAAATTTTGCACATGGTTTATGTATGGCGGCAGTATGGGGGGAGGGGAAAAGTAGGCCCAAGCGTTACGGCTCATACAAAAATAATACAAAAAACATTACGGAGGGTGGGTTTTATGTTGTCAAAAATTCCCAAATTTAGCGTTACATAATAAATGGATGCTGCCTATGGTAGAATAAGTGTTTTCTAAATCGAAAATCGATCTTTCTGATTCAAGAATAAGTTTTGAAAGTGGCTCATAAGTTTGTGCTTGCAATTTATTTGATAAATTCCAACTCCAAAACTGTGGATTTCATTGAAAAATGTTCTATGAAGAAGTTGTAGTAAACCGTTTAGACTACAAAAAAAATGCACTGAAAAAAATAGATTTTTGTATGAAAAATTCATAATTAAAACTTAAATTTAAAATCACGCAAGATGCTTATTCTTAATATTTTTTAAAGTTTAGAATCTTGATAGAAAACAGATATTTAGGACAAAGCTTAATGATGCAAATATTTTCAATTAAAACAGTTTTTCTAAAAAAAAACTTTTGGTAAAATTTTAAAATTTTGTTTTTTTTTTAACAAAATAAATACGTTCTGATGATACAATTAGATTCTTCAACTTATTCTTGACCATAATGAATATAGGGAAGGTGTACCAGTTATAGACATAGTGGTTCCCTTTTTCACCATACGCAATAATTTGATTATCTTCAAGTTTTTAATCGTTCTGTGTGTTTAAGTAGTTTGATATCATATATATCTTGATGTTAAAACATTCAAAAATATTCAAAATGTAAAAGTTTTCGAGAGAACACATATGGCCAAATAGGGAACCACTATGGCCATAACTGGTACACTTTCCCTATTGATCACTTTTCTAGAAGTATTCGAATAATATCAAGTTCAATGCAAGAAAATATTAATTAAATAATAAAATAGGCCATTTTCATTAGTTATTCGCGATTCTCTATTGGCAAAAATACGTGGAGAAAAATATAGTCTATACTCTCGAAAACGTATGGTTCTTGATGGAGAATTACGGTTGAAAATAATTTAAAGATTCTTATTGTATCACCAGAACGTATTTTGACAAAAAACCAAAATTTTGAAAATCGACTAGAAGTTGTTCTTAAAAAAACTTTTTATTAAACATTTCTCCATCATTGAACTTTGCCTCGGATATCTGCTTACAATCAAGATTCTATTATGTGGATTTTAAATTGATTAAAAATGGGGTTTTTGTGTAATTTAAAATATAAGTTTTATTTTTGAATTTTTCATGAAAAAAATTAAATATTTTTCAAAAAAACTGCATGCAAAAACTTATAGGCCAATTTTAAAAGTTATTCTTGAGTCAAAATGGACGATTTTTCTTTAGAAATCACTTATTCTACCATATCAAAACCATGTGCAAGTTCAGTAGCTCAAAGGCTGTCATTATTTATTTGAGCCAAGAAATTTGAGATTCTGTCACCAGGTGGCGCTAGTACGCATGAAACTGTTTTGTGGATATATCAGGAATCTGACTACTTAGAAAGATGACGTCTTGGGCAAAGTTGTTCAATAGCTCGAGGAATATCATTGTTAGAGGCAATTGATTCCGAATTATGCCACCAGGTATCGCCAGTGAACCTTTTATTTTGAAGATATCTCAGAAACCTGACAATGGCGTTTTCGGCAAAGTTGTTTAATAGACCAAGGGCAATCATGGATCGAACTAGTTGATTCTAAATTTCGCCACCAGGTGGCGCCAATGAATATGAAACATTTCTTTTGCAAACATCTCAGCTAAAAAGTCTAAAATACAAAGAGACGAAATCTGATCATATTCAAAATAAATCAGCTAGCAACTATGCTAAATCTATTACGCAGCACTGCCAATGTTGAATCCCACGCTAAAAGTTTGTCACAACCCAAGGAACACACATGTTATAATTGATGCATAATAACTCTTATATGACTAGATTTTGTCACATAAGAATTAATATGTATCAATTATAACACATGTGTTACTCAAGAAGTTTCATGTGTTTAATTTACACTAGCTTGGGTAACGAATGAAAAATTGACTGAATGTGTGGAAAACCAATGTAAGGAGTAGAGCAGGCTTTATGCAAAGCATGAAAATTGCAACCGACACTCGTGTATTCAGAAAACATGCTACTTCATTAGAACCAAAATTTTCGTGGGCGGTAACATTTTTGTGTGAGCCGTTTTCAGCTGGTGTGAAAAAGTGTTTGACAAGTCTCCTGCTCGATTGGAATGACATTGACAGAAAACTTGGAATTCCAATGGACTTATCCACGGTCTTCTTTTATTGTCGACTTTCTTTTTCTTTTCCGCTGTAAATGCGGGCCATGTTTACATAAAATGACATCCAGACCAACATCCAGTGAATTAATGTTCACCGGATGAACATTGAGTGGATTAATGTGCAGCGATATTGTTAATTTTTTGTAAACACGGCCCGCAGTAAAGATTTTCTTCCCGCTGGAAGTTGCGGCGTGACGTCATCGTAGATTAGTTCATGGGGCTTTGCACAAAAATCAGTTCATTTCTTTCACTCGTCCATGAAATTAGTAAACAACGAGGCCAGTAAACGTCAAAACCTCATACAAAATCAAAACAGTGCAGAGCCCCATTGGAACATTTCGCTTCTTTGCTTACACGGAGAAAATGAAGTACTCAAAAGTGAGTTCATTCCACTCAATTCCGGGGGTTCGTGCGTTAATCTAATTTTGAGTAGATGGGGTAGAAGTTGTTTTCATTTACAGCCATGCGAAAAAATACCTACTGGCTAAGTTCTTTTCACTCAATCGGCAGATCAAATAACTCAACTTCCAGTACTGTGCCACTTACTCAAATTTGAGGTAACGCACTATATCTACAAAACAAAATTAAAAGTTTCATGCACACTAGTGCCACCTAGCGATCAAAATTAAAGGAATTAAAGGAGGTACCATTAGATTGCTCTCCAGAACATCTTTACTAAAGACCCCATGTTTCGAAATAATTTGTGTTTTGAGATATATCTATTTCAAATTGTGGTCTACTCGAACCATATATTGTGCGTTCATTTTTATGCGACTTCTATGTACATTAACTGGTTTTACTGTATTATAAGGGCCATAATGTAAACAAAAACAGTTGAATATTATTCTTAAGAAGATTCTTGATAAATTCATTTTCGTTTGATGTCGATAGATATCTTTGTTTTGAAATTATAGCACATAAATCACATTTCTACAAAGTACAACAGCGCGACAGCCCGAAGGTTATTTGAGCCACTAATTAAAAGAGATGTAGAAAACTCTACGATCTGCCATACGTGTATCTGTATGCAGGTAATTCAAGAATTATGCTAAGATTTTTTTTTGTATTACAGTAACAATCTTGCCAAACATCTTTCTAAGAGTTTAATTAGTAACTTCTTAAAAGAATCTTGCCAAAATCCATACAAAAATGTAGTTGAAAAGCTTCCAACTCACATAAGCAATTCTTTGAAAATATACCTAATAGTACGATAAAAATTTCTTCGAGAACCACCTTAAACGATTTCATAAGATTTTAAAGATTTCTTCTAATATCCTCAATCGTCCACCAGAAGTTCTCATCAGAAAATTTCCAAAGAAAGATTAGCCGACTAGAGTCTTGTAACAAAAATAAAGTAAAATTTTATCAGAATATGATATGCATCAGAATATATTAAAACAGAAATATAACATAATGTGTTTTATTTTCCTTGAATATATTTTTTTGTTCATTTTTAACAACTTTATAACAAAATTGAATACATATTTATGCATTTCAATAATATAAAATGTTTGAAACTTTTTGTTTTCTTTTAGACAAACGATTATTGAATAGTATAATATTTATTATTAATGTATCCAAATCATTCATCTTCAGTTTTCGATTTACAAAGCAAAATATATTTTTTTATGTGTCCTTGGTCACCATTCTTCATTATTTGAACATTTAAACAAAATCTGAATCTATATTGTTGTTGATCAGAGCACGTAAACTTTTGATAAATATTAACTTAATGAAGATAAAAATGAGTTACTTTGTTTTCATTTCGGAAGAATAAATAAAAAACTCTTGGTAATGCCAAACTATCAACGTATTCACAGAATGTTATGATCGTTATGAATCGTTGGGACATAAGTCAATTTTTAAATTGCTTATTTTACATCAAATCACACATTCTTCTGTCAATTGCACCAAGTATCATACTTTGTTTGAATTATCATGTAATTTATCAAAAAGCTTGTTATTGAGGGGGGAGGGACGTCTCGCATAAAGACGTTTCGCATAAAGACGTTTCGCATAAGGGCGATTCGCATAATGTTATGGGTGGACGATTCGCATAATGGACGTTTGGCATAGAGATAATTATATGCCTTCTTTAAAATGCTACCTGCCAAACGTCCGTATGCGAAATGTCCTTATGCGAAACGTCTTTATACGAAATGGGTCACCCCCGTATATGAGACAGTATTATAATTTTGATACTTTGTATCAAACATTTTAACTTGGTTTGATATGTTTTTGATAGAATTAAAACACATTTTGTTATGTTTATGTTACTATTCATACACTTTTTGTTATAATTTTAGTTATTTTAACAACATCCTGCATCAAGTTTGTAACAACCTATGTTCGAAAAAAAAACCTTATAATAACATGTGCTGATATAATTTTGTTGTGTACCCTTAGTCGGTTATCCTCCATGCATTATCTCTGTGAGCTGCTTTATATACATCATTGTTAGTAACATCAACGGCAGACAACTAAATTTGATAAAAAAAACACCTAGATCTCTTCAAAAACCTTGTCAAACATCCATCAAGAATCTTCGAAACAAATTTTCAAATATCAAAAGGTTTCGCCAATAATTTGAGTAAACAAGCAAATCATTTCAGTTTTTTCTATTAGCGTCACTTAAACTCAAACCTAGAGGGGGCTTGACCTATTTGATAAAAATAAATCCCTTAAGCAAGATGCGACCTTAGCATGAGAGATATATTTTTCTAGGGAGGGCTTGAACTTTTATAGGCTGGGCTTAGACCCCCCCCCCCCCCCCCGTATTTACGCCAATGGTTTTTTCGTAGATAAAAGATTCTTTTCAAGAAAAGGTCAGTAGTTTTCTAAAGATTCCTCTAGGAATAATTAAAATAGCATTTTGAAATTTGGACATAAGTCGATGAGGTGAAAGTAGGCTTGTAATCTCTTATTGACAGAATGACAATTCAAATATGTTTCAATAATCGCAATGATAATTACATAAAATATTTAGAATACAATAATTTGAACCTACAAATAATGATCTATTGCAAAACAAGCGAGGATATAGATTACTCACATTTATGTGTGCTAAATAAATGGATTGTTGAGGTCATCTTAAAAAATACGCCTTTGAGCCCCTGCGATTTTTTTATTTTTGTTGAAAAAACTGGATTTTGGGTGATGCTAAACTGAAAAGTGCTGCAATACTCAGTATTGCAGCGATTCCATACTTATGGTGAGTAGTGTATATTATGTAGGTATTATTTCGGTGTGTTCATCGCTTAGAGGAACTTGTACTTCCTGATAATGAGCTAGGAGGTATAAACTTTGCTCACAGGCTTAAGTTGCCTGGTGTGAATTTGACAACCACCCAGCACCACATGAGCCGTAGTAGCTGACGAGTTTTTAAACTTCATCAGACCATGCGATTACAAGCCACCAAATCAGCAGTTACAGAGTTGAGCACTTGAACTCCCCCATTTTTGTTTTAGACAAAGTTGGCGCTTTGTTTTGCGTCTGTCAGAAAAAATAAAATAATAGGTAATTCAACTCACTTGTTAGACCAAGACACAAATTGAAAACAACAGGCTTTTGTTCACAGCTAAAAGACCGAGTGGGAGGCAAAGGCATGTGACAAAATTTGACGAGATTTTCCCATCAACGCGACTAAATTCGCGTGTTTTATAGCGGCGAGTGGATGATTTTTTTTATGACTTACCTAAAATAAGTTTGCAAACTTTTAGAAACATTTCATAAGTGCAGATTGCTTGTTAACGCTGTTCATCACTTTGCCATTTTTCAAAGTTCAGTCAGTAGCAAATCATACGATAAAGATGATTTTTCAGATTCGAATTCAAAATAGTAACACACAATTTGCCTTTCCCGCACAATAGTCCAGAGGATTTTTCTCCATTGATCATCGTTGTAATGATAAGGATCTCCGTTTGTGAACGCCCTCGGAGCAACTCCAACCGGAGAAAATGATAGTTGCAATTCATTCATCCATTCAGTGGTTATTGTTGTTATCGTCGCTTGCTCGGCAATCAGCCGTTGCAAATTGGTGCTCTACGACACGAACGCCTTTTCACTTCTTGTCGCATCCAATCTCGACGAAGCGCTTCCTTTTGCTGGGTGGTAACAATCTGGTTTGAATTTTAGACTGTCTGACGATGGATCCCCGATGCGGCAAAAGCGAAAGGAGGAAATGGGCTAAAGGTTAGGTCTAGGGCAGAGGTTCCCATCGCCAGAAGCTTTCATATTTTTGAATTTTTTAATAATAGTTCTCACTTCTTCCAAATCAGTCTCCGAGAAATTTTCGAAAACATTCTCTTGATTGAGAAAATTTTCGAAGTTCAAAGATCTTCAATTGGACTAGAAAGTCCTAAATTTAAGTTGTGCGCGCTTTCAAACTGCAAAGCAGGTTTTTGAGCTTTTTCGCAATCAGTTAGTAATAATTTGTTTTCCTCTTTCAATGCCGGTATTGGCTTCTGAGGTTGTTTCAAAACTTTAGATAATTTCCAAAAGGGCTTAAAGCCAGGGTCCAATTGAAAAATCTTATTTTCAAAATTTTTGTTTCTTAATTGTGCAAAACGTTTCATGATTTCTTTCTGCAAATCCTGCCATATAATTTTCATAGCAGACTCGCGAGTGCGTTGAAATTGCTTTATCCTCACTGTAGTTAACTTGAGAGGCATATTTGCGAGCCAAGAATAGACCAATAACTGACAGTTTGTTTGTTTCTTATTTTTCGAAGCCTGCTTATTTCTTATATCTCTAAGCCTGCTTATCAATTCAATTACAGTTCACTACTTCCTCATATTACTTTTTTTCCTACTCCTTTTTAAATCTTATTATGTGTTTTATTTCTCTTATTATTAGAAATGTGAGATATACGCTTATTTCAGATATAGTTCAATTTATGTTTTTATTACAATTCTTAGCAAAATGTATTTCAAATGTATCCAAATATTACACGAAGTCAATTGAGATTGTCAATTTGAAAGTTCGTTTCAACTACAAATTTAGTCTTCCAATGTACCATTTTCACTTTAAACGGCGAAAGGATATACCCAAAAATCAAATATTCAGAGGTAAACTCACCGAGGGTGAAACGCCACAATAATAACAGTAATGTTACTGATAACAATATGAAGTGACATTTGTTACATCGGCAAAGATTTGAAGGTCTCTCAGGGTTTATTTTTAAGAGTTCAATTCAAAAACTAAATTGGCTAATTTCCAAGCATAGTAGCCACAAAAATAAGCTTCACAGAACGTGCTTCCGTAGCATTAGATTGCAATACTTTACATTGAAACATTGTAGGACGAACAATTTCAAACGTTTTGAGTAACAGAATGGCTATTCATAAGATATTACCTGATATTACACCTTATTAAAATCTCCAACGATATCTACATCATTTCATCGATGTTCGCTTTGATCAATTTTGATATTAAACATCACCAACGGTACTGTAATTGGTACTATTCGTAAGAGTCATTGTAATCACTTCAAGCTTCATAATACTGATGTATTAACACAAATCGGTAACGGCTTTTTCATCAGATTGCTTGTTTATGAAACCAAATATACTATTGATACATCACAGCTAAACATCCGATGACGTTTCATCAGGCATCCTGTTCTGAAACCGTTCCGTTGAAGTTTCCAACAGATCTTCTCCAGCTTATATTTTAGAAATTCTACTTCTCAACCGCATATTTACTTGATTATGATCAGCGATGCTTCAAAATTTTCTTGTAAGTGTAAGTCTACTTGCATATCCACTTCGATCTTCCTTCGAACGGTTAAAACTGTGGAACGTTCTGCGTTATAAGGAATGCTGTTCATAGCGGTATTCATTTGCGATTCACACAACGAAGTCAGTCGTTCAATGTGGATTTCAGTGAATCGTGTCGTTGAACAATGCTCATCGAATTTCAATACCAAAGATTTGAATTATATGCCATTTCAAAACGTGCTCTAATGGTTAAATTTTCTGCTGTCTATTTTGGAGCTCTTTTTTTGTGTTGTTTTTTTTTCACCGTTCTCGTCTGCTTTATCCTTATGTTGTTTTTTTTTCACAGTATACAACAATATTCTAGTAGTATTCAAAACAAACTTTGTCAATTAGATGGTTTATTAAACACACCATTCGAATTTGGTAGCTTTCTGCGAAGAACAATTTTACTATCTTTGAGTACTGGAGCCTAGTAATCTACAGTACAAGGTACTAAATATACTGTAGTTTTTAGTACTTCAACTGTTTCTGCAATTATAGTAATTTTTACACGAAATTTTCGACGTGTCCACAGCAAAATTTATTTTCAGATATCATACATCGTACATCGATATTGTGAGCATATGTTGATTCCACGATTGAAGGCTATGAAATGTTCAAAAATTATTTATCTTTCATTTAAATATCATTGTTTTGGTTACAGAAAAGCTCTGGATGAACATGCAATGTTCCTAATTGAAATGTACATGGATGTGTTTTACAATGTACTATCATAATGCACAAACATAACCATACCAGATAACCCGTATCTTAAATATGAACCACTTAATACACTTAATACATCTCCAACATCTATAGCACTGTTTCATAAAGCTATATTGAAACACAAAATTGACTGGATTTTGTTCATTAGATCAACTCTGTTAGCACCGAACGATCATCAAATACTATCAAATTTCAGCTTACATGATATGACACGATTAATGTTAATCTGATGGAAGTGAGTTCATAGAATAACCTTGATTTTTTTTTCTGTTAGAACCGTATGCATTCAGTAGTTTATCATTAGCATATTGAAATAGTTATTTATGCAACAAGTTGCAAAATGATGATTTTTTCAGCACGAGTTGTACATTTATCCAACGAGGCTCGCCGAGTTGGATAAATACAACGAGTGCTGAAAAAATCGAGTTTTGCAACGAGTTGCATACAACATTTTTTGCTGTTTCGAAAAATGCCATTTCAACTTGATGAACTCTAAAAGCACAAACAAACATTTCAGGAGACCCACATGGGCATACAGCCATGCGTAGTTTCAATTCAGTATTTTTCAATCACGTAGGCTGTGACACAGTAGTACCCATAAATGTCACAAATTTTCTCGCTCTTATAGGTATCATGCCGATCTATGGGGCTCTGCACTGTTTTGATTATGTATGAGATTTTGACGTTTACTGGCCTTGTTGTTTACTAATTTCATGGTAGAGTGAAAGAGAGAGGATGATTTTTGTGCAAAGCCCCATTCCCTATTAGAGGAATGAACAGGTAAGAAATCACAGACAGGATGTAGACTCAGTGAAGTGACACACCGTGTAAACAAAATGGAAGGTCATTTCGCTCGAATCGGAAATTGTCACCTTGGCTATAGGACACCAACCATTCTCACCTCACGCCAGACGTAGAATAAACTAAAGAATCAGATGCAATTGTACTTATTCTTGCGGCATGTAAGGCAAGACCAGTCGGTGAGGTGTCGACTCGCTTCCATTTGATTTACATTTGTCGCCTCACGTCACCCGAGGTGAGAACGATTCGTCTCGACTCACACGCCGCGCAGAATAAGCATGGCTTGAAGAGACTGGGACACTGGGTTATTCGGTTTACGCCTACCAAAACAGTACTGAAAAGTGCTACTTTTCAGCACCGAAAAGAGTGCTGAAAAGTAGCACTTTTCAGCACTGTGTCTTTTGGTAGGAAAAGTAGGCCGTTATGTTGATCAACTTCTCAATGAAAAGTAACTTGAGAGGCATCTTTGCGAGCCAAGATTAGACCAATAACTGACAGTTTGTTTATTTCTTATTTTTCGAAGCCTGCTTATTTCTTATATCTCTAAGCCTGCTTATCAATTCAATTACAGTTCACTACTTCCTCACACTCACGTTTTTAAGACGGATCAAGTGTTTAACATCATCGTCTATAATCACGGATTCAAATTTTGGAATTGCAATGCTCCTGGCTTCAACAATGAAACTTGTTAAAGTTTCACGAGCATTGTCAATATCATGTTTTGTTTGTAAAGAAATGTTAACATCAAGATAAGAGTCAATATATGTTTCATATATATTTCAGTCGGCTCGAAAATAATTGAAAGTGGAGCTGATAGGATTGAGAATCGCTTCATGGGATATTTGAAATGTAACAGGGACATGATCAGAATCAAAATCAGCATGAGTAATCAGTTGGCTACAAAGATGACTAGAGTCGGTTAAGACCAAATCAATCGTAGATGAGTATCTTGCAGAGGAAAATCATGTAGGACTATCAGGGTATTGAATTGAGAAATATCCTGAAGAGCACTCATCAAATAAAATTCTGCCGTTGGAATTACTTTGAGAATTATTCTTTGACTGCTGTTCGGCATTAAAGTCACAAATGACAAAATTGTTTGACTAATTGTGTGTCAATTTTCGCAAGCCAGTTTGGAGCAAGAAAAGGCCAGAGCATTGAAAAGGCAAATAGGCAGCTATGAAAGTTGTGTTTCAACTGAAACACCTAAAGTCTCAAAGACCTTAGTTTCAAATGACGAAAACAGATGATGTTTTAAACGCCTATGAATGATGATTGCAGCTCCTCCAAATGCTCCATCAAGTCTATCATTACACTAAACAAAACAGTTTGGATCTCTTTTGAGTTTGGATCCAGGTTTCAAATAGGTTTCAGTAATAACTGCTATATGCACGTCATTTTGTAAGAAAATTAAACAGCTCTCCCTTTTACCATTCAGAGAACAAGCATTCCAATTTAAAATATTTAAATTATTATTTGGATTCATTAGAAAAACGTAATCCAATAACAATTTGATTTGTAAATTTTACACCTACTTGGACTGCTTCAGTCATAGTGGTGGCTTTGAACATTGCATCAATCATAAGATTCAATTGTTCAGTTAGAAAATCAAAACCAGAAGCAGACATATCACTTGAAGTGGGTACATCTGATGATTTTTCGTTAGAATTTTCGGAAGACGAAGAGGCGAAGTACAAGTTTTCTGTGGCGGCAGGGTTTTTTTCCATTTGTTTTGAAACAATTAGAAATGGTACTTACAGTATGAAGAGGGGAGGATTCCCAATTACCTGCCATCGGCAAAGGATTTTCCTTGGGTAGATCCATTCGAAATTAAAAGATTCAAAAGGCAACCCGACGGATTAATATTATATTGTGAATGAGCATGATTATAATCTTTCTGATGGGTATGATTCCTAATCAAGCGATCGTTAACTGAAAAATGAGCATTGTTCGATACTCTACCAAGGAAATTCCGGAAACGATCGTTATCGTAACGGACATTACCGTTCATCTGCCTGGCACGAGCCTCGACGACTAACCTACGTGAAGGGCAACCCCTAAAGTTAGACTTATGGTTGCCCCCGCAATTTGCGCATATGAACTGATCAGTATCTTCCTTCACAGGACAGATGTCCTTAGCGTGAGAAGAACCTCCGCAAATCATGCATTTAGCATCCATGCGGCAAGTTTTTGTACCATGACCCCACTTTTGGCACCGACGGCACTGAGAAGGATTCTGGAAATTTCCTCCAGGTTTCTGAATATGTTTCCATGTCACACGGACATCGATCATAAGTCTAGCTTTTTCTAAAGCTTTAATATTATTTAGATCTTTTTGCTTACCCTCTAATACCCAAATTTTTATTTTCAATCTAAATATCATTTTTAGTTATCTAAAATCGTTCTAAACACGTTTTGGGCAATGATTTATTTTTATTCGCAAATCTATGAATTTTGGTTTTTAATTTTTATAATTTTTATTTTTGAACATCCCCATCCTTTTTAATTTTTTCTTGAAGCCTCTTTTAGTTACTGATTTTTGGCAATAATAAAAAATCAAGTTTTCACAGTACATTAAAAAAATATGAAATTTTTATTTTCTTCCTGGGATTTTTTTTTGTTTTCCGTGTAATTAAGAAAAAACTGGTTTGAAATTATTTTAATACGACCAAGCTCTTCTTCTGTGATAGGTTGATGGTAGAAAAATATAAAAGGTACGATGTTTTATATTACACGTTAAATGAACCCCAGGCATTTGTAAATTATATAAGAATAAAATTTTTCAAACATTTTTCAAAAGTACAAAAAAGTTTCAAAAGTCATAATTTTTTTTTCTAATATGCGTGTTATGAGTCAAGGTTTAAACCAAAAATAAAATCATTTTGATTTTCGAGCTACGAAAAAATACACAAAATTCCAAAGTGTACCCCGTCTAAAGGCGGGGTTGGGTATTAGAGGGTTAAAGTGCACTAAACAATATGATTGAGAATGCCCTTTCCGAACAATGCCAGAATGAGTTATTTTTTTCATAATGGCTACTTGGACTGGGGAAAATCCAAGTAAATCATTTATTCCATTTTTGATCTCTTCAAGTGATTTATAGTCACTTAAGAGACCTTTCAAGACGACTTTGAACAAACGTTCAGTATTGTCGTCATAAGTAGAAAAATTGTGCTTCTTCTCTTCAAGAGTCTAGCAGCTCAAAGTTTGAAAAGAAGTTCGCGATCTCTAAGAGTTACTGACAAAACAGTCTCTTTTCTAAGGGATTTGGAAGGAGACCTTGATTCCCCTGATGGAGTTCAAGATCTCCTGCCTAAATCCCGCAAATTCAGAACAACTGACCACGATAGGCGGCACTCTTTGCTTCCTCACTTGAATCAAAGAGCCTGGGCTAGAGGCTGCTTCGATTTGGTGTTCGGAAAATTTGTCTAGAGCATCGAACTGATTGCTCATTTCGATACAATTATTCATTTCACCCTTGGAAGAAAGTTCGCATTCCGGAGAAAGGTCCTTTCTTCCATTCTTGCCACGTTTAGAGACAGTTTTAAATCCCACTTTTTTGGAAGGAAGTAGTGAATTCACCCTTCCTTTTGTTTGTTGTTGCAACTATGTTTAGTGAATAAACGAAAGAAGACGTGACCTCCTAAGAGGTTTTTTTTCCAAGACGGTGTCCAAGAAGGATTACCACCGCTAGCTTTCGCCAACGGGTCGAATGAAAAATCGGAGGCACGGGCCCAAACAGGGATCCTAAATGGATCAATAGTAGAAAAATAGCATTGAAAAGTATCGTTTTTTAAGCACTGAGAAGTACTGTTTTATTGCTTTAGGTAGTTTTAAAAAGCTTCCCCGAGCAGAGAGAATTCGTGTACGCACAGCACGAAGGTACGATTCGCACTGCGGCGCACAGTTTGGGGAGTACTGGTGTGCTGGGGTGTTATTCGCCCGTGTGGAGTGTTTGCTTCAGTTTGGCTTTGGTGGAAGATGTTCTAGCAGCTCAAAGTAGGAAGTAGGTATGTGGTAGTTTGTCTACGCTCAATTGAATATGCAATGAGATGTAGGAGAGCGGGAAGCAATTATCATATAAAAAATATACACCCGCTTACAAGTGCAATGGGTCGTGCAATTTGAAGCGTGGTCTTTAAGGTTGTGCTCGTAAAAGATGAAAACGAAAAATATTTGTTTGCTGAACAAATTGGAGATTTTTTTCTAGCTGTGATTGTATGAGGGGAAAAGGTATGTTTATCGATTTTCCTGTTGAAACCACGGGCATGGAATATATTTTCAACGATCAAATCAGTTAAATTAGGTCATAAATACTACCTAACATTGAATATTGATTATAACGTGAAAAAATACTGTTTCCGTGATTATTGCAAAATTAGTATCGATTGATCATACTAACTGATGTCATAATTCGCTTCAGATCGTATTATTAACATCTTTATTCATTTATTTGTTTTCAATTCTAAAATTTAATAAATCAATTTTTTTACATGTCTTAAATTTTCATATGACTATATATTGTATTTAGGGTGCCGGTTCCATTAGTGGACTACCAAAGCTATAAAAAATCATAACATAATAACGAAAAACCTTATCAGATATCGTTTGGCTTTTTGAGCACGAGCCACTATTGGTACAGTAGTTGCGCTAGTACTCCAGTAGTAGACGTTCGAGAATGAAGTAAGGAATTTTTAACAAAATAGTTGATTTTTTCGTTTATTAATTATTTTTCCCTCGGAACAGCAACTAAATCTTTCGAATGAAGCATAAAGATCATCTCTGGGACGTTTCATAATTTTTATATATCTATTTTACAAACTGCTTCCGTCAGTTGATCCACTACTGGAACACGACAGCAACTACTGGTGCAAGGGAGCAAATTTTTTGCACAAATTTTTATATGACTTATTGGTAAAATAGAAAGATGAAATTTGGCAAATCGACTGAACTGGAGGCGACCTATCGATCAAAAATTACCGCATGTCGTTTTTATCGAAAATTGTACTTTTTATTCCATAGTCCAATCTACCGGTACATTACAACCATTGGTACCGGCACCCTATATAGTCAAAGATTTTGGGTGTCAATACACTTTTGGGTACAGTATGCGGTTGGGACACAGCTAGCTGTAGCCGTAAACGCTCAGTTCTTCAGCAAGATCATACTGAGGGTTATGGGTTAGAATACCACCGATCAAGGTTCTGGAAATTATCTCGAAGAACACTAAACTGAGAAGCAGGCTCTGTTTCAGTTGCGACATCACGCCAGAATGAAGAAAAAGCTTGCTTTTAAAGTATAAAACGCATTTTCGAACTTTTTTTTTAGAAATATGCCAAAAACTGATCGCTGTCACTCCGTATTACGATAGGAACCACAATATTAAAAAGAACGCGTTGAAGATATTTCAGCTTTTCATTTTGATAATTACCTACACAGCGTTTTCCCCCTTTCGAAAATCGTCAGTCCAGCATCCTCGTCGTCAACCTTAATGAAGTGGCTTAATATAAACTCCTTTTGGCGCTCTAGACTTAGTTCGCAAATATAAAGTGAGCACAAAAGCAAATAAAACTTGCACTGTATTTAAATTTTCCCACTCATATCCGGGCAAGCACACCGGATCATCCAAACAGCAAGAACAAGAAGGAAAACTGGGTTTCCCTCCCGCTCCATCCACTCGGCAAGACTAAGAGTTCTACGGTCAGGTCACGCTGCAGAATGGTCCCATTCCTGTTGGCAAACTAAGTGAAAACTACACCACCAATCTGCCGGCTTGAAGGAAACGGAATTGCTACGCTTCTTTGCGCTCTGCTATTACAGGACTAGATAGCGGAAAGGGCAGGGCAACAAGTCATTCCATTTCTCGGTGGCAACATCTCGGAAACCACCGAGAGGGAGAAAAGTTTTAGGAGAAAATTAAAATATTTGACAAATGCTTCCCAGAATTAAGTCGTCTTCTTGCTGGACGCAATTCAGTGAGACATGTATACTTCCGAGCAAAAGTTTGTGATCACCCGCTAGATAATATACAAAAGTTTTTTGTGCATATCTGGGCATAGAGTATCATCGTACCTGCCACACGATATACGAATGTTAAAATGGCAATTTGGGCAAAAGAAAGTTTTCGGTTAATAACTGTCGAAGTGCTCATTGAACACTAAGCTGAGAAGCAGGCTTTGTACCAGTGAGGACGTAATACCAATAATAAGAAGAAGCTGAATGCATTGTTTTGTGATTCTAACAATATTATATACAATGTGAAGTAAACATTACGTCGGTTGTGCTCTAAATTTACGTCGTTTTACTCCCTTTTACTTCGTAGGTATTTTGAGCAAGAAATATTTGAATCTCGTTTACTAAATTGTTACAACCACCACCAACTAGGCCCGAATTTTGAAGTTACACAGAAAGCTAATGTTCCCTGTCCCAGATAATTCAATCGATTTAATGAATTAATTTTTGCATCAATGAATTTAAATTGAGAATACAAATCCAGGACGGTTTCTAACAGAGATATTATGACATAAGATTATGTTATTTCAATTCAATTTCAATTGGGCATGTTATCACAGGAATGTGGACAAAGCATGATTTTTATGGGGAGACCCCAAACTTTTGCCCGGGAGTGTATATTTATAGTGCTGAATGAGGAGGCACTTACTTCCTGTGCCGCAGGAACTCTCGGGCAGTAAAATGACAAGTACTTACGACCCGGCGTATGACGATGATGACAGCACGGATGATGACAGTACGGACAACGATGTCAATATTTGCTCTGGAGAACAATGTACAACATGAGCCCGGTCTAGGTTATTGTCTAGCGATAGATTTTTGTGGACAATCCTGGGTGGCATGCGGTTTAAACTGTGGTCAATAGAGTTTAAAATTGCTTCATTGAGTTGTGTGCGGCATCGATTGGTAATGAGCATTGGAAAATATTTGATTGGCTCGAAACGATCATGATTTTGGCTAGATTATTGGCATTCATATTAATGCTGTATTCTCACTTATGTAATGGCTGAAAATGAGGCGTTAGATTTTTGGGCTTATAATCAATACTTTATGAGGATTAGAGGATAAGCGCTAGTGGGAGAATTTATTTTATTATTGATTTGAACAACAGAATAAGGAAACAAAAAAGTAATAACTAGGGATTCTGAACGCAATTTTCAAATGGGCAGTTTCACAGGAAAATGTTATTTTTCGAAAGTGCTACGATTGCGTTCAAATTTTGTGAGTTGCAAACGAAGAAGAAACAGTGAAAAATCTTTTGATATTCTTGCATGATACTAGGTTATACAAGCATTTGTAACATTGAATTATACAGTTAAATTGTAAATTTTAAACCGATGCTGACACCAATGCACCCTTTTGATGTAAAGTGTCGTCAATACACAAACAAACAAAACATTATTCAAACATTTTAGACCCGTGGTTCAAAAACTGATTTGTTTTGCCCTATCCACCCCGGCAGAATCCAAACTTCAGTGTCCTTTGTCGATTCTTAACAAAAAGTATTCCGAATGGTTGCAATCTCTTCTCTATTTACCCAAGAATCTTCGAATTAATAATGAAAGAAATTCTTTAACTACAGTTCCATTTATGCACTGTGGGCCAGGAATCAATATTTTTCATTATTGAGAATATGTATACCGTTCTGATTCAAATTCAGAAAAGCTTTAAATTCCGGACACTCAACTTTCTATGGGAAAGGTTTCAATTGAAATGCTTCAAAATTTGCCGTTCAAAAGCTCCCAATTGGGAAACTCGTTTTGACATTTACGTTACTGACAGCCAACAAGGCATTTTCAAAAAGCTGCCATTTCGTCAATATCTATTCGATTTTTTTTTGGAACCGCCTTCAGATTTTTTAAGAAGGTTTCAGTTATTTGTCATAAATGGACAATGCTAAATTCGGAACCATGCCGGAGATATTCCGGGTAGTACTGGGGTCACAAGCGAGCAAAATTCGGAAAATGTGATTATTTTTTTTATTTATTGCAGTCACAACACTGAAGTTTTTATGTAAAACGTAAGATAATGATCGATTGTCATCATTTCAACATAATTTGTACAAGAGGACCGTTCCGCCAGGGCCAGTATGGGGCAGTCTTCCCAAACGAATACCGAACACGTTGGTTCAGGCGGTTTCGTACTCTCCTTGTACTCTGTTTTCGTGTGCAAACCGAAACTCTCGAAACTCAACCTAAACCTAAACATGTGGAAAGTGAAAGCACCGGTTCGAAAACCGGTCCATTTGTACCACGATTCAAATTTTGGTGCTAATCTTCGGTTGCATCCGTGGTTAAGAATGATGACACAAACGGAGAGACAGAAAATTGTTGATATCCACGCTCATCAATTTCTACTTATCGTGTCTTGTTGTTTGATATAGTAAAATCCTCGGTTTTTTCATAAAGCTACCACTAAATGTTATTTAAAGTATTGATCTTAGTTGATCTGCTTAAATGAAACATTTATTCAAGCCTCAAGGGTATTGCGATTTGAACCAAGAAGTTCCATATATGATCGTAGAAATATATCCTCGTGGATTTCAACCGTTCCCTGTCGGCCTGCTTCGTGCCATTATTTGAACCCAAGTTTGAACCAAAGTTTGAACCGAAGTACACATGTACAGGGTTCGGTTTGATACACTGGTACAGAGACGAATAGAGTTTGCAATTTTCCCGGGATTCGACTTCCAGGGAAACGGGAAATAACATTGCCATTTCCCGGGAAATCCCGGAATCCCGGGAAATTTTCAAAAACGAGAAAATAAAGCAAATTTGGTGGAATTTTCTTTTGAGTTTTTCGTATTTCATGTATATATATTTTATACCAGTAAATTTGTATGGTTACTTCTCTTTTTTTGTGAGTTTGTGTTTCTAAAAAAAGTCTGTTGGCTTCGTTTTAATCATCAAGCTTCAAATGAAATTCAAGCCATATTTACCAACATCGGAGCAATCCTTTCATGCACTAAAATAAATACCAACTAGAGTCTTAAGCTAAGTATGCTGTTCCGCTCAAGAAAAGTAAAATTTTCTGCTCAAGAAATGGTCAAGAAATTTCCTATAGTGAGCTCCATTTGAAATGACATTTCGTTTCGACTGCGTACTGCGATCAAAGAAAAATGCTTTTCTTGAGCATTTCTTGCAAGAAATTTCCCACGCATCGAGATAGGCGATTACTTTTCTGTTGAAGTGCATACTTCGCATTACGTTGAAAATTGTGACTGTTACATCCATGAAAACTTTATAAACCCACTCAATTCATGAAAAAATCCTTTTTTTACTATAGCTTATAATCATTTTTAGAAAAAAACATATCGTCAAAAACATACACATTTTATCAACAACTATTTGATATAGTAAAATATTCACTTTTTATGGATTATATACTGATACTTCTTCAATTTGATATAATAACGCAATATGTTTGATAGAATTGCTTGAAAGTTATGATACAGGACATTTTGCTTTATTTATATCTATTACTGCGTTGTGTTTTTACATAGGGCTCATTCATTTATTTCATAACGCTAAAATTGACCATTTTAGACACCCACCCACCCCCTTGTAACGCTTTTTGTATGAACATTATATAATTTTTGTATGGACCGTAACATCCTTAGGACATCCACCCACCCCCTCTAGCGTTATGAAATTTGTGAATGATTTGTGAATGATTTGTGAATTTGTGAATAATAATAATAACAGCTAAAATGGTTAGACGAATGATAAATGAGAAATTTATGATTGATACTCTGTGTGAGTCATAGCCTTTTTTTGCTTTTTTAGTGTATCACCTATTGGCAAACTCAAGTGGGCTGGTCACTAAGTATGAATGCCTAAGAAAAGAGATTGGTCTCTAGTTGAGATACTGGTGGAGATTATTGGGCTTATGAAATGTTGCGATTGCATGACCACCCCGAAGTAAATAAGCGCGTACGAGAGGTAGTTGGTGAGATTTTGGGGAATATCGATGCAATTGGAGCTCTGGAATGTAGTCGGTATGTAGTTGACTTGCTATTCAAGTGACTAAAGCAACAGGCACGATAATATTTACAAAAAAAAAAAAAAATACAAATTTTAATGGTATACAAAAATGTTGCCAAAAACGGAGTATGGCAGTAGCGCAACCAGGATTTGGCTCTAGGGGGGGTTTTGCAAACTTAAAAGTGATGTTTTTCGTAAATGTTATTCGGGATAAAAAATTCAGGACAGATGTTTTTTCTGGATTGAAATCAATAAATAACGAAACAACATTTGCAAACCTAAGCTTCTCTCGTCCACCCTAGACATACAGTTCTATGGCGAAATTTCCCAAGTTTTGCTAAGGACGGTGATGGAGGATAAAAGAACTTTCGGATTCCAAAGAATAATTCGTTCCTTATAAAAAAATTGGCGTAGATTATACTTCTAAAGCAAGATTAGTTTAACGAGACTACAATATTCTGATATCGATTTATTCTACATCTTTCGTAGTATGTTTGAAAGATTAACCAGGCTACATGAATGCACGCACATACATAAGCGTGATAGCGTTCAATCAATCTACGCCTCCTAAATACGTTTCCAAGTTTTTAAAAAAACATAATAATCTTCAAGTGCAATAAGTTGCAATTTGTGATGATTATTATTAGCAGTTCTTCGAAGATCAATCAGCATTTCCAGCTTGTAACGAATGTTTGTGATTTTTCAGCATAGGGTCGGAACCGCTCTCTCCTTTAATTTTTCTCAGGATTTTTATTTCTTCTTTCTGGCGTTACGTCCCCACTGGGACAGAGCATGCTTCTCAGCTTAGTGTTCTTATGAGCACTTCCACAGTTATTAACCTTTACGTTACCGGCCTCCGACAAGGCATTTTCAAATGGCTACCATTTCGTCAATTCCCATTCAATTTTTTTGAAACCACTGTCAGTTTACTTTAAAAAGGTGTCAATTATTTGTCATAAATGGAGAATGCTGAATTCGGAACCATGCCGGAGATATTCCGGATTGTACTGGGGTCACGAGGGTGCCAAATTCGGGAAATGTGATTATTTTTCTATTCATTTCAGCTTCAACACTAAAGTTTCTATGTAAAACGTGAAATAATGGTCGATTGTCATCATTTCAACATAATTCGAATAAGTGGACCGTTCCGGAACATCGTAGCCGGTTCCGCCAGGGCCAGTTTGGGGACATTTCCGTTTCATGTCCAAAACATACCGTGTGACGTCTCAATCTTCATGAATTCGGGAGATCATGTCAATAAAGGAAGAATAAACTAAATTTCAATAGATGTGGCCACTCCAGAGCACCTGACACAGGTTCCGCCAGGGCCTCTTTGAGCACATTTCCGTTTTTTGTCGGAAACATACCGTGCGACGTATCAATCTTCGTAAATTCGAGAGAACTTGTCAATAAAAGAAGAAAAAGCTAGGTACGAACAGATGTGGCCACTCCAGACCTCCAGGCACAGGTTCCACAATGGTTTCTTGGGGGACATTTCCATTTTATATCCAAAAACATACCGTGCTATAGCTCAATCTAAATTAAAAATAACACGGTAATAAAAGATTTGGCCACTCCAGAGCTTCTGGCACATGTTCCATAAGGTCTTCTTAGGGGATATTTCTACTTTTGTCTCAATATTTGTGAATTGTAAAAAAACATGTCATTAAAGGAAGAATCAACTCATTATCATGTGATGTGGCCACTCCATAGCTTTTGTTTTATGGCTATAGAACTGGTTCTAACAGGATCATGTGGTGACTGGCGGGAAGAGCACACAAGATAGAGACAAACCATCTCTGACTGAGTGTTAATTCCCAATATCAGTCATCGATCGATAGAACCGTTCGGTTGATTGCCGTCAGTATATGAGCACATTGAAGCCTCCTGTATTTTGCCTGTGTTGGTATCAAAGCTCAAAGCTTTGAGTCAACCCTTTTCCAGTAGAGAAGCTAGGCAAAATACAGGACCCTTTGATGCTTACTGACTTTGAAATGGCTTGCTCAATTTCCACCACCTAATTAAAAAATTTCAATCTTGTCGCTCCCTTGCGATGCCTATGCACCTATTCGTTTCCATCATTTGCTTCTATAGACTCCCTTTAGCTTTGAGTCGCATGACCGCTATAGCCATAAAACAAAATAAAATTTCTGTTTTATATCCATAACAAACCGTGTGACGTGCCAATCTTCGTGAATTCGAAAGAACATGTCAATTAATGAAGTATGAACTCGGTATCAACTAGTAAGGTTACTCCTAAGCATCTGGTACTTGTTCCGCCAAGGCTTCTTAGGGGACATTTCAGTTTCATGTCAAAAACCTATTGTGCAACGTTTCAATCTTCATGAATTCGACAGAACATGTCAATTAATGAGGAATAGACCCTGTGTTTCCACTCCTGAACATCACGTACAGATTCCAGAAAGGCCTATTTTATGACATTACCGTTATTTGAATATGTCAATAAATGAAGGATGACCTCGCTGCCAACAGATCTGGCTACTCCAGAGCACAAGAAATAGGTTTCGCCGAAAACATTTTTTGAAAATTTTCCGTTAGTTGAACAAAACATGATGTGCCACGGGTAAAGCATTATGAAAATTTTGAAAAATATTCAAATAAATCTAGGATAAAATACATACAAACTGATGTGGCTTCTCTGTCAGTCTTTATCAGGATCTTTCTGAACAGATGTTTTCCACAATTTTTGGAAAACCTGTTATGCAGATCTTCATGAATACGCCATGGCAGGAATGCACTGTGTAACTAGTTAAAACTCAGCAGGAAGCTGAGAAGCAAACTAACAAGGTTGTTTCGAATATCATCAGAAATCCAACAAGAATCCTAAAAGGGGTTTGGCTAGAATGTTACCAAGAATCTATTGTAAACTTCTAAGAAAATTTTCTATTTATTACTTAATAAATTTGTTGATAAAAACTTGAAAGGAATTCGCTTTGAAACTCCTCACGAATACACTATAAAAACATTCTTATGATTTATGAAATCCCTTTGGCTTACTGACCTTTGGCATATTTACTGCCAATAATGGTTTTGACGGTATAAAAAAAGAACAACCCATTGCCCGTTTAAAGAAGTGTAAATTCGACCGAATGTCGGTTCCGTCAATCGTACTGCTTACTAATGAATGGAGGAATTCCACTTGCAACAGAATAAAAATTTTGCTTAGAATATGTTAAGGATTTCATCAGAAATTAAACAATAATCTAGCCAGCAATTATCTAATTTGGAACCCTTTCGAGATTTCATCTATTACCCGCAAAGGGTTTTCCTACAGATTAGTGTTCGGTCCATCGATTGTGTCGCTTGCCCCTACGGGGGAGAGCGATGCAATGGAAATCAGACGTGTCCGGTTCGCGCAGTGCGAAGAAAAGTGGTGTAATCCAGTCATAAATGTTTGGTGCATCGATTGTATTGCTTGCATCCGCTGGAGCGAGCGATGGGACCAGCAACACCCACTAACCCAATGTACTTTTCAAGACAATTGTGGACAATGCAGAGGTATATTCAGTCTTTGAACTCTCGATTCGTGCTTTTTGAGAATAGTTCGCTTATCCCAAGCCCCATTCATAAAATCTCTGTGCATCTTCCACTGCTCTGGTCAATCACGGAGTGCATCTATGAAGCTGTCATCTATGCTTGAGCTCATGCTCATTGATCGCAAAGGTTTTACTTATAAATTCTTCATGCATTTTTCTTTTTTCAATTTTTGATGCTTGAAACTCAATAAGCCAGTTTATTCGCCCAAATTCAAATTGTAGGTATTGCTCTGGAGTGGACAAATCTTCTTTTAATGACATGTTCTCTCGAATCCACGAAGATTGATACGTCGCACGGTATGTTTCCGACAAAAAACGGAAATGTTCTCAAAGAGGCCTTGGCGGATCCTGTGTCAGGTGCTGTGGAGTGGCCACATCTATTGAAATTTAGTTTATTCTTCCTTTATTGACTTGTTCTCCCAAATTCAAGAAGATTGAGATGTCGCACAGTATGCTTTGGACATAAAACGGAAATGTCCCCAAAGAGGCCCTCGTGGAACCTGTGCCAAGAGATCTGGAGTGGCCACATCTGTTTTTACCGGGTTTTTCTTCTTTCATTGACATGTTCTCTCGAATTCACGAAGATTGATACGTCGCACGGTATGTTACCGACAAAAAACGGAAATGTTCTCAAAGAGGCCCTGGCGGATCCTGTGTCAGGTGCTGTGGAGTGGCCAAATCTATTGAAATTTAGTTTATTCTTCCTTTATTGACATGTTCTCCCGAATTCATGAAGATTGAGACGTCGCACGGTATGTTTTGGACATAAAACGGAAATGTCCCCAAAGAGGCCCTCGTGGAACCTGTGCCAGGATCTGGAGTGGCCACATTTGTATTTTCCGGAGTTTTTCTTCTTTTATTGACATGTTCTCTCGAATTCACGAAGATTGATACGTCGCACGGTATGTTTCCGACAAAAAACGGAAATGTTCTCAAAGAGGCCCTGGCGGATCCTGTGTCAGGTGCTGTGGAGTGGCCACATCTATTGAAATTTAGTTTATTCTTCCTTTATTGACTTGTTCTCCCAAATTCAAGAAGATTGAGATGTCGCACAGTATGCTTTGGACATAAAACGGAAATGTCCCCAAAGAGGCCCTCGTGGAACCTGTGCCAAGAGATCTGGAGTGGCCACATCTGTTTTTACCGGGTTTTTTCTTCTTTCATTGACATGTTCTCTCGAATTCACGAAGATTGATACGTCGCACGGTATGTTACCGACAAAAAACGGAAATGTTCTCAAAGAGGCCCTGGCGGATCCTGTGTCAGGTGCTGTGGAGTGGCCAAATCTATTGAAATTTAGTTTATTCTTCCTTTATTGACATGTTCTCCCGAATTCATGAAGATTGAGACGTCGCACGGTATGTTTTGGACATAAAACGGAAATGTCCCCAAAGAGGCCCTCGTGGAACCTGTGCCAGGATCTGGAGTGGCCACATTTGTATTTTCCGGAGTTTTTCTTCTTTTATTGACATGTTCTCTCGAATTCACGAAGATTGATACGTCGCACGGTATGTTTCCGACAAAAAACGGAAATGTCCTCAAAGAGGCCCTGGCGGAACCTGTGTCAGGTGCTCTGGAGTGGCCAAATCTATTGGAATTTAGTTTATTCTTCCTTTATTGACATGGTCTCCCGAATTCATGAAGATTGAGACGTCGCACGGTATGTTTTGGACATGAAACGGAAATGTCCCCAAACTGGCCCTGGCGGAACCGGCTACGATGTTCCGGAACGGTCCACTTATTCAAATTATGTTGAAATGATGACAATCGACCATTATCTCACGTTTTACATAAAAACTTTAGTGTTGTAGCTGAAATAAATAGAAAAATAATCACATTTCCCGAATTTGGCACCCTCGTGACCCCAGTACAATCCGGAATATCTCCGGCATGGTTCCGAATTCAGCATTCTCCATTTATGACAAATAACTGACACCTTTTTAAAGTAAACTGACAGTGGTTTCAAAAAAATTGAATGGGAATTGACGAAATGGCAGCCATTTGAAAATGTCTTGTCGGAGGCCGGTAACGTAAAGGTTAACTGAGAGCTTACTATGCCAATGACCATTTTTGCATGCGTATTTCGTGTGGCAGGTACGAAAATACTCTATGCCCTAAGAAGTCGAGAAAATTTCCAACCCGAAAAGATCCTCGACCGGTGGGATTCGAACCCACGACCCTCAGCTTGGTCTTGCTGAATAGCTGCGCGTTTACCGCTACGGCTATCTGGGGATTTTTATTTGTAATAATTAAAAACTAAGATATTGCTTCTCTTATGATTCACGTGCTCCGAAAGCTTTGAAATTCGTCTAAATGCTGAGCCAACTAAGAGATTTTTGAGGCATCGGAATTTGCATCAATCAGCTGTCAATACAGTCAAACGGTCTCAATATGCATGCATATCTGCATGTATTATGACAAATTTCTCGTCAAAAACCTGTTTATTTATCAGAATAAGCGAGATAATTTAAATTTTAAAAAACTCTTTGGGGGTCTTACTATTGGAAAGCCCAATTTTTAAGAACATTACTGTTAATACAACGTACTGATCCGATATTTTTGGATTGTAGTGTTAAATTAAAATGGTATATTTGGAAAGAAATTCTTTAAAAAAATCTGCTCTGGGGGGGGTTTTGACCCCCAAAACCCCCCCTTGGTTGCGCCACTGGAGTATGCCAAAAACGGAATCTCACTGTATCTGGAAAAGAGTACACTTGACCCGTTTTAGTAAAAAATAATAGTACAGAAATTTTTATGGCAAAAAGGAGTACATGTACTCTAAAAAGAGTACGTCTGGTAACTCTAATCTCGAATGAGTTCCAAATTAGATAATTGCTGGCTATATTATTGTATAATTTCTGATGAAAGCCTTTACATATTCCAAGCAAAATTTTTATTCTCTTGCATGTGGTATTCCATTCATGCATAAGCGGTACGATTGACGGAATCAACGTTTGGTCGAATTTACTCTTCTTTAAATAGGCAATAGGCTGTACTATTTTTTAAACTGTTAAAACAATTATTGGCAGTAAATATGTCAGATGTCAGTAAGCTAAAAGGATATCATTGACTGTTTTTAAGGTGTACTCATGTGGAGTTCCATAGAGCAATTCCATTGAACATGACGAATATTTTTTTAAATTTAATGTTTGTATTTTTTGAATCGCCTGAAAATTTGCATACAGAATCTTTATGACCAAAAATGCCATTTTGCACCTTCAGACCACCATTTTGAACCTCGCCTTATTTTTGAGAAGGGCGTTTCGGAAAATGCATAACAAATCTTTAAAAAACTGTAACTCAAAAACGGTTTGTCCGATCGATTTGAGATCTTCTACAAAGTTGTAGGTATTGCTTAGGACAATATGGAGAAAAATATGCACGGTAAAAAAAAGTTACAGATTATTTTATATTTCAAAAACAAAATTTTAAAATCAATTTTCTCCAGAAACGCAGTTTTGTTTTTTTTTTTTTTTGGATATATTTTAGGGGACAACTTATGTGATTAATTGCACAATGTTTCAAAATGGAAGAACTATGGACAAAAAAGCTATCATTTTTTAAAAAATTATAGATTTTGAAAAAAAAATCGAAATAGAGGAAAACAATAATTTTTTATGTGATTATTTGAAAGTACAGAAAAATTGCAATCAAAAAGTACTTTGGGAAATTTTTTCTAGGTTGCATCAATTTCGAGATATACTCATATTTATATAAAGTTTTCAAATAAAAAAGTAAAATAGGCCCTTTCAAACATATTTCGTGTTTCTCCATTCCAGAAATATTTTATTTTGATTGAGCAAATCGTAGCTGAATTGTTTATTGTTTGATCAAAACCTATATACAAAAGTATTTGAAAAAGTATGCACGGTTAAAAAATATAAACGAAATTTTCAAATGAAAATTTGAAGTTCATTGTTCTTAAAACCGCAAAATTGATAAAAAATAATGTTTCCCTTTATTTCGATTTTTTTTTCAAAATTTGTAATATATCATAAAATTATAACTTTTTTGTCCATAACTCTTCCATTATTAAACATTGTGCAATAAATCACATGAGTTGTCCCCTAAAACATGTCCAAAAATAATATACAGTTGTGTTCAGAATAATAGTAGTGAAAGCCGATTTTCATACAAAATGCTCAACTTTGACATGCTGTAACTTTGTTTCCATATGAGCAATCGACATGAAATTTTGACAGTGAACTACAAATTTACTCAAATTTAATATCACAAGATTTGAAAATTTTCACACTACCGGCTAAAAAGTTAAGCACCAGGTGAAATCGCTCAAAATAATAGTAGTTTTTCTTTTGCAAATTTTTGTTCAGCAACAATTTTGTAAAAAATTGGGTTGTTTATATATTCATAGCTTAGGTGGAAATGGTTGAAACGATGAATAGAGAAAAATTCAAAAAATTTAAATACAGCAGATATTTAAATTATTAAAACTACTATTATTTTGAGCGATTTCACCTGGTGCTTAACTTTTTAGCCGGTAGTGTGAAAATTTTCAAATCTTGTGATATTAAATTTGAGTATATTTGTAGTTCACTGTCAAAATTTCATGTCGATTGCTCATATGGAAACAAAGTTACAGCATGCCAAAGTTGAGCATTTTGTATGAAAATCGGCTTTCACTACTATTATTCTGAACACAACTGTAAATCACAGATGCATTTTCATAGAAAATCGATTTAATTTTTTTTTTTAAATCTGTCATTATTTTTTACCGTGCAAATATTTTTCCAAATAGTCCTAAATAATACCTACAACAACCGCAAAATATATCCAAAAATTAAAAACATCAATGTTGCGGTTTTAAGAACTATTAACTTCAAATTTTCATTTGAAAATATCGTTTATATTTTTTACCGTGCACTCTTTTTTCAATACTTAAGCATAAATGTTTTGATCAAACGATAAACGATTTAGCTACGATTTGCTCAATCAAAATATTTTTTTTCTGGAATGGAGAAACACGAAATATGCTTGAAAAGGGCCTATTTTTCTTTTTTTATTTGAAAACTTTATATAAATATGAGTATATCTCGAAATTGATGCAACCTAGAAAAAATTTACTTAAGTACTTTTCGATTGCAATTTTTCTGTACTTTCAAATAATCACATAAAAAATTAATGTTTTCCTCTATTTCGATTTTTTCAAAATCTGTAATTTTTTGAAAAATCAACTTTTTTGTTCATAATTCTTCCATTTTGAAACATTGTGCAATAAATCACATAAGTTGTCCAAACATATCCAAAAATAAAAAAAAAATCGAAACTGCGTTTCAGGAGAAAATCGATTTTAAAATTTTGTTTTTGAAATAAAAAATAATCTGTAACTTTTTTACCGTGCATATTTTTCTCCATATCTACAATTTTGTAGAAGATCTCAAATCGATCGGACAAACCGTTTTCGAGTTACAGTTTTTTAAAGATTTGCCATGCATTTTCCGATACGCCCTTCTCAAAAATAAGGCGAGGTTCAAAATGGCGGTCTGAAAGTGCATTATGGCATTTTTGGTCATAAAGAATCTGTATGCAAATTTTCAGGCGATTCAAAAAATAGAAAAATAATCGGGTTTGCGAAACCGCTCCATAGCGAATTCCATTTGAGATTTTATTAACAAATTTATGGAGAACCCTGAGTAATTAAAAGAGAAATTATTTTATGAAATTGAATTTTTTTTCGAAGTTTACAAAAGATTCTTCTTAACATTCTAGCCAAAACTTTTTAGGATTCTTGTTGGATTTCTGATGATGTTCGAAACAAAGTTCTGGTGTATTCCTTGTTAGTTTTCTTAGTGCGTGATGCTCAGGAGTGGCAACATTCATTGACATGTTCTGTCGAATTCATGAAGATTGAGACGTTGTGCAATAGGTTTTGGACATGAAACTGAAATGTCCTCTAAGTGGCCTTAGCGGAGCCAGTACCAGGTGGTTAGGAGTGACCTAATTACTTGATACCTAGTTCATTCTTCATCAACTAGAATGTTCTTTAGAATTCACGAAGATTTACAAGCTACACGGTTTGTTTTGGATATAAAACAGAAATATTTCCAAGGAGACCCTGGCGAAACCTGTGCTTGGAGCTATGAAGTGACCACATCATATGTTAACAAAAAGCAGAAATGTCCCCAAGAAGCCCACGTGAAACCTGTGCCTGGAGATCTGTAGTGGCCACATCTGTTCGTATCCAGGTTTTTCTTCTTTTATTGACAAGTTCTCTCGAATTCAAGAAGATTGAGACGCACGCTATGTCTGAACCGGACGATTATAAAAATCGAATGTACATCTGATTTTTTCTCGCTAGAGTTTAGTATTTGGGTTATATTTTCATAATCGGAATGTTTTAAAATATTCCATCGGTGAAATTTTGATTTCTTCCACTTTTTAGCCATTTTGCATACTAAATCCTATGAAAATCAAGTTTTCGACGCATTTTCGCTCATACAAAATGTATGGAAAAAATTTCACCGATAGAATATTTTAAAACCTTCCGATTGTGAAAATATAGATCAAATACTGGCCTCTAGCGAGAAAAAATCCGATGTACATTCGATTTTAATAATCGTCTGGTTCAGACAGCGTGAGACGTCACATGGTATATTTCCGACAAAAAATGGAAGTGTTCCCAAAGATGCCCTGGCGGATCCTGTATCAGGTGCTCTGGAGTGGTCAAATATATTGATATTTGGTTTATTCTTCCTTTATTGGCATGTTTTTTTTTCGAATTCAAGAAGATGGAGACGTCGTCCGGTATGTTTTGGACATAAAACGGAAATGTCCCCAAACTGGCCCCTGGCAGAACCGGCTACGATGTTCCGGAACGGTCCACTTATTCAAATTATGTTGAAATGATGACAATCGATCATTATCTCACGTTTTACATAAAAACTTCAGTGTTGTAACTGCAATAAATAAAAAATAGTCACATTTCCCGAATTAGGCACCCTCGTGACCCCAGTACAACCCGGCATATCTTCGGTATGGTTCCGAAATCAGCATTGTCCATTTATGACAGATAACTGAAATCATTTTAAAGTAAACTGAGGGTGGTTTAAAAAAATTGAATTGAAATTGGCGTAATGGCAGCTATTTGAAAACGCCATGTTGGAGGTCGGTAACGTCAAGGTTAATAACTGTGGAAGTGCTCACAAGAACACTAAACTGAGAAGCCGGCTCTGTCCCAGTTAGTGCCAAGAAGAAAAAGAAGAATGATGTGACTATTTTTATTTTTGAGTGTGCTTATAACCTAAAAGCAAATATATAGATAAGTCTGATGATAACCTAAAAGCAAACATTGAATTGTGTGTTCGTATGACTTAGATGGTATACATAAGAGATCAACGTTTTTTTGCTCATAAAACATGTTGAAATGGGATAGAATGCACTTCTGCCACGATGGCTTTGTTAAAAATTTAATTAATTTTGAAAGTAAAAGTAGGGAATCTTGAATGTATATGAGAAAATAGTCTAGAGAATAACGAACATCACGTACATCAGTTGATTGTGCATTTATTTAACTTAAATATATCCAATAACTAAATATTACTACAAAAAAGTACCTATTGTTCACAACATCGACCTTCGCAGCGAGTTCGGAACGATTGAACCCTCACAGCACGAGCTTTCCCGCGAAGCACTCTGTTGACTGCTGGTTAGGACACTCGATTTAGCATTTTCCAACACGCTTTCTTAACACCCAGACGAAGGCCACCACCGCAAGCTTCTTGTAAAAGCATCATGAGCCATATTTTTCTCCGGGCCACTTAGAAAACGACCATCAGTGGGTGGCGTGGAAGTGGCAACAACCCGGATGACATAGTGACACTTTAACGAAACACGCCGAGCCTCGCCTGCAACTGAGTCGATAATCAAATAATAATAAAAATAATGGCATGTTTTCCGAGCCATTTCCTCCGGGGACTTTTCTTCGGAGGGAGAAGATGTGGAATATTTTTTTTCGTTCTTACACCACTTACTCTTGTACCAATCAGAGTGCTGGCTGTATCACTGTAGCTATTTCCAGTTGTGAGACGCCTTTCTGCAGCTAAAGGTTCCAGTCAGTAGCGGTACATAGTATATAATACGTGACAGCCAAGTGGTTCACGTTACTTGATGGGAAATAGTTCCTTACATGGCAACAATAGTGCAATTGAGACTAGTTTGCTCAGATGGATTGCAGTGGAAAATGTTGAGATCGAAAACGTAGAATACGTTCTAGAACTGAATCTGTCTAAATGCTTTTTGAGGCTTACCATTACTGCAATGCTTTCTCGTGCAAAAATTGCCCTTTTTAGAAAAAATCACGCTCGACGAATCAAATGAATCAAAATTGAATGTCGTACAAACCAATATTTTTTCGATTAGATCAGCAATAACAAGCTGGAGCTTTTAGCAATTTATTACTGAAATATCAGTCCAGTTTGCTGAATTCATGCAAATTTTGCTTATCATCAGCAACTTTTCGTTGAAATTCTGAAATCCCAGCAATTTTCTTTGCTGAAGACTTCAGTTCAGCAAAAGTCAGCAAAATATTTCTGAATGAGTCTAGTTTGTTGTTATGACAAATTACGTCACGTTCACCTTGATGAATTTTTAAAGAAACTAGTAATTTTAAATGAAAAAACGGCCTAGTATTCATTCATCTCAACTACTTATTTAAATAAGAAAAAAATCATCATAAATTCAAGTGGCGTAAACGGTATAAGATAAACCTAATAAGCTGTACTAAACCACCAAGAGCAGGTCCCCCGACGATCATAAAAGTCGAACGACCCATTTACTTATTCATGGCACCTTCTCATTGTGGCAGTCAATTGAGTTAACCTGTTGAATAAATTTCCACTCCAAAATGAAATCAACAGGTTGCATAATAAATTCCTTGCGTGTTGCCGTCGAAGCCCATTACGATTCCAGAGCTCCAGCACAAGGCAGGGCCAAAGCAGGGAAAGCACATGTGAACGAGGGAAGCACACAGAAATCTCAACATAATACCCCGCCCGGTGCTACAACACGAATAATATAGAAACACAATCCGATTTTCCTCTTCCGACGTCGCCCTTCCGCCCCTGCCATCTAATTGCGATGCAAGCAACAGGTGTGAAAATCCTCCTCATCGTTCGTCCCTTCTGGGAAGTGTATCGCCCCCACAAATGGTTGCCAGAACAAACGCACGGCTCGACATCAGCGCTCTCCCACCCTCGATTAGGAACAACATACAGACACAAACATCCTCAGCATATCGATCATCCATACCGTCGGGTTGGGGTGTTTCTTCGTCAGGACCGAATTTATGCGGTTGTTGGATGCGTTTTAGTTATTCATTTTTTTTAAATTTGATCGACGACTTTTTATTTCAATTCTTTTAATAGTATCTTTGCAAATATTACATTCATTTCTTATATTTAGATGATCTATGTTATGTAACACTATCATCCTAATTTGGTAAAACTAATTTAGGCATTTATTAACATCTTGTTAACAACATATTACATTTCATTTGCCGTACACGCTCAAAAAAGAGCTCTGGAAAACGTGAACTGTCAAAAATACACCGTGGACCACCATCATCGTTCTCGGAACTAGGCAACGCGTTCACATAAACATGATCTAGTTCACAATGTATTTTTGCTTGTTGACGAGTTCGCGTCTGCTGTTCACGGATACAAGAAAGGATTTTTTTTCTGTGTAGTAGTTCAGAATTTACATTTGAGTTGATTTCACCTGCATGTAAGAGAAGAAAAAAACCGCTTCCAATTTACTTAAATCTCTAATACTTGATGTATATTGTATTTCAATTTGAGTTAAAACACTTTGGAGTGTATTCAGAAGAATCATCAATAAGCCATTTTATGAGACGTTTTGAATCATATGTTTTTTGTTTGTTTACCAGCTTTGAAACTTGCTGGCGGGCCCATTTATTTACGTTTCTTCTAGCGCCACATTTGGGAGGAGCTCATTCATTAATGGCGTGCAACGAGCTTTTCAATCATCCCCAGTAAAATTAAAATCAACAGGCTAAGAAGAATTTATTATATTTACGGGTAACATCAGACATGTAACCGCGTAGAAAAATAGCCAGAAAGAAACGAAAATGTCATCACCAACAAAAAAGTTACCAGCGCCATTCACATATCATGCTAGTTTTTAAAACAATAACAATGAGCGGCCCGCCAGAAAACGTCAACCGAGTGTCTCGTAAAATGGCTTATCAATGAGAATATATACCGAGGTGTGGAAAAGACATTTAGTGTGCGTGACATCCGTGTACGGTGCAAAATGTTTCACCACTACTAGCGAGTGAGCTCCCATATGAAGCCGTGTAAATTAATGACGTAGTTATTTGTGTTTACGTTTTTTCTCTATAATTAGTAACTTAACCATTTCTTCTTCTTCCACACCTTGGTATATATTCTCATTGATCATCAATCATCAAGCGCAAGCGCAGGCGTACGCGCAACACTGCTGTCGAACAGCATAAAAAAATAGTGAAATAACTTAAATCTAATATTGCTGTGGTTTCCAAGGAGGATCATATTTAATCCAGTTTGGTTCCGGATAACCAAATTTAATAATATTATAGTATGTTCTATTGTTAATTATAATAATTAGATACTAAGCTACTCACAATCACTATGACTTAAGATAATCATTGACATTCTACTGACCAGACATCATTCCCGAATAAACTTTGAAACTGATAACAAGTGATAATAAATCTTCGAGCTGTTTAGTAGAATACCTATAAGTAGATGAAAAAACCGAATTTAGTACTATACCATTTAATTCCACTAGAGTTTGTATCTTTTGACAGATACGCGTATTTCGACCTCAACTGTAAGGCCGTCTTCAGTGTCGCGTACTAGACTCGACTTCTCGAAGTCGATGTACGCATGCCATCAAGTTGGATGAATTATCTGCTTTCTTGCCGTTACTTTCGGGATCATCAAATGAAGATGTGATTGATAAAAAATACCGTAGAGCAGACAAGAAAACGTTTAAGGTAGAAGAAGAAATTATGAAACTTATAATTTTCAAACACCTGCAGAAAAACGCAAAACTTTGGCTATCGTCACAATCAAATTTGTTCAACAAAACCTACTCAGAAGAACTCAATCTCATTCAAACAACCTTTACTGTTACAATTAGTACATTTGAAGTAAGAAGAAAACTTGAACTGCGAAAGTGGAGAATGGAGGAGACATTTCTGGAATATTTTGTCGAAAAACAAGTCTAGCCATGCCGTTGAAAATGAAAAAATAAATTATTCTGTATGATTCTTCCACGTAATCGAGCCTTCAAAACACTTAACTTTCGAATGGTGGGTGAAGATTGTGATTCCGCAACATAAATAATTTAAAATAAATAGAAATGTATAGACTTTCCATGATTCTTATTCCGGACACTTGCTTACTCTTGCCTCGAATTCCGGACACTTTGATTAAAATTCCGGACAGCTCGTTAGCTGTGCCACGATAGCTTTGTTCAAAATTTGATTATTTTGGAAATAAAAATAGTGAATCTTGAATGTATGTGAGAAAATAGTCTAGAGAATAACGAACATCATGTATATAAGTTGATTGAGCTTTTATGTAACTTGAATATATCCAATAAGTAAATATTACTACAAAAAAAGCACCTATTGTTCACAACATCGACCTTCGCAGCACGAGCTTTCCCGCGAAGCACTCTGTTAACTGCTGGTTAGGACACTCGATTTAGCATTTTCCAACACGCTTTCTTAACACCCAGACGAAGGCCATCACCGCAAGCTTCAACACTTTTGTTTTGGTCTCGTGGAAACATCAACAGTTTTCTTCGCAACAAAGCTTGCTGTGACCTAACTATAAAACAATATAGTACCGGGTACCCCCGTTGGTTTGACCACATTTAATCTGAACACTATTTGTACTCCGCTAATTTGCACATCGTTCAGATTAAAAATGGTTCAAACGTCATTTGGCTCCGTCATTTGGAGTAAAGTGAAATGGAACGCTGTGGAACGGAACGCAGAATCAAAACAAAACAGTGAAAGAGGTAAACAGAAACACGATTCTAGGGTGACTAGATGTTCAAATTAAAAATGAACCCCGATGGTTTGCATGAGGTACCGTTCAAATTAGCGGGGGTACACGGTATACGCAAGAAATGTCAGAAAGGGATGATTCAAATATTATGGCATGCTAGCGTAAAAAGCTGGATACATCAACCATTAAGAGTTGTTACTGATAAAGGTAGTTGTTTTACATCTACATGCTTTAAAAAACTTTTGTATGGATCGTTGTATCGAGCTTATTAAAATAGCAGCATATAAGCGAATTGCCAAGCTAAAATAATCAATAGAATACTCACTCCCATGTCAATTAATTGAAGATACGAATCTAAAATGGGATATATTGGTATCAAATTTAGAATATGTATATAATAATACGTATAATAGTATTTTTTTTTTTTGTACCCTTCAGAACAATTCAAACAATAAAAAAAATAACATAGAAACGTTAGTAAAAGAGGAAACAATATTTCATCGCAGTAATCCACGGCATGCCAGTGAAAAATAATACCTCCACTATTGGTACACTGTTCCTTTAATTGCGGTATATTTTTAATTTGTGTTCCTATAGTAGCATTATCAGTTGTTTTCTTATGGGATCCTCCACTATAGGAACACTTTACCGCAACTATTGGTACAAGCAAGAATAGTTTTAGCAATGGATCATTAAAATAACCAAAACGGCCGCTATGGAAAGCATAGATAGCGCCACCGTAGCCTTGTGTGTTTGACAGAACAACAATGCTGTCACAATGTTAAATCCCATATACAGTGGCGCTTTTGTTTTGATGCGGTGAGCACTGGCAAAAACTACCTTCAATGATCCATTTTAGTGATATTTCATCAGTTTTAAAGCAATTTGAACGCTCTTTTCAACTATTCCGTGTATCAACAGGCCAGTACGTCGATAGGCAGTGTCGGCTCAGTGAAAACGACACTACCGCAACTATAGGAACACCCACAACTAAGGGAACACTTACCCTATATCACTTCACCCTACTTCAGGCTTATAATAAGGAAATAGTGGACAGAAAGCGAAAAGCTGTTCAAAATAACAAAGAAGGCGATTTTATTGTGCTTAAAAATGAAGTTAATAATAAATTATCAAGAAGGTTTAGAGGTCCATACATCAGAAAGAAGGTTTTGCCAAATGATCGGTACTTAGTCACAGATATAGACGATTTTTATATAAAATTTACCATTCAGCTCAGTTTGTTCACCAAATAATATGCGAAAATGGCTCTCTGATTCCAATTTAAATTCTAATTATGACGTCGATGGGGACATTGACGAGTCACGATGACCGAATATAGTATGTTTTATTGTTAATTACAATAATTATATACTAAGCTACTTCCAATCATGGTAGACTATGACTTAGGACAATCATTGACATTCTACTAGCCAGACATCATTCCCGAATAAACTCTGAAACTGATAACAAGTGTTTTACTACAAATACCCAACCCCGCCTTCAGACGGGGTACACTTTGGAATTTTGTGTATTTTTTCGTAGCTCGGAAATCAAAATGATTTTATTTTTGGTTTATGCTTTGGCTCATAACATCCATTTATGAATTTTTATTATTGCCAAAAATGAGTAACTAGAAGAACCCAAGTAACATGTGAAACATCTTTCAAAGAGATACATTCTAAAAATTCTCAATATGTATCAATAAATGCATCTGCATATTAATATCAAAGCTCATATAGTTTCAATATCGTTCCAATAATCATGCATTTCACCCCTTGTTTGATGTTTAACTTTATAGAAACAACGAGATTTGCTGCAAATGTTCTCTGCAAACAGCAATGAAGTCAAGTTTATCAAGATGTATTTAGTAACTTTACAAACAAACTCTTGCAACTTCTCCCAAAACGCCTTTTAAAATGTTATGTTCCAAATTACTTCCAATTAAAGCATCCGCAACTTGAGTTTATTGCATTAAAGTTCCGTTTCAATGTCCACTACTCAAGTAGATTCATCCCTGTTGCGCGAAAGTTGCACTTTACTACCGTTTTGTCTCAAATTCCAAACAGACTCATATTCCGAACACTCGGTCTTGTATGGCGATTTGGTTGAAATGTTTCGCTGAAATTTGTCACGAAATAACAAGGAAATAGCAATCAATTGCAATTTAATTTTAACGTCTTCAATATAATTTATACCGCGGGGGTAGTTATGATTCTCTAATTTGAGACCCGTAGAACAAGCTGAGATAAACTTATTTGCGCAATTATTCATTTGAATACGATTTATTCGTGCTGTTCGGAATTTGAATCAAGGTGTTCGGAATATGAGACAGAATAAACACAGTGTTCGGTATTTGAATCAAAAAGTTGTTCCAAACTTTTAGGTAAAACAATACTAAATCTAATTAAATCAACATTATTATTGGTACATACAACAGCTTACAGTTAGACTTTGCGAAGAAATTAAAATTTACACAAATATCAGTCAGTTTATGCCAATCAGATGCATTTGAAGTCACTGTTTGCTTTAAGTGTTCGGAATATAAGTCAAAACGGTACGTGCTTGACAACTAGAAGTTTGTTTGTTTCAATCCAGTTGCAATATTGTTGAGTTCCACATTACACACCATGTAACTACGAAAAACATGTTCTAGCAACAGTTTATCTGTTTAAATGGTGTTTCTCATATGTTGCGGGAAAGTTTTCGCAATAACTTTAGTTTATTTGAGGTGTGGCCTAATTTTCCCAGAAATGAGCTTGTTTACCGAAGGGTACAGTAAAGTAACAAACAACAAGCCTTCATTAAGAGGTAATGTGGTCGCTTATATAGTGGATTGGCGAAGCAATTTTTCGAAGAGCTAGCAGAGGAGTAGATTTATGATCTTGAGGTCGAAAGTGCGATTCTCGTTTATATTTTTATTTCTCTCTAGTATTTTGCAACAAATTAGCAATTTCACTATAACACAAAAATGTTGCCAACAGACTCCGCCTCTTGCGCTTTTTGCGTTGCTATTCAGTGCTATCATATTTTCAACATTTGAAAACTCTAATTAGTTTCAAGAGATATTTTTTTTTTTCTTGATTTGAAACAAACTGTGCTGCTTGGTAAGCTTCAAGAAAAAATGAAAATGGATTGAGACATTGAGAAATAATAACCAAAATTTATAGATTTGCGAATAAAAATAAATCATTGCCTAAAACGTGTTCAGAACGATTTAAAAAATTATATTTAGATCGAAAATAAAAATTTGGGTATTAGAGGGTTAACCTAAATAAACCTAAATATATAACGCATTAATCGTGGCAAAACAAGATTCAACGATTTTCGTCTAAAATTATTAATTATTTTATATATTTGACATTTGTTCCAATGTTTTAACTTAGGATATTCTATGTAACTCGTTAATACTATACCAGGGAGGAAGCTTCAGAATCATTTTCAAAATTTTCTTTTAAATCCCCTGCAGAGCTTTGAACCGACCCTGTTGTTCGGCATCGTCACTTCACTTGAATGCGATAGGAAGCGATAAGCAAAGCGATAGGTGTCGTCGGTCTTCCGCCGCGGCACCAATTTCGCGTATGATGTTTCCCGAGGACTTGATGATAAATGATTTCGATTATATCGTGTTATCGCCACCGTTGCTTGCGGCATTGCCCTACCTTGCTCAGGAGGAGAACCCTTTTGATCTTTGTAGATACAGAACGGGTAACATTGCGAAAAACCAAGGTTCGATTTTACTCCTACGGATCCGGAAGAAGGAAAGGAAAGCAGGTAAACTCCGTTTGTGGCACAAATACGGTATTATTTTTATTTTTCATCCGTTCCGAAAAGATTTCTATCTTGAGCTGTTCCGCAATGTCCCCTGGAATATGTGTCTGTCTCTACGATCTTCGTGTACCGAAGGGGGTTTTGAACACGATTTCTGCTGAGGGATGGCTCTGTGGGACAATCTGTGTTTACAGACGTTTGAACGGGCTCTTTATGTAAATATATTTGCCCACGGCGGGGGATGAAGTTTCAAGGCGCCTTCGAGGCCATCGATACATGTGATTGGCTGTGTTTGTGCTTCCAATGACAACTGATGGATTACAGTGTGGGAGCAAATTCAAGGGTTGTGACGGATGTGTTGTGCTTTAGTTTCCATATATTCATTTAAGACGATTATTTTAAAACGTGTCGCTGGTTCTGAAATATAGTGCAACTTCTTCAACTAAAGGTTTTTCGATTAAATCGGTGATCTTGAAATTCTTCGTAGAAACCATGGAGTAATTTCTAGTAGTATCCTTAGAGAAATGCTAACAAAAACTCGTAAACAAATTCCGCCAGGAATTCAGTAATATTTCATTTATTGAGTTTACATCAAGACAGATAACATTGAATCGACAATTTCACTGGCTATACAAGTTTTCAACCTTTATAAATATTTAGCCGACAGCATCCATACTATCCGCGAAGCAAACAAATTGTCTGAATCTGTTTAAAATCGTTCCTAGACTTTGACACCCAACTCTTGGTATACCCAGTCTAGCCCTTGAGCAATAGTCACGAAAGTCCATCACCGTGTCGTAGTCCCCGGCCAGATTCGCATACAGTGTTAGCCTAAGATCTTCTCGCTGTATTACATACAGTCCATCATTTGATCATTCTTGTGAGGTTCCCGGGGAAAACTGTTCTCGTCTATTACCTTCCATAGCTCTAAAGGTTGTATGCTGTCGTATGCCACTTTTAAATCAATAAGCAAGTGGTGCATAAGGTCTTAGTATTCTTGGCATTCTGTAGTACATGGTACATTTTGTGCCGGTCTGAATCTTTTTTGACCGCAGCATCTTGTGGAGGCCATAGAAGGCTCGACTTTCACTGATGATGCGCCTCCGTATTTCACGGCTAACGTTATTATCAGCCGTCGGCAAGGATCCAAGATAGACGAACTCGTCGACCACCTCGAAAGTATCCCCGTCTATCGTAACACTGCTACCTAGGCGAGCCCTGTCGCGCTCGGCCCAACCAGCTAACATGTACTTTGTCTTGGCCGCATTCACCACCAGTCCAACCTTTGCTGCCTCGCGTTTCAGGCGGGTGTACAGGTATGCCACCTTTTCAAATGTTCGGCCGACAATGTCTATTTCATCCGCGAAGCAAACAAATTCACAAGATCTCGTAAAAATCGTACCCCGGCTGTTAAGCCCGGCTCTCCACATAACACCTTCTAGCGCAATATTGAACAACAGGCACAAGAGTCCATCACCTTGTCGTAGTCCCCGGCGGGATCCAAACGAACTGGAGTGTTCGCCTGAAACCTTCACACAGTTTTGCACACCTTCCATCGTCGCTTTTATCAGTCTCGTGAGCTTCCCGGGAAAGCTGTTCTCGTCCATGATTTTCCATAGCTCTACGCGGTCGATACTATCGTATTCCGCCTTGAAATCGATGAAGAGGTGATGCGTTGGGACCTGGTATTCACGACATTTTTGGAGGATTAGCCGTACAGTAATGATCTGGTCCGTTGTCGATCGGTATTCAACGAAGCCGGCTTGATTACTTCCCACGAGCACAGGTGACAGACAACGAAAGATGATCTGGGATAATACCTTGTAGACCGCATTTAGAATGGCGATCGCTCAAAAGTTCTCACAATCTAACTTGTCGCCTTTCTTGTAAATGGGGCATATAATCCCTTCCTTCCATTCCTCCGGTAGCTGTTCTGTTTCCCAGATTGTGCCTATAAAAAATGGCCAGCCTCACCGGGCCCATCTTTAAGAGTTCAGCTCCAATACCATCCTTACCAGCAGCTTTATTGTTCTGCAGCTGATGAATGGCATCCTTAACCTCCCTCGAAGTGGGGGCTGGTTGGTTTCCACTGTCTGCTGTGCTGACGAATGCATTTCCTCCGTTGCCCCGTTCTTAATTGCCTGTGCTCTCAGCGCCATTCAGGTGTTTGTCTAAGTGCTGCTTTCGCCTTTCGATCACCTCACGCTCGCCCATCATCCTTATCCCTGCACATCTCGGCTCGCGGCGCGAAGCAGTTGCGGGATGCATTGAGCTTCTGATAAAACTTACGCGTTTTTTGAGACCGGCACAGCTGTTCCATATCCTCGCACTCCGTCTCCTCCAGGCGGCGTTTTTTTCTCCCGAAAGAGGCGGGTCTGCTGTTGCCGTTTTCGTCTATAACGTTCCACGTTCTGCCGGGTCCCTTGCTGCATCAGGGACACCCGCGCTGCATTCTTCTCCTTCGGAATCTGCCTACATTCCTCATCGAACCAATCGTTCCGTCGACTTCGTCCCACGTATCCGACGTTGCTCTAAGCTGCATCGTTGATGGCTGCTTTTACTGTTCTCCAGCAGTCCTCAAGAGGGGCTTCATCCAGCTCACACTCTTCCGGTAATGCAGCCTCGAGGTGCTGCGCGTACGCAGTTGCGACATCTGGTTGCTTAAGCCGCTCTAGGTCGTACCGGGGCGGTCGTCGGTACCGTACGTTGTTAACGACGGAGAGTTTTGGGCGCAGTTTGATCATCACTAGATAGTGGTCAGAGTCGATGTTAGCGCCACGATATGTCCTGATGTCGATAATGTCGGAGAAGTGCCGTCCATCAATCAGAACGTGGTCGATTTGTGATTCTGTCTGCTGTGGTGATCTCCAGGTGTATCGCTATGGAAGGATGTGCTGGAAGTAGGTGCTACGAATGGCCATATTCTTGAAGGCGGCGAAATCAATTAGTCGTAAGCCAGGCTTTGATTCATCTTCTCCTTAAATCGCGAAAAATAAATGAATGAAGATATGGTTACAACACATGGTTTTGGATCTTTTATGGTCGGAAATCACCTTGGCTTTTCTAAATCCAAGGCATGAAGTATTTTTGTGTTTGCCGCAAGATATACAAATGCAGAAAATGATCGTTTGTTAAAGAGAGTTCTCAGTTAATATCTGTTGAAGTGCTCCATTCTACGATCCGTATCCCGAATCTCAGCCTCACTAATTCGTCTGCAGTTACCTCTCGGCTCGCGTTGTCTCCTGGTAAACCTCCTCTTGTCTTCTGAGAATTCGTCTGAACTGAACTCCTACTGAATTTCAGGTTCTATACCAACACTTCGTCTAAATTGTTCGTCTCGATTCGACTCCAATGCCGCTCTGCATTTTTACCGGACCAACGCTGATCGTAGCTCCTCCGTACGTCTTGCTGATGTCTCCAAGGTCCGTTTGAGCGATACCTCTCGAATGGATGTCCGATCTGCTCATCTTGGAAGGCATTGCTAGCTTGATGACCTCGGCAGGCATCCCCATCCTGATCCACCTCCGTTCTACGGGTCACCGCTTCATTCCACGGTCCTCGCACTTCATACTGTCACTGTACTACCTCTCGATGCATCTGACTCGTTCTGTTCAAAGGAAACCTTTCGTTCCTTCGCTCCAAATTTTCATTACCGAACCTGTCGAAGCCCAGTCCATCGGGACGTCTGTCATAGATGTCACAATCCACATCCCCGTGAAATCGCTCCCTTATTGTATCGTTCCTTTCTACGGCCCGGTAATTCCTGCTCTACTGTCTGGAGTAACTGCCACGCTCTTGGTTTTGCCTGTAGTTATCGTACGTCTCATTCCCTTGTGCATAATCCCTAGCTAATTCATTATGCTTTGAGCTTTGACCGCTTAGATAAGCTCTAGAATCCCTGTGAACCTTCTCTCTCTCATTTTGATTCTCGGTATGGCTCACCGAACCTGCGTATCTTCGGCTACCATCATTAACACCCTTCAAATTTTCATTTTCCATATCGCTATTCTTGTCACAACCTTCAGCCTCTTTTGATTCGAGCAACAAAATTTCCAATTTCTGTTGCAATTCTTTAAGTTCTCCAACGCCTTCTCGCTCGCGCTAGCTCTATCTTCTGCCCCTTCCTGATTCCCGTTTTGATCAACTTGCTCTTTCAGCCTTGTGCCGTTTTTTGGATTGATCCTCATCTTCAAGATTAAACGGATCTGGCCGTTGCGCTAGCTCTTTTCGTCCCTCAAATTTACTCAACTCGGTTCGTATATCCTTTAGCAGTTCTTTCCGCATTCGCTCCAACTCACCATCCCTGGTCATTATCCTGGAGACCCTACCCCCTACCAGTGTTTCAAACGGGAGAACGATCGATCATCCAACCCATTCGCTAACTTACTTCTCAACTCCGAAATTCTAGAGCAGATCAAATCTAATTCTTGGTCGATCGTGAACGGAGACTCAGGGTATTTCTCATCTTATTTAACCCTTTGGAGCCGGCGCGGTCATATATGACCGCAGTACAAAAAAGGCTATAAAAAAAGAACCAATGAACAAATGTATATACTATCTTCGGCAAAGTTGTCCCAAATATACTCTTTTATCAGAGAAAAATATGAAGTATATGCCTTTATGACCTAATTGACAACCTAGAACATCCTGAACATCCTGAAGTTTGGAAAATTGAACTATAAGTACATACGAAGCGTGAAATGCTGTTTGTGAACATAAATGATGTTCAGGCTTGATAATACAGAATTACTCTTTTAACGAAAACACTATTTCACTTGCTTTGCTATGTCCTGGGATGTTCTAGGACGTCCAAACTGTCCTGAAGCACACTCTTTGAAATCTACAACCGTAACAGTAATTGTTTGGGTTAAAAACAATAACATTACAAATTCAAATAGAATCTACCAACCTCTGAGAATCTCAAGAGCTATTTCAAGGAACGTTTGGGATATTCCAGGCCCTCCAATTTACCCTGGAGTTCAGAACTTCAGGTCTACCCTTGTTTCAGTAACTTTTCTCGTTAAAATGATCAAAGTTTTCCCTTTGGGGCCGGCACGGTCATTTATGACCGCAGTCGGAAAATAGCTGTATAAAAAGAACCAATGAATAAAATTTACTGTCTTCGGAAAAGTCCTTGCAAATATACTTCCCTGTCAGGGAAAAATTCAAGGTGTATGCCTTAATGTCCTACTTGGCAACCTAGAACATCCTGAACATGCAGAAGTCTGACAAATAGAATACTTAGTATAAAAGTAGCTTAAAATGCCTTTTGTAAATACAATTGATGTTCGTACTTGGTAATACATACCTATTGTGTCAAGAAAAACGCTGCTTCACATGCCTTTTCATGTCCTGACGACGTTCAGACTATCCCGAAGCTCAATTCTCGAAATTTACAGCAGTAGTTGCTTGCGCTAGAAATAATCAGCGATGCCAGATTTCTTTGGAAATCATTCCGTAGACGAAAAGTGATAAGCGGGGGGGGGGAGAGATCCCCGGCATTGCAATTCCGTAGATTTCCGTTGGAAAAATCCGTAAATTACCGTAGAAAAATGAGAATTTCCGTAGCTTTCTGTAGAAAATATACATTTTCCGTAGAATTATCTTACGGATCCGTAGAAAGTGCTCAATTCCATAGATCTACGGAAATTTCCGTAGATCTGGCAACGCTGCAAATAATAATATTTTCAACTCAAATGGAATCTATTGACCTCTGAGAATCTCAAAAGCTTTTCCAAACTATCCTGGAGCTCAGAACTTCAAATCTGCCCTTGTGGCGGTGTTTTTTTTTCGCTAAATAGAATTCAGTTATATAATCTACCAGGTTATATAGGGCCCCCATAGCCGAAGCTGTAAAGACGCGGGTATTCATCATGACCATGCTGAGGGTTCCGGGTTCAATTCCCGGTCGATCCTGGATCTTTTCGTAATGAAAATATTCTTGACTGCCTTGGGCATAGGGTAAAGGGTGTCCACGATGAAATTGCCACACACAAAATTGATTCGCAAAATTCGAGTTTTCATCCGATTGCCATCAAAACTTCAGGGATTGAGAAATAACTATTAAACTTCATTTTACCATTTTACTCGTATTTTATTTACAGTCCATGCGTAAATGCCCGCACCTTGGCCTCAACCCCGGCCATGAGATTCTGCACATCCTGTGAATCAACCGTTTTTTGCATGTGAACCCATACTTTCTTCAGTTACTCGACTGTCTTCAAAAAGACATGAAAACATAAGAAACAAAACCATGTTTATCTACTCGTATTTACGGATGCTTTGCAGTTACAGAAAATTTACTGCACAGCCATACAAATCCCAACTGTTTACTTCTTTCTTTCTGACTGACTTTTTCCACGCGTGTAAACATTAGTGCATTAGTGACATGCCTTACGGCCTCATTTGATTCGGCTGGGAAATGGTGTGAAACTACGATGCATTTTGCAGCCGAATAAAATGGAGCCGTTTAGCACCTAAACAAAGCCACCAAGTGCCCTATGGAAGACTCTCAACTAGATTTGGGTGAGAGTGTCGTGAAACTTCTAAAGCCTCCCGGCTATACGGAGCGACGCCGAATGAGGGAAAGAGGTGGAGATAAATAATGTCGTCACTGCGCAAGCTTCCATTGAAGTGTTAGCTTATGCGTGCGGTAAAATTTGCACCCTTGGCAAAGAGTGTACCAAGTGCTTAACTGACAATAAGGCAATCCATGAGACAGCTGTGATCAGCTAAATTTTTTTGTTTACCATGAATTTTTGACAATCATCGCTTGGGGAACAAAGGAGATTGGTAAGCACTGATGACGCTTAACGAAATTTCGGTAAGTTTAGTGTTCAATGTGCTTGCACTTTGAGCTGTCAACTCAATCGCGAAGTGTCCTCATGGATAGTCTTATAGTCCACACTGCCATCTGTTGCAATAACCGCGCGAAGCACTGTCTGCCATGATGGATTTTTAGTTGACGTTTGCCTAACACGCACACTACTACACGAATTGCCTGTAAGTTTTGTTCGCATCATTCAGCAACGTGTACACTATCAAAAGTCAAAGCGGTCGAACACTAGCGCCTCTGGAGGAACGATCGCGTCGGTCAAATGAAATTCAAATTCATCGTTAAACGCATGTACCATGAGCTTCTCAAGAGTGTTACGTCTGTTTGTCTGTGACAGTACAGTAGTGACGCCTCTACACGGATAGTCGTGTTGCACGATTGCAAAAAAGAAGTAGAGCACGAGATTTGTATGACGATTACCTGATCTTTTCGTAAAGGAAAGAGTCTTGACTTCTTTGGGCACAGAGTATGGGCGCATGCCTGCCACACGATATATCCATGCAAAAAGGTCATTAGCTGAGAAAGATCTCAGGTAATAAATGTGGAAGTGCTAAACTAACACTAAGCTGAGAAGCCAGCTTCCTCCCAGTGGGAACGATATGCCAAGAAAAAAGAAGAAGATTCGTCGACAAACACATATATTCAAAACGTGTTTCTACTCGTTTACGCGTTTAGACTCTACTGACGTTTTCACAAATTGTTCTCAAAAAAAGGTGAAAAGCAGGGGGGTTGAAAATAGTATATTTTTACGTGACATAATTTATGGATGCTTCCCAATAAATGTCGCTAATTATGACTGGAAACTTTGTCGAATACACCATGTTTCGGAAGTGCTTCGTTTCGTGGTTATTAATTTATTACCACTAAATCCTGACTCTCATCGCGTTGTAGATCTTATGTACTGAACATCCCGACAAGTTAGATAATCTAGAACATTCGAAATGATCTGATAATATTTGCTGAACACTCAGAAGGTTCAGAATATACGGTAGATTACAGTTCATCACTTTGTATGATGAACAAGGTTGTTATTACAAGCATAGACTTCAAGTTATGAACTCAAGAGCAGTTTGGAAGACCTAGCACCTCCCAAAAAATATTTGTCATCATTTCTTGTTATGTTTACCATTTTGAGCACCAAAACTATTGAAAGGCGTTTAAAAAACTGTATAATAGTTCTTGGAAAAAATCAGGCCCCAAAGGGTTAAATAAGTATCCCAGCAACCGATATTTGGGGGGCAATGTGGCATAGTTGGCTACACGTTCGCTTCATAAGCGGATGGTCATGGGTCTGATTCCCAGCCCCCTCATCAAAAAAAAAATCGTCAGTCCACTCAAGAACAACACGAGCCCATCCTTCCAACACCACGGCTGCCTGAAAACGGACTGACATCTTGACCCTCCTTTGAGCAAACGCTCAACTGTACTCGAATTAACACGGCAATCGACAAAACGGCTATGAACAAATGGACCTCTCTTGGACTGAGAAAAAGCATTTCTGCGTGCTCTCCGATCTACCTGCGAAAAGTAGAGAGCGCAAAGAGACAGCGAAGCAGTAGATCCAAAAATAGATTAAGTAACAGAAAAGTATGAATTTAGGCGTTGTGCTCTAGTACAACAGTCGAATTCATCCTCGCTCTAGTGATGCCCAATGGCGAAGTGAGCTGTAAATTAGAATATAAGTAAATTGAGAATAAAAAATAAAAGCAACCGATATTTCGCCTAAACGTCATTTTTCGTCTCCTTAATTTTGCCTCGTATCTTCTTCTTATTGGCATTAACGTCCCCACTGAGGCAGAGCCGGCTACTCAGCTTAGTGTTCTTATGAGCGCTTCCACAGTTATTAACTGAGAGGTTTCTTTGTCAAAGTTGCCATTTTCGCATTCGTATATCGTGTGACAGGTACGATGATAGTGTATGCCCAGGGAATACTTTTCAAAATTCAAATTCATTCTTAAAGACTTAAACTATTTTATTCCCATTATTTACGCAAGCTATATAAAAACTATTTACAAAATTCCTGACTGCTACAAGCTGTGAATTAGACGCTGTTACAGTTGGGACGTAACACCAGGAAGAATAAGAAGAAGAAAAAGAAGACGATGTTCAACTTAAAGCAGTAAAAATACACCCATTTCAACTCTCGTTATAAGTTTAGCGAGATGCTTCCATCCACCAAATTGTACTTAGCTCCACATTGACGCGCCACACCGTTTGCTCCCACGTACGTGCTCCGTTAAACTGATTATGATACATTGATCCTGCGGGACCGACGACGAGAGTATCAAAGCCAAGTCAAATGACATAATTTAGCATACGGAAACGCATTTTGGGATCAACATTTTCCCGTTGCGTCACGTCCCACGATACCCATATTGCCTAGCACGGAAGAAAATGTCAAAGTTTTTCTCACACGGAAAAGTCCACGTGGTGCTATCAGGGAATACTGAGTATTGGCCACAGCATATGCCATTCGGCGATACGTGTAGGATTTATGTTGACTCTCGACCTCACCAAGAACCTAACCTAGATTGTGACAGTGCCGCATTTCGTTATCACGGTCGCTCGTCGTTGGGGAGGGAGCACACCACTTGATGCCGACTCTCGGGAAGTGTGCTGTGTTTAATTTGAGGTTCCTGTTGCGTGAAATGATTTATTCGAGTTACCCTCGCTGATGACATATGTTTAGGGTTCTGTTATAGGATAGAACAGTGAATTCCAACTTTTTTTGAGGCTGCGAATCCTTTTCAATTTTTACAGAAAATTGTGTTGTACAACATTATGGAAACACATTAGTAGTCATTGAGCCAGATGGGCTTCATTGTCGTGCGCCCAGTAAACACAAACTCGTATACGATAGCGCATAAAAGTACAATTGTGGAGGCGATATACGTACATGCGCCATTAGACTGCATGCAAAATGTACGTATATCGCCTCCACATTTGTCCCATTATATCCTACCATATACGATCATGTGTTTACTGGGCGGTTGGTGTTACCAAGCATTTAGCCACATCGAATCAAGGAGAGTGGGTTTGATTCCCACTTCAGTCCGGGAAACTTTTCGTAAGAAACGTATTTTAACTGTGCCACTGGGCGTGAATGCTAGTTCGTTGTCTAGTGTGGTGCCTCCTTCATAGGGCAAATCGTCTATTGGAAATAAAAACGTATCGGTGTCTTATTTCATGGGTCCGCGGACCATTGGTTGGGAAACGCTGGAATAGAAGCTTCGGTGTGGCTCCACAATTCGCCGACCGGTAGGTGGCGACAAAGTGCAGAGATTAGGTTTCGTTTATTTAGCTCGTCGAAAAATGGAGGACGAGTTGGGAAAATGAGATTCTGGAGATATAACTGATGAGAAAGTATTTGCACAAGCGACGGAAATGGCTTCGTTATCGCTTGTGTAGATGTGTGCATATGTGCGAAGCCTGATAAGGACATATTTTAATCATAGTGCTGTGGGTTGGAAAGAAGAATGGCTGTTGTAGCAGTTAGATTAGCTATTTGACCATCAGACCAGTGGTAAATGATAATGAGCTTTTTCGGGGGATTAACATACGGTGAAACCCACATCATGACGACCGAAGAGTCAATTTTATTAAATTTTAATTCTTAGGGATTTTTGGTGTCCAATTTTGATGCTAAGATTTCTTAAAAATATTTTGAGCAGTAATTTTTCAAGCATATTTACGATAAAATATGTATTTGGAGCTTTACTAAGAAAATTTCTTCCGATCTCTCAACAGCCTGACTTTTGTGAAACTTTTTCCATTGTTTGGAATCAAAAACAATCAACATATTAGTTAACAAAGCAGTAGTCAAAAGGCATTGTTTTTGAAGATTTTTGAACTACACAAGACTAAACTACACAATTGATTATTAATTTTTTTTTTTTTTTTATTAGTATCATTCCAAACATTACATTCATTTCTTATATCTAGGTGTTCTGTGTTATTCGACAACACTATCATCCTAATTTGGTAAAACAAATTTAAGATTTAATTAACATTTTGTTAACAACATATTACATTTCAGTTGCCGTAGCAGTTCAGTTTTTTTACAGGTGAGTTGATTTCACCTGCTTATAAGAGAAAAAAAAAACGTTTTTAATATACTTAACCTAACTTAACCTAAACATATAACGCATTAATCGTGGCAATAGAAGATTGTAACGATTTTTGCCTGAAATTATTTATTATTTTATTTGACATTTGTTCCAATGTTTCAACATTGGATATTCTATGTAACTCATTGGTACTATACCAGGGAGGAAGTCTCAGAATCATTTTCAAAATTTTATTTTGAATTCTCTGCAGAGCTTTCTTCCTGGTATTACAACAGCTAGTCCATATTGGTACAGCATACAACATGGCTGGCCTGAAAATTTGTTTGAATATCAAAAGCTTGTTCTTAAGACAAAGTTTTGATTTTCTATTAATAAGGGGATAGAGACATTTTACATATTTATTACATTTGGCTTGAATGCCCTCAATGTGATTTTTGAAAGTTAAATTCTTATCTAGCATGAGCCCTAGATACTTAACTTCATCTGACCAATTTATTGGAATCCCTCTCATCGTGACAACATGTCTACTTGAAGGTTTCAAATAAAGAGCTTTTGGTTTATGTGGGAATATTATTAGTTGAGTTTTGGAAGCATTAGGAGAAATCTTCCATTTTTGCAAGTATGAAGAAAAAATATCCAAACTTTTTTGCAATCGACTACAGATGACACGCAGGCTTCGTCCTTTGGCGGAGAAGCCTGTGTCATCCGCAAATAAAGATTTTTGACATCCCTGAGGTAACTCAGGTAAGTCAGATGTGAAAATATTGTATAATATTGGTCCCAAAATGCTGCCTTGGGGAACACCAGCTCTTACAGGAAGTCTTTCAGATCTGGAGTTCTGATAATTAACCTGAAGTGTACGATTTGACAGATAACTTTGAATTATTCTAACAATGTATGTTGGAAAATTAAAGTTTTTTAATTTTACAATCAAACCTTCATGCCAAACACTGTCGAATGCTTTTTCTATGTCTAGAAGAGCAAGACCAGTAGAATAGCCTTCAGATTTGTTGGAACGGATCAAATTTGTTACACGTAGAAGTTGATGAGTGGTCGAATGTCCATGGCGGAATCCGAACTGTTAATTGGCAAAAATTGAATTTTCGTTGATGTGGGCCATCATTCTGTTCAAAATAACCTTTTCAAAAAGTTTACTGATGGAGGAAAGCAAACTGATTGGACGATAGCTAGAAGCTTCTGCAGGATTTTTGTCTGGTTTTAAAATTGGAACAACCTTAGCATTTTTCCATTTGTCAGGAAAATATGCTAATTGAAAACATTTGTTAAATATATCAACTAAAAATGATAAGCTACTTTCTGGAAGTTTCTTGATGAGGATGTAGAAAATTCCATCATCGCCAGGAGCTTTCATGTTTTTGAATTTTTTAATAATAGTTCTCACTTCTTCCAAATCAGTCTCCCAGTCATTTTCGAAAACGTTCTCTTGATTGAGAATATTTTCGAACTCCTGAGTAACTTCATTTTCAATTGGACTAGTAAGTCCTAAATTAAAATTGTGCGCACTTTCAAACTGCATAGCAAGTTTTTGAGCTTTTTCGCAATTAGTTAGTAATAATTTGTTTTCCTCTTTCAATGCCGGTATTGGCTTCTGAGGTTTTTTTCAAGATTTTAGATAATTTCCAAAAGGGCTTAGAGCCGGGGTCCAATTGAGAAATCTTATTTTCAAAATTTTTGTTTCTTAAATCTGCAAAACGTTTCTTGATTTCTTTCTGCAAATCCTGCCATATAATTTTCATAGCAGGATCGCGAGTGCGTTGAAATTGCCTTCTCCTCACGTTTTTAAGACGGATCAAGAGTTTAAGATCATCGTCTATAATCACGGATTCAAATTTTACTTCACATTTTGGAATTGCAATGCTCCGGGCTTCAACAATGGAATTTGTTAAAGTTTCAAGAGCATTGTCAATATCAAGTTTAGTTTCTAAAGAAATGTTAACATCAAGATTAGAGTCAACATACGTTTCATATATATTCCAGTCGGCTCGTAAATAATTGAAAGTGGAGCTGATAGGATTGAGAATTGCTTCTTGGGATATTTGAAATGTAACAGGGACATGATCAGAATCAAAATCAGCATGAGTAATCAGTTGGCTACAAAGATGACTAGAGTCGGTTAAGACCAAATCAATCGTAGATGGATTTCTAGAAGAGGAAAAACATGTGGGGCTATCAGGGTATTGAATTGAGAAATATCCTGAAGAGCACTCATCAAATAAAATTCTGCCGTTGGAATTACTTTGAGAATTATTCCATGACCGATGTTTGGCATTAAAGTCACCAATGACAAAAAATTTTGACTCATTGCGAGTCAATTTACGCAAGTCAGTTTGGAGCAAATTAACTTATTGATTATTAATTATTAAATGTAAACTTTGGCTGCTTGATGCCATGGAAGGATTTTTTTTAATTATCACGTCAAACGTTTATGGTACTTACCAATTTAATTCCTCTTCATGACGGAAACCTGAAATATATTAAATCTTTGTTCAAATGCGGTATTGGAAATAATATCGTTTTCTGGATCTGTACGTGTTAAATCAAGGAATTAAAAAAATAATCCATATCATATCTGTTTATCATTCTTTCACAGAACTTTCTGTGCCTCAAAAGTGAATTATCATCGTAATCCCACTTGATCCGGCTAAACCGAAATAAATCAATGAAAAGGCGTTTCGAATCCATTTATTTTGTTTTCCGCCTTCCACACTTCACACTCAAACACCAAATCCCCACAAATCGAACCAATGGATGGCGATGAGGGTGACGAGCAAAAGTGAAAAGTATAGCAGCAAACCGAGTCTTCCGAGAAAAGAAATCACTGTCTGTGTCTGTTTCACCGTCGATTTCCCACTCGTCCCGATAATGTGGAGCACGCTGCCACCGCCGCCTGAAAGAGATTGAATTTTCCGTATCAGAACTTTTTCACCCGCTGATCCGGTCGGTCTTAATGTCGCGTGCACACAGCCTTCCCACACCGGCACCGCGCTATGGGCTAGAATTCAAAATTTTGCGACAAAATGTTTTTACAAAATTTTAAAATGTACAAATATTTAATTGAATGTAATTCAAAATCAAATATACATACCGTAATGCGGTTGTAAATTGATCAGTGGGGAGAATTCGATCACGTCGGTACCAAACAGCTTTTCCTCCCAAGGATGCTTAAGGCCGCACGGGACGTCATTAAAATCACTCTATCCATTTGAAGAAGCAAATCTCAAGTACTACAGTCGCACAGTGGGACGAAACTGAAAATTGACGGTCAAAACCTCTTAGAGGCGTTTTAGCCCATAGGTGTCTTCGGGACATTGTTTTGAATTAGCATCCCGAGTAATAATAAAAAATAATATTTATATTAGGCACCCGAGCAAACATATTTTTTTGAAAAAAAAATTTTTTGGGCGGTCATACTTCAGCAAAGTTTTAGTTCTTTTTATTTTCAACAGGTTTGCTGAACATACTTGATTTTTTTGACTTCGTTTTCACGGTTGAATTTTTAAATTTAACCTATTTTACCATAAAAATCAGTTTTTTGACCATTTCTATGCTCAATGTGCAATTTACGAACATGACATGTTCTACAACATTTTATATATTACAAAAATACACAAATTTGCTGAATATACCAAAGCTGTGAAATCTTCACATTTCAAGATATAATGAAATTATGTTAAAATTTATATAATTTTCGACGATTTTTCTAAGCAAGTTTCTTCTGAATCGGCACTTTTCGGCAGCCATATTTAGTATACTTTGATGCCTTATTATATCAGTTAAAGCCCCATGGCAACAGAATGATCGGGTCTCACAGGGCTAATTGATTTCAACCATTTTTTGAGAAGCATGGAATTTTATTTTGTCATCAGATAGTTTTTGACCTTTTGTACGCTCATAGTGCAATCAATAAACTTGGGATTTCTTACATCACAAATCTCAACAACTATGTCGAAGACATCAATATAAGCTGACAAGCTATCAAAAACAATGTTTTATTAAAATAAATACTATTTTTGAGAATTTACTTGGTAGGTTTCTCATGTATCAGCAATTTCGGACAAAAGTTTACTTCGGCCGGCACAACGAAATGGTTGAAAATGGTAATGGTTGAAAAATGAGAGGAATTGTGTTTAACAGGTGAAATTATGTTTTGCTCTCAATATTTTTTACTTTTTATCATAAAATACATATGATCGGTGTTCAGACAGACTGGACCAGATGATATTTTGGTGTCATAGAGATATGTTGGTAACACGATTTTTTATTTTTCTAATGGTATTTTGATACAGACGTATCATCAAAAAGATAAGTTCCATCATCATAACAAATAATGCAAATGTTTTGATATTTTGAATGCCTGGCGTTTTCCTAAAATCAATAAAAACACTTGGTTTAGTCTGTTTGAACACCGACCATATTATTATTTGTTCTTAAGTTTTTCACGCATTGTGACCGAAGCCAAATTATCGTCGACAACTACAATTTGATGCTAAAATTGAGCAGTTTTAGTGTGTTAAAGGTGTTTTCTAATATGTTATTTTATGATATAACTAATACAGAGTATTGCACTGTGAGTATACAAAAGGTCAAAAAACTATTTAAGATCAAAATTCCAAGCTCGTCAAAAAAAATGGTTGAAATCAATAAGCCCTGTGAGACCCGATCATTCTGTTGCCATGGGGCTTTAACTGATATAATAAGGCATCAAAATATACTAAATATGGCTGCCGAAAAGTGCCGATCCAGAAGAAACTTGCTTAGAAAAATCGTCGAAAATTATATAAATTTTAACATAATTTCATTATATCTTGAAATGTGAAGATTTCACAGCTTTGGTATATTCAGCAAATTTGTGTATTTTTGTAATATATAAAATGTTGTAGAACATGTCATGTTCGTAAATTGCACATTGAGCATAGAAAAGGTCAAAAAACTGATTTTTATGGTAAAATAGGTTAAATTTAAAAATTCAACCGTGAAAACGAAGTCAAAAAAATCAAGTATGTTCAGCAAACCTGTTGAAAATAAAAAGAACTAAAACTTTGCTGAAGTATGACCGCCCAAAAAAAAAAATTTTTTCAAAAAAATATTTTTGCTCGGGTGCCCTATTTAGTCTAATATCAATATTATTTTTTATTATTACTCGGGATGCTAATTCAAAACAATGTCCCGAAGACACCTATGGGCTAAAACGCCTCTAAGAGGTTTTGACCGTCAATTTTCAGTTTCGTCCCACTGTGAGTCGCCTCTCCACATCTCGATATTGAAGGGGCCATCGAGATAGGGAGAGATCGAGACAAAGAACAAATTTTTAATGAATACTAGATGGAAAAACACTCCGTTGCCACGAAAGTATTTCACAAACAAACGTCATTTTGCGCTCCTAATTTGTTTCGAATCCCAAAACTTTGGTCCAATAACCTTCGATATTGGCCATATCGACATACGGAGAGAAAATCGAGAACGAAAAATCAACAGAAACACATCGAGATATGGCGATATCGAAATAAGGAGGATATCGAGATGGTTGGTAAATGGCTAGGCATGGCGTACCTGAAGGAATAAAATAGATCCCTCTGTGCGGTCCTTAGCCTCTTGCCCAGCAACTCCTATCCCTACCTCCTCGGGATACTGGCCGGGGTACGAGTAACCTTAGGGAAGATCGGTTAACCCCGGTGGGAACTTTGGTCGTATGCTGACAGGGAAGGGTGGGTTTGTTTTAAAACTTCAACCAAATATTTATTTTCCATCCTCATGCTCGAAAAAAAAATGAACCATAAGCTTTCAGATAGTGCGTAACTTTGGGGAATTATTGCATTTCTAAATTATAAATTTTGTGCTTTATTTTATTGATACATTTTTCAATGTTTTGACTTCAGCCGATTTGCCGTCATAAAAAACATAGAAATTTATATTTTAGTTCAATTTCAATTAAGGATCATAATAATATAACACATGAGGTATATTTTAAAATTATGAAAATAATAAAAATCTCAAAAAAAAATTTTGGTAGTTTTGGCCGCCTCGTTATATGGAGCCCGACCATTGTACACTGTTTAAAAACCCTTAGCCTGTACTGTTGTCTATGCATGTCAGAAAGTCATATGAAAATTATCAATTTTATTTTATTTTCTTGTGGTTTGCGTCTGAAATCAACTTACGGTATGGTTATTTAGTACTGCACGTCTAACGCCTACACTCTACTAAACTAAATATTGATTACACTAGTTTACAAATACAAATGAAAGTCATGAACTTTAATAGCTGAGCTTCATTTTCAATGTAAAATCGTACGCTGAATCAAAAGAAAAAATGTCAAAAAAATTCACAGTAGAACCGTTTTTGAGATACGCTCAATATTTGATTTTTTTGGTTTTTCAAAAAAGTACATTTGCTAAAATTGATGTATCTCCGGATTTAGAGCACCAAATCTAAACTTTTTTTAGCAAAATAAAGCTAATTAAATGTGCTTTCTACCGTCTGAACATCACTTTGTTGTGCAAATTACGGTTTTCTAGATATTTATGGCATAATCAAATTTTTTCGATATTTTTGAGTAAAATTTAACCAAATTTTCAACTTTTAGCTAAGTTTTAAGCACGATGCTGATGTTTTAAAATTCGTTTATCATGTTGAACTCAAGGTATGTAAAAAACCAAAAGAAAAAAGTACCTAATGACTGAAATCGGTTGAAAATTGAAGATGTTATGGCATTTTTTGTAGAACACTTGAATTTTGAAGTTTTGACCTTTTAAAACAACAAGACGAAATCCATATAAATTTCACTAAATCCTTTCACTTTGAATGACTCTTAGTACAGATTCCATGCTTTGTTAACCGTTTTATCAATTATTAATTTTGGATCACGACTAATTAATGAAAAGGGCGTATATAAAAGCAGAATTTATGTGTTTGCGTATATATTAAAAAAGGCCAGTTTTACTAACATGGAGTCTTGATATATTTCAAGCTAATAATGATGATGATGAACTTTATATGATTCAATATTAAATCCAGCAAACAAACTACAATGAATACGTGTATAAAATAAGGCCATGGACTCATTTGAGAACGTGAAAGATGTATCCGCCTTGGCTACATACTGTATGCAACTTAAAAGAAAAATTTCCGAAGCCATCCGTGTTCAATTATGGCATACGAAAGTTCAGGCTACTGCGATGTCAAGCTTTCTTCAGTGTTGCTGGCTCAACGGCTGAATGATCATGGCGATTAATGTGATACAAGAAATATAAATTCCTGACTGATTCCTGAAATGTTTGGTCCTTTAACTGTTTTGATGTGGTTATAACTATTTTTGATGTGGTTTCAAGTTTAATGATAAGTTTATGCTGCTTGTCTGTTTGGCGTTTGAACGTTATAACTTTGTTATGACAAAATGATTTTGGCAGCACTTTCGTCGCAGGGAAAACATTGTTGACAGGTAGTACTGTTTGTTGAACATAGTGAAACAATGTGTGCGGCAAAGCGTGAATTTAAGTGCAAAAATGATCCGCAAAAATTTTGTTTCGTCTGCGGAAACTACATTTTTACGACACCGGTAAATTTTACTAGTTCATTGCAAACTGCATATCGGCTTTATTTCAAAACTGATCCCAAAAACCTCGACAAAACGTGGACTCCAAACGTTGTGTGTAGTTCGTGCAAAACATGCTTGGCTAGATGGATGTCTTAAGAAAGGTAATTATTTAATTTTCTACATTCAAATGACTAACAAGTGCTAACTAACTAACAAATCTTGTACCAGCCGCCATTTGTCCTTTGTTGTACCGACAATATGGCTCCAACCATTTTGTCATGCAGCGGATTGTTATTTCTGCTTAACCAAAGTCATGCAACACGGACGTCACAAAGCAGTTGAATATCCACAAGTTCAATCAATGACAAAACCGATTCCACATGAAGATTCATCTCCTTATCCTGTTTGTCCAAAGCGAAAACGAGAGCCTTCAGTGGATGACAGTGACGAACCACTCTTTGATGAAAGCGACGTGGAATACGAAAGAAAACCGATGCTGTTTACACAAGCGGAACTCAATGACTTGATAAGGGACTTGGACTTATCAAAAGAAAAATCAGAATTGTTGGCATCGCGCTTGATGGAACGAAACTTTCTTTCTGCTGATACAAAAGTTACTTCCTACAGAAAGCGTCATGAAAAATTTGGAAAATATTTTTCCAAAAAAGACAGTGCTTGCTTTTGCCATGACATAAGAGGCTTGTTTGAAGAATTCGGTGAACCATATGATCCTTCTGAATGGCGTTTGTTTATCGACAGTAGTAAATTAAGTTTAAAAGCTGTTCTGCTGCATCAAGGGAACAATAAGCCTTCGATTCCGCTAGTTCATGCCGTGAACATGAAGGAATCATACGAATCGATGGCTTTTATACTTGACCTGATATGCTACAACCAACATAATTGGAAAATATGCTCAGATCTCAAAGTTGTTGCAATGTTGACTGGCTTGCAACAGGGATATACTAAGTTCATGTGTTTTCTTTGCAAATGGGATAGCCGAGCACGTAAACAACATTACGTTCGGGAAAATTGGCCCGAACGAAAGTCTTTTACAATTGGTCAAGAGAATGTAAGGTGCCATCCTCTCGTAGCGAAGGAACAGATAATACTCCCACCACTGCACATAAAGCTTGGGTTGTTCAAGAATTTTGTAAAGGCGCTTAACAAGGAAGGACCAGCTTTCGGATACCTGAAATCCATTTTTCCAAACTTGTCGGATGCCAAGATTGAGGAAGGTGTGTTCGTTGGTCCTCAAATTAAAAAAATGTTAAACGATGAAGATTTCTACACCGTATTGAACAATCATGAAGCCGAAGCATGGAAATCGTTCCAGCGTGTAGTTGCGGAGTATTTGGGGAACACCAGGAGCCCAGACTATGAAGAAATTGTAGCCGATTTACTCAAAAACTACAAGAGAATGGGTAAATTTTAAAGTTTTGTTTTATTTACTTTCAGCTGTAAAATTTTACATTTTATTTTAACAGGTGTGAATATGTCTCTGAAGATACATTTCCTACACTCGCATTTGAACTTTTTCCCTGAAAACCTCGGCGACGAAAGCGATGAGCACGGGGAACGTTTTCATCAGCAAATGAAAATAATGGAACGTCGTTATCAAGGATTTTGGGATGAAGCGATGATGGGCGATTATTGTTGGTTTCTCTTTCGAGAAACAAATTGCAAGCATAACAGACGGAGTGATTCAAACAACCATTTTCAAACATATATTTTTTACATGTGAATTTATAGCTTAATTTAAGGAAGCTTTGAAATAAATGAAATGAACTGATTGTTGTAGAGATAATAAGTAGAGATAAAACTTATGTTCTGAGTGAAGTAGAAGCTCTGTTAATACACACGCCCTTTTTACAGATTAGTCGTGATCTAAAATTATGGATTGATAACACAACATTAAATCTTAACTAAGACTTATTAACTGTTGAAAGTTTAAGCAAATCTAAATGAAAATGCATTAAATTTTCTTCATGTTGTTGAGATCGCTTGAAAATCGTAAAAACTTCAAAATTCAAGTGTTCTACAAAAAATGCCATAACATCTTCAATTTTCAACCGATTTCAGTCATTAGGTACTTTTTTCTTTTGGTTTTTTACATACCTTGAGTTCAACATGATAAACGAATTTTAAAACATCAGCATCGTGCTTAAAACATAGCTAAAAGTTGAAAATTTGGTTAAATTTTACTCAAAAATATCGAAAAAATTTGATTATGCCATAAATATCTAGAAAACCGTAAATTGCACAACAAAGTGATGTTGAGACGGTAGAAAGCACATTTAATTAGCTTTATTTTGCTAAAAAAAAGTTTAGATTTGGTGCTCTAAATCCGGAGATACATCAATTTTAGCAAATGTACTTTTTTGAAAAACCAAAAAAATCAAATATTGAGCGTATCTCAAAAACGGTTCTACTGTGAATTTTTTTGACATTTTTTTTGGATTCAGCGTACGATTTTACATTGAAAATGGAGCTCAGCTTACTAAGTTCAGAAATGTTGTAAACTAGTGTTATTCCACTAAGGCCGATGTTCTGCCCAACCTAACTTTATTCAATTTACGAACCCCAGATCTAGTTCGTAGATTGAGGTTACAGTATTAAAAGAGATTCTTCCCATACAGTTCATGCGATAGAAGAGCTTCATTTTTTGACTTTTGTTACGAAATTATCAGCCCAAGCAGGACAGTTCGGTTTTGCGTCGTCCGATTGATTTTGCTGACGGTTTCGCGCGTGTTTTCGTCGCCGGAGATTTTTTTCCCCTGTTTTGGAGCGTCTTCCTGGGTACGTATTTGGGAAGGCCCAAGCAAGACGGTTTATTTTCGGGACGCCAAGAAGTTTTGCTGTCAGTGTCAGTTTTGTGTTCAGTCGAGAATGGATTACCAACTGGTGAGTTCGTTTCATGCTTATGATAACACATATTTTCTTGAAAGCGTAACTTTTATGTAATATTAAAACAAACTTTGTATGGTTTGTCACTATAGGTGTCGGCATTATGCTTTTTTCATATACAATTTGAATAAACATATATTTTTCTCTTTTTGACATTATTGAAAATTATCTTTTGAATTGTTCGACATTGTGAATGTTGACGTATTTTCTAAAACTTCTACCATATCGAGACAAAATGCACAGTAATACTCATATGTAATTTTCAAACAAACTATGTATGGTTCGTCACTACAATTGTCGGCATTATTCCTGTTTCATATAAGTTAAAATATATACATGTAATTTTCAGTTTTCGTCATTAATAAAAACGTCTTTTGAATTGTTCGACATTATAGATGTTGACGTATTTTTTCCAAAAACTTCTCGAGACAAAAATACAAAACTAGTTTTAAATACAAGTCGTATATTTCCCCCTTGTCCATGGATCGCATCACCGACCAGAAGTGACTCCCAGATCTTTTCCTCCCTCACTAATAAACACCCTTCCCGTGGTGATTGTGGAGATGCAGAGGTATTCTCGGTCTCTAGAAGCAACAATCATTACACCCTAACATTCCTTCCCCATCCCAACTGACTGTAAGGACTTGGCCGGAGCCGTTATTGATTAATAATATTAGATCTGCTAAAATTGCACTTCGAGAGTAAGCGGAAACTCCCATCCCTTATTCATTTGGATCGTAGTGCAATTCTTACCAGTTCCGATCAATCACGGAGTAGCAACCATTGACATGTACAGTCAGTCTATGCTATGCTATGCTATGCTATGAAATTTTCATTGCTGGCCCATAGTGCAGCGATCGCCTGCAAATCGTTCCATCCAGATCAAAGTTCGCGCACGGTTGTTCGCGACGAGACAAGAATCGTCGTCACTGCTGCAGAGAATAACACACCACAAATGGAAATACCGCCAAGTTCGGGGGGATGGGCGTTTGAAAGGAGAAAAAATGCCATAATCAAAAGTCACGAGAGTAGACGAAAGAAGAATAAGATAAATTGAGTCATATTTTCAAATTTATATCATTACCCTATCGTCATTGTCGACGTCGTCGTCGTTGGCATCACAGCCGGAGATGGTGCTTGTGCCAGGCTGAACTTGAGGCGAAACGGAAGAAAAGAAGCCAAGGGGTGTTCTTAGGGGGCTGTCAAGATCTCCGGTGGATTCCGTTGGTGGGTGGAAACATGTGTTGATTTGATGGCATTTTGGGAGGGCGGATGAAGACCGAGTGAACTAAGAGGGAGGATTGAACATGCCCAGGACATTGGCATCATTGGCGGAAGAAATTCTTTAGAGTGTGTTAGCACACTGTTTGAGAATGGAATCTAGGATGATAGATATTACGCGTTGCAAGATAAATTTTGATTCCGGGAAAATCCACAGTTGTTGATCGCTTAATTTTCCGTAAAAATCATCATAGTCACCGCTGACTAAGAAATGCAATAATTTTATTTATGCTGTTTCAACTGTCAGAATAAATTTGATAGCTTCACAGGTTTTGGTCGAAACCTTAACGAAAAAATTGCAGGTGTTGGATTGAGTGAACAATCTTTACATGTGGGATGCTAATGAGTATCACTTAGACACAAATAATACACATGGGGACGTGTAGCATCTGGAAAATCTAGAAATTCAGTTTACCGCGTATCCGTAGCATATTGGATTTCGAATTAAGTATTGGTTCAAAATCATTGAATTTTTGCCTTTACTACTACGTTGAAAGACATGTAAATGATAGGGATACCAGATTGCCCGCCATCTAACAAGAGGAACAGTTTAAATCCCATAATTTACGGGAGACTGTAAAGACCGCCTAACAACCGCGGATGGTTGGTTGAACCACACACATGGAGCCCATAGCTTTAAAAGAGATATGTAAGAGGAATTGAATATTTTGAACCTGATAGTATGAGCAACTGTGAGCCATTACGGTTATAAATACGGTCAAAGCACTTATGGAAATATATTGACCTGAATGATGAGATGCACTTTATCTATCGTTATATTGCAAACCTAAAATGTCATCGAATCAAAAAAGCATGTCCAGAACCGCAATGCTTACTGTGGTTCATTTGCTCTGTGCGGGGATTGCTTGCTGCGCGTTATTTCCGCGAGGCAATCCAAATTTTTAAATTTCCCCGCAATATTTTATGAAATTTATCAGCGCCGAGGACAATTGATCTAAATTGAATTGAAGCTGAAATCGATTAGGTGGGAAAGTCTTCGTCCGTAAGTAAAAAATTGCTTCCAAGAAATCTGTCAAATCTGAAATTTCTCCAAGAATAACTACAAGAAAATCTACTCTAAAAAGTTTGTTTCCAGATTCCTTTTGAAACTTTTCCTTCAGGACTTACTCCAGAATAAAATTTAGAATGGTTACGAGGTCTCTTTCGGAAATTACTCCAAAGATTTTTCAAGCAAACGCTCCAAGGATAACACCAGAAAGATCAGGGTTCTCTTTCGCTACTCTTACACAGCGCTTTTTGTCCAGAAATATCGCCATTTGCTCAATTTAGTATTGCTGAGTCTCTAGTGTTTGAAATATTAACTCTAGAAAAATATTTATTTACTGATTTCAGCCAACTTGCATTCAACTTTAGCAGTTTGTATGCTGATTTGAGTGCCTAATTTATTACAGTCATCAGATTTCATATGCTACAGAAAACGAATCAACATATTATGTATAGAAAATGATGGTTTCGAAGGGTATTTTACTCAGTTCTATACAAGAATTGGCAAAATCATTAAAACACAATAAATTCAATACTCAAAATTGATAAAAGCAATATTTAAAGTAGAGTATTAAAAAGTGAACATTTTGCCACACGGTGCGTGGCAAAGTTCTCGGTAGTCCGACGATCAACAGATTCCAATAGACTAACCATTGCAATATGAACTAACGCCTCATTCGAGACAGAACAACGCAAAGAAGTTTTCCCAGCCAGTCGGCCAGCTCCATTCTCGGATAACTCTAAGCCATGTGTATCGGATTTATGGAACACATTTCGTTTCCCTCAGCCAGTAGAAGGAGAGAGAGGGAAAGAAGTGTGCAGGACGAACCATGTGTATCAGAAGATATGAACTTGAAGATATGGAAGAGTCAAATTTGGAAAAGTGATGCCCCATCCAAGAATGGATGGGAGGCAAACGACTTTTTCGTTTCTGGCGGCAAACGAGTGGCTGCGCCGTCGTTGGGCGTAGCCAGAGGGGGCAGCGAGATGGGTTGTTTAAATTTACAAAGATTGTTTCTAGCATAGGCTTCATATTAAGAAAATAAATGCCTCATGATAGATCTCTTGGTGAATTTTCGGAATCCACCAAATGGTTAGGCCTCCGAAATCGGAAAAGATCTTCTCACCATATTATCTAAAGTGTTTTAGACAGTTCAAGAAATCTGCCAAGAATCTGCTACTCAAATGGTTTCTGTCAAGCTGATTCACCAGTTATATTACTATGAATTCAATAAGGTTTCAATTCCTGCCAGGACTCCTCTTTATATTCCACAACATTTCTCCTAAGATTCTTCAATGAGTTTATCTAATAACCGTTCATAGGAGTAATCAGAAAATTGTTCCTAAGAGTAGAATTTTGCTAGAGACTACTTCATAATACTTTATAATAACATCTATAATAACATCTAAAAATGGCCTATGAGTTTATGCATGCAATCAGAGCCGTAGCGTGGCTTCATGGAGCCCTTGGCGAACCTCCATTTCAGCGCCCCTTAATCAATGCTCAGCAGAGAAAAAAAATTCTAAGCGATTTCCACGATAATTTTTATGAAAATCATCAAAAGTGTCATAAAAGGTTATATTATTTCCTTGAGATCAGAACATATTAAATTATTGACTAAATCTCCTGCAAGAAAAAATGAGTATTCTTTTATTTTTTAATTAAAATTTTCTGAGTACTTTTGAATAATATCTGAATTGACAAATTCCGAAGAAATATAGAGTTTATATAGCTAAGAACAAATGTACAGTTTCTACTAGATGTTTCAAACAAAATTTGTAAATTTTGGTGAAATGCAAATTTTTAAAGAAATTCTCCTGTACATGTCGGACCATTTGCTTTCAAGCAGAGTTTTAAAACTTTTCGCTCTGAATAACTGGAAAGAATATTAGAGCTTATGCCAGAAATACAACTCGAAAGCCATAGCAATCCTTTACAAAATTATGATTCTTAAACAAAGACCAACCTCATAATAGTAATCGTAAAGGAAAAATTGTTATATTTTCTGAGATATGATAGGATGGTTTAGATTCTTTGGACATTTATAGAAATATCATTTTTCAGGAAATTCATAGAGAAAGCAAAGAAAATTCTCTAGGATTTGAAAGGAAATATTTTTATTTGAAATTTTGCGTAGATTTAGTCAAGACATTTAAATAATGTTTAAAGCTTCATTGCAAAACTGCTGTTTGTAAATCAATAAAAAATATGTGTAATATATTGAAGAGTTTTCAATTTACTTTCAAGGAATTGCTATTACCATTCAAGCATAAGCATTCTTCACAGTGAGATATCGAAAAATGGAAATATTCACAAAAAAATCTAAAGTTTTTTCCAAGAACCTTTACGGTGGAAGAGAAGGTGAACATGAAAAATGTCAGTCATGCAAACTTCTTGAAAGGTGATCAAATATTAACAATAATGTTAAAGAAGAAGTCCAAATAGTTACATTCAACTTTTCCACCGCATTTTTTTTTAAACCAAACGAGTTTCAGCTAGTGTAGAACATGTTTACGGTTATCTATATAAATAAAAAAGAAATGGTGTTTGTATGTCACGAAATGGTTTACGAACGGGTCAACGGATTTGAATGATTTTTTCTCCGTTTTGTTCGTCAAGGGTTCCAACGAGTTTGTGTGTATAAATATCCCAGGATATTCACCGGGAACGTTGAAAGAACGAGAATGCACGGAACTGTCATTTTGTATGGGACGATCCATAGCGGTTTTCAACAGACTACTTGATGGCAAGACGAAGTTTGCTGGAAACACTAGTTAAAAATATATTACAAATTCTAGAATTATGTCTGGTGTGAGAATTTTCGTCTAGGTATAGAGCAGTTTACAAAATGATTAGAGTTATGAAAAAATTATGCAACATTATATCAGAATGACGCCTAGAATTATGTGAAAGACCGATCAAGATAAAGCAAGAGCCTGCTGCTTAGAATCTTGTAATTGATTCTGTGAAAATCTTGCCCAATTTTCTGTTGAAAATCTGCCCATAATTTCGTGGATCCCACTCAGGATAATATTAGATTCATGTTCAGTATTCTGTGAAAATATTTTTTTGTAATTTTACTAAAAAAACGAGTGATTGAAACATACTGTCTAACTTTTAGCATACATACAAATCTGAATGATACAAATCTTTGTTTCTTCTCATTAACAAACTTAATTTATGTGTTTTTATTTGAACTTCAAACTTTAAAAATATATATAGGAAACTTATTGCATATTTTGTTAAAGCCTTTCAAAACCTGTTTTGGATGTTTCTTTATTATGTCCTATATTTTTTTGGAATTGTTACTAATAATAAGCTTTAATCTAATATGCACCTTTGAGAATTTTACCGAGTGATTCACGCATTTTGGCGCCCCCTTTAGGCTGGCGCCCTTGGCGGGTGCCAACCTGGCCAACCGCACGCTACGGCACTGCATGCAAGTTGTTTTAAGAACTTTACCTAAAAAATAGTTGTTCGATCTCAACGTAGCCTTATCTTGGACGAAACAATAGTTAATCGACGTTCTATGGAAAACTTATAGTGAAACGGTTCAAGGCTACAAGAAAAAAGTATACGCGGAAAAAATATTTTGTTTTTCATCTAGAAAAAAAAAATCAAAAATAATACTCAAAACCCAATTTACACAAAAACCTTATTTTATGAAAACCACTTATTCTACCATATTGAAAACATGTGCAAAAATTTAATCCAAATCGAAGATGGTCGAGTTCTGTGACTGACCGATTTGGCATGGATTCTTCGAAATGGCTAAGATTATCGAAGGATTTCTACAGGGATCATCGCTTGTAACATCTCCAGGGATTACTCTAGATAGGAAAAAATCTTCGGTTATTTTTCAAACATTTCTTCTTGCAAAAATCGTAGCAAACTTTAGCCTAAACAGGTCACACAAAGGGTGTCCAGGCTGTAACATGCTGCCATTTCAAGACTAGAGCAGATAAAAATCTGATTTTCAATCATTATATTCTTGCACTTATCGAAAGCAGCTATTGAATTTTTAGCGATTTATTTCGCTATCTGTTTGTTAATGGTATCGTAATCCGGGGTATCATTGATCAGCGGGGTAACATTGATCGGAATGACTTACCTCATCAAAAGTTTGTAATATCACTTATTGATGAAACATTTTCAAATCATGAACGGTGCTTCTGTTTCTTATATTCATAAGCTAATAAAAGTTAATATTTTTGTAAAAATTGCGTTTACCTTATGCGTGAATTTGTCAACTTTTCGAAATAATTATTTTAATTGTTAAGAATGACACTACCGAAGATTCATGTCTCACATGAGTTCTGCAAACGATATAAGCAAGCAAAATGTGGCTCTTACTAAAAATGACATCGCCGAAAACGATTCCGTTGTCAAAACTTTTATAAGTATGCTCAATTAGGCAACATTACTGAATTACTGTACTGCAATGTAAAATTCCCATAGGAAATTGCCTACCTTTAGGCGTATTCCGCGGTTCGAGGTGTTTTTAATTTAAAAATAACTCAAAAAGTAAATGACTTGTAACCAAACGCTTCTTCATATTCAGCTTCAGGGGCCATGATTTAAGTAAGTAACGATATTTTCAGTATTACCGAACGTCGTTTATATAGGTGATCAATGTTACCCCATATCAACTAAATCAAAAAATCGCCTAAAACATTTTTTTTAACATGCTTAAATCTTTCAATAAACAAAATACAGTATATAGTCTCGAGCTATGGGTGGCAGTATTTGTTTTAAAAATATAAAACCTGCAACATTTGCATTTTCAAACGAAATATTCAAGAAACATTCAGAAAAATGATCAATGTTACCCTGGATTACGGTACTACATTTCATGAAGCTGAACTCACTACATCGAAAGAGTTTGATAAAACATTAATTACCATAAAATAGGGTGAAGTTGATCACTTTTGAAGGATTATGTTCAAATAAATGTGGTGGGATGCATGTATTATCATACAAACATTTTTGAAGTACTGGTCAGATGTTTATCGGATTATGTAAAGGAAATTTTGACAAAAATCTATAATTACAAACATAATTTTGAGAAATTTAAAAGTGACGTTTTTGATCTCAAAATGAAGTTGATTAAATACTGTGATAGGTTCTAAAAATATAAAGACATGCTATTCACTAAATATGGGGTCACTGAATCCGAATCAAATCTAACAAATCTCACAACTTGTTGATAAATCGGTAAATTTTGCAATTGAACTTTATGAATTACAGAATAAACTACATTAAACGCCTAAGTTTAGGCAATTTTCTTTGAAATTTGCAACTTGTTCACGAAAAGAACTTTTTTTTTCTCTGGAAATAATTTTTTACACTCAATTCAAATTTGAAACTGGATTCAGAAAACAAATCTGAAATGTATGAGACAGTTTATTTGAATGGGTTCGCCGTAGAGTTGAGCGAGCTCGTGGTTCATCCTTCGCCGCCACACACCGTTCTCCTGCACGCCACCGATGATCGTCCTAAGCACTCGGCGATAACCCAAGAGCTTGCAAGTCTTCCTCGAGCATAGCCCATGCCTCATGCAGAGCTACCGGTCTTATGAGCGTTTTGTACATCGTGCATTTGGTGCGGGGTGAATCTTTCTTGACCGCAGTTTCTTCCGGAGATCGTAGTAGGCACGACTTCCACTGATGATGCGCCTTCGTATTTCCCGACTAACATTGTTTTCAGCCGTCAGCAATGATCCGAGGTAGACGAACTCGTCCACCACCTCGAAGGTATCCCCGTCTATCGTGACACTGCTTCCAAGGTGGGTCCCGTCGTGCTCAGTTCCGTTTACCAGCATGTACTTTGTTTTCGACGCATTCACCATTAATCCGACTCTTGTTGCTTCGCGTTTAAGGCGGGTGAACAAATCTGCCACCGTTTCAAATTTTCTCCCAACAATATCCATGTCGTCTGCGGAGCAAACAAATTGTCCGGATCTCGTGAAAATCGTGCCTCGACTATTAAGTCCGTCTCTCCGCATGACACCTTCAAGCGCAATATTAAACAATAGGCACGAAAGTCCGTCGCCTTGTCGTAGTCGCCGCCAAGACTCGAACGAACTGGAGTTTTCGCCCGAGATCTTCACGAAGTTTTGCACACCGTCCATCGTCCATCTTTTGGAATTCCACCCCTTCCAGGCGGCGCTTTTTGTCTCGGAATAGGCGGGTTTGCTGTTTTCGCTTCAGACTGTATCATTCCACGTTTTGCCGAGTACCATGCTGCAGCATTGCAGCCCGTGCTGCATTCTTCTCCACTAAAACCTTCTGGCACTCCTCGTCGAACCAATCATTTCTTGAGCTCCGTTCCACATATCCGACAATGCTTTCGGCAGCGTCGTTAATGGCTGCTTTGACTGTCCTCCAGCAGTCCTCAAGAGGGGCCCTATTGAGCTCGCCCTCATCCGGCAACGCTGCCTCAAGATGCTGCGCGTACGCATTGGTGACATCCGGTTGTTTCAGCCGCTCGAGATTGTACAGAGACGGGCGTCGGTACCATACTACTATCACCAGGTAGTGGTCGGAGTCAATGTTAGCGCGACGATAGGTTCTGACGTCTATTATGTCGGAGAAGTGCCGTCCATCGATCAAAACGTGGTCGATTTGCGATTCTGTTTGCTGATGTGATCTCCAGGTGTACGGTAGACACCTTATGCTGCGTTGTTAATGGCTGCTTTGATACTAGACCACCAGTCCTCAAGAGCTATCCCTCATTCGACAACGTTGCTTCAATGCTTTGCACTTAATCAATTGCGACTTCGGGTAGTTTGAGTCTTTCCAGATTGTCCCGTGGTGGACACCGGTACCGAATATTGTTCACAACGGAAAGTCTATGTCGCACTTTAACCATCAGAAGGTAGTGGTCCTGTTGCTGTGTAGTTTCCGGCTTAGAATAGAACTACTGATGACCTGTTCCGGTGGTAAGAGTCCACCAAACAGGGTAACCCCAATTCAAGGTGTGAAGTGAAAAAACGTGCTGAGAAATGAGGGGTCGAGGGGGTGAAAAGATGCTTGGCCATTAACGGAGCCTGTGGGGCACCTGGGCACCCCTCACAGTAATTTGTCCCTTACCGCGTTAATGCAGGGCTCTGGCGTAGTGGACCTCATTTCCCGTGCTACTCGTGGGATCCATAATGAGTACAAATTCAAATCAAACCAGCAGTAATAGCGCTGGTAGCAGTAATAGGGAAGCGAACCCCTTCGCAAGAAGTGGGTTAGCTAGGTCTCCGTTGAGGAGAGCGGAAGCAGGAGGAGGCAGCAGTGCACGTAGTGCCAGTGCTGGACACCATATTTCATCCCCGACTAACGTGAGGTTATGGAAGGAGCGTGGTTGATGAGGACCATCAATAAAAGTAGAGATGGGCTCTCTGCGATGGAAGTGGCTGCACAGCAGTTTGACTCCATCATTGACTTTGCGTCCTCGAAGTCTAACATCAGCAAGGACCTTAAGCAGGCCCTGTTCAGACTTCGTAAGTCGATGTTTGCGGCCAAGCAGAACCATGCTGAATCCATGGCGACTGTAGCAGCGGCAGAACCCGTGGAATTGAAGGTGCCGAAGTTTACCCAGACGGAGCCCTTCGTTTTCGCGGGTAGCCCCAAAAGTGCGGAAGCGAATGCTTACAACAAGCAATCGCAGAACCGTGCGAGGCAGCTGTCAGGGGAGGAGCTACCCGACGGCGCTCGCAAGGCCAGGCAAATATAAACCCCGAAAGTCGGCAGAAGTGCCGGAAAATCGGACCCCAGCCAGGCGTCCCGGAAAGCCGAGAAGGGTCGGCCCGAAAATGCTGGCCCCTCACGGATTGATGGGAACAGGGGGTTGCGACCATTGAGAGGTCTTCAATCACCACAGGTTAGGACGGATCAGGGGGGGGGGGCGGTCGCTTCCTGGACAACCGTAGAGCGGAAGAAGAAGAAAAAGAAGCATGAAGTACAGGAGCGCAGGGATACCAGGCCGAAGAAAGGTAGGAGGGTAGGTGCCAAGCGCGAAAAGGGTGATGCGATCATCATTAAGACGGAAGAGTCCAAGTACTCGGAAGTCTTGAAGGCGATGCGCAGCGACGCGAAGCTCGCAGATCTAGGAGCCGACGTACGCAGTGTCAGACGCACTCGTACAGGTGAAATGATCCTTGAGCTCAAGCGCGACAAGGAGCACAAGGGCGCCGCCTACAAAAGTTTGGCGGAAGTGGTCCTTGGCGAGGGTGTCGAGGTGAGGGCTCTAACGCAGGCAGTGACTCTGAAGGTGATGCACCTTGACGAGATCACCGACGCAGAAGAGCTCGTCACGGCACTGCGGCAACAGTGCGAGGTACATGTGCCCACCGCTGCCGTTCAGCTACGGAAAGGTCCGGAAGGAACTCAGGTGGCCTTAAGGACTGTTCATTTAAGAAATTGGACACGTGTTTTTTACAGTAAACTGTTTATTTTCGAACAAATTCATGAGTTTACCTAAAATACATGGAAATCAACGTAATTTCGATCAAATTCACATAAATTTGAACATTTATTGAGCATTGCTGGAGAATGCTCTTACTTTTCTTTAGATACCTCCCATAAAATTCTGCACAACTTTTTTCGGGACTTTTCGAACTGCTGACCACATTTTCTTGAAAAAATCGATGGAGCTTGCTTCTCTTCCATCTTTCTTAAGATGCCGTTTAATTATTGCCCAATATGTTTCAATGAGGCGTAGTTCTGAGCAATTTGATGGATTCGATCATTTTTCTACAAATTCGACTTATTCCTTCTTGAGCATCTCCAAAGTAGCTAAAGCATAGTGAGCCGATGCTAGGTCTGATAAAAACAATGGAGGCATGGTATGCTTTCAGTAGATGGGCAGAAGCCATTTTTTAATGCATTCAGTTTTGTAATTTTCGCCGTTGATTGAACCCGTCGTGAAATATGTAGTACTTTCATACCGCAGGAGCAAATTGCTTGCCATACCAAATCATTTTTCCCAAATTTTTCTGTTGGGATGTATCGTACGTCGTCAGGAATATCTGTTTTGGCCACAGCGTTGAAAAAATTCAATTTGGACACTTCGCGATTTAAGCCAAATCTCGGAACGGCAGTTTTTCTGTACACCATTTGTGCAGAAAAAAATTGAGAGTCGCCATGTCAATTCGACCCATCGTTTAGAATTTATAATTATTTTATGTCAACTTTTGTCTGCTGTCAAAATAAACACTTGAGATCACACTGAAACAAAATTTTATTTGTTTTTATGGAATTTTTACACCAAAATGCTAATATTTAGGTGTCCACTCCATGTCAACCAGTCAGTGATTTTCGATAGCGATCGATATAGATTCGATTTGAACCGTTAGCGATCGTCATCGTTGGTTAAAGATCTATAAAGAATTATGAAGACTGGTTGGTCGAGCTTTCTTAAATGAACAGTCCTTAGTAAAGCCACCTGTGGCGGACGCAAATAAGTCCGCTAAGGTAGGTAAGATCAAGGTTGGTTGGTCAGTATGCTCACTGACCATATACGAGCAACCCGTGATCTGCTTTAGGTGTAGGACACAAGTCATGGGGCTGCCCAGACAACCAGAAATCGCATTAAAGTTCACGTTTCAACTCGTTTATTCATACTAATTACATCAAATCCGCAAAACACCGTGGATAAACTCATCAGTTTGATGAGTTTCCTCGCATAAAACACTTCTTTTCTGAGTTCATTTATACATTTTGTTTCGTCCCGTACACTCGTACAAAGTAAGTCGCATCAATTCGTAGCAGCTGTCAAATCAACATTTGTTATCATAAGTTAAGTCGCAAAAGATCACAGGTTGGTTCGGTAGAATATTTATACACTCGTATTGTATGTTATTATTCATCACATAATATATGCACGCATATCGCCTCCACTTTTGTACGTAGAAGGCCTTTTCGCGACATCTTATAAGTGAAATTTTGCACGTATAAAGCCTCCAGGTGATTTCATTATATGTACATTTTGGTTGTCTGGGTGTAAAGGCCCTGATAGGACCAAGTTGTGTAGGCGAAGTGGTGAGGAAGGTCATAAGGCACTAGGCTGCAAGAACCCTCCCAAGTGCTTGATTTGTTCCGGGAAGTTCGTGAACAACAAGCATCCAACGGGAGGCTCAAGGTGCCCGACTTTCAAAAGAGCCATAAACGAAAAGTCACAGTGCAGGTAACTCAGCTGAACCTGAACCATTGTGACGCAGCTCAGCAACTGCTGTATCAGGCAGTTGCTGAGTGGGGGACGGATATCGTCATCATATCGGACCCATACCGAGTACCCGCCGGCAACGGCAACTGGGTCGTGGATGGATCTAGAAAAATAACGCTAAGCAACAGGTGGTCCAAGGGCTCGCAGTCGGCTACGTACGTCATACCGGTGCCTTACGGTTGAAATCGACCCTTACAGCGATTAAGTGGCCGCGGGGAGAACATCCTGGTAGCGCTGCTGTCGTGGCGCCGGCCTACTGGGTTGGATACGAGCCTCTGGTTGTTCGGGGCAGGTGGAGGCCCCTTCGTCAGCAATCCCAGCTGGTGCTAGCTGATAGGGCCTGAGCCTTCAGTAGGTCAAATGGCGAAGCCCGCAGTATCAGTTCTTGATACCTGCGGTGCAGCTGGGCGCGGGCGTTGTGGTCGACCCTGCCCGCTTTCAGCGGACAATGGGAGGTGAGGACCTCCTGGGAAGCTTGCAAAGCGCCAGCATGCTACCTTGATGGACCCCCCTAAGCGTGTCATCGATGTTCGTTGCTGCATGGCTACGCAGCTAACATGGAGGTTGCGATGTGCAATAGCCCCTCTCCGAAGCAATGCCTTCCTGGTGGTCCCGGAGAGACGAAGGGTTTGGCGGCAATGGGAATGGTTTAGTGGGTCGGGGGTGTAGTCCTGTTTACTGCTTGCACCTTGGTCCGGAGTCTGTTGAGCAGATTATCCCTCCATTGCTAAGAAGAAAAAAAAAAGTTAGTGGTCTGAATATATGTTTGCGCCGCGCAGGTTCTGACGTCGATTATATCCGACAAGTGCCGTCTATCAATAAAATTGTGGTCGATTTGTTATTCAGTCTGTTGGGGTGATTTGCAGGTGTACCGATACGGAACACTGCTGGAAGTAGGTACTACGATTTTGGCTTGGGCAGCTGTCGTATTCACGTTGCACCTACATGTAGTTCCGAGATGAACCGGCCAATGGCCGAAAATCTCGTTAATAAAGAAAAAAAAACCTGCATGTAGACAGCGTCCTTATCGTCATCGTCACTTGCTAGGTGAAGGCTGTGCATGTTTTTTTTTTTTTTTTTTTTTTTTTTTTTTTTTTTTTTTTTTTTTTTTTTTTTTTTTTTTTTTTTTTTTTAATTTCTTTATTAGTATTATTCCAAACATTACATTCATTTCTTATATCTAGGTGTTCTGTGTTATTTGACAACACTATCATCCTAATTTGGTAAAACAAATTTAAGATTTAATTAACATTTTGTTAACAACATATTACATTTCATTTGCCGTAGCAGTTCAGTTTTTTTACAGGTGAGTTGATTTCACCTGCTTATAAGAGAAAAAAAACGTTTTTAATATACTTAACCTAACTTAACCTAAACATATAACGCATTAATCGTGACAATAGAAGATTGTAACGATTTTTGCCTGAAATTATTAATGATTGTATTTGACATTTGTTCCAATGTTTCAACATTGGATATTCTATGTAACTCATTGGTACTATACCAGGGAGGAAGCCTCAGAATCATTTTCTAAATTTTATTTTGAATTCTCTGCAGAGCTTTCTTCCTGGTATTACAACAGCTAGTCCATATTGGTACAGCATACAACATGGCTGGCCTGAAAATTTGTTTGAATATCAACAGCTTGTTCTTAAGACAAAGTTTTGATTTTCTATTAATAAGGGGATAGAGACATTTTACATATTTATTACATTTGGCTTGAATGCCCTCAATGTGATTTTTGAAAGTTAAATTCTTATCTAGCATGAGCCCTAGATACTTAACTTCATCTGACCAATTTATTGGAACCCCTCTCATCGTGACAACATGTCTACTTGAAGGTTTCAAATAAAGAGCTTTTGGTTTATGTGGGAATATTATTAGTTGAGTTTTGGAAGCATTAGGAGAAATATTCCATTTTTGCAAGTATGAAGAAAATATATCCAAACTTTTTTGCAATCGACTACAGATGACACGCAGGCTTCGTCCTTTGGCGGAGAGGCCTGTGTCATCCGCAAACAAAGATTTTTGACATCCCTGAGGTAGCTCAGGTAAGTCAGATGTGAAAATATAGTATATTATTGGTCCCAAAATGCTGCCTTGAGGAACACCAGCTCTTACAGGAAGTCTTTCAGATCTGGAGTTCTGATAATTAACCTGAAGTGTACGATTTGACAGATAACTTTGAATTATTCTAACAATGTATGTTGGAAAATTAAAGTTTTTTAATTTTACAATCAAACCTTCATGCCAAACACTGTCGAATGCTTTTTCTATGTCTAGAAGAGCAAGACCAGTAGAATAGCCTTCAGATTTGTTGGAACGGATCAAATTTGTTACACGTAAAAGTTGATGAGTGGTCGAATGTCCATGGCGGAATCCGAACTGTTCATTGGCAAAAATTGAATTTTCGTTGATGTGGGCCATCATTCTGTTCAAAATAACCTTTTCAAAAAGTTCACTGATGGAGGAAAGCAAACTGATTGGACGATAGCTAGAAGCTTCTGCAGGATTTTTGTCTGGTTTTAAAATTGGAACAACCTTAGCATTTTTCCATTTGTCAGAAAAATATGCTAATTGAAAACATTTGTTAAATATATCAACTAAAAATGATAAGCTACTTTCTGGAAGTTTCTTGATGAGGATGTAGAAAATTCCATCATCGCCAGGAGCTTTCATGTTTTTGATTTTTTTAATAATAGTTCTCACTTCTTCCAAATCAGTCTCCCAGGCATTTTCGAAAACGTTCTCTTGATTGAGAATATTTTCGAACTCCTGAGTAACTTCATTTTCAATTGGACTATTAAGTCCTAAATTAAAATTGTGCGCACTTTCAAACTGCATAGCAAGTTTTTGAGCTTTTTCGCAATTAGTTAGTAATAATTTGTTTTCCTCTTTCAATGCCGGTATTGGTTTCTGAGGTTTTTTCAAGATTTTCGATAATTTCCAAAAGGGCTTAGAGCCAGGGTCCAATTGAGAAATTTTATTTTCAAAATTTTTGTTTCTTAATGGAGCAAAACGTTTCTTGATTTCTTTCTGCAAATCCTGCCATATAATTTTCATAGCAGGATCGCAAGTGCGTTGAAATTGCCTTCTCCTCACGTTTTTAAGACGGATCAAGAGTTTAAGATCATCGTCTATAATCACGGATTCAAATTTTACTTCACATTTTGGAATTGCAATGCTCCGGGCTTCAACAAAGGAATTTGTTAAAGTTTCAAGAGCATTGTCAATATCAAGTTTAGTTTCTAAAGAAATGTTAACATCAAGATTAGAGTCAACATACGTTTCATATATATTCCAGTCGGCTCGTAAATAATTGAAAGTGGAGCTGATAGGATTGAGAATTGCTTCTTGGGATATTTGAAATGTAACAGGGACATGATCAGAATCAAAATCAGCATGAGTAATCAGTTGGCTACAAAGATGACTAGAGTCGGTTAAGACCAAATCAATCGTAGATGGATTTCTAGAAGAGGAAAAACATGTGGGGCTATCAGGGTATTGAATTGAGAAATATCCTGAAGAGCACTCATCAAATAAAATTCTGCCGTTGGAATTACTTTGAGAATTATTCCATGACCGATGTTTGGCATTAAAGTCACCAATGACAAAAAAAATTGACTTATTGCGAGTCAATTTACGCAAGTCAGTTTGGAGCAAATTAACTTGTTGCCCAGAGCATTGAAAAGGCAAATAGGCAGCTATGAAAGTATATTTACCAAACTGTGTTTCAACAGAAACACCTAAAGTTTCAAAAACTTTAGTTTCAAATGATGAAAACAGTTGATGTTTTATACGCCTATGAATGATGATTGCAACTCCCTCACATGCCCCATCAAGTCGATCATTACGATAAACAAAAAAGTTAGGATCTCTTTTGAGTTTAGATCCAGGTTTTAAATACGTTTCGGTAATAACTGCTATATGCATGTTATTAACCGTAAGAAAATTAAACAGCTCGTCCTCTTTACCATTCAGAGAACGAGCATTCCAATTTAAAATATTTAAATTATTATTTGGATCCATTAGAAAAACGTAATCCAATAACAATTTGATTTGTAAATTTTACACCTACTTGGACTGCTTCAGTCATAGTGGTGGCTTTGAACATTGCATCAATCATTAGATTCAATTGTTCAGTTAGAAAATTAAAATCAGAGGCAGACATGTCATGTGATTTGCATTGGAATTTCCGGTAGACGAAGAAGCGGGGAAGGAGTTACCTGTGGCGGTAGGGTTTTTTTTCCATTTGATTTGAAACAAGTAGAATGGGTACCCATGGATCGAACAGGGGAGGAGTTCGAATTTCCTGCTACGATATCGGCAAAGGATTTACCGTGGGTAGATACATTCGAAATAGAAAGATTCGAACGGCTACCCGACGGATTAATATTTGTTTGTGAATGAGCATGATTATGATCTTCCTGATGGGTATGATTCATGATCAAGCGATCGTTAACTGAAAAATGAGCATTGTTCGATACTCTACCAGACAAATTCCGGAAACGACCGTTATCGTAACGGATATTATCTTTCATCTGCCTGGCACGAGCCTCAATGACCTTTTTGCGTGAAGGACAATTCCAAAAATTGGACTTATGGTTAGCCCCGCAATTACAACATATGAATTTGGTGGTATCTTCCTTCACTGGACAGACGTCTTTGGCGTGAGAAGAACCTCCGCAAATCATGAATTTAGCATCCATGCGACAATTTTTTGTACCATGACCCCACTTTTGGCACCGACGGCACTGAGTGGGGTTCTGGTAATTTCCTCCAGGTTTCTGAAAATGTTCCCATGTCACACGGACATCAAACAAAAGTTTTGCTTTTTCTAAAGCTTTAATATTATTTAGTTCTTTTTTGTTAAAGTGAACTAAATAATATTCTTGAGAAAGCCCTTTCCGAACAATGCCAGATTGGGTTCTCTTTTTCATAATGATTACTTGGACTGGGGAAAATCCAAGTAAATCATTTATTCCATTTTTGATCTCTTCAGGTGATTTATAGTCACTTGAGAGACCTTTCAAGACAACTTTGAACAAACGTTCAGTTTTGTCGTCATAAGTAAAAAAATTGTGCTTCTTCTCTTCAAGATGTCTGAGAAGAAGTTCACGATCTTTAAGAGTTTCCGGCAAAACGCGACAGTCTCCTTTCTTTGCGATTTGGAAGGAAACCTTGATTCCCCTAATGGAGTTCAAGATCTCCTGCCTAAAACCCGCAAATTCGGAACAACTGACCACGATAGGCGGCACTCTTTGCTTCCTCACTTGAATCAAAGAGCCTGGGCTAGAGGCTGCTTCGATTTGGTGTTCGGAAAATTTGTCTAGAGCATCGAACTGATTGGTCATTTCGATACAATTATTCATTTCACCCTTGGAAGAAAGTTCGCATTCCGGGGAAGCGTCCTTTCTTCCATTCTTGCCACGTGTAGTGACAGTTTTAAAACCCACTTTTTTGGAAGGAAGTTGTGAATTCAGAGATTCACCCTTCCTTTTGTTTGTTGTTGATACCATGTTTAATTAATAAACGAAAGAAGACGTGACCTTCGAAAGGTTTTTTCCCAAGACGGTGTCCAAGAAGGATTACCACCGCTAGCTTTCGCCAACGGGTCCAACGAAAAATCGAAGGCACGGGTCCAAACAAGGATCGTAAAGGGATCAATAGTAGAAAAAATAGTACTGAAAAGTACTGTTTTAGTAGCACTGAAAAGTACCGTTTTTAATTTTAGCACTGAAAAGTACTGTTTTTGTAGCACTGAAAAGTACTGTTTTATTGCTTTAGGTAGTTTTTAAGAAAACTTCCAAGAGCAGAGAGAATTCGTGTACGCACAGCACGAAGGTACGATGCGCACTGAGGCTGTGCATGTTGATTATGCTGAAATTGAAGAAACGACCTTCAATCACCAATTTTCACGTTCGGCTGCTGATTGACTACCATCCAATTACGCGTCGAAAAAAATGCGGGTACTGCCCGAAAAAATGATAGATTTTCAGTTCTATGATCCTAGTTTCCAATCGTTAGTCCATTTTCAATGCCTGGATCTATGCCGATTGTTCCAGTGCGAATTTACATTGTATCTTTCCTGTACTGATATTTTTTACGGCTGGCTTATAAGTCCGGCACCAATCTCCTATCTCGCCGGAGGACCATCGTGCACAGCACTGTTTAGAGTCCCATGCTGGCACTAGGACTATGATCAGCCGCTCTTAACAAGGAGAACAGATGCTCTGATGAGCTACACCCTCCGAAGAGAGAAGCCCCCTTCCATGTCAGCATACGACCAAGGTCCCATCTGGGTTGATTACTCGATTTTTCTTATGATTACTCGTACCCCAGGGGGGCAAGTGATATGAGTTACTGGATAAGAGGCTAAGAACCACAAATGGGCTCTATTTTATACCTGCAGATACATGAAGTACCTATGGTACGCAATACCCAGTCATTTACTACCATAAAAATATAGCCATAAAACCTCATAAAAAATGTTTTATTTAAACAAATCATGAAAACTAACATAATAACTCTCATCTTCCAAATTGTTCAAGTTATGTTACAGAATAGTGTTTCAGTTCAGCAAGAAATAAAAAATTTTAAAAATTTTGCATATATGGTTTTAAAAAATAAAGTGATCTCTTCTTGAAAGAATTGTATGAAATCGTCTATGAATATGAAACCCGTATTCAAGAGTCAATAATCTACTCACTGTAAAAAAAAGCAAGTTATAGTACAAGTTTAACATAAAGGTGCAGAGGCTGTGTATAAAAATGTGTATTTTGTATAAATTCATGAATGAAATCCTGGCAACGCCCATGTGTGCCGTCCATCGTTTCTAGGGTACAGCAGCCGAACATCGTCCGGAAGCAATGAATGATAGGTGAAAAGGACGAAGTTCTCCCCGACATAGATCTTAAAAGTAGGTATTTTGCCGCTGGCTCGAGTTGAGAGGAAAAACGATTCCCCATTCATACATCATCGCTTGTTTGGAATATGAAGCGTCGTCGTCTACAAAGGCCTATACCGGGAGTAGGCAAATGTGTACATATGATGATGCCGTACGAGGAATTGTGAAAACTGACATCGGATGGTGTCGCTACGATTGTGATATTTTGATATGGGGACGACGATACGAAAATATGTTGTCGACAAATGCCAGACGCCTTTTTTGAGAGTTGTTGCAGCCTCTATAGAGCTCGATGGACCAAACAGTATATTCTCGCGCGTTTCCGACGAGATTGCTGATTTATTCTTGATACACGATTCCGGAATGACAATATCGACAACATCGCTCATAGTCAGTCAACAAGCACCCACCCACATTACATTTGATTTCGATTTAATAAACAGCCATCGAATCTTCGCCGAGTGGTTCAAGATGGGATGAAGTGTTTGCCTTCTTTGCTCTGGGATTCGATGAAATCGATGATGGGAAGTGATACCGGTAGACGCGGATCAATCAGGTTCACATGTGGATTAGGTTTTATCGCGACATTCCCTTTTTTGATCAACATTTGGTGGTTGGTCGGGATTTGGGAGTATATATCGTTCGTTTCGTTACTTGGTTATATGATGGGACATTGTTTTATTGCTTTTGCATCGGTTTTATTGCTAATTAGACCTAACCTTTTCAGGACGGGTGGGTCATATTGACCTAGATTCTATATTTGGCAGTATAATATCAAGGACAAAACACAAAGGTGCACTATTCAATCGACAAAGTTCTCGCTGTAGTTTTGGAAACATTAGGAGAAATCTTCCATTTTTGCAAGTATGAAGAAAAATATCCAAACTTTTAACAATCTATTACAAATGACACTCAGACATCGTCCTTTGGTGGAGAGGCCTGTGTCATCCGCAAACAAATATTTTTGATATCCCTGAGGTAACTCAGGTTAGTCAGATGTGAAAATATTGTTTTTTATTTATTTATTGTCGTCAATCATGTTTGTAGACCGTTACAGAGAGTTTCTTATGCGCTAGTTACACTTCTACATTCAATTACCTAATTTTACTTCTTAAGATAATGTGCGGAAGTATTGTTTTAGCTTCGCTTTGGACCAAGTTAAGTCGATTGAATTGTAATGTTTATTATAAGTAGTCATCATTTGGTTCATTGGCCCAAATTTTGCATAATTAGTACGGTGATAGTTGATTGCAAATAGTTCTCGATGGCGTAAACGTCTGGATGGTACATAAAAGTTTAATTTACATAATAATTCTGGTGAATCAACTTTATGGGATACAATATCGTTTATAAATTAAATCATTGCATATTCACGACGCTCTCTTAATCAACATACATCTAGCATTGTAAGTTGGTAATGGAAATTCTGTCCAAGCATATAATAAAAATTGTTTTTGCACCGACTCTATCCTTTCATCATGTACTGTTGAAAAAGGTGACCAAATTATGCTGCAATATTCAAGTATTGATCTAACATAGGCAATGAACAATGTTTTTATTGTGTATGGATCATTGAAGTTATAAGCGAAGCGTTTAATTAAGCCTAACATATTAGAGGGATTCCACGGAGGCATGCAAGTCGATTCTGATCGACAATTTCAAAAATATCTGAAACTTTGCACAGTTTTTCAGTTCCATCTAAATCGTCATTTTCCGATATCAAATCTTCAAGTTGAGTCACGACTAACTTTTCAAAAGGGTGTATGTGAAAATGGTTCAAAAATATTCAAAAAGCTGCACAGCAAAAACGGTTCGTTCGATTGTTAGACAACTAAAGAAACAAAGTTAGACAACTAAATAAAGATTCCAAAAAAAATACACACAGTAAAAAAATTTTTTTTTTTTGCATTAAAAAACATCATTTTTGTTACAAAAACTCAAATATCTCAAAACCCTATCGGAATACCAACGTAGTTTTTTGAGAAAAAACGGTCCATTATATTAGCTATCTACCATAAAAATTTGGTGATGGTAAGCCAATAAACAAAAAAGTTATGACATTTCAAATATTTCACAAATTTGACACTTAGTGAAAATATTTTTTTTTTTTCATTGTTAATTTTTTTTAGGACCGCAGTTTGTTGCTGAATTTTTTATTAAGGGTACCACATGAGGTTAACAAGTTGTTTTCATGATATTTTATTTAATTATTCATAACTATTATAGCATCTATTAGTAAGTTAGACGCGATCCAGTGTTGTGATCTAAAGTCTTGATAGTGTCATATTTTTTATTGTACGTAACTGAAGAAAAATTCTCTCAATAGTGTTGAAACCTTTTGATAAAAGAAACCTATAAGAAATCTAATATTGAAGACAAAAGCTACAAAAAAAGTTTTCTATACAGGTATACGACTAGTTTACCTGCAAAAAGTTTACCTCGTAGAGAACAAGGCGGGTCTATACCCAGGTGATCTAGTATACGTAAAGCAGGTCGGTTTTCTCGGCGCTGGTTTTCTCCACAAAGTTAAAATCTGATGACACCTGGGTATAGACCCGCCTTGGTAGAGAATAGACTTTGTTAATCATATTTGGGAGAAAGCGAGTAACTTCAACAACATCAAAAACATGATAGGTACATACCATGAACATACTCACGAAAAAGCTAAAAATATACTACCACTAAGGTTATAAAAGATTTAATTGTAAAATTTTTCTTCAGTCAAGCAAACGACACCAAACTAGTCAGTAAAAACTTAAAAGTGATTTTGTTTATTAAAATCTAACGATCAACATGAGTAGTCGCTTTCTCAACTGTTGCAGGCCGTTTGCAGAAAAAAAGTGTTCAAAAGAGCTACGAAATCTCACCGAAAGCACCATCGATAAACTGAAAGCGGCTGGTTATGCTCCAATGTCTACATTGAATACAAATTTACGCATTTGTACGTCCGGCCGTTTAAACGTTGGCAAACGGGCAATCTGTACATCATCGGTGGATCAGGTTGCAGGAAGTTCGAAAACAACAACAACTGAGGAATTACTAGATGCACCGACAACAACTGAGGAGTTACCAGAAGTACCAAGTGCAGATAGTCTTGCCACGGTACCATCAGCGACATCTGTTTCAACAAATCAATCAGAAGATGAGTGCATCCAGAAGGTCAACATCGAACGCTTCAATGAAGGGATAGCTGGAATAAAAGTGACTCCGATTAAATGGACGAAGATGGGTTACGTCAATTATCCCGAGAAAAAATACCGTGAAATCAACGAAGCTGTACGAAGAAACCTCTTCAAATTAGGACCTCCAGATTAGGACCAGAGCTCAGCGAGCAATATAATAACGCGAAAACGATCCAAGGAACCCAAAAATTTCACTGTTTCATTCCATTGTCAGAAAATAAAATTAAAGCAAAACTATACTCGAACTGTACTGATAATGATGCAAAAGTGTTCGATATTGTAAAAAAATTGAATAACAATAAATAAATAAATAAGTATTAATAAAATGTTTTCATGATCTCATAACGCATACCCAAATTCAAAACTTTTAAAGTTTATATATAACATTTAGAAACTCATCGATCATACTCTAAAAAAAAATATCCTGGTAAAAAAAAATTATTTTCGTGTAATCTGTTAATTCATTTTAATTTATACATATATACATATACATATAATATTTATACATATACATAATATTCATACATATAATATACATAATACTAATGAATACATGAAAACGACTTGTTTAATTCACGCAAGGCCCTTAACAATAAAATCAGCAACAAACTGCGGTTCCCGTAATAATTTACACCGAAAAAAAAATTTTTTTTTCTACTAAATGTGAAAGTTGTGACATGTTTGAAATGTCATAACTTTTTTGTTTATTGGTTTACCATCACCAAATTTTTATGGTAGATAGCTAATATAATGAACCGTTTTCCCTCAAAAAATTACGTTGGTATTCCGATAGGGTTTTGAGATATTTGAGTTTTTGTGTCAAAAATTATGTTTTTTAATGCAAAAAAATTTTTTTTTTTACTGTGTGTATTTTTTTGGAATCTTTATTTAGTTGTCTAACTTTGTTTCTTTAGTTGTCTAACAATCGAACGAACCGTTTTTGCTGTGCAGCTTTTTGAATATTTTTGAACCATTTTCACATACACCCTTTTGAAAAGTTAGTCGTGACTCAACTTAAAGATTTGATATCGGAAAATGACGATTTAGATGGAACTGGAAAACTGTGCAAAGTTTCAGCACAATAGAAAAAAATGAATTAAAAAATTTACCAAATTTTGGTGCTGTTGCTTGGAATCACTCATTATTAGCTTTATTTATCATAGTGTTATAGTGATCAATGAAAGTAAGTTTTGAGTCTAAAATTATGCCTAAGTCTCTGATTCTATTACATTTTTCAACATTTTGATTGCCTAAAGTTATTGTTACATTGGGAATGTCTCTTTTCCTGTTAAAAGATATCAGGTTACATTTTTTTATATTCAGTTGTAGTAGGCTTTTCTGACACCACGTGTGGAAGATTTGTACTTCGTGTTTAAAAGTATGTATGTCTTGTGCAGTTTTTATTTCCAAATAAAGTTTCATATCGTCAGCATAGATTAATACTTTTATTTTGTCAAGAATAAACGACAAATCGTTCACAAACAGTATAAACAAAAGCGGACCTAAATGAGAGCCTTGTGGAACCCCTGAAGTGGCATGTATTGGAGTTGACTTTTTTCCTTTGAATTTCACTATTAGCTCGCGAGTGGTTAAATATGATTCAATCCATTTCAGCAATTTGGCTTCAATACCAATTTTTTGCAGTTTAAATATAAGCATGGGTATATCAACACGGTCAAATGCTTTACTAAAATCTGTGTATAAAGCTTCTACATGATTTCCATTCTCCATAGCACTCAATGAATAGTTTACAAATTCGAGCAAATTAGTGGCTGTCGATCGCCCTTTAAAAAAGCCGTGCTGCGCTGTAGTTATTCTGTTTTTGATTTGGATGAATACTTTTTCATTTATGATGGCCTCAAAGAGCTTCGGGATGCACGAAATAAGGGCAATGCCACGATAGTTAATAATATCAGATTTTTTGCCAGATTTGAAAATGGGAATAAGGTATGAGCTTTTCCACATCTTTGGAAAGACTCCAGACTCCAGTGACATATTAAAGAGCCAAAATAAGGGAGTAGTTAATTCAATTGCTAAAGTCTTCATGAAGATTGGTGGAACTCCATCCGGTCCATTACCTTTGGTTACATCCAAGTTTTTCAAACCCTTCAATATTTCATGCACATTTATATGACTGATACCAACATCGTTAGGAAATTCAGGATGGAAATCGAAATATTCATAATCACGATCAGCTTCAGAGTATGTTGTGTATACTTCTTGAAAAAAATTTGAAAATAAGTTGCATATATCTTGTGAGGTATGGCCAACCTTTTCATTAAAATACATTGCAGAAGGAAAGTTATTGGATTTTAGTTTAGATTTAACATAGTTGAAGAAATTCTTTGGACAGGTTTTGATTTCTTGCTCAGTTTTGGAGTTGTAGCTTTCATATGCCAATCGCATTGCTGAGTTGAGTTGTACGCTCATATTCAAATATACTTGTAAATTCTCTTGACTTTTATGCTTTTTGTAAATTTTATGTAGTTTCTGTTTACGATTCTTCAAATTTATTATTTCTTTATTGAACCAAACAGGATGTTTTGAAAAACCATTACACCTTCTTTTAATGATTGGTACTTCTTCTAATATTATTTTGAACAAACAGTTGTAGAAAACTTCTGTTGAATTATTTACATCATCTTTGCTTCTCAAAATCGATTGCCAGTTAATGTTATTTAATTTATTTCTAATGTTGTCATAGTTAGCTGAATTAAAGTCGAATATTTCCTCAAATTCATTGTCAATATAGAAATCTGTATTAGAAATAAACTGAGAAAATTCCATTGCCGTATGAAACACTTCATTTTTCCAAAGTGGAGTCAATGCCTCATTAACACAAAAGTCATCAGAGACGTTTGTCAGCAAGAGATCAAGATAACAGTTTTGTTGATTTTTTACATGATTGATTTGATTAAGACCTAAGTTTGCAATTTTGTCAAATATAAACTGTAGCAATTCACTTTCTCCAATGACTGGGAGTAATATATAATCATTGTCCATATCTGGTATAAAATCAATGTTGCGTTGATTAAAATCACCGTAAATATGAATCTTAACTTCAGGGGGTAAACTAGACATAACATTTTCCGCTACACTAAAAAAATTATCGTATGTTTCTTTGCACGCATTGTTAGGAGGAAAGTATACGGAGACAAAAATATGTGTCTCGCCAGACAACTGCACTTTCGCCCACACGTGCTCAAATTCTTTAAATTTAGTGGTAACGATAATTTCAGAGTTCAATTTTGCTGAAACTGCGATTAAAACTCCGCCACCCGACTTTTTTTCAGACCATTGATAATCACGATCAGCTCTATAAACATTGTAATTATTTTCAAAAATTTCTTCACTCCGTATACTCTCATCCCAACTCGTTTCAGTTCCCAGAATAACAGAGTATGCGCAACCTGATACTTTACGATGAATTTCAGTCAATTTGGCTGCGCTTCTCATCCTGTTAAAATTTTGACAATAAGTTATAATTTCATTTGAAGTACCTGATGAGTTAACTGAAGAACTCGATGAGTTAATTTCATTAAAACTATCTAATGCTATCTGGGTCGTTTGCTTATACTCTACCTCTGAAGAACGCGTCAAGTTGTCATCTACTTCCTCTGAAGAGAGCGTCAAGTCCGACGAAAACACGAATGTTGGCATGCGCATGCTTTGCAAGGTGGTGAAGGTGGACTTCTCTGTGCTATGATGTGTTGTGGATTCGTGGGGCCGTCCGGTTGATAAGGGTTGAGTGTTTCCCGTTTTTCAAATCGAATAGTTGGACGATAATTAGATGGTGGTCGAGAAAATTGATTTTTTGCCGCCGCAAGGAGGTCACGATCGGGTGGAAGATAATTTGCGTTCATATTTGATTTATTGCTGTTGTCATTATCGTATCTACGACTGCCGAAAACTGTGCGGCGCGGGGCATTGGTGTAATTGTTGTTGCAATCGTTGTTTACATTATTTTCCAAACGGCTGTTTCTGCTGGTTGTAGAATTTCGAGTTGCGTTCCGCTTACGTCGCCTTCGAGCCTTCCCGGCATGCTTTTGCTGATCCAAGCGGCGGAGTTGGCGTTTGTCGTATTCCTCCCAATTCGCTTTCCATACTTTCCTCGTACCTAAAAGTCGCCAGCCAGAGTTGTCCTCTTTTTTTGCATTCAATTCAGCATTTAAACTGGGAGGTGAATCCAATGTGGGGTCTAGTGATTCAACTTCGGTGCTGGAGTTCGTCATAATATTTGCTGATATGGCTTTCAGCTCATTCAAAATATCTATTTCCAGTAATGGGTTGTTTCTCATAGGCTCCAACGAAGTTATGTCTAAGGTCAAAGATGCTAATTCTCTTACATCTTTGCTAAGACCTTTCACCTCGTCAGTGATATTGTTTGCTATTGACTGCACTGCCGTTGATATGCTTGATTTGGACGACTCAAGCGCAACATCAAACATCGCAGTGATGTGGTTTTTAACACCATTTACATTGCCAGCAAAACAACTGCTTTTTGCCGTCGCGAGCTGATTTTTGACATCGGTCACTAGAGCTTCCAACCGGTCAATGGCTTCATCGATCACGCCCAAACTGTTCGGTTGAATCGAACGATGGATCACCTCCGTGTTCTTGTTAATTTGTTTTGCTAGTTGCGCCTGTTGATCAGCAAGCGACTTAAACTCAAAGCTTGCAGTAACCATGGTTTGACATGAACTGCAGCATGGTAACACAAAGGATGAAGTGTCCATTCTTCTTTCCTTCTTCCGGAGCGATCCTCTTTGAATATTGACTCCCACGCAAGCAGGGTGGAATTTACGGGAGCACCCAATGCACGACCACATAATTGAGTCGGTAACGGAGTCCAACAAGCAAATTTCACAATTCATTTTCACAAAAACACTTTACACCGGTATCTGGCACGTACAAAAAAAAAGAAAAACGAAACATTAGCAATAACAATTTAAATTAAAAGTGCGCGACCGGGAGCGATTAAAAACGCGTCCGAACTGATTGACGATCAATATGTTTTTGTAATACACCCGATTCTGTTTTTGCACGGATTTTTTTTTACACGACCGTGCAAAAAAAGTGTCTATACATTTTTTTTCGTCAAAACCTTATTTTTGCATGCAACGTCGAGAAAAGGTGTTACTTTTTTTGCACGGTTTTTGAAATTTTGAACTGAAAACTTTTTTTGCACGGTACGCATCCCCCGTGCAAAAACAGAATCGGGTGTATATTGGTCCCAAAACGCTGCCTTGAAGAACATCAGCTTTTACAGGAAGTCTTGCAAATATGGAGTTCTGATAATTACTTCAGGTTAATTCAAATCGTATGACAGATAACTTTATATCATTCTAATAATGTATGTTAGAAAATTAAAGTTTTTTTTTTAATTTTACAATCAAGCCTCTATGTCAAAAACTGCGGAATGCTCTATCTATGTCTACCCAGACAACCAAAATGTACGTATAACGAAATCACCTGGAGGCTTTATATGTGCAAAATTTCACTTATAAGATGTCGCGAAAAGGCCTTCTACGTACAAAAGTGGAGGCGATATGCGTTCATAAATTATGTGATGAATAATAACATACAATGCGAGTGTATAAATATTCTACCGAATCAACCTGTGATCTTATGCGACTTATCTTATGATAACAAATGTTGATTTGACAGCTGCTACGGATTGATGCGACTTACTTTGTACGAGTGTACGAGACGAAACAAAATGTATAAATGAACTCAGAAAAGAAGTGTTTTATGCGAGGAAACTCATCAAACTGACGAGTTTATCCAGGATGTTTTGCGGGTTTGATGTAATTAGTATGAATAAACGAGTTGTAACGTAAACTTTCATGCGATTTCTGGTTGTCTGGGTAGAACAGTGCTGGAAAAGTTCGCATCACGAAGCAGCTCACGAGTGTATACCAACCCGACTAGAGGAGCATAACAAAAATATAATAAAATTATTTCATAATATGATATGTATATCTTATTATGATATAATTTTGTTAGGGACCTTTATTCACAGAAAATATTAAAACAAAAATATAACATATTGTGTTACATTTCTTTTGAATATTTTTTTTTTGCTTTATTTTAACAGTTTTATAATAAAATTTGATACAAGTTTAAATAATTTACATTAATTTAAAATTTTCATTTTCTTCTAGACCCATAAATATTTGGTTTATTTTTTTTATTCATCTAATTTACTTTAATCTATCTGCGTTTTTGATTTGCAGAGCGAAACGTATTTTAATGTGTCTTTTGGTTCACCATCCATCACAATTTCTACATTTACACATAGTCGAAGCGTATCGTTTATGCTACTTAGTTTTTGAGTATTTGATAACTCATACATAAACATGTTCTCAAATATTTTTGTGGTTTTTAAAATTGTGCCAAGTACATATGCATTTTTGTTTTTATCTATTAGCAGGCGATCAATGTTTAAGAAATCACCGTTAACATGAATAAATGAATCATCATATTTGAAGTTTTTGCACACATCTTTTGAACAAATTCTAATGCCTTTGTAATGATACTTTCCGATATCGCAGAACTCAACTCTTTTTAGCTCAGTACTTACATCTACATGATCGGGTAATATTGATAAATTATGTTGACTAAACTCTATCTTTTGGTGCATGGGACTCCAGACTTTCGAAATCCAATCCTTTGCAAGTGAATTCTTCACCTCACCAAAACGACAGATCCTATTCAATAGGAACTTTTGAGAAACCTGAAGAACAGGATGATTCTTCGAAGTCTGAAAACCTATTAGCATGCTGTTTCCGTTTTCATAGGGATATAGTGAAGAATTCCAAAGAGCACCAAGATTTCGAACGGTTTGAGCCAGGTGAGAGGATAAATGTACATTGTATACCATGTTCTTTGCACCGTAATGCTTTTCAAAATCCTTTACGAATAAATCCAACTTTTTTTCACAAGATGAGATAGTGATTCTGGAAATTTTGAACTCGAGAACCTGAAATATACTGGAACTCAGAAGCATTAAATGATGCATATATTTGTTCGGCAGGAGGTCGTTAAAACAAGGATAAATACAGTGAAACAGAAGAGTTTCCCATTCACTGGCCTTGAATTTGGCATGTTCAGATATACTCCTTATCCGTCTTGGAAAACAACTTGGTAACCGAATACTTTGCAATCTCTGTTCTATCAACACTTTGTGTTTCCCAATGTGATAAGGTTTTGATTTGTTCTCAGCGTCGCCTTCAAGAAGTAGCTCCCATATCAGCTTCATTAGGCCCAAATTTACTAAATGCATGTAGTCTGGAGGCAATCCTCTAATGATGTCGAAATCAGGAACACCAGTGAGAACGCTCAAGCCTTTTATGCCAAGCATGGGCTTCTGCGTTTCCGAATTATGAACCTCTAGCATTAGCTTTCTTGTTGAACTATCATCTCTTAGCCTGGATCGTTGGTAAGGATACCTGATTTGATTATTGATGGATTTTCCAGAGTGAAGGCACATGGTGCAGCCGAATGTCCCATTAAACTGCTTCGAACAAAACACTTCGCATCTGCCTACCGAGTCCAAACAATCTTGCAGAACTAGGATCTTGTAGTGTTCGGATCCAATTTTGATTCCCTTACGGAGACGTCGTGTTTGTTGAATGAAATGTTTATGGAATAATGCCATATCAGGTTTTCCCGTGTTGAACCACAAAGCAGCAAGCATGAGGTTATTTTTGTCGAATCTCAATTGAGGAGGCAGATTGTTGACTGTGAGAAAAAGTGGATACAGTGGTTTTTTAGTTGTACTTTTGTACGGTGCCGCGCTGTCCTCGTTTGCTGATAGCGTTATGAATTGGCCGTCTTCACGTGATATTGTTGCCTGCGCCAGAGTTCCTCTATTGATGTCGCAAATATCATTTTCAATAATGTTTTTCTCATAATTGTTGATTTGTTCGGAATATTTCAAAACGGTTTCCCGAATTTGTTGCTCCAATGAGAAAGCAATGAAGAAATCTTTCTCTTTTGCATTACAATTTGTTACCGGGCACCTGGTTTCTGCACTGGGTGTACCAGTGTATCTGAAAAATAATTATTTGGAAAATATGTATCAAACATTAATATCAAATATCGTATAGATAAAATAAAAAAAAGAACCCTACCCGTACTGACAATTTTGACAGAAATAAATGCGCTCCATTTCGTAATCATTTCGGAACATATTTTTGAACGATTCGAAAGACTCTGGAAAAATATTACCCATCGAAATCACATTAAACATTCGCAAAAGATGCTCTACGCCTTGCTGCGGTAGCTTATATTTAATGTAAATATTAAGTATCATAAACAGCACATCATTAACACGAACGTTCGTCTTGAATTTGATGAACTGATCATTTGAATCAATTAGCTCCTAGAATAAAAAAGATACAATACATTTAGTATACATAGGAAATGCATGAGTTTGTAATATTTTACTTTATTTTTATCTTTGAATTAAAAACTACTGTATAGTTTAAAAATGTCCAAATTTCTTCTTCTTCTTCTTCTTTCTGGCGTTACGTCCCCACTGGGACAGAGCCTGCTACTCAGCTTAGTGTTCTTATGAGCAATTCCACAGTTATTAACTGAGAGCTGTCCAAATTTATAAGTTTTAAATCCCATGCGATTTATTGGAGAACCCGAAATACGATCATCACAGCCCTTTTACTTAAGGTGCAGATAAATCGAAACCGTGTTACTCAACAGCGAAAATTTAAAGAACCATACTATAATTTATGCCAAAAACTTGATCGATTGTTCACCACTAACATATAACCAATCGATAAATTTTGAAGTTTAAATAACTGTTTGGTTCTTTAGATTTGTGCTTAAGGTGAATGCGGGTAGAGGTGAATAACAAAATAATGATAAAATAATAACAAATTATGCAATTATATCTAGTTTAACCATTATTATGTTTATAGTATATGACATTGAATATCTCAATAGCAAATAATACAATCATAGCCAAATTTGTCATTGGTCTTTTATCCTTGAAAGTCATGTTATAACTAATCAATAACTAAATATGCTATCATGGTAAAATTTGTTATTTGTGCAAAAATATCTAAGGAATAACAAACATCGTCATCATCACAGTAAAATATGTCATTATTTTGATATTTGAAAACTGTATTTAAATAATTTATGAGAACAAACCAATGTCACATTTTGCCATAATGGTTAATTTTACTATTCGTATGATATCCATTGAAGATTTAAAGAGTAAAAGATTTTTGCAGGAAAGCAAAAACTTTTTATAGGAAAGCAAAAAGCTTATTTTTCAATCATACCAAATTTAGTTTTTTAAGTCAAAGAACTGACTTTAGCATTATTTTGATCTACTCGTGAATAGCTTATTTAGTTATTATTTTGTAATCAATACCTAAATAATAACATATTTTGTTGTTTACTATTGCTTATCCTTTTGTTATTATGTTGCTATTATAATGACAAAATTTAGTTATTAGTTTGTTTTTTTTTTGTTTCATACAAAGGTAGTTGTTATTTTAGTTATTTTAGCTCTTATTTCAAACAAACCAATAACAAATTTTGACATTCAAATTTTCCATTTTAATGGTGAATATTGTTATTCCTTTGCAATTCGCTTCTACCCGGTAAACATCTCTGAGTACAAAAACTTCCGATTTGGGCCTTTATTCACATTTCACAAACGCTGAAATAGCAATCCATCGATCCTGATCTTCTAATTTTATATTTTGTACCACTGCAAACAGCTAATTAGAACAGTGACAATGTTTGATGTTTCTTTCGTCAGATCTTCATAGATTTTTGTGAAAGTTCTAATGCAACATTGTGGTTGGATCCCATAAGAAAACATCTCACCGATTCCTCTATTCCTTCCCTGTTCTGATTATCGAAATCACTTGGCACTTCCGATGCATTGCACGAACTCGTTTGCCTGCTAAAATCGGATTGAGAATCTTCCTGATCAGTGGCTTCATTGGAAACGTGTAATTCATTATTGTGAAGGTCCGGTAATTCACTTTCTGATGCTACTGAAAATGAACTGTTTACTTCTGTTGGATTGATTGTGTTGTTGTTATCGGAGATATCCGAAGAAGTATCTGAAATAACATATGTTGTAAAAGAGGATCAAGAACGTTTAACTTGTGCATACCTGTTTGCAAACTTTCTCCTGATTCTATGAAAACCTCGTTGACGCCATCGTTGACAAGATAATCGGTAGTAGTTCTCCGGGGCTGTTCTGCTTTCTTGCGCTATTAAAAAGATTGATTAATATAATATTAATTTGTTTGGAAATTACCTACATACCTTTTTAACGTATTGTTGATTGTACCATGGATCCATTAACCAATAATGATTGGGTCTTCGCTTTTCACTCATCTTAGATACCGACTTAAGGCTTTTATAACGCTAATACTTCCAAATTAATAATACTTATTCCTTACAATGCAATCAATTTGTCGAAGTCCATTCTACTAGATGTTTCGGAATTCCCCTTTGTCTATTTGAAAAATAAAATTTTGACAGGAGGCGGTTGCAACAACAATAATTGTTGTCGTTTCGTAAAATGGACTACTGGTAAACAAAGGGACAATCGGCAACACAGTCTGGAACAATTCTCGATTACTTTTTCAAGTGATCGTAAATAATTTTCACAAATAATTTTCACACATGACGGGGTTGGTGGTCTGATGGCTACCGCTTCTGCTTCATATGCAGAAGGTCATGGGTTCAATCCCAGGCCCGTCCCTTTCCTCGTACTTTGTAGTAGTTGTATATCTCTCACTTGCTTCTATCTTCCATTCTAAATATATCCCACTCAAACTATTCGTTCATAGCAAAAACGCTAGAACCAGAGACGGACAAGAAACCGTTTCCCTAACGCTTCCTACTTCCACGCGCACGCCTTTCTTACGCCTGATACATAGGCAGTCTGCTAACCACAAAAGCAAACCTTTCTGCCATGCCTTTCCCCCAATCCATACACTCCCGCATGAACTGACGTGGATGCAGTGGAATATACGGTCTACGTGGGAGTCCGTTCAATGCATCATCAATTCCTCCCCCTTCCCCTCATTGGTCTGCATTCTGACGTGGCAGGTGCCATTGTTGCCTAAAAATAGAAGATCACTAGCACTTATACACTGAGGATGCCTGTTAGTCCCAAGCAGTCATTCGGTTGGTTCCTTGTGTAAGTGCAGCTGATCTGGCGATACTGGAGTGCATCCACGGGCGGCCAATCAAGCTCAAGCTCAAGCTCAAGCTCAAGCTGATCGTAAATAATTTTCACACGATTCCCAGAAAAAAATGAAAGAATTAAAACCTTATTTGTGAATCTTCCGCAAAGTGCCGTAATGAAGACCCTAATTCCGCGCATTTTGCAATATATCTAATTAATTGGAAATGATGGTTAATGACAATATCAAGTGCAATTGTGATGTATAACCATCATATACAGATAGCAATATGGGCAAAAATCAAAACTTTCTTGAATTTTGCCAAATTTTGGACCAAATGTGCGGAATAAGGCGATGCGTTAAATTTGTGCACTTTGTGGTATTTCAAAACGGAATAACATTTTTCACGTGAATCCTTAAAACTTCACATGTAAGCAGTCATTGTCTCATAAAATCATAATGACACATGGCAATGATACACAGTTTTGTTCAATTATTTACGACGTCTTTGTACCAGTGTAAGATTGACTCAAGTAGTGTTTTGTTTTGATTAAGTTAAATCACATTGTCTTGTATATTTATACTCTACATCTGATGTTATTTTGAAAAAGACCATGACAATAAGGCAAAGAAAATAATGATCAACGGCTTTATATTTTTCTTTGATATGAATATGCAAATTTTCATGAAATGAAATGAAACGAACAGGAATGAAACATTCGCTGTTTTGGAAAATTATTCGACGAATACACATTTTCATATGAAGTGTTGCCATATCCGGACCAATTTGCGATAAGGGCTCTTTTAGGTTTTCAATCATTTTTCTTTTCTTTCTGGCGATGCATTTGAACTAGAGCCTGCTTCTCAGCTTATTGTTGTTATTAACACGTCCATAAGTAGCTTTCTTTGCCAATTTACTGGTTTTGCATGTGTAAGTCGAGAAAATATTTCTTATGAAAAGATCCTTGACCGATGGGATTCGAACCCACAACCCTAAACTCTATCCCGCTAAAAAGCTGTGCGTTTACCACAACGACTATCAATATTTTTTACGGCAACTGAATGAATGCTTCACTATTGTCTGGTTCGCTGAATATAATACACCGCGCGACTGTAGTAAAGTTTCCAAAAAAGCGCATTGTCCCCCACTTCCACACGGAAAATGTTTTAGGAAAGAAAGGAACAACTGGTTCACTCAGGCAAATGGACTAACGATAATCATAAACACCCCTTATGAAAATTCGCCACAAGAAATCGGATTGAAATTCATAAATTTGCCTTATGAAACCAGAATTTGAGAACAAAAAACATTTTCGCGGCAACCTGGAATCGAACCAAGAACCTCGCGATCGATAGGCCCGAGCGTACACCACGCGCCAATCGACGCCTTGACGTGGAGTGATGCTAAAACGATACATAAGCGTTCGTATTGCAATAATCGTTCCACCTTTCATAAGGCAAAATGTATGAAATTTGATAGTCCAGTTCGCTGCGTGTTGGACGAAACACCGCAATTTTATATATCTCCAACAATAATGATGTAAAAAGAGTCAAACCGCGGTTGTTCTTTTTCTTCACGTGCGTGTTTTTTTGAGCAAATGCGCTAATACTTATCAATACTCACGCTTAAAAATAGAGTTGTTTTTTAACGAAACTTTTACTATTTCTCCAAATTTGTGTGAGCCGTGCCTGGTTGCACATAAAATAATTATATTGTTGCTGAACACTGACATAATAATGTGTATTTCATTAAAATAGATTTTTATTTGAGGATATGAAATCCAATAAGGATTTGAAATTATATTTGCCAAACTCATTCATAATATACTACTTCGCGTCGAAAAATGGGTTAACCAACATGTCAAGTTCGATTTTTGACCAACTTCGCCGCGTCGCGACTCGCTTCGCTATAGTGCGCAATCTATACCCTCCGCCATATTCATTATGCGCACTATTGAGAATCGAGTTGCGACGCCGCGAAGTTGGTTAAAAGTCGAACTGTTTAGCCCATTTTCCAATCCGAATCAGTATATTTATTCTCATTGTTATTGATATGTCAGCTAAGCCCTAGTCGTAACTTCCTCTTGAAAAACGGGAGCCCTGCACCACCGACATTGTTGTCAACTTGTCACCGTCGTCGATTGAATACTACATTTTTCTTCACACGTGTTAACAAATTGCCTGATTCGGAAGTTTTTTGTGCAAATGGCGAAATCGAAGAAAAAGGTTGTGATTTCGGCAGCGGTTAAGCAGACCGCATCGAAAAAAGTACATCGAAGTGTTCGGAAGGAAGCTAAATCGAAAAATCTTGATTTTTTGCTCGCTCCTCATCAGGTAATGTAGATCGAATACTAACATGTTTGCTCTAACCTCAAAGCTGGTTGTTTTCTTACAGAACAAAAATGTCGACACAGAAATTCAAGAGATAAGCCCCGAAAAGCCTTCAACTTCCACAGCAGTTCCGCAGCGACATCGCAGTGGCAAACGACCGGTGGAATTGTCTGTCCGCAGTCATTCCAGTTATTTGGTCCGCAGCAAGGAGAACACGCCCTGTCAACAGGGTGATGGAGTATCCGTATCACCTCCATCTGCTAAACGATGTGCCATCCGTGTACCGGTCATTTATCTCGAAAAACAAAATCTGCAGCGCGGAAATAAAAGATCAACACTGCTCCGTGGCAGCCTGTCGGATGGAGAGAACGATGAAGAGCACTTCGAGTCGAATGCGGATGAAAACTACCACAAAATGCCGTGCGTGGGCCGTTCAAAGGATCCCTCAGGAGCTGTTAAAAAGTTTAGCCAGGAGTTGACATCCACTAATCAGGTGAAATCATCGCAGGAAGAGGGCCGTGAAAAGAGACCGGCAGCAATATCAGTCACCAGTTCCATTGACCAGACCGAGGACGATTTTCACCAACAACAAGACGTAAACAAAACGCCATCATTCGCTCTTCCTGCAAAACGGTTGGCATTCCGAGCACCCTTGATTGATTTTCCAACAGATGGAAATCTACAGTTTCTCAAAGATTGGCTGTCAGAAGAAGAAGACGAAAGTGAGAGCTGTGAATCGGAAACACAAAATGCGTGTGAAACAGACGACGACCTTGATGACCGTCCTAAGAATCTATCAAAGACTGGTGCGGTTAAGGTAAAACAACAAAAGTCGGGCCAGAAGCAAACATCCGGAAAACAGGTAGGAGTAACAGCAGTTCCGCAGCAACAGTTCGCCGCAAAACAACAGGCAGCAAAATCAATCCGCCATCAGTCTGGTTCCTTTGTTCAGATCAAGGAAGCTATGCTCCGTCAACAAGCTCCATCTACAATACGATGTGCCGTTCGAGAGCCGTTGATTGATTTGCCAACAATCGAAAAGCTGCCGTTAAATGATGTAATGCATCCACCATCACCCACAGCTATCGGATCTTTTCAGCCAAATCCACTAGTCGAGGCAGACACCGATTTCCGTAAGTAAATGTAGTTCTTAAATAGCTGATGAAAAAAAAAACACAAAAAAGTGCTCTTTAAATAAGAATTTTTAGCGAAGTGTCATTTAGTTTTGCGCCATTTAGTTCCACTAGAGTTTGTATCCCTTGACAGATACGTGTATTTCGACCTCAACAGTAAGGGCGTCTTTAATGTCGTTTACTAGACTCAGTAATTAATTATCTTCAGCCTTCATTCTTAAATTTCTTAAAATTATTTTTGTTGTTCAAAAAGTATTTATTTGATAGAAACACTCAAAAGTGATCAACTTCGCCCCATTTTACGGTACCTCAGATTTTTTTTTCGACGAGTATAAGTACCCTAAAAAATAACAATCCTGAAAAATATACATTGAAAAATATTCTTTCTAAGAAAATTGGAACATTTCCAGCTTTAATTGCTATTTCCCATACTAAATTCAAGAAATGCCAAAAATGCAGCTAAAGGCCACACTGGCCATCATCATAATCACCCTATCCATTTGAAAAAGCAAATCTCAAGTACCACTCCATATATCGATGTGAAAAATTTATCATATAATTCTATATATGTTGCCAGTAAAAGCTTAATCGGTTCACTAAAACTCGAAATTTGCTTCTGCAAAGTGTTGATGGAAATTGTTAGAGTGAGACTCAACAAGTCTGATGAGTTTTAATATTTTTCAACTTAATTGTTTGTTTTTTTACTAACCATCAATGTTGGGTTGCTAATTATTGGCTCATGTTACTCTCCTGATGATAACGTCAAATTGTTAACCATTTAGTAAACGTTTTATTTTTATGTGGACATTTCTTTTTTCACTTTAATAGGCTGTGTTTGCGGACAGCAGGCTAAGATCGATCAGCTTATCCACCTGAACAATGCCCTAATTGCGCAAAATAAGAAATTGAAACTTGCTAATGAGAAAAGCTCACTCCGCTGTCTCACATTGACGGACGCCCTAAATGCAAAAGTGTTGAGAAAGACACATGACGAAAAGTTCACCGAATTGCCCGGTTTCCCCGACAAAAATAAGTTGAAGAAATTTTCTGAAACTGCTGGGAGCCGCGACTACATTTTTGTCAAGCTATTGCTGATGGAAATCTTCACGGATGGTCTGAAAAACATGACACTCACGGGTCGTGTAACAAACAATCCAAATGGTCGGAAAGGAGGTGAGCGGATTCAAAACGAAATGCCGGAAAAAGTTCGCCTAGATCCTGAGAAAGTTAAATACATCGAAGGTTAAAATTAGATATATTCTAGTTAACATAAATTTCATTGTTTATTTTTCTTCTACAGAGCGATTTGTTGAGCACCGAGTTTATCAAGGGGAAACCCCGGCCGTCGCTGGAGTTAAGGTTAAACAATGTCGCGAGCTGATCGCACGCGTTCTGATTTACTATGGTAAGAAATAATTTGTCACCGATTCAATGTTTTAATACAATTCAGAAGTTGAATTTCAAAGAAATTTAAGTTTAATTTTTGACGAAGTTTTTGTTTGCTTTTTGTACTAGCACAATTTGAAATCTAAATTGCTGTTCATAAGATCATTTATGAAAACCCTCATAAATATAAAAAACTGAAGATAAAAATGAGTTACTTTGTTTGTATTTTAGGAGAATGAAAGAAAAATCTTTGGAATTGGTCAATAAATTTCAGCGTTCACAATATGTTATGATCATTCTATTATTGAATAATTGAAAGCGATTAAAAATTGACTTGTTGCTACATAAGCCTATTTTTAAACTACTTTTTTATATACTGCTTTGCATTGAAAAATGGGTTAACCAACGGGCGAAGCTTGATTTTTGACCAACTTCGCCGCGTCGCAATTCAACTCTCAATAGTGCGCATAATGCACACGGCGGACGGAATAGATGTGCATTATATAGCTAAGCGAGTCGCGAACGGCGAAGTTGGTCAAAAATCGAACTTCGCACGTTGGTTAACCCATTTTCGACGTAAAGCAGTATATCAAACGTATCATATTTTGATATAGTTTTCATATTATTGATCAAAAAGCATGTAACTGGATAAGTTACAACGTATATTTAACAGTATTATAATTTTGATACTTTGTATCAAACATATATAACAGGATTTGATATATTTTTGTTAGAAAGGGTATATTAAACAGTATTATAATTTTGATACTTTGTATCAAAACACATAGAACAGGATTTGATATATTTTTGTTAGGAATGAATCACATTCAGTTATAATTATGTTACCCTTCATATGTATTTTTGTTACGATTTTAGTTATTTTAACAACATCCTGCATCATATTTGTAACAAAATATGTTCGATAAAAACTTTATATCATAATATCATAGGCTGATATAATTTTGTTATGTACCTTTAGTCGGGAACGCATAACAAACATCACAGACTCGGGAACTGCCTAAGTGTGAGTAAGTCCGCACCCGTCTACTCGGAAGAACATGTCAAAAGAAGTAGCAACATGCTCGGGAGCGTTTACTCGCGAGTAACCGAGCAAGGTGTGATTTATTATGGTTTTGACAGACAAATTAATTGTATAATCATCATATCGACAGTAAACTATTAGTTTGTAGTCAAATGTCCTTGAAAACCATAAATATCGGAGGGGAAGAAGCTTTTTTCCCAAAAGCATAATATGACTCTGAATAGCTCCGGACACGTTCGCGAATCACTTTTAGCTTCGGTTACTCGGGAGCCGATATATGCGAGTAAACCAGCGCTCGGACGCTCGGGAGCGTTTGGTTTTGTTTTTGTTCCAGTTTAGAAGAAGTGTTCGCCACTTTCCATCACTGGTCTAGAAGAGTAATACCAATAGAATAGCCATCAGATTTGTTGGAACGAATCAAATTTGTTGTATGTAAGAGTTTATGGAGGTCGAATGCCCGAACTGTTCATTGGCAAAAAATGAAGTTTCGTTGATGTGGGCCATCATTCTGTTCAAAATGAGCTTTTCAAAAAGTTTACTGATGGAGTAATGCAAGGTGAGTAAAGCAAGGCTTTCGTGTTTTTTTTAATGTTTTTACTAATAGATCTCACTTCTTCTAAATCAGTCCCCCAAGAATTTTTGAAAACGATTAAGAATACTTTTGATATCTTGAGTAACTTGATTCTCAATAGGACTAGTGCGTCCTTAATTAAAATTGCGCGCTTTCAAACTACATAGCAAGTTTTTGGACTTTTTCGCAATTAGTTAGTATTTTCATCCCTTTTCAATGCTGGAAATGACTTCTGAGATTTTTTTAAGTTGTATAAGACTCTAAATTTATCGGCCCCGGAACCTCTCGGTTCCAGAAGGGAACCGGCTCAAACCCAAGACAGCTGGTCTAAGCCACGGCCGTCTGCTGGGTGGGTGTGCAAGACCTCCTTTGGTTCCGGGTCTCAGGGCGTTTGGCGTGGGGAGCTTTCGGAACGTGAAAATCCTATAACTCAGAAAAATTACGAATGTATAAATGTATTGGCGGTACCTTACAGGTGGGTGGTGAATCGTGTGGAACTGACTGCGAGGGTAGGCAACGAGGAGCAGGCGAGACGTGCACGTGGGCAATGATGGCGATCGTCTGGTGTTGGTGGGTCACGTTGATTCGACGGGTCTTGACTTGGTCCTCACTTGGCTGTCCTACAAGCAATCCGGCAAGAAGGACGAGGGTGTTTGTCGTGCGGGCAGGCCCACGGAGAGGGCGGTGTTACACGTGCGCTTCGTGTTGGTTGCTGGGCCAACTTGTCGACTATTATCACGATGACAGGTTTTAGAGGGAATCGTCGCCGTGAAGGCCGCTGGATTAGGCCACTGGACTAGGCCGCTGGGCGCCGGTGTGCACCGGAGATACAGTAACGAGGAATTCTTGTTCTGGCCCCGCTTGAACGCAGCGCAGCGCACTGCAGCACTTGGTCGTAACACAGAGTTCACGGTCACTCGGCCCTTGGTCACTTGACGAAGTTCCTCGAGCCCTTTTAGTGGTTGGGCTTTAACTTCCCGAGATGGACGGATTACCACGCTGTCGTAAAGAATACTTTCTTTGAAGTTCCGTACAACCGCTCACTGTCTCGGCCAAAAATCAACTGCCCTTCGTGCTCCAATTCGATCGTCTTCTCTCATCACCGGGCGCTCAGCCACCCACGGCAGACGCGCGTTTGCTCCTTCCTCCCGATCGCGCTACCTGCTCGGTGGCACATTTTACTGAGGTTGCCCAACTCCCGAAACGCAAACGAATGCCACCCACCGCTGATTCAAATTAGCCGTTTTTTTTAAAGCCAAACTTCACAAGCATTTTCCCTACGTTTTCACGTTCATTTTATGTAGCAAAGTAGCAAAAGATGTTACTCGACGGTAACATATCCCCCCTCTGGTCAAGCGAGGAAAAGAGATTACATAAACATATTATGATCTGGTAAATAACAAAAGTATCTTTTTTTTTTAGGATATTGCATAGAATATTCGTTCAAATAACAAAGACAAAACCAAAACACTATCCACTAGAAATCAATGGGCAAAAACAATAGTAAAGTAGGTACTTACGTTCTAAACGAACAAAACATACATTATTCGACTTTCCGTATCACGAGTATCGAATTACTATAGGATTCAAAGCCTCCAACCATCAGCCAATCATAACAATAACACCTAATAGATTGGAGCTCGTCCGGCGGAGCCCAAACAAATAGAACAATACGCGACCCTTTACGTTCCACGCAACACGCACTACGCTGCCGGACCAGAGAATATGTACTACGCCACGCCGAGAAGCACATGTTGTACGCGTGAAGGTGCCGACTAAACTAATTTTTGCAGATTTCACCGCTGCATCTGGTGACCTGCCTGAAACTTCGGTTTGCGGTTGCCAACACTAATCCGTAAGGTAGCCAGAGACACTTTCGTGTTCATCCGTCTATCGTCTGTGGATTGTTTGGACTATATTTGTATACGAAATACACTGCCCATACTCGCATAACAGTCCCATATGGATTTTAACCATTTTTTAGTTAACTTCATGAATGGTGTTTATTTTTAGTGTACTTTATGAAATCATGCTTAAAATTGCATTTTTGCATGGACAAAATGCGAAAAAAATACCAAATCATGTGCGTCCCATATTGAAAGTACCCGCATAATAGTCCCATTAGTGAATTACAAAGAAGTTGAAACAAACCTGGCCCTGTTATAAGTTTTGTAATCTTGCATCGTATTTTTTTTATTAAAAGGAGAAATAATACAAATTTTCAATTTCTCAAATCATGTTTATTCATGTAAAGTATCTATTCTTACGTGATGTTAAAGTTTTCCCAGAATGATTTCTGCTGCGATGTTCTAGAACCGCAATTCAAAATGTGTGCTTGCGAGCTTCTAAACCAAAAATAGTCAAAATAGCTTCCCTTTAAGTCAATGCTGCTGCTCTCTCTACTATTGTACTCCGGCCAATGATCACCGGACTCTCCGGTAGGCTTAACTTGTTATGGCATGAAATCGGGTTGATTTTTTTGGCCAGCCAGAGTTTCCACAGTCACCCTAAGTAGGTACATGCGACTTCTAAAACCAAGAAGTAAGGTGGTTCATGGCATACAGCAGGACAATCCACATATATCTAAGGAATCTTCAATAGTTTTGCCGTCTTCATGCTGACCAAAAATTGCTTTGTTGCATTGCTTGAAGCCAACATCTCCGTGGTGGATTCAATTAACTTTCTTGATTGGCCGACCGGAACAGGTTCTGCAGTTAAATAAAATCCAGGAGAGTCTTCAACATGATCACTGTTGCCACCGAATAGTACAATAACTTTGAAGGACATTTTTAATCCACATTTACTAGTACTAACAGTTACAGTTACAAACATTCCTTGGGATTTAGCGTGAGATCTACTGTAAACTTGAAAACGATTATGTCAAGTTGCGTAAAAACATAGTAAGCCAGTCCCCCGTAATGGGACTGGTATGCGGGTATATTTGTGTTTGGCAAGAAAAATACTCGGATAACGAGTCCCATTGGATTGAATCTTAGATTAAGATATGTAAAACAACCACTTGAACTATATTGTAGTTCTTGAATGTTTTATAATACTACAATGATAATGTGTTGAGTAATCCCACCACAATTTACTACTGTCAGCAACGGTGAAACGAAAACGTTTTGTATTATGTTTAGAAGCGTTTTTCTCGACATGATGATTTTCCTAATGGGACTGTATTGCGAGTATGGGCAGTACATTTACTAACACTGACAAAATTTATTTGCATCGGGTTTTCGTGCAGTTTCACGAAATGTGATTGAAGTTATTGACCTTTTGGGTCGTATCTGGTTTAGAAATCAAGTCCTCAGTATACCGGTAAGTCTCGAGTGATGAGCATCGAGAGGCGCGCGCGACTTCGTAATTAAGTGCCATTACAGACGTCTCTGTAATTGAAAAGGATTGACGTGACGCAAACTCAGTGATGCCTATGCAATTAGCAGGTTCCGTAACTACCCCGCGGAAAGTAGAACGAACTCACACGCCAATTTATATGCCAAAGGTGAGCTTAGAATCTTTGTCCACATGTCAGAAGGTGAATTGAAGGTTAAATTCGAATCATCCTGCGTCTTTTCAGATCGGTGATCCAGAGACTAGGGACGCTCGACTCGCTTCACCGAAATTCAATTGAAAAGTGGCTAAGCCGGTTTCAACAAGCATGCAGGCCAAACTCCGATGTTTTTCCCTTCTTGATCGGCAAGCTCATAAGATGATGAGCCATATTTGGCTACAACTTTGCAAGGTAGGAACTGGGCTCCTAATTTGACGTTGTAATATGCTTGTGCGTTGGAAATTTTTGTATTTTTCTTATAAACGGTGTCACCTACCGAAAATGATTTGGCGGGTTTACGAACTCGTAAATTATACGTATTCGAAGCCTCTGAGTAAGCTTTTTCGAGATTTTTGCGCACTAATGTGAACATTTTCGGAGATTCTAAGCGGATTCTTGCGAGACGCGCCTCTACTGACGACTCTTTTTCGTTCTCGTAGTATTTGTGTTCGGTTCCATTAAGAACCACTTCTTCCCCCTTCGCAACTCGAAATGGGGTGAACCCTGTGGAGGAGTGGATTGTCGAGTTTATTACCACCTCGACTTCAGACAGTCGCGTATCCCATTCGCGTTGGTTATCTCTCGCGTAAGACCTGATAGACGTATTAATCGCCCGGTTTACCCGCTCTACAGGGTTGGCCTGAGAGTGATGGCGGGATGAAAGCCAGTGCTTTATCTTGAAGCGATCCAGCAACGATTTAAAGTCTTTCGAAGTGAAAGTAGTTGCGTTGTCGGACAGAATTATCGCGGGCACCGAGTTACGATGGAACCAATGGCGGGTCAATTCAGTACAAAGCGTTTTCGCGCGAATATCAGGGAAAGGGTGTAATTGGACCCACTTTGAGAAGAGGTCCAACGCAACTAGGACGTACTGGTTGCCTGATTTGGAACGTGGTAACGGACCGATGTAATCAATAGCAATTATTTCCCACGGACGCGACGGAATACGCATATCACCCATTGGGGGTGTCGTCGACGCATTAGGTGGTTTGATCATCTTACAAACAGCACATTTTTGAATATACGTTCGTATTTGGCTAACCATTTTTGGCCAATAATAATGCTGCCGTACCTTAGCCAGAGTTTTTTCTACCTCAACGTGCATGGAATCGTCGTGACATGCTTTAAGTATCGCCGCACGCGATTCTGGGCTTGGGATAATCTTCCAGTCATACCGGTGATCCGAAAGCTCATTATTGAACACGTATTTCTTAAGATGGTCTCCATCTATCCGGAAGTCTGGGTAATCATCGGGTCGATTTAAAACTGACAGTTTTAGGTCACTATACCACGAAGAGGGTGTCTTAGCTGATATCGCCATCACACTTCGTGAAAGTGCATCCGGCACGATATTGTCTTTCCCCCGACGATGCACAATCGTCATGTCGTACACTTGAAGTGAAAGACTCCAACGACTGAGTCGTGACGAAGTCTTCCACTTCGTACGCATGATGAAAGTAATCGCGGATGAGTCCGTGACCAGTACGAAATGACTACCATCAATGTAGCCTCGAAAGTGCTCCACCGATAACAGGGCCGCCAGTGCCTCCTTTTCGGTTGCGTGATAGGCGCGCTCTTGAGTTGTTAACTTTTTCGAGAAGTATTCTATTACCCGCTCCTGACCTTCAATTTTTTTGTGTCAATACTCCGGCGATGGCCTGATCACTCGCGTCGGTATGTATAACAAATTCCTCATCAAAATTAGGGCTCGAGAGTACGGGGGACGTTATAAGCTTCTCCTTAATTGCCTGAAAGGCTTCTTCCGCTTCCGGAGTCCATCTAACTGACTTCGAAGATGACTTCAGAAGCTCTGTGAGGGCTGCGGTTGTCTTACTGTATTCGGGTATGAACCTCCGATAATAATTAGACATACCAAGGAAGCGGCGAAGTTTAGTTATCGTCGTTGGACGCTCATATTCAACTATCGGCTTAACTTTCTCAGGGTTGATTCTCAACCCCTGAGAAGAAAGGATGTAACCTAGAAAGGGTATTTCATTCAGGCAAAAATGAGATTTCTCAAGTTTGATCGAGAGGTTCGCCTCTCTCAATCGCCTCGCAACTTCCATGAGAAGCCGTACATGTTCCTCGAATGTCTCCGTCACTATGACTATATCGTCTAAGTAGACGAAGACATTCGGTTCCAGTGTACCATGACCTAACACTCGGTTCATCAACCGAGCCAGAGTGGCTGGGCTATTGATTAAACCGAATGGAAGGCGGGTAAACTGAAACATCCCCTTCCCTTGGACACTGAATGCACAATATTTCCGTGACCCTTTAGCCAACGGAATCTGTAAAAAGGCCTCGGTGAGGTCAATTGTTGAGAGGTAGTTTGCGCGAGGTAGTCGGCCAAGTATGCGTCCAGGGTGCGGAAGGGGATAGGCGTCACGTATGGTCCTCTCATTGAGTTTGCGGGCATCGAGACACAGGCGGATCGCCCCGGAGGCTTTTCGTATCGGTACAATATTTAGCGACCAATCGGAGTTGGATTCTTCGATCACCCCAGTTGCAAGCAGCCGATCGATCTCAGAAAATAGGCCAGCTTGTATTTTTGGAGCTATGGGATATGGATATAGGCGTATTGGTTTGTTATCTTTGCACTCTTCTTTCAGAACAATATTGTGTTCGCAAAGTGGAGTAGCGTCAATCTTTTCAGGAGCAGCCGTTTTGAATAACTGTTTCACTTCTTCCAAGCGCTGTTCCTGCGCCCCTGACAAATTGAACAGAGGGGTCTCCTGATCGGAAATCTCGGTTGATCTGTTCTGCGTGATCATTGAAACGGCTGGATAAATCTGGAAAATTCTCCAGAAGTCCATTCCACAAATACAATCTTTGGTCAGACGAGGTGCTACTAATGTAGGCAACACTCTTGTCTTGCCATTGAAAGTATAAGGAATAAGGACTTCGCCAAGGATTTCTAAAGGCGAACCATCTGCTGTTCGAAGCTCTACCGGATGTGTTGGTTCCTTTAAGCGAACGTTTTTCAGTTTTTTTGAAAATCGTGGCGTTGATAAATGATAGATTGCTACCGCAATCAAGCAGAGCGTTGACATAAATGTCGAAAATCCGGAGTTTTGCATGCGGTCGATCATCTGCCATACTGTTAAGCGTTATTTTATGAATTTGAGGTAGCGCGCCCTCTTCGTCTTCGTTGTCCGGTCTCTGTTCATAGAAATGATAGAGATCTGGCAGCCAAGATTCTGAGGTATCTACCGATCGCGCAACTGGGGGTCCCTGCGGCTTTAGGGCTTCCCCAGCCCGTTTTTTAAACAGTATGGGCAGTTGTTGGTGGTGAACCCAATCAAGGCACATCTATTGCAGAACACTCTTCTCGGAATTGGGCATTTCGAGAGATTGTGGTAATCCCTGCAATTGAAACATTGCCCTTCCTCCGGTGGAGAATAGTTAGACACCAGTTTTAGGAGAGCACTTGGTTTACTTGGCCCAGGTTTTGAATCCTGAGATGAACCCTCGGATTTCTTAGCTTTCTCCAATGGGTTCTGCTTATTGGAGGGATGTGGTTTGAGCTCAGTTTTCGCGGGGTTTTGCTGCGGTTTGTGATTTTTATGATTTTGTGAGTTCGCGTTTTGACGATTTTGATTGACAAAAGTCTTACTACCTGGGTTATTCCTACTACTGAAGTCAATTGCACAATTCTCTCTTTTAGAAGTGGCAAAAACTTTGGTAAACGCGGAAAAATCCGTCGCATCCAAGTCCTTACCTATGGTCAGTAGGTCTCGAAGCGTGACGACATTCTTCCCCACCAGTGCCTTGCGGCCATCATAACGCAGATTGGTTTTAAGCACCTCAACCTTTTCGGCATCCGTCATAGAATGACTCATTGCTTGGAAAAGCCTATTCATTTGCAGATAATACTGCTGAAAAGACTCTCCCTTTTGCTGACGTGTCTGGTAAATCTTTGTGCGTAAAACTGAATTGAGATCAGGGTGTCTGAACTCGTTTTTCAGCTCCTGTACCAATTGAGGCCACGACTGCAGCATCCGTTGATTTCTGCACGAGGTGTACCAGTTTAACGCTGGGCCTTCGAACAGGTGTACCGCTGAATCAAATAGGTCGATTTCGGTGGCATGTTCTGAAATCGCCAGCTGTTCCACATGGGATAAGAACTCGTTGAGACCCAGGCCATGATCACTTCCGGAATATTTTCTCACTTTCCATTGCGAAATGGGAGTCATTTTACGCAATGGTGCAACTAGTGGTGGAGCGGTCCCCGCTGAAGCAGATGATTGGCGTAGAGGAATATTACTCTGAATATTTGGAGATTGGTTGTAATTAGCGACTCCAAATGGACTGAACGAAAGTTCATCCATCCGATGCCGAAATGATTCATTTGGATTTCCGTGGTGGGACACGGGTGGTGGATATGGGACACTGCCACTAATAGTCGAAGTTGGGACCGTAGTACCGCGGTTTGATCGGTAGTCTGCTGATCTGAAGCCTCCCGATGAAGTAGTAGCCGATTGAATGGTACGAACGTCATCATTTAGAAATGGATTTGTTTTGATAATTTCCAAAAGGGCTTAGAATCAGGGTTCAATAATGGAATTTATTGAAGTTTCAAAAGCTTGACAATATGATGTTTTGTTAGCAAAGAAATATCAACATGAAGATAACTATCGATGTATGTTTCATATGAGAAGGTTAGAAGCAAAGGGGTGTGAGTGACAAAATTCTAGGTGTCAGCAAAATTGACATTGAAGTTTTTCAGCAATTTTGGGGTCTGTGTTAAGGGTGAAAAGAACCTCCGCAAATCATGCGTCAATGCTTGGGGCCATGACCCCACTTTGGCACCGACGGTACTGAGTATAGTTATGTAAATTATCTCCTGGCTTCTGAAAATGTTTTCATGTCGCACGGACATCGAACATAAAATTTGCTTTTTTCAAAGCTAAACATCAATTAGGGCACTGGTTCTAATATCAAAGTCTATTTGTCTGTGGCTTTGTCTGTGTCTACCATCTTCCGTGGGTTATCTCCGTCATTTAATAGCGTCATAATACGTTCAATGAGTAAAAACGGAACAAAAGTCGCTTGTCCTGTCGCTGAAGGTCCATCCTGTAGCGAAACCTTTTGTTTACACGCCATTCCCCAACCGTCGTCGCTCTACTTGACTGACTAAACTTAGACCTCATTCTGTTAAGTTACGACTAGAGGCACTATAGAGAACGAAGCATCATCCCGTCGTCAGTCTGACACTGCTAAAGAAGCTGGTCTGTTGCTGATATAAATGAGCTTTGATATTCTGGGTAGCACCAACTCACTATGATGGCGGGAAACCATCCTGATGCCAAGAACCTGGCCAGACTTGGACCGAGTCGTTAGTGGAGAATGATGTTGGTGTTATTTTTATTATGCACACTTCTTAAGTGACAACACTCTGAAGATGGCGACTGACCATAACGGCATAAAATTGTGGAAAAGTAAGCGAAAAGGCGAAGAAAGGAACAGTGCACTCAAGCATAAATATTTAATTTATTATCAAATTTTGACCAGCAGATTTTAATCAACGAATTTTGCCAGTATGTTTGCAGCACGAGTGAATCTTAATACAGTGGGATTCCGTTTTTGGCATGCTCCGTTTTTGGCATGCTCCGATTTTGGCACCCCCCGATTTTGGCAACAAAATGGATCCGTTTTTGGCAACATTTTTCAATACCATTAAAATTTGTAAATTTTTGTAAATATTATCGTGTGTGTTGCTTTAGTCACTTGAATAGCATGTCAACTCCACACCGATAACATTCCAGATCTCCATTTTCGTCGATGTTTCTCCAAATCTCACCAACTACTAAGGACTCGCGTACGCGCATTTTTACTTCAGAATGGTCATTGGTCATACATAGGCAACGTTTCATGAGACCAACAATCTCCACCAGTATCTCAACTTAAGACCATTCTTTTTTCATAGGCATTCATATTGAGTGACCAGCCCACTTGAGTCTGCCAGTACACAGTTCGAACGAAACGTGTAAATTTCTGAGATATATAATGCACATAATCGGAGCGCGGTATAAAATGGGCATTTACATGGTATGTCATGTAAACTTCAATTATATGTCATGTAATCCGGCAGGATTCTTTGTGATTACGTGACATATAACACAAATTTACATGTTGCAAGACTTAAATTTACATGACGTCGTGTTTACATCGTTTAAATAAAGTTTACATGACGTGTAATCTTCATTGTTTTTAACTGTGTAGGTGATACAATAAAAAACACTGTTCTTCAGATTTGGAACAGCTTGTTCGAACAAAGCACCAGCACCGACATAAGAGCAACGAAAAATCTATGACTCACACAGAGTTACAATCATAAATTTTGTCTCGCTGTCTTTATTATTATGGATTTTTATACATTGCGTATGTAAAAACACACCGCAATAATAGATACAAATGTGTACAGCAAAATGTCGTGTATCATAACTTTTTTTAAATTTCATTAAATAACATGACAAATGCGACTACAGTCCAAACTACAATTTACTTTCAATAATACCATTGGAGCGTGCGATAAATACGACTGATAATGTTTTTACTTTTTGTCTGTGGTATTGGTGTGTATATTGATCTTTCTGCGTCAACTATTTAAGGTGCAAGAAAAAATGGCTCAAAAGGCAGAACTGAAAAAGCAGTTTTCTCATTTTAAAACAATAAATTGATGAAAATAAGAACATACAGCTTTTTTATTTGGCAAATAAAAGAGCTGTGTGTTTTTATTTTCTTCGATTTGTCTATTTAAAAAGAGAAAACTGCTTTTTCAGTTTTGACTTTTGCACCATTTTTACTTGGGCCTTAAAGCTACGTTCTCTCTTTTCTATAGACTCTATAAGGCGTTAGATTTGTTAAGAGACGATCCAGAATTCTGTACATGATTGTTAATCAAGGATACGGGTCTCAACATCATCAAAATGTTCCTTACGAGCTGAGTCTATGAGTTTCCTAACTATACCCTGGAGAATCCTTAAGGGATTCTTCGTTCTTGTGGGACATTTCAGAAATTTTAACGAATTCATGAGGATATTTGCATATTCCATGTGGACACTGAGAGCTTCTTGAGGGATCGTTAGAGTGTATAACTGGTTATGGAGGATTATGTCCAAAATCTGGTAATTTCTAATAAACTCTAGAGCGTCTTGTAAATTTTAAGCGGGATAATGTGAATTTCTAGTAAGATTTTTAATATTTTCGGCGAAAGCTTGAGGATTTTGAAAAGGTTCCCAAAGGAATTTTAGGTGTGCTAGTGGTAGCCTAATAATAATAAACTTTTGATTTTTCTCATCGGTGACTTGAGAATTTACGGCAACATCGCAGCGGAATTCCAAGATGTTAACTCATAGCAAAATCCTTAGCAAGATCCTGAGAACTCTATGCGAGATCCTACGAATGCTTGGCAAGATGCTTCAGATCTCAAGCGTTTTTTCTGTGGATTTCTTATGAGAACCTGAAGATTCCTATAAGGTTCTTGAGGTTTCATAACAGGATCCTGTAAATTTCAGTCGATTTCATAAGGCAGGTGTAGAACATATATCAAGCTGAATTAAAAATTATTTCAAGTAAAAATTAAATTCTACACAATTACAAGACATTTATGCATCTTCTCATGTTTATGTTTGCCCTTTTGATACAGTCAACCATTCATTATAAAATACTTTACTTTATCAGAAACATAAATTGAAGGAGCAATTCTAAACTTACCGAATTTTTCAGATTTTATGCTAAAGTCCAAAAGTTAAACTGATTTTAAATGTCCATTTAATTAGAAAAAAAGGTCATGCCGTTTTGCAATACCCAGCGCTTTTGATTCGCAAATACGTCTTCAAAAGAAAACATTTTTGTTTTCGTTTTCTCTCATAGTATTAAGAAAATGTCCAGTTCTTCAATAAAAGTCACTTATGCGATTATTGGTTTTACAAGGCCCTCTTATACAAAAATTATGCATAAAGCTTCTAAAAAATAATTGAAGACGTTGAGGCGTAAAAAGCGACCAGAAAATCATTTGCCAGATTTAATATTACGGAGCTATAGATTCATAGCATATTACAACCCTTCGGAAAAATGCTTCGAAGTGAACCTTTTCGAAGTCTCAACGCCTTATGATTCCATAAAAATTATGTATCAACATTGTAATGATGCTTTCAAAACCAATAGTTGAAAAATAAAATTTGAAATATGGGTTCCGATTTTGGCACGGTTCCGTTTTTGGCAACTGAAAATTTCAACTTTGTTGCCAAAAACGGAATCCCACTGTATTAATCTATTAGGGCTATCTGGTTCTCTAGATTTGTGCTCATTAAAATTTGTGTGGTGTGGGTTCAATGCATCTTCACCTTAACAGAAAGGATCCAATTTTGAACGAAAAAAAGAATATCTGTATATGTAGTAGGGAATGGTACACAAATTATGTCACGCTAAATTTCGACTTTTTCGACCCCCTCCCCCCGCTTCATCACACTTTTTGTATGACTTCTCCGAAAATTTTGTAAGGCTTGTCACGCTTGGCTCGACTCCCTCCCTCCCTTGGAGTGTGACGTAATTTGTGCATGACCCCTAGGCTATGGTGAATGATTCTATAATTTGGCAAGCTATGACTATGACACTTGACAAACTAAGACCATTTCTGAATAAACTATTGAAAAAAGCACATCGTTGTATCAATCATTATTCTCTACATGAATTAGAATTGGGATTACCAACAAGGTGTTTCTACGTAGTAAGAAAACCTCGGAAGAAAAACAACGTTCCGGATTCAATCCAGATGAATCAAACCAAGAAAAAGTCGCTGAATCTCGACTGGTGGAATCCGTTCTTGGGGAATTAATTTTAGGGGATGGAAGTCTTGCTCATAGTCAAGAAAAAACTCGTGTAGCAATCCCTGTTGGACAGCAGCTTTCGTCAGAAAGGGGATCGAGAGATTCTAAAGCAATAGCAATGAATGCATTTGGAAGGCCTGCATCGATGAAACCCGTATTTTTCAGTTAGCGGCCCGTTACTATCGTAGTTGAAACCTCAAATTCTCAAGCTTTACAGTCGTTACGCCCTGACGAACTCTTTTCAATGTTACCGACGTTTTCTGGTTACAATCATAAAGATGTGAAACATTTTTAAAGACTTTATCAAACACGAAGCAAGCACTCAATATCGTATTATTCTGAAAGAAAACCTTCAAAATTTTCAATCCGTTAGAGAGGTAGTGCAAGCATTCCGATTGATACCTACGACTTGATCCAGCGCCTGCACCAGTGAAGAGGCCAAAGCTTTGCTTTTTATGTAGCCAATTCGGCCATTTTGCGGCATATGGCAGAACTTATCGAGGAGCCAATATCAACCAGATGATACACATGCAACCAAACAGGACATTTGGAGAATCAAAACCAAAAATGAATGTCAAGACAGTAGAAGCATTAACCTAAGAATGCTAATGTCGCTACTGTTCAACCTTCATCATGTCGAAAATCTCACTCCAGCTCTCAACAAGGTGATTCGTAGAAATTTTCCTAATGTTCATTTGGGTTTCAAATGCGTCAAAACCAACAGGTTGTTGTTTTCAAAGCTCAAAGATACAACACCGCATCTGCATAAAAGGAATGTGATTTATCGCATTCTTTGCGCTGACTGCGACTGTGCTTATATTGGGCTGACCACTAGACTGATGCAAATTTCGAAGTTTTTGCTCCCCTATGCCAAAACGATGTCAATTATGATGAAAATGATCCTCCCAAAATTTGAAATGATTCGGAACAAATTTGGTTGTGCACACGCTGTTCGAAGTTTGTATGGAAATTACTATGGAAAAGGCAAACTTTTTGTGTTTAGTCTTCTAACTGCTCGTCATAATGATCTATGGGAAAGTGAACACACTCATCTCATGTGAAAAACTCACAGCTACAACTTTGCCGAAGACCACATTTCGATGGGACGTAAGGATAATTTGTTTTTATTTATAACAAAGTCTAGATCATGCTGAGTTGATCATTCAATTACTTTCAGAGCAACACTGCCTTTTTGCTGTAGAACATAGTAGCCTGGATTACTTTGATCTATTCTTCCCGCCAGGAGCACCATTGTTGCCTGCCGAATAGTTGGTGTAGCATGCTATATAAAAACCAACTTTATGATGATGAACAACAATTTATCCTGAGGTCCAATCAAAAAGTGGTCTTCGGCAAAGTTGTAGCTGGGAGGATTTCACATTAGAAGAATTTGTTCATTTTTCCATAAAATATTATGACGAAGAGATAGAGGGCTGAACACAAAAGATTGGCGTTTTCCATAGTAATCTCCATATAAACTTCAAATGGCGTGTGCACAGTCAAATTTCTTCCGAATCACTTCAAACTTTGGGAGGATGCTATTTACCATAATTAAAATCGTTTAAGCATAGGGGAGCAGACAATTCAAAATTTGCATCACTCTACTGACCACACAACAGCTGAAAAACCACCTCTGGGCATCGATCTCTCATAAATCGATACACAGAGCTAAACCAAACCGATCCTACAAGAGCGATTGAGAGGATTGATGAATTCAAAAAAGCGGCTCTAATGGAACATGCGATTGATAATGATCATCGATTCGATCTGTCGAAAACAAGAATCCTTGACCAAGACAGCCGATGACAAGCGTTGCAAATCCTTGAAATGTGTCACATTTTCTGTGACACCAAAACGTCAATTTCAGGACCGATACAAGTAATTTGAGCATTGTGTATTCAGGTTTTCTGCACTCAATCGCAAATTGAGTGGACAACAGAACACTATTACTTTATGTTTAATGTGCTTGTCCTTTTCGTCTGTTCCACTCAATCTTCCTGAGTTGGCCACTCATTGACATTTTGTTTTAAAACTGTTTAGATGTGCTCGGGTGAAAGCTGTGTAAGTTTGTGCTTCGTTAAAATGATACAAAGTTAATGTGAATTATATAATTATGTCCGAAATTTATTTGTAATTCCAGTGTACACCCGATTCTGTTTTTGCACGGATTTTTTTTTTTTTTACACGGCCGTGCAAAAACAGTTTCTTTACATTTTTTTTTCGCCAAAACCTTATTTTTGCATGGAACGTCGAGAAATGTTGTTAATTTATTGCACGGTTTTTGAAATTTTGAACTGAAAACTGAATCGGGTGTAATGTTGTTTGCCGTTCGTTCCATGTTTGTTGAAATCCACTTGACTTAAAAGCAAATAACGATGTAAGTAATTTTAATTATTGTTCGGACTTGACTTTAACAATACCATAATTTTATAAAATTGTAGTTTGCTCTGAAGATGAGCAAATAAATGCTCGAAACGTCGGCTTTAATGAAAACAATTATTTTATTAAGAAACCCGAGGACCGAAAATATGCAAAGAAATTTCGAAAAAAAGTTTTTTTATCTCACTGCTAGTTAGATTGATCACATTTTTTTTGCATCAAAAGATGCCCTTTAATACCGTTTCGATTCATATTACGGACACTTAAGGCCTTAGTAAAGTATTACTTAGCATAGAGCATACAAAATAAATCATTCTGTATGATTTCTCATCGTTATCGAGCGTCGGAATCCCTTAACTTTCGAATGGTAGGTAAAGAATACGCTTCCGCAATAATAATTTTAAATAAATCGAAATGTGTGGCCTTTTTATGATTCTTATTACGGACGCTTCCTCACTTTTGCCTCATATTCCGGACACTTTGATTCAAATTCCGGACAGCTCATGGAAATCATTAATAGAAAAGTCAAATCATCAGTTGAAGTCATCCAGCCACTGAAGAGACGTCTAAGGCAGTTGGACATTATAAGTTTGCATATATTTATTATGAAAAAAGCTTATTACAACGAGCCTCGAAAGTGAGAACTTTTGAACAGCAAAAATTGAAACATTTCGTGTGAAATGTTTCCCATACAAAGTAGAATGTCCGGAATTTGAAGCTGTCCGTAATATGATTCAAAACGGTATACCGTCGATGGGGGTGACAATGGGTCTAGGGGGTGAGATTGGGGTCAAAACGGAAAAATGTGATATATGAAATATTTCAGCTAATAACGCTGATATTACTAAAATTAATAATTCATATGTTAGGGAACATATAATTCATCACAATATACAGAAATAGTAGTTTTTGTTTACTAAATCAATCAACTTGTATGTTGAGACAAGATAAAATTTACAACCTTTATCTTCTCCTGTGCAAAGTATCACGCATGTACTTTAACGGCTATCGTTTTATTAGTAGAAGGTTGAAAGTCTTACACTTCACACGTATTTTCCGGAATCTATTTGATTTTTCCACAAAAAATTCATTTTTTCGGTACGGTGTCCAAAACATCAAAAATGGGGGTGAGATTGGGTCAAACAAAAACGATAGTAAATGAAATTGCAAGTCCACTTTTTTGACATTTTACGGTGCCGGGAGTTCTCTTTTTTCATTAAGATGTGTTTATTCTTTCTAAATACAACATCTCAAAAACATCAAACAAGTCTGCTTGAGTAGTCCGTGCATTGAATAACAATGCAACGCATTTTGAATAACTTCTCAAACCATAAACTTCGCTGCGTGCGCAGCAACATCGTAAAATTTTATCAAATGGGTTTATTTTTTGTAATTTAATTATTTATCAGTATTTTCATATTGTAGAAATATCTCACGGAAGTACGAAAGAGTTGGATCGCTGAAATATTGGGATTATGACGTCAACATCTGCCTGAATTGATGATCGTGGAATGTCGCACCGAAATTTAACTATTTGCGAAGGTTTAAAATAATCACTGTTTCAGTACACCTTTGGGGAAACTAAATAGGCTTTATGGCAATGGGGATGAAACTTTGAAGATAATTTGAGGAAAAAAAAAACAAGAAAATTTATGTAAACTTGACGATAAATGTTGGATTAACATATTTTTTCTCATAGATCTTAAATTTTGTTGGTGTAATCGTTCTTTTAAGTGGGTTTATCATACCTGTGAAACATCTTAGATACCTTTTCGTCTCACGGTGTGCCAGATACCGTTATTAACATAAAAAAATGTTCAAGTATTTGACACCTACTATTCGAAAGATATAGCATTCAAACATCTTCTCCGTGAATTTGAAAATATTCTAACGAGGGAATCGAAAGTTATCGTAATTTGAAGGTTTTGTGCTATTTTACAAAGGATATTCACACGCTTCACAATATTCCCCAACGGTGCATCATTATTAATTTGTAAATCAACCAATTAACCATCAGCTTTGCATTAAGCATTCAAAACATGTGATATTCAAGCATCTTCTTTGAAAATTTGAAATCATTTCGTCGAGAAAATCAGAAGTAACAGTTATTTGTATGTTTACCATTATTTCTATGAAGTTTAAATTAAAACTCATTTATATGCCTGTATTATATAAGTGTACATAGTTTACAAATAAAAATATCTATAGGACTGGCACTTGGCATTCAAAAGGTATAGTAATCAAACATCTTCGCAGTTAGTTGGAGAATACTTTATCAAAAGACAACATAACTAGAGTACTTTGAAGTTTTGGAGTCATGTAGATTGTATTATTTTCAATCATCTAAAATAGTGTTCGCAACACGCATTTTACCATTGCGACACAAATTGACTTAACAGATTTGCATTAAACTTGTATCTTTCATTGAACAACACTGCCTTTCTTCGTTAAAATACAAGCAAATGGTTTCGTTTTTGGAAAATTTGTCTTCTTTTTCGTGCGTTTTCCTGGTCAGTGTTTCGTTATGGCCGATATAAGCGTATTGGAGAACCTGAATAATTTGAAAGTGGCTCTTTGTTGCTCAGTCGAGGTTGGATTATCAACTGGTAAGATCGTTTTATGCGACTGTTCTAATTAGTATTATTATGATGGTTCACATTTTATTCATGACTACGAAAGGGGTTCGCTTGTATTTGTTAAATTAATAGTTAGTAGTTGATTATTGTCGAAATTAACCTTGTTTCATGTTTTGCAAAATATTTGAAAGCAACAAGCCTTATATTTGGTTTGGTTCCTTGAATTGTTCGATACTATACGTGTCGACTTTCCTTTTAGATACTGACACATTACTTTTTGGATTGATGTTGCATGACTCACATCATGCAAAATTTTTGAATGCTTTGTAATGAAAGGTATCGTCATATTGATTCTTCAGTCTAGTCTGGTACATATTACTTTTTTACTTTTATTTCATTCATTATGTTTCAAGGAAGGTTTACTTATTTTTTTATTTTATTCATTATGTTTCAAGCGAGGTACAACCAATGAAAATGTTGTGATGATCCCTAGGACTATTGTAATTAAGCGTTTTGTTTACCAGGACGAATCATGTAATATAACCCCTTGTCATTTTCCAAACTCCCAGTGATGAGGACTCCAACGGCTACCTCAAAGATAGTAACACATAAATATTTCTTCCAAAACCTCAATTGACCTGTTTTCGAACGCAGCCGGCGCCGGTATTGCTTAGTACAACGAATGAGAATTCTATGACTTACACACTGAAGGTGGGGCAACTAGTCCTAAGTAACATAGGTTCGTTCCTTCTGCAAATATAGTTGCTCTTGTAATAACGTAGAAACAGAAGCGGACAATCACGCTCCAAAATCACATTGATTAACATGTTGATAAGAATTTGTTGCATTTAGTAGTGATTAGAATATTGCACGTGCTAATTCAATACTCAAAACTGACTTTATTATAGGCCCAAAACTTAAAAGTACTCTAGTTATGTTATCTTCTGATAAAGTATTCTCCAACTAGTAGAGAATATGCTTGAATACTATATTTTTTGGATGCCGAGTGTCAGTCCTACGGACACTTTTATTCATAAATCGTGTATTTTGATATAACAAAGCCATATAAATAAGCTCTAATTTAAACTTCATAAAAATAATGATAAATATACTAATCACTGTAACTTCTGATTTTCTCGACGAAATTATTTGAAATTAACAGAGAAGATGCTTGAATACCACATGTTTTGAATGCTTAATGCAAAACTGATAATTATTTGGCTGGTTTGCAGATTAATAACGATGCACCGTTGAGGAATATTTTGAGGCATGTTAATACCCCTTGCAAAAAAAGGTCAAAACCTTCAAATCACGATAACTTTTGATTCCCTCGTTAGAACATTTTCAAATTTTATTTTATTTTATCTTTCGAATGGTAGGTGAAAAATTCTTGGACATTTTTTATGTTAATAACGGTTTCTGGCACACCGTGCGTCTTGTTTGCATCGTATTCCACCAATATTTTTCAGCTGTGAATGGTTTTGCAATCATATTCTCAAAAACAAGTTATTTCAAATACAGTGACCCAATGTCACCCCCTCTATGGGGTGAGATTGGGTCATTTTTCATTCAGTTGGGGTGCCGCTGTTAATAAATATTTTCCTTTAATTTTTTGAACAGTTGTTTATGTACCATCAAAGTACATACACACCAAATTTGAAGTTTATTGGAGTTAAATTGCTATAGTAATTCAATAAATAAATCGCACATATCCCTTTTTGCTTTTTGACCCATTCTCACCCCCAACGACGGTACCAAGAAACTTCTCCGAACAAACTATATCGCTCAAATCATCTGTTTGGACGCTTTTCAAAAAGCTTACGAAATCGACAAAATAAGTGCTTTGTCAGCATGCGTAATTGATTTTTGATCAATCAACTTTCAACAGTTGATAAAAAATCTCATATATGAGAATCTGGAATTGACACCTTTTGCCTGAATTAATCACTATATAACAAAGCATGTTCAATATAACAGCATGTCCCAATCCACTAAATTAGGGTCCCTCGTATCTGAAAAATGTAACCTGCTAAAGTTAGTAATTTATACCACTCAATTTATGACATAAAGTATGAAAGTCCGCATTATACGCTGAGAGGTATGCAATTTCCGTTGAAATATGGACGTTTTTGGAATGTATGGTTTTAAGATCGCAGGGATTGAATCCTGAGAAAATTGAGAGAATCTCTCACGTATCGCTCTCTGTAACTATCATAAAATGCTGCACATTATGAGAGACTGTTTATCGTATACTGCTACAACTTTGATCAGATTGGGGGGATAGTAGTGCATGATAAAACCCCTCTAAACATGCTCCAAGCCTGGGGACACTATTGCTATTGGAAGTTCGTGGATTGTTTATCGTGCCAGTAAAGAAAAACACCTATCCCCAACGGTAAACAAGCGAGAAAAATGGATTTTATCATCGCTCTCTCTTTGGGGCTCTCGCTCGTTGCTTTCATTTATCAGACTTGTTACACCTTGCGATACAATGACAATCGTGGACCGCAACAGATGGGATGTTTTTCTTTGTGTTGAGGACAACCCTATCGCGGTGTACTATCCAGTACTCCGCACGCCGCTGGGCTCACACTCGGCAGCATAGCTGTCACTGTGTGATGCTGGAGATGCGCATCAATGAATGCTTTTTAATGTGGTTGTCGTTGTAATGTATTTGTATATTAAGTCAGTTTTGTTTACGTTCCTAAAACATGTTCGTTTTGTACCATTTTATCGTGTCGCGAAATATAGTGTTTTAAGTAGTTATTCGTGCGCGTTTTATTCCCCTGATGTAGGGACGATCCGTGTTTTATCGGGGTCGATCCACGGTACAAAAGTGGCGACGAGTATTCGCGAGTGCGGGTAGTTTTTTTCGTCATTAAAAAACTCCCATCATTTCGTCACCCGCGCGAAAGAAGAGAAAGTGGAGTGCGATGGCCGACGGTGGAAGTGATCGTGACGGGCAAAATGGTGTTGACCGCCCGGGAGTAATTAATCTACGGCAGCAAGCAAATCAGCCGATTATTCCCGCGCCAGTGGTCCACCAGCAGCAAATTTTCGCCCCCGTTGTGACTACCCACCAGCAGCAACAACAGCAGCAGCCGTTCATTCCAGTTTCGTCGAATCAACCACAGCAGCAGTTCCCAACCTTCCCACCACAGCAACCACAAACCCAGCAGGTTAGCACCGATCTGCTGATGCAAATGATGCACATGATGCAGCAATCCATCACCCAAAGCCAACAGCAACATGCTCAAAGCCAGCTCCAACATCAGCAGCTAATGGCTCAAATGATAAACCAGCAACGGCAGTCTGATGAGCAACAGCAACAGTTCATCCGCAGCATTTCGTCGTCGATCAACGTACAGGTACCACCGAATCCGGAACAGATCCTTGACTCCTAGGCCAGCAATATCAAGGAATTCCGGTATGAGGCCGAAAGCAATGCCACTTTCGCGGCGTGGTATTCTAGGTATGACGACCTTTTCGAAAAAGATGCTGCGAGGTTGGACGACGAGGCGAAAGTCCGCCTACTCATGCGTAAATTAGGCTTATCGGAGCATGAGAGGTACGTAAGCTATATATTTCCGAAACTCCCGAAAGAGTTTAGTTTTGCACAAACAGTTGCAAAACTCAAGAGCCTGTTTGGAGCAAAAGAGTCGGTTATCAGTCGTCGATACCGATGTCTGCAAATTGCAAAGAATCCGACTGAGGATCATGTGGCTTTTGCATGCAGGGTGAATAAAGCTTGTGTGGAGTTTGAACTGGGGAAGCTCTCCGAAGAGCAGTTCAAATGTTTGGTGTACGTGTGTGGTCTAAAATCGGAGAATGACGTCGAAATCCGTACCCGTCTCCTCACGAAAATCGAGGACAACAATGACGTCACGTTGGAGCAGCTCTCCGAGGAGTTTCAGCGCCTATTCAACCTCAAACACGATAGTGCGATGATTGAGTCTCCGGCCTCGTACAGCCAAGTGCAAGCCATCAAAAAGTTCGGTGGGAAGCGGTTCGAGAAGCGTGGTCGCGATGCACCAAAACGTTTTTCCAGTGACGCCGTCAAGAAGCCAACTTCGCCGTGTTGGCTCTGCGGTGCATTACACTACTCTCGCGATTGCAGCTTCAAGAACCACAAGTGCTCCGACTGCGGCCAGTTCGGGCACCGTGAAGGGTACTGCGAAAGTGCGAAAACCAGGAAGCAGGCGTAGGAGAAGATCAGTCTCGACGAAAGTGGTAGTTGTCGATGTGTGCAGCGTGCAGCAACGACGCAGATTTGTTTCCGTTGGTCTTTTCGGAACGATCATCCGACTGCAACTCGACACCGCATCGGACATCACTGTTATCAGCAGGGAGAGTTGGAAGAAATTGAGCAGCCCTGCATTATTACCAGCAACAGTGAAAGCTAAGACAGCGTCCGGCAACATTTTGTCGCTCGATGGAGAGTTCGAGTGCGACGTCACCATCGGAGAAACTACACGGCGTGAACTCATCCGTGTCACCGAGAAACAGCTTCATCTACTCGGATCCGACTTGGTGGACAATTTCAACCTCTGGTCCGTGCCCATGGACAGCTTCTGTTGCCACGTGTCTGGTTCTCCGGCGTCACCCGCTGCACTCAAGTCGTCTTTCCCCAACGTTTTCAGCGAGCAGCTTGGCTTGTGCAGCAAAACGAAAGTGAAGTTGGAGTTGAAAGAAGGTGTTCGACCCGTTTTCTGCCCGAAGCGTCCGGTTGCGTACGCAATGTACGATGCCGTCGACCAGGAGCTCGACCGGCTGGAAAAGCTCAACATCATCACCCCGGTCGATTATTCGGAGTGGGCCGCTCCGATCGTCGTAGTTCGCAAAGCGAATGGTTCCATACGAATCTGCGGAGATTATTCCACGGGGTTGAACGCTGCGCTCCAACCAAACCAATATCCGCTTCCTCTGCCTGACGACATTTTCGCCAAGCTGGCTAACTGCAAGGTCTTCAGCCAGATCGATTTGTCCGACGCCTTCTTGCAGGTGGAAGTTGACGAGCAGTACCGTAAGTTGCTCACCATCAATACGCATCGTGGCCTCTACTCCTACAACCGCCTTCCGCCGGGTGTGAAGGTTGCACCTGGTGCATTTCAGCAGATCACCGATACTATGCTGGCCGGTCTAGAATGCACTTCCGGCTATCTCGATGACGTCATCGTAGGCGGTAGAACTGAAGAAGAACACGACCGCAATTTACGGGCTGTCTTGAATCGGATTCAGGATTTCGGTTTCACCATCCGACCCGAAAAGTGCACATTTCACAAGCAGCAAGTGCAATATGTAGGTCACATTGTCGATAGTCGTGGATTACGTCCAGATCCGGCCAAAATCGAGGCGATCACTAAGCTGCCGCCGCCTACCGATGTGTCCGGAGTACGATCCTTCTTGGGGGCCATCAACTACTATGGCAAGTTCGTCCCCAACATGCGCAAGCTCCGATACCCGCTCGACAATCTCCTGAAAGCCGATGCGAAGTTCCAGTGGACTCCTGAGTGTCAAAAAGCGTTCGAACAGTTCAAGCATATTCTCTCCTCGGACTTACTGCTCACACACTACGATCCGAAGCGGGAGATCATCGTATCCGCCGACGCTTCTTCCGTTGGGCTTGGGGCAACAATCAGTCACAAGTTTCCCGACGGCTCCATCAAGGTCGTTCAACACGCTTCAAGGGCACTTACGAAGGCCGAGCAAGGCTACAGTCAGCCGGATCGCGAAGGTTTGGCCATCATATTCGCCGTCACGAAGTTTCACAAGATGCTCTTCGGGCGGCACTTCCGGCTACAAACCGACCACCAACCTTTGCTTCGTATCTTCGGCTCCAAGAAAGGTATACCGGTGTATACCGCCAATCGCCTGCAACGCTTCGCTCTCCATCTGCTACTCTACGATTTTGACATCGAGTATGTGCCCACCCACAAATTCGGCAACGCAGACCTGCTCTCCCGGTTGATCAACCAGCACGTCAAGCCTGAAGAGGACTACGTCATCGCGAGCCTCAACCTGGAAGAAGATCTAAGGTCAGTTGTTTCAAATACGGTAAAATTGTTGCCTCTCAATTTCAGAGCCGTCGCGCAAAGCACCCAAGCAGCTTCACTGCTCCGCCAAGTCTACCACTACGTTCAACACGGTTGGCCCCAGTCCAAGCTTTCGGGGTCCGACATTCAACGGTTCCAAGTCAGACAGGAATCGCTTTCCGTGGTAGATGGGTGCATTATGTTTGCCGATCGGCTCGTCATCCCGTCGCTGCTTCGCAAGCGATGCCTCGAACAGCTTCACCGTGGCCATCCCGGCATGCAGCGTATGAAGGCCCTCGCCCGAAGTTACGTTTACTGGCCCAGTTTGGATGCTGATATCGTCGACTTTGTCAAAGCCTGCCGACATTGTGCGTCCGTAGCCAGATCGCCGCCTCACTCTCCACCGATGCCGTGGCCCAAACCGGCCGCTCCATGGCAGCGCGTCCACGTCGACTATGCCGGTCCGATCGAAGGCGAGTACTACCTTCTCGTCATCGATTCCTTCTCTAAGTGGCCAGAAATCGTCCAGACGACTCGTATCACCTCGGTAGCGACCATCACCATTCTCCGAGGATTGTTTGCTCGGCTGGGTATGCCCGTTACACTGGTCAGCGACAACGGTACCCAGTTCACGAGCGCCGAATTCGCCGATTTCTGCGTTTCCAACGGCATCGAGCACCTCACGACGGCCCCGTTTCATCCACAATCGAATGGCCAAGCGGAACGATTTGTGGACACCTTCAAGAGGGCCGTGAAGAAGATTCGCGAGGGGAGAGGATCATTACAACAAGCACTGGATACCTTTCTGCTCACGTACCGCAGCACGCCCAACCGGGCTCTGCCAGACCAGAAGTCGCCATCAGAGGTCATGTTCGGACGCAAAATCCGCACGTGTCTCGAGCTTCTGCGTCCTCCGCCGGTACGAACACCAGTGCCAACGTCCGACGACCGCAAGAAACCGAGATCCTTCAACAAAAACGACCTCGTTTACGCCAAGCTCCACGGTCGTAATGGTTAGAAGTGGGTTCCCGGCACTGTCGTCGAGAAGATCGGAGACGTCATGTATAACGTGTGGGTCGACGATCATCGAAAGCTGCGCTCCCACATCAATCAGCTCCGGAGTCGTCTAGCTACTGACACGACACCGAAGCTTCCCATCAAGCAAGCCACCTCTAGCCAGCATTTGTTGCCGCTCGACATCTTGTTGGGTGCATGGAATCTCCCAAGCCAACCGGCGGGTACACCAACACCGTCGTTTGTTTCGAGCACACCATTGTCGTCACCTACATTAGCGCCAGTCTCCAGACGCGAGCCTACCTTACTAGGTTCCACGCCGGCCCGTGCATCGTCTACGCCACGACACGAGGCTCCAGCTGTCCCGTCCATCTCATCGTCATCAACAACGTCAACATCACCCGAATTCGAATCAGCCGTCGAAGTTGAACCGGTGGTAGATCACCCTAGGCGTTCTTCACGAACTCGAAGTCCGCCAATCAGGTTCGATCCCTACCACCTCTATTAAGAGGGGAGATGTTGAGGACAACCCTATCGCGGTGTACTATCCAGTACTCCGCACGCCGCTGGGCTCACACTCGGCAGCATAGCCAAAGACAAATTAAAGACCTCCATGTCCCTTGCAGTTGCCCAAAATTTTATGGCTCATAAGGTAATCTAGAATGCCGTGAAAAGTGTTCTGCGATCTGTCAAACTTGGGTACCTTTTGTACTACCGAGGGACGAAATGCAGTACTAGAAGTGGTACCCAATCTGAGCCCGAGTGTGACGGACCTGGCATAGCTGTCACTGTGTGATGCTGGAGATGCGCATCAATGAATGCTTTTTAATGTGGTTGTCGTTGTAATGTATTTGTATATTAAGTCAGTTTTGTTTACGTTCCTAAAACATGTTCGTTTTGTACCATTTTATCGTGTCGCGAAATATAGTGTTTTAAGTAGTTATTCGTGCGCGTTTTATTCCCCTGATGTAGGGACGATCCGTGTTTTATCGGGGTCGATCCACGGTACAAAACTTTGCTTGCTTTGATCGTGCTTCATACCGTTTTGTCTCAAATTCCGAACAGACTCATATTCCGAACACTCGATTTTTGTATGGCAATTTGGTTGAAATGTTTCGCTGAAATATGTCACCATATAACAAGGAAATGGCAGTCAATTGCAATTCAATTTTAACGTCTCCAATATAATTTATACCGCAGGAGTAGTGATGATTCTCTAGTTTGAGACCAGTAGGACAAGCTCAGATTAATTTATTTGCCAAATTATTCATTTTAATACGATTTATTCGTGCTGTTCGGAATTTGAATCAAGGTGTTCGGAATATGAGACAGAATGAACACAGTGTTCGGCATTTGAATCAAAATGTTGTTCAATTCTTTTGAGTGAAAACAATACTAAAACTAATAAAATCAACATTATTATTGGTACACCCAACAGCTTACAGTAAGACCTTGCGAAGAAATGAAAACTTATACAAATATCAGCTAATTTATGCCAATCAGATGCATTTGAAGTCCCTGTTGGCCTTAAGTGTTCGGAATATGAGTCAAAACGGTACTCAAATGAGAGCGAATTCTGCAATGCCTGATTCAAAGACAAGTCAAGTAGGTCATATCCAAGGTAATACAATATTTCAAATACTCACAACTTGCATGCAGGTCCAGCATCAGTAAATAATTACAAGTTTCTTTCAATCTTGAAAAATGTTCAAAGCACGAATAAATTGTTCAGAAACTACTAAAAAAATGATCAGCTTGAAAAAAAATGATAATAATTTTCGTACCTTTTTCTTCACACAGAATACAATGCAGATTATAAGAACGCATCCAAAGATTTTTTTTTCTTCTTTTCCATTAAAGTACAACATTGGTTATAACGTTTTTTTCCTTTCCCTGGTTGAAACATGAATGAATGTAACCATTTTTCTCATGCTGTCCTAGTCTGGTTACCGGCTCAGCATAAACAACAGCACGCAACTCCCTACTTTCATCGCTCATCCATTCATTTGCATAAAGCCCATTTTCCAGTCACAATGACGCTACAAGTCGGTAGCTACCCTTTTCCTACCTAAGCCTACCGAAGCCGAAGTTGGAAAGTTGGCCAAGTTCATCTTCCGCATGGGCGCCCTCTGGCACGCGTCGTCCGTCCGCTGCTGTCTGGTTCGGTTTATTTTGGATGCAATCGTTGAATTTCTGAAACAATGCGACTCGCCCGAATACGAAGATGAATGAATGAATATATTTAGAGCAACGAGCAGCCTCCCGGATGGGACCAAGTCGTTTTTCTCTATGGTTGAGGTTTTTTTTTTGCAGCCCTTCGTACGAAATGGCACACAGAACTTTTCCGAGCTCACGAAATGTAGATACAGTCACGGACAAAACAATTGGGCCACTTAAGAGTGAAAAGTATAGTTCTCAGGGTGAACCAGAAAGTATGGGCATGTCAAAAATAGCATAGGCCTCTCCGCTAAAGGACGAAGCCTGCGTATCATCTGTAGTAGATTTCAAAATAGTTTTGAAATTGTTTTCTTCATATGTGTAAAAATGGAAGATTTCTCGTGATGCTTCCAAAACTCAACCTATAATATTAATATGCATTTACAAAAGGCTTGAAAGTAGACATGTTGTTACGATGAGAGGAGTTCCAATAAATTGGTCAGATGAAGTTTAGTATCTAGGATTAATGCTAGATAAAAAATTAAATTTTAAAAATCACATTGAGTGCACAAATATATAAAATTATTAACAGAAAATCAAAACTTTGTCTTTAGGACGAACTTTTGATCTTCCAACAAATGTTCGGGCCAGCCATATTGTGTGCTGTACAAAATGATTCTGAAGCTACCTAGCTAGTGTAGTACTAATCAATGAGTTAAATAGAAAATCCAATGTTGAAACATTGAAACAAGTGAAAAAAAGAAATTAATAAAAACTTTACAATAAATATCTGAGAGTAATATATTTATAATGGTTCTATTGTTTTGTCCGTAACTGCATGTGTATTACCCATCTGTTATCCTGTCAGAAAAGAGAGAAACTAATTAAGCAACAAGTTGTTCTCGTTCGCTTGCCGCGTGCCTTCAAATGGAACGATGTTCATCGTTCTGTAAATTGTGTTTCCTCCGTTGAAGCATTCCCATCGAGATATTCTGCCCCCCTCTTTTCCAGCCACTTTAGCACATCCTGATGGCACACAGAGATAAAGCATGCAAACAGTCCACAATCAAAACAGAATCCAATCCGATCTTGACACGATTCTTTCGGTAAATCCTACTTTGCTCCAATCGGCAAAACGGCAAAACATTCTGCATCCAAATGCCAACTAGTATAGTTGGAAATTTTGCCATATTCGGAACGACGGAAGGATGTGCAATGTGAAGAATGTGGCAAGTTGCCTCGCTCTCGGGGCCGATTTCCGTTATTTGTGATTGTGTATGTCAAGAATGTTGATATCATCGTGTGTGTTATCCTTGCAGGGATTTCGCTCAATGGAGTGAGTGAGAAAGGGTTCTTTCACCGAAATGCTCTATGAATAGAAAAGAGGATTGAAGCCTCGTGGGACCTAGGACGCTAAACGGAGTATTGCTGAAGAAATTGTAAGGAATTTAATATGCACTGCTACAGAACAGTACAAAACGCGATGGAGAATGGGTCATAGTGGGAAATCAATATCCGTTACATTTGTTGAATTTATCTAGGTATCCAAAAAGCTGTCACAATGGTTGATCTTGAAGCTTTGAAATATACAACTGTATAGCCAACAGCAAAGAATGCTAAATTCATTGCTTTAATCACAAGGCAATTAATTAGTTTTATAAGTTCCTACCATTCTAAAGATTTCCAAAGGTTTTTTTTTGCTGGAATATTTTTCTATAGGGAAAAACTAATGAAATATCTATTTTCTAAACAGATACCATCAAAAATGTCTATTAAAATTCTTTCCGCAGTAACAATCTTACCTTTTTTGAGGTTTGTTTTAGGCGAGTGATACTGTCAATGTTAGTTTTTAAAAATCAATTCAAGGTTTTATTTAGGATTTCTACCATTTTTCTATCTTAAGATTTCCATAAACTATTTAGTTATACATTTCTTCTTGTAATTTTTCTTAGACTCTGCCATCAAAGGAAGGATGGTACCATGGTAGTGAAGGTAGTCATGAAAACCAACTTTTACTCGATATCGAGGTACAAAATGTCGAGTAAGGGAGAGTTGACTGTAGTTCTTCTTGGAATACCCTCTAGAATTTATTTAGAATTACAGTTAACTCTCCCTTACTCGATATTCCGTATCTCGATATCGAGTTAGAGAACCATAGTAAAGGTTTATTTTCATGGCTAACTCGATGGTCCCTTAGATCGCAGTTGCACAGGTTTTGTGTTCTGTAACCAGTGGTGGAAAGAATCATGCCGTTTACGCAAAATGAACCAATATTAAGCAGGATCCACGCTCACACGCTCACGAACCAACATCGACCGATTTGGTCACAGATTCTTGCATCGGAGAACCAGAACAAAACAAATGTAAAAAAGAGCGTGATTGCTGGATGAGCAGAGTCTGCTCACAGCCTTTCTTTCTTGCGTTCATAGCTATTTTTGTGAATAATTGGATGGATTACGATTTTAATAGATAGATTACAAACTAATGTACGACAGTATTGATAAAATTGACCGATATGTGGTTTTATTGTAGAAATATCTCAGGGAATCGGACGCGTGATTGCATGTCAAAATAAAATTATGCGATGCCCTTTACAGTATATGTGTTCGGGCGATCGTGAGCAAAGAAAGCAAGAACGCAATCGCACAAAGTGAACCACCGATGCGGTAGCATTTTTCTGGTGTACAGCACTGTCTGTAACTCGATGCCTCCCTAACTCGATGGTCCCTTCAATATCGAGTAAGGGAGAGTTGACTGTATCACCAACAACAACAACAAGAACCCAAGCATTTCTTTCATTTTACCAATAATCCTACAAAGATTTATATAATTATTTCTCAGCGGATTTCTTAAGAAGCATCCCTTCTCCTTAAGGAATTTATTGTTTCAATAAATTCCTTAAGGAGAAGCGCTATGCGGAATTTCATTTAGGGCCAATTTCTTCACCTTCGCTTAAGCCGTAAACCATGTTTACCCATATAGTTAAATTAGGTTTAAGGCTTAAGCGGTGGTGAAGGAATCGCTTATTTGAATCGATCGACATACAGAGAGAAAATCGGGAACTAAAATCACAACGAGATAGGGAGATATCAAGATAAGGTGGATATCGAGATATGGAGAGAGAAAAGGTATGCATAATGAAGAGACCGAAAAAATCATCGACATAGGGAGAGATATCGAGATGCGAAGAGTCAACTTTTTCGTGAATTTCGTAATGTCGCATCTAATGAGAGAATAATCGAATTTTCCCACGTTTTGTACTTGGTCTCTTCTGAATTAACGCCGACCATTTCGTATCCCGATATTGAGTTAGAAGAAAAGTAAAAGTTGATTTTCATGGCTACCTCGATGGTCTCTAGGATCACAGTTGTACTGATTTTGTGTTTTATAACTCGATACCTCCCTAACTCGTTAGTGCCTTCAATATCGAGTTATGGAGAGGTGACTGTAAGAGTTTTTAAGGAACTTTTTGATAAGTCCTTTAAGCAACTCCAGAAAGAGTTTTAAAGGATTCTAATCTCTGATATTTTTTTTATTGGAATCACCGTAAGATCCTTTGTATGTACCACATCGAGTAATTCCTATCATATTATGTATAAAAATACTTAAAATATATACAGAGGAAATTTCTCAACAAATTTTAATAATCTGAAGTTTTCTGCATATTTCTTTGAAGAAACTTAAAAAGTGTTCGTGAAGAAATTCTTAGGAAAGTATCTAAAAACAAACTAAAACTTGGAATATCCAGTGCTTCTTTCTTGTGAAATCCTAGCCTAGGGCAATACGTGAAGATGTTCCTAATGAAATTCCTGGCCGAATCCTTGTAAAAATTCTATTTTGATTTATTTGATACCTCGGGCTGCAAATCTCGTTAATTAAGATAAGAATAATAATAATAATAATTTATTTGATATCCTTGGCAGTTTCTAACGGAATCGTTCAAAACAATTTAAAAGAATACAGTTTGGTGTGCATTCTGTTCAAATTCTGGGAAAAAGATAAGTGAAATTTCAAGAAGAATCTCTAAAACAGTTCTTAGAGGAATTCTCAGGGGTACACCTGAACATTGATTTCAATATTCCCAGATTGCATTTAACCCTCTGTCTGTTTTTTGGGGTCAATATGACCCCAGAGAACTTTGAAGAGCTTGTTTTTTGTTAGTGTATCTATTTGGAGTTTTTTCAAAACAGATTTTTATATTGAGTTACTCATTACAGAATCCGGAGTGAGCAATCAAGAGTTATTTCTAAGAGAATATCTTGATGAGTAACTGAAGATATTTGAAAAGAAAATTTACGAGAAACAAGAAGAAAAGTTGATGTGGTTCCTGAAAAAATAGAATTTTAAAGTGGAGCACTTTAACGAGTTCGAGGAAAAAAGCATAAACAAATTCGCAGAAAATTATGCAGAAGAATTCATGAAGGTACCGTAATCCCACCGATATGAAGAGAGCTCACTCACGAGTCATTCAAAAGAGTCGACTCACGAAAATGAGTGGACGTATCACGGTTCTTTTCAAAAGAGTTTTGAGTTGGACATTCTATTGTAATCCAGACATATATAAATAGTTTAAGTAGTTTTAAATCAAATGTTTTCATTCGTCAAACTGTCGAATTTTGTGTTTATTTTGCGAAATGATGACTCATTTTGTATTTGTTTAAGGCTAAGTAGCCCATCATTCGTTTTAGCAGCAATGATGACTTTGCTGCTTGCAATTTCAAAGTGAAAAAACTCAGTCTTGATAGTTTATATTGGCTTGAAAAAAAATCACTGTAAGCGCTAACATGCATAAAGTATGCTGATACTTTTTCAGCTGTGTCAGTGCAAAACCAACTGATTTTCTTTGATTCGAAATCGTGAGATGAAATAGCAACAATCATAAACGACGCGTACAAATTTCAATGACGGCCTACTTCGCCTTAAATGAGTCACTAAATCAAAAGAATAGAGTCAGTTTTATGAGTGAGTCATCTACGATTCGCTCACATAATTTTACTAATTTGCTCATCTCTAGTACAAGACAATGGTGTCATATTTGTACTACACTCAGTGCTGTAAGCATTCGACACTTTGCGCGATGTTCGATTCGTTTCCATGCTCAGCAGTCAATTTTTTTTCTGCATCTATTTGCTACCGTTACCTCTCACCCAAGCAATAGAATCAGGATCGGGAAACACAAAAAAAAACCTGTCTATTTGCATAGAATTCAGACATTTCGGATCAAAAACAACAAGAATAGTTTGATCCTGCTAGTTATGTCAATTGTAAAACACACACAGTGAAGCATTTGTTACGAAAAATGAAAAAAAAAAAACATTAAGTTTGCTCGTGTTGTGAATGTTTGTTTAAGCGCTTCCTTCTGAATGTCAGCAAAAACGTGGCGACTACCGTGATTGCTTACAACACTGAGTCCACTCTTCGCTATTGAGCTTGCAAGGAAATTTCTAGTGTGTATTGTTGTATACAATATTGTACAATTACCTCTGTTATTAAAATTGATGGATTCAATCTTCTGGAATTTTCAGACAATGGTACAATGCAACAAACAAAAACAAAAACATAACTTTTCAATGTTGTGATCTGGATATATCGAGAGTTAAGTAATGTTGAATGAACTGCAGGTGAGTATAGTGTTACTTGTTTTTAATTATGAATCGTGGTTTACGGCTAATATAGTGTTGCCAAAATGATGGTGAAATTTTTAAGTGTTTGTGGCCTCAACATGAGATATGCTCGTCCACTGTTGTGGTGCGGTAAAATGCACCCCGGTAGCTTGTTGTTGGCCACAACATTTTGTCTAAGACAAATACTTGGTAACGTTTAAATTATTACAAAAACTCTTTGTGTTTTGAAAAAAAAGTTATTTCAATACTTTATAGGTACATTATTGTATGTGTAATAAAAGATTTTTTTTATTTTTGTAGAGAATTCATAGAATATATATATTCTTATTCAAACACAAGAATTATTTCCAACGCGACCATTGACCACGGGAAAAGAAACTGAGTAATTTCTTCTTTTGCAGAAGTCTGGTTTTCAGTTAAACTCCAAGATTCACTCAAAAAATATCATGACGCATCTTTAAATAAATGTGAACGGTCGAATATGAATGCACATTTTTGAAAAACCGACATGAAAATACATAATAATCTTTGTAGCAGTTAATTATGTTTTTTTTTTTCATTGCACCCTTCTGGCTACGCCCTTGTACATCTTGTCCTGAGCTTCTGATTCCAGGTCAAGCAAGTGTTAAGAAAAAAAATTTAACCTTTCTAAGCAGTGCACTATTTTAATTATTAAATAATTGCATAGGAATAAAAATACAAAAATAGCTCTCGGGATTTTGTGTTTTTTCTAGCTTACAACTAACAACATAATTGATTTTTTTATCGTTCTTTGCCAGAAACTCCTCCCATGACTTGTCCACAAATTCTTCAATAAAAATCAAAAGATATTTCTATGTGTTTTGGGATGTATCTAAACATGTTCCGAAAATTACTTCACAAAGTCTTTTATAAATTCTTCTTAACGCTTTCTAAGAAAATTTCAGTCTAAAGCACCTCAGTGGAGATTTGCAAAACTTCTTTTGGGAAAACTCTACTTGGAAACTTTTTGTCTATTATTAACATTTATACTGTCGGTATCGAACTACACCTATTCATTTGTTCTATCAAGCAATCATTGATGAGTTAAGAATTTTACTTCTACAGAAAGGAATATCGAATTCATAACAACCAGAAATATATATAAACAAATAACAGAACTAGCTGTCACAACTGTGATGTTTTTTTTTACCAAAAACCTAACGTATGAGAACCGAATATTTCGAAACAACTTCGATTCCCCTATAATTTATAATGTTTTTACCCTTTTAACCCCTCTTTTTCCTTGCGGAAAAACTAATCTAAGTTGTGTATGGTCGAACGTTTAGCGTGCCGATCTCCAGGCTAAAAATAAACAATTTTTATGTTGTACCAGTAGTTTGTAATCGTTGTTCATTTATTTTTTATTGAGAACTATCTTTTAAATACCATATATCCTTCGTAAAAAACATTACGAATTTCTAGAGCTTAAATACATTCGAAGAAATGGGTTCGCACAATTTACAAAAAATTAGAAAGACTTTGATAAAATACAAGATTTTCTACGAAACCATTTCGTTGCAGAAAACAACAACAACAAAGCGTTGAACAAACGCTTAATGTCGTAATATAACAATTTTTATCCAGTGCGAATAATAAAAAAAAATGAAATACTGTTCTCAGGGTGAGCATTTTTTTTTTACAAAAATTCTTTTCAATCTAGGATTGAGCAACATTTTTTTCGAATAAAGATTGGGTCACATTGTTGAACAGTTGTATCCAGAATAAAAGTAGTGAAGTCCTTTTTTCATACAAAATCTTTGATTTAGCTGTATTTTTGTTCCGTTATGAGTAATTGTAAATATTAACATTTTGCTATCACAATGTTTGAAAGTTCACTACGAACCTGTAGTAATTTCAAACACTAGCTGACTTCAAGCAAATAATACCGGTTTAGCAATCAATTTTATGACTTTAAAAATTTTTACTACAGGACCATTAAGCCAATGTATAAAAAAAAACTTTTGGGAAGCAAAACAACAACTTTTGGGAAGCAAATTTAAACAATTTTTGAATAAGATTTATATCTTTTGTAGTTAAGCGAAATTGTACTGGTATTCCTGGTAACCCAGAAAAATAAACACGGAAAATAAATTATTAGGACCTTTTATTCTTCTTTGAAAGGTTAGAACTTTTGAAAAATTCTAAACACACAGACCTATTATTTAATATTTTTGTAGGAGAAAAGAATAACACACACTTTTGTTCACAATTTTGGGGTTATGCAACTTTTGGGTTTTCGAAGAGTTAGAGTTCAAGTAAGAATGATTTTATTTCACAATGTCGACCAAGCAAGCTGAATAGAGAACTCGGTGTGTGAAAACTTAATTAACCGAATTATCCAAGTTTGGCATACATAGATTTTTGAATCGTATTTTTACCGAACTTTAAATATGTTTACAGTTTGGTAGAGCTTTGGAGCTTAATTAAATCAACATTTTATGAGAAAAACCACATGTGTAAAGTAGCACTCAAATACGCTTCATTTAATATTTACAAAAAAAAAACAAGTTTTTGCTATCTCAGAAATTTGTCGACACTGTTATTGGTTCTTGATAAAGACGCCGGAAGAAATGTAGGAATGAGTTTTGCATAATTATTGACAAGATAAAAGTTGCTCCAAATGTAATACAGGTCGGACTCGATTATCCGGGGACTCGATTATCCGGGATTCGATTATCCGGAATTTTAGTCTCGATTATCCGGAATTTATTTTTTGATGTTTTTGTTTTTCAATTTTTAAGCATAAATCTGAGATAATTTGGTATTGCAATATACAATATGAATGGTAAGTAGATGAAAAAACCGAATTTAGTACTATACCATTAAATTCCACTAGAGTTTGTATCCTTTGAAAGATACGCGTATTTCGACCTCAACTGTAAGGCCGTCTTCAGTGTCGTGTACTAGACTCGACAGCTCGAAGATTTATTATCAATATGAATGGTTTTGCAGCTTAGAACATATTTAAGAAAAGGAGGGTTGTTTTTTTGTGTATGCTGGTCAAATTTTTTTTTTCTTGTAGAGACCCCTACCGCTCCTAGAAAAAAAAATTCTGGCTACACTACCGCATCATTTAAATAAAATAACGAAAAAAGATAATATTTAAATTCTTTTATCAGAGATAACATTTTTTTTTCTTAGTGATTCAATTATCCGGAGGATTTGATTATCCGGAGTGAAAAAAAATCAATACCGTAATTTCGGGTGAAACTGATCATTTTTCACGGTTTTTCTAGTCTGTTTTCTATAATGTTAACAATGCCAAACAACTAAATGCAGGAAAACAAGTACGAAGGTGAGCCTCATCGACTCATATACCGAAATTTTCTAACAAATGCCATTTTAGTGTTAACAAATATCTCTAAAATAAAAAATCAGGGAATCTCATTTCGGGGTGAAATTGATCACTTGTCAATGCCATTATTGTTAGCTTTCAAAACAACTCTACATGATAAATTTGAGCTCCCTGAATCCGAATATGCTTGTAAAATTCTTAGCAATGCAATATTTATATGAATAATGCATAGTTAAATTTCATGAATAACGCGGAAAACGCCTAAATGTATGCAATTTCCTAAAGAATTCAATGATATCTAACAGAAATTCAATTATTTCAACCATTTGAGCCAATTGGAACGAGTTTTGATGATGAAATCTGGTTTGGGGATATATCTCAAGCATCCTCACATACTTTCAGGTTTATACTATGTTCAAATCCTTGCTTAGAAATAGAAGTTTATAGGTGTTTGTCAATACTGCACCGTGCATGATTTTGAAATTTTACATTATTTTCATAGCAATTAACATTCTTCAACGCAAAAAACTTCACACGACAATAGTTACGACAAACAACGTTCATTTACTGCAGCTTACATTGATATTTGTGCTCCATTAGGAAGAAATAAAATCGTGTGATACGATGATCAATTTCACCCTTCTGATCAATTACACCCGATTTTACGGTACTCCGGATAATCGAGTCCGACCTGTACCCCATTTCAGTGTTACTGTTTCTGAACTCCCCCAAAAAATTTGCAAAAACTTTTCCAACACCCAAAAAAATATCTTTCAGGAGCTTACTTAAGAATTTATTAATTAGATTATTCAAAAACCACTTAATAAATTTCTCCAGCTTTCTTTGCCAAATTTGCCATTTTCGCATTTGTATATCGTGTGGCAGGTACGATGATACTCTTCTTCCCAGGGCATAGAGTATCATCGTACCTGCCACACGATATACGCATGCAAAAATGATCATTGGCATAGTAAGCTCTCAGTTAATAACTGTGGAAGTGCTCACAAGAACACTGAGCTGAGAAGCAGGCTCTGGCCTAGTGGGGACGTAACGCCAGAAAGAAGAAGGAAGCTATCTTCTGATTTTGCTGTGCTAAGTTGTCCATGTTTTTTTTAGAACTTCTCAAGGAATTTCTCCAGAAATTTATCAGAGGTATTTTACAGGCCAAAAGAGTTTCTTGCCTGATTTTTAATTTTTTACTAGGATTTTATTTAAAGATATTTTATTTCTTAACTTGTTATTTTTTCTCCTAAGAATAATTGCAGTAAATCATATAAGAATTCCGTCAGAGATTACACCAATAAATTGTTTAAGTACTCGTCTAGAGAGTTTTCAAGGAATTTCACCAGGCAAATTCCTCACATTCCAATAGGTCTTCGTCCAGGAAAGTATCCGAAAAAAACATCAAGGTTTGTTCCAGGATTTTTCAATGGATTTCTCGAGTAATTTTCCGTGACTTTCCTTACAGATGTTTCGAGGAATTACCCCTCCTAATTTATTCAAACATTTTTTAAGGTTTCTTCAAAAATTACAACAAATATTCAAAATAAACATTAAAAATGTCTTGAATTGTAATTAAAATAAGGTAAACGTACTCCAAGTGTTCAAAATAACCAAATATTTGCATTATTTGCTGTAATATTAGATCTGGCTTTTTGATATATCAATTGTATCAAAATTGCATCGGATACGTCAGGGTTGAAAGAGTTGTTTACTTATGTCAACAAAGCCAAAATAGCATGTTGTCCAGTCTATCTGAACGCCGATCAAATGCATTTGAGAAACATCACTTGTAACATCACCTCTTGTAAAACCAGAACGCACTAAACGCACTTCGTATTAATTTATCGAAAGATTCGTGTAAATAAAAAATCCTTCTAAACTTTTTCTAGAAATTTGTCCAAGAACTACTCCAAAGATTTTCTAAGTTAGTTCTCTAAGAGTTTTACAAATATATTTCAATTCATTTCTTTGAGGAACACTCTAGGCTGAAGTGACCAGATGTATTTTGCTCGGGAGCGGGACAAAACTACTTAATTTAGATACTGATCTGCTGTGGAAAATATGTCGCAAAGTACATAGTTTGTGGTCATAGGTGGTACAAAACAAAAATAATTGCAAGTGGTTTTGGATAAGATCTACGAAGCTACGAATCTACAGCACCACATTTTATGGCACGACAAACAAGCTCAAAAATTAATTAACACAACATTTAAGAATCTTTTATACTATCACTTGCTTTCTCCTTTTACATCGGTCATCAGCAGTGCTGACCACAGTACCACTTTTTTTTCAATTTGACTTCAAAAATTGCTCTTATTATTCTTTCAATGTAAATGGTTTTTGTGAATCATAAACACCTGAGACGAGACTCGCGAAGACGGTCTTCTTTTTCTGTGATTGCTGAGTTTTTTTTCTTATTCCACTTTGTGTTTATACTAATTATGCGCATGCTGTTCAAAACCTCACATGAACCTCTCAGCAAAAAAAGATTGAGTTTGCATCACATCGAATCATAAATAGCCGTTTGAGTGAAATTTCGCGCCAGCAAACGTAGCAGACATTAGAAATAATTAATCTTCTGCTTAGATTTATCTGCAACTTTGGAAAAAACTGCTCCGCCGACTGAGGTTTTTAATAACAGTTTACTTTGAACACAATACTTTTCACTTTTTCAGCCCTAAAAACGGTGGGCTGCATTTGACGTTTCGTGAGAGGGGAATCTGGGCTGCATATGACGTTGATATTTTTCCTCTTCGCGAGTCTCTCTCAGATAAACACTATTCACTAAAATAACACCGTAGAACATTTTACAGCAGCCTACTTGATGGCAAGACGAAGTTTGCCGGGATCACTAGTTTTATATAAATAAAAATGGAAGCGTGTTTGTGACATACAAAATAGAAATGGCTTCTGAACGGGTCCACGGATTTGAATAAATCTTTCACTGTTGTATTCATCTAGGACTCTGACGTGTTTGTGTGAATAAAAAGATAAGAAAAGCCTCCGAAATTGTCGAAAAAAGTGATAACTACTATGAAATTTTCTATGGGAGAGTACATTCCTTTTTTCAACAGCCTAGTTAATAATAATTTCTGGGGTGATGAAGGTCATTCTCTTGATTTGAGCGAAACGCAGAACATTTCAAGGGACACTTTCAACGCGGGACAAATATTCAAAATGCGGGTCTGTCCCGCGAAAAGCGGCACGTCTGGTCACTTTACACTAGGCATTCTACCAAAAACCAAAATCCTGCTTTCTGAAAATCTTCCAAGGTTCCATCTTAGAATTCAGCCCAAGATTATTTTTAGCAATATTTCCGATAATGCTCACAAGAGATTCCCAAGTATTTACTTACAGAATTTCTTTTAACAAAGTTTTTTTTCGGTAAGTGTTAAAGGAATTCCGGCTAGAATAAGTACATATTCTTCTTGATTTTCTTCATAGGTTCATCGTGAATTTCTCTTTTCACAGAGTCCTTATAGGATTCCACCAAATCCCAGACTAGCAGAAGTCGCATTATCATTTATGTTAAATGTAATTTATTAACACAAATTGTATCATCCATGGGTAAAATCGTTTGTTTGATGGGTTTCTTCGCCTAAAACGCTATACTCTGAGTTTTATATTTTTATCCGCATCGTATACACGTAGGGGGATTAGGGGCATAATGAACATACGGGGCGAAATGGACACCCTCTCAATATCTGATAATACACATATTTCATCAAAAGTTCATTCACTGCATGAAATCTGTAATGCATTTGAAATGATTGACGGTAAAAAAATTTATTTTTTGCTTCAATTGTTCTTCAAAATTTGACTTAAAATTTTTCTCAGTTTCAAATTGGCATATAAGCAAGACCGTGGAAGAATCTAATTTTTGAGCAAAGTAACGAACCCAGAAAGGTTCTTTTTAGCTATTATGATTGAGGGAGAGCCTTTTTGCATATCGGAATGATTGACAGTCATTGAATATATTGGAATAACTAAATTTTATACAGGTGTTCATTTCGCCCCGATACCTTTTTACCAGCCTTGTTTTCGACCCAATTTTCTATCTCGCTTTTCTGACATATGATATGATTTTTATCACTATGAATGAATGCGGCACGTCGTACTAACATCAAACTTGAAAACTAGCCGGGGGTAAATTATAAACATTGCCATTTAAGGGTCACAAAACGAACATTTGCTTAACGTGTCCATTATGCCCCTAATTCCCCTACAAAGTAAATCGGATCTATCCGTAGCAGCTGTCAAATCAACTTTGTTATCATAAATCAAGTCGCATAAGGTTACAGACTAGTTGGCAATAAAATCATTACACTTGCATTGTTTGCCATTTTTTCATCATATCAAATATGCACGAACTTTGCGCATATAAGCATCGCTAAACACAAAAGACACAAAAGGTGATTTCGATACATTAACTTTTGATTTTCTGAGATATTCCTTTCAACATAAAATTATGCCCAACAAGGCATCAAAACACGGAGTGCTCGATGGACGGAAAAAATATGAATGGCTATAATGACCTATTCGAAAATGTAAAGTTCTTATTAAGCAAAAAATCATATCAGGTGTTTTGCTATGCTTATTTGATATTTGCTAGAACCGCATTTTAAAAGCATTCTTTGTTACGTAATTTCAGGTGAAATTGATCATTTTTCCCTTTTTTGCATGGCTGTTTTCTATAATTTTTCTGAAGCCAATCAACTGAATGCAGGAAAACAAGTACGACGGTAAGCTTCATTAGCTCGTGTTTCGAAATAGTTCTTCTTCTTTCTGGCGTTACGTCCCATCTGGAACAAAGCCTGCTTCTCAGATAAGTGTTCTTATGAGCATTTCCACAGTTATTAACTGAGAGCTTTCTTTGCCGATTGACCATATTTGCATGTGTATATCGTGTGGCAGGTACGAAGATACTTTATGCCCTGGGAATCGAGAAAATTTCCTTTACGAAAAGATCCTCGACCAGCGGGATTCGAACCCACGACCCTCAGCATGGTCATGCTGAATAGCTGCGCGTTTACCGCTACGGCTATCTGGGCCCCCAATAGTTATACAAATGAAACCTTAGGGCTAAAAATCGTATCTAAACTAAAAAAAATCAAGAAATCCCATGTCGGGGTAAATTGATCACTTGTCAAAACGATTATTGTTAGTTTTGAAAACAACTCTACATACCTTAATTTGGCGCCCTGAATCCAAATATGCTAACCAAGTTTTTAACGAAGCAAAAGGAACCAAATATATGGATATATTTCAAGCATCCTTATGAAGTTTCAGGTTGACACCATGTCCAAATCCTTGTTTAAAACTAGAAGTTTATCAATGTCTGCCAATACCACACCGAACACGATTATGGAATTTTCCATTATTTACATAGAAATAAACATTCTTAAAAACAAAAAACTTCACAAAATACACTACGATTTTCGTGCACTAATAAGAAATAAAATCGTGTATCACGGCGATCAATGTCACCCGAATTTACGATACCTCCGTTGAATTTAAGGGGAAGAAAAACTTCCCAATAAAGGAAGAAAAAAAATCCATCGCTTGATTCAAATTTATGACCCTCTATATAGGAAATACTTCACACGAAATGTTATAATATCTATCGGTCAAAAGCTCCTATTTTGGATGTTCGACTTAATAATTGAAAGCCAAACTACCTTAGACATGTAAACCAGTGTGGTGAGTTCATTTTATGATTTGATTTTTCTGATTGTGATATTCAAAAGCTCGATTTCGAACCAAAGTGTCCGGAATATAAAGCTTCCGAAATTCGAATCGAAGTGTCTAAAATGTGAAGAAAAAGTGAGGTTGCGTCCGAAATAAGAGTTATGAAAAACCTCACATTCTATTTATTTGAAATCATTTTAGCTTTGGAAGCGACATTTTCACTCATCGGTTGAAGGTTAAGTGTTTTCAAAGTTTGTTTACTGAAGAGTAAGGTATCATACAGAATTGTTTATTTTTACATGGTCTTTGATGAATTACACTTCATCGAGACCTTAACTGTCCGTAATATGAATCATAACGGTGAAATAGAACTGATCTGTCAATGCTTCTGAATATGAGATATTTGTACAAAACATACAAGAAAGTACAAATGCTATCATATTCTGAAAGTATGAAATCAATGTGAACCATATTGAGAGAAACTATAATTTTGGTCGTGCATCTCCAGTCCAGTCCAGTTTCAGATTTCATGGCTATTTTTGCGCCGGTGTCTTAAAATAAATCCGTATTTAATTATTTTTGATGCTCAAAGTTGAAAAAAATCGAATGAGATGTAAAAGAATTTGACATTCAGAACAACAAGAAGGGGTTTTTTTCATTATACATTAGGTCATATTTTCAAACACGTTTTATAGGTAAAGGTCAATTCAAATAACCCATACCAAAGTTCGAGATGCTTTGAATTGTAAAGATTGTGTTCGGTATTGAAAATGATATTCCATTGATCAAATTTTAAAGAAATGGGTAACAATAATTTTGTAGTTCAGAATTTAATGGCTTATGAGTCCGGTACTGGGGAATCTCTTAGTATTTTTCATTTTGATCAATATCCATTCATCTATTTCTACAACTCCAACATTCATCACTCCGAATGAGCCGCAAGAAAAAGAAACCGCCACACTAAAAATAAAAATGCTAAATCTGAACATGAGCGTCACCATTCACCGGAGGAATCCTACCTTGCGATTTGCTGCTACTTCTGGAATTCTCCCGAAGAAATTATCTAATTAGCCATTTAATTTATTAATGGCCAAGCACTTGCTCTTCGGCGTCACCTGTCGTCCCCAAGCCGGGTCTCAGTTTGTCGTTTTAGTACACCAGAATCCCACCAACCGAACGAAACCAAACCAGAAACAACAACGGTCAACTTCTGCTCCTCACGAACCAACGACCGGAGGAATTATTTTTCACTTTTTCTCCTGTCCACTTTGTTTTAGCATTAGATTGGATTTCTGTCTTCTGTGCGGTTCCGATGAGGACGATCTCACATTACCCTCTGTCTGCCCTTCTGCTTGTTCTTGGACAGACTTTTGCTCCCTCCAGGGTTTCGCCAGAAGTGTCACTCACAAAATAGCAACAGGTTGGTTTTCAAAGACAAATAGCAAACAGCACTTGCACAAACATTCACGCTTACACTTCCTCTCTGTTTGCTGTTGAACAACGTGTGGAACCCCATGAACGAGAGCTAAACCACTAAGATCAACAAGTGTGACCGCACGCACTCACTATCCAGCTCTTCAGTGCCGGTAATGTCCCGAACCCTCACAAAGGTCACAAACGATACCACTTTGGTCACAGCCTTCGACACCCCAGATGCCAACGACTATAGTCTGAAGATTCTACAGAATATCTCACAATCTATTCTTGGACAACCAACAATCTATTCTTGGACAACCAACAAGTATACCGACGGGGAAAGAACCTTAGACCACACAGAACAAATACTTCTCAGAAGGTCGGGAGGTCAACTGGAGAAAACGTGTGTTCAACAGGCGGCTGTCCGATGTAAACTAAACACCATCCCATTGAGGAATCAACACGTAGCTGTTCAGGCCGCCACCGCCATCCAACAGGTCACGGATTGGGACGTGTTTTTGTTGTGGTGCTTATTTTGCTTCTGGCTTCCGCTTTTCCGAAGGGAAAATTCTCTCTCGGAATCGGATGGGGAAGAAAAAATAGCCGAATGTTCGGGAGCACCGACGTCGGGTTCTTATCAGCACGAGTGAATTGTGCTTTCGCTTCGGAAAGCTTCCATGGCGATGATTGTTGGAAGCGTGATACGCGTGATAGGAGAAATGATGATAATGACGATCAGTAACGGCCGGCAACTAGTGTCGAATTGGAAGTGAATAACAAGGCTGTTATGTTTTGGAAGTAATGCGGATTTGATAGAAGGATCAAAACCTTACACTTATCGCTTCCTTCCTGGTAACATGGACATTTTTCATTAGATGTATATCCAATGAGCATTATTTTACTGATGGAGACGCATGGTGGCTAAGAATCTTCCCATTTTTTATGTGATTGTAACTAACTTCATTTTTGTTTTTGTAATTACAAACAAACTTCAAATGGTTCGGTACAAAAAAAGTCAACGTTATTTTAACTTACTGATAGAAGGTTATTTTGATATTTCATAAATCAAATCACTTAGTAAACTAAATCTAAATGACATTACTCTCAAATCCTCCCTACCAAAGCCTTTCCTATGAAATGCAAAGGTATACTCGGTACCTAATAGTGATAGATACCACACTAGCAATCTTTTTATTGCTCGAAGATCATAACACATGCCGGAATATGAAAATACAACAGACATGTTCTATTTTGTATTTACAAAATCTTTGAATATTTCGTCAGGTGTTCACACATTTTATGTACCGTAAAATGGAGTATCTTTGATAATGCGGATAACTTTGATAATGCAGGATGCACTATATACTAAATGAAATAACATCATTTCTGATAATCGGTTAAGCAAAACTAATGCAAAAGTAAAAAGTATTAGCATGATACTTTATGCCAGAGCTATTTCCATTGAAATTGAGAGCAGTTGAGGCTTTATATTCAAATATCAAAAATCTATATAAATAAAAATGAAATGGTGTTTGTATGTCACGAAATAACTTGGGAACGAGTCAATGGATTTACCTGATTATTTCACAGTTAGATTCTTGAAGTGTTCCGACGTGTTTGTATGTTGAAAAAAACTCTAAATTTGCACCGAGAAAGTCGAAAAAATGAGAGCAAATATAACTGTCATTTTGTATGGGACGTCACATGGAGTTTTTCAATAGCCTACTTGATGGCAAGACGAAGTTTGCCGGGACCACTAGTATATAATATATTAGCACTTTTGAATCGCATTCCTTTCAACTAGTATGGAGAGTGTTGAAACCAATCTATTAAATCAAAATCGAAAAGAGAACATGGCTGAAGGTTGGTAAAGTATATTTTATGTGATAAGAACACCTACTTTTACTTTGAATACTTGAGAAATTGACACGTTGAGTTGGCTATGAAATCAAACTTATGAAATACTAACATGTAACTTTGATTATCGATTCAAAAATAGTGCCACCGAGTTCCACCCTAAATCACGCACAGACATGTTTCTTAGTGTGTCTTCTGAGCGGTATGAAAGATACAGTTGCAACTTCCTGCAACTCTTCAACATTTTTGACTATATTTAGGTATACTCCTTGACCAGTACAAGTATGAAAATGAGTTGTTTGTGATAAAAAAAAATCGAAAATCTTGCAACGCTATGTGGTCTCGGCTCAACCATTACACTAAAGCAAGTTAATGCTTGAAATAATATATTTTAAATGAAGTTATCTTGGAAATTAAATATAAAAAAATTAATATAAAAAAAATGAAAAATTGAAAAAAAGCATTTTTTTTTTCATGAAGGCGTATAAGTCACTTTTGCAGCTACGAGTGAGAAGAGACATATTTGCAAATAACTTCTTACATCATTATGGGTAATAAAAGTACAAACTGCAAGGTTTTTCTTCGAAAATAATGAAATTGGCGGATGGGACAGTTTTGCGATAATGCGTATATTATATATTATTCATGCAAATTGTCATTTGACCAGAAACAACTTTCCCTTCCATACCAAGGTGCTGAAATGGCTTGATCTTCCAGTTTTGATTTTTGGCCCGCATCCTCATACATTCAGCGCACTGTGTGACGTCCCAACCGTGACAGACCCTGCTTCTTAATGTTCTTATGAGCACTTCCACAGTTATCAACTGAGAGCTATCTTTGCCAATTGACTATTTTTGCATGTGTTTATCTTTTGGCAGGTAGGATAATACTCTATACCCATAGAAGTCGAGAAAAAATTGAAGAAAAGATCTTCGACCGGCAACATTTGAATCCATGACCCTCAGCATGGTCTTGCTGAATAGCTGCTCGTTTAACGCTACAATTATTTGGGCCTCTACAAGGTTCATGTATAACATGTGAACCTTGTGTCGTGATTTTTGGTCACCACTTTCAGCGATCGCGGAGGGACAGTTTTAGTTTTTTATTTAAAAATAGTTTTTAATGCGACTCTGAAAATTTTCTGAATGACTCTTTAGAATATGGGTTATGAAAGGGGTCTGTGTGGTCTGTAGGGAATTCTAAACTTATAACCAACTCAGTTATTGGGTTACCAAGTGGCTCGGTAGCTTAGTTGGTAAAGCGCTCGTCTAGCATACAAGAGTCCTGGGTTCAAATCCTAGCCGACACGTGGATTTTTTTTTTCATAATTTCACCCATAATTTGTTCATCTTTACCACGCGTAATAAGTTAATTTACTCTTTAGAATATTTATTACAAACAACTCTTGTGAGGAAGGAGTCAACCCACTACTGCTGCCGCTGCTTCGTAGCGATGCTTTCGCTATGGCGTCCAATCACAGAATGACTCATGGCTCATTCGTGTGCTCGTTTTATCGTTACAGATTGGACACAAATACTCCGCACCTTTTAATTTTGTTAGTGTGATTAGGGTCACAACAACAAGATAAACAGCGTTTTCTATTGAATGAGTGTCATTATTACGATTTAAAATCAAAAAGAAAAAGGTTTAATTTTTGATGATTTTATTATTAACTTGCATTTCTTTTACGCACATGTCCAACATAAAATTCAATAAGGACTTGTTTCCACAAAATTTTAAAACTATTGCATTTACTTACACAGCTCATTTATTCTACACCTTGGATTGAAAATTGTGGCACGTTCAGTACCTTGTGTTGCCTTATTATAAAAATATAGTTGTGTAAAACATCAGACTATAAACCGGAATTAAAAACTGCTAACTAGTGTATAAACCATTCAAACAATCAATACTATCAGCAGAGACGAAAGTCCAGGGCTTAACGACGGCAGGCACTGGCCGCTCCAGTGCAACATGTGAGGTGACCGATGGCCCGGGACTAATCGAGGCCATGGATCGCAATAGGGAGTACCTCCCTAAAATGCAGGTAGCTGCTGAGCAACTTGATGTCATCATCGAGATTGTTGAGAGCAAAAGCAATATCAGCAAAGACTTGAAAACAAGTCTACTGAAATTGCGACAATCAGTCCTAGCTGCAAAGCAGGACTACGAGAAAGCCAAGGAACAACTTGGCAAGGTAGAAGGCCAAAAAGACACTAGGTCGTGTCAGACCGAAGTGTTTTCCTTCATAGGCAACGCGAATATATCTGATGATATTATTCGATACGCGATGTGGAAGAGGGGACCTTCCGGGGATGAATACGTGGCGAAAAGACGTATGGTTGCTAAGGTAATAGTGACCTCCGTGGCCATCCTCCAGAGCGGAAAAGCTGGCACGAGCCAAGCCCCGCGATCAAGAGGACATGGCAACAAAGGAGAGGGCAAGAAAGCCAAGAAAAGGAGCCACGAGATAACCCGAACCAGGCAGTGCATCTACAGGAACCACGGGCGCAAGGCAACAGCAACCCGTGCATACGAGTTGGAAATAAGAAAAAAAAACAGAGGAAACTGAAAACGGAGCCCAAGGAGAGCGCTAAACCGAAAACAGCGAAACGTAGGAATTTAGGCGAAGCCTTCGTTATCAAAACGGAGGAAGCGAAATACGCCGAGGTTTTGAAGGCGATGCGAAGCACGGAGAAGCCATCGCCATTGGGCACAGACGTGCGGAGCATAAGGCGGACTAGGATTGGTGAAATGATCATAGTCTTAAAGAAGGACGCCAAGGAAAAGGGTGCAGTCTCGGAAACCAAGACTGACGTAGTGTTACTATGATACTGATATGTTCCGGTTTTATCAACACGATCGGCTTTTTACAGTTGACAAAAACAGAACCATGAAAAAACGGATTAATTTTCCTAGACAAATTATTTTACAAATTTGATATGACGATTGCAGTTTTGTCAGAATAATACACACTTTCATCGTATAGATGCACAGTATCTCATAACTACGTAATCAACTAATCACAAATTTCTGTTGTTGTTAGGACGTGGCCAGAGCAACTCTCGAAATCTCGAATATTTTCCAACAGCCCATGCTAAGTTTGAAAACTCTATTTGATTAGCGGATAGGAAGGAGTCACATTTTATTTAATCGTATATGACTTGACACCTACCATGTACCGTAGGTGCTCAACACTAACATAATGTCGAAATTCAACCCTGAGGCTATTGAAAAACATTTGAATTGCTTCAAAATAAGTTTTTAGTTTATATTGTAGGCATTTTAAAAATAAAATCTAAATCAATTTGAAAATGTTGATAAAAACGGAATAATTTGTAGACGAAATCGGAACGTGATAAAAACGGAACATACTTGTACTGAAAAATGAATTTCGGCTTCGGCACTTTGAATGCGATTTTCTCGAATGTAAGTTTTATAACATGGGACAGGTATGCGTCCACCGCAAGTAGATTAAAAACCTGATCTCTGTGTCCCGCTGTGCTACCGTTGGTCCGTTGGTTGCAAGCATGGTTGCCTTACGTTACAAATTGTTCAACAGCATGGAGTGAGTTCCTCCAAATGATAGGATTAGGCTTCTGATATTGCATTGATTTGAATTTTAAGTCGATTCAATGCTTAGATTGATTGAAATACCAACTAAGTAAGATTAACTCATTGACTTTCGAATAAGATATAGAGAGTGAGTTTTAATTAGGCTGTTGAATGAAAATATTTAAATTTATATCATTGCAATACTCTGAAAACAAAAAAAACATCATTTTGATTTTGTCTGTTGAAGGACGATCAAACCAAAGCAGCCAGTCAAGTTTCAATTATAAATCACATGTGCGTCAGCAAACAGTATTCTATCCTCCGGCTCAATCTAAAACATCGCCCCAACTGCTCTTGCTGTGCGACGCAAATCCGATAACAAGAATTAGCACCAATATCGATTATCCTAACAATGATAAGAAAAACAACAACGCCACCATCATCGCTAGAATCACTTTAATACCCCTGCAGCCACGTCGTTCCGAAGCGTTCGTTGACTTTCCATGTCATTTCATACAGTAGTGGGTAGAATAAAGTACGCATTGAACATCTCGGCTTCTAGTGGTGCGATTGACTTGCAACTTTCACTGCAACTCAGAAATAATATTTATTAAACTCAGCAAAATGTTCAAACAAAGCTATCCAAGTTACCAAATAAATAAGATTAATATAAAAAAATCGAGTTTAAATAAATAAATAAAAAAAAATTATAAAATAATATTTTACACAATTATTTTGTTTGAAAAACCGGCCAACTTTATTCTGTCCAATACTGTATGCTTTGGAGAACGACAAAACACTGCAAGACTGATCCATTCGAGGAAAATTCCAAACAAAAATGTGTGTACGACAACGGCGACAACGTCGAGGCAAAGCAGAAAAGTTCGATGAAAGAATCACCAGAGCTCAGAACAGGAAAATGGCATTAAAATTAGAGACGTTTTCCCGGCGGGGACTCCAGCAAACGGGGGGTGGTTGATGCATTCCGGGCTCGGCGGGTGGCACTTACTCCAATATCGGAAACGAGATCTAGAGTAGAATCGACAACCTGTTGAGAGTGGCCGGACATTTCCGAAGCGGCAACAGGATTCTGAATGAACAGAAAGGATTGCGGTGGCTGCTAAGAAAATAAGTTCCGGTTGAGCATCAAGTGGATCGAGAAAAAGGGGTGTTCTATGTATGCGGGAATGGGAATGGTTCGGAGGCGATTCCGGTGAACTGGACTGACCTCTTTGTTTGAGGAAGAGTTTTTGTGATGGATCAAATAGTGTTTTTTGGGTTCGAATTGGGATTCTGAAATTTGACTTAAATCAACTACTTAGGATTTTTCCTCTCAAATAACATCTAATTCATAATTAGACTTGAATATCAAATAATGTGTTGAAATCTCAACCTTGACACTTTTGATCATGTTTGACTTTCAATCAAACGCTGGAGTCTTTCTTTTTCTTTTTGAGTGTTCCTATCTGACATTTTGGAAGGTACACAAGGACAACACTATTCACCCAACATCTGAGTTAAAATCTAGGGGTGTGACATACGTGTTTATTCTGCGTCTCGTGTGACGCGACACGTGTCGAGTCGTTTGTGTCACTCGATTCCCGTAGGCGAATGTGGTGACAAATGTCGACATAGATGAACACCAATGAACTTGCTCTTCATTCTGACAGTCGACGCGTATCGACAACAGTCGTGCTGAGGTGACATTTTCGTGCGACATTTGTCGACACGTTTGGGGTAGTCGAGAACAGTTCAAAGGCTAAAAAATGGAAGCGAAACGGTAAGTGTTTTATCTTTTTGGTCAAAATTGTTTAATTATCAATATAATTATGAATTTTAGGGTACGCGTTACAAACCGTAAACAGTTCGAGTTCCTTGTTAACAGGATGGAGGCTAATCCGAAGTTAGCAAAAGGTCTCAAATTTTGTGAGGCAACCGGAATTTCTTCCAACACCTTCACCAGTATTTGGCATGATTTGACGGTCGGATTGAATAGTCTGGGTCCTCCGACCAGGACAGTCAAAGATTGGCAAAAGGTGAAATTTTGAAACAATTATTGTTTTGTGTAAAACGTCCTCAATATTTTCATCTATTTTACAGGTTTGGACCGACTACAAATTGAAAATTAAAAATAAACTGGCTCATAACAAACGTGAAGTCAACGCCACTGGTGGTGGGCCAAATTCAATGAAAATTTTGTCCCCTACGGAAGAGACAGTCGTAAAACTGTTGTCTCTGGACAAAATGGTAAACCACTCCGGTAAGTCCAACGCTTTTAAAGATTAATTTAAGTCCAAGGAGGATTCATCAAGAATTTTCAATTTAGTTCCAGCATTTGGATTACCGCGTCAAGTAGGATCTGCGCAGACTTCTCAGGATACTGACCAGCTTCATCACATTTCGTCCCCGCCAGGATCTCCGCTGCTGTCAAGTACATTGGCAGACGAGAACGAACCAATCGACGAGATAATTAGGGAGGAGCGGGAGAATGAGGCCAGCAACCAGCAAAATGCCAGCAGCTCTCGCAGTTCAAAACGTAAGCATGGGGCGATGAACGATGTTCGTGAAGAGTTACTTACACGACAGACCGAGTATTTGAAGCAAATTGTTGAAAATACCACAGAGTGTGCTCGTTATGCTCGAAAAGCATTCAAACTACGAGAGGAAGAATCGAAATACCGGCGCGCGTATTTACTACAAAAACAAAAGGATCGGCAGTCTGACTTGGAGCTTAAAATTGAGCTGCTAAAGTACAAGAAGCAAAAATTGGAAATTCTCGAGCGTAGAGAGAAAAGGAAGTAGTGGTTTGTATAACGGTTCAATGAATAAAATGCACATGAATAAAATCTGAAATTAAATTTGAAAAGAAAACTGTATGTTTTTTCAACCCTTATTTAGTAAACGCAAACAACATTATTTCTTATTTGATTTTGGTGAAATTTACAACTGATTATAAAAATCTCATAGTTTCATAATAAATCTTCGAGCTGTTTAGTAGAATACCTATAAGTAGATGAAAAAACCAAATTTAGTACTATACCATTTGATTCCACTAGAGTTTGTATCCTGTGACAGATACGCGTATTTCGACCTCAACTGTAAGGCCGTCTTCAGTGTCGTGTACTAGACTCGACAAGTCGAGCAAAATTATCAGAAACTAATACGCGACAGGATTTTCTTTAGAAATTTGTTCTACGATTATTCGAGAAAATTGTTCTGAAATTCTTCTAGTGATCTTTCCACAGATTTCTTCTAGAATACTTTCAAGGACCCCTTCAGAAATTTCTCCACCAATTATCCTAGAAATTCTTCCTGTAATTTTTAAATGGATGCTTAGAGGAATTTCTCAAGAATTTACTCCTGTAAATTCTTATTTTTTTCAGAGACTATACTTGGATTCGCTTTAGAGTTGTTACTCTTAAAGATTTTCAACAGCACTTCTTCCAAGAAAACCCACAAACGTTTATCGCAGTAACATAAAACTAATATGAATTTCTTTAACAATTAATCTACGGCTACTCCTAGGAAATGCTAAAAAATGCATCGATGGATTCGTAGAAATCTGTTGAAAATTCTTCGTACAATTTATCTACAGATTCGACGTGGGATTCCTCATGGACTTTCTTCAGCATTTCATCCAAAGATTGCTCTTGTAGTTCTTTCATATAATTTTTAACTAATTTTCCAAGTTAAATTTTCATGAATTCTTAAATAATTCTTTTAGTAATTTCTCCGACAACTCCTGCACAAATTTCTTCAAATATTCCATCCGATGCTTTTCAAAGAGTTTATCCTAAATGATATTATACAAATATCCAACTATTTTTTTTTAGTTATCCTAATTATGTATCTAGGCAAACCTCTATGACATGCTCAAGAGCCCAGGATTCCTTTCAGAGATCCTCGCATGAGCTTATCGAGGAAGTTTCATCGAAAGTTACTTTAGGAATCATTCAAAAATGACGTTCAGCATTTGCGGGAGGGGGGGTCTATTAAAGTGTGACCGTGCATGTATTAAATATTGACAAAAGCGTGACAGAGTGGAAGGGGGGTCTAGTTTCAAAAAACAATGATCGTCATATTTGAACCTTCCCTTAGGAGTTTTTCAATTTGCTTCAATAATTTCTAAGGAATTTCCTTGACATTTTTCTCTATACATCATTGTTAAATTCTTTAAAAATTTCCTTGGAAAATTCTAGAGAATGTTCTAAATAAAGAATCAACTACAAGTTCGTGTTCCCAATATTCTGAAGGTAGACTGTTTGGTATATGTTTATTTTCAGCTGTTATTGTTTTTATGGAAATATTGATTATATATCTAAGGTTGAACTTTTGGACTACTAAAATACTAAAACTAAAATATAATTGAATACCTTCAAATTTACAAACAACCCCCCAGAACCAAATCTTGGCTGTGCTCAGGCCCGGATTGAGGGGGATAGGGGGGTGCCAAGGGAGCCAATGTCCCGGGCCTACTACTTACCACTACTATTTTTTTTTAGCAATTTCACTTGGTGCTTAACTTTTTAAGCTTTGTTTAAATTTTGTGATGATAAAATTGAGGATATTTGTAGTTCTCTGCCAACATTTTTTGCCGATTGCTCGTGGTGGAACGAAGTTACATTATGCCTAAGTTGAGCATTTTTTATGAAAATCGGTGAAAATACTATTATTTTGAACACAACTGTATACCTGAAGGAAACTTTAAAGAGATGCCTGCATTATTGCTTTTGATGGAATTTTCTGAGAAAATCATGAATAAAATTTAGGACATTAATACCTGGCGTAGTATTACAAGGACTTCCATCGGAAGGTCTTTGAAATACTCAAGAGAAAAACCAGGTCAGATTCTGAGGAATCCTTATAGAAAAAAATTGAAAATTCAGTAAGTGCTTAAAACTGTTGGAGCTATGATAACGAACATAAAGTTTTTCTGATTTTTTTTAAATATTGTGGAGTCAGTAGCGCGGGTAGTGGATAGGACATGTACTACGCACAAAAACGCCTGGGTAGAACAGCCAAAGAATTGTTCTATATAAACAATCCTGGAGGTATTTCTTGAGAAGCATCCATGGAGAATCATCATAAAATTATTAAGAATCTTTGGATGATTACACTGCGGAACACGTTTTTGTCTCAAGCATCAAAATACCGCTATTCACGCTGTTGAAAAGGCAAAATTTGAGAACATCAGCCAACTTGCATATAAGTTTGTCAGTTTGTAAAGCAATTTATTTGCTTAAATTGCCACAGAATTTAATTTTATGTGTATAACAATGCTTATCAACAAAGTTTATAATATTTTCGATGCATAAAAGTTATTTTTTTATGCTTAAAAAAGTTTTGTATTTTCCCATATAAGAGAAATGATGAATAGGGTCCTAAAATGTTTAATGAAATCTTGTTTTTATTTAAAAACACGAAAGAGCATGTTACTGCAACTACTTTAGCAATTTTTCCCGCTGAAATAACGGATATATCATATTGAAACTTTAATTTAAAAATTTGATCCATAAATGAACCTTGACACTTGAGATCATGTTTGACGTTTGCTTAGTCGACAAAAATACCACAGGGGTTTTAGTTTTAGCATTGGGGTTATTCCTATGTGACATTTCGGAAGGGACACGGAAAACAAAACACACCCAAAATTTGAGTTTAAACCAAGGGGTGTGACAAAATCTATGAAAACATAAAAACAAATGTTTAATTGTATTTAAACAAATGAAAAACATGAAAAAATTGAGTAAACATGTGTTTTTGGCCTAAACTTAAGCGTTTGGCATTAATATTGGGACAGGGCTTTAGGACCCTATTTTGTATGGCGACTGCCAACATGTTGAAAAAATCGGTTCAATCTAAATTGAATCGTACAATTTCAACCAAATTTTATCTAAAATGAAAGTTTAAGTGCTATTCTTGGTGGTATTATATCATAAAAAAAGTTTGATAAATTATACTTTAAATTTTATGTAAACATCAATAAAACCAGTGTTTTACACAACTTTGGCGACCTGTAGCTAAAAATTGTGACGTGCTGGAACATTTCTGAAAATAGCATCAGATTCAGCAACAATTGACGTTGAAATTTCTGGAGGTAGTTCTTAGTTAATTACTGAAAAATGATTCGATCGAATTCCTACTGATATTTTGTAATATCATTCATAAAAATATTTAGAGCAGATCATGACGTTTTTTTGCTGAATTGATGACGAAATTTCAACGAGATATTTGATGGAGTTTCTGCGTTATGAAACATTGTCTTGAAGCATCTTCAGTTCCTCCAGAAACTTTTTGTGATTAGCCAGGTCACTTTGAAGCAAAAAAGAATCTACACAAATTCACAGAAATTTTGCTGGTCAACCATTTGTTATCGAGAAATAGATAGGGAAACATAATTTTCAACTGATCCTTCAATCAAATTCTCCAGTTATTGCTCTAGGAGATCTTCCAAAGATTTATTCAGAATTTCTTCTGATGAAATCCACACAGCTTTATTCCAGAGTGTTTGAAAAAAAAAAGTTCAAGGTTATGTTCAAGCAGCTCTACAAGACAGGCAGAGGAATTGTCTGTTCATGTGGATTCCTTCAAGAATTCATCCACGTTTCCTCCCAGAAAAAATCTTTGAGGGATTTTTCGAAAAAATCTATTTCTTTTTTTTCTAAAAATTTTTCCAGCATTTCATCAAAGTATTACTCCTCCAGTTTTACCAATCATTTCTTAAAAAAAATTCTCAAAAAATTCCCTTGCGATCTTCAAAAGTTGGTTTAGATTTTCACATCAGTTTATACTACAGCATTTTTTTTCCACTTATTCCTGATTCTGTCCAATGATTTTCGAAAAATTGCGGAATAGTGTCCCGAGAAAAAAATGATTTTTTTTTTTAATTTTCTTAGCACGTTATCTAGGAAATCTTCTAAAACTTCCTCAAGAGTTCAGGAGTTATTTGAAAGATTCTTGTTCATTAAAAGTGGCTGTAAAACTTACACAAAGGTTTCTCAGAAGTTACTCTAGGATTTTCTTTAGAAATACTTCATGGATTTATTTTTCTGGAAAATTCACATTTACCTGGAGACATTCCTGGAATGATTCCTGAGAAAACTATCAAGACTTACTTGAGAAAATTTCTAAGAATAGCTGGAGGAATTTCTGAAGAAATCTAAGCATGAATCTCTGGAGCAATTGCCGAATATATCTTTAGCAAAATCCCGTGTTTACTATGTAAATCTTGCAAGAGAATATCAAAAGAAATCCAAAGAAATTTTTGCAGAGATTATTGATTGAATTGAAGACATTTTGGCCGATTGACTTTGATATGTTGAGGATGTCCGAGGGAAATCGATTAGGCTGATACAAATATTAATTTTCTTTTATGTCCGAGACCACTTGGAAGTTACGAGGGGGGGGATAAAAATAAATAAGGAACAAAAAAATAAAAATGAAAAAAAAAGTTATTTTTTCGAATTTTTATTTTTAACGATTGTTGTTAAACTTTTTTCCATCGTCATCTGGATCATTATTTTACCTGGTTTTTACACTAAAAATTAAAAAAAAACCTTACTGATGTCAAAAAAATGATGATTTTTTTTTCTCCCCTTCAAAATTTTCGGATTTTTGAAGGGGGGGGTGACATAAAAGAAAATTAATATTTGTATCAGCCTTAATATATCGCTGAACAAAATGTTGAAAAAGTTAGAACACTCTTGAAGAAATTACTTTTCTGTGGTTCTCCTTGCAACAATCCAGGTTGAATTCGAAATCCTTTGGAAAATACTGAAATAATGAACTCCTTCAGAATTTTCCGGAATAATACCTGAACATTTTGGTAAATACTTAAATAAACTTCTGATGAAATTCCTTGAGAAAATCATGAAAACACACATACAGGAAAACTTGTAATAATGTCACGAGAACTTCTAAAAAAAGTCTTAGATCTTAGAGAATGTCTGCTCTGATGCCATGAAGAATCAAACTTTTATCTCCTTGGCTCCTGTTTTTGTTTTTTTTTTTCCTCTTTGGTCTTTTTTCGCCTCTTTTCATATCTTTTTACGTTCCTTTTTTTCTAGCAAGAGGTCTACAACTTCTTATTTTTAAGATCGCTACCAGCCCTATAAAGACGATAATTGCCAAGCTTCCTTAGTCTTGTGGTAACGAATGGCATGAAAATGGGGGTTGGGGTGGCTTTAGAAACAAAGGGGAGTCAGTGACAAAAACCTAGTTTTGAAAAAATCTACTATGAAGCTTTTTCAGCAATTACATTCTATACAATTGTATGGGATCAAAAAAAACAAGCTAGTTTTCTAAGAATTATGTTATATTTCTTTTTGTTAAGCGGAAAATATCACAAGAACGCTTTGAAACAGTAGAATTTTCTCAACTCAACTGCGTTTGAGGCCCTTAAATATAATAACTTTCAATTTCCAGTCCAGGATTTAAACTCTTCTTAGCTTCACTGTGCACAACATATTTGCCAACTTTTGTCTTACCTATGGCTTCGAACGTGGACGCGCCTCTGTGTGGAGTTAACTGAAACCTTTCCATTAAAAATTTGAATTTTTTGTTTCAGTATTTGGTTTTGACGTTGATTTGTTTTGCCTATCCTTGCCGTTATTTTTTATGTTTTGTAATCACCTATAATATTTCAAACTTAAGATGTGTTTCGTAAAACTAGATACCACTTCACTGGATTACAGCTGTTCCTAGAAGTTTAATTAAAATTATTTTGTGTTATCATTTGTGGGGCCCCTTATATGGCGGGCCCGAGGGCCATGGCCTTAAATTTAAGGCACCTTCACATATTATTGTATTTGAAAAACTGATGAGGTGATATCAACTTTTTTGAATATAAGTGAAGAACTAAACAAATGAGTTGAAATTTACGTAACATGTTCGAGTAGAAATAGACATTTACACTTAATAGACTCAATAGGCTGATTACATTCAAAACTTATTTTACCCAAGAAACTATGTAAAACCATATTTATTAAACTCATATGCTTGTGAATGAAAATTCAAATCGAAAGTGTGTTGTTTTTTTAACATATAATTGATTTTAGGAGTCCAGTTAACATGTTTGAGAAATTTTTGATTACACTTATAATTTATTTTACCCAAAAACTACGTGAAACCTAATCCAATCGGGCATGGGTTTTTAAATTAGCTGAAGTGCACAGGAATGTAGTTGTGCTTGTGTGGCCTAAAATAAATGGTTCACATGCTCATTTACATAAGATATCGCCAAAAATCGCCATATAGTTGATTACTAAGTTAGCAATAACTTGAAAATAGCATCTTCAAAGACTGTTAAATTGCCTTCATAAATCTCTCACTCTGAGTACGCCACCTCCTGCTTTTCAATTAGTTTAACAATATGTTTGATTTCATATGATGTTGCCTGACAGTTAACAAAAAAAAAATAGGTAAATTATTTTTAAGTTCATTCTATAGCATAAAAATAAATAAATAAATAAATCTGGGAATAAGGCACATACATGCCTGTAGCCCAGGACCCCCACATTGAAAAATACGGCCCTGACAAAAAGAGTGCAATAGTTGCAAGTTTCTATACATCTGGATCAAACATTGAGATGGTATACAAATTATGTCACGCTAAATTTCGACTTTTTGACTTTTTCCTAGGGAAATTCCCAGGACTTTGGGAACACCACAGAAGAAATTCAAACATGGAATCCAGAAAATTTCCCCCCAGACATCAAAGGTTGGTTAACTTCACAGTTTGGAACTATGTCGAGTAGTATCGATCATAACGAACCGTTGGTTTTGAGTCGTCGGAGCACGTGCGAACTCTCCCGTGCAAGCACTCATCATTAGAAGCTGTGCATGGCTCTGAAGCCAGACCCTCTGCCCCTAAAATCGAATCAAAAGTGCCCAAAATAGGACTGGTTTCCTAACATGATAAAACATTGGATTGGAAAAAAGGTCGCAGTTATTGCAAATTTACATTTTATTTACTTTTATTTTCAAGGTTTATGTAATGGAGAACATTATTTCTTGTCTTATTTCGGTGGCCGACGCATCAAGTTCACCATCGTATGGAGGATTTTGATCATCATTCGTTTGCTCTACCTGAATGTTTTCGTCAGGTACATTAAACCTTTTTCTTAGGTTGTGCAAAGCACAACACACATTTATAATTCTTGCTGCTTTTTCAGGTTTATAATGCAACTGACGACCTGTTAAAATACATCTAAAAACATTCTTCATTACACCAATGGTCCTTTCGACTATCATCCTTGTCTTTGAATGAATTTCATTGAATTTGGTTTCCCTCGAGGAGCCCGGAAGATTTGTAGACGTGCGGGATGGTGTAATCAGATATGGCTTTAAAGGGTAACCAGCATCACCTGAAAACGAAAGTAAGATAAGTTTTGGATAAACATCATGATCAACTGTAAGATCTCACCTAAAAGCCATGTATTGGTCTCCCCATTTTGATACCGTTGATTCAATGTAGCGTCTAATTGATTATTATTCCAAATGAATGAATCGTGATTGGCACCTGGGCTGTTAGAATCAACGTAACGAATCATTTGCTGGTGATCACAGACCTAACACAGATTAATATAACCGTTAAACTATGTTGGAAGTATTTTCAATGGTAATTAATACTTACGAGCATAACGTTCAAACTATGAAATCCTTTCCTGTTGTAATAAAGATGTTGGATGTCACTAACGGGCTTGAAAATCCTGACATGCGTACCATCAACACATCCTATCACACCTGGAAATCCAGTTTTTTCATAAAACCCACGTTTTATCTCATCTTTCTCAGCCTCTGATGTGGGAAATTGTATCGCCAATGGACAAATATTGGCCTCGAATACGTCAATAACACCTGACAATGCTTTCGATAATGTTGGTTGGGCCATTCCTGCAAACAAATCGTTGCCAACACCCTTTTGGTAACTTCCTTCCGCAAAAAATCTCAATGCTGCTGACAGTCTCAGCATCGGTGACACGGATGAGGACTTCACAGATCCTCCTCGCTTGTCTCCCACGGTATCCAACAAGTAGCCAAAGAGTTCTTTAGACACTCTAAAGTATGAAATGAATCTACAATTTTAAAAACATCTTCAAATTTGATATGGAAAACTAGACTTCATAACAAAAAAAAACTTACGAATCATTCGGCAGCTCCAAAGGATTACTCATATCCCTCAATTTCCGTCGCTCCACACGAACAGTAGCTGCATCTTGCACTTCTTCAATCTCGTCATCATCAAACCAGAACTCAAAACAGCTCATTTTTCGAAAAAATTAAACAAACAACAAATTAAACGCTTGAAACAATCGAATATTAAAAAAACCGAACCGATTTGACTGCTAATCCAGAGAAACAAGTCAAACAAACTTCACTTTTGAAAAGGACCTATAAATTATATCAGGTTGTGTCTATATAAAACATTTCAAACGCTATGATAATTCTATATTATTAAAAATTGACATTATATTTGATTTATGTAACATATTTGAATTGTAATTAGTTGAAAATATTGAAAATAAACCTATTTTTATTTAGAAATCATATTCAACAATAAATTATTAGGACCTTATCGAAAGATTGTCGAGAGACATGGGTGGTTTGACAGTTCTGCTAATGAATTTCGCGTTTGTTATGATTCATTTCCTCACTCGCTGCGAAAATGAACCTGTCGAGTCACGTGAGTCGACAATCAGAATTGAGTGACAAGGTTCATACGACAACGAAGTGAGAAATGTCGTTTCGACTCACGCGCCGCGCAGCATAAGCACGATAAACTCACTAAACAAAAAGTAGGTTTTAGACTTAAACTAATACAAAACATTGAACAAAAAAAGCTTAAACGTGTATTTATAATTTATTATCAAGTGTTTGATAAAAAAAATGAAATAGGACTTTAGGACACTAGTGATACACCAAAAAATATAAGATGAAAATTGCAATATTGATGTTGGTTTGAAGAAACTCTTGAATCCTGATAAATACCTTACATTTTATAGTTCATATACTATTTATAGCTTCTATCTATATAAATAAAAGTGGAATGATATTTGTATGTCACTAAACGACTTAAGAACGAGTCAATGGATTTTCATGATTCTTTCACTGTTGGAATCAAGAAGGGCTGCAGCATATTCTTGTGAAACCAAAAAATGAAAAACTTCTGAGAAACTAGAAATAAACGGTAGGTAAATACAAACCTGACATTTTAAACAGGGATTTTACATAGCCTACTACTTGGCAATACAACGTTTGCCGGGCCAACAAGTTATATTGTCGCACCGCCACCAAACCGGATCGTGCCAGCAAGACTCGCGACGCGCCTCAACTCGCCGCATTTTGAAATCAGTTTTTGAGTGTGGCGCTGCATTCTCACGATTTTTATAAACACAGCGTACTATTCACATATTAGCTGCGACGCTTGGAGCCCGAGAAAATAATGATTTCAAATAAGTGTGTGTGTCTTGATTTCTACCGGATGCATAATAACTAAAGTCACGTTGTGCAGTTTAAGAAACGCGAATTCATGACTTCGCGGCTAAACGCTTACACGCTAAGAAGAAGGTATCCATTAATGGGTAAAATAATATTCATTTACAAGAAGAGTGGCTTAACTCACTCTTGAGCTTTAATAATTTAATCCATTAATGGGTTTCATTAGAGTGATTAGAGTGAAATTTTGAAATTGTAGCTCTCCTATGTTTAAACGATTTCTCTTATGGTAAATAGCATTCTCCCAAAGTTTGAAATGCTTTGGATGAAATTTTGCTGTATACACGCCATTTGAAGTTTTTATGTAGGTTACTATGGAAAATGCCAACAAATAAAAAACAACATTAGTTTCTCACTAACACCAAGCGGTAAACAGATTGAATAGAAAAATGGCGCTATTGACTACCACCAGGAAGGATACTTCATAATGAGATTAAAATATTATTTTTTATGTCCCTGAGAAACACGTTTTTCTGGAAATCCCATACTGCCCATAACTGCAAAACAGTCACATTCGACATTTTTGACAAAATGGAGTTAATACCATGGAGAGTCATCAAATGATAAATACTTTCGATCAACTTACTGAAATCTGTGAGATTGTTCTAGAAAATTCGAAAAAAAATACCAAGTTGTTTTGTCACATTGATCATTATAACCGCATAACAGTCACATTGAGATTATAAATGGGCCTAGTAATGCGATTGCAATGAAATTTCAATCAGAATTTTTTTCTGACAATTCACCTAGTATGCGATATGAGTTGTACAAAATTTCAGCCTCAAATAAGCACTTTTGAGTTCCTGGTAATTTTTAGAAATTTTAGTTTCCTCCCATACTGCCATAAAATGCACACTTGGTATTCCATTTACTCAATGCCTACTTTTGTCGAATGTTACACATATGCAGTTATGGGCAGCATACTGATCATAAAAATGGGTACACGAAATCCATTTAATGGGTACTTTCAAGTTAGTGTGTTGATGAATAGGCCTTTTCACAAGACATTTCAAATCAGCTGATCTGGAAGCACTTTGAAAGTTCTTCTATGGAAATGAAATACCGGTGCATAGTCTTCCACCGATGTAAGCAAATGTAAACACGGACCTGTCACATGAATATTCCATGGCCTATAATTCCATATTTTATACATATTTTAATATTGTGCATCAAACTAAATCAATAAAACGAAACGGCACACAATTGGGCACGGATAACATCTTTTGAAAGATTTAATAAAAGAACAATCATGTAAAATTTTGACATTCCAACAACTTTGACCGACTATTTCCATGTGAACAAAAAAATCAAACATTGTTTTTCTTGAAAGCAGTTTTTTTTAAATTGTTTTCCAATAATTAAAAGGTTGCTTATCAATAGTTTTACTACTTTTTTTTTTGTCGATCATAAACGGATGCGCGACTCAGTTTTTTTTGGCATTTGAATCACGATTCCGAGCAATCTTGAGCTTGAGCTTGAGCTTAATTGGCCGCCCGTGGATGCTACTCCAGTATCGTCATATCAGCTGCACTTACATAAGGAACCAACCGAATGACTGCTTGGGACTAACAGGCATCCTCAGTGTATAAGTGCTGGTGATCTTCTATTTTTAGCGACAATGGTGCCTGCCACGTCAGAATGCGAACCAATGTGGGGAAGGGGGAGGAATTGATGATGCATTATACTGGCTCCCACGCAGACCGTATATACCACTGCATCTAAGCCAGTTCATGCGGGATTGGGGGAAAGGCATGGCAGAGAGGTTTTCTTTTGTGGTTAGCAGACTGCCTATGTATCAGGCGTAAGTAAAGGCATGCGCGTGGAAGAATGGAAGCGTTAGGGAAACGGTTTCTCGTCCGTCTCTGGTTCTAGCGTTTGCTATGAACGAATAGTTTGAGTGTGATAGATTTAGAATTGAAGATAGAAGCAAGTGAGAGATATACAACTACAAAGTACGAGGAAAGGGGATTGAACCCATGACCTTCTGCGTATGAAGCAGAAGCGGTAGCCATCAGACCACCAACCCCGTCTGAATCATGATTCCGAGCAATCAGCAAAAACACGTAACGCACATGAAGTGTTACGGCAATCCGACTCATGATATCATGATTCCAAATCATGGTGTATTTTCATAAGATGAAAACACACTGGAATCATGTTTTTGGATTCTGATTTCTACCCGTGCAAACAAGAATTAGTCCAATTTTCCCAGAATAAGAAGGATTTTTAAATGGATATCGAGTTACGGAGAGATATTTACCTCTCATGTGACATCGACTAGTGGAGATATCGAGTTATAGAAATATCGACTTATGGAATCGAATGTATGTAAATTTGAAGGAATCGAAAAATCCATCGATTTGTAGAATATATCGAGTTATAGAATATAGAGTTGTGGAGAGTCGACTCTATACACCTATATTGAGCTGTTCGGTAATCCAATTCGCAAGGTTTTTAAATTAATTAAAATAATGAAAAAAAAACTCAATATATGTGGCACTATATATTAGAGTGTACTTGAATGCGAACGACACGTTGATAGCCTTCCCTCATCTTAAACTTTTACAATGAAGTTGTTGTGGAAGCGAAGTGAACATGATATGCAAACTATTTCAACACTAAATAAATCGCACTCGCTCTGCACGCTTTTGTAGTATATGGATGGATATGGGTTATGAAAAGGGTCTGCGTGATCTGTGGGGACTAGAATTCGAAACTTGACAAACATTCGTTTGCTAGCGACGATTTTGTCGGCCTGTTAGAAAGTTGGATGTGCGTTTTGTTGTCCATGAAACAGACAATATTTCATGCCATCAAATTTTATCTGAAAATTACAATTCTCACGTAAAAAACTTAAGCCGTAACTTTACAAAATTTCAATCAATTTCAATAATATTTGGAGTGTAAGTGTCTTACTTAAGCAGCATTAGAACCATTATGAAATTTATAACATTTGTTCTGAATCTAGCCTGAAATCTGAGAAAGAAACCTTTGTCCCACTTCACAGTTCGGTCATTCACAAAAAAAAGAATGTCTGAATGTTTGTCATTAGCATCTTCTTCTTCTTGGCATTAACGTCCTTACTGGGACAAGGCAGCTTAGTGTTCTTATGAGCACTTTCACAGTTATTAACTGAGAGTTTTCTTTGCCAAACTTGCCATTTTCGCATTCGTAGTGGGATTAGGGGCATAATGAACACCCGGGGCGAAATGGACACCCCCTCAATCTCTGAGAATATGCATACTTCATCAAAAGTTCTTGCACTGCATGAAATCTGTATTGCATTTGAAATGTTTGCGGGTAAAAAAGTTTATGTTTTGTTTCAATTGTCCTTTGAAATTTGACCTTAAGTTTTTCTCTGCTTCAAATTGGCATATAAGCAAGGCGGTGGGAGAATCTAGTTTTTGAGCAAAAATCGAACCCAGAAAGGTTCTTTTTAGCTCTTGAGATAGAGGGAGAGCCTTTTTACACATCGCAACGACTGACAGGCATTAAATATTTTGGGATCATTAAATTTCTTGCAAGTGTTCATTTTGCCCCGATACCTTTTTACTAGCCTTGTTTTGGACCTAATTTTGTATCTCACTTTTTTGGCTTATGATATAATGTTTATTACCATGAATGAATGTAGCACGTCGTACTAATATAAAACTTGAAAATTGGCTGGGAGTAATTTGAAAAAAAAATTCGTTGTATGGTCTTAAAACAAGTATTTGCTTGATGTGTCAATTATGCCCCGAATCCCCCTATATCGTGTGGCAGGAAAGATGACACAGGAAAGTCAAGAAAATTTCCATCACGAAAAGATCCTGGACCGACCGGGAATCGAACCCAGACACCTTCAGCATGACTTTGCTTTGTAGTGGCGGACTCTAACCACTCGGATAAGGCTGTCATTATCATACCAAACATGAATAAGGACTTTTTATATTTCTTTCATTGAAATAAACATTTTAATCCACAAAACATTTCACAGCTTACAATTTGACAAAAGTTCAAACAAACAACGTTAATCAATTTTTTTTTTGCAACTTAGTCCAAACATGGTTTATGTATAAGATAGTATTACATAATCTTCATATTCTTGAAACTACCTATCAAGGGCTCCAAACCTGGAACATCGTTTTCAAATTTACAAGCGTAACCTATGGACCTTTGAAACTATTTGTACTTGGGCTAGGCGCTTATAATACAAGAACTTTGAAGGAGATATTAATCTTGAAATTATAATCTTGAAAAGTTTCCGGTTCTACTGTTAAAATAATTTTGGAAATTGCTTCAAAATTAACCCTTATAGGCCTGAGTGAAAGAAAAAATACTAAAACTCTCACCGCTCAGAGAATACTTAACCGATTCAAATTATTTTTTGTCAGTATACTGGTTCACATATCTAGTTTCTAAAAGTGGTCAAAGGATCTCGGGAATGTTCATGTGGCCGGAGTTATTGCGGTAGTTCACTGGGTCAGATCGGGTGACAAGGGTTATGTGATTCAATGCCCCTGGAGGTAGGCAAATTTCAAGTCACAGATAATTTTCAGAATCAGCTATTATATGGCCTCTACATCGAGGAGTTTTAAGAAAAACTCATCATCGTAAACCTTCTGATAAACGATTAAATTGGATAACCATGACTCCTGCATTTGATTAATCCTACAAATGATTATTTTTGAGTCCCCAGGATGTCTCAAATGTATGATAAAGTGGACAACCTGTATCTCAAAATCTATGGCAAGTTTATGGGAACGCAAGTTAGTGAACTATTATGTTCGATCTCTACTTTTAAATAATTGAAACGGTTTGGTATCCAACAAAACTAGAGCCAGTTCTTCAGGGAATCAAGTCCGAATAGCTGCCTCCGATACACTCTCAACGTTGCAAAACTATTCATTTATAATGTTGAATATCAGATCTTAATGATTTATGCAAATTAAAATGAATGCCATTGAAAATGAATCAAGATAACTTGACAGGACCCAAAAAAATCGCCTTTCCTACCCGACTTGACCCAGTGCCCCACCGCAATAACTCCGGCTACAGGAGTATTCTCGAATTCCTTCGGCTACTTCTAGACAGCCCTGTCGTCCTGCTTAGTCGCGCTTCGTCGACGACTAAGAAGCTTTTCTCAGATATTTTTTTTAAATTTTCCTCCAAATTCATAAAAAAATGTAGGTAATGTAATGAGCTGTAAAGAATCAGTTACAATCTGATGCCTTATAAGACATCAATCAAAATTGTAAAGCTGTATCAACGCCGTGGAGTAATTTTACCTTTTCCAGCTTAGATCTAGTGCATCTTAACGCCCTGTATCACACCAAAAGAAATTGACAAGATGAATCAACGCCCTGGAGTATTTGTGTGACGTAGAACTGTTAGTTCTTAACGCCTTCTAGGACAACAATTGTAACTTAAAAACTGTATCAACGCCCTATTCAGATTAGGTTCATCATAACACCCTGTAGGACATCAATAGAAATTATCAAGATAAATCAACGCCCTTGAATAATTTGACCTTGTGGCCCTTTATAACATCAGTTGAAAATTCTAAGCTGTATAAAAGCCCTGAAGAAATTTTACTTTATTTTATTAAGATGAAATTGTCAAGATGTATCAGCGCCCGGAAGCAATTCAACTTTGTTTCATGTAGTTCAGCTGAATGCACTCCATGACATTAATTGAAAATTCCAAACTGTGTTAACGCCCCGGAGTAATTTGAGCTTTTTTCTCGTAGATCAGGCTATCTTAACGCCCTTTGATATGTAAGCTATATCAACGCCCTGAATAAATTACACCTTACCTCTCTTAAATCTGATGCATTCTAACGCCCTGTATGACATCAATAGAAATTGATAAGATGTATCAACGCCCAGAAGTAATTTAACCTTGTTTCATGTAGGTCAGCTGCATCTGAGCGCTCTATAAAACAGCAATTAAAAATTACAATATGTGTCAACGACCTGGAGTAATTTGACCTTGTCTTACGTAGATCAGCTGCTTCTTCACGCTCTCTAGACAACAATTGAAAACTCCAAACTGAATCAACGTCCTGGAGTAACTTGGTCTTGTCTCATGTAGATTAGGATATCTTAATGCCCTTTCAAGCTTTGTTAACGCCCTGGAGAAATTTTACTTTATCAAATTAGATCAGGTGCATAATAACGCCCTGTATGACATCAATCGAAATTGTCAAGATATATCAACGTAGAACAGGTCATCTTAACGCCCTTTAGGATAAAAATTGAAAGTCTCAAACTTAATCTATGCTGAAACAGCAGTTTTCTCCCAAACCGTTCCTTCATTTTGTCGATTCTAATAAACGGACGTTTGTGTTTTTCTACATTTCTTGATCGATTCTTACTAGTGCCTTAAGCTGCATCAACGCTAAGGAGTAATTGGACCTGGTGCTGAAATTTTTCCCATTGGGATCAGAAATTGTAAAGATGTATCAACGCCATGGACTAATTTGAACCCTAGATCAACTGCGTCTTAACGCCCTTTAGGATATGATTTGAAAATTTCAAGCTTTATCAACGCCCTAAGAAACCTTGTGTCAAGTAGATTCGGTCAAACTTCATTACGGCACCTAACAAAATTTTACCTTATCCTACTTGAATCAGAGGTGCATCTTAACACTTCAGTCGTCGCGCTGTATTATTTTGTACAACACTGTTGAAAACACCTCGCTTTTCGTTCACAACAGCAGCGTGGTGGTTCTGACCGTGGCAAACCGCGCGACGACTGGAAGGTTAATGCCCTGTATGACATCAATAGAATTTGTCATGCTGTATCAACGCCCTGGACTTTTTTACCATTTTTTATCTTTTATTTAGATCAGGTGCATCTTAAAGGTGAAAATCAAACGAAGCAAAACCTCAACTCTTGAAGTGCACAAATCTGAAGAACCGATCATCTGTAACTAATATTTTTAGTTTTCAGCTAGAACCGATATTTGGTTCTCCAGATTTGTGATTGAACATTTGAGGTTCTGCTTCGATGATCTTCACATTAACGCCCTGTTGACTTCAATAGAAATTGTTAAGCTGTATCAACGCTCTGAAGTAATTCAACCTTGTCTCATGTAGATCAACCTTAACGTTTTATAGGCTATCGATTGAAAATTACAACCTGCCCTGAAATAATTTGATCTTATCTTACGTAGGTCTTTGGAAAGTCAGATACATCTCAACATCATGTAGAATATCAATCGATTTTTTCAAGCTCTACCAACATCTTGAGGTAATTTTCCCTTAACTCACGGAGTTCTTTAAGAGCTTTTAAGCTTGCTTACGCCTCATAAGCTTATAAATGTTTATTGTTATGGTGCTAATTTTCGATTGTTTTCCTACAGGGCGTCAACAGTATGCACCATTGATATAAACACGTGGCCATAAAAGGGGTCGAACATAATTATATAAATTAAAAAAATCTATGGAAGTGACTGAGTGAAGGACGCTCCATATTATTCGTATTATCTGAGACAACTCACCTTGGAACATCTTCAAATGCTAAAAGTTCCAATAGTGGAGGTATTAAGCACGACTCAACTACATTTAACCGCTCGAAATTCAAGAAGCGCAATGAATGTACATATTATTATTATTTTTAATTTCTGCTCCTATAGTTGCGTAATCCGTTGGAACATTTTATCGTAACTACCGCAACAAGTGAGAAACGTTTAAGCAGTTTAGAGGGATTTAATCAATGTTGATGCAATTTGCTTGTTTTTTTGTATATTTCGTGTAACAACAAGCCAATACCCCAGACAACCAGAAGTCGCATTACATTACATTTACGTAATGACTCGTTTATTCATACAAATTTCATTACATTCGCACTACACGGTCGATGGAATCGTCTGCTGAATGATGAGTTTCCTCGCATAAAATGCTATTTTAAGAGTTCGTTTGTACATTTCGGTTTCATTCTGTTTACTCGTACAAAGTAAGTTGAATCAATCCGCAGCAGCTGTCAAAATGTACCAGTTATGGCTTTAGTGGTTCCCTATTTGGACCTAAGCGAATTCTTGAAAACTTTCACATTTTGAGTATTTTTTAATGTTTCAACTTTAAGATATTTTTGGTATCTTACTGCTTAAACACACAAAGTGTCTAAAAATTTGAAAATAGTTCAATTATCACGTATGACGAAATAGGGAACCATTATGTCCGTAACTGGTACACCTACCTTATATGTTTGACTGTGAAATTTGTCGTCGCTCCCTAGTCAGCTAACACAAAATTGTCTATGATTCGCACAAAGTCGATCTCTTCGGGACCAACACATCAGTTTCGTAATCTTATCTCATGCTAGAAAATCTGCTCCTGGGATGTTTTTTTTTTCATTTTTTTTGCACCGATTTTGGCCGCCTGAGAGAAAATATTTCTTAAAAATATATGCGAAGCCCTATAAATATGACAAAAACGTTAAATATAAGCTTTCAACCAATTCAATGTATGAAAAATATAGAAACATTTGATCCCTTTGATAATCTTATTGGACAATATAAGCCCACAGAACCAGTTTCAGTTAGAGATATAACTTCGGTTCCTAAATTGTCAAATCTCATTGTTTTCTTATGGGAGTGGCCAAACTATGTGTACCGTAAAATCGGGTGTAATTGATCAGAAGGGTGAAATTGATCATCGTATCACACGATTTTATTTATTCGTAATGGAGCACAAATATCAATGTAAGCTGCAGTAAATGAACGTTGTTTGTCGTAACTTTTGTCGAATTGTTTGTTGTGAAGTATTTTGCGTTTATTTTTATGAAAAAATGTAAAAATTCAAAATCATGTACGGTGCAGTATTGACAAACACCTATAAACTTCTATTTCTAAGCAAGGATTTGAATATGGTATAAACCTGAAAGTTTGTGAGGATGCTTGAGATATATCTCTAAACCAGATTTCATTACCAAAACTCGTACCAATTAGCTCATATGGTTGAATTAATTGAATTTCTGTTAGATATCATTGAATTCCTTAGAAAATTACATACATTTAGGCGTTTTCCGCGTATTTGTTGCAATTTAACTGTTCGTTATTTATATAAATATTGCATTGTTAAGAATTTGACAAGCATATTCGGATTCAGAGAGCTCAAATTTATCATGTAGAGTTTTTTTGAAAACTAACAATAATGGCATTGACAAGTGATCAATTTCACCCCGAAATAAGATCCTCTGATTTTTTATTTTAGAGATATTTGTTAACACTAAAATGACATTTGTTAGAAAATTTCACTACATGAGTCGATGAGGCTCACTTTCGTACTTGTTTTCCTGCATTTAGTTGTTTGGCATTGTTAACATTATAGAAAACAGACTAGAAAAACCGTGAAAAATGATCAATTTCACCCGAAATCACGGTACCCTGGCCAGGTTCCAATTATTAGGCATTCAGAGTTATGCAATATGTGACAAAAAAACATACAAAACCACATGAGCGATTTAAAAACCTGAAACACGCAACATGAAAAGGTATGAGGTATCAGAAAACTTCATTTAAACAAGGATACATCGAATACAGTTTGTGCTCATAACATGAATATCTCTATTATTCCACATTTTTGGATTATGCGAAGGGAAATCATCGAAAAGCTGTTGATAGTTTGGGAGATTTTTCTATTGTTGTTGCAAATTGAATTTTACCAAAAACGTGATGCCACAAAATAATGTTATGAATCTCATGGCATAGGTTTGTTGGTTCAGTTAAAGATGGAATAGTAATGGAAAATTATTTTCACTCATAGTAAAACATATTCTCAGACTTCAATAATATTTTAAAGATATACATAAAGCTATTTTCAAATATAATTTGACACAGTTCTAATTTTCATCAGAATATTCTTTTGAAAGCGAATTACCGAACATGCGAAAAATTGTGTAATCGGCCCGTCAAGATATTTCAGAATATCGGAGGAATAAGAAGACCAATAATTAAATACGAGACACATTCTAAAAAAAAGAAAAGATCATTGAGAACTTGTAAAAAAAATCTGCAAAAATATCAAAAAACAAAAAAAAAATTATCGCAATTCAAACACTTTTTATGTTCAGAAATGAGCTGCAGGTAGAGGAGTTTATAATTAATGATATTTGATCACCTCTTAGAAAATCCTACGGTAATTTCTAGAGTTATCTCAGCGCAAACCCTATTCAGAAGATGTTTTAAGTCACTTATAATATAATGGTGAGGTATCGTAATGGTGCTTCAATAAAAACTAACAAATTTTGAGATGTGACCAATCCCAGTTTTTCACTTATAATAGTTTTCGTCATTTATTTGAACGTCAGATGTTGAGAGAATTTTTCGTACAAATCGGTTATTTATTTTCAGATAAAGTTTGAAAGTTAAGTATGATGTTCTAATCAGTTCAAGTTATGATTATCAAATTTTGGTGGCCTAAGTAATATCAGTAAACACTGGTAATATAGCAGTCATCTAAAATTAATCGGTTTATCCATGCAACCACAAGATTTCATTGAATTTTTAGTTCGATTAACAGCGTTTCATAATTGATCCTTTATAATCAAAAGATAAAAACGTGGCACTGTTCCTTTGGAGATGTTTTGCACACGGTAGAGATGATCTCGTACACGGTAGATGTGGTAGATATTATGACAAAATTCTTGAACTGAACAATGTTCAAATTTATGTACTTGATCTCTTTGTTTCACATTTCAATTGAATTGGAACACAAACTGAACTCGTACAATTGCATATTGACTCTAGTGTGTTTGTAAATACCATTGAAGTACATATTTGGGACAATTTCTCAAAAAGATGACCTCATCAACGCCTTGGTGTAGATGCGCCCTATGGATTATAGTAACGCCCCCCTCAAGCAGGGACGACTAAGAAGCTCAAATTTTACGACGATAGGGCTGCTTCTAGAAACTAGATATGTGGGCCAGTATACTGATAAAAAAATATTTGAATCCGTTAAGTATTCGCTGAGCGGTGAGGGTTTTAGTATTTTTGTTTTCACTCAGGCCTACACGGGTTAATCAAGATGCATTGTCAAAGTTGAGACTTTGGACCATTTTGTGACTCTTTGTAGTCTACATAAGTCTAAGGGGACCTTAGGAATAGGAGATGTTTTAAACAGGTTTGAGAACACGAAATATTTTTCGTGATTGGTTATTCAAGATAAAGCATCTTTCCTAAGTCGCATTCATGATGACTGCTTCTTAGAACCCAAAACTGACTCTTCCAGAAGCATATTTTGTTGCAATCAACATGCTGCGTCGTCAACCCTCGTCAAATCAGGTCAGATCTATTTTCGTGTATCGATCCTTGTCTCGTTTGTTCACTACGCCAACAATCTCAGCAGAACAGAATCAGATCGGCGTAGTTGCACCAAATCCGCGACTACTGATAACGCACGAACCGGCAAATGGTGCTGTAGGAAAAAAATGAAGCCTTCCCAAAACACCCCCCAGGCGTTTCCCCCATTCCTGATCGACACCTCTGGCTGGAAGCTATAGGGTCGAAATCTAATATTGTGGGTTGGCTAGCAGAGGGATATGCTAGCTAGGGGGATCTGGGGTAAAATGCACCAGTTAAGGAAGATGTGCCGAAATGAAGGCGAAGCAATTGTGCGTGAATTATTGTTTATGCGGGGGAAAAACGCACCACATCATATAGGCGCCTATACAGTGGGGAAGACCTCACCACCACAATGACGCATGATTTATGAAGTTAATTCTATTTAACGGAAAAACACAAACTGTAAATTGTTTTAATACAATTGTGCAACATTATGATAGTAAAGACCGTTTACCTTGTGACAAATCATTTTATGAGTTCTTGGAATACAATTTGTAGACTCACCATCTGTTTATTGATTTCAAAGGCAGTGTATGATTCAGTGAGGAGTATGGCAGATTATGATAGAACATGGTTTTCCGACAAGGCTGATCAGGCTACGTTAGATGAATTGAAATTAAGTGTGTGGGTTACGGATGAGATTTCGATCTCCTTTGTAACCGGTTTGGCCAATGGCCACAAATTTTAAAATGTGTGGACAGATGGCAAAACACAAATAATGGGTCTGGAGTCACAAACAAATGACAACGTTATTGATAGACGGTTCCTTTGGAATTAAGGAGGATTACATTCAGGGCGACTGGTAACAATTGGGCCAGAAACAATCCCAGTTGAGAAGAATTATCCTACCCAAATCTAAATTAGCTTAGTCATTAAACAACTGTTTTATGACAGATGTTTGAAAAAGATTTCAATTTACTTACTTGATACTTGATGGGCTACAATCCGCTACGTTGAATCAACGCCGAATGGTAATTCTTCTCCACTGGGCTCGGTCCTGAGCCAATCGCTTCCAGTCGCCCTGAACGTTAAGTGCCCTTAAGTCCTCTTCAACTGCAAAAAGCCAACGTGTGCGTGGCCTACCACGAAGCCGACGGCCTCGTCCGGGTTCTCTACTGAATATTATTTTTGCTTGTCGTTCTTCCGGCATTCGTACCACATGACCAGCCCAACGCAGCCTGCCGTGTTTTATGAGCTTGATAATATCCACTTCTTTATATACTTGGTACAGCTCATGATTCATGCGACGCAGCCAGATGCCATTTTCTTGTTTACCGCCGAGTATTGTTCGCAGCACTTTACGCTCAAAAACTCCAAACGCTTTCCGGTTGACCTCTTTTAACGTCCAGGATTCATGGCCGTATAGAGCAACCGGAAGGATAAGAGTCTTATATAGCGCGAATTTTGTTTTCGTCTGCAGGCTACGGGACTTAAGCTGGTTACGGAGCCCGTAAAAAGCCCTATTCGCAGCTGCAAGACGCCTTTTCACCTCGCGGGTAACATCATTATCGCAAGTTACTAAAGTACCAAGATACACAAATTCTTCCACTACTTCAAATTTTTCACCACCCAGCACCACTTCACTACCAACGTCACGATTGGAACCACGCTGTCTACCAGCGATCATGAACTTAGTTTTCCTGGTGTTGACGGTAAGTCCAATTTTCGCTGTCTCCCTTTGAAAAGGCACGAATGCCTCTTCTACGGCTCGACGATCAATTCCGATTATATCGATATCGTCCGCAAAACCCAGGAGCATATGCGACCGGGTGACGATGGTACCGCTTCTTTGTACGCCCGCTCTCCTTATAGCTCCTTCGAGAGCAATGTTGAACAAAAGGTTCGAAAGCGCATCTCCTTGCTTCAATCCATCTAAGGTTACGAAGGAGGTTGAAGTCTCATCCGCAACCCGCACACTTGATTTCGATCCATCCAACGTTGCACGAATCAGTCTAATCAGTTTCGCCGGAAAACCGTGTTCTACCATTATCTGCCATAACTCATTTCTCTTTACAGAATCGTACGCCGCCTTGAAATCAATGAACAGATGATGAGTCTGCAAGTTGTATTCCCGGAACTTATCAAGGATTTGTCGCAAGGTAAACATTTGATCCGTCGTTGATCGGCTCTCACGAAAACCAGCTTGGTATTTGCCGACGAAGGACTCCTCCAGCGGTCTCAATCTGTTGAACAGAACACGCGACATTATTTTGTACGTTGAATTGAGGAGCGTTATTCCTCGGTAATTGGCGCACTCCAATCTGTGGCCCTTCTTATACAGAGGGCAGATGAGGCCCTCCAGCCAGCTAGCAGGCAATTCTTCTTCCTCCCATATCCTTAACAGAGTACGGTGCAGTATTTCGTACAGCTGCTCACTACCGTGCTTGAAAAGTTCGGCCGGGAGCTCGTCTTTTCCAGCAGCGTTACAGTTCTTCAACTCCTTAATCGCTCTTCTAACCTCATCTAGCGTCGGGGGCTCCACAGCATGTCCATCGTTGCTGATGATTAATCTGTTCTCAGACGCGCTCGTGTTCTCTCCATTCAACAATTGCTCGAAGTGTTCTTTCCACCTGGCAGCCACCAAGATTTTGTCTGTCAGCAAGTTACCTTCGCGGTCATTGCACATGACGGGAGACGGCGCAGTTTTTCTCCGTACGCCATTGACAGTTTCGTAAAATCTCCGCATATCGTTTTGTTCGATGCTGTTTTGCGCCTCAGTAATGATGTCTTCTTCATACTGCCTTTTCTTTCTGCGGTGAATTCGTTTCTCGGCTGCTCTAGCTTCCTTGTACCGCTCTCTATTCTGCCGGGTACCAGACACAAACATCCGACTTCTGGCAACATTCTTCTCATCCGTCACATTCTGGCACTCCTCATCAAACCAACCGTTTCTGGGTCGTCTCTGAGCAGTACCTATCACCTCTCGCGCTGCTGTGCTCATCGCACCGTGGATAGACTCCCACAGATTGTTGAGGTTTTCGCCTACGTTGTATCCCCTTATCCGCTCATCAAGCTTCCGGCGGTACTCGTCTGCTACACCTTCTGTTGATAAGCGCTGGATATTGAAACGCAACGGTCGCTGTGTTCTTGTGTTCGCCACGGTAGACAACCGTGCACGAATTTTACTAACAACGAGATAGTGATCAGAGTCGATGTTTGGGCCTCTAAAGGTCCTCACATCGATGACATCCGAGAAATGCCGACCGTCCACCAAAACGTGGTCTATTTGGTTGCAGAGCTCGCCATTTGGGTGCAACCAGGTGTGCTTTCGGATGTCTTTGCGTGCAAAGTAGGTGCTGCTGATGGCCATCCCTCTAGATGCAGCAAAAGTTATTAGCCTTAGGCCGTTGTCATTGGTGGCGGAGTGAAGGCTCTCCGTACCAATTATAGGGCGGAAAAAATCCTCTCTTCCGACCTGAGCGTTGGCATCCCCGATAACAACTTTTACGTCATGTTTTGGGCACTCTCCGTAGGTCTTGTCGAGACAATCATAAAACGCATCTTTCGTGTCGTCGGGTTTATCGTTTGTCGGCGCATAAATGTTGATCAGACTGTAGTTGAAGAACTTGCCCCGTATCCTCAATACGCAGATTCGTTCATTAATCGGTTTCCACCGCATAACACGCTTCATCTGCTTCCCGATCACTATGAATCCGACGCCATGCTCTGCCTTATCGCTGCCACTATGGTAGATGTTGTATTTGAAAGCTGTGTTGGCGACGGGATCCACCGCCCTGGATTCACGTTCTCCAGTTCTAGGCCATCTTACTTCCTGAATAGCAGCCACGCTCACTCCAACCTTCTGCAATTCACGAGCCAAAAGGCTCACTCGTCCGGGTTCATTTAACGTCCTGACATTCCAGGTAGCGAGTTTCTAATCATAGTCCTTATTTCGTTGCCAGGTCGGTTGCCGAAAATATCGTTCGTTATTTCTCCTTTCTCCATTTTTCGTGGTAGGTAAGAAATTCGATATGCTACCTTACCAGGGTCGCAATACCTACATCACGATGGTGGGGCTGCCACCTTAGGTGTAGCTGACGTGATACAGCATTTCATACTCAGCCGCTGGATGCCAGAACAGACGCTGTTTGAGCTGCACCTCCTTGGTGGACAGACGCTCGAGACGCACCTCCTCACTCTAGCTGATGTCAGAAGGACAACAGTGCCCAGGCTGCACTACCAACTAAGTACGCAACCCTTAGCTGGCGGTCTTTGTCATCATTTGACCCGTGGAAGCGTGAGGTAGGGACTTGTGAGGACCAGAGCTATGTTGGACGCTCCTTCCTAGTTGTCGGCTCACCATTTCACAGCCCAAGATTTCAATTTATCACATTCAAAATAACTAGCGAAAGAACTGGAGAGTTACATCAGAATCACCCATTGCAAATTTAATGATTTATCTCCCTGTTTAGTTATTCAAAATGTGTCAAATGTGTGTTTCATCACTATTTTCGTACTAGGGAGTCGATGCCGGTTATGGATAATTTGCGTATGATGGACCCGTACAGAAAAACATAAAATTAACACTCAAAGCAACCTTATTCCTCTGAAAATCTACCGGGGGAACTTCGATCGCATTGTTAGTCAGCAGTTCCAGACAAAATATTTGGTTTGAGACGCATAAATACAGATGTTTGAACAGTTTTTTAATGAAACCACACAAGAGGGTCCATAATACGCATTTCCAGGTGGGTCCATAATAGGCACGTCGGCAGCGAGCCGGATTACATGAGAATCGAATGGAGGGTCCATAATAGGAAACGTCAAATTTGTAAACATTCCTATTATGGACCCCGGGAGGGTATTCGGACAACAGTTTTCCAAATGTATATTTCGCTGCAAAAATCGAATGATTTTGTATGTTTCATAGGCGTACTATGAAGTAAAGACATTGAACTTGTTGTTAGACTCCACAAAACGTATATCCGTCTGAGATATCATTGCGGAAAAGGGTCGAGAATGAATTTCAGCTACTAAGGGGTCCATTACCAGCATTGAAACCCTATTTTCAACTGAAAAGCTGTTCATTCCTTTATTGAAAAAGACAAGGTTCGTTTTGCGACAGTGACAGTGCATATTACCCCAGGCACCCCTGCATGTACCCAGCGAGAGTGCAGAGCCCAACGAAGAAAAACGACACGGCAGCGCGCAATGAGCACTTTGCAGCGTTCAACCAGCGGAGTCTCGTCGCCATGTGGTAGCTGAACTGTAGTAGGGAGGTGTGGATGACCAGCTATGAGGGTGACTAGAGCATAATGATGATAATGTGACACGAGAATGTAATAAAATCTAATCGAAGTTCTCTCCCTGGTGGGCGATAAATGGGTGGGTGGCCAAGTCACTACTGTAGGTCTAAGAGAATGTGTGTGAAGCAGATGAATCATTTGCCTATGGCCGCCTGGAGTAACCGGAGAGTGTCGGTTTGTGCTGGGGCCTCCAATCCATGGTGCGTCGTACTCAAATTGATACTGTCTTGCCGGTGCCTTCCTGTATATAGATTCTGCTCTATGTATGCATGCGGGGCCACGAATGAATGTTGACTGGAATGGAGCCGTTGGATAAGGGAATAAGAATGGCATTTGACCGGTTGCAGATGCGTCGATTTTCAAGTTCGATGCCGCTTTATGAGTACGTTTATTCTGAGGATGATAAGGATAATATTTCTGTATAACTTTATTTTTCCTACGAGGCAACACTCTGATGAAACTAAATTAAGCTTTTATTAACATTCAGATTATTTACAGGTTAGTTAATTTCACCTGCTCATAAGAGAAAACATGTTTCCATTAAAATTACCTATCTTAAGGTGAAAATGAATCGAAGCCAAACTTCAAATTTCCAAAAGCACGGATCTGGAGAATCTAATACCCATTTGAGCTGAAAACCAAATCGATTGGTCACCACCAGCTAGTGGTGCTTGTTGCTTATTGTTCGGTTCTCCAGATTGGTGCTTTTGAAAATTTGAGGCTTGGCTTCGATTCATCTTCACCTTAACCTAAATATATAACGCATTAATCGTGGCAATTGAAGATTGCAACGATTTTCGATTAGGATTTTTTATAATGTTAAAATATTTTTATTAGTGACTAACAACTCGACATTTGTTACAACCATGGCTCCATCCCATTACCCCGAACGCCATTACCCCGAATGCCACTACCCCGAACGCCACTACCCCGAATGGGTCACTACCCCGAAAGCCATTACCCCGAATGGGTCATTACCCCGAACGCCACTACCCCGAATGAGCCATTACCCCGAATAGTTCAGAATATAGGTAGCACAGTATTTTTTGTGGGCAATAAAATATAACTGAACTTGGTTTGTATGTACACTCCCGTGCATAAGTTTGGGTTCACCCCCTAAAAAACAAGCAAAAGTGTTCTGTCCATATCTCTGTGATTACACGTCCAATTGAAACTCTCTAAGCCGCATTCGAAAGGCAAAGAGTTATTCTTACTTCGTATGTATTTTTCTAAAAACATTTTTTGAACTTTGTATACTAAATTTTTACTTAAAGTTGTGACATTTTTCAAAAAATACACTGAAAAATCATATCTAATTTCCTCAGCTTTGGATCGACCAAAATTTTAAAACAAGGTGTCATTAGAATCGTAATCTTATATTCTTTGAAGACCATTCATGAAATTTTTGCGGAAACATTTGAAAACTATTCAAAATTAATGAAACATTCAGTCAAGTCATCGTGCAAAAGTTTGGGTTCACCCCTCAGTATGGTATATCGTGCAAAAGTTTGGGTTCACCTGAACTTACTTAAATCTGTGAAATCTCAAACCAATCATGTACGCGCCATTATTTGCGCTCAAAAAAGCTTTAAACTATTAAAATTGGTTGAAAAATGGCTTAGATATAGACAAAAATGATGCGCGTGCGGCTCAGGTGAACCCAAACTTTTGCACGATGACTTGACTGAATGTTTCATTGATTTTGAATACTTTCCAGATTTTTCCGCCAAAATTTTGTGGGGTCTCTTCAAAGAATATAAGATTACGATTCTAATGACACTTTGATTTAAAATTTTGGTCGACCCATTGCTGAGGAAATTAGATATGATTTTTCAGTGCGTTTTTTGAAAAATGTCACAACTTTAAGTAAAAATTTAGTATAAAAAATTCAAAAAATGCTTTAGGAAAAATACAAACGAAGTAAAAATAACTCTTTGCCTTTCGAATGCGGCTTAAAGAGTTTCAATTGGACGTGTAATCACAGAGATATGGACAGAACACTTTTGTATGTTTTTGAGGGGGTGAACCCAAACTTTTGCACGGGAGTGTATACGGCTGTTACATTACAGCTGGTAAGCAACGGTACGTAAAAAAAACGTCGTAAAATTATCTCTTCATATAGAGTTTTCAATCCCGGGAACGTTTCCCGGGAAATGATTTTCTATTTCCCGGGATTCCCGTATTTCCCGGGAAGCTCTGTCTCAATGAAGAATTGAGCATATATATTCAAGTAAACTATCGCACAATTTACTTTTCACAATATACATAACAAATGTCCTCACTAGAGTACTAATTATATTTTGATGTTTATTGGTGTTTTTTCGTAATCAAATAGTTTTTAATAAATGCATATATTTTTGACGATATGTTTTCCAAGAAAGTTCATATGTAATACAATATAAAGGAACTTTCGAGGGATTTATTCCATGATTTGAGTAGGTTTATAGACTTTTTATGATTCCTATATTTTTGTTGCACTCCATACGAGCTCGGATCTCGTTGATCCATCTCGCTTACGGTTTCTATCAAATGTAACAGTCACAATTTTTAGCGAAAGGCTCTAGTTGGTTTTTATTATAGTGTTTGAAATGATTGATTAGGGGTCTATTTTTTAAGTCGAGTCGATCAAAAACGACTCGACTGGAGTCACTGTCGACCAAAAAATTTCTCTCGACACGACTCTGTCACTCGAATTATTCGACAGCTGTCCACTTTATGTGACAGGATTAATATGGTAGTCAATGGGTGACTTCTGAAATATGCATGCCTACTGTGTTCGACAGTGGCAAGTATTATTTGAATTTAAGGGGCCTATTTTGTAAATCGAACAGATTCATGTGACTCGTCTGTATTCATTGTCGATCAAAGCAATCATGCATATTTCAGATGTCACTCGTCGACTCCCATAGTAATCCAGTCACATAGAGTGACAACTGTCGAAAAACTCGAGTGACAGAGCTGAGTCGAGCGAATTTTTTGGTCGACAGCGACTCCAGTCGAGTCATTTTGATCGACTCGACTTATAAAATAGACCCCTAAGATGATTTGTCTTGCATGACCTGATGAAGGCTTCAATTATCAAAAAACGAAGCCAACAGAATTTTTGTTAAAACATAGATAAATTACTCACAAATAAGAGAAAAAGTCGTGCTTATTTACTGTTCTAAAATAAAGGGGTCTATTTTAAAAATCGAGCAATCTCATGTGACTCATCTGTAGTCATTGTCGATCAAAGTAAGCATGCATATTTCAGATGTCACACGTCGACTGCCATAGTAATCCGGTCACATAGAATGACAACTCAAGACTAACAATTCAAAAGGCCTCATCTCCAAAAAGTAAACAATGAGAAAAATACAATCTTGTTTTGCCAAACAATTAATCAAATTTAAATTATGAATTTAAGCATTGTATGTTATTTTATCGTCCATAAAGTCGATGGATAAGCTGATTTATAGCTATGAATATTCATTACTATCATTTTAGCAAAAAATACTGCTAAAAAAACGAGTCAAAGGAAATGAGGCTTTTATTTCACCAAAAGTTGTGCAGCATTTTTCATTTGTGCCCATAGACGCCGGCCGACGCTGATGAGGCCTGTGAGTTGACGCCTTTGTTTACTCTAAAATGTGTTGAGGCCTTCTAGTTGTGGCTTGTTTTTTCATCATATTCTGTTGTGGCCTTTTGAAAATCATTCAAAATTGATGATGAAATAAGAAATTTGAAGTGTAGAAGAGTGTTAAGTGGTGAAGTAAAGTACATGGAGATCCCTACAGCAAGAGAAGATTCGTGCGGTCGACTAAATATGTGATTGATTGAACCCTTCGTCATCCATGAACATTTTGTATGTGCTACGCGAGTTTGTCGATTTTGTATGTGCTACGCGAGTTTGTCGTCGAGAAAATGTATGGAAATATTGGTTCAATTGAAATAATATTGCAATTGAACGTTATTTTTCATGCAATTGAAACCAAATCGTGTTTTTGTTGATAATTTGTGAAGTACAGACAGGCTGACACAGGTAGGGGGAGATCCCCCAGTGCCGGACAGCACCCAATACCGGACAAAGTCGAAACATTGAGAAATCATGGTCCAATCAAGATGGTGTATTAGTAGAAAAGAAAGCTATTATGTAGAATAACACATCCTTGAAATATGCATGTTTTTTTTTAAAGTAGAAAAGTTTGAAAATCTCTAAAAAATGACGTATCTCCTTAATTTTGAGCCTATTCAGTAATTATTTTGAATATGAAAAAACACTTTGGATCCCGCAAGCAAGATCGAACATAATCCTAATTTGATAGTATGAATGTATTTTATACCATAATTGAAGTAAATTGGGCAAAATTACAATTTTGGTCAAGCACCTCCTGTCACTCAGTTTCGGACAGCTTGATTTGTTATATGATATCTTTGTAATTATTGCATCAGTGTCTCAAAATACTTTCATTTTTCATGGGTTCCGTCGATCATGGTATCAAACATGCAATAAAATTAAGAAGAATGAACATTCAGAACAACATCGTAAAATGTGCTATTTTTCATCATATATTAAAGAGGTTTTTGATAGGCATCTTGCAAACTAAGAAAAACTCAAATTATTCTTGTAAATGTTGCAAATGCATTTTATTGATAATTATAAACTATTCCTATAGTGTACACATTCAATGATGTTCAAATTTACAGAATTCGAGGCATTTCCAGATGGTGTCCGGTATTGGGTGCCACCTTTCAAGATCGGCCAATTTGGTACTAAAATACATCATCAAAATGCAATGTCAAAATTCATATTTATATTTTCGAATAAATTTTTGTACACTAAAAAAATGATAATATTTATCATAAATGGGTAACACGAGCCCATAAAATCAATATTTTTGGAATTATGAATTTAGTGGCTTAAGTGTCCGGTTCTGGGAGATCTCCCCCTATTATTAGGTACAAAATACATCAGTCTACAGGAACCCGATAATGTTCGCCGTTTAGACAACCACTGTATAAAATAATACAAGGAGCAGTCGCTCCGTAGTATAATCTGCATCTACTTAGTGAATTTGGAACGTTTTTCGCAATCTACATTGCAATTTTGATGTTTGTTTAACAGGCCTCAACTCGGTTTCCGTCAGATATAGAAATGAGACCTTTTTGAGAAAAGGCCGCATTTGCGATGAATATCCTGGTTAGCTAAAAATGAGATTGGGCCTTTTAGAAAAATGTTATTTTTTCAACTTTTATGCATATTTTTAAATGAGTATTGTATGTTTTCGTAAGAATAGGCTCTTATACACTGAAATCAGCAGAAAACCGATTTGTTTACATTTTGGACTTAAGGCCTTTTCAATTGTTGGTCTTGAACTGTCGAAAAACTCGAGTGACAGAGCCGTGTCGAGCGATTTTTTTGGTCGACAGTGATTTCAGTCGAGTCATTTCGATCGACTCGACTTATAAAATTTACATTAAATGTAAAAAAATCAAAGAACTGCATCAAATTAGCTTAATTTACAGGTCTTAAGGATTTCCCGGGATCCCGGGAATTCCCGGGAAATGACAAATTTATTTCCCGTTTCCCGGGAAGTCAAATCCCGGGAAAATTGAAAACTCTACTCCATATGTTGATTGATAGTTCGAAATTTTCTGTTGGTAGCTATACCCCACTACAGAGATTTTATTTTCTATTGGTTGATTGATCAATTCTTCTGTAATGTTTATTGGCATTATTATTATTATTTTTATAACGACAATCTTAGCCGGAGCTTGGTTCATCTTAGCGCTTATTGTCATCATAGCTGCAAGCATTTCATCAGGAATATTCCCTTCTTTCTAAAATAGGCTGTTCTATTGAGTTATTGTCACAAAGCCACAGATATTTTCCAATACTGCTAATTCTAATCGAAATAAACTATTTTTAATAAGTTGTACCATGGACAAGTTGTAAGGATGTTTGAATAGAGATTGAGCAGCTCTTTTTCTCCACTAATGCTGAAGGGGCTATTATTTTGATCAGATCATTTCTTTTGAAATTTTTGTTAGGTGTGAGTTCAAAATTTTTACTGTGGTGCCAAGCTACCCAGCCTTTCTATACTACAGCCCAGCGATTTGAGTCAAATTGTTCATTCAGATAGTTCAGAAATACAATATGGCTAAGAAAATTGGCTTATGGACCTGATTAAATAGTGTTTTTTGGAATTTCATAGTTTTTAACTTCATAAGAAATTTTCCCTTCTTTTCAATATAGGCTGTTCTTTGGAACATTGCTCTTATATTATCTTCAATATCTTTCTGACGTTACATCGGGTCCAGATTGCCGTACTCGAAAATGCACAGCTATCCAGCTAGACCAAGCTGAGGGTCGTGGGTTCGAACTCCATCTGTCGAGAACACAGCGCAACAAAAATGAAATTTTTGCGTGTCTCAAGGATCAAATTATGTGTCTCTGGTAGATTTGGGGTTGCTGAATCTGATGCCGTTCACAGAAATTTTCCAGCACATCACAATTTTTAGCTACAGGTCGCCAAAGTTGTATAAAACATTGGTTTTATTGATGTTTACCTAAAATTTGAAGCATATTTTATCAAACTTTTTTGTGATCTTATCCACCAAGCATGCGAAAGAGGACTTAAACTTTCGTTTTAGATATATTTTGGTTGAAATTTCACGATCATATTTAGATTAAACCGATCATTTTCAACATGCTTGCAGTCTCCATACAAGATTCTTCGTTTCTCTTATATGGCAAAATACAATACTTTTCTAAACTATCAAAAATTAACTTTTCCGCACCAAAAATATTATAAACTTTGGTGATAAGTATTGTTATTCACATAAAGTTTGAATTCTGTGACAAATTATGCAAATAAATTGCCTTACAAGCTGGCAAACTTGCATGCAAGTTGGCTGAAATAGTCAATTTTTGCATTTTCAACAACCAATATCTTAAAAACTAGACGTGCTATGATATTTCTGTAAACGGCAATGGATTCAGCAACCCTTAATTGAGTAAATAGAGGTATTTTGATGCTGGAGACAAAAACGTGTTCCGCAGTGGAATCATCTTAGGTTGGAAGTTTTTTTTTCGATTTCCCGGGGTTTGGAGTATCTTCGTACCTGTTACATGATTGAAAAACTATTCAGTTAACTATTGTGAAAGTGCTAATAGAAACACTAAAAAGCAGGCCCTGTTGGGACGTAATGTCAGGAAGACGAAGTAACAAATCGGCCTGCTTCTCAGCCTAATATTCGCACGAGCACTTACACAGTTATGAGCTAAGAGTATGCTTCGTCAATTATTCATATATGTATGACTAATTCGAGTGACAAGCATAAAAATGCGCTGTCTCGATCGTCGGATTTGAACCTGTAACTCTCAGCATGATCTTACTGCGCGTTAAGGGCTTTGTCTGTTTGAGCTCCATTGGAATATTATCTAATTGATCGAAATTGCACACCCAATACTCCACAATTATTCATCTCACAATATTATATTTTCGGGGTAATGGCGTTCGGGGTAGTGACCCATTCGGGATAATGGCGTTCGGGGTAGTGGCGTTCGGGGTAATGGCATTCGGGGTAGTGGCGTTCGGGGTAGTGTCATAGAGTCTACAACCATACCGCACTACCATAGAAAAAAATGAAACGTGGATTCTCAGAAGATTCCGGGTAAATTATGCCACAAAATTCAATCGGACTGTGAATGTGGTGGATGTATTTTATACGGCTTATGTTAACTTTCAACCTTGTGATCTTCTGTACGGATATAAAAAATACAGGTAGAGGAAAAGACGATGAATTTCTTGCAGAAGCTTCCAAGTTAATCGGAAACAACTGAAAAACGTTGTACTTTATCTTTCTACTCTATATGAATACACGTGTTACCTTTGATTTGATGTGCTTAGGTAGCCATAACTTTTGTGAGTTGAACATGTATGAATCTATATAAATAAAAATGGAATGGTGTTTGTATGTCACGAAATGACTTACGACCGGGTCAGCGGATCTGAATGATTATTTCTCCGTTTTGTTTGTCACGGGTTCCGACGTGTTTGTGTGTATAAAAATCCAAGGATATTCACCGGGATAGCTGAAAAACGAGAGTGAACGAAACTGTCATTTTGTATGGGACAAACCATATCGTTTTTCAACAGCCTACTTGATGGCAAGACGAAGTTTGCCGGGACCACTAGTATTCAATAAATATGGATTTATCTCATATCGTCTATCAGTTAGATCGGTTTTAAACGAGATAGAAAAATATCATCTTTTTCAAATTTTGCTCAGAGGTACTCGAAAAACTGCAAAATCATTTGGTGGAAACATATATTTTTTTGAGGTGCTCATAGAATTTTAAGATGAAAAACTCAAATAACATGAAAATCATAAGAAAAACAACTTTGGTATGTTTAGCAAAGATGTAGCCAATGATAAGTATAAAAACATTTTAGAACATAGTAAGCCAATTAAACTAAAAAATAAACCACTTAAGAAAAAAAAACTATTTTTTTTTTAATATTTAATTATCTCGGCTCTTAAGCAAAACCGAGAAAAAGTTGTTCGGATGAGTTGTTACTATATGATCATTTGCTACAACTTTGCTGAACATACCAACTTACGATTCGTTTAAATAAAAATGTTGGCGTATACGTCACTCTTGCGAACACCTTAGAAAAAATGTTTGATGCGTACACTTTATAGTACTGAAAGTTCTGAACATATTCTCAGAAGCAACTATGGCTCTAAAATCATTAAATCGAGACGAAAACCTCATGTCCGCCTAGCTTCCTGGACCAGTGTGCATTGTACCCTACCGGTTCCAGGAGATTCCTTCCAAATCCGGCGAAATTTATTTATTGGTCTCCATGATGTTTTTGTAAATCTGAATGATAAACCATGTAATTTGAACCGTTGTACTTCACATTCGTATGAACTTCTGAATATGACATGTACCAGTTTCTTCTGGAACTGGTTCCAAACACAGAGCGGCCATAGTTATCAAAAATGTCCGGTGTTCCATTCTACGGTTTCCGTATCTGTTCGAACAACAAATTATGGGAAAGATGAGCAGGTGAAATCATGGAAAACAATAAAAACTCAATGTCGCTGTACCTTATTGATATATTTTATGTCATAAGGAAAAGATTTTTTGATAACTTTAAAATAATTGCTCCGTACTGAAGTAATCAAATAAAATAAATTCGGGGACGTTATTCCTGAGGGCCGCTAGCTATTTTGGAGATATTTTTGCTTTAAATTCAAAAAGAGATTAAAACAAGTGTCTAAATAATGTCTCAGAATATCTACAGCATCCAATGCTTTAAGATAGGCTGGAATTAGAAAATTATTCGGTTCAAAATCAGTGAGTTCGAAGGACATTTCTTTTCCGTCATGAATCTAAAAAAACGGCGTTCGCTAAGACCACTCAACACATTTGGCTTCCTTTTACAAATACAGGTATACCTTGATTCAGTGGACATATTGATTTCAAAATTATCCATAAAATAGAATTAAGCTTGAACTTGATTGGCCGCCCGTGGTTGCTACTCCAGTATCGCCAGACCAGCTGCACTTACACAAGGAACTAACCTCGAGACTAACAGACACCCTCAGTGTATAAGTGCTGGTGATCTTCTGTTAGGCAACATTGGCGCCTGCCACGTCAGAATGCAGACCAATGTGGGGAAGGGGGAGAAGATGGTGTTGCATTTATACTGGCCCACTGTAGACCGTGGAGTCCGACTGCATTTACGCCAAATCATGAGGAAATGTATGAATTGGTGGAAAGGCATGGCAAAAAGGTTTGCTTTTGTGATTAACACACTGCCTATGTATCAGGCGTAAGGGAAGGCGTGATTTAATGATGGGAGAAGAAGCGTTAGGGAAACGGTTTCTTGTCCGTCTCTGGTTCTAGCATTTGCTATGAAAAAATAGTTTGAGTGTAATAGATCGACAGGTAGAAGATACAGTCGACTCTCCACATCTCGATGTTCTACATCTCGATATCTCTCCCTATGTCGATGATTGCTTCGGTCCCTTCATTCTGCATACGATTTTTCTCTCCATATCTCGATATCCTCCTTATATCGATATCTCCATATCTCGATGTGTTCCTGTTGATTTCATGTTCCCAATTTTCTCTCCATATGTCGATATGAACATAATCAAAGGTTACTAGACCAAAGAGGTTCAGAACAATTTGAAAACTCGAAATGAAGTTTGTTTGTTTATTATTTTCCTAGTAACGGAATGATTTTCAATCTAGTGTTCATTAAATTAATCTTCTTTGTCTCGATCTCTCCCTATCTCGATGGTCCCTTCGATATCGAGATGTGGAGAGGCGACTGTAGAAGCAAGTGAGAGATACAGCTACGAAGTACGAGGAAAGGGGCGGACCTAAGATTGAACCCATGACCTTCTGCTTATGAAGCAGAAATGGTAGCCATTACACCACCAACCCCGTCTTGTCCATAAAATAGAATTGTACATAAATTCTAAGCAAAATTTTATCTCACTTTTATGTTATATTAAGTTAAAAGTTCATTAGAATATATCATTTTCACTGAAAAGCTAATTTTCGATACAAGGTTCAGTATTTTAAGGCTGGCTAGAGTTAACTAATTCTTGACGAAAACAGGCCGTTGTTGAAGCATTGCATTCTTATTAAAATTGTGTTCATTTTTTTATTAAAATACCTTAAAATACGATACTTGTTCTACTTGTCGTTTTTGAAAGACTCAAGCGCCATAAGGCTTGGCGGAGTCAAACTCATTTAAAATATTATTACATTTTTGTATAATTCTTTATAACTAAATGTTTGCTTAAGCTTAATCGTAAAAAAACGCGGTCCAACCAAGGTTGAGATAACAAATGTTATGGGCATTGGCATAACTAAGAAGGAGTTCGATCGAAAAAAAATCCCACCATTTTTCCTTTGGAATCATAAGTGATCATTCATAAACCACGTAGACCATGTTTTGGGCATCTAAGGCTCCCTTCCTACGTAGACTCTGATGATTCAGATTTTAGATGCTAGGGTATTCTCTCCATCCTCACAAAAATGGGCACGTGCTCCATTGACAGGCTTCCAAAAACATTATAGCGCTCAAATGAAAACACCAAAAAGTTGATGATTTCAGTGGACGAGTTGCCCTTTTAAAAAAGCATAACACTAGCCAACGGACTAGCATGTAACGTCTAGTGGCACAGTCGAAATACTGAAGTAGGAATTGAATTGACGCTCCCTGGATCGATACGGATGAATTCAGGGTACTGTAATCCGGGGTATCATTGATCGGAACGACTCATCTAGTAAAAAGTTCGTATCATCATTTATTAGTGGAACATTAACAAAGCATTAATGACGCTTCTCCTTCTTATATCATAAGCTGATGGAAATTAACATTTTTGTGAAAATTGCGTTTGCTTCATACGTAGATTTATCAATTCGTCTAAACAACAATTTCAATGGTTAAGTATGACACTACTGAAGATGCATGTCTCACATAAGCTCTGCAAGCGATATGAGCAAGAAAAATGCGATTCTCACTAAAAATAGCATCGCCGAAAACGATGCCGTTGTTAAAACTTTCATGCGATTGTTCAATTAGGCAACATTAACCAATTACTGTTAAGAATGTAGAATTTCCTAAGGAAACTGCCTAACTTTAGGCATAGTTCGCGGTTCGATGTTTTTTTTTTATTTTCAAATAGCTCAAAATAAATGACTTGTAAGTATTTGGACATCATATTCGGCTTCAGAAGCCACGGTTTAAGTCGTTAAGTTAAGTCGATCGTTTGCTGTTCATGTGCCGGTGATATCGGTGAAGTTCAAGTGGAATGCCGTGGATTTTGCAAGGCTAGTTTTCACCCTCGCTGTTGCGGAATTGCTGCAGATGTGTTCGAGGAAGTCATGAAAAATCCTCAAGTCTTCTGGTTTTGTCCATCATGTACCACGTTGATGAAGGACATGCGGCTAAGAAACACTGTTCGTGCTGCTCATGAAGCCGGCCAAAATCAGGCTCTCAACTCGCACAGCGATATAATGCAGACCCTGAAATCAGAAATCATGGGTGAACTTAAGGATGAGATCAGATCTAGTTTTGACAGGCTTATCAACTCTAGCTCATTCACTCCGAAGTCCTCTAAACACGTTGGAATTAATTCACGGTTCACCAAGAGCCGTAGATTATTCAGCGCGACAGATGATGGAATTCCGAAAGTGAAGCAAGCGCTACTGCTCGGAACTGGAAGTACGCCCTCTCCATCAATCGACATTGCAACTGTTCCTCCAACCCAGCCAAGATTTTGGTTGTATATATCACGCATTGCTAAAGATTTAACTACCGATCAAGTATGCTCGCTAGCGAAGAAACGCTTGGGTTCAGACGATATTCAAGTAATTCGCCTAGTTGCTAAAGGGAGAGATTTGAACACTTTATCGTTTATCTCATTCAAAATCGGGATGAGAATGTATTTGAAACACAAGGCATTGTCAACTTCTACATAGCCAAAAGGGGTTCTCTACCAAGAGTTCGCGGACAATAGATCAGGCGAAAATTTTTGGCGACCGAAGCTTGTCCACGTATCCGACGATCCGCTGAACTTTCCGATCGACGAAGTCATAGAAATGGATTAAGCAGCTATCAAATGTTCAACAAACCGGGACGCACACTTGCCTCATGCTGTAAGGAAGTCTCTATCCCTCTCATTGCAGTCGAACCCTTCCAGCCAGCGACCAGCAATCGTCCCGGTCCTGCATTTGAGTTGGGAGACGAGATCTTCCGGATTCCTGCTTCAGGCAAGTACCCTACTTTTTCGAGCTCTTCGTTTCCTGATTCGTTCATCATTTCTAGTCAACCTCCAATACGTCATCCACGTGTAATCGCCACGAGTCTGACACCGGGACGCACATGTATTGATGTCTACAAGGAGACCCCTATCCCACTCATCGCAGTCGAGCCTATACTGCCAGCGATCATCAGCCGTCCCGGTCCTGCGTTTGAACAGGGAGAAGGGGTCCTCCAAGCTCCTTTGGCAGGCGAGTATACCGTATATTCGAACAATCATTCTTCTGAGTCGAGTATTGTTTCCAGCCGACACTCTTCATTGCAATGTTGTTTTACTCCTGCTATCCGAACTCCGCAACACTCGATTGCCGTATGCTCCAAGTTAATCCAGGTTGGTGATCCCACGTATTCTTCGAGATTCCTTCAAGTTCCATCGTATGCATCTCTTCAACCGGGCCGCACTGTAACAAGTACTTTGAGAACTCCAAGCCTCTCCGACCCAGTCGAGCCAACCGCAGCCATCGTTCAACACAGCCGTCCCGGTCCTGCGGTCGGATGTGGTGCAGGAGTCTCCCAAGCTCTTCATCAAGGCGAGTTGAATAACATAGAAGCAATTGAACGTACTTCCCCTCATGCGATGAATTTCGGTTTTTCCAGCCAGCCTACATCTTCGTTGGTACAACGTACTCCAAGTGATCTATTGATATATTATCAAAACGCTGGCGGAATGAACAGTGATGCCAATAGATTTTTGTTGGCCACTTCAGACGACTGCTATGACATCATCGTACTGACTGAAACCTGGCTCGATACTCGTACTCTTTCAGGTCAAGTATTTGGTCCTGCTTATGAAGTGTTCCGTTGCGACCGTAGTCCGAGCAATAGTTTAAAATCCACTGGAGGTGGTGTCCTCCCTGCACGTCAGATAGCAAACGCAGTACAATGATAGATTTTCATGAGCATTGTTACGATGTTGAGTGTAAAAACTGGTATTTGTTAAACGATGACGGTAAGTATCCCTTTGAGCGACCAAGTTCACCCGCAATCTAAGATACCCGTGAGATAATCGTCTAAGAAAATAGACCTGATTTTCATATTTTCATCATACCGATCTTAGTGAATTTCTAGAAAAAGTTCATCACATGGGGGATCGGGTGATTGCTGCGATGACCCGTGGTATACGTATGGACCAATGCACGAGTTCACTAATTTGACGTTTGAGCGGTGCTAAATTCACTAGTTTCCATGGTCACGTAAATAACACGGCACCGCTCAAACTTCAAATAGTGAACTCGTGTATCGCTCCATTGCAGGTAAATTTTAAACAATTTCGTCAGTCTTGGAAAATGATCAAAATAATTGGATAATTCATACAATGCACAATGCATTTAGACCTTCATGTAAAATTTAAAATATAGAGACCGTTTATTCGATAAGCACAAACTACAAAGAGGATATATAAAGGTGTCCTATATAACGACACAATGTTCCCCGTTTTTATGAAAAAAATGACCTCTTATGAAATTCATTTTTTTTATGGATGAACATTTCAACAAGCTTTTGATCAAGAAGATTTATAGAGATGTGTGAGTGAATCACGCGCTTTGTGCACTGAACTCAAATCAATAATGCTTCTAGAAAAATTACTTTGAAAATATCTTCAAAGATGTGTCAGGGAAACCTCTTGGAGACACCTATTTAAAGCTCCATTGAAACATCCATCCGGAGAAATTAGTTCACGAATCATTGGAAAAAAAAAACTGTACCTCTGGAAGAAACCACAGAAAGATTCATGGCAGAGCTCTAAGAGGAACTTACAGCAATAAAAAAAAACATCAGAATTATTTCAGCGGGTTTGTCTAAAAAATCCTGATAAATGATGCATAATCGTTGAAGCAATCAGTTACATCACGCTGGTCGGAAATACATTTAAATTGAAAGCCCTCGAGTTTCAAAAAATGCTCTAAGCCAAAAGCTTTGTTGTATATTTATTAAATTTTTGTGACAAAACAGCACATCAACATTCTATAAACTTTGCACACTTAATGGAAACTCCTTTATATTTTTTGCAGTTTACATAACGCATGTTTAAAATTAATCAAACCGCATAAAAAACATGAAATGTCACTGTCCATAAAATCGAGGTAAAATGTACATACAATCGAAGTACATAAAATCAAGGGTCCATATAATCGAGGGTCCACTAAATCAAGGTATAGCTGTATTTAGCATCAGAATTGTGTCAAACATATTGCTAAGTACATGTCAAGGTAATAAACTATGCATTGGCGTAGCTAGGATTTTTTTTTCTGGAGGGGGCCTAGGGGGGGCCTAGCAAATACTTGTTTTACAGAAGTAATGTTGGTCCCAAAAATCACGATTTACACAAATTTCGTAGTTTTGACAGATTTGTATTGATTTCATTAATTTGTTATTTTGTCTCATTTCGCGGCTCATCAGTAATATTTATAAATTTTAATTTTCGCTACGAAAAAGATTCGTTCATTTAATAATCCAGTCAAAAATCTTTCAAGAATTCTAGCAAAAAATCTCACAAGGAATGTCCTTTGTGTTTCTTGCTTGAATTTTCGGGTATTCAACCATGTGCTTTGAAGAGATCTCTCTGAGAACGAAATTTCTTCATGAATAATGTTCGTCATTTTCAGTGCTTTCCCATTTTCCCCATTTTCGTCATTTTCCCAGACTTTCTGATTTCACCAGAAAATTTCTCGGAGAATCTCTATCGAATTGCTTAAAAAATCTCTTGAAAAATTCTACCAGAGAATGCATTAGAAATTTTGTTAGTCATTTCTCCTTGAAGGTTCTCTAGGTACTTAGTACATATAAATTCCAATTGCTAGTTAAAGTATCCTCCTGTAATCATCAATAGTTTGTTTAGAATTTTCAGGAATTTCTGAACATTTCTTCAAAAAATAGTACAAAAAAATCAAGGAGTCTCACCATAAACGTTTTCAAAAACACCAGTTGGGAATCATTTCACGAATTCTTCAGAGAGTTCGTCTACAGTTTTTCCAATTTTGCTTTTGAAGTTTCTTCTAAAGTTTCTCTACAGGATTGTTTGAAAAAGTCACAGCAAAAATTATCCAGACTTCCTGCAAAAAAAACTAAATAATTTTTCCAGGTGTTATTTCAAGGATTGCTCGTAGTATCTCACAAGAATTTTGAAAGCAATTAAAAACAATTCAATTTGGAAAAAGTTTTTCATGATATCTCAGAGAAGTTCTCCGAGAATCTATCTGTATGTTTTCACAGATAATTATTTTTTATGTTTTAATTAAAATCAAAGAGTAACATCTCGCAGTCCCTCAAAACTCGAAAATATTAAACTAAGAAATGTTCAAACAATTCTAACATTCCTATAAAATTCCTAGCGGAATACGTTCAACTGTTCTTTCAAAAACTCTCCCGCGAAAATACTCAAAGATTACCCGAGTAATTTGTTCAGAGATTTCTTAGAAATTATTTCATTGATTCCCTAACATTCTTCCGAAAAATTTACCAAAGATTCATCTAAGCATTTTCCAGAGATTTTTTTTCTTTAAATCGCACTAACGATTTTTTTTTTTTTTTTTGAAGAAATTTATCACCAGATTTACTAAGATCTTGCAATTCTCTCTTTAACTTCTCAAAAAATTCTCCAGAAGTTTCATCTTGTATTCTTTCAAGTTTTATCAATAACTTTATTTCTTGTGCATGGTTATCTCAGGATTCTTTCATAAATCACAATTAAAAATTTATCCACTCTCAATTTTTTGGTTCAATAAACTAGTCCAGGAATATCTCAGTATTTTTTAGGGATTGTTTTTTTGCGCAGTTCCCACCTTATTGGATCCCGCCCTTCAGAAGTGCGGGCGGGTTCATAAGTGCGGAAACGTCAAACCCTTTGTTTTCGCCGTTGGCGGGCAAGAAAAGGCAGTGAATCGGATTCGAGCCAACGAAAATTGTTTACGTTTTTGCAAAAGCATGTGCTCTCAGCATGCTTACTAGTTTGTTTGTTTTATTTGTCTCACGAAAACTTGCTTGTCAAACATTTGTAAAAGTATGTCAGCCACTTGAAATAGGCTTGTTCGATTATAATCAATTGTGGCAATGATGCAGTCAAGTGCAAATCTGCATTTGAATAGAAAAACCAGTGTAATTTGTCGCGTTAATGTACATTTGAAGAACTTTAGGTATGGATCCATTTGCATGGAAACATATTTGGAACCACTGCTTGGTGACCTTCGAAGTGCGATACATAACTTTCCCAATTATCCCTTTATCAAAGCAAAGCACAATACAAATTCCTATACGAATCACTAAACATCAGATTTCTAAAGAAGCATGTACAAAGAAAGGTTTAAAAGAACTTTGTTGGTATTTTTTTTTTTTTTTGAATAATTGCAGCTTAAATATAATAAAAAAAAAACTAAATTCTTGTCGTAAAATTCAAGAATTACACCGCACAATGTTTGAAAATTGTTGACAATGTACCTCACAGAAAAGCTTAAATGGTCCTTGTAGGATTTACCACAAAAAATCTTGTTTTCTTTTCTACGTCTTTTAAAATAGGAAATGATTGGTGTGAAAACGGATGGATTTTTTACTGAAAATATTTGTAACTAAAATCTTAGATAAAATTTTGTATAAACTCCGTTGTTTCATAATACTACTCACTTAAATTATTTTACCGTAATCCGTGAATTTCTGAAGGGGTAATTATCGACTATTTTGACGTGAAAATGTAAGATTTTAATGAATTTAAATCTTAGTGGAAACTTTTGCATCACTTTGAACATTTGTTGAGGAATTCTTAATAGACTTTCAGAAATCAGGAACCATACGTATAAGAATTCTACAATTTTAAAAAACTCCTATAATTTACCTTATTTTAGGTTCTATAAACAACAAACGGACCAGATCTTTTCCGTGCGGCAAATCCTCCAGAAATGCCGTGAGTACCAGGTCCCTACGCACCATTTGTTCATCGATTTCAAGGCGGCATGCGATAGTATCGACCGCATAGAGCTATGGAAAATCATGGACGAGAACAGCTTTCCCGGGAAGCTCACAAGATTGATCAGAGCAACGATGGACGGTGTGCAAAACTGCGTGAAGATCTCGGGCGAACACTCCAGTTCGTTCGAGTCTCGGCGGGGACTACGACAGGGCGACGGACTTTCGTGCCTGTTGTTCAATATTGCGCTTGAAGGTGTCATGCGGAGAGCCGGACTTAACAGTCGAGGCACGATTTTCACGAGATCCGGACAATTTTCTTCGCGGACGACATGGATATTATTGGGAGAAAATTTGAAACGGTGGCAGATTTGTTCACCCGCCTGAAACGCGAAGCAACAAGAGTCGGGCTAATGGTGAATGCGTCGAAAACAAAGTACATGCTGGTTGGCGGAACTGAGAGCGACAGGGCCCGCCTAGGAAGCAGTGTTACGATAGACGGGGATACCTTCGAGGTGGTGGAAGAGTTCGTCTACCTCGGATCCTTGTTGAGTAGTCCTCTATGGGCATGAGGCGTGGACTATGCTCGAGGAGGACTTGCAAGCTCTTGGGGTTTTCGAACGCCGAGTGCTAAGGACGATCTTCGGCGGCGTGCAGGAGAACGGCGTGTGGCGGCGAAGGATGAACCACGAGCTCGCTCAACTCTACGGCGAACCCAGTATCGTGAAGGTTGCTAAAGCTGGAAGGATACGCTGGGCAGGGCATGTTGCAAAAATGCCGGACAACAACCCTGTAAAGATGGTGTTCGCCACGAATCCGGTCGGAACAAGAAGGCGTGGGGCGCAGCGAGCTAGGTGGATTGACCAGGTACACCAGGACCTGGAGAGCGTGGGTCACAGTCGAGGATGGAGAGAAGCGGCCATGAACCGAGGGAATTGGCGAAATATTGTTGGCGAGGCTTTATCAAGATAATTGATGTAAAGCCAAATAAGTAAGTAAGTAGTAGGTTCTATAAAATGTTCATTCATAAATTCCCCAAAGCGTTGTTGAAGCAGGTAGAACAATAGATGAGCAATGGTACAATGAGAGATAATTTATAATCTTTTCTCGAGAAGTAAATTACAGGATTAAGAAGTTTCTCGAGAAAGTTCATTAGAATCTTCTTTAGAAATTATCCTTGAAATCTATGCTTTTTTTTCTAGAATTCTACCAGAAAGCTTCTAGAAATCCGCCTCGTATCACACACAAATTCAAACCAAAAATATGGATTCTGGCAATAATTGGTAAAAATTTTAAAGTGTTTTAAGGAAGATCAATACAAATATCTTTATGAATATCATAATAAACCTTTTCCCCTTCCCAGTGATTTTGCTTCATGTTTCCCAAAAGATTCCTTTACCGCTATGCTTATTTCGGAAACAAAAGTACCCCACAAGAAAACTTTTGTTTCCGAAATTAGCATTCCCTCTGGAGATTCGAAGGCAAAAGACATTTCAAAAACCGTTTTCTTTCTAATTCTTGAATAATCCGGGGATTTAAAGCAAAATTTCTAAAAAAAAACATAGCAAAATTTTTGAATTTGTGAAGTCTTTTTGAAATATTTTCTAAGGAGTTTATATGAACTTCGCGGGAGAATTTGTAATAAAAGGTTTGGGAAAACTCTTTTGAAGAAATTCACAGAAAAAATTTTGATAGAACTTTGTGCGAAATATCTCTGTATAAGATTTGACAGAATTAATGATTTTTTGGAATTTCGAGGAAAACTTGATATTATTGATGGCCGCTCGACAACGGACCAGATCTTTTCCGTGCGGCAAATCCTCCAGAAATGCCGTGAGTACCAGGTCCCTACGCACCATTTGTTCATCGATTTCAAGGCGGCATACGATAGTATCGACCGCATAGAGCTATGGAAAATCATGGACGAGAACAGCTTTCCCGGGAAGCTCACAAGATTGATCAGAGCAACGATGGACGGTGTGCAAAACTGCGTGAATATCTCGGGCGAACACTCCAGTTCGTTCGAGTCTCGGCGGGGACTACGACAGGGCGACGGACTTTCGTGCCTGTTGTTCAATATTGCGCTTGAAGGTGTCATGCGGAGAGCCGGACTTAACAGTCGAGGCACGATTTTCACGAGATCCGGACAATTTGTTTGCTTCGCGGACGACATGGATATTATTGGGAGAAAATTTGAAACGGTGGCAGATTTGTTCACCCGCCTGAAACGCGAAGCAACAAGAGTCGGGCTAATGGTGAATGCGTCGAAAACAAAGTACATGCTGGCTGGCGGAACTGAGCGCGACAGGGCCCGCCTAGGAAGCAGTGTTACGATAGACGGGGATACCTTCGAGGTGGTGGACGAGTTCGTCTACCTCGGATCCTTGTTGACGGCTGACAACAATGTTAGTCGGGAAATACGAAGGCGCATCATCAGCGGAAGTCGTGCCTACTATGGGCTCCAGAAGAAACTGCGGTCAAGAAAGATTCACCCCCGCACCAAATGCACGATGTACAAAACGCTCATAAGACCGGTAGTCCTCTATGGGCATGAGGCATGGACTATGCTCGAGGAGGACTTGCAAGCTCTTGGGGTTTTCGAACGCCGAGTGCTAAGGACGATCTTCGGCGGCGTGCAGGAGAACGGCGTGTGGCGGCGAAGGATGAACCACGAGCTCGCTCAACTCTACGGCGAACCCAGTATCGTGAAGGTAGCTAAAGCTGGAAGGATACGCTGGGCAGGGCATGTTGCAAGAATGCCGGACAACAACCCTGTAAAGATGGTGTTCGCCACGAATCCGGTCGGAACAAGAAGGCGTGGGGCGCAGCGAGCTAGGTGGATTGACCAGGTACACCAGGACCTGGAGAGCGTGGGTCACAGTCGAGGATGGAGAGAAGCGGCCATGAACCGAGGGAATTGGCGAAATATTGTTGGCGAGGCTTTATCAAGATAATTGATGTAAAGCCAAATAAGTAAGTAAGTAGTTGATATTATTGATTATATTCAGGTAAATTCGGGAACATTTCCGGAATCAATTTGCTGATAAAAAGTATAGAAGGAATGGATGTCCACCAAGAGGAATTCACCTTGAAAGTATGAACAAGTCCCACAATATCATTTGACTAATTTCGAAAAAATTTGCATAGTTCTGAGGCCACCCTTAAATATTACTCGAGGAATTTGTTTAAACTAAAATTCTACAAAGAATATTGAAAGGTTTTTTTTTTTTGAAAACTTTTGCTACCAATCTGTTAAAAAATAATCAAAGAATTGATAAAATATTAAGTTTTCTTGGTAAAATATAGCAAATAACAATATATTAAGCATTAAATTTATTCATGCGAAAACAATTAAAAATTAAATCGAAATTAAAGAGAGCTGGAATAAAACACTATGATCGATTTTATTACATTTTTGCACCAGGTTAAGTTCATGCCATTCATCTAAAGAAAACTTGGCCATGCCGAAATTCCTTGAAAGTTAACCCTCATTTTCCAGCGAAATATCCCGCTATGTACTGTCTGAGAAATTCCTTTATAAGTTCTGTCTATTTTTTTCAATTATTTTTTTCGAACATTATACGAGTTAATGTTAATGTATGGATTATTTTTTGTGAATTCTCATAAGGGATATCATCACCACACACCTCGAGCAGGGTATCCTCCAAAAACATGCGAAAGTAGAATGCAGTGAATATGCTGCTTTATGCTGAAACAGCATTATTTGGAATATTCAGAAAAAAAACGATTTTTGGGAATCAAACTTCCGCTTTTTTGTATCATGGTAATTTTGCAACGGAGATGTTGAAAAATTGCGCTTATCGCATACAGCAAGAAGCTAGTTTTAACAATAACCAATCGATCGACAGCCAGACGATTAAGCTTTCGGTTGTCGCGCAATTCACCGAAGTCTGAACCGCCACGCTGATGCTATAAAAGACAAGCGAGGTTTTCTCACTATTGTGTTGTACAACATAAAACAACGTAACTAATGAAGAAATTTGTGTCTATTACAAGAGTGACGTAGGTACAATGATTCAGACGATTTTGCTTCATGTTATTATATGTTTTTTATTGGCATCGAAAATTCTGGGGGGGGGGGGGGCTGGATGATTCTGGAGGGGGCCAGGCCCCCCTGGCCCCCCTGTTCCTACGCCAATGAAACCATGTAAGAATGCATAATATGTTCATCTTGGTTGCATGCGTAACTTGTTCTTGATGCATCAGTAAGGTTGAAGAGGGGTTAACAAATAGTAAAATTTAACTCGTATATGACTGCTGAATTTAATGGCAGAGAACTGTGAAACTATGTTTTGCAGTTCGTTAGCAAACAGAGAGTGCATGAAAAAGAAGTACAAACGTTTCCTTATACAAGCTACCCATTCAACATTCACATGCCATCTTAAGCTTAGCCCACACAAGCCAGAACCGTTCAGAATCTATACCGCCTAGCAGACAACATCGCCAACGACCGGATCTTTTGCGTGCATTTCCCACAAGTTTATCGGATGCAAGCCGACCGACTTTATAGTAGGTGGACATTAGCCGTCGTGCGCTTCCGAGGTTGAGTTCCCAGAATCACGCCTGTTGCTCGTGACCAGCAGACGAAGGAACTCGACATTGCTCGCGGGAACGAAAAATCATCATTATTCGGATAGAAGTGGCAATAAGCTGTTCATAATTTACATTCAAATGAAGCACCATCATCATCGTCACTATACCGCCATCATCGCACAGTGGGAGATTTCGTCAGTTTGGCGCTTTTAATAAATAGCTCCTTAATTATGCATCCAAGCATTATTGTGTCTTCTAGGAAGTTTTTACATGAGCGCATTTATTCATTCTTTTGATGTATTCAACTTTAATATCAATATCCATTTCAGTAAGATGAAGCCATCATTGAAAACAAACCTGATCAATCAAAAATTTTGAGAAAACATAATGCAATAGTATAGAAATCTACACATAATGTAAACAGGAACTTTTAAGAACTTTAATTTTTAAGGTATTGTCCGGCCATGTGCCACTGTGCATCGTCGTCATAATCTTCAGATTCTGTGCACAGCCTCCGGCTCGGCTCTGACGCGCGTGTAAGATTGAGCTTTTCATCCCGCGGCCGAGTTCGGATCCGAGCTGAGCCGAACCCGATGAAAGCTTTCGAAGTTCGTGCCCTCTTCGTTTCTTTTCCTAAAATCCCTTTGGAGGGGAAAACCAGCGCAGTACCAGAACACTTTCCAAACCAATGCCGATTCTATTTGAATCATCTGTTGAATGTTTGGCGGGAGTTGATTTTTCCGCTTTCTGAGCACATAACCGTTGGAACTCAATCTAAGCGCGTCGGGAAATGTGGCGAATGTAAAACAGATTACTTTTACAGGGACATTAATTGATATGCTTTGCGAGACTGAATAGCAAATGCCCGACAGGATTGTTTACTCTGAATGGTTGCGACGAAAGAAAAAAAAGAAATGGAAAAATGCAGGACAGTAGACAGTCAGTAGTCATTAATCGCTGCGCTGTAAACAATTTTCCCTCTATCAGCACGTACGTCAAACATTTACAACGGCGTTGATAAGCGGGCTCCTATGGAGGGAGTGGAAAACTGTAACACTTTTGATGATGAATCCACATAAAAATTGTATTGCATTGGGTGGGTATAAACAGTATAAACGAAACTTATAAAATTTAGGCAGCTGGACTACCAGGATTGGGTTCTGGGAGGGTTTTGTAAATTTCAATGAAATGATTTTTGATAACGAGTTGATTTTACATCCGACGGTATTAACGTAGCCCTGCGTTGCTATCTAGCTCGTCATTCGTTTTGGCAACAATGATGACTTTTCAGCTTGCATTTCAAAGTGATAAAATTCTTGATAGTTTATATTGGCTTGAAAAAGTATCACTGTACGCTAGACTGATGCAAATTTTGAAGCTTCTGCTCCCCCATGCTTAAACGATGTCAATTATGATAAAAAGCATTCTCCCAAAATTTGAAGTGATTTGGAAGAAATTTGGTTGTGCACACGCCATTTGAAGTTTATATGGAAATTACTATGGAAACGGTAAATATTTTGTGTTCACTCCTCTAACTGCTCGTAATAATAATCTATGGAAAAGTGAACATACATTTCTCATGTGAATTCTTCCCAGCTACAACTTTGCCGAAGACCACAATTTAATTGGACATAAGGATAATTTGTTATTATTGATAACAAAGTCTAAATCATGCTGAGATGATCATTCAATTACTTTCAGTACAACACTGCTATTTTGCTGCATAACATAGTAGCCTGGATTACTTTGATCTATTCTACCCGCCAGGAGCACCACTGTTGCCTGCCGAGCAGTTTTTTAAGCATGTAAAATGCAAACCCACTTTATGATTATGAACATCAATTTATCCTGACCTCCAATCGAAATGTGGTCTTCGGCAAAGTTGTAGCTGAAAAGAATTCATATGAGTAGAGTTTGTTCACTTTTCTATAAAATTTTGAGCAACACTGCTTTGCTGTAGAACATAGTAACCTGGATTTCTTTGATCTATTCTTTTTGCCAGGAGCACCACTGTTGCCTGCCAAGCAGTTGGTTAAGCATATAAAATGCAGACTCACTTTATGATGATGAATAACAATTTATTCTGACGTCCAATCAAAAAGTGGTCTTCGGCAAAGTTGTAGCTAGGAGGATTTCACAATAGAAGAATTTGTTCACTTTTCCATAAAATATTATGACGAAGAAATAGAGTATCTCTAAGTAAACTTCAAATGGCGTGTGCACAGTCAAATTTTTCCAAATCACTTCAAACTTTGGGAGGATGCTATTTACCATAATTAAAATCGTTTAAGCATAGGGGAGCTAAAATTTCAAAATTTGCATCACACTACTGAACATAACTATCATTAGACAACGGACACACGGAACGACAAGTAGACCAGTGAAGAATTTTTCTTAGCTTAGAAGAGAAGGACATTTCACCTAATTTAATCCTTGTGCTAAAAAGCCTTGATTTCGATGGCTATGAAAAAAAAAAAACAAATAGTAAAGTACAGTCTATGATCAAAAGAAATAAAAATCGGACGGCCTCGTCCGCTTGTCGTTCTTCCGGCATTCGTATTACGTGACCGCAGCCTACCGTGTTTTATGAGCTTGATAATATCCACTTCGTCAAATACTTGGTACAACTCATGATTCATGAGACAACGCCAGATGCCATTTTCTTGTTTACCGCCGAGTATTGTTCGTAGCACTTTACGCTCAAAAATTCCAAACGCTTTCCGGTCGACCTCTTTTAACGTCCAGGATTCATGGCCGTATAGAGCAACCGGAAGGATTAGTGTTCTATATAGCGCGAATTTTGTTTTCGTCTGCAAGCTTAAGCTGGTTACGGAGCCTGTAAAAAGCCCTATTCGCAGCTGCAAGACGCCATTTCACCTCGCGGGTAACATCATTATCACACGTCACTAAAGTACCAAGATACACAAATTCTTCCACTACTTCAAATTTTTCACCACCCAGCACCACTTCACTACCAATGTCACGATTGGAACCAAGCTGTCTACCAGCGATCATGTAGTTTGTTTTGCTGGTGTTGACGGTAAGTTTTTTTTTTCTATCTTTATTAACGAGATTTTTAGCCCTGGGCTAGTTCATCTCGGGACCAACGGCTTTACTTCCCTTCCGAAGGAAGTCGTCACAACAATTTTTGTCAGTGACTATCTCGGGGATGGGATTCGATCCCAGGTCCTCGGCGTGAGAGGCGTGTGTTCTAACCACTACACCATGTCCGTCCCCTTTGACGGTAAGTCCAATCCTCGCTGTCTCCTTTTTAAAAGGCATTCGTGCTCTTCTACGGCTCGACGATCAATTCTAATTATATCGATATCGTCCACACAACCCAGGAGTCTTTGATGGAACTGCTTCTTTGCAGGCCCGCTCTCTTAATAGCTCCAGAGCAATGTTGAACGAAAGTTTCGAAAGCGCATCTCTTAAGGTGATTTTTTTTTCTTTAAGGCACTCTGTGCTCGTGGCCACTACTGTGCCGGAATCAGTTGATCTGTAGCTTCTTCTTTACCGATACAGATTCATTTTCAACTAATCTATATTTACATCTTATTTTCACTCTCTCCTACTCTTTTACTCTCACACCGAGCAGGTAGGAGAGAGCTCTGTTGTTAGTGAGGCTAGTTGCCTGCGAAGAGGGTCAGTTTGTCTCAGTCACCATCTGATACTGACGGAGGATGGATGTGAAGCACGGTCTTCTGTGAGGCGTCTTCTGGTGGCTGTACAGTTTCTTTTGTGGAGGGGCTGGGAATCGAACCCATGACCTTCCGCTTATGAAGCGAAAGCGTAACCTCAAGGCTACAGACCCCCCTATAAAAAAGCGCATCTCCTTGCTTCAATTTATCTAAGGTTACAAAGGAGGTTGAAGTCTCATCCACAACCCGCACACTTGATTTCGATCCATCCAACGTTGCACGAATCAGTCTAATCAGTTTCGCCGGAAAATCGTGTTCTATCATTATTTGCCATAACTCATTTCTCTTTACTGAATCGTACGCCGCCTTGAAATCAATGCACATTGGTCCCAAAGCCATATCAAGGAAGACGAAAATGATTGTGCCTAAACAGTCAGCTTTAGATATATGATGCCTTCGGCAAAGTTTCTCCATATTTTTTAGACATTTTTTTCAGTGAAATCTATTCAAAACACAATAACGATTCGGTTAAAATGTGATAGCTGTTTCATTTCATGTTCAAAGACACGTTAATATGTTTTATGTTTTCATTATCTCTATAACGAGACTTTCAGTCTGAGACTGGTTCATCTCGAGCAGAGATTGAATCCAGAAAAAAATGAGAGAATCTCTCACGTATCGCTCTCTGTAACTATCATGATATGCAGCACTAGAGTGGTCCAAAAAATCGTTTTTGCTCCACACCGCTCATTCGATTTTAGATGAAATTCTTAGTGTCCTCTCAAAATTTGAGCTCATTCGGATGAAAACTGAGACTGCACAAGCCCTTCAAAGTTTGTATGGAAATTACTATGGAAAAAGGAAGCAATTGGGTCCTAAAGCCCTGTCCCAATTTTAGTGCCACACGCTTAAGTTTAGTCCAAAAACAAATGTTTACTCAATTTTCTAATGTTTTCCGTTGGTTTAAGCCCAAAAAAAATTTTATTAGATTTTGTCACATCCTTTGGCTTAAACTCAAATTTTGGGTGTATTTTGTTTTCCGTGTCCCTTACGAAATGTCAGATAGGAACAATCCCAGTGGTCGAACTAAAACCCCTGTGGTGTTTTTGTCGACTAAGCGAACGTCAAACATGATCAAAAGTGTCAAGGTTCATTTATGGACCAAATTTTTAAATTAAAGTTTAAACATGATATAGCCATTATTTGAGCGGGAAAAATTGCTAAAGCAATTACAGTAACATGCTTTTTCGTGTTATTAAATAAAAACAAGATTTAATTACAAATTTTAGGACCCAATTCATTCAATCGGTCGTAGTGTTTGCTTATGTCCTCTTGAGGGTTAGAGCTACACTGATACTGTTAGATACAAGCATCAGCTACAACTTTGCCGAAGACCGTTTTCAAATCGGACGTCTCAGTAATTCGTTTCAGCGTAGCTCTAACCCTTAAGAGGACATGGACAAACACTATGACCGATTGAATGAATTGCTTCCTTTTCCCATAGTAATTTCCGTACAAACTTTGAAGCACTTGTGCAGTCTCAGTTTTCATTCGAATAAGCTCAAATTTTGGGAGGACACTCAGAATTTGATCTAGAATCGAATGAGTGGTGTGGAGCAAAAACGATTTTTTTAACCACTCTAATGCAGCACATTGTGAGAGACTATTTATCGTATGCTGCTACTACAACTTTGATCAGATCGGGGGGGTAGCAGAGCATGATAAAACCCTTTTGAACAAGCTCCAAACCTGGGGATTATTGCTATCGGAAGTTCGGGGATTGCTTATCGTGCCAGTAAAGTAAAACACCCATCGTTTTGTCTCAAATTCCAAACAGACTCATATTCCAAACTCTCGGTTTTTGTATGGCGATTCGGTTGAAATGTTTCGCTGAAATATGTCATCAAATAATTAGGAAATTGCAGTCAATTGCAATTTATTTTTAAGGACATATCCCCATGAGTATCAAAATGACCTCTAATATGGTACCTTACTTCCCCCTTCACTTCCCGCACCCTCCTCCCACACTTCTCACAGTGTTTTGGAGAGCGATCACAAAAATTGATTATTTGAAGTTACTAACCTTATTGTAGAAGGGCGGTTTCTTAACTGAAAGCATTCCATAATGTGTTTGTCACAAATTACCAGATTTTGAATGCAAACACGTAGTTATTGCCGTGATTTGTGTTGTAAAATATCACTCACTACCGATTCACTTCTTCTTCGCGCACCGTGTTGTTGTTTGTTGGCATTTCGGTGCCCGTTCTAAAACTCACTTTTAATAGTTTATTAACTCACCGTAGCTATTCAAAAATCTGATGCGATAGTTGAAACACTTAAACTTTCCTCGCGCCGTGCTCCTTGGAGTAATCAATCACTTAAATTCATCGATTTGTGCTCGAAAAACAAAACCGGAACGCGAATTCACTGAGCCAACATTGTTTATGAATGGGAGGAGCAGCTCTCGTTGATTGGAAGTGATGTCAGTTTTTATGTTTGGAAATAAAATTGTTTAGATATTCATACGCTTGTTTCAACCTCGTAATCTACAATTTCAAAACACTCAAAAGGTGTACACAATGTCACAAGTGTTGCTAAATATTTTTATGCGTGAGAAAAACAATGTACGACGCAATTAAAACAGCAAAAATGAATATTCGATATTACACAGTACAATTGACTTTAGAATTCAAATGCATACTGATGGCAACTTTCTCCGCCCGTGAGAAGCGAGAGAAAAGAGGAGAAAACTGCCAAAATAAGTAAACAACACACGCATGGTGTAAAAAATGCTTATAATTTTGGTCAAAAACATGTTTTCACTAACAAATGAAATAAATTGTGATTTTGAGCTTTTATGAAGCTGTTGATGAATTCATATCGACAATAATACCTTTGTATGAAACGTGTGCAAGTAATACTGCCTACATAATTCTGTGGGTGGAGGTATACATGGAACATGATGATTTACTTTTGGCCGACGTACATAACATTGTGCTCCGCCTTGTTGGGTGGCTCGAGAGGGTGCTATAGCGAGTGGCTCGAGTGGGTGGCAACATTATGTTTACGTGCTCAATGAACTTTCACCTTAACGTCTACCAATCTATTGTATCCCTCGGGAGTAGTGATGATTCTCTAGCGTGAGACCAGTAGAATTAGCTTAGATGATTTTTTTTGCGAAATTATTCATTTGAATATGATTTATTTGTGCTGTTCGAAATTTGAATCAAGGTGTTCGGAATATGAGACAGAATGAACACAGTGTTCGGCATTTGAATCAAAATGTCGGCATTTGAATCAAAATGTTCCATTTTTACGTAAAAACAACACTAAACAAGTTTAAACAAACAATTTCATCAGCAAACCTAACAGCTAACAGTTAGACTTTGTGAAAAAATTCAAATATTCATAAATATCAGCTAATTTATGCATATCAGATGCATTTAGCCTTAAATTTTCGGAATATGAGTCAAAACAGTACCCCCAACGGTAAACAAGCGAGAAAAATGGATTTTATCATCGCTCTCTCTATGGGGCTCTCGTTCGCTGCTTCTATTTATCAGATTTGATACAACTTGCGATACATTGCCAATCGTGGACCGTAATAGATGGGATGTTTTTCTTCGCTTGCTTTGATCGTGCTTCAAAATCGAATGAGAACGAATTCTGCAATGCCTGATCTCGAGTCAATAAATTGAACCAGTTCATCGAAACAATTAAAATTCAAGCAAACATGCTCTAAAACAGTACTGACATTTTTATAATGGAAGACTATTGTAATCAATCATTCTATCCCCCGCGAAGAACAGTAACAATCAACGAGGCTATGTGATCCAGATAGAATTATTCATCTACGTGTTATCAGCTATTATACCGTTTGGCGTGTTCGTCCGGACACGTTGCCAACTGGTAAACTACCTTCCGCTCGTTTTCTCTCTCCCGGCCGCCGCGGATAATTTATTCCCATTTGCGATCCTTTTTTTCCTCCAACAATTTTCCATACGCATGACGCGGGCACTCTTTTGCAACTTTCAGCTTCTATTTTTTGCTACACTAGCTTTTCCACCTGTTGTTCGCACCTATACACACTTGCATAGAGTAAAATGGGGCAAAAGTTTCTTTTAAAGATTTCAAGCTCAATTCTAAACAAATGCTATAAATGTAATGGTGTTTCGAATGCAGTTCAACGGAAAGATTTTTACCGCTAATATTATAGAAATCGATTATGATTTGGAAAACTTGTGGCTATTGTTGGTTTTGACGCGAAAATTCCCCATGGAACCAAAAGTTCAGATAGCAGGACATTTTTTGGCTTAAGTAGCTCACTTTTTAATTATTTATACGGACTTCTGATCACATCAAATTCAACCTGAAAGCTGCTCATAGATAATGTTTACCTATGTTTACCAGAAAGTGGATAAAACGTTCAACTCGAACATGTTCTGAACTTTCTAAGTCGTTGATAAGACATGATGTACTTTTTCGGAAATTGAGTTTTGTGAGTACCCATTGTGTTCTCTTAATCAGCTATACAGTTTCATAGGAATTCTAAATCTACTGAAAGTGATCCTTTACGTTCTCCAATTAAGTAAGATCCAAACCATCATGTCGCAATTGTTAATAAATAATAACGTCAGAGACAATCTTTGAATAACTCATGCAAAATACTAAACTTTATAAACGGGGGAAAAGTGAAAAATACGTTCTGGCTACACCCATTATCCCCTTTCCATTCCAATGTATAAAAAAAAACCTTTACATATTGTATTAGCACTAGCATCTCATACTGTAGTTAGATATGCTCGCGTGCACCAGCAGGTTTTCCACACTCTGAGTAATGGTCCGTGAATTACGTAAAAATTTCATCTCGATTTTTCCCTACTATTCCCAAGTAATTAAATGGCATCTTAATTCGCCCTACGAGCTTATTTAGTGCCATTATAGAGCTGAAGTGCTTCATATTAGCCCAATAAGCTTAAAAAGGCAAGTTAACGGACTAATGATTACTTTTGCCAAACTTGCAAATCTTCTTAACTGGTACGTAATAAGTGGACGACCCTTCAAGGCAGATTGTCACATGAGTGGCGCTTCAGGTAGAGGCAGATTAAGCTGATTGCCGTATTACAATCCGGGGGTGCGCTTTTCCCCGCCTGGAAAGTATGTCGTTGTCGGTTTGGTGTGACAAAAACTCGAACAAATTGCAGCTGCCTCCTCACAATCCATATTATGCAGCTTGTCAGCCACCTAACCAGACATTATGATGTCGTTGACTCAGAGCGTCAGAATACCGGGATAGGAATCTAATTTGCATTTTGGGTTCACCTGGGTATTTTTAGTGCAGTTTTCGTATTGTTGTGCGTGTAATGACGTGTGGGTTATCTTATTCTGGAGCTCGAGTGTCAATGGCTGGAAAATTTTATGGAAATTTATGTCATAGACGCTGGAGTTAGTTGGTAAATGCAGGCTTAGCTTTGATACTTAGTGTACCTGAAAGAATAAAATAAATCCCTTGAGTATACCTTAACCTGTTGAGCAACTCCTATCTCTGCTTCTCCGCCACGTAATCGGTCAAGGTACAAGCAACCCGAGGGAAGATAACATAATCAGTTCCTGAAGAAACATTGGTCGCAGTAACCAGCGCCTGAAGTTTTGGATCACAGAACTGTAACTTCACTAAATACTTCTATCAGAACTTCAATGCATCCCGCAGGCAGGCAGGCGAGGGATGCATTGGAATTACACTCTTAAAGATAGGAGTGTGTATTTGTTAAAGTAAAGATCAATCGAAGCCACATTTTAATTTTACTATCAAACCTTCATGTCAAACACTGTGTAAAGCTTTTTTCACGTCTAGGAGAGCAAGACCAATAGAAAAGCCTTCAGATTTGTTCGAACGAATTAAATTTGTTACATGTAAAGCTGAGTCGTCGAATGTCCATGTCGAAATTCGATGAAAAAAATTACTGATGGAGGAGATCAAGCCCATTAGACGATGGCTGGATGTATTTGAAGGATTTTTGTCCAGATTTGAAATTGGCACAACTTTGGCAATTTTCCATTTGTCAGGAAAATTTGCCAACTGAAAACATTTGTTAAATATATCGCCAATAATGATAAGCTACTCTTTGGGAGTTTCATGATGAGGATGTAGAAAACTCCATCATCGCCAGGGGCTTTCATATTTTTGAGATTTCAAATGATAGTTCTCACATCTTCCAAATGAGTCCCCCTAGAATTTTCGGAAACGTTCTCTTGATTGAGAATGCTTTCGAAATCCTGAGTAACTTGATTTTCAATTGTTCAATTGAGTCATTTATTAAAATTGTGCGCACTTTCAAACTGCATAGCAAGTTTTTGAGCTTTTTCGAAATAAGTTAGTAATAATTTGATTTCCTCTTTCAATGCCGACATCGGCACCTGGGGTTTTTTTCAAATTTTTTGATAATTTCCAAAAGGGCTTAGAGCCAGGGTACAATTGAGATTTTTTTTTGTTTCTTAATTGAGAAAACCGTTTTCAATTTAATTCTACAGATCCTGTCATATGATTTTCCTAACAGGTTTGCGAACGAGGATTGCCTTTTCCTCACGTTTTTAAGATTATTCAAGAGTTTAAGATCATTGTCCATAATCACGGATTCGAATTTTACTTCACATTTTGGAATAACAATGCCTCTTGCTTCAACAATGGAATTTGCAAAGAAATGTTAACATCAAGATGTATGTTTCATAGCATTGAACATCGCTTCATAGGATATTTGAAATGTAACAGGGACATGATCAGAATCAAAATCAGCTTGACTACAAAGGTGAGGTTAAGACCAAATCAATCTTAGAAGGGTTCCTAGTGAAAGAAAAACTAGTAGGGCTAGTATTGGGTATTGAATTGAGAAATATCCTGAAGAGCTCATCATCATCATCAAATTAAATTCTACCGTTAGAATTACTTTGCGAATTATTCCGTGAGCGATGTTTGGCATGATTGTACCCCGTTTGGCATAATGGTCGTTTGGATGAACAAGTCAACTCCCATATGAGAAGAATAACCGGTAAGCAAATAAATCAGAATTCGAAAGCTAACGATAAATAAGACAATAATTACTATTAAATCATACAAAATATTTATGAAGCGCCAAATTACTGTCCAAGTTTATTGTTTTTTTTTTTTGCGTTTAACAAGTGCAATAATACTTGTTGGATTGTACCTATGTATACGGGATTGTGATATGGATGAAAAAAATATCATTAATGGAATAAATCAGCAAATATGAACAATTTAGCACAAACAAACAGACGTCACACTCTCATCATTGTCCATCGACCACCTTTTTAACTATTGATTCGAAAATATTGTAGGTGGCCAATCCGCCACCCGCAGCGCTCGCATCGTTTTTGTTCGTCTTTGACGTTTACGCACTACCGCCATCTGTTAGCCTTTCGGCCAAACACACCGATTTTAGCATTGGGCGTACATGTTCCCGTGATAATGTTTTTGGTCGAGATTTGTTCCAAATGTTACGTCTGTTTGTCTGTGAATTTATCTCGTTTATTTTCTTTTTCGATCATAATTTCGTTTGTCTGTATTTTCAAATTAAGATTCGCAGAAATTGCGTTCAAATAATCTTCTACGGAATATTCGTTGAGGTTTTGAACAATTCGTAGTTAATAACATAAGCCTGTCTCTTCCAGTTGTAACTACTCAACAATATGTATTATTCCAACGTTTCGTCCTACCTCTATATTTCATCTGGAATGCCAACCTTCAATTTGATACAACTAGCTAACTAACATCTTACAAAACACTGGAATAGATAGACCAAAGGGAAGGTGGGTAAATTGGTTCTTGCCGGGATACTCTTTCATTTTTTATTGCTTTCCGGATTCGGCCGAGCAATTAATTATTTTGAACCAGTGCTGGAAATGGTAATAGTAGTAGGCTTGAGTTTTTGCAAAAATCACGTGGTTCTTCTAATACAGTAGTTCAAAATTGTGAATCTCATCATGTAGCCTATGTTGGGTACCGTTTTGATTCATATTACGGACAGCTTCAAATTCCGGACACTCTACTTTGTATGGGAAACATTTCACGCGAAATGTTTCAATTTTTGCTGTTCAAAAGTTCTCAATTTCAAGGCTCGTTTTAGTAAACTTTTTCCATAAATATCTTTGAAAATTTATAATGCCCAATTACCTTAGATGTCTCTTTGGTGGTTTAACGATTTCGATTGATGATTTGACTGTTCCATTAATGATTATCATGAGCTGTCCGGAATTCGATTCAAAGTGTCCGGAATATGAGGCAAAAGTGAGGAAGCGTCCGGAATAAGAATCATGAAAAGGCCACACATTTTGATTTATTTAAAATTATTGAAGTTGCTGAAGCGTATTCTTCACCCACCGTTCGAAAGTAAAGGGCTTCTGACGCTCGATAGCGTTAAGGAATCATACAGAATGATTTATTTTGTATGCTCTATGCTGGGTTATATTTCCCTGAGTCCTTAAGTGTCCGTAATATGAATCAAAACGGTACATGAATTTTCTAAATCAGTAGTGTCATTGAAGGCTTTAAATGCGGAAAATGCAGCGGGAAATAGAACATTTTTCTACAGTAGTTTTGGGTTGCCCTTAGCAACGGGTGTTTTGCTATTTTGTTAATAACGGCTAGCCCCGCGGCTACACCCACTCAGGGTCGGCGTTCGCTTGCTTCGGGTGGACCCACTTACCTTCCCAATTGCACCCAGGTAGACGGAACAAGATAGAGGCAAACCCACTGATAGGGAAACCAAGACTGTCTTCCATTCAATAAAGTGGCACAATACACAGATAGAATAAGCTTAACATATTTATTTTCTAAGGGTTTACATTGAGAAAGAGAAGGGGGGGGGGGGTTCGTTGCGGCCGATCCGGAACAAGCGCTACTTAGGGCCCAGTGGCCTTCATGCGAGAGAGTGAGAGAGATACAGACATTTTCGGGTTTTACTTGCCACTCCTTTGGATGTCAGCTTAATCCGGTCTTGTGTGGCACCAGGGGTTGCCCCTCAATACTGCGTGCCTAGAGGTTCTCTTAGAGGTTAGAGGGTTCTGAGGGTGGTTCCGTTGTCCACGTGTTGGTGGGTTCTCTCCGGTCGAACAGCGTACAACCGGGCTCGTGGTGGCTGGCTAGTTGATGGGGGTTGGATCGACGTCCTGAGTGCTCGCTGACGGGTTTGGCAACACATCGGATATTGAGCGATAGTGAGCGGGGTAAACCAGCCGGGCCTCACTACCGCCCTCACCACCAAAGCTTTGGTTACCTCTTCCCGTGGCGTGTGGCACAACGATGGCGTTGCTCGTTGGTCACCAGCACCAGGCTCGCCGACCGTTGGTTCCTCGAGCGGTCACAGGGATCCACGTGGGTAGATTGCAGGGCGGTTACAGGGATCCAAATGCGCCAACTTCCCACGGTAGCTTCGTGCTTTCCACGCACCGAACTAGACGATCCTGCACTACGTCCAACGACACTTTCCCTTCGGAGTTTTATCTTATTAATTCGATCGCGGGGTCCAACAGGGGAACTCCAAAACGCTTTCCACTTGGCCCAAACTACACTTTTTTCGCTACTTTTTCCAGCTTTCGACGTCTATTCTTCTTGACTTCTGGATACTTTCTGTCCTTCCTTGTACCACAGTCAATCTCTCTTCCCATCTCTCTTTTCCTCCTCTCTCTCTCTTCTCTCTTTCACTCTTATCCGGAACTATCGACCGGGCCCTCAGGGGTACCACTTTCGTAGAGCAGATAATCATTCAGACGAGATGTGAAACGTTCTCAAATGTCAGGGTAGTAGTAAGGGGGGGGGTATAATAAGAGAAGTTTATACTACATTATCTAATATCCCTTACTGTTTCTTATAATGCCACAATCAAACAAAACTCCTATCTCCTAATCTACCGTTTACAACAGCCTCTTGGTCTCCATAACGCGGGTAATTTAATTGGTAACGATTGGTCGGTAACAATTTTCATAGCATTTTGCCTACAGAAGCAATCCGCGTGAGTTTCACTGGCTCCGCTGACTGTGATTCGCTACGCTCATCTACTGTAGTGTGAATTTCAGAACTTTTCCCAGCTCTGTTTTGAACATGGCAGATAGGTTGGATCGCGCAAGCATGATCGAATATAATCATGATTTGAAAGAACGAATGCATTTTGTACCATGTTTAAAATAAATGTGAACAAACTTCAATTTAGGTCAAGCACGTCCTGTCCTCTAGTTTCGGACAGCTTGATTTGTTACAAGCAAGCAAGTGGTTTGGAAAGCCCAAGCCCAGGCAGTGCGGTTTGAAAAGCCCGAGCAAGAATGAGTTTTTTCTTGGCGCCGCCGGAACGCAACAATTAAGTAAAAAATAAAGTGGATTGTGGCTGCTAAGTCGAGGATGAAGGATCAATTGGTGAGCTCGTTTCATGCTTTTATTTCAAATCAGTGAAATTTGTATGACTTCATATTTAATCGTTCAGTGGTGAGACTTATATATGATTTTTCAACAAACTATGAAAGGTTCACCACTGTGAGTGTCGACATAAACTCTTATTTACAAACTTTATGTTTTACATTTGTGTTTTTTTTTTTCAAAATATCCCTTTCTTACATTTGTTATTGTAATTTTTGTATTATTTCTATACTTTTTTATGATTCGACACTTGGAGTGTAGATTTGCAAAAGTTTTGCTTTATTCAACAAACATTGAACGGTTTTCCAATGTAAGTGTACTGTACGTGGCATAAGAGTGTTCTGTGATGGTCCAACCAATCAATTTTTTCCATATGATTAAAATATGATAACGCATGCTTTCGTTCTTGACACTTGATACTTTGATTTTTTTAATAACTATTGAAAATATGATATTTAAACACATATTTGTATCTCACAACAAATTGTTTATCATGGTCTAATCGCTTATCAAATTGAATCCTGTGACCCAATGAACCTGCCCATTAACAAACATCCCTCCCACTAACCTTTGTGGAGATGTAGAGGCAAACACGGTCTCCGAATAGCAAAGGTACCCAAGTAGCACACCAGGTCATTAATAAATCACAGCAATTTGTGTGTAACAAACTCAAAGAAAATGGCTAAGCCAATGCAACGAAATATTTAACAGCTATGTAACGAAAAAAGCGCAGGAGGTGGAGCCAATATGTAACAAGTGAAGCAAATTATTACTAGTCACATATGAATTACAGTCGTTTAAATTGCTACAACTGTGCAACAGACAAACACCGCAAGTTAATTGCAGAATCTTGGACAAAATGTCACCAAACTACATGTCGTTAAATTTAATTTTAGCCAAACAAAATATTTACAAAAGAAAAATAAAATCAAAAATCCCCCATGGAGCATAACACACTAACAGTCCTTCCCACAAGGACTTGACCGGCGCCGGTATTGACCCTATATAAATAGAGCCACTGAGTTAAGCACATTGAAGAAGATTATGGCCAATCAGTTGTTGTATGATTCTTTTTGCAATTTCTCATCGTAATAGGCTGTTTTTCATCACGCCAATCTGTCATGATACGGCCTACTTTCCTGCACTGAAGTATGCAGTGCGGGAATAGTCATTACCTAACTGAAACCAGTGCTGTAATGATTCATTACGCAACGCTTTCTCATTACGCAACTGTTTTCAGTTGCGTAATGAATCATAACACAACCATTTCTCAGAAATTGTAAAATAATGGTGGATGCGTTCCGATATAATTTCTGATACCCTCAAGTGGTCTTCTACGAAATTGCAAAAAATGTTGTACGTAACTCGTTGCAGAACTCGATTTTTACAGCACTCGTCGTAATTATCCTACTCGGCAAGCCTCGTAGGATAATTTTACGACTCGTGCTGTAAAAATCATCATTCTGCAACTTGTTCCGTAAACTACTATTGTGCTTCTTCACTAACAATCATAACTTTTGAACCGCTTGACCGATTTTCAATTTTCTTGGACGAAATGAAAGCTAATGATTTTGGCTTTGCAAGCAAAATATGAAATTACACAAACATGTTTTTTACAATAAAAAAAATCCGTTTTTTCGTGTTTTGAAGGCCTCGGGACCAAAGGGGCTATTGATGTTCAAAGTTCAATAAAATTTTACGTTTATGGTCAAATTTTCAGCGATGTATGTTCTTTAGTTTTTAAGATATATTTTTTTTTTGTGAAATTTAAAAATCGGGTATCCCGCAATCAGACACCCAACATTAAGGGTTTTTCTCCTTTTAGGTACCAAGTCCTCATGCAGCTTTCTTTTCATATTTTTAGTTCAATCATTTAAGAATTTAATGGTTCGGGTATATTCGTTTATTTCGTTTATTTATTCGTTTAATTCAACTGACAATTTATGTCTTATTGAATATCTTAAAGTTATATCTTATAACTACTTCCACAAACAAACATCGTTACAACACCACATACAATTACCGAAAAGCTAAACATTACATATAATTTGCAATTGGATTAGATGGACAAATTGATGTGAAGATTTGCGAAAAAGTTACACGTCTTCTCAGTGAGAATCGAACTCACGACTCCCCGATCTCTAGTTGGGGCGCGTTAACCACTACGCCATGAGAGGACTCATGAACGCAGAAGTTAACCTGAATTCGATTTCAGCTCAATAATCACGTGGTCCTCTTTCGCAAAGTGCACCTCTTTCGGAAGAGTTAGATGCCCATCCAAACACAACGCTTTCTATATATATCCAATGCCTAGCCCGAGAGCGCATTGTTTTTTTAGGTATAGGAATAGCACACTACACTAGCCAGCAACTGCGCTGGCTGAGGTTTCTATTGTGTGGGCTTCCAATGGGTCGCGACGTTCTCAAACGACCGGTTACGGAACATGAGTCCGTTGCTCGATAAATACTTGTTTTAATTATGAATCGTGGTTTACGGCCAACCAGCCGAGTGGAAGTTTAACAACTACCGAAAAGCTAAACATTACATATAATTTGCAATTGGATTAGATGGACAAATTGATGTGAAGATTTGCGAAAAAGTTACACGTCTTCTCAGTGAGAATCGAACTCACGACTCCCCGATCTCTAGTTGGGGCGCGTTAACCACTACGCCATGAGAGGACTCATGAACGCAGAAGTTAACCTGAATTCGATTTCAGCTCAATAATCACGTGGTCCTCTTTCGCAAAGTGCACCTCTTTCGGAAGAGTTAGATGCCCATCCAAACACAACGCTTTCTATATATATCCAATGCCTAGCCCGAGAGCGCATTGTTTTTTTAGGTATAGGAATAGCACACTACACTAGCCAGCAACTGCGCTGGCTGAGGTTTCTATTGTGTGGGCTTCCAATGGGTCGCGACGTTCTCAAACGACCGGTTACGGAACATGAGTCCGTTGCTCGATAAATACTTGTTTTAATTATGAATCGTGGTTTACGGCCAACCAGCCGAGTGGAAGTTTAACAACTACCGAAAAGCTAAACATTACATATAATTTGCAATTGGATTAGATTGGATTCCTATACCTAAAAAAAACAATGCGCTCTCGGGCTAGGCATTGGATATATATAGAAAGCGTTGTGTTTGGATGGGCATCTAACTCTTCCGAAAGAGGTGCACTTTGCGAAAGAGGACCACGTGATTATTGAGCTGAAATCGAATTCAGGTTAACTTCTGCGTTCATGAGTCCTCTCATGGCGTAGTGGTTAACGCGCCCCAACTAGAGATCGGGGAGTCGTGAGTTCGATTCTCACTGAGAAGACGTGTAACTTTTTCGCAAATCTTCACATCAATTTGTCCATCTAATCCAATTGCAAATTATATGTAATGTTTAGCTTTTCGGTAGTTGTTAAACTTCCACTCGGCTGGTTGGCCGTAAACCACGATTCATAATTAAAACAAGTATTTATCGAGCAACGGACTCATGTTCCGTAACCGGTCGTTTGAGAACGTCGCGACCCATTGGAAGCCCACACAATAGAAACCTCAGCCAGCGCAGTTGCTGGCTAGTGTAGTGTGCTATTCCTATACCTAAAAAAACAATGCGCTCTCGGGCTAGGCATTGGATATATATAGAAAGCGTTGTGTTTGGATGGGCATCTAACTCTTCCGAAAGAGGTGCACTTTGCGAAAGAGGACCACGTGATTATTGAGCTGAAATCGAATTCAGGTTAACTTCTGCGTTCATGAGTCCTCTCATGGCGTAGTGGTTAACGCGCCCCAACTAGAGATCGGGGAGTCGTGAGTTCGATTCTCACTGAGAAGACGTGTAACTTTTTCGCAAATCTTCACATCAATTTGTCCATCTAATCCAATTGCAAATTATATGTAATGTTTAGCTTTTCGGTAGTTGTTAAACTTCCACTCGGCTGGTTGGCCGTAAACCACGATTCATAATTAAAACAAGTATTTATCGAGCAACGGACTCATGTTCCGTAACCGGTCGTTTGAGAACGTCGCGACCCATTGGAAGCCCACACAATAGAAACCTCAGCCAGCGCAGTTGCTGGCTAGTGTAGTGTGCTATTCCTATACCTAAAAAAACAATGCGCTCTCGGGCTAGGCATTGGATATATATAGAAAGCGTTGTGTTTGGATGGGCATCTAACTCTTCCGAAAGAGGTGCACTTTGCGAAAGAGGACCACGTGATTATTGAGCTGAAATCGAATTCAGGTTAACTTCTGCGTTCATGAGTCCTCTCATGGCGTAGTGGTTAACGCGCCCCAACTAGAGATCGGGGAGTCGTGAGTTCGATTCTCACTGAGAAGACGTGTAACTTTTTCGCAAATCTTCACATCAATTTGTCCATCTAATCCAATTGCAAATTATATGTAATGTTTAGCTTTTCGGTAGTTGTTAAACTTCCACTCGGCTGGTTGGCCGTAAACCACGATTCATAATTAAAACAAGTACCACATACAATATTCATTTCACAATGTATACAGCATATGAAACATACAATAAACATCATCTAATCAAATACAAAACATACATCACATACTCTTATCATTAGACATCATCGGATCAAATACAAAATATGAAATAATTTCTAGGAAAATTCAATATCTACAATTACGGATGCCAAGTCTCATTGTGCCTACTAATGAATTCTCTAAATTTAATTTTCACAGGCCACGTCGATGAATTTAATGTTTGAGTCTTCCATTTCTTATTCAAAACCACTTTAAATGAAACAAAGTCGAGAGCCCCAATATTGTTACAACTTTTCATCAATTTTGTTACATCTAATCTGTCGGGCTTATGAACACCAAGACAACTGGCAACCATATTACGAACATCGCATTCGGTAGCACATGGATCAATGTTGGAGAGAAACAAAGAGAAACATTCTTCGTTAGCTGCTCGTAGCCGCTGCTGACTCTCATCATTAGTTACTTCAGCAACACATCCATTCGTTCCATGGAAGAGCATGTGTGATGAGTTTGGAGTGCTGTGCAGAAGTTGAGCATCATCCATGGTTGTGGTTGAGGTTGTAGAAACAATTTTGGAAAGAGAATCCAGAATGCCATTTTTGAGCTCTTTTACTTCGTCCTCGATCGTCTTCTTATTCCGCGCATCATCAGCCAAATCAGGTCGCACACCATCTCTCACTTCCGAAACTTATCGATACACGCACATCCACATGATATTTCATTTTGTATCTTGAAGAAACGTTGTTGGTGGAGCAACTATGTCGCTAGTAGTGTGCGCACTCATTTTTAAGAGTATTCAAATCGTGATTTACAATAAAAGCCATGGAAAGCTTAAAATATGGCTAAATCATTAATTTTTAATTAAAATCGATATAGTGCGTTTGACTGTATTGTCCAACCATTCTATATTCGCTCAAAAACTGAATATGAAGTACAGGGGATAGGCAAAATGATTGAGATAGGCAAAATTTTGCCCAAATTCAAATGCTTATAACTTTATGAAAAATGGATGAAATTGGATGCATCTGGAAGCAGTCGACGGCAAATTTGGTCCAGTTTTAGGAACTTCCTTGGCCATGCATATTGGCCACTGGACACCGGAGATGTTCCGGATTTTCTGAGGTCATGTCCAAATGTCATTTTTTCTGTCGCTTGTATTTTTGTGCGGTGTAAAGTTCGATATATGTTTGCAATTTTCCTAGAAACTAGAACTAATAGGAAGTTGAATGCCACCGGACGCATTAAGATTGGTTGGAAATCTTCAGAAATATGACCATTTCCGTAAAACTGGTTCCGGAAAGCATGGTCAGTCATGTTTGTATTTCCAATCATGTAAATATTATCCTGAGCTATATCCAAGCGGACACCAACCAACCATCAAACTTCATTATTTTCAAAGGTTATGCTTTCCGAAGCATTTCCAGCATCACCGGCTGCCATAACCACTTTATAGTAGGTTCCAGGTGCCCCGGGGGATGTGGCCGATTCGGAACATGTCCGTTCATCTGTTTAGAATCACATTCTACCATAAACAGTAAGATCCATGTGACTTGGAAAATGGCGAGCATTTTCAGAACCACAAGATATAATAATCACTCTATAGTATATTCCAGGGGCTCCTAGAGATGTGGCCAATTCGAAACATGACCTCATCCCCCAGGGCCCATGGAACCTACTATACAGTGGTCGTATAAATAAGTTGCGCTGTAAATACTTCTATTAGCATCACCTTCAAAAATCTTGATGTTTATACCCATATTGATGTGTTTTCGGGCATGTTTTGAATTGGCCACATCCCCCGGGGCACCTGGAACCTACTATAAAGTATTAATGGAAGCCGGTGATGCTGGAAATGCTTCGGAAAGCATAACCTTTGAAAATCATGAAGTTTGATGCCCATATTGATATGGTTCCGGATATGTTCCTAATTGACCACTTTCCCCGGGGTACCAAGAACCTTCTATAGAGTGGTCTGTGCATCTAATGGTTCTGAATACGCTGCAGGAAACATAATTTTTAAGGTTGGTGTCCGCTTGGATATAGCTCCGGATAATATTTACATGATTTGAAATACAAACATGACTGACCATGCTTTCCGGAACCAGTTTTACGGAAATGGTCATATTTCTGAAGATTTCCAACCAATCTTAATGCGTCCAGTGGCATTCAACTTCCTTTTAGTTCTAGTTTCTAGGAAAATTGCAAACATCTATCTAACTTTACACCGCACAAAAATACAAGCGACAGAAAAAATGACATTTGGACATGACCTCGGAAAATCCGGAACATCTCCGGTGTCCAGTGGCCAATATGCATGGCCCAGAAAGTTCCTAAAACTGGACCAAATTTGCCGTCGACTGCTTCCAGATGCATCCAATTTCAACCATTTTTCATAAAGTTATAAGCATTTGAATTTGGGCAAAATTTAGCCTATCTCAATCATTTTGCCTATCCCCTGTAGTTAAATCACGACAAAACAATAAATCTAATATTGCCCAATAATGTCATGCCTTTTACACTAATGCACGGTAATAGGAACCATACATATTGAGAAGGGTCCATTCACCGTGCATTTGGGTTTCGACTGAAACACAATAAAACAAAATTTGCATAAAATCTCATTGCTCTTAAGATGAAATACATCTTGCTTGTAGTATCCACAGCGAAAACTTGTTAAAATTATAGAAAATTTGATACTCTAACGTTAAAATGAAACATGAGAATTTTTGGCGTTTCTACTAAGAGTGTTCAGAAATCTCATTATTGAACAGAATTCACATAATTTTGACTACATAAAATAAGTTTTTCAAAAGGCATTGTGACAATAACTACTGCATTTCATCAGTTTTGTATTATTTTGTTAACAAAACAATAATTTATATAATTTTTATGAATATTCTGTAGGAATCTGTATATGTGCACGGTGAATGGAGGCCGCACGGTGACTGGTGACTTAATGGTACGCTATATTCAAAAATCAATTTCCTTTGATTAAAATTGAGTTCACGATGTTTGCTAGTAATCGGCCCAAACATTGTATCTTGGCCGGTACGAGGGGTACGCATACTATTTGTGTTTGCATTTATCATCAAAATGTCAAACTGATTTTCCAAACTCTCAAAAGTAAAAAAAATGCTTCAAAGTAGTATTCATTCTTATCACGATCTATTTTTAAAGATTCTTTGTCAAAACCTTGAACAAAACTGTTGGTCAAACAATTGCGATCACTACCCGGGTAAAGAAACATTGACTTTGGAACTAATAAAACTTCTTAGTAACAATCATATTGAATCCTTGCAATTCAAACAGTGGCGCCAAGCGGATCGTTGTGTTAAGGACCTGGTTGAATTAGATACACAGGAGTTTGTTGACACTTTTGTAGATAAACCATACGAGCTATCACCGCATAATTTTAATGCTGAACGGCAAGGAAACTATTTGAAATATTTGAAAAACAACTTAAAATTATATGAGTGCATAATAATATGTGATCTTTCAGATTTTTTTTTCTTTAGTTATACAAGATGCCATTCAGGGTTTTCACTGGGCAAAAACACAGTGCACAATCCATCCCATTGCCATCTATTACAAAGATAAACCTTCCGGATTAGAATTTACAAGTTTCATGGCCATTGCAGAATTTACTCAACATAATCACGTTGCAGTTCGTTTATTCATATTAAGTTGCGTGCAAGTTATCAAAAATAAGATTCCCGTTTGCAAAAAAAAAATATTTTTTTTCTCAGGAGGATAAGGTTGTCAATATAAATATAAAATGACAGCCTATAATTTATGTCATATGCAAAAAGATGTTGGTGTTTAAAGCCGTTGTTCCGGTGTCAAGCAAATATCTGGAACCCAACCATACCATTTCTTCAAGCCAGAGAATGAATATTTTGTTATTGTAAAACGATTTACTTTCTCTGAAGAAAAGAAAAAATGATATATATATTGCTAATTTACAGTGAGACAAATATATCATCAAAATAAAAAATATCGTATTTTACTTAGAATTATTTTGATTTACTGATCAACTCTGCTTATTTTTACCTTCTTCCTTTTATTAGTGAATTTCCTAAAACTCCAGTTGATTGATAAATACAAAACAGTATTAGCTGTGTTTCATCAAAGTTCACTTGAATTTTAAATAATCTATCATCTGATTTTAAAATTTCAAAAAAATATATCTCAGAAACTAAAGAACATACATCGCTGAAATTTGAGGGTATACGTAAATTTTTCTGAAGTTTCTAGAAAACATAAGAACAGTGAAACCCTCTTTGGCCCCAGAACCGAAAAAAACCCCAAAAAACTAAAAAAAGCTTAAACAAATTTTCATGTAAAAAAAAAATTTAGCTTTCATTCCTTTGAAAAAGATTGGAAATCGGTTCAAAAGTTATGATTTTTAAAAATAAAAAAACAATTCTTGTAAAATTTTATATTTTAGCTTTCATTTCGTCCAAGAAAATTGAAAATCGGTCAAGCGGTTCAAAAGTTATGATAAAAAAAATTTGCAGGGTCGCGATTTTTCTGGTCACTCTATTTTGGAAATGGTCACCCTAATCAAAAAAATTCCAAAAAGACGTGTATCCTTATTTCAGATAAGGAACAAAATAGCAAATTTTCACGGAATTCGGTGACCCACTAGATCGGTTTTTCATGGAATTGCTGAATGAGGAAACACCTGGAGTAAGCATCACGGAAAAGCCACACGGAACCAAAATATCTATCCAGCATTTAAAGTGAAGATAAATCGAAGACAAACCTCAAATTTTCAAGAGCACGGATCTGGAGAACCAAGCATCCGTTTGGGCTGAAAACTTAATCGATTGGTCACTCGCTTGTGGGTACCAATCGATTAAGCTTTCAGCTCAAACGGGTGTTCTGTTCTCCAGATCCGTGCTCTTGAAAATTTGAGGTTTGGCTTCGATTTATCTTCACCTTAAAACTTAAGTATTTTCAAAGCTTGATAATGCTCAAGAATACAATATTATTAAATTTATACGATTTTTTTATGATTTTTTCTTCACTTAGACATCAAATGTCAGTAATATTAATCAAAACGGTAAATTATGGCTGTTGTTTTGAATCTTTCAAATATATTGAAACATATTTTGAACTCTTCGGTAATCCAATCCGCATGGTTTTTGAATTAATGAGCTTTTTACGCGTGGTGGAAAAAATCCATGTGCTCGGCTAAGATTTGAACCCAGGACTGTTGTATGCTAGACGATCGCTTTACCAACTAAGCTACCGAGCCACTTGGCGACCCAATACACGTTTTGTTTTCAAGTTTCGAATTCAAATCTCCACACACCTTCTGAGTTATTGAGCCACCAAGTCACCAAGGTTCGAATCCAAGCCGAGCACGGAGATTTTTTTTCATAATTTCACCCAAAATTCATCCTTATTTACCACGAGTAATGAGCTAATTAAATCACTTTCAAATCTGTCGATGAGCATGAGCATAATCATGATTGACCACCAGCAGATGCTACTCCGTTATTGCAAGAACAGCTGTACTTACACAGGGAACCAACAGACGCTACTCGGGATCAGTTGCATCCTCAATGTGTAAGTACTGGTGCTCTCATTATTATAATAAACAATAATGGCGCCGGCTGCGTCCGAATTGAGGTCAATGTGGGGATAGGAGGGAAATGTTGACGTATTACTTGCTTTATGCACAGAAAAAATCCGTTTTCGTACCCGTGAAAAGCAGACATGATCTCTTCAACAAGCAAAAATACACCGTGAACTAGATCATGTATCTGTGAACAATGATGGTAGTTCACGGTGTATTTTTGACAGTTCACGTTTTTCAGAACGCTTTTTTGAGCGTGTGGAAGCCGAGTAGTCCTCTGCACTTCCACAAGTTAACACTGGGAGTTTGGATATGGGGGAGGGATTCGTTTTGATAAACGATAAATATATAATTTGAAATGAATGCGCCTTACCGGATTCACGATATTACTCGATAAACGAATTGAACGCCGAACAAGTGTTCGTCACTCGCCACTACTAACGCGTTCCGCGACCCGCGATACTATTCCACCGTGCCACGCGAGCGACACGCAACACGATTAATCCTGCCCTCATCAGTCGCCCCTGTAGGAGAAAGCGTCAAGGTCGAAGGATCAAACAGAACTCAATTCACTTCCAAATCTGTCGATGTGACTCAAATAAGTTGAAACCTTTCCTGAGTTTTCATTTTTCTTACAATTTTTTTTTTAATATTATTACGATTGACTTGCGGGGCCCCTAAAATGTGGGTGCCCTCGGGCCATGGGCATATAAATCTCGTGTACATTATCACTAAATTGATAATGCTGTATCTGAAAGTGTTGATAGAATATTGGAATACCACCTGAAGCATTTTTCTTAGAAATGAGCATGAGCATAGATAATCGTACAATTCGTAGTTGCTACTCCGTGATTGACCAGTACTGAAGCATTTTTCTTAAATAATATCCATAAAATCAGGTGATGAACATTTATATTACCTTAACATTATGTTAATGATTTCAAAATAAGCCACAAAAAGTCCTTATATACGGTGTTTTCTGTTCCAAGTCTCTTCAGAACACCTTTCAACATCGAAAGTTTTAGAAATGATCGTATTCGTACATAAAACTGACCCAGGGTTATGAGTTTCCATAATCAAATTTAAAGTCTCACCAGGACTTTTAGTAAAAACTTAGTCTTCTCGTTTCAAAGTACCGTAAAACGGGGTAACCTTGATAGTTTGTTGATGCTATTTCAAAGAAATATTATTTATATTTTTAAAACAAGTACTGTCATCCTAGCTATCGATTGCATTTGATAAATTGCCAAAAGTTTCATTCTGAATGGATATATAATATTTCATATAATCGAAAGTCGGTTTTCTATTTTGGGGTTACTTTGATAATGGAGTATAAATCTTACAAAATAAAATGAATTACGTTACATTTATAGGGCATTGCATACCTCTAGGCGTTTAACGTTATATGGAAATCTCTGACTTAAATTACAAAAATGGTCCAATTTGTGGAAATGCTTGTCGCTTTGAGACCATATTCAAGTTCTATGATAACTAGGTTGTCACAGACAAGTGACCAACTGTGAAAAACTACATCAAATAGTGATCGTAGAATAAATTGTTTGTAAACGTTTCGAAAATGCTAAAATCGTATCAATTTTTTATATTCGTATAAAAAGCCTCAAATGTTCTCAATTCAAATGAAAACAGCTCTTACATGAAGTGTCATACTAATATTCTTTAGTTTTGCATTCATTTTGCTTAACAGATTAACACAAATTATGATATTTCGTTTAGTATGTGGTGAGTAACACCCGCATTATCAAAGATACCCCGTCTTACGGTACCATGTTGAAACATCTGATCTATATCAAGAGCTTTCTGTAGTCTTGCGACTACAGGGGTATTGCTAATGTTTTCAAATTATTGAACCCATGATCCTTATTTTATTTCTTGTTTTTTTGTCATATTCAGCCAGAGCTTTCTTATATTAAGCCCAATCTGAAGTTCCTACAAAGAGTTGTTCGAAGGACTCTTTCAATCAAATTTCCAAGTGTTTCAGGATTGGTCTACTTGAAATGCAAGCAATTCAAGTTTGATTCACCACATATTTAAAAAAAAATCGAATATAAATCTCTTCATATTCAAATGTTTCAGGTATGACTCATTTCAAAATCAAGTGATTCAGGTTCGATTCACTTCATATTCAACTAATTCAGGTCTGATTTACCTCAAATTTAAGTAATTCACGTCTTTTAAACTTCATTCTGCAGGTTTGGTTCACTTCATGTAATTTTGGACTGATTCTTTGGACTTTATTCAAATGATTCACTTTATTTCTATTTGGAATTCAAGTAAATTAGGATTTATTAACTTCATTTTCTAGTGATTCAGGTTTGATTCACTTCATATTTAAGGAATTCAGTTCAATCGTATAATCTTTATTAAGCACTTTCTGTTCTTATAACTACAGAGGTAGTGCTAATATTAACCCATGATCTTCTTTTTGTCGTTTTTTGTTTTTTTATCTCTTTCTGGAATTCTTCCTAAGAATTCCAACACGGCACAATTAATATGGGGAAAGTGTTCTCATTTTACCATTGTAGTTGTTCAATTAATACTACACCATACTTAGTAGCAAGCTCTGTTCCAGGAAAGCAGAAGCAGCAGGGATGGAATCGAACTGAAACTCAATTTGACTCACGAAACCCCTTCAAGTATATTTATTCAAAGCAATGCATCAACTTTCTGTAAGATTCAAACTGTTACGTATTCTCCCAAAAAAACAGACAACATGGTCGTCCCACATACAAATTCAAATGTCCACCCTCGCCCAAAACTGGATCCGTTCATCACAACAACAAGAACCGCACCCTTGGTAGTTCACAGTGAGTAAGAAAACTTTTTGGAAAATTAGATTTCCACTTCTCACTTACGGTTTTCTCAGAAGCGCCATCCACTCCAACGCAACGATGAAACTGCAACCACTTGTTGTGTTTCTACCACCTATTACTGTGCTGTTGCTTGTTGCTCGCCTTGGCCGCTCTCCATTTGTTTAGCAAGAAAATCCGACTAACCAATTTTCCATTGTCCCGTTCGCTCCCGGATATACCGAACATCTTTTAAACTTTACTCGCCTTACAAGCGCCCTTCATTTCACCCTGGACCCACTACCATTTCCACTACGGGCCGTTTCCGTATATACTGGCGGCTAAAAATAATGTTAAAAATTGAAAAAAATCATATTTGAAAAAATAACTGCAAGTATGTGCAGCTTTTTTTTTTGTTGCGATCAATGATTTTACATCGTAGGGAACCCTCGGAAATATTTGTTTTAGTGTGGGACAACTCAAGGATAAGATTAATCGAAGCCAAACCTCAAATTGTCAAGAGTACAAATCTGGAGAACCGAATATCCATTTGAGCTGAAAACTTAATCGATTGGTCACCACCAGCTAGTGATCAATCGATTAAGTTTTCAGCTTAAACGGATGTTTGGTTCTTCAGATTATTGCTCTTGAAAATTTAAGGTTTGGCTTCGATGCATCTTCACCTTAACACTTCAGTCGTCGCGCTGTTGTATTTTGTACAACACTGCTGAAAAAACCTCGCTTTTCGTTCACAACAGCAGCGTGGTGGGTCTGACGGTGGCAAACCGCGTGACGACTGGAAGGTTAAGGGGATGCTTCTGGGAATTTTCGCTGAAACAACGTTTTTTTTTTTAGCGCGGTCCTCACATGTTTATTGCATTTTATCTTTCTGAGTAAGCATTTTAACACCGCATAAAATAATCTGCAGAAAATATTACGATTATTCAGTATATTTCATTCAACATATATCTATACATATTGTATCGAAGGAACTAAAAAAGGTCTTGCTCTAAAATTTCAGGAACATCCAAAATATTTCCTTTGGAATGATTTACTTACAAGAAAAACCAGTCAGTTTATCGATTAATGGCTACCTGCGGCAGTCCAAGCCGCCATTTTCACTCTTCAGTTGCTGCCAAAAATTGAAATTAAAACTGATTAATCTCAAATTTTGAGACACTGTCACAGAATGTTGCAGAAGTTTATAAAAATGTTAACAAGCATATTTAAAAAATACATGTTTTGTCCAGCCTTGTGCCACTGTGCGGTGCTTCGAAATACTTTGAGCAAAATTCAACTTGAGTGCCACTTCAGTCGGGTGCCTTCCAAGAGAGTCTTGTGGGTTAGAGTAAAACGTTTTGGACTGCCAACACCCCGACCGCCCCGTCCCACTTTACAAACCGATCTGACTATAGAAGTGCTTTTCGGTTAATTTGGAATCCTTCCTTTCAGTAGGTACGTGGTGTGCATTTGGGAAGGATAGCGGACAAGGCGTTCTCCGGATTAAGGTCGAAGTCGAATTATAATCAATTTGGCAAATGAAATCCTGATCATAATTCGATTTCAAAGGCTCCGGACAGAAATGGTGCTAAGTGAAGTAGGTGTTGAGATTCGTCGTGGTAATGGAATTGAAAGGTGTTCTATTGGAAGCAATATGAATACAAATTATATGCAACCATGTTACGGGATTGGTATAATTCAAACTGTATTGTTGTAGTTTTGATTTGAATAAATTGCTAATCCAATTTGATTCTGGATTTGATGTTTTGCAATTCCCGTTAATTCTGAATGATGAATTTTTAAAATCTTATAGTCTTATTGTATTTGCAGCGCATTGTTGTTGTATATGTGACCAAAAGTGAAATAAAGAAAAACCTATTTTCCTGGAAAACTCAAGACGAATTTTCATGATTTCCTTTTATACGCCTATCTTCGAAAATTCATAACTGGTAAAAAATGCATCGTAGAACGAAATATTTTACAGTCAACTCTCCATAACTCGTTATTGAAGGTACCATCGAGTTAAGGAGGTATTGAGTCACAGAACACAAAACCAGTGCAACTGCGATCCAAGCAACCATCGAGGTAGCCATGAAAACCAACTTATATTACAGTTCTCTAACTAAATAGGGTAGAAGTACCAATTATGGCTATAGTACCAATTATGGCAATAGTGGGAACAAAAAGAGATTTTTCTTATTGTTTCACTAGACTATAATGGCTTATATTCACAGGAATGATTAAACTATTTGTTTTTGATGGTAACTAAACCTTGAAAAGAACATTCGTGCAATAAACTTCGAAAAATGAACATTTGAAAATTTTGCCTCACATATATGTCACCTTCTTAGCAGTTGGCTAAGGGACCTCCGTTACGAAATGTATGTTTTCATCCGGATAAACTGTTTCAACCGATGAATGTATGTTACCTAGTGAGAACAAATGAATAAATTTAGCTGGTATGCAATCAATTCTACTGTTTTAAGTTGGAAATCGTGTTATTTCCACTATGTCGATAACTGGTACAAAGAGTGTATGAGAGCCCAATTATGGCAATACTCTGGAGGCGGTTTGTTTATATTTTTTGATCAGTAAAATAAATAAAGTAAAGCTATTTTACTGGTGACTTCCACGACGGGACGGTTCGGTAAGGCATTATCTTCATGTTTTGTACTCAATTACTAAGATTTTTCAATCACACGTTCGAAAACGTTCGCGAGCGGAAGATGCTAATTTCATGATAGAGAGGGGTTTTCAGCGACACTCGATTTTTGAATTTTCCCTCTTTTTTCGTTAAAAATTGGCACTGGAAAGGTAATGTGAGATCATTAATGCTGTTCTGTATCATAATTTGCATTTACACTACATTTTGACTTCTTTTTCGAAAATTAATTTTCTCCTATGAACCCATTGCAAAAAATTGATTTAACATATACTTAACCCAAAATTTTTGGAAAATTTTATGAGCGATATCTTCATTACATATAAGCGTTGCATTATCATTCGCTCTTCATGGCGTTTGAGTTCATTTCGTGCAAATATTCCATAATTGGTACACTTTTATGTCGAATGCTAGGAACGCTATTGCCATAATTGGTACAAAGACAACGCTTTTTAAAATCCATTTTTAGAAGCTTAAAGTCAATTTAGTACTAAAACTGTTTAAATCAACAGATTCGCAAGGCTTTAAACTAGTAATTGACACCAACAAGTCATGCTTGCGTTTTAGAAACGCGGTTACAACTTGATTTTTCTTACTACTGTTGACATATTGCATCCATAATTGGTACACCTACCCTATCGAGTAAGGGAGAGTAGATTTAGTAGCAACCTTCTAAAAATATAGGTAATAAGAAAAACATTTTCTCGAAAATATTCAATCTAATCGGAAAAACTACCGACTGCATAAAAAAAATCAAAATAGTTATTGATGTAACAAGTTGCAAAAAAAGATTTTGTCAGAATGAGTGGACAAATAGAACGAGTGCTGAAAATACCCGAGATTTGCAGCGAGCTGTATACAACATTTTTTACAATTACGAAAACTGTCATTATAGTTGCATTATTTCTAGGAGCATCAATCATATTTTCACCTAAGTCGAATTCGGATCATCCAACGGATGTAGAATCAGAAGCTTTTCGACTAAGTCATTTGGAAATCCAAAGCAATTCGATAGAGACACTGATTTGTCAATTCCCAAAACAACATTGAAAAGTACTTCTTTTCTGTAGACAGAGGTACAATGGATTTTTGATTAAAACGAAGCAATGGAGCAAAAACATTCAACATATTCAAGTATTTATGCTTAATATGGACAAATGATCCACTTACCCCACTGATACACTTCCCCCACTGTACCTTAACAGAAATTGGTTGTGGATCTTGATTCACTTCGCCTCCACCCGAATCATTGTTGATGACAAGTTTCGTAACTGGCTACGCCTGCACTTAGGATTGTTTATACCGACACAACACCCCGAAATTTTAATGCTCGATAAATCTTGTTGATCCATCTTTAACTTCTTTTCACAAATAACTTAGAGTTTTATTGACATCAAGCTTAAATAGTTATCTGCATAGGTAGAAAGTTGTCTGCTTAAGAAAGATCAAAATCTGAAATGGCCATTTATTTTAATTTTATAATTTTGAATCATTGTTTTTTCAGTGTCGAAAATGTTTTTTTTTTCAATTTTTTTTTCTAAAATTCGGGAAATTTCACGACAGTCCCCCATACAACACTTTTTTGATTTGCAAACTTCATATTTCGACTTTTGGCCAGCCTTGAGCCACTGTGCGCGGTTTTAAATTGTCGCGTAGAATTTGGGGCAAACGCGATACTTTAGAAACTTACATCAGCCGCGTGGTGTAGCTATCATATCCAGTGGACCAGCCAATATAAGGTAATAGCAAAAATCTTTCAAACTTCACCGAAACTTTTCATCTCATGTTTTGTTGTGCAATTTGACTGCGCCACCCTCACCCTTAATGCTCTGATTATTATTGTGTCTGGAAAGAAAAGTAAAATAGAAAATTTTTGATAATTTAATTGAAAAAAATCGTTTTTATAATTCACATGAAGAATCCGGTTTCTCGAATTTTCTTTGCACTTTCATTTTTGTCGATTTCACTTATTAAAAATGAAACGCACTATTACGAATCTCGGTAAACTCATTCGTTTGCAGAATACTGTGGCAAAATAAAATACTTAGTTTTGGTTTCCAACCTCAACTGTAAGGGCGTCTTTAATGTCGTGTACTGAAGTCATGAATTCGGCTTCCATTTTCTGATCAAATTTAAGTATTTTTCACGTAAACTTCATGCAAAATACATCACTAAAAATTAACTTTCCACGGGTGAAAAACGTGAGCGGAATCCCGGCTTCAATCGTCCGCCAAAGCTCGCACAAATCTGTGTAAACAATTTCCCCCACCGCCAACAATCTTCACCAGCAGTGAGCAAGGGGGCGATTGACTGCTTATCCCCGGGTTGTTAAATGTTTACTCTGGTTTGAATGTCAATTTGTTCTTGTTGTTGACATAAATTGAATTTGTTGACGGTGCCAATCTTTATTCCCGAATAGGATGTCTAAGGACGCTGGGGTTTTTCTTTCAGATTATAATAAATGCCTTGCAGTTCAACCAGCAGACAAACAACTTTCATGATTTTCACAATGTTATTAATAGTTTCACCGGAAAATTCATATAATCACACGGTTGTCATTCTTCTCGCCATCAGGGAGAATCCAAATCCAAAGATGAAACCGTACGTGAGTAGACTACGAATCAGAAAGGATCTGATTAGAAGCGAATAAGACTCCGGATGCTCTGATTCATTCATCAATGTCTATTTGTTGAGACACCTGGAACACACATGTCCACATGGCAGCTAGTAAATGGCAACTATAGGGATTACGATTACTGTAGCATTGTTTTGAGCATTCCGTGGTTCGGAACTTGGTTGCGGTGGAAAACAATAAACAGTGGAGACGCGTGGTGATGCATATTTTATGCACATCTGCATGCTACATTACACTGAAACACCCATTTACGTAGTCGATTGGGGGTGACTAAATATAGTTTTACTTAGATGAAGATATTACCCACGTACATAAATGGAATTTGTTTCACATGGGGCGAGATCCCCCTGCACCGGACAGCACTCAAAACCGGATACCGTGGAAACATTGTGAAATCATGGTCCAATCAAGAGTGCGCATCGTACCTTCGTGCTGTGCGTATACGAATTCTCTTTGCTCTTGGAAGTTTTTAAGGTGATTATAGAACGAAGCCACACCTCAAATTTTCAAGAGCACAAGACTTGAGAACGAAACAGCGCTCCGCGTAGAAAATCTATCCCTTTGGTCACCGCCAGCAAGCAAGCAATTTGATTAGTTTTCAACGCGAACTGTTGTCAGATTCTCTCGTCTTGTGCACTTTAAAATTTAAAGTTTGGCTTCGTTTTATAATCACCTTAAAAACTACCTAAAGCAATAAAACAGTACTTCCCAGTGCTAAAAACAGTACTTTTCAGTGCTACTTAAACAATTTTTTTCAGTACTATTTTTTTCCACTATTGATCCCTTTACGATCCTTGTTGGGACCCGTGCCTTCGGTTTTTCGTTGGACCCGTTATTGAAAGCAAGCGGTGGTAATCTTTCTGGATCAGAGGACAGAATCCTTCAGAAAACCTCTTAGAAGGTCTCTCCTCCTTTCGTTTATTCACTTAACATGGTTGCAACCACGAACAAAAGAAAGGGTGAATCTCTGAAATCATAACTTCCTAAAAAAAATGGGATTTAAACCTGTCACTGAACGTGGCAAAAATGGAAGAAAAGAAGATTCTCAGGAATGTGCACTTTCTACCAAGGGAGAAACGGTTGATGTTGATAATTGCATCGAAATGAGCAATCAGTTCGATGCTCTGGGCAAATTTTCCAAACACCAAAGCAAAGCAGCCTCTAGTCCAGGCTCTTTGATTCAAGTGAGGAAGCAAAGAGTGCCGCCTATCGTGGTCAGTTGTTCCGAATTTGGGGGACTTAGGCAGGAGATCTTGAACTCCATTGAGGGAATCAAAGATTCCTTCCAAATCGCAAAGAAAGGAGACTGTCGCGTTTTGCCGGAAACTCTTAAAGATCGCGAACTTCTTTTCAAACATCTTGAAGAGAAGAAGCACAAATTTTTTACTTATGACGACAAAACTGAACGTTTGTTCAAAGTCATCTTAACAATAAGTAAGTGACTATAAGTCACCTGAAGTGATAAAAATGGAATTAATGATTGACTTGGATTTTCCCCAGTCCAAGTAATCATTATGAAAAAGAGAACCCAATCTGGCATTGTTCGGAAAGGGCTTTCTCAAGAATATTATTTAGGTCACTTTGAAAAACAGAACTAAATAATATTAAAACTTTAGAAAAAGCTAAACTTATGTTCGATGTCCGTGTGACATGGGAACATTTCCAGAAACCTGGATGAAATTAAGAGAACCCCACTCAGTGCCGTCGGTGCCAAAAGTGGCGTCATGGTACGTCTGTCCAGTGAAGGATATCACCAAGTTTATATGCTCGAATTGCGGGCGCAATCATAAGTCCAATTTTTGGGCTTGCCCTTCGTGTAGGTGGGTCGTCGAGGCTCATGCCAGGCAGATGAAAGATAATATCCGTTTCGATAATCCGTCTTAAAAATGTGAGGAGAAGGCAATTTCAACGCACTCGCGATCCTGCTATGAAAATTATATGGCAGGATTTGCAGAAAGAAATCAAGAAACGTTTTGCTCAATTAAGAAACAAAAATTTTGAAAATAAAATTTCTCAATTGGACCCTGGCTCTTTTGGAAATTATCGAAAATCTTGAAAAAACCTCAGAAGCCAATACCGACATTGAAAGAGGAAAACAAATTATTACTAACTAATTGCGAAAAAGCTCAAAAACTTGCTATGCAGTTTGAAAGTGCGCACAATTTTAATTTAGGACTTACTAGTCCAATTGAAAATGAAGTTACTCAGGAGTTCGAAAATATTTTCAATCAAGAGAACGTTTTCGAAAATGCCTGGGAGACTGATTTGGAAGAAGTGAGAACTACTAATAAAAAATTCAAAAACATGAAAGCTCCTGGCGATGATGGAATTTTCTACATCCTCATCAAGAAACTTCCAGAAAGTAGCTTATCATTTTTAGTTGATATATTTAACAAATGTTTTCAATTAGCATATTTTCCTGACAAATGGAAAAATGCTAAGGTTGTTCCAATTTTAAAACCAGACAAAAATCCTGCAGAAGCTTCTAGCTATCCTCCAATCAGTTTGCTTTCCTCCATCAGTAAACTTTTTGAAAAGGTTATTTTGAACAGAATGATGGCCCACATCAACGAAAATTCAATTTTTGCCAATGAACAGTTCGGATTCCGCCATGGACATTCGACCACTCATCAACTTTTGCGTGTAACAAATTTGATCCGTTCCAACAAATCTGAAGGCTATTCTACTGGTCTTGCTCTTCTAGACATAGAAAAAGCATTCGACAGTGTTTGGCATGAAGGTTTGATTGTAAAATTAAAAAACTTTAATTTTCCAACATACATTGTTAGAATAATTCAAAGTTATCTGTCAAATCGTACACTTCAGGTTAATTATCAGAACTCCAGATCTGAAAGACTTCCTTTAAGAGCTGGTGTTCCCCAAGGCAGCATTTTGGGACCAATATTATACAATATTTTCACATCTGACTTACCTGAGCTACCTCAGGGATGTCAAAAATCTTTGTTTGCGGATGACACAGGCCTCTCCGCCAAAGGACGAAGCCTGCGTGTCATCTGTAGTCGATTGCAAAAAAGTTTGGATATTTTTTCTTCATACTTGCAGAAATGGAAGATTTCTCCTAATGCTTCCAAAACTCAACTAATAATATTTCCACATAAACCAAAAGCTCTTTATTTGAAACCTTCAAGTAGCCATGTTGTCACGATGAGAGGGGTTCCAATAAATTGGTCAGATGAAGTTAAGTATCTAGGGCTCATGCTAGATAAGAATTTAACTTTCAAGAATCACATTGAGGGCATTCAAGTCAAATGTAATAAATATGTAAAATGTCTCTATCCCCTTATTAATAGAAAATCAAAACTTTGTCTTAAGAACAAGCTGTTGATATTCAAACAAATTTTCAGGCCAGCCATGTTGTATGCTGTACCAATATGGACTAGCTGTTGTAATACCAGGAAGAAAGCTCTGCAGAGAATTCAAAATAAAATTTTGAAAATGATTCTGAGGCTTCCTCCCTGGTATAGTACCAATGAGTTACATAGAATATCCAATGTTGAAACATTGGAACAAATGTCAAATACAATCATCAATAATTTCAGGCAAAAATCGTTACAATCTTCTATTGCCACGATTAATGCGTTATATGTTTAGGTTACGTTAGGTTAAGTATATTAAAAACATTTTTTTTTTCTCTTATAAGCAGGTGAAATCAACTCACCTGTAAAAAAAAACTGAACTGCTACGGCAAATGAAATGTAATATGTTGTTAACAAAATGTTAATTAAATCTTAAATTTGTAAAAAATGAATGTAATGTTTGAAATGATACTAATAAAGAAATTAAAAAAAAAAAAAAAAAAATCCGTTTCGATAACGGTCGTTTCCGGAATTTGTCTGGTAGAGTATCGAACAATGCTCATTTTTCAGTTAACGATCGCTTGATCAAGAATCATACCCATCAGGAAGATCATAATCATGCTCATTCACAAACTAATTTTAATCCATCGGGTTTGAATCTTTCAATTTCGAATGTATCTACCCACGGAAAATCCTTTGCCGATATCGTAGCAGGTAATTTGAACTCCTCCCCTATTCGTCCTATGAGTACCCATTCTACTTGTTTCAAATCAAATGGAAAAAACCCTTCCGCCACAGGAAACATCTACTCCCCCTCTTCATCTACCAAAAATTCTTACAGGAAATTATCAAATAATGTACCCACTTCAAGTGATATGTCTGCTTCCGATTTTAATTTTCTAACTGAACAATTGAATCTAATGATTTATGCAATGTTCAAAGCCACCACTATGACTGAAGCTGTCCAAGTTGGTGTAAAATTTACTTCTTCTTCTTCTTTTTGGCGTTACGTCCCAACTGGGACAAAGCCTGCTTCTCAGATTAGTGTTCTTATTATCACTTCCACAATTATTAACTGAGAGCTTTCTATGCCAATTGACCATTTTTGCATGTGTATATCGTGTGGCAGGTACGAATATACTCTATGCCCTGCGATGTCGAGAAAATTTCTAACCCGAAAAGATCCTCGACCGGTGGGATTCGAACCCACGACCCTCAGCTTGTTCTTGCTGAATAGCTGCGCGTTTACCGCTACGGCTTTCTGGGCCCCCTAAGTAAAATTTACTAATCAAATAAATAATAATTTAAATATTTTGAATTGGAATGCTCGTTCCTTGAATGGTAAAGAGGACGAGCTGTATAGTACTAAATTCGGTTTTTTCATCTACTTATATGTATTCTACTAAACAGCTCGAAGATTTATTATAATCAAGAAAAGTTTTGCACAATTAAGAAACAAAAATTTTGAAAATATTTTTTTTCAATTGGACTTTGGCTCTAAGCTTTTTTTTGAAATTATCTAAAATTTTGAAAAAACTTCAGAAGCCAATACCGGCATTGAAAGAGGAAAACAAATTATCACTAACCAATTGTGAAAAAGTTCAAAAACTTGCTATGCAGTTTGAAAGCGCGCACAATTTCAATTTAGGACTTACTAGTCCAATTGAAAATCAAGATACTCAAGACTTCGAAAATATTCTCAATCAAGAGAACGTTTTCGAAAATTCCTGGGAGACTGATTTGGAAGAAGTGAGAACTATTATTAAAAAATTCAAAAATATGAAAGTTCCTGGCAATGATGGAATTTTCTACATCATCATCAAGAAACTTTCAGAAAGTAGCTTATCATTCTCAGTTGATATATTTAACAAATGTTTCCAAATAGCATGTTTTCCTGACAAATGGAAAAATGCCAAGGTTGTTCCAATTTTAAAATCAGACAAAAAACCTGCAAAAGCTTTTAGCTATCGTCCAATCAGTTTGCTTTCCTCCATCAGTAAACTTTTTCAAAAGGTCAATTTAAATAGAATAATGGCCCACATCGACGAAAATTCAATTTTTGCCAATGAACAGTTCGGATTTCGCCATGGACATTCGACCACTCATCAACTTTCACGTGTAACAAATTTGATTCGTTCCAACAAATGAGAAGGCTGTTCTACTGGTCTTGCTCTTCTGAACATAGAAAAAGCATTCGACAGTGTTTGGCATGAAGGCTTGATTGTAAAATTAAAACACTTCAATTTTCCATCATACATTGTTAGAATAATCCTAAGTTATCGTCAAATCGTACGCTTCAGGTTAATTATAAGAATTCCGAGTCTGAAAGGCTTTCTGTAAGAGCTGGTGTTCCTCAAGGCAGCATTTTGGGACTAATATTATACAGTCGCCTCTCCACATCTCGATATCGAAGGGACCATCGAGTCGAGATAGGGAGAGATCAAGACAAAGAACATTAATTTAATGAACACTAGATTGAAAACTACTCCGTTACTAGGAAAATAATAAACAAACAAACTTCATTTCGAATTTCCAAATTGTTCTGCATCGCTTAAATCTGGTCTAGTGACGTTAAATAATGTTCATATCGACATATAGAGAGAAAATTGGGAACAAAGAATCAACAGGAATACTTCGAGATATGGAGATATCGAGATAAGGCGGATATCGAGATATGGAGAGAGAAAACGTATGCAGAATGAAGGGACCGAAGCATTCATCGACATAGGAAGAGTTATCGAGATGTAGAACATCGAGATGTGGAGAGTCGACTGTATAATATTTTCACATCTGACTTACCTGAATTACCTCAGGGATGTTAAAAATCTTTGTTTGCGGATGACACAGGCATCTTCACCAAAGGACGAAGCCAAAGTATCATCTGTAGTCGATTGCAAAAAAGTTTAATTATTTTTTCTTCATACTTGCAAAATGGAAGATTTTTCCTTATGCTTCCAAAACTCAACTAATTCCCACGTAAAGAAAAAGCTCTGTATTTGAAACCTGCAAGTAGACGTGTTGTTACGATAAGAGGGATTCTAATAAATTGATCAAATGTAAGAAATATGTAAAATGTCTCTACCCCCTTATTAATAGCAAATCAAAATTTTGTCTTAAGAACAAGCTTTTGATCTTCAAACAAATTCTCAGGTCATCCATGTTATATGCTGTACCGATATGGACTAGCTGTTGTTATATCAGGAAGAACGCTCTAGAGAGGATTCAAAATAAATTCTGAAAATGATTCTGAAGCTCCCTCCGTGGTATAGTACTAATTAATGAGTTACATAGAATATCCAATGTTGAAACATTGGAACAAATGTCGAAATTAACTCACCTACCAACTGTCCATATAGAATCTACGTAAGTTAAATAAACTTGAACTAAATTAAAGGAAATAAAATTTACGTATATGGAAGTTCCGGTGTACCAAAGTGCAAACCGAACAATGGTCATTCCAATCTAATCAGTTATGTGATGAACGCTTCCTGTCAAGGGGTTCATCAGTGCTTTGTCTAAATTCTATTTCCCACCAGAATCGAAATGAATGTTCCACAGAAGAACCCCTTCTGGCACCAGGAATGGTTCCAATGAATGGGCAGAGGACTCGAGATAATTGCTATAAAATAGATCCATCAGATCAATTCCACATGAGACACACGGGGTTACATACCTATCCAGCCTTTCTCGGTGGCACATCCGGGAGCAGCTACAGGTTGAATGTAGAATTAAATCAGATCACTTAATGAAATCACCCATAGGTTCTCCCACGTCACCAAACATGTAGGAATCACAGAGCACACAGAACACAGCATAACGTCGTCATCCGATGATGGTGCCCCTTTCTCTTGCTACAAAGCATCCCACCAAACGCACGTCGTTGATGTTTATTTATAAAAACCTGGATCCTGGAAGGGGGTGGCACGGTGTGTCTGAAACCGTTATAAATAAAAAAAAGATCAATGACCAATTATGTTATGTCAGGTTAAAGAATTCCATCAACAAAAATCAAATTTCTATAAGAATTTAGATGTAGCTGGAACTACCTTCAAGAATATTTGAACTATAATCATAACAACTACCGAAAAAATAAACATAACTTATACTTTGCAATTGGATTAAATGGAAAAATTGATGTAATAATTGTGAAAAAGTTACACGTCTTCTCGGTAAGAATCGAACTCACGACTCCCTGTTCACTAGATAGAGCGCGTTACCCCTACGCCACGAAAGGACTCATGGACGCAGAAGTTATCCTGAATTCGATTGTAGCTCAATAATCTCGTGGTCCTCTTTAGGAAGAATTAGATGCCCATCCGAACACAACGCTTTCTATTTATATGCAATGCCTAGCCCGAGAGCGCATTACACTGCGAAACACGTTTTTGTCTCAAGCACCAAAATACCGCTATTTACTAAATAAAGGCTTGCTGAGTGCGTTGCCGTTTTCAAAAATATCATGGCACGTCTAGTTTTCGAGATACAGGTATGTTCCGTTTTTATCAACACGATCGGCAATTTTCAGTTGACAAAAACGGAATAATTTTCTTAGACAAAATATTTTACAAATTTTTAAATGAAATTGCAGTTTTGCCAGGATAATACACAATTTCATCATATAAATGCACAGTATTGGTTTTAGGAGCGTTCATTAGCATTAAAATTGTTCATTCGTATGAGTTCGTAAATAAGGTGGATTGCGGACTTAAATAAATCAATATCATTAATTAATGCAATAAATCAATAATAGTAGTTTTCTTGGTTAGGATTTCAATGTATGAAATATAGAATATTAAAACGATAATCACATAAATGTGCTTTGCATCATGAGATAGGTCACATTTGTATAAATAACTACAAAAAAGTGGGTCAAGCTGATAGTTTTTTTTTCGAGAAATATTTAACAAGAAACCACTCTTTTTTCCTTCTCTTCATCCTCATCCTTCTGCTTCTTCTTCTTTATGGTATTACATCCCAACTGAGGAAAAGCCTTTTTACAGCTTATTGTTCTTATTAACACTTCCGTAGTTATCAATTGAGAGTGTGTTTTTTTACCAAAGTACATTTTTGAATTTTTGCCAGCCCGTTGGCGATCAAATGTGGGGTTATGTTGCAAAAGTTTTGCAAAATTAAATGAATGTTTCCTGTGCTTTATATTGTCAAAATCAATTCTGTAAAATGATAATGGTGATTTTTCTTCTAAAGTTATCACTACCAACTTCGAGTGGGATGGACTAATCGCCATTCTAGAACAGCGCCACCTTCACCTTTTAGTTCTGCGTTCGCTAGCACAAAACAAAACTAAGTTCTACCGTTTTGTTTAGTAAAACATTATAGAATAGGTTTATCAATCACACAAAAGAGTACAAACTCCAGAACAAGCATAATCAAATTAGAACCTTTTGGTTAGAATCTCTTTTGTTAAGTTTTATGAATAAGCGTATGGCAATTGTTATAAGCTCTCTATTAAACTTTTTGTCTCCACGTGAAGAAGAGGTGCGTGTCTGCTCGAAGATCAAGATCCCAACAAATTTGAGATAGGAACGTGCTTGACATGGAACTATCCATTATGAACAGTTTCTCAAATTGTCACCCATTTCAGTCCTTTTCTCGACGAGGAGTGCCAGGAGGTTTTAGAGGAGAAGAATGCAGCGCGGGCTGCAATGCTGCAGCATGGTACGCGGCAAAACGTGGAACGATACAGACTGAAGCGGAAACAGCAAACCCGCCTATTCCGGGACAAAAAGCGCCGCCTGGAAGAGGTGGAATGCCAAGAGATGGAGTTGCTGTACCGTTCTCAAGAAACGCGGAAGTTCTATCAGAAGCTCAACACATCCCGCAAAGGCTTCGTGCCGCGAGCTGAGATGTGCCGGGATAAGGATGGGAGCATCTTGACGGACGGACGCGAGGTGATCGAAAGGTGGAAGCAGCACTACGATGAACACCTGAATGGCGCAGAGAACACAGGCACAGAAGGTCAGGACAGCGAAGGCGATGGCTACGTCAGCACAGCGGACAGCGGAAATCAACCAGCTCCCACGATGGGGGAAGTTAAGGATGCCATTCAACAGCTCAAGAACAACAAAGCCGCTGGCAAGGATGGTATCGGAGCCGAACTCATCAAGATGGGCCCGGACAGGTTGGCCGCTTGTTTGCATCAGCTGATAGTCAGAATCTGGGAAACGGAACAGCTACCGGAGGAGTGGAAGCAAGGCGTTATATGCCCTATCTACAAAAAGGGCGACAAACTGGAGTGTGAAAATTATCGTGCAATCACCATCCTAAACGCCGCCTATAAAGTGCTATCCCAGATTCTCTTCCGTCGTCTATCACCTATAGCAAACGAGTTCGTGGGAAGTTATCAAGCAGGTTTCATCGACGGCCGCTCGACAACGGACCAGATCTTTTCCGTGCGGCAAATCCTCCAGAAATGCCGTGAGTACCAGGTCCCTACGCACCATTTGTTCATCGATTTCAAGGCGGCATACGATAGTATCGACCGCATAGAGCTATGGAAAATCATGGACGAGAACAGCTTTCCCGGGAAGCTCACAAGATTGATCAGAGCAACGATGGACGGTGTGCAAAACTGCGTGAAGATCTCGGGCGAACACTCCAGTTCGTTCGAGTCTCGGCGGGGACTACGACAGGGCGACGGACTTTCGTGCCTGTTGTTCAATATTGCGCTTGAAGGTGTCATGCGGAGAGCCGGACTTAACAGTCGAGGCACAATTTTCACGAGATCCGGACAATTTGTTTGCTTCGCGGACGACATGGATATTATTGGGAGAAAATTTGAAACGGTGGCAGATTCGTTCACCCGCCTGAAACGCGAAGCAACAAGAGTCGGGCTAATGGTGAATGCGTCGAAAACAAAGTACATGCTGGTTGGCGGAACTGAGCGCGACAGGGCCCGCCTAGGAAGCAGTGTTACGATAGACGGGTATACCTTCGAGGTGGTGGACGAGTTCGTCTACCTCGGATCCTTGTTGACGGCTGACAACAATGTTAGTCGGGAAATACGAAGGCGCATCATCAGCGGAAGTCGTGCCTACTATGGGCTCCAGAAGAAACTGCGGTCAAGAAAGATTCACCCCCGCACCAAATGCACGATGTACAAAACGCTCATAAGACCGGTAGTCCTCTATGGGCATGAGGCGTGGACTATGCTCGAGGAGGACTTGCAAGCTCTTGGGGTTTTCGAACGCCGAGTGCTAAGGACGATCTTCGGCGGCGTGCAGGAGAACGGCGTGTGGCGGCGAAGGATGAACCACGAGCTCGCTCAACTCTACGGCGAACCCAGTATTGTGAAGGTAGCTAAAGCTGGAAGGATACGCTGGGCAGGGCATGTTGCAAGAATGCCGGACAACAACCCTGTAAAGATGGTGTTCGCCACGAATCCGGTCGGAACAAGAAGGCGTGGGGCGCAGCGAGCTAGGTGGATGGACCAGGTACACCAGGACCTGGAGAGCGTGGGTCACAGTCGAGGATGGAGAGAAGCGGCTATGAACCGAGGGAATTGGCGAAATATTGTTGGCGAGGCTTTATCAAGATAATTGATGTAAAGCCAAATAAGTAAGTAAGTTCAGTCCTTTTCCCGCTTCCTTGATGCAAACTTATTATAAAGAGATTTCAAATATTTCAATAGATTGTTAAGTTTGTTAAATCCTCATATATTTTTACACTCTCATTTGAATCGTTTGAGGATCTGTGTTGTATCATCATGATCAGTATTAAAACATCAAAATCGTCTCATTTTTGTATCGCAGAGGAGTTCTGTCAAGTCTGGTTGCTAGGACATGGCCAGTGCAACTCTCGACTGTTGAAAGATGCGTCAATTTTGTCCAACAGCCCTTGCTAAGTTTGAAAACTCTAATTGATTAGCGGATAGGAAGGAGTAAAACCTTATCAAATCGTATATGACTTGACACATACCAACGATACATGGTGACCAACACTAACGTAAAGTCGAAAATTCAAGCCTGAGGCTAGTGAAAAACATTTAAATAGCTTCAAAATAGGTTTTTAGTTTATATTTCAAACATTTAAAAAAATAAAAATGAAACATATTTTTGTGTTGATAAAAACGGAATAATTTGTTGACGAAATCGGAACGTGACAAAATCGGAGCGTGACAAAATCGGAACGTGATAAAAACGGAACATACCTGTATTGACTGTTGAAAACGCAAAATTTGAGTGTTTCAGTTCAGCCAACTTGCATGCAAGTTTGCCTCCTTACGGCAATTTATTTGCTTTATTTGTCACAAAATTCAAACTTCATGTATAATACAATAATCATCAACAAAGTTCATAATATTTTCGATAGTAAAATGTTATTTTTTTGGTGGTTCAAAAAAGTATTGTATTTTGCCATATAAGAGAAACGACGAATTTTATATGAAGACTGCAAGCATGTTGGAGAAAATCGATTTAAATAAATTTTATCCTGAAATTTAAACAAAATTGTATCTAAATTGAAAGTTCAAGTCCTATTTAGCATGTTTGGTAGATTATATCACAAAAAAAGATAAATCATACCTCAATTTCATGTAAACATATAAAACCAATGTTTTATACAACTTTGTCGACCTGTAGCTAAAAGTTGTGATGTGCTGGAACATTTCTGAGAACGGCATCAGATTCAGCGACCCAAAATCTACTACTACTAGACACATAGCTTGATCCTTGAAACACGCAAAAATGACATTTTTGTTACGCTGTGTTATTCATTAGGTATTGAAATGGGAGAGTCAACTTTTTCTGGGCAGTGTAAGTCGATGCCGTGCTTCTTTTGCAATTTTCTCGGACATCAGCAGGCAAATTGCGTGTTCGTCTGTTGACATTTATGCACTACTCAAACCTCTATCGATTCACACGGACAGAATTGTTAAAAGCTTTTTGGAAACGTTTAAACAACGCTTCGAACAGGTCTTGTCAGTGAGACTATTGTCGGCAGCCTCGTTTTCTTCGGCAGATTTCCCATAAGAGCTGCAGGCGAATCTCTTCGGCAGTTCCAAATCAGCAGCATTTTGTGACGAATTCACTTGAATTGGGCACATCATTGGCGAATTTGTTTGTTCAGTCTCGAAAATCTCGTCAGTGGGAAGCTTACAGAACAAAGAATCATCTGAATGTTGTCATTGATGTGTTTTGATAGAAAAATACTGTGCATTTGGCGTTTGAATATTGGTTGTCGTTAATGGTCGAATGGTGCCGAAGCCGTAATTTACCTTACCACACACTTCTCGCCAACGACGTGCTGGCTGAGATGTGTGTAGTGCAGGCTTCCAATGGGTCGTGACGTTCTCAAACGACCGGTTACGGAACATGAGTCCGTTGCTCGATAAATACTTACATAATTAAACAAGTATGGTAATTTTTATGCAAATAACGGCTTCATACACACCGCGGGTGGAGAATAGGTTAGGGAGCATGGAGTTGGGGAGTTCTATGGATAGCTCGTGGTGCATGACACATGAGTTTACGCCAGGAAGAAGGGCTCGATTATACTGCCGATGAAAGGGTGTGAAAATCTGGCGCCACCGTGTCACACTCATTTCGAGTTAATTTATTCCTCGATGATCATCCACATCGGAAAGGATGCACACACACACGCACATATGCACACATACACGTGCGTGTGTGATTGCTTACTTGTGTGAAGTAGAGTAATTTGCAGCGGGATTCCAGGATGGGGAAAATTTTGTTATTCATATCGTTTGTGCCGAGCCGACCGGAGACAATAACCATTCTGGGAAGTTAAAATAAATGGATTGTTCAAAAATGGGGTGCCTCTCGAGTGTCTATTGTTCGGAAGTGGCGCGCTCGATGGCTGAGCATTGTGAATGGCAGATTAATTTGATGCTAAACGTGACACACTGAGTTTGAATGATGTGGAAGACAATTAGGTTGATGGGATCGCTGATAGTAACGGACAATGAGGAAATGATTACTTTCTCTTTAATTATTGTTACTGTATTGCTCAAACAGTTTGGGACTTGTCAATTATTTTCTTCATAATGTTAACCGGTGATTACCAATCTGCGGCCCTCAAGAAGGTTTTATGCGGCCCATCAGTAAAGTTTAAGTAACAGTATGATATGATTCGTAGACTGCTATCTTCTCATTATTATAGTAACAACATTTTCTTTTTTTTTCCATATGTGTGGTAAATTAATTTAGGGCAAATTTGTCTACATTATTCTTTGTTAAGCATGATTATCGGGAATTAATGGGTGATCGACTGCATTTATCAATTCAGGAATTTCTTTTTTTTAGGATCCGATAAAAAAAAACTTATGCATTTCTGTCTATTTCTAAAGATATTTAAAATCCGAAAAATCTTTCAATGTCAGCTTACAGATGGCATTTACGTTCTGTGTTCTGAAGCAGCATTTTTCCTCAGTTTTGTAGGCCTTAAGATCAAAGGAATAGTTTTACAGTGTGACATACTGCTATTTTATCATTATCGCAAAATTTTTTTTTGTTTCTTCAAGATTTTAATTTGTCTACAATTCTCTTCTTCCAGGATGGTTATCGGGAATCAATGGGTAATCGGCTGTAGTTAGTAACTCCGCAACAGCTCTAAATCTGTAAGATCTCATTGTTCCTACAATCTTTATTTATTTTTAGAATCCGAATAGGAGGATTTGGTAGCCAAAGGGATCATGCTTTTTCTTCTTCTTCTTCTTTCTGGCGTTACGTCCCCACTGGGACAGAGCCTGCTTCTCAGCTTAGTGTTCTTATGAGCACTTCCACAGTTATTAACTGAGAGCTTACTATGCTATTGACCATTTTTGCATGCGTATATCGTGTGGCAGGTACGATGATACTTTATGCCCAGGGAAGTCGAGAAAATTTCCAACCCGAAAAGATCCTCGACCGGTGGGATTCGAACCCACGACCCTCAGCTTGGTCTTGCTGAATAGCTGCGCGTTTACCGCTACGGCTATCTGGGCCCATGCATTCCCTCATATTTTCAATGATTTTTCTGAAGCTATTTTTTTTATTGTCAGCTTATAAATGACATTTACTTTCTGTGTTCTGAAGCAGCGTATTTTCCTGAAGGCATTAAGATCAAAGAAGGGAATAAGTTTTACCTAGAAAACTTCCTTTAAAGCGATATTTTAAAGTTTAAGTTTTTGTTTTTTTAATTTTTAGAAAATTTTAAATGTATGCTAAGTTAAATGTTTGACCTCTTCAACCGTTTGGCAGCTTCCATTTATTACGTAACGCTAGAATTGCCAATTTTCAACCTCCTCTCGTTACGTTTTCGTAAGAAATTTTGTTTTTGTTTTTGTATGAGCCGCAACGCTGGAGCCTCTCCCTCTAGAGCGTCACGAAATTTGTGGACGGTGCCTTTCGGTTCTCCGACATTACCCGAAAAACCATTACCCGGAATGCAATTTACCGGAAGACCAATTACCGGAAAACCATTTACCGGAAAACCGTTACCTGGAAAGATCATTTACCAGAAAATTAATTTCTCTTTTTAAGTACGGTCAGGTCTCCTATTAGACGCTGCCGTCCACTTTAAGCCCACTGCAATTCCTCAGTTGTCGTTCAATTGATTCTAGTGATATTTGGTATGTAATAGGCTCATACTATGCCTCAGTCACAAACGAAGAATCAATTTCATCCGTTTGAAAACAGTTGAGACATTACGGTAGGAGGAAATTGGGTGTCAGCGTCTCATAGGAGACCTGACTGTAACGTCCTTTCAACCGTTTTACGGTCATTCAGGTCAGTATGTTGACTTAAAATTATTTGAAAATATACGAAAGATAATGGAGGTTCTTCCTGCAAAATACATAAGCATCGAAGAGGAATCTAAGACATCTTCATACTTGATCATGTTAATATGCACCATCTTCAAATATTTGTACCCTTCTTTTAAAAATAAGCTGTTCTTTCAACTTCTGCAGTTTGTCTTGGCTGAACTGGCTAAATATGGCTACAACTATGTAGCTTTACTTTTAACATTCGATCGTCAGTTCTCCAAGTGTCCTAATTTGAAGAAATAAGCAATGATTAAAATTTTCAATACGATTGATTATACTATTTTTCACCGAATGCCGTTTCGCCCGAATGCAAATCCCCCGAATAGTCGTTTTCCTATAACGACCCATTTTAGGTAATCTGATATTCAGCCTTCTTTATTTGGTTGGTGGTTCTTCCGAGTACTACCGATCTCGGCATTTTTAGCAACATGTGTTTAGTCAAAAATAAGATATTTATCTTGTAGTTGAACAGAAAGAATAATATTTCTAATTTATCACCCTGGCACTGAATTCGAGGTACAGACATTCAGAGATATGACTTTCGGAGAAAAATAGCAAATTTAAGGGAAAAGTAGATCTATTGAAGTGCAATATCTCGGAATCCAAAGATGGACGCCACAATGGCGAATTATTAATTATTATTAATTAGGCTGATACAAATATTAAATTTCTTTTATGTCCGAGACCACTTGGAAGGTTCGAGGGGGGGGATAAAAATAAATAAGGAACAAAAAAATAAAAATGGAAAAAAAGTTATTTTTTTCGAATTTTTATTTTTAACGATAGTTGTTAAACTTTATTCAAACGTCCTCTGGATCATTATTTTACTTGTTTTTTAATTGAAAAAATTGAAAAAACCTAACTGATGTCAAATAAATCATGAATCTTTTTTTTTCTCCCCTTCAAAATCTTCGGATTTTTGAAGGGGGGGGTGACATAAAAGAAAATTAATATTTGTATCAGCCTTATTATTAATTATTACAAAGGCGCTAACTAGAACTTTATTTTTTAGCTTTCCTCAAATCATAAAGCTAAAATGAGAATCGCACTGCTGTATGTCGCTTCCCTCGCAATAGTAGTGTTTTTCTATATTTTGATACAATATTAAAATTGGATTCTAAATTGTTTTAACTCAATATAATAAAATAACCATCATAACTCCAAACATTTTGAAATGCTGAGATGTTCTTTTTTCAAATGCACCATAGCTTGATCAGCGATTTTTTTTCGATTTATATTGACCTCGTTATTATTTGGCATCAAATATATTTATTTAAAAAATCTTTTTATTCTTCCTATACTTACCTGTAATGTTTCGTTTTGATTTTAAGACATAGTTCTGCGATCTATATCAAGCGATTCTTTTCATAATCAACAAATAAATTACACTTTTAATCGAATTTAGGTATCGTCACGTTCTTTCGTAACTTAGGGCCTATGTTGTGGCAAAGTGAAGCTATTCAGAAGGATCAAACTGAGGTTGGTAGAATTGAATACCGCTGTTCAAAGTTATTTCTGGTTGGCAAATTTGACGAATTTCCAGAGCTGGAGTGCATACATACTTGTCAAACTATACACGGATGCAAAAATAGTCAGTTGATATAGGCTTTCGAAGATTTTTTCAGGAAGTGAGCATTTTAAGAAAGTCAGTTCTTTTATGAGATCATCCATCATTGTCTCCAGGAAATCCATCAGTAATATAATCTTCCTTCAAATTCATTTTCTTCAAGATCAATTCTAGGACTTCAGAAATTTATAAGCTACATTTTCTGGATTTTCAATCTATCATCGAGATACGTATAGACATCTTTCTTAATATTTTTCAAGGATTGATCTTGGGATTTCCCTTAGGAAAATCCTGAAAAAATAAACAAAATGCGCAAACGTAATTCGTAGATTTTCAAAATTTTCATTGGAATTTAAGTTTTTTTTCTGTCAAAAAACCTTAAAAAATGTTTTACAGGAAAGGTCAGCATCAATTTAAATATTTTTTTATTCAAACTCCTTGAGAAATTTCTTGGAAAAAATGACTTTATTCCTTGAGCAATATCTAGTGGATCAAATAGGGTTTTCGCTTAATGGCGAAGCAAATTGAAGATTTTTTTATAAAATTGATAAGTGTTACTGGTATTATTTTCAACACAATTACTGGCGGAATTTAAGAGGCCCCTAAATTGAGAATTTTAGTCGTTTGTTTCAGTAGAGAAAAAAAATGAAGTGATTCGTATTCCAAATCATGAAAGAATTTTAGCTCCCATCGTTTTTGGTCATGTCCATAACAAACATTTTTGAAAGATTTGATTTTAATCTTCGTCTAAAAATTCCTGGTGATCTTTGTTGAGTATTGTTTACCAAAGTCATCTAAATTATCATGTCATCATGAATTTCACCAAAACTTTACCCCAAAGAGTAAATAAAAATAAAAGAAAAATGTATCGAATAATTTTTTTTGAGAATAACGAATATATGATTCTGTCATAAAATGTTGGGAAAGTTTCTTAAACATTTTAATAATTCATGAACAATTTATATAACAAGGACTTTCAGCTAATATTTCAATGATTTTCCGCTAAGATTTCTAAGGGACATTTTTAATTACTCACTGTTAAAAATAATTAAGCTTAGTCTTCATGGTCTTATATTTGAAATCATGGAAATTTGTGTTATATGTCACGTAAACTCCTGCTTAATTACATGACATACAATTTTTATGACAATTACATGACATAAGTTTTTATGACATATCATGTAAAGGTGTCACGCTCCAATAATGTGCATTATATACCACTTAGGTTTACATGTTTCATTCAAACCGTGTATATTACTTGCAGATGAATTCTTCCGATTTTAAGGATAAAAAATGGGTGTTTTTTTACCATATATTTGTTTTGTTGTTATTCATGAGGAATTCATGAATTATTTTTATTATTTTAATCATTAAAGAACATTCAACAGAATTGTCTGAAAAGGAACTTAAAACATTAAATATTAGATTTCAATTCATCCTTTATTTAACTTCTAGCGCGTTGCATTTATGCAAAACTTTTTTGAAAACAATTTAACGGATTGTCAGTAAAAAAAAATCTTGGAGTTGTGTCTGGAAGAACTCTTTCACAAAATGAACGAAATCCAATGGAAAATTTTAGACGTATCTTGGACGAAACTTCTTCAAACCATTTTGATAAAAATTGGATTCAATGTAATTTTTGACATAATTGAAATCAAGATTTTTAATAGAATTTTTGAAACAAATTTCTGAAAAAGAACCTCTATTAGATTATGAATAGATTATTTCACGCCCGGACGCTTCGAACTCCGGACACCGGCCTTAATTTCACCAAAATTATTATTTCGACAACTTTTAAGCATGGAAAATATAAACGACGTGGCGTTTAGAGATTCAAGATAAAATGAAACAAATCTGAATTAAGTCCAAAAACACCATGGAAGCGTCCGGCAATTCGAAGCAACACGGTAATACATGTTAGTAAAATTTCGGGATTTCCGGTGTTGGTATTTCATTGAATTATCATACATAGGAACTAAGAAAGCATTTCTGGTACACCTTGTTTTGGAAGTTTTGAAAAAAAAATGTTAAAGAACTTCTAATGGAATGTGTAGAAAATATTCAAAGGAATACAGAGAGAAATTTCCTGAAAATCCGATAGTGTACTTTGAGTAGTGGGATTCCTGAAAAAGTGGTACATGTATTTTAAATTTCTGACAGAAGATCCCTGTGGATTTAATTAAAATGCTTTGTTTTTGTTTTTTATAGGAGTTAATTTTATCACCTTGAAGAACTCCAAGTGAAAGTGTTATTTCAGTACATTTCAAGTGTTGTATACTTCAATGAATTACAGGATGAATTTAAGTAGATTTTTCAAAAGTTCCTAGAGATGTTGTAATGGAAAAGAAACTGAACTTGCATGGAAATTGTGGTCTCAAGTCCTTTAAGCTACGTACATAATCTTCTAGTATAATGTGATCATAATGAAGTTCAATATTGAGTAACATACATCTAGCTGCTGATACTAAATACTTTCCCCAATCTTTTTTCCAATAAAAAAAATGAAAAAAATTAAAATGCATAATGCGGAATTATAAAAAATACATCAAAATGAAATTTTCCTTTAAAACCAACAATTTTTTTAAATACCATTTAAATAGTTTAAACTTATGTCATAAGGACGTTTTGTATCTTTAGACATTTAGCTATTTGAAATTAAATACATAAAAAATTCCATAAAGTTTTTCGCTAAGGACCTCATAACCGATTTAAGCTTCTTCTATAGACAATCTTTTGAGAATAATCAAATGGGACCGTAGAGTAGGTCTTTAGGCATTTCAGATAAGGTAAAGTTCCTATTTTGCTTCCACTTTGAATAACAAGCTTTCAATATTTTTAATTTTAACTAAAATTCCTCGACCTGATGAGTCAAACTCGTTGTAATATGTGTTTGATTCTCTGCATTCATACGTGAATAAAATTATAACATAGCGAATAATGTGCGAGTCACGCTATCAATAAAACCCGCATGATAGAAGTTGCCCCGTTTTACGACATCGTAGATCATCTCGCAGGAAATTTTAGAAGCCCCTCCCAGAGCGATTTTCTTGGTACCCTACTGAGTGAATGTACTGTTTTTTTTTTTTTGAAAATTTTGCGAGCAAATGCTATTATCTCAATTTGTTATTTTTTATTTTTAAAATCTTACTATTTTAGCGAAAAATTTAAAAAAAAGTATGTTGTACATGTTTGAATTATTGTATCTTACGTTAAAAATTCACAAATAAGTAACTTTACAGGACTGTCCCAGTGTGCCCCATAAATCTCATTATGATTGAATAAACCTAATCAGTAAGTTAATTGAAATTTTGTATTCAGGATGTTAGTATGAAACAGATGTTACTGCATGTGTATAGTGAATCATCATTGTTATCAATGTCTATGTCAATTTTTCGTCTCATGAGCTGAATGGTACCGACAAGACTATTGAGTTTATGAAATGTTGCCATAAAATACCTAATAATTATCGGAATAAATGTTAAATCAGTTGAGCAGAACACTCTAGATTATCAATGGCTGACATTCTGTATTTGCGACGACTTTGTGAATCAGTACAGAATTTCAATAAGCAATGAATTTGAAACTTGAAAAAAAAACAATTATTTTTAAATATCAAGTAAAAATATCTTAAAGTGAACATTAGCATTCAATGATTTAATCATTACTCAATATTTCTCGGGGTCTACTTAGAGAAAATATTTATAAAAATTCATGAAAAACTCTACATGTACTGCAATTTTGCCAATTGAAAGCTTTCAATCCATCAGATGTATGAAAATTAACAGAACTGAGCAGAAACCTTCTTTTCGCATTAAAAATCACGTTGGCTACCAAAACTAGTTTCAGTCCCATTTTCAACTTCGGTACCGAAATTGGTCAATCACATTGATTTCCCATGAGGGTGGCTAAATAAGGAATACCTTGAAACATAGTATTTGAAAACTTGCAATCAGAAGACACAGTGTGTTTGTTTGACAAATTGAGACATGAATTTGCGAAAAAATACGCGTTCTAGTGAAACTCGAACTCACGACTCCGTGTACACTAGACCGGCGCTTTAACCAACTAAGCTACAGAACACCTTATGATTCTGCGGAATAGAAAGCCACTGAAAGAACTGAATCCGAGTACTTAGCTTAGCTTAGCTTAGCTTAGACTGACTACACATATCAATGGTTGCTATTCCGTGATTGACCGAAGTCAGTGAAAATGCACAAAGAATCAACTAGAAGTTCAGCTGGGATTGGCCATAATCTTCTTCAGTGTGCATAATTCAGTGCCTCTATTTATACAAGGTCAATAACGGCGCCGGCCACGTCCTTGCAGTCAGGTGGGATTGAGGGAAGGAATGTTAGTGTGTAACCTTTGCTATTTGGAGACCGTGTTTGCCTCTGCATCTCCACAAAGGTTACTGGGAGGGATGTTTGTCAATGGGGAGGATCGTTGGGTCAAAGGATTCACTTTGATAAGCGATTAGACCATGATAAACAATGATTTGTGAGATATATACATGCTTATACGTAAATATAATTGTTCATATAATTTCTATGTAGAGGAAAATTATGCCGACACTTGAGGTGACGAACCATTCAAAGTTTGTTGGACAAATACCTAAATGTAACATTGCTACAGCTGTCAGTACGAAAGCATGTGTTATTATATTTTACTCATTTGAAAAGAAACAAAAAACTTGATTGGGTGGGACATCATCAGAAGGCCGGCTCCAAAGGCACGTTCCCCACCAGTTGGGAGATTTGTGAATAAAGTGAACCTTTCGCAAGTCTACACTTGTAGTGTCGAACCATTCAAAGTTTTTTTAATTACAAAAATAAAGGTATATAAGGGGTGTTCTGACAAAAAAATGTTAAACATAAATAAATCATGAATCAGAGTTTGTGTCGACACTCACAGTGACGAACCATCCATAGTTTGTTGAAACATCATATTTACATCCCACCATTGTAACGATTAAATGTGCAGTCATACATTTTATAGATTAGAAATAGTAGCATGAAACGAGCTCACCAATTGATCCGTTATCCTTGACTGAGCAGCCACAATCCACTTTCAGCTTCACTCGTTTGCTCGGCTAGCACTCAGAAAAAAAAAATAAAAAAATAGGCGCGTGACCCGAAAAAAAACACGGACGACAGCTCGGGCTTTCTTGACGCACTGCCCAGGAGCAAGCGTCAAGGTCGTCGAAAGATCAAAATGAACGAACCGATCGCGGCACTTTTTAACTTACTCCAACCGAACTCCCCGATCACGCCACTTTTTCACTTACGAGATCGACGCGCGACATGTTTGATCCTGCCCTCGTCGCTCGCTCCGGCAAAAGCAAGCGTCAAGGTCGAAAGATCAAACAGAACTCCCCAGCAAAACGCGCGAAAACGAAACACAAACCCCGGCGTCCCGAGAACAAACTTTGAAAGAACTGAATCCGAGTACTAACTATAAACACATCCTCATACTCGGTAAGTAGGCCTTGACCGGGTTAAACGGTTTTTCTTCGCTTGTCAAGTTTTTTCATCTTTTTCAGATTCCAATTCGACCGAGGTTTTGATTGATCGATTTTGTGGACTTACGTAGTAGATTCGATTCAAGAGTTGCTGCTTACTTGGATTATTTGATTCAAGAGTTGCTGTTCGCTGGGATTGCTTGATTCAAGAATTGTAGTTCATTCAATATTCCCAAGTCTTTCACCGTCCATTCAAGTTCGTTGTTATTTGCGTTGGTTTTTCGTTCATTTGAAGACAGCTAAGTATATTTTTTATTTATTTCTCTTTCTCTTACTCCTGCTCCAAAGAATAATTCTGACCATTTTTCCATTGTTGAGTTTCCATTATGGAAACGGATGAGGGAGAGGGGGGATCCAAAGAAAATGTTCAGATTAACGAATCCTCTTCATTGAACAAACCTTTTAGAGTGAAGGTTTATCCGTCTAGTTTTCCTGGACCATTTGTAGTCTTTTTCCGAAAAAAAGAAAAACCCATTAATGTTCTTTTGATCTCATCTGAGATTTATAAATTGTACAAATCAGTGAAAGAAATTAAAAAAAATTCACTTGATAAGTTACGAGTAATTTTTGGATCCAGAGATGAAGCCAACGCTCTTCTGGAATCCAAATTGTTTTTCAATTCCTATCGCGTTTATGCTCCTTATGATGCTTGCGAAATCAATGGAATTATTTATGACGAATCTTTAGACTGCGAAGATATCAGATCTCATGGTTCAGGAATTTTTAAGAACAAATCCATTTCCCCTGTTAAGGTTTTGGATTGTGTTCGATTATCAAAATTATTATTTGTTGGGAATGACTCGAAGTATGTTCATTCAAACTGCATCAAAATTACGTTCTCTGGTTCCGTTCTTCCAGATTACGTAATGGTTGATAATGTTAAATTTCGCTTGAGACTTTATTATCCAAAGCTCATGCATTGTAACAAATGTCTTCTTTTTGGGCACACTTCTAGTTTTTGCTCCAACAAACAGAAGTGTTCGAAATGTGGGGAACCTCATTCATCTTCTGAATGTAACAAAACATCAGATTTATGTATTTATTGTAAACAAAAGCACAATTCATTGAAAGAATGTGTTGTTTACATTGATCATCAATCAAAATTCAATCAAAAAGTTAAACATAAAAATCTTTTGTCTTATGCTGAAATCATGAAATCATCTGATAATTTTTCAGCTCCCAATACATTTGAGATTTTGCCAGATGATGATGGCATTGAATCATCGGAAAATTTAAATTATTTTGCTTATAAACCTCCCAGCAAAAGAAAAAGAATTTCAAACAAATCTATTAACGCTCATAATAATGTATCTGAACCTCAACCATCTACATCTTATAATGTAAATTACCCTCCCCTTAGTGCATCAGTTCCTTCTAATAATATTCCCGGCTTCCAAAAAATGACGCTGAACAAACATTCAACAGAAACGATCTAAATTCGAACAATACTACTAGTGATAAAGAAAATGAAAATTCTCATAATTCAATTTTGAAAATTTTGGAAGAAATTGTAGAATTTTTGGGATTAAGTGATTTTTGGAAAAAAATTATTAAATTTATTTTACCATTTTTGGCTACCCTTTTAAATAAATTGAATTCGTTTGTTCCCCTCTTTTCTTCTCTATTCTCGTTTTAATGGCTTCTATCAATTCCAATAAATTGCATATTTTACAATGGAATTGTCGAAGTATTGTCCCTAAAATTGATAGATTGAAAGTATTATTAACCAATTTTGATGTAGATGTGTTCTGTTTAAATGAAACATGGTTAGGAACAGCTAATTTTTTTCGTATTCCAAAATTCAATGTAATTCGGAAGGATAGAGATTCATCATTTGGAGGTGTTTTAATTGGAATTCGTGATAATATTGAATTCAAATATTTAGATATTTCTATTCAAACGCAGCTAGAATACGTTGCAGTTTCTATCAAAAAGGGTAGATTTGAGTTTTCAATTATTTGTTTTTATATTCCTCCAAATGCAAGTTTTTCTTTGTCACAAATTAAAAGTGTTTTGAATGAAGTTCCTACTCCGTTTTATATTTTAGGAGATTTCAATGCACATAATTTTGCCTGGGGTAGTGAAAAGACTGATGGTAGAGGTTCTTTGATTATGGATTTAATTGATGATTTAAATTTAAATATTCTCAATGATGGATCGATTACTAGGATTGCTGTGCCTCCAAATAATCATTCATGTATTGATTTATCTTTGTGTTCAAATAATTTGTCAATGCAAACCTCTTGGAAAACCATTGATGATCCAAATGGTAGTGATCATCTACCTATTTTAATTGATATACATACTTCTGAACAAAATGAAATTTTTAATGAACCATGTGCTCCTGATCTTTGTAAAAATGTTAATTGGGTGAAATTTTCAGACCTTATTTCTATTTCATTGATCAACGTTATAAATTCAGATTCTCCAGTTGACAATTACGACAATTTTTCAAAATTGTTAATTGATTGTTTGCAAAAATCTCAATATAATAAATTAACTAACGGCACTGTTAGAAAAAACCGGCCATCTTTTTGGTGGGATCATGAGTGTTCCGTTTCGTTAATAAACAAATCAGAAGCCTTTAAATTATTTCGCAGATCTGGCTCCAGAAATCATTATTTTTTATATTGTAAAGCTGAAGCTCAATTCATAAGGCTTACTAAATTCAAAAAGAGAAATTATTGGAAAAATTTTGTTGAAAATTTGGACAGTGAAACTTCGCTATCCACTTTGTGGTCCGTAGCCCGTAATTTAAGAAATTATAATTCTTCTGTTCCTCCTATTTTAGAATATTCGGACAAATGGATTGATGATTTTTCGACAAAAATATGTCCTGATTTCGTTCCTCCGTTCATTAATTTTAAAACAACATCATTCAATTATTATCCTGAACTTTGTGATCCATTTTCATTGGCCGAATTAAACATGGCTTTATCAATAACCAAAAATACTGCTCCGGGTATTGACAACATTAAATTCATTGTTCTCAAGAATTTACCAGAGGAAGCAAAAATTCATTTACTTTCGATTTATAATTCCTTCTTATGTCAAAATATTATCCCTCTTGAATGGCGTTTCATCAAAGTTATTAGTATTGTCAAGCCTGGTAAAGATCCCTCATTCGCTGATAGTAGAAGACCTATCAGTTTATTGTCATGTTTGCGTAAATTATTAGAACGTATGATTTTGAATCGCCTTGAATTGTGGGCTGAGGACAACAATATTTTTTCATCTTCTCAATTTGGATTTAGAAGAGGTCGAGGCACCCGTGACTGTATTGCGCTTTTGACTTCACAAATTCAACTTTCATTCAATAAAAAACAGGATGTTATTTCAACTTTCCTTGATGTTTCTGGAGCGTATGATTCTGTTTTAATTGATTTATTGTACAATAAAATGCATAATTTGAAAATTCCAAACTTGATTCAAATTTTTATGTAATTTATTTTCTTTCAAAATTATGAAATTTTATCATGATGGAATGTCCAAACAAATTCGTTATAGTTATTTTGGTCTTCCACAGGGATCTTGTCTAAGTCCTTTCTTGTACAATTTATTTACAAGTGACATTGCTTCCATTATTCCTAATGGATGTTATTTATTACAATTTGCTGATGATAATGTTATTTCAATCAGTGGCAAAAACAGAGAGATCATTAGACATTTTATGCAATGTGCTTTAGATAATATTGATATGTGGGCTCATGAAAATGGTTTTTCTTTCTCAGTTCAAAAAACGAAATATATTGTTTTCTCAAGAAAACATTCTTCTACAATTATAAACTTATATCTTAATGGCCTTGAAATTGAAAAAGTTGATATATACAAATATCTTGGCATATGGTTTGATTATAAATTAAATTGGAACACTCACATTACATTTATCCAAAAAGTTTGTGCCAAAAGAATTAATTTTCTTCGTACAATTACAGGTACTTGGTGGGGAGCAAATCCTTCTGATTTAATAACACTTTATAAAACGACTATTCGTTCAGTTATGGAATATGGTTGTTTTTCATTTGGTAGTGCTGTACAAACATATTTTGTCAAACTTGAAAAAATACAACTTCGTTGCTTGAGAATTTGTTTGAAGCTTATGAATTCAACACATACTCAATCAATTGAAGTTCTTGCCGGAGTAGTGCCACTTAAGATTCGCTTTCAAGAATTAAATTGCAAATTTGTGATGAATTGTTTCTCAAACAATCATCCTATTATCAATATTTTGAAATCGTTATTTGAAATTAATCCTTCGAGCAGAATATTAGATTCCTTCATTCATTGCTCTGGTGAACAAATTGAAACAATTCCTTTAAATGCTTTTTATAATTCAAAAATTACAATTCACTCATACCAACCTATCATTGACTTCACCTTGTTTCATGAATTGAAACAAGTTCCAAAAATTCAACATACTCATTTTGCGAATTTTTTGTTTGAGCGTAAATTTATTGGAGTCACACCTGCGCAAATTTATTATACGGATGGTTCTTTGATTCAAGATGTTGCGGGATTTGGTGTATACAATTTATTGTCGGGTCATTTTTTTAAATTACAATCTCCTTGTTCCATTTTTTCGGCAGAACTGGTTGCTCTATATTTTGCGTGCAACTTGATCAAAGATTGTACACCAAATATTTATTTCATTTGTTCTGATAGTTTAAGCTGTCTACAGGCATTGGATACGATAAATTTCAATTTTAAAACTCATAATATTATATTTATGATGAAAACATTATTATTTGATCTTAGTTCTAAGGGATTTATTATTAAATTTGTATGGGTTCCTGCTCATTGTAAGATTTATGGAAATGAACAGGCAGATTCATTAGCTAAATTTGGCGTTCATCGGGGAATAACCTACAATCGTCACATATTACCATTTGAATACTATCCAAAACTGAAAGTAAAATCTCTTTTGGATTGGCAAGTTTGTTGGAACTCTAGCGATAAAGGGCGATGGTGTCATTCTATTTGCCCAAAAGTTAGTAATTATCCATGGTTCAAAAATATATCAGCCAGTAGAAATTTCATTTGCTCTTTTTCAAGGTTGATATCAAATCATTATATTTGCAACAGCCATTTATATCGAATCAACATCAAAGATTCTAATCTATGCGATTGTGGAGAATCTTATGAGGATATTGATCATATTGTATTTCAATGTCGCAAATTCATTTTACCGAGGAAAAAATTAATCAACAACATAGTAAATTTGAATCATCCTATTCCCATATCTGTTCGTGACATACTTGGTACTAAATGCTATCCCGTATTGAAAATTTTATTTGAGTTTCTAAAAGAGATCTCATATTTTGTTTGATACTTGTTGTTGTTTTTATACATTTATTTTCAGATGTCAAGAATGATTCGATTCTGATGAACCCTCTCCCTCGCCGACTTTTGATGATACTCTTCACTTAATATCGGATTGATGTTCATATTCCACGATTATGGCTCTGTTATGGTCTGTTGCCGTGTGAGCCTCTAGTTTTAAGTTTGATTTGTAACGTTTCTTGAAAAGATAAAGAGGTTTTGTGCCTCTTTGAGAAAGATTTCAAAAAAGAAATCACTCAAAGGGGTTTTTCCCTCTTTCAAAATTTTATGTTAAAATAAATAAATAAATAAATAAATATAAACACATCCGAAAAGAGATGTGTTTATAGTTAATACTATATTTCAGACATACCAGCAAATCTGGTTTATGCCAGTAAAGGGCAAACATTCATTAAGGAATACCTTGTCCAAATTAGGTGTAGGTATGTAAGTGAAAATTACAATTTATATTAAGTTTTTCTTATTTTCTTAGATCAATTCGGATGAATAAATGAGCGTAGCTCTACCACACGAACGTGTTCTATGTATCACGAAATATGTCAAGCTAATTTTCTGCGTGAAACGGCGTATAATTCACTATGGCTATAACTAGCGATAAGGCTAAAATCGGTACTTCTACCCTAACTTGAACAAGTTTATTTCATAATTGACAATTGATTCCCATGCTCTATTTAATGCTTACAAAACTCATTATGAAAAAAATACCAGTAAAAAAATGGCAACATAAAATTCACCCATTGTTGCCAAAATCGAGAAGGTACTGTACTAATTAATTCGTCTAGCCCGGTTAAATGAATTTGTGAATTAATTGTGCAAACTCACTATATGTTTATAAAGTAGTGTTTGATCCTTTTGTCACGTCGCTTGCTCCTGCGGGCGGGTGATGTGAGCAGGATCAATCGTGTGTCGCGTCGTTCGAGTAGCACGATGAAATAGTGTCGTGGCTCGCGGATAGCGTTAATAGTGTTTGATCTTTTGACCGTATCGCTCTAGCGAGAGCGAGCGATGAATACTTGTTTGGCGTACAAAGAGTTTATCGAATTATATCGCGAATCCAGTTGGCATTAGGATCGTATCACCGACCAAAGATGACTCCCAGATTCTTACCATATCCCACTAACCCAATATACTTTCCATGACAACTGAGCAAATGCAGAGGTATTCTCGGTCTCTAGTAACAACGGTTGTCTAATAAACATTCCTTCCCTTCTCTGATGACCGTAAGGAGGTGGCCAGCGCTGTTAAAAAAATTTGAGCCCTCGATTTGTGCTTGAGAATTTGAGCCCTTGATTTGTGCTTGAGAATGGTAAGCTAGTCCCTAGCCCCATTCATTAAATCTCTGTGCAACTTGGATTGCTCTGGTCAATCAAGGACTAGCAAGTACTAATTATACTGTCATCTATGCTCATGCCCATACTCAAACTTACTATACGTTAAAATTTTATCTGGGCTAACCAAAAATGTTATTCTATCAGTTTCTATCAATTCAATTAATTTATTTCATTTTTTCTGGAATACAACCTCGAGTCGTATTACCGGAGTGTTCCCCGCTGACAACAATATCATCTTCAATTGCATTGTTTCAACGATTTACCCCGTTTTACGCAGTACCCTCTTAATGTTTCATAATAGAAATATTAAGCAAATGAATGGTATTGACGTTTCCCATTATTCGCAAGAACTGCCTGTACGGGAAGAAAAGAAAAGCCCAATCAGACGAGAAAAGTCTTCCAGAAGCAGCATCCACCCACATCACTGGCAGGAGGTAAAGACTGCATGTTTGCAAAATGCCTTTTCTACCCCATTGCATTGTTTCTAGTTGTTTACCTACCCATCATTGCTTCTTAGGGGGTGGTCGGAAGGGAAATCGCACATTGACTGGTTGCAGTTCTGCTGTGGGCATCGGACAATTATTAGTTCATCAACTTTGTATCAACATATCTACTATGCGTGGGTGCTGGTGGCATGACTTCCCTACCAGCAGCAATGTGGCAGCTCGCTGGTCTAATAATTGCCATTATCTGTAAAACTGTTCACCACAAATCGTTGACTGAGGGGTAAAACTTTTCCCATTCATTCAGCAACAGTTTCCGCATACGACATTATTACGTGATATTATTCGCACATAATCAAAGTTCGAGACAACCATCATTTGCACTGGGAGCGGTGCAATGATAAGGAGAAGCTTTGGCAAAAACTGTATATAGAAATGAATGATTTTTCTTTTTTGTTTCTTAGAGACAAAAATGATGAGATGCTTTTTGGTTTGTTGAATAAAATAATAATCATTCAACAACAATGAGCATCCTCGAGCTGAGCGTACATAAATTATTTCTGCTCTCTGAAGCTTCTTAAAACTACCTTTACGATAAAACAGTACCTCTCAGTGCTATTTATCTACCTATTGATCTCTTGTTTGGACCCGTCCCTTCGATTTTTCATTGGACCCGTTGGCGAAAGCTAGCGGTGGACCTCTGAATCTCTGAATTCACAACTTCCTTCCAAATAAGGGGGGTTTGAAACTGTCACTAAACGTGGCAAGAATGGAAGAAAGGACGTTTCTCCGAAATGCGAACTTTCTTCCAAGGGTGAAATAGATAATGTTGATAATTCCATCAAAATGAGCGATGCTCTAGACAAACTTTCCGAACACCAAATCGAAGCAGTCTCTAGCCCAGGCTCTTTGATTCAAGTGTGGAAGCAAAATCTATAAGTCACCTGAAGAGATCAAAAATGGAATAGATGATTTACTTGGATTTTTTCCAGTCCAAGTAATCATTATGAAAAAGAGAACTCAATCTGGCATTGTTCGGAAAGGGCTCTCTCAAGAATATTTTTAGTTCACTTTAACAAAAAAAAATCTAAATAATATGAAAGCTTTAGAAAAGCAAGACTTATGTTCGACGTCTGTGTGACAAGGGAACATTTCCAGAAACCTGGAGGAAATTACCAGAACCCCACTCAGTGCCGTCGGTGCCAAAAGTGGGGTCATGGTACAAAACATTGCCGCATGGATGCTAAATGCATGATTTGCGTAAATTCTTCTCACGCCAAGGACGTCTGTCCAGTGAAGGATACCGATAAGTTCATATGCACAAATTGCCGAGGGATTCATAAGTCAAATTTTTGGGCTTGACCTTCGCGTAGGCGAGTCGTCGAGGCTCATGCCAGGCAGATGAACGGTAATGTCCGTTTTTGATAACGGTCGTTTCCGGAATTTCCCTGATAGAGTATCGAACAATACTCATTTTTCAGTTAACGATCGCTTGAGTAAGAATCATACCCATCAGGTAGGTCATAATCATGCTCATTCACAAACTAATTTTAATCCGTCGGGTAGCCGTTCGAATCTTTTAATTTCGACTGTATCTACCCAAAGAAAATCCTTTGCCGATATCGTTGCAGGTAATTTGAACTCCTTCCCTATTCATACTACCACTACCCATTCTAATCGTCTCAAATCAAATGGAAGAAAACCCTGCCGCCACAGGAAACTTCTACTCCGCCTCTTCGTCTACCAAAAATTCTAACGGAAAAAGCCACCACTATGACTGAAGCATTCCAAGTTGGTGTAAAATTTAGTAATCAAATTGTTATTGGATTACGTTTTTCTAATGGATCCAATAAATATTTGTTTTTTAATTGGAATGCTGGTTCTTTGAATGGTAAAGGGGACAAGCTGTTTAATTTTCTTACAGCTAAAAACGTGAATATAGCAGTTATTACTGAAACCTATTTGAACCCGGATCCAAACTCAAAAGAGATCCTAACTTTTTTGTTTAACGTAATGATCAACTTGATGGGGCATGTGGGGGAGTTGCAATCATCATTCATAGGCGTATACAACATCAACTGTTTTCATTATTTGAAACTAAAGCTTTTATTTTTTGAGGTGTTTTAATCAGTTGAAACACAACTTGGTAAATATACTTTCATAGCTGCCTATGTGCCTTTACAATGCTCTGGACAGCAAGTTAATTTGCTCCAATCCAACTTGCGAAAATTGATTCGCAATAAGTCAAAAATTTTTGTCATTGAAGACTTTAATGCCAAACATCGGTCATGCAATAATTCACAAAGTAATTCCAACGGCACAATTTTGATGAATATTTGATGAGTGCTATTCAGGATATTTCTCAATTCAATACCCTGATAGCCCTTCATGATTTTCGTCTTCTAGAAATCCATCTACGATTGATTTGGTCTTAACCGACTCTAGTCATCTGTGTAGCCAACTGATAACTCATGCTGATTTTGATTCTGATCATGTCCCTGTTACATTTCAAATATCCCATGAAGCGATTCTCAATCCTATCAGCTCCACTTTCAATCATTTTCAAGCCGACTGGAATATATATGAAACATATATTGATAGTGATCTTGATGTCAACATTTCTTTACAAACAAAACTTGATATTGACAATGCTCTTGAAACTTTAACAAATTCCATTGTTGAAGCCAGGAGCATTGCAATTTCAAAATGTGAATTAAATTTTGAATCCGTGATTATAGACGATGATCTTAAACTCTTGATCCGTCTTAAAAACGTGAGGAGAAGGCAATTTCAACGCACTCGCGTTCCTGCTATGAAACTTGCATGGCAGGATCTGCAGAAACAAAAATAAAAAACGATTTTCAAAAATTAAAATATATAAATTTTGAAAATAAAATTTCTCAATTGGACCCTAACTCTAAGTCCTTTTGGAAATTATCTAAAATTTTGAAAAAAAAAACCTCAGAAGCCAATTCCGGCATTGAAGGAGAAAAACAAATTATAACTAACTAATTTCGAGAAAGCTCAAAAACTTGCTATGCAGTTTAAAAGCGCGAACAATTTTAATCAAGGACTTACTATTCCAAAACAAAATCAAGTTACTGAGGATTTCGAAAACATTCTCAATCAAGAGACGTTTTCTAAAATTCTTGGGAGACTAATTTGGAATAAGTGAGAAGTATTATTAAAAAAATAAAAAATTATGAAAGCCCCTGGCAATGATGGAACTGCCATTAAGCAGCTTATCATCATTCTTAGTTGCTATATTTGACAAATGTTTTCATTCGGCATATTTTCCTGACAAATAGAAAATGCTAAGGTTGTACCAATATTAAAACCAGACAAAGATCCTGCAGAAGCTTCTAGCTATCGTCCAATCAGTTTGCTTTCATCTATCAGTAAACTTTTTGAAAAAGTCATTTTGAACAGAATGATGGTCCACACCACCGAAAATTCAATTTTTGCGTTCCGTTCCAACAAAGGCTATTATACTGTTCTTGCTCTTCTAGACATAGAAAAAGCATTCGACAGACTTTGGCATAAAGGCTTGATCGCAAATTAAAAAAAAACTTTAATTTTCCAACATACATTGTTAGAATAAGACAACGTTATCTGTCAAATCGTACACTTCAGGTTAATTATCAGAACTCCAAGTCTTAAAGACGTCCTGTAAGAGCTGGTGTTCCTCAAGGCAGAATTTCGGGACGAATATTATACAATATTTTTACATCTGCCTTACCTAAGTTACCCCAGGGATGTCTGAAATGTTTGTTTGCGGATGACACAGGCCTCTCCGCCAAAGAACGAAACCTGCGTGTCATCTGTAGTAGATTGCAAAACAGGTTTGATATTTTTTCTTCATACGTGCAATAATGAAAGATTTGTCCTAATGCTTCCAAAAACCAACTTATAATATTCCCACATAAACCAAAAGCTCTTTGTTTGAAACCAGCCCTGTCGTCCTGCTTAGTCGCGCTTAGTCGACGACTAAGAAGCTTTTCTCAGATTTTTTTTACAATTTTCGCCCTGATTAATGAAAAATATAGGAAGAGTGATAAACCATTGCGAGATCATGTACATCCTAACGCCCTGTAAGACATCAATAGACATTTTCAAGCTATATCAACGCCCTGGAGTAATTTGACTTAATTATACGTGGACCAGGTGCATCTGAACGCCCTGTAAGACATTAGACCTGGAATAAGCTGACTATATACGTGATAAGATGCACTTGAACGCCCTGAGGACATTATTTGAAAATTTCAAGATGTATGAATTACCTGCAGTTATCTGACCTTATCCTTCGTAGATCAGGTGAATCATGGCGCCCTGTAGGACATCAGTTTAAAATTATATGCTGTATCAACGCCCGAGAATAATTCAGCCTTACCCTACATAGATTAGGTGCATCTTGACGTCTTTTAAGATAGCAATGAAATTGTAAGCCGTATCAACGCCCTAAAGTAATTCGACCTTATCCCTAGAAGACGATATGTACTTAACGCCCTCTATGACATCAATCGAAATCAACGCCCTGAAGTAATTTGACTTTGTGCATCTCAATCCCCTGAGGACATTAATTGAAAATTGCAAGCTGTATCAACGCCCAGGAGTAATTAATCCTTAGCAAATTAGATGCATCTTAACGCCCTGTAAGACATCAATAGAACATTCCAAGCTGTATCAATGCTCTAGAGTAATTTTACATTATCCCACCACGATCAGATACATCTTGACGCCCTGTTGTGCATCAGTTGCAAATTATAAGCTGTATCAGTAATTTTTCCTTATTCTACGAAATTCAGCTGCACCTCAACCCCCCGAAGACATTAATTGAATGTCCAAGTTGTATCAACGCCCTGTAGTAATTTGACCTTATCTCAAGTAGATCAGGTACACCTTGACACCCTGAGGGCAACTATTGAAAATTCTAAGCTATATAAACGCCCTGTAGTTATTCGACCTTATCCTTCGTAGATCAGGTGCATCTTGACGCCCTGTTCGACATCAGATCAAAGTCATAAGCTGCATGAACGCCCTAGAGTTTCCCAACCTTATCCCACGTTGACCAGGTGTAAATAACTCCCTGTAGGATTTCAATGAAAATTTTCTAGTTGTATCCACGCCCTAGAGTAATTTTGACCTTTTCTCCCCCTGACACTCTGAAGACAACGATAGCAAATTTCAAGCTGTATCAACGCTATGCAGCAATTTGTCCTAAGTAGATTAGTTGCATCTTAATGTCCTGTTAACCATTAATTTAGATTTAGCTGTAGTAACGCTCTGGAGTAATTTAATTTTATGCTTCATGGATCAGATGCATCTTGACGCCCTGTAGGACGTCAAGTTTAAAGTATGTGATATCTCTATGCCCTGGAGTAATTGAATTTTAATCTACGTAGATCAGATGCATTAGGGCCCAGATAGCCGTAGCGGTAAACGCGCAGCTATTCAACAAAACCAAGCTGAGGGTCGTGGGTTCGAATCCCAGCTGAGAAGCAGGCTCTGTCCCAGTGGGGACGTAACGCCAGAAAAGAAGAAGATCAGATGCATCCTAACGCCCTGTAAGACATCAGCTATGGAATAATTTGACCAGATATCACGTAGATCAGATGCACCTCAACGCCCTGAGGACGTTACCTGAAAATTCCTACTTGTATCAACGACCTTGAGTCATTTGGTTTTATCGTTTGTAGATCACAAGTAACTTTACGCCCTGTAGAACATCACTTGAACATTATAAGTTGTATCAACGTCCTAAAGTAATTTGACCTTATTCCACAAAGCCCAAGAGTACTTAACGCCCTGTATGACATCTATCAAAATTTCAAAGCTGTATCAACACGCTGGAGTAATTTTACTTCGACTCATGTAGATCAGATGCATCTTAACCTCCTGAGGACATTAATAGAAAAATAAAAGCTGTATCAACGCCTTGGAGTAATTTATCCTAAATAGATCAAGTTGTTTCAACAATGGAGTAATACAGTAATCAGGAGTAATTTGACCTTATCCCACGACGATCTGGCGCCTTTTGACGCCCTGTAGGACATCAGATGAAAATTATAAGCTATATTAACGCCCTGGAGTAATTTGAGCTTGTCCCACGTAGCTTAACCACGTAGTTATTTTACCGTAATTCAAATCGCCCTGGGGATATCAATTAAAAATTCCAAGCTGTATCAAGGCCCTGTAATTATTTGATCTTATCCTGAGTAGACCAGGTGCGTCCTAACGCCCTGAAAGCTATCAGTTGAAATTTGAAGCTCCATCCACGCCCTGAAGTAATTTGGCCGAATCTCTCGTAGCTCATGTAGATGTTGTTAAGCTGTATCAATGTCTTTGACTAATTAAATATTATTTCACATAGATCTTCTCGAGGTCATAAGCATGCTAACGCCCTAATATATTCCTAAATTTAATTATTTCACCTGATTCTGCACAGTTCTACGTAAGATAAGGAAATATTATTCCAGTGCGCTGAAATAGCTGAATATATTATTGTTTGTTGGACAACAGAATGCACCTGATCCCTTGAATTTATCAAAATCATAAAATAAATTAATGGTTCAATTAGAATTCAATTATAGAAAAATCACGTAGTCATAAAGACTACGGTTGAAAAATGTGTGGACAAAATCCAAATTGTGATTTATGGTCAGAACTGCTTTGTAGGACATCAAAGAGAATTCCTGGGTCAATCCTGATAAGTTCACGACGGTGACAATTGTATACAATTGAAGGCTACCCAAATTCGTAGAAAGAACGCAGAAAACAATAAACTCCTGAGTAGGAGCTGCTTTTATATCTGGTTTGATTTTTTATCAAATTGTGGAAAGTAATTCAGTACTGTATTGACGTAAATTAAATAGCATTAATTTGCAGAATGTGTAAGGGAATCTGAAGCCTCCTTGAAGTAGATATGCATTTTACCAAACTTAAATAGAGGCGTTCAAAAATTATAACGGTACGACTTATAAAAAGGGGTTTTGGGGATTAGTATTACGAAAACATACGATATCTTAAAAAAATCACTAAACAACTAAACTTGATAGTTTTCATCTCAGTTTTATAACAATATTGTTCAAGTAAAATATTGTCCATATAGTGTTAAAAGTTTCAGTGCCTGCTGAAATTGACTGTTGAACTGATACGAGGAATGACAATTTTGAGTGTTTTACCTCTAAAACTGTTACATTTCTTTATTTTTGCGGGAGTAAAGCGCCAGATGATAACAACAATATTTTAACTATTCTTGGTATGTTTGGGCAGCTCTTGTGATTCAAATAAAATTAAATCCGTTTCTCTCTATATAGGTACTATCATAGAAATGTATTGAAAAAATAATTCAGATGGCATAATTTGGAGAACACTAAACATTTTACAAGCTGGAGGAAATCAACATGCCGAAGGCACAATTTTCATTTTATTTTATTTTTTTTTTTTTACCAATTCATTTATTTAAGGCTCTATCGCGTTTAACGCTTTACGGAGCCGAGATTCATTTTTGTACTTTTTTTTACAATTGTTTAACTTCTTAAGTACCAAGTTTAGTCCGGGTTGGAGCCAGGGTACTCGTGGCAACTCGAGGTTAGTGGTCACAAATATTTTTAGGAAGGGCTAGGTTGGGATTGGGTTACAGGGTTCTTTGCAGCTCATCCGGGTGGTATTTCATGGTTGCTCGTTTGTCGTATCATGGCGTATACCAACTTCATGTGGGTTTTCGATTGCCGGATGGCCAGGAACATCAATCCAACACAAATGGACCATAACACAGAGAGAAAAAAAACTGGGGAAGAGAACACAAGAGAATTAAACTTTTATACAACACAAGCGAAGGTAATCGTAAATCGACAACATGTAGACGAGATCGCGGGAGCCCAACACATCTCTAACTGAAACATAGGGTTGTCTACCTCGGGCCACAAGGGTATCCATAAGTTGTGCTCTGGAGGCGTCCATATCCGGGCACTGCCAAACTACGTGATCGATGTCATCATAACCGGAACCACACCTATTACATATATTGCTCAGCGCGAGGTTGATCCTGTGCAAATGTGCGTCTAGCGAGTAATGGTTGGACATAAGTCTTGACATCACGCGAATGAAATCTCGACTTACATCCCAACCTTTCCACCACGCTCGCAAGGAAACTCTAGGGATTATGGAATGTAACCACCGTCCCAGTTGGTCATTTAGCCAGTCGCTTTGCCAACCGTGAAGAGAACTTTGACGTACTAAATGAAACAATTCATCGTGTGAAATTCTTCTATCATATATCTCACCTTCCTCAGCGCCCACCTTTGCGAGAGAGTCCGCCTTCTCATTGCCATAAATTAAGCAATGTGAGGGGACCCATACAAAGGTAATCTTATATGATCTTTCGACCAGTGCACACATCTGCTCTCTTATTTTTGTAAGAAAGTAAGATGCATGCTTTACAGGTTTCATCGATCGGAGTGCCTCAATAGAACTGAGACTATCCGAGAAGATGAAGAAGTGGTCTGCGGGCATGTTAGAGATCATCCCCAAAGCGAAGTTGATTGCTGCCAGCTCAGCAACATAAACCGTGCAAGGTTCCTGAAGTTTTCGGAAGGCGGAAGAGTTTTCATTGAAGACACCGAAGCCAGTGGATCCATTTATACGTGACCCGTCAGTGAAATATCTCCTGTAGGAATCGACATTCTGGAACTTTGCGTTGAAAATACGTGGAATAGTTATACATCGAAGTTGATCTGGAATTCCATGAATAGCTTGTTTCATGGACAGATCATATTCAACAGAGGAACTGTCATTGGTGAAGCGTACACGTGGAGGGTTATAACATGGAAGGCTAATGTCAGATGACATGTAGTAGAGATAAACTCTCATGAATTTTGACTGAGTGTTCAGTTTGAGCAATTCTTCGAAGTTTTCGATGACGAGTGTGTTGCTCACTCCACACTTAATAAGTATTCTTAGCGAGAGCTCCCAGAATCGGTTTTGTAGCGGTAAAACCCCTGCCAGAACCTCTAGGCTCGCATTATGTGTCGAGTGCATACACCCTAAGGCGATACGCAAACAACGATATTGAATTCGTTCCAATTTAATCAAGTGGCAGTTTGCTGCTGAGAGAAAACAGAAAGAGCCATACTCTAGAACAGAGAGAATGGTTGTTTTATAGAGTTTTATGAGGTCTTCCGGGTGAGCACCCCACCATGTTCCGGTAATTGTTCGTAGAAAATTGATCCTTTGTTGGCATTTTTCCGTTAAATACCTAATATGAGTTCGCCAAGTGCCTTTTGAATCAAACCAGACCCCAAGGTATTTTGAAGTCAAAGACTGGTCGATGTCTGTTCCCAAAAGCTTAAGCTTTAGTTGGGCAGGATTCCGCTTCCTTGAAAATACGACCAGTTGAGTTTTTTGCGGAGCAAACTCGATCCCTAAATTTCTAGCCCAAGTGGATAGATTATCAAGGGAATTTTGCAATGGTCTTTGCAAGATTTCCGCTCGTGGGCCCTTCATAGAAACCACAGCATCATCTGCAAGTTGTCTTAGCGTGCATGGTTCTTCCAAACAGTTGTCAATATCTTTAACATAAAAATTATAAAGCAAGGGACTCAGACATGAGCCTTGGGGAAGGCCCATATAACTAATTCTGGAAGTTGTCAGTTGACCGAGAGTGAAGCTCATGTGTTTTTCTGACAACAGATTGTACAAGAAATTATTCAATATTCCAGGTAATCCACTATTGTGCAGGCTTTCTGACAATATTTCTATGGAAACTGAATCAAAAGCGCCCTTAATATCCAAGAAAACCGAAGCCAATTGCTCCTTGTCCGCAAAGGCTAGTTGAATATCTGATGAAAGCAACGCTAGACAATCGTTTGTTCCTTTGCCCTTGCGAAAGCCAAATTGTGTACTGGAAAGCACGTTGTTTGATTCAACCCAGTGATCGAGTCGGGATAGGATCATTTTTTCTAACAATTTCCTTAAACATGATAACATAGCAATCGGGCGGTACGAATTATGATCAGACGCTGGTTTCCCAGGCTTTTGAATAGCTATTACTTTGACCTGTCTCCATTCAGGTGGAACAATGTTGTGCTCCATGAATAAGTTGAACAGGTCAAGCAACCGTCTTTTAGCGATATCAGGGAGATTTTTAAGAAGATTGAACTTAATCATATCGCGTCCCGGAGAGGAGTTGTTTGATGAAAGAAGAGCCATAGAAAATTCCAGCATAGTGAATGGTCTGTCCAACGCATCGTCTCTCTGGGTTTCCCAGAATGGCGGTTGAGCTGGAACTGAGTCTGGACAGACCTTTTTTGCGAAGTTGAATATCCAACGATTGGAGTATTCGTCACTCTCATTTGAGGATGAGCGGTTTCGCATGTTGCGAGCCACTCTCCAAAGCGTCGTCATTGAAGTTTCTCGTGAGAGGCCATCGATGAAACGTCGCCAATAGCTACGCTTCTTCGCTTTAATAAGATTCTTCAGTCTTTTTTCGAGCTTCGAGTACTCTAAATAAAGTTCTGAGGTACCATATCTACGAAAAGCTTTAAAGGCATTAGATTTTTCTCGATACAACTGAGTGCATTCATCATCCCAACCAGGTGTGGCTGGTCGTCTTTTGAAGGATGCACTTGGAACTCGTTGCTTTTGGGATTCTAATGCACTTTTATAAATCAATTCTGTTAGGAGTCGATACTCATCCAACGGTGGGAGAGTGTTGAATGATTCGATACCAAAGGTTACCGCTGATGCAAATTTTTGCCAATCGATATTCCTAGTGAGGTCAAAAGGAACCTGAATTGACTGTTCTGACCTTTCAAAATTATTTCTGATAGAAGTTATTATGGGCAAGTGATCACTACCATGGGGGTCATCGATAACCTTCCACATGCAATCGAATGATAGTGAACTTGAACCCAAAGACAGGTCAAGGCAGCTTTCTTTGCCGTCGGATGAAATACGTGTCACTTCACCTGTGTTCAAAATGTTCAAGTTGAAATCGTCGCATAAGTCATAGAAAATAGCCGCTCTATAATCGTCATAAGATTCGCCCCATCCAGTACCATGTGAGTTCATATCACCCAGTATTAAAACTGGAGATGAGAGCATGGAGACTGCATTCCAGAGATGACGGCGGTTTATTGAAACTCTTGGAGGAATATAAACAGAAGCTACGCAAAGGTCTTTACCCTTTACGCTTATTTGACAAGCAACGATTTCTATGCCTGGATGAGTCGGGATGGGGATTTTGTAGAATGAGTGGCACTTTTTGATCCCTAAAAGCACACCCCCGTAATTATCATCTCGATCCTGGCGTATAATGTTAAAATCGTAGAAGTTAAGATCATCTTCAGAAGAAAGCCATGTTTCACAGAGTGCAAATATATCACAATCGGAATTGTGAAGCAAAAACTTAAATGTGTCTAATTTAGGTTTTAGACTATGACAGTTCCACTGTAGCACAGTGATCATATCTTGTACCTCACTCGATGAATTATCCATCGAAAGATATGATCGAAGCAAGGAGGGGCCACGAAATAGTCAATTCCCTGAGATACTCTTCTATTGCGGGGAGAAAAAGGTCGAGTATGCCTCTGAATGAGTCTGAAACTCCGAGGGCATTGCATATGCGATCCACAAGGGCCGTAAAAGTTATCAGTCCTCGCTTGGCCCCGGGGGTTTTCGAGGAAGAGCGAGGGACTTCAGTAGCTTTTTTCTTGCTATCTTGTCTAGAGCTTCTTTTTGAAGTATATTTAATCGGTGGAGGCGGGGGCGGCAGATCTTTGCTGCAACACGGAACGGAAGCATCAAAGACCTGTTTCTTCGGGATTTGCAAATTTGCCCCACCTCCTTTGGAATTAGGCAAACTTCTGAGGGAAGATTTCAATACCTTACGGCGCAGTCCCGGAGAAGATGGAGACTTTCGTTTACCGGGAGCGTGTACCTCCGAAGAATCTCCCCCATCGGTTTCGTCGTCGTTCGCTTCATCGGAAGACAACTCTTGAAAAGAGTTACCAACTGGGATGGCTGATGAAGACTCTTTTGCGGACGGATTTAAAGATTTTACCATTTCCGCGTATGTCTTCTTGGAGCGCTTCACAATTGAGCGACTCTCATTTCGAATGCGTCTTTTATAAGCCGGGCATTTCTGCAGGTCATGAAGTTCCTCGCGACAGTAGCTACATTTTTCGGCTTCCTGTGTGCAAGCATCTTCCAAGTGAGCTTGGTTGCATTTGCCACAACGGGGCTTGTTGTCGCAATAGCTAGCACTGTGGCCAAGCTGCTTGCAGTTGGTACAATTGAATACCTTCGGCACGTAAAGACGCACTGGGTAAAAAGCACTGTCAATACAAACAAATTTCGGGAGGACGGAACCGGGGAAAGTCACTCGAAACGAGGCTGACGGCGAAAACACTTTCTTATTTCCTTCCATGGAAACTGATTGTAATTGTTTACAATCCAGTATAGCCACATCAGGAATGGACCGGTTCTCAAAGACGCCTTTGCCAGTCTTAATGTCTTCGCATGTTAGACTCGCGTCGATAATTTTCCCTTCCACCTCGACTTCTCGTGCCGGCACATAGACGCAATATTCCACAGTAAAAGCCTCATGCTGAGCAATTTCATTCGCTGCTTTGTAACTAGGTGCAGTTACACGCAGCTTGGATTCTTTCACTTGGTGAATAACGGTCCCAGGATATTTACGCGTCAGCTCCCGAGAAATCGAGAGCACGTTCAAAATCTTCTTTTTGCGCCGGAAATAGACAACCCAAGGCCCAGCCGAAGACGGTTGATAGAACCGCGTTCGAGCAACGAGATCTCTAGGAGGCGTATCGCCTCCATCCGATTCATCCATGCGGAAAAAAGCTTAACCGCAACCAAATGAAGAAAAAAAATAATAATAAAAATAACAAAAACAAAAAAAAAATATGTGTAAAAAAATTATTAATCAGTGGACTATTTTGTACACACCTCCCCTAAATGGGTAAATCAAATTCACAAAAAAAAAAAAAAAAGAAAAAAAAATTAACCAATCAGTGGGCTATTTTGTACCCAACTCCCCAATACGGGCAAAATTGCACCGGGAGAGAGACAGAGGAGAAGCGAAAAACAACCTTGAACTCAACACTGTTGTTCGGAGATGCGAAAGCAATTCAATAGATAATGTATACTTATCCGTTCTACAGCAGGAGAACGTCCACGCGCCGTAGGTAGTAGACCGACCGGGTCGGCCTTCTGCCTTGTTGTTGTTCTCGGTGCGGGAGAAAATCAATCACCGATAATTGATGATGGGCGATGATTTTATTGCGGTGGAACGATACTAGTTTCACTAGTTCGCTTCCTTCGCAAAGCGCAATCGTCTAAGCACTCACTTTGCACAAAACTGAAACTTGTTTAACTCACTAATTAAACCAAAAACCCACGCGGGCGGTGGGGAAAAAGGCCTAAATGAACTCTGCAAAAAGTGCCGTACGATGAGACCGGGATCCTGTCGACCGACTCGTTCAAGCGCTAAGCAAGGAATGATTTTATTTTATTAACAAATGCAATTTCTTTCATCATGAAAACCTAAATAAGAGCATTACGTTGCGATTCCGTTTGGCATTGCTTTTGTACAGAAATTTTCTTGAAAAAACTCTGCACAAGCCTCGTTTAGATTTTTTTTTCGGTTCTTTTTATTATCTTGATCCTGCTTGTAAGGGATGAAATCATGAAAATTAGTATGATAAGATATCAGAATGAACCGGAACCTACACAGAAAAAAAATATTTAATTTTCAATGTGATGTAAACTGAAGTCTACTGTAAAAATAAATCAAATTCGTGTGTTGTTACAGCATCATACAAATTTATATGAATATACATTAAATTTTCAACTATAAATGGTTGAATATTACATAATCGTGTTAATTTAAAGTGAATTCGATTGAAAAATAATTGATTGGTCGTTGAAATTTAGGTTTATTTTGATGCTCCAAATATGTGCATGAATATAAACTTAAATTTACAATATATTTTTAGCTGTGTAATATAACTACAATCAAATTTTGTTTGTTGTTTACCTGGACAGAATGAGTCATGTTTTGTCGTAAGTGGGGTAACTGTAGACGCAAAGTGCATATTTGACAACAGAGGCCACTTTTGGGCTGCCGGATGTCCCCGTGGGAACCAGAGCTAGAGGACAATTGGAATTTACTCCAATATCGTGAAATGGCTCATTCCTTAAGTCTTGTTATGAATAAGTTAAATATAGACTGAATATGGATATTTACCAAGAATAACCAATTTTGGAACCACCCTAAGCTCCAGGAATAACCTGTCATTGGGGACATTTCTGTTTTCTCATCGAAACATATCATGCGACGGCTTTTTATTTCTTGTCGTGAATAGCGCAACTGTAGACGTACCTACATCAAACTATTGTGGCCGCTTTTAGGCAAACGGATATTCCCGAGGAAACCCGTGGTTGGGGACAATTGGAAATGAACTCCAATATAAGTACTGTCCATTTTATAGAGTGGACAGCTTGTTTATGCTATATCTTTTTTGTTTATTCATAAAATCGTAATCGGTTTTCTGTGCATCGTTCAACCATTATTCCACAATACAGTAATTTCTCGATTATATCACGGACCCAAAAATTTTTGGCGTGATATACCGAAGCGTGATATAATGAAAATGTATTTTCTGCCATAAAATTTTCATCAAAATTTGAGATTTGTATTGCAGAAATAAAGTTAATGAAATGAAAAGCACGTAAGGCATGGGCCAAATGAATACATGTTTCTTGTTTGGGGTTGTTTTTCAATGTAAAATGTATGAATTTAATATACTTATTGTGGCGTGATAAAATTGAATAGAAAACCGTGCTGAAATCGAGAGTTATATAATGGAGCGTTATTGAAACGAGCAGTGATAAAATCGAGAAACTACTGTATTATGAAAAGATAAAATCTTACAGATGCTTTTGGTTGAAGAAATTAATGGTTTTACCAACAACTCCGAAGAAAAACTGTTCATCAAAGTTAGGATTATTTTTCGCACAACAAAAATCCTTATTTTCATGAACAAAATTGTGTGTTGGTATCCATTACTATTTTAATATAGGTAGAGCTTGACAAAATCAATAATATGTCACCATTCTTTGATACTAGATCGCTCTGGGGGTCTATCCTTTATAGGCAAATTGGCTGATACACCATCCTTTTACTCCCAGAAAAAAAGTAAAGAAGAAAGCGTGTTAAAAATTGGTTTAGATTACTAAAGAATATATCGCCAAGAGCCAAATCGTGAGTTTTAACCGCGTTCTTAATATAAATTTTACTCTTTATGTCGTTTCATTGAAAAATCTCATACTTTTAAAATAATTTACGCATATTTATCGATCTACAGCAAATTATAGACGTTTTTCTTCAAATATTTTGATAAGAAATCTCATAATAACATATTATGAAAATAATATGTAGAAAATAAATTCGATTTCATCACAACAGCACAATGAAAATTTTGATTATTGTCATTGTGCTTTGAGAAGTCTTCTGAAAAAAAAACACAATGTGAGGTGGGGACTAAATAAGCAGCTCTTTGAAGGAATAGGTTATTTCTCATGTTATTACTATACTTGCACTTCCGTACTTTGAACCTAACAATTATACTCATATCAGTTAACTTTCAATTTAAAATAATTTTCTTCAGAAAAATCGCTGAATAAATGAAATTGTTGCTCCAAAAATAACTTGATATTTTGCAGCAGGCTTTTGATTATTGATGCTTCCGAAGAACAAGCCTTTTTCGAAAATAAAAAATATAGATCGTCGAATTTTCCAGATTTTTTCTAATAATCATTGATATTGATAACCTCCAAAAATTGACCATTCTTAACGTTGTGCCTTATTCGTGCGAAATTTAATTATTTTCATGGCTTTTTTATTATCATAATATTGTATACCATTAGTTGAACAATGCACAGAAAACAGAATGCGATTTCATTAATAAATAAAAAAAAGATGTTGCATGTACATTTTTTAAAATAAACAGTCCTTATGTCATGCGACGGCTCATTTTTCATGTATTGTCGTGAATAGGACAATTGCAGTCTCACATTGGATAATTAACAATAATGGGCTCTTTTGGGACCATGGGATGTCCCCGAGGGAACCTGTGATTTTATCATGCGACGGCTTATTCTTCATGCATTGCCATGAATAGGTTAACTATAATCCGAAAATGCATATTTTTTGGCCATTATTGGGACCACCGGAAATTCCCGAGGAGCACCTTTGGAAACAATTGTGTTTTCACGCCAAAACATATCGTGTGACGTCTCATTCTTCATGCCTTGTCATGCAACTGTTGGCTCGAAGAGCATATTTGACTATAGTAGCCACTTTTGACTAGTGATCATCGGGTGCTTCGAAAGAATCGTCATATGGATAATTGTGCTTGAAAACAATGAAAAATATCAAATTATGGCATTCTTAAATTTAGATACACTTATAACCTTTGATGAAGGAAATATGTGTTTCAACTCCAGGAAATGCCTGGTGATGGTTCGTTCTTCATAATTTTAATAGATTAGAATTTTCTTAAATTCAAGTAAGTATTTGATCACTATAAGATCTACTGCAACCATCAAAAAGTTCAAAAGATGAAAATCGCTCACATTACATCCTTTTTACCAGAACATACTTTGGCACCTTCCAGAAAATAAATCCAAGCTATGTTAACAGAAAATATGTCGATAATGACTTTATTACATATATGATCCCTGGATATGTTGCTTCGATAGGCAAGTAAAGTTCTTCAGCTGAAAACTTTTGTTCACGTGCTTTTTTTCTTTAATAAACTATTTGTGTTATTTTTATTTTGAAGCGCCCTCATTAACGCGAAAGAGTAGAAGCGCCCTCTTGACTATAAAAACGCCTTTCAAAATAAGTGACGACTAAGTACCTCAAATTTTACGACGACAGGGCTGTTTGAAACCTTCAATTAGACGTGTTGTCACGATCAGAGGGGTTCCGAAACATTGGTCATATGAAACTAAGTATCTAGAGCTCATGCTAGATAAAAAATTAACTTTCAAAAATCACATTCAAGCCAAATATAACAAATATATAAAATATAAAATCGAAACTATGTCTTAAGAACAAGCTTTTGATCTTTACACAATTTTTCAGGCCAGCCACGTTGTATGCTGTTCCAATATGAACTAGAGTAGTAATACCAGGAATAAATCTCTGCAGAAGGTATTTTCTTAGAGTTAAAACAAGAGCAAATGTCGAATTTTCAATAGTTTTAGTCAAAAATCGGTGCAATCTTCAATAGTCAAGATATGTGCTTTATGTTTTAGTTTAAAGTAGGTTAAGACTGTTATGAAATCGTTTTTTTTTATCTTATAAGCATGTGATTTCAATTATATAGCTTAATTTAGTTTTGCCAATTTAATGACTGTTTGAAATGAAACTAATAAAGGAAATCAAAATCGCTCATCAAAACTACCAATATTAATAATATATCCTTCATCTGCGTACCGCGTAGTTCTGCATGTTAATTTCTCCATCAAAAGCCGATCATCGCTGTTGCACCACACGGGAAACTTTTAAACGACTTTGCTATATGTGTTAGCAAGATTATCACAAGAGCCCAGGATCAAAAGGTTGCTGCTACAAACTCTATCCTTACCTTTCACGGAATCACAAAGTGTAATGCAGGAGCAATGCTCTCACTCCTTTTGTGGCATCAAAAAAAATCCACCAACTCAATTCAACCGAGTTTAAAATGAAACAAATTCAATATCGAACCGCATCCTGACAAACAAACTCTAGCCGGAACGGATACCATCATCAAATCCATAAACTAATGAGCGATCGACTGTGGAAGAACCAATCTGTTCAAAGTGCAAGCGCCAAACGGAAACGGAAAATTAGCACGTGACCGTCGGAAGGTGAACGAATAAAAAATTAATGCATAAAATTATGAACTTTTTTCCTCCTTGAGTGGAGAGATGCAACGCGATGGCGCAGCTTATTCTGATGGACACTAGCGAAACGCGAGATACAGCACGTACCACTACTCTTCATGGCGGCGGCAGAGGAATACAGCTCAAGTGGAGATGTTCTTTGAACTACTACTGACTGGTTGAGCTCGATCGCCCACACCTTCAATTTGCTGCCTGCGAGTTATCAATTGCTACCTTAAGGCCACCGAAGGCGGCACATCAGGTACGTGGCGGGAGCTGTAGCATCGATTTCCTTCCGATGCAATGATTACCATTCAAATTTACGTTTATTGAATTTACTGCCAGTGCAGAAGAGGGAGATGCTTTATACGGAATATAATAATTTTATCTTTCTTGTTAGAATTTTGACCAGTTTTTGAATGGTATATTATTTCAAATTTTAGAAATTGGCAAAACAAGCATCGTTAGCGGCAGTAATCCTTCTTAAACAACGTCTTAGTAAAGCACAGCACAGAATAGACGGACTGTATATGTCAATGGTTGCTATCTGGGAGGGAGGAATAATTACTACACATGAAATATCGAACAACTTAGGTATTTCCAAACTGCAAGATAACTCCAGCTTGCCAACGACAATCAAGGCATGCTTGGTGAAAATCACTAGTTTGCATTTGTTGTACAGCTCCAACGTTTCTGGACAAACATTGCAAAACGGCCCCAGTTTTCTATGTATTCAATTTTCATTTTTATTTGAAAAAGTGAAATGATGCGTATTTCAATGCTTTTTATTTAAACAGACGCTCTCGTAACAAAACTTTTGAATGAACTTTTTCATTTGATTTTTGTCACTTTTGATTAAATGAAAAAATATGTTTTGATCAATTACGTGCTTTCATCATGTCATCATTTGTCCATTGTCCAGAATTTGGGCTCACCATGACGTGCAGAAATTTTGTATCTGTTTCTCCCACCCAGGTTGCTACTACGTGATTGATCGAACTGGTAAGAATTGCACTTCGATTCCAATTAATATAGGATGGGACTTTCGGCTTATTCACAAAGTGCACATTTTAGCAGCTCTCATATTACTGATCAATAACGGCGCCAGCCAAGTCGTTACAGTCAGTTGGGATGGGAAAGGAATGTAAGTGAGTTCTGAAGACCGAAAATTCCTCTGCATATCCACAATCACCACGGGAAGGGTGTTGATAAGTGAGAAAGGAAAAAGATCTAGGAGCCACCTTTGGTCGGTGATGCGAACCATGGAAAAGGAGGGAGAATACCTAAAACTACACACTCCCAAAATATTAAAAAAAAATAAAACAGTTATAAGTAAATTTTAATAATTCTGGATGTATAAATACCATTTGAGCACAGACAAACAGACGTCGCACTCTCATCATTGTCCATCGATCACCTTTTTAACGGTCGATTCAAAAATATGGTAGGTGGCCAATCCACCACCCGCAGCATCGTTTTTGTTCGCGTTTGACGTTTACACACTACCGCCATCTGTTGGCCCGTCGGCCAAGAGCACTAATTTTAGCATTGGGCATACATGTCCTCGTCACTATGATTTGGATCAAGATTTGTTCTAAGTGTTACGGCTGTTTGTCTGTGATTTTAGGCTCTGTTTAATAGATCCGGTATTGAAATCCTGAATTTTAAAAAATCGCTTTAAGACAGTTCCGGCCTCCTAAATCTGAACATATCATATCAGTGGCGCGGGAAGTGGGTAGGACAGGTAGGACATGTATTAAGCACAAACATACCTGGGTATCAGGTATCAGAAGGCCGGCTCCAAAGGCACGTTCCCCACCAGTTGGGAGATTTGTGCCATCGCCATATTTGAGCCTATTTCATCATCTACCCGATGGGAGAGGAAAGGGAAGGGAAAGATGGGAGGAAATAGGAGTGGGTCCCTTGAAGAGGGAAGATCGCATAAGCGAAATGAGAGCATGTAGCTCCATACCACAATGGGTTCGAACAGCGCCCTAAAAAGGGCACTGCAAAACGCGTGAGCGTAAAGAGAGCCTATAGCTCATTACCACAGCGGGTTAAGAATAACAGGATGTCCTGAAGATTCAGGCTTCTGTATTCAGTTTCACTTAATAAGTGTTTACCAAGTAATTGGAATCGCATTTGCGCAAAAACTGGACAGTTACATATCAGGTGATACGAAGTTCCATAATCGGAGTCACAACTATCACACACAAATGAGTCAGCACGCTGAATATTTGCCATGTGATAGTTGAGTCGGCAGTGGCCTGTCAACGCTCTGACCAAGAGACTGCAATTCTGCTTTGACAGATTTGTTAAATACTTCGCCACCTTTGGAGATGGCTCAGTAATATACAATTTTGTTTGACGACACGACTCCAAACTATTCCAATATTGCTTGTGCTGAGTTGCCGCCCAAGAGTTTATCTGAAGCTTCACCCAGCACTTCGAAATTGGAATAGCCGGCTCAGGGCCAATGAAGTCATGCGATGCTCCATCGCGAGCTAGCTCATCAGCCAATTCATTTCCAGCGATGGAAGAATGGCCAGGTACCCATACAAGGTTTACAGAGTTGACTGAATTCAGTTCCTCAATTTGAGTTCGACATGCGATAACAAGCTTCGACCTTGAGTTGGCCGAAGCGAGAGCTTTTATAGCAGCCTGACTATCTGAACAGAAGTATATGACTTTACCCATTACGCGCTGTTGAAGTGCTGATTGCACTCCACACATAAGAGCAAATATTTCCGCCTGAAAAACGGTGCAGTTTCTACCAAGTGAGTAAAACTGATTCAGCCTTAGCTCACGAGAATATACTCCTGCACCAGCTCTACCTTCAAGAAGGGAGCCATCAGTGTAACATACTATATTGTTTGATATACTTCTTTCCAAATAGCCAGACGTCCACTCTTCCCGTGAAGGGAATTGTGTGGTAAATGTCCTGTAAGGAAAGTTACAAGCAATTGTGAGATCACTTGGAGCAAGGACAATTTTGTCCCAATTCACCAAAAGTGGAAACAACGAAGTGTGTGTAGATCTACGATTCACTGGATTTTTCTCCAGTAGATCCAGTACCCATAAACGGTAAGAGCAAGAAAGTGCTTCTTGTTTAAGATATATGTGTAGTGGCGCAACGTCGAAAAGGGCCTCGAGCGCTGCTGTGGGAGTTGTAGAGAACGCACCAGACATCGCCATCAAGCACATCCTTTGGAGATGGCCCAATTTTGATTGGATTGTTCTCACTTCGCCCTTTTGCCACCACACAAGACATCCATATGCCAATATTGGTCGAACAACTGTTGTGTAAATCCATTTGATATATTTGGGTTTGAGGCCCCAAGTTTTACCAAAGGTTCGCCGGCATTGACCGAAGGCCATGCAAGCTTTTTTGACTCTGAAATCAATGTGAGGTGTCCATGAAAGTTTGGAATCTAGAATGACTCCGACATACTTTACTTGATCAGTCACATTAATCTCAGTGCCAAAAAGACGTAAAGGTCGAATTCCATCGCGGTTTCGTCTTTCCGTAAAAAGAACAATAGATGTTTTATTCGGGTTAACCGAAAGGCCATATTGGCGACACCAACTCTCGACTACCTGAAGAGCACTTTGCATCAGGTCGAATAGGGTGCTTATGCACATACCAACTATCAAAGATAGATAGTCGTCGGCAAATCCATAAGTTGGAAAACCGCAATTATTGAGTTGCCTCAATAGCGTATCTGCTACGAGATTCCACAAAAGTGGTGACAAGACTCCCCCTTGGGGGCATCCGCAAACACTCAATTTTCGAATCGCTGATTGACGCAATGTCGAGAAGAGATGTCGGTTTTTGAGCATTTGATGAATCCAATTGGTAATCATTGTAGGTAGCCCATGGTTTCGTGCGGCTTCCAATATGGCATCGAAAGACACGTTATCAAAGGCACCCTCAATATCCAAGAAAACACCCAAGCACGATTGCTTCTGAGCGAATGCTTTCTCGATATCGTATACAACTTTGTGTAAAAGAGTCACAGTGGACTTTCCAGATTGGTAAGCATGTTGATTCACATGAAGAGGCATGTTTGCCAAATAAACATCACGGATGTGATGATCGATAATCCGTTCCAGACATTTCAGAAGAAAAGAGGTCAGACTGATTGGTCTAAAACTCTTCGCTTCCTCATACGACGCACGTCCTCCTTTTGGGATAAACTTTACAGTAATATCACGCCAGGATTTGGGAATGTACCCGGTAGCAAAACTGCTTACAAGTAGCTTTTTCAAAACATGTTTGATAAACTCAAATCCCTTTTGGAGCAGAACAGGATAAATCCCATCCGCTCCTGGAGATTTGAAAGGAGCAAAACTATTAAGTGCCCATTGAATCGATTCAGTAGTTACGATACTGCGAGCCGAGGCCAGAGACTCGTAACTACATGAAAAGACATTTGATTCATCCGTAGATGCTATGTCCACACATCCGGGGAAGTGTGTATTGAATAAACATTCTAAAACTTCTTCATCGGAAGAAGTAAAGTCACCATTAGGTAAGCGAATTTCGTTCACTTGGAAATCCTTAGATTTTGCAAGAATTTTGTTCAACCGACTGACTTCACTCAAACTGGAAACATTTGTACAAAGGTTTTTCCAGCCGGATCGTTCAGCAGAACGAAGAGCCTTCTTGTAAGCCTTGCGAGCTGACTTGAACGACTCTGATCCAGCTGAACGGCGTCTGTTCCAACTCCTTCTACATTGTTTCCTGAGTCTAGTCAGATCGGAATTCCACCATGGGGTCCCTCTTGTAGTCTTTACAGACCGCAGAGGACATGCTTCTTCAAAAGCTTCCATAATGTAGGATGTTGTAGTATCAACGGCATCATCCAGATCACTTGGATTTTCAATGGACGGAGAATATCCATGAAATTTGGTCGCAACCAATTCAATGTAGAGTTCCCAGTTTGTTGACCGGGGATTCCTAAAACGCAAAGTCTGCGCAGTTACATTTGAATGTTCAAAGAAGATGTAGCGATGATCAGATAATGATTCCTCATCTGATACATGCCAATTCGTCAACTCGTGACTGATTCTATTCGAGCAGAGCGTTATGTCTAACACTTCTTCTCTATTAGAAACCATGAAGGTTGGGCGATTGCCTATGTTAAGTAATCCAAGGTCTGTACTACTTAAGTATTCCATCAGACTGGAGCCTCTCAAATTGATATCCGAGCTGCCCCAGATGATGTGATGAGCATTGGCATCACTGCCCACAATCAGCGGAAGGCCTTTTGTTACGCAGTGTACGACAACTCGTTTGAAGTCATCCGTTGGGGATGGTTCATCATGTGGTAAATATACCGAACAATAGACGTATTTCCTGTTGAGGTCACCAACAGAAACATCGATTGTGACAGCACATACATCTCTGGTAGTTAACTCAGAAATGAGTGTAGCAACGATTGCTTTATTAACGAGCACGCATGCGCGGGGCATGGAGCGCGAGTTTGCCATTTCAAGCTTGCTAAAAGTAGCAAAAACTGGGTCCACAAGGTTACCTAGATAGAAGTTCCCTCTACGAAAGTAGGGTTCTTGAACTAGCGCCACTTGGGCTGCACCATTTTGCATGAGTCTGCAAAGATTGATCGTTGCTGTTCTTTTATGCTGAAGATTGATCTGAGCTAACCTAACCGTAGCCACTACCCAAACTAGGCAGGATTAAGCTTTTTGCAATCTCAGCACGAAAAAGACCAGCAACGAAAAAACCAGATCGGTATCTATTTAAAGTCGCCAAAGGCGAAAGAGCACAGAATACACTGTGTAAAACGCATAATGCGAATCCATATAGGTGATAATTTAAATTAAATGTCAACATATTCATAATCCCACCCTTATTAAGCCTCAAGATAGAGACTGAAGAAGGGCAGCCGATTATCTCGGAGAAACACAAGGTCACCTGCACCATTGCTCCGGGTAGCACAGGAAGGACTCAATACTGTGGAGGGCGCCCTGGTACCCCACAGGCTCCGTTTGCGGTTAGGTTTTATTTAGACCCCCCTAACCATTCATTCTTAGGCACGGTACGCATCACACCATAAATTAGGGGTCACCTGTGAGGTGGACTTTTACCACCGGAACAGGCAATCCGTAGTGTTAATTCTTAGCCAGTTGAAACAACCGCTACCGACACTACGCGGCTATCTAGGCTGCTCGGGAAAAGGAGGTTAATATTGATGATTAACTCCTGACGTGCCCAAGCAGCCACTAAATTGTTCTAAGTGTTACGGCTGTTTGTCTGTGATTTTAGGCTCTGTTTAATAGATCCGGTATTGAAATCCTGAATTTTAAAAAATCGCTTTAAGACAGTTCCGGCCTCCTAAATCTGAACATATCATATCAGTGGCGCGGGAAGTGGGTAGGACAGGTAGGACATGTATTAAGCACAAACATACCTGGGTAGGACAGTCACAGGATTGTTCTATCCACGATTCAACAAAAAAAAAAAAACAAGTTCAGCAGAAAGTTTGAAAAATAAGTTAAACTTTTATCTTCTTCTTCTTCTTGTTGTTGGCATTACGTCCTAAGAGGGCTTGAGCCTGCTTCTCAGCTTTATCTGCCAAAGTTGTCATTTTCGTGTGGCAGGTACGATGATACTCTATGCCCAGGGAAGTCAAAGAAATTTCCATTACGAAAAGATCCTGGACCAACCGGACACCTTAAATATGGCTTTGCTTTGTAGCCGCGGACTCTAACCACTCGGCTAAGGTAGGTCCCAAACTACTAACATCTGTTCAATATATACAAGCTCGTGTGAAGAGCGACTGAGAATAGCGAAAGTGCGATCACTATTGATATAATCTATTAAAGTATTGCTGAATTTCTTGAAGATTATCAAGGCAAGTAGAAGAATTCCCACAGCTAGTTCCTGGAAAATGATTTGATCAAATTTCTACTGATATTTGCGGCATCATTTTTTTTTATAAAAGTACGTTTATTGTCGATTTTGTTTAGATAAAAATTATACAGATAATAATTTATTAAACTCCGACTTGAAAAGCAAAATTTAGTTCATCAGAATCTACCTGACCATTGCTATTATCAATGAAGGTGACGTAAACGACTAAGTGCTTCAAAATTAAAATTCTATTTCTCGTCGATAACCGCTCCAATGATGGTCGTATTAGTTCACCGCAGTCAAAAAAACGTCGATCTCCTGTTGTGACTGCCATCAGTTTTTGCCGCAACAGTCTGCTTGCTTCATGCACTCTAGCACAATCAAAAAATTTGTGCTGTAAAGTTTCAACTGCCGTACCACAGTGCAGACACTGATCCCCGTCCGATCGTCGCATTCTATACAGAAGTCGCCGGTGTGTTACCTTCTGGTTTACCCACAAGTAAAGATTGCTCTTTTCAACAGATGAAAGGCCACGCATCGAAATGTTTTTCCAAACTCGAGTCCAGTTGCTGTTCGCATTCTCCAATTCCACTTTCGGCCTATCCGTTCTCTCGATGAGGAATTGGTTGATTAGATCGGCGGAGGGGTGTTGGCGGATTTGGAAGGGGAGAGTGGGATAACTGTTCAGGATAAGCTTAATGCAAGGAAGATCAGAAATGATATTTGCTTGGGGGGGATTTACTTGGTGAAGGAGGGAAGAAAAGTAGGGAAGGGATTCGATCTCATGTAAGTGACGGTTGATTAATAATGACTTACATTTGAATGTTGGTAAGTGTAATTTCAATCCTCCATCCTCTTTTTTTCGTGCCAACTGTTGCATGGGGACGTTTGCTGTCATTCCTCGAAAAAGATATCTCCGCATAGTTGCAGTAAGTTTAGCAAGATGTGCCGCCGTTGGCGCCAACTGGGCGCCAATATACCACATCTTCGACGACAGGAAGGTGTTCAGCAATGTCACTTTCTGTTGCAGTGTTAAGCCTCGCATTGAGTGAAGCCATATTTGTCGGGTAAAGTTAGCTACCAGAGTGTCCCAGTTCAGCGAAACCATTTCCCGCACTGAGTTGGAAAAAACTACACCGAGTATTTTCATAGTATTATCAGTGCGAAGCCATGGTACAATCAGCAGGTTGTTTAGTACACCAACGTCAATCGCGATGGTTTTGGCTTCATTCATTCGTGCTCCAGATACTCGACCAAATCTCCTGAATAGATTCCTCATTTCATTGATCTGGTCTATACTGGTGACAATGGCACTGATATCATCAGCGTACGCAACAACTAGATCTCCTCCACACACTTGTTCCAATCTTCGTAGAAGAGGGTGAAGGTAGAGAACGAATAAGTGCATGGATAGAGGATCCCCTTGCCGAACCGATCGTTGTATCGGAAATGATGCCGAAAGATGCCCGTTGATTAACATTCGAGAGGAGGATGCTGCTGCAATGTTAGATAGGAGATCAACCAATGCTGTGTTGATGCCCATATTACGCATCGTTCTGAACAGAAACGTGTGGTCCACCCGATCAAACGCATGATCTAAATCGAAGCCGATCAGTTTAGCAGTACGTCGGTTTGCCTTCAGCTGCGCTATTTTATCCTTTATGGCGAGTGTAGCTTGAAAGATATTTTTCCCATCGTTTGAGCATTTTTGCGAATCGGTTAACACGTTGTGTGTCCGAAGCACATTTTCGAGCCGATGTTTCAGGATACGTGACAGGATTTTATAATCAAAATTGATTAAACTGATTGGTCGGTAAGAACGAGCGGTGTCTCCCGCCCCTCGTTTCTTTACCAACACAATCACCCCATCCATAAACTGAGCGGGGAAGTTTGATCTAAGGGCTTCGTTCATGATTAGATTCAGCTCACGATGAATCACATCAAACGCCCGCAGGTAGAACTCTTTGGGTAGGCCGTCGGGGCCAGGAGATTTTCTAGATGCGCTAGTTCGGATTGCTGTTAGAATATCGCATGTTGTGATGTCATCCATGCAGGCTGTGTTTGTGTTGTCTTGCTCAGGGATGATTCGCTCGCAGTCAAACGTACCTCCTGCTTGCTCCTCTTCCACCGGTTCGCGTGCATACAAATCGGTGAAATATCGTACCATTTGGTCCCGAATCTCATCGGGATCGTCGATCACTTCGTCTCTTTCGTTGCGCAGCTGTTCGATAGTTGTTTTGCGCCTCGCTCTTTCTCCGAGTTGGAAAGTGGATATTGGTTCTCCGGCGACAAAAGTTTCATTTATTCGGAAGAACATTTCCGAAAACCGTCGCTGATGCGAAAGCATTTCGGCTTTCACTTGGTTGATCGTGGTGAGCATTGCGCGGTTGTTGTGGTAGCTATCATATGCTTGCCGTAGTCGCTCATATAGCCGCTGCTGTTCACGATGAAAGTCATCGAAAGCAAGTTTCGATTTCCATCGAAAAAAGGATTGGATTTTGGGTTTAGCACATGACAGCCACCATTCCATCCACGATGCGTAATTACGACGCTGGCGAGTCCAATACTGCCATCGTGTTTGCAGCTCGTTAATGTTTTCTGTTGTGAGGACATGTGGGCGGAGGGACCAGTAACCTCTGCCAGGTATTCTGTCAGGAAGAGGAAGCAGCATTCTCACTGTAACTGCTTTGTGATCCGAGAAGCAACATACATGTACACATGTTGTTCTCAGATGTTCTCGCAAGCTGTCGCTGACATAGATTCGGTCGAGCCTGGACGACGAATTGTATGAAATGTATGTGTGGCCCGGCTCGCGTGATCGAAGCCGTTGCCAGACGTCATGCAGCCGAAGTTGCTGTATGGTATTTTGAAGTGCGGGGCTTGAGTTTGGCCCTGTCGCGTCGGATTGCCGAATCACGCAGTTAAAATCTCCACCGAATACGACATGATCGGTGCGGTGGCGGAGATAGTATGCGACAGTGTTGGTAAAAAAACGTTCGCGTTCGGCACGAAGAGCCGAGCCTGACGGAGCATACACGTTACAGAAAGTAGTGTTATGGACACGTAGAGCAAGCAGACGTCCATCCAGGCTCTTCTCGATGTGCGAGAATTTAATGTGCTCTTTTAGAGCGATTGCTGTTCCTCTCCTTGCTTGATCCACGTTACAAACTACATTGTACCCAGGCAGGTTGAGTTGTTCGTTCTCCACTTCTTGCAGGAAAACAATATCGAGTTCGACAGAGCGGATGAACGTGCGGAGTGCGTTTATTTTTGTTGGATTGGTGATCGTGTTTATATTAATTGTACCGATATTCACACTAGTGTACTCCATTATTGACGGATATCATCCCCGGAGGCTCGGTCATGTTCGTTGGTGCTTTCGTTGTTGGATCGCAGCTTCTTTCCTGGTGGTGATGATCGTCTCGTTCGTAGTCGTCGGTTGCTGCTGGATTGATACGATGCTTGCGAGCTATCCGTTTCGTTGCCATCAGCTCTTCGCAATGTAGTGAAGCTGCCAATCGGGGTTGGTGTCGGTGGGATTTGGATAACGGGATGTACTCCGGCAGGTTTGGCTGCGGGAGGAGCCATGTCATACGTTTGCTGTATGTTTGATGGAGATCGGGTCTTGTTCATAGGTGTTGGTTGAATTGGATTGCTCGGTTGTGGTTTTGGTTGGAGGTTGTTCGGCTTTGCCGGTTTTCTGAGCACTTGCTGCTTCGCAACGTTGGCATACGACTGGTCTGCTGATAGCTTTTGTACCAACAGTTTTTTGTTTTGTACACACGGAATACCGACATGTACAAACTCTAGGCAGTGCAAGCATGTCTGCCGCTGCCCCCTGTAACCTACCGCCGTGTCTTCTCCACGAATTGTCACGAGGGAGGGAATGTTTCTCTTCACCACCATTCGAGCGATACGCACACCAGTTTTAACGCCACCGAAAACGGAGCGTTCATCCCACAGGAGATCGCGGACGTTAAGCACATCGCCGTATTCGGCGAGAAACTCGGCGATTTGGTCGTTGGATATGTCGTTGGAGAGGTCGAACAGACGCACTTCCACTGCCCCGTCCTCCATCATGATCCGCAGTTTGTAACTCTTTCCGTCAAACACGAAATCGTGCTTGTTGTCGTGCTGTTGGACGATCGTCTCAGCAAGCTCTAGGCTGTTGACCTCCACGAAGGTGCACCCGAGTCGCTTACTCGGCTGGAGAAGAAGCACATTTTCTCGCGTGAGGCCGAGTTCTTTCCCAACGAATTTATGTATTTCATCGTGGGAAAGCTGCTTCGGAAACTGCGAGTAGTCAACACGGAATGTGTTTTCGCGGCGCGGCATCGCGAAAAACGACGACGCGGTTACTGCGAAACACGGCACTAATAGCAACGGTGTCAATAACTGACAAAAACGTACGTAATAGTCTGTGATCGACTTCCGATGATCGCTCTCTATACAATCGACTGATCGGCTCGGAAGTTGAGCTCTAACTGATTCATAAACCAGTGTTGTTCAGACTCATTTCCCCGAAAATAACATTTTCCGAACTATGAAGCCACGAACTACTACAACCATGCTCTATCCTCCTAAGATAGAAAAGCAGATGGTTAAGCTTGAGTACTGCACACAAATTCGATCAATTTTGATCCCAGAGAGCCACAATTCAAGTTTCGGTGAAATGAAATGAATGAGTGAGTGAGTGCGAATCATTTCACCGAAACTTGAATTGCGGCTCACCGAGATCGAAACTGTCGGATCTCATGTGCAACACTCAAGCCCAACCACCTCCCCCTCCATCTCAGGAATACAACGCACAGTTATAACAGTTCATGGCTTCACAATTCGAATTTCGGGGAAATGAGTCTAATCAACACTGTCATAAACATATTCAGAACAGATTATGACGATTTACTTTTTTGCAAAATTAGTGAAGAAAATCCAATGAAATATTTGATAGCGTTTCTACGTGATGAAATATTTTCTAGAGTTTTCAGTTTCTTCTGAGAACTTTTGCTTTTAGCCAAATCACTACGGTGCAAACAAAAACTACAAAAATTAACAGAATGTTCATCAATTTGTTATCTAGGAAATTAGAACAAACTCACTGGTTGTAAAGACAAACAGTTTGGTCTATTTTTGTTAAAATTGTTTGATAAAATTCATTTAAAAAGGATATAAATATAAAAGATATTCAAATATTTCAACATGAATGATAATACAAGTTGATCCAATGAATGATCATAAAGACAGGACTGATATCAAGTTTCTTTTTAGATATTCGGTCCCTATTTTAATGCAAGTAATTAAAAAGTCTCTATTTCTAATGGTAGGTCTCTTAAGTCTCGATTTTAACCAAAATGATCTCCAAAGTCATTTATTTTCTTCTTGATTCTGCTTGCATTGAATCCTGATGCAAATTTTGACAGTCTACAGAGAAACTTTCAGAGACTATAACGGGTCCAACAGTCTCTTCAACAATTTTGTCCCACGTTCACCGAAGAAAAGTTTTAAGAATTATTTATTCAGAGGCCTCTTGGGAAGCTCCTGGAGAGACTTCCGGGAAGGCTTCCGGATAGCTGCTGGAGAGGCTTCTGGGAAGCTCCTGGAGAGGCTTTTGGGAAGCCCCTGGAGAGGCTTTTGGGAAGCCCCTGGAGCAGCTTCTTGGAGAGCTCATCGAGAGGATTTTGAGAAGCTCCTCGTGAGCCTTTTGGGAAGCTCCTCGAGAAAGAAGTTCCTGGAGAGGCTTCTAGGAAGCACCTGGGAGGCTTCTGGGCAGCTTTTCGAGAAACTGTTGGGAAGTTCCATGGATGCTCCTGGGGAGCCTTCTTAAGAAGCTCCTGTAGAGCTCCTGGGGAGGCTACAGGGCATCTCATATAGAGGATTCTGGGAAGCTCCTAGAGAGGATTCTGGGAAGCTCTCGGAGAGACTTCTGGAAAGAGGCTTTGGGGAACACCTCGAGAGGCTTCTGGGAGCTCCTTCTTGGGGAGCTCCTGAAGAGGCTTCTTTGGAAGCTCCGAAAGAAGCTTCTTGGGAACTATATAACTTTTTCAGGGTTCCTACAGGGATCTCTCCAGAAATTCTTCTAGAGATTTCTCTGCCAATTCTCCCAGAAATGCTTCCAGAGACTTTTCAAAGGAAATTTAGTAGAATTTCTCCAGAATTCACTCCCGGAAATCTTTGAGAACTCCAAAGTTACTACCTCCAGTAATTTCCTCAGAGCTTTTGAAAAAAAATAGCTGAGAGCTTTTTCAAGAAACCCTGCAAGAATTCTTCCACCTGTTCATATGGATTCCTTATAGAATCCATCCACAATTCTTCCCAAATATCCGATGTTCTTAAGGAGTTCTTCGAAAAAAATATTTGTTTCTTGTTATTTCTCCAGTTTTTTTTTTTTCAAATGTATTTTAAAAAGTTCTTTAAGTTTTCATACTAGCTAATACTACAACAAATTTCTCAAAAATTCATCCGATCATTCCTATACAAATTTCTGTTGAGATTCTGTCCAACGTTTTTTGAAAAATTCTTTTAGAAAATCCTGCAAAATGCTATCCCGAGATTCGATTGTTTCTTTTTTTAATTATGTTAAATAATTATCTAGTAAATCTTCTTGAACTCCCTCGAGAGTCCAGGCGTTATTTCAGAGATCATCAAGAGTAACTTCCACTAGTTTTATATGAGGTTACTCTAGGATTTTCTTTAGAAGTGTCTCACGGATTTATTTTTTAGAAAAATTTGCTTGGCTTTTCCCTGGAGACATTCCTAGGAAAAAAAAACTTTCAAGACATGCTCGAGAAAATCTCAAACTTACAGGTGAAATTTCTGCAGCAACCTTAGAAGAATTTTCTGAAGCAATTGCTGAAGATATTTTTAAGAAAAAATCTCTACTTGAAATCTATATAAATTCTTAAGGAAAGCTTTATAGGAAATCCCTAGAAATTCTTGGTGGCATTCCTGGATAAGTTATTGAATGAATTTTAGAAGATGTTTTTACCCGAAACCTTTAATGATGTCCCAAGGAAATCGATGTCCAGGATTTAGAGGAGTTAGGGCTTTTAGCAAAATTTCACAAAGATTTTTTGGAGACATTCTGATGATTTCTGAAACTTTGGAAAAAATCCTTTTCTGTGGTTCTTCTTCGGTAAATCCAGGTTAAATTCTCGAGGCAACATTCTGGCAAAAATTCCCTATGAATTCGTCAAACTGTTTTAAAAATTTTCGGAATAATATATTTATTTATTTATTTATTTATTTGGCAAATACTTGCTAAGTAAGGTACAACCTTTTAAATTTTAGCAATCGGAATTCAATAATACTTTATCGATCTTTTACTATTCAACTACTTAAAAACTACTTAATTCCTTCTACTATGATGGTGTATGCACTGCCTGCGGAACTCTTTAATATTGGTACAGGATTTAACATAAGTTGGAAGCTGATTCCAATATACAATACCACGAACGAAGAATGAGGCCCCATAATGCGAAGTGCAATATTGCGGTATAACAAAGTTATATGAACATTTTATCTGAATAAATTTTAGATGAAAATTTCTAAAGAAAATCAAGTAATTCCTAAAATGTCCTAGATCGTGCAATGTCTGCTCTGATGCTATGAAGAATCAAACTCTTATCTACTGGCTCTTAATAGGTTTCGTTTTGTTTTCTTAGTTCCTGTTTGGTCTCTTTTCGGCCTCTTTTTGATTACTTTTAGTTTTTTTTTCAAGCAGAAGGTCTCTAATTTCTTATTTTTATGGCTCGCTATCAGTTCTGCAGAGACCGAAAGTTTTCTTATCCTTGTGGTAAAGAGTTCTGTTGAGAGGAAAAGTCACCTATCGTTCAAACACTTGGAAACAGTAAACATTCCTCAACTTAAACCAATCAAAATGCCCCTTTGTGTTTGAGTACCTCGAATATAGTAACTTTAAATTACCAGTCTAGAATTTTTATATTTTTCTTAGCTTCACTGCCGTGAATCGCAAGTCAGTCCCATCTGTAAAAAGTAGGCATTGAGAAAATGAGGTGTGAAGTTTCCAAACATGTTTTACATACGAATATTCAAAAAATTCCAGAGGATTGGGAAATGTTCAAATCTTAATGAAACTTTCACAATTTGCTTTTCCCTACGATATCTTTCTGAGAAAAATATAAAAATGATCAGAACATGGTTCATTTTTATATTACACGATGCGGAAATCTGTAGTGGGACTGGTATGCGGTTACTTTTCATTATTCATTATTTCATTTCCGAACAAATCTTATTATCTCATTAGAGCTTTTTGCTGAAAGAACATTGGAAGATATGTTGAAAACTGAACTCAACTCAATGTTGACGAAAATGCAGATGGGACTGACTTGCGATTCACGGCAGTACACTACGCACAAAATATTTGCCAACGTTTGTCCTACCCATGGTTTTGAACGTGGACGCGCCTCTGTGTCAAATGGTCAAATGATTATGGTGGTTCAAAAAGTGCCCAGACAACCAAAATGTACGTGCAAAATTTCACTTATAAGATGTCGCGAAAAGGCCTTCTACGTACAAAAGTGGAGGCGATATGCGTGCATATATTATGTGATGGTTAATAACATACAATACGAGTGTATAAATATTCTTCCGAACTAACCTGTTATCTTATGCGACTTAACTTATGATAACAAATGTTGATTTGACAGCTGCTACGAATTGATTCGACTTACTTTGTACAAGTGTACGGGACGTAACAAAATGTACAAATGAACTCAGAAAAAAGTGTTTTATGCGAGGAAACTCATCAATTTGCCGAGTTTATCCACGGTGCTTTGCGGGTTTGATGTAATTAGTATGAATAAACGAGTTTTAACGTGAACTTTCATGCGATTTCTGGTTGTCTGGGTGTCCACATGCGATCGCTAGACTTGATACATACTATATTCATATACGATCCCATAATACATTCGAAATATATTGAAAGTACTGAGGCATCCGATTTGAGAACGGTCTTGGGCTAAGTTGTAGCAGATGAATGTATCTCACAGCAGTGTTGACCAGACTCATTTCCCCGAAATTCGAATTGTGAAGCCATGAACTGTTATAACTGTGCGTTGTATTCCTTAGAAGGAGGGTTAGGTGGTTGGGCTTGAGTGTTGCACATGGGATCCGACAATTTCGATCTCGGTGGGCCGCAATTCAAGTTTCGGTGAAATGATTCGCACTCACTCACTCACTCATTTCATTTCACCGAAACTTGAATTGTGGCTCTCTGGGATCAAAATTGATCGATTTTGTGTACAGTACTCAAGCTTAACCATTTGCTTTTCTATCTTAGGAGGATAAAGCATGGTTGTAGTAGTTCGTGGCTTCGTAGTTCTGAAGATGTTATTTTCGGGGAAATGAGTCTGTACAACACTGTCTCACAGTATCAACGTAGCTTTAACCAAAGACAAATTAAAGACCCCCATGTCCCTTGCAGATGCCTAAAATTTTATGGCTCATAAGGTAATCTAGAATGCCGTTCAAAGTGTACTGCGATCTGTCAAACTTGGGTACCTTTTGCACTATCGAGGGACCAAATGCAGTACTAGAAGTGGTACCCAATCTGAGCCCGAGTGGGACGGACCTGCTTTAACCCTCAAGAGCATATGGGCAAACACTATAACCGACTGAACGAATTGCTTCCTTTTCGCATAGTAATTCCCATACAAACTTTGAAGGGCTTGTACAATCTCAGTTTTCACCCGAATGAGCTCAAATTTTTAGAGGACACTCAGAATTTGATCTAGAATCGAATGAGCGGTGTGGAGCAAAACGATTTTTTGAACCACTCTAGTCAGTGTTGCATTTGAGCGCGTTCAGTTTGCGTTCCAGTTCAAACTTTTGAACGAGGGATCAAGTAGGCTTGAACAATGAGCAGTTCAAAATTTACCTTTGAATTTTTGCCTTCTTTGCCAAATATGCCTATCAACGGCTCATGATCGGTATACACAGTAAACTTTTGTCCAAACAAAAACTTGTGAAACTTTTTGATAGTGCTCACAACAGCCAGCGCTTCCAAGTGTAAAATTGGGTAGGATTTTTGTGCATTCGTTAAACTGAAAGAGGTAAAACTAATCGGCCTTTCTTCTCCATTGATTTCGTGAGCTATCCTAACCCATAACTACTAGCATCTGTCACAACAACAACAGGCTTTTGTGGATCAAGAAACACCAAAAGTTTTGAAGACAACAACGATTGCTTACTTTAAACAAACACACAACGACACTCATCGGTCCAGACAAACTTAACGTATTTTTTGAGTAAACGATACAAACAGCTTGAACGTGAGGACAAATTTGGAATAAACTTACCGTAGTAATTGATCAAACCCTAAAAAAAACCTTAAGCTCGGTGACGATGTTCGGAACCTTGGCTCTACGAATCGTTTCGACCTTCTCTGGACACGGCAAGAAACCTTTATCCATCAACACATGACCCAGAAATGGCAAACTTGTCACAAACCACTTGCATTTTTGCAAACTCACTTTAATATTGGCTTTAGAAAGTCGCTCTATAACCAAATAAAGCTCTCTCAAACAGTGCTCATAATTCTCACCCGCTATTTAAACATCGTATAAGTAGCCATGAACACCATCAATGCCTTTCAAAACTTGATCCATGAAACGCTGAATAATAGCAGCCCTTGAAGAAGCACCTTGTGGAAAACGATTATACGAAAACAAACCTTTGATCGTATTAATTGTCATGATTTTCCTTGACTTTTTTGACAACAACAACTGTATGTACGCTCCGGTCAGATCTAGGGAACAAAACACTTTAGCATCAGCTAGTGAAGCAAACATAGCTTGTGCTAACGGCAACGGATTGGTATTCGGAATGATCACCTTGTTGATCGAAACTTTGCAGTCGATCACCATCCTGATTCCAACGTCTTTCTTCACTACAACACTACAAACGTCATCTTCGGCTTTGCTGCTGGAGAATCGACAAACTTCACAGATTTCTTCTCTTTGCTCATCAAATCGTAGCAGAAGCGACACGTGTGACCATCTCTGCCACAGAAATTGCAGTTAAACTTCCGTGATCGTGATGAAGAACGATTTCTACGGTCAAACGAAACTGATCGGCTACGACTCCTGCACCGATTACTTGGTCCACGACTCCTACCACGGGATCTCGAACGTGAAACTGTTGGCTCTTGCCTCTTACCAAGCCCGTTCAACACACTCACTCGACTGGATTCACGAGAAACTAGCTTTCGGTTCGCTCCAGCTAGCTCCCTGTTCATGATAATCTTCTCCACTTTCGCTAACGTCAAACAGAAAAATGTGTTTTTGTCACATCAAAAATTTCGGCTTAATAATAAAAAAAAAAAAGATAATGAATCTTCGAGCTGTTTATTAGAATACCTATAAGTAGATGAAAAAATCGAATGTAGTACTATACCATTTAATTCCACTAGAGTTTGTATCCTTTGACAGATACGCGTATTTCGACCTCAACTGTAAGGCCGTCTTCAGTGGCGTGTACTAGACTCGACTTCGACTCAAGTGGAATCAAATGGTATAGTACTAAATTCGGTTTTTTCACCTACTTAAAAATATATGTTATTTGCACATTCTCGATTACTTTTTCAAATCGACGTAAGTAACTTTCATACGGTTTTAAGAAAGTTAATTTAGAAGAATCACAACCTTTCTCCTAAAACTGTTTTAAAATGAATCCCCTTTTTAACATGTTTACCGTGTATATCGCTTAAATTTTGCATGCAATCAACTCGCGTTAAAACACTAGGTAGTTCCTATCATTTTCCACAAAAATGTATGACAAAATGATAAGCCGTTTCAATCAGTTACTTACGACGTTTTTGTACCAGTGTAAAATCAACTCAAGTAGTGTTTTGTTTTGATTCGTGATTATGTCACTTTGTCTCCCATACAACGGAGTGGCGAAAGTAGCGGTTAGGTTGCGAAAGTGGAGAATCTTACTTTCGTCGTTTTGTAAATCCGGAAATTGAACGTTCTACAAATGAAAATTCAAGTTGGTTTTGAGCGGAACGTGTAGAATTTCGTCTGCGAAACACGTTGGATTGATAAAGTAAGTTTGTTAACTTTTCTGACTTGACTCTGTTTGAATAAGTCTTCGAAAATTGATTTAATTATCACATTGAAATCACAAATTTAAATGCTATTTTTTGTTACAGGAAAACACTTTATAATACACGTAATAATTATAGCTGTATCGAATTCCGGGTAGATGAGAATAGCAAAAGAATAACAAAATTTACCATTAAAAGAGAATGTTTGAATAGCAAAATTTGTTCTCATGAATTATTTAAATCAAGTTTTCAAATATCAAAATAATGACATATTTTACTATAATGGCGATGTTTGTTATTCTTCAGATATTTAATGTTTTTAGTATTTTTGCACAAATAACAATTTTTACCATGACAGTATATTTTCTTATTGATTAGTTCTTACATTAATTTCAAGTATAACATATCAATGACAAATTTTGGTATGATAGTATGTTTCGCTATTGATGAGATATTGTATATCATATATTAATAACATAATAATGGTTAAACTAGATATGATTGCAAAATTTGTTCTCGACTAGAGGCTTGTAACAAAAATATAATAAAATTTTATCAGAATATGATGTTCATATCATATTATCATATAATTTTGTTAGGCTCCGTTATCCATAGAACATAATAAAACAGAAGTATAACATAATGTGTTTTATTTCCCTTTAAGATATTTTTTTGTTCATTTTTAACAACTTTATAACAAAATAAATAGATAGTTATGCATTTCAATAATATACAATATTATCGTATATCGAACAGTATTATAATTTTGATACTTTGTATCAAACATTATAACTTGGTTTGATATGTTTTTGATAGAATTAAAACACATTTTGTTATGTTTATGTTACTATTCATACACTTTTTATTTTAATTTTAGTTATTTTAACAACATCCTGCATCAAGTTTGTAACAACCTATGTTCGAAAAAAACTTATCACATAATAACATATGCTGATATAATTTTGTTATGTACCCTTAGTCGGGTTCTTATTTTACTTTTATTTTGTTATTCACCTCTACCCGGGATGGATTGATGTTTGACTGATTTTGCGTTATATGACTGTCCTTTACCATTTACGTGAAAAATCTATGTATGTTTTCACGTAAACCCAAAGTGAATATTTTTGGGTGTAGAAGATTTCTGTCAAGAAATTTATTTATTTATTTATTTATTTATTGTGAAATAATCATCGAACAACATTGTCTACATGATTTACTTAATCTAAAGTTATTCTAGCACAGCTAATATTAACGAGCATTACGGAGTCGATTTTTAAAAATTTCTATAGACGAGTCAAAATCAAACAAATAATACACTGAATTAAACACATTGCACATGGATCGTATAGGCTCATTAAGCCCGTAAAGTGTACGACAAGAAGGAAGGTACAAAAATCCTCTAGTTCTTAACGGTCTTTCGATGGCATAAATCCCAATTGTTCCTAAAATCTTAGGTGAATCTATCTTAGTAGTTAATAATTTAGCTACAAATAATGCTTTTTGATGGTTTCGTCTTATGTACAATGGTTCCATTCTCAAAAGTTGACAACGATCTTCGTATGGAGGCAGCTCAAATCTATTGGCCCAAGGAAGAAATCTCAAAGCAAACCTCACAAATTTCGACTGTATGGATTCAATTCTGGTTATCCAGTTACTGCTATGCGGGCTCCATACTATTGAATTGCTGTCCAACACAGAGCGGACAAGCGAGTAATATAAAGCTCTCAAACAATACGGATCGCGGAATTCATAACCGACACGCATTATAAACCCTAGGTTTTTGTTGGCCTTAGCAATTGTTTGGAGGTAATGACTATGGAACGTTAACTTTTTATCCAGAATTACACCTAAGTCCTTAATTTCAGATACTCTTGTCAGTAGCTGATTGTCAATACAATAGGGATATTCAATGTCATTTTTCTTACGACTAAAACTTATCACATAACATTTAGAAACACTAACAATAAGAAGATTTCGATTACACCATTCAGTAAACAAGTCAATCAATCGTTGAAGCTCGAGACAATCACCAGTAGAACGAATATGGAGGTACAATTTCAAGTCATCAGCGTACACTAGCTTACAGCCTTGCGGAAGCAAACAGCACACGTCGTTGGAAAATATAGCAAATAATAATGGTCCTAAATTACTGCCTTGTGGAACTCCCGAAGTGTTACAAAACATAAACGATTCTGTGTCTCCAATTTTTACAGACAGCTTACGGTTGCACAAGTAAGATTGAAGCCAAAGAACAATATCGTATGATACACCTAGACGATCAAGTTTTGCTAGAAGAATTCGATGATCTATTCTGTCAAACGCTGCTTTAAGGTCGGTGTACACTGTGTCGATTTGCGCCCCTCCGTCCATTCCGGTCATGCAAAGCGAAGTAAACTCAAGCAAGTTCGTGCTTGTGGAACGCCCAGGGAAAAAGCCATGCTGCTCTGTAGCAATGTGCGGTTGCATTTTTCGAAACAACACCTCTCCCATCAAAATCTCGAACAGCTTAGAACCCGCGCACAGTGAAGTTGGACCTCTGTAGTTGACGATATCTTTCTTGTCACCCTTTTTAAAAACTGGGAACATATACGAGCGTTTCCAGCATTCAGGGAATCTTCCACTCCGCAAAGAAAGATTTATCATCATACGCAATGGCTGGCACAGGGCTCCAGCGCATTTTTTCAACATTACCGATGGAATTCCGTCTGGACCAGGTACAGATGAAGACTTCATTCCGCAAAGAGCTTCGAAGACATCATTATCGGTGAATTCCACAGCACTTAAACAAATAATGTGTTCAGGAACGTCGCGTAAAGCAGTTTCAATTTGTTGATCCGTAGCAGTATCTGGATTGAATACACTAGAGAAATGGTCAGCGAAGAGGTTACATTTTGCTTCGGTTGAGTTGGCAGTAGTTTCTCCAAGAAACATATTAGTTGGCAGACCATGCTCACTACGCTTCTCGTTTATGAATTTCCAGAATGATTTAGGATTCCGTTTTAGCTCCGACTGCTTCCTTTCCACATACTTGGAGTACAGAAAACGATTATGGCGGCGGTAGCGGTTGCTAGCAGCCACAAAACAATGCTTCGTATAATCATTGCGTTCTCTGGAATATGCTTTCAGAGCAGATGCGCGTGCACGTTTCAAGCGACGTAAGTAGGCATTCGACCATGGTGGTTTGCAACGTGGTTGGACAACAGGGATGTATTGCTCAAACATAGAGGTCACTGTTTGATTGAAGAAGCTAACAGCCAAGTCAATATCGTTCATGCTTTCTATTTGGGTCCAGTCGATATTCTCGTAAGCGATATTAAGAGAAGTAATATCCGCTTTGTTGAAGTTGTACCGATTAACCTCAGCTGCATCCACAAACTTACACGGCAACGAAATTTTCAATACAGCTACAAGCGCAGGATGGTAAAGATCGGTTGATACATACGAATCTAGTTCTTCAAATACTGAACAATGTGTACTAGCATCTTCATTAATAAATAGTAGATCCAGTGTACGATCGCGAACGTTTGTAACAGTGTTCAACTGTCGCATATTATTGAAGGACATTCCGTCGACAAATTTCGAGCTGGCAGTATTGAAAGTACTTTTTTCGGCATCCAAGATAACAACGCCAGTGGGAGCCCTTTTCCAAATGAAAAAATATCGGGGTGGTTCAACCTACAGACCATTCCTTCTATCGAAACAAATTGTCCAAGCTCCGAAAGAAATGACTGGAACATCAATCAGCAAATCAATCGTCTATTGATAGGCCGCAATAAAATGGTTTCAATTTCATTTTAATCTGTTTATTCAACAGTCAATCATCGACATTGTTTAAAGCGATTATACGCTTAATTAATAACGCAGCACTTGACTTCTGTGATGTGTGATTGGTAAATTATATTCCATTCCCAAACATTGCGATTGAATGCTGGCTATTGTGTTAATAATATCTGTTTACCGGCTGTGCTGTCGATGTCCCAACAAACCAACACCCATCTGGTGCTATCATCTCCATGATAGTATTGGACAATTCATTTGCAACTTTTCGATTGTCTATATAGAATAGTTAAATTTGGTTGGCTTGATTTCAATTAATTAGGTATAGACCAATTGAAATTTTCACAGAACGTCAGACATAAGTTTCAACATACATTTCTTATTAATTCTAACCACGAATTCAATAGTAATAGTGAAGTGAAATTTTATACAATAAATAACATAGACCTAGTTGATAATTTTGTATGCTAGATCAAAAAAGTTGCAAAAGTATTCTCCAATACTGTACGCATGAGTAATCGACACTGAAATCCCATTTTGAAGAAACATTTGAAGTCAAATTCGAAGGTAGGACCACTGACTGCCAGTTCGAGGAAATCGTGAAAACGCCAGCAACGAATGTAATTATCAATTTTCATTGAGTGCGAAACCGGTGATTGTGTTATTCGCAGCGAGTTAATTATCATCCCATCACAGTTGTCGTCGTCGTCGTCGATTTTCGCTGGCGTTGTTTTACGTATTGATACGACTCCGATGAATGATGAACGGAGGGAAGCCTCTCAAGAGTGATGGAAATCGAAACAGAAGCAAAGGAACGAACCGATTGTTTGTTTGGAGCTCATGAGCTTTGCTCCAAATTAGCAAACTCCCAGTGTTGGCCCTGTCAACAAATGGTTCTGAATAGGAAAACTTTCATCGGCCAGTGATGGTCCTAGGAAGTTGGTTTAAAGGGGTAATGTTGCAAAAAAAAAATTTTTCACTAAGTGTCAAATTTGTGAAATATTTTAAATGTCATAACTTTTTTGTTTATTGGCTTACCATCACCAAATTTTTATGGTAGATAGCTAATATAATGGACCGTTTTCCCTCAAAAAATTACGTTGGTATTCCGATAGGGTTTTGAGATATTTGAGTTTTTGTGACAAAAATGATGTTTTTTAATGCAAAAAAAAAATTTTTTTACTGTGTGTATTTTTTTTGGAATCTTTATTTAGTTGTCTAAATTTGTTTCTTTAGTTGTCTAACAATCGAACGAACCGTTTTTGCTGTGCAGCTTTTTGAATATTTTTGAACCATTTTCACATACACCCTTTTGAAAAGTTAGTCGTGACTCAACTTGAAGATTTGATATCGGAAAATGACGATTTAGATGGAACTGAAAAACTGTGCAAAGTTTCAAATATTTTTGAAATGGTCGATCAGAATCGACTTGCATGCCTCCGTGGAATCCCTCAATTGTTATTTTTACAACTATTAAACGCCGAGGACTTGGATCATGGAAAAATTGATCATCATGTGAAGAAATTTGACTGGGTTTCTTGAAAAATCGATATAGTGTTCGGAATAAGAGTCGAAGACAAAACGGTAATTAAAATAATTAATTAATTAATTGTGTTATAATGTAATTTTCTTCATTAATATCTGAGGGATCAGGGGTGCCTATTCAAATAATTAACTGAAGTTAATCAAGTGAATAAAAAATGCAATAATATTGGTTAGAAATAATCAAAAAATATTATCATCGAACTCAACTCCTTGATACTGAGGCAGCAAAATTGCTAGCTACACTAGCGTCTAAAAGCTCACAGTAGGGGTTGGTTGGATGACAAACCCTTCCGGCTTCCCCGACCCGTCGTGTTTGCTTCCAGCTATGGTCTAGTAATTAAAGCCTTTTTATGGCTTCTTTTGCCAGTCTGTATTTATAAGTTGTTTGTCTGATCGTTGCCAACAAGACACCATGCATCTAGAAGAGTTTTGTTTAATCATTTAGGCAGATAATTGCTTAATTGAGTCGAGAATGATGGCAGCTCAAATTGTTAGGTTATTCGGACTCACCACTTCAGTAAACCAAGAATTGAAATTGATTTCGACTACTACCCTTTTTCGTTGCATATCTGGGTACACCTAATTGAATTTGAATCGGAAAAAGGGCAACAGATCTCTCGTTCACAAAATTGAATCCACATTGACAACCGCACCTGGTCCAAGTTACAACTTGAATCGAATGCCTATTGTGTATTCCCATAGCTTTCCCTTGTGTTGCATACGATTGACACAAAATGCATCAGCTGCAGCTCGGTTGATGCAATTTTCCCGTCGATGAGTATTTTTCCCATTATTGTGTGGTTTAGAACGCTTTATTCGTTTAGTTGACGCGGACATGCAATCAATGATGACTTTAAATCATTCCTCTAGATTCAGCTTCGTTCTGCACCCAAGCCGTGTATATTGAAGTTTCACGACTCTGACGACGATATAAGAAACGATCGAACGTAAACCGCAAAGCATATTTTCTTTAATAAGTGTAGCATAATATTTAGCTTTTATTTCCGGGAAGAGAGTGCCGACCCGTTGCACCAGTGGAAGTTCAATCATCTCACTGCATCTGGGTCGCTTGGCATTCTGCAACCAATATTTCAGATAGCGAGACTAGGCAACGGAATGACATCATGCTCTTTCTTTGAGAACCATCCACTCAGTTATATCCTGATCAGTGGATTTGAACAAAGTTTTATCACAATTATATCAAAATTTGATTTTATTTCATGTTTGCTATAAGCACTCTGAGTTGATTTAGAAAATTATAACGCAATTAGAACAAAATAAATTGTAATGAGTAAGGTTGTTTTTATTTTTTTTATAAAAACCCTAATGAAAACAAAATTAGTTAAACAGAATATAAAAGCAGTTGCGCACATATGGACAGTTTTGTCATGTTCAGAATATAACCATTTTTGTGATAATTCATTTAAGGAAAATAACAATATGAGGAGTTACATTGATGTTTGAACTACAACATTTTTTGTTTCAAAAAAGCATTCTAACCGAGTTAAAATCTGTTTTAATATATTTTAATCGGGATTCTATCAATCCATTGGAAGTTGATTGACTTGAGCGAAGGGCGAAAATTCGCGAAAGGATTGTAACAAAAAATGATGGAGGAGGAACCGTGCCAATCGTAGCCCAAATAAGCGGAGCACCAAGCAAAAAGTGTGATTTCAAATTTCGTGAACGTGATACCAGCTGAGTTGAATGAAATTGGTGTGTTGTTTGCCTACTGTAGTTTGATCACCAGTTTTACATCACGTACTGCCTTCAGCAGTTTTGTGCTGATTCAAAAAATTACGCTTCAGGTGTTGTTTTACTGAACAAATTCATATTCACATTGTTATATAAGTATACGAGCATTTGAAACGAAATTATCTATTTTTATTAATGCAATCATAGTGTTACAAAAAAAGCGTAACAAGTCATCTTGAAAGTTTAAATTTAGCCCTGTTTAAAACGAAATTTTGAGGTACTATTTCAATGACTTCAAGAACTTCTAAGGCTGCATAAATACAAATCAGTAGAACCACAGACAAACAGACGTAACACTTAAAACAAATCGCGATCGAAATCATAGTCGAGAGAACATGTACGCCCAATGCTAAAATCGGTGTGTTGCGAGCGCTGCATGTGATGGATTGACCACCTACAATATATTTGAACCGAACGTTGAAAAGGCAGTCGATGGACAATGATGAGAGTGTGACGTCTGTTTGTCCGTGGTAGAACCTTTAATAAACTGATATCTGAAACTTTGCCAATAAGGTTCAAAATATTATCCTGAAAACAGAAGAACAGAATCACAGAAGTTTGTTGCCCATAAAATGTCAAGACGTGAAAGTAGAGTAGACGTGTTATATCTTTTGATGAATTCACCAGAAATTTTTGAAAACACTTGCAGCAAACGTGGAAAATTCAGATGGTTCATCAAAAGCTAATACAGTTTACTTTCCAATCTCAATATCAAAGACACCATAGAACAACTGGAATCCTAGAGAGGTTTGCAGCTAGGATTTAAATGAGAAACCAATAACAATGAGAAAATAACTAATGAAATTTGCAAGTACAATTTTTAATCTCAATAGGAGAACATGTCCTCAAATTTGAATCTTTTCAATGAAAACATTTCATAAACCAATTTATGAAGCCCCTATGAATACCACACATACACTCCCGTGCATAAGTTTGGATTCACCCCCTAAAAAGCATACAAAAGGGGTCAGTCCATATCTTTGGGATTACACGTCCAATTGAAACTCTCTAAGCCGCATTCGAAAGGCAAAGAGCTATTCTTACTTGGTATGTATTTTCCCAGTTGCCTCGCCACTCCCAAGCCGATGGAAAACAATTGGCCACGGAATCTTATCTTGTGTTTGAATTTCTCAATATTTGTTTTCGGCAAGCTACCAGAAACATGAAAGCAAATCTTTATGCCAAGTAATCTTAAAACGAATTCATCCAGGAATTTCTTAAAGAATACATCAAAGAATTTGAAGAAATATGGCTTCACATATTCCCCTGTATCTCCAAATGGGATTCTTCTAGATGTTTTTGTTTTGATTTTTCAAGTAAATTCTTAAATGATTACTCCAGAGTTTATTTGCAAACATCGTTCCTTGGAATAAATATTATTCATTGCTTGTAATGTATAACCTATTTAGACTCATTTTTTTGCTTTGAACAAGATTTTTATCTGTTACACAGCGTAACAAAAATGACATTTTTGCGTGTCTCATGAACCAAATTATGTGTCTCTAGTAGATTTGGGGCCGCTGAATCTGATGCCGTTTTCAGAAAAGTCCCAGCACGTCACAATTTTTAGCTACAGGTCGTCAGAGTAGTATAAAACACTGGTTTGAGTGATGTTTACATGAAATTTAAAGTATTATTACTCAAACTTTTTTGTGATCCAATACAGCAAATATGCAAAATTGGACTTCAACTTTCATTTTAAATATAATTTGGTTAAAATTGCACGATAAAATTTAGTCTAAATCGATTTTTTCAACATGCTTCCAGTCTCCATACAAAACTCTTTGTTTCTCTTATATGGCAAAATACAATACTTTTCTAAAACATTAAAAAACAACTTTTGAGCATCAAAAGTATAATGAATTTTGCTGATAAGTATTGTTACACATTAAGCGAATAAATTACCTTACAAGCTGGCAAACTTGTATGCAAGTTGGCTGAAATAGTCAAATTTTGCATTTTCAACTGCCAATATCTCAAAAACGAGACGTGCTGTGATATTTTTGAAAACGGCAAGGGATTCAGCAACCCTTAATTAAGTAAATAACGGTACTTTGATGCTTGAGACAAAAACGTGTTCCGCAGTGTTACTTTCACCTTACCAGAGAGGCATTGGAAGCATACCTTCAAATTTTATCATGCGGACGTTGAGTTCAATATCTGTGTGATGAAAGCTTCTACAACATCAACGATGGCGTGAGATTCTTCACAGGCCTTGTCTCCGGCATACGCCCATATCAAATAATAGAATTGGTTCATACTGGGGTCATTGGAAACTTAAACATATTTTCGAAAAAACGGCTCATTTTGGAGAGTTTTGATTGAACCTTCATATAAATGTGATAAGCGGCTCCGTTTTGCTCAAAACGATATAAGTTGTCTCTAACCGAAGGGACAAATTTTGATCCTCAAAAATCTGTTATAGGCCTCCGTATATATTATTTATTCAACTTTAACAAAAAATAAAGGCATATCAAACCTATAAGACGAAAATGCCCTAAAAACTATGTTCCTGGCAAAATATTTTATTGTGATCATGAAAAACACGTTCTCTAAGAACTCCTCCATCCTCTGATACCAAACAATTTGAAATTTTCAACAATAAAGTGTGATTATTGATGGTGGAAAGTTTATCACCAGAGTATACGACAATCAGACTCTGTTTCTTGCTTTGGGCAGACAAAATCTTCTTTGCTTTATTACATTATTTAGGACAGTAGGAAAAATATGACGAAAATTGTCCTGGATAGCTAAGTTATGTAAGAATATACTACAATAATCAGAAATTACATTCACCAGCAAAAACAATGAAAATATCGCTCGTGAATGCGTTATTCACGTTCAAACACATTTTTATGGGCCATACTGTACGTGTTTTTTTTTCTTCATTCATATATCTACATACATACATCTCAAAATATCCTTTAGAAATTGCTCCTGATAACGCACTTGAGTTTCACTCCTTCAAAAATGTCTCCCAAAAGTCCCTTCCCTGACATTTTTTCTGGAAATTCTAAGTTAAATCAACTTTAGCCTAATAAAAAAATGTTTATGGTTCGTCTTAAAGCTCCTTGAAGAATTCGTCCAGAGATTACTTACATATATTTCTCTTATTTTTGTTCTTGAATTTTCAAAGAATTTACACAACACCTAATTCTTTATGATTATTCTTAGCAATTTCACCTGAAACTGCTTAGATTGTCTAAGGATTCCTACAGGCATTATACTAGATAGTTTTCAAGAATTCGATTAGTCATCACCAAGCATTGTCTTAGGCAGAGATTGCTCAAGAATTTACTCCAGGGATTCTTCAAAATAATTTGCCTAAACAGCTCTTAGATACTATCTTTGAGCTCGAGCATCTCCAAGCATTGGAATTGATGTACGAATTTTCTCTGTATACTTTCCAGCATTATTCTAGGAATAATTTCAAGTATAATTCAAAATGATCCTACGGCAATTCATGCAGACATTTTTTCCAATCGATTCTGAGGAATATCATTAGAATTTTTTTCAACATTTGGAATTAATTCTGTGATTTCCTATAGGAAAAATTCTGGATTTTTTTTTCAGTTTCAGTTCATCCAAAAAGATTCCAAGCATTTCTGAAGGTAAAAAGGAATTTCAAGTTTTTTCATAGACTTCTCTGAAAGAAATCGTAATAAAATCTTTGTTGAAATTCATGTCTTAAGAAATATCTCAAGAAAAGGTTAGATGAATTTTGAAACAATTCCTTGAAAAAAAATCTAAAACTGCTTCTTAAATGTATCCCTGTACAAATCCTCAAAGGAATTTCTGGTGTAGTTCCTGAAGGAATTCAAGAGGAAATATTTGAAGGCATCGGTTTTGGAATTGAATGTATCACTTGATGAACTCTTATAAAAATACTAAGTGGAAAACAGGAATAAAATATTTAAAAAAGTTTCTGAGTTTCTGAGAGAACTCCTTGAAGAAATCATATTACCAGGAGAAGAAATTTGAAACCAATCCTACAAATATCTTCACATGAATTTCTAAACATTTTCCAGGGCGATTTTCTGTTGGATTTATCAGAGGAATATTTGCGAGATGCTTGGAGAAATTTATATTCTAATGTTTTATGCAAAAAGGGTGCGCAAGTTGTATTTAATAATCGGTTTGCGTGAAATTCGTAAATAAACTTTTTAGGTCGTTTGCCCCCTTCTGATGGAAATTCTGACTACGCCCATGACCATGTTTTGATTTTGTTTTCAGATTCGTCAATCACATCGATAAACAAAAACACAGGCGTAATCAATGAAGTGTGTTGTTTTGCATGAAACAATGTTTTTTTTTCTTTCACAAATATTGGGTTTTCAAATAGTTAAACTATCGATAGTAAAACAAATTATGAGTAGCTAATAAACAATTAAAGCTATAATTTCAATAGTATACTTTCTTGAGTTATGTACATTTTATCAATTTCGCCGAAAACACGATTTCTCCGGAATTCTATCAATGTCCATCTTAAATACTTCAGTGATCGCGCTGTTGTTATTATTATTAGTATTATTATTATTATTATCACAGACAAACATACGTAACACTCAAATTATTTTCTTCGCACAGCAGAATAGCGCCCAATTCTAATATTTGGTAGTTGGGCGACGGGCCACCCGTGTCGCTCGCATCACTTTTGTTCGAGTTTGACGTTTGCTTACTACCGCCACCTAGTTCGCGATTGGCCAAATTAAGTATTTTTAGCATTGGGCGTTGATGTTCCCGTGACTATGTTTTAAATTGATATTTTTTCTAACTGTTACGTCTGTTTGTCTGTGTTATTATTATTATTTATTAGCGACACTTTACCAGGTCGTGCTTTTGTGTTTTGTATGGTGTTTGGATTTTGATCCGAATAAGCCGATCCAGCGAGTGTAAAGTTTCGTGAACCATAAAAGTTCAGGGCACATCGCAATCGGAGAGCCATACGAATGTTAATATTCACTCTCTTGTTTGGTACGAGACGAGAGAGCATTCAAGAGCAGCAAGTTAAATCAACTTTAACCTAATAAAAAAATGTTTATGGTTCGTCTTAAAGCTCCTTGAAGAACTCGTCCAGAGATTACTTACATATATTTCTCTTATTTTTGTTCTTGAATTTTCAAAGAATTTACACAACACCTAATTCTTTATGATTATTCTTAGCAATTTCACCTGAAACTGCTTAGATTGTCTAAGGATTCCTACAGGCATTATACTAGATAGTTTTCAAGAATTCGATTAGTCATCACCAAGCATTGTCTTAGGCAGAGATTGCTCAAGAATTTACTCCAGGGATTCTTCAAAATAATTTGCCTAAACAGCTCTTAGATACTATCTTTGAGCTCGAGCATCTCCAAGCATTGGAATTGATGTACGAATTTTCTCTGTATACTTTCCAGCATTATTCTAGGAATAATTTCAAGTATTAATCAAAATTATCCTACGGCAATTCATGCAGACATTTTTTCCAATCGATTCTGAGGAATATCATTAGAATTTTTTTCAACATTTGGAATTAATTCTGTGATTTCCTATAGGAAAAATTCTGGATTTTTTTTTTCAGTTTCAGTTCATCCAAAAAGATTCCAAGCATTTCTGAAGGTAAAAAGGAATTTCAAGTTTTTTCATAGACTTCTCTGAAAGAAATCGTAATAAAATCTTTGTTGAAATTCATGTCTAAAGAAATATCTCAAGAAAAGGTTAGATGAATTTTGAAACAATTCCTTGAAAAAAAATCTAAAACTGCTTCTTAAATGTATCCCTGTACAAATCCTCAAAGGAATTTCTGGTGTAGTTCCTGAAGGAATTCAAGAGAAAATATTTGAAGGCATCCGTTTTTAAATTGAATGTATCACTTGATGAACTCTTATAAAAATACTTAGTGGAAAACAGGAAAACAAATTTAAAAAAAATTCTGAGTTTCTGAGAGAACTCCTTGAAAAAATCATATTACCAGGAGAACAAATTTGAAATTAATCCTACAAATATCTTCACATGAGTTTTTAAACATGTTACTCCTGAACAATCCCTGGACTGAGTGGCGTGGCCAGAGGGGCACGATCACACGCTATCCCCTAGCTTCTGGTCTAAGCCACGGAAGCTGTCTGGGGTGGGCTACACCCGCCTCTTTTCTCGGGGTCGGCTAATTGACAATAGGGGGTACTGGGGAAAGCTGATCAGGTCGCAAAATCACTTAACACGGTCTTTTCACTTTTTAACGTTTATTCTACTCACGCTGTGTTGGGTGTATGTGTGTGGGAGTGTGTTACGTTGGGCCGGCCTTGACTGGAACTGATGGGATGAACGGGCAATGCTGTTAGGGTACCGTCGACGGGGGAGGGCACAACCATGTGGTTCTCTTGGGGCACAAGGCGATGAATCTCCTCTTCAGGAACTAGCACGCAGAACTTGATGATGGCTCCCGGTGAATATTTTAGCGGAACACTGTTGTCCGTGATGTGGACAATGAGAGTAGCCTACGGTTGATTTCCGCGCTGGGGCTTAGTGGTTAGGCCAAAACGTGGCACAAACCAAATGGGTCCTGTTGTAGGGGCAGAGGGTCTTAGAGGGGCCATGTGGGAGATTTCACTGTTGTATGGTTGGTTACCTGAATCTTCTTGATAACAAGTGCAGAACTTGGAAGATGCCTTAGCTTATTTTTAAGCTTAACCGAACTTATCACTTGTTAGGGATAACTGAGGGATAACTTTAGGATTTTGAGATGTTGACTGCTTGAGCTCACGTTTGATAAAGAATTGCTTCCTAGCTTTTTGATCTCCATGAACCCACTCTAGACCCCTTCATACACCCACTACTATACCCAAATCTTATATCCAGTTTCAATGTATTTTGTATGTGGTGTATAAATGTAAGTGTTATACAAAATTCGTTTCCTGTTCTTCAAAACGACCGTTTAATTGCAGAGTACTAGAAGCCTCCTATTCATTGATTGAATCCATTCAGAGTCTTGAGAAAATATATAATTAACTACATATAATACGGTATTGTGAAATTCTTATTGGATTTATGCTTATGGCTACTATTGGACATCACAAACAATAAGTTTGGTTCGTAATGTGCTAAAATACAACTATTGCTCATATCGTTCATTGCGAACAGTAGTATAGTGAGTTACCCTACCACTCACTCTCCTTGCTTCGTTAGGCCATATAGGGTAAACTACCTAAATGGTAACACTACCCCATACTCCCTCCAAATAAATTAATAATTTTGATATTAATTTATTAAATCCGTATTCTCATATATCTAGTGCCACCCAGGTTTGAGACGCAACTTTGTATGCTTCCGGAATTTTTCGCAATAGGGAATATTTATGCATTGATCAACCAAATAATTCATTTCATTTCACAAATGAAAGACTATTAAACGACCGCATACTCGAATCTGCTTTAAATAGGTCTATAATCTCTCCCAGCTATCTAAACACTCTCAATGTTCAGAGGGAGAATCAATCCTTCTCTTTGATAATCTAATGTGAATTCCATCTGACGAAGTTAGTCTTCAAATGTGGCATGACATGGTAAGTAGCTGGTGTAGAAACGCGCTTAATATTGAAAATATACGAACTATCGACACAGTGATCATTTGAAATCTACTGGACAACGCTGAGGATATCTTATTGGATTGTTGGACGATCATGCTCAGTAATAACGCAGAAGAAACGTTTCAAAAGGTCTGCTATGCATCTTTGGGATTTTTCCACTTATTAGTCTTGTGTTCTTGAATCGGTCATATCCTCAAAAGTGCTATTATTACTAAAACAGGAACGCTACTACCTATTATGATGAGTGACTACGAACCAGTACAAATACAGGACAATACATTTGACTCCATCAGTTTCACGAAGACTAGAACTTTGACCTTGACTCAGACTTTGACTTTGACGAAGACTAACTAGACATACATTCTACTATGATACTATAAATATTCAAACATATTACCAACTACAAACTATATTCTAATCGTTTGGAACACCAGGTTTCAAATCCGAAGCGGAGAAAACACCTAAGTTCTTTCCTGCTTCGTCCATTAGCTCATAAGAATTGGTCCCTCTTTTGGACACAATGGTGCATGGAATATATACCGGCCCCAATTTCGCATTGAATGAGTCTCCCGCTGACGATTGGGTAAAACTTCGTCGGTAGACTTTCTGACCTATGCTGTAAGTTGGAGCAGGTTGTCGAAACCGAAAATTGTAACTTTTTGCGCTTTTCTCATGAGCTTTCTGCAAATTTTTGACTACCATTTCTTGGATGGTTTTGTCAATATTCAGTTTTTTCTCCAATCTCTCGGTCTTTGAGAGTTCGCTAGTTACTACATCTAAACGATGATCGTCGCCACTAGCTACTATTTCATGACCGAAAAGTATTCTGTAAGGGGAAAACCCTGTGGACGAATGAATGGTGTTATTTATAGTGAATTCGACATCTGAGATCTTCGTATCCCATGTTCTCTGGTCTGAGCGCACATATGTTCGAATGCATGTTTCGATGCTTCTATTTAGCCGTTCTACAGGGTTGGCCTGACTGTGGTGTCTGGCATTGGTCCAGTGGACAACCCTGTAGCGATCGAGAAATTCCTTGAATTTCTTGCTTACGAAGGTGCTCGCATTATCGCTAATTAGTATTTCTGGTACGGAATAGCGGCGAAACCATAGCTCTTCCAATGTTTTAATGACTAGATCAGTGGAAATTTTTCTCATGGGTACCAAAATCGTCCATTTTGAATACATGTCTAGCATAACAAAAAGATGACAGTTTCCTGCACGACTTCGTGGCAACGACTGTATAAAGTCCAAAGCAACAATTTGGAATGGTTTGGAGGTGAGCCTTTGCTTACCCATCTCTGGGTGTTGGGAAGTGGCCGAAGGTTTGCACTCCTTACAAATCGAACACCGCTCTACGAACTTACGAACGGTGGTAGCCATTCTTGGCCAATAAAGTTTTTGCCTCATTCTTTCCACCAACTTCTCATATCCGATATGAAGATTTCGTTCATGTTCCTCGCGCATCAATCTCTCTCGATTGGATTCGGGGATACATTGCTTCCACTCGTATTTGTAGTCAAGAGTGTCAGTTTTGTTGGGAACGTACTTATACAACTTATCGTTGTCTATGCGATAATCTGGGTGATCGTCTGGAGACTCTCGCACAGCATTTAGAGTTGAGAGGTACCATGTGTCTTTTTGAGTATTAGGATCCACATCAACAAGCTCAACTGCACGAGAGAGTGCATCTGGAATCACATTGTCTCTCCCACGCCTGTGTCGAATCTCCATGTCGAAGCCTTGCAGATCAATACTCCAACGACATAATCTCGAGGATGATCTCCATTTCCCATGCATTATGTGGGTTAATGCTGAGGCATCTGTGACGACGATAAAATGAGTACCCTCAATGTATGGTCTAAATTTGTCTATTGCTGAGAGGACGGCCAGGCCTTCCTTCTCAGACGCTGCATAGCTTTGTTGAGCGGGTGATAACTTCTGAGAGAAGTATGCTACCACCCGTTCACCATCCTCATGTTCTTGAGTGAGGATAGCTGCAATTGCACTATCGGAAGCATCCGTTTGAATGACAAATGGCATGTTGAAATTGGGGTTCGACAAAACTGGGGCAGAAATCAAACGTTCTTTGATGTTATTAAATGCCTGTTCTGCTACGTCTGACCACTTGATTGATTTTGGTTTATTTCGTAGGAGATTGGTGAGTGGTGCAGTCAGCTCACTAAAATTGGAAATAAATCTCCTATAATAATTGGCCATGCCTAAAAAACGTCGTAATGACCGAATAGATTTAGGTCGCTCGTAATTTATAATGGCCTCTACTCTCTCGGGATTGGGACTCAATCCCTCTCGTGAGATAATGTATCCAAGGTAGGGGAGTTCCTTGACACAAAACCTGGATTTGTCTAGGTTAATAGAGAGGTTCGCATTTCGTAGTCGTTTCGCAACTTCCCGAAGGCTTTCGACGTGAGCGTCAAATGTATTACTCACGACGACAATGTCGTCGAGATAGACGAATACATTGGGCTCTAACTCACCGAAACCCAACACTTCATCCATCAGTCTAGCGAGTGTTGCAGGGCTGTTAACAAGCCCGAAGGGCAGTCGGGTAAATTGAAAAAGCCCTCTACCCAACACCGAGAAGGCCGTATACCTGCGCGAATTGGGATCAAGTGGTATTTGCAGGAAAGCCTTAGATAGGTCGATCGTTGTCAAATATCTACATGGTCCCAATCTGCTAAGTATACGGTCCTGGTGAGGTAGAGGGTAAGCATCACGCTTAGTCCGATCATTCAATCGTCGTGCATCTAAGCACAAGCGCACTTCGCCTGTTGGCTTCAAAACTGGCACTGTGCTTAGCGACCAGTCACTCCTACTACGTTCTATTACCTGTTGTGCCAACATTTTATCTAATTCCCTGTTAATTTTAGACTGGAGCTCTGGCGACGTAGGGTACGGGTTGATTCTTACAGGAGGAGAGTTATTGTATTCCTCCTTTATTTCTATTTTGTGAGATATCATGTGAGTGATATTGAGCTTTTCCCCTTCCACTGCACCCTTGAACATTCCCTTCACCTCCTCCAACTTATCCAACTGCTCTGGGGATAAAGAATCCTCACTTATTTCGTCAACTTCGATATCGCTATCAAGAGAGTTCTCCTCGTAACTCATTCTCCGATTTTGAACAGTTGGTTCAAGATTGAAGACTCGCCAAAAATCCTCGTATCCCAAAATCAGTCTGTGTCTAACTTCGGGTGCAATTAGAGCAGTGACAATATGAGTTTCTCCATTAAACGTAATTGGCAAGTTCACATAGCCTTGGATTTTGATGGGAGTTCCAGAAGCTGTTTTCGCTGTGGTTGATGTCTGAAATACTTTCAGTCTCAGATTTTTAATTAGGTATTCAGATCCCTTGCCAAGAATCGTCCTTTGGGCACCACTATCCAACAGTCCAACTAACTTTTTGTTGAGAATTTCAACTTCTACAAAGGGACGTGCATCTCCTTCTAGGTGGATTAGTAGTTCGTCAATGGAATCAGATTCGTAATCATCATCATCCATGGATTCGAACCCATGTTCTTTTAAATCGCTGAATGTGGGAGTTTGTGGAGAGTAGATTTCAGCTTCCTCCCTTAAGCTGAACTCTCTGAGTTTTTTGGACAAGCCGGACAAGTTTTTGTGAGAACGTCTAGAAAGCCACAAATTCGACAAAACTTTCTCTTGGGTTCTTCACATTCAGGGTAGTGATGTCCCCTTTGTCGGCAATTGTAGCACATGCCGATTGGTGGGCGCTTATATTGGCTAGCCAACTCACGCAATGTGCCTTGTGAAGTACCCTCCATGGCCTGTGGCGGTTCCGACGGTTTAGCATGGCTCCTTCCTTCTACCTGTTTCTCCTGTTTGGGATTTTGTTCTGTTGGTTTTGTCTTATTTTTTTGTTTGGTCATCTTTGGTTTACTGCCAGTTGAAATTTCATTCAACTGACTAGATCGAAGCTTATTGGTATTGTCGAGCGATTTTTGGAACATGCTCCAATTATTTTCGTCGACAATTCTACCATATCTTTTCAATTTGGAAATGGATCTGATTCCAGCACCAGTCATGGCGTTTTTGTAATCAAATCGCATATTCCTCCAAATTATCTCAAATCTTCTTCTTTCTGGCAATGGGCGAGTCATTGACTGAAAAATTTTCAACATGTCGTGGAGATAGTCAACAAATTTCTCTCCACGAGCTTGCCGACGATTTGTTGCCTGTATCTCGAGCTGAAAGTCGAGATCTGGCGGAAGGAACTCTCGTTTTAATTCGGACTTCAGTTCATTCCAGTTCCTGAAATCTCGATTTTCCATGCCCTCAATGAACCAGTCTTTGGCTCTGCCCACAAAGAGATGAATCGCCCCCCTAAAGAGCTCCCGATCGGAGATGCTCTCTGCCCTTCGTCTCATCTTCACTTCTTTTAAAAATTCTGCCAATTTTCTACCCCCGTCCTTTCCCTCATATTTTATTCTCCATTCCGATATCGGGATGCGTTTCAAGGGTCTCTGAGGTTCTCTCCTAGCTCTATGCCTAAACTCTCTGACTTGGCCCTGAATTCTCCGAGATTCTTCTGAATCTGCAGAGCTGGTTTGGCTGAACCGAAAGGACAAAGAACTCTCGAATGATTTGTCTGAGAACTCTGATGAGTCACTCATTTTCCTTGATGGTTTTCTGAACTTACGAGATGGTGAAACCCGTCCCTCTCTGTTGCTTTTTCTAAATTTGGATTTGAGCTGGGGCCGTTCGTCGGCACTGCCAGACGGAGTTTCAAACTGATCATCTGAGTCAGATTTTAGCAATCCCTGTTTTGTTCTAAAATCTACCTTATTCTTGTCCGATATTTCTCGTTCCTTTCGCACTCGATTAAAATCGCTTTCCTGCTTGGGAATCACTGTCGGCTCAATTCTAATTTTCTCATTTAAATCTACCAACAGCTTTTCCAATCTTTTCTTTCTCTCTATGCCGTCTGCAGCCTGTTTCATTCGTTTTTCTTCTACCTCTATTTCCCTTTTCCTCCTATCTTCCTCTTGTTTTGTCGTAGCAATCACGAAATCCTTGAAGTGTTTAACCAAATCTCCCAAATTTTCCTCCTTCCCTTTCTCATAATCTGACAACCTATCTAAAATTTCTTTCGACCTCTGTACTGATTTTTCCATAATCATACGCTTAGTTTCCAATGTGGGCATTACTCCACCGCTTGCCTCTTCTTCTGTCACCCTAAGATCTTTTCCGCAAGCGGTTTCGTTCAACATTTCTAACTCGCTACGCACATCTTCAATCGCGAGACTCAAATCCTGCTCAAGCTTTTCTGGTGCTTTGTGGCTCTCGCCAGCAACAGAAGCACAGTTGGGAAAGTATTTATCAACTATGTCTGACACTTTCCTACCTAACTGCGTTACCTCGCCCTGATGTTTACGAGCCTGTGGTGCACGAAAAAGCGAAAAAATTCTTACTCTGTAGTGGATTAGGCGGGTTCTCAGTTTTTCTCTCTGCCGTACATCACACTTAGGATTGGCTAGCAATCCCTCAATAATCAAGAGCTTCGAGTTGATGATCGACATCTCCTCAATTGCATCTCTCCAAGTCACTGAGTGAACAACAGAGTCTTTCTCACGTTCATCGCGCATGCGATCTTTTAACTTTCTTCTCTTTTTACTCTCATGCTCGTCCAAATCAAATAGAATATTCCGTATCAGCAACTCATGCTCTACTTCATCCACCGAAAGGTGGGATACATCTATGTTCTTATACATACTTTGCAAATCCATTTTAAATAAATATTGCACTAGAATTCAAATGAAAAATAAACTAATAAACTAAGATTACTTTTAGTACAAAATACAAATGTGTTTCGATATTATGGAAGAATCAAGACCCATTTAAAAATAAAAATAAAACTAAACCGTAATCTATCGTATCGAACTACTCCCGATATTTAGTTGACCATTAACGATAAATCTTCTCTTTTGAGAGGGTACGCGCACTAGTAAGCAACGCTAGAATCACAAGAATGTGGTGAGGTAGCATGTATTGCATTAACCACGTTGATAATTCACCTTCTATGGCACCAAACAAAGCAATTTGAGTTAACCCTAACCTTGATCCCTGGAATCACTCTGCTTTACTATGCTTTTGCGCTCTGATCAGTATTGTCGTTTTAAGATGGGCGCCAATTGTTACTCCTGAACAATCCCTGGACTGAGTGGCGTGGCCAGAGGGGCACGATCACACGCTATCCCCTAGCTTCTGGTCTAAGCCACGGAAGCTGTCTGGGGTGGGCTACACCCGCCTCTTTTCTCGGGGTCGGCTAATTGACAATAGGGGGTACTGGGGAAAGCTGATCAGGTCGCAAAATCACTTAACACGGTCTTTTCACTTTTTAACGTTTATTCTACTCACGCTGTGTTGGGTGTATGTGTGTGGGAGTGTGTTACGTTGGGCCGGCCTTGACTGGAACTGATGGGATGAACGGGCAATGCTGTTAGGGTACCGTCGACGGGGGAGGGCACAACCATGTGGTTCTCTTGGGGCACAAGGCGATGAATCTCCTCTTCAGGAACTAGCACGCAGAACTTGATGATGGCTCCCGGTGAATATTTTAGCGGAACACTGTTGTCCGTGATGTGGACAATGAGAGTAGCCTACGGTTGATTTCCGCGCTGGGGCTTAGTGGTTAGGCCAAAACGTGGCACAAACCAAATGGGTCCTGTTGTAGGGGCAGAGGGTCTTAGAGGGGCCATGTGGGAGATTTCACTGTTGTATGGTTGGTTACCTGAATCTTCTTGATAACAAGTGCAGAACTTGGAAGATGCCTTAGCTTATTTTTAAGCTTAACCGAACTTATCACTTGTTAGGGATAACTGAGGGATAACTTTAGGATTTTGAGATGTTGACTGCTTGAGCTCACGTTTGATAAAGAATTGCTTCCTAGCTTTTTGATCTCCATGAACCCACTCTAGACCCCTTCATACACCCACTACTATACCCAAATCTTATATCCAGTTTCAATGTATTTTGTATGTGGTGTATAAATGTAAGTGTTATACAAAATTCGTTTCCTGTTCTTCAAAACGACCGTTTAATTGCAGAGTACTAGAAGCCTCCTATTCATTGATTGAATCCATTCAGAGTCTTGAGAAAATATATAATTAACTACATATAATACGGTATTGTGAAATTCTTATTGGATTTATGCTTATGGCTACTATTGGACATCACAAACAATAAGTTTGGTTCGTAATGTGCTAAAATACAACTATTGCTCATATCGTTCATTGCGAACAGTAGTATAGTGAGTTACCCTACCACTCACTCTCCTTGCTTCGTTAGGCCATATAGGGTAAACTACCTAAATGGTAACAAACATTTTCCAGAGCGATTTTCAGTCGGATTCATTAGAGGAATACTTGCGAGATGCTTGGAGAAATTCATATTCTAATGTTTCATGCAAAAAGGGTGCGCAAGTTGTATTTAATAATCGGTTTGCGTGAAATTCGTGAATAAACTTTTTTGGTCGCTTGCCCCCTTCTGATGGAAATTCTGACTACGCCCATGGCCATGTTTTGATTTTGTTTTCAGATTCGTCAATCACATCGATAGACAAAAACACAGGCGTAATCAATGAAGTGTGTTGTTTTGCATGAAATAATGTTTTTTTTTTCTTTCACAAATAGTTTTCAAATAGTTAAACTATCGATAGTAGAAAAGTTTATGAGTAGCTAATAAACAATTAAAGCTACAATTTCAATAGTATACTTTCTCGAGTTATGTACATTTTATCAATTTCGCCGAAAACACGATTTCTCCGGAATTCTATCAATGTCCATCTTAAATACTACAGTGATCACGCTGTTGTTATTATTATCATTATTATCACAGACAAACAGATGTAACACTCAAATTATTTTCTTCGCACAGCAGAATAGCGCCCAATTCTAATATTTGGTAGTTGGGCGACGGGCCACCCGTGTCGCTCGCATCACTTTTGTTCGAGTTTGACGTTTGCTTACTACCGCCACCTAGTTCGCGATTGGCCAAATTAAGTATTTTTAGCATTGGGCGTTGATGTTCCCGTGACTATGTTTTAAATTGATATTTTTTCTAACTGTTACGTCTGTTTGTCTGTGTTATTATTATTATTTATTAGCGACACTTTACCAGGTCGTGCTTTTGTGTTTTGTATGGTGTTTGGATTTTGATCCGAATAAGCCGATCCAGCGAGTGTAAAGTTTCGTGAACCATAACAGTTCAGGGCACATCGCAATCGGAGAGCCATACGAATGTTAATATTCACTCTCTTGTTTGGTACGAGACGAGAGAGCAGCAACTCTCACAGACAACAACGGTATCGAGTCATTCGGGTGATTTGTGTTTTGCATAAAATTGGTAACAACTTTCTTTTTTCTGGTAACGCAACCTTATAACACTTAATTATAATCATAGCACAGAAAATGGAAAATATTCGCCTCTGTTTCTTGATCAGAATGAGAATGCGTTAGCGAATGTTACATATGGTGATACACAGTGATCGGCGCCATCTAGTGGGTGGTATGTGTCTGCTTTTTTTTTTCTTTCGCGGCTCGTTACCTTCCACGAACGTTAAATGTCATGCGTGTTGTGTGAATGCAGTCGGATAAAATTATGGAACGTGTGTTAATGATCGTTAAATTTTCCAAAACCTGATTTTGTACTGCTGGAAAAACCTTGCTTTTCGTACACAGCATCAGCGGTGTACAATCGTAGCGAAAAGTTAACAGTACTTTATGCAACAAATTGCAGAATGATGATTTTTACAGCACGCGTTGTTCATTTGTCCAACTAGGCTTGCCAAGTTGTATAATTACAACGAGTGCTGTAAAAATCGAGTTCTGCAAAGTGTTGCGTACAACATTTCTTGCAACTCCGTAGAACTGATGTCAGTTGCGTAAGGACTTTTACCATACTGCATTATTTAGTGCAGTAAAGTAGGCCGTTTCTTGACCGACTGACGTGCTGGAAAACCGCCTATTGCGATGAGAAATCGCAAAAAAGAATTGCAATTTCTTATCGTTATAGGCTGCTTTTCATCATGAAAAGGCCTACTTTCCTGCACTGAATTGTGCAGTGCGGTAATAGTCATTACGTAACTGAAATCAATGGTGTAATGATTCATCATGCAACGCTTTCTCATTACGCAACTGTTTTGAGTTACCTAATGAATCATTACATAACAATTTTTCAGAAATTGTAAAATAATGGTAAATGCATTCCGATATGATTTCTGATACCCTCAAGTAGTCTTCTACGAAATTACAAAACAATGTTGTGCATAACTCGTTGCAGAACTCGATTTTTACAGCACTCGTCGTAATTATCCTACTCGGCAAGCCTCGTAGGATAAATTTCCGACTCGTGTTGTAAAAATCATCATTCTGCAACTTGTTCCGTAAACTACTATTTTACGAAAGGACTTCCGTTGCAGTATTTTATTTATTGATTGGAAGATCTTCAAATCAATAATTAAACCAATTCGTCAAATAAAGCGCCACTGGTTGGAAATATAATAAGAATCATTTCCCCATATGTTTGGACGATATTCTCCATACAAACTTCGTGCAAGTTTAGCCCCTTCTTAGAGTTGATGGATGCCGCTCAAATTTTCACAGTTAGTTTTCGTAGTCTGACCAATATGGGCACTCAAACTACGATATTTTGTAGCTATTGAGTTTTGCTGTAAAAGAAAATTATCAAAGAGAAGGAAGATTCTCTAGTGCAATAGTGTTTCATTATTCCACATAATTACGAAGACAATGAACCTTGGAAGAACATCCAATGTTCAAAAGAAGGGAAAATATGCTGTGAAAGTAAACAAACAAATGCCATCAATTTATTTTGTGCATAGAAAGAGTATTACTTTAGTACAAGCTACCCTTTGAAAATACTATGAGAAGGAACAGCCAATTTTGAAAGAAGGAAGAATAACTATGTAAACAATAAAATGTTTAATTTTTCCCACAGATTGGGCCAATTTTGCTCATAAAACAGAGTATGACCTATGTAAGAGCAATTTATGACAAATAGTAGTAAATTTGTTAAACAGCTTTTTCCCCTTATGATTTTGGTTGAATCGGTCTGTGAACCACGCGGTCATTTATTGTGGACTTTCAATGCCACTTCTTTTCCACTTTGTGGTGTTTTGTCCATTAAAACTGTTTAAAATTTGTATGGGCAATGATTTTTGGCCAAACCCTTCCCCCCATAGATGGCCAAATGGTTTATAGATGGCCCCATAGAAGATTTACCTCGACCAACAAATGCCATAGCCAGCATCCATTTATTACGTAACGCTAAAATTTAAAATTGTTGACCCCCTCGACCCCCGGAGGGAGCCTTAACGCTTTTTTGTATGAAAATTTTCAAATTTTTGTATGAGCCGTAACGCTTGAGCCTACTCCCCCTCCCCCTTAGAGCATTTCGTAATTTGTGGACGGCGCCTTAGAAGGCTTCTATAATCAATTAAATTTGTTCTACAAAGGCGTTGGCATCAAATGTTGTTCTCAGAGCATTTCAAGAGGAAGAATAGTCTACTTTGGCAGACTACATGCGATATTTTCGAAAAAAATGTTTCGTCCTTTCAAAAGTGTATACATATTCTGGGGAATGTCCCATTCTGGGGAATGGTCTTCTGGGTAACGTCCTTCTTGGGAATGTCGTTCTGGGGTTCGATTTTCTGGGAAATGTCCTACAACCGTTTTTTTGATTATGAGGTTTCTGTCCTATTGTTGTCTTTGGACGTTTTTAATTATTATTGGCAATACATAATTTAAAAATTCTCGAAGTTGTATGAAATTTGCAATGAAAATTGAAACTATTGCTTTTGAAAAGTTTATAATACATCGACGAAATATCGGTACTAAAATCGATAAAATATATGTTCAACTATTAACACCATACCCTAGCGCACAACTGAGTGATGGCTAGGTGAAATCGAGAAATGCTAAAATTTGTCGAGAAGCTCAATAATAACTATGATTAAAGTGAAAGTGTAAGGTGAATGTGCAGTGTTGGAGGCATCAGCAGGTGCGGTGTAATTAAAGCTCCCCGACAACTTGCTGAGGTCCTCAATATGCTTATTTCTCAAAAAACGGTTGCACTAATTTGCTTCATTTTTTCGCAACAGACTCACATCAATGTAATGTTTTAAAAATCAAATCTATAGCCTGAGGGTTTTTACGTGGGAATATTCTCATATCCAGACGACCAAAGATCAAAAGCGACAAAAAATTGAAAAGTAGATCTTGTGAAAAATTGCGCAAAAATATCGAAAAAACGAAAAATTTATCGCGATTTAAATATTTTGTGTTGTAAAAAATTTATGCTGCTTGTACAGGGGTAAACAACAAATAGGAAATTGGAAAAAGAAAACTCTGTATATTGTTGTAGATTTGCAGGGAACGTTTATTTCAAACTTTTGAAATCGTAAAATTTTAAATAGAAGTTAAATATATACGAAATTAACTGCTATGAATACTGCACAACTTTTGTGATACAATCAAGAATTCAAAGGAATATTCATAAACTACGTTGAATGATTAGGGGGATGAAGAGTCTGACCGAAGTCTACTTTCCATTTAAATTTGTAATATTTTGTGTTAACAAAAGTGTACATGGAGGACGTGGCTATGAAAATCCTCCAATTGCAATTGTAAGCCTCTTCAAACTCTCCTCTCCAACCAGCGACGAATGGTTTCACCCACCTCCTCCTTGCTGCGCCTCAAGTCAGCCCAGTCCAGATCCGAAATGGAGGCCAAATCTTCTCCATGGATAGCACCTCGAATGACATTGACGTAGTTGTTGTTGTAGAGCACCGTAGTCACACCGGTGAACCTCCACGGATCGAGCGAACCATGAGTGTAAAACACGAACCTCATTTCCGGTCGGTTTCCTCCATACAATGTATTTGTCTGTCGAACAAGTGACCGGAAAACGTCCGAAGTGAGCCAGCCATCGAAAACTCGCTGACAAAGCTGTTGGAAAAGATTAGCGGAGATTCGGACACCGAACGGTTGATTCATCGAGTCTGCCGTCAGAGGCCATCCCAGTTCGGTACAACGTTGGTAAAACCATTGTCGTTCGCCAGATTTGTGCACATCGTGCTGCCAATCGGTTTCCTGGAACAGCTGTACGATACTTTCCAAGTCCATTGCAAGGCACTCTGCTTCTGGGAACTGACCAGTTATCCAGCTGGCCAACCCTGTTAGGCTACTATCGTGATCTTCATGAGTCAACGTATCACACATGTTTCTTATGTTCTGTCTGAGATTGGGACGCAAAGTATTTGTAACGACTTCGTTGAAAATACCGTAGAAAAATGCTTCAACGTCCAGTGGATTAGTACCGTTGATCGGAGTGCATACCTTGAACAATGTATCAACAGTTTGCGACTGTCCTGCATCGATCAAATTCTCGGCCGTACGGAAACCTCTCCAGAGTGCACCGTAGCAATCATTGCCACCGTATCGACGAATATACTCCCCAACCTCTTCGGCAAACTCTCTGTAATTTTCGTTTGCTTGCAACATCGCACCGGACGCCCAAACTCCATGAATCAGGTGAGGATAACGCAGTCGTGTCCAGTGTGCAAGTGAGCCGGAGAAACCCACACCAGCCACGATCACTCTTGCGTTAGGATCTCTCAACACTTCGTATCTTATGTGCACGATGAGCCTGGCAATATCCGTACATGCTTGCACAATGTGGAGTAAACGCAAGTTTCCGCGAGATGCATTCCTGTTAAATAAACATAATTACAAATTATTTTAAGTTTCCACAACACAGTTTATGTGATACTCACGGCACAGGTAAGCTCTCTCCGTAATAACGCATCTCATTGGCTACAACAAAGGCGTTGTTCTCCTCAGCCAAGTCTACAAAATGCCCCTGTTCGACAAAATGCTGCTCCAACTCCCAAGGTCCTCCAACAAACAGGAAAATGGGGCCACCTGGTCGGTAGAACTTCGAATTGCTAACGTATCGCATTGGGAACATGTCCACGCTGTGGGCGTTCGAGTGACTTTGAAGTTGATCGAACACACGCCATTCCGTGTAGTTTTCGTTGTCGACGATACTATCGGAAGGTGGTCCCCGAGGAGGCGCTGTCTTCTGACTTCCGAACAGAACCGGCCTCGCTGGATTACTTTCTATGGCTGCAGCCGCGAAGGCTACCACCATGCTAAGGGCTACTGTCGTTGGGTACCACATCTTGAATGCGCAATACTTCGATTGTTCCCGAAGTAACTAGCGTATTTATACGACCACAAAGTGAAGTCTCTTATCTGGAAGTAGCCGTACGCGCTTCCCAATCTAATCCGTGAATCTTGGAGCATGGTGATTTGGACGGGATACACCTGTAGGACAATCACTGCACGGAACTGATTTTACGATACCGGTTTGGAGTGGATTCGGATGCGTGAGTAATAAAAATTGTATTCAATAGCTATTGCCGTCATAAAATCCGAAGTGCATAATGTAATTTCGACTAAAGACGAATTGAGATAAGAAATTTGAGAATTGTTATGGAAGATGAAGCCATTGATTTCTTACTTTCGAGTGTTCATGAAATTCTGAAACATTTGAAATAATGTATTGAACAATTTTCGGGCTTGATTTTTCTATGTTTTTCCAAATTATTGTTGTAGGTGAGCACTTGCTGAAACCAGGATGCCATCGGCACACATCGTTAGAATTCCAATTTAATGTCACTGATCGCTAGCATATGCTAATACTAAAGGGTGGTCGTTTCGGTTTTCTCAAACTGGTGGAACCCTCGTACGCCAGCTAGCTAAACAGTCTGCGAAAAGACTAATTTTTTGATAAATTTCAAGTATTTCTTCACGTGATATATCTCATACATATACCCCTTAAAACACGTAGCAAATCGTATAGAGGAAAAATGTAGCTTTAATTTGAAGCTCAAAATTTGTTGGTGTTTTTTTTTAATTTTGGTCGCCATCTTGAATTTCTTCATTAAACCGTATGTTTTTCATCATATCATTCTATCAAACTGATAGAAATTTTGGTTTTCATTTTTTTTGGAAAGTATGAATTTTACAGAAAAATTTAATCTATATACTTGTTTCTCTTGTTAGGGGTCGTCCATAAATGACTTAGCATTTTAGGGGGGAGGGGGGTCTTCACGAATTTGTGACGATGTGTGACGAGGGGGAGGGAGGGGTCCCAGCTTATGGACGAAGCATTTTGAGTAATTCCAGTGAAAAGAGTAGCGCTGGAAAATATTGTATTTTTAGTGCGAGACCCACAACATATTAAACGAAGTTTCTGTTAATCAGTTAAGCTAAACGAATGCAAAAGTAAAGAGTATTAGTATGACACTTCATGTCAAAGCTATTTTCGTTGGAATCAAGTGCATTTGAGAATTTATATGCAAATATTAAAAAATTATATGATTTAAGGACTTTGGCAACGTTTACAAACAATCTGTTCTACGGTCACTATTTGATGACGTCATAATGAGTTCGTCACTTATCTCTTAGCGAAACCCATTTTTACAAACTGGGACCATTTTTGTAATCTAAGCGCCTAGAGGTATGCAACGCAAAACAGAAAACCGACTTTCGATCATGTGAAAAAAAAAAAACATCCATTGGAATAAATCTTTTGGCAATCTATCAAGTGCAATCGATAGCTAAGGGTGTCAGTACTTGTTTTAAAATATAAATTGTAATTCTTTGAAATAAAATGCATAAATATAAAAGTTTTCTTCAAAAAAAACTATCAATGTTACCCCGTTTTTGTTGGAATAGAGGCAGTGTCGCACCTCAGGTAGAAGAATCGTCGGTTGAGAAACATGCGTCGTCGTAGGTAAAAGTGTGGAAGATTTGTCGAGAGGTATGATATTTGTGTAGAATGTTGAATTGTAAATATATACCTGGAATGAATAAAGAGAGTTGCAGCTGCTGATTGAGGTATCAGTCAGTTAGCTGCCCAGTTGAAGGAAACATCTACTGTATTGTATTTCTTTATGATGTTACTAGCGGTCCGGAGGACCACCTCTGTGCCTCCGACACCGGCGAGCTAGAGCACGAGTCCTGGGGCTCCCAGGGTCGGCTTTAGGGGCTTTCAAGGGTTCCTTCCTTCAACTAAACAGGCTACAAACGTTTGCTAAGGTTTATACTATTTATTTTCAGACTTACGATCGTGTGTGTGTATTGTGATGAGTGTTGGGCCGGCCGGCTACGCACTGCTGTACTCCGAGCTGAAGACCGATACTGAGCTCCCGAATTAATCTGGAGTGTCGGGGGATCGAGGGCTAGCATGGACAGGCTAGCGACACTGGTGTTGCCCACAGCTGCGATCTGCTTGGGCTGGGGACGATCGTCTGTGTCGACCAGCCACGTGGGGTGAGGTTGGATAGATGAGGTCGAGGATTCTTGTGGTCTATCCGGCTGGACCATGGAGCTTTCAGGTTTGGCCTCAAGACTGGGTTCTATCCGTTGTTGAAAGCTTAGGCCTACTTCGCCTCGACACGGTCAGTGACTCCGATGAGGTACAACTTCTCCTTCCTGTGTTGAGTAGGGTTATTTGGGGCACGCGGGGTGTGTCCCGAAACGCTGGACTAACCTCTTGCCGTTAAATCTTTGGGTCCTGATTCGACTCCGTGCAATATATAGGGGGGGTTTCTCGCACTTCACTTTGATTTCCACCAAACTTGGATATAGGATGCGGGTTCTTACTCCGTCCGAATACGAAATGCGAATGAGATGGTGCATAGTAATCCGAGACCCTTGTACGCTTCCCTTTTCAAATATCCCTATCCTCTTTCCCGGTCGACCTGCCTCTTTCTCTCTTCAATTTGGTCCATTTGCTTGCATGTGGCAGCTCAATTTGCTGTTCAGCAGTGCGTGTGAGGGGTATTGATTCGTGTAAGTGCGTTTTTAACAAATTGTGTTCTTTATGTTTCTTAATCTAGTACTACATTTGATTATTTAAATTCTTGAGCGTGCATGATTCATAAATACTTCCTTATTACTATTTATTAATTACATTTTAGTTTCTGTTTTAGGTAAGTATAACAAATTATATACAACAATTAACGAAATATGAATATATGTGCATGACAAACAGAGAATATCACATCACAACGGTAACACTACTTTCTACTCCCCCTAAAAAAAATAATCAAAACAAGGTTTCGTATTATTTTTTTTTTTTATAACTGTTCCATTCATTATGAACCATTCCAGGATTGAGTCGCACCTTTCGTGCTTTCGTTTCATGCAAAAATTAACATAGGTGGCGTACATCCAACAAATAGATCCCTCAATCATAATTGAGGACACTTGTTTACGCAATTGCTTTCGCGACTTGTTTATGTAGTCTTGAACTCTCAAAATATCCGAAACCATAAACTGTTTCGTAGAAGAATTAGACCTATTATTCCTAATCAATATAAGTTTATCTTGATTATCCGGTTTTGAATGTTATTTCTCGCTGAATTATCTAGGACTGAGTGCATTGAAAACCACTATAATAATTCGGGTGGGTTCGTAGTGAATTCTGTGTTGATCTTGGTAGAAACTAATCAATTATAGTAGGGCAGTGAGCGGGTACCAACGCTTTCCGCCGCGCGAATAAGAAATTATGCATTTTCGGTCCTTTTTCCTTAATCGGTTGAACTCCTCTATCGCAACTACTTCATTCGATTGTAAACTATTTAAACAACAAAAAACACTCGGTTATCATAAGACAACCCCAATCAACACAGCGAGACATTTTGGAATCATCAAACTCATTTTCTCTCTCTAACATTATTTGCTTTACGAATCTTACGAATCAACACAAATATACAATCACTATAACAAAGGACGTGAACGACGTAACATCGAAGCTGGGCAACAACCCACCTTCTTTTCCAGTATTATCTGTACTCTACAACCGGAAGGTTAAGCAGCGAAGTCCTGAGCCACTCCAGGCTTCAGGTCAGCGGAAGAAAATATTCCTATGTTTTTGCCGTTTTCATCGAGAAGCTCGTAGGAGCTCGTTCCTCGACGAGAAACAACAGTGCAAAGAGTGTAGGCTGGCCCCAGTTTTGCATTGTAGGATTCTCCAGCCGAAGATTGTGTAAAGTTTCGCTTATACACCTTCTGTCCTACCTGATAAACAGGAGCAGGCTTGCGAAATCGAAGGTTATAGGCTCTCTTACTCTTCTCATGAGCAATTTTTAAATTTTTATTCACAATGTCCTGAATTTTTTGATCTACTTTCAGTTTTTGTTTGTTCCTCTCCGCTTCTGTGACATCAGTAGTGATCGGATCGTGACGATGTTCTCCACCACTGATAATAATTTCGTGGCCAAATAATATCATGTATGGCGTAAAGCCCGTAGAAGCATGAGTGGTGTTGTTCAGAGTGTGTTCAACTTCTGAAATTCTTGTATCCCATAAACGTTGATTGGATCCAACATACGTTCGGATACATGCGTTGATGCTGCGGTTTAGGCGCTCAACTGGATTGGCCTGGCTGTGATGCCTTGAGTTCGCCCAGTGTTTGACCTGATAATTGTTCAAAAAATCCTGAAAGGACTTGCTGAGAAAACTCGTCGCATTATCACTTATTAGAACCTCAGGGACCGAAAAACGACGAAACCATTGTTCTTCGAGAATTTTAATAATCGAATCCGTAGCAATTTTTCTTACCGGCACTAGCATGGTCCATTTGGAATAGACATCTAGAATCACTAATAGGTGTGCATGACCGGATTTCGACCGCGGCAGAGATTGGATGAAATCAATCGCCAAAATCTGAAAGGGTTTGGTAGCTAAACGTGCGTTTCCCATAATTGGATGCTGTGAAGTAGTGGTAGGCTTACATTCTTTGCAAATTCGACAACGTTCAACATATTTTCGGACTGAGCTGGCCATTTTAGGCCAAAAATACCTCGTTCGGAGTTTATCGAGAAGTTTCTCGTATCCGACATGAAACGATTCATCGTGCTCTTTTCGGAGAATCTTCTCGCGAGATTTCTCCGGAACACAAAGTTTCCATTCGAATCGAAAGTCTAAAACTTCGGTTTTGCTGGGAACGAATTTATAAAGTTTTTTCTCTTCTACTTTGTAGTCGACGCACTCATCTGGCTCAGAGAGCACTTTATTGTACAAACTTGAGTACCATGCGTCTCCTTCATCGAGCGTAGCCGCCTCCATTGAACGTGAGAGCGCATCCGGAATCACGTTATCCCTTCCTCTCCGGTGTCGAATCTCAAAGTCATAACCTTGTAATTCGATACTCCATCTGCTAAGTCTGGATGATGTCCGCCACTTACCATTCATAATATGAGTAAGAGAGGATGCATCAGTTATTACAACAAACCTTGTTCCTTCGATGTATGGCCTAAATTTGTCAATGGCAGTCAGCACGGCTAAGCCTTCTTTTTCTGAAGCCGCATAGGCCTGTTGTGCCGGCGAAAGCTTTTGCGAGAAATATGCTACTACTTTCTCTCCGCTCTCGTGCTGCTGCGTTAATATTGCGGCGATGGCACTATCGCTCGCATCAGTTTGGATTTGAAATGGCAGTCGAAAATTTGGATTCGCTAGAACCGGAGCTGCGATCAAATTTTCCTTCAATTTGATAAAAGCTTTCTCTGCAACTGGGTTCCAAACAATAGTTTTGGGTTTCTTTTTCAAGAGGTTTGTTAAGGGTACACAGATCTCACTAAAGCGAGGAATGAACCGTCGATAATAATTTGACATTCCCAAAAATCTGCGCAAGGCTCGTAGTGATGTCGGCCGCTCATAATTTATAATAGCCTCGACACGGTCTGGGTTCGGTCGTAGGCCTTCGGCTGAAATAATATACCCAAGGTAAGGTAACTCTTTCAGGCAGAATTTTGATTTATCGATATTTATTGACAGGTTGGCCAATCGCAAACGACGGGCAACTTCTGTTAAAGACTGGAGGTGTGCTTCGAATGTGCTGCTTACTACGACGATGTCATCGAGGTAAACAAACACACTCGGTTCCAGTTCACCATACCCTAAGACTTCGTCCATTAGCCGAGCTAACGTAGCAGGGCTGTTGACTAAGCCAAAAGGTAACCGGGTGAACTGGAACAATCCTCTGCCCAACACCGAGAACGCCGTATATTTTCGTGAGCTAGGGTCAAGGGGTATCTGTAGGAATGCTTTGGTTAGATCGATTGTGGTTAAGAATCTACTTGCCCCTAGCCTACTTAATATACGATCTTGGTGTGGGAGAGGATAAGCATCCCTCCTAGTCCGATCGTTCAACCTCCTTGCGTCTAAGCATAGACGAACATCACCAGAGGACTTGATGACAGGGACGGTACTAAGGGCCCACTCGCTCTTACTTGGTTCAATGACCTGTTGACTGAGCATCTTGTCTAGTTCTAAATTAACTTTACGCTGTATTTCGGGAGACGTTGGGTATGGATTTATTCTCACAGGTGGAGAGTTTTTGAACTCTTCCTTTAATTCAATTTTGTGAGAAATGAGAGAGGTTACCCCGAGAACATCTCCCTCAACCGAAGTTTTGAAAAGCTTTTTGACCTCTTCCAATTTAAGCTTTTGCTCAGGTGTGAGAATCTCTGTACGATCATCTTCCACTTCTTCTTCAAACTCTTTCCCTTGTTCTTTATCATCTGCCATCTCATTCACGATAGCACTGTGGTCAGACTGTACAGTGGGTTCAAGGCCAAATGCTTTCCAAAAGTCCCCGTATCCCAGAATCAACCTTCGTTTGAGATTTGGGGCAATCAACGCGGGAATGATTTTGTTTTCATTGTTGAAGGTTACCGGAAGGTAGACATATCCTTCAACTTCCACCGATGAACCTGAAGCGGTTTTGAGTGACACGTCTGTAGGAAATATTTTCAATTTCAAATCTTTTACTAGCTTTCTACATCCAACTCCGAGAACTGTCCTGTGAGCACCACTATCGAGCAGTCCATATATCTCTCTCCCTAAAACCCATACTTTTGCGAATGGTCGGTTATCCCCATCAACCCGCACGAAAAGCTCATCGATCTCCATGTCTGAGTAGTAATCTTCGTTGGAAATTGGTTGAAATCCGTTGGTTAATAAGTCGGTGTAAACATGCTCGATGGTGGAAGGATTTGTAGGCAACACGTCAGCTTGCCTCCTCAAGCTGAGCTCTGCTCGTTTTTTTGGCAGAATGGACATTCAGGGGTAATAACATCCGAAAAGCCACATAATCTACAAAACTTTTTCCGCTTTTCCAAGCAGTCACCATAATGGTGCCCATGTTTCCTGCAATTATAGCAAGTGCCTATCGGTGGGCGAACATAACGTTCCGATAAAGCTTTTAAAGTTCCCTTGGATGACCCCTCGATAGGATCCACATTGTTCTGTCCTTTCCTACTCTCACTTGGCTCGTCTCGCTGTTTAGTCTTCTCACTCTCCAGATTTTTCTTGGGTTTGCTTTGAGAGGAAGCCCGTGAATTGTTTCCATTCCCTGAATTCAATTTATATTTCGAACTGTTTGTAGTCGATATCTCGTTCACCTGGTGAACTTTAAGGCGACTTTCGTTAGACTTTTGAAACATGTTCCAATTATTTTCGTCGATTATACGGCCATATTTTTTTAGCCTAGATATAGACTTAATACCCGACCCTGTTAATGCGTTTTTGTAATCGTATCTCATGTTTCGCCAAACAATTTCAAATTTTCGTTGATCCGAAATTGGTTTGGTCATCGATTGGAAAAGCTTTTGCATATCGTGTAGATAGTCAACGAACTTTTCGCCTCGAGATTGTCGCCGGTTGGTAGCCTGAATTTCAATCTGAAAATCTAGATCTGGCGGTAAAAATTCACGTTTAAGTTCTTTTTTTAGCCCTGACCAGTTACGGAAGTCACGATTCTCAAAGCCTTCCATAAACCAGTCCTTGGCTCGTCCACTGAATAAGTGAATCGCACCACGAAAAAGCTCTCTGTCTGAAATGTCTTCTGACTTACAGCGCATTTTTACTTCTTTGAGGAATTCAGCCAACCGACGCCCCTGGTCTTTCCCGTCATACTTTAATTTCCATTCCGAAATAGGAATTCTCCTAAAACTTCTCCTAGTTTTCCTCTCCTTTCTATGCTTTTTCTTTCTATACTTTTTATCGTCGCCCGATATCGAGGAACTTTCAGAACTCGAATCACTGAATGTTTCTGAACTACTGGAGTTTGTCGTGCTACTAGTGGACGTGGAAATCGTCGAAAAGCTCACCTTTCGGTGTCGCTTTTTGCTTCGGTTTGCCTTAGACAAACTTCGGTTTTTCTCTCTTTTCTTCTCTCGCTCTCTTCCTTTTTCTCGTTTTTTCTGACCTAATCTTGCCCTCAATGACTCTTCCCTAGAACTCTCAGAAGTGCTTTCCTCCGACGTTGGTCGTTTACTAACACATTTTGATATGTGTTCATTTTTGGATTTATCTGAATCCTCTTCCACTGTCGATTCAACCAACTCGTTACCTACCCCTAATTTGTTTTTCAGTTTACTTTCCACTCCTTCTGTAGAGCATTCCTGACTGTTTTTTACGCGTTCGTTTAGGTTGATCAGTAATTTCTCTAATCGCTTTTTGCGTTCAATGTTTTCTTCCGCCTCTTTCATTCTTTGTTCTTCCATAGCCAACTCCCTTTCTTTCATTACTCTTTGTTGTTCCGTAGTTTGCAAAACAAAAGCTTTCAGGTGGTGGATAATATCTCTAACGTTTTCTTCCTTTCCCTCTTCGTAACCCGTGAGTACCTTAAGGATCTCTTCCGATCTTCCCATTGAAGCTTCTAATTCTTGCTTCTTAGAACTCAATGTCTTCTTTCTCACTCCCCCACTTACCTCATCTAGTGCGACTGCCTCTTCTAACTCCTTGCCTGAGACTGTGTCATTGAGGATCTCAATCTCACTCCTTACCTCTTCCAAAACTTGGCTTATCTCTGTTTCTAATGACGGGGCTTCTGTTGTCTCCTCAACCTGTCCCATTTCGGGAAAATGTTTTCGGAACATTTTGCCTGCTTGCCTTCCCAAATCTGCAATATCCTCCAAATACTCGTTTGATTCGGGGGATTTGAAAAGCATAAAGATTCGCACACGATAATGAACGAGCCGAGTACAGAGTTTTTCTCTCTGCCGAGCATCTGCTTTAGGATTATCAAGTAATCCACCGATAATAAGTAGCTTTGAACGTATCATCTCTAACTCTTCAATCACAGATCTCCAGCTAGGAGCTATAACAAACCTGTTCTGATCCCTTTCCTTCCTCATTTGATCCTTTAACTTTCTTCGTTTAATACTTTCATGTTCGTCTAAGCCATACAGAATATTTCTTGTAAGCAGTTCATGTTCTACCTCATCAATTGACAGATGAGACACATCCAATTTCTTGTATAGTGATTGCAGATCCATTGCCTTTTCAAAAATCAAAAAAAAAAAAACTAATTGAGCTATCTAAAGCAAATTGAAAATCCTAGATGTACCGAATCCGACAGGTTATCCTTGCCGAAAATTACTGAAAAAAATTGAAAATCCTAGTTTTTTTATACCGAACCGATTGATGATTCCTGACAAAAAATATGCAATATAAATTTGATAATCCTAGTTCTATATCGAGATCCGACTGGAGATTCTTAACGAAAATTATTCAAAAGTCGAATCACATCACTCTTCGAGATCCAAAACAGAATTCTGCTTCGAACAATTAGTCGAATCAAGACCCAATAAACCGTAAGCAGTTCAATTTATGCTACGCAGCCTTATTACCGTAATTTGGTGAATGTACCCCAAATTGCCAACTTTCGTAAGTGTTCGCGCACTAGTAGAATGATCCAATGAATTTTTGAACGATTCCCAAATTTACTGCAATAGTATTACCGATCCAACGCTCAATTCTATAGTTTGCCATAACCTATTATGCACACTCTAAAGAAACTAATAAATTCCAGAACTCTTGAAAGCCTTGTTTTTTAGTTGGGCGCCAATTGTTACTAGCGGTCCGGAGGACCACCTCTGTGCCTCCGACACCGGCGAGCTAGAGCACGAGTCCTGGGGCTCCCAGGGTCGGCTTTAGGGGCTTTCAAGGGTTCCTTCCTTCAACTAAACAGGCTACAAACGTTTGCTAAGGTTTATACTATTTATTTTCAGACTTACGATCGTGTGTGTGTATTGTGATGAGTGTTGGGCCGGCCGGCTACGCACTGCTGTACTCCGAGCTGAAGACCGATACTGAGCTCCCGAATTAATCTGGAGTGTCGGGGGATCGAGGGCTAGCATGGACAGGCTAGCGACACTGGTGTTGCCCACAGCTGCGATCTGCTTGGGCTGGGGACGATCGTCTGTGTCGACCAGCCACGTGGGGTGAGGTTGGATAGATGAGGTCGAGGATTCTTGTGGTCTATCCGGCTGGACCATGGAGCTTTCAGGTTTGGCCTCAAGACTGGGTTCTATCCGTTGTTGAAAGCTTAGGCCTACTTCGCCTCGACACGGTCAGTGACTCCGATGAGGTACAACTTCTCCTTCCTGTGTTGAGTAGGGTTATTTGGGGCACGCGGGGTGTGTCCCGAAACGCTGGACTAACCTCTTGCCGTTAAATCTTTGGGTCCTGATTCGACTCCGTGCAATATATAGGGGGGGTTTCTCGCACTTCACTTTGATTTCCACCAAACTTGGATATAGGATGCGGGTTCTTACTCCGTCCGAATACGAAATGCGAATGAGATGGTGCATAGTAATCCGAGACCCTTGTACGCTTCCCTTTTCAAATATCCCTATCCTCTTTCCCGGTCGACCTGCCTCTTTCTCTCTTCAATTTGGTCCATTTGCTTGCATGTGGCAGCTCAATTTGCTGTTCAGCAGTGCGTGTGAGGGGTATTGATTCGTGTAAGTGCGTTTTTAACAAATTGTGTTCTTTATGTTTCTTAATCTAGTACTACATTTGATTATTTAAATTCTTGAGCGTGCATGATTCATAAATACTTCCTTATTACTATTTATTAATTACATTTTAGTTTCTGTTTTAGGTAAGTATAACAAATTATATACAACAATTAACGAAATATGAATATATGTGCATGACAAACAGAGAATATCACATCACAACGGTAACAATGATTTGCAATCGGATGTGGACGGGCTAGCCTCGCTAGGATCTGCGTGGTCTTAGCGGACTAGCTCTTCAACAGGTTATGGGCCCAGGAACGTGTTCTTACAGCATGTATCGTTCTGGAGGAGGATTGGCCGCATAAGCCGCGTGGCGCAGGACGGGATCCTCAGGCTGGATGGATTGGCCGCAACGGAGGACGGGATCTATCGGGAACGTAGGCGATACAGGATACTGGATGGCAGCTGGCTGGTCAAAGGAGCTCGTTGACAGGATCGAAGTCAGGAGAAGCTCGGATGGATGACGGAGCATGTACGAAGTTCGGAACAAGGAGGAGTTTCGAGACAGGAGGAGACGATCGGGAGTTGAGGTTGCGACCCTAAGGAGGAGTGTTGGAATAGAGGCAGTGTCGCACCTCAGGTAGAAGAATCGTCGGTTGAGAAACATGCGTCGTCGTAGGTAAAAGTGTGGAAGATTTGTCGAGAGGTTTTTATATTATTTGTGTAGAATGTTGAATTGTAAATATATACCTGGAATGAATAAAGAGAGTTGCAGCTGCTGATTGAGGTATCAGTCAGTTAGCTGCCCAGTTGAAGGAAACATCTACTGTATTGTATTTCTTTATGATTTGCAATCGGATGTGGACGGGCTAGCCTCGCTAGGATCTGCGTGGTCTTAGCGGACTAGCTCTTCAACAGTTTTACGGTAACTTAAAAAGAAAACAAGTTAATTTAAACTGTTTTCCAAATAATTTTTGAGCGCAACTATCATTTTTCAGATTACCCTGACGTTTCAGTCAGTAAATTAGAGCAAACTTTGTTTTGAATTTCTGGATTTCAATATATCGGTTTAGCTCAATCGCAGCAGAAAACAAATAACAAAATTGAAGGGGGGGGGCGTGCTTGATATGCTACGTATTTTCAAGGTATCAGCATTTGTGATTAAATGCTACGAGGGGGGAGGGGGGTTGTAAAAATCAGCCAAAAAATGCTACGTCACTTATGGATGGCCCCTTAAATCAAACATTATTGACAAAAGGTATATTGCTCTTAATCCATTCGTTTCAAAAATAGTTCAAAATAAAAAAAAGCATTTTTTTACAAAATGGGGCATTTGCGATATCTCAAAAGTGGGTGATTGAAATTCTGTGAATTTTTCACTGCACAAGTTTCAATACATTTTCTAGTTGCGGTATAAATTTCAGCAATATCGGAGCTCTAGGAGCCAAGATCCAAGTCACCAAACTTGGTTATTTTGTATGGGAAACGGTAAAATGATCTTTTTTCACCGGTCACTGTACGTCAAATCATAGAATTTAGATAATATTTAATTTCACCTGGTTTTTATAGCCTTATTCAACTTTTTTTCAGTTTTCTGATAGTAATCTCAGAATGCAAAACCAGTGGTGCACTAATGGCAAAAACACAGTTATTATTTTTCAAACTTTCGAAATTCAAACTGGCGGCCAATGTTTTTTTTATTGTCAAATGAAAGCAATTTATTTCCTCTATTCGATATCACTACATTTGCTATGTATTCCGAAAGAAATATGATACATATCACGTGAAGAAATACCAAAGATCTATAAAAAAATGGCCTTTTTGCAAATCATTTAGCTAGATGGCGTTCAAGGCACCCATTTTGGAAAACCGAAACAAATTCATCGAAAAATTCTCCCAGAGATAAGTTGGAGAGATAACCTCAAGGATGATATAGAAACTTCTTAGAAATTTTTTTTTTTTTATAACTGTGTAGCTTCAATGTTTTTTGTCACAGTAAAAACTTCCTGGATGTCGGTTTTATCAAAATAAGTCGAATTTTGGTGGAGAAGTTCAAAAAGTGCCTAACATGTATTTGGGGCAGTTTATAAATCACGAATATCAGACAAAATAATAAAGTTCCGAAGGAATGTACCAAAAATACTCATGAAAAAAGATTATTAGGGAGGGGACGGACCTGGTGTAGTGGTTAGAGCACACGCCTCTCACGCCGAGGACCTGGGATCGAATCCCATCCCCGAGATAGTCACTAACAAATTTCAGTGACGACTTCCTTCGGAAGTGATGTAAAGCCGTTGGTCCCGAGATGAACTATCCCAGGGCTAAAATCTCGTTAATAAAGATAGAAAAAAAAGATTATTAGGGAACAATTAAGCATAAGCATAAGCATTGATGACCGTACAATTCGGAGTTACTACTCCGTGATTGACCAGAATAATTGAAGTTGCACAAGGAACCAACAGATGTAGCTTGGGAATTGTTTTCCATTTTCAATGTACATTCTCGAGAACCCCAAACATTATAAAGTCAATAACGGCGCCGGCTACGTCCTTACGGTCATCGGGGAAGGGAAGGATAATGAGTGTGACGTCCATTGTTACTAGAGACCGAGATCACCTCTGCATTTCCATGGTTGTCACAGAAAAGAATTTGTTAGTGGGGAGGGTTTAAAAGCTACATAATCAGGATTCACCTTGGTAAGTGATGCCATTTTTGCAGCCTCAGTTCAAAAATTACACATAAGACACTAAAGAAAACGTTAATTTATTGTAAGTCAACACTTTTAGTATCGGACCATTCAAAGGTGTTTCTGTAATAACAAGAAATAGGTAAAAGGAAAGATATGTTATGTTAAACATGAACAAGAGTTTTTGTCGACACTTATAGTGACGAACCATTCATATTCTATTGTATAAATGCATAAGAGTGAGATTCCTATCGTTGTCATTGATGGAAGCACCACACTAGACAACGGAATAGCATGCAACACCCAGAGGCACAGCCGAAAACCTTTCCTGACGAAACGTTTTCCTGACTGAAGTGGGAATCGAACCCACACTTTTTGACTCGATGCGGTTAAATGCTTGATATCACTATCCGCACGACCACGGAGCCTAAAATATCTTTAATAATAATCAGACATTTGACGGCGCGGTAAATGCTGGGCATGGCATACCATTGGTACCTCGCGTACCTGCAGGAATAAAATAGACCCCTTTGTGCGGTCCTTAGCCTCTTGCCCAGCAACTCCTATCCCTACCTCCTCGTGGTACTGGCCGGGGTACGAGTAACCTTGGGGAAGATCGGGCACAGGAACGTCAACGAGAGAATACGGACCGGAACAATCGGCAAAGACCACAGCGACGAAAATGGACTAGCGATTGGAAACTCGGTACGTGGAACTGCAAATCTCTCAACTTCATTGGAAGTACTCGCATACTCTCCGATGTACTGAAGACTCGCGGTTTCGACATCGTAGCGCTGCAGGAGGTGTGCTGGACAGGAGCATTGGTGCGAACGTTTAGAGGTAATCATACCATCTACCAGAGCTGCGGCAACACACGCGAGCTGGGAACAGCTTTCATAGTGATGGGTGATATGAAAATGGCGCGTGAGCGGCTGGTGGCCGATCAATGAACGAATGTGCAAGTTAAGAATCAAAGGCCGATTCTTTAACTTCAGCATAATCAACGTGCATAGCCCACACTCCGGAAGCACTGATGATGACAAGGACGCATTTTACGCGCAGCTCGAACGCGAGTACGACCGCTGCCCAAGCCACGACGTCAAGATCATCATAGGAGATTTGAACGCTCAGGTTGGCCAGGAGGAGGAGTTCAGACCGACGATTGGAAAGTTCAGCGCCCACCGGCTGACGAACGAGAACGGCCTACGACTGATAGATTTTGCCGCCTCCAAGAACATGGCCATTCGTAGCACCTATTTCCAGCACAGCCTCCCGTATCGGTACACCTGGAGATCACCTCAGCAGACAGAATCGCAAATCGACCACGTTTTGATCGATGGACGGCACTTCTCCGACATAACCGACGTCAGAACCTATCGTGGCGCCAACATTGACTCCGACCACTACCTGGTGATGGTGAAACTGCGCCCAAAACTATCCGTCATCAACAATGTACGGTAACGACGCCGCCCCGGTACAATCTCGAGCGGCTGAAACAACCGGATGTCGCCAATGCGTACGCGCAGCATCTTGAGGCAGCGTTGCCGGATGAGGGCGAGCTCGATAGGGCCCCTCTTGAGGACTGCTGGAGGACAGTCAAAGCAGCCATTAACGACGCTGCCGAAAGCGTTGTCGGATATATGGAACGGAGCTCAAGAAACGATTGGTTCGACGAGGGGTGCCAGGAGGTTTTAGAGGAGAAGAATGCAGCGCGGGCTGCAATGCTGCAGCATGGTACGCGGCAAAACGTGGAACGATACAGACTGAAGCGGAAAAAGCAAACCCGCCTATTCCGGGACAAAAAGCGCCGCCTGGAAGAGGTGGAACGCCAAGAGATGGAGTTGCTGTACCGTTCTCAAGAAACGCGGAAGTTCTATCAGAAGCTCAACACATCCCGCAATGGCTTCGTGCCGCGAGCTGAGATGTGCCGGGATAAGGATGGGAGCATCTTGACGGACGGACGCGAGGTGATCGAAAGGTGGAAGCAGCACTACGATGAACACCTGAATGGCGCAGAGAACACAGGCACAGAAGGTCAGGACAGCAAAGGCGATGGTTACGTCAGCACAGCGGACAGCGGAAATCAACCAGCTCCCACGATGGGGGAAGTTAAGGATGCCATTCAACAGCTCAAGAACAACAAAGCCGCTGGCAAGGATGGTATCGGAGCCGAACTCATCAAGATGGGCCCGGACAAGTTGGCCGCTTGTCTGCATCGGCTGATAGTCAGAATCTGGGAAATGGAACAGCTACCGGAGGAGTGGAAGCAAGGCGTTATATGCCCTATCTACAAAAAGGGCGACAAACTGGAGTGTGAAAATTATCGTGCAATCACCATCCTAAATGCCGCTTATAAAGTGCTCTCCCAGATTATCTTCCGTCGTCTATCACCTATAGCAAACGAGTTCGTGGGAAGTTATCAAGCAGGTTTCATCGACGGCCGCTCGACAACGGACCAGATCTTTTCCGTGCGGCAAATCCTCCAGAAATGCCGTGAGTACCAGGTCCCTACGCACCATTTGTTCATCGATTTCAAGGCGGCATACGATAGTATCGACCGCATAGATGGAAAATCATGGACGAGAACAGCTTTCCCGGGAAGCTCACAAGATTGATCAGAGCAACGATGGACGGTGTGCAAAACTGCGTGAAGATCTCGGGCGAACACTCCAGTTCGTTCGAGTCTCGGCGGGGACTACGACAGGGCGACGGACTTTCGTGCCTGTTGTTCAATATTGCGCTTGAAGGTGTCATGCGGAGAGCCGGACTTAACAGTCGAGGCACGATTTTCACGAGATCCGGACAATTTGTTTGCTTCGCGGACGACATGGATATTATTGGGAGAAAATTTGAAACGGTGGCAGATTTGTTCACCCGCCTGAAACGCGAAGCAACAAGAGTCGGGCTAATGGTGAATGCGTCGAAAACAAAGTACATGCTGGTTGGCGGAACTGAGCGCGACAGGGCCCGCCTAGGAAGCAGTGTTACGATAGACGGGGATACCTTCGAGGTGGTGGACGAGTTCGTCTTCCTCGGATCCTTATTGACGGCTGACAACAATGTTAGTCGGGAAATACGAAGGCGCATCATCAGCGGAAGTCGTGCCTACTATGGGCTCCAGAAGAAACTGCAGTCAAGAAAGATTCACCCCCGCACCAAATGCACGATGTACAAAACGCTCATAATACCGGTAGTCCTCTATGGGCATGAGGCGTGGACTATGCTCGAGGAGGACTTGCAAGCTCTTGGGGTTTTCGAACGCCGAGTGCTAAGGACGATCTTCGGCGGCGTGCAGGAGAACGGCGTGTGGCGGCGAAGGATGAACCACGAGCTCGCTCAACTCTACGGCGAACCCAGTATCGTGAAGGTAGCTAAAGCTGGAAGGATACGCTGGGCAGGGCATGTTGCAAGAATGCCGGACAACAACCCTGTAAAGATGGTGTTCGCCACGAATCCGGTCGGAACAAGAAGGCGTGGGGCGCAGCGAGCTAGGTGGATTGACCAAGTACACCAGGACCTGGAGAGCGTGGGTCACAGTCGAGGATGGAGAGAAGCGGCCATGAACCGAGAGAATTGGCGAAATATTGTTGGCGAGGCTTTATCAAGATAATTGATGTAAAGCCAAATAAGTAAGTGAGTACATTTGAGATAAAAGCATGTGACGGGCTCACCAAATTAATCTTCCATCCGGGAATGAGCAGCCATACGCGATACACACACGAAAATTCATTCCGGCAACGCGAAAACCGAACTCGAACTCGAAGCTTAGGTCACTCTTTTCCGGACGTAAATCTTCAAAAATCAAAATATTGCGCATTTCTTTTACCACTGGACTACCGCAGAAGTTTTTACAAGTGCGGAAACGCTAATAAAAGTGCGCAATTGCATTAAATCGGGTAGGTGTCTTCGGGGGACTTATTCTTTGAAAATCAAAGAATAAGTGCTCTGAAGACACCAACAGGATTGAAAGCAATCCCGCACTTTTATTTTCACTTTCGCACTAATGAGACCGCACTTCGCAGTCCAGTAGTGATAGAAATCAGTGGCGCGGGAAGTGGGTAGGACAGGTAGGACATGCACTACGCACAAAAACACCTGGGTAGGACAGTCATAGGATTGTCCTACCCATGGTTTAACAAAAAAAAAAAAACAAGATCAGAAGAAATAAATTAAACAATTTATCATCTGTTCAATATACATACAAGCTCATGTGAAGAACGATTGAGAATATCTATAGTGGAAATCCTGGGAAGCTAATTGCAAGAATTGTTACAAGAAGCTACTTAAATTGTTAAAAAAAACAAATTGAACAATCCTTTATGCTATTTTTGTTTATTTTATTATTTTATTTGTTTTTTCAATGGATGGTTTCTTCAAATTATCAATAGCCAACCCGGTACATGTTCTGGAATAAATTGTCATGTGCGTTCCTGGAAGTTATTCTTGAGAAGTTCCTGGAACATCTTAAAGAATTTTTGGATGAGGTAATGGATTAATCTAAAACCAATCCCATCGTCTTATACTTACACAGCACGAAAGAGATGGTGCTTGCGATTTCTGAAAGTGCGATCACTCTTGACTTGATATAATCTTTCAAAGAAATTCCTATAGAACTCCCACAGTTAGTTCCTGAAAAATGATTTGATCAATCTCTCACTGATATGTGTTCATCGTTATATAGAGCAGATTATGACGATTTTCTGAATGTTTTTTTTTTGTGTTGCGGGATTGTTGAAGATATTCCAGGGAAATATATGATGACGTTTCTGGGCCATGAAACATTTGTCAAGAATCTTCAGTTTCTTATGAAAACTTTTGCTATTAGTTACTTTAGGGTAACTTCGGTGCAAAAAAAAAACTACATGAATTAACAGAATTTTGGCTGTTCATCAATTTGATCAAGTTGCATTGAATCCTGAAAATTGCACAGACTGCAGATAAACCTTCAGAGACTACAACGGGCTCTTCGAGAATTTCGTTTTAGATTCTCCTAGGAATAGCTTCAGAAATTATAGTGATTTGATTTAGAATTTCTTCAGGGTCTCCCTAAAGGGATTTCTACCAAAATTATTCTGGAGATTTACCTACGAATGCTCCCATAAATCCTTTCAAAGATGTTTCAAAGGATGCAAAGAAAAAAATTTCGCTCCAGGATTCCTTGAGAACTCCAAAGCAACTACTTCCAGTAATTTCCTCAGGTATTACCTTGATTTTATTTTCCAAAACTATGCTGAAATTTGCACTAGATATTTTTTTTACTAATCCCTCAACTGAATTCTCCAGTTGTTTCTCTATGAGATCTTCCTATGATTTCTACAGAATTTCTCCTGAGGATCCTCAAAGAGTTTTTGAAAAAAAAGCTGAGGGGTTTGTTTTAGAAACCTTGCAAAATTATCTCCGCCTGATCATGTGGATTCCTTCAAGAATTCATCCACGATTTATTCCGCAAATCACAAATTCCTTAAGGCAATTTTTCTTCTAGGAATTTTTGCAGCATTTCATTCAAATAGTACTGCAACATTTTTTTTATTTCAAAAAATTCAATAGTATTACTAAAGGAATTTCTGAAGAAACCTTAGAAAAAATATGTGGTGTAATTGATACCTTCAGCAAGAGAGAAGTCTCTAGTTAAAATCTTATATTGACTTTCAAAGACAATTTTATAGGAAATCTCTAGGGACATGGATGAATCATTGGATAACATCTTAGAGGAGTTGGGACATTCTTGAAAAATTTCACAAAGATTTATTGGAGGAATTCTGATGAGGTTTTGGAGAAAATCCAATTCTGTGATTCTCCTTGGGTAAATCCAGGTTGAATCCTTGAGGCATCCAAAACAACATTCTTGAAGAAATTCCCTAGGAAAACTCGTCATACTACTTTAGAAGTTTTTTGAGCAATATCTAAACATTTTATTGGAATAAATATCAGATGAAAGTCCTGGAAAAAAAATCACCTAATTCCAAAAAGGTCTTGGATCTTCAAATGTGTGCTCTGATTGTATGAATAATCAAACTCTTATCTCATGGCTCCTAATAGGTTTCGTTTTGTTTTCTTGGTCCCTGTTTGGCCTCTTTCAGCATCATTCTAATTCCTTTTAAGTCTCTTTTTTCTGCAAAGAGATCTCTAATTTCCTATTTTAAGGCACTCAGTCACTACAACCCTGTAAAGACGGAAAGCTCTTTCAGTCGAAAATGAGGGGTTCAGTAAAAAAAGCTAGTTTTGAGAAAATCTACTTCGAACTTTTACTGCATTTTTTCATTCTATACAAATTCCATAAGAGTAAAAATAAAGCAAACCAGTTTTCAAATAATAATGTGTAATAATTCTGTAGAGCGGAAAAGTCACCTGAAAATATCGATAGAACACTTGGAAACTGAAAAATTTCCTCAACTCAAAACCGACCAAAATGTCACTCCTTTGCGTTTGAGCCCTTCAAACACAGTAACTTGAAATTTCCAGTCTAGGATTCCATAGGGTTAACATATTTCTTAGCTTCAATGTACACAACATATTTGCCAACGTTTGTCCTACCCATGATTTCAAACGTGGACGCGCCTCTGATAGAAATACACAATAAATTCACTAAAACAATGATCCGACTCAACAGAAAAAAAAACACGAGCGAAAAACCACAACTTTTGCGGATTGGAATACCGTTTTGATTCATATTACGGACACTTAAGGCCTTAGTGAAGTATAACTCACAAAAGAACAAATAAAATAAATCACTGTGTATGAATCCTCCGCGTTATCGAACCTTCAAACCCCTTAACTTTCGAATTATGAGTGAGGATTTCGATTCAGAAACATGAATAATTTGCAATGAATAGAAATGTGTGGGACTTTACATGGTTCTTATTCCGGACGCTTCCTTATGTTTGCCTCATACTCCGGACACGTAGATTCGAATCCCGGACAGGTCAAACAAATCGTACAAAGAAAAGTCAAATCATCAAATGAAATCGTTGAACCACTAGTGAGACGCCTAAGAAAGTTGGGCATTATAATTTTATATAGATATCTACGGAAAATGCTTATTAAAACAAGCCTTGAAAGTGAGAACTTTTGAACGGCAACAATTGAAACATTTCGTGTGAAATGTTTCCCATACAAAAAAAGAGTGTCCGGAATTTGAAGCTGTCCGTCATATGAATCACCTATACAATCAAAAGAAAAATTGTCAAGACAATCACAGGAGGCAACATTGTTGCATCCTTTTCAACTCGTGATTAATCTCAGTTATTTTAAAAACAAAATCGAATTCGTTTTATAGATGCTGTTCGATAATGTGGTAATGTTTACCAACACGGAGAAAGTTCTCGAAAAACGCAATGCAAAATCTAGAAAATCGCTGGGCACGCGGTGAGCGATTTTTGTCATGTTATGTTCAAGTGGTGATCAAATGCTGTAGTGGAATTGAATTGTTGCAACAAGAATATAACTTATAGGAAAAGACAATGTGTTTGTTGCTGCGTGTTTGTTGACAATTGATTCACTGCTACTTAGAATAAAGGCAAATTTGAAGATAATCCACAGCAGTCAGAAGAAGGATCCACTCCGCTCAGTTACCGATTTTCTACAACGTATGGTTTGTAAATTTATGAATCAAAAATGTTCATTCAAAAGAATTTTCTCGGTGATCATTAAAATATCCGTTTTTTTCCGTCTTTTCCCGGTGGATTCAAAATCCCGCCTTTTTCACGCATTTCTCGTTCTTCCCGGTTCGGTGACTACTCTGGTACATAGGGTGCCGGTACCAATGGTTGTAATGTACCAGTAAATTGGACTATTGAATAAAACGTACATTTTTCCATAAAAACGACATGTGCTATTTTTTATGAATATATCACCTCTAGTTTAGTCGAAATGCCAAATTTCAGCTTTTTATTTTATCAAGAAGTCATATAAATAATTAAGTTTATGCAAAAAATTTGCTCCCTTGCACCAATAGTTGCCGTCGTGTTCCAGTAGTGGATCAACGGATGGAAGCACTTTTTAAAATGGATGTATAAAAATGAAGAAAAGTCCCAGAGATGATCTTTATGCTTCATTCGAAAGATAGTAGATGCTGTTCTGAGGGAAAAATATTTAACCTGTGTTAAAATTTACCATTTTGTATGAAATTCCTTGTATCATTCCCGAACGTCTACTACTGGAGCACTAATCACTGGAACAAATGTAGGGTAACAGTCGTATTTTGGACCCCCTAAGGAAGTCATTTTAGTTTTTTGTCCCAATTGATTAATTGCACAGCATAACCAATTCAAAGAACATGCCAAAATGGAGAGAAAAACTTCCTCTACGAGATAAAAATGCCCATTCGGTCATTTAGGATCCAAAAAAACGTCGAAAATAATTGAATTGGGAAGTCTTGTTTTTCATAATTTTGGACACACCAATACATTTTGGACCCTCAAAGCATATATTTTGGACCCCCGGAATTTTCTATCGTTTGGCGACAAAGTCCACGACACTGGATGTATAATGTGCTTGCCCATAGTCTAATCAATCGATTGACAATGGAAAATCTAAGAAATTCTACGCTTTTAGTTCAGAAATTTGAAAAAAGTTTTTGTTTACATTTGGAAAATTTCTGACGGCTTCAATTTCTGTGTGTAACGTTAGATGGTATGGTAAATAACATCCTCCCAAAGTTTGAAGTGATTCGGAAAAAATTTGACTGTGCACACGCCATTTGAAGTTTATATGGAGATTACTATGGAAAACGCCAATCTTTTGTGTTAAGCTCTCTATCTCTTCGTCATAATATTTTATGGAAAAGTGAACAAATTCTTCTAATGTGAAATCCTCCCAGCTACAACTTTGCCGAAGACCACTTTTTGATTGGACCTCAGGATAAATTGTTATTCATCATCATAAAGTTGGTTTGCATGTAGCATGCTCCACCAACTGTTCGGCAGGCAACAGTGGTGCTCCTGGCGGGAAGAATAGATCAAAGTAATCCAGGCTACTATTCTACAGCAAAAAAGCAGTGTTGCTCTGAAAGTAATTGAATGATCATCTCAGCATGATTAAGACTTTGTAATCAATAATAACAAATTATCCTTTCGTCCCATCGAAATGTGGTCTTCGGCAAATTTGTAGCTGGGAAGTTTTGTGTTCACTTTTCCAAGTTTTGTGTTCACTTTTCCATAAATTATTTTGACGAGCAGTTAGGGGACTGAACACAAAAGGTTTGTCTTTTCCATAGTAATTTCCATAAAACTTCAAATAGCGTGTGCACAACCAAATTTCTTCCGAATCACTTCAAATTTTGGGAGGATCATTTTCATCATAATTGACATCGTTTAAGCATAGGGGAGGAAAAACTTAAAAATTTGCATCAGTCTAGTGTAACGTGTTGTAACGGTTGCACAGATAAACCGATTAATTTCAGATAAAATAAACACATTTTCTATGTACAAACGGTTGATGCAAGTGCAGATTAGTCCTATCTTTCCAGATGGCATGCGAATTGAGTTGGTCTTTCGATTTAAACTGAGAAATTTGCAGGAAAATGGTTCGGGGGGTCCAAAATATATTGGTTACCCTACCAGTAGTGGCTCAAACGATTTTATGTTAAAAAATTAGTTTTATCACTCTTTTTATATTTTTCCCATATAGTAGAGGCTAAAATCTTTATGTTGACTGATATGATTATTTCTACAGCGATTTCTAGCATAATTTCAGAAACTCATTCAGAGTTCCCCAGAAATTCTTTTAGTGAATTCTCAACCTCTCCGTGAAATTATTCCAACGATAGTAAGAACTACAAGTGTTATGTCCTGTCTCACGTCGCGTTTTCGTGAATGTCGTATTGTTCTTACGTTAGCACAAATCACATTAATTTATACCGTTGGAATAATTTCACGGAGAGGTAGAGAAATCACTAAAAGAATTTCTGGAGAACTCTGAATGAATTCCTGAAATTATGCCAGAAATCGCTGTAGAAATAATCAGAAGAATTTCTAAAGTTTCCCACGAGGGATCTGAGAACAAATTCTTGAAGAACCTATGAATTAATAGTTTTATCGGGACCTCCTTAATTTGGCAGCAGGAATTATTGCAAAAAGCTAAAAATTTATTGTGAAAGACTTTAGAGACCTTCTGTTAAAAATAGAGACTTTTAAGAGATGTAATGCAAAGAGACCAAATATCTAAGAGAAGACCTGCTATCAGCGCTGGATCTTTTTAGTCAACTGTATCCTATTGGAAAACATTTGAGAGGTAGGGTAAATTATGTATTTTGGACAGGCTAAGGATATGTCTGGAAATGGCGAATGATTAACTGCATTAGATATTAATATTTTATTACGTTATATTGCTTATATACTTAATGTCTCATTGTACTTTGAGTTTCTGAAGAGAAAAAGTTTACATACTATAGCATTGACCTCCAAAATAGCGTTTTTAAGCGGCCTGTCTGTTATACATTTCGGACACCAAATATACATTTTGGACACCCTCATGCAAATATAATTTGGACAGGGTACTTTTCTCAATATCCATACAATTGTTTCTTAAAAAGATGGTCATATCATAAACTTTTAAGAGTTTACATGTGAATTATGCATTTTTTCACTGATTGAATGTGTAAATTAGTGATAATCAATAATTTCATTTAATGCAAACGAATATCATCAGATCTACGAAAAACGCCTGCAAGTATGCATGCATGCGACATTCCAATGTGTTTCATCAGATGGCCAAATAATATCAACTGAACAAAAACCGTAATCTATTTTGGACATCACCTAATTTATACCTTATACCTATACTCATGTTAAGGTTTTAGCTGAACTTAGCTTAAATTTTAGACATATTTTATCATATTGCCACTTTCAAACTTCTTATGAATGCCAATTCTGAGCGCTATTATTGCATACATCTTGTTTCCTGTTTTTGCCTACAGATATCTTTTATCATAGATATTACAGATTTTATTACTCTGTTCAGTTTTTCTCAAATACATAAATATTTTAAAGTTCAAAACACTGTTTATTGATAAAAGATTATCTGACTCCATCGATTTCTCTTCATCGATCCTGTCTTTAGCTAAATTCCTCATGCTCAAACATCCCAAGTAACACCGAAAATATAAATCCACATTTAAAAATACACAGTTTGTCCTACAATGATTGCTAGAAAGTTTTTGAAACATGTCATGTCTCACGTAAGTCGCTATTTTGTTTTGTTAAACCATTCAATATTGAACTTGAATGGAGATGTTCTACTAAGGCATATAATTTGTTTTGCAATACAAATCTACTATTTTGCTGAAAATGTTCTAATTATGTTTACTATGTTTCAACCATATTATGTTTTATATTTGTCTTCTTATGTTTATCAAAACATGTGTTTGATTATATGTCTTATTTCGGTTGTTTTAGACATGTACGACAAATAAACATATTGAGACTATGTCATATTCATGTTACATGTATGTCATAATATATACTCTTTTCAAAATTGTTCTGAATAAACAAATAATGTTTATTTTCAGTCAAATATAAGTTTTTCTAGTTGTCTATAAAACAAATGCAACAAAAGTGACATACACTGCCGGCTAAGAAATTCGCCATATAGTGTTCACGGTGTTCACTGAATACTTTTAAGCAAATGTTTTGAGTAAATTATTATTTTTAAGGTACCGTCAAACGGGGCTTCTTTTGACATTATTTTTACATTCTTTAACTTTGAGGATTTGTAACTCTTAGAATTATGGATAGATATTGATAATGCTTGTCTATATTTAAGTTGTATATGTACGTAACAAATGTGCAAAATATGAGGCAAATCCATCAAGAAATAACAAAAGTGCTTGAATAGCGAAAAAAGTGTGTCCTTCAAGACAAAAAAGGGGCTACTTTGGACATTTTCACAATTTGATAATGAAATGATTTTTCCTTATAACTGTCAAACTGATTCTATAGATAATCGTCCATTGTGATGTTATTGAACGTTTTTCTTTGCTAAACATAATTTAGAAAATTGCAAAGCTAAAAACAGTAACACACATATAACAAATGTCTACGAAACATCAATGGCATCACTATTTTCAGTTTGCAGTTTGAAACTTAAACTTTCAACTTCCTCTTAAATGTACAGTCACCCCACGCAGTTGAATCACCCACAATTTATGAATCAGCTGACTTCAAAAGACAACATTATTATCAAACTTGTCACCAAATATCACAGAATTATTTTTACTGATAAGAAACTATGTGTAAAGATAATTCTGTGATGTTTTATGACAAGTTTGATAATAATTTTGTCTTTTGAAATCAGCTGATTCATAAATTGTGAGTGATTCAACTGCGTGGGGTCACTGTAACTATCAGTTTCGGATGCTTGATTTTTAAGTTGACATAAATGAACGATCTAACTCTAGGTACTGCGATGATTGATGAGTTATGTACAAAAACTGTTTTCTTTCTCTATTCTTACTGTTATATGAACGATATTTAGAAGGATCACATTCATACCAGTAACTAATTTAATACCAGTAAGTAATTTTCATTAAAAACGCAATCAATGAATTGAAGTTTTTCAAGATCGTAAAGAAGTAAGTTTGCTTTTGTAATATGCTTTTAGCTTATTAGCAGTTTAGAGCTGGCTTAAGAGAATTTTATTTTAAGCATTTGAAAGATACAATTGTTTTGTACTGCAAATTCATATTAAATATAACGGAATTTTTTTTAGAGATAATGTTGTGAACTTGTCATTGGTACGTCTTGAAATATGCGCGTTTTATGTCTATTCACTTTAACAAACATTTATTTTATTAGTTTTACGTTGTAAAATATACAAACTAAAACATTATAATAAAATAAAAGTCGTAAAAATAAGACCTTCGATCAATTATTTTAATAAAACAACAATTTTAAGCAAATCAAAGCAAAATATTTTCATGAAACATGACGATTTGATAGTTTTATGATGCTCCCAATAACTTTCCACGACATGGGTAAAATTCAAACAATGGTTGCATAGCCAATGTTTTATACCTTGTGAATATTATTTCGGCCTTTTTTGAAATGTTTTCTTGTTTATTTGTTATTGTTGATGTTGTTCCAAAAAAAATATCGTTCCTAGTGGTAGAGCATACATTGGTTAATAAAAGTGCTGAAGACACAAAATTGCTCAGATTAATATTTACGCTGCTAATAAATACAAAAGGTGAGTGTCCAAAGTAGCCCCTTGAATCAAAAGTAGCCCCGTCCGACGATATGCTCTAAATGCCGATTTATCATATACTGAATTGAAAAATCTACAAAAGGAAACAAACAAATGCTGGGGGATTTGTTAATCTATATAGATTATATACTGCCCATACTCGCAATACAGTCCCATTAGGAAAATCATCATGTCGAGAAAAACGCTTCTAAACATAATACAAAACGTTTTCGTTTCACCGTTGCTGACAGTAGTAAATTGTGGTGGGATTACTCAACACATTATCATTGTAGTATTATAAAACATTCAAGAACTACAATATAGTTCAAGTGGTTGTTTTACATATCTTACTCTAAGATTCAATCCAATGGGACTCGTTATCCGAGTATTTTTCTTGCCAAACACAAATATACCCGCATACCAGTCCCATTACGGGGGACTGGCTTACTATGTTTTTACGCAACTTGACATAATCGTTTTCAAGTTTACAGTAGATCTCACGCTAAATCCCAAGGAATGTTTGTAACTGTAACTGTTAGTACTAGTAAATGTGGATTAAAAATGTCCTTCAAAGTTATTGTACTATTCGGTGGCAACAGTGATCATGTTGAAGACTCTCCTGGATTTTATTTAACTGCAGAACCTGTTCCGGTCGGCCAATCAAGAAAGTTAATTGAATCCACCACGGAGATGTTGGCTTCAAGCAATGCAACAAAGCAATTTTTGGTCAGCATGAAGACGGCAAAACTATTGAAGATTCCTTAGATATATGTGGATTGTCCTGCTGTATGCCATGAACCACCTTACTTCTTGGTTTTAGAAGTCGCATGTACCTACTTAGGGTGACTGTGGAAACTCTGGCTGGCCAAAAAAATCAACCCGATTTCATGCCATAACAAGTTAAGCCTACCGGAGAGTCCGGTGATCATTGGCCGGAGTACAATAGTAGAGAGAGCAGCAGCATTGACTTAAAGGGAAGCTATTTTGACTATTTTTGGTTTAGAAGCTCGCAAGCACACATTTTGAATTGCGGTTCTAGAACATCGCAGCAGAAATCATTCTGGGAAAACTTTAACATCACGTAAGAATAGATACTTTACATGAATAAACATGATTTGAGAAATTGAAAATTTGTATTATTTCTCCTTTTAATAAAAAAAATACGATGCAAGATTACAAAACTTATAACAGGGCCAGGTTTGTTTCAACTTCTTTGTAATTCACTAATGGGACTATTATGCGGGTACTTTCAATATGGGACGCACATGATTTGGTATTTTTTTCGCATTTTGTCCATGCAAAAATGCAATTTTAAGCATGATTTCATAAAGTACACTAAAAATAAACACCATTCATGAAGTTAACTAAAAAATGGTTAAAATCCATATGGGACTGTTATGCGAGTATGGGCAGTATAGATTATATAGAAAATATATATTTTAGATCGTTCTACGATGATTCAGATTGTCCACAAAATGGAATATGCAAAAAAATTGGTTTGTACTTTAAAACCAATTTAAAAATATTTCCATAATGAGCTGCGAACAATTCTAGCTCTCGATAGAAAGCATCAATGACTCTTTCAATGTTTTCATTTTTTCGCCCAGAAGGAATTGTCTGTGTTCGAACACCTCAAACATACATTAGATTGGAAGCGATTACTTCCTTGTCCTGCAACGGGTAGAGATGCACGAATGGTGATTATCTTAGCCATACGATAAGCCAAAGGTCTTGTAATCTACTTGTGCAGTATAAAAACAGGCCCAAAAAAAATCGGAGGAACAGTGGAGGTTTGCACACTTATCGCCATGATTGTAAAAGCTTTCGCATTTCTGGGCATTGCGGTTGCCCTAGCTTCCGCAGCCATAACCATCAACCCAAGCCGACCGGTACTGTTTGGCACACACAGGGTCATTCCGCGAAACCTCGGAAGCAATGCTGAGTCCAACAATACTGCCCTGTGGAATACGGTGAATCTCCGACAGGTGTACACAAACCCGCAGAACAGGAACTCCTTTTCGATGCGGTACGTAACGAACAACCGTCACTACCGAAGAGGCGGACCAATTTTCCTTTTTGTCGGAGGTCCATGGCCCCTGGAGGCGCATCTCGTTGAGCAAGGACACTTCGTGGACATGGCCGCCGAGATGAACGGTTTCTTGGTTGCTAACGAGCTGCGGTATTACGGCGAGAGCATCCCGGTTGAGTGAGTATTAATTGTTGAGTTTCATAAAGAAAGATAAGTTTATCTTCATTCCTTTTCTATGTAGAGACGTCAGTCGTAACAACTTCCGCTATTTGCACAACGTTCAGATATTGTCCGAATTGGCCACCTTCATTGCACACCTCAAAGAAGATGTTGTAAGAGATCCGAACGCTAAGGTTATTCTTGCCGGAGTTGGCTATTCTGCATCTCTGGCTCAGTGGATGAGACAACGATTCCCCCACTTAATACATGGAGTGTGGTCGTCCAGTGGAATGGTACGAGCTAGTACCAACTATCGTGAGTTTGCCGAAGTGGTTGGAGAGAACATTCGTCGTTTTGGTGGGGATGACTGCTATAGCACCATTTGGCGTGCTTTCCGTACTGCCGAGAATCTGATAGACGCTGGACTTTCCACAACTGTGGATGAACTATTCCACACTTGCCGTCCTATTGACGCAGCAAACGCTCTTGAAGTAGAGGCATTCTTCTACGGAATATTCAACGAAATCAGCCGGGAAGTCGTTGATGCCGACCTTCGCGGAAACATCAAACAAATGTGTGAACCGTTGACTGCTTCCGACGATGAAAATAGCCTTCTAGAACTGGCTAGTTGGTTGACTGGTCGCTTTCCAAACGCAGAATGTTTAGCAATGGATTTCCAGAGCATTGTGGATACCTACAACACAATCGATGTGGATAGCGAAATTGTCAAGTCCGGTGAACGTCAATGGATGTTCCAGCGCTGTACCGAACTTGGTTGGCCCCTCACGGCTGCGTCGCAATATCAACCGTTTGGCCGACGGTTCTCGACAGATCTTTTCCACGGAATTTGCGAGCAATTGTTTGACGACTGGTTAACTCGCGATAGGTTCGAAGCCCTGATTAGGCAAACAAACGACTATTATGGGGGAGCACGTCCCGATATACGGAACAGCATTTCCACTCAAGGCACGTTGGACCCGTGGAGCTTTGCCGGCGTCAGGGAAGTCATCTTCAACAATACGTATGTGACCATCATCCGGGATGCTTTCCACGGGCAGGATATGGCTTCCATTTCCGAGGAGGACTCGATTGAGCTGAGACGCAGCAAGGAGATGGTGAGGGATACGATCCGCCGATGGGTGGAAACCAGATAACTTGAAGCGGTGTTGAGCATATTTATTAGGATTTGACACATATTCAGTCTGTCCAGCAAAAAGATAGTTACCATACTAAGATTAATAACCGAAAAATTAAATTATCCGGAAATAAAATATTACACGAAATCTACAATTAGGGTTTAACTGGATCCGACGCATTAGTTAAGACCTGTTAAATACTCGTCACCAAGTTTTTTTTTTTTCAATGCATGCCTGTATACAGCCTTCGAACGAATCAGTGTCTTATGTTCCAGTCTTTGGAAAATTTAACGATCATTGACACACGAGCCATAATTTCATCCTATTTATACGACTGCATTCATACAACACGCATGACATTTATCGTTCGTGGAGAATAACGAGCCATGAACGAAAAAAAAGCTACTAAATATTTTGCCGAAGACGCCAGATTTTAACAATTCTGGCAGATATTTCGCATTCTCGATATTTTACTATTTGTAGCTATAAATAGTGTTTCGAAACATGATTTAGGGTTGAAGACTCTTTTATATCCTGCAAATAAAGAATAAAATAATATGTTAATCTGTTCACAGTCCAGGAAGTCTCCTCTTCTGAGCTTACGACAACAAGTATTTATTGTTCAGAAATCCCGTAGGTACAAACAAGTAAAAGGTACCATAGTCATAAGGAATATCTCTTGAGATAGGTAGACATGACAGACTCTATTTTAGGCATAGTCACTATTTTATGGGTCTTTTCATTTCATTTATTTAGTAAACAGATAGCACTAAATCAACAATTTCACATCACAATATTTGGTTCGTAACCACATCTCTCCATCCTCGGTTCTTCGGCCAACGCTCGCCAAATCGATACGCACTTGATCCACGCCTTCTTATACCAACCGGATCCAAAGCGAACACCATCTTTGCAGGGTTGCTGTCCGGCATTCTTGCAACATGCCCTGCCCATCATATCCTTCCCGCTTTGGTCACCTTCTGGATACTGGGTTCGCCGTAGATTTGGGCAAGCTCGTGATTCATCCTTCGCCGCCACACACCGTTTTCCTGCACACCGCCAAGGATCGTAATAAGCATCTGACGTTCGAAGACTCCAAGTGCTTGCCGGTCCTCCTCGAGCATCATCCACGTTTCATGCCCGTAGAGAACTACCGGCCTTATGAGCGTTTTGTACATGATTGGTGCGGGTGTGTATCTTTTTTGACCGCAGCTTCTTGTGGAGGCCATATTAGGGCCGACTTTCACTGATGATGCGCCTCACGGCTAACGTAATTGTCAGCCGTTAGCAAGGATCCAAGGTAGACGAACTTGTCGACCGCCTCGAACGTATTTCCGTCTATTGTAACACTGTTACCTAGGCGACAGGGCTCAGCTCCACCAACTAGCATGTACTTTGGCTTGGACGCATTCACCACCAGTCCAACTTTAGCTGCCTCGCGTTTCAGACGGGTGAACAAGTCTGCCACCATTTAAAATGTTCGGCCGACAATGTCCATATCATCCGCGAAGCAAACAAATTGAATGAATCTCGTAAAAATCATACCCCGGTTTTAAAGCCCGGCTCTCCGCATAACACCTTCTAGCGCAATATGGAACAACAGGCACGAAAGTCCATCACCTTGTCGTAGTCCCCGTCGAGATTCAAATGAACTGGAGTGTTCGCCTGAAACCTTTACACAATTTTGCACACCTTCCATCGTCACTCTTATCAGTCTCGTAAGCTTCCCGGGAAAGCTGTTCTCGTTCATGATTTTCCATAGCTCTACGTGGTCGATACTATCGTATGCTGCCTTGAAATCGATGAAAAGGTGATTGGTACTTGGTATTCATGACATTTTTGGAGCATTTGCCGTACAGTAAAGATCTGGTCCGTTGCCCTAGTAGCACACATGTTATAATTGAGGCAACATTACTTTTATATGACTAAATCTAGTTATATATCAGTTTATATGCCCTAATTATAACATGTGTATTACTCGGGTGTCGATTGGTCGTCAACGAAGCCGGCTTGATAACTTCCCACGAACTCGTTCACTACAGGTGACAGACAACAGAAGATGATCTGGGATAATACTATGTAGGCCGCATTTAGAATGGCGATCGCTCGAATGTTCTCACAATCTAACTTGTCGCCTTTCTTGTAGATTATTACCCCTTCCTTTCACTCCTCCGGTAGCTCTTCTGTTTCCCAGATTGTGCCTATCAGCCGGTGCATCCGAGCCCATCTTTATGAGTTCAGCTCCGATACCATCCTTACCAGCAGCTCTATTGTTCTTGAGCTGGTGACTGGCATCCTTAACCTGCCTCAAAGTGGGGGCTGTTAGGTTTCCATTGTACGCAGTACAGACGAAGGCATTTCATCCGTTGTACCGTCCTTCATTGCCTGTGCTCTCAGCGCCTTTCAGATGTTCGTCGAAGTGCTGCTTCCACCATTAGATCACCACACGCTCGTCCGTCAAGATGCTCCCATCCTAATCTCTGCACATCTCGGCTCGCGGCACGAAGCCGTTGCGGGATGCGTTGAGTTTCTGATAGAACTTACGTTTTTCTTGAGACCGGCCATCTCCTCGCACTCCGTTTCCGTCAGGTGGCCTTTTCCATCCGAAAGAGGTGGGTCTGCTGTTGCCGTTTCGTCTATAGCGTTCCACGTTCTGCCGGGTCCCTTGCTGCAGCATGACCGCCCGCGCTGCATTCTTCTCCTCCAGTATCTGCCGACGTTTCTCACAGCTCCATTGTTGATGGCTGCTTTCACTGTTCTCCAGCAGTCCTCAAGAGGGGCGTCATCCAGCTTACCTTCTTCCGGTAATTCAGCCTCGAGGTACTGCGCGTACGCAGCTGCAACATCCGGTTGCTTGCGCCGCTGTAGAACATAGCAGGTGGCCGTCAGTACCGTACGCTGTTAACGACGGAGAGTTTTGGGCGCAGTTTAACCATCACCAGATAGTGGCAAGAATAGATGTTAGCGCCACGATAGGTCCCCAAGCAACCAATAGTTCGGATTGTACTTAAGCAGTGAACTCCATAGTTTACTTTTGGTATAAATCTAGTTTCAGTGAAACTTTCTCGCTGATTAAGAGATCACTGCGGATATTAAATGAACTTGATTCTCAAATGAGTAACTCATGAACTCATCAACAACTTGAAAGTTCAGAACAAGTTCGAATTCAACTTATTTTGTACTTGAAGGTAAACATCAAACTTAAACGAACTTTATATAAACTGTAAAGTCCGGTTAATTACTTAAAAAGTAAGCTGATTAAGCCAAAACATGCCCTTTTATCCGAACTTTTGGTTGCTTGGGTCCTGCCGTTGATAATGTCGGAGAAGTGCTGTCCATCAATCAGATCGAGGTCTATTTGTGATTCTGTCTGCTGTGAAGATCTCCAGGTGTATCGGTATGGAAGGCTGTGCAGGAAGTAGATGCTATGAATGGTCATATTCTTGGAGGCAGCGAAATCAATTATTCCTAAGCCAAAAGTCGGGCTGAACTCTTTCTCCTGGCCAACCTGAGCATTCATATCTTCTATGATGATTTTGACGGCGTGGCTTGAGCAGCTGTCGTACTCGCGTTCGAGCTACGCGTGAAAAGCGTCCTTGTCATCATCAGTACTTCCGGAATGCTTTATTATGTTGAAGTTGAAGAACCGGCCTTTGAGCCTCAACTTGCTCATTCTCTTATTGATCGACCACCACCCGATCATACGCCTCTGCATATCACCTTTCACTATAAAAGCTGTTCCCAGCTCACGAGTGTTGCCGCAGCTTTGATAGATAGTATGGTTACCTCTTCCAATACACTTCCTGCAAAGCTACGATGCCGAATACGCAGTCCTTCAGCACGTCGGCGAGTGCTCCCGATGAAGTTGAGAGATTTACAGTTACACGTACCGAGCTTCCAATCGCTAGTCCCTTTACGTCGCTGTGGTCTTCGCCGATTATCCCGGTTCGTTTTCTCTTGTCGTATATCATATTATAAAAAAAAAAAAAAAACATTTTAATGACAAAGATTGAAAAGTTACTTTTAGTATAAGCATTCAGCCATTCACACAAATTCGTAAATGGTACAGTCCTAGACCGTTATATGAGGGTTGAAGATAAATCAAGAGAGTTTACTCATACTTGTTTAAACAAGTGTGTTCAACCAAGTTTGACATTTTCAAGTCATCATTGAACTCCTTAAGAGTATACGCCTTCAGATCTCCAAGGTCCACAAATGAATAGGCTCAACAAAATATGTCATATCTAGTTTCGAATCTAACGATTACAACCAGTGATCTTTCGGAGATTTATGAATAAGGATTATACTCAAGCAAACGTACTTTTTAAGGTTTTGGTGGCCAACGTCTTTCTAGGGTTATCCAAGAACTCCGTTGAGTACAGGGCTTCAGATCAACAAACGTCACAAGTAATGTTATGAAGATAAATCAATAAGTTCCACACTTATGTGGGCTCATACATTTTCATTAAACCAAGTTTAAGGTATTTAGGTTACCATTGAACTGCTCTGAGTGAAGGCCTAGTGAAACTGAAAACGTAATCAGTGGCCTATCTGACATTATACCCAAACAGGCTCAATAGAATGTGCACTAACTTGAGTTCAACGATTGTTTGTAGTTGTGGTGTTCCTCTATTTTCAGATGCACGGTTACGTGTTCTGAAATCTTTTAGAGCTCGATACTCTATGCTGTACCTTCCGGCTTTCACTCTACAGTGTTGTAGTGAAGTGAAATGAGAGATCTGAGCAATTACATATACATTAGAATTAAGAGTGAAACTAAGATACGAAGAGAGTGAGTACTCACACTCGAAAGTATAAAAACCCAATGCAGAGAATACAGAAGTTCAGTTTTGTACTACCTTCAACTGAGTTGTTTTATTTATTCCCTCTTCGTTTGGGTCATCGCCTTTGTTAGGTAGATATTTCAACTGTCGTCGAGGATAAGTTTTAGTTCAATTTCAAAAGTGATTTTTTCTGAAAAGCGAAAGTGCGTGCAAGTAGAAGATCTACCGGTATCCTGTTTTCGTCGGAATCTAGATCGGAGCCGTAAGTGGTCATTTTATCTTTTGTAATTGGATTGTGCTGAAACAAAAGAAGGACGCCGTTTTTGTGTTTTCTATAGGCAGCATTTCGGCGTGGATTTTGTTTCGTCATTGTTTCGAGAAAAAAAAACACATTGGAGTGCTAGTTTGAGGAGCTTTTGATTCTTTTCTCCTGATTTATCAGCTTTTGTTTTGCCTGTTGCGGTTTTATTCGAGGAGAAGAAAAAGTGCTTTTGGTCGGGTGTTCGAAAAATAGACCTGGAAAAGAACGTTTGCAATAGCACCATTTTGGTTGATGTAACCACTTTTTATTTCCCCAACCTGTGTAAGCGTCGGTGCTCACGCTGTTTTGTATCCATTTTGTTCTTTTATGTACAGTGTGAAGCGTCAAAGGATCAGCAGCCATACAAAAGGTGGGCACAGCAAAGAGAAAAACCAGTGAGAAGTTTTGTCTATTCTTCGCACGTAGAATAGTGCATGTGTATGAGTGCTGGCTCGCGATTTTGGCAGATTCCATCAGGCGTATGAAACATCTCGCTCAGTTTTTTTCAACAACAAATTGAGCAACTTTATTGGCAACAGTGATAGTGTGAAACCGGTTGAAAGGAGTCAGTAGTGCCATCGATCATCGCCATTTCAAAGTGCTTTGTTTACATCAGCCAAGGCGCTGATTTAAGTTCGTTGACCTCGTCAGCTTTAGTGTCCGACTCGTAGCTGGAGTTCGTCGACCCTGAAGGAGGCTGAGTTTCTGTTGCTGCTGTGCCGGTGAGTGTTGCTGCTGTGCTACCTGCCATCTGCCCTGAGCTGTAGTTACCGATTTTGCTGTTGGGGACCCGAGCAAAAGTTACGGTCCGGTTGTATTATTAGACAACAATAATCAGGTATGTGATTAGATTTATAGTCAATTTTTCATGATTTAAGCTATTGATGCTTACGGTTACATACATCGGTATTTTTTTTTCTTACTCTGTGATTTTTACGAATAAAGCATGTCTTTATCCACAACCGTTGATCCTTATGTGCCAGAATCAATCCCTTTTGTTCAATACCAAGAACAACTTGAGTTTATTTTTCAACATAACAAATTAGAGGAATCACAGTATAAAACTTCATTTTTAGCGGTTTGCGGCCGGGAAGTTTACTCGGAATTGAAGAAATTGTTCCCGGGCACAGATTTTAAATCTGATGCTTTGTCTTACCAACAAATTACCGAGACATTGAAGAAAAGATTTGACAAAAACGATTCGGATGTCATTCACAGTTTTAAGTTCTGGACAAGGAAGCAATCAAGGCATGAAAAAGCAGAGGATTTTGTAATCGCGGTTAAGGTATTGGCAGAGAAGTGCAATTTCGGTACGTTCAAAGAAAGAGCCATTCGGGATGTTTTGGTTATCGGGGTGTACGATCGCCAATTGCAAAAACGACTTTTTGACGAAGACGAACTGACCGCTGAGAAGGCGGAAAAAGTTATTCTTAATCACGAGATATCCAACAGTAGAACACGGTATATAAAAGAGGACGATGAGAACAGAGTTTCGGTCGTTGCGCGTTTAGGACGAAGAGAAGATCGGTCTCGTTCAAGGCAGTACAGGCGCAGAAGTTGGAACCGTGAACGCGATAGTAGTTTTTCTCCATCTAGTAGCACAAGCAGGAGTCGGCAGGACAGACGAGAAGACAGGTTTGACGATCGGCGATTTAACAGAGACAGGGTTTATTTGTGCTCGTACTGTAAGAAGCGAGGCCATACAAGAAAATTTTGCTATCGTTTAAATGGGAAAGATAAGGACCAGGCAAGCGTAAAATTTTTGGATTCGCCTAGAGAATCTTCCAGACCTCCTACCCCAGGGAGGACAATTGGGAATTTTAAAAGACCAGATCAGTCGGAAGATGAAGAAGACCTGCCCTGTTTAATGATATCATCGGTCCATCGTATCAATGAACCATGTTATGTTGAAGTTTTGATTGAAAACAGAAGAATGACGATGGAGGTGGACTGTGGATCGGCTGCAAGCGTGATTTCGGAGGAAATGTTTTTGCGAAATTTTAGGAATTTTAAGCTTCTAGCATGCAATAAGAAGTTAGCAGTGATTGATGGCAAAAGATTGAAGGTTTTGGGAAAGATTCATGTTTTTGTTCAAATAGGAAACGACAGACATCAACTTTATTTGGTTGTTTTAAAATGCGACAATAATTTTGCACCACTGATGGGGCGAGTTTGGATGGACTATTTCTATGACGGTTGGAGGAACATTTTTAATAAACCGAATGCTGTTGTAAATAGCATACACAATTACATCCATGCGAAGAACAAGTTGAAGAAATACAACATTCAGAAGTTCCACAAGAGTTAAGAAGATCTAATCGAAATGTGATAAAGAAGATGAAAAGGGATTATGTTTATTATTGAACTATGTTGAATTCCTGTTGTAATATCCATTATAAGAAAATGCAATTTTAAACTAAAGGAAGAAGGTGTTGTAGTGAAGTGAAATGAGAGATCTGAGCAATTACATATACATTAGAATTAAGAGTGAAACTAAGATACGAAGAGAGTGAGTACTCACACTCGAAAGTATAAAAACCCAATGCAGAGAATACAGAAGTTCAGTTTTGTACTACCTTCAACTGAGTTGTTTTATTTATTCCCTCTTCGTTTGGGTCATCGCCTTTGTTAGGTAGATATTTCATACAGAATCAACATTCAATGAATCTCCCTCTCAACCGCACTCCACGCTATACTGTCACATTCACACTCTCAATCCAAACTACTCAATTGCCATCTAATGCAACCTTAATGACAAGGTTTGTTCATCACTGCAAGGTGAAACTATTTACTTCCGGCTGCTCGTTAATGCAAGGCACCACATCTCCTTTTTTCTCATAGACCTCTAGTTTACTTTGCTCATACTTAACTTTTAAGTATTCCTTGAGAAAGGATAACTAGCACCTCCATTCAGTCGGTTAAAATATGTTGTCTTGCCTATAATTTAGTTATCACATCAAACTCGACATTATCCATCATTGTCTTCCTAATAAGATATTCACCTATCTAAAATGTAGAAATGAATTTCAGGTTTCTGTACCATAGACTAATGTTTTACCTCATTGGCGTACGTACCTTAGCTCAAACATTCTATGAGAAATGTTAATCAGATATTTCAATCAATGTCACATTCAAGACTGACATTCAGCATAATACATGATGTTTTACTCAAAACAGATTGCCAATGAAATCCAACAGTAGAACACGGTATATAAAAGAGGACGATGAGAACAGAGTTTCGGTCGTTGCGCGTTTAGGACGAAGAGAAGATCGGTCTCGTTCAAGGCAGTACAGGCGCAGAAGTTGGAACCGTGAACGCGATAGTAGTTTTTCTCCATCTAGTAGCACAAGCAGGAGTCGGCAGGACAGACGAGAAGACAGGTTTGACGATCGGCGATTTAACAGAGACAGGGTTTATTTGTGCTCGTACTGTAAGAAGCGAGGCCATACAAGAAAATTTTGCTATCGTTTAAATGGGAAAGATAAGGACCAGGCAAGCGTAAAATTTTTGGATTCGCCTAGAGAATCTTCCAGACCTCCTACCCCAGGGAGGACAATTGGGAATTTTAAAAGACCAGATCAGTCGGAAGATGAAGAAGACCTGCCCTGTTTAATGATATCATCGGTCCATCGTATCAATGAACCATGTTATGTTGAAGTTTTGATTGAAAACAGAAGAATGACGATGGAGGTGGACTGTGGATCGGCTGCAAGCGTGATTTCGGAGGAAATGTTTTTGCGAAATTTTAGGAATTTTAAGCTTCTAGCATGCAATAAGAAGTTAGCAGTGATTGATGGCAAAAGATTGAAGGTTTTGGGAAAGATTCATGTTTTTGTTCAAATAGGAAACGACAGACATCAACTTTATTTGGTTGTTTTAAAATGCGACAATAATTTTGCACCACTGATGGGGCGAGTTTGGATGGACTATTTCTATGACGGTTGGAGGAACATTTTTAATAAACCGAATGCTGTTGTAAATAGCATACACAATTACAGCGACGAAGACGTCAAGGATGAAATTCGTAATTTCGCTCAGCGGACGAATGATCACCGCACACAAACAGCAAATAAAGTTTTATGAAGGTTCTCGCAGGAAAACAAGCAATAGTTTAGTTTTTCGTGGAGAGGAAAAACTGCCTAATAGGAGGAAAAGGAGAAGGGAAGATGATTTTGAGAATGCTAGAGAAATGTCGGATTCTGATTCAGAGTTTTATGGTTTCCCTGCGGATTCCTTTATTTTCGGAGAACATCCATGCGAAGAACAAGTTGAAGAAATACAACATTCAGAAGTTCCACAAGAGTTAAGAAGATCTAATCGAAATGTGATAAAGAAGATGAAAAGGGATTATGTTTATTATTGAACTATGTTGAATTCCTGTTGTAATATCCATTATAAGAAAATGCAATTTTAAACTAAAGGAAGAAGGTGTTGTAGTGAAGTGAAATGAGAGATCTGAGCAATTACATATACATTAGAATTAAGAGTGAAACTAAGATACGAAGAGAGTGAGTACTCACACTCGAAAGTATAAAAACCCAATGCAGAGAATACAGAAGTTCAGTTTTGTACTACCTTCAACTGAGTTGAGTTGTTTTATTGGATGGTTCTGGCAGCACTGGAAGCAATCGGCTGCTCTTTCAAGTCGCGGCGCGAATAAATTATAATAGCCATGTTTTTGAAGGCAGATAAACAGAGGAATTCGGTGAAATGGTGAAAGTGTATAGCAGATATCTGGATGGAAGTGGAATCTAACAAAAGAAAATAGTGCAGTTCAAGTTATATGCAAAATTCCGATTGCCTTTTCACGACGGTGATACGGGGATAGATAGCGCCATATTTTTTTTTCCCTTCCAGTGAGAGTGGGTGAGGTGAGAGACGGTCACTCTGGCGGCCAGAAGTTGGAATGAAATGGGAAAAAAGCAATAACTTATCAATGGATTGTATTGCGGTGTATTGCGTGTGAGGATTGTGAGGGGTTGTGTTACGGAATGTGGAGTGGTAGTGAAAGGGAAAGAAGATATAAGGGTTAAGTGAGCCGATGCAGTGAGGGAAGGAAAAGTAATGGAATGAATTCTGATTGTTTGAAGTAAAGAAGTTGGAAGGGTGCGATTTTCAAGTATACGATGCAGTGAGCGGAGATGATAGAGGATGGATCACGGTCTGGATACTGTGAGTGGAGTGAGATCCAGTGTAGCAGCGGAGGAGAGGTCAGATACGGCTTCCAGGGGATGCAATAGAGAACTCGAAAGGGAAAGGAATGGATACTTGTTACTAATATGTGGATGAGAAAAAACAGCAAACAAAAAGCTCCCAAAACCACAGCAACATCAGCGAGTCAACCAAAAATAGGAAACAGATGAGAAAAGAAAACAACGGAAACCGGTGAGATCAATCCATATTTTACAAACTTTTCAAACAACTAAATACGTGCCAGAATTGAAAATTTTATTTTTAATTCTGGAAGTGTGATCTCATCTCAGATATCCAGTTGATATGGGGATGTTTTCATGCGGGGCTGGCTGTATATGAAAATGATCTCAGAATGTGTGTGTTGGAACAGCCATTCTCGAAATGGGTCATTGGAGTTGCAGCAGAGCTATCACCTTTCATCTCCTGGGCTAAAACTATGTGCATCTATAGATGTCAAAATATTAGTAAATAGGTGCACGCAGATTTCTTCCATAAAAGCACTGCCGGTCAGTGGGAGGTGAATTGTACACACACACACACACACACACACCTTCAACTGAGTTGTTTTATTTATTCCCTCTTCGTTTGGGTCATCGCCTTTGTTAGGTAGATATTTCATACAGAATCAACATTCAATGAATCTCCCTCTCAACCGCACTCCTCGCTATACTGTCACATTCACACTCTCAATCCAAACTACTCAATTGCCATCTAATGCAACCTTAATGACAAGGTTTGTTCATCACTGCAAGGTGAAACTATTTACTTCCGGCTGCTCGTTAATGCAAGGCACCACATCTCCTTTTTTCTCATAGACCTCTAGTTTACTTTGCTCATACTTAACTTTTAAGTATTCCTTGAGAAAGGATAACTAGCACCTCCATTCAGTCGGTTAAAATATGTTGTCTTGCCTATAATTTAGTTATCACATCAAACTCGACATTATCCATCATTGTCTTCCTAATAAGATATTCACCTATCTAAAATGTAGAAATGAATTTCAGGTTTCTGTACCATAGACTAATGTTTTACCTCATTGGCGTACGTACCTTAGCTCAAACATTCTATGAGAAATGTTAATCAGATATTTCAATCAATGTCACATTCAAGACTGACATTCAGCATAATACATGATGTTTTACTCAAAACAGATTGCCAATGAAATTTAAGACGAAATAAAGTAGTCATCGGGATTAGAATGAATACCACTTGTTGTATTATATTCAATCTCTCGATACTGATACACCTCATTTCAATTTCTTCAGCCTTCTAGATTTTGTTCTATTATTTACGTACCCTAACATTCTGGACAATAGCAAGAGACGTGAACGTTTTTATTTCGACTTCAAATCATTCGTTTCCATTGTTCTCATACTCACTCCTTTTTCCTTCTCCAATTTGTCTTATTTTTTTTTTCAATTTGAGTGCAAATTTAGTGCGAGACATTTTGAGTTATATATAAAAAACAGACGTTACACTCTCGTCATTTTCTAAGAACTATTTTCAACGGATAATCTGCGGCCATTTCCGCAACCTTATTCCGTATCTAACGTTCACACACTATTGTCATCTGCTTCCATATTGATTGAATCCCGATCAAACATTTTATTGCAATAAAGATTTATGATAAGTGCTTAGCTTTGTCTGTTTTATAAAACTGGTTATGTTTCTGAAATTCTACGATTTCTTTCCTACAACTAGCTTATAATGATTTCCAGTGTTCATATTGTTCGCTCATTAGAATCGACATGTATTTCGTTCCAAATCTGTTTGTTCTGGATTCCAATCGGTTTGACCACCATATTTCTTTCAATATCTAATAATTTTCACACATATTTCCCAATTGCATTATTCCTTTTGAGATAGATTCGAAATTCTCAAATTATCATATTTTATACTTAAGATTTTTTCACACTTACGTTGTGACTCACGCACTTCACCAGCCAAGACTTGACTCATTTGCTTGTTTTTCTGCTAATAATATAACAAGCATTTCTAATGTAGACAATAACATAAGCTTTGACAGATGTCTGATGATTATGATTAAAACATTTTTTTTTTTGGGCCTGTTTTTTTCTCAGGATCAACGGCATTCCTTTTCTTCCAAAGGATGTCGTCACTATAACTCCAACGTTATTGGTGAATTTCTCCGGGACAGGATTCGATCCCAGGTCCTCAGAGTGAGAGGTGTGTGTTCCAATTACTACACCAGGTCTGTTCCCTCTCTGCATGGGTTTGATTTCTAACATCGAATGCTAATGATAATTGTTTTTACGACAATCTTTATTTTACAGTTATTCGTGCTTGCAAACTAGGTGATCTCTGATCAAGGTATTCAATTATTTCAAATTATATTAATTTGTTTCGAACTCCGGAACTAATAATTTCTCCATCATGCTCTTCGAAGTTTATGTTCTGTAAAACCTCGTGTGCACCTATTGCTTAAATTTACTGTCGGGCCGCAACCAAAACATCCCAACACATTTCTGTCCAATTTAAACTCTTTGGCATCATTTATAGTTTTACGTCCACCAATATCTGGTTCTTAGCTTAAACACGAATGCCTAGGCAAACCTGCATATACACCAGAAACCCTATATAACGGACCTAGCAATATTATGGATCCGACAGAAATAAGGACAAACATTTTTTTTAAATATATTTTTTTCGCAATATCCAAGCGTCGCGACTAAAATTTGAATAGTGCGCTGTGTTCATAATCATTGTAAGAATGCAGCGCCACACATGTCATTATGACAGTTATGTGGGGAACGAGTCACACGTCACGTGTCCCACACGCGCATTCCGACGCGCGACAATACAAAGGCCCCAATGGTTTTATACCTATTTTGAAGCAACACGTGATCAGAGATTTTTTTGTCTCTGCAAATGCCGAAGGCGTCGACGGGAATTGATATCCGACCGACTGGTTTTGTGTGATAATCACGCTAACCACTACACCAATGCCACTGCTTACATATTTTTCGAAGCGCTGTCACTCAAGCCACAAAAAATCCGCTCTTCAGGAGCAATGCTGTTCTTCGCACCAGCCACCTCAATACGGTCTCCAGGACCCATTTTCATTCCATCACGCTCTCCGGGAGCATTGCTGTGCTTTGCACCAGCCAATAACAATAGTTTCGGTCAAGGCTGGTTCATTGTACTCTGTAGCCAGAGTAAGGTTATCTGACTTTGCGAAAGTGGCTAGGAGGCCATCTTTAACATGCTGGCCGTTTTGTTTACAAACATTACTGCCTGGCCTGGATAACGCTCAAACTGAAACTAAGCGTGCTGCCAATAGTGCGAACGAAATAGTTGAGAAGAGAGATACAAGTAGAGTACACTACGCGCAGATGCGGCTGCATTAGAATAACCCAACTAACAATTTTAGCGCTATAAGCCAAGATTATTTGCTTTGTGCTGTATAACAGTTGAATTAAAGCAGCGAACGCAGCAAAAATTGAAAGCTGTCAAAAATAGAACTATTAGCGTTAATACAGCTGTATCGCAAACGATTTGCAGCTACAAATATTAGCTGAATAGACTTCATCAGTTATCGCTTTTGCTGCTTTCACTAAGCTATAACTCAACACCGTAAAAAGTAGCAACCAAATGGTGTGAAATAAAAGTTCCCATTATTATTCCGGCTGCTTCTATACAATATGATTTGTTATGCTACTCAATATATAATTAAGAAGCGCTTTATCGTTAGTTATACAGCGAATATACAGCTGTAAGCTGTAAAACAACAACTTGTGACGCATCTATTACAATTACATTAGCCTCATACTTAATTTTCGAAGAATCAACGCAGGAGGAGTGACCATCATTTAACAGAAAAACGAAATTTGCGCTATATTTTCACGTTTTATTTTTCGCAAATTATGTAATTTACTCTCCGAACAAGCAGATTTTCACTATATGCCAGCATCCGTCTGTCAACACATGCCGAATTGCTATCTTCCACAATCCGGAACCACCCTCCAGATCCTGCCAAAATTATTCACCGCGGATCGCACTTTCATTCGCTTCTCACTGCCCTGCTTCCAGGGGCCTTCGTATAGTGGTACTTGTAGTTCCTGCGCTGCTTCATTTTGGCATAGAATAACACCATTCCGCCGACGTTGACCTGGAAGAACGGGGCAATTCCCATCCGCTTGGGTTTTCAGGTTTTCACGACTCCAGCAGCAGCCTTGGGTTCTTGTCACGGTGGCTAAACCAAGCACCCAATTCGATCAACTTCACCTGGCGTATCCGGCTTGCCGTAGTAACGGACAGGATCGTAAGGTCCGTGGATCTTCGGGTTGTACTTCGCCGGATAATCACCGAAAATCATCGCGCACTCTTATTTCAGCAGCAGTTTCACTCTATCACAAATCTACACAGCCTGTTGGACGTAAACATTGCGTTTGACGTTTCACACCCTTTTACAGCCTGATGAAGTGGTGTAAGCGCGGCTATAACATCCTTTACCGTCATTATAGAATATTATATGAACCGTTTTCGATGTAGAACAAAACGGTGTGTTTTCTTTGCCTTCGATATATACTGTGGTGGCAGCAAGGACAACGTCGAGACTTGTGGATGCAGAGATCGTGAGATTGATTCCAGGCGGTGGCAGATACTTTAATTGTGTAACGTTCAGATACTTATGATATAAATTCAGGAAGCTGTGAAACAGCTTGGAAATAATATTTAGTCGATAATACAGCGAAGCTGTATAGAAATTATTCAACAGTTGCGAAATAATTGAGAAAGCGCCTTCCGAAGATGTTTACACAGAGCTACATGTCGTATAACTGTCGAGTTAGAGCAATGATCGGTATGAATAAGAGCTGCCTACACAGCTTTAAAATAGCTGAGTAGATTCGCCAGATTTGTTGGTAAAAGGATCGCATAGAAGCTTTCGTTCGTATGTACAGCGCCTTTACTCAGCATGAAGCCGTATAAAGAGGGCTTAGAGAATGTTTACATTTGCACTAAATGTTAGTTGGGAATTTCTGACACCACTTTTTCTCCAACCAATCAGAAGTCATTACTGCCTAGCCCGCAAGGTGCTGAAACTAAAACTAACCGTGCTGCCATAAGTGTGGACGAAATTGTAGAAAAGAGAAAAAGAAGAATAGAGCACACAAGGAGCAGGTACGTATTAGAATAATTCTTGATAACACTGTTTCTCTAAACAATCAGAAGTCAATTGTCCGACTACCTGTCTCAGATGTTTGTAAACAAAACGGCCAGCCCTTCCTCGCCTTCCCTTCCTGGTTTTCTCCACAAAGTGAGCATAATGTATCACCTTAGGAGGAGCTCTACCCGCCTTGGTTTCGGTCTCCGGGACCAATCTATTTTATTCAAAACGCTCTCCGGGAGCAGTGCTGTGCTTTGCACCAGTCACTTCAACAGATTCGGTCTCCGCGACCAACCCTCCTTTTCCTTGCGCTCTCCGGGAGCATTGCTGTGCATTGCACCAGCGATCAACAGTATCCCTCTCAGATACCACATTGTTTTTTTCTAACCCTCTCTCCGGGAGACACTAACCAAACACATCAACAACGTTTGGCCCCTATCAATTTCCGCTAGCCCTCTTCAACCGTCGAGCACATTCCATGCATATCAACTCCAGAATGTACCCTTTCGATCCAATTCATCTCAGCACATAACCAATGAAACTTCCACAACTCACCATTCGAACATCCCATCGTCGTCGCCACTGTGGTGTTCCTCTATTTTCAGATGCACGGTTACGTGTTCTGAAATCTTTTAGAGCTCGATACTCTATGCTGTACCTTCCGGCTTTCACTCTACAGAATCAACATTCAATGAATCTCCCTCTCAACCGCACTCCTCGCTATACTGTCACATTCACACTCTCAATCCAAACTACTCAATTGCCATCTAATGCAACCTTAATGACAAGGTTTGTTCATCACTGCAAGGTGAAACTATTTACTTCCGGCTGCTCGTTAATGCAAGGCACCACAGTAGTTATCCAAAAACTCCTGCGTGTTAACCTACGTATGTATCTGCAGGCGTAAGCATGAGCTCCATTTTCAATCAAACTTTTGAATTATACAACAAGTTTTAATAATCTCCAAAAGTTCTCTGATTACGCCTGTAGATCTGAATCCCTATAAGTTCTTGTATAAAACTTCAGAAGTGGACAATATATATTTGCATGTTCTTATATCGGTATAAATGTATGATATGTTGTTGTAGAAAGATTACTAGTGGTTATCTGAAGGCCTGGTTGCCACGGAGTTCGGGCCTGGCCCAGATAACCAAGGAAAGCTCGAAGATTTATGATAACTTCTTCTTCTTCTTGGTATTACGTCCCCACTGGGATAGAGCCTGCTTCTCAGCTTAGTGTTCTTATGAGCACTTCCACAGTTATTAACTGAGAGCTTTTTTTGCCAAATTTTTGCATTCGTATATCGTGTGGCAGGTACGATAATACTCTATGCCCAGGGAAGTCAAGGAAATTTCCATTAAGAAAAGATCCTGGACCAACCGGTAATAGAACCCAGACACCTTCAGCATGGCTTTGCTTTGTAGCCGCGGCTTCTAGCCACACAGCTAAGGAAGCACCCCTGATAGTTACACTGTTAAAAATAATGAAGATTTCACAGGCATATAGAAATTTACACGTTTCGTTCGAACTGTGTAGATAACCTAGGCTAATTATCATTTAACTGGCATGGTTTTATACCCCTTTCGGGACGGACGATTTTCCACCTTTATGTTCTAATTTCTCTCACTAAGTCGAAATCATCCAGAATGAATAGACCATTTCCGTCAGACCTTACCCCCTGTTTTTATATTTTTCTTCGAAAGACAATTATTTTTAATGATTATTGTCGCTTTCAGATCTAATTTATATGCACTCCCGATTTTATTATGATTTTTTGAAAACTTGAGAATTCACCACATTTTGAGTAGTGCGGCACAGTTGTTTCAACCCTGTGGGTGAACAAAGTGGAGATTTTTACACAACTTTCAATCTCACCCCTGCGTTGAGTGTTTGTAGACATAACGAAATGTCAATGTCTAATCAAGCACGCGACGACCAAGGTTCTGGATTTACTCAGGTGGCACAGATCATTGATGCGTGCCACTCGTTCTCTCTTTTACACTCCCGCTGTTCTTATGCAGAGCAAATAGTGACGTCACTATTTGCGCTGCATAAGAACAGCGGGAGAATAAAAGAGAGAACTAGTGGCACGCATCAATGATCTGTGCCATCTGAGTAAAATCTATAACATTGCACGACAAAACGGAGAAACCTGACACAACGGATAGGGATGGTACACAAATTATGTCACGCTAAATTTCAACTTTTTCGACTCCCTCTCCCTCCTTTGTCACACTTTTTGTATGAGTCCTCTGAAAATTTTGCAAGACTTGTCACGCTTGGCTCGACACCCCCCCCCCCTCCCTGGAGCGTGACGTAATTTGTGCATGACCCCATAGCAAACGAGCCTCTGTACGTGCCAATTCTTTTGTTCTTATGACTATTACTGTGCGCCGTGTGCTGGTGCTGTCTCACTCTCTCTCACGGGCAACTTGAAAACAGGGCGCACAGTAAAAGTCAAACGTTTTATGGCATGCATAGGCTCATACCGTTTGATATCTGCTGCTTGTGTCGTCTAACTGTTCCGAAACCATATGGCCAATGGAGTATACATGCTTCCCCTTTTCACTACTCTAATAAATCTCCCCGGAAAATCCTCCACGACCACCACAAATATCCCCTTCATCTTCCCGCCGGAAGCCTCTGCCGTGCTCTGCTATAGTCTTCGAAAAAGGTTCTGCTCCCGGTGGCAAACCCGCCGTTGTCGTGAAAGATTTCTTCGTACTGGATCTCTTCTACATATTAAAATACCGGTGGTGGAACCGCAGTTAAAAACATTGCCGACCAGCAGCAGCACCAAGATGGTTTCCGGGATGGTTTTGATGATTTCAGCCATGGTGGAAGTGGCGGATGAAAACATAAATAAAGAGAACTGTCATGATTGATTAGAAACAGCTGATCAAATATTCACCACAACGTGGAGACAAAAAACATAGGAGAAAAAGGGGTCCGATAAGAATCGGAGAGAAATAAATTGTAGGGAACCGTGGGGTGTACTTTCGTGCCGCCAGTTTTTCATTGTTTTTCAATAGTTAGAGTCTTCAAAACATATGGGTTCCTTGGGAAAGTTTGTTCAGTAAATTAATAGAAGGCATATGAGCCATTAAAAAAATTTCACGGAAATGGTCTATTCTACTCGTCATAAAGTGTTGATGTAACTCAATGACTATGAATATTTGAAGACGAAGAGGAAGAATATGTGGATCCCGCTCAAAATGAGACTTTTCTAAAAACTCTGTCCAGCACAATTGTGCTGCTTCGTCCCGAAAGGGATACAGACGAGCAAGTTTGCAAAAAATGTAATTTAGGAATTGAACGAATTTCATCACTCCATGGGCGAAAAATTATTATTATAAAGGTAATAACAATAATAATAGTACTTCTGAAATACTGCGAATTCCTCCGTCTGATAAATACTTCAATATGAATTTAAAGGTTGGAGTCCGCGGCTACGAATCAAAGCCATGCTGAGGGGGTCTGGGTTTGATTCTCGGTTAGCCCAGGATCTTTTCATAATGGAAATTTCCGTGACTTCCCTAGTCATAGAGTATCGTTTTGCCTGCTACACGATATACCAATGCGAAAATGGTACACTGAAGCGATTTTCCGTATACCGTAATCCGGGGTAACATTGATCATTTTTTTGAATATTTCTTGAACATTCCGTTTGCAAATGCAAATGTTGTAAATTTTATATTTTTAAAACAAGTACTGCCACCCATAGCTCGTGGCTATGTATTATATTTTGGTTTTTGAAAGAATAAAGGATGTTTAAAAAAACGTTTTATCCGATATTTTTATTTAGCTGATATGGTGTAACATTGATCACCTATGAGCAATTCTCGCTGAAACCAGGCCGCCATCGGCACCCATCGTTAGAATTCCAATTTTATGTGACTGTTCGCTAGCTTTCGATAAAACTTAAGGGTGGTCCTTTTTGTTTTCTCAAATTGGTGGACCCCTCGTACGCCAGCTAGCTAAACAGTTTGCAAAAAAGCCCATTTTTTGATAAATCTTAGGTATTTCTTCACGTGATATGTCTCATATTTCCCTTGGAACACATACCAAACTTAATGGCATCGTATAGAGAAAGGATATAGCTTTCATTTGAAGTTAAAAAAAAATCCGGCGGCCATTTTGAATTTGGCCGCCATCTTGAATTTTGTTAGAAAAATCGTTTTTTCACTATTAGCGCACCGCTCGTTTTGAATTCTGAGATCACCATCAGAAAGCTGAGGAAAAATTGCGTAAGATAGGCTACAGAAACTAGGTGTGCAATGGTATTTACCCTATGAAATGAACGATTTTCTAAATCATGTTCCACGATTTTGACGTATATGGCGAGTGCAATTAATGCAAACATCATTTTTTGTACAACAAAGATACAAGTTTTCAATAGTTGGTGTATTTTTCGAGTCAGATGAAGAATAGGAGTATTATTTAGAGTGATAAAATCTGGCGGCCATCTTGGATTTTGACGCCATCTTGATTTTGACTAGTTGAATGAATTTTTCACCTTGATAGCACTCAGCATGTCGAATTTAGAGGTTACCAATAAAAACAAGGTTACGTATACTCTTCTTATTATTATTCTTCATTTTCCTGACGTTACGTCCCTAGTGGAACCGAGCCTGATACTCAGCTTTATTAGTTATAAATACAGGTTATTAAATAGGAATTTTCTTTTATAATACGATTTTAATAACAGAATATTTCTTCGACATATCTATGAATTCAGTTATTATGAATAAATAAATTTAATGAATAAAAACCGTCCAAAAACATTGATTGAAATAAACAAATTTTTTTTTACCATATGCTTTTTTTGTCATCGAATGAAGTTTATAAATTGTGCGTTGGGACATTAGTAAGTTTTGTGGTAATATCTGTAGTTTTAACGTAAAACATTTCCAAAAGTGCATTAATTTAGAATGGAAATCTTAAATTTTTAAGCAAAAAAAATCCTTGATTTTCTGAATCATAAAGTATTGTTTTTACTAACACCCAACATGCATGTGAAAAATAGCGAAATTGAAAGGTGAGAAGCAGGCTTTGTTCTAATGTGGACGTAATGCCGAAACTCAGGTGAATCATTTTGAGTTTGGAAAATCTGGTGGCCATCTTGGATTTCGACGCCATCTTAGTTTTTAGCAGTAGAATGATTTTTTACCATCTCAGCGCTCTTCATGTTTAATTAATTAAAGATCTCCGTTAAAAAACAAACAGATTCTTTATTTCTTATCTTATTTTAGCTGTTCAACAGATTGTTCATTTCTATCAATGGTTTTAGACCAAATAAATGAAAGAATTAATGCTATTTTTCAACTCGCAGATATGTAGAACAATCATTCAGGTGGCAAATAAGCGTTAAAAAATTCTACTTGTTAATTTATTTTTGAAGCTTAGGGGCTGGCTCTATTCCAGTAGGGACGTAACGTCAGGAAAAAGAAGAACAAGAAGAATAGTAAGTGTAACGGTGGCATTAAAATTCAACATGTTGAGTGTTATCAAGGTGAAAACTCATTCTACTACTTAAAACCAAGATGGCGTCAAAATCCAAGATGGCCGCCAGATTTTTTCACTCAAAATAATACTCCTATTCTTCATCTGACTCGAAAAATACACCAACTATTGAAAACTTGTATCTTTGTTGTACAAAAAATGATGTTTGCATTGATTGCACTCGCCATATACGTCAAAATCGTGGAACATGTTTTAGAAAATCGTTCATTTCATAGGGTAAATACCATTGCACACCTAGTTTCTGTAGCCTATCTTACGCAATTTTTCCTCAGCTTTCTGATGGTGATCTCAGAATTCAAAACGAGCGGTGCGCTAATGGTGAAAAAACGATTTTTCTAACAAAATTCAAGATGGCGGCCAAATTCAAAATGGCCGCCGGATTTTTTTTTAACTTCAAATGAAAGCTATATCCTTTCTCTATACGATGCCATTAAGTTTGGTATGTGTTCCAAGGGAAATATGAGACATATCACGTGAAGAAATACCCAAGATTTATCAAAAAATGGGCTTTTTTGCAAACTGTTTAGCTAGCTGGCGTACGAGGGGTCCACCAATTTGAGAAAACAAAAAGGACCACCCTTAAGTTTTATCGAAAGCTAGCGATCAGAGACATAAAATTGGAATTTTAACGATGGGTGCCGATGGCGGCCTGGTTTCAGCGAGAATTGCTCCTATGTAAACAACGTTCGGTAATATTGAAAATGTCGTTACTTACTTAAATCATGGCCCCGGAAGCCGAATATGAAGGCCAAACGCTTACAAGTCATTTACTTTTTGAGTTATTTTAAAATTAAAAACACCTCGAACCACGGAATACGCCTAAAGGTAGGCAATTTCCTAAGGGATTTCTATGTTCTTAACAGTAATTCGTTAATGTTGCCTAATTAAGAATACTTATGAAAATTTTGACAACGGAATCGTTTTTGGCGATGCCATTTTTAGTAAGAACCGCATTTTCCTTGCTTATATCGTTTGCAGAATGTATGTGAGACATGAATCTTCGGTAATCTTTACCCATTGAAAACATTGTTTCGAAAAGTTAACAAATTTCGCGTAAGGTAAACGCAATTTTGGCAAAAATGTTTACTTTCATTAGCCCATGAATATAAGAAAAAGAAGCACCATTCATGATTTGGAAATGTGCCATCAATAAATGATGATACGAACTTTTTACGAGATGAGTCATTCCGATGAATGTTACCCCGCTGATCAATGATACCCCGGATTACGGTACCCTTATCTTTGGCAAAGAAAGCTCTCAGTTAATAGCTGTAGAAGTGCAGGCTCTGTCCCAGTGAGGACGTAATGCCAAGAATAAGAAGATTATGAATTTGAACATCATTTTTACACAAATGATTCAACATCCACACTGAATAACACTGTTCGACAAAAAAAGTCGATATGAATGCACAGAGACCGGACACCCCGGGCTTAAAAGTATAAAAATAAACAAAAATAATGGCGTTTTCAGAATGTTCGTGTCTGCCCCAGGTCATTTTTAAAATATACTTGAACTTTTTGCATTTTTTATTTAAAAATCTAATCTAATCAATAAACCGACACAGTGTTTTATATTCAGGACAGGGGAATTCATGTGCCATATAATGTTTTCAACTTTAAATACAATATGAAGAGTTGTAATAAGATTTGCAGGGAGCCCTCCCCCCTTTTTTGTACCCTCCCCATTTTTAAAGTATCGCAAATGATGGAATATTTGATATACAGGGGGTTGTCAAAATAACTGGGACAGGCAAAAATTGGGCCAACTTTGGAATGCTGTAACTTTGACAAAAATTGACCGATTTCAATTCTTTAAGAAGTAATGGACGGGTCAACTAATCTAGTTTTGAGGTGCATGCACGGAGATGAACTATGACCACCGGATACCGGTGATAATCCGGATTTCCGGAAGCATGTCTTATGCAGTAAAATTATGACGTGTTTTTAGCAAAGGTCTCGGCTAAAAAATCAAAATTTTACTACACATGAAGATAGAAGATCTAATTCTGAAGCGATTGGTGCGCCAAGTATTAATATTGGTCCAGAAACAACCAATATATGGCCATTTCCCCGGAATCGGTGCCGGTAGTGGATCCGAATTGGGATCAAACAATTTATTCACTCAAAATATGTCGCGCAATATTGTTTTTTCCCTAGCGTATCATAAAATACCCTATTATAAGTTGAAAATGAGTCTTGTACTCATGGCGCCGCCCAGTGCCCCGGGGGAACCTTGCATAGGGGACATTTCGATTTTGACACCAAAGCATATCATGCAACGGCTCATTCTTCATGTCTTGTCGTAAATAGGGCAACTGTAGACTCAAAATGGATAGTTGACTACAGTGACTACTTCCGGGACCATCGGATGTCCCCGAGGGAACCTATAATTAGGGACAATTGAAATTGAACTCCAATACATATCGTGCGACAGTTCATTTTTCATGTCTCGTGCTAAATAGGGCTATTGTAGACCTAAAATGGATAATTGACTACAGTGGCCAATTTTTCAACTTATAATAGGGTATTTTATGATAAGCTAGGGAGAAAACAATATTGCGCGACATATTTTGAGTGAATAAATTGTTTGATCCCAATTCGGATCCACTACCGGCACCGATTCCGGGGAAATGGCCATATATTGGTTGTTTCTGGACCAATATTAATACTTGGCGCACCAATCGCTTCAGAATTAGATCTTCTATCTTCATGTGTAGTAAAATTTTGATTTTTTAGCCGAGACCTTTGCTAAAAACACGTCATAATTTTACTGCATAAGACATGCTTCCGGAAATCCGGATTATCACCGGTATCCGGTGGTCATAGTTCATCTCCGTGCATGCACCTCAAAACTAGATTAGTTGACCCGTCCATTACTTCTTAAAGAATTGAAATCGGTCAATTTTTGTCAAAGTTACAGCATTCCAAAGTTGGCCCAATTTTTGCCTGTCCCAGTTATTTTGACAACCCCCTGTATATCAAATATTCCATCATTTGCGATACTTTAAAAATGGGGAGGGTACAAAAAAGGGGGAGGGCTCCCTGCAAATCTTATTACAACTCTTCATATTGTATTTAAAGTTGAAAACATTATATGGCACATGAATTCCCCTGTCCTGAATATAAAACACTGTGTCGGTTTATTGATTAGATTAGATTTTTAAATAAAAAATGCAAAAAGTTCAAGTATATTTTAAAAATGACCTGGGCAGACACGAACATTCTGAAAACGCCATTATTTTTGTTTATTTTTATACTTTCAAGCCCGGGGTGTCCGGTCTCTGTGCATTCATATCGACTTTTTTTGTCGAACTGTGTAATTCTATGAACCTTCTCGTTATTACACGTTCACAACATCTGAACTTGAGATATTTCATCCAAAACGAATGCAATAAAAACGCCTTCCTAGGCCGACTAGGCGTCCATGTCCCCATCGATGAATTTGACGATTTCGCTCGTGTCCCATGATGTGATTCCACGCTGCGAGCAGTCAATTTATCTTAATTTGAAACGTAATACTACCCGTCATGGAGCGAACCATTTTGGGCCTGAAATGATTCCCCATGTAATGTGTAATGTCACTTGGGCGCCTGACTTCTCTCGTCGCCTGCCCATCAGTGCTAGGCGATGTTTGAGTTTTCCGCTTGCGGAAATTAATTAACACTTCCTTTAGGCGGCAGGGAGCACGCTTCAGTGCAATCGAGGAAATCCCCGCAAGACGTGTAGGAATTTTAAAGAAAAAAAAAAAACGTCAACCGAATATAAGCCTGGTTGCATTAACGATTCGTTTAATATTTGGAATTGAAACACAGCGAAGTCTATTCCTGTCTGCTACGAATTATCATTGCGTTTCGTATTTTTTCGCCTTTCTGCAAATGAACCTACTGAAATTTCATCCTGCAGCAGACAACTAACCCTGCTCGTTATAGGCTCAGTCGTTATTATCGGGTTTGGTGTCGTGTATTTTGACGTCATTGAAAAATGTACATCGCAGAAAAGAACCACATGCTGGTAGCAGACCGGTATAAGCTAAATGTAGACTTTTGTGAATCGATACAGAGTGAGGTAATATTGCCAAGAAATTACATCTTTTTCTTTCAGATTCAACTGCAAAAATCGTCATAACCGTTCCAGGAATTAAGAGCTTAAGATCTACAAGCATAATTAGGAATTTCTCATTTTTTCGCAATGCAGTATATGACCAAAATGCTTATAAAGCTAGTTTGCAAAACATCGTGGATATGCTGGGTCATCCAAGAAGTTCTTTGAATATAAATCTACAAATTAACGACATAAATTGTTACCAATTGCAAGATAAATGGAGTACATAATCAGAAGAAAAATGAGCTTTGTGAAAGGTTAAAAGAAATTAATACAACAGAATTTCTATGCAGATGATCGAACAACTTCTAGGAACTATATTCATCACCTGCGGTAATATTAGATGGAGCCATTCTTGAGGACAGTCAAAGCAGCCATTAACGATTCTACCGAAAGCATTGTCGGATACGTGGAACGAAGTACAAGAAACATAAGGTTCAACGTGGAATTCAAGTAGGTTTTGGATGATAAGAATTGCAGCACGGTATGCTTCAAAACGAGGAGCAATACAGACTGAAGCGGAAACAGCAAACTCGCTTATTCTGGGTCAAAAAAGCGCTGCCAATGCGAAGAGGTGGAGTTGCTGTGCTATTTTCAAAAAACGCGAAAATTCTACCAGAAGCTCAACACTCCCGCAAAGGCTTCATGCCGCGAGCTGAAATGTGCAGGGATAAGGATGGGAGCATCTTAACAGACGGGTGCGAGGTGATCGAAAGGTGGAAGCAGCACTACGATGCACACCTGAATGGCGCGAAGAACACAGTTACGTCAGCAACAGCGGAAACCAACCACCTCCCACGATGGGAGAGGTTAAGTATGCCATTCAACAGCTCAAGAACAACAATGCCGCTGGGCCAGGATGGTATCGGAGCCGAACTATCCTACTGCTCTCGAAGGTGTCATGCGAAGAGTCGGGCTTGTGGTGAGACGAGGTATGATTTTCACCAGTTCCAATCAGCTTGTCTGCTTAGCGGACGATATTGACAGATAATTTGAAACGGTGGCAGGTTTGATCACCAAAGTTCTTTTTGAGGGTCCAAAATATATTTAGGGGACGGACCTGGTGTAGTGGTTAGAACACACGCCTCTCACGCCGAGGACCTGGGATCGAATCCCATCCCCGAAATAGTCACAAAAAATTTCAGTGACGACTTCCTTCGGAAGGGAAGTAAAGCCGTTGGTCCCGAGATGAACTAGCCCAGGGCTAAAAATCTCGTTAATAAAGATAGAAAAAAAAAATATTTGGGTGTCTAAAGTAATGAAAAATAGTTGAAATATTATTTTAAACGACCATGCATGACCATGTGAGCATTAGAGTGATACAATTTTGGCTCCCCTACACACTTAAACGGTTTCGCCGAGAACCCAACAGCTGATATCTCGGTAATAATTTGACGATTCTCGGTAAAACTTTTACCGAAATCTCGGTAAACGTTTACCGAATCTCGGTAACGTTCGCCGAGATCTCGGCAAAAAATTCGGATTGCCGAAATTTCGGTAAAATAAGTACCGAGATTCGGCGTTAAAAATTACCGAATTCTCAGCTGTTGGGTTCTCGGCGAAAAATTTTACTGAGGTCGGTGAAATAATTTAATGTGTATGCTTAAACGATTTTTATTATGAAAAATTGCATCCTCCCAAAATTTGAAGTGGAAATTTGGAAGAAATTTTACTGTACATACGCCACTTGAAGTTTATATTGACTGTTTAACGATAAACTTGCAACGATCAACGCGCCACCATAATTCATATAACGGAGTGTACTAACTTGGAGGTGATGGTTTGAAGGTTATTTGGCAATTTGGAGGTTAAAATACCCTCCAAACACTAGCGATTTTGCGGTGGGATGTTGACGTTTGATGACGAATAGGAGGTTATGGAGATTTTCAAATGGCGTGTGCACTACCAAATTTCTTTCAAATCGTTTCAAATTTTAGGCGAATGATTTCCATCATAATTCTAGTGAGCATTTCCATTTCATAGCTATGTTTTTCATGTTCACTGAATCTGTTACGCTGATCGATTGAGGAATTATGTCAAAAACTCAAAATCACTTCCTTAGAGGGTCCTAAATACGACCGTTACCCTAATACACCAATTCGTCCCCTTGATGCTGCAACTAGATAACTTGAAATTTGTTTTTTGCTCCAATATGTCAAGCGAGTGATTCAAAATACACAAGTTTTAGTTTATTTCTCAATCATATTCTCTGCGAATATAAGAAATGGTGATATTCTAAAGTTGAACATATCAAAGTATTGATTTTCAAGCTAGTTGTAGCATTAAGGGGAGGAATTGATCTTAAACAATCCTAGACAAGCCCTATAAGTTTCAACTAGATGAAACCCATTTTTATTACCGTAATTGCAGCTATTTGATATGATATGATAATACTAAATAGCGTTTTAGAACGAGCTTCTGGTTGCATATTAAGTTTTGTGAAAGAAAATTAGGAAGGAGATTGAAAATATGTTATTGACCTCATCTCAAAAATTGGACTTCTAAAGTTTTAGAAAATCAGCCGTAAGTATTGGCCAGTTATCAAGAAATTCAATGCAGCTTTGAAGTTTATACAATGTGTGCGAAAAATGACATTTTGATTTCGTTTAACTTTAAGCAACATTTCTTTTTTGCAGTACAAAAAGGGGATACAGTCAAATAAGACTAAACTCATATTTCTGGCATAGCCATAAAATCATTTTAATGAACTGTGGAAATCCCAGAAATACTTGCTACAGCTCCACTGAAGTTAGATCATTAGAAACATTCCATCCGAATCCAAATAAAAGAATCTAAACAATTTCCCATCAACTGCTATAATCTACGTGCTCAAGGTTGTCGGTCCCGCCCGGTATGATTTTCCGAGCGCGTCTCCTCCCACACTTCCACAGCATCGATGCCCAGCCGTTCGTTCCACCGAACGGATACAACATCCTCGCTGTTACGCAAGATCTAAAACATCAACACCGTATTATTTTTATAGGCGAGAAAGTAAAGTGCCGCTTACAAATTATAATTCAACATCATCGGAGATAATGAACCGACAGTTTGGCGCCACTCTTGGAGAGCAGCATCGATGGATGGCGCAGCCAGTCAGGATTCTGCTACAAAAGATGCGGGCGGTCCGTCGGTCTATTGGTTGGCCGACCGGATGTTGTCGTCGGCTAGGAAGGTTGGCCGTAACCATAAAGGACCTCAGCACTTTTGCCTTTTTGCCGCATAATCGCATCACCACCCATGCCAAAGCGAATCTGACGTGTGCTGGATCTGGATGACCGAGAAAGGGCGGATATTGCAATCAAGTGTAAAACACGTGGGTGGTATAACGGTTATAAAGTGGCACAGCCGCTTTCGAAGCTCAACCTGATACACTTTTTGGTTTGGCAATAGTTCAAGTAATTCAACTAATTGAATATGTAATAAATATTAAATGTATAATACATAAATAATATTCATCAGAAACGAATTTCAGTATCTTTTTTTTTTTCTATCTTTATTAACGAGATTTTTAGCCCTGGGCTAGTTCATCTCGGGATCAGTATCTAATTTAAGCTTCTTCGGTTCTTACCTAATGTACCCCACACACGCTCAGTCTTTTTGACCAATATTGGCTCCACCCCCAAGTTAGTCAAACCAAATTATGTTCACACGACCGCTTGACGAATTGTCAGATTTTGTTGCACCAACATTATTCACCATTTTTCGAGTGATCATCTAGTATAAATGTAGGTTCATAGGAATCCAACCTAATGATTCTAGTTATTCGGATTGCAGAAACGAAACGTTCACATTAATCTAATCCTTTATTAGATTTCACAGCAACTCTGACTTGCTGCAACGATCGATACAAACTGATCTCCAAGTAGTATTTTGAGTTCAGCTACAACTACCCAGGATCCCAATGTCTATTTTTTATTCATTAGGTAGGGGAACTTACGTATTCTCGGCAGCTTAAGCCGATGCCGTGTTTCTTTTGTAGTTTTCTCGGACATCAGCAGATAAATTCCGTGTTTGTCTATTTACATTTATGCGTTGCTCAATCCTCTATCGAATCGCACCGACAGACTTGTCAAGCTGCTTTTGGAAACGTTTTTACAACGCTGCGAACATCCCTTGTCAGTGTGACTATTGTCGGCAGCCTCATTCTCTTCGGCAACTTTCCCATAACAACTGCTGGTGAATCTCTTCGGCAGCTCCAAATCAGTCGCATTTTGAGCCGTGCTCATTTGAATTGATGACATCTCCGGCGATATCGTTTGTTTAGTCTCGGAAATCTCGCCAGCGGGAAGCGGGCAGAACAAAGAACCACCTGAATGTTTCCACTGATGTGTTTTGATAGAAAAATACTGTGTATTTGGCGTTTGAAATTTGGTTGCCGATAATAGTCGAATGGTGCCGAAGCCGTAAGTCTCCCTATGTTCAATTTTCAAATCCCACATAAATGTGCAAATGAATCGAAATGGAGAATATTTTCGATTGTTGCGTGAATGTGATGCAGCAGAAAAAACATCGGAATTCAATCAAATAATGGCTCTTGACAAAGCTTGAAAAATTTGGCACGCGATTATTGTGGCTGGCTTATCGTCAAACACTGGTATTTGATAATGGGTAACATATAGGGAGCAGGATTTTAATCAATTCGACAAAAAAAAACCCTAAGTGATACAGTGAATCGAGAAAGTAACCAAGTAGTTCTTTACACCACTTGGACCTTAAATTTTCCCTGAGGGTATTTCCGAAGGCAACATTGAAAGTTATTTTTAAATTTTGAATGTTATTAGAAATGCTTAAAGAAATGTTTCCAGAATATCAACGAATTTCCCAAGTAATGTATCTAGGGGTTTATCCAGGATTTCCTAAACGAAATCCTCCACAAATCGCTATGCAGAAACTTATCTAGTGATTTCTTTAGAAATTACTGCAAGAATTGTTCCAATAATTTCACCAGGCTTTACTTCATAAAATCCTACATGGATACCCAGTGTTGTGAAAAACTCAATTTTTCATAACTCACGCTTGAGACAACTCACGTGAGACAAATCACGCAACTCAGCAGTCAAAAAATCATGGCTGAGTTGGCTCACCTTTTTGACTCATTGTCTCGTATTTCCACAGTTTACTCACACACGGCAATAATTTCTTGTTAATCTGGCAAAATTACAGTAATCCTTTCAAACGTAAACAGCAACATTTGGGTTTCACGAGTTTTTGACGGGTTATGCGACTGAATCATTTTTTACGGTCGATTGAGTGATTTTGCAACAAAATCTCAAGCGTGAGATTTGCGAAGCAGATCCCTAATGAGTTTGCTCTCACGGGAGAGCGTATTGATTGAGATTTGAGTGTGAGTCTATCAACACTGCGGATACCTTCAGAAATTGTATTAGGGATTCCCCCAGAAGATAACATCAGATATTTCTTCAGCAATTCCACATATGTATAATCATGTAATTCCGGCAGAATTTCTTCAAATTTCACAAACTTCTTCCACGGGTTTCTTCAGATCTTCAGGAAATTCTCCAGATATTTACATCACAAATTTATCCGAAGATTTCTACATAAAATTCCCAACAATTACTAAAGTGATTCCTCCGTTAGAACATCTTTAAAAAATTGCACCAGAAATTCTTCCGAAAAATACTCCTCCTTTAGCGATTCATCCAGAAATCTTCTACAAATTCTTCCAGAAAATCCACAAAATACTTCACCAGGAATACTGGTAAAAATTTCTTCAGGAAATCCTCCATAGATTCCTCCTGAAATACAACAACAGAAATTCCTTAAAAACAGGAGATTCCTTCACAAATTCTTTCCAGAATTCCCGAAAAACTTCCTAAAAAATTTCCTATTTAAGAAAAAAATCAATCAGGAATTCATATACAAATGCTTACCAAAATTACTTTAGGCATTCCTCCATGTATTTCTTCAGAGATTCGTCCAAAAATTACGCCAGGAATTCCTAAAGAACTTCCACCATACGCGACCGGCAAAGATACTTTTAGAATTTCTCTCAGATATGAAACAAACAATGCATCCACAAATTCTACCAGCAAAAGCTTCCAGCATCTCTGTCAGCGATTCCTTCAGAAATTCCTAAAGAAAATCCCTTAGAGATTCTTCCAACAAATTTTCTAGGAATTTCTTCGGAAAATTTTCTAAAGATTTCTAGAAAAATCCTTTAAAAATTCTCCCAGAAATTTTTCAAGGTATTCATCTTTTAGGAATTCTTCCTTAAAATTCCTTCAGGGATTCCTCCAGAAAATTTTCCAAGCATTCCTTTCTTAATTATTTCAGAAGTTTCTTAGTGATTGCTTCAGGGATTCCACTTACACATAATCCTTCAGGGATTCCTTCTGGAGATATTCCGAATTCCTCCAGAAATTACCTCAGTGATTTATCCAGAATTTTCTGCAGAAATTACGCCAGGAATCCCTACAGAAGTTACTATAAGAGATTTCTTCAGAAATTTTATTGAGAATTCATGCAGAAAATTCTCCAGACATTCTTTCAGAGATTTCTTGAGAAATTGCTTCAGAAATTCCTCCAGAGATTAACATTATAAATTGATCCAGAAAATTCTATTAAAAACTAGTGGTCGTGGCAAACTTCGTCTTGCCATCAAGTAGGCTGTTGAAAAACGCTTTTGATCGTCCCATATGAAATGACATTTTCGTTCGCGCTCGATTTTTTCAACTTTCCCGGTGAATATCCTGAGTTTTTTATACACACAAACACGTCGGAACCCTTTACGAACAAAACTGAGAAAGAATCATTCAGAATCATCCGTTGACCCGTTCGTAAGCCATTTCGTGACATACAAACACCATTCCATTTTTATTTATATAGATTGACTAGAGAGCTTCTTCATAAATGACTACAGAGCTAACTCCTGTTTTTTTTAACTCCCCAACATATTTCTGGATATATACCTCCAAAACTTCCTCCTCGAATTCGTTCAAAAATTCCTCTGGGAATGTATCCGGGAATTCTTATAGGCATTCTTTGAAGAATTTCTCCAAAAAACTCCTAGAAATTCTTCTAAGGATTTCTTCAGAAATTCATGCACAGGATTCCTCTAAAAAATCGTACAGAGATTCCTGTACGATTCTTCTTCCATAATACAGAATTTATACAGTAGTTCCTCTAGAAATTCATCCAACAATCTTCTTCTTCTTGGCATTACGTTCTCACAGCGACAGAGTCTGCTTCTTAGCTTAGTGTTCAATGAGCACTTCCACAGTTATTAACTGAGAGCTTTCCTTGGCAAAATTGCCATTTTTCGTATATCGTGCGGCAGGTACGATGATACTCTACACCCATGGAAAACAACGAAATGGGCTGATCCTCAATAATATATCTAGAAAACTTATAACTAATTATTTCAGGTTGTTTTCCATGAACTCCTCTACGATTTGCTTCAGGAATTTCGGTAGGAATTGCTGCAAGGGTTTTTACAAGAACCAGGACTACGTACAGAAATATTTCCAGAAGATACTTCAGAAACTCTTCTATCTCCAGAGATTGCTTCTGAAATTTTTCACCAGAAATTTTCGGGGATCCTCCCAGAAGTTCCTCCATTGATTCCGTCAGTATTCTTTCACAAATTCGATCAGTAACTATTTCATTTCTAGAATTCTTAAAAGTATTCCATTACATTTTTTTTTTGATAAATCATTCAGGAATATCTACAAGAATGTCCATATATTAGTAGCTGAAAAATAGGTTAGTGAACTGAAATAAGCTAAAAGCTACCATTAAACGTTTTTTTTGCATTGCTTCAGAAATCCCTCCAAATATTTCCAAAAATATCTGCATATTTTTTTCCAGGAAAACAGCCATAAATTACTTCAAAACTTTTTTTCGCATTTGTATATCGTGTAGCAAGTACGATTATACTCTATGCCCAGGAAAGTCAAGGAAATTTCCATTACAAGGAAGGCCCCTTATTTTGAGAAATCCCTGGAGGAATAGCTGAGAGAAATTGTTCAATAATAAGATTGAATCTTTGGAAAGATATTTGAAGGAATACTTGGATAAACTTCTAGAGTAATTTCTTAAGAAATCACGGAGTAATCTCTACAAATATTCCCGAAAAAATATCCGGAGAAATGCCTTAAAGATTTCCTGAAGTAATCCCTCGAGGATTTCATACAGGAATCTATGAAAAAATTCTAAAGGAATTCTGAACTTAAACCTTGAAGAATTTTTGGATTTCTTGGAAAATCCATCATGGAATTTCTGGAAGTTTGTCCAGAAGTATGTCTGAAAATCTCTGAGGGATTTCCTGGAGAAATTCTTGATTTTTGAGAAATATCTGAAGAAATTTGTAACGTTTTAAGTTTAAAAAAAAGTTTGGTAAAAAAGAATTCAATATTCAATTTGATATTCAATTTTTATAACTATTTACCCTCTTTCTAACCAACTTGTTTCAACTTGTTAATTTTACAATAAAATGCAACATAAAACACATTAAAAAATAATTGAAAATACTTTGAATGGGAGACAAGAGGACTAGATGCACGTTGATGGAGATGGAGATGGACCATCTCAGATGGTAGATGGAGGGATTGCTGTATTGTTGGCGCGGTAAAAAGTTGGATTCTCGCCTAAGTTTAATTTTCTCAGAACCAATGCGAGATACCTAACTTCGCAAGTGGTGCATTCGATTCGCATCCGGATGCGCTCTATTTCCGAAGTAGGATATCTTGTATGGATACCGAGAAAAATCAATTTTCGGCGAACTGCATTTTCTAACGTTTGTCCGAACTTACAATAAATAAATATATTTGAACCGAAGGATTGTATCGAATCGAGGTATCCCTGTACAGATAATTTTCCAATGCCTGGGCATGTGACTTCGTAATGCCGCGCAACTGAACAACACAACCATATCAATGATAGCCGATGCGTCATGCAACTGTAAGTACAAACGAATAGACTGTCGCAAGCACATGACCGCTATGGCTGTTCAAACTTCTCTTTCACGTTAAACCAATACAGACTGCCTACAGGAATGAATACTAGCAGAATAACGAATGTGCAGCAAACGACATAGGATTGTGTGCGCCAATGTCAACTCGGAACTGATTAGTATTTTGCTTGATAGATATCTATCTAAGCAGTAGTAGGCAAGAGGACTGCGTATCACTTAGTTCTCCTCACGGCGTACCGTGTTTATCCTTTTATATTTATTAAATAAATAGCACCAGCCTTGTGCTATGTAGTGAGGCTTGCAATTTCATGTAATTTACTACTGCTTTCGACAATCAATTTTGTTACAAATCAAATTGTGCTTTTATCTGTGTATCATAAATTATGAGTGATAACTGTGATGCTTCTACTGAGCCCAGCAACGACTACAGCCATCTGTCCGACTCGTTTAGCGACCTGTGTATCTATGACCTAGACGAAGATTCGCTTCTGGAGGTATTCAGGTACCTCAACTTCAACCAACTGCTCGAAGCATCCCGTGTGTGCATTCTGTTCCGACAACTCTCTAGAAGATGCCTGCGCAAGATAAAGCACTTCGAGTTGGACTACCGTGCGTTCATGAACGATTTCCACTTGCCGAGAATTGACGTCATCCTGAGCAACATAGGGCCCAATCTGGAAGCATTCAAATTCTCCGGTGGTTTTATTATGAATGAAGATCTAAAGCGGACCATCGTATACGACGTCGTACTGCACTGCACCAGCTTGCAACATCTTACCATCAACTATGTTGAGCTGAAGGCTGAGCAGTTGGTCGCACTGAAGCCGCTGCTGTCGCACCTGACAGGGTTGGACTTGGGACGATGTGCACTACAGGATGACTTTTTTGGGCCGTTCATCGAAAGTGCTTCGCAGCTGCAAACATTGGCCGTTCCTGGCAATGCCTCCTTGGATGGCAGCTTTCTGGACGGATGGCAATGTTGCTCACGTTTGGAACAGCTGGATGTGAGCCATTGCTATTCGTTCAACGTAGGAAAACTGGAAGCATTCCTAGGGAGAGCGGTCAAACTGAGGTCGGTCGACGTGACGGCTTGTACCTGGCTGAAGAAGGACAAACAGGTGTTCAACGATTGCGGACGCGACGTCGCACTTGGTGTTGAGCTTCCCGAGTTTGACTATTTCAAATCTGCATGATGATATGCAAGGGGTGATAAATTTGGAATCTTGCTTTTTGATTCAGTGTTTAAAATGTTATAAGTATACTCAAAATTTTTATGTCTGTAGTATTATGTAAATTATTCTGTGTACAAAAAATTGTATCTATTTTATGCTTCAAATTGTGAAAAATAAAGTATTTTATTAGAGGTTATATTGAATGGAAGCTTTTTTTTAAGCCTGAACATGCCATACAATTTGATGTAGTTGAACGAAAAAAAAACAATTAATTTATAAAGATATGTTTAAATAATGATTCATTGTAATTTTTATGAAACCCCATATGAGTTCCAATAATCGATTTTTTCACTTGGGCGATGGCTGTTCAAATTAAAAATATGTAAATTGGCATGCAGGAGTTTAGAAGACGTTAATACTTTAATGTACAGTCAGCAGTGACTTAAGTATGTAACTAAATTATCCCATACAACGTTTTCAAGTTTGGGGCTCTGTATCCAGTGTTGACAGGCTCACACTCAAATCTCAATCAATGAATTCTTCCGTGAGAAAAAAAAACTCATTAGAGATCTGCTTCGGAAATCTCATGGTTGAGTTCTTCGTTCTTCATTCAAACACACTCAAGCTGTCAAAAATGATTCAATTATAAAGCCTGTCAAAAACTCGTGAAAACTGAATATTGTTATTTACCTTAAGGATAACAAAAATTCTACCTGACTAACAAGAAATCATTGCTTTGTGTGAGTAAATTATGGCAACACAATGCAATGAGTCAAACAGATGAACAAACTTATCCATGATTTTTTGTCTGCTGAATTACGTGATTGACAACTCACGCATGAAAAATTTTAACTGTGCGTTATGATAGGTAATTTGAGTTCCTCACAACACTGTATGTATCTCAACTTCTGGTAGTTCAAATTGGTTTAAATTTGAATGACGAGTGTGAATTCGATACATTGTAGCCATTTTTCAATAAGTTGCAGAGGGTTGATCGAAGACAAAAGTAAGTAGCGGAGAGATTTTTCAATTTAATTCAAAAAGGGAATTTTGTAGTTTATCTTTGCCGCATTCAGAAATATCTCTCTTTATTATGGTAAGAAATTGATCGTCCTGAATTGAAGTTATAATAATTATTACATTACCACTAAACAGACTACGAATAAGAATTATACTAAATAGCGAGATCATCAAACCCGCAATGCAGATGTGAATCATCAAATGTACGTAAATTATGAATTATAAAAAAATGAAATTATGGCCTACATATTCGTAACCTAAAGTTATCACTCTGTTTCCTAGGAATTTATAATTTACATTGTCTCGGATTTTACGCTGGAAATGAATTCATAAATTCAACGGTTCACGAGTCAAATTGTTTCGGTAACAGTCACTCCCCTCTTTGAACACTCTAGATCTCTTTCAAAAATGATCGCAATGTAATTAGTTCATTGCGAACGAAATTGCGGGTGTAAAAACGGAGTTAATTCTTTGGAAAAAAAAGTTCAATCTCGAGAAATAATTTTAGGTTTTAGGAAGTATTTCGATGACGGGTTTCACAGAAGAATTTCCAATTACTCCTCCATAAAGTTCGGTTGTCTACTCGTTTATCGAAATGAAATCAGGGAATTTAAACTAATACAAATAATAAACTGTTGCATATTGATTCCATTTGTTTGGTCTGTTTTTTTTATAGAAACACGGATTATCAAGCACCCGGTAAATCGCTTCCGACCTGTTTATCATTTCAATGTGGTAACGCTCAACAGTTCTAAATTACCGTAAAATCGGGTGTAATTGATCAGAAGGGTGAAATTGATCATCGTATCACACGATTTTATTTATGCGTAATGGAGCACAAATATCAATGTAAGCTGCAGTAAATGAACGTTGTTATTCATAACTATTGTCGCATTGTGTGTTGTGAAGTTTTTTTTGCGTTAAAGAATGTTTATTACTATGAAAATAATGTAAAATTTCAAAATCATGCACGTTGCAGTATTGCCAAACACTTCTATTTCTAAGCAAGGATTTGAACATGGTATAAACCTGAAAGTTTGTGAGAATGCTTGAGATATATCCCCAAACCAGATTTCATCACTAAAACTCGTACCAATTAGCTCATATGGTTGAAATAATTGAATTTCTGTTAGATATCATTGAATTCCTTAGGAAATTGCATACATTTAGACGTTTTCCGCATAATTCTTGAAACTTGATTTTTTGTTATTTATATAAATAATGCATTGTTAAGAATTTGACAAGCATATTCGGATTCAGGGAGCTCAAATTTATCATGTAAAGTTGTTTTGAAAACTAACAATAATGGTAAGGACAAGTGATCAATTTCACCCCGAAATGAGATCCCCTGATTTTTTATTTTAGAGATATTTGTTAACACTAAAATGACATTTGTTAGAAAATTTCGATACATGAGTCGATGAGGTTCACCTTCGTACTTGTTTTCCTGCATTTAGTTGTTTGGCATTGTTAACATTATAGAAAACAGACTAGAAAAACCGTGAAAAATGATCAATTTCACCCGAAATTACGGTAACCATAATTGTTACGAAATTTTAAATTTAACATGGTTTAAATCCCAGATTATACTTCAATATTAATTTTTTATCAAATATTTTCCAATGAAATTAAAAATTGTGCATAGAGCAGGGCTGGTAGCGACTCAGTGTCTTGAAAATAGGAAATTTAGAAACCTTTTACTCTGAAACAAAAGAGACTAAGTAGGAATCAAAAAGAGACCGAAAAGAGATCAAACTGTAATCAAAAACAAAACGAAACCTGACAGGATCCAGGAGAAATAAGTGTGATCAAACCAGGCATTTCTCTGACTATATTTCTTAAACTTTTTTTTTTTTTGAAAATTTCTCGTGGCATTACGACACGGGCCTATTTTGTAAATCGAGCAGATTCATGTGACTCGTCTGTATTCATTGTCGATCAAAGCAAACATGCATATTTCAGATGTCACCCATCGACTCCCATATTAATCCAGTCACATAGAGTGACAACTGTCGAAAAACTCGAGTGACAGAGCAGAGTCGAGCGAATTTTTCGGTCGACAGTGACTCCAGTCGAGTCGATTTGATCGACTGGAGTCACTGATCATGATAGATGGATGGATAGATATCTTTACTTGAAAGAATTTTATTTTTCTTCATGTGTTCATTTAGTGATTCCATGGAAACTCTCCAAGAATTTTACTAAGGAATCCGTCCAAAAATTTTGTTTTGGATATCTCAAAATGAAACCAGGATTTTTACAAAAAAAAATTCCACGAAAGTACCTCAGGGCTTCCATCAGGAATTCTTTTCAGATATTTTTCAAAAAAAAAAAACCTGAGTTCTCCAGGATTACATTCAGTGATCCTTCCTTCCTTCCTTCTGGCATTACGTCCCCACTGGGACAAAGCCTGCTTCTCAGCTTAGTGTTCTTAAGAGCACTTCCACAGTTATTAACTGAGAGCTTACTGTGCCAATGACTATTTTTGCATGCGTATATCGTGTGGCAGGTACGAAGATACTCTATGCCCTGGGAAGTCGAGAAAATTTCCAACCCGAAAAGATCCTCGACCGGTGGGACTCGAACCCACGACCCTCAGCTTGGTCTTGCTGAATAGCTGCGCGTTTACCGCTACGGCTATCTGGGCCCCATTCAGTGATCCTCTAATCGGGTTTTCAAGGACATCCTCCAAGACGCCCGTTCAAAACATGTTGGAATATTGATCCAGAAACTTCTCCAGATAACACCAAGGATTTCTCATGATTGTCTTTCAGAATTTCTTTAAGATTTTAACTAGAAACTACTCTAAGGATACCTTCAGGAATTACTCCAGAGATTGCTCCTAAGATTTCTTTGTTAACTGCTCCAATAATTCTAAGAGATTTCTCAATGAAGTTTTAAAATGTTTATTCAAGCATTCTTTCAGGAATTGAGGAGTGAATAAAATGTTTCAGAAAACAAAGAAATTATTGAAATAAAATTGTTGCGTATTCTTATGGTAACTTATGTTAAAACTTGTGTATGTTCTAAAGTCATCCTTGATGAATAAGTATTTCTAGAAAGACTCATTCTTGAAGAACTATTAGAAGATTTTCAAGATTATTACTATGATAATTGAAAAAAAATCTCTACAATCTCTGAATAATATCTCGCTGGATTTTGTGACAGAACTCCTGGACGAAATCCAGAAAAAATAGTGTATCGAATGGTTGAAAAAAATGCTATAGTGTTAACTGATGTGAAACCTTAAATAAACTTTTCAATATTCGATATTTTGTGAAAAGCATTGAAAAATGTTTGGAGGAGTTCCAGTAATCCTTGGATGAAAAGCTGGAGAATATTCTAGACAAACTCAATAATGAAACACAGGTCGAATTTAAGGAATTTTTTGAAATGTTCTTAGGAAAAATTCAAATGTGACGCCCCTTCCCCCTCTGTCACGTTATTCCAATAAGTAATACATGCACTGTAACACTTTCATAGACATGTGGTAATCTTTGAAAGTTCTCTTAGAGTTACAATCGGAGAATACGGATGAAAAGTGAAAAAAAAATATCTGGAGAAAGTCCTAGAATAGTCTATGGAAAATTGTTCAAAGTAAGCTCTGAAAAAATACTGGAGATAGTAACGTTGAGGTGCTCAAGGATTTCCTGAAGCAAACTCTGGAGAAATTCCTGTAGTTATCCTTTGAAAAATTACTGACAGAATTGGTAGATGAATTTCTTGAAGAATTCTTGGATCAAACACTGAATTAATCCATGACAGAAATACAAATGAAACCTCCGGAGAAACCCCTAGGATAATTCCTGAAGCTGTTTTGGAGAAATGTGAGAAAACATTTTGCATCATAATTATCTGATAGGAATAAGATAGAAGGATGTAATATAGGAAAAAAGAGACTTTAGAGACCATTTCGGTTAAAATATAGACTTCATAGACCTTTGATCAAAAATTGTGACTTTTTAAAGACCTGCATAAAAGATGGATTCTAAAAAGAAATCTATTGTGTTATTTTTTTTTCTGTTTTAATATAGATATATTAAAAACATCAATCAAGTCGATAAAATTTCATACTCGAAAGGATCCTCACTGAATAGCTGAAATAGCGGCGCAGTCGAATTTCTTAGATTGAAGAGAGTTTTCTAGCAAATAATCGTTGCTTTGGGTTTTGACGCAAAATCCTTCGTCGTACACATATTCCCTGATTGTGATCAAAATTTTCAGAGAATTCCAGGCTTTTTCCAGGTTAAATGAAATTCCCTGATAATTCCAGGTTTTGCAGGTACCAGACACCCTGTCAATATAAATCGAAATTGCTTCAAATATCATTTTCAAATCATCCAAAAATACCTACTAAAAATCCTCCAAATCTATGCTCGAGTACCGTAAATTCGGGTGAAATTGATCAGTAGGGTGAAATTGATCACTGTGTCACTCGATTTTATTTCTTTCTAATGGAGCACAAATATCAATGTAACCTGCAGTGAATGAACGTTGTTTGTCGTAAGTATGCCCAAATTGTGTATTGTGAAGTTTTTTGCGTTCAAAAATGTTCATTTCTATGAAAATAATGTAAAATTTCAAAATCTTGTACGGTGCAGTATTGACAAACATCAATAAACTTCTAGTTCTAGACAAGGATTTGGACATGGTATAATCCTGAAAGTTTGTTAGGATATTTAAGATATATCCTTAAACTAGATTTCATAACCAAAACTCGCACCAATTCGTTTATTTGGTTGAAATAATTGAATTTATGTTAGATATCAGGAAATTCCTTAGGAAATTGCATACATTTAGGCGTTTTCTGCATTATTCTTGAAATTTAAACATTCATTATTTCTATAAATATTGTATTGTTAAGAATTTGGCAAGCATACTCGGATTCAGGGAGCTCAAATTCATTATGTAGAGTTGTTTTGAAAACTAACGATAATCGCATTGATAAGTGATCAATTTCACCCCGAAATGAGATCTCCCGATTTTTTATTTTAGACATATTTTTCAGCACTAAAATTACATTTGTTAGAAAATGTTGGTACTTGAGTCAATAAGGCTCACCTTCATACTTGTTTTTCTGCATTCAGTTGTTTGGCATTATCAACATTATAGAAATCAGACAAGAAAAACCGTGAAAAGTGATCAATTTCACCCGAAATCACGGTAATCTTAAATAATTCACCAGGATACTTCTTTCGAAATTTCTCCTGGTAATTTATATGAAATTATGCCATTGACTAACATTTGTTTTACTAAACCTATCCAGAAAGTCCTTCAAGATTTAACTGAAAAAACAAACAAATTCGTTAAGGTATTTTTAAAGAAATTGCCACGGAGAATCCGAATATTTCTGCCTGGATTTCTTCAAGCACTCTTCAAGAATTCCTACAGAAATCATTCAACGTATTTATCAACATTTCAACAAAGAAATTTCACTTTAAAAGTAAAAGTTACTGAAATTATTCCTAACGCATTTTTGGAAGAATTCCTGTATAATATTTGGGGACACCCTGAGCAAATTCATAACACTTTTTTCTACGGAAATCTCAGGATTAACCCTTTAATACCCAAATTTTTATTTTCGATCTACATATCATTTTCAGTTATCTAAAATCGTTCTAAACACGTTTTGAGCAATGATTTATTTTTATTCGCAAATCTATGAATTTTGATTTTCAATTTTTACAATTTTTATTTGGAACATCCCAATCCTTTTTCATTTTTTCTTGAAGTCTCTTCTAGTTACTGATTTTTAGCAATAATAAAAATTCAAACTTTAACGGTACTTTCAAAAATATGATTTTTTTTTCTGGTTTTTTTTTAATTTTCCGTGTAATCAACGGAAAAAAAAAAACAGTTTTGAAATTATGTTAATACCACCAAGCCCTTTTTCTGTGATAGGTTGATTGTAGAAAAATATAAAAGGTACGATTTTTTTTATTACACGTTATATGAACCCCAGGCATTTGTAGGTTATATAAGAATACATTTTTTCAAAAATACAAGAGTTTCAAAAGTTATAAAAAACTTTCCTTATATGCGTGTTATGGGTCAACGTTCAAGCCAAAAATGAAATCAGTTTGATTTCCGAACTACGAAAAAATACACAAAATTCCAAAGTGTACCCCGTCTAAAGGCGGGGTTGGGTATTAGAGGGTACTTGAATAAATCAATGCAATACGTTTTAGGTTTAATTTATGTATGAAATCAAATTATGTGTATGACTTGATGTACTTTTAACTAGTTTCTTAGATTATTTTTCCGGAGCCTTTCTTGGAACCTCGGCCTCAAGAGAACTCGAGCAAAATTTCCTAGAAATCCTAAGAAAAATCTGTTGAAGAAATGATTTTATGAAATTTTTACATCATTGCAAATATGTGCTAGTTGTTGGTATACCGCAATTAATAACACTTTATGGCTAGTAAAAAGTATTCCTGCCACAAAAGTATCGATATGGGCTTGTTCACATAGGTATATGTTTTTTTAATTTTAAATTATTATTACTTTACTGTTATTAAATTTACCTCTTGGCCCATTTTAACGAAGGTCAAATTGCGCCGATCAAATATATTTCGGTGCACAGGTCTAAAAAAAATCTTTTCGGATGCGTCCTTCATTGTTTCCAGGGAGACCTTCGTTCATTATAGGGTAACGGTCGTAGTTTGGACCCACTAAGGAAGTGATTTTAGTTTTTTGTACCAATTATTTATTTGCACAGCGTAACCAAGTGAAAGAACATGTCAAAATGTAGAGAAACACTTCCGACGGATTTAACGCCAACTCGACAAAGGGATTGGCAGCACCCCTTCAAAATTCAATGAAACTTTCTGGGTGTGAAGACTATGTGAAACTAAGATACTTTGCATATTTTGTTTTTTTCAAAATCGATCTAGACTAACATTTGAAAAGGGTTAATTTTTTTTTTACTCTTTTTATAAACCCGTTTAACTCGAAAACGGTAAGACCTACAAAAAAGTGTTGTATGGGGGACTGTCGTGAAATTTCCTGACGTTTTAGAGAAAAATATTGAAAAAATAAAAACACATTTTCTACACTGAAAAAAAAAATTCAAAACTTTAAAGTCGATTAAAAAAAACGGCCATTTCAGATTTTGATCATCCTTAAGCAAAAAGTTTCGTAATTAAATTTACTAAAGTCGTCCATACATTGCAAATTGGGCATATTTTAGGGAAAAAAGTTTTCCTAACATCAAATTTTTTAAGTCCCAAAGTTTTTTTTTTACTTTTTTTATAATCCCGTATAACTCGAAAACGGTAAGACCTACAAAAAAGTGTTTTATGGGGGGCTGTCGTGAAATTTCCTGACGTTTTAGAAAAAAATGTTGAAAAAATAAAAACACATTTTCTACACTGAAAAAAACAATTATTCAAAACTTAAGAGTCGATTTAAAAAAAGGCCATTTCAGATTTTGATCATCCTTAAGCAAAAAGTTTCGTAATTAAATTTACTAAAAGTCGTCCATACATTGCAAATTGGGCATATCTAAGGGAAAAAAGTTTTTCTAACAACGAATTTTTCAAGTCCAAAACTGATTTTTTTTTTTCAAAGATTTTGTTCTTAACCGTCAAATATGATCGTGTTTTCAAGTGATAAATGAGTTTGAATCAGAAATAAATTGTATTTTATATTGAGAATAGTTAAAAAACGGAATTATTTTTTAAATGAAGGCAATCTATGGATTTCGCCTCTGCCTATGAGAAAATCAACTCCGTCTAACAATCCGACGAATTTTTATGGTTCGAAAGATTGCAAACATTGAAAAGGAACAACCTGATCCATACCCCATTAAATTTTCTTCTAGAAAATACTACTAAACGTACCTGCGTTACAAGCCAGATGAATAAGAAATAATGTTTGTATTGTTATCTACCTAAAATGTCCGTTAACGACCTGAGTTACTCAACAATCACCGCGTGAGTGTATAGAAAGATAGGTATTTAACTTATAATTGTCGTTGCCAAAATGCCAAATGTAGAAATTGGTTTTACTTTGTTTACTATGTTGAGGCCTAAACATTGTAGGCTTCTCGATAGCACAGGAATTCACAATGTATGTGTGTGCACATACCACGAAAATGTTAAATTAATGCTTAACAGTTTAGGAATTGTCTCTCAGGCAGAAATTTGTGAAAAACTGTTATGCGATGTTTTAGTAAGAACGACTGATTGATTTTTTCGAGAATGTGAAAAGTGTAATTCCAAAGAAAATATTACAGGAGAACTAATCTCGCTTTTAGAGGAAAGCGACAAAGAAGATGTAGTTTTTCAGCAATGGCTCACCACCGATTGCTGTAATTTAGAAACTATAATAAAGCCTGTTGAAGAATTTGTTACGTATTTCGTGGAGAAAGTTGATAAGCTAATAACTCATGATTTTATTTGCAAAGAACAGTCTTCTTTTCTACGAAACAAAAAAAAAACTCCTTAAAACAAGGTGAAATACTGGTAATTAGCGACTTTTCTGAATATTATAGTTTTATCATACAAAACGCTGCTGCCAAGGATATCACTGGAATAATTCCCAAGCAACGATACACCCATTCGAGATTTACCATAAAAAAGATAATAAATTGGAAAACGTTAGTTTTATTATAATATCAGAAGTGTTGACCCATGATACAGTAGCAGTTCAGCTATTTATTTCAAAATTGATAAATTTTGTTAAACAAAAAATAAATTTCTCAAAAGTTATTTTTATGTCAGATGGAGCTGCAGCTCATTATAAAAATAAAAAAAAATTGCCAGCTTATGTAATTTCAAGAAAATATATGGATTGGAAGCAGAATGGCACTTTTTTGCCACATCCCACGGCAAAGGCCCCTGTAACGCTATTGGTGGCACTCTCAAGCGAATGGCAAAAAGAGCAAGTCTTGCAAAAGACTATGGAAACACAATCGCAACTCCGCGAGAACTATTCGACTGGGCAGTGAAACAAACTGATACATGTATCACCAAATTAAATTTCTGTTATATATCTAATGAACAGTATGTTAAAATGTCAGAGGAATTGATGGAATTGTTTGATAAGGTTAAAACTGTCCCTGGTACCCAAAAATATCATTGTTTTATGCCTATTAGTGATACACAAATTGCAGCCAAACGGTATACCAATTCAGAGGATGAACCAAAAATATTCAATTTATTCAGTAAAGCCCAAAAATAATGTAAATATTTATGTGCAGATACTACGTTTTAGGATATATAGCAATAATAAAAATAATGATGCATGATAAAAAAAACACGACTTTTTTTATAAGCATAATATTGACCCTTTCCAGACACCTGTTAAGATTGGCTTTGACCAAATAAGAAATAAAATATTATTGTGATATCTTTCCAACCATAAAAAACCCATCGGATTATTAGACGGAGTTCATTTTCTCATAAGCTGTTTGGTGCGAGATCAATTGTATTTAATAAAAAAAAAAACTCTGTACCGTGAAGGCCCCTAACTCTGCGCAGCTCCTAACTCTGCGCACTTTCACCAAAATCCACCAACATCTGGTAAAATACTTACATTTTTGTTCAAAATTTATTTTTCATATATTGCTACAATAGTAATAAAAAAGCACACGAAGAATTTTCTTGACAAATTTACGTTTGTTACTTTAATAAAAAATAAAATAGCTTTAAAAATATTGAAAAACTTCCAAATTGACTGCCCGTTAGCAAAAATGCTAAGGGAGTACCTCATCACTTAAGTCATTTGAAGCAAATTAAAGAGAATATATTTTCGATTTTTAGTACGTAGGCTCTAGTTTATTTATCGAGCAATCATCACTGATAAAGTGCAACTTATTTTCTCTCTATTTTCTTATTCTTCTTAAGTGCGCATAGTAAGGAACCATTTTTCAACTATGTTCCTTACTATGCGCAGCAATTATAAAACGTTATTTTCAACATACAATCAACCCTCCAGAGGTCGATATTGAAGGGAACCATCGACTTGTCGACACCATCGAGATATGGAATAGAAATTCTTTGGAAAATTATTTGAGGGGTCCATCATGGTAAGGGAAGATTAAAAAATGACCTCAATCATATTTAAAGGATTTCTACACTCCGTCCCCTCAATCCCCTGTCGCGATTTTTACAGTACCTAATGCATGCATTGTCACATTTTCATAGACTCCACCTTCTCGTGAACGATGGACGTAATTTTTAAATGCTCCCTAACCATGCAATAACATAATTTTGATTTTTTGTATAGCTTCATGAGCCAATATCGAGAAATGGGACATCGAGGTTTAATCGCATTTGCAACATAGAAACGCCAATAAAGTGCTGTTATTGATCTGCAATAGGAATCGTTCATTAATTACGTCACGCTTATACAGAGCGGCGATACTTTTCGATTGAGTGATGAACACTACATTAAAAATGGATATACCCTTACGTTTAAACTATTCTGTTCGGGTTCGGGTTTCACATATAACAAACCAGCACCAGGTTCTTATTTATTTTCTTCAAACCCGGATCCGACCCGAATCGAGACAATAATTTGATACCAAACCCGGACCCGAACCGAATCAAAGAAATTTTTCGTTTTATATTTGCTAGTGAAAATACATAAACAGTCAAAGCTTATTTTCCCTTACACGCCAAGGGTGAACGCAAAAAAGACATAGTTTGTACCCTTTTTATATGTTGGTTTAGGTTTTAGAAAACTAAGTTAATTACATGTTTTGGAAATCATATGATGATTTCGATTGTTTTGAGAGTTGCACTTAATGGCATTCAATTGAATTATAGATAAAATTCACTTCACTTAGTAAACTTGTGTTAGAGACATTCGACGCTCCACTGGGGACGTAAAGCCGTATGAAGCAAGAAAATGAAGAGAAATTCGGAGTTTAAATGCTAGTAATGCTATTAGTAAAACACTTCAACTGTTATAAAGAATTTATCGAGTGCGCAGAGTTAGGAACCTAAATGCGCAGAATAAGGAGCATTGCAAAAATCAGTGCGCAGAGTTAGGAACACGGACACCCTTGAGAAAAATTAAAAAATTGCAATAAAAATCATTACTTAGTGAAGCTTTTATATTTTTTCCTTATACATAAGATCAATAAGTATTTGCTTCCAAAATTTCAGAATATTGTTTTTTGTTTTCAATTAATTACAGCTGTTTGAAATTTGAAAAGCCTTAAGTGCGCAGAGTATGGGGCCTTCACGGTATAATTCCGTTTTATTTCTTTTAACTACTCCCAATAAAACAAATATAATCTATTTTGTGATTAAAACTCATTTATCACTTCAAAATATGAGCATACTAGACTATTTAAAGCGAAATAAAAAAAATCAAAAAAAAAAATTTGGACTTAAAAAATTCGTTGTTAGAAAAACTTTTTTCCCTAAAATATGCCCAATTTATAATGTATGGACGACTTTTAGTAAATTTAATTACGAAACTTTTTGCTTAAGGATGATCAAAATCTGAAATGGCCGTTTTTTTTAAATCGACTTTAAAGTTTTGAATAATTGTTTTTTCGGTGTAGAAAATGTTTTTTTTATTTTTTCAATATTTTTTTTCTAAAACTTCAGGAAATTTCACGACAGTCCCCCATACAACACTTTTTTGTAGGTCTTACCGCTTTCGAGTTATACGGGTTTATAAAAAAAGTAAAAAAAAAACTTTGACCCTTTTCAAATGTTAGTCTAGATCGATTTTGAAAATACAAAATATGCAAAGTATCTTAGTTTCACATACTTTTGACATCCAGAAAGTTTCATTGAATTCTGATGGGGTGCTGCCAATCGCGTGTCGAGTTGGCGTGAAATCCGTCTTCCTCTACAAGATAAAAATGCCCATACGGTCATGTAGGATCTAAAAAACGTCGAAAATATTTGAATTGTGAAGTATTGTTTTTCATTATTTTGGACCCTCAAAGTCTATATTTTAGACACCAGGCATTTTTTATCGTTTGGCGACAAATTCCATGACACTGGTTGTATGATATGCTTGCCCAAAGACGGCTTCAATATCTGTGTGTAACGTGTTGTAACGGTTGCATGGATGAACCGATTAAATTAAATTTATTTCGGATAAAATAAAAACATTTTCTTTGTACAAACGGTTGATGCAAGTGCGAAATAGTCCTATCTTCCCAAATGGCATGCGAATTGAGTTGGTCTTTCGATTTAAACTGGGAAATTAGCAGGAAAATGGTCCAGGTGATCCAAAATATATTTGTTACCCTAACAAGAGGTCCTTCAAGTGATGAAAGCAGCAATTTCCCCAGAAACCCATTCCACCAGTTTTATTCTTGATAAATTCTTCAAAATATTCTTGCAAGATTTCTTCTAAGACTTCTTTTACAAGGAGTTTAAAAAAATCCAGGAAATTGAAACATTTCGTCAAAATTCCAGGGAAGTATTTTTATTTCAGAAGAATCTTTGAATGTTTTTTAAGATATACTCCAACATTTTCTTCAAGGATATTTCATCAATCCATCATGTCCATAAAACGCGTGGTCAATTTTACTGGGTGTTTGAACCACCCCCTTCCCCTCGTGGTCATTTGTCCATACACAAATTTTAAAATTTGTATCGACCGTAAATAAACCCCATAAAAAACCGTGGTTTACGAATGACCCCTTGAGAAATCAAACATTTACCTTTATTTTCTCCTAGATCTCCCAAATATTTTCCTGTGCATTTTTCTAAGGATGTTTCCAGAAGTTTTAAGGAATTTATCCAGATTTTTTTTTTCAATGATTTCTCCAGAAAATTGTTGAGGATTTTTGTTGTTGAAAATTTTAAAGAAATTTCTCAACAAACGAGAGGTATTTCTGAAGGAAATCCTCAAGTAAATTCTGATGAACTCTGATTCAGTAAATGCTCCCCAAATCAATTTTTGGTCCCTTGAGGAGGTACTGAAAGATTTTCAAGATGAATTGCTCAGATAATTATTTAAATTCAAACAATTTCCCGGATAAAACCTTGCAAAATTTTCTGGACTAATCCTTAAGGGATGGTACATAAATTATGTCACGCTGTATGTCAACGTTTTTGACCTCCTTTGTCACGTTTTATGTATGAGTCCTCCGAAAATTCTGTAAGGATTGTCACGCTTGGTTTGACCACCTAAACCACCTCCCCCCTCCCCCTTTGGAGCGTGACGTAATTCATTTTCTGGCGTGAAATCTTGAATGGACTTCAGAAGAATCCATGAAGATATGACTTGATAAATCTATTGAAGGAAGATTTTCCTGGAATAATCCCCGGGAGTGTTTATGGAGCAATTACTCATCGGATGCTTTGAGGAGTTTCTATGTAAATGGATGGAAGAACTAATTATAAAATTGGCGTAGGAGCTCTCGGAGGAAATTCTTGTAGGATTTTCTTGAAAAATCGATATATAAATTTCATTTAAACCTCTGGAATATCATTCCTTTGTAGATATTCTCGGAAAAATGTCGGTAGGAACTCATGGAAGAGCCTAGAGTAACAACTGTAGAATTACTAGCAAAATCTCTGAAGGATATCCTAGAATAATTTTCGAGTAATCCCTGTAGAAATTATTGGAAGTATCAGGGATGGAGTGCTGACAGATTTTCTGGTGCTCGATTTATCTGGAGCTCCTTTAGGCATTTGTTCCCTATTGATATAAGATAAAACCATGAACGTTTAACGATCCATATTGTCCCTTTTCTCCCTCATTCAAGGCAATTTCGGATAAAATCATACACCAATCATGTTTCTTCTTAACCCTTAGTTATATTACTCTCAAAGAAAACATCCATAGATTCCAGGTTAAGAAACGTTCAAATGGCATCACGTTGCACAGCAATGTGTTGCTTTCTCGTCTTGCATTGCACTGTTTAAACATTTCACTTTATCCATTTCCGTAACTTGATGTAATATTTCCCAATTGTTTTCTTGATCTTCATGTAAAAATATTGATCTTATTGTTATCAGTTAAAAGATGCTCATATAAACCATACCGCCAAACGATCCCCGATAGAATCGAAACTCGATTCGCTGTGCCGGATAAGAGTAGCATCTTCTGTGCAACATTGTTGCTGAAGAGTCAAAACGAAGTTCTAATTATGGGCTTTGGGAGATCGCACTAGATCTTGAGTGGCCACAAAAGGTTTCGATGTTTCCAGGAATTAAGAAGATTTGATTTTCTAAAAATTGACAATGAATGCTTGTCTCCCGGTGCGGAGGAAAAATCTCGCAGCGAAACGGGTTTTGGTATTCGAAGTCTTTTCCTCTTTATCGGCAACACAGCTATGCCCGAGAGCTCCGCCCCAATCCGCCGCATCTGCAGATCTTCAGTCACGCCAAGCGGACGTCATACACAGGGGGTCACGATTGCGGACGGATCTCTCGCGAGGTGGCAAGTCACGGGTCGAGTGCGTTACATCATCGTTTTTCCAATTGAAGATATAAGATTATAGACAGCGATCTCGAACCATTCCAAGAATAACTACAGATTTCTGCAATATGCCTATCGTCATCACGAATATTACACTCGGTCAATGAATCGTAAGTTGTTTTTAGCTTACTAACTAAACACAAGTTTTGTGTTAATAACGACTACAGCTAATAAGATTCCATAACACACGACACGGCCTCTAACCGTGGAAGTGAAGAATGAAGAATCCTTTCAAAGCAAATCTTACCGATAAGGGGGGGATGAGTTATACAATTATTAATTGATTTTTACTTCGATAATGTACGTGCTAAAATAAAAAATCAGAAATGTATAAGGTACAATAAGTATCTCGAAGCTCTCATTCGAGCAAGCCTTTCGCCTTGCAAACCTCGCGCATCAGGCTCTTGAGATAGCGGATCTCGCGCCCAATGTCGGCAGATTTGCTTTTCAGTTCGTCATTCTTCTCCTTCAGCTGACGTTCGACAATAAGGATCTCTTCGATTTCGGCCTTCTTCTTCTGGCGGTAACGGGTAGCGGCGTTCTTGTTCTGTTCCTTCTTGCGGGATTTCTTGTCCTCGATTCCGCGTACGGAGGGGCGAGTGCGCTTCTTGGAGACGCCACCGCCGGCAACTTTCTTGTAGTTGCTACTCGGGCTCCACTCGTCATCTTGGTCACGTGAGTACGCCGAACCGCAATAGGATGAGCTGGCGTCACTCATGGGGCACGAGCTAGACACCGAGCCATCCTCGGAGGACGAACACGAATCGTCATCGTTGCAGTCGGGGAGGTCCTTCGAGCGGGAACGGATAATTTCCTCCACCAATGCCATGTTGTTCTCGATGTTCTCCTCCTCACCCACCGGTTGGAAGCCGAAGCTGTCGGCCAACTCATACTCTCCGGGAACCTGTTGGAGGGGCTCCACAACGTCCGTTGGGAGTTGCTCCACAACGGTCGGTATCTGGTTCAGAACGATTCCACCGTTCAGAGAACCATCATACCCGTAGAATTCTCCACTACCTACGACCGGGGCTGGGTTTTGCTGGGGCAGCGATAGGTACGTGGGCTGCTCACCGGCACCATGGTACTGATCCTCCTGGGGTGGTGTTTGGGGCGGCGTCAGATGAGTCAACTCCACGTTCTCGTACACGTAGTCAAATTCCATCAGCAGCTCCTCGGTGTTCTGCACCTTGACCGGCGGGCGCTGGTTCGGGAAGGGGCCGAGTTCGGGGGCGATACCCACGAGGGCCGACGGGGCCGCTGGCGCTGAGACATAGCCACCGGCGACGGCGGACAGTTGGGGTATTTTCAACTTTTCACCAAGCCATTGATCTGGAAAAAAGTAGGAAGAAAGTATAAGATTAGAGAATGGCGCTGACTTGGTTGGTTGGGGTTATAAATCCTAAGGTAAAATTTAATCGCTTAACTCACGATCCGGGAACTTACGTTGTATTTTCTTACAGATCAACAGACATTTTTGGATTATCTGATGTGTGCTACGTCATCCAAACTGCTCTGGAGTTCAGAACAATCAGGAAATTGAGTCTTCTGTAAGTTTAACAGAAATTTAGGGATTTTTATCCATATCTGCAATGCTGTATTTTTCTGTTGAGGACTTTAGAATGGTCTAGAACCATAACAGTGGATTGGGGGAACGTCATTTGGCATAAAGTCATTTGGTACAATGCCGTTTGGCATAAAATTATATGGCATAACGGTCGTTTGGCATAATAAACAGTCATTTGGCATAATGGGCCTTTGGAATAATCATTGAAAACTAAGTTGAGGAGAAGTTTTTTGGTGGATACTCCCTATTTTCATGTTACCGCAATTTAGTGGTTTGAGCGCACCATTGAAAATCTGACAATGCTACTATATTTTTGGCATTATCATTGCTAATATTCTCATATGTGATTTTTCTTTCTTTTGATCATAGACTGTGCTTTCTAATTACGTTGTTGAACTAGTGGCTCGCGTTGTAACTACTAACATTTTCATCGACGATTTTCCCTTCTTTTGATCACAAGCTCTTCTTTGAAGTAGCACTATTTATTTTTCTAATTTCTTTTTTTATGTCAGACGTCCATTATGCGAAATGACCTTTATGTCAAACGGAGTAGCCCCCAGTAGATTTATTCGATGTATAAACCTATGAGGGGTATTTATCCAAGATATATTGAATCTTTCTTGACGGTCGTCAGGAATAATTAGATAATCTGAGATGCTGTAGGTCACCCAAATTGTCCTGGCCTTCACAAGATCAACAGTTTTTAATGTAGCGATTTTCACCATAGGGGCTGTCAATTAACTACGTGATCATTTGTTTAGGGATTTTCAGAAGATTTTAAATTAAAATATTAAAGATAAAAGATTTAAACAATAAAATATTTCTCATCAGCATTTGGGAGGGATCACAGCATTTGTTTTACGGGACGAAAGTTATCTTGATATAGGTTACTGTTTTGATTTTCTTATTTCAGTCGGAAGGTAGTTAATCAACAAGAAGAAGCTCGTAATAATTTTTGTTAGCGAAATTTATGTTTATGAGGAACCTACTGGCCTAAATTCATTGAAGATTTTAAAGCAGAGGTATAAAACAAAATAGTTTAAGCATTTTCAACAAATCTGTATAATTGATCGCTGGAAAATTTTCGATTGTAGACAACATTGTGGTAGATATCTTAAAAAATCGTGACTGAATTTCAGAAAAAAAACCTGGCGGAAATCAAAATTCAAAAATAGGCAAAATATAGAAAATCAGGCTAAATTTGTGGAAAATGATTCCAGGCGTACTTAAAATATTTAAATCAGTTGAAATGTAAATATTTTAAGTACGTTTCAATAAATGAATTATTGGAAAACGTGTTCGAGAACTAGCAGAGTCAGAACCAGGTTCGGGAGCGAAAATGAAAACACGTCTTTACTACTGAAAGGCTACACGCCAAGAGAACGAATTTTATTTAAAATTCCATAGCATAAGAAAAAACAGATTGCTGCGATCGTTTCCCATGGCAACGCCTCGACTATGGCTCGTGGCTGTTGCCGTCAACGTTTATGCAGCCATATTGCTCTTCGCAACACAGTGGAACTGATACGTTGATGTTGCACAAAATTGTGCTTCCTCCAACACTCCTCCTCAACATCAACTGTCTCCGTATTCTCGCAATCATAAAATACGTCTTCCGATGCGTCATCGTACTGACCATCAGAGATCGAATCGTATTCGTCATCATCGCTCGCAGGCTTTTTCTTCACGGTAGTAGATCCTTCCTTTTTAATCTTGCTTCCTCGATACTTCCGTTTTTGAATCACCTCTGAGCCAACAACACCGACCATCATGGCACTCTCTTTGAAAACGTTCAAAGTATACAATCCTCCAACATTATCAGCAATCGCAATAGTTTCACCTCCGAACACTAGCTGGCATTGCTTCTCGTCGAATTCAGCTTTTACCTTCTTCGCCGCTAGTTTTGAAACGGAAACCAAGTTCTCCTTCAGCGCAGGGGCATACAAAACGTCCGTCAACGTAACCGAAACTATTTGATTTCGAACAACGCAGTCAATCGTACAGTCCCCTATTCCACCGGTGCGTATCTTTCTCCCACTCGCAGTCGAAATAACCGGGCAAACACTCGTATCTAACTTCGAAAACGCTTTACGGTTGTTAGCCATGTGCGACGTCGCGCCAGAGTCTACCACCCACGTGTTCGCGTCACGCGCACCACTGCTAACCATAAAGGTGAACGAATAGTTTTCGCTTTCGCGCACTATCTTAGCTTCATCTGTCTTCTTTTCCTTTTTCTCACCTCTTTCTTCCAGGAACGCTTTGCAGTTTCGCTTCATGTGACCTTCCTGCCCACAAAAGTAGCAAACTACATCCTTCCGACGCGTGGTTCCACTGGTCCGCAACACCTGCTCGTCCAAACTACTCCTTCGATTCCCTTGCTTATCCGCTTCATCTATCAGCTTCACCTTGACCAAATCGAGAGTCAGCTCCTCCTCGTTCCGGGCCTCCAGAGCAGTAGTCAGTGGATTGAACGAATCCGGCAAGCCACGCAAAATTAACGCCACTTTGAGACACTCTCTCATTTCGAAGCCAGAGTTTTCGAGTCGAACGTACAACTTTTCGATGTCAGCCAGATATGCCTCCATGTCGTCACCGCACTGGTAATTCTGGTTCGTAATTTGCTTCAGCAACGTTACCTTCTGTCCCAACGACGCCTTCTGATGGTGGTCCTTCAATGCCAACCACGTGTCCCTTGCCGTCGCTTTCCCTCGAATAAGCCCGTACTGGCTCTCATCCACCGTCAGCTGAATCGTGGCCAACGCTTTTTCATCTCCTTCGCGCCACGCATCCGTCACCGGGTCGGGTGGAGTACCGGGGTCAACATACTTCCACATTTGCTCGCGTCGTAGCAGTGCTTGCATCGAGAAACACCACGCCTCGTAGTTCGTGTTGGCCAGCTTCACGATTCGTGCCCACTCCATCTTCAGACAGCTTCCGGAAAACAGGGAACTTCTCACCTGAGCTATATTTTCTGGAACGGCTTCTGCTTCTCAATTCCGCGGGTCACGTTTGCTGGGCCGATAACCTGTTCGAGAACTAGCAGAGTCAGAACCAGGTTCGGGAGCGAAAATGAAAACACGTCTTTACTACTGAAAGGCTACACGCCAAGAGAACGAATTTTATTTAAAATTCCATAGCATAAGAAAAAACAGATTGCTGCGATCGTTCCCCATGGCAACGCCTCGACTATGGCTCGTGGCTGTTGCCGTCAACGTTTATGCAGCCATATTGCTCTTCGCAACACAGTGGAACTGATACGTTGATGTTGCACAAAATTGTGCTTCCTCCAACAAAACGATCATATCACTCAGAGACGACTCGTAACCTCACGTTATGTATCTGTTCTGCAATCCTGAAAATGACTAATGACATATTCCGAACACTTAAGGCCAACAGTGACTTCAAATGCATCTGATAGGCACAAATTAGCTGATATTTGTGAAAATTTCAATTTCTTCACAAAGTTTAACTGTTAGCTGTGGGGTTGGCTGATAAAATTGTACCTATATTTAAACTTGTTTAGTAATGTTTTTACGTTAAAAAGTAGAACAACATTTTGATTCAAATGCCGAACACTGTGTTCATTCTGTCTTGTATTCTGATTCTCAGCCAACATGTCAAACCTTTTGGAGAGTCTTTTAGTATATAAAGAAAAAAAAAATAAATTTTTTGTTACAGTGCTTTACTTGGTTTAAGTTATTTTTATAAGTCGGGGCAAGATGAGCACCCCTTATGGAAAAAGGAACATTATTTGGAAATCATTCAAATATGCTTAGCAATGCTTGGACTAGTTGCCTTAGCTCTATTACATTTGCTAATTAGCTTGTATTCATAAAATTGAGTCGTTATATAGTCGTTTCTCATCTTTCGCTCGTATTTCTAGTAAAATAAAACAAGTAATGCATTTATATCTTTTAACTGAGAATGGATTCAACAATTTTCTGCACAAACCAAATTTGAAATGCATAGTTTGATGCAAAATATACGATGCTTATTAATGATAACTTATTGATAATTAAAAAAATGCAATTTAAGAGAGTGCCCTTCTTGCCACGCAGGGCTGCTCATCTTGTCCCGCAGTGTATTTAAGCCAACTGAAAAACATCTATTTTCTTTAGTCATTTTATTCAATCAAATTTTCCTTTTTTTTTTTGAACCCGTTATCTTTATGGGTGATAGAAAACATGTTTATATAAAATATTCCATGTCATTTGAAATAAAAAATAATGGCCACATTCAGTAAAATAGGTTTATCCTTAAGGTGCTCATCTTGCCCCACCATACCCTACCACCGCATCTACGCGAATTCATGTGGATATAAATTAGGGCGATTAATTCGTTACATATAGACGGATAATTTGACGGAAACCAATCAGATCAAAATTATATCTTCTATTCTAGTTGATTCTATTTGGGGCCCCTAAAGTCCGAATCTAGCCTAGGTTTCTTACGAAGATCCTATGTGAGAGTGATGTTCAGGATAAGAATCAAAATCAAAATTTCGTCAGAAATCTGCCTAGCATCACGTGAAAATCCTGGTCAGGATTTTGCGAGAATTGTCATACTAGATTCCGCGAAATCTTGCTAAAGAACTTTGAAACCCCTGTGCAAGTTTGCCAAGTCACGTTAAAGACGTGCAAAAACCGCGACAGCTGTAACAGTTCTGCTAATATCCAGAGAGAAAACAACTCTTAATTTCAGTAATTCTGTCACGTTTAAAAATGAAGGATAGTGAGGTCAATGCCCATCTGACTCCGTGGATATTTCTTCACACAAGTAGTACTAGTTGAGTTGTTTAGGGAAATTAAGTTTTTTGCATGTGTGAAATCAATCTTTGAAAGTGAAACCTCAAGTTTTCATACGGTGCCATGACGAGTTATTATTATATGAATTGAAATGTCGTTAAGTCTGTAGATTGAAATCTTTTTAAATATCTTGTAAGATCAAAATCGAAGCGTTTTTGTGTTATACTCAGAAACATGAGCACTTTCAAGCAAGACAAAAAAATAATAATTTTATTAGTAAGCAACGCAATTTCATTTTTTCTCAAAATAAATTATTATGTCATTCTTTAGATCAAACACACAGACACTTGGAAATTCTATTTTATAGATCATTGTGCTTTCTCCATGAACTATTTTTTGTTAATCAATCGATTGCCAACCAACTACAACAGGTGGGCATGATATGTGAAAAAATTGAGAACCGCTGCATTATGATCACAATAAATCATAAATTATTAAAATTAACACCTTAACACCTTATCGCCAATCACACGAGCGTTAGTCATGTTTTAGTCAAATTATGTAACGCCACCTCTGATTCACTCCCCTCCCTCCCTGCTTCAATTTACAGTTTGTGTAAGGCAAGTAAACTTTCGATAATTAAAGAACTTTCTTTGATTGTAATTTCATGAACATATCATGGTATTGTCAAATAAATCAAGAAAGTGCACTAAGAGGTAAAACAAAGAGAGTGGAACTTGAGTAGCTAAAATTTACGCCAAAACTTATCGTAAGTTTAATGGAACAAATACCTATTTGGATGAGGGCAGTCACATAAATATGAATTTTAATCACTATTTTCCTGCACAGCGGAAAATCCACGATGACCCAAAAAACATCATTTCAAACAAGGTGCAACCCTTTGCTTACGCAATCGCTATCAGCTGCCGTATACAGCGGCACGCACAAAACCCAAACTTTCACAACCACTTCCTCTGCAAGCAGCTCTCTGGGTTGTTGCAACAGTGATACCATATTAGTTATTCATACCCAACCCAATCACGCATAATCGCCGAATTTCAGACCAAATATCCCACACATATCATACGGGACGCAGCTTCACCAGGTACCTACATAAATCTACAAACTCTTCATCAAACATTTCCGCTCGTAACGTGAAGAGTCAGACTTTTGCGCTGCTGCCGTGATTGGGGCGCACGTGAATAGTTTCGTTGCTCCACCGGTGCCTCGTCGCCACCGCCAATCCCTACTTCTCCTCTACCGTTCGACCTTTCGGTGGTGGTTCGTACATTCATTGACACCAATCTTGCTGCACTGCTCGTTACCGGAGACTCAAAAAAACGGCCCAACCCAACCTCTGGCGAAATTCTTCAGCCCCAACTTCTAGAACTAGATCACACTCAAACCATCTAAGCGAACTCTGGCGCAAGAACTTTCTCTCCTCGCGATCGATAATCGGTGACTAATGTCGCTCGATGCGAAGACCAAGCCGAAGGCGCGCTAAACCGTCCCTCGAGCTGCTGCTGATAAGAACATGTACGAACTTGAACCATCCTCACGCGAATATGGCCAGGCCGAAAAAACCTTCGAAATCGTTCGCCATGTCCATCTGATGAACATGGGTCGCTAAATACAATACAGCAGGTCATGAATTTCTCGCGGCTCTTATCTCCGTTACGATTCGCAATAGCGCACAACCGATGAAGATAGGAGATGACGGCCGCGCAATGATTGTGCTTTGCAATCGTTTGTGCGATTATCCTGTTCACAACAAGGAATATGAAATACATTCAACAATAATTTATAATTTCAGAAGAAATAATTATGATTTGACGCCACAATGATTATTGTTAAAACTTATAAGTTTGACTTACGTTTTCGGTTGACAATTTTGTTGCTAATTTTCATAAATCATTCCATGAATTTTTCATACCAAGGCCATGAAATGACGTAATAAATAAGGTGATACTTGTGAATGAGTGCCTTCAATTTCAGACAAGTACAAATTTGACATGTTTGAGCACAATTTGCTGAATTTGTATCATAGAACGTCTAGTTTTGAGTGTTAAAAATGCAGAATTCGGCAACTTTAGTCAACTTGCATGCAAGTTTAGCAGCTTGTACGACAATTAATTTGCAAAATTAGCCACAGAATCCAAGCTTCATGTGATAAACAATACTTATCAATAAAGTGCATAATACTCCCGATGATCATTATTTATTGATGACTTGAAAATTTGTATGTTGCCGTATAAGGAAAAAGAAGAATTGTATGGAGACTGCATGCATGCTGAAAAGGTACATATAATTTATATTTAATCGTGCTAGCTTAACCAAATTATATCTTAAATGAAAGCTGGAATCCTAATTTGCATGCTTGGTACATTAGATCACTAAAAAGATTTGTCAAACTTTAATACTTTAAATTCCATGCAAACATAGAAACCAAGATTATTATAATGACCTTGATAGAAACAGTGTTTTATTCAACTTTGGCTCAAAATTGTGACGCACTGGAACATTTCTGAGAACTGCATCAGCTTTAGCAACCCCAAATTTTCTAGAGACACATAATTTGATCCTTGGAAGACGCGAAAATGCCATTTTTGTTACGCTGTGCTAATCATCTAGTCAGTGTATTTTCCATGGGATACAACTGGATCCCCTTTGAAGATATCTTCAGAATTTTATTATTAAACTAGTACAAATTTTAAATTTTTAATAAGGTTTTTTGTTAAAAAAAAATTTCATGAAAATGTATTCACTGTAGTCTATTCTTTAACCGACACACAGTTAGGCTTACCAGATGGTATCCCTCGGGGGGACATGTCCTCCTTTTTGATCATATGTCCTCCCGTCCTCCCTTGTTGTGGAAATGTCCTCCTTTTTCCAAAGTAAGCAAATATAACTTTTGAAATGCATTCACATAACTTCATTTTCTATTTGTTCAAACATTTCTATCTTCAATTCTGTTGAAGATTCAAGCTGTTAGAATTAAGATTAACGAAAGTTCACCAGGTTTTTTGAACACATGTGTAGTTAACAATCCATCTATCTATCTTCTATCTTCTAAATAAATAAAAATGGAATAGTGTTTGTATGTCACGAGTTTGCTTGAAAACGGATCGTTGGATTTGAATGATTCTTTCTACATTTTGTTTATCAAGAGTTCCGACGTTTTTGCGTGTATAATAAGCTGAGGATACTCACCGGGAAAGTAAAAAAAGCGAGTAAACGGAAGTATCATTTTGTATGAGACATTTCATGGCCAACTTGATGGCAAGACGAAGTTTTCCGGGACCACTAGTAATCAATATTTTGTTGAAATCGCTGTATAAAAAACTGTCAATATTTTAAAATTCCAGCTGTTTTTTTGTGGTTTTCGTTTGATAACAATATTTTTAAATTATTTTTGGAGTAATTCAGGTATGATTATACTATTTTACTAAAGACTCCAGCACTCCTATAATCATTACTTGGGTCCCAAGAGTATTAATACCCCGAGTTTCCATGTAAAGTTAATCTGCAATAAGGACGTGGCCAGAGCATATCAAGATTTTGAAAACAAAAAAGAAATCCTCCTTTTTCAAAGCCAGTCACACGAAATGTCCTCCTTTCCAAAATTTTCATCTGGTATGCCTACACACAGTGAGCATAATACCGTCGAATGAATTTGAGTTTTGAACAGAAATCTTCGTAATTTAATAACCATTGGATTACCGAACAGCTCAATATAAGCGTCAATTTAGAAATCTTCTGCTTGAAGTGTCAATGATTACGTTCATGGGTTCTTGAACGTTAAGATTTCAACCACGAATTTGTAAAAGCATATCAAAGTTTCCCTGAGTAATTTCTGCAAATATTCTTCCAGAAATCGTTTTATCTTGGCATTTTTTTAAGGAATCGTTAAAGAGTTTCTAAAGAGAGTTACAACGTAACCTCTGATGAAACGCCTTCTTGAGGGATACCTGATGAGCAGAATAGGACAGAACGAATACAACATTCTTAGAATGAATGAACAGAATTCCAGCTAAGATTATCATTCAATCTGGGGCAAAGTTCTTTCAAAGCCATCGGCAAAGTTTCCATATAAACCTGAGAAGGATTTTTATGAAATCCTAGACATTCCCACAGATTCCAGTATGAAACCTAGATATATTTGTAGAAATTCTAAACGCAATTTTGAGGCAAGAATCTCGCAATATTAAGTATAGGATTGTCACGTACCAGGTTCGAATTAGGATCAAATTCTTTGTGAATTTCTGACATAACTCTAGGAGTGATTCCCATAAAATCCTGAATATCATTCTCAGAGAGTCCGGGGCTTGATTTTAAAATAAACCCTGTGCGAGAGTCTGTCGTAACACTGAGTACAATTTCACAAGATTATCACTAAATCCTGGGAAAAGTTATTACAGAATCCTGACCAAGATACTCTGCTGCGATTATTTCTTTTTAAATTTCCTAAGTAAAATATACGGTTTCTGTTTATGGAAATGTGAAATTACTGGTAAACCTAAAATGTTGGCCCGCCACATAGCATTGTTTTTGATACGAGACCCGTGCTTCAAGAAGGTTTGGCAGCCCTGCTGTAAAACATAAAAGTTAAATATTGATGCTTGAATTAACTCCACATTATGGTATTTTCAATGTCAGAATACGATTTTTTTTTCTGAAAAAAAGTTACTTTAGTGACTTTTTATAGTGACCAGGTCGAAAATAGTGACCAAATCATTACCAGCCCTGCTCCAATTATATTAACAGAATTAAATCATTTAATATTACAACAAAATCGAGAAAATCTTTTTGAATAATAACAGTAAGTTTTACGGTCCTTTATCTTGAAATTTTGTTGATGGTACCAGACATTTATCCAGAGATTTCTTTAGGAAATTGTCCAAGAATTCAACAAAAACATCGTTCAGGTGAGAATTTCCTGAGTTCCGCTTATAATATCTACAGAAATTACTACAGGAACGTTTTGGGAAATCTTGTAAGAAAATTCGTTAGGGAAAAATTATAATTCTTATATCTGTAATGCTTTAAACCCGATTTTCTGTCTCATATTATGGTCGATCAAAAGTATTATTTCTTCTTCTTGGCATAACGTGCCCACTGGGACAAAGCCTGCACCTCAGCTCTTCAATGATCATTTCCACAGGTATTAAATGAGAGCTTTCTTTGCCAAAGTTGCCATTTTCGCATTCGTATATCGTGTACGATGATGATACTCTATGCCCAGGGAAATCAAGGAAATTTCCATTACCGACCAGGAATCGAACCCAGACACCTTCCGCATGGCTTTGCTTTGTAGCCGCGGACTCTAACCACTCGGCTAAGGAAGACCCCGACGGTCTTTCTAAGGTATAGAGTATCTTCGAGCTTTCACACATGCAAAAATGATCTATTAGTCATGAAAGATCTGTACCGGTTGGGACGAAACTCCAGAAGGAAGTGAAAGAGCAGATACAAAATGTTGTTGACAATGGAAAAGATTATCCATTGATCATAAGTAATAAACCTACTTGTAAGAGTACTAGGGAAACATAATCCGTCCACTCTCTAGTCAGATTCGAAGATCTCATTAAACAACTCAAACAGATCGGCATTACCTTGAGGCGATAATCATGTGCATGCGGCGTGCAGCGAAAAAGGCGAGTAAAATCGCACGTAATCTACGCTCCACAACCAATACACACGATCCCTGCCGCCAGAGTCACTAGAAGACCTCAATGCAACCATAGCAAATCGTCAATACAGTAGTTGACTGACACAACGCAACAACACAACAAACCGGGACCATTTTCTGATAATGAATGGTTCCTCATGTGTGGTCAACGAACGGTTTGTGCAGGATTAAGCGGAAGAACCTTGTGCGATTTTTTTTATTGCGAAACTGCGCAAACAAGAGCGACATTTGCCACCGGTAGCAGGAAGATTTAGTCTCTTATCTAACACAAGTCAATAGAGCGCGCACTGTTTTGGAGAAAATGATTTGATTAGGGCACAATATTTCATCATCCACAATCAATACCTGCCGAGGACATTGCGGGGGGAGTTACGGCCAAGCTTCGAATGATCATTGTTATCAAATGTTATGTAAAGTGAAAGTAAACCGAATTTCAAAACAACCTATGGACAGTTGATGTGAAGGGAAAGCTCATAAATTATGCGACGAAAATGTGAAAAAGACACATTCTTGTAATTCAGTTGTTTAGTAATGCAAAAGTTGCAGTTTTTGTAGATTGCTCAAAAGAGTTAATTTTTCTAAGTGTGACACAATTTCATTAACCTTCAATTTCTTAATTTTGATATTAATTATGATTGAACAAGATAGTCACAATGGCATTTCGATTCACAGCTCATCCTGAACTAAACATTTAAAAGTTCAATAGCAATTTCTATATTAATAGTTTCAGAAATGTAGAACAAACCAATTGTTCACAATCAGAATCAGAACGGAAAATTTACACATCGCTAGAATTTCGTGCATTTCCAAAACCACTGATAATCGGTTAAGCCCTCGCGCTTAGTCAAAAGTAGGTCAGAGCCGTGCATTAGACGACGTACGTACGATATAGAGCTACCTCGAACACGCCTCGATGGAAGGGGTTGTGAACCTTGGACCGTTTGTCATAATCGAAAACAACATTAAAGCTTCGACGCGTTTGTCTGTCATTATCAGTGAACGTCGTCGGTCGGCGTTGAGCTACATCATTGTCGATGCGTTTGCGTCCGATTTGTGATCACTCTAATCAGCGTTAAGTCGGTCGCCTTTAGGACGACCCAGATGGCATTGTCCACACTGACACTGACGGACTGGTTTGATGCGTTCCACTTGTAACACTGACTGTTCGAAGACAACGGATGCAGTGGAATTTCCCAATCTGCTGGAAATGTTATTGTGTTGAGGAATTGAGTCGAATAGTGATCCGATTATGCTAGATTATGCAAGTTACAGGATTTAGCCTGAATTGTATAAATCTCGCATAACTTGTGATCTCGCCTTAAAAGCTATTGGTAACCGAGTGTGTAGCTCATCGTTTCTAAGCGAATAAATGACCCAGAATGGAAACTATCACCACTGGGAGGAGGCTCTTCTCTTCATCGTATCATAGTTGAATAACGTGTAAATCGATTCGTGTGCTCGGTAACAACAATCTACACACTTGGTTACCAATGGCTTTAAGGATCACAGGTTATGCAAGAAATGTAGTAATTATTGGCTAAAGCATTATCTAGTTCGTTAGATTGTAAGATATGAGTCCTACAACTTAATGAAATAGATAATGCTTTAGACTAGTTTTTCGAGCAACAAATCTAAGCAGCCTTAAGCCCAGGTTCTACGAGTCAAATGAGGAAGAAAAGGGTGTCGCCAATCGTGATCAGATAATCATCAAATTCGGTAATTTCAACAGCCATTATCTCAAAAATTAGACGTGCTATGATATTTTCGAAAACGGGAATGAATTCAACAACCTTAGATTCAGTATATACCGGTATGTTGATGTTTAAGACAAAAAAGTATTCCGCAGTATTATCAAGGATAAGGCAGAGATATAGAGAAATATAGCTAACCGGAAGAACGTTACAAATGTGAGAAATTGACAGAATGGCAGAATAAAACAATCACTCACATTGAAGAGTAACGTTAATCTTCGTGTCACCAACAGGTTGACATTGTTGCGGTTACGAAACGAGATTGGAATACCTTTATCTTTGAAATCCAATAGCTCAGATCGCTCAGACCGCGAAGATGTTCCCGCGGCGATGTCGTAGTTCATTCTGTTGCCCCATTCCCTCGGAGAGTTACGCATATCATACCAATCCGTTTGAACGGAAGCATGTATTCAGCATACACCCCTTTTTCTTAAAACGATAAACATCAGCAACAGGTGTATTGAATGTCAGAAAAACATGCTGGGGAATTCCCCAAACCCATGCGGCCGCGCGCCCTCTGTTGCGTTGTTTACGAAGATTGTTGACGCCGGCAAGGGAAGAGAACGGTGGACGGGGGCGGGTTGGGGTGAGAGCTTGTAAGAGAGTATTTACGATAACCGGTAGAAGCGTTTATCGTTTAAGCTACTTATAAGGAAGTGGGTACAACCTTCTGAAAGGTGCATCTGCTTCATGGTAATCGTCACGCTTTCGCGGAACGTGACATGTTGCTTCTTGTTGTGGCATGATTAAGTTTGCACACTATAACCGGTTTGATACCTTCATCATTTTAATACTACTCCTTCACAGACATGTTTAATTCCAAAATGGAAGAGGAAGAATTCCGTTGTAGTGCAATACACGCAATTATCGGAAAAATGAACTAAAAAATAAATAAACATAATAAAAAAACATTCTGCGGTATCTGGATGTGGAAATGCCTTTTGAGTATAATATGTTGACTGTTTCAGAAATTATAGAAAAATGAAACTGAATACATATTTGAGTGATCAATTTCGAACGCTGAACTTTAGGTACACCTAGGAAACCTTGTCTTGTTTCTCAATAGGCTGTTTGAAACAAAATTCTACTAAAAAAGTGTCAGTTTCCTACCCCTGTTTTTCATATTATTCCTGTGAAGTTCTACAAGTTTGTGTATACATTAACACGTTGAAAGACTTCAAGAACCTACTGTGAAAGAATCAGGTGAATCCGTTGACTCGTTTTCATGTTATTTCGTGACATACAAACACCATTCCATTTTTATTTTTATTTATATAGAAGATAGATAGAGATAGTTTTAAGTAAATTTCAGTTGTAGAAACTGAAATAATTGAGGATTAGCACTGAATTTGTTTTAATTCGTTGGAAATAGTAGTATAAAATAAATTCATCAATTTAGAATGCTTTACGTTAATCACCAAGTTGCTTGTTTGAATTTCTTTCGCAGGGAGATGACATAAACCAAGCGGATTTTGGTTTTCACGCCGAACAGTAATCCATCTCAAAAACATAATATTCTTATGAAAAAAAAATACACCAAAAAATATTGAGGCACTACTGTAAAAGTTTCTATACGGGTTATTACAGAAATTTGTTAGGAGATGTCTCTAAGCACTTCTATCTAAATTTCTCCAGGATTTCCATTACGACATCTATCAATAATCCTCAGTTTTTTTCGGGTGTGCCTCTTGGATTTCTTTCAGCGGTTTATCCAATAATTACTCCAGCTATTCGCTCTTAAATATCTGCAAGGATTATTTCATGAACTATTTAGGGTTCTTAGCAGTATTCGCAAATTCTTTCAGGAATTCTTTAGAAATTCCTATATTGGTTGCTCCCGGTATTTTCCCAGGAATGTCATTTAGGAATTAGCCGGCACAAATTTGTTCAAGGGATTTATCCAGTATGAAAAGAACTAAGATTTTTCCTTTAGAAATTATTCCAGGGTTTCATCAGGAATTGCCATAAAGATTTCTCTATTTGTTCTTCTAGGAATTTCTCCAGAGATTCTTCTGGGAATTCATATAGGTAATCTACTAGTGAAGATAGTCATCGAGGAATTTCATCATATTGTTTCCATGGATTACTCCAAGATTTCTTTCAGCATTTTCTTCAAGATCGTGAAATTTACCAGATTTATGTTCAGGAAATTTTTTTCATGTACTACGCCAATGATTCACGATAGAACTCCATAGAGCTCATCTTCAAAAGTTTCCTAAAGAAATTTCTGCAAGCCACACTATGAATTCTTCCAGAAATTCATTCAAAGATTCCTTCAGAGGATCCCTGAAGACATTTTTCCAAAGATCACTGGAATGCTTTGCGAGAATAATCCATGATTTCTTCCGACGTTTCTGTAAAAGAATTCCAGTAATGATTTTTTTTTAGAGATTACTTCAAAAAATGTTCCAGTTAGGTATTCCCTAAAATCTAAAAAGGTCAAGATATTCCTCCTGAATTCGTTCTCAATCCCTTAAGTAAAAAAATCTCAGAATCCAAAGATGGTCATTACAATGGTCGTCTTGTGATCCTAGTCTCTTTTTCAATGGAGTTAATCTCAAGAAGTAGTGAGTAAATAAAGCTGTTCTTATTATTTGCTGCTTTCAGCTTGTGCATAGTACTGAAATAAAAATTTCCCTACTGTCTGTTATTTCCTTCGTGAGATTCGTGCATTTAAAGCTTCAGTTCAATATTCTAGTTTGTGAAACAATCTCAAGAGGAATGTTTGGAGTAATCAAACCAAACGTTTCTGTAGAGATTATTCCACACATTTATTTAAGAAATCTCTTAATTTTCTTAAGGATTTATTAAGTGATTTTCCCTTGCATTCCCTGAAAGATATGCCTGAGAATTCTTCGGGAAATTTTATTTGTCAAAGATTTCTTCAAGAATTTTATTTTGTTTTTCAAGAATCTCCATAAGGACTTCTTTAAATTTGTTTCCAGGATTCCTGCAGCAATTAACATCATTCCAAATGCATGAGACAAATATCACCTATACTTCCAACTGTAAAATTGACTTAAAATTGAGACAATATTTTTTTTTCAGATATTACTGCAAAAAATGCTTCGAAAATACCAGCAGCTGTTTTTAGAAACACCTTCACAATCATCAGTAATTCCTAGAGTAATTCTTCACAGATTCTTGGGAAAATTCCTACAAATTTTCCAACAAAAATTTCTCCAGCAATGTTGAAGACATGCTCCATGAACAGAATTCTAAAATTTGTAATGAAATCTTGTGGAATGGTGTTTTGTATATCACGAAATTGTTTAAGAAGGTGCTATCGGATTTGGAATATTCTTCCAATGTTATGTTCTCAAAGTGTTCCGACGTGTTTGCGTATTTAAAAATACTGAGGATATTGAACAGGAAAGTAAAAAATGGCAGTGAACGGAACTGTCATTTTGTACGGGACGTTTCATGGCGTTTTTCGACAACCTACATGATAGCGAGGCAGTTTTCCTAGACCACTAGTATTTGATAACACGAAAAAGAAGTTCTTGAAACTACTTTGGTAAGTTTTCCCCCTCAAATAACAAAATTAGTTGTTACAATAATTAAACTTGAATTTAAAAAAATGCGTTCAAATCTCAACCTTGACACCTTTGATCATGTTTGACGTTCACTTCGCTGACAATTATTTACTGGGGTTTAGCTTTTCAATACTGGGACAGTTCTGACCGTTCGGAAGATACACGATGAACATAATTCCCATAATTCGCCCTAAATTTGAGTTGAAATCTAGGCGTGTGGCATAAACTCGGAAAAAAGGTTTTTTTGTACTTAAACCAATACATCAGAAAATTGAGTAAACATATTTCTGACATAAGCTCTGGTGTTTGGTGCAAATATTGACAAAATAATTTTCAAACCAAATGTTATTATTGGACGGCCCCTTAAAACAACCCTTCAAACAGCCGTATTTGTGATTGTACAGGTTAAATCAGTTATATTTTTAAACTGTTAATTTTCTTCACGCCGATGTACGCCGCCGTGACACCGGTGGAAAAATACCGCCGTTGGAAAAAATGTCGCCGGTGGACAATGTCCTGGCGCCGCCGCCGATCAAAAAAAAGGGGGGGAATGAGACAAGGGTGGTACTGCCGGCTCTTTATTGCTACCCTATCGTGTCGCTGGTTCTAAAATGAAAACAATCATACAAAATATCGACCAAACAATGATAAAGGTGTAATCAATTTTCTCGAAAACATCTATTTTGTGAATTCAGCAGAATTTTCCAAACAAAATGCCAACAGCGCACTGCAAACACGTAGCAAATAACTGCTTGCAAACATTTTTACTTTTCTGCGTTAAGCCTTAAAACTGGTTCTGGATTTTCCATTTGACAGCCGTCCTCCACCCTTGGAATGAGAAAAACGATGGACGTCATATTTTATAATCATTCTTAGCGAACAGAAAAAAATACATATAAAAATTATTGTTGCCAACCATCCTCTGCGAGACACGTAGGATTGATTACTTTTCTGACGAGTCTATTTGAATTTTCAAGGTACATAAGTTTTCGAGAAATGTCCTCAATTTGTTTCACGTTTTTCATGAACAACCTCCTTTACCTATCATCCTTCCTAATCCGAAGCTACGCTCTGAATAGTTATAAACATTCGATCACACCTGTAAGTAAAAATCGAACACGAGTTAAACGCAGCATATGACCGGATCGAGCTCTTCCAGGCAACACCTTGTCGGGTGGATGGGTGAAGTGTTAATCCATGTCAGAGATAGGTCGTGCAAGTCGAACAATGAAGCTGTCGTCATCGCCGACTAGCGGTGCATTTGAAAGTCTAATCTACCGATTACAGACTTAACGATTTAATCTTCGTAATCTTCAGATTCCTTATGAATTTAGCGATACACTAATTGAGTGAATTGTGAGCGTTCATTTCCGAATGTACTTGGCGAAGGCGAATCGGAACGTTTAGCTCTCACGTCCGTTTATCTGTGAATCTCCGGGCATATACCAGGCATGTGCGTCTGTGTTTGATTGCTCAGAACTTAGCATTGTTCTGTTTGCAGTTCAATTATATAAATGGCAACTGGGACCGAACTGGATCGGTGAGCCGTACACTCCAAATACCGCGGGAACGGCCGAGTCAGTGGAAACCGGTTCCGATCGTATCGTATTTTATGAAAGCGATTCAAGGGTAAACCATCTAATTTGAATGATACCTTTTGCAGGCATGTCTCAGTATTCCGATGGAAAACAACTCTTCCGCGGCCAGAAGTACCTACACCCTTCGAGCCCAACGGCACTGGTCAGCTGCCTTCGGCGGTTGCAGCGTCAGTTCGAAATCAACAGCACAATGAATCGAACAAACATATTTGACCCGTCCTCATTTTGGCCGTTGCAGCAAAGTGACTTTAAAAATGCTGAACTGTTGGCCAGTAGAAGTAATAAATCAACGCCGCTTATCAGCTCGCAAGTCGCACTGCTACTGATTGACACACATGACACGCCAGGAGAGCTGGAGATTCACTTTGGTGGCTGGAGCTGAGGAAGGAAGGTTCAAAGTTTTTGAAATGTTCGTTTCGGTTGTATTGGTTGAAAAAAAAAATGCAAATTTTCGAGCTAATTTTGGTTTAGGAAAAAATCGTAGTGCATGGTATAACGTAACAATCTTCTAATCTAAATTTAGTATGTTTAGGATCGCAGCCTTAGGACTAATGTGGTGGATTATCGAAGATTTTCCCTCAACTTACGTCCAAGAATATTTGCTTTACCATTGTCGATGATAGTGATGTAGCAAAATGTTTCTTAAAACGCTGCTCCCGCTCTTTCTCTCTTTCTTTCAGTTATTCGACGGTGAACCAACTGGCAACTGATAATGTAGGTAAAACGGTACGTTTGCTTGGTGGTATCTGTTGTACGGTTTAAATTTGCCACCCGAAGCGATAAGGGAAACGGATTCGAAGTGATAATGTAGATGGATGATGAAGCTGCTCACTTGCGCTGGAATCATGAAGGACAAATGACAAGCTGGACGTTGCTAGAAGTATGAGATGAAATCCCCGGATGCCTTATTGTTAATCGTTATTCAATCAAATAACCCGACCAGCGAATTGGAACAGATTTTTGATTGATCTTGTTGAGGGAACAACCATAATGTTAATTAAGAAAATGGTCGAACATATAGCTATCTATAAAAATGAGGATTAGCTCAATTTTAAACAACAATAAACAAAGAACCTAATGTAAACTGTGCAGTACTGGGTGTCGACATGAACTTTCGAAATTTTGTATCTTCACCATAGTTCGATCGACTTTGATGAAATTTCACAAGATTCACAAATGAGTTGTATTTTTGATTTAGTTACTTTTCGATAACAGTTTCAGACTTGAAGACAAATTTGTTGTTGTACCTAGAGCATTTCTAAACAAAAATGGTGGGAAATGCAAAAAAAACCTTATCAATTTTTTGCCAAAAAATGTCATTTTTTAAGACAGGACAATAATGTGAAACTGCTCGTGAAAAAAGCTGAGAAATAGACACTGATCTGATGGGACGTAATGCCAGAAATAAGAGAAAGCATATGAGATGATTCACTTCAATTCAGTTTAATGTCGAAAATCATAGAATTCAAATCATCGTTCCAAAATCAGCCATTTGGAGCCCAATTGAAACATGACACCGAGTGTCAGAAAATAGCCAGAACCATTTCATAATTCATGACACGACAGCTTGGAATCAAAATTCAATAGTGTACCAAAACTTTGAAGGCACAAATCTCGCAAAAGAAGCATCAAACTACAGTGCAATTTCTATTCCAGATTTGTACACCAGAAGAATATTTAAAATGAGAAGATCGAATTTGAACGTTCATTATTTCAGCAGATTAGTGCCTTTGAAATCGTGAGCAGGGGCACAAGCCGGCCATTATGCTAGCCATGTTTGGATTCCGACATGTATCACCTTAACCCCTCTACCGGCAGCCTCATTTTTACACCACAAAAATTATTCAAACAGTGATAACTTTTTTGTGTAGTCTGCGTCTACATTTATCATTGGTCATATGGTTTTGAAGATATTCAAATATTTCTTGGGGGACCGACATTCCCCTTACAAAAATTCTTTAAGTGCCATTTTGCTTCTAGTTAATTTATATTTAAAAAAATAAAAAAAATTGGGCTATACAAAGTCAGGTTATAAGGAGCTTCTTTGAAAAATCATACAAATCGGTTGAGTTGCCAGAAATCTTAAAATTACAAAACTATGTTTTTTGAAGTTTTTAAGATCGTTATACGGCCAGACTGGTACCAGACACATAAATGTTCATTGGGTACTTTAAAACGATTGCACCAATTTGCTTCATTTTTTCACAACAAACTCCCATGGAAATATTGTTTCGAACAGCATCGACATAGATTTTCAAAATAGACGAGCTTCAATGTGTGAAAAAATGGTGCAAAAACATCGAAAAACGAAAAAGTTATCGCTGTTCGAATATTTTTTGTGGGAAAAAATGAAGCTGCCGGTAGAGGGGTTAAGGTGACACACAATGGCCGGCTTGTGCCCCTGCTCGCGATTTCAAAGGCACTAATCTGCTGAAATAATGAACGTTCAAAGTCGATCTTCTTATTTTAAGGTAGAGGGGTTAATAACATCTTGGTGAAAAATCATGGATTTTGAGCAGTCGAAAGGTATCAGTGCATGATATTCTGGACGTGGTCCCTTAGCATCCTAACTGGAACCGATATCCGGAGTCATGGCTGGTCGCGGTCAGACAGCAATATAATAGTGACTTAAAGTGACCAAAATGATCAAAATAGTGACCAATTAGTGACCTAAAAGTGACTTCAAAACTACAAGTATTAGCCATAAAATAGACTAGGAATGAAAATACGTTCTACATGGATGTTAACCAATGTACATATAAGGTGAATTTAGAATATAGAGAAGAGCAGTAATTATTACAAATATTCATATTCATTTACAAAAGCTTTCTCAGAAAATTTCCGTAGGTAATGTCTACGAAATATTTACCTGTGGTCTTCCAGAAAGCTAGCCCTATTTTTCTTGACACTTTTTCAAATCCTAAATCAGCCTTGAATTTAATTATCAACCGATCACGAAAACAGTGACCATTTTTATTTAAAAAAAAGCGACTTTAGCTGTTGGAAATAGTGACTTTTAAGTGACCATGTCGAAAAAAGTGATCAAGTCACTAAAAATTGACTTGCTACCAGCCCTGCCCGGCGACCACAATAGTTTTCAAACTGAAATAGGTGATATTTTGCATCAAATAGATATCCAACGATCCTGACAATACAGAATTTTGAAACTTTATTTGGCCCCCGTACAGTAAAGGTTTAAGCCATATTGTGTGGAAGACATTTTTTGTGTAAATATTTTCATTTTAAAGCCTTGATTGAAACTTTCTTTCTATTAAATCTGCATAGTTGTGGAAACATAACTGCTCTAAGCTACTAGTTTATAATCGAAAAAAACACGTTTGAAGTTCAAAATTTATGGTTTACTTTCATTGAAAGTATCTTCTTCAAAATAGTACTTAATGTAATTAAATTTCAACTCCAAGTTTTGTTTTTGGGCGACCTTGAAAGTCTTTTATTGATACATTACTTCAGTACACTAGTTCCCAACTTTTTCAGAGTTGCGACCCTCTTATTCCACACCTTTTAGAAAAATCATGTCTCCAATATTTATTTTTTATTAAAATAATAGAAGTAGTATTCATAATGCTGTTAGGTGTAAACAACATTCTTTCCAAGATAATGTGTTTGTCATAGAGCTTAAACGCATTTACTACCAAAAATCGCAAAAAAAAATCATAAGAGGCTATTTCAATTTTACACACTTAGGTTTTTTCTCGTTGTTCGGTAATTTTTTTTACCGGAAACGTACTGTAAATAAATATTTAACTGAAGTTTCGGTATCACAAACGAGATTTACCGAACACCCTTGAATATACAAGAAAATCAAAACAATATTCGTCGACTTTAGCCGAACTCGTCGTTTTATTTACCGAAAAAACTGTAAATCGTTTAGATTCACCGTAGACTGTAATTTTTTACCGTACTTCAGTTCATAGTGCCACACCGCTTTACCGAACAAATTGTGATTAGATATTTTTGAGTCCACCATATTTGTTTTGATGTGCTAGTCAACATGATAGTATCGCATCCGATAACGTTTAATATTCTGTGTTTCTGTGTTGTGGCCATGGACACTGTCTTCTGAAAAAAAAAATAAATGAAACTACAACAACAGGATGAGCGCCTGGAACTACTTTTCCGTAAGTACGAGCTGAGGGATTCTATTAAAAAAAACTATTTTTAAGATCGAATGAAATATTTTCGTTGTAGTATCCAACTGCCCAATTACGGTTCCGGATAGAATCGTCACATAAACGAGCATAACCACCCATGACGGAATCGGTGACGCTTTTGTGCAAAACCGCGCGTTAGAGTTGTTGGTGATGCCGCTAGTGGTTTCCCATTTTCATAAACAGACAAGCAGTCCATTTCATACGAATTTAAAACGAAAACGCGAAATAAATGGATAAACTTTTACTATCAATATGAAATTTGTTATTTTTATTTTGTTTTGATCATCCAATTCTATTCCGACTGCCTGCTGCTACGAACAATGCGTTCGTTAGTTTATTTTCCAATTCGTTCGGTAATAATTCACGAGCATATTGTAATTTTTTGACAGCTGCGTGTCGATTGAAATTACAGATTGTTCGGTAATCCTTAACTTTACCGGAAGCATTACCGAGCGCTCAGCGGTTTATATTTCGGTAAAAAAATTACCGGAGTCGGTGATATTTTCTAAGTGTGTATTTATCAAAGAGGTTTCCTCTACAATACATGTAAGATTTCTACAAAAAATATAACGAAAAATTTCATGAGAAAGGTTTTACCAAGATGTTGCTAATAATTGTTCAAAATATTTGCCGTTAGTTTATCAAACTTAATCGAAGATGGCAAAAGAAATTATCATGATATTTAACCCTTCAGTCGAAGCGCGGTTTGCAGCCGTCAGAACCACCACGCTGATGCTGTGCACGATAAGCGAGGTTATTTCACCACTGTTGTACAAAATACAACAGCGCGACGACTGAAGCACAGACAAACAGACGTAACACTGACGAAATTTCCATCGACCACTCATTTAATGATCATTTCAAATTCGCTATATTACAAATCTCACAACTAGTGGCGCGCGCATCGTTTTTCTTCGCGTTTGACGTTTCACACTACCGCCATCTGCTGGTCTTGTTGCACGAAACACCTTTTCGTGCAACATGCTCACTAGATGCTGATGGTGTAAACTGGGTGATGGATTTTGAATACATTTGTTCTAAGTGTTACGTCTGTTTGTCTGTGACTGAAGTGTTAAAGGAACCTGACATTTTTTGCAAAAGCTACAGGTTCATTTAGATTTAAGTATTTTATCCCATCTGCTGATACCTTCAAGATGAATCGTCAATACATACATTGTCGGCGCTTGGGTTTGAGTTTCCAACCAAATTCCTGGAAAATTTACTTTTATTCAAGAACTTTTGGCTATAATTGGGGTTTTGGGAGCAAACGTCCCGTTTTTTTTTCTTATTTGAAGAATAAAAATGCTATTCGTTATCACCAGCAACAAATCTCAGAATCATTTTAATAGCCAGATGTAAAAGGATTATATAATATCAAATTGTAAAGACATTTTGAAACTGGGAATTACTTGACAAAACAGCTGGAGAGAATTACGAAAGAATACTGGGCTAATATATAAAAATGGCGAAACAAACTTTCAAAACTGAAGCTTCTTTCATTCACCACAGGGTTATTCTGGTAATACGTCTCCACTGGGACAGAGCCTGCTCCTCAGTTTAGTGTTCTAAGATAACAGTTATTAAGGTATATAAGGTTATTATAGAACGAAGCCACATCTCAAATTTTCAAGAGCACAAGACTTGAGAACCAAACAGCGATCCGCGTTGAAAATATATCACATTGGTCACCACCAGCAAGCAAGCAAGTTGATTGGTTTTCAACGCGAACTGTTGTCAGATACTCTCGTCTTGTGCACTTGAAAACTCAAAGTTTGGCTTCGTTTTATAATCACCTTAACTGAGAGCTTGCTTTGCCTGAGTTGCCATTTTCTCATCCGTATATCGCGTGACAGATACGATGATACTTTATGCCCAAGGAAGTCAAAAGAATTTCCATTACGAAAAGATCCTAGACCGATTGGGAATCGAATCCAGACATCTTCAGCATTGCTTTTTGTCGCCAATGTTAGCACTAGACTAAGGATGGCACCTAGATTTATTACGTATAATTCTCGAAACCTTTCAGCATTAACAGATAGATTTGTAAATCCCTCCCTGCCTGTTGGTAGGGCACGTTAACAAGAAATTTGCGGAATATACCTAGGGTGGGGCAGATTAGGCTTCAGTTTGCAAAGATTGTTCCGCCCTTTTCATATATTAGCCTAGAATTATGTCTTAGTTCCCTACAGCCAATTGCCAAATATTTGAACGAATGTTCTGGAGAATATAAATAATATTTAATTTCGCACGTCCCACGTCCATACCGGCTCAGACTGGAAAGCTTTCTGCAAGAAGCTTTTGTGTGCCTAGTGATTACACACTAGACTCCATTGTCTGGCTGTGTTGTGTGCATCTCTCGAAGAACAAAATGGCCGCTTCAAATATAGATGTGTGAGCACAGACTGACAGACGTAAAAGTTTGAGAAATTTATATGATGCTAATCATATTATCATCCATCCATCCGGCACTAGATGGCGTTACTGTGCAAACGTCAAACAGGGGCAGTCCATAAACCATATAATCACATCTCGGTGAGTCGAGTACCGATGCATACACATTTGGCGACGTCCACAAATTACGTAACGCTACGGGGGGTGGGGAGGACCAAGCGTTAAAATCATAGAAATGTTTACAAATTTCAGGGCTGGTAGCAGTTAGACAGCAAAATAATAGTGACTTTAGTGACCAAAATGATCAAAATAGTGACCAAAAAGTGACTTCAAAATTACAAGTACTACTCATAAAAATGACTAGAAATGAAAGTACGTTGTATGTGAAATGAAAATACGTTATATTTGTAACCAATCTACATATTGGGTGAATTTAGAATGTAAAGAACTGCAGTAATTTCAAATCTTAAGCAATAAGCTATCCGGAATGAGACAAAAAGATGGCGCATTGGAGATTCTACACATCATTTTTAAACGAGACGATCATTAACTTGATATAGGTTACTATTTTATATTTCTGATATCAGTCGAAAAAAAGATCAAATACATGAACTACGGTACTCGTGATAGAATGTTTAGAATAATTCTTGTTCCTGATGAACTTACAGGCAAAAATTCATTGAAGATTTTGAAGTAGAGCCGCAAAACGAATTACTAGAAGCATTTCTCAACAAACTGTGGTAAAAATCGTGAATGTATTTCAAAGTATTCTGAAAAAATCCTTACAAAATTACAAGTTCAAAAACGAACGAAAAATTAAAACTCAAGCTAAATTTTCGACAGAATTTCTGTAAAATTAAACCATTTCCTCCAAATAAACAACGGTAACTCTAGAACACAACTGATTATTGGCGAACTCGAGACAAACCAAATTTGATGAATGTCTTACATAAAGATTTACCTTGCATAAAGAAATAACTAAATTAGAAATTTGATTTGTGTTGCTCATATGAGTTGCTCCATGAACAGGTGGATTGAAGGAAATCCACCTGTTCATGGAGCAACTCATATGAGCAACACAAATCAATTGATTAATTATTATCGTCCAATAATGTTCAAGCATAAATTATAGTAACGTGTTTTTTGTATAGAAAGAGTTGACCAAAACTGCCAATGGGTAATCAATGAAAACATGTATAGTTTATATCAGTGATTCCCAAAGTGGGCGAATTCGCCCCCCTGGGGGCGATTTTCAGGCTCAAGGGGGCAAAAATTTGTAAAACAGAATTTGGGGGGCGGAAAATCAAGAAAGGGGGCGAAAAAGCTAATATGGGAGCATTTGAAAATAATTATTCATAACCTTTGGAGGACACACATCTGAAGGTTAATCAATTCTAAACTTAAATATTTCCAGGACTATTTTACCTAAGATCGTTATATCTCTAATCATGGTCAATTTAAAATTATTATAGACAACATTACATGATTGTCAAACTCAAAATATTTGTGTTATTCATTGAGCTTCCTAAATATCATGTGAGTTTTAAGAATGGTCAGCATTTGAGATTTTCACGAGATTTTGCAGATGCCCAATATATATAAGGATATTTTTTTGTATGTGAACAAAAAAGGTTTGGAAGTTAATATTGCTGGCATCCAGATTTTTACAAAATAAATCAACAGTACGATTTGTGAGTTTTTTAATCATTTTTCAAAAAAAAAATATGGAAAATTTAGCCTACAAAAATCGCGTTCCAGCGATGCCAAAGACAAAAGAAACTCTATTATTAAATAGATATGAAGAAATTTCAGATATGCGTTGTATTTGTACCTCCAGAACGTCCGAAAAAATCGAGTTTTTCTTGGCGTTAGAAAAACACCCTTTTGATAAATTAAATTGAAAAATGAGTTGAAAAACATTCTGGATTTTCATATAATTTTCAGGATTTTTGGATTGGATAAAGGAAAGCGTTAGAAACGTCAGGCATTTATTACTCACAATTTCTGAAAATTATTCCAGTAATTTTAGAAATAGCGGATAAATGACAATTCACGGGGTGAGATCTTTCAAAAACGAACGCCTATGAATACATTACATTTGATAAGTTGAAACTGGAGCTAACTTTTACCAACTAAATCAGTGGCCTGCAATGTACGCAACATATTTTTAAAATCGATATTATAATTTACAGCCTAGGTCACTGATATTTAGGAAAATATTTTTAAATGTACATAATAGTTATTGTATTATGATTCTTTGGATATGCTAGTCAAATGCATTTTTTGAACTTATTAAAATATTTGAATTACATATCAGGGGGGCGATTCCAGATTAATATTGGCCTCAGGGGGGCGAAAGTTGAAAAAGTTTGGGAAGCACTGATTTATATGTTGTCTGCACTGATTTATTGTAATGTCTGCAATGGTTCCTAGGACGAGTTTATGACAAACTCTTTGAATTTTTGTTGTTATTTCTAACCGTCTGTGGCTTATTCTCCGGTGGAGTTTTGATGATGTTCTTTCAGGAGGCAGGTTTAGGATTCCTTCTATAACCGCAGATTACTGCAGAAAGTTCACTGGTAATTTATTCAGCACGTCTGTAAGATATTAGTCCTGCTTTGTGTCAAAATTAATCAAAATATTTCGGACAAAAATTTCTTCCCGTTTCCCGAAGTCGCTTTCTAAGTTTTGTCAGAATCTTCTTCTAAACTTTTCCCAGGAAATTTTTACATTTTCCGTTGGAAATGCCTATGGAATATTCACCTGAATTCTTCCAGAAAGTTAGTCGGGAGTCTCAATTTTACTTGAGTCAAGAATCTTAACACTTTGATTTCAATATCACACTATAGTTGCCTTGATAATGATAAATATCTATTTCTTTTTGATTATGTTTGAAAGCTATCCCTGCCTTAAATTTCATTATCATCAGATCACGAAAAAAGTGACTTTAGTTACCATTTTCCTGAAAAAAGTGACTTTAGTGACTTTTTGTCGAAAATAGTGACTTTTTAGTGACCAGGTCGAAAAAAGTGACCAAGTCACTAAAAAGTGACTTACTACCAGCCCTGAAATTTCCATACAAAAACCGTTACGGAGGGGGAAGGGTCAACAATTTCCAATTCCAGCGTTACGTAATAAATAGATGCTGCCTTTCAAACAATTTGTGTGATGCACGAGGGTGAAAGATGGTATATGCTCTTGAAAACAGTGCCACGAGATTTATGGACATCCCCATGGGAGAAAAGACGATGCAAACGAAGAGAGTGCTCAGGACGGTCGACTAGAAATTTTTGAACCAATCATTAATTGACGCAAATTGAATAAATTGTGACATCTCTTTGTCTGTGTATGTTAACCATATTTTAATTCATCACCGGATTTAGATGGATTTCCTACAAATAGAATTCCACATTCCACCCGTAATCGAAGCTGTAGAACATAAATTTGAAATGCAAATCCCCGTATTCCAATTCCAATCCCACCTGGACCGCAGGACGTCACCCAATATCAAGACTCGTTCAGTTGTGAATCAGTTACAGCATCCCACCCCCACGAACCCCTCTTAAAAGGAAGCAACGCCTGTCAACTTGGCATGATCGTCCGAAAGGAATACTAACCGTAGACATTCATTTTGGCTCTGCGCAACGGTTGGGATCGCGCGTCTTTTAAATTGCTGCTGAGCTGGGAGTATTTCCTGCTGCGGCTGTCTGTTGCAGTTAGTGCTGCTTGCTGTTGTTCCTACTTGTGCTGCGTAGTGTGCTTTTTTGTTTTAATTATTTATAAGGCGGTTCTCGCCACCGACACGGCGACGACCACTGGTCAGAGGGGAGCCGACTTTGTACAACGATTTGTCGGTGTCGATGTGAATTATCGAGGGGAAGGCTGCAGGCCTTTGGTACGATGAATATATTCGAATGGTTTTGACTTGTTTTTACAGCCTAGTATTGCAAATAATTATAACTAACGAAGGGATTTGTGTGTAAATATGGCTCGAAAATTTGACTACAGCTCTATTGGTTTTAAGGTCTCAGCGTCTTGGGTTGTCTGACATTCACTGAAAGTCTCTTTTGTTGGATACGAATAGATATTTTAAAACCCTTAATTGATACGAGTGGGGAATAGAGTTCATACAGAATAAAATGCTATTACGTAGTATTCTTAGAGAGAGTGTATCCAAAACGTTTAATCTTCTTGTCGTAGTATAGCTATTCGAAACAATTTTCCAATGAACAAAGGCTTTTTTTGTTGGTGCGGTAAAATACTAAACACAGCAATATCAGATCACAGATATCATTTCACTTCTTCTCGCTCTTCTTCAGATCCTTTCTTCCGGAGGTGTGCCAAAACAAATTACGTGATTGCAATAAATCTCTCTCTCTTTTTCGCCAAGCGATTCCTTATTTCCTTTAAAATAATTCCCACGTAGAGTATCCTTCCTTCCGAGTTTGCTTAATCCTTTCCCGTAAGTCCGGCTGAGTAGATATCCTCGTTGAAGAAAATACTCCCACAGCTCTCAGGCAGCAATTTTTGCGCGTCTCTTAACCAGCTTTTGTGAGTTGAAGACAATCTCGCGATTCCAGGTGTAACGATAAGCGAATGCGACGTACATGCTCACGGGTAGCATACAGTCCAAGGGGAACAGATTTACATCAACAGTCCGGCAACGAAACTCGGCTGTAGCCCCAAACTCATCACTCTTCTGCCACGCACCGATGACCCAAGGAGTCAATTTCTTCTTCGTAACTTTCCCACAAACACAGAAATTCTACTGCGATAGCAAAACGATTCGACGCAACACGCGAACGCGGTATTTATGCTCCAAGAGGCGTGAATATGCGCAACAGGTTTAAAACTGAGAGGAATCGAAACGACACGTATGCCACGACGCTGAGAAACGAACTGAGTGGGACCTTTTCGATTGGGTACACTGAACCAAGAAATATCATAGAAAGTATTAAAACCCTCACATACCCTACCAATAATTGAAATCCGATTCAAGTTATGTGCATCCATTGATATTTATATAAATAACACACAAAACACACTATGATATTTGATACAATTCATTTACCAACACTGTGGATTCTATATGAACAAAAGTCATGTATCAAATCCAATGAATGTTATGTGATTTGCCGATGTGAAAATTCAGACTGTTTTCTTGTTTTATTTGTACCTTCGTGATGGCGGAATTGGGCTTTCAATCTTTCATTGTGATGATTAGAACATGTTTTAATTTAAAGTGACATGAGTTGAAATTATGAAATAGTAAGCTTATATGTAAAACAAGGGTTAGTAGAGAATTTATTAAATAAATTGGATTATATAAATGTAAATAATTTTTTGCCTTGAATTTACAGGAAACATCACCTCGATTGGAAGCTGAAGATGACGAATAAAGGACGGGAGGAACAGAAATCAATTTCCCAATTCCCAGAAACCAAACCCAATTCGAACTCAATTGATTGTATATAGTTTTTAGGACAACGCACATAATTTATTAAATAAACAGTTTTAAATTATAATTCTATTGTTTTTCAATACTACTAAAAATCATCGAAAATTTATTATACTTTCACATAGAAATCACTGACAATAGCAATATTTGTCATCTGAATTTTTCATAACATTTATTGACAACATCTAATGGTTTTCATCTTCAGTTTGCATGAAATGTATGTGTTTTATCAGATGAATCTAATCAAGCTGAAATCGCACAAGTTTATGTGATAAATTGATGAGCGTCATATGGAAAGCTATATGGAAAAAAACTATATGTGTTTTCAGATAAATCTGATATGATTACTTGGTTCAGTGTAGGAAAAGCTTCGCATTGTCACTCCGTAGAGGTAGTATAACCAGTATAACAGACAAGTAGATAGAGAGTGATTCCAGCCAGGCTCGCACCAAGACAACGCAAAATATGAATACTAGCCGGACACCGCTCGACCGTCACTAATTCATTAACAATATTTAATAAACAACTAGACGGGCAGCCCACTTACGCAGACCACGGCAATTAGGGGCGTATGTGTGTTGGCGGATGACAACCCCGCCGCGCAGTTACTACCACAGCCCAATCAGAGAACCCTCAAGGGAGATTGACCTACAACATTGCGATCGGATCTACTATAGGGTGGATACTACCCACTTGGGGACCTTTATGGGCGTCAACGTGAGCATCATGGGCCAGGTCCGTGGGTACTTTGTACCAATATTTGGGCATGACTTATCATTAGTACAACGTAGACTCATTCTCGCTTGAGCTGTCTGATATTGAACATCCCTAACAGAGTTCCCGACTGATAACGCTTGCTTCAAGCTGATTATCTTCTTCCAGGAGCCCAAATAGCCGTACTGTAATCGCACAGCTATTCAGCAAGAACTTGCTGATAATGATGGGTTCCAATTCCACAGGTCAAGGATCTTCTCGAGTTTGAAATTTTCTCGACAGCCCAAAGGTTTAGTATCTTCGTTAGTGCTCAACACATGATATGAATAGGTATATACTATTGCAAAATTGGTTATTTGACACAGAAAACTCACAGATAATAACTGGGAAGCTCAGAAGCAGGCTATGTTCCAGTTGGAACGTGAAGATAGGAAGAAGTAAAAGTAGAAGGTTCGGTTATACAATCTTTCTGGGATCGGTTGGATTGGGAATCACATAGCAATATCGTTACCAATGCCTTCCTTTCCAAAGACGAAATTTCCAGAGAAGTGTTCATGCCTCACGAGCCATAGCAAAAGCATGTATTCATATGGTGTTAAGGGGCTGTTAATTATTCACGTAAGACAATTGTTGGAATTTTTTAAACCCCCTTCCCCCTGATTAGATGTTTCGTATGCAAAATTCCAATAAATTGTATGGTGCTTCATAAATCTCTTTCTCCAATTTCCTCTTACGTAATTATTGGACGCCTCCTAACAAATTATTACCAACCCATTTTGAGTTGGCCATTTCACAGATGACTCAACATTTTTATTCAATTTCAAGATTGATATTGATGCCAATAAGGCTCTTTCCACAATAGTTGAAGAACTTTACTTACTTTTGGAATTCAGACAGAGCCTGCTTCTCAGCTGAATGTTCTTATGAACACTTCCACAGTTATTAACTGAGAGCCAATGCTGCCATTTTCGCATTAGTATATGGTGTGGCAGGTACAATGATACGGGAAGTCATGGAAATTTCCATTACGAAAGATCCTGGACCGACCGAGCAGCCATTCAATGAAAACCCGTACCCTTAATTTTCAAGGGCTAGGGTAACCAGCTTTTCCTTCGCGCCAACAAAGATATTTACTGAAAGTTGTAGACTGAAATTAAGGGGTGGGTCACCAAATTCCGTGAAAATTTGCTAATTTGTTTCTTATCCGAAATAAGGATACACTTGTTTGTAGATTTTTGGATTACGGTGACCATTTCCGAAATAGGGTGACCAGAAAAATAGCGACTTTGCTAAAATTTTCTTTAAAAAATATATAACCTTTGAACGGCTTGACCGATTTTCAATTTTGGACGAAATGTAAGCTAAAAATTTTGACTTTTCAAGAAAAATATAAAATTCCAAGAAAAAAAAACTTTTTTACATGGAAAATAAATAAAAAAATTTCGTTTTTCCGTGTTTTGAAGACCTTGGGACATAAGGGGCTATTGCTGTTCTTATTTTTTTCTTTAGAGTTCAGAAAATTTTACGTTTACTGCCAAACTTTCAGCGATGTATGTTTTTTAGTTTTTGAGATTTATTTTTTTTTTTAAATAAAAAATCAGCCATTTTTTATCGGCACACACTATAGGTCTCAGCGCATTAGATTTTTTTTAAACAATCAACTTGTGAACAGCTCAACCGATTTCCAATCTTTTTTTATGGAATGAAAGCTTAATATTTCAACTTTTGAGCAAAAATAGAAAACTGAAAAAATATGTACATGAAAAATTATATAAATTTCTAGTTTGCCAAAATTGAACCATGCCAAAATCGTACAGCATCAAATTGCTTTCCAACTTCTGCACAATTTTTTTTGAAGACACAATCTTTCTAGGTGGTTAGAATCATGAGAATAGAATTTTTATGCACACTAGCGCAACGTAACGGCAAAATTGCACACCGAATAGTGCTGCTTCAAATTGCTTTCAGCATTCTGAGGAACTTTGTTGAAGAAATGATCTTTCTAGGTGGTCAAAATCATAAGCTAGAGCCTACTAGAATATGACCAAATTGAATGCACACTAGCGCCACATTGCGGCAAAATTGCGCGTTGTATGTTTCACTAAATGAACGCCACATTATTTGGGACAACTTTGCTAAGGACCGCAACTTTGTAGAAAATAAAGATTCCGAGATATTGAATCATAAATATTACAGCTATAGGTTAAGGATGACGCTAAACTTTTCAGAGTGCTGTAATATTCAACTAAGGTGTTGCAGTATTAGATGATGCGATTCTATACTTATGGTGGGTAGGGTACATATTATTATTATTTGTTACCAATAATTCTCAAAAGTTGTCGAATGGAGCCTATCCTTTTAACCAACCTACCCTTCTTCTTCTTGGCATTAACGTCCCCACTGGGACAGAGCCTGCGTTTCAGGTTAGTGTTCTTATGAGCACTTCCACAGTTATTAACTGAGAGCTTTGTATGCCAAAATTGCCATTTTCGTATATCGTGTGGCAGGTACGATGATGCTCTATGCCCAGGGAAATCAAGGAAAGTTCCATTACGAAAAGATCCTGGACCGACCGGGAATTGAACCCAGACACCTTCAGCATGGCTTTGCTTTGTAGCCGCGGACTCTTACCACTCGGCTAAGGAAGGCCTACCCTACTAACACAATTATTCCTATTCTGTAACGTCTGTGACGATAGTCTGGGTTCCCTGTATCTTCTTAAGTTAACGTTGATCTAACATTCCGTCCCTTCCTCAGCGATTGTAAGGACATGGTCAGGTACACACACACACACAATTTGTACAGTCGTTTATGCTATGCCAAATTCTTAAGGTATTTCTTTCCTACTTCGGATTGGACATTTGAGCATTGTCTTGGAAGAATCCTGTTGGATCCATTGGAAGATTTCCTATTGTAACAACTGGATGAATCTGTGCGAGAATTAGTGAAAAAAATATCTAGAGAATATCCTGGGATAATCTCTGGCAGGGTTGGGAAAAAATCTGAAACTCACTCTACAGTAGCCAAACAAAGCCAATCACAGTCAGCGAAGCCAGTGAAACTCACGCCCATCGCTGCTGTAGGCAAATGCCTTGAAAATTGCAAAACACCCGTTGCTAAGGGCAACCCGAAATTACTGTAGAAAAATGTTCTATTTCCCGCTGCATTTCCCGCATTTAGAGCCTTCAATGACACTCATGGTTTAGAAAATTCGTGCACCCAACAGAGGCTACTTGATGAGATTCACGTTTTTGAACTACTGTACTGGGAGAGCCACGTGATTTTCGCGAAAAGTCAAGCCTACTACTATTACTATTCCCAGCACTGATCTCTGGTAAAATTTTCATATTAATTTCTTTTAAAATTACCAAATGTAGTATGGTTGGACTGTTGGAGTGGTCAAAGGTCTCCTTGAAAAGAAATCTGGAGAAATTTCTGGAGGGATTCACGGAGGAGTCGCTGAAAGTATTCCAGAAGTAATCTCTGAAGACATCACTCACAAAATTCCTGATGCTTTTCCTCGACGAATCTGAGAAAAAATACTTGAAGAACATATGAAATGGTCGCGTTATAGAGTCTGAAGGTTCACTACAAGCAGAAAACTCTATGAACGCTTGCACAGCCAATAACAACTCACTACAAGCAGAAAAAAGAAAAGAAAAAAAGTGACTTTAGAGAAAATTTTGGCTAAAAAAAGACTTCAATGACCTTCCATTGAAAGCAGACACTTATATTGAAATAGTGACTAAGTCTCTGAAATAGACCTACCCTGCTACCCCAACAGAAAATTATCCCAAGATCTTCGAAGCTTCCCCAACGCTCCAGAGAGTCCATTCTCTAAGATTTGGAAGCTTCATAGCGACAGCCGGAATAGCATCTCTGAAGAGTGGCTTTTAGACTTAAGAGGTCTCGGTTTGTTCATCTTTACTAACTGATAGCATTTTAAGGTGAAAATGAATCGCAGCAACACCTCAAACCTTCAAGAGCACAAATCTGGAGAACCGGACAAATTTCAGCGTGAATAACTATCTGGTTTTCCAGATTTTGAAGATTTCAGATTTTTCGATTCATCTTCACTTTAAAATTGATAACGTCATGAAAGCTTCTTCTTCTTCTTGGCATTAACGTCCTCAATGGGACAGAGCCTGCTTCTCAGCTTAGTGTTCTTATGAGCACTTCCACAGTTATTAACTAAGAGCTTTCTATACCAAAGTTGACATTTTTGCATTCGTATATCGTATGGCAGGTACGATGATGCTTTATGTTCAGGGAAGTCAAGGAAATTTTCATTACGAAAAGATCCTGGACCTACCGGCAATCGAACCCAGACACCTTCAGCATGGCTTTGTTTTGTAGCCGTGGACTCTAACCGCTCGGCTAAGGAAGGCTTGGAATAAAATCGGGAGACCTCGGCAAATTGTCTAAGTTATATTGTTTTTAAAGAATTTGATTATTTGTTCAGCGATTACATAGAATAAATTTTATTTCCAGCATATCCAGAGAAGCCGGTTCCTAGCCCTCACTAAACCTATGCTTGCCTGGCACCACATATTAATTGCGTTGACAAGCTTGATTCGTAATTGATTGCCATTTTTTTTAGCCAAGGTCACCCTCATACCGTGATATCGGCAGGGCGTACCTACCTACCCAATAAGTGGATGAGATGTGTGACGGCGTTTACAAATCGCACAGTCTCTTAACTCAACCAAAACAATCAGGAAACTGCTGTAAACCAACTGTCGATTAGCACACAATTTATCATCTATCGGCAACGGCGGCGGCAGCAGCGTTTCTCGCGGTAGAATCAGAACAAACCAACACAAGCGGGTTGCGCAAAACGAGGGCGGGTCACGACGACTATCGCAAACCGATTAGCTTCGATTCCGCGTTCAATTAATAATCAATGTAGGTACATATGCCTTATACGACAGCGGAGCTTTTGCCTCGTTCCGGTAACTAGTTGATACACTCGAAGTGAGGGGTTTCTCGCTATCAAGGGATTTTCGCGATTTCTGTTTTGACTCTCGATTTGCTCTCAGGTCTAACCGGTGTATCATGGGGGAGAAAAATCACCTTACCATACACTGTGTCAACATCCCTAGAAAGGTGCCATGATCTACACAGGCCCGGTGTAAAGGGGCAGTATAAAATATAGCATAACTATTCAATATTATAAGTCAATGATATTTTTTATTCTTCGTATCTACATCTCACAGCGAGGTTTCGGTCTTTTAGTGCTCTTCAATTAGTTACATAAAATCATGAATGATTCTTTTTTTAATTCAACTAGAAATATTTTTTTGACGGCTCGGTACATCAGAAGTTTGTTATCTCTCACTATCTTCCATGAATAAAAATAAATGTGAATTGACGGTTTTAGACCAATTTTTGTGCTACCAAAATTGATTGATAATTGACCATCAGTCAATATTTCATAAAAAATACTATTCAAAACTGAAGTTCAAAACGCCAGTTCATGGCACGAAAAAATGCATTGAATTCCCTCCCCATACCTCAAATTCGGCACTGGGTCTTCGCATAACTTGTCCGTTCCGCATGGCTTATTGTATCGACGAAAGCAGAAGGCTTACTACTGGCATTTGCAGAATAACAATATTTTTGTGTACCAGCCTTGAACTTGCGACTAGATCGGTATCCATAGAGCAGTCGAGATCTATTTTTGTGCTGTTTTCGATCAATGAAGTCAACCACCAAGGTGGTAGGTCTCCCTCAGTCGACTTACAGTGACGAAGCATTTTTAAGCCACATTTTCAACCGCTCAGCAGCAAGCAAGGTGCTCCAGATTGTGCTGCTAAGGTTGAAAGCCTCAAAATATTATGGTGACTGGTTGAAACCAGTTTCCAGAGTGTGCAGAAATTAAACGCTGCCGATGATCATGGAACCACCACGTGACCAGGGCAGGTCCGAATTGATTTTGCACTGCAATGGGGTGTAAACACACGCATTCTTACATTGTAAAAGGACCCGGACTAGCTCTTAATCGCATTTCGGTAACTTTCCATCGCTTCAATGAAAACGACTTTTCGGAGGCGACAACCAATTGAATCTGTTATCTTAACCAGCTGGGCGCTGTTTATTATTTATAGATGCAGCCAGTTTCGATTAACAAATCCAGTCGAATCCAGTTTGCGAGATTGTGCATAGAGTGGCACGGAAATCTTTGCTAAGTGGAGTTTACACAATCTGAGAGAAAAAAATGGGTGGCTAATTTTCGGAAACATTCGTCTTTATGATTCATCTGAATTTTGAGGCATTGGGAGAAGATGTCTGATTTTTTTCGGAATAGCATTTCTTGGTGACATGAATATGAAATGCATAACATACTGCTTTGGATTTTACAACAAACATAATTAATTTACTACTTTCAATAATACTAGTTCAAATATGAAATTCAATTTACATTTAAAACGGTATATTCCTTGAAGATTGCTTAAGTTGTTTGAAATAAATAAATTAGGTGTGTCGATTTGTACACACAATTGTCACGAAAAACGCTATTCCACTCAAATCTGAGTTGTTTCAAGCTAGTTTCGTAGTTAACATCTCAAGTAGTTTGCATGTGATTCCATTAGAGAACTTAACTAAACATTTTAATTGATTCCAAGCAAGATTAAGTTTTCTCAGCTCAAGTATGAGACAATTGTATTTATCCAAACATTTCTTATTAGCATTAGCATTGAGCAATTTGCACAAACTCGTAGGTGATATAACCCTAAATTGCTATATGAGGGTTGTCTCCAATCCGATACCATTAACAGAGATTTTTGATTTGGAAGACCTCTAGATCCTCTCATAAGTCCCAAGTCTTCCAGGAATTGATCAGTATACTGCTCACACTATTATGGGTTACCTATTCATGATTATTAGCCACACTGCTTCAAATCCAAATCAAATGGAAATTACCCATAATAGTGGGGAAATTTCTTCAAAAATACTTACAGGGATTTCTCAGGATATTCTACAAAACTCTCGCTCTTCAAGAATACGTTCTGAAAATCAAGAGATTTCTCCTAAGTGTTGCGATTTCATTTCATATTGGTATCACCATGTTGCAATTTCTAGTCTGGCAAGAACAAGTAGTTTGATCCGTGTTTCGTGTCGGAATCGATAGAAACTGACGTTAGATCTTTGCTAATGCATTCTATACTATGTATATGAAGGATAAGCGTCGTGAGAAGTATTCGCGCAAAAACTGAAGGTGTTAATTGCGATGGATGGCGCCACTGCATTCGGAATCATCCGTAAATCACGTAACGCCGTAATGTTTTAACTGAAATAGCCGTAGTGGTAAAAACGCAGCTATGCAGCAAAACTATACTGAGAGTCACGGGGTTGAAATCTGTGCATGAATTATACACAATCTTTGATGGGATGTACGCATAATCCAGGCCAGGGTTGTCATCAAAATTAGGCAGATTTTGCACAAAATCTTAGCATTAGCATTATGCATTTCGCACAAATTCGTAGGTGGTACAGTCCTAGACCGTTGTATGAGGGTTGCCTCCTTCCCGCCCGTTACCAAAGTCAAAGATTTGGGACGAAACCTTGACTCTTTAACAATAATGACGGATCTTTCAAAAGTCGAGAGCTGTCCTGGCCACGTCCTTGCGAATGCTGAGGAATGGGAAGGAATGATAAATTGAACGCCTACTTAAGAAAGATGCAGAGAACTCTACGACCTTTCATAGGTGTTACGGGATGTTATGGAATGTTGATGGGATGGGAAAGGCCATAGGATACGTTTGGTAGACGTTCTGGCACATATAAATAATATTTAGGCGTTGATTCATATTGGAACAAACTCAACGAATTCTGCATTTGAAACCTTTGGCTTTCGGAAGCACACTGCCTAGCAAATACGAAAGCCGAGAAGAAAAACATTCCGGCGACGCAATAATCGAACTCGCTTGCTTGGGCTTTCGGAAGCACACTCAGGCATATTTTGCACAAAATCTTGGACAGGCATTTATCAGAATTTTGGACATGATTTTCACGGAAAATTTGTCAGTATTCTCACAGAATGCAACTTTCTCAAAAAATGCCACTAAATTCAAGTTATAATTGACACATAATCCTGGGTAGTATTTTCACATAATTTTAAAAAGGTTTTCTGAAATATTTTTTGACAAATTCTAATGAAATTTTGGAAGCATTTTCATAGAGCCATTCATAGTAGAATTTGGGAACTATGGGATTCTGACGTATTCCCAATCACAAAGTTTTTTTTAATTGGGCCGCGGGTTATAAGATTTGGGTTTGTTGTATTTTTATCAAAGAGGGGGTTCGGTGGAGCAAACTGAAAAGTACATTCATTTTTGCATGATTATGTTTGCACCGTTGCATACCGAAGGACACTCAATTTTTTTATTCATCCCAGTAAAAGAAGTGGGGTTCGTTTAAGATTGTTCATGTGTTAGTTGTCAACCTCGCAACTCAGCAGTCAAACAATCATGGATGAGTAGGCTCATCTGTTAGATTAATTGTCTCGTAATCCACAGTATTCTCGCATAAAGCCATGATTTCTAGTTACTCTGGTAGAATAATAATAATAATAATTTTTGACCTAGACAATAACATTCAGTTTTCACGAGTTTTTGACGAGTTTTATGACTAAATTATTTTTTACGACTTGAATGTGATTGAAATATTTTGCATGAAAATCTCAAGCGTGAAATTTGCGAAGCAGATCTCCAATGAGTTTGCTATCGTGCTCATTGATTGAGATTTGAATGTGAGTCTGTCTAACAACACTGTTCTAAATGCTACTGTAATTATAAAAAAGTGAAACTAATTACGAAAACCAAAAGCAATATTTTGAGCCATTTATTGAGGATTTTTTAATGTAATTCTTTGAAATATTCTTCGATAAATCACAGTAATAGCACTTAAAGTGGTAACTGGATTAGTTCCTTGAAGAATTTTTCAAATGACTGAGGATGGTACACAAATTATGTCACGCTAAATTTCAACTTTTTCGACCCCAAAAAGGGGGGGGGGCTTTGTCGCACTTTTTGTATGTTGTAAGGCTCGCACACCTCCCACCAAATGATGCGTACATAGAAGTATTTCAAGTAGAATTTTTGGAAGAATACTGAAAAAATACAAAAAGGAAGTATAAGAACGGCAATCCAAAAGATCCCTTGAATCGAAGAAGCAAACTCCGTTCGCCAAAATGTTGCACGTTGGATGGGAGAGGAGAAACTCGAATGTCGTTTCCTCGTTCCAAATTCAAAAGTACCCTCACCGTATTGCTTACCGAAAATTCACAAAAACCCGGTAGCGATGCGACCAATCTCGTCCAACACCTGTGCCCCAACAGAAAAACTGGCTGCTTGGTTGGTTGAAGAGATGAAGATGTATCCAATATCCCACGGTAAGAGCGTTAAGAATTCAGTAGAGTTGGTAGGAAAACTGAAACACGTTGAGCTACGACGAGGCGAAATTTTGGTATTATTTGCTTTTCCCAAGCAAACCAGTAAAAGATGCATTGAATAGCTTGCAAAGTCATCTAGAACGAAATCGCGTACCTCTCAACCAAATTGATGCGTATCTTCTAGTTGCTGGAGCTTGTATGAACCAGAATATCTTCTCGTTCAGGGGTAAGTTCTGCAAGCAAACGTTTGGCGTCAGCATGGGCAACAAACTGTCCCCACTATTAGCGGAGGCTTTCATGAGCGATCTAGAAGCAGAGTTGTCAAAGCATAAACTTTTCCCCAGAGTTTGGAGGCGCTACGTGGATGACATTTTTGCTGTTGTAAAAGAACGTTACCTGCAGCAAACACTCGATATGCTCAATGCCCGAATTTACGGTAGAGAAAGAAAACGAGGGCCAGCTCCCGTTTTCAGATTTGTTAGTCTCCAGGGGCCCAGATAGCTGTAGCGGTAAACGCGCTGCTATTCAGCATGACCAAGCTGAGGGTTGTGGGTTCGAATCCCACCGGTCGAGGATCTTTTCGGGTTGGAAATTTTCTCGACTTCCCAGGGCATAGAGTATCTTCGTACCTGCCACACGATATACAAATGCAAAAATGGTCATTGACATAGTAAGCTCTCAGTGAATAACTGTGGAAGTGCTCATAAGAACACTAAGCTGAGAAGCAGGCTCTGTCCCAGTGGGGACGTAACGCCAGAAAAGAAGAAAGAAGAAGAAGTCTCCAAAACAACAGACAATCCACTAAAGTTTGCTATTTACCGAAAACCCACGTCGACGGATCGGTGCATCACGTCGGATTGAAACCATTAAGGCCGCACGGGACGTCATTATAATCATCCTATCCATTTGAAGAAGCAGATCTCAAGTACCACTCCATATATGGATGTGAAAAATTTATCACTATATTCTATATATGTGGTGCACAATCGATTAAATTTTCAGCTTCATCGGTTCACTAAAGCTCGAGATTTGCTTCGGCAAAGTTTTGATGATAATTGTTAGAGTGAGACAAAAGATAGGGAAAATAACACGGTCTCCCGTGTCCCCTTAACGATGGAAAAAGAGGATTTTGTGGCAGAACGAAAAAGAATTCACTCTGCAGCCGAAGTGAAAGGACACGGTAGACTTCGTTGACAAAATCCTCCGTAAACATGAGCGAAAAAAGCATAGACAGACTGCCACAACTCTTCACCCTGACAAAGAAGAAATAAAAAGAATAAGTCTTCCGTTTTACCCCCGAATGACATGACAAACCCTATTCAGGCGGCTTTGAAACACCATGGTATTCATGTGGTGTATAAAAGCGGCAACACACCCAAAAAATGGTATACAAAAAGGAACTCTGGACATTTGCTGAAATCGTCGTAAAAAATCACTAACACGAACTTCAGATGCATTTTTGGATACAATTCTTAAGAAACAAAAACTTCTAGTAGAAACGTGAAGAATTGTATAGGAAAATCTGTTAGGAATTGCAGTAGAAATTCTTCGAAATTATGACTGGAGTAATTCCTGGAAAAAAATCAATAGATTATTTGGGAATTTCTGACAATTTCCTGAATAAATCCTGTTAAAGATTTGTTTAGAGCAAACAAATGGAAAAATTCTTTACTTATTGGACAGTTCTTACATAGAGCCTTGAACTGAACCTTTAACTGTAGTTTTGAACCGAAAACTTTTTACTACAGTATCACTGCAGTAGCTTCCTTTTCAAATTATGTCAAACGTCCATTATGCTAAATCACTGTTATGCCAAACGACTATTTTGACAAACGACTTTATACCAAACGGCATTATGTCAAATTGCATTATGCCAAACAGGGTACACCCATTGAGATGATAACTCCCATAGAAACTCTCCAATAATATTTGAAAGAATTTCTGGTGAAATTTGTAAATGAATTTCCGATTACTAATCTAAAAGATTCGTTTTGTTTTTCTTCCTCTAGGCGTAAGGAATCTTTATAACAATTCCTGGAGCAGTTACTCAGGAAGCATTTAAAGAGTCCAAGCTAAATAGTTTAACTTCTGGAAGCACTCCAGAAGGATAGAAGAGGAATTCTAGAAGAATTTTCAAAATAATTTCTGGAGGAATTCTCAGATGTATCTCTGGTTGATATTTTTGGCGAATCCATCAAAAATTTCCGGACCATATTTTCAGATATTTTCATTGGTTCATCGGTGCAATTATTAACAATACAGGGTGATTACAATTTCCTGGCTGTGAAGTAAACGATTCTAGTAAACAAACGCTTGTATGATTTTTAATTCCTATATCTAGTTTTGTACATCTACAACATTTGCCTTGACAAAGTATAGATTGAATCTTTCTTTATTTACCTTGATATTTAGCAAATATGTATTTTCACCAAAAACTGCATAAAAATTTCCACGATTGTAAAAGTAAATGTCCATTACCTGTTAGATTAGCTATCGAGTGTGTTAGATTTTACGTAATTCCACTGGTGCTTCGGGTGTCACCCGGATAGATTTTTCTATAGTGAAAAGTGTGATTCTGATAATTTATAATGAGAAAGCATATTAGTTACGGTTATGAAATCTGATGGTGATGATCAGTACTTTCTTAAAATAAATGAAAAAAGTGACAAAACCCCATTCGATTATGATCATTGTGCTACGCAAAGTTATCTAAAATTGAGGTAATTTGTAGTTCGTCACATAAAAAATGAGAAGAATCGGTTGAGAAACGGCGGAGATATAGCTCTCTGAAGTTGACCATTTTGTATGGCAAAGCAGCTTTGGTGTATTTTATATGTCCGATACGGTATTATTACGGTATACTTATTGAAAGACACATGCCGTAACATGAAAATACAAAAAACATGTCCTATTTTATATTTACAAATTCTTTGTATCGTTCATCACCAGTGGTGTTGACATATTCCAAATTCAGTCTTCATCTATGTCAATAGATGACTTTATAATTGAGGTCTTTAGTAACAATGGATTGGACACTTACATTCCTTCCCTTCCTCCGAGACCGTAAAAACGTGGCCGGCGCCATTATTGACTTTATAATGCTTTGAATTCTGGAAATTGTACACTGAACACGGTAAGCTGTGCAATTTTGATTATTCTGGTCAATAACGGAGTAGCAACTACGAATTGTACGGTCATCAATGCTTATGCTCATGCTCAATACATGTTTCTGGATAACATGCGTGCCAACTGTAATGCTTTGAAAACGTGGCTGGCTATTAGAGTGAATAAAGATATATGTTATCTATACATAGTCAGGCCATTTCGAGTGTAGGTAGTTTCTTGAGAAGTTGAAGAAGAAATTTGTGGAGCTGTCATTAGATAAATGTTCAAACTATCAGTATATGCTTTGCCTTGAAACTCAAGAAATATCTATGGTTGTTTTCCCGTAAAATTTTTTGAGGTTCAAATGCTGAAATCTTATCTATCTAACGATAATATATAGAATAATTGAAGCTTGTATTGGATAACTTCTTCTAAGACATCAACTCTTAGTTACATTATCATGTCCAAGAGTTAAAATGTCTCGTTTTTCCGCGTTGATCTCTTTTATCTAAAGTCATTGGACTTCATATCCATTGTCTATTGTGTCACATTTTATCGTAATGCGATTTTTTGCAGAAAACTTGGTTGAAACTTAGTAGGTACCTAGTCTGATAAATGACTGAAAAATACTAATTTGGTCAGACATCCACAATTGTGAGCAATAAATAGGTACTCTGTAGAACGTGAGTTATGCGAAAACATCCAGTATCGTCCGAATAAATAAACAATGATCACCTACCTTTCTCGACTTTCTCCACTGGTGGCAGCGCCACCACCATGGTAGTGTCCTTCAAGAGGTCAGATTTTATGACCGGCTTGGTTTCGACGACGATATCGAAGAGAGCGTTATTAAATAGGCCATCTAAAATTGATACGAAGTAGGAAACAAATATGAGTATCAAAGTCTGTAGATTGAAGCACTCGACTCGTCCTACCATTGCAGAAATCGTAGTCTTCGAGAATGAGCTCCTCACCAAAGGAGGAGTGCTGGGAGGAGGGAGACGATGGCTCCATCTTGCCCTCCCAGTCGAAGGTGTCCAGAAATTGGAAGGACTCCATCGCGGCTGTTGTAGTGCTCGGATGTTGTTAGATGTTCGAACGGCGATGGTTCAAATTGTTCCGATAATGTGGTTGATATAGATTTTGATGATGATTGTTGTTGGGTTTTGGTCGCTGGGGACGCCATTTTGCTTGTGTAGGATGCCATTTTGGCTCTGCAAATGGATAAAAAACGGAAGAGTTATAGTTCTTGTAATGCTTATCTTATATTAATTAAAATAGTGTTAAAATAATCGAATATAAAGGACGTTTTTATCCAAACAAAACTGACTTAAATTAAATTGAGCTATGCTCATTTCATACTTCCAAACATTGCTAGTCATCTAACAGATGCTATTTCTTATCAGCGGTCGTTCGTTACATCAAACGTAAATCACCTTCTTTGTTTACAAATCTCGCTGATTAGCTTCAAATAACTACGTTGCGATTAAAATAGAGTTCATACGGTTGAGTTTGAAAACATGCATCTTCTAAACAATTCAAAACATTGATGACAGTCAGCTGGCTTCGTAAAACATGCCCCTAGTCGGCAGACATAACATTGCCATGAAACTTGATTTGTGGAGTCGCATAAGAATTTACATTGTAATTGACCATTTAATCGGCTTCAAAGTAGGTATTAATATGTTAAAAATGAGCTACTCACATACGAAATACGAAACAGTCGAAGCCTGAAGTTGTTCATAAGACTAGTCTCGAGAAAAAAATATTAGCAATAAATTCAAATTTAGTTATGGAATGATTCTAGAATCTAGATTAGACCTATTCAAATGTCTGGAAGTTCCTCAGTCAACCAATATTTGGATTTTTCATGTCAAAATGAACTTCTGGTCAAAATTTCAGACAATTTGGAGAAAATTTAGATGTGCTTCAAATCAATTATGTGTTTTTGGACTATTCTCAAGCTTTGAAAATTCATAATTACTGAACGGAACATTTAAAGTTATCGGAAATACCTCTACATAGTAGTTTATTCAATTCTCCGAACTTTTGTCGAACACGGTTTTATGATTGGAGCATGTTTAAACAGTTTGGTTGAGGTTTGTGCTTCAAGGTTCTTGGAAATCACTATTTTTAGGGAGTGTTCTCCCTGAAAAACATACTTGTATGAAAATTTCGGATTTTGAATTTCCAGAACATGATGACTATGTATTTCTAAAACTCAATCCCGTTTAAAGATACGTTTTATCTTATGAAAATAAATTGTAAAAAATAGGCAATTAGGTAGCACATTCGTAAATCCGCTGTGGGTGAGCCAAGAGCACCACCGTGAGCTTCAAGGAATGTAAAAAATGAACACGTTAGCACTGCTTTTTCAAAGTCGATGATAATGATTGTTTTCAAATCGTTCTGAATAGTAAGTGAAATACGATCAAAACTATCATTACTCGGAAAGAAAAAGCAATGCCAACTTGTTCTATTTATTCATTCGACGGTACATGTGTCATACACGATTTAACTTTAAATTTAATTCAAGCAACTTGTAAGTTATTAATGGTTTATGATTTCAGAGATTTATTATGTTTGTTTCCCGTTGACTAGGGCCTGGAAAAATAATGCCAAAGTGTGTTTTTATAGCATACATATTCAGAAAACCGTAATTTATGGGTACTGTGGAGAACAAATCTCGAACAAACGATGTTTAAACTTAATTTAATCTTATTGACGTGTACGACAAACTTTAACAGAATAGAATTAGCTTTCAATTTTTATTGTTTATTTTTTTAACAAGGGCTATGTTAGAAAAATACACATAAAAATACAAATTACCTTACCTATAACACGCTTAAAACCGCACTTCCATTATTATTGGGACACACACTACCACTGGATCAGCCACCCTACTTGTTTTCTAAATACAAAACTTGAGAAATTTGCATGTTTAAATTAAATTTGTGACAAATATTAAAAAAAAAACTGATCAATGTTACTTCAGATTACGGTATGTATGTATTGTTTCAATGCCAGTATAGATCCCCTCTTAAACATATTTTTTGTAAGTTGATGCCATAGCCATGTCAAGCAATGGTCCGAATGTGGGTCATGCACCTAGCTCGAGAATCTGGCAAGGTGAAACGGTGCATGTTGAAAGCATGCAGCATGAACTTATACGCGATCGAATGCGCCAGGTGTATTTTTCACGCACAGCCAATGGAAATCTCATGCAACAAACACGTATGTCGCGCGACATATAACTTAGCCATCAAAAGTTACAGTGCTGTTCTGAATAATAGCAGCGCATGTCGATTTTCATACAAAATGCTCAACTTTGACATGTTGTAGTTTTGTTCCCTTTCAAGCAATCGAGTTGAAATTTTCTCCACAGAACTACAAATATGCCCAATTTTGTAAACACAAAATTTCAAAATTTTCTAAGCCCCTGCCGGAAAGTGAGATACTAGGTGAAATTGTTCGAAAAAATAGCAGTTTTAAAAATTTGAATTTCGGCTTGACATTATAGTTTTAAATTGTATATCTCTTACCATTGGAACAATCTCCTCCTACTTATCAAACCTACATCTAAACCGAAAATGTTTAAAATATTTGTAGATGAAAAATTTTAAAATGAAAAACTGCTATTTTTTCGAAAAATTTCACCTAGTGTCTCACTTTTCGGCAGGGACTCAGAAAAAACTGAAATTATGTAGTTACAAAATTGATCATATTTGTAGTTCTGTGGAGAAAATTTCAGCTCGATTGCTTGAAAGGGAACAAAACTATAGCATGTCAAAGTTGAGCATTTTGTATGAAAATCGACATGCGCTGCTTTTATTCAGAACAGCACTGTACATGTGGTCAAAGGGACGATTCAAATATGACGTCCATGGGGCTTTGCATTGTTTTGATTTCACATCGGATTTTGACTTTTACTGGCCTTGATGTTTACAAATTTTATGGAAGAATGAAAGAGAGAGGAAGATTTTTGTGCAGATCCCCATTGTTTTTCGGGATTTCTAGACCCCCTTCCCCCTCTGTCGCGCAAAGCAAAGCAAGCGTTTACTATCACTGAATACAGTCATAAATCGATATCAAGTAAGCTATAAGCTAATGTTAAAACCAACATTTTGTCATTGCTGTATATTAGTATACATAATTCTCATTTATTTTTGTTGCAAGTATTCTCCCAATGGAACCAAGCCTACTACTCACTTATATTTTCTATGAAAACTTCAATAATTATTCAGGGTGTCTACTCATTAACAGAAATAAAATTCCCTGAGATTTCCAGGTTTTTCCAGGTTAAAAAAAAATAATTTCAGATTGTAGAAATTTTCCAAAATACATAAATGAGTGACGACTAAAAATTTATTGCATAAAAAAGTGCTTCAAAGCACTTGAACAAAAAAAAAACGATGAATTTTAAACTATTTTTCATTTAAATAAACAAAAAATGTATTATTAGGGCCTGTTCATAAATTTCATAACGCTGAAGGGGGTGGGTGGGTGTCCTTGAAATGTTTGAAGAAATGTTTGAAGAAAATAGTCTATTCGAACTTAAGAGAAAAAAAAACCTTTTCCGTCATAAGATTTTGGTTTCTCATTTGAACGGACATTCCTCTAAGAATGATTTAAGTATTTAAGACTTTTCTGGAGTCCCATGACATTACGACAAGTATTACTGCTTGTTTTACTGTGGATTTCTTTCACATCTTACTCCAACGATCTCTACAGGAGTTTGTTTTGTGATTTTTTTAAGAACTTTCTACGAAATTATTCCAAGAATTTAGTTTTGGATACTTTCAAGAATTCAATCTGGAGTTTATCTGGGGATAACCATAGAAACTCTTTCGGAGATTCCATCAGGAATCTCTCCAAAGACCGTTGGAGACATTTTCAATGGAAGTCTCGTGTTCTCAAGGAAACAATCCATTAACTTATTCATTGATTTCCCTAGTTCTTTCTTCAACAGAGCATTTCCAAAATTCAAATCATTCAGAAATTCCTGATGTTTTTTTTTATTTCTCAAATAAATCAAAAAAATATTCTAGTCATTATTCCAGAAATTTCTCCAGGGAATTTGATTCAGATTTTTTTGAAAGAAATTTTTAGTAAAATTCCGCATGGAATTTCTAGAGATTTTTTTTTGTGTGAGTGTGCCTAAGTATGCCTTGATGAATTTTTACGAGGATCTCTGAAAAAACTCCTGTATTCTTGATAAAATTCTTCTTAGAAATTTCTTGATAAATGCTAATATAACTGAAAAAAAATCGAATCTTTGTGTAATGTCCTACAAGACTTTGAAAAAAATCGGAGAGACTTGCTGGAGAAATTCATGTATGAAAAATTAGAAAAACACATGTAAGAATGACTGGAGTAATAATTGATGTGGAACCTTGAAATGAAGGTTTGAATTATCCATGGAGTTTGGAAATATTATTTGATAGGAAATCCAGGTCAAATTTTCTAGAAAAGTTCATCAATGATTTCATCGAATAACGCGTAAAGGAAGCAATTTTGAACAATTTATGAAAAAATCGGCGTTATCGAAACTATGGAATAAACATTCGTGGAAGAACCGCATATCCTAATGTATGTGGTAAATCTCATAGAAGTAATAACTGGAAAAATCGGTGAATTAATCAGTGGTAAATACTTGAAGGAAATCTTGGGAAAATTACCGCCATATATTTTTGTCAGAGTTATCTATGTTAAAATTACTGGAGGTAATAATTTTGCAGTGCTCTACGATTTTCTTGACACATTTTGTGAAGGAATTTATTTGAACACCCCTTGAAAAATTGCTGGTAGCATCTCTCGAGATGTTCATAAAGGTATTCCAGAAAAAATCTCTAGAATACCTGAAGCATTGCTTGTAATTTTCTCCAGAACTTGTGGAATAGTCGAAAAACATTTTTGTAAAAAAATTTAGAATGTTTTCAACCAAGTTTCATGTGCTCATGAACGACAACCAGCTTTAAATGGGAACTGTACTTGCCTTTATCAACTTTCTAATCTTAAGTTAGGATTAGAGTTAATTAAAAAATTAAGATAAGGATGCAATTATCTGAACATGTTTTATGTTGGACTAGTGGTCCCGGCAAACTTCGTCTTGCCATCAAGTAGGCTGTTTAAAAACGCTTCGTTCAAAATGGAAGTTCCGTTCACTCCTGTTTTTTCAACTTTCCCGTGAAATATCCTTTGCTTTTTATATACACAAACACGTCGGAACACTTCAGGAACATAACTATGGAAGAATTTTCAAAATCCGATAGCCCGTTCTCAAGCCATTTCGTGACATACAAACACCATTCCATTTTTATTTATATAGATAAATGAAAATCTTTAAAACAAAAATAAGGACTGAACATCTCTAGTAGCTTCTTGACAGCGGCGCAGCCGAAAATTTTTATAATAAAAAAAGATTTTCTGTCACAAAAAGGACAAATTCTACCTTGTGTTACTGATTCAAAATAATTTCCCTGATTATGACCAAAATTCCCTGCGAATTCCAGGTTTTTCCAGGTTGAATAAAATTCCCTGATAATTCCAGGTTTTCCAGGTAGTAGACACCCTGTTATTGATTTAGACTTTGCATTCAAAAAGACTAGATTAAACTAGATTAAAAGTTGGGTTGATTTGCGGCTCCGTGTAATACGACTCAGCCAAACGTCAAATCGACTTATCCCTACCAGAGAGCGAGGCCATTCGCGGCAGCCATTAGCGCTTTTAAAAAGCTGGCTAGTTTTTTAGGCTGCGCCGCTATCAAAACGCTATTTGCGATGTTCATTCCTTTATTTTTTTAGTCATTTTTATTTATTCAGCATAAAAAATGTAGATAATGAAGGAGAACTTAAGATTGCTCCATGTCCAGATGTCCAGCACTTACAATTCAAGCAAGGGTTATTAATGTAGATTGGTGTGAAATTTTCGGTGTCAGCTGCAGGTAACGTCTATCTTCTGGCTCGGTACAAACGAAAGTGATCGATCTTCTGTAATTTATTTCTTTTTCAACGATCTCTCAGGAAGAACTTTCAAGAAATTGGTCAATTATCGATCCAATTTCCGTTAAGATACCTACCAGCAAAGATCGAATTTAAATTTGCCGTGAATTTAAATGGAAATCTAACAAGCATCTCGCCAAGAACCTAGCCAGGAATCCTTAAGTACCCTTCTAGAATTGTGATCTTAATCGTTAACTATCTACCAACTCACCAAAAATTAGTCATGATGCAAAGTACGAGTGACAGGCAGCCGGGCACCTCCCGGAAAACATTTCTAATTTCTCTCATAGGGCTTGAAATTTAAGAAAACCGGTAGTCTGATGTTTGAAATACATATTTTCCTGGAGTGATTTCAAAATCCCCGGGTACTTTCCGTATGTTTTCCGGTCATTTGTAATTTCCAGATTTTCCCACTTTTCCCGGATTCGCCGGATGGATGGACACCCTGAAGCTCGCCATAAATTTATCTATTTATTTTTCGATTGATTTTCCTAGGACTTTCTCCAACATTCTCGTTTAGCACATCTTCAAGAATTCAAAATTCCTCCCTTTATGAAATTTCCTAAAGAAGTCTTCAATCATCAAAAGTCATTCAAAAAATCACTTCTTCAGATTTTTGGAGAAAATTTTGAAGAAATCCTCGAAGAATTTCTAAAGAAAATTCTAGAGTAATCTCTGATGAAACTTTCGTAAACTCTAAAAAAAAAGAACTCCTGGATTCTTGATGAAATTCTTTCCAGGATTTTCTCAATAAATTGCTAAAATGACTTTCAAATCTCTGAATAATGTCCTACGAGATTTAAAAAAAAAATCCTTGAAGTAATTCTGGCAGAAATCCTGAAGAAATTTATATATGAATGGTCGGAGCAATAACTGCAATAATTAAGTAGTACAGTAAGGACCCGATTTTGTCAGCCCCTCGATGAATTTTAGACTGACAAAATCGGGTCATTTTATTTTGTTCCTGTTTTTCAAATTTTGTCGTGTTACAAGGTTACATGGACTTTTAAGAGGGCGATGGACATGGGCGTAGCCAGTTTTTTTTATCAGGGGCTCATCCCTCTCTAATATTGATAATATCGATTTTTAACTCTTAATAAAAGGCATTGCCATTGCTCCCTCTGGCTACGCCCATGCGTGCATGACGTCAAACATCATCATCAATTTTAATGTAAACGAGGTAAAACATGACGATAACAATTTTTTTGACAAATTTAAAATAGGCTGACAAAATCGGGTCAAAAAGCTGACAAAATCGGGGGTAGACAAAATCGGGGGCAGACAAAATTGGGGGCTGACAAAATTAGGTCAGAACTGTATTAACTTGTGTGGGACCTTATATGAAATTGTGAAGAATTCATGATGATTTGGAAATTTTATTTGGAATCAATTATTCGAAAACTGTTTAAACTGCAGCAATAATATGTTGATGAAATGCTGTAGGAATGCCGATTTTAGAGCGATTCCAGAGAGTAATCGTAGATGATTTTTTGTAAAATAATCTCGATGAAAATGCCCGACATAAAAGAAAAACCTGACGTAGGAAGGGTAGGGTTTCTGCAAAAGGTGTCCGAACGATTTGTTTATATTTTGAAATGAACCTGTCGGAATACTTCTGTATGATCTGTGGAAAATCTTCTAGAAGTAACAACTGGGGAAATCAGCGAAAAAAACAGTGAAAGAACAACTGGAAGAAATCCTGGGATAATTGCTAGGATTGTTTTCCGAGTAATCTATGCGAAAATTACTGAAGTTTGAAGCGTTGGAAGGATTTTCTGGAACAAATTCTACAGAAATTCCTCTAAGCATTTCTTGAGAAAACTGTGGTAGCATTCGTGGAGAAGTTCTTGAAAGTATTTGAGAAGGAATCTCTGGAGAAATCAATAGAACTCCTGAAGCATGGAGATCTAAAAAAAATATCATCAAGAACTTGTGGAATAGTCGCGTAATAGTCTCTGGAATTTTTCACCAGGATTCACTGCAAGCAGATTAAGTTGAAAAAGTTCCTTTAAAGACCATTATCATTTAAATTGATTTCAGACATTTTATATTTAAAAAAAACCCCTTTTTGAAGACTTGCATTAGAATGATGATCAAGACTCTAATCAGAGACCTGCGTACCTGAGAAATGTACTATTTTTCGTACCTGTTGTAATTTGTGCTCTTTTCCTATAAACATTCTTCAATGGCACAATCCATAGATTTCTTATGGAACTCTCCAAAGTGCAAAGAAGTAAAATATTTTTTTAGATAGTTTTACGATTAAATATCATGGGAATTATTCGATTGCTTGTATATTTGATTGCCTTATCGCGAATCACTCTCGAGTTCTAAAAACAGTGCTTTGATTTAAAAAAAAATAAAAAATCTATCTATCTTGCCATAATGGCAACATTGACAAAACAAATTTTAATGTTCTCAGTTAATATTTGTGCATGTTATCATAGCACACTAAGCTGAGAAGTAGGTTCTGTCCCAGTAAAAACGCAATGCCAAGAGACAAAGAAGAAAGCAACAACGGTTTTGTTTATGTTTACGTATTGTCGCGTGTTTTTTGTTTGACCTCCAACCACCCACCACCACCCATGCAACACGCTTTCCGAACCATGTGCGCTACATCCCACTTCTCCATGTGCGACATTTTTTATTACTGTCGTCATGCAACATTTTCCCCCTTCTGTATACATAGCTAGATGCAAGCGCTCAAAATTACGTCATTTTTCTGAATAATTTTTACCGCGCTTTCGTCACAGGAATCGCGTCATTCAGTACAAGGCATTTTCCGGACCACGTGCATGTAATTTGAATTCCAAACAAAATGATAACCGATGAGATAAAACACTTTCAACAGCAGAAGCGAAGGTAGAGTTGTGACGGCGGACAAGTTGCGTAGCATCAGTATGACAAGCATATTTTTACCACCTCATCATACAACATGGCGCCGTGACGGCGATTCGATCAGGTAAAAGTTATACCACCAAATTCCAAGAAAAATCTAGCATCCTGTACTCACATCATAATCCACTAAAGTTTTCCTCTTTTGGTTGTACTGGGGCACCAGCGGTGCGCTGTTAGCTGCTAGCTACTAGTAATCCATTTTCACCTTTTTATAAGCACAAATAAAATTTTCGACACACTTCTTTGAGGCAACATTAGGAAATGAGAGAGCTGGCGAGTGATTCATGCTCCGAAGGGTCCCCCTTTTTCGCATTCCTCTTCACACAGACGGTGAGTATCTTCTCTCACTTTTCCCAAAGTGAGAGCCCATGTTTACACAAAATTTGCTTCGGTGTGCGTATCGTTTGTTTAGTATTGGTGTTGTTTTGACGTTTCGGAACGTCACCATTTTGAGAACTCTACACAAAATCACGAATGAGAACGTGAAATCGCGCCTCAACGGCCAAATATAGGTCACTTCCGGAGAGAGATTGCACGGAAATTATATCTGTTTTGACGTTAACTACGTCTTACGGCAATATTGCGCACTTTGTTCACTACTGGACTCCGCACTTCATAAGTGCGACAGCTCATGGAGTGCGGGATGAAGTGCGAAACGTCAAACGAAATGTCATGTTGTTTTGTTTTGATCGTGTCTGCTGCTAAAAGTGATTGTGTAAAGAAGCATTTGATACGAAATTCAAAGTATTTAAATTATGTTTAATCAAGTTTCTAACAACATTATTTCGAATATTCAGTACCGGAGAGCTAGCTTAAATACAAAATACCACTGTTTGTATGGCTACTATTTTCTGGGTTTGTCTAGAGCCCGGTTATCCGTCGTCTATCGGAAAAGTAAAACTACGATCTCATGCTGGATCCACGAATATGAAGAAGGAGGATTTCTCACGGAAGCGCAAAGAGCAAGGGTGTTCCGGAAGTTCAACGTCGAACACCGAAACTGGATCATTCAACTTTACCTCTCACAACCCGTGCTTTTCTTGGACGAATGCTGTGAACTCTTCTTAAAGCGTTTCAACATAACTATCAGCGCTGCTAGTGTTTGTCGTATATTGCATGCGGAAGGACTAACATGGAAAGTCTTGGAAAGAAGGGCCATTCAAGTAAGAGAAGATCAAATCTTTCATTTCTTTGCTGAACTTTGTTCTATAGAATGGGATCTGTATAACTTGGTCTTTCTCGATGAAGTGTCTTTAGATAGCAGAGATATGCTTCGTAATCGAGGTTATGGAGTAAAGGGCAAGAAAATTATTTTCCGAGGTGAATTCGTGCGGCGACCGAGGGTTTCGTTTCTTTGTTTTTTGGGACTGCAAGGGATGCTAGATAGCTTCCAGACCGAAGGAACTTTCACACGACAAATATTCTTCCAATGTTGTCGATCGTTTGCCCTGAATAACGAAAATGTTCGTAGTTATCCCGGTCGTAATTCCATATGGATCATGGATGGTGCCAGAATCCATTGTGATGAAAACATCATATACTATTTGCGGTCTATTGGAATCATACCAATATTCCTCCCACCATACTGCCCATTCTTTAATCCAATAGAGATTATTTTTGGTCTTACGAAATCTCACATGCGCCGACAGTACAAAGAAAACAGCAATGAAAACGCCTCACATATAGCTATTTCGGCATTTACTGCATATTCAACATTTGACTGTACCAATATATATCGACATTGTGGATATCTACCTAACGGAATTTTTGATCCCAGTATTGGACTTAAGCAGAATACAAATAATTTTGATTTCGATGCATCAGAAAACTATGATAACAGTTAAAAATAAAAAAAAACGAAATGCAATAAATATGGAATATGTAATCATTCAAATAACTTTATTGAACATTGAACTTGAAAATAAAGGCCCAAACGCAATGATAGCGGAACCGCAACGGAAACGGAATTGGTTTAAGTCGACAAGCATGCTATATTTAGTTCATACTGGCGAACCAATTTCGTTTACGATGCCGTTCCGCTACCATTGTGTTTGGACCTTAATGCTTACATATGATCAACATCTAACATATCCGAAACGTTTCCAGAAATAATGCGACTAAACTCATTTTCTTCGGGTCTTACTGCAGAACTCATAGCATCCACAAGGCTTGAATTTACTGACGTTCGAGTGCGCAAATCCACTACACGATTTTTCAGGCGTTGTGCCATAAACAGCAGCTGTTCAGCATCTTCCTCCAGTGCTTCCAACGCCGAAACAAACCCTTGGTTGATTGTGTTGGCCACAGTCAAGCCACTCCGAACAGACTCTAACTTGACAGCTTCGGAAATCGGAACGCTCCGAAAGAATTTTAGAAGATGTTGTGGTGGCATTTGAGACATCCTATGGTCGCGTTCGTGTGCCGGCCCTGCATGGATGTAGTTCGCCCACAATCTCCACGCACTTGATTGGGCTTGAAAATGATGATCATGTTTACGTCGAAGTTCCTCAGCCAATGAAGTTAAAGCCTGGGTGTTTGGCGCACCTGACCTATCCGCATTTTGATGACGCACCAGCTGCTTTTCGACAACTTCCCACAGCGACTTGCATGAAATTGAGGTAGAATAAACATGCACGTGGATGCGTATTTGTTTCGATCTCCAGCTAGCAAGTAGTTTGCTATTCACCTTTTCAATGTTCACTCGCTTTTTCTGGCTTTGGTCCTGAAGAACAATGAACTTGGTCATGTCCTCGAACACTGGTTCTTCATCAGCCCATGTTGGAACTTGCACTCCGTTGTTTTCAATAAAAATCACTTCGCGACACAAAACAGTTTTAGACGTTTCCCAGATGCCTGTTAAGATTTCGTTAACAGTGTTTCCCGAAATCTGTCTGGTTGCAACTAATCCTCCAGATGTTTCTCCAACAAATCTGCGTCTGTAGAACTGCCCGTTAAGAGTGAAGTTAGCAGCTGATGCATTCAACTTAATCTTCTTGGTTTTTCGAGCAGCCTGGGATTGATGTCGGGTCGATTCCACTGTCCCCCTCTGCATTGTTAGGTCCTGATTCCTGATTCAAATCCTCGCTAGTCATCTCGTCATCGTATACATATTCAGGATCAGTATAATCGTCCAAGGCCTCCACAATGTATCCATCTTCTTCCGCTCCGTCACTTGAAGGTGGCGAGTATACATTACCCTCGGGAGAATTCATTCTTTAGAAGCTGGTAGTAAGAAAATCAAGTAAGGAATCGGTTCCATAAGTTCTATATTAATGTATTTACCTGGAGGTTTCACAACATAGCAATATTTAAACAAACAACTAGCTGAATCATTGCAAAAAACACATTTCTTTCTTTTGCATATGAAATCGATAGCGAACAAGAATAAAAACAAACGATTTGTTTTGATGAAGATGGTGAGAGAGATGTCATACCGTGGGCAGGGCTACCAGATTGGTTTATTTTTTATTCGATATTTATTGTTGATTTTCATTCCTATTGAAACCAACGGAATCGTGTTTCTTTTTTTATTTAAATTGTTTCAAGAGTACTAAAATATATTATTTGTTTGTTTATGCATCTATTATCCTAATTATATCTCTCCAACTCACACTCATCGGTTTTTAAATCTAGTATATCAATTCCAAATAATTCCAATCACACTTTTTAATTTTTGGCAACCGTTAATTTCCTCCGATAAGTGCGACAATGGAATATCAGCAAAAGTCCAATAAGAGCCGCAAAGGGCAATATATACTGGGTGTCAATTGAAAATCTAAAATGTTGCGACCGTCACGAAATTATGTAAGATTTTAGATACTAATAATTTAGCCATTTACCGGTAGATTTTCAATATTTTCCCACCAATCGGTCGGGAATTTACACATTTTATTGAAATTAGGAAAACTGTTGATTTTTGACGATAGACTGTCGAAAATTGTGAAAATGTCGACTCCTTTCTTAAGCAACCAAGCACGTGGGTTGCGAAGCACACTATAAAAGCAGACCAATTTCTGCTTCTTCGCTCATTCTTCTTTTGACGTTAACTACAGTGGTCCAATTTCATATTCGTACAGGACACTGGCGTCACATCAAGTAAGTAAAAAACTATTAAATGATATGTTGAAATTTAAATGCTTCATCTATATTGATGGCCATAGGTGTCATCTATTATTTAACAGTCATAAAATGTTTCCATTTATATTCATCTTTGGATTAATGGAAAAGTATTGATTTTATGGCTAAAATTCACCCAATCTCATATTCGTACACTTATCAAAATTTAAACATACAACATTCAAAACTGAATTTTAATGCTCTAGTTGATTGCCCAAGTGCTATATTACGTTGTTCAGACGTTATAGAGTACTTTTGGACAATTTATAAGCGGACATATATGAAACTTAGGTATAATTATTAGAAATACCAGTTTTTCAATGATTTTTGCTATAAAATCCAATAATTCTAGCAATAGCGTTCATTTTTGTTGTAGGATTCAATCTAAAATATATATTGGTGAGCACTGAAAGAGTTTTGGTTAAAATATATTCAGATTACAGAAATCATAAAAAGTGTTTTAACCCCCTTGAGTTTAGAAAATTGTTATGTCATAACTTCAAAACTCTTCTAAAATGCTATTTTCAAACAATGTAAACCAAATTTTCATTCTAAACAACAGTAAAAGGTTAATTTCAAACTTGACTGGAGAAAGAACATTAAATAAGAACTTCGTTTAACAACAACGTACCCTCTGCTGTACATATGCTGCACATACCTTTACTCAATTGATGTTATCTCAATATTCAATTATTTTTGAATTCATATTCAAATTATACTCAAAAAAGGACCCTATTATGCGGTCTATTTATTTTATAATAAAAATACAAAATATTCTGAATGAGCGGAGAGCATTGATATATTTTTTACTAGAATATAACCTGTTGTTTTCATTATTTCAAACAACGCATGTGTTGCGGTTACGGCAAAAATATTTATTCTATCAATCTCTATGATAATGTTTGGTAGTTAAATATGAAATAAAAATAATATTTGCGAAATTTTAAAATATGAACATTAACTTTGGATTATGTACATCCATTTAAGAGCCAAACTGAAAGAAATTGACTAAAATTTTTGGTTTTAGATTTATTATAAACGTTATATTAACCAAGATTGTGAAATATGAGATACCGATATCCACTCGTAAGGCCTCTTAAACTGATTATAAGTTTTTGAAACTCATTCAGTATTCGTATTAATCATTGTTAATGAAGTGAAATTGAAAAAAATACGTTATTGTTCGATTTACTAGATTATTTTTAGCAAAAAACATTGAAAAAATGGTATTTTCCTTAAATTTACTTAAGTTTCATATACTTCCGCTTATATGTTTTCCAAATGTACTCTACTACATCTGAACAACATAATGATGATATTGCACATACAAAATAGTTTTGGTTGTTGTATGTTTGATTTTTGTTAGGTGTACGAATATGGGATTGGTTCAATTTTAGACACAAATTCAATACTTTTTCATTATTCCAAAGATTTTAGAGAATGAATAGAGTTTATTATTGCCGAGCAATAGATGACACCTACGACCTTCGTAATTGATAAAGTTTATCGAAGTCCGTAAATCGTCCGTAAGACGTACAGTGACTCAACCTCATTTTCGTACGAGGCACTGTTTCCACATCAGGTAGGTTTAAAACTATTAAATGTTTTAAACCTACCTGATGTGGAAACAGTGCCTCGTACGAAAATGAGGTTGAGTCACTGTACGTCTTACGGCAATATGCTGGGTGTCAATTGAAAATCTAAAATATTGCAACCGTCACGAAATTATGTAAGATTTTGAATACTAATAATTCAGCCATTTACCGGTAGATTTTCAATATTTTCCCACCAATCGGTCGGGAATTTATACATTTTATTGAAATTAAGAAAACTGTTGATTTTTGACGATAGACTGTCGAAAATTGTGAAAATGTCGACCCCTTTCTTACGCAACCAAGCACGTGGGTTGCGAAGCACACTATAAAAGCAGACCAATTTCTGCTTCTTCGCTCATTCTTCTTTTGACGTTAACTACGTCTTACGGCAATATACTGGGTGTCAATTGAAAATCTAAAATGTTGCGACCGTCACGATATTATGTAAGATTTTGAATACTAATAATTCAGCCATTTACCGGTAGATTTTCAATATTTTCCCACCAATAGGTTGGGAATTTATACAACATTTTACTCAAATTAAGAAAACTTTTGATTTTTTACGATAGACTTTGGAAAATTGTGAAAATGTCGACCCCTTTCTTACGCAACCAAACACGTTCAAACACGTGGGTTGGGAAGCACACTATAAAAGCAGAACAATTTCTGCTTCTTCGCTCATGCTTCTTTTGACTTTAACTACGTCTTACGGCATTAAACTGGGTGTCAATTGAAAATCTAAAATGTTGCGACCGTTACGATATTATGTTAGAGTTTGAACCTAAGGAAGGCTGCAACTAGGACTAAAATTCAAATGCAGAAAATCACTTGGCGTAGTTAACGTCATGCGGTCGTGTCTTGTACACAACCTCCTCTGTTTTTTTCATACGCTATGGAATTTTAAATAAAATTCGCTCTCTTGGCCTGTAGTCTTCTAGTAGTGAAGACGTGTTTTATTTTCGCTCCCGAACCTGGTTCTGACTCTGCTAGTTTTCGAACAGGTTATCGGCCCAGCAAACGTGACCCGCGGAATTGAGAAGCTGAAGCCGTTCCAGAAAATATAGCTCAGGTGAGAAGTTCCCTGTTTTCCGGAAGCTGTCTGAAGATGGAGTGGGCACGAGTCGTGAAGCTGACCAACACAAACTACGAGGCGTGGTATTTCTCGATGCAAGCACTGCTATGATGCGAGCAAATGTGGAAGTATGTTAACCCCGGTACTCCACCCGACCCGGTGACGGATGCGTGACGCGAAGGAGATGAAAGAGCGTTGGCCACGATCCAGCTGACGGTGGACGAGAGCCAGTACGGGCTTATTCGAGGGAAAACGACGGCAAGGGACACGTGGTCGGCATTGAAGGACCACCATCAGAAGGCGTCGTTGGGACAGAAGGTAACGTTGCTGAAGCAAATTACGAACCAGAATTACCAGTGCGGTGACGACATGGAGGCATATCTGGCTGGCATCGAAAATTTGTACGTTCGACTCTAAAATTCTGGCTTTGAAATGAGAGAGTGTCTCAAAGTGGCGTTAATTTTGCGTGGCTTGCCGGATTCGTTCAATCCGCTGACTACTGCTTTGGAGGCCCGGAACGAGGAGGAGCTGACTCTCGATTTGGTCAAGGTGAAGCTGATAGATGAAGCGGATAAGCAAGGGAAACGGAGGAGTAGTTTGAACGAGCAGGTGTTGCGGACCAGCGGAACCACGCGTCGGAAGGATGTAGTTTGCTACTTTTGTGGGCAGGAAGGTCACATGAAGCGAAACTGCAAAGCGTTCCTGAAAGAAAAAGGTGAGACGGAAGAAAAGAAGAAAGATGATGTTAACACAGTGCGCGGAAATGAAAATTTTCTTTCACTTTTATGGTTAGCAGTGGTGCGCGTGACGCGAACACGCGGCTGGTCGACTCTGGCGCGACGTCGCACATGGCTAACAACCGTAAAGCGTTTTCGAAGTTGGACACTAGTATTTTCCCGGTTATTTCGACCGCGAGTGGGAGAAAGATACGTACCGGTGGGATTGGCGACTGTACGATTGACTGCGTAGTCAGTCGAAATCAAAAGGTATCGATTACGTTGACTGACGTTTTGTATACACCCGCACTGAAGGAGAACTTAATTTCGATTTCAAAACTGGCGACGAAGAAAGTAAAAGCTGAATTCGACGAGAAGCAATGCCAGCTGGTGTTTGGTGGTAAAACTATTGCGACTGCTGATAATGTTGGAGGTTTGTATGCTTTGAATGTTTTGGAAGAGAGTGCCATGATGGTTGGCTCCGAGATTATTCAATAACGGGGAAGGTATCGAGGAAGCGAGATTCGAAAGGCAGGACTACCGCGAAGAAGGAGCCTGCGAACGGTGGTGACGATGTAATTCATTCGATTTCTGGTGGTCAACACGATGACGCATCGGAAGACATATTTTATGATTGCGAGAATGAGGAGACAGTTTATGTTGAGGAGGAGTGTTGAAGGAAGCACAACTATGTGCAACATCAACGTTTCATTTCCACTGGGTCGCAAGGAGCAACATAGCTGCGCAGACGTTGGCCAGGCGTTGTCATGGGAAACGATCGCAGCAATCTGTTTTTTTTTTTCATATGCTATGGATTTTTAAATAAAATTCGCTCTCTTGGCCTGTAGTCTTCTACAGTGAAACCTCCATAAGTCGATATTGAAGGGACCATCGACTCATGGAAATATCGAGTCATGGAACGGCAATTCTTTGGAAAGCTGCTTCTAGGGACCATCATAGTAACCATGAAATTATGTGTTTAGTATGGTTCCATGAGTCGATATCGAGTCATGGAACATCGACTCATGGAGGTATCACTGTAGTAGTAAAGATGTGTTTCATTTTCGCTCCCGAACCTGGTTCTGACTCTGCTAGTTCGCGAACAACGGTTTTTGAGAATCTTTCACGCCCCTTGATTTAAACTCAAAAGTTGGGTATATTTTGTTTTTCGTGTCCCTTGCGAAATGTCAGATAGGAACAACCCCAGGGTTAAAACTAAAAGCCCTGTGGCATTTTTGTCGATAAAGTGAACATCAAACATGATCAAAAGTGTCAAGGTTCATATTTGGCACCATTTTTAAAATTAAAGTCATATTTAAACTTTATAGCCGTGATTTGAGCTGGAAAACTTACTAAAATAGTTGCAAGAACATGCGCTTTCGTATTATTAAATAAACATAAGAATCCATTAACCATTTTAGGACCTGTGCCGACAAGACCTCTCGTTTCGGCAACGCTAACACCACTACAACGACCAATGACAGTACGGAGATAGAGAAAAATGACGTTACCGGAGAAATTTCAGGCAACTAGGCTTAGAGATATCTAAAGACTGCATCGTCATCTAGCAATATTTGCATACACTGTAAACTCGACATTACTCTTTAATGAGGGAAAAATACCCATTATTTGCTGATGTATGGAAACGTCAAATAGTGGGTACTTATTTTTTCCCAAATAAATGGTATTTTGTATCCTTATATATATTCCGGTAGTGTACTCGATAATGGGTGAAAAATGTCTTGCAACGTGCAATACACTATTTCTTCATCAGAACAGTGACTGTTAATCTTTGAGATTTGTTATCGTTAATTAAAATTCAAATAGTTCCAACCAAGGTAGGTACAGTTTTTATTCCTGCCGTGAGCTTATCAAACAAAAAATAATATTTTACAGGATACTTTTGCGACCAAATCCATCCCGTTGCATGTCCCGCATATTAGGAAGCAGTATCCACGATTGCCATGCCAGCCGCAAAATTATTCAGCATTAACGATGAATCACATACGAACTATAGTAAAATGTAAATATTTCATTGAATAAAAAGTTGTGGTTTTATTAAGTAGTTGTAATAGTTGATAATTTACCGAAAATAAGCATTAGAATCAAGTTCAATTTTCATATTTGCAAAAAGAGTAAATTTTACTCTGTTTATCAAAAAATATGTTTCGGATAGTGGGTAAAATTTACTCGTTAATCTGACGTACAAGCCGTTTACTCTTTAAAGAGTAAAGACCCTTTACTCTTTTTATGAGTTAAACTAGTTTCTCTCAAAGAGGGTACTTTTTTACCCTTTAAAGGGTACTTTGATCTTACAGTGTATGAAATTTAATTCACCAGTGAAATTCTTTAATTAAAGTTTATTTCTGTTGTATATTGCATGCAAGGTGCGTGCTTTTGCTAAGTTGTCATAGAAACTGACGTGTGAGTATTTATGCCCTCACGTTGAAAATTTACACGACAATCTATTCGTCAACAAAATGAACAATATGAACAGTTCTATATAATATCCAAAACAACAATAAACCAACCGTACCATGGGTTTATTCATTTATTTAATAACGCCAAAAATGGCCATTTTTGACACCCACCCACCGCCTCGTTACGCTTTTTGTATGAATATTCTACAAATTTTGTATGAGCCGTAACATCATGAGGACACCCACCCACCCCCTTTAGCGTTATGAAATTTGTGAATGAGTCCCATGAACGATTTTTACAGTTCGAGAAATGGTATTTTGGTAGTGATCCTCTATAGAGAGATACGCGGAAGCTGACATTTCTGTCAAAGCGTGAGCCAATCGAGCAGCGAGAGCTGTCAAAGCGTGAGCCAAACGAACATGCGTTATGTTTGTTTTGAACTTTTCTTGGGGAGTAATGTAATCCGCTTGAAATGATTTCGGTGAAAGTTGTTTTGCATAGAGCAAAAATATGAAATATTTACCTATTTTGAATGTTTGTCAATGCGATATTTAGTCAGTATTTTTTTTTTGCTGTTTATTAGTTTGGAAATGTAGCTCAAAGATCTATAACGAAACAAAATACACTTTTTAGCAATGAGAAAGTCATGTCCGTGTTATAATATTATTCTCGACGCCGAGCAAACTCAGCACTGCTGGTCTGTTGCCAAATCATTCAATTTTTCTTCCGCTAATCTCTCATATAAAGGATCACTAGTATTTGGGAAAATAACAATATGGGAAATAGGCGGTTAAGTTATGTAACCAGTTGAAAACGACGATTTTCTCGTATAAAATTTTGCCAAGATGTAGAAATACTATCCATTTATTGGCCAATCTACTGTTATCCAAGTAATCGTGATAAAGTTGAACACTAGTTTTTTTTTTAAGAATGGCAAACAAAGCATATTATTAATGTTGTCCCACTTTATCGGTCGAGTTATATAAAATCGCAAAAATATTTTTTATTGTTCTGAAATTTACACAGCCAATATGCATGTCTTAGTCGTAATAATAATGATAATTTGTTGGTGAAAATTTTTAAGCGTGCACACGCTGTGCGCTATTGAAAAGTAGAGCTGATTTCATAACGCCGGTAACGCCTACCGTACAAATCAAATGAAGCTGTCACTTTTCCGCACGGAAAAAATGTTGCGCTCAATTATTCCGCAAGTAAAAGTGACTCTTCGCTTATACTATAGATCAGCTGTTAAAATTACTTTGGTAAAACAGATAAATTTTACTTGAGCGCTTTTCGTTTCAGGTGCATATTGACAATTCGAGTGACAATTTAGTGCTTCGCCGACGCATAAGGAATGCCTTTGTCGGCGTAGCACTTCGGTAGAATGCCGACGCCGAACTTCGGCGAACTTTTGTTGATGATATTGTCGCACCGCCACCAAACCGGATCGCGCCAGTGAGACTCGCGACGCGCCTCAACTCGCGCGATTTTGAAATCAGTTTTTTAGTGTGGCGCTGCATTCTTACGATTTTTATGAACACAGCGCACTATTCACATATTAGCTGCGACGCACGGGGCCCGAGAAAACAATAATTATAAATAAATGTTGGTCTTGATTTCTACCGGATACATAATATTTCATTTCTCTTATGAACTTCGGTCTAAAGTCAATCTGAATGCACAATATGAACATCGGTCTAAAGTTAATCTGAATGCACAATACCAACCACGCATAAAGCGCCGCAATGAGGCTCTGCACATAAATGTACCTCTTCTTTTCGCTCTTACATGAAATTTGTAAACAACAAGGCCAGCACAAGTCAAAATCCCATACAAAATCAAAACAGTGGAGTGGTCTATTCAAGCATACAATTATGATAAAATTTTCGTTTCAATCCCACAGTGCAACCGCCATCAAAACGCCACCAACTCTCCATTTGTGTAGACATTGCCCGTTTTGACAGTTCCCATTTGCGTCCTCCGACCCGAGCGCTGTCAAATTTCAATACTGCCAACTGATGACAACTTCCTTCTTTTTCGGTCTTTTCGACGTGAAACGTGCTGAACACTAGAAAGGTGCTTTGTTTTTCTCTGCGAAATAGTGGTGAATTGTGTCGGAAAATTGTGATAAACCGGTGTTTTCGCTTGCTTTTTAGATGCCAGCTGCGGCTAAGACTGCCCCGGCCACGAAGGCCGCCCCGGCCGACAAGAAAGTTCAGGAGAAGAAACTGCCAGCGGTGCCGGAATCGAAACTGAAGGCAACCAAAGTGAAGACGATTGCCCGTCCCGGCAGCCTCCACAGGCGTCGTCATCTGTTGGCTGTCAAGCTGGTCCGCCAAAAGCAGAACCTGCTCCGTGCGGCCAAGTATGCCAAGAAGTACATCCGGATGGACCGCGATGTGGTCGAGAAGGCCCGCGCTGCCAAGAAGGCCGGAAACATCTACATCCCGGCCGAGCCGAAGGTTGCCTTCGTGATGCGTATTCGAGGGTGAGTTGGAATTCGTTTTCTTTTTGTTAGCGGAAGAAGGAATATTGTGCAAGGATGTGTGGGATGTTCTTGTGTGAAGTGTCTGGTGATCATTGTGGGGAATTGAAAACAGTGCCACAAACGATATTGTTTTCGGAAAGAAACAATCGGCGAAAGGTTAGGTGCAGAAATGTGTCAACAATGCTGTGGCAGCGACCGTATAATGGCGAGGAATTATACCCGGCGAGCATGCTTGCATTTAGTGGCCACGATAATTCTCGCATAACTTCTGATCTCGCCCTAAAAGCCATTGGTAACCATGAGTGTAGCTCGTTGTTTCTGAGCATTTGAATGGATTTTCATGCTATTTAACAACGCTATGAGGAAGAAAGGATCATTATCTACCTGCCCGTGATGTTGGTTTGGATGCTTATTCCTTCTTCTGCCCAGAAACAACGAGCTACACAGGTGGCTACCAATGGCTTTTAGGACGTTATCTCAGAGTATGCGAGAATTGGTCGACTTAGGCTTTTGTCAGCCTAGTGATGTACTGAATTGACGAATAAGAAGAAGTTTACCAGGCAGGGCTGTTAGCAGGTCTTTATTTAGAGACGTGTTCACTAGTTAATGCAAGACTTTAAAAAGTCTATACTTCCAATGGAAGAAAGTCTTTCAAGTCTCTATTTTAGTCATCAGTTTTTTTTTTCTGATTCTGCTTGCAGGGAATCCTGCTGCCAAATTAAATGTGTTCCAGGGAAACCTTCAGAAACTATTACGGGACTGTTCAGCTGGCTCTTTAATCATTTCTTCTAAGATTGCTCGAGGAAAAGCTTCAAGAAATATCCTTGTGATTTCTCCAGAACATTTCCAGGGTTTCCTATAGGGATCTCTCCAGAAATTGTTCTAAAGATTTCTCCACCAACTCTTCCAGGATGCTCTGAGCAATTTCTCCAGAACTTTCAGAAATCCTTGAGCACTCCAGTAATTAACTCAAATATCACATTTTTTTTTTCAAGTGTTATCCTAGATTTGTTGAAACATTTGGAGGAATTTCTGCAGCGATCTTAGAAGGAATCTCTGGAATAATTCCTGAAGGTATCCGCAAACAAATTCCTTGTTGAAATCTTTAAGAAATCCTAAAAAGCAATTTTATGGGAAATTTCTATGAATCACTGGATGCATTTTTGGAGAAGATTATCTGACCGACAATCTTGGAGGATGTCTTATGGAAATCAACGGAAGGATCACTGGATAAAATCCTGTAGAAGTTAGGATTTTCTTGGAAATTTCCTAAAGAGTTTTTGAGGTAAATCTGATGATTTCTGATAGAATCTTTGGACCAATTTTTTTTGTGGTTATCTTTGGGAAAATCCAGAATGGGGTTTTGAGATATCCAAAACCAAAATTCTTGGAAAAATTCCTTAGGACAATTATTATAGAAATTCCATGGGAAATAATCCCTAAATGAACTCCTTGAGAAATTTTCGGAGTTGTTTCTGATATTTTTAGCAAATACTTGAATTAATTTCTGTTGAAATTCCTTGAGGTTACAATTACAAACCAGAAACAGTAATACGAGCAGAAAAAAATATAGTAATGTTACGAGGAATTTACATTCTTGACTAATTCTACACCATTTGATCCCATAACAAATTTCAGCGCGATTGGGAGTGTTTTGGAAAGCCCAAGCAAGACGCTTCGTTTTCGGGTCGCCGGGAGTTTGTTTGTGTTTCGTTTCGCGCATTTTGCTGGGCAGTGCTTCGGAAAGCCCATGCAAGACGGTTCGTTTTCGGGGCGCCGAGAAGTTTCGCTGTTCGCGCTGTGTGAGTGCGAAAAGATATTCGTGTTCAGTCGAGGATGGATTACCAACTGGTGAGCTCGTTTCATGCTTATGATAACACATTTTTTTTCATGAAAGCGTTACTTTTATGTAATATTCAATCTAACTTTGTGTGATTCGTCACTACAATTATCGGCATTATGCCTGTTTTATACAATTCCAATATACATTTAATATTTTGACATCACTTAAAATATTGTTTGAATTGTTCGACATTATGAATGTTGACGTATTTTTTAAACTTCTACCAAAGACTTTTCATCTTGAGACAAAAATGCACAGCAATACTATTATAAAATTTTCAAACAAACTATGTATGGTTCGTCACTACAAGTGTCGGCATTATTCCTGTTTCATATAATTTAAAATATATGCATATATTTTTCTCTCTTCGCCATTAATAAAAACTTCTTTTGAATGGTTCGACATTATAGATGTTGACGTTTATTTTAAATCTTCTACCAAAAACTTCTCTAGACAAAAATAAAAACTAGCTTTAGTCGTATTTTTCCTCCTTATCCATGGATCGCATCACCGACCAAAGGTGACTCCCAGATCTTTTCCTCCTCCACTAATAAACACCCTTCCCGTGGTGATTGTGGAGATGCAGAGGTATCCTCGGTCTCTAGAAGCAACAATCATTACACCCTAACATTCCTTTCCCACCCCAACTGACCGTAAGGACTTGGCCGGCGCCGTTATTGATCAATAATATTAGATCTGCTAAAATTGCACTCCGAGAGTAAGCGGAAACTCCCATCCCTTATTCATTTGGATCGCAGTGCAATTCTTACCAGTTCCGATCAATCACGGAGTAGCAACCATTGACATGTACAGTCAGTCTATACTATGCTATGCTAAGCATAACAAATTTCAGCGCGATTGGTGAAGCTATATGAAGCAACAGCCCTTCGAAGTTTGTATTGGATTTATTGTGGAAAAACTGAGTTTTGTACTTTTGATAAACCTCGATAGGTATTTTTACCATGAATGGCATTGGCGAAGACCGCAAAGCAATCCGATGCTTGCGAAAGAAGTGAAACTTCCATGTAGGATATAGGAGCTGGATCATATTCTTGACACTTTTGATTCATTTCGGCAGTTGGGTTTTTTGAAAGCTACTGAGCTCATATTTGCTCACAATATGCGCCCCATTGAAGGGCTTTTTATGACAAAGTTTCAGACAATTCGGCCAAGAAAAATCTCCCTTGCCAAGGTGAATTACGGAGTGCCCAAGTAGCTCTGCGCCATACCTAGTTTCTTTTCTTGAAAAAAAAAAAGTTGATTTTTTAAGGTATCTTAAACGAAATTTATGGAGGAATTCTTTAGGGGTCTTCCATTAATTAGGTAAGGGTTTTGGGGGGAGGGGCAGGCCCGGATTTGGGGGGGTGCCAAGGGGGCAAATGCCCCGGGCCCCCCGATTAAGAAGGCCCCCCGAGGAATCAAAATTAAAAACAAAAAACATTTTGAAATACCTTTCATTATTTTTCTTTAGACATTTGAATAACAACTTTTTAATAAGTAGATGAAAAAACCGAATTTAGTACTGTACCATTTAATTCCACTAGAGTTTGTATCCTTTGACAGATACGCGTATTTCTCATCTACTTATAGGTATTCTACTAAACAGCTCGAAGATTTATTAACAACTTTCTAATATTTAAGTATTATTTTTACCTAATATCTGAATCTCACTGTATGGTTTGGTCAATGCTTATCCTTCAACATTTTACAGAAAAAACTGTTTGTTTCTGTTTCATATGCCATAGTTGATGAAGTATTCTTCAAATTCAGTATAGGCTTAGCATTGAAAATAATCCATAGAATATACAATACAGGTAAGAAAAAAGTACAAAAGGAATTTGAGTTACATCTCATAAATAACTTGAAATTTTATTCATTGGAAATTAATCAAATTCTTTGCAAGAGGCCAAAAACGAACGAAACTGAAATTGTTTTATTTTTCCCATTGGACGGAAAAATCAACTTAAAACACTTGTGCTTATTCTGCGCGGCGTGTGAGCTGACACGAGTTGAATGAGGTGACAATTATCGACTCGTTCCCATTTGATTAACATTAGTCGTCTCACGTCACTCGCGGTGAGAGCGAGTCGTCTCGACTCACACGCCGCGCAGAATAAGCACGAATATTGAAAAGCTCGCTCAAATTTAATACGTTGGTTTGTGGAATCGTCAAACGTGCTGAATTTTGTATACAGTGAGAGGCAAAATAAAGTGCCCACCTTACCAGTTTTCGAATTTCTCTCATTGATTTGGTTCAAATTAAAGTTAACACACCTAAATCTTTTGTGATATTTTATTTTTGATGTTCTTTTAAAGTTGCACTTACGAAATTTTGATTAAAAAAAGAATTTTACTTAAAGAAAAAGAAAATCAATTTGTATTGAAAAAAAAGTAGTGACAAAAATAAGTGCCCACTTCCTTCTTGGCCCCAGAAAAGATGATTTAAGAAAAATAAAAAGCAATTTAATAGTTAATGTGTCCTCCTTTGGCCTTAAGGACTTGCTGGAGGCTCTTCGGCATGCTTTTCACCAGGTTTTGTAGGTGTTGTGGATCTAGTTCTTCCCAGGCGCGCTCCAAGGCTTCAAAATAATTATTTTTGTTGGTAACACCAGTTTTTTCAACCCTAGCATCGAGAATCGCCCACAAATTCTCGATGGGGTTGAGGTCTGGGCTTTGTGGAGGCCATTCCAGCGGTTTAATCCGACAAGACCGGAAGAAAGACTTGGTCTTCTTTCCAGTATGCTTCGGGTCGTTGTTCTAGAGAAATATGAATTTCTCTTCAAGGCCCGTCTGGATCAGCGAAACCTCCAGATTTTCCAGCAAGATGTTAATGTAGGAATCTGCCGTCATTATTCCGTCGATTTTCACGACGCTTCCTACTCCACTCCATGAAAAACACCCCCAGACCATCACATTTCATCACATCACACTTCCATGCGTCACCGTTCCTTGGATGTGGCGCTCCTGAAGCTCGAGCTGTCTAACCGAGAGCGGCGGGCTCGTGTGTGATGCAGAGCACCACATCCAAGGAACGGTGAAGCATGGAGGAGGAAATGTGATGGTCTGGGGGTGTTTTTCATGGAGTGGAGTAGAAAACCTCGTGAAAATCGACGGAATAATGATGGCAGATTCCTACATTAACATCTTGCTGGAAAATCTGGAGGTTTCGCTGATCCAGACGGGCCTTGAAGAGAAATTCATATTTCTCTAGAACAACGATCCGAAGCATACTGGAAAGAAGACCAAGTCTTTTTTCCGGTCTTGTCGGATTAAACCGCTGGAATGGCCTCCACAAAGCCCAGACCTCAACCCCATCGAGAATTTGTGGGCGATTCTCGATGCCAGGGTTGAAAAAACTGGTGTTACCAACAAAAATAATTATTTTGAAGCCTTGGAGCGCGCCTGGGAAGAACTAGATCCACAACACCTACAAAACCTGGTGAAAAGCATGCCGAAGAGCCTCCAGCAAGTCCTTAAGGCCAAAGGAGGACACATTAACTATTAAATTGCTTTTTATTTTCTTAAATCATCTTTTCTGGGGCCAAGAAGGAAGTGGGCACTTATTTTTGTCACTACTTTTTTTTCAATACAAATTGATTTTCTTTTTCTTTAAGTAAAATTCTTTTTTTTATCAAAATTTCGTAAGTGCAACTTTAAAAGAACATCAAAAATAAAATATCACAAAAGATTTAGGTGTGTTAACTTTAATTTGAACCAAATCAATGAGAGAAATTCGAAAACTGGTAAGGTGGGCACTTTATTTTGCCTCTCACTGTAAAAGGGCCCCCTTTGTGAGATCTGACCCGGGCCCCCTGAAGCCCAAATCCGGCACTGGGGAGGGGGGTTTGAGTTTTCTTACGACCCATATAAATAACCGCCTCTTAAGCAGGCCGTTAAAGAACCAATATTATGGATATTTTGAAAAATATACATACAATAATACGAGTAGTTATAACTTGTAACGTCACGAGTATCATTTGAAGTGATTCCCAAAAAACTTAAGAAATATCCATAGAGAAACGTCTGACTGGATTCTTTGGAAATTTCTTATGAGTTTTCTCATCTTCTGGTTTCAATTTGGTTTATTTTTGTTTACTTAGTTTCCGTATGGTTGCTTCTACAGCACATTTTTTTTTTGCGTGAATGGAATTAAAGGCAAACTACTTAGTGGGGATCTTGGAAATTCAGCTAAAATTGAGTAGTTAGGCTCTATTAGGCAGCGTCCATTTATTACGTAATTTCAAATTTTTGTATGAGCCATAACGCTTGAACCTTTTCCCCCCTTCCCCTAGAACATTACGTAATTTGTGGATTCCGCCTTAGGCTCAACTACGGAGCTGCGTTGAAACAATCCAAAATTGAGTGGAAATGCGTCTCCGTGTAGAGGATCCAAAAATTCATACGTGACTCGCTCACAGGTTCAACATGATTTCAGTCACAGATTCCTGAACACCTTTAAAAATCCGTCCAAAACATCCCAGTGATTCGTACGATATCTTAAGTAATGCTTAGAGAAATTCTTTAAGAATTTACTTCAGTAGTACATCGCTGGCAACTTGTGTTGTTTGTCCCACTCTTCTTCTTGGCATTAACGTCCCCACTGGGACAGAGCCAGCTACTCAGCATAATGTTCTAAGAGCACTTCCACAGTTATTAACTGAAAGCTTTCTTTGCCTAAGTTGCCATTTTCGCATTCGTGTGGCAGGTACGATGATACTTTATGCCCAGGAAAGCTAAGGAAATTTCCATTACGGAAAGATCCTGAACCGACTGGGAATCGAACCCAGACACCTTCAGCATGGCTTTGCTTTGTAGCCGCGGACTCTAACCACTCGGCTAAGGAAGGCCCCCCATACTCATGCAAAAAAAAACTATACAAATTCATAGAAACCCCTAATGACAATTCGTCACAGTTTAAATTCATCGCTTTGCCTTATGAAACCAAAATTTGGGAAAGATTTAAATTTTCGCAGCAATCTGGAATCGAACCTCGAACCTTGCTCTCGATAGGTCCGTGCGTACATTACGCTCCTATCGACGTATTGATGTGGAGTGATGTTAAAACGATACATAAAGCGTTCGTATTACAATAATAATAATAAGGCAAAACGTATGAATTTCGCTGCGTGCAGGCTTTCCTCCATATATTGTACCACCAATTCTTTTACCGATGTCTGCGTTTGATTCCTACAGGAATAGCGTTAGCGTTAGCGTTAGCGTAGTTACGGTATACTTCGTAGATTGGATACTAGCAACATTCATGTTTCTTTTTAATAATCTCATCCTGACTACTTTCAAGAACAAGGCAGGGGAGTATACCTTGTTCATATCATAAACAAGAATACTAAAAGCACAGAGAACAGACGTTCATCTTTTCTCGTCAGCGTGTGTAAAGCTTGTACTGGTCATTTCAAAGTATGTCGTTATGCTCCTGTTACGAGGCGCTGTCGTCAGATTGAGAACGCTACAAATTTGCCGCTTTTTACACTTTGGCGCTAGTGTCGATATCAAAAATTGCCACTTGTCGCTAGCGTTGCTTTGTGTGCTAATGCATTTTGACGTTCACTAGTGACATCGTGTTGTCGAAACGAGTTTGTATGTCGGGCTGTCTGCGTTGGTGGCGCTGATGGTTGATTCGAACCTTTACACATGTTTCAGATGAAATTTTGTTCGAGCCCCCATGTCTGTTCTCTGTGCTAAAAGCATGAATATCGCTATTCCCGGCCACGCCCATCTTTACCGTAACTTGGGATAGGGGAAGGAAATGTTGATGTAGCACTTACTTAATGAGAGGCCACCGACTCAGCGACACCCTCATAAGTGCTACGGAGTTGGAGGTTGGGGAAGGTATATTGTCAGGATTCGCCTAGAAAGCTGGCGATAGACCATAAATATTTGTTGTTTAAGCGTTTTCAAATTAATCTTTTGAATGCCGGCAATCAAAAGAGAAAACAACAGCTTATTTATAGTATAAATAGTATTTCGCGAAATACTTGTCGATTGTGCAGTAATATTTTTGCTCAATAACCAGTAAAAAGCAAAACCGATCCCTCCAGGGTCATCGGAAAAAAATACGCGTAAAAAAAAAAAAATACGCGTAACAAAAAAAAAAATCACGCCTATGGATCAATTTAGATAATCGAAAAACGAAAGGAAGCGCGTTCGAACTAAACACCCTAGGATAACACAGTAGGTTTTTCTGCTCAAAATTATACGAAAATCAGAATCGATCCCTCCAGGGTCATCGAACGGTTAAAAAGCATCCACAACCGATTGTTAGTTGCGTAACACCCGCCCGGACAGAATGCGCAATCTGAACATAATTATCAAACTCCGAAAATAACATTATCCGTTCAAGAAACGATCAGAAGTTCCACGACGCGGACAAAAACGATCCGGAAGGCTCACAAAAGAAAAAGTATCATACTGGAACAAACTCACCGGATTGATTCTCTAAATTTATGTGCTGCCTGTCACTTCCGGATGGTTCGGTGAACTTAGGGCAGCCAAAAACCAACAGTACTGAGGACACAAATCAAACAAATCTCTTTTTCATTTTTCACGTTTCACTATTCCATTTCTGTATGTAAAAACTGTCCTGCTTGGGCTTCATGAAGCACTACCCAGCAAAACGCTCCAAAACAGAAAAAAAAATTCCAGCGACGAAAACACGCGCGAAACCGTGAGCTAAATCTATCGGACGACGCAAAACCGAACTGTCCTGCTTGGGCTTTACGAAGCACTCGTCGAAACGAAAAACAATCTCCTGGCGTCCCAAAAACAAACCGTCTTGCTTGGGATCTCCGAAACACTGCCCAGCAAAACGCGCGAAACGAAAAACAACTCCCGGCGTCCCGAAAACAAAGCGCCTTGCTTGGGCTCTCCGAAACACTGCCCAGCAAAACTCGCGAAACGAAAAACAACTCCCGGCGTCCAGAAAACAAAGCGTCTTGCTTGGGCTCTCCGAAACACTGCCCAGCAAAACTCGCGAAACGAAAAACAACTCCCGGCGTCCAGAAAACAAAGCGTCTTGCTTGGGCCCTACGAAATACTGCCCAGCAAAACGCGCGAAACGAAAAACCACTGCTTGGGCTCTCCGAAACACTGCCCAGCAAAACTCGCGAAACGATAAACAATCTCCTGGCGTCCCGAAAACAAAGCGTCTTGCTTGGGATCTCCGAAACACTGCCCAGCAAAACTCGCGAAACGAAAAACAACTCCCGGCGTCCCGAAAACAAAGCGTCTTGCTTGGGCCCTACGAAACACTGCCCAGCAAAACTCGCGAAACGAAAAACAACTCCCGGCGTCCAGAAAACAAAGCGTCTTGCTTGGGCCCTACGAAACACTGCCCAGCAAAACTCGCGAAACGAAAAACAACTCCCGGCGTCCAGAAAACAAAGCGTCTTGCTTGGGCCCTACGAAACACTGCCCAGCAAAACTCGCGAAACGAAAAACAATCTTCTGGCGTCCCAAAAACAAACCGTCTTGCTTAGGCTCTCCGAAACACTGCCCAGCAAAACGCGCGAAACGAAAAACAACTCCCGGCGTCCCAAAAACAAAGCGCCTTGCTTGGGCTCTCCGAAACACTGCCCAGCAAAACTCGCGAAACGAAAAACAACTCCCGGCGTCCCGAAAACAAAGCGTCTTGCTTGGGCCCTACGAAACACTGCCCAGCAAAACTCGCGAAACGAAAAACAACTCCCGGCGTCCAGAAAACAAAGCGTCTTGCTTGGGCCCTACGAAACACTGCCCAGCAAAACTCGCGAAACGAAAAACAATCTTCTGGCGTCCCAAAAACAAACCGTCTTGCTTAGGCTCTCCGAAACACTGCCCAGCAAAACGCGCGAAACGAAAAACAACTCCCGGCGTCCCGAAAACAAAGCGCCTTGCTTGGGCTCTCCGAAACACTGCCCAGCAAAACTCGCGAAGCGAAAAACAACTCCCGGCGTCCAGAAAACAAAGCCTGCGTTTGATTCCTACAGGAATACACCCGATTCTGTTTTTGCACGGGAGATGCGTATCGTGCAAAAAAAGTTTTCAGTTCAAAATTTCAAAAACCTTGCAAAAAAGTGACACCATTTCTCGACGTTTCATGCAAAAAAATGGTTTTGGCGAAAAAAAAATTATGGAAAAGTTTTTTGCATAGCCGTGTAAAAAAACCGTGCAAGGACAGAATCGGGTGTAAGGCCTTTGTAAATTTCTACAAGAATTCCTCCAGTTATTCAGCTATTTACACAGGGGTTCCTTCCAATATCCCCCTGGATTAAAAAAAATGCTCTAGAAGTTTCCCCAAAAGACTTTACAGGGATTCCTACACATGAGCTCGTTTCATGCTTATAATAACACATTTTTGTCGTGGCAACGTTACTTTTATGTAATTTTCAAACAAACTGTTAATAGTTCGTCACTACAACTGTCGACATGAACGCTTATTCCTATTTCATATAATTTAAATATACATATACTTTACTGTTTCGTCATTGCTAAGAATAACTTTTGACATTATGAATGTCGACGCGTTTTTTTTTATCCTTTACCAATGTCTATTAATATAGTTTTGCCACGAAACAAAAAAGTAAATAAAAGCAAAACTAGTATTAAGTAGTGATTTTCCTCTCTTATCTATGGATCGCATCGCCCTGACTAATCAACACCCTTCCCGTGGTGATTGTGGAGATGCAGATGTATTCTCGGTCTCTAGAAGCAACGATCATTACACATTAATATTCCTTCCCCATCTCAACTGACTGTAAGGAATTGACCGACGCCGTTATTGATAAATAATCTGAGTGCTGCTAAAATGTGCACTTCGAGAGTAAGCGGAAAATGCCATCCCTTATTAATTGGGATCGAAGTGCAATTCCCATCAGTTCCGATCAATCACGGAGTAGTAACCATTGACATGTACAGTCAGACTATGTTAAGCTAAATTTAATTGTGCACCTAATTCATTTCTGAACTTGCTTCACAATCTAAATTTATTCCTTCGTCTCTCTTTTCATCCTCGCAGTATCAACAAGGTCGCCCCCAAGGTCCGCAAGGTGCTGCAGTTGTTCCGTCTGCGCCAGATCAACAACGCCACGTTCATCAAGCTGAACAAGGCCACCAAGAACATGCTGCGCATTGCCGAGCCGTACATCACCTACGGATACCCGACGCTGAAATCGGTCCGCCATCTGATCTACAAGCGTGGATTCGTGAAGCACCGACACAGCCGCATTCCGATCACCGATAACTTCGTGATTGAGCGCAAGCTGCGCGCCGGATACAAGATGCAGTGCGTCGAGGATCTGGTGTACCAGATCTACACCGCCGGACCCCTGTTCCGTAAGGCCAACAACTTCCTGTGGCCGTTCAAGCTCAACACCCCAACCGGTGGATGGCGCAAGAAGAACAACCATTACGTCGAGGGCGGTGACTTCGGTAACCGTGAGGATAAGATCAATGAGCTTATCCAGCGTATGATCTAAGTTGAGACCGGTTAGGTGGATAAGGTTGCGAGAGAGCGAGTTAAATAAAACAACAAAATACCTTTAAAAATTGAATTTATACGTGTAAGCATATTTGTTTCTTAGCATTTTCTTTTCCTGTGCCTTTGGCATACGCATGCAGATAGGTCCGAAGTCCTTGCGGAAGAAGGTTGGGTTAATTATACGAGTGGCGTAAGGTGACAATTGTCGACTCGAGTGAAGTGACTCGCCGTGCAAATCTCGCGTTGTGTATCATACAGGCGTATTTGCAGTGATGGTTTTTCTCTTTGCATTAGTATACACGTAAATAAAACGATTTTCGTAACATTCAATGATGTAGCATGGCGAAGGACGATGAATACTTTCTATTAATGGGTCTATTCAACGAGTGGGGTGACGTGAGAATTCTCGACTCGAGTGTAATGCCTCTCCTTTTGTTTTGCACGGCGAATGCACTCGTAGAATGAACCCAAATGTCACATAGTTGAATTTCTACGCACACCGTAAAGTGCCGTAATTCAGCGCAGTTATGGAATAACACGATTCAAATGATTAATTTAAAATGACTAATGCATCAACAAAAAAGCTTTATGAGTGGATCGCTAGCAAATCTGTTGTAGATTATGGGAAAAATATAAACTAGACTGCATTCATAATTTACAATAGGGTAACGACTGTTTATTTCGTTCTTAAACGCTAACAGTTGGCGCCAGCGGCAAAAAGTACAGGCAACAACCTTTCGAACATTCAGTATCTTTCACTGGTCGCGGAGCGACGACTCTGTTGTTTGTATTCCACTCACTGATCGCGCTACGCTGGATTCTCAAATTTCTCAAGCTTTCAACACAAGCGCATGGAAGAACGGCAGTCGGAGAACTGTCAAAACGTATGGAAAATAATGAAAAATGTAAATTACTTGTAAATAAGAAACTGGATCAAAAAAGTAGTGATTAGAAATCAAGTGTAAAGTGAATACATAACTTTTTGTGTTTAGTTCATCTTCCGTGGTGTTTCCTTTGCTTCAGGATTTCGTTTTTACTACCACTGAAAAAGAGCCATCTATTGCCTTTTCAGTTTTGAATATCGCCCTATTGTGATTTTATTGAAAAAGTTCACTTATTAAAACTGCCTAATTCGGCGCATTTTTGTCATCGGTCATCGATGTTAGAACTTTCCGGGGTCCTAATATCGACTCAGACCACTATCTCGTTGGAAGCAAAATACGAGCGCGATTATCAACCGTTTCGAGTTCTAGGAATCGACAATCGTTGCGTTTCAATATTCAACGCCTGTCAGCGGATGGTGTAGCAGCGGACTACCATCAAAAGCTCGACGAGCGGATTAGCGAAATCGACGAAAGCGTCAACCTCAACCATCTGTGGGAATCAGTCCACGGAGCGGTGAGCACAGTAGCGCGAGAAGTGGTAGGTACTGCTCAACGAAGACCAAGGAATGGTTGGTTCTACGAGGAGTGCCAGAGAATAACGAACGAGAAGAACTTGGCTAGAAGCCGGATGCTGGTGTCTGGTTGGTACCCGTCACAGCAGAGAGCGGTACAAGGAAGCAAGGACAGCCGAAAAACGGATCCATCGCAGAAAGAAAAAGGAGCATGAAGAGTGCGGAGAAAAACAGGGCCGTCTCTCGCCATGTACAACGACCGTGAAGGAAACTTGCTGACGGATAGAGCAATGGTGGCCGCTAGGTGGAAAGAGTACTTCGAGTCATTGTTAAACGGAGATTACGGAAGTGGATCTGGTACCAGAATCCAAATCGATGATGATGGACAGGCTGTGGAACCTCCAACGCTAGATGAGGTAAAGAAAGCTATCAATGCACACTGGTCCAGGAAGCTAATTTAGGCGGACATGAGGTTTTCGTCAAGATTTACGTGCTTATTCTGCGCGGCGTGTGAGTCGAGACGAGTCGCTCTCACCGCGAGTGACGTGAGACGACTAATGTTAATCAAATGGGAGCGAGTCGACAACTGCCACCTCATTCGACTCGTGTCACCTCACACGCCGCGCAGAATAAGCACATTATTGATTTTAGAGCCACTGTGATGCAGCCCAGCAGCTGCTTTGGCAGACAGTCTCGGAAACCAAGACTGACGTGGTGTTATTATCGGACCCATACCGCATACCAGCCAACAACGGGAACTGGGTGGCGGATAGGTCTCAACAGCTAGCAGCTATAGGGACGACAGGACGATACCCAATCCAAGAAGTAGTCTCTAGCTCAAATGACGGTTTTGCGATAGCAAAAATCAACGGCGTGTTCTATTGCAGTTGTTACGCGCCCCCAAGGTGGTCGATTGAGGAATTTTCCCACATGGTTGACAGGATGATGGCCGAACTAGCTAATCGGCAGCCAGTAGTGATAGCTGGCGACTTTAATGCATGGGCAGTGGAGTGGGGTAGCCGCTGCACCAATCAAAGAGGCCAGCTATTGTTGGAATCCCTGGCCGCATTAAATGTAGAGCTGGCAAATGTGGGTACAGTGAGTACCTTCCGCAGAAATGGTGCAGAATCGATCATCGACGTGACGTTTTGTAGTCCTAAACTTTTAGGTACCATGAACTGGCGCGTTGATGATGGTTATACTCATAGCGATCATCGATCGATTCGCTATAGTATAATACCAGGCGGGCAGAAGGCAGCGCGATGTAACTCGACCCAAGCCCGAGGATGGAAAACAGCGCGCTTCGACGGCGAAGTATTCACTGAAGCCCTGAGGCGCGAACGAAACACTCTGGACCTAAACGGTGAAGAGCTAGTTGCTATGATATCACGAGCGTGTGATGCTTCCATGCCGAGAAAAGCCTCTCCTAGAGAGAACAGGCCGCCAGTGTATTGGTGGTGCGAATCAATTGCAAATCTTCGAGCAATCTGCCTTCGGGCTAGACGAAGAATGCAACGCGCACGCACAGAAGCACAAAGAGAGGAACGCGGTGCAGCATTCAGAGAGGCAAAGTTGGCTCTCAAAAAGGAAATCAAGAGTCGAAAACGGGCATGCTTTGAAAGTCTATGCGAGAGTGCCAATTCTAGTCCATGGGGTGACGCCTACAGAGTGGTAATGGCTAAGACCAAAGGAGCCATAGCGCCCCAAGAGAAATCGCCCGAGTTGCTGCGATCGATAATCGATGTACTCTTCCCGCACCATCCCATAAGCCCATGGCCCCCAGCGCCGTATGCAGCAGATGAAGGAGAAGAAGTGGCGAGAGTGACGAACGAAGAGCTGGCAGAAGTCGTGAAATCATTCGCGTCAAACAAGGCACCGGGACCCGATGGTATCCCGAATGTTGCCTTAAAAGCGGCAGTGAACACGGATCCGGACATGTTCAGAACCACGATGCAACGCTGCATTGATCAAGGAATCTTCCCGGATGTATGGAAGCGACAGAAATTGGTGCTACTACCAAAGGCGGGGAAACCACCAGGTGACCCGTCGGCGTATAGACCTATCTGTCTACTAGATACGACGGGCAAGTTATTGGAGAGGTTGATTCTCAACAGACTAGTACCGTATACGGAGAGTGCGGACGGCCTGTCCAACAACCAGTTTGGATTCAGAAAAGGTAAATCTACTCTGGACGCCATCCAGTCGGTCGTTCAGACAGCTGAGGTGGCAATCGAGCATAAAAGGAGCGGCATCCGTTACTGCGCGGTTGTCACTCTGGATGTGAAGAATGCGTTCAACAGCGCAAGCTGGGAAGCAATAGCACACGCGCTTCACCGCCTCAAGGTACCGGTGCAGTTGTGTAAGCTTCTAGAAAGCTATTTTGATGGTAGGATTCTACTGTATGACACAGAGGAGGGGCAGAAAAGCGTTCGAATTACCGCGGGAGTACCTCAAGGTTCAATCCTGGGCCCGCTGTTATGGAATGCGATGTACGATGACGTACTGAGGCTGCCCCTTCCGACGGGTGTTAAGATTGTTGGCTTCGCCGACGATATCACCCTAGTGGTCTATGGTGAATCGATGGAGGAAGTAGAGTTGACAGCAGCGCACTCTATTTCCCTGGTTGAGGAATGGATGAAGTCTAGGAAACTAGGACTGGCCCGTCACAAGACTGAGGTGGTGGTGGTCAACAACCGCAAGTCCGAGCAACGGGCGCTTATCTCGGTAGGTGATTGCACCATAGAGTCCAAGCGATCCCTTAGGCATCTTGGGGTAATGATCGATGACAAGCTGAGCTTCGCTAGCCACGTTGAATATGCCTGTAAAAGGGCATCTACGGCTATAGCAACGCTTTCGAGGATGATGTCTAACAGCTCTGCTGTAATTGCCAGCAAACGCAAGCTGCTGGCAAGCGTGGCGCTATCCATACTAAGGTATGGAGGACCAATCTGGTCAAAAGCGCTTAGAACGAACAGAAACCTAAAGCGGTTGGAAAGCACGTACAGGATAATGTGCTTAAGAGTAGCAAGTGCATACCGGACGGTATCTAAAGAGGCCGTGTGCATCATAGCCGGGATGACGCCCATCGGGCTCATCATCAAGGAAGATGTTCAATGCTTCAACCAAAGGGGTACCAGAGGAGTCCGCGACACGTGTAAAGAGGAAACGCTCAGAAGCTGGCAGCAGGAATGGGATAATTCCACTAAGGGTAGATGGACCCATCGACTAATACCAAATGTGTCAGATTGGTATAGTAGAAACCATTGGGAAGTGAACTTCCACCTGACGCTGTTTCTGTCAGGACATGGTTGCTATAGACAGTACCTGCATAGGTTCGGGCACTCAGAATCTCCTGCGTGCCCCAATTGTGCTGGTGTAGAGGAAACAGCGGAGCATGTCGTGTTCGATTGCCCCCGTTTCATTGTTGTGAGAGGTCGCATGCTCACTACATGCGGAGGGGACACGTCCCCCGACAATATTATAGAGAGAATGTGTGCGGATGCCGAGTGCTGGAATGCAGTAACTACGGCTGTCACTCACATTATGTTAGAATTGCAGCGTCTATGGCGCGCCGACCAAGAGTTGGCTGCAGAGGATTAGCCCTGCCGAGGCTGGTCCCTTGTAACATTGTTTAAGTCGGCTAGGAGAAGCAGTTTGCCTAGGCTACTTCTGCTACACGTGTTGTGCTATATGCACTGGTCCCTTCCCGAAGAAATACCGTAAGGTGGTTCCGGGGAGATGAGGGTCTGAGTCCAAGGGTCATGTCGATGCACTGTTCACCACTTGAGCAATTCTAAATGAATTGCTCATGCACAGTGCATAGGCTGATTTTAGCGGGTCGTCGTTGGTGCGTCATCCCCGCATGAGAATATGTTCAGAATTTTCAGTACTACAAAATGTACGGATCAAAAATTTTTTTACGATGATCGCAAGAGTGACGTGTACGCCAACTTTTTTTATTTTAACGAATCGTAAGTTGGTATGTTCAGCAAAGTTGTAGCAAATGATCATAGAAACAACTTTGCCGAACATACTTTTTCTCGGTTTTGCTTAAAAGCCGAAATAATTAAGTATTTTTAATAAGAAATCGTTTTTTGCTCTTAAGTGTTTTATTTTTTAGTTTTATTGGACTACTATGTTCTACAAAGTTTTCATACTTATTATTTGCTACAACTTTGCTGAACATACCAAAGTTGTATTTCTTATGGTTTTCATGTTATTCGAGTTTTTCATCTTAAAATTAAGTATTCTGTATGCCTTGTATAACAACTATGAGCACCTCAAAAAAATATATCTTTCTACAAATGATTTTACAGTCTTTCAAGTACCTGTGAGCAAAATTTGGAGAAGATGATATTTTTCTACCTCGTTTAAAATCGATTTTGCTAATAGACTATATGAGAAGAACGTGCTTTTGTTTTGATGGAGTGCCGCCGTGTGGGTGCCAAGTTCGTCGGGACCTGCTGATTTATCTTATTACTACACTCAAAATAATCCAAATGTCATTGCTACGTGAACAATCACGTAGATCATTCCGCATTCATTTTGCGTCCTATTCACCTGACGAAAGGTAATAATCACCAGAGCATATATGAACACTAAATGGAGATCCGATGATTGTTACTGGGGCTACCAATCGCATTTACGTGAAAATCACGTAGGTACTCAAATTCATTTGGTCATCGCGTTCATTCCCTCACTAAAAATACAAGTTTCACATGTCCATTTTCACTAATTGTAAAACACATCAATCGATGGTGAAAAACCAGTCGCTATCAACCATCCAAATTCAAATGTGAAACACGGTAATTTATAAATTATCGAAAACTTTGCTGTAGGATTGACTAGCGATTGCATGATTTTCTGATTCCAGGCACCCATTACGGGCACCCGGTTTCTCCAAAAATAACATGTTGTTTATCATATCACGCGTGATCAGCAAATGTGAGTCCTTGTCATGATAGGCTAGTTCTACTAGTGATGGATATCATCATTGTAAAACACGTTCAAATCATATGTTAAAGACTTCGTTATCGTACCAAAATCAATCCACAACAGAATTACAGTGAAACCTCCATGAGTCGATATTGAAGGGACCATCGACTCATGGAAATATCGAGTCATGGAACAGTGATCCTTTGGAAAGCTGTTTCTAGGGACCATCATAGTAACCAGGCTAGACAATCGTCACCGTCAAATGGAAAAAGTCGACGACGAAACTAAAAGAAGCATCGTCATCGTCACTCAACCAGCGTCGGATGACGATTTGCCGCAGAGATCCGGCGCAGAGGCTCGGCGTCATGACGAACAAATACGATTCCTACGTTACGGGCAAATCTTCGTTCAGGTGCACTGAGCCGACTAAAAATATGAATCGTGTCTTCGACAGATTGAGAGCATATTTTTGAAAAAATAAAACAAAAACAAAATAACAAAACACGACTGGAATCGAACAAACGATCTATGAAACGTCAACACCACGCGTTTACCAACAAAGCTATTTCACAATCATGAGAAAAGCGGGTTCATTTGCCAATACAAGCAATTATGTGATGGCATTCGTTGGTTTGTGCGAAGCAAGCGAATATACAGTAAACGCCTTCTTCTTGTGAGTAAGGGTAGCCGGCGGGATGAAGAAAAATTTGCTCATGGCGATTTTAGATTGAAGTTAGTCGTGCATTCTTTCGTCGATGAAGAGCCGACGACCTGCCAGAGTTATTATACTGGATGACGATGTCTTTTTTTATTTCGTCATCGCACTGTGACGAATCTGACGATTGCCTGCCCTGATAGTAACCATGAAATTTTGTTCTTAGTATGGTTCCATGTGTCGATATCGAGTCATGGAACACCGACTCATGGAGGTATTACTGTACATGTTTTACACGCAATTTCACCAAGCCATTCGACACGACAGATCCACGTTGAAAATAATGTGGATCGAACGTGTGGATTATTTCCAGTGCTGTTGGGCTCAAATGTCAAAATTGTGGCCGATAATTTTTCATGAAGCTGCTGCTGCTGGACTTCAAAATAATTTTAGAAACAATTTCAAGATATATATTTGTTTCCTACACTTCAAACAATCCACACGTTCGATCCACATTTTTGATTTACTTTTTATTCCTTGCAACTGATCTGGCACCACATCGAAGGTGTCCCATCAATCCCAACGCTGGTTCCTAAGCGAGTCCTGTCGCGTTCGATTCCGCCCACCAGCATGTACTCGTTTTCGACGTATTCACTGCCAATCCTACCACAGACAAACACGTAACACTTGGAATAAATCACGATCAAAATTATATTCGCGGAGACATGACTGCCACCGTTCCAAATATTCTTCCGATTATGTCCATGTCTTCAGCGAAGCAAACAAATTGACTGGACCTTGTGAAAATCGTACCTCGGCGTATAGCGCATTGTTGAACAACATGTACGAAAGTCCATGGAATTGTCTTAGCCCCCGGCGGGATTCGAATGAACTGAAGATCTTTATAGGCAATTCTGCACACCGCGTATTAACTTAGTTTTTTTTTTTCAAGGAGTGTGATATAAAATAAAGAGATCTACTTGTTTTACATGGTAATATCTACAGCTCTTATTACAAAAAAGTAATGAAAATACAATGAGTGCATAAACGCAGCAAAGGTACAAAATATTAACGTACATTAGAGAACCTCAACAGCAACGTGGTGCCGCACACAAACACACACATACGCAAAGGAAGATATTCACTAATTTTCCTTTTGGTTTTCGCATCATAGGAGGGGAATCACCTCAGTTTTTTTCGGCGCTTCATACAATTTCCAAAGCTTGTACTTGCTGAAAAATATCTTCCTTGTTCGTTCCTACTAAACACTGATTCACACGGGGACGCACATACAAAACACATTCGCCTCTCGGAAAGCTTTCATCCAAAAACGTAAAAGTTGTACAGAAATGAGTGTATAAATTATCTTAACGCTTACGCATGGGTGCAAAAAATAAGATACTACACTCTAGTTATTGTGTGTTCAAATGATTTCTAAGGGCTACGTCTATACTGTCGTTTAAAATAGTTTGTTATGTTCTTACACAGGTCCAAGTAAAATGATGCTAAATGCTTCAAACGGTGGTGAATTGGTCTTATAAATCTGGTTTGTGTGACCATGACCGATTAGACAGCAAAAACTATGTTAAGTTCTTAACTGCTACACAAAGTTGCTTCGGTTCAGCTAGGATAGCCCGAACTGCACTCAAACCAATACTTAGAGGCCTTCCACAAGAAGGCTCCAAGGGTGAGATTTAGAGGTTATGGTGCACTGACACAGCATTAGCTATATTCTTAATATATTGATAAGTGCTCCTGGCGAAGGGAATCCAGACGTTTACTCAAAGTCCGAATCGTCATCGTCGTAGTTGGGTTCGCTTTCGGATTCGGATCCACTGTCGACGTACTTCTTCTTGGCCTTCTGTAAATCGAGAACAGAATCGTGTTAGTATCATTGATACGAAAAAATATTATTGACGTAGGCCTACGTTTTTGTTTTATATCAAGGAAAGTGCAGATTAATTTACCTTCTTGGGCTTTTCGTCCTCGCTGCTACCGCTGTCCTTCTTGCGGCCACGCTTGGCAGCAGGTGCCTTTGCCTTCGCAGGACCATCGGCCTTGGGACCCAACTTTCTCTTGGGGGCAGCCTTCTTCGGTTTCACAGGGCTATCTTCCAATTCGATGGCCACTTCCTCGATGTCGCTTCCGTCATCCATCGCAGCCTGCGCGGCACCGCTGTCACCGTCTTGCACTTCCGGATTGTTATCGAACAGCTCATCATCCGACCGGTCAAAGTTTTTGTCCTCGTCGTCTTCGTCGTCAAACGAATAGTTGATTTTCTGTGGCGATTGAAGAGGAAATTGAAGGAGAATTTAATAATTGTACAATAGGGATTAGGGCAAGTGTACCATTAGTGGTGCACCTAAGGGAAAACTGCTAAAACATGATTGTTAAATCATGAAATATATGATTTTAACGTATCATTAGATAGATCTCAAATCCTTCTATCATTTGAATGTATAAAAATCACGAATCATTTGAAATTTCCTTGCAAAAAGCCTTGCACCAATAATAGGAACACTGTTCCTTTAGTGGAGATATATTTTAAGAATGGTGGTTCCTTTAGTGGCGCAAATCATTGATTCCTTATGGGAACCTCCACTATGGGTACTGATGCACCAGGGTGCACCAGGTGCAAAGGAGCAAACATTTTAAGCAAAATAATTGTTTTAAATAGTTTTACGATTAAATTTCATGAATATTATTCAATTACTTGTATTATTATCGCATCGTACATCACAGAAAAATATCACATAAGTATTTATTAGTGCGAAACATGCCAGAACACACTACCTTCACTAAGGGAGCGTTTGCCCTATGTTTTTCAGATGGGAAAAATATGCTGTCTGAGTGAAGATTAAAGTAGGAAGCGGTAATTACCTTTGATGCTGCACGCCTCTCGGTCTTCTGACGAGTTGGAACAACCTCCATCGCTGCTCCGAAGTCGTCGTCGCTATTACCGGAATCGAAGTCCTCTTCATCCGACGATGTCTTCTTCTTCTGCGGGAGGGACAAAAACATATTAAATATTTCCGGCATTTTTCAATTCTTGAGGAGATGATGCTTACCTTTCCCTTACCCTTGGCACCAAAGTTCAGCTTGGACTGCTTCATTCCGTCCTTTTCCTTCTTCTCCTTCTTAGGTTTAGGTTCTTTTGGCGCTTTGGGTTCTTTCTTGACCTTAGGCTTTTTGCCTTCGATCAAAGCATCGAACTCGTCGCCTTCCGCTCCGCCCTCGCCAGGTTCCTTCTTTTCCTTCTTGACCCTTGAGACAGGAGGAGCGGTCGCCTTCTCGTACTTTTTGAGCAGTTCTTCGCTAACCTTGAACTTAACTTCCTCGCCCATATCGCTCGGTTTGGTTTCGTCGATGGCTGACTTCTTGCTAAAGGACTTGACTGTACCGCGACCTCCCTTAGCAGCACCACCGCTCTTCAGCTTCTTCTCCGTGGAAATGGCATCCAAGCGTTCCTTCTCTTCCACTTCGTCCAACTTCTTGCTCAACGCGTCCAAATCATCGACCCACAGCATCTCCAACGTCTTGGCCTTCAAAGAACTCAACTCAGACAGTTTGGCGTCACGCTGCTTGAGCAATTCGTTCTTACGTTCGTCTGTGAGCATCCACATGGACATACCGAGCAGGTAGTCGAACTTCTTAACGTCAGATAGTTTTTGGAATGCTTTCTCTGGATCGACAGGTTTCTTTGAAGATTTTCCTGGTTTGACATCCTCACCTTCTTCTTCTTCCTCTTCGGGTTCCTCCTTTTCTTCTTCGACATCCAGGGCGACCTTGCGCTTCCATTCCTTGACCGGATCCGCCCGATAGCCACGCTTGATCAGTTCGTCGATCATGACCTTTCGCTTCTTGTTTTCCACCACAAGTGTGCGATCGCACTTTTCCATAATGAAACGGGCTTGATCGGTCAAACGATCCGCTTCGGCTTGCAACATACCCTCCAGATAGGCTTTACGCTTGCCGTAGTATTCAATACGTAGCTTGTAGTATTCGTGGAAGATATCGTTGGCATGGTCGTATCGCTTCAAGTAACTCTTGTCATCGAAAGCATTCATGGAGGATGTCGAGATAGAGCTCGTAAGCTTGAATACCCGATGGAAACCGCCCTCCTCGGCGTAGATTCGATCATATTCACCTGGCAGGAACGAAATCACAAACCGAACAGTGGTGTCGGTGTTGTATTCCTTGTACTCGGAGATGATGGCCTTTTGTTTGTCACTTCCGTTTGCCAGCGGTTCGAGCGTGTTCTCCTTGTAGGTTTGGGTCCATGTGCCGATTGGCAGTTCGGAAATTTCGATCTTCTGATTGTCCAGCAGAGACACATTGCCCACAGTTAGGTACCTCTGGTGACCAACGGATTCGATTTCCCCACGGAAGTTCTTGTACCAAGGATGCATAATCTTGGGTTCTTCTCCGTTCAACATGCGCCGTAGATTGGAAATGATGTCGCGTGGGTTGTGATTCGGAATCTTTGTGGACCAACCTGTGCCGATACCTTCCGTTCCATTGACCAACACCATGGGGATAATGGGCAGATACCATAAGGGTTCGATTTTCTGGTTATCGTCATACTGATATTCCAGTAGAGGATCGTCCAACGGGTGGAAGATCAACCGAGTCAACGGAGACAACATGGTGAAAATGTAACGAGGACTGGCACTGTCCTTACCACCGGCAAGACGAGTACCGAACTGACCACTCGGGACAAGCAGATTGATGTTGTTACTTCCGACATAATTTTGAGCCAGATTGACAATGGTACCGCACAGAGACTGTTCACCATGATGGTAGGCTGACATTTCGGCAACGGAACCGGCCAATTGGGCAACCTTGACTTCACGCTTATCGTTACGCTTGAAGCACGTGAACATAACCTTTCGCTGACCTGGCTTGAGACCATCCACCATACACGGAATCGAACGGATGTTGTCAGAGTTCGAGAACAGCACCAACTCCAGATTGATGAATTCTTTGTAGGTGATGGCCTTGGTTGTTTTGGTGTACAGATACCTTTCCGGGAGACCTACCTGTTTACGGTGACGGTTCTCTTCCATGTGAGAAGTAAGCCATTCCTTACGCTGGTCGACACATTTCTTCGAGAAGGCCATTGTAATGGCTTCATCATCCTGGGTGCTGTCGTACTTGAACAAAATCCGATGACGTTCCATATTTTGGAAGTACTCCTTAGCCTCCTTGGAAGTTGAAGTACCCAAACCCTTATAGTACTTGATATTGTAGGTGTGGGCGTTCGGAGTTTCGGTTTTCCACTCTTCGAATTCGGGCAGCGAGAAGAAGGAAAGCTCCTCACCGTTCTTCTTGGTGGCCTTCACGATGGGAGTGATGAACTCCTCCAAGAATGGCAATCGCAGCAGTTCCGGCCAATTGGTATGGATGAAATTGATCAGCAAACCTTTGATGTGAGAACCGTCCTGATCCTGATCAGTCATAATCATGAGCTTTCCGTACCGAAGAGTTTTCAGATCATCCATCGTGATGTACTTCTTCTTGTACTGCAAGCCGATAATTTTAATGAGATTGTTGATTTCGGCGTTTTCCAGGATCTGTTTGTGGGTGGCTTCTCGCACATTGAGCAATTTACCACGAAGTGGGAACACACCGTACGTATCACGTCCGACAACTCCCAAGCCGGACACGGCCAAAGTTTTGGCTGAGTCTCCCTCCGTAAGGATCAGAGTACAATTCAAGGAATTTCTCGAACCAGCATCGTTAGCATCTTCTAGCTTGGGGACACCCTTAACCTTGGACTTCTTCGAACCGGACGCCTTGTTCAGTTCGGTTTGAGCCTTGAACTTGGCCCACTGCAACACCGATTCAACGATTCCAATCTTGGACATGTTGTTGATGAATTTTTCCGACAAGGTGCACTTGGAACCGAAACTCTTGGCTTGCAGCGTCATGTTTTCCTTGGTTTGCGAATCGAATGTCGGATTCACGATCAAACAATTGATGAACACCCACATGTGATTCTTCACTTGGAACGGTTTGATGTTAACACCGCCCTTGTTCTTCTTCTTCAGAACCTCGATCAGCTGCTTCACGATCATGTCGGTAATGTAGTCTACGTGGCGACCACCTTTGGTCGTTGCAATGGAATTGACGAACGAAACCTGTTGGAAACCACGGTCCGAAAGCGTCACAGCAACTTCCCACCGTTCGTTACAATTCTCGTAGACCACCTTGACCTGAGATCCAATGTCATCCTGTTGGTCCTTGATGTAGAGATCGATGTAGTCTTTGAAGGACTTAACTGGCAGTTTCGTGCCGTTCAGATACACCGAAACTCCTCGGGTTGAAGCGGCCACATCGAAAGCTCGCCGCGACATCAACCCAACGATGTCGTTGTCCAGTTTTTCCATCTTGAATTTCTTCAAATCGGGAGAGAACGTAATCTTGGTGTAGTCCTCTCCGGAGTAGTCTTCCTTGATCTTGGGCTCGCTTGCCTTGCTCATGTTGTCACCCCAAGTTTGCTTGAAGCACTTTTTGTACTGCTTAGTGGCCGTTTCCACGGTGAACTTGGTACTGAAGATGTTACACAACTTGGCACCGTAACCGTTTCTACCGCCGGTAACCTTCTCCTCTTCGTCGTTGTAGTTGGACGAGGTCAACAGATGTCCGAAAATCATAGTCGGAACGAACATTTTCTCCCCCTTGTGCATTACCACCGGGATACCTTGACCGTTGTTCCAGATTGAAACCGTATTGGTTTCCTGGTTGATGTCGATCTTGATGGCACTCATCTTGGCATCGCGCTGCTTGTTATCGGCCGCGTTGACCAAGATTTCGTCGAAAATCTTGTACAATCCCGGAACGTAGTTGATCTCCCGCTGGACCATCTTCTTCAGCTCGCCGTCGTAGATCCACATGGTTTCCTTCAGATGTTCCACCGAACCGATGTAGGTATCGGGACGCAGCAGGATATGCTCCAGTTGGGATTTTTTCTGGTAGATCTTCTCGATCGACTTGCCGCCGATCTTGGGGCTGGATGTGGTCCCGGCTGTTGGGGCGCCATTCTGCGCAGCGAAAGCTGCCTGTAAATGAACCAGAGAGAACAGTGAACATACATTTAGTAGAATGAAAAATGATTTTGTTCTTAGGAACAAGATTTTGTACTAGAAGTAGCCTCGAAAACTGCTTCGACATCGAATATAACAAAGAAACATTTGAATAAGCCCACTACCATTAGGGCACTCGGGCAAACCATTTAATTCCACTAGAGTTTGTATCCTTCGACAGATACACCAGGGTGGCCACCAAATGTTCATTTCGAAATTCCCGCTTTTTTCCCGGTATAATTGTCAGAATTTTCCTGGTTTTTAATTGAGGAGCCTGAACGTGACCCTTCGATTGGTTTTTCAATTGAATACACCAAAAATTTTGTTTCAAACTTTTCAACGGTATTTTTCCGTCCAATAAGAAAAAAAAATATTTGTAGGAGACTGCCTTGTATTTTTTGTCTCTCGTACAATTGGTATGGAATGACAAATTTTTGAAAAAGCTTAAAAAAAGGTAATGTCAAATTTGCTTTCTTGAAGGATTTCCCAAAAAAAATTTTTCCACTCAAACACGTCGGAGACCCTAAAGAAAACCAAAGTGAAAGAATAATTTAAATCAGTCGTCCCGTTCTCAAGCCAACTCGTGACATACAAACAGCATTCCATTTCCATTTACATGTCTAGATATGCCCTTTTTGTTCCCTATTACCCTATTTAAAGTATTTCAATTTTCAACCTTACTTTTTTCTTCATACACACTTAAATTTTGTTCGCGAGCTCGGCATTTTTAAATGCTGCGTCAACTTGGCTTCAGCCCATTTTGCTGAAAACCCATCTAAAAAATAATTTTAACCAAGATTCGGCAACTTCTGAAACTGAAATCTCGGTTAGTTCTACATTTTACCCGTATATCAGCAATATTGTAATCCGAGCACCAACGTTAATAACGTTTTCACCAAACTCAGTTGGCTCGAATGCTGATATATCGGTTTCCATCTAAGTTTACCGAGATTCTCAGTATTTTGTTTTACCATCTGCCATTTGTGTATACGTAGAAAAGTAGTAAAAATATCGTGGATAAGTTTCTACAATTAACCAAGTGCCTGAAATTATAAGTCTGAAGGAAGTTAGATTGCACGGACTCTTCTGTAAGTATGCTCAAAATTGTTGTTTTTTATGTAATTTAGTATACAATGTCGTTTGTTTTCTGCCGGGAAGTAATTATGGAATAATTAGTAGAATTTTAAGGACATGTCAATAATTATTTTCAATTATGATTTATGGGCAGCCCAAAGTTAGCATTGCTTAAAAACACAAATGTAAATTAAATAAATTAAGAATATATTCTGCTGCCAAAAGTGCCTCAATGAAGATTGTTGTTCATTTTTACTGAGATTTCAGTTTGTGAGATGCCGAGATTCTCAGTTTAACACGGTAGCTAAATTCTTTCACAGAAACCGAGTTAATCAGCTAAAAGATGACTGCCGAGCGCTCGCCTGTGCGGATCTCGGTTTCCGAAAGCCGAGTTTCGGCATTTTATTCTAAGTGTGTAAAAAATAAGAGATCACTAAAGCTAATAAGTTTAAGATGAGGATGAAACAAAGCCACACTAAGCTAAAGTAACTAGAGAAAATAATGAGTCCAATATGTTACTTTATGCAAGAAGTTTTAATATCTGATTCAAAACTTTGAGTCAAATAAGATACAGAAAATAAATAACCCTGATAGTAGGAGATAAAAAAATAAAATATTCCAAAACATTACCAACCAACTTGAGTGTAGCAAACTAGACTGTTCCAACAAGAAAATTTAAAAGTTATTTGTCCAAGATAACAGATGCTTAATGGCAATATGATCAACCATATCAACTTTCTACAACTTATTTTTGATGATTTATAGATTTATAGCTTGAAGATGTTCTTTCAAAATAATTTTCCCGGTGACCATCTCAAATTCCCGTCTTTTTCCCGCTTTTCCCTGTTCGGTGGCCACCCTGATACACGTAGGGGGAGATCCCCCAGTACCGGACAGCACCCAATACCGGACAAAGTCGAAACATTGAGAAATCATGGTCCAATCAAGATGGTGTATTAGTAGGAAAGGAAGCTATTATAGAGACTAATATTTGTGTAGAATAACTTATCCTTGAAATATGCATGCCTTTTTAAAAAAGTAGAAATGTTTGAATATCTTAAAAAAATTGACGTATCGCTTTAATTTTGAGCCTATTAAGTAATTATTTTGAATATGAAAAAATACTTTGGATCACGCAAGCATGTTCGAACATAATCCTAATTTGATAGTATGAATGTATTTTGTACCATAATTGAACAAAATATGGACAAATTACAATTTTGGTTAAGCACCTCCTTTCCCCCAGTTTCGGACAGCTTGATTTGCTATATGATATCTTTGTAAATATTGCACCAGTGTCTCAAAATACATTCATTTTTCATGGATTCCGTCGATCATGGTATCAAACATGCAATAAAATTAAGAAAAATGAACATTCAGAACAACATCGTAAAATGTGCTATTTTTCACCATATATGAAAAAGGTTTTGATGGACATTTTGCAAACTAAGAAAAACTCAATTTTTTCTTGTAAATGTTGCAAATGCATTGAATTGGCAATTATATACTATTCTTATAGTAATCACATTCAATGATGCTCAAATTTACAGAATTCGAGGCATTTCCAGATCGTGTCCGGTATTGGGTGCCACCTTTCATGATCGATCAATTTGGTACTAAAATACATCATCAAAATGCAATGTCAAAATTTATATTTATATTTTCAAATTTATTTTTGTACACTTTTAAAATGATAATATTTATCATAAATGGGTAACATGAGCACATAAAACCAATATTTTTCGAATTAGGAATTTAGTGGCTTAAGTGTCCGGTACTGGGGGATCTCCCCCTATTTCGACCTTAACTGTAAGGCCGTCTACTGGACTCAACTTCAGTGGCGAAGGATACAAACTCTAGTGGAATTGAATGGTAAAGGAATTATGTTCGGGTTTTCATATATTTATAGGCATTGTACTTAACAACTCAAAGATTTATTCTCATGATAGATATCGTTTTTCTTTTTGTTTTAACACACTTGTTGTCGATGGCATTTGGGGTCTTATTATTAATCATGCAACCAAATCCCATCTCCCTAACATTGCACATTACTGTACAGATTCCAAAACAGCGCTTTTTTCAGTCTCAGTTGAGTGAGACGAAAGCACAAAATAGAGTGTAGTGTCGACGATTCTAACCGTGTGGTGAGCATTGCAATTATCCCTCGAGAAGGGATGGAAACTAGATAAGTAGGTTTTGGAAAACATAAGAAAGATAATACGAACGTAAACGAAACAATTCACCTGGATCTGCTTGCCTGCTGGAGGCATAGCATTATTGCAGAGTTTATGAATCGTCATTCTTCTCGCGCTAGCTACTGCAAGAGAAGAAATTGCTGAATATAAAGAGAACGGAAAACATCTAGGTAGCTACTAGGATACAAATGGCGGTAAAATGTAAGCTTCCATCGCTTTGGAAGCTTTCCAGCGGAAAGGTCGGAAGAAAAATAAACAGAAAACATTCGTTTGTCGATGTTTCATAATGCATTGATTATATGTATATTGGAAGCAAGTTTTAATATAATATCTCGAAAACTTATTCAAATAGTCACAAGTCAAAAAAGTGAATAAACTTACTTTATTGATCCTACGTGTTTCGCAGGCGAAATTTCACATGTTCCGCTGCTACCCAACTAGATTTTTCACTTTTAGAACGTTTAATTTCCGGATTTACAAAACGACGAAAGTAAGATTTTCAACTTTCGCAACCTAACCACTACTTTCGCCGCCCTGCTGTACAGAGAGACAAAGTGACTTAACCACGAATCAAAACAAAACACTACTTGAGCCGATTTTACACTGGTAGAAAAACGACGAAAGTAACGGAATGAAACGGCTTATCATATTGTTATAATTATTTTTGTGGGAAATAATAGAAACTACCTAGTTTTAAACGCGAGCTGATTGCAAAATTTAAACGATGTACACGGCGAAAAAATGTTAAGAAGGTGATTCATTTTAAAACGGTTTTAGAAGACAGGTTGTGATTCTGCTTAATTAATTTTCTCAAAACCGTATGATAGTTACTTACGTCGATTTGAAAAAGTAATCGAGAAATCATCAATATTGCGATGAAAATCAATATTTTCTGTAGTAGTCACAAATTATGAATGTTTTTTCCTTCAGGTGTCTTGTTTCCATACCCATGGATCAGATTATTTGAATCAAATCAGTATATATCTTGCCGTATGAGACAGAGTTTCCCAATCAGAAAATGTAATCCTAGATATGGAGACACAAGCGCTGCAGACTGCATTTCAGCCTTGATTCATGTGTTAATACACAAAAAAAATTGTAAGGAGTTCACTATAACACGATTGACAGCTAATGGTTTTATCGGATCGACATGGTGTCTTCACCAAATCATTTGTCATAGCATGAAGAATAAATTCGACCCGACGCTATCCCGCACGACTTCATGTTTATGGAGAGCATTGTTTGCAAAACAGACACAACAATTTTAATAGCTAACATGAACATATAAATTTTAGTATATCTGTGCTGTTACTTCAATAGGGCCTAACTGACATGAGCGATTTTTATTCATCGATCCTCTCTTTCGCTAATAACATCGCTAAATCAAATAAATCTGTAATATTTCTTGTTAATGAAGCAAGATACAATGAAAATGCACCCAACCAGCGGATGCAAGATTTCAAATCAATTTTTCTTGAAAACTTGACAAGTGTTGCAAAAAATTGTTACACATGTAAGGCTCATTGATTTTTTGTTTTGAAATCTTACATTTTCAGTATGGTATACTGCCGTGATTCGCAAGTCAGTCCCATCTGCATTTTTGTTGAAATTTAATTGAGTTCAGTTTTCAACATATCTTCCAATACTCTTTCAGCTGCACTAGGGCATACGCTCCCTTAGTGGAGGTAGCTCCAATAGTGGAGGTAGTGTGTTTTGGCATGTTTCGCGCTAATAAATGATTAAGGTACCGTGGGGCAAGTGGGTAATGGAATTCGCATAGTTGAGATTCTTCAAATTCTAGAGACTTTAAATTGAAACAAATGAGGTTGTGTATATTTTTTAGTTTGACTCCCACCAAATATTAGCAGCATGCTGAAATTGATTTTTATGAAAAATTGAAGAAAAAAATACAGAAAAAGTTTTTGAAAAATGTCTCTTTACTTTTCACTTGCCCCAAAAGTGGGGCAAGTGAAAAGTTTACCGTTTTGAACAATAAATTCAAAAATAAACAGTTATATTCACGATTTCTATTAGCTTTAACATTTGTTAAGGCTTCCCAATGAACAATAACATAAGTAACATGTAAACAAAGAAAATGTTACTCTTTTCACTTGAATTTTCTTATGTGCAGTTATGTTAGTTGAAATGATTCGACAACATTATAACTGCAACATTTCCAATGTTTGTTCTTACATCATATGACAGCAATTGCATTTCTGCTCTGTAGAATTTCCACCGCTCGTTATTTGTTTTTGAGAAAGTCGGATATGACGTCGGATAACTCTTCGGGAGAAATCAAACGGAATCCTTCAATAACGGATTTAAAATCTTTTTTATGTGGATAGACCTATACCCCATTTTTATGTTTTGAACTAGCTTTACATAGAAATTCCACGAGATTTCCGTATGTTCTCTAAAATTGCAACTTTTCAGTCAACGTTTTCCTTTTCATTGGCTGCCCGAAGTAGACATATTAATATTGTAATGTTTGGCAACATCTTTTAGAGAAGTTCCATGATTTCTAATAGCTTTTAACGCTTGAGTATAGTGTTTCTTGAATTATCAGCACGTTATGTTTTTCTATGATAATTGCGAACCATGTTTACTTATGACTACTTAAAGAGAAAACGCAAATTCAATCTCTAATGATAAACTTTTCACTTGCCCCACCTGATAAGAAAATTGACGGTGTTTAAAATTAGTTATTTTTAGGTCTACGTCGAATTAATTCTAAAACTTGTTCTATTGCAGTTTGAAACTGTCACAGAGGACAACTAAGAAGTGATACAGGAAATTATTTTCCGCAACTTTTTTCCACTGAAAATATTAAAATAAGATTGTACGCCGCCAACTTGTTACGGAGTAACAGTTGACAGGTTAACAATTTTTCGCTCTATTATGCAATAATGGCTGAAAAATCTCAGAAATCTCTTACCTATCGTAATGTTCTCAATTGCCTCGAAGCTTTACGCATGAGTTTAAAACGTTAATTCACATATTCAGTAAAATATATCAATTGTTTTCACTTACCCCATTTACCCACTTGCCCCGCGGTACCTTATGTGATATTTTTGTATTGTGCACGATGCGAAAATGACACAAGTAATCGAATAATATTCATGAAATTTAACCGTAAAACTGTTTAAAACAATTATTTTGCTTAATTTTATATTTGTAGCTAACTGGAATGAATAAACAAAATAATGAATTTTTTTCTACTCATACTTCAATTCGATATGAATGCACATGCAACATTGTATATTGATTTGACAAGTAGTTTTAGTGAGGGCGCCGAGTCAATAAAATCCTTTTAAATTAGCATTGGTTCAACAGCCATTCTAATATATATGACATGACTTCCCAAAGTGTAGGAGGAATGACATGAAATTGTTCTTGTATTTATTTTGAGCATCAAAACAAGATATTCAACGACATTCCAGCTTCTATATATACAGCGCTAAAAAAACAAAATTGTGGGAATAAAAAATATTAAAAAGCAACAACATATTACCAAATAATTCATTAGTTATTTCTCAGTTGTAAATATTTCAAACTTAAGGTTAATTGCATTAAGTGACATGTTCGTTATTTGGTTTGAGTAGAGATTTGATGTGGAATTGGCATTATCAATTAATAAGTATTTCAAGTATTTATTTGGTATGTAAATCTTCGGCACTTAGAAAAGTGTTCATTAGCTTTTTACATCCACATACCAAAAAGTAGGCTTCTGAGCATGTAAAGCAACTCTATCAATAGATCAATCAATAGAATTAATGGTACTTATCAATAGTATATTAAATACTATTGTTAATTTTGGAAACGGAAAAAAGAGAGATAATTGCATTTAGGTTTTTTGCACATATAATAATTCATATAACAGAGCATTCGCAATATGATCTACGCATCCCAATTAGAATTTTTGAAGTGATATCAATAACGGCATCAACCTCGATGGAGTTTTAACAGTCAAAAATAATTAATTTGACAATTTCTGATGGTATTTATCATCGGATATTGAGTAAAATGATTTATGACCGCTTCGTAGAACAAATGGAACCACTGTGGATCGTGACAAAGAACACACTTTTAATGCATACTAGAATGAAAACCACTTCGTTGCTAGGAAAACAATAAACAAGCAGACGAAACTTCGTGTTCCCGAACTGTTTTGAATCAATGAAAATGGGTCTAAGTACATATCCGTTGATAATGGGCATATCGACATACGGAGAGGAAATCGGGAACGAAAATCAACCAGGAATTTATCGAAATATGGTAAATGAAAACGTATGCAGAATGAAGGGACCGAAGAAATCATCGACATAGGGAGATATCGAGATACACATTACCCGTCATAAATACGGACTCACTAAAATAAGTATTGCAACACTCAGCTGAATATTGAATCACCCCCCAAAAGTTTAGCATCTCCTCAAAACAGGTAAATTCACATTGCTATACCTCGATATCCTTACTTGGAAAGAAGCGATCTTCAGCAAAAATGTTTAGAGGATCAAGGACATCCGCAAAACAAATAGTTTGGTTCACTATTTTGCCGCTAGGTGGCGCTAGTTAGCATGTAAAATTGAGCATTTTAAACTAGTTCTAGCTTGTGATCCACAAGAGATAGAAAGTTCGAGTCTTCGGCAAAGTTGTTCATAAAGTAAATGACATCCGAATAGCAAACTGTTTGGTTCCTAATTTTGTCACTAGGAGGCACTAGTACGCATATTTAATTTAATATATGAAACCAATTCTATCTTTTGAGCCAGATGAGGTAGAAAGTTGAGGTCTTCGGCAGTGTTCGGAAAGTCAAGGGCATCCGGGAAACAATTTGAATTATAATTTTGCCATCATGTGGCGCTGTTGATCATGTTTAAATGAGTACTTTATACTAGCTCTATCTTTTGATTTTACTACGGTCCAAATTAGCCATGAAAACCAACTTTTACTCTGGGTCTGGAGGGATGACTAGCATAGCATAGACTGACTGTACATGTCAATGGTTGCTACTCCGTGATTGATCAGACCTGGTAAGAATTGCACTACAATCCAAATGAATAAGGGATGAAGGTTTCCGCTTATGCTCGAAGTACAATTTTAACAGATCTAATATTATTGATCAATAACAGCGCCGGCCAAGTCCTTACAGTCACTTGGGATGGGGAAGGAATGTCAGAGTGTAATGATTGTTGCTTCTAGAGACCGAGAATACCTCTGCATCTCTACAATCACCACGGGTTACTCTGGGTCTGGAGGGATGACTGTACTTAAACCTTATGAATTTGATAAGATAGAATCTCCAGAAGGCTGTTCAGAAAGCCTTTGGCATTTGGAAGTTGAAGTGATTAGGGACGGAATCACATTAAATTAAAGTCATTTAGGTCTGATCAATTGTATATTCAAGTGTATCAGATCCGATTCATATTCTAGTGATTCTGGTATGACCTACTCCATGTGCGAATGATTCAGTCAGGGCTTATATTCATCATATTAAAATTATTGAAGTCAGATTCTCTTCATTTACAAGTGGTTCAAATTTGATTGACTTCATATCCAAGTGATTGATGGCAGATTCTCTTTATATTCATGTCTATCGAGTTAGATTCAAGTATATTCAGTTTTGACCTCAATATGGAGTCAAAAAAAAACTCATGTTTAATTCACTCCATGTTCATGTTTCCAATTCAGGACCGATTAACTTCTTGTTCAATTTATTCAGATACGATTCGCTTTATATCCAAATGATTCATGTCACGTGACACTTCTTTTTTGAAGAATGCAGTACTGATTTATTTTATATTCAAGTGATTCAGATCCGATTCACTTAACCCTCTAATACCCAAATTTTTATTTTCGATTTAAGTATTATTTTTCGTTATCTAAAATCGTTCTAAACACGTTTTGGGCATTTATTTATTTTTATTCGCAAATTTTTAAATTTTGGTTTTTGATTTTTATAATTTTTATTTTTAAACATCCCTAGCTTTTTCCATTTTTTCTTGAAGCCTTTTCTAGTTGTTGATTTTTGGCAATGAAAAAAATTTAAATTATTACCGTGTTTTTAAAAATATTAAATTTTTATTTTTTTTTTCGAAGAGTATTTTATTTTCCATGTAACTAACGGAAAAACAGGTTTGAAATGATTTTAATACCACCAGGCTCTTCTTTTGTGATAGGTTTATCGTAGAAAAATATAAAAGGTACGATTTTTTATATTAAACGTTAAATGAAGCCCAGGCATTTGTAGGTTATATAAGAATGCAATTTTTCAAACAATTTCTAAAAATACAAAAAAGTTTCAAAAGTCATAAAAAACTTTTCTTATATGCGTGTTATGAGTCAAGGTATAAGCCAAAAATAAAATCATTTTGATTTCCGAGCTACGAAAAAATACACAAAATTCCAAAGTGTACCCCGTCTAAAGGCGGGGTTGGGTATTAGAGGGTTAATTGTTAAATGTTTCAGTTTTGATAAGCTCATATTCAAGTGACTCACATCTATCAATTCATTCATATTCAAGGGTTTTAGATCTATTTTACTTCAGTTTTTGCTATTTGGCCCAATGCGAAATCGGATGCGGAATTCAAAGTATGAACTAGCGCCACCTAGCGGCAAAATGGCGAACTAAACTGTTTGTCTTCCGGATGTCCTTGATCCCCTGAACAACTTTGCTGAAGATAGCCTCTTTGCAAGTCGTAAGTGAATGTGAATTTACCTGTTTTGAGGTGATGCTAAACTTTTCAGGGTGATTTAATATTCAGCTGAGTGTCGCAATACTTATTTTAGTGAGTCCGTATTTATGACGGGTAGTGTAGAACATCGAGATGTGAAGAGTCGACTTTAATTTAAATGTTTAGTTTGTTTTTACAATTTTTACTTAAATGGTTTTAATTTTTTATTCAAAGTATGAAAACATTTAGTTCGATCACTTTTTCTTAGAAAGTCATCTAATAATTATGTTCAATTCTGTTTTCCGTGTAGATAAATAATCGCTCACTAGGTCAAACCTGAGAGAGACTCGCGAAGAGGAAAAATATCAACGTCATATGCAGCCCAGATTCCCCTCTCACGAAACGTCAAATGCAGCCCACAGTTTTTATGGCTGAAAAAGTGAAAAGTATTGTGTTCAAAGTAAACTGTTATTAAAAACCTCAGTCGACGGAGCAGTTTTTTCCAAGGTTGCTGATAAATTCAAGCAGAAGATTAGTTATTTCTAATGTCTGCTACGTTTGCTGGCATGAAATTTCACTCAAACGGCTATTTATGATTCAATATGATGCAAACTCAATCATTTTTTGCTGAGAGGTTCATGTGAGGATTTGAACAGCATGCGCATAATGGACCAATGCACGCGTTCACTATTTGACGTTTGAGCGGTGCCGTGTTATTTACGTGGCCATGGCAACGAGTGAATTCGGCACCGCTCAGACGTCAAATTAATGAACTCGTGCATCGGTCCATTGGTATAAACACAAAGTGGAATAAGAAAAAATCTCAGCAATCACAGAAAAAGAAGACCGTCTTCGCGAGTCTCGTCTCAGGGTCAAACGCCCCCCCCCCCTTTTCGAAACAGTGCTGAAGACGCCTATGGCACATAAAGCCGGAAAGCAGCAGCGCTTGGTTTTCATTCCCCCGCAACTGTCCCAACGTCGACCGGCTCACGCTCTACATGCCTCATCCCAACTCCACCCCTCTTTTCCACACGGGGGGATGCTGTCTTCCAGGTACAGCTCTACAATATTATACTTTTGCAATATAGGAAATAAAAATACGCAACTTACCCTAATGTCGGTCATTTTGAAAGCAAGCAAACGGCTCCTTCGTCTGGTTAAACAGTTTAAAAATTCACTCGATCAACTATTTCACCACAAGAGTCCTTTTTTCCGTTGGCGAAGGCGGCTTTACTTCACCCAAAAATTGAGAACCCAAGCGAGACAATTTTTTTTCCTTGTTCCGACACCAAGAAAATCTGCCGACGCTTTTTTTCACACACCGATAGAATTACGCTTCGCCCACGGCACAAAACCACACTTCGCACAATTAAATTTCCACTTCACCACTGTTGACGATGGCAGAGACAATATTTTCCGTAGCAAAACTCACTTGCAGAGGGAATCGCGAATATTCAAAAGACCGCCATTTAAAGGAACGCGACCGAAGGAATTATTGCAACCTTGTTGCTGCCACTGCTGCTTGCCGCTGCCCGTCACAAAGCGAAATGATGAGAAGCACCAGAACAACGCAAAAAACGGGGCGACCGGTGGAAAAATTCAATCTTTCGTTAACGGGCGGCTAACGGACCTGGGCGGCTTGAGAGGGATTTGAATTTTTCGTTGGGCCCATGCAGCAAACAGCTTGAACTTCAACCACACGGAATCGCGCATCTCCGCACACTGAACGCAAAATAAAAACGAAAAAGTACTCAAGAGCTTCTTTTCAGCTCTTATCTGACGTGGTTAAATGATATTGGCGATCAAATGGACTTAGGCAAATGGACTATCGAAATACATAAGAACCCCTTATGAAAATTCGTCACAAGGAATCGGGTTGAAATTCATTAATTTGCCTTATGAAATATAAATTTGAAAACAAAAATGTTTTCGCGGCAACCTGGAATCGAACCAAGAACCTTGCGATTGGTAGGCCCGTACGTACACACCAAAATTTTTATTGCTGTAAACCAGCAATTTTTTGCTGATTTTTTTTGTGCTGTAAATTCAGCAATCGATCCAGCAATATGAAATTTGCTGATCTGATCAGCAATGCAAATTCTCCTACAAATGACAGCTGGTTTACTGACCATTCAGCAATGTAAATTTCAATTTGCTGAATAATCAGCACTTGGTTATTTGTTATTCTTGTGGGATTCCTTGCTGGTTTCCAGCAATTTTGGGTCGCCAGCTCCCGGTCAATGAATATTTTTAGGTGATATCTGTTAACGATGCCATAAAAACAATGGAAAATGCGAATGTCTTGTATGTAATAAACATTTATTTTTACAAAAAATAAACACAATATTCTGCGCTTTGGGGGAGAGGCACCGTCTACTGTAACGGTATTGTCACCACCTAGAAATGAACATTTTAATGCTTATCAAACAATCAATATCACACTGAATATTTAGTACTTACCATATACGATGTTCCGAAAAATGTAGATAAAACATTTATGTTCGAGTAAACATTTTACCGCTCCATTATGATATGGTAAGTGAGTAAGAGATAATTTTTCTAGTTTTGAATTTATCGGTTGACAGATAAAACTGTTTGCTGACTCTCGGCAATAAAAAATGCTGATACGAGTTCAGTAATTATGTTTACTGGTTTACAGCAAAATTTCAAATGGATTGCTGGTTATCAATCAAGTGTCATATGAATTACTGAAAACCAGTAAAACTGATGGTGATGGCAAGTATCCAGCAAGTTAGATTGCTGAATTCCAGTAAAAAAAAATCAGAAATACTGTAGATCAGTAAAATAGTATATTGCTGGATGGGTTTCAGCAAACGAAATTGCTGGAAGATTGATCGAAAATTTGGTGTGTATACTACGAGCCTATCGACGCCTTGATGTGGAATGATGCTGGAACGGTACAGAAAGCGCTCGCATTGCAATAATCGTTTCACCTCTCATAAGGCAAAATGTATGAATATCGATAGTCCAGTTCGCTGCGTGTGAGGTTAGGTTGCGAAAGCTTTGCACTCGACGCCCATTTTGCTGTCCTTGTTGCTCTACTTGATAGAGTTGGGGCGCTCGTTTGCGCGCGAAAATCTTCTCGCTCGTTGATGCTGCCAAATCTGACAGCGACTGTTTCACCGACCGTTTAGAATGATGACTGTTTCAAACGGTCGTGAACAGCTAGGAACTGGACGATCAATATTAGTAAAGTTGATTCACCCAAAAATGGGTAGAGTCTTTTATCCATATTTGGATGAAAAATTAAGAATGGTTGTCAATCATGGTGCGGCAATCACAAAATGAAATCGCCAAGACTTTGAGAAGGTCAAGTAAGTTCATTGTTTTAACGCAATCATAAACACAGAGACATGATAAGGGTTCATTCATTTATTTCATAACGCCAAAAATGGCCAGTTTTGACACCCACCCACCCCCTCGTAACGCAATTTGTATGAATATTCTACAAATTTTGTATGAGCTGTAACATCACGAGGACACCCACCCACCCCCTTCAGCGTTATGAAATTTGTGAATGAGCCCTAAGAACTACAATAATTGTAATTTTTTTCTGTTTCCAGTTTCAATATTGACCAAGAGAGGCTGACAGAAAATGTCTCAGCGGATAAATTACAGTTCTGAATGTTTTTCTGCGAGAAGCAATTCCATTGCCACATAGTCGCTCTGGCGTCAGCAGATTCCGTCTATTTTAAAATGATAAAAAATATGATATTACCACAGACAAACAGACGTAACATTTAGAACAAATTTCTTCAAAATCCATTGCCCAGTTCACTCAAGTACTGTTTCGTGCATCAACACCTGAAGATAGCGGTAGTGTGAAACGTCAAACACGAAGAAAAACGATGCGCGCGCCTCTGGTTTGAGGTTTGGAACGTCGCGATGTTTAAATGACCGTTTGATGATTGGTCGATGGAAATTTCGTTAGTGTTACGTGTGTTTGTCTGTGGTATTATTCTGTGAACTTGTTTGTTTTCTTCTGTCTGTCAAGCTACACAGAAAAAATACAGTTGTTCTATTGCGATTTTTTTTACTACTTAGACTTCAGTGAGGGCTCATTCACAAATTTCATAACGCTGAAGGGGATGGGTGGGTGTCCTCGTGATGTTACGGCTCATACAAAATTTGTAGAATATTCATACAAATTGCGTTACGAGGGGGTGGGTGGGTGTCAAAACTGGCCATTTTTGGCGTTATGAAATAAATGAATGAACCCTGATCTGAATTTCGTCCTTCTCAGATTTCGCCTTCGATTTCGCTGCCCCTTTTCGATCACCGCCGGCCATGCAATTGTCCTAATGTTTATGACAGTTTTCTCGAGCCGGCTCAGTGTTTACCATTTTCTCTTTGTTCTCGACTTACCAGCTGATCTTTTTTACACAACAAAACCAGCTGGTCCTCCGATGTTTACAGTCATCGTTATTGTTCGTATGCTCCAGCTGGTCGTGTTCTCGTGTCAGCTGGTAGTGACTGCAATCAAGGATAAAATGTAAATTATGTTCGAAAATGTACCATCAGTAATTATTGACAGTTTCTCAATTTCGTCACGAAATTCTAAACATTTGTGAAAATTACAATACACAAAAATAAGAATTTGAACCATTAAATACCAATAAATAATTGAATTGAAATCGGCTAACAGTGGGTCTGCGAGAAGGCCACAGTTTTCATGTGACTGTGCCTGTGGATTACAATGCGGTGTTCGTGCAAAGGTTGCCGTAGGAATACTTGAAAGGATCATTCCAGCTTCTATGGTTCGATGGATATTATTCTTCGCTTCATGTGGCTCAAGTGATAGACTAAACTCGATTCCTAACATCAAACCTAATGACATCGAAAGCATCGATTCTGATGAATCAATTTAGGAACCACCAATGGCGTCAGCATCTCTAACGCTTTCACTTCATTAATTGCTCAATCTCTTTGATCACATACATATTATATAGACTATCGAGCAAGTTGTTGTAATATAAAACACCAATATAATGTTTATCTCTCAGATACCAATATTTTTTCCATAGAATTATAATACTTTCTCACCTTCAATTTCTCACAAGCAACATAATCACAATCTCGAATGTTTGGCTACGGCAATCAGACTTGACAAGCATATTGAGTCAGTCCGCAGTATCCAGCTTCTGGATAGCGTGCTGAAGTGAGAAAGTGCTAAGGGCTAATTCACAAATTTCATAACGCTAAACGGGGTGGGTGGGTGTCTTCATTATGTTACGGCTCATTCAAATTTTATAGAATATACCGTAAAATCGGGTGTAATTGATCAGAAGGGTGAAATTGATCATTGTATCGCACGATTTTATTTATTCCTAAAGGAGCACAAATATCAATGTAACCTGCAGTAAATGAACGTTGTTTGTCGTAACTATTGTAGAATTATGTGTTGTGAAGTTTTTTTGCGTTAAAGAATGTTTATTACTATGAAAATAATGTAAAATTTCAAAATCATGTACGGTGCAGTGTTGACAAACATCCTTGAACTTCTAGTTCTAAACAAGGATTTGAACATGGTATAAACCTGAAGGTTTGTGAGGATGCTTAAGATTTATCCCCAAACCAGATTTCATCACCAAAACTCGTACCAATTAGCTCATATGGTTGAAATAATTGAATTTCTGTTAGATATCATTGAATTCCTTAGGAAATTGCATACATTTAGGCGTATTCAGCGTAATTCTTGAAATTTAACTATTCGTTATTTATATAAACATTGCATTGTTAAGAATTTTACAAGCATATTCGGATTCAGGGTGCTCAAATTTATCATATAGAGTTGTTTTGGAAACTAACAATAATGGCATTGACAAGTGATCAATTTCACCCCGAAATGAGATCCTCTGATTTTTTATTCTAGAGGTATTTGTAATACTAAAATGACATTTGCTAGAAAATTTCGGTACATAAGTCGATGAGGCTCACCTTCGTACTTCCCGCATAGTAAAATACAATTCGCCTTATTTTCCAAACAATAAATTTCCTTTACCCATTAATGTTAATGTATGACAAGTGGTTGCTTTTTTGTTGAACAATATAGTATCCTAAATTTAAAACAATTAAAGGCTATTTGCGCAATGCACGCCAAATGGTAACAATTCACTATGCTGTTCAGATGTTGTAAAACTGTTTGGGAATGCTAGCTCGTTATATTGTGGTAATATGAAATTACCTTTTCTCGAACGGTTTGTGCTTAAATTGGAGCGTCATAATCACACACACATGTATGCTACTATATGAAACTAAAATTTAACAATTTGCCAAACTGTATAACACATTAGTATTTGTAAGCTATATGTATTATACACACTTCAAAAAAATATCACGAAATATGAATGTTTCCAAACATTACATTCTGTTTTTTTTTTTCTTTTCACAGCTCGATATATTTGTTTAAAAATAGACTTTTTTATATATTTTCAAAAAACGATCCCCATTTATCGACCAAAAATGGAAGTAAGATAGATGATCATTTATAAGAAATGTAAAATTGACACCGAACCTTCCAATTTTTTTTACTGTGTACGTTTTCGCGGTCGTTGTGCTACTGTCAGAAATCAGATCAAAACAAGAAAAAATGTTTCGGACAAAATCCAAACGAAATGATCGGAAAAGTTCTCTTTCGAATCAAATTTATTTATTCAAAAGTGTCTATATTGTTCCTAGTGCCCAGCGGGATGATACTTGCGCCATTAGGGTGAGTTATAATCAACAAACTCAAACGATTTTTCGCCTCAAACATCTCCGGTATTGTCACCGTCAGGAGGATGTTGGTGGCTACAGAATTAACCGAAATGGCCACTGGCAGTTGTTTACGGTGATTCCAAGTTTCGGACCATCGGAGAGCAGGCACCCGAAGTGCCACTTGTTAACGAAATCGTCTTCCCTCTACAGCATACAAAGGTAATATTTTTTTCTCACTAATTTGAATTACTCAATGAATTATCCTGTAATTCTCTCATGTTTCAGCCTGAACTTCAGCCCACATCAAAGAAGTACGCATCGTATGACATTATCCATCTCCGAGAACGTCCTTATGCAGGCTCACCCTCAACCATACCGCTCGGAAACAAAAGTGACAAGCCATTGTCGATGCAACCGGCAAAGATTGAGCATGACAATAATTTTTAGGGCCGGAAAATTGTGATAAAGGAATTTAGTGTACGGATGAATGTATATTTCTGCGCTGTTAATTATTAGAATATTTAAAAACATAGAGGATTTTACCTATAAAACAAATATGTGTACACACCTATAGGTGTCAAAATTTATTATATTTTGAACAAAATGCGAATATATAACAAAAAATAAATAGTTTCAAGGAATAAAACGTAATAATTTGTTATTTTTTTTTTTTTCAAATAAGCCGATGAAACAAGTGATACGTGTGGTATAGATTAACTTCAGGATTCAGTCTTTTAGTGTAGATTTCATTAGTTTCGTAATTGCATGAGCAACTAAATTGACTATTTGATTGAAATTTGATTTGTTCACACGCATTTATTTGTTTCATTGTTTCTTATTAAATGTACTAAGTCGTCAAATATTCTCTTATGGCTCAACAGCAACAGCACAGTATGGTAGAAGGTTAAAATACCATTACGCACCATAAATCTACAATTACACTTACATTATTTACTTTTGTTCTAACTTAATAGTTCAACCGTTCTTGAACTGTTCGCGTTACAGTAAATTCTGCAAAACATGGATAGTATTTCAACAATTTAACAAATTGTAAACGAAAAATTTTGTTCGGAAAAATCGGCGTTTTTAAATGGTTACATAACTTAACCGCCCATTCCCCACATTGTGATTTTACCAATTACCATTTATCATACTGTAAAAACTGTTCGTGGTACGGTACACTTATTGTTATTTTGGATTCAATGGGGAATTATTCAAATATTGTCGCGAATGGTTGTGGATGGTTTTGGAAACTGTACGAATATTGTTCATATTTATCCGGGTTGTTTTCCTGCATTTAGTTGTTTGGGATTGTTAACATTATAGAAAACAGACTAGAAAACCCGTGAAAAATGATCGATTTCACCCGAAATTACGGTACATACAAAAAGCGTTACGAGGGGGTGGGTGGGTGTTTGTCAAAATTGGCCATTTTATGAAATAAATGAATGAACCCTAAACAACATACACACTTAAGGTGAAGATGTGTCGAAGCCAAAGTTCAAATTTCCAAGAGCACGGATCTGGAGAACCAAACATCCGTTTAAGCTGAAAACTTAATCGATTGGTCACTAGCTGGTGGTGACCAATCGATAAGGTTTTCAGCTCAAAAGGATGTTTGGTTCTCCAGATCCGTGCTCTTAAAAATTTGAACTTTGGCTTCGATTCATCTTCACCTTAAACCAGGTCCGTCCCACTCGGGCTCAGATTGGGTACCAGTTCTAGTACTGCATTTGGTCCCTCGGTAGTGTAAAAGGTACCCAAGATTGACAGATCACAGTACACTTCGCACGGCATTCTAGATTACCTTATGAGCCATAAAATTTTGAGCAACTGCAAGGGACATGGAGGTCTTTAATATGTCTTTGCTTAAACGGAATCGCCGAGATTCCAACAGCTGATATCTCGGTAAAAAATTTACGATTCTCGGTAAAACTTTTACCGAGATTTCGGTAAACGGTAATGTTCACCGAGATCTCGGCAAAAAATTTGGAATGCCGAAATTTCGGTAAAATAAGTACCGATATTCGGAATTGAAAATTACCGAATTCCCAGCTGTTGGGTTCTAGGCGAAACGTTATACTGAGGTCGGTGAAATAATTTAGGTGTTTACATCTTGTCACCTTTCCCAGATAAAAACGTACCATTCAGTGAATGGAATAAACCATTAATGTACAATATAACGTATTGGATACAATACAGCGTATTGTAATTGAATGTCGAAGCAACATTATTCTTGTTTGAATATACAATTCAAAAACAATATAATATATTGTAACAGAACACTGTATTGTTTTTTATTGGTTTTATACCTTACAATTTTGGTCAAATTCCTATTTTTGCGTAAAACATCTGTTGCTTTTTTCTGTGTAGCTTGTCTGAAAGAAGTAAATAAAACAAGTTCAGAAAGCAAGAAATGTTGGGTGAAAAATATTAAACAAGTAAAAATAAGTAGTTTTGTAGAAGTCAACCACCCATACATTATATTGGAAAAATATTATATTGTTTTTGTATTGTATTTTTTATCCGGGTTATTCACAGAGGAGAAATTGATCATATTAATTATTGCTTGAAATGTAAGCACAGGAACAATTTTTCAGCATGTGTAAAATATACACAAATTTTGTCTTGTTTCACAAGAGCCCGTATAGGTGCGCGAATCAATACGCCTCCAAGCGCGAAACGCAACATACTGTTAGCCATCTATACTTTGGTAGCGCAACTAGTCAAATGATGAGAGATTTGATTTTCCACGCATCCATCACATGCCGCTGTGGGGATAAATGTTTTATTTTCCTGATGAAAGACGGTTGACAGTGAAATAGTTAGGCGGAAAAGGTAGAAATATCCATTCTCTATGTTCTACATACGTTTATTTATTGTATTATTACACTACTTTCATAAAAAATTTAGATCCAGCTGGTAGGAGCACTAGTTCGAGGTTGGAAAATCACGATATGTGAGGTTAGTTTCATTGGAACTTTCGCCTGAGCGATTTTTGCGCTTGAATAAAACACGTTACGGGACATTCTCCGCTACCCCTAAAATACCATTGGGTAGATAAATAAATTCTCTACCATTGGATCTCATTCAATTCCATGCATAACTTCACTTGAGCGGTGAAAATAAATATTTTGTTCCGATTGTTTTGAAATCATGTATGGGTTTGACATTGCTGTCGTAAACCATCATCATGACGACTCAGTTGACAGCTAATACACGTAGCATTCGGACCTGTTCAGAATTCCTCCCGTGCAATTTCGGCGAAAATGAGTGTTGTTCGAAAAAACACTTTGGTGGTGGATTTTAGTGTTCTTTCGTCGCGACCTGATGTTGCAAAAATGCAGCATTTTCTGGAACACGAATTGAAATTGGATCTTTCGGATGCCAAGAGTGTCCAACTGCATAACACCCGTAAATGCGTTTTCATAGAAATGGTGGACCGTGCCACAGCACAACGCTATGAAAACGCACACAACATCAAGCGAGTTTGTACTTGTAACGACAAACTATTCAAAATTCCTGTGTATGTAGATAGCGAGGCAGTGAGTGTTCGTGTTCATGATCTTCCTCCATCCGTACCACATTAGACTGGCCCAGCTCAGTATGGGAGAAAATTAAAGTTGTATGATTCCACGGGGCACCCCCCACGATTATTTCTTGGGGTTAGAGGAAGCCTTTCTAAAAAATTCAGCTCATTTGGTCGTTCCATGAGCTGGCGCATTTGAATTGAAGTTAATATGGGATTTTCAGCTCAAACATATGAGCAACAGCACATCATCTACTGTTTAGTTCAGGAAAATTGATGATCGCGTTCAATTGGACCCAGAATGTCAAAAACACTACTTGATGTAATGGCGAAGAATATTGTAGAAGATTGTACCATGATCAAAATTAATATAGTTGGTGTTTTAACCATCTGAAGTATATCATGCAGTACTGCTTGTATTTCTTCAACATAGCTTGGAGGTAGCCACTAAGCGCATCATAGCCACCTATGACGCTGGGCGAGCTGAGGCACATATCGCATGCATATAAGTGACTGTACGAGAGTGCTGACCAGAGCCTAACTTTCAACAACTGAAAGAGTAATGAAAATGAGACTGAATCCAGATAAAACCTTCTGCAATTATGTTCATTAGGGTATCAACTAGTGTATTATAGTCATTCTGGGCTTATTTGAACGCGAACAATTAGTATACGGAACGAAACAGTGACATAGGATCAATTTTCAATACATTTGAGACGAATATCCCATACAAACTTCAAATCGAATGCGCCAGCTGGTGGAGCAACCAATTGAGTTGAAATTTTGAGAGAGCGTTTTTCTTACCCTAAGGCTTATATCTAGGGGGTGCCCCGTTGAGTTTTACAACTTTTTTGTTTAAGGGCCAGTCTAGTACCACATACGACTGTTGTTAACTTCATGATGCAGTTTGGGGAAGTGCTTTCCATACAAAGCGAACGTTGGAGACACTATTTTCTCGGATTACCAAATGGAGTTCGCGTACTGCAAATGAGGATTGAACACCATATTCCGTCATTCCTAACGATCGCCAATGAGGTATGTTACGTGGAGCACCCGAACCAGATCAAAACCTGCAATCGGAACATCTAAAGCAGCCATGTCAGAAGGTAGACGTAAAAAAAACAAGACCACGACGCAAGGAGCAACCGCAGCATTACCACCAACAAGCGAACCAAAATTCAACGAGGCTGACTTTCCACCGATAAGCAACGACCAACACGAGCTTGGATCGACAACCGTACCTACGGTCACCGAGAAGCAGGCAGAGCAACACAACAGTGAAAGCGACGACTATGACAACGACGGGATCGATAGATCATCCACAGACAAACAGACGTAACACTTAGAACAAATTTTAATCAAAATCATAGTCACGAAGACATGTACGCCCAATGCTATAATCGGTGTGTTTGGCCGACGGACCAACAGATGGCGGTAGTGTGTAAACGTCAAACACAAACAAAAACGATACGAGCGCTGCGGGTGGCGGATCGGCCACCTACCATATTTTTGAATCGACCGTTAAAAAGGTGGTCGATGGACATCGATGAGAGTGTGACGTCTGTTTGTCTGTGGATCATCTTTCACATACGAGGCCAACGATGGTAGCAACAAGCGACGATTGTCAACTAGGCTTAAGCTACACTGAAATGAATTTTATTGTAGAAACTACTGAATCCATGGTAAAATTAAGAACTGCACCAACGATTTTCAACCGACTACATTATTCTGTTAACTCTACCAAAACATAGTCAACATCACTACACAAGAAAATATATTCTGTTTATTTAACTAGAGTTGTAGTATTTATGACCAGAAACATTGTAGATTTGACAAGTTTGGCATTATACTTTTGACCACACTGTGTTGTACGGTGGATGTCACGGATTGAAATACAATGCTTAATAGTCAAGGTTACTATGGACATAGCCAAATTTACTGCACTGCTCAGTGATTTTTACCAGATTATAGTAAACTTAACAGATTTTTGTAGTCGGTTGAAAATCGTTGGTGCAGTTCTTAATTCTACCATGGATTCGGTAGATTATACAACAAAATTTTATTGGACTTGGTTTAGTGTGTATATAGCCTTTTTCACTTTAAGCTGCATGGGATAAGATTTTGACGTTCGTGTTCCGGTAATGTCAAAAACTAACGGGCGGCCGATTTGCAACTTGCGCTTTAACGGATGTTTTGACAGCTGTTGTCACGAAGTTGTCTCTCTTCTCTCCTTCACTCGCATCTGTTTTCATTTTTCTTCTTCCTTCCCTCTTGTTCAATCGAAACAGTAACGGAACGGACGACGAACGAGTGAGAGAGAGCGAAACAGAGCGCAAAGGAGCGCAAGCAGGAGCAGCGGGTTTTCGCTTTTGCTGTCAAAACAAAGGAGGGAGAAAAGCAGCCAACAATCTGCAAAAAGTGGCAGCCAGCAGTTTTCCAAGGCAGTGCGAGTGTGGAAAGGGCTTTTATTTTCATCCAAAAATATTTTTTCCGCTGTTTTCCTTCGGAACAAAAGGTGGCATTTTCTCTCCGTTCCGATTTGACCCGAATTTCCAGTGGAAAAGCGTACGGCAAAAGGCGACCCGAATCGAAGGATCGAATTTCCTGGTTTTCTTGCATTTTGTTCGTGCTCTCCGAGAAGGAAAATATGGAACGAGGCATTGGGTAAGTGGTTTGTAGTTTTTTCTTCTCCACGTACGGAATCTATAATGAAGAGGCAGCAGGTATATCTCTTCCGCATATGTGTACGGCCAAAAAGGTAGGGGAAGGGCAGGGGCCATTCGATTGTTTTTCCAGCCTATGTTTTGATTTTCCCCATTTACAACAATCGATTGATAATGTTTATTTTTGCAGCCGACAGGGACCGATGATGTCCTCTCCGGGAATGTCCCGACGGCCTGGTGGTGGAATGCCACCTCGGGATAGCTATCAATCACATTCATCATACCATCAGCAGCAGCAGTCCAGTCCACATCAACATCACCAGCAATCGCAACAACATCAGCAGCAGCAACAACAGCATTCGCCAGCAAGTCAATTCCAGCATTCGCAGCATGATGAGCTGATACGATACATTCATGAGGCATGGAATACGGTAAGTGCTGAATCCCGAGACCCCTGGCCAGATATTGAGATAAGCCAGTCGCGTATTGTTCATCCCTTCCCCGTTGTAGAGGATTTGTTGGCAGTAACTACAATAGTGCAATCTGCTTTCACTTTTTTTTGCTCTCTGTTAAGTGCCACTGGCTCTGTCAAGTAGTGTCAGTGTTTAGCGGGATGATAGCGAGATGCCTTCTTTGCACCCCCCAATCACCTTTCTGAGCTGACTGTTGGTTGGGATTGGAGGAAGTATTTACTCATTACCTTGTACACCAAGTAATGGAGTATTGTCACGCTCTCCTGTTGTTAGATAGTGTCTGTTTGTATGGTTTATGATAATTGGCAAACCTTCGCAATGGGCTACGCTAATCAGTTGTAGAATTCTGAACTATGGTAGTGCATCATCGGTTCACTGTTTATCAGTAAGGGCATGGTACCCTTTAAGAAGGTTGCAGATCTCGTGCAAGTTGTTCATTAGAATGCATTGCATTGCGTTCAGCAATTTGAAGATGTCTTTTATCCCTTACTCAAGGCTGGATAGCGACTGAATGTCTCAAAAAAATAGGAAATCTAGAGACCTTATGTTTGGAAAAGAGACTAAACAGGAATCAAAACGAGACCATGCTGAAAAAAAAACTAATCCAAACAGGAATCAGGAGTTGAAATCGAGAGAATCCGGTTACCTATTTCTATTTCTTTGAGAATCAAAGAATCAGTTGATATTACTAATATTGAACAACTCAACCCCAAACAATAGATTCCACCATGAATTTCATCAGAAACTCCTTAGAAGATTTTCCGAAATTTTGTATTCTTCTGTTCTTAACTTTACAGTATCGTTCAATCGATTTTGATGAGATATTGAGTAAAAATAGCCAATTTGTTAGGGGAAGGTGGTCCAATTCGGACCCTGTTCTAATTCGGACCATCAAACATTTCTCAATACTGGCGCTATTGTAGATCGTGTGTACCGTTTTTCTACCCACCGTCTAGCTAGGATCTAACACAAAACATTTGACGCCTTCCAGTTAATTCGTTTGATTTTTATGTTAGTTTGTTGTTTTGAAGTGCTCTAGTGTGCTATCGGTTAGCATTATTTCCAAGCCTCTGGAATTGACAGTAATTCTCCAATCTTTCTGTGTTAATTTATATTCGAATCCCCCAAGACTAAGCTTTCATCTGACCATATGGTTTTCAAATGTTTATGCACTTTTTGTGCTCAACTAGTTTGAATATCTCAAAATATTGGTCCAATCCGGACCTTTTGATATGGTTCAATACGGGCCTCTTGCTTTTTCAACAAACGAAGTTATTTCAAAAGCTCCAATCCGTGAAAGTCTTCTCGACTTGCCAGAAAATCACAGAAGTTGTAATATTTATGGATGGTGCCTTTGTTCCTGTTGCGGTAAAGTAAAAGTCTTCGAAAAATCTTTGAAATACAGTAGTCGACAAAAAAAAGTAATCAATAAATCAGCTACTTGAAAAGAATCTCTATTAATACCACTGCCTATTTTGGATACAGCGTTCCAAATTTGTATGGCAGCACGAAACAAAAAACAAAACGTTTACGAGTGCTCAGAACAATACAATCAACTTTCTCTTACCCGATGTAATGTTTTTTTTTACATGAAAATAATCACTTTAATATAGCGTATTTTGACCCTAAAATGTAAGTATGTCGATACTTCTCCAACTCGATGTCCCAAGATTCGATGCTGTCTCCTTCAGTTTTCCTAAATTTTTAACTCCTAACCTTTTCAACCCGATATGTTCATGCCATGATTCTCACCCTTTCTCTATCATTATTATCGAGATTTTAAGCCCTGAGCTAGTACATCTCGGTACCAACGGCTTTACTTCTCTTCCGAAGGAAGTCGTCACAATAACATTTACATCATACGTGACTACCCTTGGGGATGGGATTCGATCCCAGGTCCTCGGCGTGAGAGGCGTGTTTTCCAACCTCTACATCAAGTCCGTCACTAATATGATTCTTGTTGAAATTTTACTATATTTTAAGCAAAATGGCTTTTTATGTTTTTTGTCAAAATAACAAAAAGCTCCATAATTTGAAAAAATATTTTCTCTATCTCGATATGTCCAATACACAACGTTCAATTTAAAATCGAGTTAGGGAAAGTTCACTGTACTTAATTTTGAATTTGTTTCAGATTTCACCCATGTTTTTTTTAATGAAATTCACATTTTACTTGAGGTTCTGACTCGAACTAAATTGGAATTTTTCGCGCATAAATGGCGAACAACATTATCGATGATAGTTCGATTTGAGTTAATATCATTGCGTTTATTACCGAATTTCATTAATTGGCTTATGAAATTCATTACTGAAATTCTTCACCAAAACCATAAGTAAAACTTACAAATTTCAACAATAATCGTTGTGGCGCCAAATCATAATTATTCCTTAAGAAACTATTAAGTTTTTTTGCCTCAGTGTAATATATATCTAACTTAACATTTGAAAAGGGCCTATCTTCAAAACGTAAACATTGATGAATTTTCAATTGAAGATTCCGTATCATATTTATAATTCCTATTTTAAACCCATTAGCATTTTTACTAGTTTCATACCTGTGTTCGACACCCTTTAAAGTCGGTTGCGTGGCCCATAATGTTTCAAATCTCAAATAACACAACTCCTAAAAATTGTTGAATTCAAACTTCATCGGCCGATAGGCTCTTTTATGAATCTTCAAACCAGTTAGGCCCTTTCAGTTAGCCCCTTTGATTGAACATGGTTTCAGTTAGGCCCTTTTAAAATTTGCTAATTTTATTGATTTTTGAATTGGTTTGCACGAATCTTGAACAAAATTTAACGATTATGTGAAAAAACACTATATAATAGATAAATGTTGGAAATTTTCGTTTGAAGATTCAGTACCATATTGATTATTCCTATTTCAAACCCATTCGCTTTTTTAATATTTTCATACTTGGGGAAGATCCAAAAATGATGTCCATCGTTTTTCGGGATTTCTAGAATCCCCTACTCCCTCTGTCACGCTTTTTCCAATAGTGGTTTCTGCGCTCATGTACATATACGATAAATTTCACCAACACTACTTAAAAATTGCTGGTGGAAAATATAAACAAAGATCAGCTGTTCCCAGCAAAACCAAATGGCAGTATTTTCAACCAGCAAATTTGTGCATGTCTTCGTGACACCGCTCGGCGAGAGCTCAATACCCAATCCATGCACTGTCACACTTTCGAACATCCCCCAATTCATGGATGTCATTTTCGGATGACCCCTTGTGTTCGACACTAATAATGGTCTATTACGTGACTCACAACGATTTGAATTTCAAATAGCACAACAACTTGTATAAATAGTTCAATTCAAAAATCATCGGCAGATAGGCACTTTTACGAATTGGCTTGTTTAGGGGTATCCAGTTTTTTACATATTATGATTCTACGTTAAAAATTGAGCAAGAATCCAAAGTTTCATAATTTTCCGTGCCCTGGAAGTATTTTACAAACACGTTTGATGTTAGTATGGAAATCGATTTTGAATCACCCCTCGGAAAATTTTACTAAGGGGCGAGCTGTCATTATGTGGATTGAAATGTCATTGAGTCTACAGATTGAAATTTTTATAAATCATTTATAATGTCAAAATTGAGATATTGAAGCGCAATAAAATTGTGTTATACTTAGGAAAATGTACTCTTTCGATCAAGCTATGAAAATCTGTAACTTTTTCATCGCTAAACAACCCAATTCTCAAACCAGTTAGGCCCTTTTTGAATTTGCTAATTTTATTGATTATTGAAAGGATTTGCATAATTCTTCGACAAAATGATTATGTGAGAAAAAAAAACACAATATCATAATAGCTAAATATTGGAAACTATTCTATAAAAAATCAGCAGCATATTGATTATTGGCATTTCAAACCCATTTACTTTTCTTACTCGTTTTATATTTGTGTTCGACACTCATTATGGTTTATTACGTGGTCCAGAACGTTGGAAATCTCAAATATCATAACGAATTGTGAAAATGGTTGCATTCAAATATCATCAGCAGTTAGGCCCTTTTATGAATCTCCAAACCAGTTAAGCCCTTTCAGTTAGGCCCTTTGATTGAACATGGTTTCAGTTAAGCCCCTTCAGTTGGCTTATGGAAATCGATTGGACTACCCGCAGAGCACTCTCCTACCTGCTCGGTGTGAGAGTAAGAGAGCAGAAGAGAGTGAAATTAGATGTAAATATAGATTCGTTGAAAATAGTTAGTGTTATTGAGTTTTGGCTAGTTCTGACAATGACAACTATAAATGTCTACTTGTCAACTTCACCGAAACAATATTTTTCAGAGTAGATCGTTGAAAGGTTTACATAATATTTATTTTACAATCATTGTGTCAAAATTAAAGATTACTCGCACCGCTATCGCACTGTACCCAGATTATTTCCCGAAGAACTTAAGTAAATATTTCGTAGACATTCCCAGCAGAAAATGTAAAAAAATTCCTGGGAAAAGTTTTGGGGAAAATTCTGGCAAAACGTAGAAAGCTGCATTAGGATGATTTATAAAATATTTCTTTTATCCGAAATATTTTATAAACTTTTGGTAAAAACAACGACCAATATTTGATCTGAGAAATCTACGGCTTTAGAATAAATTCGAGACCAGCTTTCTAAAAAAGCATTCTATAAAAATCTGCGGAAGATTACCCAGAGACGGCTAGAGATTACAAAAAATCCAGAGTTTTTCAGAAACTCGTCCAGGACTTCAATAGTTAGTACTTATTTTGCTGGAAATTATTTCGGAAATTTCATTTGCAATATCATCAAATAAAAAAAATGTTTTTATTGATAAATCCTTGACACATTTTTTTACACGACTTAGGTCAACTATTTCTATACAAAAACAAGTTTCTATAATGAATTTTTGAACATTGTTTGGAAATAATAATTAATCAATGGCGATTACCTAACGTCAAATCCACCTGTCCATTATTTTTAACAACAAATATGCGATTTCCATCGGTTACTGTTTACTTTATAATCTAGGTATGCAACCTTAGTCATTTTCTAGGTCGTAGATCAGATAAAATGTGAGGTTACAAGTTGCCACTGAGTGATGATCATTTTCAGTAATTCATTTATTAAAACGTTCAGTTGAAATATAGATATGCGTGCCTCAAAATGGAATCATTGAATCTATGACAAAAGGTCGAAAGACAAAAGGCCGAAAGGACAGAAGGTCGAAAGACAAAAGGTCGAAGAACAAAAAAAAAGGGACAAAAGCTCGAAAATCTTTTTTCAAAGAAGGAAAAATTTCCCACCAAGCAAATCGTTTTCGACCTTTTGTCCTTTCGACTTTTTGCCTTTCGACCTTTTGTTCTTTCGACGTTTTGTCTTTCGACCTTTTGTCCATAAACCGTTCTGGAGTTATTGTTTATTTGGGAAAATGGTTTAATTTTACAGAAATTATGTCACAAATTTAGCATGAGTTTATATTTTTCGTTTGGTTTTGAAGTTCGTCAAGATTTTTTTTTTAATGTTCTGAATATCATTCATGATTTTCGCCACAATTTTGTCTACAATCAAATATTTCCCCTCGATATATTCCACATATTTGTTAAGAAACGCTTCAAGTAATTCGTTTTGCATCTCTATTTCAAAATCTTCAATGAATTTTCACCAGAATTTTCCTCATGAACAGGAATTTTGTTTCTATCACGGTTTTGTTTACCAAAGTTCATATAGGCATTTGATTTTTTGTGGTATTTTTTTGACTAAAATCATAAAACTTCTGTTTTCAAAGTTTTAAAAATATTTCGATATTCCTTGGGGGACCGACATTTCCCATATAACATTTATTTGGCCACTATTTTGTTTTTCACCAATTTATCATAAAATAAAATATGGGCTGTGCAATGTTAGATAATGAGGAGCTTCTCTGAAAATAATCATGCAAATCGGTTGAGTCGTCTCCAAGAAATCTTAAAATTAGAATATTGTGTTTTTTGAAGTTTTCAAACTCCTCCTTCGGCCAGAGTGGTACCACAAGCATAAATGCTCATATTTCAAAATCGTGTCACAACAGACTCTCATCAAAGTGTTTCTAAAAATGAAGAACTGAACACGAGAAAAAATTCTGTAGCCTAAGATATTAAAGTGGGCTACGGCTACGCGTCGGCCCCAAGGAATTTGGGAATATCTCCGGATCCAGACAACCAATGAATAAAATCAGCACATATTCTAAAAATAGAAGTGTTTTTTGAGAACTTGTGAAAAAAATGTGCAAACATATTTAAAAACAAAACACTTATCGTGATGTGAATATTTATTGTTGTAAAAAAATGATGCTCGAGGGGTAAATATACATGTAACACGTATTTTCATTTTTAGTCATTTTTATGGCTAACACTTGTAGTTTTCAAGTCACTTCTTGGTCACTATTTAGTCACTTTTTTAATCATTTTGGTCACTAAAGTCACTAGAGTATGGTGGGCCAAAAGTTCGACCATAGTGGTATAATCGAAATTTCCAGAAATGCAATAGCAGTTGAAAAGAAAAAAATACCACGCAATCAACCTTCAACATATTGGTTCTAATTTTGCTGAACAAACTTTAGTTAAAATAGTTACCCATTTTTAGTTATAACAATTTCAAAATTGATTGTCTTAAACGAACTTTTGCCCCACCGGTGGGGCAAGAGTTCGAATCTAGTGTGGGGCAAAAGTTCGCTGATTTAAACACAAAATATCGATACTTTTATGACAGGCATACTTTATACCAGCCATAAACTTATGTTTACAGAAAAATACACACTAAACTTTCATCAAAAATTTGCCCAAAACAGAGTTAATTGTAATATACCCAAAATTAGCAGTTTTTCGCAAAACAAAGTAGAAATTAAAATGATGTAAAAAACTAAATTTGGGAAGAAATGGCACTTGGTGCGGTTTAGCAGAACCCCGACCATATACAGTACCGTAAGGACGCCATTCACCGCTCATTTAACAGCATTTCAACACATTAAATTCTGTCAAAAATCGGTTTTTCAATATTTTTCGCGACTTTTTGCGCTAGACGCAAGATACAACATTTGTTTTTGTAGAAAAGAAGTTGAAATGTGAACAACGTATAATGGTACCGAATTACATGTATGCCAATGATACCTGTGTAGGGCGCCATTCACCGCTCATCCTAAGTATGAGGCTCTATATATACAATTAGTTGGAATTATTTTACTTTCATTAGCTGGTTGTTATCTTTGTACTATAGTACAACAACATATTAAAGCGTGGCAGCTAAGAAGCATTTTTCGATCTGCCATAATAAAATCATTGTTCAACTCATGTTTTCCGCCTTAAACAGCCTAAAATTATTTTTTATAAATAGTATATACAATTAAATCATATGAATTTCATTCTGATACAATCTATTCTGGTATACTAATACATGTTGATGACTTTTATTGCGAAAATTTGTTTAGATTTTTCAAAATAATTCAATGAGCGGTGAATGGAACATGAGCGGTGAATGGTGTCCTTACGGTATTAAGTTTCAAAATGAATGTCACAACATCAGGTACATTTAATATGCAAAATTTAATACCTGTTCAATTACATGGTCACAAGGCAATGCTGGTATAATTTTCCAATAACAGGATCAACTATAAATTCCGGAGAGTGCTATCGCCGAACTACCTGGTGCTGGTGTAACCTCGTTTGCATCTTCAGTAACCGGCAAACACAAACTGCCAATCAAGGTTTCTCACTCAACGAAGGAGCAAGTGTTACAGGATATTTTATAATTGCTCAGCAGCCGTATAAAATATTCTGTGTTTTTTATTTAATTGGAAAGTAATCTAATTACAGAATCCAGTGGAAGAATGGGTGGGTTTCATTCAAATGTATAGATAATTCTTATTGAAACATCAATTAAGATCTATCGAAACGCTTTGTAAAAGGTATGGGAAAATCCACGTAGCAGTTACGTGAAAGTATTGTGGATCAGCCGTAGTCCAGCGGGTTTATTCTACGACTGGCGTGAAGTGAGAATTGTCGGTGTCGTTTAGCGAGGTGACGATTCTCGACTCGAGTGAAGTGACTCGCCGTGCAAATCAAATGGAGAGTCACTTCACTCGAGTCGAGAATTGTCACCTCGCTATACGAGACCGACAATTGTCATCTAACGCCAGTCGTAAAATAAACCCACAGAAGTTCATGCGTTCATTCTGTGCTGCTCACGATCCACGTAAATGCTAAGTGAAAAGTGCGATGGAAAAAATCACGTATGTTGTCACGTCTATCAGTGCTGGATAGTGTCAATGTAGATGTAGAGGGTGTCGTGCGACTTTTACACAGATGCTTCTCTCACTGTCATCAAACGGCGAGACAATGACAGAGATTTTCTTCAAATTTCTCTCGGTACCCGACAGATTAGAGAGCGGTATATGGAGTTAGAATGTGCTGCTGTCAACTCTACTTCCTCCATTGATTCCTCATAGACCACTAGAGCGATGTCGTCTGCGAAGCTAACAATCTTAACACCCGTCGAAAGAGGCAGCATCAGTACGTCATTGTACATCCCATCCCATAACATCGGGTCTAGGATTGAACCTTGAGGTACTCTCGCGGTAATTCGAACGTTTTCTCTGTTCCTCCTCTGTGTTATACAGTAGAATCTTACCATCAAAATAGCTTTCTAGAAGGTTGTTCTACTGGTTGTTGGACAGGCCGTCCACACTCTCCATATACGGTACTAGCCTGTTGAGAATCAACCTCTCCAATAAATTGCCCGTCGTATCTAGTAGACAGATAGGTCTATACGCCGACGGGTCACCTGGTGGTTTCCCCGCCTTTGGTAGTAGCACCAAATTCTGTTGCTTCCATACATTCGGGAAGATTCCTTGATCAATGCAGCGTTGCATCGTGGTTCTGAACATGTCCGGATCCGCGTTCACTGCCGCTTTTAAGGCAACATTCAGGGTACCATCGGATCCCGGTGTCTTGTTTGACGCGAATGATTGCACGGCTTCTGCCAGCTCTTCGTTTGTCACCCTCGCCACTTCTTCTCCTTCATCTGCAGATTTTTAAACAGGAGAATCGCTTCTGCAGTCAGGGATCTTGCATCAACCTCGTCGCCAAGTACTTCTTGTGCCAGTTTCTTATAGACTTTCTTCCTTTTGTTTGGCGTCCTTCTTTAAGACTAGGATCGTTTCACCAATCCTAGCCCGCCATATGCTCCGAACATCTACGCCCAATGGAGATAACTTCTCCGTGCTTCGCATCGCCTTCGTACGGTTCACTTCCAGCACTTCTTGGGTTTCGCAATCCTCAAAATCCAGCCGGACCATCGTTGGCTGTCGTCGGTTCGCTCCTCGGTCGGCTTCATTATCTTGAACCTTGTTCCGTGAGTCTTGACATACTGCTGATCTTCCTTCGTTGATGAACGTCTCGTCCCTGGATTTGAACACCTTTTTCGTTTTCTTGTTGTAGAGCCGGTATGCTTTGCTTTCTTCATCAAAACCGATCAAAATGCATTCTTCCGCCTTCGGGTCCCACTTTCGTCGCTTCTGTTTTGGAATGTGCGACATCGTTGTTGTTTCGAAAATCCGCAGGTTGGACAGATCTGGTTTCTGCCCCGACCAGGCTTCTTCGGGAGTCGTGCGAATTCCTTTCGACGGTGAACGGTTGATGATGTACTCGGCGGTGGCAGTAGCTTCCGCCCAAAACGTCTTCGGTAAGTTTGCTTCATGCAACATGCAACGGGCTTTCTCGACAATCGTTCTGTTTGCACGTTCTGCCATCCCGTTTTGCTCGGGTGTATATTCCACGGTTGTCTGATGGCAAATTCCCAAACTTCGTAGTAGATTCTCAAAGCCTCGGTTTTTGAGCTCCTTTCCGTTGTCTGTCCTCAAAACTTTCAACTTTTTACCTGTCTGTCGTTCAGCCATGGAGTAGAATGCCTTGAATGCTTCAACTACTTCTTCCTCGGATTTCGTACGTAAAAAGTACACAAACATCCTGCGGGTTTTGTCGTCGATGAAAGTGATGTAATAGCGGCTCCCTCCAAGGGAAACTTCCTCCATGGGACCGCATATGGCGCAGTGGAAGCGTGCTGGGCCCATAACCTATTGGGCAGAGAATAGAGAAACACGTCTTGTCTCGCGTGTGGACGGAACTAAAGTGAAGTTTATTTTACAAAGTCTTATTCTAGTTTACAAGTCATAGGTTGCTTCGTTTTCTACTTCAATACAAACACGTCGGAACCCTTGATAAATAAAACAGAGAAATAATCATTCAAATCCGTTGACCCGTTCGAAAGCCATTTCGTGACATACAAACACCATTCCATTTTTATTTATATAGATCAACCCTATGTCACTGTTGCGTTCCGTGTACTACAGTGATACCTCCATGAGTCGATGTTCCATGACTCGATATCGACTCATGGAACCATACTAAAAACAAAATTTCATGATTACTATGATGGTCCCTAGAAGCAGCTTTCCGAAGGATTGATGTTCCATGACTCGATATTTCCATGAGTCGATGGTCCCTTTAATATCGACTCATGGAGGTTTCACTGTAGTTGATCAAATTTAAATCGGTCACTGCAGATACGCCTGTATGATACTAAATGCGAAAAATGTCTTACCATGTAAGGTTACGAGTCTTTGATTTCGGTTCATAATATCGTAACAATAGAATTGATTCAATATGGGAACTGAATAATTTTGGTCCATTCATATTTGCATTAGTTGGTAAAGTCCTGTCCAAAGTCCAAAGACGATGTGACTTTATCAAGCATGTTTTGAAAACATTTACAAGTACACAAAATAAGGCCTCGTGAAATCTTATAACGTTTTTATTCTCTAATACAAAGCTAAGACAGTTCAATCCCATGTCTCGTTTAAGGATTTCTCTTAAATACTACCCTATAAACCGATTCAACATTTCTATATCTTTTTTTTTCTTCGCAGATCACGCAAGACAAAAGCCAAAATCCCCCAGTATTCTTCAAGAGTGTACCTGAGCCACGGCTCGCAGGTTTCACCCCGTTCGATTTGGAAGCATACTGGGGTCGGCGGTTAGTACACAAGATCAACATTTCGGCCCATGGTCATCAGTAGTTTCGGACCGGGCAAACACGATGGATTGGAGGAGTTGAAGAAAAAAGGGAAAACAGCAGAGAAACCGATAATTCGCAACTGTTAAGAAATAGACATCTGAAAACCAACTGCGGAAGAGGATTAAGAAACTGAAACAGCTGGACGCGGAGATAGGATCTAAAGAATCGGCAGAACACACATACACGACCACACACAAACACACGACCATGCATATGGTTCCATTCAATAGATTACACAAACACAATTATATTTTCGATTTTATATTTTATTTTTTGGAATATTAGACGCATTGGCAGAAGTAATTTCGATAATTCAGAATCAAAATATTTCTAATTATTAGAAAGACAGGTAAAACTCAGATGATTTTCAGTAGAACAACACAAAGCAACAAAAAACTAATATAACGATCATTTAGCGTAAAATATGATTTTTGTCTTACAAAAGACAACTATTGTAAATTGAAGCAAAAAAAAGTAATTGTGAATATCCAAATCCTACAAATTCTGCGAAATGTAAACAATAAACAATGTGTTTCCACTTTTTAATCTGTTCTGTTTTTCGTTTCCTCTTTTTTTGTTCTTAAATACACACATCTCTGTAAAAAAACTGTGGATGAATTGAAAATGTAATAAACGAGTAAGAGGGTAAAAATTATCACGTTCGTTTTCTCGATTAGTGTAGATTGGAAATTCGGTCGTCCATAGAGTTGAAAGAAAAAGTATTTCCTTTGATAGACAAACGTGTTATTGAGCATTATAGTAGGAATCAGAAGGGATACCCTTGGTGAAGGAATCAATAAATACTATCTGAAGTGATGCAAGATAATAATATCTGAGATTTAAATTCTTACGAATGCTACCCATCAGTCCGGTTACTGGAGGAAATTCAAGTTAACTACCGTATGGATGACTCTGTACTCATGAATTAGTGACTTTTCCTGTTTCTAGTGCTCTGATTAACCAGCTTGTTATGCTAAAGTTGTCAATTTGCATTCGTACAATGCTGTTTGGAACAATAACCAGGCCCCTCCAGAACCATACGCCCACCTCCCCAGAATTTTCGATGATAATAAATAAAAAAAAAATATTCTAACGTGAAAAAATGTTCTGAATCGATTTACTCTTATTGTTGCCAAAAAAACATATTCAGTAGTTACGTTCTTTTGTTTTCTACAACAAACCTCGCTCGTCGTACACAGCATCAGCGTACCTGACTTCGGAGAAGGAATTTTTCAGCAGGATTTTTTGGTAAAACCATCTTAATCTTAATTATTAAAAAAAATCTTAATTCATAATAGGTACATCTTTTCATTGAATTTGGCAGGAGTTTAACTTGATGATAAAAAAGTGCAACAACCATAGTTGTTATTCCAGCAATAAATTCTTTCTTTGATTTTGCTTCATTTTTTTAAAGTAATTTCGCGTGAACAAACTTATTGCTTAAACTCAAAACTAATTTTTTCCAAGAAGTTTGGTTATGGTTCAGGAATTTTTGAAAAATATTTGACTAATTTCTAACAGATTTGTGACAACATTTTTGAAGCCACGCTTCGATATTCCTTGAAGAATTTCAGTATAATCAAATTACTCAAGGAATATCGTAGGGTGGCTTCAGAGCTCTTGCTACAAATCTCTTGGAGACCAGTCAAGTAATATTGTGAGGTTTGTTGCCTGGAGGACAACCAACAAATGTTTCTAATTATTTCGCATCTTTCTTGAGGAACTTCATACAAAAAGCAACACTTCCAAGAATTTAAAGATAAAGGTAAGTTCTAGAAATTTTGAGAAATTGCAGAATTTTTATACGTATGGTTCCTGATTTATGAAGTTCCATCAGGAACTCTGCAACAAATATTCAAATTGATGCAAACATTTTCTCCAAGATTTAAATTCAGTAAAATTTTACATTACGAATTTTACTATAAAACAACTTTGACAATAAGGGGGGTCTGTAGCCTTGAGGTTACGCTTCCGCTTCATAAGCGGAAGGTCATGGGTTCGATTCCCAGCCCCTCCACAAAAAACTCGTCCAGCCACCAGAAGACGCCTCACGGAGGACCGTGCTTTGGGGAGCACATCCATCCTCCGTCAGTATCAGATGGTGACTGAGACAAACTGACCCTCTTCGCAGGCAGCTAGCTAACAACAGAGCTCTCTCCTACCTGCTCGGTGTGAGAGTAAAAGAGTAGGAGAGAGTGAAAGTATATGGAAATATAGATAAGTTGAAAATAGATCTGTATCGGTAAAGAAGAAGCTACAGATCAACTGATTCCGGCACAGTAGTGGCCACAAGCACAGAGTGCCTTGAAAAAAAAAACTTTTACAATGTTTTTAAAAATACCGCCAAAATTTTAGCGTTGAACATCTTTACTTCTATAGAAGTTCAACGCAAATTTTGGCTGTATTTTTTTGTTATTGTAGAACTTCTAACACAATAATAAAAAATAGTACCCCAAAAAAATTGTTTGGAGTTTCTGGGAGTAGGAAAACTTGGTTATCTATTATCTAACCATCTTTTGGCTATTTATATTGTATTCTTGAAGCTTGACACATTATTTTCATTATCCTGACATTAGCTTGCTGTAAAAATATTGGCCCAATGCCACTCCGCACCACTATATGTCCCAGAAAATTGCAAAAGAAGAGCGGCATCAGCTTAGGCTGCCAAGAATACGTAAATTTCGTCAACAATTCCTGCAGATTTTTTTTTTTGGGAAGTTCAACATTAAATTCCATTTTTTTAGTAGATCTGCTGATTTAATTTTTAAACTCCCCAGAAAAATCGCTAGTGTTGTTCAAAGAAAAACAATCACTGGAAAATACTTTCATGAATCTCTTGTGAATTTTTGGAGAGAATCCTTCATAGGAATGATTGTTTTTTTTTTCAATTTTTTAGGGAGACATTTTTAAAGAAATATTTATACAGTCATCTCTCCCTTACTCGATATTGAAGGGACCATCGAGTTAGGGAGGTATCGAGTTATAGAACACAAAAGCAGTGCATTTGCGTTCCAAGGGACCATCGAGTTAGCCATGAAAACCAACTTTTACTATGGTTCTCTAACTCGATATCGAGATACGGAATATCGAGTAAGGGAGAGTTAACTGTATATTATTTTCGAAAGTTTTGAAGGAATGCGGGGAACAATATCAAAACGATTTTTGGAAATGAAAGAAAAAATAAGACAATTCTCTGCAGTGGTGGAAAGAATCATGCTGTTTACGCTAAATGAATCAATATTAAACAGGATCCACGCTCACACGCTCACGAGCCAACAGCGACCGATTTGCTCACAGATTCTTGCATCCGAGAACCAGAACGAAACAAATGTAAAAAGAGCGTGATTGCTGGATGAGCAGAGTCTGCTCACAGCCGTTTTTTTTTCCGTTCATAGCTATTTTTGTAAATGATTGGGTGGATTATAATTATAATAGATAGATTACAAACTAATGTTCGGCAGTATTGAGAAAATTGACCGATATATGGTGTTATTGTAGAAATATCACAGGGAATCGGATGCGTGAATGCATATCAAAATAAAATGCTGAGATGCCCTTGACAGTATATGTGTTCGGGCAATCGTGAGCAAAGAAAGTAAAGAACGCAATCACACAAAATGAACCACCGTTGCGGTAGCATTTTTCTGTAATGCATGAACAGACTCTGTTCGCCGTTTTACAGCACTGATATGCCTTTTCTAAAAAAAATGTTGAGAACATTGTACCAATTAAATCTTGTTCAATTGATTATGACAATCTTGTGGAACATTAAGAGGAATCTTCAGATGAACATATGAAGAATCATTTACGTTTTTTTGCAGGAAGTCCAAGATATTTTTCGCTGTCCAAGAGATTTTCTGAAAATTTTGTTAAAGGAATCTGAAGAAAGGCATTGAGAAGCACCTCAAAGGCAAAGTTTAAAACACTGTTAGTGAATTCACTGATTTTTTTCTGGGAAGAATCCTTGCTTGGTGATCTTGAAGACAATTTTGGTTGGTTGGTTGGTTTGACTTTATTAACGAGATTTTTAGCCCTGGGCTAGTTCATCTCGGGACCAACGGCTTTACTTCCCTTCCGAAGGAAGTCGTCACTATAACTTTTTACGTCATAAGTGACTATGTCGGGGATGGGATTCGATCCCAGGTCCTCGGCGTGAGAGGCGAGTGTTCTAACCACTACACCAGGTCCGTCCCCACAATTTTGGTGATACTCATAGTATTTCTTCTACTATTTCTTGAATAATCCTCACTGATTCCAGAAAGTTCTAAACAAATTATCAATGAACAACTGGATAATATTTTTAAATAACAATTGGAATTTATATGTAGTAATTACGTAGAGGAAATTCCTGAAATGTTCAACATAATTTCTGCAGCATGCTTCGATTAAATTCTTTGAAAGATTTTTTTAAGCAAGATTCTTAACGAAATTTTCTGGTAAGATCAGAAAACCAAAAGAAACTTCAGGTTAAACCTGTTGAATAATGATTTCTAATCACGGGAATGATTTTCTGTTCTGTCCTCAGGAGGAACTCTGTGATAACTGTTAAGGAGTTCTTGGAAAAAGCAAAGTTTTGAAATAATTCATGAAGAAATTTCCATGGGAATTTTCAGAGGGATCCCCTAAAAGCGCATGATTAAATACCTGAAATTTTCGTGGAAGAATCACAAGGGATATTCCTCGAAGTATTTTTTTATTGGATCATACAAAAAATGAATATTTTCCGTACTGAAAATTGAAATTTACAAATATCACTTATGTGTAGCGATATGACACAAATTCACAAACAAACTAAATCTATGCATAATATGAAATTTGTCTAAATTTTATGATTCTCTATGGACCAAAGCACGCGTTCATTCTTTGACGTTTTAGCGGTGCCGTGTTATTTATGTTACCATGGAAACGAGTCAATTCGGCACCGCTCAAACGTCAAAATAGTGAACTCGTGCATCGGTCCATTGTGATTCTGCTCTGAGGGTTCGAATGTATTAAAAAGATGAAATTTGTGAAAATGGTGATTTTTGCGACCGACATTACTTCTGTAAAACAATAGTTTGGAAGGCCCCCCCAGAAAAAAATTCTAGCCACGCCAAATTTGCATCAGTCCATTGGCCGTTCTATCTTTTCGACCTTTTGTCATAGATTCGACCTAGAGCGGCTAAGCCAACCGGATGTCGCATCTGCATATGCGCAGGAGGAACAGAGGATGTGAGTGCCGGTCACAAGTAACTTGGAAGCTCTACGCATTCCTCAATGGCTTCGTGTCGCGAGAGATAAGAAAGGGAGCATCCTGATGGACGAACTTGATATGATCAAAAGGTGGCACTTCGATGAACACCTGAATAGCCCTGAGTGCGCAGGCAATAAGGGGGATTAAAACAAATAAAGACAATTTACACCGTCTTCAGCACATAGGCTGCACAGTAGAGTGATGCAAATTTTGAAATGTTTGCTCCCCTATGCTTAAACGATTTTAATTATAGTAAATAGCATCCTTCCAAAGTTTGAGGTGATTCGGAAGAAATTTGGCTGTGCACACGCCATTTGAAGTTTGTATGGGGATTACTATGGAAAACACCAATCTTTTGTGTTCAGCTCTCTATTTCTTCGTCATAATATTTTATGGAAAAGTGAACAAATTCTTCTTATGTGAAATCCTCCTAGCTACAACTTTGCCGAAGACCACTTTTTGATTGGACGTCAGGATAAATTGTTATTCATCATCATGAAGTTGGTGTGCATGTATCATGCTTCACCAACTGTTCGGCAGGCAACAGTGGTGCTCCTGGCGGGAAGAATAGATCAAAGTAATGCAGGCTACTATGTTCTACAGCAAAAAAGCAGTGTTGCTCTGAATGTAATTGAATGATCATCTCAGCATAATTGTGACTTTGTTATCAATAATAACAAATTATCCTTACGTCCCATCGAAATGTGGTCTTCAGCAAAGTTGTAGCTGGGAAGTTTTCACATGAGATGTGTGTGTTCACTTTTCCATAGATTATTATGACGAGCAGTTAGAGGACTGAACACAAAAGGTTTGCCTTTCCCATAGTAATTTCCATATAAACTTCAAATAGCGTGTGCACAACCAAATTTCTTCTGAATCACTTCAAATTTTGGGAGGATCATTTTTACCATAATCAACATCGCTTAAGCATAGGGGAGCAAAAACTTCAAAATTTGCATCAGTCTACTGCACAGACTGACTTGAATTGTCTGACGGTGGAAACCAACGTGCCCTCACTTCAACATCTCATGTCACTGTTAGGCAGCGTCCATTAATTATATAACGCTAAAATTGGAAATTTTCGACCCCCTCCCCCCTCCGTAACGCTTTTTGTATGAAAATTTTTAAATTTTTGTGTGAGTCGTAGCAGTAGAAGCATTAACCTAAGAATGCTAATGTCGCTACTGTTCGTGTTACCAACATCTAGTTTGCCACGCGCTGACAGCTTGAGTACCGGTTCTCAAAGTGTCAAATATATTATAAAATCATCCACTACAACATGGCATCGAACAAACAATTAAAAGATACAGTTAAAGGTGATAATAAACTTATTCAGTTTTGTGAGAACAGCGCCATTAGCGTTCTACTACTAATATTTCTATTGTCGTAGCGCTTGAGCCTACTCCCCCCCTCCCCCTAGAGCGTTACGTAATTTATGGATGCCGCCTTATAGAAAATCTGTTGGTAGAGATGGTATCGGAGCTGAACTGATGGTCCTGGGGAGGCTGGCCATTCGTTTGCACCGGCTGATAACAAACTGAGAAACAGATCAACTGCCGGATGAGTAGAGGGAAAGGGTTAAATGCTTAATTTACAAGATACCATCAGTGCACCAGATTCCGCTCATTTAACGGAAGCTATGTGTCCAAATGTTTATTATAAAATAACTATTGTATCGATCAAAACTATTTTCATGTCACAATGTAGCTCCTAGTATAGGTAATCAACGGGAAAATAAAAAGAATTTGAAAAACTTTCATAAAAAAATATTGAATTGCATTTGTTACTGCATCTAAGTGTTCCTATATCCGCTCACGTTAAACAGATTTCGGGACGAACTTACTAAAAAATGCATTACTTCGAATTTCGTTATTTATACTGATATTTTTTATGATCAAACCATAGCTACTACTGCAATAAAGAAGGCTGTATACTAAAATCGACATTTCTTTAAAATTTTGTTCAATTTTCTGCATGAGCGGTTATTGGAACACTAAAAAATACCTAGTGATCCAATAACCGCTCACGAGGTCTTGTGTTTTCAATATAAAGAATTATTTTATCAAATGAAAATAATGTCAGACGACTTCATTTAAAAGTTGTTAGTATTGCTAGAATATATCCGTGCGAAAAATGTTGATTTTTGACACGAAAAATCAATTTTTACACTAGTGAGCGGAAATAGGGGCATAAGCGGATACTGGTACACTGATGGTAGTTGGATTGTTAGAATTTCCGAGCGATCACCACAAAAAAAAAGTTTTCTGAGTGGAGGCCAGAAGTTTGCTTCTGGCGATCGGAAGGGAATTTTGACGTAACTCGCAAGATAAGATAATGCGGATAGGTTTTGTAGGTTTTTTGATGAACTATTCAGCGTTGCCGATAAGACTTTTTCCTTGGAATTCTCGTCATTCATGGGGTACAGTCTGCGTTCACTGTGGCCGTGCCGTGTAAAGTGTCTACCTACTTGCTAGTTGTTCTACGATCTCACGTTATTAATCGGAGAACCAGGATTTATCTCTTTGCACGACTCGAAATCTCTCGGAGTCCAGAGGAAATTATGCGTTTCCGCTCTTTTTTCATCTCACCTTTGCGTTGGGGATTGTCCAGCAGTACCGATGTGAGGAATGCGTCCGCTCTGCCTCACTTAGACTTCTGATGAAAAAGGGTTTGTTTTCAACTATCCTCAGGGAAACGTTCGGATCACGCATCTCAACGATTCATCGAAATAAAGATATTTTATTCGCTAATTTCTTAAGGTAATTTTCAATTTACATAACTTAAAACTAAAGAATCACCAAGTGAAATTGTTTAAATCTGTCTGCTTGCCAATCTAAATAACTGCTGATCACGCTTGAAAATACGGTTCTTTTTTAATAAGGTAGTCAAAAATAATTCAACAAATCTTCCAACAATTCAATGAATTACATTTGTTCAACTTGTTGCTACGTTGAATGGCGATATATTTTTTCTGCTTTGAGCGTACAGAACGGTTTATTCAAGGAAACATATAGGTCACAGTTCACATCTAGATATTTGATAAGTTTGGATGTTTTGAGTTACCTCGAGAGTAAAGCGATACTCACAGCTGACACTAAATTGGTCAAACTCCATGATATTTAGATAACGATAAATACATTAAAACATTTATGTTCGTAGTAAAAATCGAAGGAAATTGCTCAGTCGCTTCTTGAAGAGCTGGTGGAAACACAGTTAAGAAAAAGTTCCAACATACCTGGTGATTGAGCTTCGGGTTGCACTTTCTTCCCGCCGCCAATGCATTCACTGTCCGTTCGCTAGGAGCTAGAGGTGTATCTATTTGTAGGAGCGCAGGATGCTTTCTTTTAGTAATCTAGGGCCCATTCGTTCTCTGCCAGGAAGGCATCGACCACCTCCTTCATGGAGTAGTTGGCTATCAGTTGGTCCTGCGTCAGCTTAACCCGAGTCACGGGATCGAAATGGCCAACTCGTTGCAGGTGCTCCTCGATGTCCTTGCGTTCGTACGTCATACCAGATGGGGTGATAACGGGATCTACCAGCAGTTCGAAGCTTATCTTGCCACACAAGTAGTCAGGTACTTCTCGTTTCTGAAACGGGTTTGAACATATTAGTAAAATTAGAGCTTTGGAGACTGGAATTGCTTACCCTCCGTCTATCATCGACTTTTGCGAAAATATTGTTCAGTTCTGTGGTGTGATTTTCGCATTCACGTTCAATCTCCATCGACTTGTCCCTCACGGCATCCTCATTCAGTGTGTCATCCAGCTTAAGCTTAGCTAGTCTGTTTTCCATGTCCTCGTTAATGAGTCTGCAACAGATATGAACACATATGAAGTAATGTTGTCTTCATAGTTTCACCGAGCTTACCGATTGAGATAGGATTGCAGTTCGATCTCCTGGCAGATCCGTTTCTCCTCCTGGATGTTCCAGCGTTTCTTGCGAGCCAGGCGCAGCTGCGACGCGATGTCGTCTCCGAAGTTGAGTTTCTGTTCCCGCGCCAAGTCGTGTGCCCGCATCAGGTGCTTGATGGCCTCATCGTACGAGTCCAACTCCATCAGGCTGAGACCGAGGAAGAAGTGTCCCTTGACCAGGTTCGGATCCATGTCCAGTGCCCGTCGGCAGTCCGTACAGGACGATTCCCATCGCTTCATCTTGATGTGACACAGAGCCCGGTTTGTGAAGTATGTGGCATTGGTTGGGTTTTTGATCTGTAGCAGGAAATGAAGATAAGAACATTGTTTGAGCCTTGATGATAATAAATCTTCGAGCTGTTTAGTAGAATACCTATAAATAGATGAAAAATCCGAATTTAGTACTATGCCATTTAATTCCACTAGAGTTGTTTGAGCTTTAAAGATTTATCTTTGCTTAAGGTGCGCGTGATTTCCTAATAGTAGGGTAACGATGATAAAGATAGGTTACCTAAGGAAAAGATCCTCGTACCTTTCCAAATACATGTTTGACCTTTTTTTCATTCTCCTTCACACGCTAATGAGCTATAATAAAAGAAAAGGCATAAAGTTTGATACCAGCCTTTTGACAAGCAGTGTGCAGAACGCATTCTTGAACTATATTTTTGAAATTCAGGGCAAAATAGATCATCCTTTTTTAAATACATTTTTTTCTGCAATAGTTTAAAATACGAAGACTTATTTATAATGATGCTCACATATATTTTTGAAAAAAAAAAACTATGTTCAATTAAAAATCAAACCCTACGACATTCATAATATTTTTTAGCTACCGAATTGTTTGTTACAGAATAGCCTTTAAGCTAAAAACGTCCCATTTCAAAAATATTACTCTAAAGCCTTCAAAAACAAGCTGACCTAACTTGTCCCTTTTCCAGTTATATGTCAGTTGTATGTAATGTGTCATCTTGGGAACTAGCGTTTTGACATTGTTTTTTAACAGGTATGACACGTGAAAAATAATATAACTAATAGTTAGTCCTCAAGTAACTACTTGTCTGTCGTCTGATAAAATTATTCATGACATCAAAAACATAAAATGCTAAATAACACTGGCCTATCTTGCCCCATCTTACCCTATCTAATAAAAATGTAATTGTGATAAGTATATGTGAAAGTTGTGTTGATATGATATTTACTGATGTCCCGCACGACAACCGTGGATCAGTTCATATCTCATCGTTAATCGCGAATAGCATTAGCAACTCTTTCCACTATGGAAATGACTGGCTGTGAATCACGTGCTTGTATTTAAACAGTGTTTTTACAATAGTGGTTCAAAACTTTTTGCTGCGGTTGAATATAGAAAACAACAACTTGATTGTACTAAGGTTTCTTTTTTAGTTTTATGTGAATGTAACATATGGTCAACGTTGAATGTAGCATTCTTTCACATTCAATGCTGGGAAGTGATTCAAGCCTAATACCCCGAAAACCTCTACCCGTTTTTCAGTTCCTCGAACGACTCATAATCCCGAGTCATTCCCTGGAATTTCATTATCATGGGGCTACCGTTGAGATAATTATACATTATGGATTATGAATTTCGGGGTACTGAAACATTCAGAGCAATGGAGTGAAATCCGCGCTCGAACTATGATTTTGCAGATTGCAAAAAAAAAAGCTGTGGGCAAAACAGGGTCAAACAAAATCTGGACAAACTACATTTTTTACAACAATTTTTTTCCAGAATTTCTTCAGCAAGTCTTTTAAACATTTCATGCAGTGGATCATCTGAACTCGGAAAAATCTATGATCTGGTGCCTGAAAAATGTGTCTTTAAGAGATAACATGTCTGAAAAAAGACACAAAAGAGATAAATAATATATAAAATAAAAAATAAAAATACATAAAATGAAAAAGAGACCAACCAGGACCCAAGGAATACTCTAAAAGTTTTTAAAAACGTTATAAAGATTCCACAGAGAATCTGAGCAGACTTTTTACAGACGACACTTCCACAAATTTCTTTGAGGATTTCTCGTGACATTGCTCCGGGTATTAATCTAGAATTTCTTGAATGATCTCTTGCGTAACTTCTCAAAAAGACCTGTCTAAAATTGACAGGCTCTTTTTTTACTTTCTCTTTAATCAATAACTTAGTCAAATTAACCTCTTCTGTTGAAGTTTTGTATGGAAAGCTTTCCAAGGACATTGTATTTCGATTTATGGTGAACATCTTCTCAAAAGCTTTAGTATTGCACTGATATAATCGAAACCGAACGAGAGAGGAGAGAATCTCCCTTTGTTACATAGGTCTTTTAGTACAGTTCAGCGAGATTTCTTCAGGAAATTCATCAGAAATTAAATCAGCAATTCGTACGAAATTTCCTTCAGGCATTACCCTTAAGATTTGTTAGGAATTCATCCATTCATGATGGGTTACCCTAGGAAATTTTCCATGATTTTCATTCAGAGTAGACTCACAGTCATTTTCTTAAATTACTTCAGAGATACCTCCAAATAAATTACTAGAATTTTTCAAGAAAGACTTAAGTTCTGCAGAAATGTATTTAATATTTCTCTCATAGGATTCATGATATGATTATCAATTTTATAGGATTTTTTTTAAGATTTCCTCCAAAATTGTCGTTGATTCCGTAACTAGGGTTGTCATGTCTATTACGGCTTAAATCAGCCGATGGTGTTAAAAAAACACCTGAGGTTCGTAGACACAAAAGTCAATTTGAACAAGTTTAGATGTAGAATTGTGAAAAATAGTTGAATCTTTTTGGTGAGCTTCGATCCCACGAATCCCAATACGCTAGACTGGGCGCGTTAACCAACTACACAACAGAACGGGTAACGATTCTGCAGCGCCGTCGGCCAACCAAAGTCCGTCACAACCCCTCGTTCTCCTACACAACTCGGCATCTCCTTCGGCTCTCTTAGATGCCCAATTCGGCTCTCCTAAGCGTGCTCACGAACAACTGTGAGGATTTTATTTCTAGCGTCGCACTGTTTCGCTGTATCCACCATACTAGTCATGAGCTAACGTTGGCTCAATGAGATGGTTAGCATGGGTCAGGCTTTCGACCAAGTCGTATCCCTTCGAAACGACCCCTTCCATGTCGTTTAACATTTCTTGGAGATTTAATCCAGAATTTTGCTTAATGATACCCCAGGAGACATTTCTCATGGTATTCCTCTATATATCGTTTCAGTGATTTTTCGAACAATAGCCAAGAAATTTTTCCAGGACTTCCTTCAGGACATTGTCTTGAAATAATCCAGAAGGTACTTCTAAAGAGTACCACCGCTAGCGCATGGCGGCTCACCGTAACCATAGTAGCATGTCCGAAAGAACTTGAAACTGTTCAGAACCAGAGCTACAGGTTCATAGCCCAGATAAAGGTGGATGGTTGTGATGGCTATGACCGTGATCATCATGTGAAGAACAAACGGACAATGCTGTATCGTGTCAGCACCGTGGAGGCAGCCCCTCTAGCACGATGTAGGTAGCGCAACCCTGGTTAGGTGGCCTATCGAAGACTCTTCACCAACCAAGAAAGGCAAAAGCAGAGCAAACGGATTAATTTTACGGCAACAGACTTGGCAACGAATAAAGGATAAGGATTGGAAAGTTGGATCTCTGAACGTGAGAACTTTGAATGTGTGGTAGCCGCGTGCACTACGCTTGAGCGTTCCTAACAGACTAACTCTTGCGCTGCTAAGCTGCAGTGTGTATGATAGCTCTCGCGTCACCACGTGGGTGCGTGTATGGATGGGAGTGTACTGCATGAAGATGATTCAATGTATTCGCATGGACGACTATGACTCTAGTCACTACATCCCCCTTTCTTTATTCTAATTTTGTCTTTGAATACAAATAGTTAATCATTTATTTGAACAAGTATTTGACGCAATATTTCCATGCAGTTTTCTAATAATATACCAATTCCAATAGTCATAATTACTTTGTGTTAAGGGTATAACATTATACGCCTCCCCTTATCTGTGGTGCTTTTCCTTATTAAGCCTATATATCTAGAACGTAGAATTTCTTGCATCTGTCTATTCTTTACTTCAAGAATACGTGTGTTTCATTGTTTGTCCTCCTCTTCTCAATTATTCAAGCTCTTGTCATCTGTAGGGACATCGGTCAATCGCAGGCTACTTAGTCAGTTACAAACCATTCTTATTCTTCCTCGTAACGGCTAGCAACGAAAGATTCAAGAGTTTTCATTTCTGATGTTCATTTGGACAGCTGTTCCTTGATAAACAATATTTCGTTTATAAATGCGATAAAAGTGATACAGTAAATAGCATTGCAGCTTCCAGGATATATGCAGTATTCAAATGACTTTGTTATTTCGCAAGAACACCCATATCAACTCTATGTTTTTTCTTATTATCATTTATTTTTGTTAATAAAAGAAACAGAAACTTTTCACCACAATCGACAAATATCCTGAAAGTTTATCACTGGGTTCAACTCCGATTCAATAATTAAAGTTTTTTTTGCAGCTTCAAGTGAAAATTCTGTCAGTGATGAATGTTTCGTGAAGGATAGCCAATCACTAGAACAATGAAAGTATAATTATCAATAGAGTCAATAATAAGTGTGACATTAAGGGGATATCCCCTTAGCATATGCTATTAAATCTTTCGCCGATTTACTTCTTCAGATTCTAACAGAATCGCTCTCTAGTCAACAATTTCAGTGAATTTAACCATAACTCTGTGAAGTTTATTACAAAGCTCTTTATACGATCTCACTGAATCGTATTACACTACTTTCAGTGAATTTAATCATAACTACTCTGAGCATTATCCTTCTTCGTTAGTTCTCTCGGTTCATGGCCGCTTTTTTCCAGGTCCTCGTGTACCTGACCTATCTACCAAGCTCGTTGCGCCTCACATCTTCTTGTTCTGACCGAATTTTAAACGAACTCCGTTCTTATACGGTTGTTTTTAAATATTTGTCAACACATGCCGTTCCTAGTGTATTATTTCGACTTTAGTCACTTTCTGGGTACTGGTTTGTCGTAAAATTGAATGAGCCCGCGGTTCAGCCTTTGCCACCACACACTGTTTTGCTACACATCGCAAAAAGTGGTTCTAAGCACTCGCTACTCGAAGACTCCATATGCTTGAAAGTTCTCCTCGAACACGGTGCAGGTACCATCACCATAGAGGTTCTTCGGTCTTATTTGAGTTTTGTACATAGTACATTTGGTGAATCTTTCTCAATTGCAGTGTTTTCAAACTACTAAAAATCCTGAAAAAAAACTTTTGCAGAGTTTTACTTAAGGTTTAATGTTTATTTATTTATTTCGGTGCATAAAAAATATATGTAGACACAAAAATGGAGTAATTCTATTGCTCTTATCACTGACGAATAGATTTTCTTGCAAATTTTCAATATGAGGAAATTGATGCTCACATGTCACTGAATACGGCAGTTTAACAAATGCAAGGACCTTGCGTTCAATGTACAAATGAAGAGAGCGTTCAATATTGTTGATTTTTTTTTTTTTTTGCTACGACACCACTCAAGCAATGGCAAACATGGTGTGACAAATTTTTTCAGCCGGGAGTCTGATAGTGCAAAATGCGCAATATCACAATATTTTTTTTTAATTGAGAGATTTCAATGGATAACTTCAATGTTTCTCATTATCACTTCCATGCCCCCAATTTTTTTTTTTTAATTTGACTGTGTCAATATATTGCATTTAAATTAATTTCCGTCAATGCCTTGCGTAACTGTTCAAATATTTCCATGGAGGAATTTTGTAAACTGTTGTCATCTAACGCAATAATTTGGCTGTTTCAGCCCTCGTCCAAACTATACATTTTTTTCATTTGTCAGTGAATTTAATCACATTTTTTTTATGCTGTTTGCGTTGTGTGTGCTTTCACTTTCCTTTACACTTTGTTTAAGTGAATCTAAAGGAAGAGTAGTCCATAGCTCAAGTCAATCTTATCATAATTATTTTCGTTTTCTCTCAGTGAATTTAATCACAAATCTTCTTACTGTTTTCAAGTCAATTCAATGACAGTGGATTTCGTATTATCTCAGTAAATTTAATCACAACTGTTCTTATGCTTTTGCAGTCAATTCAATCAGAATTACTTTTGTGTTCTCTCAGTGAATTTAATCACAACTCTTGTTACAGTTTTCATGTCAATTTAATGACAATTGATTTCGTATTCTTTCAGTGAATTTAATCACGAATCGTTATGTTTATACATTGGTGAATTTAATAACAGTTCTTCCCATAATTTCCTGAGGATCCAATCACAGTACTTTAGAACCATTTTAACAAAACAGTTTCCTCACCCAGTGAATTTAATCACAGCACAAACATAACAAGTATTTTATATTAACTGAGACCGTTAACCTAAAAGTGCTTGCATGCTTGTAGCACATATTTCTAAGTGGTAAGGGCGGTGTCTGAGAGTGCACCTGGTTTTGAGTTAATTATGCGAATGATAGAGCATCACTGAATTGTAAATTCCACAAATTCGAAAGGTATGAAATACTTAGAACCTGGTTTCAACCAACTGTTCATCAAAATAAAGCATCAATCGCATAAAACCATACGCATTACAGATGAGACCTTGGACCTCAGAAAATTGATACATTTTAGCAAATATCGATGGTGTGCAACTCAGCTTTAAAATTTCAAGCGGCATATCCCAAACTAAAAATAATAGGGCTTGAATTGGAATCAGAGGCAGACAAAATACTTTATAGATGGTGGATATATTTCTGATCCAGTGAAGCTAACTAACTGATGTTTATAATCACTTTTCAAGCGTCAATATCAAGAAACTCCAGAAACTATCAGAAACATTTGTATGTTGCAACTATTTTCTTATACAAAAATACCTCAAGGGATAGATATGCCGAAACTAATAAAAGTGATCGATCATTTTACCTAAGATCTATTTGTAATCTACGAGAAAGGTAGAAAGATTTGACAAATAACCTAAGAATGACAAAGCCACAAAAATGTTTCTTGTTTTATTTATTTGATTATTTAAATATTGATTTGTTTTAGCAATAGCAATGCAGTGATATATGCTTTTGTATATATCAAGCTTCGAATGGCAGTATAGAACTGTATTTTTTCATCATATGGACAATCATTTTTTTTTTCAATTATTTGAAAGTTAAATGCACAAGTTCCATATTGAAATTTTATATTCATTAGAACTTAAGTATCGGTTCTGGACGAAGCCGTTTTTCAGTTCTAGGTAGTATGTCCATATCTCAAAAACAATATATTCATGACCAACTTCGTGTAAACCTTTCTCTAGGCAATAACATTTGCAGGCGTCTTTAAAAAAAAAATATACTACAACATAATTGGTATTGAGAATAGTTTCAATCACTTGTTCAACTTGTTTTTAGTGATCCAAATCACCCCCGTTTTTCGATCCACATTCATCTAGATCCCAGTCCATACCTCAGTGAATCAAATCACACATCTCTTCATGATCCTCAGTAAATTTAATCACAATGTTTATGGTGCACCACAGCTCTATTTGCTTTCAGTATATTAATCACGGGGTTTCCTATCGTTAGTGAATTGAATCAACCATTTGATTTTACTAGAATCAACAATTATCATAAGCATCCGAGAACGCAATTATAAAGATACTTTTCTTTTTTTTTACCTCTTTCCCATAAGTGATTTTTTTCGTGGATTCAAATACGCTGTAACCGAATCGCTTTTCTTAATCAATCATTTCATCAATCATAAAGTTGATAATATTTGTTTGCGCAGTAGTCATCAATCCACGAATATAATGTTGGAATTTTCCAGTAACATTACTAGAATTCATATACAAACCTTCATTTGAAATACATACTAAACGGTGCTGAACAAAAACTTATAATCATCCAATGTATTTTTTTGTGTATTATGCACATTAAATATCACAAGTTTGTCCGGGCTTACTGTTGCTTGCTTTTAGAAACATTTTCATCAATGTCGTTTTCACCTCATTTAAATGTCGCAAATGCTCGTCGATTTTTCATTATCATGTTCAGCACAGTATCCACAGTGAGTATGTGCAATACGAAAAGAGAAATTCAAACGATTCAAAAAACTACAATCGGTTTTGCCACGCATTCGACCAAATCGTATCGAACACAACAGTTAAAAAAAACCTTGCAAAACATCAACATGTACCCACTAAAACAGAACGAAATGGACTGACACGGATCCGTTCATACATCAATACAATTGGTTGGTCACGTTAAGTAAAACAAAATCATTGGCTGCAATGAAAGCACTCGTAAGGTGGACGTCCGTTAATCAGCAGTAAAGTACAGACAACACACTCATAGCTATCGAATGCAGCTGTCTGCTAGGTATTCTCAATTTTTTTTCCATGCGCTCAATAAGCAAGCAAACAGAATGCTGCCTGTTGAAAACAATTCGAAACAAATCACCAATTTGGTCGAAGAATAGCATACCAATAACTAGAAAGAAACCATCATCCATGCTGTAAGATTATTTCCCTCACCAACAAGACAGTACTTTATATTGACTGAACTATGACGCGCTACATGGTGGATTATTTTCTAGTTGCAAAAACTTCAACCATCACATACCTTTAGTTCGAAGATTCCACGTTGTAAATTGTCATCCAATAATAACATTACCTTAACAAACACCAACTGCAACGCCTACACATTCACGCCACTCTCCCTTGGTTATATATATTTCTTCAATTTTACTACACTTATCCACACGCGCTAGTCATAATCAGGATACCTACAGCATTATTTTTCACTGCTTCACTTTCACGCGCAAAACACAAAAAAACAAATTTTGCTGCGTCAAGCTCGTGTCGCATCAAGGTCATTTGCTCGAACAATTGATTCTTCCGCACATTGATCAGCTCTAAACCCTTTTTTTATTCATCATAAGCACATCAAATTGGTTTAATTTATCCGGTTGTGTTCTTTTAATAATTCCACTTCAAATATACTTTGCACTATTTCACCACCTTTGCAAAATGCGAAAACCGAATGCTAAACGTTCTGCGCTTCTTGATTTTTTTTTTCTCCTCGTCGCCATTTGTGGTAGCCGCGTGCACTACGCTTGAGCGTTCCTAACAGACTAACTCTTGCGCTGCTAAGCTGCAGTGTGTATGATAGCTCTCGCGTCACCACGTGGGTGCGTGTATGGATGGGAGTGTACTGCATGAAGATGATTCAATGTATTCGCATGGACGACTATGACTTTAGTCACCACAGAATGAACCCGCGCGTGTTGGGCTCCTGGCTCGTGAACTGCGGAATGTTGGCGTGAACGTGGCAGCTATCCAGGAAATACGCTGGCCGATAACCGGACAACGTGAATTCCGAGCGATGGATCCCATCGCCAACACTTTTTTCAAGTACCACATCTACTACAGCGGTGGCGACATCGCAGAACGTGGAGTTGGCTTCGTAGTGATTGGGAAGCAGATGAAGCGAATTATTCGGTGGAAACCGTTAAGCGACCGAATCTGTGTGTTGAGAATGCAGGTGTTGGCGAAACCACTGGGCTGTTTTCTAACCCGTTGAAGTGAGTTCCTGAGTACGCCACTCGTTTTAATTGTCCGTCTTGCGTTGACAGCTTTGGGGAAATGTCACTGGGAAGATATGTTCATGATCGTTCAAAAGCAAACATTCGGATCATTATCTCGTTGTAGCCTAAAATTCGGGCGCGGTTATTCAGCGTCACGAGTTTCAGAACAGACAGAACGCTGCGCTTCAATATACAACGCTTGTCGACTGCTGGGGTAGCTGTACAGTACCGCCAGCAGCTAGACGAGCAGTTGGAAAGAATCAACGTTGCTGGAGACGTCGACAGCCTGTGGGACCCTATCCACGAAGCTGTGACAAAAACGGCGCGGGAAGTGATTGGCACTGGTCAACGACGAAGACGAAACGACTGGTTCGCTGAAGAGTGCCAGAGAGTGACACACATGAAGAATGTCGCCAGAAGTCGTATGCTTGTGACCGGTACTCGCTGAAGCACAAGAAAGCTTGAACCGGAGTGATATGCGGAGATTCTATGCAACGGTCAATGGTGAGCTGCACAATACCGAACCAGTGTCCGCCATGTGCAATGATCGCGAAGGGAATTTGCTGACCGATAAAACGGCGGTGGCTTCAGCGAGCTGAAGAACTGTAAGGCTGCTGGGAAGGACGATATCCCGGACCAGCTTCTCAAGCACGGAAGTGAGCACAGGGTGTCCATCGAAAACCAATTTTCCAATTCCCGGATTTTTCCCGGTTGCCCAAAATATTAACAAACTTATGACAATATGATCTTTGGACCTAATATTTTAGTTTTTTTCTCATACACATTTAGGAGGTCTTTAACTAACTTATTTATGAACTATTTTTATTTATATTTATAAAATGCTATAAGCTTCAAACGGTTCACATTTCGAAAACGTTTTGGACAGAAAGATATAAATTATTTGTTGAAATATCTAAAGACCGTCCGAGAACTCATAGAAAGTTCAAAGAGAATTTGGAATTATATGAACAAATTTCTGCTCTGTGTATCTGAATTTGGACTGTATTTCCAAAAAGGGCGAAGCTCAATAGTCAATCTATTACCTTCTGAGAATGCCTTCGAAACTATGCGTAAGATATGGCCCTTATGTCGCAAAAAAAAACTTTAAACTAATCTGTGCACATATTCCTGAAAGAATGGAAATCTTTGGTAGATTCCCTGGAATAAGCAGAAGAATGTTAGGAGCAAATCACGACTATTGTTGGATTGCTGAAAGAGGAGAAAATCCTTTAAGCTGCACTGGAGGAATTTGTGGAGGGATCTTTGGAAAAGTCTCTGAATGTATTCCTAAACTGCCCATAACTGCATATTTGTAACATTCGACAAAAGTAGGCATTGAGTAAATGGGATACCAAGTTTGCATTTTACTGCAGTATGGGAGCAAACTAAAATTTCAAAAAAATCATTAAGACTTCAAAAGAGCTTATTTGAGGCTGAAATTTTGTACAACTCATATCGCTTATTGGGTGAATAGTCAGAAAATAATTCTGGTAGAAATTTCGTTGCTACTACCTTATCAGGCTCATGTATAATCTCAATGTGACTGTCATGCGGTTACAATTGCCAATGTGACAAAACAACTTGGCATTTTTTTCGAATTTTCTAGAACAATCTCACAGATTTTAGTAAGTTGATCGAAAGTATATATCATTTGATGACTCTCCATGGTATTAACTCCAATTTGTCAAAAATGTCGAATGTGACTGTTATGCAGTTATGGGCAGTAAAGGGACATCGTAATGCTTTACGATTTTATGATCATCATAGGAGATGTTCACCCTATGGTTGGCCAGAAGAAGTAGCTTAAACCGAAGATGGAACAATTAATGGATGAAGTACATACTTCATCTACGCGGTATCCTTGTAGGAGTTATCCGACTCATATCATATATCCAAGAACAAAAAATAAGATTGAGCTCGTAGGAAAGCAACACCTGAACGATAAAGGAGAACCTGAGGAGCTTGACGCCTTACCTAGTAAACGTCTCGAAATTACGCAACGGACGAAATCTGGACACGAATCATGCAGGGCTTCCTCCTACGCTGCTACAGAACTCTCAGCTTCTGATGCCGATGGGTTCAGCGGCAATGACGTTGGAATTTTTGCTTTGCGGAATGTTATTTTTATGTCGGTTTGCCTGCTTGTTGTTCGTACCGACCTTTGATAGAAAATTGCCATAATTGAATTATAACGAAGAAAGTGCTAAACAATTATGCGGTTCAGAAGAAACGCATCGTCTTCAGGTCTCTGTGGTGTAGTATTGTTAGCGGTAAGCTGAGATTGATGATTCAACACAAGATTTCAGATTTTCTGCGTCGATTAGGAAAAGTTCCGATAATTTCTCCGGAATGTTCACCAACAATCCTTAAGCAAAGGATTTTTTAATGTATTTCTTCATGCATGTCTTTAGGATTAAAACCTGAAGTTGGTCCGAGAATTGGTGAGTGAATTTTTAAGATATTACTTCTCCAGATGGGTACGTCAATTCGACTAGGAAAATCGAATTATGAATTTCTGCGTGGATTCTTCTGGAACTGAATTGAGGAATACTCTTGCAATTATCGCAGATATTTTTTCAGTGATTCAACCGCGATTGCAATAGCATTTTTCTTATGTTTTGCTCCAGACTTTATTCTAATAAGTGGTTAATAGATGAATTACATAAGACATTTTCTTCTAGATATTACTTACTAATCTATGCTCTTTTCCAGATTATTTTTTTTTATAGGCCTGAGTTAAAAAAAACCAAAACTCTCAGCGCTCAGCGAACACTTACGGATATCAAATATTTTTTGTCAGTATACTCGTACACATATCTAGTTTCTAAAAGTGGTCAAAGGAATGCACATGTGGCCTGAGTTATTGGTGTGAGTCACTGGTTCAGGTCGGATGACAAGGGTTCGATGCTTATTTTTTTCATAAAAGACATCCCTCAGACGAAATCGAAACAAAATTTAATATCTACGATTCGATTACTTCTCACTCTATACTCTGGTCTAACTATGCTTTATTATTCTGATTACGTCTGAAAAATTAGCGAGACGGAGCAAAATTTACGAAATGAACTTTCGGTAGTTCCCTGAGAGAATTCCTAGTTCACGGTGTATTTTTGCTTGCTTTTGCTTTTTATGTTTATATCAGATCTAAAAAAGGAAGCTTCTCTTGAGAAAGTCCAACAGCCAAAAATTAACAAAATATTCCAGAAGAATGACGGTATAACATTACTTCTAAAATACAATATCTGAGATAAAATAATAACCCGCACAATTCATCCATATGTCGTATGTTTCCGGGCCTTTCATAGCCGTGTAGTTAGAGTCCGCGGATACAGAGCAAAGCCATGCTGAAGGTGTCTGGGTTCGATTCCCGGTCGGTCCAGGATCTTTTCGTAATGGAAATTTCCATGACTTCACTGGGCATACAGTCTAATCGTACCTGTCACACGATATACAAATGCGAAAATGGCAACTTTGACAAAGAAAGCTCTGACTGTGGACCCGGTAAACACAAACTCGTATACAATAGCGCATAAGAGTACACAAGTGGAGGTGATTTGGCTGCATGCAAAATGTACGGATATTACCTCTACATTTGTACTGTTATATCCTACTTTATATGACCGTGTGTTCACTGGGGAAGTACTCATTGAATACTAAACCGAATTGTAGTCAACAGAAAAGACGATAGTAGCATTTTTACGAGCAAACCCATAGAAAGGTGGAAGCAGCAATTCGATGCACACCAAAATTTGAAAGAAGAGGGTTTTGGAACTTTTTTGTTCTTTGAATGCGGGCTTTTTCCCTAGGTCCACGTGGCTTGGTTATCCTTCCGGTTTGTGTGATTTATTTAACTGTTTGGTTGAACACTATTTGACCGGCACGTGTCGCTACTGTCGATGCCAACATTGTAGTCAGTCATAAAACCGAACCATGGAAAGTGGAGTGACGTTTGTTCATCAACAAAGAATGGAAATATGAATGAATGCTATATTTGGGTGGACGACAGTCCCGTACGTTCCAATATCACTACGAGCAATGTGCATTTCACGGCAAGGTGGAATGTGCGTTGTCTATATCCAGCTGGACTTTAGAAATACCATACTCAGGGGAAACAGGAATGAAAGAGAATGCTTATTGTCCATTGTGCATAGCGAAGCATTTGCTGAATGTGTACCGACCGATACTGGGATCTAAAAATACCATATTGGTATACAAACTTGAAGCCGGCACGTTTTGCAATTAGCTCTCGATATTTTAGTTAGTCGCAATCGTAGCCATAGTTATGTGGTGTTGAGCCGCGTCAAATTACCAAGCATAATATCGTAGCACGAGTAGCTGAACTTTGATTTTAATTTGAAACCGTTTTACAGGAATAGCCAGCGCAATCGCATATACCTATGGCGATAGGCGCCTTTCTCGATCAAAATCTTGACTTCGTAAGCACGGAATTGACGCCAAATCCCAACAGTCTATCAACGACTTAATATACATGTAAGCTCCTTTAGGAAAGCCGTATTTGTTTGTAATCTTCGATAAGCAGTGTACGTTTGCCAGCAAAGGGATGGAAACTAGCAATATGTTTTCTTCTTCGCGGTTTACGCTGCAATTAGACGTTGCTAATCATATTTGTTTAACATTTTCCTTTTTTTTCAAGTTTTTTTTAAATTTATCTCATTAGTATCATTTTGGACAACACTATCATCCTAAGGTGGTAAAACTAAATTAAGCTTTTATTAACATTTTGTTAAGAACATAGTTTCGTGTTATTTACGTCACCTTCGAAACGAGTGAATTTGGCACCGCTCAAACGTCAAATTTGTGAAATGTCACAAAATAAGCAACATATTAAATATTACCGGTATTTGCTCGCCTTACCTAGTATTTTTTAGTATATTCTTTTTCTTTCGCAAAGTGAAGTGAAGTGTTAAACTTCAATTAGTTTTTTGTGTATATACAGGGTGATTACTAATTCCTGTCAGTAAAGTAAATGTTCGTAGATAAAAGATGTATGTATAAATTTTAATTTCCGGTGTACATCCTGTTTTGCACATCTAAAAAGTTTTTTTTGACAAAGTAAAGATTAATTTTTTTTTTCATTTACCTTAGTTTTTAGTCATATGTGTTGTTTTAAAGGCATTGCACATGGCACGCACGTTTTCCACAGATATGTATATTTGACTAAACTTCGCTGAAAAAATTGCCTGATTGAAACAGCATGTTACCACAATCTTTTAGACTTACTAGGGAATAGAATGGGACTGATTATGGAAAATTTTACCAAAAAAAAATATGTATTTTTTTGGTTAAAATATATGCTTTTGTATAACGTGCGTGTTAACTGTAATGCTTCTGAAACAATGCTTGTGACTGGAAATTGAGATGAGAAAATTAATTTGTTATCTATGTATAGCAAAGACAAATGTTATAGATGTCCTAAACTGGATATTAGGGTGCGGTTTATTTTTCAAATGTTCTCAAAACCAAAAATTCGTGTGCTCTACTGAATTCAAATCACATTGGAAGAGAAACCTCAAAATCTGAGCCGAAAATATTAACATTTAGAGGTGGCGCAAGCGTGTTGAAGGTGAATTTTCAAGTTATAAAAAATGGCCTGCAGTTTAGTAAACATAACTTTGTTATTTTTCAACCGATTTCAAAACTTTTAGCACCATTTTCTTTCAAATTAAATTTATAAAATTTTTGTAGAACATCGAATCTAAAATTAAAACTTGTCTTAGTTGAAAATACTTTTATCCAAATTTTTCCTCATTTTGCTAAAAAATGCATTTCTGTTTGACCATAACTTCATTAAAACTCAATCGATTCCAAATCTTTTTACATACTTTTGAAGCAAATTTAGTTGTTTTCAAACTGTACATACATTTTTTTCTAAAAAATATTTTTGACTTAGGTATTCAACAAAAACTACCCAAAAACATGATTTTTCAATGAAAAAATCAAATTTCTTTGGATTATTTAAGTTTTTTTTTGCCGAAAATAGCATATTTTCTATAAAACTTAAATATGTAAAGCATCTTGCGTTAATTACGAGTTGAATAGTGCATGTATTTTTTAACATATGCACACATAATTTTGTTTCAAAATTATTTAAAAATTGTTGCAAAGTCCTTCCCAAAGGTTTAACAAATGAGAAAAATCAGTTTCAGCTTAAGAAACAATATTTAACTGCCAAAGATTTGACAAAACTGGCATTTTTCGTTAAAAAATAATGTTTTTGTGCAGTTTTTGCTGAATAACTTGGTCAAGATATTTTTTTAGTGAAATGTGATGTATGAAAGGTTTGAAAACAATTAAATTAGCTTCAAAAGCATGTAAAAAGATTTGAAATCGGTTGAGTCATCATGAAGTTATGGTCAAACAAAGTTGAAATTTTTAGTAAAATGAGGAAAAATTTGGAATGAATTACTTTCAACTAAAACTTATTTTAGACAAATTTGGTGTTCAACAAAGTTGTTACAAATTTAATTTTGAAGGTATTGATGCTAAAAGTTTTAAAATCGGTTGAAAAATAACAAAGTTATGTGTACTTCACTGAAGGTCATTTTTTTAACCTGAAAATTCAACTTCAAGACGCTTGCGCCACCTCTAAATGTTAATATTTTTGGCTCAGATTTTGAGGTTTCTCTTTTAATGTGATTTGAATTCAGTAGAGTACACGAATTTTTGGTTTTGAGAACATTTGAAAAATAAGCCGCACCCTACTGGATATGCACCGGTAATTAAAATTCATTTAACCATTTTTTTCTATGATTACTTATTTTACTGACAGGATATAGTAATCACCCTGTACATACTTTAATAGTTACTCCAAAGTAAAAGAGTCACGAACTCTTAAGGAAACCAAATGAACAAATTTGGGGGATGTACACAGATTTGTTTGGTCACCCTACTGTAGATAGATATTTTTTTTATTAAAAACGAAATGTTAATAACTAAATAATGATACTGTTAAAACACATGAGTTCTAGACAGATCTTTGCCTTAATTTCTTTATAGCGTGACAAACGATATTTGGTTGTAAATAGCTTAGTATTAAAACAGTCATGTATACCTTTAGGAATTAGTTACAACCATAGAACGATATTCCTCTAACACAGAGTTTGAGCTCTTATCGATTAATTAGAAAGGCAAACAAAATATCGTCAGCCAACGTTGCAAACCAAACGAAATGATGTTTCCATTCTTCATTGAAAGTGAAACGAACGCGTCTCTCTCTGCTGTTACTGTAGGTGCAAACAGGAAATGACGCAAAGGAACAATAAAACCGAACTTTGGTCAACAGAACAAGATGGCATTAACAAGTTTATTCGCCTTGCGTTTCATACAGCGACCCTGTTAGATATTATCATCTTTCAACCTGGTTCGTTTCCCCTGCATGAAAAATGGTGAATCGAAACGAAACCGAACCAATTTTTTTATCGATAAAACAGCGACCTTGAACCCTGGCTGGAAAACTTGCGTTGTCCCGGTCCCGGGTGGTCCTGCCCTGCCTACCTCAATCCGACCTGGATTGGATTGGTTCGGTATCGTTGCTCGCTTGCATGTGCGATGGCATTTTAGTTTTAATTTTCAGTGATTTCTAACATGTAGGATGGCATTTCTGGGGTTTTCCTTAGCCGAGTGGTTAGATTCCGCGGTTGCAAAGTAAAGCCGAAAACCCGAGTTTAGTATTATACCTTTTAGCTCCGCTAAAGCTTGTATCCTTTGACAGATACGCGTACTTCGACCTCAAGGCCGTCTTCAGTGTCGTGTACTAGACTCCTTCAAGTCGAAATGCTAGAAGACGCTGAAGACGGCCTTGAGGTCGAAATACGTGTATCTGTCAAAGGATACAAGCTCTAGCATAATTAAATGATATAGTATTAAATTCGGGTTTTCGTATATTTATTGATATTCCACTAAACATTACCTTCCAGTTGGTCTAAGTTTTCCTAAAAAATAGTTCATGCTTTGTATGGGATTGTTATGCGTAGGTAGATCAGATAATTTCCTTCGTGTTCATTAAGTGAAGCGATACTGAATCATTTGATGCAATAAAAAAAAAATGATTCCAAAACAGTAAAAATGATGCAGATCATGATGCAATATTTTACATCAAACGATCATAGAAGCAACGAAATGCGAGGACTCAAATTCATCATTAAAAAATAAAAACTTCCAAAGCATGCTTTTTAAATCTCTATTGTGCAATGATGATTTCGGAAGACTATGGTTTTGGATGCATTCTGTCTCGCTTTCTAATTTTAGGAATAAAGATCAGGGAAGACAATCGTCAGATTCGTCACCGTGCGATGACGAAATAAAACAAAAGACATCGTCATCCAGTATTATAACTCTGACAGGTCGTCGTCTCGTCATCGGCGAAAGAATGCACGACTAACTTCAATCCAAAATCGTCAACGAGCAAATTTTTCTTCATTCCGCTTGCTACTCTTACACACAAGAAGAAGGCGTTTACTCTATATTCGCTTGCTTCGCACCAACCAACGAATGCCATCACATGATTGCTTGTATTGGCAAAAGAACCCGCTCTTCTCATGATTCTACAATAGCTCTGTTGGTAAGCGCGTGGAGTTGACGATTCAGAGATCTTTTATTCGATTCCAGACGTGTTTTGGTTTTGTTTTATTTTTTTCAAAAATATGCTCAATATGTCGAAGACACGATTCTTATTTTTAGTCGGATCAGCGCTCCCGAACGAAGATTCGTCAGTAACGAAGGAATCGTATTTGTTCGTCATGCCGCCGAGCCTATGTGATCGGATCTCTGTGGCAAATCGTCATCCGACGCTGGTTGAGTGACAATAGAGCTTAGTGACATTTGAACACACGTAGACTAGCATACGCTCGTCATACACAGTTTGTTTTTGTTTTCCTCAAAGAAACTTGCACACGCTTTCCAGACTCATCAAAATGCATATGGAAATATTACCCAATTTGAAAAATTTACACCCGGATTCTGGGTGTTTTTCGAGACAGAGTGCATATTGTTTTCCTGTAAGGTTCAAAACTACATCTACACTAGGGCACCCATACCATTGGGCGTGATAACCACTATTACGATGCTTCTTCTAGTTTCGTCACCGACTTTTTCCATTTGACGGTGACGATTGTCTAGCCTGATAAAGAAAACTTTCACTGCTCTCCAAACAGACGAACTTAAGCTCGCCTTAAACATATCTATAAGAGACGGAATTAACACTGCTTCTCCATTTTGAATTAGTGCTGGGAATATTTCACCAACTTCAGCAGATTTGTAAGGCTGAAAAGACCTTATAGCGTGTTGCACTCTTGCATTTGTAAAGATTACGTCTGCAAAATTTGGTTCGGAGATTACTTCGTTCTGCCAGATGAGAAAGTTTCGATTAAAGATCTATCATCCTCAATTATTTCAGAGCTGCTTAAATCAGCACAAGAAATCGAAACCCAGGAAATAGTACTTTACGGAACAAGTTGCAGAATGATGATTTTTACACAACGAGGCTTGCCGAGTAGGATAATTAGGGTGATGTGCTAGTATGCATCGTATTAAGCATTGATCAGTGGGAACTGCAATGTTCCCAGTATTGCAGTGAATGATGAAAATTCAGCATATCGACACAATTCCGTTTGACCGTACAATTATGGCATTTGCTCATAATGCAGCGAAAACAACACAATCAAAGGAACCGTATTTTTACGTCGAGCATCGCGCACACATTGATGCGCACAAGCTTTTTTTCTCAGTGCGACGGATTGAACTTTGTTTACATTCTCAATTTCACGCGGCTGCTGAGGAAATTTCATAAAAATTGTGAATTATACAACTTTTACGGCGTGTGAGTGGAATGAAATCCTTTAGTGAAGAAGTACGAAGGTTTTTCATAGTGAAAATAAGTGCCTGGCGATGTAAGACACACAGGGGGGTGAGAGGGGGGGAGAGGCGTTAAGAAACTTGTATCATAAAGTTGGGTGACTGGTGGCGATCGTTATGCATTTCTCTCAAATCGTGTTCGTCCGTGCGATTTCGGTAAAAAAGTGAAAAGTGGATAATTGAACTAAGTTATTTATCGAAATACAGTAGTTTTATTGCATTTTTGGTGTACAAGTATACAAACCACGACAGCTATCACAAAAATACACTTGGAAAATGTATCTATGGTGCAGGTGAGTGATACTCAAACTTACCTGCAACATAGATACATTTTCCAGTCGTAGGGGAACATTTTAAGTTTGATACGACGAATAATAGCGCTTACGACGAAGTAGAACGAACTGGTCTACGACGAGTGCTGAAAATATCAAATTCTGCAGTGAGTTACGTACAACATTTTTTGCAATTTCGTAGAAGACCACTTGAGGGTATCAGAAATTATATCGGAATGCAGTCACCATTATTTTACAATTTCAGAAAAATTGTTGTGTTATGCTTCATTACGCAACTCTAAACAGTTGCGTAATGAGAAAGCGTTGCGTAATGAATCATTACAGCACTGGTTTCAGTTGCGTAATGACTATTCCCGCAATGCATACTTCAGTGCAGGAAAGTAGGCCGTTTCATGATCATTTTAAATTGTCTTATTTCTCTGTTATATTCAGTCAAAGCTCTCTTGTATTGAGCCCATTCTGAAGATGGTTTCGTTTTTATTATAAAGCTTACGTGTGAGTTTTCTACTCGAAGAAGACTGCATGATAGGACAACTAGTGTGGAACGAATGGATAACTGTCTGCTATGCTGACGTAGCTTCGCTGTCCTGACCTTCTATACCTGTGTCCTCTGAGCCATTCAGGTGTTCATCGTAGTGCTGCTTCCACATATTGATCACCTTGCTCAAAACGACATTCAGAGGATTAGATTTTTCTAGCTTTTTAAGACGATACCTACTTGAGCAGCGACCGGTCATCAGGCCAGTTATTACCCTATGATTTCCTGTTTTAAGATTCATTATAGCCCGGGCTTTTGCGAGACTGCGTTTTATGAATCTTTTCGCTTGCTTGGATGTATCCCTGGCGTTCCAATTGGATTCTACCATGGACATTTCCCAATTTTTCAGTTTCATCCTGATAGTGCACTCAGGAACACCACAGAACGGTTCAGAATGCATTACCACACTAACTTTGATCTAGAATGCCTTTATAGCATTCAAAGCTAGTTGACTGTCCGAGAAAATACAGATCTTTGCAAACCTGTAGTTTCTTTTAAGGCAAACATTTGTACAGTCAATGATGGCTTGTATTTCAGCTTCGAACAGTGGGACTGCGCCCCACAGCGATTACTTACCTTGCTGATCTGATACCAGAGTCAAAAACTCCAGCTCCGTTATTGTCGCCCATCTTTGACCCGTCGGGTCTACCACAAAAGGCCGAATCACATAAGGCCGAATCACAAAAGGCTGAAACATACAAAAGGTCGAATCACAGAAGGCCGAGTCACAGAAGGCCGAATCACAGGAGGCCGAATCACAGAAGGCCAAATCACAGAAGGTCGAATCACGGAAGGCCGAATCACGGAAGGCCGAAATATTGAAATAAATTTTAGTGAAAGCCACCAACAATCAGCACATTTTTCTACAATATTATGGACAATTTTACAGTAGGGTAAGGCGGGACTAGATGCTCAAGTAACATTACTACCTGAATAAGAGTTTATCCAGCTGAAATATAGTTAGCATTTTTTGGGTGTGCCAGCTGGTCTATTCTTAGCATACCCAGCTAAGGTCTATTCTTAGCACACCTAAAAAAAATCTATAATTCGAGCTTAAGAGTCGCGCTGTTGTATTTTGAACAACATAAGTGTAAAATTCTCGCGAAAAGTGTAAGGATATACAGTGCTGGTTCGATTTTAGCAACATGCCAAAAAAATCATGTTGCCTAAATTGAACCTTTTAAAATTTTAAAATTTAACGGTTGTTTTTATTAAAACTTTTATCACCGTAATAATGACCACGAATTAAATTTACCTATTTTGAATATGGTAAGACTTAAGAAGGCCCACAGAAACATTGAGATTGACAAAATTAGTGACCGACCATGATCCATTTTTTCGTGTACATGATGTGAAATTTAAACATTTGTAAAACTTACGTATCTCATCATAAGTATACTGTAAATTTGTCAAATTTAAAGGATATAGTAGTCAACAAAATACCCCAAAAAGAATGTATTCTACATATATATCCATGAAAAGTCGTGAAGAAAGTCGATCATACGTACCAATTGTTTTGTATCAACAATTTATTTATCCTGGCAACAATGTACGATCATCGAAAAAGTTTTGGCCCAATTTCTACTTTATTCCCTCATTCTTAATGTTCGAGGTTGTTAAAATAAATTTACGAAACTTGTGGTAATACATTTTTGGATGTTCTGGAAACAGCACAATCTATATGCAATATATGAATGAACCCATAGCCTTTTTATTTTGAACATAAAACAGCTGTGTATTTTATTTGTTTGGATTTGTCGATTTTAACGGCAAAAACTGCTTTTTCACTTTTGAAATTTGCTCCATTTTTACTTAGGCATTAAGTAGGGTGATTAACGTTTGTGGTATTTAGTGTTTTTATCATTGGAATTCCTTAAAAATCACATACATTTATTTATAAAATGATTTGTACTATAAATACTGATAAGAACGATCCCCTAAGAAAAAGTCATCATTTTTTGATTTTGAAATTAATTTCAAACATCGTCAAGAGTTCTCTAATAATTTATTCTAACAAAATACATTGAATGTTAGCTTTGGCAAAAACCATTCAGATCTCAATGACAATCTCAAGTTTTGTTTTTAAAAACAACCAGATGAAATTCTTAGGTGTCAAATAAATTATTCCTCAGATGTTTAAGCTTTCATTAAAAGAGTGTCTCTAACAAACGTTGAGTTTATTTTTCAAATGCTCCCATACCATCACTATCGCCCCCATTCTTGCTTTTTCGCCCCCCAATTTCAGTTTTACAAATTTTCGCCCACTTTGGAAATTACTGATCTAGACCATTTGAATGTTATTTTGAAAGGACTTTGTGCAGCTTTGCAGCTACAGGAGCGTTGTTGATGCTTTCACATACCTGTCTCCAGTTTTTACGTTTAGCGTGCCTTAGTTCTTCGTTGTAATCTGTTAGGGTTTTTTTTTTGTATTCAACTCAATCTAAAGTGATCTTTGCACAATTGAACAACCGCCTGGATTTCTTCCTCAATCCTGCCAGCTTTTCATTCCGCCAAGGCACATCTCTGTTAGATGACCTTTGTTGAATAAGACAACTAGCATGATAAGATGAGGCCATTTGGCCATTAGAAGCATTTTCGAGTTGTGTAACAGTCGTGAACTGTTCACCGTTATACGAATTCTTATTCGTTAAATGAAAACGATAGAGATCCCAATTGGTTTTCTTTGGGTTTCTATAGGTTTCTGTTATTTCTGATCCAGCTTTTAAATCGAACCGGATTTGTTTATGATCTGACAATGATTCTCCATCATAAAACATGCCAGTTCACAATCTTCTCCGACAGCAGGTCGCTACAAATCGTGAGATCAAGAACTTCTTGTCGGATAGCGTTTACAAAAGAAGGAGAATCCCCTCTACGACGACAGTAGTTTAAGAGATCTTCTCCTCTTTTATTAATATCGGCGCCAAATTATATGATGGGCGTTTGCATAGCACCCTATTATAAATTAGGCATTAATTTTCTTACAGTAGTTGACAAAATGGACGACCGAAGATGGAAGCACATCTTCAACATCTTCAGGAAAGTAAGCAGAAGCAATACATACCTCCGTTTTGCCTCGGATAGTTGGCATCTCTACTTTGATCGCAACAATGTCTCTACGGATAAATTCTGCAATTCAGACAAATCTTGTGTCCCTATTTACAAGAATAGCTGTCCGTGGTTTGGACTGACTTTCGCAATTGATGATTAACTTTCATTGAGACCAAAAAAACAATGCACGAACTTATGATAGAACTTCTGCGTTTTTTGAGAACTCCATCTCTTGGGAAATAGAAGATCACCAGCACTTATACACTGAGGGTGTCTGTCTCTTCTAGGCGACGCTTTTTGTTCCGGCTTTGAGCAATCCTCAAGTGGGGCTCCATCGAGCTTGCCCTCATCCGGCAACGCTGCCTCAAGATGCTGCGGGTACGCATTGGCGACGACTAGTTGTTTCAGTCGCGCTAGATTGTATCGAGGCGGGCGTCGGTACCGTATATCATTGATGACGGATAGTTTGGGGAATGTTTGCGTCAGTTCTGACGTCGGAGAAGTGCCGTACATCGATCAAAACGTGGTCGATTTGCACATTCTTACATTAATATAGGCCACCACTCAATCACGCGCCTTTGCATATCGCCCATCACTATAAGAGCTGTCCCCAGCTCACGTGTGTTGCCGCAGCTCTGGTAGACGGTATGTGGCACACATTTTATAACTTGGAACATTTCAATATTTTGCCCGGTATGGAAGACCTTCCAAGATTGATAGCACGAAAAAACATCAACAAAATGCAATGCTAAAATTTGAATCGATATTTACAAACTTTTTTTTGGATTATATAAAAGTAAAATTTAATAAAAATGGAAAAAAGATTATATAATTTCAATAATTTTGGTGTACTAATTTTACGGCTTAGGTGTACTGTATGAGTTATTGGGGATTTCTCGCTAATCCCTGGATGAAATGCTGCAGAAATTCCTGAGGAAATTAGTGGAGGTCGAACTTAAGAATTTTTGGAAGATGGAAATTTCTTCTAGATTTTCTGAAATAATCATTGCAGGAATTTTGAACAACTCCAGGGGAAATAATTGCAATTATCCACATGAGAACTCCACGAGAAATTATTGTGAGATTTCCTGAACGAACTGTATAATGATCATTTTTTGGACGAACTATTGTAGGAATCTTTGGATGAATAGGGAGCCGGATCCTATTTTTGGCACTTTTGGTTCACTTCGGCAGTGGGGTGTTTTAAAAGCTACTGAGCTCATAGTTGGCCACAATATGCGTCGTATTAAAGTGCTTACACGCAGAGAAAACAGACCTTTTTGTATCAAAAATAAATATTATTGAAATGCTTTTTAAAAACTACAATTATTTTTGTTAAATACAAATATTAAATTTTGTTGTTCTAAAAATTTAATTGTTGTTTTCACACCAAACTGATGGGAACATAAGTTGCGTAGATTCAATAAAATATTTTTTTGATTGTTGACATAATCTGTTTCGTTTTCAAAAAAAATTTTGGTTTCTAAAAACCATAATATTTACACACATACATATTTATGTGAGAGTGTGTATGTTTTGTCAGACGCCATTTCCATGATTTCAATCAAAACTCAAAATGGATTCAACAGATTTGGTTATGGATGTTGAGGAAGTTAGTGACGCGCTGGTGAATTTTTTGCTGAATTTTGGACGCTTAAGAAATTGTCAATCGTCTTCTGGGTAAGAAATTTTCTTGTTTCCATGTAATTATCTGATATACGAATTTTTACGCATTGTTCGTTTTTGTCTTCTAGAAAATCAATACTGTCTTGAAATTTTGAAAATCCTGGAACGGAAGGAAATTGAAGAATTGATACCGCCGCCATTTCTGACTGAACGGACGAAATGCGTGCATGGATTGAATGTTTGGAGAATCGTACCAGCTATAAATTAACGGATGAAGTGTTCTAACAAAAAAAAGTATTTTTCTAAGTATCATAGAGATTTCCACCGTTATCAGCAGATTGTCAATCGACCGCATCACCGGTGGTAAGAGAAAGTACACTGTAAATTACTTGATGACTGCGTGTACAAAATGCAGAAATGACAACAGTTATATTTTTAACCACAGTGTATAAGAAGGCAATAATTCATCTGGTGATTATTTGTAAATCAGATATAAATAAAATCCAAATGGAGAGAAAATATTCTTTTTATTTATGATAATTTCAAATGAAATAGACAATAATAAATAAATGGGACTACCTAAATAAAAAAATGGATCAAAAATGTATTTTTTTTGTTTTTAAAAATACTTTTTTTGGTTCAAAAAATATAAATTTTAAAAGCAACACATTTATTTTTTTTTGTTTCAACATAAGGTTTTGTATTAACAAACATATTTATTATGAATTCAAAAAAACTTTTTTTTGTTTGTGTTCACGACTGATTCTAGAAACAAAAAAATATTTTTTTTAAAACAACAAGGTTTTGTTGTTTAATTCGAAAAAATATATTATTAGCCGAGAAATGATAATTTTTTGTGTTGATTTCAATACAGAATGTTATTGATTTTAAAAATCATTTCTCTGCGTGTAGAGGCAGACATTTCAGCCGAAAAAACTCCCCATGGCAAAGTGAATCATCGATTAGTCCAAATAGCGCTGACCCCCCCTGCAGTGGTGAAATTTCTGAAGAAAATCCTAGAATAGTCATTAAGAATATTTTCATAGTAATTTCTGTGAAAAACACTGGGATTTACGTTGGATTTTGTGGCTTAATTCCTGAGACAATTAGAAAGGGAATCTCTCTAGGATTTTATTAAGGGATACTTATTGGAGTGAAATTATAGATGAAATCATCTCTGGAGCAAATAAGAGAAGAATTTTTGAACTATTTTCTCGAGAAATCTGAGAATAAATTGCTGAAGAACCTGTGGCATAATAAGTCTCTGAAGATGCCACTAGTATTTTGATTTACTGGACAGAGAAAAAAAAGTGTTCAAAAAAGACTTTGGAGATCTTCCATTGAAAGTTGAGACTTTTTAGAGACTTGACTTAAAATAGTGATCAAATCTCTTATAAAAGAACTACTACCAATCCTGATTAAATGAATGCAACATCCGTAACCAACAAAAAGACGTAAGCTTTTGTCTGCTTACTAAACAAAATAGTAAACTAAAATCGTCACCAGAGCGTAGAAGATAAAAAGATCGTCTCGGTCGTAATTGATTGTCCAATCATTATGTTGCTGGTGGCGATAAAGACATTTGAGGGGGCTTTGCAGCGGAGTATTGGAGCAAAGCAAAATTATTATACATACATCGAAGAGCCCCCCGCTCAAACAGAAGGGGATTTTTGTGAACAAAAGAGATAGTCGAAAGAAGTCACTTACTATTGCCTTGGTGTAGAGATTGATGGCATCGTCGTATTTTCTCGCGGAAAACATCCGATTGCCCTGGTCTTTCAGCTCCACATCGGTCAGATTGGCCGTCGAGTACATATGCTTGCTCATGGTCTATCCGCTCCTCCGTAACACCGTTCCGAATTGTTCTTCCGCTAAATGAAGATGTGAAAATATCCGAGGCGTAGAAGGGCGTAAATCAATCTCCTTCACTTATCAGCTGTATCGTTTCGCGAATCACTTCCAAACACCCACACTTGAAAAGCTTCCTCTTTCTTAAATCTTAGGTAATCCTCCTTTATCGCACCAGACCCGAAATTCCAAAGTCTTCCAGGCAACCGACTAAAATCACAGAGATTTTCCCTTTAACTTGTTGGGCGTCCGCGAAAAAATTGCTCCTCCTGCGAGCCTTTCTCCCCGATCGACTGTCAAAGCGAAACTGAGCCCCAAAACGATGGAAGCGAAAAAAAAAACTGCACAGGGAAAAATCTATTTTCCTCCGATCCGTGTTTTGTTATGTGAAGCAGCACGACGACATTCACTCACTCGACTCGATAAATATCGCACAATGAGAATCAGCTGTAGGTAAGTATGGGTATCCAGTAGCTGGTTTTTTGTGTTACGCCACACACGACTCGCTAGGCTGTTTTGTACACAATAACCAAGTGGAGACGCGAAAAATTGAATTTTCACTAGCTTGAAGACGTCTTGAAGAAACGATCCGCGGAAAAACTGTTTTTGACGGGACTGCGACGATGGCTGCGGCGGAAAATGAAAACATCCCGATTTGACAGCTCTGTGTAGCATTGGGCGATATGGAAACTGGAATCGCAGTCACGCAAGTTGAAAAGGCTTCTTCGCTTTTTTATCACGTTGAAAAAATGAATCCAGGCTTTTAAAAGCGCTAATGGCTGCTGAAAACAGGCTCAATTTCTGGTAGGGATAAGTCGATTTGACGTTTAGCTTGGGTCATTTTCTGTTGAACGGACCCAAGTCAAATGTCAAATCGTTTGATCCCTACCAGAAAGCGAACCTATTTGCGGCAGCCATTAGCGCTCGTAAAAAGCTGGATTAACCCAGAGTGGATCTAGATAAGAGTGGCGTCAATGTCAAAATTGGAACAGCGGTGAACTGTCATTTCCATACAAATCCGTGTTCCAATCGAGCAGGAGACCTGTCAAAACTGGAACATGACGTCACTCTTGTTTACAGGCACTCTAGATTAACCAACGTGCGCCACCCTAACTTTGAAGTACTCATTAATGGGTTACCCCATGCACGGAGAAATATTTTTACCTAATTTTTGAGTTTACTTTACCCAAAATTAAGTATATCGATTATAGTTTCAACCCAAAATCTCTCGGTTTTCTTTTTCTCCCACACGAATGTTGTCAAAAATAGAGAGAGCTGCATCTACCCAATGGGGGTACTTTGGCCCAATAAGCCAAATTTGGGTAAATGCAACTTTTCTTATGTTTGGGTCGAAAGAACTCAATTTTGCGTTAAATCAACCCAAAATTGAGTATATTTTTCTAATGGAATTAAAGCCAAACTACCTAGTGGGGACCTGGGAAATTTAGCCAAAATTGAGTTATTGGGCTCAACTACGGAATTGCGTTGAAACAACCCAAAATTGAGTTGAATTCCGTCTCCGTGTGGGTTTCTTGTACCCATTTTATTGCTAGTACTGAGTTGTCAGAAAAAGGGTATTATTTTTTGACACTAAAAAGGGTATTGCGAATCTTTACTTTAATCCGCAGACTGTCCAACAAGTTGCGCGCCGGTGGCCCATGCGCCGAGTTGTGCGCCAGTCAAAAAGTAAATAAAGAAATGTCAAAATATCTCGCCGAGGAAGTGAATCACTTTTAGGGTTCATTCAAATATTTCATAACGCTGAAAATGGCAATTTTTGACACCCACCCACCCCCTCGTAACGCTTTTTGTATGAATATTCTACAAAATTTGTATGAGCCGTAACACCAGCAGAACACCCACCCACCCCCTTCGGCGTTATGAAATTTGTGAACAAGCCCTTAGGGCTTCAGTCCTAAACTGCACAACGAGCATAATTGTTTAATCGTAAAAAAAACATATGGAACCATCTTGTTTTCAAGTTGCAAGCGTTTTAAATGGTTTAGATTGATCACAACTCGGCGCATGATCGATCGGCGCGCAACTTTTTCGAGGGTCTGAGGTTTTCAGAAAAGATTCGCAAAGTGCCCAACTAGTACCAGACCCTGGCGCGCAACACAAAAAGTAAAGAGAAAGTGATCGAAATGCTAAAAAATCTCGAGAAGCATAATACATTTTACTCTTCTTGAAGAATGAGTTCCGTCAACAATAATGCGTAAAAAAGCCACTTGTTATTTGGAGCAGCAACGTTGAGATTTTTTGCCGCGGTAAATATTTATTGAACAAACTGTTTACATTGAGGACTAATTTGACTTTTCTCTACAGCAGAACCTTCGAAGAAGCATGAGAAGCGGCAATAAAGGTGTTATTTTTCATACGGAATCTGGAAGATACGCAGCAAGACCCTGGAATACAGATGGATTAACGAGCAAGTCACCGTAAAAATATTCAAATTGACCCTTTATAAATGATCAAATAAAATGATTTTCAATAGAGTGTATTGTAATTTCGCTTGAAATATTTTAAAACTCCATTTGGAACCGTTTTTTTTTCCCGTAAGTGCCAGCAAGAGGGGGGTATTTTTTACCCATTTTTGTAAAATCGATGAGGGGCAAATAATACCCATGTTTCGATGTTCGAGGCAAATACTCTTTAATGAGTAAAGGCCAATACCCATTAAATGAGTTAAGCCACTTTTCTTCGAAATGGGTACAAAAGTACTCATTAATGGGTACTTCAAAGTTAGCGTGCGGAGTTTGATTTTTGGCCAACTTCACCGCGCGTCGCAACTCGATTCTTAACAGTACACTGAGATAAAAAAGGGACAGAATTACTAAAGTTTACTAAAGTAATTTTCTATCTGCCTCTCTTTCATTCCGCTGTGAATTTTTACACTAACTGTCATTTCGACTGGGTTGAATCTTAGCGATGCTTCAACCCAGGTGAATTGACAAATAGGAATAAAATTCCCTAGGGTCCATTCACAAATTTGACGTTTGGCTGGGTTCCGTTCAATATAAAACGACCCAACCCAAACATCCAATCGACTGATCCCTACCAGAAAGAGTGCCTATTTGGGACAGCCATTACCACTTTTAAATATCTGGATTATTTTCATCTCACAGCAGAATGGGGGTCATCCATTAATTACATAATGTTTATGGGGATTGGGGGGTTTGAGATTTATTTCACGCCATACACTTTTTTTATTTCCATACAAAAAATCTTACTATGGGGGGAGAGAGTCCAAAAACTGCCAAAATTGTCTTACGTAATTAATGGACAGTATCATAGCGCCCAGTGGGTTAAATGCACCCAAGTAACCAATAATCTGTAAAAATCGGCACCAAATCAGTTCTATAGTCGATTTAAAGGCATTGCCAACAGGGCTTATTGGAACTATATCGTGATTAAGGGTCGCTCAAAAGCCACTATTCGACTGATAAACGCCTACTCGTTCCGAGTCTCTGAAGTGAAAGATGTCAAACATTTTATAGCATGTGGGTGGAGGAAAAAGGAAAAAAAGTTTGTTTATCTCATGTACTTTTCTTTCTATTTCTGTTTCATCCAAGTTGTATTTTTTTGTTGAATGACTGCGGCCCGAACTAATGTTTTCCCATCTCCTACTATCTGATGATTCCGGCCACATTCCCATCTACTCCATCGTTGCTCTTCTGATTTACCCTGCTCAGAATCGTACATAAAGCAAAACATCATGGATGCTGGATGACGGCATACATTGCATGTAGTTGAACCTGCATAATCTATTCTACATTTTGGCGAAAACCAAAACAAAAATCGCAAAAACAAATTTAAAGGAATTATACATTCCTTGGAAAACCCCCTGAGAGCATTCAAAATCAACGTATTCCGTATTTTTCCGGTATCGCAATCCTTATCGCAATCCGGACGGTCTCCGGGTCGGTTGGAATCCGAGAGTTTCACACTTTTTCGTTCGTTGCGGTGGATTCAGATCCGGACTAACCACCCGTTAATCCGGAGACCATCTGGATTGCGAGAATTGCGATCAGCATCACGGCACCACAAATTTTCTTTTAATCATTCGTAATAACAATTTTTTTTGCTATTCAATACTGCTTCGAATTTTGTCATTCTTGACAAATTGCATCATCGTTCGTGATTTGTTTTGAGCGAAGCCTAATTTGATTCGGGTGGCATAAACGTCATATACACCAGCCTCTTAACAGCATTGACAGCCTTTGTATGCTGCTTGCAGGCACAAGGCTTACAAGCACTGTGGAATAGCGTTATTATGGTGATGAACTAGCCTTATGCGCTAAAAATCCAAGGCCCTGTTTCCAAGTTTGTCCAGAAAGATCGGAGGTTCACAATAAAAGAAAACTAGCGATTTTTCCCAAGCCTGCCTTGATTGTCGTTAGTGAGCGGGAGTTATCTTGCATTTTGGAAACAGTGTTGTGTCATATTTCGTGTGTAGTATCTGTGCCTCCCTCCCAGGGCGGGGCTAAAAATGTCAACGCGAAAATGTATGCAGTTTGACAGTTATGTATCCGACATGTTTCTGAGCGAGAACAATGGGGCGACATTCGTGCTCTATAGTTTTCTATCTATACTGAACTTAAGATGTTTTTAAGCAAAAAGCTGAATGTTGAGTATTTTTTATTACTTACAATTCATATCCAGTATAAAAGAGTACCGAACATGCAAATCGTGATTGACTGTGTAGTGATAACCTCAACCATGACAACCATGTTTGGACTCCTACATGTTTCACCTTAAAATTTCTCGTAAAAAGCCTTTGCCAAAAAACATTTCGGCATCGGTTGCAGATCGCTCAATTCTATTTGTCATAGCTGCTGCTAGCCGTACGATGAAGCTTGTGCTCACTGCCGCAGTTTTGTAAACAGTTGCACGGTTAAAACCTATCACATTAGAAAAATGCTTGCTGATCTGAGAGAGACTCGCGAAGAGGAAAAATATCAACGTCATATGCAGCCCAGATTCCCCTCTCACGAAACGTCAAATGCAGCCCACCGTTTTTATGGCTGAAAAAGTGAAAAGTATTGTGTTCAAAGTAAATTGTTATTGAAAACCTCAGTCAGCGGAGCAGTTTTTTCCAAAGTGGCTGATAAATCTAAGCAGTAGATTAATTATTTCTAATGTCTGCTACGTTTGCTGGCATGAAATTTCACTCAATCGACTATTTATGATTCGATGTGATGCAAACTCAATCATTTTTTGCTGAGAGGTTCATGTGAGGATTTGAACGGCTTGCGCATAATTGGGGGGGGGGGGGGGGGGGGGGGGCGCTTGCAGCAAACAAAAGTGTGCCCAACGGCCCCCTTTGATTTTGCTGGGTAACGGTTTGAAACGGAAAACACGTTACGAAACGTTTCCCAGCAAAATCAAAGGGAGCCGTTGGGCACACTAAACAAAGGCTGCAAGTGCCCTATAAACACAAAGTGTAATAAGAAAAAAACTCAACAATCCAGAAAAAGAAGACCGTCTTCGCGAGTCTCGTCTCAGTTGCTGATAACTGCGTCAAGGTTAGTGGTTTGCGTTTGATTAGGCAACTTTTTTCCTGTGGCATTAATAATTAATCAATAATAATCAATTATTGATTTTTAATTACTATGATCTCTGTGGCCTTTTACATTAATTACTTTTGTGTAGTCATACTTTTTTCCCCAACATTCAGGAATTTTAAGGACTTTCCATTAGTTAAGCGTAACTGTGGTATGATCATTTTTAGCGTGCGTGTTCAGTTGCGATGCGAAGTTTCGCAAAGCGGTTGAAGATGCGTTGTTTTTGTTAAGTTTCGTGATTTCAAAACGTAATTCGCCCGGTACAGGAATTACAATCCGATTTTTAGTATACTTAAAAATGCCACCGAAGAAAACCGGTAATCAACAGTCAGTGAAAGTACTCATCGAACGAATCAACGTTTTGACTGAGAATTTCCGCTCCCGACCGACAAATACTGGCGCAATCAAACGACCGGCCACTTCTCCGGATCCGCCTAGTCCTCCCAAAGCGGTAAGGTTTGTCGAACCAACAATCCCGGATGCTCCAAGGGTGAGTCTCCTTTTCGGTAATTAGCATGTTGTGCGAATCTAATTTCGTTTCCACAGATCGCTTCCGACGACCTGGCGGATAATCCGTACGCGCAGGAGATTTTCATGTACAAAACCAACGTTCACGACGTGGTGACACGGATTGTCCTGGCGCGGGATGGTGAAGAGGGCATGGAGAGGAGGGTACGTAAATTCAAGAGGAAGCTCTACCGGATGTTTGCCAATGAACCGAAGAATCGCATCCGGTATCCGTTGGATTTGGTACGATTCGAGAGCTCCTACTACGAGTATCGGTTCTTTTTGGCGCTGCACAAACCGTTGCACAGTGATGAGCAGTATCAGGATTATAAGGAGCAGCTGGTCGCTGCTGGGATTGCCGAGAGCTGGGTCACCATGAGGAAAAATAATCGGCTGCTGGTGTATGAGGACAGAATAGTGCAGAAGGTGAGTTGGAAAGCATTTTGATTGCGGATTAGGGTGTCCCAAAATTTCACTTTGTCAGAATACTTGTGGGCTCGACCTATTGCTAAGGATGTTACGAACAAACTTTTGTTTAAAGGGAATTCTGATAAATGACGTTGCAAGATTGTCTTGTGGAGATTTTTGGAAAAAGTCTGATATTTTTACTATACCTAATAATTTAAATATTTTAAATTGGAATGCTCGTACCTTGATTACCACGAGGACGAGCTGTTTAATTCTCTTACAGCTAATAACGTGCCTCAATCTTCTTGTATTCGAAGGAACTTGTCAATAAAGGAAGAATAAACTAAATATCAATAGATTTGGCCACTCCAGAGCATCTGACACAGGTTCCGCCCAGGCCTCTTTGGGGACATTTCCGTTTTATGTTCAAAACATACCGTGCTACATCTCAATCTTCATGAATTTTAAAAAACTTGTAAATAAATGAAAAAATAACACGGTAATGAAAGACTAGGCCAGTCCAGAGCTTATGGCACAGGTTCCACGAGGGCATTTCTGCTCTTTGTCCGAAATATACCGTGCGACGTCTCAATCTTCTTGAATTCGAAAGAACATATCAGAAGAATAAACTAAATATAGACATAAAACGCAAATGTCCCCAAACTAGCCCTGGCGGAACCGGCTACGATGTTCCGGAACGGTCCACTTATTCAAATTATATTGCAAAGATGACAATTGGTCATTATCTTACGTTTTACATAAAAACTTTAGTGTTGTAACTGCAGTAAATTAAAAAAAAAAATCACATTTCTCAAATTTGGTACCCTCGTGACCCCAGTACAACCCGGAATATCTCCGGCATGGTTCCGAATTGAACATTGTCCATTTATGACAAATAACTGAAACCTTTTCAAAGTAAACTGAGGGTGGTTTCAAAAAAAAATCGAATAAATAGAAATTCACGAAATGACAGCTATTTAAAAATGCCTTGTCAGAGGTCGGTAACGTAAAGGTTAAACAAGTTTGTGAGGTTTTCTTGAAAAGATATACAAATATTTCATATTATATCATACTTGTCCGAATTTCGATCCGAAAGTGTCCGGATTTAAAAACATCATTTACATTGGGTGTCCGGATTTAAAGACAAGGTAGACTCCAATATTTTATTGATTTACTTGTAAACATCATGGATAATTCCAAAAATTCCATACATTCGATGAAGACCTGAAGTGTAAGAATGTGTTACAAAACAAAACATTAAGAAAAGTCTAACTAAACATACTTAAATCGTAGTTTGAACATTCATGTCGTCTTAAGCGTCCGGGTATTGATGCAGCACGGAATCACTAGAATCCCAATGAACTTGCTAAGAATCCAAAGCATTTATTTTGATTTTAGCATAAAATTGCAGTGAAAAACATTTCTTTCATAAATAATTCCACGAGTAGCTCCTAGTTTAGCTAAATAATCAGCTTGTTCATTATCAAATATATGGCTATGGGCTGGAACCCAAACTAATTTAATTATAAACCCCCCGAGAATGAAAATCATATAACAATTTTCGTATCAACAAAATTAAATAATGGGTTCATTTCATTTATTTAGTTAACATCTACACAGATAACACTGAATCAACAATTTTACGCCACAATACTCGGTTCGTGGCCGCATCTCTCCATCCTCGGTTCTGCCCCACGCTCTCCAAATCGATACGCACTTGATCCGCCCACCTAGCTCACTGTGCTCCACGCCTTCTTGTACCAACCGGATCCGAAGCGAATACCATCTTTGCAGGGTTGCTGTCCGGCATTCTTGCAACATGCCCTGCCCATCGTGTCCTTCCAGCTTTGGCCACCTTCTGGATACTGGGTTCGCCGTAGAGTTGGGCGAGCTCGTGGTTCATCCTTCGCCGCCACACACCGTTCTCCTGCACATCGCCCAAGATCGTCCTAAGCACCCGACGATCGAAGACTCCAAGTGCTTGCAGGTCCTCCTCGAGCATCGTCCACGTTTCATGCCCGTAGAGGACTACCGGCCTTATGAGCGTTTTGTACATGGTACATTTGGTGCGGGCGTGAATCTTTTTTGACCGCAGCTTCTTCTGGAGGCCATAGTAGGCCCGACTTCCACTGATGATGCGCCTCCGTATTTCACGGCTAACGTTATTGTCAGCCGTCAGCAAGGATCCAAGGTAGACGAACTCATCGACCACCTCGAACGTATCCCCGTCTATCGTAACACTGCTACCTAGGCGAGCCCTGTCGCGCTCGGCTCCATCAGCTAGCATGTACTTTGTCTTGGCCGCATTCACCACCAGTCCAACTTTTGCTGCCTCGCGTTTCAGGCGGGTATACAGGTCTGCCACCTTTTCAAATGTTCGGCCGACGATGTCCATGTCATCCGCGAAGCAAAAAAAAATAACTGGATCTCGTAAAAATCGTACCCCGGCTGTTAAGCCCGGCTCTCCGCATAATACCTTCTAGCGCAATATTGAACAACAGGCACGAAAGTCCATCACCTTGTCGTAGTCCCCGGTGGGATCCAAACGAACTGGAGTGTTCGCCTGAGACCTTCACACAATTTTGCACACCTTCCATCGTCGCTCTTATCAGTCTCGTGAGCTTCCCGGGAAAGCTGTTCTCGTCCATGATTTTCCATAGCTCTACGCGGTCGATACTGTCGTATGCCGCCTTGAAATCGATGAAAAGGTGATGCGCTGGGACCTGGTATTCACGACATTTTTGGAGGATTTGCCGTACAGTAAAGATCTGGTCCTTTGTCGATCGGCCGTCAACGAAGCCGGCTTGATAACTTCCCACGAACTCGTTTACTACAGGTGACAGACGACGGAAGATGATCTGGGATAATACTTTGTAGGCCGCATTTAGAATGGTGATCGCTCGAAAGTTCTCACAATCTAACTTGTCGCCTTTCTTGTAGATGGGGCAGATTACCCCTTCCTTCCACTCCTCCGGTAGCTGTTCTGTTTCCCAGATTGTGGCTATCAGCCGGTGCAGACAAATGGCCAGCCTTTCCGGACCCATCTTTATGAGTTCAGCTCCGATACCATCCTTACCAGCAGCTTTATTGTTCTTGAGCTGGTGAATGGCATCCTTAACCTACCTCAAAGTGGGGGCTGGTTGGTTTCCATCTTCCGCAGTACTGACGAAGGGATTTCCTCCGTTGTCCCGTCCTTCATTGCCTGTGCTCTCAGCACCATTCAGGTGCTCGTCGAAGTGCTGCTTCCACCTTTCGATCACCTCACGCTCGTCCGTCAGAATGCTCCGTCAAATAATGGGTTGTAAAATTAAATTTGGAAGATTAAATAGAATTAATACAACTCAAACTATCAGTACAAATAACGAACATATTTGGAGGATGACCCTTTATTATATTACATGTGAAGTACAATGCTATCAATTCAGCCTCAAAAATAGATCAAGGTGATTTCAATTTGTAAAAATGGACTACATCAATATTATAAACTCTAATACCTGCAGTTTTTTTTTTAATTAATGATCCATCTGTGCAATAAACAAATTTTTGTTCAAGGCCACAAAATTTTCGTTCAAAAAATAATTTGGCATAACACATTTGACTTGATGTTTGATTTAATTCCCAATGTAAAGATTTGGAATTATATTTTTCAGGGAGTGATGATTTTAGATATTTGATCGCTGTAATTTGTAGTGTTGGTTAGAGGTTGCATGAACTTCAAAACAATGGCAAAGTTTTTATTACAATTAATTTTTTTGTATTCTGATTTAGTGAGCCTATTCAAACTACATACTTCATAATACGGTTATCATTCATTGAAATCACCCAGTCAACATTTTGGTTGGTATAACTTTTGCTATACATCATTCTATACGAATCAATTTAATCGTATAGAATGCACGAAAAGGCTATCTACCTACCAAAGTGGAGGCTATATGCGTACTTGGCACGACATTTTCGGACTTTCTGCGATCAGATATACGATGCCACAAAATTTGGATGAAAATAAAAAAAAAAGTTTCCAGCGAGTCTCGAACACGGAACCTCTGGATCAGCAATCGTGCACCTTACCACTGTACCACCAAGAGTTACTTGTTCGAAGAGTGATTATTTGCCAATCTTAATACATGTTTCATGTACAGCGACACATACTTTGTTGTTCTTTGAGGCCCATCGTCAGCAGATAGACAAAGTTTGGGAGGCAATTTTTGCTAAGTTTTTGCGATTTCATACGATGCTTACTGGATTGATATATGATCTGTCAGTTTATATAACATAACGTGATTCTATGTTGCACTATTTACGACATGTTTTGTTGTCAACACAGATTGTTGTTTATGAATCGTATTGGGGATTTATATACAACTTGTATTGACATTGATAACGCTTAATATGGCATCTTGTGCAATTCTGATTTTGGACGCATGAATATGTGATTTTGGATGCACATTCTTATACTAGACTGGCCCATCTCAGTATGGGAGAAAAATAAAATTGTATGATTCCACGGGGCACCCTCCAGGATTATTTCTTGGGGTTAGACGAAGCCTTTCTGAAAAAATCAGCTCATTTGGTCGTTCCATGAGCTGGCGCAATTGAATTGAAGTTAACATGGGATTTTCAGCTCAAACATATGAGCAACAGCACATCATGTACTGTTTGGTTCAGGAAAATTGATGATTGCGTTCAATTGGACCCAGAATGTCAAAAACACTACTTGATGTAATAGCGAAGAATATTGTAGAAGATTGTACCATGATCAAAATTAATAAAGTTGGTGTTTCAACTATCTGAAGTACATCATGCAACACTGCTTGTATTTCTTCAACATAGCTTGGAGGTAGCCACTAAGCGCATCATAGCCACCTATGACCGTGGGCGAGCTGAGGCACATGTCGCATGCATATAAGTGACTGTATGGGAGTGCTGATCTAAGCCTAACTTTCAACAACTGAAAGAGTAATGAAAATGAGATTAAATCCAGATACATCCTTCTGCAATTATGTTCATTAGGGTATCAACTATTGTATTTGTCATTCTGGGCTTATTTGAATGCGAAGAATTAGTATACGGAACGAAACAGTGACACAGGATCAATTTTCAATATATTTGAGACGAATATCCCATACAAACTTCAAATCGATTGCGCCAGCTGGTGAAGCAACCAATTGAGTTGAAATTTTGAGAGAGTGTTTTTCTTACCCTAAGGCTCATATCTAGGGGGTGCCCCGTTGAGTTTTACAACTTTTTTGTTTAAGGGCCAGTCTATTCTTATACGATACATGGTTCACTGGGCATTTATACTCCAGGAACATATAATTTCAAGCTGGTGAGAAGATTACAAACTGAGGGTGGGATAGGAGCACAATCAGACCCTTGATTGTGCAATGTGGGTTAGTATATGGGAAATGCCATTGACGGTTTGTAATCTTCTACGAGGTTTTCGAGACCCAACAGGGCGCGTGCACCGGGTTGCGGATAAGAGCAAAGGGCGATCAGTAGCATCCACTTAAATAATAAGACAAAATGCCGTTCTTTGACTAGGTGATGTAATGTGATCTCCTATGGTGTTGTAGTACAATAAAGTATTTCACTCTTTGGAAATTCTGGCCTTGATATTAATTTTTCACTCAATAAATAAAATGGAATAATCATGCTTAACCCGTATAGGCCTGAGTGATACCAAAACTACTGGATCCCTCACCGCTCAGCGAATTCTTAACGGATTTAAATGATTGTTGGTCAGTTCACTGGTCCACATCTAGTTTCTAGAAGTGGCCAGAGGAACTCGGAAATATTCACGCGGCCGGAGTTATTCCGGTGGGTCACTGGGTCAGGTCGGGTACAAAAGGGCTATATTTTGGGACATACCAAGTCCCTTTATTTATTTGCAATAACAATCATTTTAATTTGCATAAATCATTAAGATCTGATATTCAACATTATAAATGAAGAGTTTTGCAGCGTTTAAAATATACTGGGTGTGGCCATTCGGACGTAATACCCGGAAGAACCGGCTGTAGATTTGTTGGATACTAAACCGTTTCAATTCTCGAAAAGTAGAAATAAAACATAATTGTGCACTAAAATGACTTCCCATAGGCTTTACACATATGTTCAGATACAAATTGACCACTTTATCGTAAGTTTGAGGCGTCCCGGGACCCGAAAATGGTCATTTATAGGATTAAACAAATGCAAAACTCATAGTTATCCAATTCAATCGTTTCTCAAAAGGTTTACAATGATGCAATTTTCTTAAAATTCCGCCATGTAGTGGCCACATTATACACACAGTACCCTTCTCACTCGACCTGACCCAGTGATCCACCAGAATAACTCCGGCCACATGAATATTTCCGCGTTCCTCTGTCCACTTCTAGAAACTAGATATGTGTGCCAGTATACTGACAAAAAATCATTTGAATCTATTGAGAATTCGCTGAGCGGTGAGGGTTTTAGAATGTTTGCTTTCACTCAGGCCTATACGGGTTAATAAACACAAAACACTTTCACTGCAGTAAGAAATCTGATCCATCAATTATCTAAATTTGACAAGTTTTGAAGAAAATCAATGAGTGAAAGAACTACTTATTAAATAAGCCACATCAGCTAAGTCCATACATATACAAATGTTAGGCATAGGGTCATGGCGAGCGTTTGGTATGTATGGTAATAGTTGATTCTTATCTAATTGGGGTATTACAAAACCACGCGGACAATGTCGAAACAAATTTTTTATATACATCGGTCTTATTAACCGAAAAGTTCAGCTATGCTGTAAAAAAATTCCTTAGAAAATACTCATTAGTACCGTCACATAACAAACGTAATGCAAGAGTGGGTGTGGTTGGGCTCTGCGTTACATTAATTGTTCGCGTTTGACAATAGGGACATTAAGGTCAAGATGAATCGAGGCTGGGCTTCAGTTCTGTGTAGCACAGATCTGGAGAGTCGAACAGCCACTCAGACTGTAGGCTTGGTCGGTTGGTCACTCGCTGGTGAGCAGTCCATCAGGTTTTCGACGTGAGTAATTGTCTGGTTCTTTAGGTTTGTGCTTTTGTAGGATTGAGATTTGACCTCGGTTCATCTTCACCTTAAATTGACTTCAAAGACCTTGGGAGACACAAATCATTTCTAGGGTTCAACAATAGTCATACAGGTAGTTTACTTGACTTTTTAGGCATTTGAAAGACATTGAGGATTCTAATTTCTGTAATGACAAATAACAATTAAGATATACACAATCTGACAAATAAATTTTTAATTTGTGATTTTCGTACAAATGACATGACAGAGTACAACAACGACATTCAACAAAACTTCAATACACTTTGTTTCGAATAATAGTTACACAATGATTGATTGATTGCTTTACTACATGTTTCGCTACATAAGTTGATGTTTTTAATTTAACATCTCTCATGTTGCTGTTCTAAGTTTATTTTTCAAACTTATTAGATTTGATCAGTAGTTTTCATATATTTTTTCAAATTTTGTTTTTTCCTTACATATATATTTTTATGTGTTAAAATACTATTTCAATATTGAATCACTTTGCTCGTAGGCTCTAAAATAATCAATAGAATTGCTTGACTTACGAGTTCATTACATTTTGCAGCATTATTAGCATTATTGTGTCAAGTCCATCCTATTTACCTAACACCCAAGCCAATCCTATTTCCTTCTTCCATGGCGTTTGTGTGGTCTTCTTCTTCTTCTTCTTTCTGGCATTACGTCCCCACTGGGACGAACCTGCTTCTCAGCTTAGTGTTCTTATGAGCACTTCCACAGTTATTAACTGAGAGCTTACTGTGCCAATGACCATTTTTTGCATGCGTATATCGTGTGGCAGGTACGAAGATACTCTATGCCCTGGGAAGTCGAGAAAATTTCCAACCCGAAAAGATCCTCGACCGATGGGATTCGAACCCACGACCCTCAGCTTGGTCTTGCTGAATAGCAGCGCGTTTACCGCTTCGGCTATCTGAGCCCCTTGTGTGGTCAGCATAGACTATTCAGCCATTACACCTCCTATCATCGGCTTTGGATTGACTTGCGCTCTTATTGCCCCACCAAACGCTGCAAAATGAAAATGAAAAATGTAAAGATTTATCAACAAAGGTCTGAAAAAAATGTACATTAATATCACAATTATTAAATGTATTTGGAAATCCAGGTAATATGTTTTTGGTAGAACAATGATTAAATGAATTTAACATTTTACTAGTAGGATTTATTCCATGTAAATCACTTAAACTTTGAATAAGAGGATGTTGATTTGTAAAACATTGAACAATAAATTTACAATTTAATTCATGAAAACGAATTTTGAGTGGAATAAATACTGCCAAAATTTCAACAGATTTAGTATGAGTAGAATTCATTAATTCCAAAACTCCGAATTTTTTTTTTTCAAGTTTAAAAAAATGAATTTGAGTGATTTTTTCTTCATACTTGCAAAAATGGAAGATTTCTACTAATGTTTCCAAAACTCAACTAATAATACAGTGGGATTCCGTTTTTGGCATGCTCCGTTTTTGGCATGCTCCATTTTTGGCACCCTCCGATTTTGGCAACAAAAGGGATCCGTTTTTGGCAACATTTTTGAATACCATTGAAATTTGTGAATATTTGTGAATATTATTGTATCTGCTGATTTAGTCATTTGAATAACAAGTCAACTACACACCGACTACATTCCAGAGCTCTATTTTCGCCGATATTCCCTCAAATCCCACCAACTACTAAGCCATCTCGTACGCGCCTATTTACCTCGATATGGTCATTGGTCATGCATTCGCAATGTTCCATGAGGCCATTAATCTCCATTAGTATCTCAACTAGAGAAAAACCATTTTTCTAAGGCATTCGTACTAAATGACCAGCCCACAATAGTCTGCCAGTAGGTAATACTCAAAATAAAACCACTTTTCTTCAGATTTGGAACACTTGAACAAAGCACAAGCACTGACACAAAAGCAACATGAAGCCTATGACTCACACAAAGTTTTTATCATAAATTTTATCTCACTTTTTTGTATTTCATTTTTTTCTTTATTATTTCGAAGTTCCGTTCAATACCGCCACCATGAAAAATGTGCACACATTCCAAACATCACTTTATTGTCAAAAACATCAGTGAAATATGCGATAAATAGATTGAGAGTGTCTAAATGTTTTGTCTGTAGTATCAGTGTGTAGGATGATCAAAGTTATTTTATTTATTTATTTTATCTTTATTAAGGAGACTTTCAGCCAGTGGCTGGTTCGTCTCCGTTTGGATGATCAAAGTAAAGACCGTTACGTGTATAAAATTTGGACATTTACAGCAAAATCAAGTGGAAGTGGCCAAATTATATACGCGTAACGCTCTGTTCAAATTACATTAAACACCCTATATTGATCTTTCTGCAGCAACTATTTAGAGCTACGATCCATATTTGTTAGAGATGTCGTAATACGTTAGATTTGTTAAGAGACGATGCTGCTTTCTATACAATATTTTTAATCCAGAATATGGGGCTCATAAAATAATCATTAGGATCCTTACGAATTAGGTCTATGAGTTTCCTAACTTACCCTGGAAAAACCTTAGGGGTTTCTTGGTTTAAGGGAACTTCTCAGAAATTTCAACGTATTCTTGAAGATGTCTGCATGTTCCAAACGGACACTGAGGATTTTTGCAGAGTCCTGAGAATGTATAATTGGTCATTGAAGATTATGTCCAATATCTGATGCCCAATAAACTCTTAAGATTTCTAGGGCGTACTGTGTAATCCTAGCGAGATAATGGATTTCTAGTGGTATTTTGTGTAGTTCTGCCGAAATGTAGACTTTGAAAAGGTTGTTTTTTGAGGAATTCGGCCAGTGATAATGGTAGCCTAAGAATAATTAATTTTTGAAAATTATCATCGGAGACCTGAGAATTTTCAGCAATATCGAGGCGAAACCCTAAGCGAGATCCTGAGAGATCTAAGCGGGATCCTGCGGATTCTTACCAAGATGCTTCAGAGTTTTAGCGTAGAATCCTCACAAGCACCCAAAGATTCTTATCAGGCTCTTGAGATTTCATAGCATTATCCTGTTATGTACTTGTTTATGTTTGCGCTTTTGACTACTGCAAATCATTCCTTATGAGATGATATGCTTTATCTATATATATAAAAATGGAGTGGTGTTTGTATGTCACGAAATGGCTTCCGAACGGGTCAACTGATTTGAATGATTATTCTTCCGTTTTGTTCGTCAAGGGTTCCGACGTGTTTGTATATATAAAAATCCCAGGATATTCACCGGGAATGTTGAAAAAATGAGCGTGAACGGAACTGTTATTTTGTATGGGACGATCCATAACGTTTTTCAACAGTCTACCTGATGGCAAGACGAAGTTTGCCGGGTCCACTAGTCAGAAATAAATTTATTCTAAACTCACCAAAGTTTGTCAAACGCCAGAGTCTAAAGGTTGAACTGATTTTCATTAAATTCTAAAAAAAACTCATGCAGTTTTGTAATACCCATTGTTTTATAAGTACGTCTTTGAAAGAATACGGCTTAATACATTTCTTTTTTGTTTTGTATTCTCACAAAGTTTCAAGGAGTTCCAATTCTTGAACAAAGGTCACTTATGCGATTATTCATTTACATTACCCATATATACAAATAGCGTAAATAAAGCTTTTAAGAAATCATTGAAGCGATAAAAACTATGTAGAACGTTGGCACAATCAACATTACGGGATTATAGATTCATAGCATAGTCCACCCCTCCGGAAATTTGCTTTGAATAGAACCGTTCCGAAGTTCCGATGCCTTATGATTCCATAAGGATGATGAAATAACATTCTAATGATGTTTTCAAAAAATAATAGTTGAAAAATAATATTTAAAAAATGGGTTCCGATTTTGGCATGGTTCCGTTTTTGGCAACTGAAAATTTCGACTTTGTTGCCAAAAACGGAATCCCACTGTATTCCCACATAAACCAAAAGTTCTTTATTTGAAACCTTCAAGTAGACATGTTAGGGGCCCAGATAGCCGTAGCGGTAAACGCGCAGCTATTCAGCATGACCATGCTGAGGGTCGTGGGTTCGAATCCCGCTGGTCGAGGATCTTTTCGTAAAGGAAATTTTGTCGATTCCCAGGGCATAGAGTATCTTCGTACCTGCCACACGATATACACATGCAAAAATGGTCAATCGGCAAAGAAAGCTCTCAGTTAATAACTGTGGAAGTGCTCATAAGAACACTAATCTGAAAAGCAGGCTTTGTCCCAGTTGGGACGTAACGCCAGAAAGAAGAAGAAGAAGTAGACATGTTGTCACGATGAGAGGGGTTCCAATAAATTGGTCAGATGAAGTTAAGTATCTAGGGTCCATGCTAGATAAGAATTTAGCTTTCAAAAATCACATTGAGAGCATTCAAGCCAAATGTAATAGATATGTAAAATATCTTTACCTCCTAATTAATAGAAAATGAAAACTTTGTCTTAAGAACAGGCTTTTGATATTCAAACAAATTTTCAGGCCAGCCACCCAAGTAACAATTTCAATGCTCTTTGATCTTAGATGTTATTTATTGAGGTTTTATTAGAGATGCATTAAATCCCAATAGATTTAATAATGGATTTAAAAGTGCTAAACGATCTTTCCAGTAAAAACCACTTTAAATTGCTTTGTAGACACCTTTAAGTGTTTCTGTTAAAACTTGTATGCTAGCTAAATTTGTTAATAATAAATTGTATGTTGAAGGAGCTGTATAGTGTCTATTAAAACCTATACTTAAAACCTCAGCTTGTTTGTCATACAAAGACATCGATAAAACTCCTTAGACTGCACTAAGTCATGTTCAAGTCTTCTTAAAACTCAAATGTCTGACGCAAGTTATGGTCTGCGTGTGGTTACCAATATCATTATGTGGATAATGATAATCATGTAATGAATTTTGAAACACGAATGTACAGAATCATAAAACGCAATAAACTGGCAAACATTCCACTCGTAGAATTATCTGACTACCGTGTGTAGCATGTTTTTCCTATGCTTGCCTGAACTTCCCTTTCTCGTGCGACAACTATGCTGCATACAACAGCTGACCTACTCGAAAAAAGTTTTCATTTTCAGCCACTTATAACTTACCGTTTTCTGTATCAGCGCAATCGATCAACCACGGATTTTATCACAATAATTCATTTCAATAACAGTATGATTAGATGCGCAACAACATGAATTAGTTCATTAAATTATACCCCAAAACCTAATCTTCCAATTTGTTTACCATTTTGACAGCACTAGCTTTCTTGGGCGCAATAAGTTTAAGCCAAGGCTGCCAAAAAACCTATTTGTCTTACTGTAGAAAAAATAATCCGATTTAAGAATATACCGGCCAGAGAAGGATTTTGTGCAAGGATTCTTAAGATCAAAACCTCTCATGAGTGATTATATTGTACGGAATAATCACTAATTGATCTTAAACCATCCCAGACAAGACCAGCAAGATTTAACTGGATGGAATCCATTTTTATTGACGCCGTTTCGGGTTCGTAATTACAATATGTGTGGGAAATTTTAATTAAAGATTGAGATTGAGGCGCGTTGTTGTTAATCGATTTTTTTTGTCATTCCACCAGTAAATTTTCTTTGGCATGAATTTTACGCGATTGCAAGAAAATTTACTGTCACGCAAAAATGATTATTTTAATTTATTATTATGAGTCGGCAGGCATCATGATGGTTTCAATATTAAATCAAAAATGTTTTGATTAATAAATAACTTGTTGGCCAATGTTTGTTCAATCGTCAGCTCTTAACATCGGTTTTATTCCATGTTTTAGGATATCGCAAAAGATTTAATACCGCTAGTTGAGCTCAACAAGGCTATAAAATAGCTCTTATGTATGTTTTAACGTACACTACAAGGGTAGATGTATTCATACTATACAAAACTAAGAAGTTTAAAAACTGTTTTAAGGTATAGTTTTAACAACCTCCTGTAGTGTGGGCCTCTTGGGGTTTAACGGAGTTTTATCAAAGGTTTATTAAGGTCGTTAAAACTAATAAGTTCTAAAATGAGTTTTAACGATATGGTGGTAACAACAGCTTGTAGTATGTGAAAAAACTAAAAATGTTACTTGGGCATGTTGTATACTGTGCCAATACCAGAAAAAAAGCTCTGCAGAGGGTTCAAAATAAAATTTTGAAATAGATTCTGAAGCTCCCTCCCAGATTTAGTACTAAATGAGTTACATAGAATATCCAATGTTGAAACATCGGAACAAATGACGAATAAAATAATTAACAATTTTAGACAAAAATCGATGCGGTACTAGCGCGGAAGCCGCTAACCTGACAAGGTAAACTTTTGGGACACCTTGCTATAAATAGACTTCAAAGACTATTTTTTTTTTTCTAGTTGAAAGGCAAATTCAAAGAATGGAGTTTGAAGTTGGACAAATTGGATTACTACCTAATGGACATGCACAGTAAACAACCGGTCCCGAAAGTGCCAAAGATCGTTGAAGCGACAACTGAAACCGTGGTGAGCACACCCAGCGAAAGTGAAGATAATTTATTGGAACAGATTTTGAAGCACTCCAACGCAAATGAGAGATTCACGAGCCATCAGATACGAGCACTGTTTCCGCATATTTTGAGGAGTTTGGAACACTCAGATGATATGCAATGGCTGATATTCGAGAACGATGAACTGAACAAGCGTTTCAAACTGGGGGATTATGCGCCAATCGTCCCGCAAGAAGCTGAAGAGGTTGTTAACGTTCCTGAGGTGGAATCTCAGGCGGAAAGTGTTGCGTCCAATAGTCGGTCCAGCAGTGTGGCATCTCCAGATTCGGAAATCGCTCAAATGCGCTCCGAAATGGCCATGACGCAGCCACGGGAGCTGATACAGTTGGAAAGCTCCCGTTTTGTAGATACACAGGCTCTGGTGAATGTCTTGGAGCAGTCTGAGAACGTAGCTGTTGGTGAGAGTCAGCAACAGGTTGAAGAGTTGGTCGAGCCGATAGTTGCTGAAGAAGTACAGCACGAGCTCTCTCCAATGATAACTCCGGCTCAGGTCGAAGTGATTGAGATATCCGATTCTCCAATGCATGAAGATGATGAAATCCAAATCAAAGAAGAATTTCTCTACACTCTGGACTACTTCAGAAAATTCACCAACATTGAACAGTATATTATGCATGAAATCAAGCAGAAACATCCCAAAACATATGAGAAAAAGTTGTCAAAGTTAGATCAATACGTAGAGCGATACTACAAGAGTGCGATGCCTTTATTGCTGAAAAACCAGTTGCCTCCAAATTTGCGACTTTTGTCGCGAAAGGAACGCAAACAACGACAAGCCTCAATGGTTGAAACTGGACAGCGGTTGAACACCTCAGGATCTTCTTCGGTTATCTCAGAACTTCCTCCACCAACAACTCAAAGCGAGGAGGTAAGCCCTATAACAGAGACTCCTTTCGTTCCGAGAGTTCCACGGAAAGCAAGACTAATTGTCTACGAAGAAGATGAAGATGACATATCAACTCAACCGAATTTGCCGGCTGACACTCTACCGATGCCTAATACGGAAGATTTCCTACCTCCAGTATGCTCCACCCAGTTACCTTGTGAATCTCTAGCTTCACCGCCCCGTAGAAGGGATACACCCTTCAACTCTCCGTCTGTCTCAATAGTTCCTAACCAATCACCTTCACGATTAGCTCCCGCCATCAACGACAGCCCTATAGCTCTACCGCCAATCGTTGTGCCTACAGAGACCCTTCCAGTACCAACATTACATAACATTCACCCTCCAAGATACTCCACACATCATCCGAACGAATCGGAAGCAATACCGCTCAACCGACAGGACACACCGTTAAACTCAGCTCTGCGACTTTCGACTTCGTCCTCCCACGTTCCGACGCCAGCCTTCGATTCGAGCTCAAGCATGGATGGAACTGTTATCGTTAACACAAAATCTCCTCGGAAGGACACCTCGATCAAACGTGAGCTCAACACCACTTCTTACGAGGACGAGGTGGAATTTGTGGAAGTCCCCAATAGATCCATCCTGATTGAGGACTCCATCGAGCTCTTACCAGGGGCCCTACTCGAAAGACAACCCAGCAATAGTTGCTTGGCAGCTTTCCCCGACAATTTACGGGGCATGGTGAGCACACTGTTCCGGGAGACTCGGGACACCACTCTGTCGCAGGGAAGCGGCGCTAGCAGTTCGGGAAGTGGAGAGGCCCCAGCTGAGACGCAGCCGATGGGGTTTCACCAGTCGTCAGGTAATTTCAAACATTTAGTTTTGTCTTTTTGTCTGTGCCTTGGGGTCATATTGACCCCAAATTCAAATAGCAAGACTGGTAGCAGCTCTTTTTAGATCTCTATTTTAATGCAAAGTCTCTAAAACGCCTCTATTTTTAAACAAAACGATCTCTAGAGTAAGTATTTTCCTTCTCAGTAAATTCTGATACCTAACCAAGAATTTCCACAGGGATTACTTTAAAAACATTTCAAAATGCTATTCTTGGATTTCCTTTAGAGATTTTTCCACCAATTTTGTTTTCCACAGGTTTTCAATTAGATACTTTAGCAGCTCTTCCAAAGATTTCTATGTACAGAAGTTCTTTTTTTTTTTTTTTTTTTTTTTGTGTGGTATTCAGTTGGAGCTGCCTGACAGCTTAACTTGTCAAGGCTGAACCCTCGGTCTGGCTTTTGCCAAGTTTCCCCTCTACCAGGACCAATACTCAGACGGACTAGGCAATGGCGCCCACATGAACACTGTTTTTTATTAGTATTGTGACGTGGTAGTTTTTGAAAAGTGCCCATATTCCCTTGCTTTTGAGAAAAGGAAGCATTGTGAAAATCAGCAGCTCCATCAGAATTTGTTTGAAATAGTTGTGTAGTAGTGTCATTACTAATACTGTCTAGTCGAAATGGTTTTAAATAATTTGTCATTCAAGTGCTATTCTGATTACTCCTGTCTCTTACGTAAGATTAGAGTCTTAAATGTCAATTGTCGTCAAGTTTTAACAAAATTAGGCTGTTTAGCAGTAGTTCTAGTTAATTTTATTTTTTGTTGTTAAAAGTGTTTATTGGTCATTACGTTCATATATCCTTAAAGAAAAAAGTCGCTTTCCTTGTCTGTTCAACAATTTTTCGAAACTAGCAAGTGTACCCTAATGATCGATCTCAGCGTCTTACTTTCCATAGTCATTTTTATAGAGAATATTGAAGAGTAAAGTTACCTTAGGCTTCTATTACAGTCTCCTACAAGATTCACTTTTCGGTGGCAAATGCAATGCTTCACAACGCCTACTTTCTACTTGTAAATCTTGCGAAAATGAAGCTGGAATTAGATTATTTATACCGCTGTTACAAAAGAGGTATTTCTTATTATGGCAATGTAAAAACCATATTAAAATAAGATTGTCGCCACTTATTTCTACTCAGTGAATCTACTAGTCATTTTCCTAAGATTCCCTACGTTCCTATGTATTCCCTACGTCGTATATGATAACGATGTATCTAACTAGCTAATAGTAAGAGTGGCTACGGATCATTCTGGTTAGCAAAAGGCAAACTGAACGTCACCAATAGTATTAATGTCCACTTCGAATAGATTAATTATTTGAAATGGGCATCAATTCTATCTATGACGCAGAATGTCCGTTGGATCACATCCGAGATATTATTGCGTCTATGCCATATGAATTATGACGCGGCTTTAAGCAAAAAGTGCCAAAATGTGATACCACCACTACAGGTTACGCCTTTGGTTTCCATCATATGGGCTAATGGATTATGCCCTCCCATCGCGGCAAGGTCGCATAACCAAGGGGAGGGATTTCTATGTACAGAAGTTCTTCCGACAAAATCCCCGGTCCGGGATTTTTTTATAAGAAATTCGTTAAATATCTTTCCTGGAGCCCTTACAAAAATTCCTCAAAGAGTTGTTATGCCGATTTTTTCAGTTATTACTCTAACAATTTTCATTCGTGAGCTCATCTACGACCGTGGGCACAAAAGTGCGGCCACACTTTTTTTTTGCCGCAATTGCGTTCGGAAGTCATTCTACCCCAATAGCTATAAAGAACATCAAACTAAATTATTACGAGAACTATTCACTATAAGAAATAAAAATGGTTGATAAAACACGGCTGGTTTATCTCAAAAATTGCTCCAAAAGTCTTCCAGTGAATATTTCAGGAAATTTATTTAGAACTTTTCTTTATTAAGGAACCCAATAAATTCTATAATTAAGTTCCTTAAGGAATTTATGACGAATTTTTTAGTTTTTCCAAAAAACATTCAAGTATTTTTCAAGAAAAATCCCCATGGATTCTTCAATATTTCATTTGCGGTTTTACACCATCAAATAATACAGCTATTATTCTGACCATTTTTCCAAAAAAAATTTCGTTGACTTAGTTATTTTTTTTTACAAGGAATGCATCCAGAAAATTCAGCAGGATTTTATCCAGTGATTCCATGTTTAATTTTTTTTCAATCAATATCTTACAGTCGACTTTCCACATCTCGATATCGAAGGGACCATCGAGATAGGAAGAGATCGAACAAATTTTTGATGAAAACTAGATTGAAAATCACTCCGTTACCAAGTAAATTGAAAACAAACATAGGTCATTTCGTCTTCGCAAATTGAGAGAAAATCGTGAAAGAAAATCACATCGAGATAGGGAGATATCGAGATACGGAGAGTGAAAATGTATGCAGAATGAAGAGGCCGAAAAAATCATCGACACAGGGAGAGTCGAGATGTGGAGAGTCGACTGTATTAACAAATTCATCTCGAAAAACTTCCAAGATTCCCTCAGAAGTTAGCGAGTTTTTCATAGAAATCATCGCAAGAGTTCATCCGAGATTTTTTTCAGAAGTTTTATCAAATGTTACTATATGATTTGTTATAGCTATGCCCTCAGGATCCCTGACAATTATCTGAAAAAAAAATCCTGGATAATTTCTTAGAGAATTTCCTTGAAAAAAATATTAAACAATTTCTGCTGGGCTTTCTGGAGAAATAATAGGAGGAATCTCTGGATTAACTAAAGGTATGCTTACACACATTTTTGGTTGAAATATTGTGGAGTAAATAATTGCTTGAGCTCTTGGGAATGTCCAACAAGGAAATCTTGGACGAACTCCTAGCGAAATCCATTACCCAATCATGAACTTCACGACTTTCTTCAAAATCTTCATTGGAATTCCTGAAGAAATTCATACTGGAGTCTAGAGAGTAATTTGTGCGGTTATCCTCTATACAATCCAGGTTGGATTCTTAAAGGTATTTTAATCCTCTAATACCCACATTTTTATTTTGGATCTGAGTACCTATCATTTTTCGCTATTTAAAATCGATCTAAGCACATTTGAGCAATGATTTATTTTTATTTGCAAACTTGTGAATTTTGTTTATTTTTTTTAATTTTTATTTTTGAACATCATTATTTTTTTCTGGAAACCTTGTCCGGTTACCTATTTTTGGCAATAATAAAAATTTGAGGTTTTACAGTGCTTTTAAAAATTAAGTTTTTTTTTCTGAGACTTATTTTATTTTTCGTATAACTAACAGAACAGTTTTAGAGCAAAATTAATACCACCAGGCTTTACTTATGTGATAGGTTGATTGTGGAAAAAATATAAAATGTACGCATTTTTAGATTACACTTCAAACCAGAATGAAGCATTTGTATGTTATAAACAATTGTTCAAACACAAAAATGTTTCAAAATTCATGAAAAACTTTCCTGGTATATTCGCATATATAGGCCAAAGTTTAAGTAAAAAAAAGAAACTTTGCGTTTCGAACTACGAAGAAATATACCTAATAGTGAAGCGGCGTTAGGTATTAGAAGGTTAAAATTATTTCATGGAGGTAAGATGGCCTGTAAGGAATCAATAAATGATTTTTTACAGCTAATGCTGATGAAAAAAATAATACAAAAAGTAATACGAGCAGTAACATTTTTAATTTTGGTCTCTTATTTTCCTGTTCGTTTCTTTTATCTCGTTTTTCAAAAATAAGGTCTCTAAAGTTCTAAAGATTTCTTTCTTTCCCACAGCTTCTCCCAGGTATCGTGCAAACGTTTATTACCTCTAGAAACTACTTCATAGGGATTACTATAATTTCCTTCGGCGGGTTTTCCTTCAATTCTTCTAATGACATGATTACTCCAGTAGTTTTTCTTGCAGATTTCCCAAAAAATCTATGATTCAGACGGGGTTGGTGGTCTAATGGCTACCGCTTCTGCTTCATAAGCAGAAGGCCATGGGTTCAATCCCAGGCGCGCCCCTTTCCTTGTACTTTGTAGTTGTATCTTTCACTTGCTACTATCTACCACTCTTAATATATCTTAAGTTGATGTATCTATCTTAGTTCATAGCATTTGCTAGAACCCGAGACGGACAGAACTAAACAGTTTCCCTACGCTTCCATTCGTTCATCATTATAGCATGCCTTCCTTTATGCCTGATACATAGGCAGTCTGCAAACCAAACCAGCAAGACTCTCTGGCATAAAAATTACCCCACCCTTTCACCCTTCCCGCATGAACTGGCGTTGACGCAGTGGTATATACGGTCGACCGTGGGAGCCAGTTGAATGCATCATCAATTCCTTCCTCTTCCCCTCATTGGTCTGCATTCTGACGTGGAAGGCACCATTGTTGCCTAAAAATAGAAGATCACCAGCACTTATACACTGAGGGTGCCTGTTAATCCCAAGCAGTCATCTGGTTGGTTCCTCGTGTAAGTGCAGCTGATCTGGCGATACTGGAGTAGCTACCACGGGCGGCCAATCAAGCTCAAGCTCAAGCTCTCAGATTTTCCAAAAATTCCATGATTCATTTTGGCAATGAGGTTTTTTTGAAAACTGCATAGCTAATATTTGGCTACAATATGCGGCCATAGTGATCCTTTATATGAGAGATAAGCGGAAGTAAAATGGAATGATTTGGCAACAGCGTCGAGAATAATATTGTAACACAGACATGACTTCCTCATTGCTAAAAAGAGTATTTTCTTTCGTTATAGACCTTTGAGCTACGTTTCGAAACTAATAAATTGCTGAAAAAATCAACAACTAAATATCGCATTGATAAAAATTCAAAAAAAAGAGGAAACATTTCACATTTTTTATCTATGCAAAACAACTTTCACCAAAATAATTTCAATCGGATTACATTACTTCTCAAGAAAAGTTCAAAACAAACATTACGCATGTTCGTTTGGCTCACGCTTTGACAGCTCTCGCTGCTCGATTGGCAAGTGAATCATGGAAATGCCTATTTGGATGAAGGAGATTTATCTACGGTCTGTCTCAGGAGTTGCTTCAAAATTCCACCAAGCATTATTCTAGTAAATCGATTAGAAACTCTTTCAGGGAATCCTAAATAAATTCTATATGGTCTATATATTCTTATTACATTCATCAAGAAAACTTTCAAGAAATTTCTCTAACATTTCATCTACTTCTGCTGTTCTTGCAAACAATTCTAAGAAGAAATTCCTGAAGAATTTTATGATGGAGTCTTTGGAGTGTTTTCTGGGTAATCCTTAAATAGTAGTAATTCCTTAAGAAGGTCAATAAACGAATTCTTGAAGAAGTCTTCGGAGTAATGCATTAACCTTTCTGTGGTCTCGCGAATTTTCGTAACGCGAGTAGTCGCACGTTGTACTTTGTACAACACCCTTGGTTTTTCATGTTCAATACAAAAAACCCTAACGATCTAGATTAATTATAGAAACCCCATCTTCGACAATGTTGCAAGAAGATCAAGGGCTGACATCCAGTGGTGATTCAGATACGGAATTCCACAACCAGGAGACGATAGTGTGAATGAAAGTTTTGTTTTGAAAATATCTCTAGATCTTGACCATTTAGAAAGATGGCGTCATCAGCAAAATTGTTCAATAAGTCAAGGGCTATCATTTTTTTTTCAGGCTCCGAGATATCTGTTAGACAAAAGATTCATGCTCACTAGCGCCACCTGATGGCAAAACTTTGCAGAGGACGCAATATTTATTTATAGACAGGCTTCTGAGATATGTTATGTTATGATATGTGGTGAGATAACGCTTCATCTTCAGAACAACTTTACTGAAGACCCAAAGTTTCGAAATTATCTGGATTTCGAGATATTCCGATTTCAAATTGTGGTCTACTCGAACCGTCTATAGTGCGTTCATTATTACGTGACTGTTTTTTTTTTAAATTTACATAATTCAGTTATAGGGGGAGATCCCCCAGTACCGAACACTTAAGCCATTAAATTCATAATTCGAACAATATTGGTTTTATGTGTTCCTGTTACTCATTTATGATAAATATTACAAAAATAAATTTGAAAATATAAGTATGAATTTTGACATTGCATTTTGATAATGTATTTTAGTACCAAATTGATCGATCTTGAAAGGTGGCACCCAATACCGGACACAATCTGGAAATGCTTCGAATTCTATAAATTTGAACACCATTGAATGTTTTTACTATAGAAATAGTAAATAATTGCCAATTCAATGCACTTGCAACATTTACAAGAACAAATTGAGTTTTTCTTATTTTGCAAGATGTCCATCAAAAACCTCCTTCATATATGATGAAAAATAGCACATTTTACGATACTTGTTTTTAATTATGAATCGTGGTTTACGGCCAACCAGCCGAGTGGAAGTTTAACAACTACCGAAAAGCTAAACATTACATATAATTTGCAATTGGATTAGATGGACAAATTGATGTGAAGATTTGCGAAAAAGTTACACGTCTTCTCAGTGAGAATCGAACTCACGACTCCCCGATCTCTAGTTGGGGCGCGTTAACCACTACGCCATGAGAGGACTCATGAACGCAGAAGTTAACCTGAATTCGATTTCAGCTCAATAATCACGTGGTCCATTGGAAGCCCACACAATAGAAACCTCAGCCAGCGCAGTTGCTGGCTAGTGTAGTGTGCTATTCCTATACATAAAAAACAATGCGCTCTCGGGCTAGACATTGGATATATATAGAAAGCGTTGTGTTTGGATGGGCATCTAACTCTTCCGAAAGAGGTGCACTTTGCGAAAGAGGACCACGTGATTATTGAGCTGAAATCGAATTCAGGTTAACTTCTGCGTTCATGAGTCCTATCATGGCGTAGTGGTTAACGCGCCCCAACTAGAGATCGGGGAGTCGTGAGTTCGATTCTCACTGAGAAGACGTGTAACTTTTTCGCAAATCTTCACATCAATTTGTCCATCTAATCCAATTGCAAATTATATGTAATGTTTAGCTTTTCGACATTTTACGATGTTGTTCTGAATGTTCATTTTTCTTAATTTTATTGCATGTTTGATACTATGATCGACGGAATCCATGAAAAATGAATGTATTTTGAGACACTGGTGCAATAAATACAAAGATATCATATAATAAATCAAGTTGTCCGAATCTGGGGGACAGGAGGTGCTTAACCAAAAACATAATTTGTCCACATTTAGTTCAATTATGGTTCAAAATACATTCATACTATCAAATTAGGATTAGGTTCGATCATGCTTGCGTGATGCAAAGTATTTTGTCATTTTCAAAATAGTTACTAAATAGGCTCAACATTATGGCGATACGTCAATTTTTTTAAGATTTTCAAACATTTCTACTTTTTTAAAAAGGCATACACATTTCAAAGATGTGCTATTCTACGCAAACATTAGTCTCCATAATAGCTTTCTTTTCTACTGATACACCATCTTGATTGGACCATGATTTCTCAATTTTTCGACTATGTCCGGTATTGGGTGCTGTCCGGTACCGGGGGATCTCCCCCTACTAAAGAATATAAGAAAATTAAAAAATGGATGGTTTATCGTGGTAAAGGATTATTGTCAAAAAAGGTCCAAGAAAAGTAGAATTTAGAAATTTAAGACGTTTATATCTCGGAAACAGTTAACCATAATATTAAAGGTAAAGGTTGTATGCTTAGCTTAGCTGGATATTTCACTGCATGATGACACTAGCTTAGAAAACATATTTTTTTGATTCTCCTAAATGACTATAGCATTCTTTAACATTCTAGCTATAGGCGCTAGTGAGGTACAAATATGTGAAACACATATATCTTAAGATGCACATCAGCTAGAAAACCAGTGTTTTTTGGAAAACTTGTTCGTTTGATTTAGTACTGTGTGCTGCATGTTTGGTTAGTTCGATATTCTACCACTAGGAGGTGCTAGTGCGCATTGTAAATTTTAAATTTTTCAATATCAAAAATTTATCGGTCGATGCAGATCAGATTAAAGGTTGGTGTTTTCGGTAAACTTACCCGATAGGCCATGTCTAATCTTTTCATCATTCTGCCTCTAGGAGAGGCTAGTGATCATTAAAATGGGATGGTGAGGAATATATGTACGGAAAATCATTTATAGCACCATTTAGAATACTTTGCTACTAATACTTATTCATTATGCCCATTTTCATAACAGTTACTTACAGTCGGCGTTAAGTTAGAGTGGACCAAGTACAAAACATGGGAAAATTGGATTATTCTTTCATTAGACGCAGAATCAGCCTACCTCCTTTTTTTCATTTTGATCAGATTTGATGAATATTGTAAACTGCGAGAGGTATATTACAAATTTACTTTGGATGATCAATAACAATCCATAAAAGTATGCAGTCAGAGTGGACCAAGTACTTTTTACCATAACAACGAAAATGATCATCGCGCTGAGGAATGCGAGGACATGAAAGACTTTTCAAGTGATTTGTCAGATTTTTTCACATCCATTCATCTTCTTATTTTCACATCCATTCATTTTCTTATCCATCGATAGAAATTCATAAATACAGTCGACTCTCCACATCTCGATGTTCTACATCTCGATATCTCTACCTATGTCGATGTTTTTTTTCGGTCCCTTCATTCTGCATACATTTTCACTCTCCATATCTCGATATCCTCCTTATCTCGATATCTCCCTATCTCGATGTGATTTTCTTTCCCAATTTTCTCTCCGTATGTCGATGTGCCCATTATCAATGGTTACTAGACTAGATTTTAGAGATTTAAAACAATTTGCGAAGACGAAATGACATCTGTTTGTTTTTGATTTTCCTGGCAACGGAGTGATTTTCAATCTAGTATTCGTTAAAAATTTGTTCTATGTCTCGATCTCTCCCTATCTCGATGGCCCCTTCGATATCGAGATGTGGAGAGGCGACTGTATTACTAAATTCGATGCATTTGGTTTTAAGTTATTGACCATTTACCATAAATGGATGGGTGGTCAGAAATTGCAACAATTTCTGTGCAGACAGAGTGAACCACTTGGTTCACTGATTATTGAATTTTTTGAGTCAATTTCAGAGTCCGATAGAAGTTTTTGGTAGTTCTATGGTGTCTGTATTTCAAGTTGATTTTAGAATGGAAGATATGGATTATTGAAAAATTTACGATACTGTTTCCGAAGGATGTTGATAATCTGTTTATCTTAGAGAAATGCACCCAGTTCGACCATGCGAGCATTGAATGATAGTTATTTTCCTAGAAATTGTTCAGTCAGAGTGAATCAAATCACTGAACGGCGGCCTATAGTGAAGTTAGAGTAGACCTAGTGCACATAGTGCTCCAAAAAAATGTTATTCTAGAGGTTTGGATTTTGTTTTTTATAATTATAACTTCACATTATATTGTTTGAAAGTAACACAAAGATGTGTAAAAACATTGAATCAAAATTTTAACGAGTTAAAAAATTACAAAGTGAATTCCTTAAGTCTTTTTTTTTCTCAAAATATGTGCATCCTAGCAGCAAAATATCGAACGAACTAAACAAGCAATGTCTAACTTGTGAAAAAATGAACAATTTTGCCGAAAACAATAGGCATAACAAAAACATGAGATAGGTATATGAATTTAAAATAGTTGAAGCTCATCAAAGTAGTAGTGGATATTCGTTGAACTAAGCAGTAATGCAGCTGCTATCTAATACTGTTGCATGTTTTACTGAAGAATGTATGATTTTATATGGTTCTGTTGCTGAAATATAAGCGTCCAAAGTCTCAAATACTTGTTATTTTTGGATTTGTTTCTTAAAAATTCCGTCCTACGTAACACAATTTCTCATTACACCATATTTTAGTTTGATTTTGACTTTGATTCAAAGTATTTTTTTCCAAAACAGTTGAATAATCAAAAATTCGTACTACATATTTTCGCAAAGTCATCGCAATTTGAATTTTGGATCAATATTAATCAATATAAATACCTAGGCACAAAAAAAACGTACTATTTTCAAGAAAATTATACTAAATATACTATAGTCAAACCTCCATGAGTCGATGTTCCATGACTCGATATCACTCATGGAACCATACTAAAAACTGAAAATCATGGTTACTATGATGGTCCCCTCAAACAGCTTTCCAAAGGATATCTGTTCCATGACTCGATATTTCCATGAGTCGATGGTCCCTTCAATATCGATTCATGGAGGTTTGACTGTATAATGATGATTGCTAACCCAATTCCACTTGCAGCTTCCCCGCAGGACAAATGAAACTCCCATTAAGCTTCAAATCCACCAAAGTAGAGTCTCATCTCACTGAACTCTGCCATCGACTATCGACGTTGCAGCCATTCCGATTGATGTCCAATTCATTCCAACTGCCGTCACTTCCATCCTCTGCGACCACCATCCGCTTCCTCACCCGATCGGAGATAGCTTCTGTGAAGTTCTGCCGCAATCCCTCCGTTCACCGACAACGCCACCATCTAGCAGTTACACTGAACCACCGAGAGGATGGCATCTTCCGGTTGACCGTGGCCGATCACGAGGTGCGCAAGCTTCTGAACCTAACCGGAGGGGACCGAGGATGGCAGGCTCTAGTTTCGACGCTTAATCGCACGAATCGATTCGAGTACGACCGCTTCCGTCCTGCAAGCGCATTCCAGTTTCACCAGATGAGTATTAGCGAGAAAATTTTGTACCAGTTTTTTGCCACATCTCCGGAATGTGGCCAGGGACCGGGATGGGTGTTGCGTTTTGACGATGTGAGGAACTATTGCGAGGGGGATGGTGTTCGATTGGAAGAGTTTAACTGTTTTAGGCATACGTATGGTGGTGGTTTTAGTAAAGCTAATGCCAGCGATATTGATTTGAGCGAAGGACTGGATCCCGCAATTGTACAAAGAATGAAAGAGATTAAGCGGAATGCGAGCCATATGCACCAAATTTAATATATTATTTTTGAGCATAGAATGGTTTGCATGCATTTCTGAGTGTTATATCACTTCCTGTCGAACTATCTATTCCTATAGGTTACCAACGCCCCTGGGATGTGGGCTTCGTGGTCTTGCGGCTAGCGGCGCCAGTTGTCTAGGCGTATTGTGCCACGAGGTGTGGGTTCGATTCCCGCTCCAGTCGGTGAAAACTTTTCGTCAAACGAAAAATTCATCGCTGGGCTACTGGGTGCTTCGTGTTGTCTGTTGTCTAATGTTAGTGATCGTTCAGTCTGTGCAGCTTATGTGCTGAAGACGGTGAAAATTGTCTTTTTAACTAGTAACACAAATGGAGTGTAGAACGCGACTTTGTTTAATTTTTCGAATGGCTAAAAGGTCCTGAGTAGTTTGTGGTCTTTTGATTCTGTTGCATGTTTCTGTGGAGCGAACGACGGAATCAAGATCAATCGTGCGCGCGAGCAAAAAGATTTTCATGTAGAAATTGGTGAGCTCGTTTCATGCTTATTATAACACACACAGGATGTTTGGTTCCGGAGTGCAGATATTTTTAGTTAGATAGGTCTTCTCAAGATATGAAAAAGTGTCCAAGTAACATAGGGTCGGAAATCACTGCTAAGTGAGTTATTCACAATTTTAAATTTTTCGATTACTAATCTCTGACGCCTTATATCTAATAAACTCTAAGTGGTAAATTTAACCTCTGCGAACGAATCGAAAACTTATGACCCCTTCTTTCTCATCTTGCAAAAAGTGTCGAAAAAATCAGTTTTTCAGGTATTTTTATAAAAAAATCATATGATTATGAAAGTTTCTTTAAAAAAGTTCTTCTTCAAAATATGCGTTATCTTGTTAGCTACTAAAGTGTCTTTGAGAGCAACATTGTATGTATTGTAGATTTGACACTACATCACTTTGAAATTTGTGCTCCAAACAGCAATATCAAAACAAATAATCGCTGGTTACCCTATTCATTCGTCCGTTCGTTGGTTGATTCGGCGTGCGAATGAACTGATCAGTGACGACATAATATGTCGGTCGTGTGGAAGCGGAAGGAAAATGAATTCACTTTGCAACATGTTACCTTCGCTGTGGCGTTTAGTTTGCAAACAGTCGTGTAAACAGATTTAGCGCACGCGCCGCACGATTGTCGTAGCAGCGAAAGTGTGTTTCGCACTCGTAGCTTAGGGTGCTGCCATAGTGAACGCGTCACGCCCGCGAAGCAGAACATCAACAATAGGAAATTCTTTGAGTGCAACGCATTCGCGCACGCACACGCGTTACTATGTCATCGGTGTAAGCTACGGTGCAGAACAGGTGGGACCTTATGTGCGCGTGCAGCGAGAACTCAATTTGTCAATTTCTCGCCTATGATGTAGCGTTTTGGATGCATGTTGGGGGTATTAGATCATCTATAAATTACATAAAGATGGACAAGACATAGTAGCATTTATACAGCACAGGCGAGGGGAATTCTCAGGCTCGGCGTGAGTTGTTGGAAAAAGAGGGCTGAAATATCTTACCAAATCAATGATCGCTTATCCCACTACAGAGCTTGTTCGTCCGTATAAGGTTAGTTAGCCAAAGACCATGGTCCATTAAAATAATAAAAAAAAAACATGTACCATAAATCCATAAGCCATAAGCCCTTTCATGCCGTTATATTACTCTTTTTCTCATAATGCCAACTCAATGCTTCACATACCAATTAAAAGCTGTATCCAGGAGAAAACATCAAAGAGATTTAACCCTCTAATACCCAAATTTTTATTTTCGACCTAAATATCATTTTTAGTTATCTAAAATCGTTCTAAACACGTTTTGGGCAATGATTTATTTTTATTCGCAAATCTATGAAATTTGGTTTTTGATTTTTATAATTTTTATTTTTGAACATCCCTATCTTTTTTCATTTTTTCTTGAAGCCTCTTCTAGTTACTGATTTTTGGCGATAATAAAAATTCAAGTTTTTACAATACTTTTATAAATAAATAATAATAAATTTTTAAAATTTTTCTGGACATATTTTTATTTTCCGTGTAATTAACTGAAAAACAGGTTTGAAATTATTTTAATATCACCAAGCTCTTCTTCTGTTATAGGTTGATAGTAGAAAAATATAAAAGGTACGATTTTTATATTATACGTTAAATAAACCCCAGGCATTTGTAGTTTATATAAGAACACATTTTTTCAAACAATTTTCAAAAATACAAAAAAGTTTCAAAAGTCATGAAAAACGTTTCTAATATGCGTGTTATGAGTCAAGGTTTGAGCCAAAAATAAAATCATTTTGATTTCCAAGCTACGAAAAAATACACAAAATTCCAAAGTGTACCCGTCTAAAGGCGGGGTTGGGTACCGTCAAACGGGGCTACTTTTGATTCCGGGGGCTACTTTGGACATTCGTGTTTTTGATTTATTTGCAGCATAAATATTAATCTGAGCTATTTTGTGTCTTCAGCACTTTTATTGACCAAAACATGCTCTACAACCAGACATGAACATTTTTCAGAACAACATCAACAATAACAGGATAAACAGGAAAATATATTTAAAAATTCCTAACAAATATTCACAAGGCACAAAACATTTGCTATGTAAACATTGTTCGAATTTTTCACATATCATGGAAAGTTATTGGGAGCGTCACAAAACTATCGAATCGTCATGTTTCATAAAAAATTGTGATAATTTTATGTTAAAAATTGTTGTGTTACAAATATAATTGATCAAAGGTCTTAATTTTATGACTTTTATTTTATATCAAAGCGTTAGTTTCTATATTTTACAACAACAACAAAATTAACCAAGGATTCAGGAAAGTTAATGGTCATCAAAACTATACATTTTATTACGTATTGGTAGTAAATTCAAACCACATTCCTTGAAAAATTAATTATCGGTCATTTTTACATGAATCCGTAGTACAAAGCAATTTCATTCTTCATCTGATATAAATAGACTACCATTAAGCCACATCAAAACTATTGAGGACCAAAATAATTACAAATTTAAAATTTGAATTGCCTACGATCTTGCGAAAAATTATTCTTGTACTTCATGCATTACATTTTAAATAAAAATTACTTTTAGTTACAGGAATTGAAGAGATCCTTCTACATATCATTAATATAACATTAAGAATTTTAACAGATGTTAATCATTATTAATCAGACCTTATTAATTGTCACAGTACTTGGTAATTGCATCATTCGATTGTGTCAACTTAAACAATCAAGCAGTCGTAGCTGACAGTTTTATTTAAAAGAAAGTAAAACTGAAATTTCATACTAGAAATTAAACACTACAAAACCATATTTTGCTGATAAGTGTTATATAGGTATGTGTATTTTTTCGCGCTTTACAATTTTCTTAATTATGTTTGTCAACGAAAAACGTTCAACAACGTCAAAATAGACCTTAATCTATAGAATCAGTTCAAAATTTATGCGAAAATAATCATTTTATTATCAAATCTTTTTGTTTTCTAAATATGTCCAAAGTAGCCCCATTTTTGTCTTGAAGGACACATATTTTTCGCTATTCAAGCATTTTTTTATTTCTTGATGGATTTGATTCATATTGTGCACATTTGTTACGTACATATACAACTAAGATATATGCAAGAATTATCGAAATCCATCCATAATTCTTAGAGCTACAAATCCTCAAAGTTGAAGAATGTGGAAATAATGTCAAAAGAAGCCCCGTTTGACGGTATTAGAGGGTTAAATTATCTTTGCTATTGTTTTTTTTTATTAACTTTTATTAACTTTTAAAAATAAAATCGCAAAGATCACAATTTTATAGATTTTTAAGGAATCCACTACTGTCAATGATGTTTCGCTTAATTGCTACTTGTTAAAGGATTCTTACATGTAGAATTTGCAAGAAGAATCTTTGTATGATTGCTCCATGATCCTTAACAAAAATCTTTGTGGTGTTTTGCTTAGTATATTTTGCAACAATCTTCGTTTGTGTCTTAAAAGAATCTGAAAGAGCTGCTGAATAATTTTCTGTGAGAAGTGCTGGAGTAATCTTCTAATGAATTCCTTGTAATATTGCTGAAGAGTAAGTTTGAAATAATTTAAGATAATTTTGTTCTGGAACAGCTTGCTTAAGTTTTAGAGAAATCTCTGGTGAAATTTTGTAGAATTCCCTGGAGAATTCCAGTTAGAAGTTCAAAAGGTCATTTTAATGAAAAATTCTTGAACGAAATCTTGATGAAATACCTGAAAAATTTAAAATGATTTATTCGTCAGAGATTTCGCCAGGAATATTATTGAAAAAGAAAATCAAAGATGGAAATTTAGGAGAAATTTTTGGAAGAAGAACATATGAAAGAAGTTCTGAAGCAATTCATGGAAGATATTTCAGAAGAATCTCTTTTGGAATGTTCCGTGACCCTTTAAAGAAATATTTGTGGCAATCTGCTCAAGAATTTTTGTAGCTATCTTTAGTTGACTTGCTATAAGAACATCTGAAGAGTGTTTGATTGATTTTCTGAAGAAATTCTTAGGAAAATCTTCAAAGGTGTTTCTGGTGATACACTTGACTTGCCTAAAGTATGGGGATCTTCAACGAAAAAAAAACTCCATAAGTACCTCCAGAAATGCCTCTACAAATACCCACAATCAGGGAGGTCCGTAGCCTTGAGGTTACGCTTTCGCTTCATAAGCGGAAGGTCATGGATTCAATTCCCAGCCCCTCCAAAAAAAAATAACCCGTCCAGCCAACAGAAGACGCCGCACGGAGGACCGTGCTTAGGGGAACACATCCATCCTCCGTCAGTATCAGATGGTGACTGCGACAAACTGACCCACTTCGCAGGCAGCTAGCCTCAAACGACTCTGGAACACGGCAAAACGAACCACCGCAAGAGCAATGAACTATGGCTTATGGAAATCGATTGGACCAACAGCAGAGCACTCTCCTACCTGCTCGGTGTGAGAGCAAAAGAGCAGAAGAGAGTGAAAGCAGATGTAAATATAGATTAGTTAAAAATAGAACTGTATCGGTAAAGAAGATGCAGATAAACTGATTCCAGCACAGTAGTGGCCACGAGCACGGAGCGCCTTAAAAAAAAAAAAAAATACCCACAAGGATTTTTTCAATAATTTCTCAAGAAGTCCATACGGAATATTTCCGAGAATTCGTCCTGAAATACCTCCAAGGGTTATTGCAGGAATTTATTCTAAGATGCCTCCAAGAATACATTCAGGGAGTTCCTGATGGGATGTTTTAAGGGTTCTCTTAGAAATTTATTCAGAGATTGCTTTAGTAACTTCTCCAGAGATCCCTTCAGGAATTGTTGCAAAACTTTTTCCAGAAATTTATTCAGAAATACTTTCAAGAATTTCTCTAGGAATTCCATCTAAGATTCCTTCAAGGATACTCATGGTAATGTCACCAGGCATTTGCTCAAGAATTATTCCAGGCATTCTTACATAAATTTATCCTAAGATTCTTTCAGGAATATCTCCAAGGATTTTTAAAGAAATACCTACATGAACATCCTCCGAAATATCTCAAGATATTCCTCTACGAATATTTCTAGAGATAATCCCAGGAATTCTTCCAGTAATACCTCTAGAGAATCCTTTAGGGATTCCTCCATAATTACTATCAAAAATACTTTAAGGGATTTTTCTAGGAATAACTGCATGGTTTCCTCCAGTGAATAACTCTAGAAATTATTTTAGGAATTCCATCAGGGATTGTATAGAAACAACTTTACGTTCTGCAATACCTACAGGGATTTATTTTTCTGAATTACGTTCAAAAATACCTTCGTTGTATATTTACAATGATTCCTCCAGAAAAAAAAACAACAAGTTTTTCTTCTAGGATTCATACTGGAGTTCGTTTTTGATTTTTGTTCAGGAATTTTTCTCAAGATATTTCCAGTAATTCCCCCGGACATTCCTCTAAGGAGTTTTCCAGGAACTCTTCTTGAACTTCAATCAACAATTTCCCAAAAAACCTCTCCAAGATTTCCTCCATGACAATTCTTCCAAGATTTCTTTCAGGAATTATGGTGATTTCTTTAATAACTCTTCCAAGAGTTCATCCAATAAGTCTTCCAGACGTTCCTCTAAGAATATCTTTAAAGATTCATCTAGGTATACCTGCGAAACTCAATCAGAAATGCCTTCAATAATATTTCAAGATATTCCTTCAATTATCCACCATGGGTTTCTCCGGAAACTCCTCAAGCAAATTTGCCTCTCCATCTCTCATTTTTTTTCCTAGGGTTTTCAGGATTTCTCTAATAGTTTTGCAGTAATACGTCTAGAAATTAATCAAGGGATTCCTCTATGGGAATTATTCCAGGAGTTTCTCTACGAATTCCTCCAAAAGTACCATCCGAGATTCTTCCAGGAATACTAGGGATACCTGCAGGGATTCCTTCAGTGACTTCTGCAATGATTCCCTGAAGAGACGCTCCAGAGTTTCTAGCAGGAGCTCCTCATGAGTGTTTTTTCACGATTTTTTTTTTCCAGATTTTCTTAAATTAAGTTTTCCAAGAATACCTCCAGGAATTTTGTCAGAGAATTTTGTCGAAGAAATCCTCCGTGTATACTTTATGAAATTTCTTCAGGATTGCCTACAAAATGCTTTATGATTTTTTTTAAGAAATCTAGAAAGAAAAAAACTTTATTTTTTTTTAAATCCTGCGAAAAATTGCTGATGAAATATTTTTAGGAGTTCGAGGAAGAATATCTTGAAAAATCAATTGTTTGGAAGAACCCATAAAGGATTCAAGGCAAACCTTCAAAGAAATCCCTGAAGCTATTCGTTGAAGAATTCTTGTAGCAATCCATAGAATCAATAGGACTCGTTCCTGGTGGAATTTCCGAAAGAGTTTCTAAGGAGAATTTCAAAATAATTCCAAATACACTTGAGGAAATTTCTTGAAGAAATATTTTTAAAATTGCATCAAAAAAATTCTTAAAAACCGGGAGGAATTCTTGAAATTGAAAACCTAAGAAAAAATCCTTGTAAGTATCGTACTTATAATTTAGAAATTTCTCTATTGCTGAAGGATTCTCTTTTGGTGTTTTTAACATCAGGGCTGTTCAAAATTCAAAATTGATTCAAAATCAACCTCCCATACCTTTATTGCCATTCTTACGATACGATAGTGTACTGTGAAATTTTCAGCTTTCTAGTTGGTGATTTTAATGTAGCCCAAAGACGACAGAATTCAATATTGAGAAAATTTTGAAATATTCTCAAAAAACGTTGGAAGTATAATGTAGGTTTAAAATGATCATCGCATAGTGAAAACTCATTCTTGGAAACTTAAAAATGAAGTTGCTGAAGAGAGCAGTTCAATGCGACGAATGAGAGTATCTCTTCTCTTCATGAGTTTGTTTGTCATTATTTAGCTCCATATGGTAATTTATAGGGATAACCACAGCAAAAAAAAATCAAACAAAATAAGCTCAAAAATAATTTGTTCTTCAGCAATTTCCTTAATTGAGGTTGGAAGAATGAGTTTTCACTATTAGACAATAAGTTTGTATTTACATTACAGTAATATCGTGTTTGAAACCTTTTCCAAAAATTTTCCATAGAAATTTCCATATAAACATACATTGTATTTGAGCTACCTTTAAATCTCCACAGAAAAAGCTGAAAATTTCACAGAACACTATTTTCATTGTAAGCTAAGTATGCTGTTTCGCTCAAGAAAAGTAAAGAAATTCCTTGACTGAATGGGTCAAGAAATTACCTATAGAGAGCCCCCTTTGAAGTGACATTTCTTCTCAACTGCGTACTGCGATCAGAAAAATGTGACTTTCTTGACCATTTCTTGGAAGAAATTTTCCACGCATCGAGATAGGCGATTCCTTTTCTTGTCAGTAGCAAACCAGCCTTAAGGATCAGAGTTGCTCGCTGTCACTATCAACGCTTAAAATTTGCTGATTTCTACAGGCCGACTGCGATACTATTGGGATCAATCTACTCATATCAATATCATACTGTCTACTCCATCACAAGTGCATTTATGGCGATAGACTAAGGATATCAGTGATGGGTTAAATTTAGCCTTAAATTAAGCAGTTTAAGTGGCAATTTATCAGTACGATATTTTTGACAGTGTTGCAGATAGGTTGAAACTATTTGTTGGTCATCGAAAAACAGTAATAGCATGGATAATTACTACGTGATCACTCATTCCGCAGTGATTATGATCTTGAGTGCGATGTCGCATCACTGCTGTTGGTTGTCAAATCAAAGTGATATTGATAGCTCGCAAGTGATAGTGATAGTTTTAGACCATCAGCCATCAGCTGATATGATTGATATTAAGCAACTCTGCTTTCTTACTATCCTTAGTAAGGATAGTAAGAAAGATATGGGAAGTGGGATTTTCAAACTTTTTTGAATTTTGAACTGCCCTATTTTTACATGTTTGATATTTAAATGATAAGGAATCTCTCATTTCTTTGGTGTTTCTCATTCTATGATATTGTTGTTTGTTTATGAACATATAGCTTTGTTTGTAATTACCACATTTTTGAATTTGGTTCGTGAGGAATTCTCTTCAGGTAATCCAGGATGAACAATTTCAGGAAAATTTGAAATGATGGCACCAGGATTTCCTGGAGGAATCTCCACATGGTCTCTTTATAACTGTCTCTAGCATTTTTATCAGAAAATTCTCTATATGAATAATTCTATACATTCGTGAATACATCTATGAATAATCCGATAAACTCCCTGCTGGAATTCTTGTTAAAATTGTTGAAAGAATTTAATAGAAACGAATAAAGGAATCTCCGCGGAGTTATCAGCAAGAATTTTGACGGTAATTACTAAATAATTCCTGAACAATTATTCTTTCGTGAGCATCCTGATTTTTTTTCTATAATGTTTAGAATATGTCTAGACAAATTTAATGAAGAGTTTTAATTCTCATCGCTGTTATTGGTAGCTTTATAAGGATACCTGATATAATTTTTGAAGAATTCTTGCGGTATGACTGAAGGACTTCCTAGAGTAATCCCTGCCAAAATTCTTGGAGGAAATTTCTGAAAGAATCATTAGAGATTTTTTCCTGTAAACCGTGAAAACATATCTTAAAATCTTATAAGGAATATTGCTTAGAATTCCTCATGGAATAATCCAGTAAGAATTTTTTGTGTAATTCCACAAATAAATTACTAGAAAAATTTAAAAACTGGAGAAAAATACAAAGAAAAACTGACAATTCAGACGGAACTGTAAAAATTTTGGATGTGGCTTTTGTAGAAATCTTGCAGTACTAATTAGGAAAACTCCGTAAGGTGCTTAAGAATGAACTCTTTGAAGGATTCCATAGAATTAATTTTTACGATATCACGGCGCTGCACACCTCTATTTTTAGGGGCCCCAAAAATTCCCTCCAAACTGGCCCCCGAAACTCTATCTACGCCACTGTCAAGTGACTACCAAGTGCATAACATAAGGTTAAACATTCATCTCTAAAGTAATCTTAAGGATCTCCCCACGGGATAAACAACACTTGAATTCTCTCACAATTCTTCAAATCAAACCGGCAAGAAATTCAAAACATGTTTTTCTTTGGAATTCTTCAACACTTAAAAGCAATGTCAGCGGAACGACAGCGGGAAAGAAACCGGTTCGCCAAGTTTGAAAGAAATTTAATTAACAAGGAATATCATTGGAGCGAAGTAAGTGAGAGAAAGTGATTGTTCATACCACGTGACAAACAAAAACAATTTTTTTTCATTTTTTATTAATAATTTTATTCACTTCTTTATTCCTCTTTTTGTTGAGTTTTTTCTCTTCGGCTTGATGTTCAGTACAGTTTTTTTTGTATTGTTGTTGTTATCAGCATTTGTTTGTTTGTTTTGTCTGGCTGTGGTTTTTGCCATCTCCCATGTTAACCATTGCAATTTTCCATTTGCAATGCTGCCTTACACTTCATTATGGGTTTACAGATTTGGTTGTCCATTTAACACGTTTCATTTTCCACTTAGTACAAAACGGTTACGGTAAGCTACTAGTTTCCATCGATATTAGTTTGTTTTTTTGTTTCGGTTTGCGTTATACAACTCACATCCAGTTTGTTTTGCGTTTTTTGTTTTGTTCAATGTTGATTCAATTGTTATTATATGTTTTGTTTTATTGTTTTATGTATTTCTGTTGGAATTTCTTGCTTGCTGTATATATCGCTTACTGGTTGATTCCTTTCCTCTTTTTTTACTTGTAAACATATAGTTTATACGAAAAGCTTTCTCTTTTGCTGGCATCATTTTGACTGGTTATATAATTCTCTCTCTTTCTTATTTTTTGTAATTTCCTTAGTCTCCCTTTTGTTCTTATTTATCTTTCAATTGATAGGTGATTGACTGTTTCTTCCACAACTACTCATCCTTGCTGATATAGTGTTACCATTCACTCGTTCCTGTTTTGTATTGTTGTTACGTTAACAATTAATAGAAAAATCAAACAATCCAACAGAGTAAACGAAACTGCATTTCATCTCGATAAAATAACTTTTGATTTCTCTGGAAGCGATGCTCTATTACTCTGTCTCTCATATATGTACATGATTCTTGTGTGAAATGTTCCGTGTCGCATTGATTGCGTATCTATATATGTATCACTGAATTTTGTTTCTCTTTCATTTCCTATGTTCTTTTTGTGTATTCATCTTTTTGTAAATGATATATAATGTGGTTTGTGTTATATGTTGTCTTTTTGCTTGGCCTAGTAAATACAGTTTCTATATGTACGCCATATTATTATCTCGTTCCGCAGTGTTGCATTTTGCTTTGTCTTTGGGTATTTAGACTCCATCAAAATAGAGATAAACTTAACACGAAATCGCAATGTATTTTGTTTTAATCTGTGCCATTTGCTAGCAATTTACGTAATTTACTTAAAGTTCGCTATAATTATTTGCCTTGGTAACAAGTTCAGAGAATGCTATATTTGCTTTTGATTAGGTTTGATAAACTTACAGTAATCAGCATTTAACTTAGTCAACAACTCGTAAAGAATACCTTTGGTATACTGTTTTTGGAACAATATAAAAACGTACAGGCTAGTTGTGGTTTCAATTATGTAGAAAGCATGCTTTAATGGCTAATTTTGAAGCAGGAGCATGTTTAAAGTACTTTCGCTAATCTATGGATTACTGCACTGAAACATAACTTCTGGGTTGAGATCCTTCGGTATACGGTCCGGTTTCCTTAGATCGATTATCTTTTTCAGAGTTGGAAGTTTTGTCGATGATTATTCTCTTTCATTTGAGTAGGCTCCAGTTAGTTTTTAGGCGATGTTTCACTGCAGATGTGGCTTTAAAGCTGTAGAAATGTATTGAGTTCAATAAATAACAGATTAAGATTAAATACAAGCATCTTGCTTGTATTAAAGAATTAGCTGCAGAGTATCAAGAAAAACACGAAATCGATACTAGTTTTTTGCTTAAACGAAGTTGGTTCAAGAAAGAGTGCCAAAGAGTGACGGATAAGTAAAATGTTGCTAGAAGTCTAATGCTAGTAACAGGATCACGGCTCGCTCAATGGAGAGCAAAAATTTGTGAATCAATTTACTATTTAACATTCTATTCGACGATGCAATTGGTCCTCCGAAAATTTAGGCTTTTATAGTGATGGGTGATATGCAGAGGCGCGTGATCAAGTAGTGGCCGATCAATGAGAGAATGTGCAAGTTGAGACTCAAAGGCCGGTTCTTCAACTTCAGCATAATAACGACTTATTGATTTCCCCGCCACCAAGAATATAGCCATTCGTAGCACCTACTTTCAGCACAGCCTTCCATACCGATACTCCTGCAGACAGAATCACAAATCGACCACGATTGATGGACGGCATTTCTTCGATATTATCAACGTCAGGACCTATCGTGGCCGCTAATATCGATTCTGACCACTACCTGGTGATGGTTAAACTGCGCCCAAAACTCTTCGTCGTTAACAACGTACGGTACCGACGGCTGCCCCGGTATGATCTAGAGTGGCTTAAGCAAACGGATGCCGGAACTGCATACACGCAGCACCTCGAGGCTGCATTACCGGAAGAGGGTGAGCTGGATGGAGCCCCTCTTGAGGACTGCTGGAGAACAGTGAAAGCAGCCATCAACAATGCAGCTGAGAGCAACGTCAGGTGGAACGGAGTCGACGGAACGATTGGTTCGACGAGGAATGTAGGCAGATTCTTGAGGAGAAGAATGCAGCGTGGACGGTCATGCTGCAGCAATGGACCCGGCAGAACGTGGAACGTTAGACGGAAGCGGCAACAGCAGACCCGACTCTTTCGGGAAAAAAAGTCGCCTGGAGGAGATGGAGTGCGTGGAGATGGAACAGCTGTACCGGTCTCAAGAAACAGGTAAGTTCTATCAGAAGCTCAACGCATCCCGCCACGGCTTCGTGCCGTGAGCCGAGATGTCCAGGGATAAGAATGGGAGCATCTTAACGGATGAGCGTGAAGCGCTGAAGGCACAGGCAATGAATTTCGAGACAACGGAAGAAATGCCTTCGTCAGTACTGCGGACGATGGAAGGAAACCAACCAGCACCCACTTTGAGGTTAAGGATGCCATTGTTCAAGAACAATAAAGCTGGTAAGGATGGTGTCGGAGCTGAACCCATAAAGATGGGCCCGGAGAGGCTGGCCATTTGTCTGCACGGCATACGATGGACAGAGCATGTTGCAAAATGCCGGATAGCAGCCCTGCAAAGATGGTGTTCGCTTCGGATCCGGTTGGTACAAGAAGGCGTGGAGCGCAGCGAGCTAGGTGGGCGGATCAAGTGCCTATCGATTTTGGCGAGCGTGGGACAGAACCGAGGATGGAGAGATGTGGTCTCGAACCGAGTATTGTAGGGTGAAATGGTTGATTCAGTGTTATTGGCTTAGATGTTGAAATGAAATCTACAATGCAATTAACTGATCTGACGGACAGATCGATCATACATGGTTGCTTAAGTTCCATGACTTCACGGATGGCATATGATTTCTTCCTAAAAATATCTACAAAGCCACTTCGAGTTCACCTTCAGCGCCGAAACTGTAAAGCTGGAATATCTGAAGACTACGTATAGCTGCAAGACGAAGCCCTAGGGGCAGAAGAGCATCAAGGCGCAATTTCTCTTGAATACTACTGGAGTTACATCGGATTACTCAGAGGTTGCACCACAGAAGTAACATTAGAAACGGCGACTAAGAATTAAAGAAACTCCATTATCAGACATAAGATCCCAGCAGGAAAACGGAGATCGCATAGTGACGGTATAGCTGCATTGCGCCACTGACACACGGAAGCTTTTAATATTATAAGGATGTCGAGCTCGGAAGTGCTGAAAGAAACTCGGTAGTCAGAAGCTCGGAGCATGGCGATTGGCCAGGAGCAGCTCGACGCTAAAAGGAGTTCAGCAGCTAAGACAAGTTTGGTGCCAGAAGAAGCTTAGAGTACAGAAATAGCTCGGTAGTAGATTGTACGGTTCGGAGGTTGTGTGATGAAGAGAAGTATTAGACACATCATACATCCTGCGGTAAACATGGCTGGGGTAGAATTGGGTAACGCTATGAGCCAATAAGATTGTATATGTATACCCTTGAAAACTTGAATAAAGGAGAGGTGCTGACATCGTAGCGATATCAGTCAATAGCCTGCGGCACGATGGACGGAAGCCTCTTTTTTTCTTTTGTAATATTTCAACAGGTTATGAGCCCAAGACGCTTAACCGATTCAATGAGGGAGCACGAGAAAGCAGAATGCATAACCTCGATGATGAGATTCTGCCTTGACGCTGGGGTGTAGTTCGGACGAGGAATCAAGAATTGGAGGCCAAAATGCTATTGCTGATTGATCGGAAGTCGAACTCGGAAGTGCTGTAAGAAACTCGATAGTCAGGAGTAGTTTGGAGCACGGCCCGATTGATCAGGAGGAGCTCGACGTTAAGAGGAGTTCGGTAGCTCTCCTGCTAGCTCGATGCCAGAAGGAGCTATTTAAGAGGTCATAAATAGTTCGGTACTAGATTGTGTGGTTCGGAGATTGCGTGATGAGAAGGAATATTAAGAGAGCTGGTACATCATTCATCCTGCCGTGGAGATGTCTGGGGTAGAACTGTAAAGGGCGAAGAAGCTTGTAAATGATTTGACCCCAGACTTGAATAAAGAAGAGGTGCTGACATCCTACTCAGCGATATCAGTTAGAGCCTAGCGATAACAGTTAGTAGCCTGCCTTTTTGTTAGTAGTATTTCAACAGGTTAATAGCCTAGGGACACCCTGCAGAAGTTCCTGAGGCCGATTCAATAAGAGATCTCGAGGAAGCAAAAGCTGAACGATGAAGCAGAACGCAGAACCTCGACAATGAAGTGGAGCCTCTACGTTGAGATGTACTCTGGACGAGCAGTTAGCTTAAACCAGGAACCAAGAGCCGAAGGCCAAAATGCGGTTTCTGATTGATCGGAGGTCAAGCTTGGAAGTGCTGGAAAAAACTTGGTATTCAAAAGTAGTTTGGAGCACGGCGCGACTGGCCAGGAGGAGTTCGACGCTAGGAGGAATTCGATACTAGAAGGAGCTCAGAGGACAGAAATAGCTCGGTGCCATATTGTGCGGTTCGAAGGTTGTGTGATGAGCAGGAGTATTGGAGAGCAGATCAAACATCCTGCAGCGGAGATGTCCAAAGTAGAATTGTAAAGCTAACGCTATGAGCAAATAAGATTTTAAATGTATAGGTATTCAGACTTGAGAAAAAAAGGCATGATGACATAGTTGCGATATTAGTCAGTAGCCTCTACGGTGTCATGAATAGAAGTCTCCCTGTTGGTTTGTAGTATTTCAACAAAACCGTACGGTAGTGAAGCGGGAAGCACGTACCGAGGACTATATATCTCCGGCATCAGATCCCCAAGAGATAGGTTGAACAACGAGAAAGCTGAGACACCGTAAAAATGTCGTAATGAACAACGTTTTTTGCGACATTTCAGCTTCAACAGCTGACCAGAGAGCACGTGCCACGATAGGCCTGCTACTGGAGGATCAGCTGAACCTGATCAAGTTCTGCAAAACGGTGAAAACGACCTGGGAGAAGCTGCGGGGACATTACGAAAAAGCAACAATGACGTCCAAGGTATAGATTCTCAAGCGGATCTGCGACAAATGATATTTCGACGGCGAGGTCATCGAGGAGCACATTTCCGAGATTGAAAATTTATTCGAACGGCTGACGATGACTGGCAAGGAATTGAGCAAGAGTTTGCAGGCAGCTATGGTGCCCCGGAGTCTCCCGAAATCATTTTCGACCCTGACCACGGATTTGAAGAGCAAGATTTAACTTTGGATCTGGTCAAATCCAAGGTGGTCGATGAAGTAGCGAAGCGTCGTTCAGGTATCAGGTATCAGAAGGCCGGCTCCAAAGGCACGTTCCCCTCCATTTGGGAGATTTGTGCCATCGCCATATTTGAGCCTATTTCATCATCTACCCGATGGGAGAGGAAAGGGAAGGGGAAAATGGGAGGAAATAGGAGGTGGGTCCCTTGAAGAGGGAAAATCGCATAAGCGAATTAAGAGCATGTAGCTCCATACCACAATGGTTCGAACAGCGCCCTAAAAAGAGCGCTGCAAAACGCATGAGCGCGAAGAGAGCCTATAGCTCATTACCACAGCGGGTTAAGAATAACAGAAGGTCATGAAGATTCAGGTTACTGAAATCAGTTTCACTTAATAAGTGTTTACCAAGTAATTGGAATCGCAATTACGCGAGAACTTGACAGTTACATATCAGGTGATAAGAAGTTCCATAATCGGAATCACAACTATAACACACAAATGTATCAACACACTGAATATTTGTCATGTGATAGTTGAGTCGGCAGTGGCCAGTTAAGGTTGTAACCAGGCTTCCCAAATGTACCGCCTCACGACAGTATTTCGACGGCTGTCATCAACTGCTTCCCATGACAGCCTTTCGAATGAACTATCCATGACAGCCTACCATGAGGTGGTCGTGCGACATGTAACGAAGCCGTCTTGTACAGCACACGGCAGTTTGGTCACATTGCCTGTAGTGTGTTCGTTTGCCGATGACAAGCTCGGTTGTTCATTCATAACATGTCTTGTACACCCGAGCGTCGTACTGGCAAAATGAATATGCAGTCGGGGCCTCTCGTGTTCTGTATTTTGCGCAATGTGATACTTCACGCTTAAGCATTTTCACACGTATTTTTTGAATCTTTAAAATGTTTGCTCTGCAATCACTAGACTATGCACCTACAAGACGAACATAGTTTTGAACATTATCATATTATCAATGATTTTCAAATCATATTACTGAAAATACGTTCATATCCTCCTTTTTGTACAACATTGTATTCTTATGTGTAAAATGTTTAGCGTGAATCTCAAGTTTCATGACAGCCCACGACAGCATTCTCGCGACAGTTGGCTTAAGTAGCCGAAGACTGTCACAGCCCTTCGGTGGTTGTAATGTGAAACAGCCCGTTCGGCTCACTACGACATGATCACGAATGCTGTCAGCTGAGTTCTTTTGGTAGCGACTGTTCCAATACAGCCAACATTCATGCGTGTGTGTCTGGTTGCCATTACGTTCAATGTTTGTTGCGAAACGTACAGCAGCAAGAGGCAGTGAAAACACACAGCGAATGTCGGCAGGGTGTTTTCGGCTGCTGTCGTGTCGAGGCTGTACATTTGGAAAGCCTGGTTGTAACCAAGCGACTGCAATTCTGCTTTGACAGATTTGTTAAATACTTAGCCACCTTTGGGGTGGCTCAGTAATGTACAGACGTCCACTCGTCCCGCGAAGGGAGTTGTGAGAAACATTTCCTATAAGCAAAGTGACAAGCAATTTTGAGATCACTCGAAGCAAGGACAATTGTGTCCCAATTCACCGGAAGTGGAAACATCCAAATCACTAGGATTTCCATTGGACGGAAAAAATCCATGAAAATTGGTCACAACCAATTAACAGTTTGTGGAGTATAAAATACGCAAAGTCTGCGAATTTACATTCTTATGTTCATATAGAGATGTAGGCGATTTCCTACAATAAGTAATCCAAGATTTGAACTACTTAAGCATTCCATCAGACTGGAGCTTCTCAAATTGATATCTGAGCTGCTCCAGATGATGTGATGAATATCAGCATCACTGCACACAATCAGCAGAAGGCTTTTTCATAGGCAGTGAACGACAACTCGTTTGAAATCATCCATTGGGGATGGTTCATCATGTGGTAAATACACCAAAAAACGAAAGACGTATAAATACGGAATTTTCCTGTTGAGGTTTCCTATTGAGGTCACATACGGATATATCAATTGTGACAGCACATACATCTCTGGTTGTTAACTCAGAAATGAGTGTAGCGACGTCAGCGCTATTTACGAGCACGCATGCACGAGGCATGGCACGGGAGTATGCCATTTCATTTTTCTGAAAGTAGCAAAAACTGGGTCCACTAGGTTACCTAGATAAAAGTTCACAAAAGTAAGGTTTTTGAACTAGCGCCACTTGAGCTGTACCATTTGCATGAGTCTACAAAGATTGATCGTTGCTGACATTTTATGCTGGAGATTGATCTAACTAAGCTATCCTAGCCGTAGCCACTACCCAAACTAGGCAGGATTAAGCTTTTCGCCAATTTAGAACGAAAAAGATCAGCAGCGAACAAAAACCAGATCGGTATCTTTTAAAAGTCGCCAAAGGCGAAAGAGCACAGAATACGCTGCATAAAACGCATAATGCGAAACCATGTAGGTGAAAATTTAAACTAAATTACAATGTATTAATAATCCCACCCTTATTTAGCCTCAGGCTTGAGACTGAAGAAGTGCAGCCGATTATCTCGGAGAAACACAAGGTCACCTGCACCATTGCTCCGGGTAGCACAGGAAGGGCATATTACTGTAGAGGGCACCCAGGAACTCCACAGGCTCCGTTCGCGGCTAGGTTTTATTTAGACCCCCCTAACCATTCATTCTTAGGCACGGTAAGCTTAAAGCCGTATGAATTAGGGGTCACCTGTGAGGTGGACTTTTACCACCGGAACAGGCAGTCCGTAGTGTTAATTCTTAGCCAGTTGAAACAACCGCTACCGACACTACGCGGCTATATAGGCTGATCGGGAAAAGGAAGTTAACATTGATGATTAACTCCTGACGTGCCCAAACATGCCACTCGAGCGATGTATCGGAATCGGTCCTCAAGTCGCACGTGAAGTAGAAGAAAATATTGACATTTTTGCCAATAATCAGGGCACAAGCAGAGAGAATGTCTATCCCTAGCAGAGAAGCGTACCACCGAGCGAAGGTCCTCTGAAGATCGACGTGAGAAGGGACAATCACGGGTGGGAGCGGCAGGTCAAGCAGCCCGGAAGAAGCAGTAGTATTCTTTCGTCTCGACAGGCTCGGCGACGGCATCTAAATTGTGGACAAGTTCCTGGATCTAATTTGTGGTCAAGTTTCCTGGAGCTCGACGAAAGTTGCAAGCAGGAGGTAATTTTGGCCGTTGGCACTACGACGAAGGCAGAAGGAACCGTTTCGTGCATCTTACAGGGTAGTGTTGAAGATAGCTCTATTTGGGAATTCGGGTGACATGATCCGGTAGTCAGTTTCCCCTGAATTAACAAGCTTACATCGAAAAAAGTGGTGGAACGATTGGGATAAACTAATACGCAACGGTCTCCGATTCCAATGGATCCCGGGTAACCGAATAGGGTCCTTAAATGTTTAATGAAATCTTGTTTTCATTTGATAACACTAAAGAGCATGTTACAACAACTACTTTAGCAATTTTTCCCGCTCAAATAACGGATATATCATATAAAAACTTTAATTCAAAAATTGGATCCATAAATGGGCCCATTCACATATTTCATAACGCTGAAGGGGGTGGGTGGGTGTCTTGAAGATGTTACAGTTCATACAAAATTAGAAAAATGGTCATACAAAACGCGTTACGAGGGGGTGGGTGGGTGTCAAAAATGTCCATTTTCGGCGTTATGAAATTTGTGAATAAACCCAAATGAACCTTGACAGTTGAGATCATGTTTGACGTTCGCTGAGTCGACAAAAATACCACAGGGGTTTTAGTTTTAACACTGGGGTTGTTCCTATCTGATATTTCGAAAGGGACACGGAAAACAAAATACACCTAAAATTTGATTTCAAACCAAGGGGTGTGACAAAATCTATAAAAACATAAAAAAAATGTTTTTTTTTTGGAATTAAACAAATGAAAAACATTAAAAAAAATGAGTAAACATGTGTTATTGGCCTAAACTTAAGCGTTTGGCACTAAAATTGGGACAGGGCTTCAGGACCCTATTCACATCAGAAGGAGGGGGAACCCATGCCTAGAAACGACGAATGCCAAAGCCTGGTGGGCGCTGTTCTGTACATTGAGGTGAACACGAGACCGGACATCAGTGCTTCAATTCTAGGACGCAAAGTGAGTCGACCAACGGACGCAGACTAAACCGAAGCGAAGCGGACACTCCGGTACTTAAGCTCAACAGCAAACATGAAGCTACGTCATGGCTCTTCAGGACCTCTAGAAGCGTTTGTCGATGCAGACTGGGTCGGTGACAAAGCATACCGGAAATCGAATACCAGCCTCATCTTTAGTCTCTGAGGATCAGTCAGCTGGGCAGCCCGCAAGCAAACATGCGTCACACTTTCGTTGACCGAAGCCGAATTCGTGGCGCTTTTCGAAGCTAGTCGCAAGTCGGCACGAGCTAAAATCTACTGATGATAACAAACGGACGAAACATATCGACACTCGTTTCAATTACGCGAAGAAGTTGGTGAACAATGGTGTGGTGAACGTTCGCTATTGTTCCAGTGACAAAATGGTAGTCGATGTTATGACCAAGCGGGCTACGAAGCGTGATGGACCTGTTGTTCAATATTGCGCTAGGTGTCATACAGAGAGCCAGGCTTAAAAGCCGAGGTACGACTTTCACGAGATCCTGAAAATCTGTGCTTCGCGGACTTTGATATTATTAGGAGAACGTTTGAAACGGTGGCAAATGTGCTCGAGGTTAAGGATTTCAGTCGGATAGTTGCGGGTAGATGATAACAAATTATTGGTGAAATAGACAGGCGCATAATCTGTGGAAGCCCTACTGACTAAGGCCTTCAAGAAGAAACTGCGATCGAAAAAGGTCCACGCCTGCATCATGTATCATGTGTACCACCAATGTATCATGTACAAAACTCTAATAAACTGATTATCTATGGACATTAGACCTGCACCATGCTAGTTGGAGCAAAAAGGTGTGGAGCGATTTTAGCTTGACGGTGTTGACCAGCTGTAGCAGGCCTTGACGAGCGTGGGTTGACAAAATTTCGCTGATGATATTTTTGGAACTCAAGCATATTAAGAGAAATCTATCAAAAATTTGCGCCCAGGCCATGCTAAGGATTCCTCAGGAGTTCTGCTGAAAATTTTGTAGAATTCCTTTAAAAAAATGTGATGATCTCTCAAAGAGTCTTAAAAAATATCTTCACAAGACCACCTAAGAGCTTGGACAGTTTGGAAATATCGTCAGTGTATCAAATTAGGCTCTACCCTACTTCTTCCGTCCACATCTGCAGTGAAGCGCTCTGAATTTGTCTCATCCGATAGGTTGATTGGTCGTTACGGGTTTCCATCTTGTGGATTCAAGTTGTCCCCCTCCTACCGTACTGGTTTATCCATTTCTGTTAGTTCGCGTTCGTCAGTATTCGGTTTTCATTTCCGTCCGTTTTCGTATCAATTCTTCCTTGTGCTCCTTGTTGTTTTGTTGCATTATTGGTTAGCCCTGTTCTGTTGTATTGTTTGCTCGTCTTCTTCCGTTTTTCTTCTAATAAGTTTTCATATAGGAAAAATCTCTGTCTCTCTGTTCTCTATATATTGTGTTTGTATAGTTATAGCCTACTGTCCTAATTTCGCTGGACTTAACACTAGTTCCGGTTCGTTCTTGGTAGTGGTCGCGGCTGATGGAGGTGATTGTAGCAATGGGGATGTCGTGGTGACTGTATTGGTACCTAGCGTGAGCGGATCGTACTGATTGGGGCTAGGCGATGAGAGGGCCGACGCGCCCAGATGTGAGCCCCCTACGGGCGGAGGCGATAGGAGATAGCTGCTACTGCTACTGCTACTGTTGTGTGTAAGACCGGAAATGTTGTGCGGTGATGTCAGAGGGGAAATGTGGGACATAAGCGCTGCCGCACTAGGTTGATACGAGGTCGACGGCAGCGGTGATAGTGATCCGGGCACCTGCGTGTGGTTGTTGTTTATGCTGGGAGCTACGATCGCTCCGAAGGCGGACGTGGACGAGGTTGATTGTGTTGGCAGCACTGTCAGCAGCGAACCACTACCAGCGGACGACCTTGGTGCTCCGTCCAGCGGTGTGGTCATCGGTACCGTGAGGGTTGATTGTTGCATTGGTTTGGTTGGTGAAGTCACCGGCGTCGGACCGATGATCATCAGCGAGGTTTCCATCAGCAGACTTCCGCCGCCGGAGCTGGCACCACTGCCACCGGGCGGTGACAGTGACGACGCACCGGGATCGGACTTCTGTTGATTCACCGAAGTTCGCTGCCTTCGAAGCTTACTGTCTTTTCGCTGGTGGTGGGAATCAACCGGATGCGAATGGTCGTCCTCACCGGTAAGGTCTATCACCTGAGTGTCGGAAACCTTGCCGGCCTGCGGGTGGTGCTTGTGGCTTCGGTCATCCTCTGCGTCATCTTCGCCATCCGATATACTAACGATGTCTATCACACTAAGTGTATCAGCCTTGAGGGAGTTAATCTTCTTCAGCTCTAAAGGTGGTTCTGTTGAAAGAAGAGGACATGAGATATCTCGAGACTGAGGGTAAAGACTACCCAAGTTACCTTCTCCTTTTTCCGGTTCTTTGATGATTGGGACTATGCGGTTTGATGATACTTTCTGCTCGTTCTGAAGGAACAATGAAGTGGTTGCTATCTGCCGAAGTGCTTCTACACCCTCGTACGTCTTTGTTTTCACTATCGACTTGGGGTAGATCTGTGGCTGTTTCGTCTATAAGTCAGGTCGAGGTAAGGTTAGGGGTTTTAAAACAGATCATCTAGGTTAAACATACCGGTATGTGAGGTCCGCGTGCTATCGATACTCGTTTGCTGTCGCCACGCAGCAGGGAAGTTCGGTGATCGGCATCTATTTTAGCGTTTTTCTTATTTCGTGCTTTACGACTAGATGATAAACAGTGTGACGGGCATATACAAAACAGGATTCGCAATATACAACAAAATAAGCCGAGACCTGGAAAAAGGAAGAAACATCATCGGTCCCTCAAGTCACAAGTTCTTCCGTTCCCGCGCCCCGCCTTACCGATTAACGATGGTCCGATTAGTCTTAGTTCAACCGTTTTGAATCCTTTCTCGCCGGTTCCGACGAACGCTATTACTAATCCAATTGCTATCGTACCTAAACCTACGTAAAGGAAGGCATTGGCGAATGAACTGGGGCCTCTCAGCACACCGAGTAAGTCCTCATCGTCCGAGGAGCCACCAACGGATGAGTCTTGTATCTGCAAGGTAATTCAAAGAAAGGGAAACGTGTTCTAATCTATGCCGCAAACGCTTCATCGCAGTAGACCGTCTTACTCGATTACGTTTGACCCATCGTCGATGGCAGGAGGCGGGTGTTTCTTGCACGCTGCATCGCCTACCGCGTTCCAGCCATGCGGCACGACCTTGGGCACACTGTTTTCGGCAATGGTTAGGAAAAGAAAAAGGAGCAGGAATAGAAGAAAACATACATTCAAAATTAGAGTCTGCCTTTAGAATTAGGATGGACTTAGAACTATCACGCCAATTATTACAAATGTTAGACGACATCTAGCAATTTTGTCTCACAACACATTACATTTTCAGTCTTATGATATCTCATTGAACACTTTGACTCACATCGAGTAATCATTCATACATATACGATTTGGTTCATGAAGCTGCCTTAAATCCTTAGATTGTACTTAGTTTAGTTTGTTATTTCGATACTTAACAACTATAATTTAGACTTCGGTTGCTTAAAAACTAGTAGCAGTGTGGTTATTAGAGTAAACAGATAGAACAACAGTAGAGAAAAGAGAAAATAAGCTTACCCTTAGCAGACGAACTTTGTGCAAGAACGCCGCGTGTTGCGCTTCGATTTATCAGCATTCAGTTTTGTTTAGAGAAGAGAAGATGCGATAGATGGCATTGCACTTTGCTTACTTTGCAGAGTAGAGTTGCTTTTGGTGGTTTAGGTGCATATTTAGAGGATTTTTTTATATGTATATCAGGAACTCTAATTGAACACTCTATGAACACTAGAAAAGAAATCACTACTTGAAGCGGTCTATTTTAAAGTACGTACGGTTATTGTGTTGTAACTGTAGTTTTTATTGTTCTGTTGTTGTGTTGTATGTGTTGGTTTCGGTGTAGTGGTGATTGAGCTCATGACCTGTAAGCTGATCAGTTTGATATACAGTTGGATATATCAATGAAGTTGACGAATTGGATTTTCTATTCAATGGCACTGTTCCGTTCTTAAGTTTCAGTTCACTCAAAAGAATTTCAAAACTTTTTATTGTCGTCGAGCCAAATTTAATATAAGTGATTGGAGTCTTTTCTTCAAGATCCTTTAATTACCAAGTCAGAATCTGGTATTCTAAAGATTGAATAAGTTAACATTTTACCATACTTAATTTACAAACTTCACACATTTATAAAAATTGAAGCGTCCAGTTGTATATCCCGATTTTTTTTCCAAATATTCTATCAAATCAAATTTCAGAAAATGAGTTTTAGCAGCATTTAGAGATGTAGTAATAGACAAGGTATGTTGAATTTATCGGAAAAAATGCAACAAACCCATGGTTGTGAAATTTATAAAAGAATGTCGTTCAAAATTATGTCTGATTTATCATAAATTTCTTGAAATGTGGATTAGAGTTCTAAAGTTTTCTTAAAGTATTCGAACAAGTATTTTTATATATATATTATGTTATATTATAAGGAGTTCCTTAATAAGAATTATTCTTGACTGTTAATTGTAAATATTGCCAAACATTTCGTCAATAATTTCATCTAATATAGCTTCAACATATTCAAATATAATAACTTCACGAATTCGATCGACAAATTGACCATCATTGCACTTACGGTTTCTCTATTTTTTTCAGACAGTCCCCTAGAAATTTACCTAGTAACAAATTTTATTCAGTGTTTGATATCTCGAAACCCTGATAAGTTAGAAGGTTGATGTCTTCGATAAAGGTGTCCAACAGATCGAGGGTATCTAGCAGTGACAAACTTGAATGGAAATTTATCCGCTAGGTAAAGCTAGTAACATTTTTTCTTCAATTGTCAATATCTTGAGATTAGGATAAGTTAGAAGGATGATGTCTTCGACAAAATTGTTCAGCAGATCAAGAGTTATCTGGCAATGAAACATCTAATTGAAAATTCATCGCGCTATATAAAAAAAATCTCCAATCGTCTGTACCTTGAGTCTTGATGAGCTAGAATGTCGGTGTCGTGGGCAAAGTTGTTCAGCAGATCAAGGGTAAATTCATTTGTTTGTTTGTTGTTTGCAACGATTACTTTTTGAATTCCTCCACGAATTCGTTATGGCAAGAGTTAAAATGAATGAAATTTTGGGTAATACTAGTTTAGAGTATTATGTTTATGGGTGCAAAATTATCGCAATATTTGTCAAGTAGTTTTCAAGATGCATTCGATAAAAGAAGAGCTACGCCAGCAAATCTTGGGCGCGGTGATCAATAATCCTGGTCATCCGCACAGATGGATCGGTAAAAGGCTTGGAATCCACCATTCCACCGTGTCCCGCGTTGGGACGATGTTCCAGGAGACGAAGACCATCGAGCGGTGCACTGGAAGCGGCCGAACACTGAAAACGGAATACCCAGAGAAGGTGGGGAAGATAAGGCAGTACTTTAAAAATAACCCGAACCTTTTCATCCGAGATGTGGCCAAAAAGGACAATTCGTCGAAGTGGTTCGTCCAGCAGACCATGAAGCGGGCTGAGCTACGTGTTTTTGAGGCCAGGAAGGCGCCACACCACACTGACAAGCAAAACACGGTGGCCAAATTGCGTGCGCGGAAGATGGAGCGTGAGTGGCTCGGAATTAAGGAATTAAGGAATTCGTTCAACAATTTTTTCAGAACCTATCCAAAAATGTCTCAACTAATTTCTACAGAGATTCCAAGTTCCAAGAAGTTCTTTGAAGAATGCCTCCAAGAAATCCTACAAGATTTCTTTGAGGATTTCTGTAGATTTATTCGAATCATTCCTTCGGAAATTTTCCTAATGATTACTTTATGATATTATTTATGATATGTCCTGTAGAATTTTAGCTAGGATTTTTTCGAAGAAATTTCTTGAGGAGTCTCTAAAGCAATATTTTGAAGGTTCTCTGAAGGGTACAGCTAAGTAATCCCTGGTAAAGTTCACAAAGGAATCATTATATTATTTTGGAGGATACCACACCAAAGTCGTCGTCAGTTACGATAATAGTGATGAGCATATAAAATCACTGTGTATTTAAACTTTAGGATTCCGCAAAACGTCATGCTTTTTTTTAAGGATGATTCATGGTTCTTGAAGCACAGTCTCCCGTATCGGTACTCGTAGACTGGACCCCAACAGATTGAATCACAAATCGACCACATTTTGATTGACGGATGACACTTCTCGGATATAATCGACGTCAGAACCTATCACGGCGCAAACATCGAATCGGACCTCTCCCTTGTGATGGTTTAAGTGCGCCAAAGACTTTCCGTGGTGAATAACATTCGGTACCTGCGCCCGCCACGGTATAATCTGAAACGACTCAAGCTACCCGAAGTCTGGAATTGATTACACACAAAGTCTTAAAGCTCATCGAAGCCCCTCTTGAGGACTGCTGGAGTAGTGTCAAAGCATCAATTAAACCTCAAATACCCAATTTTTTATTATGGATCTAAGTATATTTTTTTGCTATCTAAAATCGATCTATGCACGTTTTGGACATTGATTTATTTTTATTCGCAAATTTATGAATTTTGGATTTTGATTTTTCTAATTTTTATTTTTATACAACTCAATTCTTTTTATTTTTTTCTTAAATTAAAGAGGCTTACCGATTTTTGACAATTATAAGAATTTGAATTTTTGCGGTACTTTTAAAAACATAAAATTTCTTATTTTTTCTGGTACATATATTATTTTCCGTGTAACTAACGGAAAAATCGGTTTGAAGTTATTGGAAGGAAATCAACGGAACGGTTGGTTCGACGAGGAGTGGCTTGCTTCTTGCTACCCGTGGAACGATACAAACAGAAGCAAAGGCAGCCAGGATAAAAAGCGTCGCCTGTTAGAGTTGGAGTGCGAAGAGATGGAGCAGCTGTGTCGTTCTCAAGAAACGCGTAAGTGCTACAAGAAACTCAATGCATCCCGCAAAGGCTTTGTGCCGGGATAAGGATGGAGGTACTTCGAAGCACGAACGTGAGGTGATTGAAAAGTGGAAGCAACACTACGATGAACACTTGAATGGCACAGAGGTGGAAAACCAAGACAGCAGGATGAATGACTTTATCAGTACGATGAATGAGGGAGACTGCTAACTGCTATCAAACAGCTCAAGAGCAATAAAGCAGCTGGGAAGGATGGATTGGAGCGGAATTTAATAAAATGGGCCATAAATGACCACGTGATTAATGGACGATCCCAAAAAAGATATATGCTTCGTTCAATGCTGTCAAAATTGTTTTTTTTTTTTTATATCTTTTGAAAATATCACGGGTTTTAGAAATATATAATAATAAAAATATAAATAATACTTTATTGCACAATAACCCTGGTACCAATCATTTTTTCCCCATAAATAGAGACCACGAAGAACTTAACGTTCATCGGTTATTCATCGTCGTTCTATAGAGAATCTGCTCAAACATCACATGAAACGATTTATCCCTGCGGAGATATTCCGTTTGATGAGCGCTCCGTGTCTGCTGTCAAGTGCATTATCGAACGGCTTTCTGGATGTATGAGCACACTTATGAATCAAATATTTAATGTGTGCGATTGTGCACCGAACGCTCGTTGTTTGATCCAGATTTACCAGATCCCCCCTACCAACCTTTTACCGTTCACTGATCCAACAAATACTTCAAAGTCATCTACATATAGGTATATCGCTGCAGTTCAGCACTCATTTTCAGCCTGGCATGGGTTGAATTCGATTCAGTTCGAACAGCATGCAAGCTATACTAATAAAGCCATTATCAAACAGGAACTAGGATAGAAGCACCGGTTTTGACCATAGCGCCAATTGTAGCCATAGTTGAAAGCAATTTGACATAACTCATTTCATGTTTAGTGCATGCATTTAATCATGAAAATTTATTAGACAAATAATATAAACAATTTACTCCGCTTGAGATTTTAATTCCTCTGTAACTAATTTTGCTACAATTTTACTGATTTGGCCACTCTAATTAGAAAACAATATGATTGACCAATTTAGGAGCCAACAATATAAATGTGGCCGAAATTGGTTCTCAGTTCTCATAGCCTATTTTGACCAACGCGATTTCTATTGCGAAAAAGAAGATTTATTTTCAATATTTTCCATACATAATACGAATTGAAAGATTCATTAGACGTATTCTCAGTTGCAGTACATAGAGGACTTGTACTATATTTGCTATTAAAATTTTCACTAACGCTAAACAAAATCGGTGCTTCTACCCTACTACTGAACGGGCTGTATTTGCCGAAGCCCTTTATCGCACACCCACACATCCTTGAACATGCTCGTTCGCCAATGAATTTTGTACAAAGTTTGCCGAACGGTTATAGTTCAATTGATTCTAGATTAGATTAGATCACACAGTTTCCAGACAAAACGGTTCGTTCCTAGTAGCAAATGCCGATTATCTTCCCGACTAAACTTTTGAATGTGTTCCCCATGGATCTGGCTTAGGAACAAAGGGTCGAAAGATAATCGTTTTTGCCGAGCGCTACAACCTTTTGTTCTATTTTTATTTTCGGTATTTTGTAATATCGACCTTTTGTTTTTCGGTGTTTTGTCTATTGACTTTTCGTTATAAATGGTATGATTCTGAATCTATGACAAAAGGTAGAAAGTCAAAACGTTGAACAGACACACGGGCGCAACGACAAAATATTGAAGAGAAAAAAAAGTGACTCTAGGCCGAAACTTATATTTTTTAATATTGTACTAATTTTCACTTTCAAAGATTTTTGTGTTCGGGATAGCTCTAGAAAGTTGAGCTATAGTATTATAGAAATGCATATCAACTAGACCGCACTCCGAACGGTCGCACACACAAAGTTGAATATATTTTATCATCATTTATCCATTCCTAAATGGGAAAGCCAATGCATTTGCACTGCCGCATAACTGGCACTACATGTATAGAGTTTCCGTTGGTTGGATCGGAGAACGATGTCTCTATATCTATACGGTAAGGATAAGCTTTCGAGTTGCTTCCGGGCGAATGTGCGTAAGGCCTGTGCAGGGATTTTCGAATTTGTTACGGCATTAGCCGAGTTAAACCCCTCCCGAAAGGCTTATTCAAATGGTTTACTTTGTAAAGTTTCTAGGACATAACGGTGAATTAAAGTTTTATACGAATCTCAACCAGCCGAAGAATCAACAGCGCAGCATGAGAAACTATTGAATTCGTGGAAAGACATGGACGGAACGCTGAATTTACACGCGATTTTAGACAATCCTTTTTGGGATGAGAAGCGCCGCTTGAAAAATGTAGAGTGGCAAGAAATGAAGCAGTAATGTAACTTTCAGGAAAAACGCAAAGTTTTACAGGAAATTCACTGCATCGCATGCTGCGAAGCGAATTGTATCGGGATAATGTATAAAGTGAGGTTATTGAAAGGTGGAAGGCAGCACCACGATAAACATATGAACGGAGTGAAAGCAGAAAACCAATGTGACAGGAGTAGTAGTACGGCGGTCGAAGGCGATGAACCGACTGCCACGTTAAGTTAAATCTTAATTCTAGCCTCAAATTTTAGAATTTAAAAAATCGTCAATTCACTCCTCAACTAAACTGCACCAAATTTTGCACACAAAGTCCAAAACTATTGTAGTTTTGATTACACTCCCGTGCAAATATCACGGCTTCAGCCAAAAAATTCTTACAAACATTCAAAAAATATGTATGTCAAAATACCTCCGAAGCAAGAATAACTCATTGTTTCTTGAATGCACCAAGATTTTAATCACAGAGATATGGACAGAAATCTTTTGTATGTTTTTGAGGAGGAAAACCAAAACCTTGGCACGGGACTGTATGTACTTACAGTCTTAATTTGTTCAAGTTTTACAAGCAACTCACTGCATCGCATCGCTTGCTGCGAAGCGAAATGAATCGGGATAGGGATTAAGGTAATGTTATTTAAAGGTGGAATCGGTATTTCGATGAACATGTGAATGAAGTGAGAGCAGAAACTTAGATGATAGCAGTAATAGTACGGCGTTAGAGGGCGATGAGCTGACTTCCTCGTTAAGTTAACTCTTAATTTTAGCCTCGAATTTAAAAATTGACAAAACGACAACTTATCATTCCTGAATTGAATTGCACAAAATTCTGAACACAAAGCCCAAAACTATTATAGTTTTGATTATGTATGGAATCAGATCGATCTCGGACACCTGGACGGAATATGGAAGGTGAGTCATATTAGTAAAGGATGTCAATTAAATCTTTCTCATTCAATGAATGGTAACGGTTTCAAATTTTGAACCGTTCGAAATATTATATATTTGTCACTCAATAATTTAAAATGTTTTTGAAAATATCCATAGTGATATCTGTTTGCGGCACTATGGAAATTGCTGACCTACACTGTTCGACAATTTTTTTTTGGATGGATCAGCGACGCGTTTATATGAGTCTTGAAGTGCAAGAAAATATGACTACGGAAAATTGATGTGTCTGTTATGTTTATATGGGCTGGTTGGTCTAATAAACTCTCAGCAGAAATACAAAATTTATATAGGTTGGACACTGACATGTATGTGGTCTTACATGCGCTAGCTGGTTTATCATGACACGATGTCTGTAAAAAATGTGATAACATTGTTATTTGCGATTTACAAATATTTCATTGTGGGCTTCGTAGCCGTGCGATTAGCGGCGTCAGTCGTTTAGGCGTATTGTGCTACGGAGTGTGGGTTCGATTCCCGCCCCAGTCGGAGAAAACTTTTCATCAAATTCTTCACTGGTCCATTGGTCGTTCCGTGTCTCCGTTGTCTAATGTTCGTTATGTTCAGTCTGTGCAGCCTATGGCTGAAGACGGTGTAAATTGTCTTTTTCAAATATTTCGATAGGTACATATTAAGAATAGTTTACTAATCGTGAGATTCATTTCCATCAGAATATCCCTAGAAAAATTACAGAATAACAGAAATTAGCAACAAATAATTTAGTAATCAACATTGTCAAATTTTTTGCGTAAGCCGCTCAGGATTAAAGGATTAAAAAATGTTTTAGGAAATATTTTTCCTTTATTCGGCAATATTGAAATTATCATTGTTTACCTAAATCATGGCCCTAAGCATTAGGGCCGAATCCTCACAAGTCATTTACATTTTGAGTTATTTTAAATTTAAATACACCTTGAACAGCGGAATACGCCTAAAGCAAGACAATTTTCATAGGAAATTATGCATTATCTATGGATAGTTGTTGATTATGCTGTATTGAACATGCCTATGAACATTTTGACTGCGAAATCGTTTTCGGTGATGCCATTTTCAGTGTGACATTTTCCTTGCATATATCATTTGTAGAACTCATGTTGTCATGAATCTTCGGTAGTGTAATCCTAGGATTCGTGATTAAAAAAATACTATGACACGCATTTCTAGATGTCATTTTTCAAGATTACTTAAACATTCTTGTGTTTTCAAAAATTCTTTAAAATATACTATTTTAATCCATAAATGACTGGGTGTATTTAATGTACTTTAAATCCGGGCGAAACTGATCACCATGTCACCATTCAGGGAACTCAAATTAGGTATGTAGCCCTATTTGCAAAACAAACAATAATCCCATTGACATGTAATCAATTTTACCCCGACATGGGATATCCCGATTTTTTATTTCAGAGATAGATTTCAGTACTTAAATTACATTTGTTGGAAAATTTCGGTACATGAGCTAACGAGGTTCACCGTCTTACTTGTGTTTCTGCAATTAGTTATTAGACATTGACAGCATTACAGAAAACAGAACTGAAAACCCGTGAACAATGATCAAGTGTGCTCGAAATTACGTTATTATATTTTTGTATTGTTTGTTTATTTTTTTTTCACAGAGGAAAAGCGTGGTAGTAATAGCGTTGGGCAGATTTGTTTATAACATCGATGTTACTGAATCGATTCAAATTTGAACTGCCGAATTGATACAGCGATTCAATCGAATCCTTTAAATCGATGTTTTTGAATCGATTTAGAATTAAAATTTATGAAGTTTGAAATGCGACCAATTTCATTTACATTCGATTTCAATATCTTTAAATTAAATCAGTTTGGAAACTTAATAGAACAGACTTACCACTTCAAGGCTAGTTCAAAATTTGGTTTCTTTTTCATCTGCTCGTTAAGAAAAATTCAACAAGTTCAACAAAATGAGTCGAATTGAAAAATCGAATGAAGAAAATCACCAATTAACAATGATAGCTGAACAGCAAGAGTAATGGCTGAACATTGGCTGATTAATGGTGTATATGGTAGCGTTGGGCAAATCTGTCCAAAACATCGATGTTACTGAATCGATTCACATTTGAACTGCCGAATCGATTCACCGATTTAATCGAATCCTTTGAATCGATGTTTTCGAATCGATTTGAATCGGATAAAAATTTACATTAATGAAGCTTGAACTGAGATCAATTGCATTTGCATACGATTTCAACATCTTTCAATCAAATCAGTTTCGAAAGTCAATCTAACAGATTTACTACTTCAAGATTAGTTCAAAATATGGCTTCTTTTTCAAAAATTCATTATGAAATATTTAACGATTTCAACAAATTGAATCGAATCAAAGAATCGAATGAAGAGAATCGAATGAAGAGAATCGAATGAAGAGAATCAATTCACCCGATTTTAGGAGCTTCAAGCATCGATTCAAAAAATCGATTAATCGGAAAGCAAACATCGATTTTCGGCACATCGATTCAAAAACGCCCAACGTTAGTATATGGCTGATTACGGTGATAGCTGAACACTTGTTTGAAGAAAGATGTTTTTCAATCCTCGTATTCAGCGATACACCTAATGCTGAACACCAAGCTGAATAAAATATTGTGCATATCTATATTGTTCATTGGTTGCTTTCAATTGTATTCAACCAATATGCATATATTGAATCGCATATTTTTAATGAACATAATCTACATCAACTATATTAATGTATACCTGATTGGGTACTGTATGTTTATTAATTTTTCTCAGTTATTTTTACTACAGTGCAATGTTGATATTTGTACTCACCTATTTCGAGGACACAGTCTGGTGCTATTGAAATTAATCTCTATGCTCCAATATAATTCATTTCGTTATGCGCTTAAGCTCGCGTTGTAATAGTACATTCCACCGTATTTGTCACTACCTCAAAGTTCCGATGACAACATTTAGCATATTAAAATATAAATTGAGATGCCAACTTGTATTTTTTTACATTATCACAGACACACTATTCATAACAAATTTCTGACAGCTATCCTAAAAATTTTCGCGAAGTCCTAGTATCGCTTTTCTAGCCTTCATTCAACCTTGAATCAAACAGGTTGAAGCCGTTATTCAGACAAGACAATAAGTTATGCTCTCGCATCAAGTAATGCTTATACAACCTCATGTGGAGTAGATGACAAGGTGAGTGGCCATAAATCAGTGATCCCCAGTTCAATTCTCAACCGTTCATAATTATTAATCAAAACATATGAAGTTCAGTATATACATTTCCTGTGTATTTGGAATTGCCAGCGCCATTGAATACCCTCACAAACAAAAAAAATGTAAATATTTTGGACATCTACTGATTTATCGCTGAATAAAAGTTGAATAAGCGATTTTTAAGCTTTGCATGATTGACTTCTGTTCTAAAAATATAATCGTTGACATTCAAAGGATTTCGGTATAAGCGCATGTTAAACCTCTATTCAGCTTCCCAAATAGCTTCAAATCAGCTTAAGGCTGGATAAAATCGCCAAAATTAGATGTTTAGAAGCTGAATAATTGAGTATAGAGTCTTTGCTCAACTTCTGTTCAAACAAAGGCTGTTTTGGATTAGTTATAGAAGCGTTTATACAGCATTAAATTGTTACCTGGGCGATTCACCCGATTTCAGGTGCTACAAACATCGATTCAAAATCTCCCAACGCTAGGTGGTAATGAATTTACAAGGATAAATTGCAAAAATCTAGCGGATACTTACTCAAAACACGTAAATTCTGTAAAATCTCATACCCCTGTTTGCCCCCCTATTTACGTGTAAATAAGCCATAGACTAAACACTATTTGACTATTTCGATGGATTGAGTATGATTTGAACTCATTAGTTTCAAACAAATTCGTAAACATCGAAATTGAATCTTCACTAGTTTTGAGGAATGAGTTTGAATTGCACTACCAAATGTGAAACATCCATATTCCATGACTGAACGAATAGTTGTTTTATAAAGGGTTATAGTATCAGAAGGGTGAGTACCCCACCAAGTATCATTAATAGAACGGAGAAAATTTATTCTTTTCGAACATACTTTCTGAATATATGAAATGTGATTCTTCCAATTATAATTTTGAATCAAACCTTATACCAAATGATTGCAATTTCTAGAGCTTGTGCAGAAAATTGAGACCTGATTGTTATCCTTCAAAAGGAGTCATTGTTTTTGATAAAACTACCCTGGTTTTTTTTTGCACTAATAAGCTGATTTTATTTTTTCACGAGTTGATCGGCTGTTACTTTGGAGCCTTAAACCTGATTCCATATAAGGGAGTTTGATTTTATTATCACATTAATGGTTTTGCATCATGTGTTTTCCACAGTATATTCTGTGCTGTTTCATCTGTTCAAATCGATACTCAAAATAAATTACAATTTCTTGAAACAAAAGAACTTCAAAAATATCAAAACAAATTATAGTTCAGCCGTGGAATGCATTTCTTATTGAACATATATAGTTGAAAGCCGACTTTTCAAGACAACCCATCCATTTTATCTGCCTTTGTTCGTTCAATGAATAAATTAGCACAAAAACCAGCAATCCTCCCACCCCGGCCCATTTCAGTCAAGGTGATCTTCGTTAGGCGAATCCCTCTCCCGTAATTACCCGGTGAGCAAAAGGCGAAATTATCTATTAATTAAAAGCTAACTAATTCAACAGGTCCATTAAGGGGCATCTCCTGTTGACTGTCGGGGCCATCCCGACTTGAGCACTTGAGACCGAGACCAGAGCAGTCCGAAGAAAGGCACTAAAAAGTTCATCCATTCGGAGGAGAATCTCCCGCTTTTTGCGAGTCTGCAAGGCGGGCTGATGCTAAAAACAAGCAACCACCACAGCATCAACAATGGCGACCATCAGGCTATAATAGGTTGTGGTAAATGGGTACGATATCGGAGGAGGTATTCTCCAAGGAGGAAGGAGTGTTCCGCAGCAGAAAAGATAGGATTGTTTGCAGTCGCTTTTCGGTTATTGTGTTTTGTGATGAATTTTATGGCGTGTTTTGAGCTTCTGTTTCGGAATGGAGACGGAGTCCTTCATTGCATTACTGATAGTTTATGTTGTGGACTATTGTTATCTCATTTTCGATTGCAAGTTTTTCTAGAATTTATATTATGATGGCTAAGAAATACTTTAGTTTTTTTTCTGCAAAACATGGATTGTAAGCTTTTGTTTGATGTATTTCCAGAATTCAAAAAAATGTTTTTTTTTCTAGGTGACAAATACTGGCGCATCTAATATACTTCAGATTTTGTCGTCTGGGATTAATGTCCTTAAAAAAGATTCAAAAATTAAAACATCCTCAGATAATTTCACCAGGGTAATCCCAAAAGTTAGACTTATGGTTGCCTCCGCAATTTGCGCATACAAACTTTTTGGTATTTTCCTTCACAGGGCAGACGTCTTTAGCGTGAGAAGAACCTCCATATAGCATCCATACGGCAATGTTTGCTACCATGATACCACTTTTGGCACCGACGGCACTGAGCGGGGTTCTGAAAATTTTCTCCACGTTTCAGGAATCCATTTCACACGGACATCGAACATAAGTCTTTTTCTAACGCTTAATATTATTTAGATCAGTTTAGTTAACCAATGTGAACCAAAATTTTCGAGTAAGCCCTCTCCAACGAATGCCAGATTGGATTCTCTTTTTCATAATGATTACTCGTATCGGGGAAAATCCAAATAAATCATTTATTCCATTTTTGATCTCTTCAGGTGACTTATAGTCACTTGAGAGACTTTTCAAGATGATTTTGAACAAACGTTCAGTTTTGTCGTCATAAGTAAAAAAGACAGTGTCCATTAAGGATTACCACCGCTAGCTTTTGTTTACGGTTACAACGAAAAATCGAAGGCATGGGTCCAAACAAGGATTGAAATAAGATCAATATGTATAAATACTTGCACTGAAAAGTACCGTTTTTGTATCACTATAAAGTACTGGTTTTGTAGCACTGAGGAGTACTATATTATTGCTTTGGGTAGTTTTCAAACTTTCAAGAGCAGAAAAAAATTGTGTTCGCGTTGCACGGGGGGGTAATGTCAGCTTGAATAATTATCTGCTTCTCCAGAGTTGTGCTTTTGAAGATTTGTGTTCTTTGTGCTCCAATTCATTCTCACCTCAAGCAAGATTTGAACCGTTGACATATTCTAAAAACTCTAAAAATCGTGACGAGAAGCAGTTTCTATTGCCAATAAACTGCGTGCCGCGATGATCTTTTCTGATGCAATCTTCCATCCTAAAACATATTTTCTAGGCAGTAGTAGTAAACTTTCTTGAAAATGTTCGCTTTAATGTCTATGACACCATTTTACGGCCGTCTTCATCGTTGTCACACTTATTCCAGTCACTGCCGCACGTCATCGCCATTACAGTTATCTGCATCGACTCGAGTGAGAGCACGCTGATTATCGTCAACCGCCTTCTCACCATCCGTCCTGTTTCCCAAATGAGCTTCACTCTTGGACCGTTTCTCGAGTGAAACGGTCTCAACTTCCGCCCAAAAGCAGCAAGCTGAATCATTGGGCGTAGCCAGGGGATGTCTTGTGCATTAATATTTTTTATGGAACTGCATCATGATAATCTTTTTGGATAGTTCTTGGAGAAAGAAGAAGTAAAAAAATAATATAAATGATTTACTTGGATTTTCCTCAGTCCAAGTAATCATTATGAAAAAGAGAACCAAATCTGGCATTGTTCGGAAAGGGCTTTCTCAAGAATATTATTTACTTCACTTTAACAAAAAAGATCTAAATAATTAGAAAAAGCAAAACTTCTGTACGATGTTCGTGTGACATGGGAACATTTCCAGAAACCTGGAGGAAATTACCACTCAGTGCCATCGGTGCCAAAAGTGGGGTCATGGTACAAACAATTGTCGCATGGATGCTAAATGCATGATTTGCGGAGGTTCTTCTCACGCTAAGGACGTCTGTCCAGTGAAGAATTGCGAAATGCGGGGCCGAACATAAATCAAATTTTTAGGATTGCCCTTCACGCAGGAGAGTCGTTGAGGCTCGTGCCAGGCAGATGAAAGATACGATAACGGTCGATTCCGGAATTTCTCTGACAGGGAACAATACTCATTTATCAGTTAACAATCGCTTGATTAGGAATCATACCCATCAGGAAGATCATAATCATGCTCATTCACAAACTAATTTTAATCCGTCGGGTAGCCGTTCGAATCTTTTAATTTCGAATGTATCTACCCACGGAAAATCCTTTGCCGATATCGTAGTAGGTAATTTGAACTCCTCCCCTATTCGTACTATGAGTACCCATTCTAATTGTTTCAAATCAAATGGAAAAAACCCTACCGCCACAGGTAACATCTATTCCGCCAAGAGGCGAAGACGTCTACCGAAAATTCTAACGGAAAATCCACCACTATGACTCACAAGAAAAATTCAGTACAAGTAGGTGTAAAATTTACTAATCAAATTGTTATTGGATTATGTTTTTTTCCAATGGATCCAAATTATAACTTAAATATTTTCAATTGGAATGCTCGTTCTCTGAATGGTAAAGAGGACGAGCTGTTTAATTTTCTTACAGTTAATAATGTGCATATAGCAGTTATTACCGAAACGTATTTAAAACCTGGATCTTAAATCAAAAGAGATCCTAACTTTTTTGCTTATCGTAATGATCGACTTGATGGGGCATGTGGGGGAGTTGCAATCATCATTCATAGGCGTATAAAACATCAACTGTTTTCGTCATTTGAAACTAAAGTTTTTGAAACTTTGGGTGTTTCTGTTGAAATACAGCTTGGTAAATATACTTTCATAGCTGCCTATTTGCCTTTTCAATGCTCTGGACAGCAAGTTAATTTGCTCCAAACTGACTTGCAAACATTTAATCGCTATAAGTCAAAATTTTCTATAATTGATGACTTTAATGCCAAACATCGGTCATGGAATAATTCTCAAAATAATTCCAACGGCAGAATTTTATTTGATGAGTGCTCTTCAGGATATTTCTCAATTCAATACCCTGATAGCCCTACATGTTTTTCCTCTTCTAGAAATCCATCTACGATTGACTTGGTCATAACTGACAGTAGTCATCTTTGTAGTAAATTAATTACTCATGCTGATTTTGATTCTGATCATGTCCCTGTTACATTTCAAATATCCCATGAATGCTACTTTGAGACACTGAAAAACTTTTATGAAAATGATTTTATTGGGTTTAAAAATTATAACATTCACACCTCACCAAATAAGGTTTCAGAGGCAAATGATCTCAATCTTATCAGCTCCACTTTCAATTATTTTCGAGCTGACTGGAATATATATGAAACATTTATTGATTCTAATCTTGATGTTAACATTTCTTTACAAACAAAACTTGATATTGACAATGCTCTTGAAACTTTAACAAATTCCATTGTTGAAGCCAGGAGCATTGCAATTCCAAAATGTGAAGTAAAATTTGAATCCATGATTATAGACGATGATCTTATACTCTTAATCCGTCTTAAAAACGTGAGGAGAAGGCAAAATTTCAACGCACTCGCGATCCTGCTATGAAAATTATATGGCAGGATTTGCAGAAAGAAATCAAGAAACGTTTTGCACAATTAAGAAACAAAAATTTTGGAAATAAAATTTCTCAATTGGACCCTGGGTCTAAGCTCTTTTGGAAATTATCTCAAATCTTGAAAGAACCTCAGAAGCCAATACCGGCATTGAAAGAGGAAAACAAATTATTACTAACTAATTGCGAAAAAGCTAAAAAACTTGCTATGCAGTTTGAAAGTGCGTACAATTTAGGACTAGGGGTACCGGGGGCAGTATGGACACCAGGGGCAGAATGGACACCCCCTGTATCTTCGCATATGCGAATAATTTTACACTTTAGATGCAAACAATATTTCAGTTGCCTGTCGAATAAGTAAGTTGTCCACTAAAATTTCAGAAAAAATGTTTTATACATTGATTTTAAACCAAAAAATGGAACATGATTTTATTGGATTTAAAAATTATAACATTCACACCTCACCAAATAAGGTTTCAGAGACAAATGACTGCAAGTTGACCGAAAATGTAGCTCTTGACTGAATCTTCAATTATTTATGTTAAATTCAAAAATATAGTAGATTTTTTTCTGCTACTTTGAGACACTGAAAAACTTATATGAAAATTTCCTGTACTGTTGGGGCAATATGGACACCGAGTGACAAAGTAGAGCTGACACTTTAAAGAAAAAGAAATGTAACTTCATACACAACACTATCCAAAAACAATTAAGAATGCAATGCAATGATTATGATTCGGAACCACAAATCGGTTGAAAATCGTCAGTTATGTATTGAAATTAATCTGGAGGCAATATGTAAGGCAACACTACGAAAAATGTCGTAAATTGGTTTGAATCATGTTTTCAGTGGCACAGTGATCTATCGCTATGGTTTCCTGAATGTGTACTTCATTTTTCGAGGTTTGGGAATGATCGTGGGACAATTTTGCCCCGCTAGCTTGATGGTGGCTACCAAATATGAGCTTTTTTCAAACCCATTTTTGCAAACAAAATATTTTTTTTTTCAAAATTTTGCAACAATGTTTAACAAATGCTTGAGAACTCTAAAAAGCATACTGCACTTTGAATACTGTATAATATTCGTGTCTTTACAGTCAAAATAGGAAAATTCCTTAGGGTGTCCATACTGCCCCGTGTTCCCCTACTAGTCCAATTGAAAATCAAGTTACTCAGGACTTCGAAAATATTCTCAACCAAGAGAACGTTTTCGAAAATGCCTGTGAGACTGATTTGGAAGAAGTGAGAACTATTATTAAAAAAATCAAAAATATGAAAGCTCCTGGCGACGATGGAATTTTTTACATCCTCATCAAGAAACTTCCAGAAAGTAGCTTATCATTTTTAGTTGATATATTTAACAAATGTTTTCAATTAGCATATTTTCCTGACAAATGAAAAAATGCTAAGATTGTTCCGATTTTAAAACCAGACAAAAATCCTGCAGAAGCTTTTAGCTATCGTCCAATCAGTTTGCTTTCCTCTATCAGTAAACTTTTTGAAAAGGTCATTTTGAACAGAATGATGGTCCACATCAACGTAAATTCAATTTTTGCCAATGAACAGTTTGGATTCCGCCATGGACATTCGACCACTCATCAACTTTTACGTGTAACAAACTTGATCCGTTCCAACAAATCTGAAAGCTACTCTACTGGTCTTGCTCTTCTAGACACAGAAAAAAGCATTCGACAGTGTTTGGCATGAAGGTTTGATTGTAAAATTAAAAAAAACTTTAACATACATTGTTAGAATAATTCAAAGTTATCTGTCAAATCATACACTTCAGGTTAATTATCAGAACTCCAGATCTGAAAGACTTCCTGTAAGAGCTGGTGTTCCCCAAGGCAGCATTTTGGGACCAATATTATACAATATTTTCACATCTGACTTACCTGAGTTACCTCAGGAATGTCAAAAATCCTTGTTTGCGGATGATACAGGCCACTCCGCCAAAGGACGAAGCCTGCGTGTCATCTGTAGTCGATTGCAAAAAAGTTTGTATATTTTTTCTTCATACTCGCAGAAATAGAAGATTTCTCCTAATGCTTCCAAAACTCAACTAATAATATTCCCACATAAACCGAAAGCACTTTATTTGAAACCTACAAGTAGACATGCTTTCACGATGAGAGGGGTTCCAATAAATTGGTCAGATGAAGTTAAGTATCTAGGGCTCATGCTAGATAAGAATTTAACTTTCAAAAATCACATTGAGGGCATTCAAGCCAAATGTTATAAATATTCAAAATGTCTCTATCCCCTTATTAATAGAAAATCAAAACTTTTTCTTAAGAACAATCTTTTGATATTCAAACAAATTTTCAGGCCAGCCATGTTGTATGCTGTACCAATATGGACTAGCTGTTGTAATACCAGGAAGAAAGCTCTGCAGAGAATTCAAAATAAAATTTTGAAAATGATTCTGAAGCTTCCTCCCTGGTAAAGTACCAATGAGTTACATAGAATATCCAATGTTAAAACATTGGAACAAATGTCAAATAAAATCATTAATAATTTCAGGCAAACATCGTTACCATCTTCTATTGCCACGATTAATGCGTTATATGTTTAGATTAAGTTAGGTTAAGTGAATTGAAAACGTTTTTTTTCTCTTACAAGCAGGTGAAATCAACTCAGCTGTAAAAATCTGAACTGCTACGGCAAATGTAATGTAATATGTTGCTAAGAAAATGTTAATAAAATCTTAAATTTGTTTTACCAAATTAGGATGATAGTGTTGTGTAATAACACAGAACACCTAGATATAAGAAATGAATGTAATGTTTCGAATGATACTAATGAAGAAATTAAAAAAAAAAAAACAACAAAAAAGAGATACAATTTTTGTAAAAATCTGGATTCAATTCCTGAAACAGAATCCCTGAAACAAACTTTAAAGGAATTTGTAGTCTTATTTCTGAAGGAATTAAAGAGAAAATATTAGAAGATATCTGTTGAAAACTTTTAATGATTCATACAAGATTAACTCTTACAAAAATATTTTTGGAATTCGGGAAAAATAATAGAAACATCTTTGGAGTAGTTTCCGGAGGTATATTTGCAACAAACTTTAATATTAATTTCATGCACTCACGCCTTGTGTATATAAAACATCATATTAGATGAGCAATTCTCGCTGAAACCAGGCCGCCATCGGCACCCATCGTTAGAATTCCAATTTTATGTCACTGATCGCTGGTGTAAGCTTAAACTTAAGGGGGTTTCGGCATTTTTTTTAGCTTTCTGATGTAATTTTTTCTTAGCTTTCTAATGGTGGCCTCAGAATTATAAACGAGCGATGCGCTAATGGTGAAAAACCGGGTTTTCTAACAAAATTCAAGATGGCGGCCAAATTAAAAATGGCAGCCAATTTTTTTTAATCTCAGATGAAAGCTATATCCTTCCTCTATACGATGCCACTAAGTTTGCTATGTGTTTCAACAGAAATATGAGACATATCACGTGAAGAAACACCTAAGATTTATCAAAAAATGGGCTTTTTCACATTTTTTTTAGCTAGCTGGCGTACGAGGGGTGCACCAATTTGAGAAAACCGAAAGGACCACCCTTAAGTTTTAGCATATACTAGCGATCAGTGACATAAAATTAGAATTCTAACGATGGATGCCGATGGCGGCCTGGTTTTTGCGAGAATTGCTCAGATACAATACACTGAGAAGTTTTTGGAAGAACTCTTTGTAGAAAGTTAAACATCCAGAGGAATGACTAAGGATAAATCCTCGAGAAATCTCCACCGGAATCCTAATTCAAATTCCTGGGGGAATTTTGGTTGGTTCCCTTGTGGAAATACTTCGGAAATATATTATCGGAAAGGAAATCCTGACCACGTCCATGAGCAGAATGCCTTGTTGAAAGTCTTCTCCTGCACGAGCAGAGAAAAGGCAACTTTCCTTCGTTGGAGTCGTGGTGCTTGGATCAAAACAGGGCCAAACAACAACCATAACGACGACGACGGTAGAGAACACACCGATGCGATGATGTGACAGCAAGTGAATGTGCCATTTTGGGTAGTGCACCGAACTGAGTGGGGCTGGCTGGAAAATCACAGCGTTTTATGTTCATTTTCTAAGCACTTTCTGGTGAGGAAGTGACGAGATAAGTTTTCCGGAAAAGGGAAGTGTGCGGGTACAGACTCGTTTGCGTTTCTTGAGTTCAGTAGTGAAATTTAGAGAAAAGACCTACGAATTACAATTCAGTAAATCAATTATGTGGGGCGGTAAACACGCTTTTCAGAAAAAAACATGCTGAGGATCTGGTAGAAGATCTTCTAATTCTTCTGGGATTTGTCTCGACTTCTTGTTCCATGGTTAAGTGGATACACTCTATTCGATAAGGTAATTTTTTATGAACTTAAAGTTTTCTACGTTTTCAAAGGACATTATTTGATCAATCATAACATTGACTGCAAAGACGGAAAGCTATCTTGAAAAAAATGGCTGAAACGTTTTGGTTTTTCCTGTTGATAGGTTAGGCTAAATTAGAGTAGTAGTCAATGGCAACTTTGCATCAAACTCGTTCTATGCGTACAAAAAATCGAAAAAAAGGGAACTGTTGCGTTTTGCTGCAATCGCTTAGAGATCGTGAACTACTTCGAAAACAGTTTGAAGAGAAGAGGCACAAATGTTTCAATAATAAAAAAGAGAATGCATTATAACAATTGTCGGAAAGGTCTTTCACAAAAAATTTATAGGGCTTACGTAAACGAAAACGATTCAAATAATGCTCTGGAAAAGCGTCAGTACTAGTCAGTACTACCCGCAGCTAGACGAACAGTTGAGAAGAATCTAGTTTCTGAATATTTAAGTTTGGGGAAGCACGGGATGTGATTAGTATCGACGAAGACGAAATGACTTGTTCGATGAAGAGTGCCAGAGAGCGACAGGCATGACGAATGCTGCCAGAAGACGAATGCTAGTGGCCGGTATGTGGCAGAACAGAGAGCAGTAGAGGGTAACGAGGGCTTAAGGTGAAGCGGCGTGTAACTCAAAGAATCATTAGAATCATCATTGATGTAATAGTAGTAGTGTCGCCTTTCCATGTATATTTTCAAAACAAACAAACAAAAAATATAACATTTGTGTTAAGCATGTTTTTATGTAAACACATGGGAAATTCAGTAGATTGACGAGTATTGGAAATCAAAATCAACTCTTCAATTGTACATATCAAAAGAAAACATTATAATTTAATGAACGGCAACGGAATTTCTCTGTTTTATATTGGATTTATCGCATATTTTTGTTATGCACCGGTACGGTTTATGTTTGCAAGAGATGACGGTGTTGCCAGGTGGTTGGTGACAGTTTTTTCTACCAATTGTTATATGCTTGTTTTCGGAACATTTGCTGCATATTATTAAAACTTATCATTTTGCAAATAGTTTTCCATCACAAGATCACTGATTTAATAAAATATCAATGATTTTTGTGATCAATACACATTAAATGCTATGATTTTACAGATAGCAACCCTGACATCACTGCGCTCAACGATCACGATGATTGTGCACACACGATAGACGCGTCCCGACGCATCCCGTCGCATCGCACTGTGGAGCTTTTCAATTATTTTGGGTGGTCCAAATTGATAAACTCTTGGTATGATTTTATGCTCGTAGAGATGGTTTCTGTAATTTGAGAGAATCGAAAAGCAAACAACGTATGAGTTTCAAGTTTCTTTGCTTTGCCCAACCTTTCCGCACTGAAAATCAATACAACAGAAAAAAAGTTCTGTATTTTTTTGACTATAAACACAGGCATGTCTCAGTGTGCGGTTGCGGCGTCGATTCGCAGCAAGTGAAAACCACCGCCATAATAGTTTTGAGTGTTGCGGTTGATAAAAGTTTATAAATATTTGATTCCCGTTTGAAATGTGTGCCTTTAAGGAAAGTGAGTGAAAGATTTATTTAGTGGAAGTGTAGTGAACGCAATATGAAATCCATAACACAAATGCTTGCTGCAGAATTACTATGGAAAAGGTAAGCACCTTCTATTTACAAGTGTAGTTGTGTGAGGCAATGAAATGCGGCATAAAATCGGAGATTTTTTTTGAGGATATAAATCTCATGTATATTATCGCTAAATTGATAATGCTGTATCTGAAAGTATTGATGAAATATTGAAATACCACCTGAAGCATTTTTCTTCGCATAAATTATCCATTAAATCAGGTGATAAGCAGTTATTTTTCATCGATGTTGCAAATACCAATACTATCATAAGAATATGTTAATGATGTTGGAAGAAGCCATTTTGTGATGACGCACCAAAAGGCCTTAAGAAGAGCGAATCAAGCGCAGGAAGAAAAGGCGATACGAAGAAACTTTGCAAAGATTGCAAAAACGTTTGGATATTTATTCTTTTTCTGAAATTTATGATACACACTTAAATTAGAATACCGAATCTCGGCTAATTTTAACCGAGATCCGCACAGCTGAGAAGTCGGCAAACAAATTTCCTGCCATCTCAGTAAATAAAAGCCGAGTATCAGTAAACCGTGCTTCGTTGCTAAGCAACCGGACAAATTGTTAGCTCATTCTCGGTTAAAATCAGGAAACCGAGATTTGCACAGCCGAGCTCGTGAAAAAAATCTAAGTGTGTAGTTTAAATACTAACTTTTAAATTATCGCAAATTTCGTGCAAGGAAAAATTTGGGAAGTCTCCGGAATAATCGGGAAAACGGGAGAAGACTCAGGTGTCATTTTGTATGGAGGATTACATGACGTTTTGCAACAGCCTATTTGATGGCAAGACAAAGTTTGCCGGGACCACTAGTATCAAATAAAATAATTAACAATTTTTGACAACAATCGTTGCAATCTTCTATTGTTACAATAAGTGCTAATATACTTATTAAGGTTAAGTTATTTATTTGCAATTTTCTCACACACTTTATTTGAATGAACGTCAGAGTCGTTTGAGACGTGCTTCTCTGCTCCAAATAATACAGAGCACGTTGGCAAGAAAGTATCACGTTGCCCTCACCATAAAAACTTAATCCTTCTGCCTAATCGTATGGCCTTATCAAAGCGAAAGTTTAGCCTAACCGACCCGGCATCCTCTTCGGATACAACGAAAATCACCTCGTCAGATTTAGAGATCAACCTTTCACTCCCTAACTACCCCCCATCCGGTGCTCGAGAAAGAAAACTCTTTCGTACCACAAAACGCCCCCTGACCAGACAGGCGGAAACAGCCTAATTCTCCCCATTGCTGGGTAGCTTGAAGCATCAAATTTTAATAAACCACTTCTCCAAGTGTGATGAAAAACTCAACCCATTATCGTTTGAACCCGGAGGCACGAGTGCGGGACCACTTTAGCACAAGTTAAATAAACTACACAAGTCTTTCGCATCACGCACAGCAACAGCACCGCTGGCGAAGGGCGCTATTTTGGGCGCAAAATTGGTCGAGAAATCCCCAAAAGCACTGACTCATTATCGTTGGTCGACAAGTCTTCTTCATTAACGCCTCGAGAATGTCTGGTAGGGGGAATGATACTTACGTCGTTCGCACTTGTTTGAACCACAGTAGCACCAAGAAAGGAGACTTTTAACTTGGTAACATAAAACGGTGGGATCAGCTGTAGGTATGTTTATTCCACTTAATTGCTGGATTTATTTTCATTGTTGAATAATACAAAGTAAGTACTTCTGGAGTATTGTGTTTGAATTGTGTGCATAAATGCCTGCACTTATTATCATTACAATCATGAATGGGACCAAGATAGCTACATCAGGCATTTGCCCTAACATTGAGATTATTTCTAGACTAACGTGTGAAAAGGGAAGAACGAATTTCAAGCTTCTTTCAAACACCTCATGTATATTTCAACTAATTCTGGTAAACCACGCACACAAGCAGGAAATGAATATTTTTTTTAAGACTAATGAGCTCATTTAGCCACAATGTGCGTCGTATCATATTGCATAGTCTGAGACAATACGGCCGAGAAAATCCCTCATGCCAGTTAATCGTGAAGGGGCTCAAGAAGTACTTTGCACTTTTAGAAAAAAAATCCTGGCGTCCTCAAATGAGCACAGCGCATATACTCAAAAACTTGAAAACAACACGAACTATACTGGTACCTGAGGGGTGCGGACTTGAAAGTTTCGGTTATTCAATTTGAACACAACATTTCCCACCAGTGCTATCCGTTGTTTGTTAGCTTGTTTCGTAGGAAACCAATTTCATGGTGCACACTTAAAATGCCTCACACAAAGTTTATGCAATTTGATGCAGGCAACAAATCCAATAAATTGGCTAAAAGAGATAACACTCGATAAAAATTACTTGATAAAATAATGGATTTTTTTTGCAGTATATCAAAAGCTTTAATCCAAAGGTCTATCAATGCGACTTAATGCAAAAATAGCCTATATACGAGAGCGGATTATTTTTCGTTTAAAATGTTTAAGGCTCTAACGCAAAAAAAATCTGTACACAGCATAGCTCAAATGAACAACACATCTTTAAAAGAAAATCTTTGTGGCAAAACTTTTCAACGGTTCTGTTTTAATTCTTATTTTGGAAGTGTTCATCAAAAACACCGTCTATTATCGAGAGAAGGGAAAATTTGTGATTGAAATAATAATTTTTCCAGCATATCTCGGAGGGAGATCACACGTTTGCCCAAAAAAGTATATGTTGAATATTGGCTTGTTCTAAAGTAATTACCATTCGAACAACACATCTGGCAAGAATTGATAAAACAGCAAAATATAAAAATGGTTAACATTTAGCATTACTAAATAATAAAATTTAAAATAGTATGAATAGAAAGAACAGCCTATTTTTGAAAGAAGGCAAAATTTATAATTAAACCAATAGAAGAATAGACGCCAAAAAATATTGCGGCATAATAAGACGAAAAGACATAAAAAAGTGCGTTCAGAATCATCGAAGTGATTGTGCTACTTTTCCACGACTGCCATTTCCCCGAATGACTGGTTTCTCTGAAAAGTGGTGACGAGAAAGAACGATAAACAGTCAAAAGAAGGAAGTATTCTGTCATTCTATAGACATGTTGGCAAAAATGCTGAGGACGGTAAAACTCGAAAGAACCGCCAATTAAATAAAGAAAGGTGCATATTAGATGGCCAGTTCGTACACCACTCTGAAATGTATAAATTTACGACAATTATGAGTGCTAAAAACTTTTCGGAGAAGTGGGCTAGTCGGGAAACAGGATATTCGGGGAACTGGCATTCGGAGAAAAGTAGCACAACCCATTGAAGTAACTGCAGTAATCGATTTTTCTTTTCGCTGATAATTTGAGCTGATCAATATTATCGATTGCCGCCGTTTTGTCAGTTGGAAAAAAAATACCTAAAAAATTTAGCTCCAAAGAACAGCCTATGCATAAAAGGAGATTTTTTTTGAAATTTTAAATCAACAGTTTTCATACCTATAATTATGGTTACATCATATTTATAAAAAAAAATAGAACAATCAAAAGACGGGTAAATTTGTGATAAATATATAAAAATCTTCAGTGCAAAAATTTGTTCCAATTGCCAAACTCAAAAGAAGAATTAATATTTGAAAGAAGGGTAATTTCTGGATAAATAATAAAATGCTATTGGCAATAACTATCCTAATATGCTTAAACTTATTAAAGAGCGAGTGATTGTTGAATTAAGTGTTATTTTGTATCAATTGACTCCAAAACAAGCCTGATGTCATCATAAAGATTCATTAGAAACGTAAAAACGAAAAATTGAGAAAATCTTGGTTTCAGACTCATTATGCCAAACGACTTTATGCCAAATGACCATTATGCCAAACGACTTTATGCCAAAAAGCCTTATGCCAAACGACTTTATGCTAAATGACCTACCAAGACAAATGATAGTCCAGACAAATTTTGGATAAAACTAAGTATGAAAAGTGGCTTACTTAGTCTAGACATCCACAAAATTTCATTGAAATCTGAGATGGTGCTGCCAGCTTGGAAAACGATTTGGCGCGAAATGGGTCTATAGTCAAAATGTATTTGTATAAAAACAATTAAGAATATCTATTGCTCAAAGCGATTAGCTTATAAATCAAAGTTCAAGTTGATTGCAGTAAACCAGTTAACATTTATGAGTAAAAATATAAATTTTGGTAAAACTAAAAATTACTTGTACATGAAAAACAACGAAATATTCTAGGTTCCTACGCTGTTTGCTTGTGAATCAAAATTCAGAGCGATGACATGGCATAAATTTGCTTATACATATCCAGTGAACATGTTTTAGCAGAAATATGGATTTTAGATTGCAGCCAAAACTTTTTTTTCAATTAGAAACTTACAAAAAATCTTGTATTAAAATAATTGAGACAGATATTTTTTTTGCAAATTCTCATGCTTATATTTTTTGAAAAAAAAAAAAAAAAAGAAATTGGATGCATCCGAGATGTCCAGCGTTAACTCTGTCGCTTGTATTTTTGTTTGGTACCGTACGACCAAATTGATCGGTAGGGTGAAATTGATCATTGTTTTACTCAATTTATTTTCTTATTCATGTAACCTGTAAGGGATGGTTGGTTCTCTTAACGATTATCGTATTATGCGTTGTTAAGTTTTTCTGTGTAAACGAATGTTTATTTCTATGAAAATAATGTCAAATTCTAGAATCACGAACACCGCTAGCGCATGACGGCTCACCATAGCAGCATGTCCGAAAGAACGAAACTATTGAGAACCAGAGCTACAGGTCCAAAGCCCTGATAAAGGTGGATGGTTGTGATGTCTATGACCGTGGTCATCATATAAAGAACAAGCGGACAATGCTGTATCGTGTCAGCACCGAGGAGGCAGCCCCTCTAGCACGATGTAGGTAGCGCGACCCTGGTTAGGTGGCCTATCGAAGACTCTTCACCAACCAAGAAAGGCAAAAGAAGAGCAAAAGGATTGATTTTACGGCAACAGACCCGGTAACGAATAAAGGACCACGATTGGAAAGTTGGATCTTGGAACGTGAGAACTTTGAATGAACCCGCGCGTGTTGGGCTCCTGGCTCGTGAACTGCGGAATGTCGGCGTGAACGTGGCAGCTATCCAGGAAATACGCTGGCCGAGAACCGGAGAACGCGAATTCCGAGCGGTGGACCCCATCGCCAACACTTCATCCAAGTACCACATCTACGACAGAGCAGAACGTGGAGTTGGCTTCATAGTGATTGGGAAGCAGATGAAGCGAATTACCCAGACAACCAAAATGTACGTATAACGAAATCACCTGGAGGCTTTATATGTGCAAAATTTCACTTATAAGATGTCGCGAAAAGGCCTTCTACGTACAAAAGTGGAGGCGATATGCGTGCATATATTATGTGATGAATAATAACATACAATGCGAGTGTATAAATATTCTACCGAATCAACCTGTGATCTTATGCGACTTAACTTATGATAACAAATGTTGGTTTGACAGCTGCTACGGATTGATGCGACTTACTTTGTACGAGTGTACGAGACGAAACAAAATGTATAAATGAACTCAGAAAACAAGTGTTTTATGCGAGGAAACTCATCAAACTGACGAGTTTATCCACGGTGTTTTGCGGGTTTGATGTAATTAGTATGAATAAACGAGTTGTAACGTGAACTTTCATGCGATTTCTGGTTGTCTGGGTATTCGGTGGAAACCGGTAAGCCACCGAATCTGTGTGTTGAGAATGTAGGCCAAGTTCTTCAACTACATCCTGATCAGCATATATGCGCCAACGAACGATAAGCCCGATGACATGAAGGACGAGTTCTATGAGAGCCTGGATAAGGCCTACGGAGAGTGCCCAAAACAAGACGTCAAGATAGTCATCGGCGACGCAAATGCGCAGATCGGGAAAGAAGATTTCTTCCGACCCGTCATTGGAACGGAAAGCCTTCATTCCGTTACCAATGATAATGGCCTGCGGCTAGTGACCTTCGCTGCTGCTAGAGGGATGGCAATCAGCAGTACCTACTTCGCGCGAAAGAATATCCACAAACACACCTGGCGACACCCGAGTGGCGATGCCTGCTCCCAAATAGACCACGTGCTAGTTGATGGGCGACATTTCTCAGATGTAATTGATGTAGGGACCTTCCGAGGCCCTAATATCGACTCGGATCATTATCTCGTTGTAGCTAAAATTCGGGCGCGGTTATCCAGCGTCACGAGTTCCACAACAAACAGAACGCTGTGCTTCAATATACAACGCTTGTCGACTGATGGGGTAGCTGCGCAATACCGTCAGCAACTAGACGAGCAGTTGGGAAGAATCAACGTTGCTGGAGACGTCGACAGCCTGTGGGACCCTATCCACGAAGCTGTGACAAAAACGGCGCGGGAAGTGATCGGCACTGGTCAACGACGAAGACGATACGGCTGGTTCGGCTGCCAGGTGGAAGGAGCACTTTCAGCAATTGTTGAACGGTGAGAATGGAAATGTAGCGAGGAACAGGATGAACGAACATAGATGATGACGATCAAGCTGTGGACCCACCTACCATAGGAGAGGTGAGAGGTTAAAAAGGCTATCAGCGAGCTGAAGAACTGTAAGGCTGCTGGGAAGGACGAGATCCCGGTCGAGCTTCTCAAGCACGGATGCGAGCAGCTTTACCAGTCGATCCACCGAGTACTGCTGAAGGTATGGGAGGACGAAGAATTGCCCACCGGCTGGTTGGATGGCCTTATCCGCCCTATCTACAAGAAAGGGCACAGACTGGAGTGTGCCAATTACAGAGGAATTACCCTGCTGAATTCGGCGTACAAAATTCTGTCGCGCATCCTGTTCAACAGACTGAGACCGCTCGAGGAGTCCTTCGTCGGCGAATACCAAGCTGGTTTTCGTGAGGGCCGTTCGACAACGGACCAGATGATTAGCTTGCGAATGATCCTAGACAAATTCCGGGACTCACCATCTGTTTATTGATTTCAAGGCGGCGTACGACTCAGTGAAAAGAAATGAGCTTTGGCAGATAATGTCTGAAAAAGGTTTTCCGGCGAAACTAATTAGGCTGATACGTGCTACGCTGGATGGTTCGAAATCACGTATTCCGATCGCAGATGAGGTGTCAACCTCGTTCGTGACGTTAGACGGGCTGTAGCAGGGAGACGCACTTTCGAATTTACTGTTCAACATTGCACTCGAGGGTGCTATTAGGAGATCTTGCGTGCAGAGAAATGGTACTATTATCACAAGGACGCACATGCTCCTTGGCTTTGCGGACGATATAGATCTAATTGGAATCGATCGCAGGTCAGTGGAAGAGGCCTTCGTGCCTCTGAAGAGGGAGACAGCGAGGATAGGCCTGACCATTAATTCTACCAAAACGAAGTACATGGTTGCAGGTAGAGATAGAGTCAGGCATGGTGGTGTAGGTGCCGAGGTAGTGTTTGATGGGAATGTTTTTGAAGTTGTTGAAGAATTTGTTTACCTTGGAACACTTGTGACATGTGACAACGACGTTTCCCGCGAAGTGAAAAGACGTGTTGCGGCTGCAAATAGGGCCTTTTACGGATTGCGTAACCAGCTTAGGTCCCGCAGCTTGCAAACGGAAATAAAATTCGCCCTGTATAAAACATTGATTCTTCCGGTGCCTCTCTACGGGCACGAAGCGTGGACGTTGAAAGAGTCAGACAGGAAAGCTCTCGGTGTTTTCGAGCGTAAAGTGTTGCGGACAATACTCGGTGGGAAACTCGAAAATTTTTCCGTAGACTATCAATTTGAAGAATTTTGAAAATACGCTAACGTTAATTATCTATTCGAAGGACTGTACAATTTTTGTGAATCGCTTAGAAAACTACGGAAATATGCCTTGTTAAATCTGTACTTTTAAAGCTCTTTGTAGTAGGCATAAGTTTTCTCCCTCTAATTAGTAGAAGAATTGAAGAGTTGAAGTCTTCAAACTTTAAATATTTTTACAACACTTGCGGTTTCTATGGGATCTGCTAGCATGAACTTTCATGGTTTTTTTTGGATCCTCACCGTAGACTTTAATATTTCAGTTGAAACTGTGTTAATTTTATGAGAAAATAACTATTGTTCACAATTCCGGGTTTTATGTGCATTTGTGGGATACCTTGGGCTTAACCTCTGTGTAACAACAAAAATCTAGCAACAAAACGGGGACGATTCATGGCCCACAACCGCTCAACATCCCAACCTGCTTTATGACCTCACAGTGGCATAATTCTCCAAAAACCATCAACGTAAACCTTTGATCGTTCCGCAAATTTGATGCAGCTTGAATCCCACTAGCAGCCAGCAACCACTGGATCCTGACGCTCATGAGGCGGACACCACTCTCGAGTGAAATGTAACACAATTTCAGGCAGCGAGCGACTATACGCTTTACGATTATTGCAGCTCCGGTTATTATCATTATCATTGGGTCCAAACGAGGCAGAATGTGTTTCAGCCACTTGGCCACATGGCCACTTGTAGCCAGCAAGTCAGAGAGAGGTGAAAGGTACCACCGTCTGACTTGAGTCTAGCCAGCCAACGCACAGTGGTGCCAATTTTTCTACGTAATGGTCATAAATCAATTTGTACAAGAGCTGATGAAAAGTATTATTAGAAATTGTCAAAATACACTGTGCACACTCTAGCACCGAAATACCACTATCTTCTTAATCCTTATGTTTAAATCATTCCAAACATTACATTCATTTCTTATATCAATGTGTTCTGTATTAGAAAACACTATCACCCTAATTTGGTAAAACTAAATTAAGTTTTTATTAACAACATATTACTTTCATTTGCCGTAGCAGTTCCTAATTTTGACATGTGAGTTGATTTCACCTGCTTATAAGAAAACAAAAACGCTTTTAATCAACTTAATGTGAAGCCTAACTTCAAATTTTCAAAAGCACAAACCTGGAGAATCGAATACCCGTTTGAGCTGAAAACTTAATCCATTGGTCATCACCAGCTAGTGACCAATCGATTAAGTTTTAAGCTTAAACAGATATTTGATTCTCCAGTACCGCCGTGCGGGGTGACATTGGGCCTAGGGGGTGACTTTGACGGCCCTTTTCGATGCATCTCATGGCTAATGTGGGTGTAAAAAAACCAACCCATGATCATTCAGTGGCTATTTATAACGTATTCTTGCATCATGCTATATTGTTTTTATTATTCGGGTTTTAGTTTGCTGTAAACATCTTGGCCCAAAGTCACCCTTATGGACCAATGTCACCCCGCACGACGGTAGGTGAATTCCGGCGCGTATTTTCTTCGAAGAAAAGAAAATTTTCTTGTTGGTGGATTATGGAAGAAATTTTTCTTCTCTTCGAAGAAAATGTGCGCCGGAATTCACCTGCAGATTTGTGCTTTTGAAAATTTGAGGTTTGGCTTCGATTCATCCTCACATTAACTTAACCATTAAAAATGCGAAAATTGTTTGAACATGAATTTGGCATCTACAAGCGTTATTATCGTTGTTTTTGTGAGTAAATGTAATTTCTGATTACTGTAGTATATTCTGGCACAACTTTACTATATAGGACAATTTTTATCATATTTTTCTTACTGTCCAAAATAATGTAATAAAGCAAACAAGTTTAAAGATTTTGTCCGCTCGAAGTTAGAAACAACGTCTGATTGTCGTATACTCTGGTGATGAACTTTCACCATCGAAAATCACACTTTATTGTTGAAAATATTAGTTTTTTTTTGGTATCAGAGGATGGAGGAGTTCTTAGAGAACGTGTTTTTCATGGTCACAATAAAATATTTTGCCAGGGTCTTATTTTTGAAGGCATTTGCGTCTTATGGATTTGATATGCCTTCAATTTTTGTTAAAGTTTAATAAAAAATAAACACAGAGTTCTATAACAGTTTTTTAAGGAAGAAATTTGTTCCTTCGGTTAGAGACAACTTATATTAATACTAGCTCATAGGTTTTGAGCAAAACAGAGCCGCTTATCATACGAAGGTTCAACCATGGCTCTCCAAAATGAGTCGTTTTTCCGAAAATATGTTTAAGTCTCCAATGATCCAGGTATGAATCCATTCTATCATTTAATATGGACGAATGCTGGAGACAAGGCCTGTGAAGAACCTCACTTCATCGATGATGTTTTAGAAGTTTTTATCACAAAGTTATTGTACTCGATGACTGCATGATAAAATTTGAAGGTGTACTTCCAATTCATCTCTAGTAAGGTGAAAGTAACAGATAAAAATCACGTCCAAAGCGAAAAACTAAGTATAAACAGATTAAACAATACAAATAATTAATAACGTTTCCGTTCACATTTTTCTTACAAAAACTACCATAAAACATGATATGATGATTTTCGCATTTTTTTATGGGCCATACTGTATAACGCATTATTCATGGCAATAAAAAATTGCAATGATTGTTGTCTAAAATTATTAATAATTTTATTCGACATTTGTTGCAATGTTTCAATATTGGATATTTTTTGTAACACATTAATATTACACCAGGGAAGGAGCTTCAGAACCATTTTGAAAACTTTATTTTGAATCCCATGCAGAGCTCTATTCCTGGTATTACAACAGGTAGTCCATATTGGTACAGCATACAAATGGTTGGCCTCAAAATTTGTTTGAAGATCAAAAGCTTGTTCTTGGGACAAATTTTTGATTTTATGATAATAAGTGGATACAGACATTTTTTATATTTGTTACATTTGGCTTGTATTTCCTCAATGTGATTTTTGAAAGTTAAAAGCTACGGTACCACTGTGCAACGTGATAAAACAGATCTTTTCTATGGATGGACAGAAAAAATCGCTGCACTCTCACGGGTCACAACGCAACCCTAGTGTGTGAAATAAAATTATGATAGCCAGGGTTGTAACTTTATGGTCCAGGCGGCTTTCTGTCGTTCGCTGCAAAGTGCCACGTCCTGGTGACATTTTAGCATACTCAAATAAAAATGTGAATGCGAAAGTGGCGTTCCGTGGTGCCGTGCTGCTACGGCTGCTCGAGAATTGGATTAACCTGTCCAATTGCAACCAACACGAGGATAGACCGAGTGAAAAGAGCCAACGGACTCAATGTGATTAGGAAGTTATTAAAATGTATACGAGCAACGTTCGCCATTGGGAGCAGAGTGGGATTTGCTGGTCACTCGGACTTAGCGGAAATGGACAGTTAAATGGCATGTTGAGTGTGAGCGATTTGGGTCAGGTTTTTTCCTTAGAACGTAAAGTTTTCAAATGAGAAGCTTCTGAATCGAGTTATTATTTTGTATTTGTTTCATTATTATCATATATAATACTGAAAAATGTAGAAGGAGTAGCAACTCGAAACACATTAAGAGTAGTGGAAATCATAATTTACCTATTATTAATTTATTGTTAACACATATTTTTGAAAAAAAAAAACTTTGAAATTTCAGGAAAGTCAAAATATACAGGACATTGAATTTTTCAAATTTAGTTCGTCACAGTCCTCAATTTGAAAATTTAATTCTTAACCAGGTGACAGAAAAAGAAACGATAAACGAAAATATGATTTCCCTATCTCATCGTCCGTCGTCTTTCGATGCAACAAAAAAACCCCTTTCACCGTTTAGATTGGTCCATTCGATCCATAACTATGTTGCAAGCAAAAAGGTGAATGCTTTCACCGGAGGAAATAACCAGGAAATATGGAAATCTATAGGAATGTTAGCAACGTGGGAGCAGGAAATATGGACAGATAAGAGTGCACCAAACGGCCTCGATTTGCATTCGAGAAGACTTCCTCACTCGAAGGCTCGAGAGGACAGAGCAAAAATGCATAAATGCAGTGTATTTGGGAGCCGGCATTCATTGCGCCGTTCACTACTGGCGTCCGGATCCGGAGTTGATGGAGCGGAAGTAAAGTAATGGAACTGCTGATGGCGATCGAATTGTTCGTTGCTTGGTCAGTTTGCTGTTTGGATGGGTTTTTATAGGGTTTGCTTATCGAGAACAAATTTTGTTGGCTGGAGATATTTGTTTTGAGGCTTCACTTAGTTTGTATAGTAAAGATTCTGATTGGATGTGTTTGGGCATTTAACGTTTGAGACTTTCTGTTGACTTGCTGAACGGAGAGTTTTCACCCATGATGGTTGCTTCTAATTTTAGGTGGAGCTATTTTTTTTTACCAAAATACGGCATTGAAATACTCAATCTTTATGAATTCCAATATATCACACTTTTGTAAAATATTGAATAAATTACACAGCGGAACAAGTTTTTGTTTCGAGCACTAAAACACCATTATTTAGTGATTCGATCTACTTCGTCGCAAGCGCTATTATTCGTCGTATCAAACTTGAAATGTTCCATTACGGTGGATATTCGGATTTACATTTAATATAGATTCATTTACCATGTGTAATTTTGTGAAAACTGTGTTGGTTCGTCTAAATGTACACAAAAATGGAATAAAACTACTGTTTTTCGATAAATAACTTCAGTTCAATTATCCAATTTGCACTTTTTTTTGCCGAAGTCGCATGGACGAAGACGTACTGAGCAAAATCTTATTGGCGATCGACTGGGCCACGTTATGATTCATGTTTTTCCCGCTCTTTTTTGCGGCGTTCTTCATCGAAACATTGATAGATATGTTAGAACCAGGGCCGCATTTATGGGGGGTCCAAGGGGGCCATGGCCCCCGGGCCCCCACATTTTAGGGGCCCCCACGAATCATAATTAGAAGCCGATGAAATGGTATCAAATTTTTTGAACCACATCGAACGATTTTAAAGAAGTTACAAGGCGAGTTAGTCTCAAATCAAAATACTAAAGCTAAATACTTAAATGTTCATGAATGAGTTTGAACTGCCTTTACAAGATTGTTAAAGATTTAGAAAGACTCAAAAACAATGTGAGTCATATAATTAGAGTGTCAACTTTTTGTTAAAAATCAAAAAATGTTTATGCATATTCATTGAATCTCTACCATACTTGTTGAACCTTTTCCCTGATTTGAAAAGAATTTATTAATCGAATAATTAATAGTTATGTAATTTCGAATAACGACTGTGAACAGAACACTCCAATACTTCTCTAATAAGTGGTTTCTTCACCATCGCTTAGGCCTTGAACCTGGTTTAAACGTATGGGTAAACGTGGTTTACGGCTTAAGAGAAGGTGAAGAAATCGGCCCTAAGTGTAACAAAGATTTACTTACACACTTAGATTAAATTACTGGGGTCGGTAAAATGTTACTGGGTTTTGGAATTACCGGAAAAGTCAGTAAAATGAAAACTGTCACCACGCGTAATTGAAAAGCAAATTTCACCATGTTTTATTTTTTACCGATATATGATATTAAAAGAAAGAAAGCTCTCTGCAAAATTTCAGTAAAAAATCTCTGTTTTTCGATTTTTGACATTTTTTTTAGTTTACTGACTTTTTCGGTAGTTCCAAAACCCAGTTATTTTTACCGAACAGATTGAGTGTGTAAGTATGCTTAAGAGGCTTGAATACTTTAGGACACAATTTAGATAATTTATTTAAATATCGCTTTAGCGGTCATAAGCAAACCATTCGTAATTTTAAATCCAAACAAATAGAAAGAACAGCAGACAAAAATATGGAATCAATGTTAAGGATGATGACAAGGCAAAAAAGTTAAAAGTATAGGACATTAGAGTGGTTCAAAAAATCGTTTTTGCTCCACACCGCTCATTCGATTCTAGATCAAATTCTGAGTGTCCTTCCAAAATTTGAACTCATTTGGATGAAAACTGAGACTGCACAAGTCCTTTGAAGTTTATATGGGAATTACTATAGAAAAAGCAAGCAGTTCATTCAATCGGTCATAGTTTTTGCCCATGTGCTCTTGAGGATTAGAACTACATTGATACTGTGAGATACATTCATCAGCTACAACTTTGCTGAAGACCGTTTTCAAATCGGACGCCTCAGTAATTAGTTATTGATTTATATCCAGTCCCAAATTCTTCAGCAGTGCTCATTAAACTTCAGAACAGGCAACATTGCTGCACATGGCGCGAAAGATAGCACGCACAAATCATGGCTACTATGTTTTACTGCAAATATCCAGTGATGCCCGCAGAACAGCCCAATAATTATAGCCAAAGTTTTACAATTCATTCAAAAATCAATAAATAATTACTGGGGCGTCCGATTTAAAAACGGTCTTCGGCAAAGTTGTTGCTGACCATTGTATCTCAAAGTATCAACGTAGTTCTAATCCCCAAGAGCACATGGGCAAACACTATGACCGATTGAATGAACTGCTTGCTTTTCCCATAGTAATTCCCATATAAACTTCAAAGGGCTTGTGCAGTCTCAGTTTTCATCCGAATGAGCTCAAATTTTGGGAGGACACTCAGAATTTGATCTAAGATCGAATGAGCGGTGTGGAGCAAAAACGATTTTTTGAACCACTCTAATAGGACATAGCAAATCTACAAAAGGATGTTCGTTCCTAAGTTTTAAAATGTCATTTCGTTCAATAGTTCCGTCGATGGGGTGACGATGAATAGTCAAAGGGTTGATAATGGGGTAACATAATTTTAGATATCTAAGCAAATATTTGAAATAGAGATGAGTAGAATGGTCGAAATTTGGGAGCGAATCGTAGGTGACTCACTCACAAAAATGAATCGACTTTTTTGATCGATTCATTGAAAAAAAATCATGCATTCCGGTATTGTACCTAGAATATGAATTTTCAAATGAAAACACACTTCATATAACTAAATACTTCAATTTCTTATACATGTCTGGTGTACTTGACTATGTTAAGTGTAATTAAAATAAAAACTTTCCATGGTATTTTTGAGCTGACCTTCCATAAACTGTAGTGCTAGTGAATCATGACTCTTTTGAAAAGAACCGGAATTTGTTCACTCATTTTCGAGAGTCGACTCTTTTGAATGATTTGTGAGTGACTCTCTAATTTGAAATATTGATGTAGAATTTTATTGGAACACTCTTTCTAGCGGTCGAAAGCTTCCAATTAAAAAGTATATTTCTGAGACAAGTAGTCACTAGTAAATCATTAGGAAAATCTTGAAAAAAATTAAGAGTGTCATAGAATATTGAACTTTTAGTTAAAGTGAACCTTGCCTAGCATTAAAAAATAAAATTTAATAATGTAATTATCTCGTAGTCCATTCCAAAATTCAGCTCAAAAAAGTTTTCTGCAGAAAAGGCCCCACAAGGTTTTGGCCCCGGGGCCCCCACACTTGTAAATCCGGCCCTGGTTAGAACTATCGGTGTAAGAAGTATCATATGAAGCTACATTATTTTTTATTTGTAGTATGTATCAACCTTAAAAATATCCTTGAAATTCTTTGTTTAATCTGCATTGCTTTCCAAACGAAATCTTGACAAAACAACCCCGATCAATATAAATGACCGGTCACGTTCCCTCGGTCAAAAATTGGTTGGTAAACCTGTCCAAACAAACAGCCACCATCGTCGTCAAAAACGACAAGTTCGGCAAGTAGGTAGTTGCCAGAATATGTTCGAAGCATGACCGCAGCAGTTGCTTCCCAACATGTAGGTATGATCCTACCACGAGGACGACGGTGCGTCCAAAATATGGAACCGAACTTCTGTTGGTCGTCGTCAATGCCCTCACCGAAGCTCTAGCAAACGGTAGCGGTGATTTGTTTGTTTGTCGACTCATTCATGTCTCGATGTGCAACACCATGTGCCGATTGGCGTTTCGTCGTCGAGAGTGATACCCGGGAGGAAATGAGGAAATTGGTTCTGAGGCAGCTTGGCTGGCAGTATAACAACTTCTGGACCTTTGAAAATATGACATCCTTCCTTGGAGAATGTATAGGAACAGAAAGTGTAGTACACTGAGTCCACCATTTATTGAAGTTGATCGGGGTTTCGTAAATTGAATTTGTTCGTAAAACGGGGTTTTGCCTTTTGGATTCTATACGCCTCCAAACGCGAAACGAAACATACTGTCAGCCATCTATACTTAAGTAGCGCAACTAGTCAGTGGATGAGGGATTTGATTCATCACGCATCCATCACATGCCGCTGTGGAGAAAAATGTTTTATTTTCCTGATATAAGACGGTTAACAGTGAAACAGTTAGGCCACAGACAAACAGACGTCACACTCTCATCGTTGTCCATCGACCACCTTTTTAACGGTCGATTCAAAAATATGGTAGGTGGCCGATCCGCCACCCGCAGCGCTCGTATCGTTTTTGTTCGTGTTTGACGTTTACACACTACCGCCATCTGTTGGCCCGTCGGCCAAACACACCGATTATAGCATTGGGCGTACATGTCTTCGTGACTATGATTTTGATTAAGATTTGTTCTAAGTGTTACGTCTGTTTGTCTGTGGTTAGGCGGAAAAGGTAGGAATATCCATTATTGATGTTCTACATTCAGTTGTTTTTCATATTATTCCACTACTTTCATAAAAATTGAGATCCGGCTGGTAGGAGCACTAGTTTGAGTTTGGAAAACCTGGATATGTGAGGTTAGTTTCATTGGAACTTTCGCCTGACATGCATAAAGTATGCTGATACTTTTTCCGCTGTGTCAGTACAAAACCAACTGGTTTTCTTTGATTCGAAATCGTGATATGAATGGATCATTGAAGGTAGTTTTTGCCAGTGCTCACCGCATCAAAACAAAGGCGCCACTGTATATGGGATTTAACATTGTGACAGCATTGCTGTTCTGTCAAACACACAAGGCTACGGTGGCGCTATCTATGCTTTCCATAGCGATCGATTTGGTTATTTTAAGGTGAAAATGAATCGAAGCCAAACTTCAAATCTTCTAGAGCACGGATCTGGAGAACCAACCACCCGTTTGAGCTGAAAACCTAATCGATTGGTCACCACCAGCTAGTGACCAATCGATTAAGTTTTCAGCTTAAACGGATGTTTGGTTCTCCAGATCCGTGCTCTTGAAAATTTGAAGTTTGGCTTCGATTCATCTTCACCTTAATAATCCATTAGTAACAATCATCAACGACGCGTACATATACGAATCAGAGCTATACAAATTTTACTTACCACCGCAAAGAGGGTGTTTTGAGCAGTTTGTGTCTTCCACATATATCACAATGATGAAAGAATTCCTTCCTGGCTTACAATGGCCTGTTTGGCCCTTCTGCAATTGATCTGGGCAGCAGTGAATACGAATATATTAGAAGGGCTTTTATAGATGGCTAAATATTGGCCATAAGTCAGTCCAAAAAGCATTCGAAAGGTGCGTCGTAAGTCTACTTTTGGAAGAGCGCGATTCACATCCGTTGGGGAAACTGTGATTTCAAATGAGTGGGGATCCTAAGATGTTGAAGAGATTACCAAGTTTCCTATAGAAACTTTTATGGTTACTATTCGAATTCCTGGAAATCAGTGAAAATTCTTGAAATCCTAAATCCTGGGATTTCAATAGGAATACTTTTTGGATGCATGTATATATTCTCGGGAATTCCTAGATTCTAGTAAGAAATATTAGAATTGTTGAAATCCACTGTAATAAAAAAAATCCGTACTGTGAGTTCCGAACGCTCCCTAAATGAGAACTGTCAAAAGGCCGTCATCAAAGGAAAGACAGAAAAGATAAAGTTATAGTGAAACGACTACAAAGCGTGTATCAAGTAACTATAACAATCGTATAAGCCAGTTTATTTACCCAAAACCTCTAGAAAGTATTCTGCTACTAACGGTAACAAATGCAAACGGTATGCAAAACGGCAACTTGATCGAAACAGCCTGTAGTTTCATCCATGCAAGGCTGGAACGACATGTTGCCTTTATCCATAATTATAATCACAAACTTTCGTAGGAGTTAACAATTACGCACGTTAGCCAACAGGACTTTGATCGCCGTGCATCGGATCAGTCGAAAAAGAATACGTTTAATTAAGAGCGAGGAAGCAACTATGGTAGCCTTAAGATAGACATATCAGACAAAACCGTGAGTTGAATTAAAAAACCTACAATTTGTGCCGTAGTAACTTTGAATGAATTTGTAATTCGAACTTTTCGTTACACATTTAGGATAGTGCTTCGTTGTTTGATTAAGTATCATCTGAATTTGTTCATTCACGGTTTCTGGTTGAGATAGTACTGAATGTAAGCATTTCAGTTTAAACATTGTGAACTTTTGTCTTATGAATTCCTAATACATTTCAGTTTAAAAAATATTTACCACTGGTACTGCTAAAAGGAAGTGTTTTAATCTCTCAGAGTCCTCCGCTTCCGAACAAGAATAAAAAGGAATTTTAAACTTTCGACAGGAGTTAGTGCTGGTGGGAGTAAGGGATTGTAGTGGTTTATGGTGCATATTCTATATTTTCGGGATCTGGATCCCAATTGGTGTTCAGAAATCTTGGAGAAAGCTCCAAGACTCCAGAATAAATTTTGAGATTGCAATGGGAGTTCTAAGTTATCAATACTTCTGAGTTCTCAGATTTTAGTTGAAATTTCGGTGGTGGTTTTATTGTTGGTATTCTAGGATTTGGGCTAGGATGCCGAAGGTTTATAGAGTTTTCTTGGATATCAATAAGAATTCTGCAAGACCTATCGGAACTCTGTAATTCCAATAAACCCTAAAATATATTGAAGACAATATACGATTCTGGAAGAAATGATGGGAAGCAGTGTTGAGTTCCGGTTGAAATCCATGATTTTAATGAAAATTGCCCTGGGATTTCGTATAGGGTTTCCTGGGACTCCAATTGGAATTGTGTGATTCTGGTGGGAATTCAGTAACCCTGAAAGCAATTCTGAGATTTCTATGGATGAGAATTTTGAGATTTAACAAGGATTCTGGAGGGATTTCTGCAAATCCTGTAGGAACTCTCAGGATTCCTATATGGATTCTAGGTTTTCGATGAAAATTGTGGGTTTTTAGTAAGTGTTAGTGTTAGTAATTTTTGGTGCGAATGCTGGATTTCAATGGGTGATCAAAAATTCCGGCGCGAGTTCTGGGCATCCAGTTGGAATCCTTGGATTTCTGTAAGAATTCTGAGATTCTGATGAGAGTTCTGGAATTTGCTTGAGCTTGAGCTTGCTTGAGCTTGATTGGTCGCCCGTGGATGCTACTCCAGTATCGCCAGATCAGCTGCACTTACACAAGGAACCAACCGAATGACTGCTTGGGACTAACATACACCCTCAGTGTATAAGTGCTGGTAAGTTCTCCTATTTTTAGGCTATAATAGCGCCTGCCACGTCAGAATGCTGATCAATGTGGGGAAGGGGGAGGAAATGATGTTGCACTTATACTAGCCCACTGTAGACCGTGGAGTCCGACTGCATCTACGCCAGTTCATGCGGAGTGTATGGATTGGGGGAAAGGCATGGGGCAGAGAGGTTTGCTTTTGTGATTAGCAGACTACCTATGTATCAGGCGTAAGGAAAGGCATGCGCGTGGAAGAATTGAAGCGTTAGAGAATCGGTTTCTTGTCCGTCTATGGTTCTAGCGTTTGCTATGAACGAATAGTTTGAGTGTGATAGATTTAGAATGGAAGTGAGAGATATACAACTACAAAGTACGAGGAAAGGGACGGGCCTGGGATTGAACCCATGACCTTCTGCTTATGAAGCAGAAGCGGTAGCCATCAGACCACCAGCCCCGTCTATTCATTTAGGGGGAATGGTCCTCCGGAAATCTAGGGGTTTGTTGTCAGGCCCTGCAAACCAACCGTAATAGTACACCATCACAGGAACGTCAACGAGAGAATACGGACCAGAACAATCGGCAAAGACCACAGCGAAGAAAATTGATTAGGAGATTGGAAACTCGGTACGTGGAACTGAAAATCTCTCAACTTCATCGGAAGCGCAAGCATACTTTTCGATGTACTGAAGATCCGCGGTTTCGACATCGTAGCGCTGCAGGAGGTGTGCTGGACAGGTTCGATGGTGCGAGGCTCAAAGGCCGGTTCTTCAACTTCAGCATCATCAACGTGCATAGCCCACACTCCGGTAGCACTGATGATGACAAGACGGATTTTATGCGCAGCTCGAACGCGAGTACGACCGCTGCCCAAGCCACGACAAGATCATCATAGGTTTGAACATTCATAGATTTATACGCTCAGGTTGGCCAGGAGAAGGAGTTCAGACCGACGATTGGAAAGTTCAGCGCCCACCGGCTGACGAACGAGAACGGCCTACTGATAGATTTTACCGCCTCCAAGAATACGGTCATTTGTAGCACCTATTTCCAGCACAGCCTCCCGTATCGGTACACCTGGAGATCACCTCAGCAGACAGAATCATAAATCGACCACGTTTTGATCGGTGGACGGCACTTCTCCGACATAACCGACGTCAGAACCTATTGTGGCGCTAACATTGACTACCTAGTGATGGTGAAACTGCGCCCAAAACTATCCGTCATCAAAAATGTACGGTACCGACGCCCGCCTTGGTAAATCTAGCGTGACTGAAACAACCGGATGTCGCCAATGCGTACGCGCAGCATCTTGAGGCAGCGTTGCCGGATGAGGGCGAGTTCGATTGGGCCCCTCTTGAGGACTCCTGGAGGACAGTCAAAGCAGCTGCCGAAAGCATTGTCGGATATGTGGAATGGAGCTCAAGAAACGATTGGTTCGACGAAAAGTGCCATGAGGTTTTAGAGGAGAAGAATGCAGCGTGGGCTGCAATGCTGCAGCATGATACTCGACAAAATGTAAAACGATACAGACTGAAGCGAAAACAGCAAACCCGCCTATTCCGGGACAAAAAGCACCGCCTGGAAGAGGTGGAATGCCAAGAGATGGAGTTGCTGTACCGTTCTCAAGAAACGCGAAAGTTATATCAGAAGCTCAACATAAACCCGCAAAGGCTTCGTGCAGCGAGCTGAAATATGCCGGGATATGGTTGGGAGCATCTTGACGAACGGACGCGAGGTGATCGAAAAGTGGAAGCTGCACTACGATGAACACCTGAATGGCGCAGAGCACACAGGCACAGAAGGTCAGGACAGCAAAGGCGACGGCTACGTCAGCACAGCGGACAGTGGAAAACAACCAGCTCCCACGATGGGGGAAGTTAAGGATGCCATTCAACAGCTCAAGAACAACAAGGCCGCTGGCAAGGATGGTATCGGAGCCGAACTCATAAAGGTGGGCCCGAACAGGCTGGCCGCTTGTCTGCATCGGCTGATAGTCAGAATCTGGGAAACGGAGCAGCCTCCGGAGGAGTGGAAGCAAGGCGTTACATGCCCTATCTACAAAAAGGGCGACAAAATTTATGGGTGGCATACGACAGTATTGATCGTGTAGAGCTATGGAAGATCATGGACGAGAAAAGCTTTCCCGGGAAGCTCACAAGATTAGAGCAACGATGGACGGTGTGCAAAATTGCGTGAAGATCTCGGGCGAACACTCCAGTCTCGGCGGGGACTCCGATAGGGCGACGGACTTTCGTGTCTGATGTTCAATATTGCGCTTGAAGGTGTCATGCAGAGAGCCGGACTTAACAGTCGAGGCACAATTTTCACGAGATCCGGACAATTTGTTTGCTTCGCGGACGACATGAATATTATTGGGAGAAAATTTGAAACGGTGGCAGATTTGTTAACCCCCCTTAAACGTGAAGCAACAAGAGTCGGGCAAATGGTGAATGCGTTAAAAACAAAGTACATGCTGGTTGGCGGAACTGAGCGCGCCTGGGAAGCAGTGCACTATGGTCCAGAAATTAGTTTTACGCGGAAAGATGCATTTTGAGCTTTAGAATGAAACATTAGACAAAAACGGTCTTCTACAAAGTTGTTTGTATTAGTAAGGCCCTTTGTTTGGTGTTATTAAAAATTAGGGTGGACCACATTTTCATGGAAATTGTGTAACTAACTTTCTTATTTGTAGAAATTATATTATACATGCTTCAGCAAAGTTGTAGACCATTGAATTTTAAGCAACTTTGCTAAAAAAGTTTTTTTGTATCTCTTAAATTGACCGATTTAAAGCTATTTTCCTACGGTAACATAGGGTGATCCGAACAAAACTGGTTTTCTTGCTCTAGAGTTTTCAATTCAAATTTCTCATCAAAGTAGTCTATGAAACACTTTTAGAGCTTTGAAAATGCGTAATTTGGTGAGTGAAGAATCTCTCTATCTTTTTCCGTTTGGCAGTTATTGTTGTTGTACTCTCAAAAACATGCCTACTTTGATTGAGAATATCTCTGATTGGGGCAAACATAAAACATATCTTTTGACGGCATTCGAAAGATAAAATAAAATTGTATATTATATCAAAAAATTACAAATGTGTTATTTTTGTAACTCTAATAAATTGTCTTGAAAAACAAATATTTTTTATCACATAAACTTAAATAACTTTTGAACAAAAATAGATATCAACAATCTTTTTGTATGAAAATTTGCGTTTTGTTAAGTTCTAAAAGTCGTTCATAGATGACTTTGACGAGAAACTAGCTTTAAAAAAGCTGGAGTTAAAAAACTTATTTTTGTTGGACCACCCTGCGATGATTAGGAAAAAAAGCTCTAGATTGGTCAAATTTTGAGCTACAGAAAAATTTTTTTGGCAAAGTTGATCAAAATTTCATGTTCTACCGCTTTGCCTAAGAGTATATACCAGTATTTTTACAAATAAAAAAGTTGATTATATAATTTGTGTGATATTGTGGACCATCCTAGTTTTAAATGACACAGTATGGAAGCTTACATTTTTAGAAACAATTTTGTAGTAGATCATTTTTGTCTAAAATTTTATTTTCATGCTCAAAATGCAAAATAATAAAAAAATACATATTAAGAAAATCTTCAAAATAGTTTTAGAGCCCTATCTTTCTTATTTCAGATTTCTCGTCACAGCGGTCTATGAACGACTTTAAGAATTTAACAAAACGCAAATTTTTATGCAAAAATATTGATGATATCTATATTAGTTCAAAAGTTATTAAAGTTTTTCTTCTTAAAATCCTTTATTTTTCAGGGCATTTTATTAGAGTTACAAAAATAACACATCTGTAATTTTTTGATATAATATACAGTTTTATTTTATCTTTTGAATGCCGTCAAAAGATATTTTTTATGTTTGCCCCAGTCAGAGATATTCTCAATCAAAATAGGCATGTTTTTGAGAGTACAACAACAATAACTCCCAAACGGAAGGAGATAGAGAGATGCTTCACTCACCAAATTACGCATTTTTTAAAGCTCTAAAAGTGTTTCATAGACTGCTTTGATGAGAAATTTGAATTGAAAACTCTAGAGCTAGAAAACCAGTTTTGTTCGGACCACCCTATGTCGCCGTAGGAAAAAAGCTCTAAATCAGTCAATTTAAGAGATACAAAAAATTTTTTTGGCAAAGTTGCTTGAAATTCTATGGTCTACAACTTTGCTGAAGCATGTATAATATAATTTCTACAAATAAGAAAGTTAGTTACACAATTTCCATGAAATTGTGGTCCACCCTAATTTTCAATAACACCAAACAAAGGGCCTTACTAATACAAACAACTTTGTAGAAGACCGTTTTTGTCTAATGTTTCATTCTAAAGCTCAAAATGCATCTTTCCGCGTAAAACTGATTCCTGGACCACTGTGCAGTGTCACGATAGACGGGGATACCTTCGAGGTGGTGGACGAGTTCATCTACCTCGGATCCTTGTTGACGGCTGACAACAATGTTAGTCGGGAAATACGAAGGCACATCATCAGTGGAAGTCGTGCCTTCTATGGGCTCCAGAAGAAACAGCGGTCAAGAAAGATTCACCCCCGCACCAAATGCACGATGTACAAAACGCTCATAAGAGCGGTAGTCCTCTACAGGCTTGAGACGTGGACTATGCTCGAGGAGGACTTGCAAGCTCTTGGTGATTTCGAACGCCGAGTTCTTAAGACAATCTTTGGCGGCGCGCAGGAGAACGATGTGTGGTGGCGAAGGATGAACCATGAGCCCGCCCAACTCTACGGCGAACCCAGTATCCTGAAGGTGGTCAAAGCTGGAAGGATATCCTGGGCAGGGCATGTTGCAAGAATGCCGGACAACAACCCTGTTAAGATGGTGTTCGCTACGAATCCGGTCGGAACAAGAAGGCGTGGGGCGCAGCGAGCTAGGTGGATTGACCAGGTGTACCAGGACCTGAAGAGCGTGGATCGCAGTCGAGGTTTCAGAGAAACGGCAATGCACCGAGTGAATTGGCGAGGATTTATCAAGCTAATTGATGTTAAACCAAATAAATAAATAATAATAAAGCCTGGAATAAATTGTAGAGCAAATTTTAATTAAATTACAGTATTTCCGCACAAGTTACCATTGCAATTTATAGTTGCACATTTAATAGTCATAACCGAATTTACGAATTTCTTAAAAAATAAGTTACGTAAATTGAATTTACGTAAAATACTTTGTAAAACGAGATTTTAGTGTATGAACATACAGACATAGCCGACTGAATGGAGGAAATGGAAATGCTTTGTAACCGTCCCACGTTGTTCGTATGCTTGATGTAAGCAATTGCCTGCTAGTCAACAACGACCGAGCCTTGGTTGGTTTGGTTGGTTGGTCCTATCGAGAAAGTAAATCAAATCAAGGTAACGCCCTTCCCCAGGTGGAGACCGAAATTGATGAGAGAAGGTGGTGTTCCAGTTAGATGGACATCAGCAGTTGAGGTTGCATAATACTGCGGATGGACGAACGTCGTTCATGTTATTTACCTCAAACGATGTCGATCATTTTGTCAGACTGATGGGAAATTACTGAAAATGGTCGTCGTTTTGATCGACTCAATATGTTCCGTGTTCAAATTGCTTACGAAGCTTAACTGGCCGATCCCAAAATATGCTGCTAAATCAGTTAACTTTTGCTCTGCTGCAACCGCAACGTCGTTTGTATAATTCTGGCCAGTATAGTATCCAGCGAACACCGCACTTTCCGGTTGACCACAGTCAACTTTATTGGTGAAATGTGGAAAAGGAAACATAACTTTCACGGCACGGTGAAACTCATGGTCAATGACAGTGGAACAACCGCAAGTCACCGAGCGATGAAAATTCATTTTTGCACACTAAAGCCGTTCCTTATCTTAATTCAAGATCTACAGCAGTACGTTGACCAGAGCTTGATTCTGGATATTGCTAGATGGCAAATGAGATAGAGGCTGCTGCTAGATTTGCACGTTTGGTTGGATATTTTGTCGAAAGTATTATTTTGCTTTTACATATCGTGCCCGTTTATTCAAGACAATTAATTAACCGTCACAGTGGAACCCTTATTTAGCCTAAAAGTTGCTATGTAGGTAAATAAAAACCAAATTTATTACTACAGAGTGTCCTGGAATATATGGGCACGACTTCGATTGTGAGAATTATAATATTTTTCAAACACATAAATATTTTTATACTTTTGTATTTTTCATTTCAAATGTTGCGTGTAAATATTTTGTTCGGTAAATCAACCTTTATTTTACATTGAAATTTTTGATATTAGAAAATTTATTCTTACCTAGTCAGCTCATGCCACACTTTTGTGTTTCGGTGGAACTTAATCAATCAATAATGTTTTTATCAAAGGCAGTTATTTTCGATGTGTATATTGTATCTAATATTTTTCACAAGAATTTTTGTTATTTTTTTTGATAGCAGTGTTGATAGACTCACACTCAAAATCTCAATTAATACGCTCTCCCGTGAGAGCAAACTCATTAGTGATCTGCTTCACAAATCTCACGCTTGAAATTTTGATAAAAAATCAACTCAATCAACTCAAACCGTAAAAAATGATTCAGTCGCAAAACCCGGCAAAAACTCGTGAAACCCGAATGTTGTTGTTTACGTTAGAAAGGATTAACATAATTTTACCAGACTAACAAGAAATTATTGCCGTGTGCGAGTAAACTGTGGAAATACGAGACCATGAGTTACAAAGGTGAGCCAACTCATCCATGATTTTTTGACTGCTGAGTTGCATGATTGACAACTCACGTATGAAAAATCTCAAGCGTGAGTTGTGAGAAATTGAGTTTTTCACAACACTGTTTGCTAGTTTTTCTCTCCACATAAGATAACTGTACGAAATCATAGCTAGTTTAGGTATAAATGAAAATATTTCATTTAAGATCTCCCAGTACCGGACAGCACACTGTGGCTATCCCAGACAACCAAAATGTACGTATAACGAAATCACCTGGAGGCTTTGTATGTGCAAAGTTTCACTCATAAGATGTCGCGAAAAGGCCTTCTACGCACAAAAGTGGAGGTGATATACGTGCATATATTATGTGATGAATAATAGCATACAAAGCGAGTGTATAAAATTTCTACCGAACTAGCCCGTGATTTTATGCAACTTAACTTATAATAACAAATGTTGATTTGACAGCTGCTTTGGATTGATTCGACTTACTTTGTACGAGTATACGGGACGAAACAAAATGTATAAATGAACTCAGAAAAAAAAAGTTTTATGCGAGGAAACTCATCAATCTGACGATTTTATTCACCGTGTTTTGCGGGTTTGATGTAACTTGTATGAATAAATGAGTTGTTACGTGCACTTTTATGTGACTTCTGGTTGTCTGGGATATAACTCGATATCGAGATACGGAATACCGAGTTATGATGAGTTGACTATGAAGGTCATTCCTTTGAATCTATTTGAACATTCATATTTTTAAATAGATAACTACATATCTACAAACATAATACATAGATATGAAGGTATGTTTTGTCTTAGAGAAAATTGTTTTCGATTCTGAGAAAATAGCGTGTCTGTCCGGGGAACGTATCAACCCAGTCTCCTCTATAAAGTAACCAATTTGTCCGTGTCCCATTCCTTGTGGTCGAAACCCCCTGGAAAACCACGTTCAGTCAGACACAATTGTAACAACGTTCATTATCAACGAATCTGAAGCCACAACACCAGCGGTGACCGTTAATGAATAATTTATTTTGTTGATTTTTCCATTACCGATTGTTTGCTCAGATTCGGAAGTGTAAATTTAAACAACTAACGGGGTTGAGCGTGGTGCTCCTTCTCATGGAATCGGCACTCACCCCTGCCCCGTACCATCACGATGCCGTCAGCTGTCAGTTAAATGGCGTGTTTTAAAGTCCCTGGCGAATACGGAATTTATTAAATTCTCTGCCCTGTGAGCGGTTGAGCGACATTTAAATCAATTAATTGAGTCCAATCAACTGCTGCCGGTGAAATCAATTATGATTAAGAATATTCATTAGTGTTAAGCCACAGCTAGATTTCAATCACTTTACGTGTTGATGCTGGGTTATAAGAACGCTATAATACTATGCCTGGAGAGATGTTTTTCCACCTGCACAATAATTTAAATAGACGGAGTTCTTGAATCAACTCCTGAAGGAATTTTGTAAATAATTCCATAAAGATTTAATTGTGGAACTTTGGAAGAAGTTCTTGAAGTATTTCAGGCTATTTCCTTAAGAAATCATAGGAAACGATTCTGAAATATGCACTGTTCATTTAATAAAGTGAACTTCGTCTTCTTCTTTTTCTTGACACTACGTCCTCTCACTGGTTGCCATTTTCGTTTTCGTATATCGTATGGCAGGTACGATGATATTTTATGCCCAGAGAAGCCAAGGAAATTTTTATTACGAAATGATCCTGGACCGACCGGGAATCGAACCCAGTCACCTTCAGCATGGCTTTGCTTTGTAACAGCGGACCCTAACCACTCGGCTAAGGAAAACCTCGAGTGAACACATTGAGCATGGAATATTTTTTAAATTTATCAATGAAATAGCAATCGGTTTTCTGCACATCATTACACTATTATTGTACGATGTTGTGATAATAAAAAAGCCACCAGAATAATTTAATTTCACACGAATAAGGAACAACGTATGGAAAGGTCGATTTTTTAAGTTATCATAATCAATGATTAGGAATTGGCTGAAAAATTCTACAATCTGTTTTATTTAAGTACGACTTCTTTAAAAGCACCATCAAAAAGAAGCCAAGTAAAAATATCAAGTAGTTTTTGAGCAACAGTTTTTCAGATATCCTAATGACAATTTACACCGAATTTTTTAAGAAAAATATTGTAACCTGTTTTTTTATAGAATAGCATATTTAGTTTCCACGTCATATTTAATGCACAATACAGAAAAAAATGCTTTATTTTCAGAAGACCTTTGAAGGCACAATGAAAGTTATTAACCCGTATAGGCCTGAGTGAAAGCAAAAATACTAAAACCCTTACCACTCAACGAATACTTAACGGATTCAAAAATTTTTTTGTCAGTATACTGGCCCACATATCTAGTTTCTAGAAGTGGCCGGAGGAATTCGGCAATATTCCTGAAGCAGGAGTTATTGCGGTGGGTCACTGGGTCAACTAGAGTGATGCAAATTTTGAAATGTTTGCTCCCCTGTGCTTAAATAATTATAATCATGGTAAATAGCATTCTCCCAAAGTTTGAAGTGATTCGGAAGAAATTTGACTGTGCACACGCCATTTGAAGTTTATATGGAGATTACTATGGAAAACGCCAATCTTTTGTGTTCAGCCCTCAATCTCTTCGTCAAAATATTTTATGGAAAAGTGCGCAAATTCTTCTAATGTGAAATCCTCTTTGCTACAACTTTGCCGAAGACCACTTTTTGATTGGACCTCAGGATAAATTGTTATTCATCATCATAAAGTTGGTTTGCATGTAGCATGCTTCACAAACTGTCCGGCAGGCAACAGTGCAGTGGTGCTCCTGGCGGGAAGAATAGATCAAAGTAATCCAGGCTACTATGTTCTACAGAAAAAAAGCAGTGTTGCTCTGAAAGTAATTGAATGATCATCTCAGCATGATTTAGACTTTGTATCAATAATACCAAATTATCCTTACGTCTCAACGAAATGTGGTCTTCGGCAAAGTTGTAGCTGGGAAGTTTTCACATAAGATGAGTGTAATCACTTTTCCATAGAATATTATGACGAGCAGTTAGAGGACTGAACACAAAAAGTTTGCCTTTTCCAAAGTAATTTCCATATAAACTTCAAATAGCGTGTGCACAACCAAATTTCTTCCGAATCATTTCAAATTTTGGGAGGATCATTTTCATCATAATTGACATCGTTTAAGTATAGGGGAGCAAAAACTTCAAAATTTGCATCAGTCTACTGGGTCAAGTCGGGTAGAAAAAGGCGATTTTTTGGGACATGCCAAGTTATCTTTATTTATTTTAAATGACATTCATTTTATTTTGCATAAATCATTAAGAGCTAATATTTAACATTATAAATGCATAGTTTTTCACCGTTTAGAGTGTACCAAATGCGGTCACTCGGACTTAATGCCCTGAAGAACCGGCTCTAGATTTGTTAGGTACTAAATCGTTTCAAATCTCTAAAAGTATAGATGGAACATAATAGTTCACTAAAATGCGTTCCCATTAGCTTGACATGGATGTGAAGATACAAATTGTGTACTTTATCATAAATTTGAGGCATCCCGCAGACCCAAATGGTCATTTGTAGAATCAATCAAATGCAGTTGACATAATTATTCAATTTAATCGATTATCAGAAGGTTTACGCTGATGTGTTTTTCTTAAAACTCCTTGATATAGTGGCCACATTAAAACCGATTCTGGAAATTATCTGTGACTTGAAATTTGATTTTGAAGAACAGCTTTTCTTATGAGTGTTTGGATTTTCATAACATCCCAAAACAGTGGTTGAATGATGCGCAGAAATTTGATAATAAATGAAATAGCGTAAATTAACGTGTCCACTTTGTAAAATGAACAGTCCTAATCCTTGGGAAATCTCCTGGAAGAGTTCCTAAAGCAATTCTCCATTTTAGAAGAAAGTTCCTATAGAAAATTTAGATCGATTGCTCGAAAATAGTTAGAATCCCAGGAACTACTGCTAGTTCTCTAGAGTTTTATCCTGAAATTTCTTTTTCTGGGGAAATCTCTGCTGAAAGAAACTCCTGGAAGAATCTGTGGAAAAACTCTTGGGGGAATTTATGCAAGAATACATTGAAAATTCCTCGGATGAATAAGTCCAATGAGCACTCTCTAGAAGAACCAGTGGAAAAATCGCTGAATATGATGAACGAAGACTTTATTCAAAAATTTCAATAGAAACACGAAGAGTGCCTCTTGAAGAAAGCATGGAGTAATCTTTGAAAGAACTCCTGAAAAATGCCTGGTGGAATTAAAAGAGTTATAAATGAAGAGGAATACTCTAAAGAAATTTCTGTACGAACTAGATGAATCACATAAAAAGTCGAAAGATGAAGAAACTACTGGAGGAATACAAAAAATAAAGGAGCATCTTAAGATGTTTTTACAAGAATTTATAAAGATATCACTGAAGAATTTTTTGAGAAATTTCCGGACTAAATATTACAATAACCTGGAACTATCACTAAACGTATTCTTTAACCCCTCTACCAGCAGCTATATTTATGAAAAAAAAAAATAACCAGATCGAGATATTTTTTTCAGTTTCTTTTTACAACAATTTTTCACAAGTTCTCAACAAATCTTCTACACAGCGTAACAAAAATGACATTTTTGCGTGTCTCAAGCAGATCAAATCATGTGTCTCTAGTAGATCTGGGGTTGCTGAATCTAATGTCGTTCTCATAAATGTTCCAGCATATAACAATTTTTGGCTACAGATCGATGTTCTATAAAACACTGTTTTCGTTGATGTTTGCATGAAATTTAAACTATGCTCTATCAAACTTTTTGTGATCTAATCCACCAAGCATGCAACATATGAGATAAATTTCCGTTTCAGATATAATTTGGTTTAAATTGTACGATTTAATTTAGACTTAATCGATTTTTTAAACATACTTGCAGTCTCCAAACAAAATTCTTCATTCCTCTTATATGGCAAAATACAATACTTTCCGAAACCATCAAAAAATAACTTTTGAGCATCGAAAGTATAATGAACTTTGCTGTTAAGTATTGTTTATCACATGAAGTATGAATTCTGGGGCAAATTAAGCAAATAAATTGACATACAAGCTAGAAAACATGCAGGCAAGTTGGCTGAAATAGTAAAATTTTGCATTTTCAACAGTCAATATCTCAAAAACTATGATATTTTTTACGTGCTATGTTATTGTTCAAACGGTAATGGATTCAGCAACCCGTAATCTAGATAATAGCAGTGCCATTTTTGGAATCTGCGTCGATACTGACCATTGGTTATCTTGTTTAGAAGATATTCTGATTTTCCTTAGGGGACCGACACTTCCAATATAAAATTTATTTGTCCGCCATTTTGCTTTAGCAATTCATTCAATAAAAATAAAATGTGGACTACACAACATCATGTGATATGGAGCTTCTTTGAAACAATCATACAAATCGGTTTAGCTTACTGCCGGAGTGCTACCAGAAACATAAATGCTCAGAAACGGTTGCACAATTATTTTTTTTATAGCAAACTATCATCAAAGTATTGTTTCTAAAAGTGAATGAGCGAACGTGAGGAAAAAGCTGTAGCCGTGTGTATAGTATTTTTAGTGATTAAAACATAAAATGATACTGCAAGTAGAACACAATCAACAATCAATTGTAAACATTTGTTGTAAAATTCGTGGAAAAATTTCCGGTGGAATCTCTTGGTAAACTTCCAGATGAATTTCTGAAATAATTCCTAATGGAATCCATAATATTACTCCAATGTGAATTTTTGAAGTAATCATTGGAAACTTATTGACTGAATAAATACAACACCTGGGTGAATCATACGAGGAGTTCGTGGAGGAATCCCTGTACGAATAATCCGAGGGTTCCCGAGAGGAATAAATCCTTTGAGATATCTCAAGAGAAGTTGAGCTGTTGGGATTAAACGTGACAGAAAATCTGCCACGAAACATAACGGAAACTCCTGGAAGAATCATTAGATAAATTTATAAAAAAACTGCAAAAATCATAAAAATACATACTTGAAGTAATTTTATGAATAATATCTAAAAGCATTTATTAATGTAGTGGGGTAAAGCATTGGTTTAAACTATATATATATATATATATATATATATATATATATATATATATATATATATATATATATATATATATATATATATATATATATATATATATATATATATATATATATATATATATATATATATGTATATATATATATATATATATATATATATATATATATATATATATATATATATATATATATATATATATATATATTATATATATATATATATATATATATATATATATATATATATATATATATATATATATATATATATATATATATATATATATATATATATATATATATATATATATATATATATATATATATAAAGGAAAGTACAATGGATACTGCAAATACACAATATAATAGCTGTCATGTAAAAAAGCTCATATTATGTATGAAAAATATCTGAACTGAGCATCAATCTTATTTCCGCATTAAAAATCACGTAGATCAATATAGGCCGCCAAAACCAGTTTGGGACACACTTTTACGCTATAGTCCATCTTCTTTCTGACTGTACGTCCCAAATGGGCCAGAGGCTGCTTCTCAGCTTAGTGTTCTTATGAGCATAGTTACTAGCTAAGAGCTTTCTTCACCAGTTGATCATTTCTGCACGTGTATTACAACACGGTATACTCCACTGCCACTGGTTGACCACCGTCAGAAGCACTGCGCTGCTGCTTTGTACGCAAAGCGATATGTGTTGTACAAAATACAACAGCGCGACTACTGAAGCGTTAATAAAGATAAAATAAATAATAATTTTTACCAGCCTTGTTTTTGATCCAATTTTATAACTCCTTTTTTTTACATTTGATATGATTAAGTCCTCATGGATGAATACAGGGTTGGGTGACAAAACGTCAAATGCCAAAACGTCGAGAGGATAAATCGTCGAAGGGACAAATCGCCAAAAGGACAAAACATAAAAAAAGAGAATTGAAAAGGCACGAAAATTTGGAAGAATAATTTTTTTCCGAAAGAATAAATTATTCAACTTCTTGTCCGTTCGGTGTTTTGTCTCTTCGACGTTTCGTTCTTCCGGCGTTTTGGCATTCGCTGTTTTGGAATCTGATACTGGCAAGAAAAAAAACTTCTCATTTCATTTATTTAGTTAACATCTACACAGATAACACTGAATCAACAATTTCACGCCACAATACTCGGTTCGTGGCCGCATCTCTCCATCCTCGGTTCTGCCCCACGCTCGCCAAATCGATTCGCACTTGATCCGCCCACCTAGCTCGCTGCGCTCCACGCCTTCTTGTACCAACCGGATCCGAAGCGAACACCATCTTTGGAGGGTTGCTGTCCGGCATTCTTGCAACATGCCCTGCCCATCGTATCCTTCCAGCTTTGGCCACCTTCTGGATACTGGGTTCGCCGTAGAGTTGGGCGAGCTCGTGGTTCATCCTTCGCCGCCACACACCGTTCTCCTGCACACCGCCGAAGATCGTCCTAAGCACCCGACGTTCGAAGACTCCAAGTGCTTGCAGGTCCTCCTCGAGCATCGTCCACGTTTCATGCCCGTAGAGGACTACCGGCCTTATGAGCGTTTTGTACATGGTACATTTGGTGCGGGCGTGAATCTTTTTTGACCGCAGCTTCTTCTGGAGGCCATAGTAGGCCCGACTTCCACTGATGATGCGCCTCCGTATTTCACGGCTAACGTTATTGTCAGCCGTCAGCAAGGATCCAAGGTAGACGAACTCGTCGACCACCTCGAACGTATCCCCGTCTATCGTAACACTGCTACCTAGGCGAGCCCTGTCGCGCTCGGCCCCACCAGCTAGCATGTACTTTGTCTTGGCCGCATTCACCACCAGTCCAACTTTTGCTGCCTCGCGTTTCAGGCGGGTGTACAGGTCTGCCACCTTTTCAAATGTTCGGCCGACGATGTCCATATCATCCGCGAAGCAAACAAATTGACTGGATCTCGTAAAAATCGTACCCCGGCTGTTAAGCCCGGCTCTCCGCATAACACCTTCTAGCGCAATATTGAACAACAGGCACGAAAGTCCATCACCTTGTCGTAGTCCCCGGTGGGATCCAAACGAACTGGAGTGTTCGCCTGAAACCTTCACACAATTTTGCACACCTTCCATCGTCGCTCTTATCAGTCTCGTGAGCTTCCCGGGAAAGCTGTTCTCGTCCATGATTTTCCATAGCTCTACGCGGTCGATACTGTCGTATGCCGCCTTGAAATCGATGAAAAGGTGATGCGTTGGGACCTGGTATTCACGACATTTTTGGAGGATTTGCCGTACAGTAAAGATCTGGTCCGTTGTCGATCGGCCGTCAACGAAGCCGGCTTGATAACTTCCCACGAACTCGTTTTCTACGGGTGACAAACGACGGAAGATGATCTGGGATAATACTTTGTAGGCCGCATTTAGAATGGTGATCGCTCGAAAGTTCTCACAGTCTAACTTGTCGCCTTTCTTGTAGATGGGGCAGATTACCCCTTCCTTCCACTCCTCCGGTAGCTGTTCTGTTTCCCAGATTGTGCCTATCAGCCGGTGCAGACAAATGGCCAGCCTTTCCGGACCCATCTTTATGAGTTCAGCTCCGATACCATCCTTACCAGCAGCTTTATTGTTCTTGAGCTGGTGAATGGCATCCTTAACCTCCCTCAAAGTGGGGGCTGGTTGGTTTCCATCTTCCGCAGTACTGACGAAGGCATTTCCTCCGTTGTCCCGTCCTTCATTGCCTGTGCTCTCAGCACCATTCAGGTGCTCGTCGAAGTGCTGCTTCCACCTTTCGATCACCTCACGCTCGTCCGTCAGAATGCTCCCATCCTTATCCCTGCACATCTCGGCTCGCGGCACGAAGCCGTTGCGGGATGCGTTGAGCTTCTGATAGAACCTACGCGTTTCCTGAGACCGGCACAGCTGTTCCATCTCCTCGCACTCCGTCTCCTCCAGGCGGCGTTTTTTCTCCCGAAAGAGGCGGGTCTGCTGTTGCCGTTTCTGTTTATAGCGTTCCACGTTCTGCCGGGTCCCTTGCTGCAGCATGACCGCCCGCACTGCATTCTTCTCCTTCAAAACCTCCTGGCACTCCTCGTCGAACCAATCGTTCCGTCGACTCCGTCCCACGTACCCGACGTTGCTCTCAGCTGCATCGTTGATGGCTGCTTTTACTGTTCTCCAGCAGTCCTCAAGAGGGGCTTCGTCCAGCTCACCCTCTTCCAGTAATGCAGCCTCGAGTTGCTGCGCGTATGCCGCTGCGACATCCGGTTGCTTGAGCCGCTCTAGGTCATACCGGGGTACCGTACGTTGTTAACGACGGAGAGTTTTGGGCGCAGTTTGACCATCACCAGATAGTGGTCGGAGTCGATGTTAGCGCCACGATAAGTCCTGACGTTGATAATGTCGGAGAAGTGCCGACCATCAATCAGAACGTGGTCGATTTGCGATTCTGTCTGCTGTGGTGATCTCCAGGTGTATCGGTACGGAAGGCTGTGCTGGAAGTAGGTGCTACGAATGGCCATATTCTTGGAGGCGGCAAAATCAATTAGTCGTAGGCCGTTTTCGTTCGTCAGCCGGTGGGCGCTGAACTTTCCAATCGTCGGTCTGAATTCCTCCTCCTGGCCAACCTGAGCGTTTAGATCTCCTATGATGATTTTGACGTCGTGGCTTGGGCAACTGTCGTACTCGCGTTCAAGCTGCGCATAAAAAGCGTCTTTATCATCATCAGTGCTTCCGGAGTGAGGGCTGTGCACGTTTATTATGCTGAAGTTGAAGAACCGGCCTTTGATCCTCAACTTGCACATTCTCTCATTGATCGGCCACCACCCGATCACGCGCCTCTGCATATCACCCATCACTATAAAAGCTGTTCCCAGCTCATGTGTATTGCCGCAGCTCTGGTAGATGGTATTTTTTTTTTCCTTCTAAGCAATGGGGGGATAATCTGCTCAACAGACTCCGGACCGAGGTCCGGGAGTGTGGGGTTGGGGACCATTTACTACATACAAGCAGTAAACAGGACTACACCCCCGACCCACTAAACCATTTCCATTGCCGCCAAACCCTTCGTCTCTCCGGGACCACCAAGAAGGCATTGCTTCGGAGAGGGGCTATTGCACATCGCATCCTCCAGGTTAGCTGCGTAGCCATGCAGCAACGAACATCGATGACACGCTTATGGGGGTCCACCAAGGTAGCATGCTGGCGCATTGCCAGCTTCCCGGGTGGTCCTCACCTCCCGTTGTCCGCTGAAGGCGGGCAGGGTCGACCACTAAGCCCGCGCCCAGCTGCACCGCAGGTATCAAGAACTGATACTGCGGGTTTCGCAATTTGACCTACTGAAGGCTCAGGCCCTATCAGCTAGCACGAGCTGGGATTGCTGACGAAGGGGCCTCCACCTGCCCCGAACAACCAGAGGCTCGTATCCACCCAGTAGGCCGGCGCCACGACAGCAGCGCTACCAGGATGTTCTCCCCGCGGCCTCTTAATCGCTGTAAGGGTCGATTTCGACCGTAGGGCACCGGTATGACCTACGTAGCCGACTGCGAACCCTTGGACCACCTGTTGATTAGCGTCTGCACTAGTCACTCCTCGAGTCCACACGCCACCTCCTTTGGAGTTCCGAGACGATGTGGGTGATAGCCGATGAAACGGCATTCCAGCCAAACTCGTCTGCACACATCCTCTGGACCAAATTGTCCGGAGTCGTGTCCCGACCGCATGTGGCAAACATGCGGTCACGCATTGTGCGGAAACGCGGGCACACGAACAAAACGTGTTCCGCCGTTTCCTCTAAACCTGCACAAACTGGACATTCGGGAGAACCCGCATGACCGAAACGGTGTAGATATTGTCTAAAGCATCCATGACCCGAAAGGACCTGTGTTAGGTGGAATGTTAGTTCCCCATGGCGCCTATTGACCCAGATATCTAACCTCGGAATCAACCTGTGAGTCCACACTCCCTTGGTGGAACTGTCCCACGCACGCTGCCATTTGACCATGGAGGCCAGTCTGGCAGTTCTGCGTATGCCTCTTGTGCCGCGCATTTCGAAGCACTCTATGTCTTCCATGATAAGGATACCAATAGGCATCATACCGGTGATGACACAAAGTGCATCGTGTGACACGGTACGGTACGCGCTCGCAACCCTCAGGCAAATTAGCCTATAAGTACTCTCTAGCTTGCTACGGTAGCTATCGGTACTCAAAGCCGTGCCCCAAGCCGGGCCACCATATCTCAGTATGGACGAGGCGACACTGGCCAGAAGCTTACGCTTGCTGGCGTACACCGCAGAGCTATTGGACATCATCCGGGACAGTGCCACAATAGCTGTGGAGGCTCTCTTGCAGGCATAATCGACATGGCTACCGAAGGTAAGCTTGTCGTCGATCATCACCCCCAAGTGTTTGACGGAGCGCTTCGAAGTGATTGTGCAGTCGCCTACACTGATCACCGCTTGCTGCACCGACTTTCGGTTGTTGACAACAACAGCCTCCGTTTTGTGGTGAGCCAATTCCAGTTTCCTGGAGCTCATCCACTCCTCCACAATTGCGATCGAGTGGGCTGCAGTCAATTCCACTTCTTCGATCGATTCACCGTAGACCTCCAGCGTAATATCGTCGGCAAAGCCAACGATGACCACACCCGCCGGGAATTTTAATCTCAACACCTCGTCGTACATGACATTCCATAACACCGGACCCAGGATGGAACCTTGCGGGACTCCTGAGGTTATGTGAAAGCACTACCGACCCACCTCTGTGTCATAGACTAATACCCGATTCTGGAAGTAACTTCCGAGAATCTTGTACAGGTACTCGGGTATCCCCAGACGCAGGAGCGCATCAGCAATAGCCGCCCAACTGGCACTATTAAATGCATTCCTTACATCCAGAGTCACTACTGCGCAGTAGCGAATACCCCTCCTCTTACGCTGGAGTGCTATCTCAGCGGTTTTCTTAACCGTCAGAATAGCGTCTACAGTGGACCTCCCTTTCCGGAAGCCGAACTGGTTGCCTGAGAGACCATTTACACCCTCGGTGTACCTCGACAGTCTGTTGAGGATGATCTTCTCGAGCACTTTCCCCACCGTGTCAATCAAGCATATTGGTCTATACGCCGACGGGTCACCGGGTGGTTTCCCCGCCTTTGGCAATAGTACCAGGCTCTGCCTCTTCCACGCATCTGGAAATACTCCCTCGTCCAGGCATATCTGCATAGCAGATCTGAACATACCGGGAGCCTCCAGGATTGCGACTTTGAGGGCCAGGTTTGGAACTCCGTCCGGACCTGGTGCCTTCCCCATGCTTAGGGATTTTGCAATCCCTACAAGTTCCTCATCAGTTACTCTATCCTCATCACCAGCCCCAATCCCCGGCTGTCCTACAAAAGGAGGCCATGGGCTAGGGTTGTGGCGCGGGAAGAGCCCCTCGATGATCCCCTCCAGCATCTGTGGAGACTGCTCCGTAGGAGCAATTGCACCTCTTGTCTTCGCCATTACGATCCTGTAGGCATCACCCCACGGGTTCGCGTTGGCACTCTGACAGAGTCCCTCGAAGCAGGCCTTTTTGCTTGCCCTTATCTCAGACTTCAGCGCGACTTTGGCAGCGGTGAACACCGCCCGTCGTTCTTCACGCTCCTGCTCGGTACGTGCTCGCTGCATCCGTCTCCTGGCCCGTAGGCAGGCACGGCGCAGGTTCGCAATAGCTTGAGTCCACCAGTATGTCGGTGGTCTCCCATTCCTAGGGTGGACTTTTCTAGGCATGGTCGCATCGCATGCACGCGTAAGCACCGCTACCAGTTCGTCCCCGCTTAGGCCGAGTAGGTTACGCTCACGGCGGAGCGCCTCCCTAAGTACTTCATCATTGAAGTACGATGTCTTCCACCTACGAGGGCTTGGCCTTGACCTAGCCGCTTCCTCAACCCGCTGCCTGCTGTTGTTGTAGTCGATACTGTAGCGAACCGCCAGGTGGTCGCTGTGAGTGTAGGCATCGTCTACCCTCCAGTTCGAACTACTCGTTAGGCCAGGACTACAAAAAGTAACGTCGATAATCGACTCCGCTCCGTTACGGCTGAAGGTACTTTTGGCACCAACATTAGCCAGATCGACATCTAGCACGGCCAGTGCCTCTAGCAGGATTTGACCTCGCTGGTTCGTGTTACGGCTTCCCCATTCCACGGCCCAGGCGTTGAAGTCACCCGCTATTACAACTGGCCTTCGCCCTGTCAGCGCGGTCGTCATACAGTCCAGCATCTGCGTGAACCTCTCGGTCGACCAACTCGGAGGCGCATAGCAGCTACAGAAGAGGACCCCGTTTACTTTGGCGATCACGAAGCCCTCGTAGGTAGTAGACACCAACTGCTGGACAGGGTATTTACCCGTTGTCCATATCGCCGCCATTTTTCCGGATCCATCCACTACCCAGTTGCCGTTGCCGGCGGGTACCCGGTATGGGTCCGATATGATGGCGATGTCCGTCCCCCACTCAGCAACTGACTGGTACAGCAGTTGCTGAGCTGCGTCACAGTGGTTCAGGTTCAGCTGCGTTACCTGCACTGTGATTTTTCGTTGATGGCTCGTTTGAAGGTCGGGCACCTTGAGCCTCCCGTTGGGTGATTGTTGTTCACGGACTTGCCGGAACAAATCAAGCACTTGGGAGGGTTCTTGCAGCCTAGTGCCTTATGACCTTCCTCACCACAACGCCTGCACAACTTAGTCCTATCAAGGCCTTTACAGCCCCAGGACTTGTGTCCAGGTTCCCTGCACCTAAAGCAGATCACTGGTTGCTCATGTATGTTCATTGAACATACTGACCAACCAACCTTGATCTTACCTACCTTAGCGGATTTATTTGCGTCTGCCACAGGTAGGTGTACTAAGGCCACCTGAGTACCTGCCGGACCTTTCCGTAGCTGAACGGCGGTGGTGGGCACCTGCACTTCGCACTGTTGCCGCAGTGCCGTGACGAGCTCTTCTGCGTTAGTGATCTCGTCAAGGTTCATCACCTTCAGAGTCACTGACTGCGTCAGAGCCCTCACTTCAACACCAGCGCCAAGGACCTCTTCCGCCAAACTTTTGTAGGCGGCGCCCTTGCGCTCCTTGTCGCGCTTAAGCTCGAGGATCATTTCACCTGTACGAGTGCGTCTGACACTGCGTACGTCGGCTCCTAGATCCGCAAGCTTCGCGTCACTGCGCATCGCCTTCAGGACTTCCGAGTACTTGGACTCTTCCGTCTTGATGATGATCGCATCACCCTTTTCGCGCTTGGCACCTACCCTCCTACCTTTCTTAGGTCTGGTATCCCTGCGCTCCTGTTTCTCCTGTTTCTTCTTCTTCTTCTTCCTCACTACGGTTGTCCAGGGGGCGTCCCCCCCCTGTTCCGCCCTGACCTGTGGTGATGGAGGACCTCTCAAAGGTCGCAACCCCCTGTTCCCATCACTCCGTGAGGGGCCAGCCTTTTCGGGCCCACCCTTCTCGGCTTTCCGGGACGCCTGGCTGGGGTCCGATTTTCCGGCACTTCTGCCGGTTTTCGGGGTCAGTATCCGCCTGGCCTTACGAGCGCCGCCGGGTAGCTCCTCCCCTGACGGCTGCCTCGCGCGCTTCTGCGATTGCTTGCTGTAAGCATTCGCTTCCACGCTTTTGGGGCTGCCCGCGAAAACGAAGGGTTCCGTCTGGGTAGACTTCGGCACCTTCAGTTCCACGGGTTCTGCCGCAGCCACAGTCACCATGGGTTCAGCATGGTTCTGCTTGGCCGCCAACATTGACTTACGAAGTCTAAGCAAGGCCTGCTTGAGGTCCTTGCTGATGTTAGACTTCGAGGACGCAAAGTCAATTGGGTCCTAAAATGTTTAATGAATTCTCGTTTTTATTCAATAATACGAAATAGCATGTTCTTGTAACTACTTTAGCAAGTTTTCCCGCTCAAATAACGGCTATATCATTTTTTAACTTCAATTTTAAAAATGGTTCTAAATATCAACCTTGACACTTGTGATCTTGTTTGACATTCACTTTTTCGACAAAAATGCCACAGGGCATATAGTTTTAACACTGGGGTTGTTCCTATCTGACATTTCGGAAGGGACACGGAAAACAAAATATACCCAAAATTCGAGTTTAAACCAAGGGGTGTGACAAAATCTCAAAAATCATAAAAAAAATGTTTTTTGTACTTAATCCAATGAAAATCATTTAAAAATTGAGTAAACATGTGTTTCTGCCCTAAACTTAAGCGTTTGGTAATAAAATTGAGACAGGGCTTTAGGACCCCATTATGGAGTCGAGCTGCTGTGCAGCCACTTCCATCGCAGAGAGCCCATCTCTACTTTTATTGATGGCCCTCATCAACCACGCTCCATCCATAACTTCACCCGATGCGTTAGCCGGGGATGAAATATGGGTTCCAGCACTGGCACTACGTGCACTGCTGCCTCCTCCTACTTCTACTCTCCTCAACGGAGATCTAGCTAGCCCACTTCTTGCGAAGGGGTTCGCTTCCCTACTACTGCTACTACCTGCGCTACTACTATTGTTTTGATTAGATATTGTACTCATTTTTGAATCCCACGAGTAGCACGGGAAAAGAGGTCCACCACGCCAGAGCCCTGCATTAACGCGGTAAGGGACAAAATACTGTGAGGGGTGCCCAGGTGCCCCACAGGCTCCGTTAATGGCCGAACATCTTTTTCACCCCTTCGACCATTCATTCCTCAGCACGGTTTTTCGCATCACACCTTGAATTGGGGTTACCCCGTTTGATGGACTCTTACCACCGGAACGGGTTGTCCGTAGTTCTATTCTGGACGCCGGAACTACACGGCCAGATGGTATGGTTAACTCTAAACGTTCGCACCATTGATCCCTTCCAACACACTTCCTGCAACGCTACGATGCCGAATCCACGGTCCTTCAGCACGTCGGCGAGTATGCGTGTGCTCCCGATGAAGTTGAGAGATTTACAGTTCCACGTACCGAGCTTCCAATCGCTAGTCCCTTTACGTCGCTGTGGTCTTCGCCGATTGTCCCGGTTCGTATTCTCTCGTTGATTATTCGTTGCTTGATTTTTTTACGGCTGGCTTGCAGGGCCTGACACCAACCCCCTAGATTTCCGGAGGACCATTCCCCCTAAATGTTCGGAGGACCATAGTGCGCAGTTTAGCTTAGAGTCCTTCTCTGGCACTCGGACGATGATCAGCCGCCCCTGACATGGGGAACAGACGCTGTTGTGAGCCGCTCCTAACATGGAGTACAGACGCTCAAGGTTTGCAGAAGCAAAAGCAAAAGCAAACCCCCCCTTCCCTGTCAGCATACGACCAAAGTTCCCACCGGGGGTTGGTTACCCGATCTTCCCTAAGGTTACTCGTACCCCGGCCAGTACCGCGAGGAGGTAGGGATAGGAGTTGCTGGGCAAGAGGCTAAGGACCGCACAAAGGGGTCTATTTTATTCCTTCAGGTACGCGAGGTACCAATGGTACGCCATGCCCAGCCATTTACCAACCTTCTCTACCAAAAACTTCTCTGGGTTCGTAATCTTGCTCAAAAAATTTGATTCTTCCACCGCCTTGCTTATAAACCAATTTGAAGCTGAGAAAAAATTTAGTAAAATTTTGAAGGATAATTTAAGCTGAAAACAAACTTTTTTAACGTTCAACAGTTCATTTACAATACAAATTTCATAGAGTGTATAACATTTTACAGAGTATTCATGGAGAATAAAGGGGTGTCCATTTCATCCCTTGAGTTCATTATGCCCCTAATCCCCCTATTTTGAAGAAATTTCTGTTATCATAATTGAAAGATTATGTAAACATTATGATTATTGTACAAATTCCTAGTTTACTGGGCTGGACAACTTAAAAAATGCTTAAAAATGTCGAAATCCCTGTGTTTATTTTTTGGATAAAAATGTCTTGAAAAAATCATGCAGTTATTTTCAAAGGGACTAAGGAATTTATCCTGGTGTGATTCTTCAGATATTCATGTACAGTGTCCAATTCACCAATCGCTGGAAAAATATATGAAATGAGTTATAGAAGAATCCCAGAAGGAATCCCAAGTAACCAAATAGCCCTTCTGTTCGCCCTGCGTGCTAATGTAGTGCCGTCTTAGAGCTGACATATCCTTTATATTTGCCGTAAAATAGCCCTATAAGCCCAAAGAGGTGATTTTTCCGGCTAGTGGTTTCTACTTGGGATGTTTAAAGAATTCAAGTCAAATATATTTAGAGTCGATTAAGCAATACCGTGCTAAGGGTTATAGGTTCAAACGCCATCGGTTGAGAATCTTGTCGTACTGAAAATGTTCACGACTTCCTAGAGCAAAGACTATCTTCGTGCTTGCCACACAACATACATACAAAAAATGATCGATTTGCACCGAAAAACTATCTGTTAATAACCGTGGTAGTGTTCTTATAATACTAAGCTGAGCAGCAGGCTTTGTCCTGATTGAGACGTAACGACAGAAAGAGGAGAACTAGAAGCAGTTGTTCGATGACTCAATGAGAACTCAAAATTGATAATGCTGACGATTCCAAGTGTACAGCAAAGAGGGAATAACAATACTGGTCCTCTTTGTTAAAGAGAATAGTAGTTTACGGAACAAGTTGCAGAATGATGATTTTTACAGCATGAATCGTAAATTTATCCTACGAGGCTTGCCGAGTAGGATAACTACGACGAGTGCTGTAAAAATCTGCAATTTCGTAGAAGACCACTTGAGAATCAGGATCAGAAGTTGAATCATTACAGCACTGGTTTCAGTTGCGTAATGACTATTCCCGCACTGCATACTTCATTGCAGGAAAGTAGGCCGTTTCATGACAGATTGGCGTGATGAAAACAGCCTATTACGATGAGAAATCGCAAAAAGGTCTTTCGCAGTCATTACGCAACTGAAACCAGTGCTGTAATGATTCATTACGTAACGCTTTCTCATTCCGCAACTGTTTTGAGTTGCGTATTGAATCATAACATAACAATTTTTCAGAAATTGTAAAATAATGGAGAATGTTTTCCGATATAATTTCTGATACCCTCAAGTGGTCTTATACGAAATTGCAAAAAATGCTGTACGTAACTCGTTGTAGAACTCGATTTTTACGGCACTTGACGTAATTATCCTACTCAGCAAGCCTCGTAGGATAAATTTACGACTCGTGCTTTAAAAATCATCTTTCTGTAACTTGTTTCGTAAACTACTATTTTGTAATTTCTCATCGCAATAGGCTGTTTTTCTTCACCTCAATCTGTTATGTAATGGCCTACTTTCCTGCACTGAATTATGCAGTGCCGTAATGGCTAGTAACTGAAATCAGTTGTGTAATGATTACTACGTAGCGCTTTTTCATTATGCAGCTGTTTTGAATTGCATAATGAATCATTACATAACATTTTTCGGAAATTGCTACATAATGGTGAATGATCTCGATATGATTTCTGATACCCTCAAGTTGTCATCTCAGAAATTGCAAAAAATGTTGTACACAACTCGTTGCTGAACCCGATTTTTACAGCACTCGTCGTAATTATCCAACTCGTTCGATAAATGGACGACTTGTGCTGGAAAAATGATTATTTTTACAGCCCGACTCAAGTAACCAACTATCACTATAATTCGCCCTGCGTGCCAATTTACTGCTGTCATACAGCTAACGCACCCTATATTAGCCGTATCATAGCCCTATAAGATCGAAAAGGCAAATTAGCGGGCTATTGGTTACTTGGGGAGTCGTGCGTTTATCCATCGAGGCTTGCCAAGTTGGATTATTAATACAAGTGCTGTAAAAATCGAGGTCTGCTACGAATTAGTAGTTGTGGGGTTAAGAATTGATGCTGGCAAACGGGAGCACCACCTAAAGAACGACGCGCCGCTTTTGACGTTACCAGAAGAGTCCATTGCTCCACCATTGCTTAGAACAAACATGCGACCACTAGTCGCGATAGTAACGTCAATAATACTTGCTAAGAACAAATGTGCGACAACAGTCGCGCCTGCTACATCAATAGCACTTGCTAGGAACAAATTTGCGACCACCAGTCGCGGAAGCAGGTGTACACCACCACTGCTTGGGACAAACATGCATCCACCAGTCGCGCTAGCAACGTCAATGATACTTGCTAGAAACACATTTGTGACCACCAGTCGTGGAAGCTCGTATACACCTCTATTGCTTGGAACAAATATGCCAGCTGTGGTAATAAAATTAAACTATTTTTTTCTAAATCCATATTTTTAACTATTTTTATTTTTATTATTTTGAAGTTTTGGGATTCGACTTTTTGTCTGTCGACATTTTCTCTGAACGGTCGAAACGGTCTACTTTTCTGCACTGAATAGTTATATAATGACTAATTATAGTTGTATAATGACTGATTACGAAACCCTTTTCATTACGTTATTTTTTTTCGTTGCGTAGTAAACAATTACACAATATTTTTAGAATTGCACAATAAAAGTGAACGCTTCTCGAATGGGTTTTTGAAACCCTCAAGTAGATCCTTGGCACTTTTGATTTAGTTAGGCAGGGTTTATTCAAAAGCTGTTGAGTCCATATTTGGCCTCATTATGCGTCATATTGAAGTGCTTTTTATTGTAAAATTTCATCCAATTTGGTTGCGAAAAATCCTACATGGTAAAGTGAACCATGGAAATGCCCAAGTTGTTTTGCACCCTATCGCCCTTGAAAAAAATCGAACTAATAACAAATTTACCACAAACTGGTTTTAACTGTATACGCTACAATCGTCTGTCGTTTGAGCTAATAAAGTTGTTCGTTTTCAGATGTCCAATAAAACGTTCTTCACTATACCTGCTGTTATCGAGCACAACAAGACGCAAACAGCACACGTGTGGTCCCATATTGACGATTTCATTTGGCTCCATCGGGAGTCATTGTGGGGAACTGACTTCGACGGAAGCTGTCTTCCACTAGGAAAGTATCCTGGTCGTCGACTTCATCGATGACGACATGGGAAAATCTGGGCGAAGATTGCGTAACACAACCATGAAGTGGAATGTTCGGTGTAGTGTCTCTGGGACCACGTGTGGTGCTTTGCGGTTGAAGCCAGCTTCGGTGTGTGTGTGCTATTTTCCGTCCGTTTGGCAGGATGAAGAAGTTGGAAACCAGACGGAAATCGATTGCGAAGCGGTTTTCCAAGTTTAATAATTGATAAAGTTTGTTTTTGCTCCGGATTTGCGAGGGTGAAGAGGCGTTGAAGCTTACAACAATGTAAAAACGATTGTATAACATGTACCCGAAAACCCCGAAAGTTATTTACCCGAACACACCTTTAAGTAGATGGCTGGTTGATTTCTGGATTATGAAAGGTAAATCTTTAGGAATTTGGTCGTAATATCTATATTAAAGTATTTAATCTTATCCTTGATTGTTGATAAGTGGCAGTCTAAATATACTTCTTTGGTTTAATTATATATAAAGAAGGATCGACATAGGTTAAAATGGGGGCAAAATCGGGCACTTTCTGCAGTCTGCACTTGGTGAGACTATCATCAAACCGTTCCTTGTGATTTTTACATGGGAATATTAACATTATGACATTTTGAAACAACGGCTTTTAAAAATTGCGATTTTGGACCCGTTTTTGCTTGCTGTATACTGGATAGCATTGGAACATATTATTACAATACCTATACGAATTTCTAACACTACTGATTTGGGGCTTATTATGTGTTCTTATGGTTACTTGAGACTAGTGATCCTTTATATGAGAGATAAGCGGAAGTAAAATGGAATGATTTGGTAACAGACCAGCAGTGCTGAGTTTGCTCGGCGTCGAGAATAATATTATAACACAGACATGACTTCCTCATCGCTAAAAAGTGTATTTTGTTTCGTTATGGATTTTTGAGCTACATTTCCAAACTAATGAACAGCAGTAAAAAATCAACAACTAAATATTGCATTGACCAAAGTTAAAAAAAAAGGAAAATATTTCATATTTTTGCTCTATGCAAAACAAATACTGAAACAATTTCAAGCGGATTACATTACTCCTCAAGAAGAGTTCAAAACAAACATAACGCACGTTCGTTTGGTTCACGCTTTGACAGCTCTCGCTGCTCGTTTGGCTCACACTTTGACAGAAATGTTTGCTTTCGCGTATCTCTCTTATAAAGGATCACTACTTGAGACATTCGTGTACTTGATGTTCGGTTAAATATATTTCGGATAAAGAGCTTTCGGGTATTTGTTACAGTAATCTGTTAAACCAGAGGTAGAGTTTATATGTTTGCGGTTGGTTGCCAGCTGGAATCCTATTTTGTGGTGCTATTATTAGACTTGAGTTTGATTATTCGCACGGAACCCATACCTTCCACGATCGATATAGTTGGGCTCTACAACCAAATGAACCGTTTGTTGCTCGCGTGTGCCCTTCGGGAGTCACAGATTCGACATTATTTCCAATTTCGGAATTAATTTCTACTCCGTCAAGTCCCAGTTGTAATTGCACATTCATGCGCCGTTGGCAAGTAATGAATAGAGGAGCGAGTGAAGGCGCTCATTTGCCGCCGGAAAACGAATGGCGCTGCGCTACTCGACTCGTCAGCTCCTCGGCAGGTGCTCTCTAGAAATCCTTTATAAGAGAGATTCGCGGAAGCTGACATTTCTGTCAAAGTGTGAGCCAATCGAGCAGCGAGAGCTGTCAAAGTGTGAGCCAAACGAACATGCGTTATGTTTGTTTTGAACTTTTCTTGAGGAGTAATGTTATCCACTTGAAATTATTTCGGTAAAAGTGATTTTGCATGAAGCAAAATAAATGAAATATTTTTCTTTATTAATTTTTTTTCAATGCGATTTTTAGTTGTTGATTTTTTGGGCTGTTTATTAGTTTGAATGTGTAGCTCAAAGATCTATAACGAAACAAAATAATATTTTTAGCGATGAGGAAGTCATGTCCGTGTTACAATATTGTTCTCGACGCCGAGCAAAATCAGCACTGCTGGTCTGTTGCCAAATATTTCCATTTTACTTCCGCGTATCTCTCTATATAGGATCACTAGTGCTCTCCAATTAGATCGTCCCGCACCGCACTATGGGCTAGGAGTCGAAATTTTGCATCAAAATTCCAGGCACTTTCATATTGAACAAAAATCAATCATAAATCAATGCAAACTTAAATATACTTGGAATAGTCATTTTGTGCTGAATTTGAAGTGATAATTATTTGTGTAGTGAATTTTAGGAAAAGAAGTTAACTGTAGTATTTTTCATCGAAATTTTCTTACATTTCATATGAAGAAATACGTACCGTAAAGCGGGGTAACTTTACTTTTACTTTTAGACTATTGTCACGAACTCCCGATTTCTGACCCATAGTGCACCGAAACCGTGTCTGGTCGCGCCATCAAGCCCGTTCACTATTCTCCCAGCCGTTCGGTAGTAGTGTGCAATTTCGTAGCTGAGTAAGCCCCATCGGAATCAAATTCTAAATTAAATTGATGGTAATAAAACGTAATTAGCTCCTGTTGGAGCTCGACGGCGTGGAATATTGCTTGTCAAAGGGATTTGCGAACGTTTTGCTGGATTCAGATTCTCAATCTGCTCTAACCTAGACCTGTTTTGGAGGTTGGGGTGCACCTGAATGGCCTTAGCCAGTGGCAGTCTAGTTAAACGACAACGGTGGCACACTGATTTATGGGATTTGTCCAGGTTGCTCAACAGAGACAAATGATTTCCGCAGGCTAATGGACTTGAGACCTGTGGAAAATAGTGCTGAGTGCCGCACAAAGCTGAGCTTGATAAAGTAACAGCTGGAGACAGTCATTTATCCATCACAGAATTAATGGTTGATAATCATACAACCTTTTAATGCGTTTGTAGGCATCAGTTGGATCCAAAAATAATGGTACCTTATGAATATTAGACCAATTTTATGGGTGCTTTCGATCTTTCTGGAAGACCATCACCGGTGTTTCAAGGGCAATAACTTAGCTACCATTGGCGTGCATTCAATGTACGTTCTAGATTCTGTATCTTCTTCGCCAAAATAGATGGGTTTTCTGGAGTATATTCTGAATCAATATTACGGCGGTTTGCTAGGGGAAATATTGTTTGGGGAATATTTGATTACATTTTAACATGTGGCCTTCCTGAGATAATTGGTACCGTCCATGGCTACAAGTAAAAACCATGCTGAAACATTCTGGGTTCGATCCCCGGATAGGCCATGATCTTTTCGTAATGGTTATTTTTTTGATATTGGGAGGCATAGAGTGTCATTGAGCCAGCCACACGATATATGAATGCGAAAATTACAACTTGCTCTCATTTAATCACTGTGGAAGTGTTGAGCACTAAGAAGCAGGCTATATCTCAATGAGGATTTAAATTTTAGGTCGCAAAATTCAGTTTGTTACCAATACCTAATGCTCTCGAATGGATCCTATAACCACAGACAAACAGACGTAACACTGACGAAATTTCCATCGACCACTCATTCAACAATCATTTCAAATTGGCTATGTTCTCACAACCAGAGGCGCGCGCATCGTTTTTCTTCGCGTTTCACGTTTCACACTACCGCCATCTGTCGGTCTTGTTGCACGAAACACCTTTTCGTGCAATATGCTCTCCAGATGATGATGATATAAACTGGGCGATGGATTTTGAAGAAATTTGTTCTAAGTGTTACGTCTGTTTGTCTGTGCTATAACCATCCTTAACCTTCCTAATGCATTAAGAAAAAGTCACACATTATGCATTAAGGGTCAAAAATGACCCATGACTTTAAAACGCTCTCAAAAATCTATTTTTGAACCGGGGGGCATGGGTTCGAATCCCACCGGACGAGGATCTTTCCGGGTTGGAAATTTTTTTGACTTCCCAGGCATACAATATCATCGTGCTTGCCAAGCGATATACATAGGCAAAAATAGTAAGATGGCAAACCTCTCCGTTAATAAATGCTGAGAAGCAGGCTCTGTTCCACTAGGTGCGTAACGCCAGGTATATGGCACGGTGTCCGTTTACATCTGGATGAAAAATCATGTATTTTGAGCCGTCGCATGATGGTACTACAGTCGCCTCTCCACATCTCGATATCGAAGGGGCCATCGAGATAGGGAGATATCGAGACATAGAACACATTTTTAAGGAATACTAGATTAAAAATCACTCCGTTACTAGGAAAGTTGAAAACAAACAGACGTCATTTCGTCTTTGCAAATTGTTTTGAATCCCTGAAATCTAGTCCAGTAACCTTTGATAATGGACATATCGACATACGGAGAGCAAATCGGGAACGAAAATTACATCGAGATATGGAGAGTGAAAATGTATGCAGATTGAAGGGACCGAAAAAATCATCGACATAGGGAGAGATATCGAGATATAGAACATCGAGATGTGGAGAGTCGACTGTATATGATGGTCTGAAAATGTCCACATCACACCCTAGCGGAACCGGTTCCGGAATACTCCGAAATAACGGCCATATCTAAATGTTGGTCATCTTGGTGCTCTTGTAAATCGGAATGAAAAATCATGAAATTTGAACCGGCGTTATATACATGTGTATGAACTGCTGAATATGATATACGCCAGTTCCTTCTGAAACAGGTTCCAGGTTCCCTTATGCCCTTGTGTCCAGAATGGCCATACTGACAAACAATTTAAGAAGAAGATTTTTGAGAGCGTTTCAAAGCCATGGGTCATTTTTGACCCTTAATGCATAATGTGTCACTTTTTTTGTAGCGCCGCTCCTAGAGGTCGCTGAAAGCTTCTTTTAGCACGAAAATGTTCGTTTTCAAAAGTTAGGAAAAGTCAGAAAATTTCAGATTTATATCTCTTTTCTCTACAAAGTTATAGCTTGTTTACCGTGCCGATTGGCCAAAAATGACCCCAATGCACAAGGAAGGTTAATAGCCATCCCACCCTAGAAACACAATTGTTCTCATTATATGCCACATAATGAGACATGGAGAGTTTAGGTTCCTTGTATCTTCTTAACTAGACGTTGTACTAACATTCGTTCCCTTTTTCAACGATAGTAAGGACGTGGCCAGGTGTTCAATGTGATGTTTTTTTTTGTTTATTTCTATTATGTAAAAACATTCGTTCATCCCGAAGGTTTTTTTTCGCGACACCTGATATAGATTTCTCAAAATCGATAGAGCTGAGTATTGTACAGTAGACTGATGCAAATTTTGAAGTTTTTGCTCCCCTATGCTTAAACGGTGTCAATTGTAGGGAAACTCATTCTCCCAAAATTTGAAGTGAATTGGAAGACTGTGCACACGCCATTTTAAGTTTATATGTACATTACTAAGGAAAAGAAAAATCTTTTGTGTTCAGTCCTCTGACTGCTTGCTATAATAATCTATGGATTTTGATGGGACGTAAGGATAATTCGTTATTATTGATAGCAATGTCTAAATCATGCTGAGATGATCATTCAATTAATTTCATTTTTTACTGTAGAACATAGTAGCCTGGATTACTTTCATTTTGATCTATGGGGCTCTGCACAAAAATCATTATTTCTCTTTTACTCCTGCACAAATATTGTAAACAACAAGGCCAGTAAAAGTCAAATTCCCATCCAAAATCAAAACAGTGCAAAGCCCCATTCTACCCGTCAGGAACACCACTGTTGCCTGCCGAGAAGTTGGTTAAGCATGCAAAATGCAAACCCAGTTTATGATTGTGAATAGGAATTTATCCTGACGTCCAATCGAAATGTAGTCTTCGGCAAAGTTGTAGCTAAAAGGATTTTACATGAGAAGAATTTGTTCACTTTTCATAACATATTATAACGAAGAGATAGAGGGCTGCACACAAACGTTTGGCGACTTCCATAGTAAACTCCATACAAACTTTGAAAGACGTGTGCACAGTCAAATTTCGTCCGAGTCATTTCAAACTTTGGGAGTATGCTTTTTACTATAATAAAATTCGTTTGAGCATAGGGAAGCTAAAATTTCAAAATATGCATCACTCATCAGCCACCCACAAGTCGAACAGTCGCTAATGCTGTACTGGTAGTCTCCATATAAAACTAATTTATTCTTTAACATATATTTCTGAAAAGATTCATGTAAGAATTTTTATGTTTTTCGGAAGAAAATTAACATATGAACTTTGAGATCAATTTTTGAATTTCGACCATTCTTGCATAGATCTATGTTGAAATTTCTAGTAGTTCTTTGGCTGTATTCAAGTGAAGGATTTTTTTTCGATAGATTTTTTTAAACCCCGTTGAAATGCCGAAATCTTTTAAGTAGATGTCTGAAAACTAGAACTCTCAGAAATTTATCTTGATGCTGAAATTTGATAATTTTTCTTAATGCTTGAGACAGTCATAATAATCTTTGAAAAATTCAAACAAACGACCTTGAAGTTGGTATGGAGAAAATCGACCACCCATATAAAAAAAGGTTCCATTTCCATTTTCGACCATAGGCTGACTTATTCCACCCCGGAAGCAACCCGAATTTCAATTTCCCGAGGTTTAAATTGTTTGTTTTTAATGTTTGTTAAAGTCTCTAATATAGTGATTGAAGGAGGGCCCAGATAACCGTAGCGGTAAACGCGAGCTATTCAGCAAGACCTAACTGAGAGTCGTGTTTTCAAATCCCGCCGGTCTAGGATTTTTTCGTAATGGAAATTTTCTCAACTTCTTCGTGCTTGTAACACTATATACGAATGAAAATATAATCAATAGGCTTTCAGTTAATAAATGTGGAAGTGCCACATACGCAGGCTCTGTCCTAGTTGGGACGTAACGCCAGAAAGAAGAGCAAAGAGTACTGCAAACGATGTTTGCAAAGAAAATGTAGTTATTACTAAAAAGGACATTGCAGAAAACGATTTAGTTGTCAAAACTTTCATACGTATATTAAATTCGGCGATTCAAGGTGTTTTTAATTTTAATATAACTCAAAAAATAAATTACCTTTAAGAGTTCATGGTTTAAGTAGTAGTTTTAAAGTAACAGAATTTCCAATATTACATCGTTGTTTACTTGGGTGATCAATTTTACCCCATAAAAGCGAAATCAAAAAATAGTCTAGAACATATTTTCAAACAACTTTCAGAAAACTATATACAGTATAGAATCAAGAGCGATGAGTGCTACTACTTTTTTTTTATAAAACTATGAAACTTCTTCTTCTTTCTGGCGTTATGTCCCAACTGGGACAATGCCTGCTTCTCAGTTTAGTGTTCTTATGAGCACTTCCACAGTTATTAATTGAGAGCTTTCTTTGCCGATTGACCATTTTTGCATGTGTATATCGTGTGGCAGGTACGAAGATACTCTATGCCCTGGGAATCGAGAAAACTTCCTTTACGAAAAGATCCTCGACCAGCGGGATTCGAACCCACGATCCTCAGCATGGTCATGCTGAATAGCTGCGCGTTTACCGCAACGGCTATCTGGGCCCCAAAACTGAAACTTACAACATTTGTATTTTCAAATAAAAGTTTACAGAAATATTTGAAAAACTAATCAATACGTAGCGGATCTTAATTGGCTGCAATTTTGCTAAACAAACTTATTTTAAAATAAGTAAGTAGATGGAAAAACCGAGTTTAGTACTATACCATTTAATTCCACTAGAGTTTGTATCCTTTGACACATACGCGTATTTCGACCTCAACTGTAAGGCCGTCTACTAAACAGCTCGAAGATTTATTATTATTTTAAAATATTTACTAATTTTTAGTTTATCAGTTTGAAATGGGTTGTCATAAACAAACTTCTGCCATTTTTAGGAAAAAGTTCGAAACTAATGTGGGCAAAAGTTTGCTGACTAAAACATAAAATATCGATACTATTGCGAAAAAAGTTTTAAAAATAGGCGCTTAGAAACTTTCCTCAAATCCTTTATCAATTTCGTCAGCTAATAACAAGGGTCAACGATTGTGGGATAGTATGCTCAGAACTATTGAATAAATGTGCCTTATAAAATGGTATTACAAATGTATTATTTTTATTACAAATCTTGGTTAATATTTATATGAATCATGACAGTAGTTTCCAAAGAATTTAATCAGGAATGTGCAATAGTTTTTCAAGTAAACCACTAGTATTTTTCAAGCTGTTTGCTGAAAAACCAGCTTTAACGGGAATTTGCAATGAATCTCTTCACCAACCATGGAAATTTTTTTTGTCTCTATTAAAGTGTTTTTTAACTGACGCTAATTCAACACTCAACCCTGGGAAGAATATCGAGAAGAATCCGCAAGAATCTTGCCAAGAAGCTATCAAAGGACCATTCCAAAATTCTGAATGGGGATCTGACGAAGGGTCTTTTTATCTGGCATTACGTTCTAACTGGGCGAAGCTTGCTTGTCTGCTTGGTGTTTTTATAAAAACTTCGACAGATTTCTTCACCATTAACCATTCTTACATTCCTATATCATATGGTTAGTACGAAAAGACTATATCCCCAGGGAGATCGAGATAATTTCCGACTTGATTTAAATTCACTATTCTCAGCTAGTGACGTTTCGATATTGAGAAGTATCGATATTTGATTCGATACGATTATCTAATAATCTAATAATCTAAGTATCGATACCACCGATATATTGATTCAAAAATCGGTATATCGAAATATCATATGATATATTTGTATGGAGCAAAATTTCCATATCGCCTTAGTGACGTGCCGTTTAGTCTCCAAAGATTTAAAAAACAATCTTTGAATACTCAAAATTATTGCTATTGTGACCGATATTTAAAAAAATATCTTCTGTTAATGTATCAGTAGGATTCGAAAGAAAACTGCTTCAAAACATACATAAGATAAAATATATTATGGAAACCTTGCAACTGTTTTTCACTTATGAGAGGATGTAGAGGTCTCTGCGACTCTCATACACACGGTGCTCCCCTGACCGTTATTATCAGAAAAAAAATTCCATCAAATCTGAGCTCTTAAGTCGTTTTATATAGGTAATTTGCATGCCTGGGCAAAATAAAAAAAAACAAATCGTAGGGCCCGTTTTGATGTTACGCCCTTTTGATTCTATAAGTCTACTAATTCAAAGAAAATCTGGGTAAATTTAAACGGATTTTCATTGGCCCTGATTATCAGGCGAAATATACCATCAAAATTTGGTTCAAAGTTGGTTTGTTTAGTTATTTACTACCTCTCGGTGGTGTTTTGAATGAAAATAAAAAAGAAATTTTGAGTAACGCCCTTTTAAAATGTAACCATTGAAAACACGAATTTTCAAGATTAATTGAGCGTTCTAATACCGTTAGGCATGTTCAAATGTTTTCAATGATACATTGCACTTACATGCTACAATGATAGTGTCTTTTACTGTCAACTGATTTTTCATAGGCTCAACTGCTTTAAGGCATTACGGAGCTAAATTCATCATGTAACCAAATTAGTTCTTGTAGCACAATATTCAGGCTAGGTTGGTGAACCCAAGTACACACGATTCAGATTATTCAACATGCTAGTGATCGCTACCTGTTGAATATAGAAGCGAAGCATACGCCAAGAATTACTTTACGGGTTGAGTTTTCGGTTATGGGTAGCAGTGTGAATATAATAAAATTAACGCCGTAGAAAGCAGCGGTACAAAACGGAAGAAAATAATGCAAAGTTTAGAACATCCGTTATTATTTTTATTAATTTGAATCCCAGAATTTACAGAGCTTAATTTTAAATGTTTGTTTTTGTCAGTTTGAAAACTTTCTGTAGCTACCAAAGTATGATTTTTTTTTCGTTTGTGAAGGGTCATGGCAGCTGGTGTGTCTTTACTTAACAAGCACAGTTCGCGATCGAAAAAAAGTTTAAATATAAATCTTTAGTTTGTGTAGGATTCAAACCACATTATGGTAGGAAGGGCTTTAGGACATTTGGTCGAAAGACATTTGGTCGAATGACGTTTGGTCGAATGACATTTGGTCGAAAGTACATTTGGTCGAATGAACGTTTGGTCGAATTACCTTAAAACATTATTTTGCATTATTTTGTAAAAAAAATGTCGTTTGGTTCAACAGATATATTTTGAACAATGAATGATCGTTAGTCTATTTTGGGCAAACATACTTTTCATCAGAATCCATTGACGAATCTATCTGTACTTTTTTGCCTACGCTACCTACCTACGAAGCGTGGTTAGCATGCATGGATTAGTGTCTATATAGGATTATTTATTCTTGTACATGTACTCATTCGTCATCCAGTTTTGAATCGGAAGATGGGACGTTTTATTTTACACAACTTTGCAGAAGTTCAAAGATAATTGTTTCTGGTATTCATTGTTCAACGTTTCTTTTCCTTTCAAAATAGCCTTATTATCCTTTATATCCTTAATATCTTTGTTGTTCTGTTATTGTAATATTGAACAATGTTGAATTTATTATTCTTTTGATTTGATTATTTTGATCTTTATCCTATGACAACTTCGAGTGTAAGTGCTCGGAAGCTTTATTACGTATCAAGTTTTACAGCGTACGACTGTGGTTAGAATTTAAAATGTGGGGATCAGACGTGAATCGGTTGAGCATGGTCACGTTGAATTGAAGAGGACGAATTTTGATGACCATGGCTTTTAAGAAACGATTTTGACGGAGTCCATCGGAAGTTCCGCCTGTAGGATACGTTTCCTACTCATGGTGAATTATCGTTATAATTGTTACTTCCAGCTAAATCACATTCCTTGGCAAACATGTGTGTTTGATAGCAGTGTTGATGACTTCTATCGATAATCAGTTGATTATTAATTAAATCGAAAGTAATCAAACAAGATAATTGTGTTTATCCCATGTATCGCGTGAGGTGCGACGAGTCGACTTGGGTTATTAAAGTTTACTTGCTCCTATTTGAAATCAGCTCGTCGCGATTCATCCGACTCGCAGAATAAGTCTGAATGAGAAAAATGACATCAAGTGACAAACAAACAAGATAATTGTGTTTATCCCATGTATCGCGTGAGGTGCGACGAGTCGACTTGGGTTATTAAAGTTTACTTGCTCCTATTTGAAATCAGCTCGTCGCGATTCATCCGACTCGCAGAATAAGTCTGAATGAGAAAAATGACATCAAGTGACGTCAGCAATGTCGATTTTGTAGGGAGTCTGGAAGACCAACTGGAATCCCAAAATATCGCTCGTCGTTTATTAAAAGCCTGAAGTTTATTCAATAAATATCAGTAAACCAATGCAGATTTCTTGTACTCTATCATATTGTTCTTGCATCTGCAACCTCCAGTAATAGCTCCTACCAAACATGCTTTCCGCTTTTTCAATCTCAATCACTGTGTATTAATGTCAAAATATCACTCTGAAAATAATCTGAAAAATTTGACCAAATTCTCGACTAAATGTCCTTTGGACCAAATATCATATGCTTCTTGAAGCAATTATATTCTTTTCGACCAAATGTCCATTTGACGAAATGTCCATTCGACCAAATGTACTTTCGACTAAATGTCATTCGACCAAACGTCATTCGATAGATTCGGTAGGAAGACCAGCGGGTAATCAACAAGAATTTACGTAGAATCCATGAACAACTCTATTTTTATCATAATTAATATATCTTCTCGAAATTATACCCCTTAACTTTTAATTTGCCGTACCTACCTTACCCGGAATACCTGAAGACCATCACCGCGTGTTCCAGTTCCAAGAATGGCATTACTTTGAATACCATTATAATAGCATAGCACAACAGTGCGTTCAATGTAATGGTACTCGGGTTAAAGAAATGCGGGGTTTTGGAAACTTCCCAAGAGAGTTTAGATACTTAGAGAAGACATGTAACATTAAGCTTTGCAAGTGTTATGATTTAAAAACAATGAAATCGAATAATAACACCTTTTTCTTACTTCTCTTTAGCGTATTTCAAGTACTGAGACTTTCTCTTCACGAGTTAGCTTGAGAACGAGTTATTTGATTTACACCCGATTCTGTTTTTGCATGGATGTTTTTTACATGGCCGTGCAAACAAAAGTTTCCATACATTTTTTTTGTCAAAACCTCATTTTTGCATGAAACGTCGCACGGTTTTTGAAATTTTGAACTGAAAACTTTTTTTTCACGGTACGCATCCCCCGTGCAAAAACAGAATCGGGTGTATACAATTCCTTCACTATTTTGTTTATCCAGGGCTCTTATGTGTTTGTGTGAACGAAAAAAAAACGGGAAAACCAAAGGAAAAATTGTAGATTTATGCAAAATCTAAATGTGATAATGTATGCTACAAATGATCACAAAAGTATTGACAGTGGTCTATAGTTCTATAGTTTGGCCAATAGTCCATTACTCAGCGATTGAAGTTTAAATTCTAGAGCAGTGCGAGGTTAGACGGAACAGCGGGGTAGCTAGTTGGGCTATAACAATATTTACAAATAGCTAAACAAACCAACTTTGAAACTAATGTTGATGGTATATTTCTTCTGATAATCACGGCCAACAAAAATCCGTTTGAATATCTCAGATTTCCTAAAGGGCGTTACTTCAAAACGGGCCCTACGATTTTTTTTATAATTTTGCCCAGACATGCAACTAAGCTATAGAAAACGATTGGTGAACACAGATTTGATGGAGATATTTTTCTGATAATAACGGTCAGGGGAGCAACGTGGTACACCTTATCTGCGAATGTCAGATCGTTAGAAAATTTTTGCGTAGGGGAACTGGGGGTAATATGCCCATAGGGGGCAAAACGCGCCACCATCGATTTGGACGAATGATGAGTTTTACAATGCTTTTTTTCACCCTAGATCATAGAAAATGGATGAAAATGCTTTTCCTAATATGTTTTTATGTGTTTTTCTCAACCAAATCGATAAAATCGTATAAAAACGTTTTTCGCTGTTTTCGTTGCAATTTTGTGCGATTTTCAATGTCATTTTTTAGGTCGATAAATAACCAAATTACTGAAACTATTGCCAAGAGCCAACTTGTGCACTGTCATAGTTTGTATTACGTGCAAAATATATGTTAAATTTGCCCTCAAAAAGCTTATTGAAGGACCTAAACTTTAATCAACTCTGGGGGCAAAACGCCCACCCCTATATCATAACACCAAAACAGCCGTTTGAATTCAAATTCTACCAAACGTAATGCCACGTTGAAGTTACACAAAAATTGGAACCTTACAAATGTACATTTTTCGCATCAGCATGTATACTATTATTGAACAATAACATCTGAACAAACGCCCGGATGTATGCAACACATATACATGCATGATTGTGTGCGTTCGTTTACAGCATGGCTAACGCCGAACTCAAGCGGGGCGTTTTACCCCGCAAAACAATACATATGCACTTAAGCAAGCATTTTTTAAAAATTAATTTATAAACCCCAGAAAAGTTAGAATGGATAGCTGTTTCTACTATTTGGTAGAAAACATGTTTGTCTATCCGACCATAATAAAAAAAGAGCATAAAATAATGTTTTTCACATCTAAAATCGCTGTTCTCCTTAACGTGGGCAAACTACCCCCAGTCCCCCTACACATATTTTGCAACAACGAATCTTCTGCTGAGTGTGAATAAATGTCCAGTCTATTGTCATCTCCCATCCCTCAGCTTTCGCAAGGTCGTGACGAGGACAATTTACGACTGCTCGAGGATGCGTCAATTTCATCTAAGAGGCAGATTTGTCCCAATTCATTATCTATAGAATCGGACGGGAAGGAGATAACTCTCATACAGAGGTTTAGAGCTGCACCACCTACAAATTTGTGCGAAATGTTTAATGCTAATGCTAAGACCCTATAACTGTTTTCTATATGGTAGTGTACGATATATCGAAAGGAAATATCGATGCTACCGATATATTGAATAGGAAATATCGATATCAAAATATCGAATATCGAAAGCAAAATATCGATATTCCTATATATCGGAAGTATCGGAACGTCCCTACCCTCAGCATGGCCATGCTGAATAGCTGCGCATTGAAAGCTACGACTTTTAAGACCGCCCAAGGGTCTTTCAGCAAAACTGTCTAAAATTGCTTTTAGAAAAACGAGAATGGCAAATATCTTGTAACAGATGGCTGAATTTCTGGCGAAAAGAAGGTAAATTCCCCAGCCCCTCGATCTAGGTATTGATTCTGATTCTGATTCTTTTTCTATTAGATACATATATACCGTTTTGAATCATATTACGGACAGCTTCAAATTCCGAACACTCTACTTTGTGTGGGAAACATTTCACACGAAATGTTTCAATTTTTGCCGTTCAAAAGTTCTAACTTTCAAGGCTTGTTTGAATAAGCTCTTACCATAAAAATGTATGCAAACATATAATGCCCAACTGCCTCAGACGTCTCTTTAGTGGCTTGACGACTTCAATCTATGACTTGACTTTTCTATTAGTGATTTACATGAGCTGTCCGGAATTCGAATAAAAGTGTCCGGAATATGAGGCAAAAGTAAGGAAGCGTCCGAAATAAGAATCATGCAAAGGCCACACATTGCGAGTTTTTTTTTTAAATTATTCAAGATGTGGAAACGTATTCATTACCCACCATTCGAAAGTTTAGGGCTTCCGACGCTAGATAATTCTAAGATCTTATTTAGATTTATTTTGTATGCTCTATGCTGAGTTATACTTCACTCAGGCCTTGAGTGTCCGTAATATGAATCAAAACGGTAATGACATGATATTATTTTATCTGTGATACCGTTTTGATTCATATTACTGACACTTAAGGGCTCAGTGAAGTATGACTTATCAGAAAGCATATAAAATAAATCATCCTGTATGAGTTCTCCGCGTTATCGAGCCTTCAACACACTTAACTTTTGAATGGTGGGTGATGAACTTGATTCCGCAACATAGATAATTTTAAAAGAAACTTGTGAACTTTGCATGATTCTTATTCCGGACGCTTCCACACTTTTGCATCATATTCCGGACACTATGATTCTTATTCCGGACAGCTCATGAAAATCATAAACGGAAGAGTCAAATCATCAATTGAAATCGTTTAACCACTTAAGAGACGTCTGAGTCAGTTGGGCATTATAAATTTCCATAGATATCTATCGAAAATACCTATTAAAACGAGCCTCAAAAGTGAGAACTTTTAAGCGGTAAAAATTGAAACATTTCGATTGAAATGTTCCCCTAACTAGAGTGTCCGGAATTTTAAGTTGTCAGTAATATTAATCAAAACGGTATGTAGTAAGTAGTAAACTGCATACGACTTTTATCTGAATCTTTCAGTTTTAATTAAAAGCCATCTATTCGCTAAAAAAAACATGAATTTTATACAGACCTCACTGGGACAGAGCCTGCTTCTCAGCTTAGTGTTCTTATGAGCACTTCCACAGTTATTGCCAAATTTGCCATTTTCCTATTCGTATATCGTTTGGCAGGTACGATTATACTCTATGCCCAGGGAAATCAAGGAAATTTCCATTACGAAAAGATCCTGGACCGACCGGAAATCGAACCCGGACACCTTCGGCATGGCTTTGCTTCGTAACCGCGGACTCTAACCACTCGGCTAAGGAAGGCCCTAAAGGCACTCTTCTGATGCAAATACACACTATCAAAATGGATCTGCTACAAAAGTTTATGACAAGACTCCCACTTGGAGGCAGCTGCAGACATTCATTTTTCAAATTGACGTAATTTTGAGGAGATATGTTTGGATTGCAGTATTTTCGTCCATTTTGAATTGTAACAATCTACCGTTTTTCGTCATATTACGGACACTTAAGGCCTCACTGAAGTATTACTCATCAAAAGGCATGTAAAATAAATCAGTTTGTATGATTCCTCCGCGTTATCGAGCCTTGAAAACCCTTAGCATTCGAATGGTGGGTGAAGATTTTGATTCCGCAACATAAGTAATTTTAAATAAATGGATATGTGTTAACTTCCCATGATTCTTATTCCGGACGCTTACTTACTTTTGCCTTGACACTATGATTTGAAATCCGGACAGCCCATGAAAATCATAAATAGAGTAGTCAAATAATCGATTGAAATCTCCAAACCACTAAACAGACGGCTAAGGCAGATGGTCATTGTAAATTTTTATATATATTTATGAAAAATGCTTAATAAAACAAGCTTCGAAAGTCCGAACTTTTGAACGGCAAACATTGAAACATTTTGTGTGAAATGTTTCCCATACAAAGAAGAGTGTCCGGAATTAAAAGCTGTCCGAAATATGAATCAGCTCGCTAAAAATGATTGAGTCAGTAGCATCGAACACAGAAATCGCACGATTACTGTACTCTGTACCGACTACCGCCCATGGTGCCAACTTCCCACCTGGAACAAATTCTGATGGCTTTTCCCATCACATACCAGCAGCCAGATTCCCACTCTCATGTAATATTGCCGATGCCTGTCACTTTCTCCGTCATGTTCCGTACTTCACCCGGTCCTGTGGTGCACATTTTGCATAATTACACACATTTTAATGGCCACTTTGCGCACGTTCAGTGCCGGTTCCGCTGCTGTTGGGCTGGTTGTTGTTCCACTGTCTTGTTAAGCTCGTGATTTCCAACATTCTCGCTGTTGGTCGACCCGAACAGCAAGTTCAGGGATTTCAAATGGCCATTCGATGTCGTCCATGCGAACCGCGCTCGCGAAATAAAAAAAAATGGAAACAGGGCACACTGAGGTCCTGTTTTTCAAAATGTTGACAAAAACCTAATGCTCTTTCAAGACTATGAAATCGATTAGAGAAGTTTCGTGCTGTCTAAGTTTACCTAAACATTAGATTATATAGTTGGGTACATAACTCTACCCAACATATGGTCTGCAAACCTTACACATGATCCACAATACTTTTCATGGACAAAAATACTAATAAATTGATATCGCACAATTTTTCCCATGAATTTTTGAATCAGGACCACTGTGGGAACCATGGAAGCCTCCGACACTTGGCAGTCATACGACCAGTGAAAGTTGTAATTATTGCAAATGCTTCCACTGGGAGCGTGTGTTTTGCTGTGTTCGCTGTGATATTCGCGCGAACCCTCGTACACTAATTCGACAAGTGATTTTACATTTTTGATGCGACAAATTGGACTTGCCCATTGGCTTGAAATATGGTGCTGAGGTCGGAATGTTTTGAGGGGGATAGAACGGCTTCGAGATTGGTTCCAAAATTGTGCACTGTTTCCGTGCGAAATGACAAATTATGGTTTAATTAATTTTAAGTGAATTACATTTATGCAGATATCACAGCCAGAATCTAGATAAGCACCTTTCACTTTTAGAAGGCGAAGCAGAACAGTCTCATAGAGTAAAGTGAGGCAAAAGTTTCTTTATGAGATGTCTACCTCAATTTAGGAGGCGAAAAAGTCAGAAAGGGGGAAAGTGCTAGAAACTTTTGTTCTTTATTATTTCGAAGATTGAAAATCCATAGTGTGGTATATTTTCAACTGTTATAGTTTTTTTAATATTGTTTATTCCACTAAGCTCGAACTATTACCCCACCTTACTCTAAAATTCTAGATACGAGTCGCATTGTACTCCTGATCACTATCTCAAACAATGCGTATTCCAATCTTTGCCTGCACACTGCAGTATTTTCGCAAAATAGGTCGACTGCAGTGATTTCAATATTCATAAGTACATTGTTATCGCAATTTATGTTTATCTAAAATTCTCATCAAGATGAATAACTTGGCGTAAAATCAAAGTTAAGTTTAAAATACATAATAGTATGCAAAACGAAAGGCCAGTTTTGAAAGTTTCGTTGACCTTCCCAAACAGACACACCAAGCTTCTACATGTATGGGGATAGGAATTCGATGAAAGCAATTTCCACGACCTTCAAAGAAAATTCTTTCCCTTCGGGTATTCCGCACTTCTGATCCGCATTCCAATCCAGGCAAAACGGCGTCGGTGTAAATTTCGTGCTGAAAATAATGGGGCATTCATAGAGTATAGCTTGTATTTTTCTTGCTTCAATTTCAGTTTGCATGCGTTCATATCTATCGCAGAGATCGCTGACAGACTGCGGGGTTTAAATTACTACTCATGGGGAAGCGGAATGTCGGTGAGAAAGTTTTGGACTTGCTAACAACGTTGAGCAGCAGCGCCATTTGGTGTGATACGGGCGAGCACGAGATTCATGGCGCAGCTAGAAGAAAGGTCACGCGACACGGCTGGACGACAGCTAGATTGAATTTAAAAGTTCAGATTGAAAGTATTTGGAACGAGGTGATTTTGTAATGGATTCATTTAAATTTGGTAATAAGAATGCAGTAATGGCTTTGCAACCTGCAATACCTTCTTGTTCTTCTTGGCATTACGTCCCACTGAAACAGAGCCTACTTCTCTGCTTAGTGTTCCTATGAGCACTTCCACAGTTATTAACTGAGAGCTTTCGTTGCCAAAGTTATCATTTTCACAATCGTATATCGTGTGGCAAGTACGATGATACTCTATGCCCAGGGAAGTCAAGGAAATTTCCATTACGAAAAGATCTTAGACCGACCGGGAATCAATCCCAGATCTTCAGCATGGCTTTGCTTTGTAGCCGCAGACACTAACCACTCGGCTAAGGAAGGCCCTAATACCTATATAATAATAAAGTAAGTAAGATACGGAGGGAGACTAAGTTCAAATATATATATCACTGCGGAACACGTTTTTGTCTCAAGCACCAAAATACCGCTATTTACTTGATTAAGGGTTGCTGAAAACATAGCCGTTTTCAGAAATATCATAGCACGTCTAGATTTTGAGATATTGGATGTTTAAAATACTAAATTTGACTATTTTAGCCGATTCTATGACATTTCCCGGCAAACTATTTCCCGGAATGCCGTTTCCCGGAAATCATTTCCCGGAATGACCCATTTCCCGGAAACCCGTTTCCCGGAATGCCACTTCCCGGAATGTAATTAAAAATAAACTTTCACGGAACCCGATAAGTCGTAGCGAGTAACGAGCAGCTATTCAGCAAGACCGTAGCTAAGTATAGCAGGTTCCAATCCCCCCGGTCGAGGTTTTTAGGATTGGAAAATTCTTCTACTTTTGAGGGCATGGAGCCTCTTTGTCAATTGGCGAAGAATATTCTCTCAAGTAAAAATGGAGCAAATGTCAAAAGTGAAAAAGCAGTTTCCGCCGTTAAAATCGACAAATCGAAAAAAAAAAAACACAGGGCTGTTTTATTTCCAAAACAAAAAAAGTTGTGTGTTGTTATTTTTTTTTGATTTGTTGATTTCAAGGGCGAAAACTGTGGGAGTGCTAATATGAACATAGAGCCGAGAAGTAGTTGAAACGTCATGCCAGAAAGAAAAACAAGAAGGTGATACCAATTGAAACACTATATATCACATTAAAGTTCAAGCTAGTGTCTCATTCCAAAGGTGGGAAAGGAGTTAAAGGAAGCGTCACAAGCCTTATAAAATTGACAAGAAGAGAGTTGGTCCAATATGGCAAAATTGTGCGTGACATAAATGGTGTATAATACAGGATTGCAAAAAGTCATGGAATTCACGCTACAGTAGCCAAGCAGAGCAAATCGTAGTCAGTGAAGCCAGTGAAATTCAGCCTATTGGTGCTGTAGACAAAATGCTTAGAATGTAGTAAAACACCACCCCCCCCCCCAAAAGGCAACCCAAAACTACTCTAGAATTATATTATATTTTTCGGAGCATTTCCTCCGAGGACACTAATCAGCTTTCGAGGACACTAATGATTTAGAAAATTCATGCACCCAAAATAGGCTGCATGATAAGATTCACGTTTTCAAACTACTGTAGTACTACTGTACGTGAGTTTCGCGACATTCGAGCCTACTACTATTACCATTCCCAGTCCTGATATAATCCAATTACTCAATAAAATGACCTTAATTTGAAAGAAGGGAAAATTTCTTATGTTTAATATTAGCAGCCTTCTCACTAAAAATATTTCTGTCAGTATGATTCGAAAGTACGGCAAATTTTCAAAAGAAGGGTGAATTTCCATGAAAATGGCAGTAGCTATATCTGAAATTTATGTTGATGGATTTATTTATCAGTTTGAACATTATTGATTGTTCAAATAGCATAACTCAAAAGAACAGCCTGTGTATGGAAGAAGGGCAACTATCCTATGAAAATATAGACAGTGGGGACAATAATAATTATACCAGAATAACACGAAAGTGGACCAGGCAAAAACTTTCTCACAGGCTGCACAAAAATAGTATAGAGGCTTAAAATGTCTTGAGATTATTTAGTCTTAAAGTAAGTCTATAGCTGGAAACCTTTCGTAGGGAAATGAAATCTAGAAGATTAGCTTACATGATATATAAATAGACTTATCAAGCTTGCAATCAGATTGTTTGAAAAAAAAAAAAAAATCCTAACTGTTAAAAATTTTGATCCATTAAAAAAACCGAAAATATGGTAGATAGCATCATGATTATATATTACGGTTCTTTTGAAAATTGTCCGTTCTGCGATAGCCGCCAAGTTCTACCGCAGCTGTCAAAGTTCTACCGCAGCCTTGAGAATCATTTTATCATTGAACCAAACCATCTAATCAAAGTATGCTAGTAGAGTCCAAAGCTTTGAAAAACAGCCGAATACAACAATCATCAGTCTGGTTTCCAAGGTATCATCGCAACCGATCGATGATGTTTTGTGAAAATCAGTAATGTGACTGCTGCGGTAGCTTTCTGTTCAACCGTAGAACGGAAAGTTATCTCTAAAATTGCAATATTATTTAAAATTATTTAAAAATTACTTTTGCTAATATTTTTCCACGGCTTTCGCAGGAATATGTTTAATTAATATGCTACTAAATTAGCCAGTAAAACTGCTTCTCAAATCAGAATATCATATATAAGGACAAAAGCTGAAATCACGTTGCCTGTTGCTAAATTTTTAAATTTTTAGATAGTTTTATCTATATAAATAAAAATGGAATGGTGTTTGTATATCACGAAATGGCTTACGAACGGGTCAACGGATCTGAATGATTCTTTCTCAGTTTTGTTCGTCAAGGGTTCCGACGTGTTTGTGTGTATAAAAATCCCAGGATATTCACCGGAAAAGTTGAAAAAACAAGCGCGAACGAAACTGTCATTTTATATGGGACGATCAAAAGCGTTTTTCAACAGCCTACTTGATGGCAAGACGAAGTTTGCCGGGACCACTAGTTCAACATAAAAAATGAGAATGCAATTAAACATTGAAATATCAATGAAATATTACCGCCATGCGGGGTGACATTGGGCATAGTGGTGACCAGTGTTGACCAGACTCATTTCCCCGAAATTCGAATTGTGAAGGCATGAACTGTTATAACTGTGCGTTGTATTCCTGAGATGGAGGGGGAGGTGGTTGGGCTTGAGTGTTGCACATGGGATCCGACAGTTTCGATCTCGGTGGGCCGCAATTCAAGTTTCGGTGAAATGATTCGAACTCACTCACTCACTCATTTCATTTCACCGAAACTTGAATTGTGGCTCTCTGGGATCAAAATTGATCGATTTTGTGTGCAGTACTCAAGCTTAACCATCTGCTTTTCTATCTTAGGAGGATAGAGCATGGCTGTAGTTGTTCGTAGCTTCGTAGTTCGGAAAATGTTATTTTCGGGGAAATGAGTCTGAACAACACTGGTGGTGACTTAAATCATTCGTTTCGATGCATTTCGTGGCTGGTATGAACGTCGAAAAACTAATTTATGACAATCTAGTGGCTCTTTACAAAGTATTCTTGGAGCTTGCCACATAGTTTTCATGGTTCTGATATTACTTAGCTTTAAAAAATGGTATAGAACCGGAAATTACTTATTTTATTTATCATCGAGTAGCTTTCCGGGAAATGGGTTATTCCGGGAAATGGTTTTCCGGGAAATGGGTCATTCCGAGAAATGTATTTTCGGGAAATGAGGTATCCGTGAAATGATTTCCGGGAAACGTCTTTCCGGGAAATGGTATAGAACCATTTCAGCCAACTTGCATGCAAGTTTGCCAGCTTGTAAGGCATTTTATTTGCTTAATTTGCCTCAGAACTCATACTTCATGTGTATAACAATACTTATCAACAAAGTTCATAATATTTTTAAATCTCAAAAGTCATTTTTTGATGATTTATAAAAGTATTGTATTTTGCCATATAAAAGAAACGAAGAGTTTTGTATGGAGACTGTTTGTATGTTAAAAAATCGATTTAATCTAAATTTAATCGTGCGATTTCAATCAAATTATTCTTAAATGAAAGTTGAAGGCTCATTTTGCATGCTTGATGGATTAGATCACGAAAAATTTGGATATTGCATTTTTATGGATTGTACAAGTTGTACAGCCCTTTTTATATGATATAGGCTAGGTGTACCAGTTATGGACATAGTGGTTCCCTATTTCGCCATACATAATTACTTTAATGTCTTCAAACTTTGAAAATTTTCGTGTGTTGTAGTAGTTAGATTTAAGATATATCTTGATATTAAAAAATTCAAAAAGATTTAAAATGTGAAAGTTATCAAAATTTCACCTATGGCCAAATGGTCGGTGTTCAGACAGACCGAAATACATGATATTTTGGCATTCAAAAGATACGCTTAGTACTTTGTCAATTCTTATATTTCCGATGCTATTTTGATTCAGGTGAACCATCAAATAAAAAAGTTCCGTTATAACAGCAAATAATGCAAATATATGGCTTTTTTGTGTGCCTGGCGTACGTTTTTCTTAAACCATTGAAAAAACACTTGGTTCAGTCTGTCTGAACACCGACCAAATAGGGAACCACTATGGCCATAACTGGTACACTTTCCCTATACCTTTAAAACATTTCTAACGTTTTTTTTTCTAAGTTTTTTCAATGTATTTCAACGATCTACAGAAGAAACCTCTGGACCATCTTCTCGCTGAATTATTGGACTTCTACAAATATTTTCTGGGAATCTATGTTGAAAGATCATCTTATAATGATTTTAAAAACATCTCCAGTGATAATTAAAATAAAATCATTAAAAATTAAAAACCAACATTGTCAAAGTAGGTTTTGTGTGATTTTTAAAAGAAAAGCTTGAATTAATTCATCATTAAAAATGAATCGGAAATACGTTTCAAGCTCATCATTGAATAGACCTGGACACTTCTCAGAGGAATACTTATAGGATCTCAGAAAAATACCAATTGTGGAACAGTTGAAGCAGAATCCATAGGCAAAAAAATCTGTTGTTCAATGAAACTTTTGAGATCCGTATATAATTTTCTTCCACAAAAAGTTTGTCAAGGATCCATCACAATTACCTCACATGCTTCAAAAAGGCGTGTTGTTTATGTTTCGCCCCAGATTCTTTAAAAATCGATTTTGTGATATTTATTCTAACATTTATGAGGAATTCCATGTAAAATTGGTCAATCGCAGAACTCGGCCATCTTCGATTGCATTTTGATTCAAGAATAACTTTTGAAAATAACCTGTGAGGGGGGGAGGGGAGTGGACGTTTGAGATTTCTTACGCGCCATGCAAATTATTTTTCATTTTCATACAAAAAATTATACAAAAAAAAAACCAAAAACCTCCAAAATTGTCTTACGTAATTTGGATAGCCCCTTAGTTCCGAAACTGTTGGTTTTGATGCACAAGAAAAAATATATTAAATAAATCCCATTTTTCATATTTTTTCAAAATTTTACCGTAGAATGTTGATAGGCAACAGATGTGTGAGACAAAGTTTCATGATTGAAGTTTTCTAAGGACAACTTTTGGTCAATTTTCAAAATTTTGGTTTTCTGTTAAAATAAATATGTTTTGATGATAACATAAAAATCTTGAAATTATTACCAGTGATAATGATTATCATTATTATCTCTCTAGAAGTAGCAATTCCAGAGTTTTTTCAAGTTTAATGCAAAAATGTATTAATTAAACAATAAAATGGGTCATTTTCATTAGTTTTTTACGATTCTTCGATGTTTTTATAGGTTTTTGCAAGTATAGGCCATATTTCTCTCTCTTTATTGGGGATTTGCCCTCCAATAGACTTACACCTGAAAATATTCTCCCGCCACGTTTGCCATATATGGATGGCGTTGTAGCTAACAAAATCGACATATAACGCACATGTATCGCACACCGTTGGATTGTGCATTGAATGCAAGGTGCGTGCTTCTGCTAGACTGCCATATAAACTAACGTGTGAGTATATATGTACCTACGTTGAGAATTTGCACGACAATCTATTCGCCAATAAAACGAACAATACTTATTTTTATTGATATTTACGAATAACTAATAGAAATGATCGATTTTCTAGAGAAGAGATCGTGATAATCATTATGGTTTGGCATTATTACAAGATTATTACAAGAAGGCCCAAGCTGTCAGATTCAGTTTTCGCGCGCTTGGAGTGTTTGTTCAGTTGGCTTTATTCGCGCACTCGGAGTTATTATTTTTTTCAGTTAGCATTTCATTCGCGCGCCATCGGGGTGATTTTGTATCTCTGCTTAAGCGTGTTGACGCTGAGATTGTGACTGTCCAGTCGAGGATGGATTACCAACTGGTAAGCTCGTTTCATGCTTGCAATAACACATTTGTACCATGACATGTATTTTTTTATGTATATGCTGAACAAACTATGGATGGTTCGATACTTAAAGTGTTGACATAAGCGCTTATTCATGTTTTATAGAATTTCGAGATTCAAGTCTTTAAATAGTTCTATGTTTAACATGTCGACGCGTAGATAGATAACTTTTTAAACAGAGGTTACATCAATCGCATCACTTACCAAGGAGAATCCTGATCATCAAGCTTTTAAGCCCTTCCACTAACAAAACTCCTTCCCATGGCAACCATAAAGATGCGGAGGTATACTAGGTCTTTATTAACATTTCTTCCCTTTTCCGATGACCGTAAGGACGTGGCCGGCGCCATTATTGACATTACTGATTTCAGAGTCCTCGAAAATATACATTGGACGAATTCCATCCAGAATAAGTCGAAAAAAATAAAAATCGTACTCGATAGGTTTCGCTTTGGATTGAATTTTGCACATGTTTTTGGTATGATAGAATAAGTGTTTTGCATAGAAAAAATGATCAATTTGACTCAAGACTAACTTTTGAAAATGGCCTATAATTTTTTGCAAAACTGCAAAACTCCAAAACTGTTGATTTTAGAGAAAAATGTTCTATGGAGAAGTTGTAGTGAAGCGTTTGGACTAGGGAGTCGATGCCGGTTATGGACCCTTTGCGTATTATGGACCCCCTACAGAAAAACATAAAATTGGCACTCAAAGCAACTCTATTCCTATGAAAATCCACCGGGGGAACTTCGATTACATTGTTAGTCAGCAGTTCCAGGCAAAATATTTGGTTTGAGACGCATAAATACAGATATTTGAACAGTTTTGTAAATGAAACCACACAAGAGGGTCCATAATACGCGTTTCCAGGTGGTTCCATAATAGGCTCGTCGGCAGCGAGCCGGATTACATGGGAATCAAATGGAGGGTCCATAATACGCAACGTCAAATTTGTAAACAATCCTATTATGGACCCCGGGAGGGTCCATAATAGGCATACGGACAACAGTTTTTTAAATGCATATTTCACTGGAAAAATCGAATGATTTTGTATGTTTCATAGACGTACTATGAAGTAAAGACATTGAATTTGTTGTTAGGCTCCACAAAACGTATATGCGTTTGAGATATCATTGCGGAAAAGCGTCTAGAATGAATTTCAGCTACTAAGGGGTCCATTACTAGCATTGAAACCCTATAAGACTAAATTATACACTGAAAAAATATATTATTTATTTTCATAACAAAATAAAAAATAAAACTTAATTTTTAAATTACACAAAAATGCAATTTTTATTATTTCTTAAATTTTTACCATAGAATCTTGATAGTAAACAGATGTTTGGGACAAAGTTTCATGATGCAGAAATTTCTAGTAATTTTTTTTCTAAGAACAACTTTTGCCCGATTTCCGAAATTTTGTTTTTTTTGCCAAAATAATACGTTCTGATGATACAACAAGAGTCGTGAAATGATTCTGAAGCATAATGATAATATCTCTACAAGTAGCCATTTTCGATATATAACGAGTTTAATGAAAAAAATATTATTTAAATTTTAAAATAGACCATTTTCATTAGTTATCCATTATACTCCCAAGCTACATCTGTTGATTCCCTGTACAATTTTGATTATTCTGGTCAATCAAGGAGTAGCAACTACAAATTGTAGGGTCATGCTCATTTCAAGATGATTATCAAAACATATTTATTTTGTCAAAAATACAAAACCTTGAAAATCGACCAAAAGTTGTTTTTGGAAAAACTATTTTATTAAGAATTTCTCCATCATGAAGCTTTATCCCAAACATCTGCTTCATATTAAGGTTCCATGGTTTAAATTTAAAAAAATATAATACATGGAATTTTTGTGTAATTTAAATTATAGGTTTTATTCTTAAAATTGCCATAAAAAAACTAATTCACTGTATATTTTCTAAAAATTACTTAATTTTTTTCAGTTGAAACGATTAACTACAAAATCTCAATTGAACATTCTCTAGAATCAACAAATTCGGTACTATAATGGTTCTAATAAATTGCAATCAAAAAATCATGGGCTATTTTCAAAAGTTATTCTTGAGTCATAATGGTCAATTTACTTATGGAAAACACATATTCTACCATACTGAATACGAGTGATATTTAAATAAAATCGAAGGTTATCGAGCACGATTTTTATAAGTAGATAAAAAAACCGAATTTAGTACTATACCATTTAATTCCACTAGAGTTTGTATCCTTTGACAGATACGCGTATTTCGACCTCAACTGTAAGGCCGTCTTCAGTGTCGTGTACTAGACTCGAGTCACTCGAGTACAGTAGTAGCGTATTGTATTTTGAACATTCTATGAATACATTTTTGGAGGTGTTTTGAGATACAGTCAACTTGCGATATCGAGTTAGGTGTCGGCCAGGGCAGACGCGTCACGTGAAACGACGCGAAAATCCTTTGGAGTTTGACATATCATTATTAATAATTGTCATTCCTTCCCGTGCAATTTTCGCTTCCCTTCCCAATTCGTGTCTACCCTGGCCGGGCCCTTAGAGAACCATAATAAAAGTTGATTTTCATGGCTACCTCGATGATCTCTTGGATCGCATTTGCTCTGATTACTGTGTGCTCTGTTTACTGTTACTCGATACCTCCCTAACTCGTTGGTTCCTTCAATATCGAGTTATGGAGAGCTGATCGTAAATTTTTTGTGAAATTTTTGTAGATATTTCATAGAAATTCTTGGATGAAATGAGAATTAGCATGATTGACCGCTAACAGTTGCTACTTCGATATCGCAAGAACAACTGTGCTTACACAGGGAACTAATAGACGCTACTCAGGATCAGTAGCATCTTCAATGTGTAAACACTGGTTCTCTCATTATTATAACAAACAATAACTGCGCCGGCTGTGCCCGAATGCAGGTCAATTTGGAAAGTTGCCAACGGCTACTCCCATGGGATGTTCAGGTTATTTTTACTCGATCCATCAAGTGATCCACCGGAATAACTCCGGCCCGATGAATATTTCCAAAACTTTCAATGGTTCACGTAAAACATCCATACGACCCCTCGGAGCTAAAACGAATGCAATCTGTTAAAATAGCCGAAATGGCAGCATTTTGATTACTTTCTGGGTAGACACGCGACAACAACCATGCGTCTCCATAGATTAGTTCCAAAGCTTTTACAATTTAAAATAACCGTGATTGTCTGAACATAGTCACGCATGTGAATTATTGATCCATTTTCTACTTCTTTATGGTGCTACCTACCAATGGGATAGAACATGCTTCTCAGCTTAGTGTTCTTATGACACTATCACAGTTATTTCCATTTTTGCATGTGTATATTGTGTGACAGTTACGAAGATACTCTATGTCCTGGGAAATCGAGAAATTGTCCATTACGAAAAGATCGTCGACCGGCGAGATTAAAACCCACGACCCGCAGCTTGTTCTTGCTGAATAGCTGCGCGTTTACCGCTAAGGCTATCTGGGCCCCAATTGACCCTTATGTACACAGCATATAAGTGAAGCGATTGCTCTATACACAGAAGACAAAGCTTATTTGCCCATATGAAGTCCATTATCCCGGCCACCTACCATGGCAAATTTTCCCCTTTCGGTACAATACCTATAACCAACCGTTCAACATTGTAGTGAGCAAAATTCGTTGCATACTAATGGTGTAAAAATTTAACGCTTCATGACTTTCCACCTATGGATGGGCATCCATAGAGTCTAACCATGGAACTGTGCTGGAACTGGACGAAAGCAAAGTGAAAAATTGATTCCAGGCATGACCATAACCGTTCCCTTTCTCGTGGCGGTCATCGTCATTTGACGTGATTCGTGTCAATCCCTTTACGTGCGAATAACTTAGATGATGAGGTTTGTCAGGGTCGGAGGGATTAGCATTGTCTGGCCCATGTGAGACAGAAAATGTTGGTTGATGTATTATATGCATAGTAAAGTATATATCGAAACATGAATGTTGCGATGAAAAAAGATGTTGGTTTCAAAATCCAAATTAGTTAGAAAAAAAGGTTTAAAGTGGGTATATATAGTTTTCAAGGGTAAAAAAATATTAATGTTATTTGAGCTCATCAATTATCATGAATAATATATTGTTTAAGCTTTTTAGAACGGATGGGCCTTATGACGCCTCACAGGACATATTAGACATCGCGTGCTCTACTTGTCCAACGTGACTAAAGATTTTTGTGATCTGAATCGAACAAAGTGAGTTCAAAGTGACGAAAGTTTACGTCATATTTAATATAAATTTACATATTTTTTTTTTCCTTCAATATGTCTGGCCCATATGACGCAAATTCACATGAATTCAGGGCAATTAGCAGGTCTCTTATTAGATTCTTTTTCATTATTTTAAAGTATTTCTCTGGAAAGTTTTTTTTTAAATGGACACTTCTTTAATTATCTTTTTAAACCAAACTATTCTCCTTGCATTGAACCCTGGTACAAAATGCTTGAAATAAGGAACGATAGTTTTGGAGGATATCTCAAGAGATCAATCTGTGGATTGATTGAATTTCCAGTGAATGAGAAACTGGAAATCACTGGATAAACACAAGGAGGACTTAGAATTGGCTGGAGAAAATTGTAAAAGAATCTTTAATTTCTGAGGATATCCTTAAAAAGTTCTCGAAAAAACTAGGAATCCTTGAAGGTATCCTATTGAAATTTCTCAAGAAGGTCATTGAAAAAAATAATAAACTGATTCCTGAAGAAGTCATCGGAAAAACACTTGAAGAAAATATCAGGAAATACCATAGTTTGTTTTTAATGAAATTCATGGAGAAATTCTTCATAAAATTGAACAGTAATACGAGCAGTAAAGGAGTAAAAGCAGTCGCTACCAGCACTGTGAGACTCTACCTACAAGAGGTCGAAAGACAAAACGTCTAAAGGATAAAAAGTCGAAGAGGAAGAAATAACGGACGAAAGGTCGAAACTCCGATTTCGGAGGACAATTTCCCATGAATTAAATCATTTCACACTTTTGGACTTTTCCATTATTTTGTCTTTCGCTGTTTTGTCCTTACCACCTTTCGTCTTTTGACCTTCTGTCTTTGAACCTACAGTGAAGGAGGAATTTCCAGAATGTTTTTAAATTGGATTGAGACCTAACGTCAATTAGATGTTGATTACGTTAATAACACACTTTAGCATTATTGCTTCAAATCAAGGACCAGAATCTGGTTCGACTCTGTTCCCACAGGATTCATGGGTGAAGCTCAAGGACGCCGCACATATTTCGAAAAGCTCCACGCGATATATAAAGCACTATGTGCACATTTTTCGTCGTCGATAGCGCTAAACTTTAGTCTCCCTGCCTAATCATGCAAATTGACACATGGTAATAAGCGGGTACACGTTTTTTTGGGTGGCTGAGGTTTAGCCCAGCTGAGCTAGTCAGCTTCAGTTTGAATATCGATCGTGCATTGGTTCGTGTTCATTAACTTTGGATATACTGACCCTGATTCGGATTTGAAGTACAGCCTTTAGCATTTAATTCAGGGGTTTCTACATCGTTTGACTCGCGGAGCACTTTTTTAAATCAAACTATAGCGCGGAGCAATTGATTTTTATTTTACTTCGAATTGAATTGAGTACACAGAATAAGTAGAAGTAAGAGGGGCCAAAGTTGAAGTGAAAGGCAAAGTTTTCGAAAGATGGTAATAAATTTTGAAACATGATAGTATTTGCTCATTCTTGAAAATTACGTCCAACATGACCGAAAATGTTTGTGACACGAATCTCGATATATCACTGCGACTGAAATTTCCTTCATTTGTGCCTAAATTCAGATCATTTTACACGATTTTTTCTTAGTGTGTGTTTGAAAACACTAGAGTAGTTTAAAGGTTTCGATACATATTTAGATGAAACAATATGGTCCCATATTGATTATAGTGTCAATTATTGTTTGTCCTCACTGCATAGCGAGTTAATCGATGATTATAATTATCTCCGAACAGCAGTAACTACGCCGCAACACCATAATTAGTCAAATCCATAGTTTAGTCTTCACTCCTCCATTGCTCTTGCTTGGTCATTATCACCCAGACAACCAGAAGTCGCATAACAGTTAACGAACAAAGTCGTTTATTTACACAAACTTCATCACACCCGCACTACATGGTGATTAATATCGTTTGATCGTTGAGTTTCCTCGCATAAAACACTTTTTTATGAGTTCATACGTACATTTCGTTTCATTCCGTATACTCGTACAAAGTAAGTCGGATCAATCCGTAGCAGCTGTCAAATCAATTTTGTTGTCATAAATTAAGTCGCATAAGAGTACCGAATAGTTCGCAATGAAATTTTCACACTCGCATTGTATGTTATTTTTCATCATATAAAATATGCACGTATATCGCCTCCACTTCTGTATGTATAAGGCCTTTTCGCAACATCTTATACGTGAAACTTTGTGCATATAAGCATCGCATAACGCAAAAGGTGATTTTGTTATACGTACATTCTGGTTATCTGGGCACGCTCAAACGAAGTTACACGAAATTGAGTACAATTCGCACAAAATCAAACTCTTCAGGACCAAGACATTGTGTGTGTAATTTTAACACATTCAGAAAACCTTGCTCGTGCTCAAATTTCCTCTTATTTTTAGGAAAGTACATGACTAATTAAAAAGCTTCACAATACTTTTCAAAACTATATATATGGTAAAATTTGAGAAGAAATCAGCACAAATTTTTCCGGATGTATTTAAATTACTCACATAGTGTGTTGGTCCAAAAGAAACCGATTTTGTGTAACTTTGTTCTAGAGAAGCAACAGTTTGTCCCCGCCATTGTCATTCATTGTCGAGTAGGTAATTAAGTGGATGCTCGCAAAGGGGATAAATTAATCACCATGGATAATTCAATTTCAAGCGCGATGTTTAGCGTTGTGGGAATCGACGTCAAAGTTGTTGAGACATATGTTATGTTTGAGTTAGGCGCAGCTCTGATATGTATTAAGGGCGCAAAATGCTACAAGGACCGTTTTAGAATTGACACGAGAGTCGTTCATTTGAACGACTGGTTGACACTGTTGCTCGTAATGGTTTGTCGTCGTTTTGATAGCAATTATTCGGCAGGCGCACTTTAGAACGACGGGTGTTGGGATAAGTATTGCATTAATTTGGTTATCATTTATTATCATTGAGAGAGAATTAGATGCAAATGAACATTTCTTGGAAACAAATATTTTCTCTCTTACGAAAGAATAGAATAATGTGGAAAAAAGTTCCAAAGCACTGTTAAAAATTGACTGCTTTCGACATGTTGTCCTTTCTCTGTTTCATCTTTTCCAAGTTTGATCATTCGACGTTCTGTCTCACGACGATTTATCTTTTGCGATTTTTTCCCTTTACATTAATATACTGAGTAATGAATGGTTAGTGGCGGGGTCTTAATAAAATCTAATCTCATACGCAGTCTGTGGAATACCAGGGTACCCTTCATAGTACTGTGCTCTACCTGCGCTACTCGGAGGAATGATGCAGGCGACCTTGTTTTTCTACAAGATTCCCGGCCCGTCCTTCAGTCTCTCCGAACCATAGGATCGAAACGTCGGCGATGAATTAAAATTATCAACGCTTTTGATTGTGACTGCAAGCTGAAATCCAAAATTAAGTTCTACGGAAACAATGTAGTATGGAACATTCAAGTGGGCTCGCAAGGCTCTTCGATTTGCTGAAAGTCCTGGCTGGGATACCCATTGTATAAATATGTCCAGTTTGAGTGAAATCAGTTGGCTGAAGCAAATCCTTCTTGCGAAATCGAAGGTTTCGGATAGAATGAAATTCGCCAAGTCTTCATCATTCAACTTCGCATTAATTCTTCTGGGAAATATAGAATTGTTTGGTAGTCAATTTTCTGAGAACTATTGAACAAATGTATCTTTAAAGCAAATTTCAAAGAAATCTCGAAGAGAAATCCCTGAACTTATTGAAAAGATTCATAGATGAATTCTTCCAAAAGTTTGTTAATAAAGGTTCTACAATTATTCTTAGAGAAATCCATTAAACTGTATTTTTCCTTGGAGTAACACCGGAGTTATCTTAGAAGATATTTTTGGAAGTACCTCTGGGGTAATTCATTGAAAAAAGAATACTCAGAAATCCCTTACAGAATATTTGAAGTATTCTCCGAATGTATAATGGATAATTTCTTGAGGAGTCTCTAGAGAAGTAGCATTTTTTTTTCAAATTTCGTGGGATTGTTTTTCGGGAGAGTTCTTATAAGATATCATCACCCAACAGTTATGGATCAATTACTGTTAAATCCAACATTTTAAATTCAATAAAGCTATATAGAAAATATAAAATATTATTTTAAAAGGATGAATCGTTTTGATTTAATATGGAGTTTCGTTTAGTAAATTTATATTCAGTCAGGATTGCCCAAAAATAAATAATAAAAATTACGTTATTTGCAGAAAACATTACAATGGATCACATTTCATGGATCAAATTGGGGATCAGTGGCAAAAGCAAAAATGTTCCCAATAAATCTTCGTATTCGTCTTAAGTATTTTCCACTTATTAATTTATATTACGGTGATGTGGCATAGCAAAGAATAGCAAAATTGACACCGGTAAAACATCATATTATTAACAAGTAGAGAAAAGAATTAGAAATAGATCCATGAATGATCTTAGACAGCGTTTTTGAATAAGTTACACATATATGAAATCCTTTCAATCGTGAGAATTGCTTTTGTTTTCAGTGTAATTTTATCCATGATATGCCCATTTTTTTTGAGGCGAATGAACTGGCTAATCAAGTTTAACACCTCATAAATATATATAAAAAAAAAAAAAATGTGCCCATTTTTTCAGGGTTAGGAAACATCTTAAAATTCACTCTACAGTAGCTAAGCAAAGCAAATTACAGTCATCGAAGTAAGTGAAATTCACGCCTATCGCTGCTGTAGGCAAAAAGCCTTGAAAATGGTAAACGTCAAATAGTGAACCCGTGCATAGGTCCATTGTACTGAGAAGAACCACGTAAGTTTCTTGAAATTCAAGCCTACTACTATTACTATTCCCATCACTGTTCCTTATCCAAATTATGGATTTCTTTTAGCAAATGCTAGTATAAAGTATTTAGAATCATAAATCAGGAAATGTTTTGTTCAAAGATGAAATTTGACTAAACTAAAGTAAGCGAGCCATTTTCGTTCCATAATAGTTTAAATTTGCAATCTGTTAGAGCATAAGCATCCTGATGACATTTCTTACAGATAACGACGATATTTTGATAGCTGTGAAATACAAACTCGAAATTTGTCAAAAACTTCATTATTCTGCGGAAGACAGTTAGTGAAAATATGTCTGACTTGTTTTAAGCGAGATATTTGATTCTAAACGTCAACGTAATCTATAACCGTGTGTGATCCGTAACCAAAGACAAATTAAAGACCTCCATGTCCCTTGACGTTGTCCAAAATTTTATGGCTCATAAGGTAATCTAGAATGCCGTGAAAAGTGTACTGCGATCTGTCAAACTTGGGTACCTTTTGCACTACCGAGGGACCAAATGCAGTACTAGAAGTGGTACCCAATCTGAGCCCGAGTCGGACGGACCTGCCGTAACTGTGTGGGCATGGTACTCTGGGATAATTTCCTTAATAGGATTAAAACAGAAATCCGTAACGAACACCGTGCAAAAAAAAAAACATAGCAGAATCTGAGCGAAATTCCTGAAGAACTAGTCTGGATGGATCCCTGGTTATAGTCTCGGGGAATCCGTACAGAAAATTCAATAAAAAAAAATCAAAGAAATGTCGAGAATTGTTTATAAAAAAATACTTGAGACTTTTCTGGAATAACTATATTTTTCGAGGAATGCACTTTTTTCTCAAAATTCTCGCTCTATTTGCTTTAGGAATTCCTTCGAAAGTTAAAGATTTTTTCAAGGAATTTTCTAAAATTTTCTCCACGATATCATGCACTCTTTCAGAAATTTCTCCCAGCATCGCCAAGAACTGATCCAGAAATTCTGAATCGCAGAATCTCTAGTGAAAAAACGCAGTTGGCCGCGCCGCAATCGGTTTGTGTGTTCAACTGTCTGTCACGTTTTTTTCGCGTACCGTAATCCGGGGTAACATTGATCAGTTTTTGGGATATTTCTCAAATTTTCCATTTAAAAATGCAAATGTCGCAGGTTTTATATTTTAAAACAAGTACTGGCACCTACCGCTAGTGACTATATACTGTACTTTGGTTTTATACAGATATAAGTATGTTTAAATAAATGTTTTAAGTGATTTTTTTTATTAAGCTGATATGGGGTAACATTGATCACCCTTGTAAAAAAGGTTCGGTAATATTGAAAATGTCGTTGCTTACTTAAATCGTGGCCCTTGAAGCCGAATATAAAGACCAAAGTCTTACAAGTCATTTACTTTTTGAGTTATTTCAAAAATTAATTCGCGTTGAACCGTGGAATACGCCTAAAGGTAGGCAATTTTCTAAGGAAATTCTGCATTCTTAATAGTAGTTCGTTTTTGTTGTTTAATTGAATAAACTCATGAAAAATTTGACAACGGAATCTGTGAAGCTCGGAATCGATGTTGGCAAGCGGGAGCCCCACGAAAAACCTTTCATTCCATTCTGACGTTACTATAGGAGTGAGGCGTCAAAGTTGTGCCATGCCTACTAGATCGTTTGATGTTCGATCCGCTGCTACATTCTCGGATATCTTTCAACAGGCTTTTGATTGTCAGCCATCATAACAGGGTTGGAAGACAAGATCTATCCCAGACAACCATAAATCGCATGGAAGTGCACGTTACAACTCGTTTATTCATACTAATTACATCAAACCCGCAAAACACCGTGGATAAACTCGTCAGTTTGATGAGTTTCCTCGCATAAAACACTTCTTTGCTGAGTTCATTTATACATTTCGTTTCGTCTCGTACACTCGTACAAAGTAAGTCGCATCAATCCGTAGCAGCTGTCAAATCAACATTTGTTATCATAAGTTAAGTCGCATAAGATCACAGGTTGGTTCGGTAGAATATTTATACACACGCATTGTATGTTATTATTCATCACATAATATATGCACGCATATCGCCTCCACTTTTGTACGTAGAAGGCCTTTTCGCGACATCTTATAAGTGAAATTTTGCATATATAAAGCCTCCAGGTGATTTCGTTATACGTACATTTTGGTTGTCTGGGATGACAATGTTCATTCAGTACCACACATCCTCCCTCTTCTCAGGAAAAAAAAAGTTTTAAGTGATGAGTTTTCACATCGTTTTCGTCATCACGAAAGCTTTTAGGAATTCAGGATATATCTTTCACATCGCTAAGAACTTCCCCGATGTATACTGTCTCATATCTCAACTGTTCACTTGTACATGCGACTTGGAAACATTTTTCCGCTGTAGGATACGGTGTTGAACTTATTGATCGGTTGAATGTCGTTCCATTCATTAGAAACGGCAAGCTAATTCTATGCAATGACATCTCTAAGACGAACTAATTTTGGACAAAATATTGCTATTAATAAACTGACATATACATGTTGAACAGAGTAGCATCAGCGTTTGACTCTCATCTTGTTGTACATTCAAACCACCGTACTTTCACGGAAATACTCACTCGAAGACTTGTTCGGCTGTTGTTACTTGTTTTGATATAACATACCTTGATCTACTAAGTTACTAGACATCATTGGGCTTACATATATTATTCTATAGATACATTTTTGACCGCCAGTCGCGCATGCATGTGAGCATCACTTTTATTAGGAACCAATTTGTGACCACTAGTCGCGATAGCAAGTGTACACCACCATTTCTTAGAGCAAATATACGACCACAAGTCGAGCTTAAAACATCAAAAACACTTGATAGGAACAAGTATACGACCACCAGTCGAGTTAACAACATTAATAGCAGTTACTAAGAACAAGTATGCGACCACCAGTCGCGGTAGCAAGTGTACACCACCATTGCTTAGAACAAATATACGACCACTAGTCGAGCTTAAAACATCAATAATACTTGATAGGAACAAGCATACGACCACCAGTCGAGTTAACAACATTAATAGCAGTTACTAAGAACAAGTATGCGACCACCAGTCGCGGTAGCAAGTGTACACCACCATTGCTTAGAACAAATATACGACCACCAGTCGAGCTTACAACATCAATAATACTTGCTAAGAACAAGCATACGACCACCAGTCGAGTTAACAACATTAATAGCAGTTACTAAGAACAAGTATGCGACCACCAGTCGAGGTAGCAAGTGTACACCACCATTGGTTAGAACAAATATACGACCACCAGTCGAGTTAACAACATTAATAGCAGTTACTAAGAACAAGTATGCGACCACCAGTCGAGGTAGCAAGTGTACACCACAATTGCTTAGAACAAATATACGACCACCAGTCGAGCTTACAACATCAATAATACTTGCTAAGAACAAGCATACGACCACCAGTCGAGTTAACAACATTAATAGCAGTTACTAAGAACAAGTATGCGACCACCAGTCGAGGTAGCAAGTGTACACCACCATTGCTTAGAACAAATATACGACCACCAGTCGAGCTTACAACATCAATAATACTTGCTAAGAACAACTATACGACCACCAGTCGAGTTAACAACATTAATAGCAGTTACTAAGAACAAGTATGCGACCACCAGTCGAGTTAACAACATCAATAGCACTTCATAGAAACAATCATGCGACCACCAATCGCGGAGGCAAGTGTACACCACCATTGCTTAGAACAAATATGCGACCACCAGTCGCGCTAGCAATATCAATACAGGTATACCTCGATTTAGTGGACCCTCGATTATATAGACCCTCGATTTTATGTACTTCGATTTTATGTACATTTTACCTCGATTTTATGGACATCAAAATTTCATGTTAAATTGTTTGATGTTTATCCAATTCTAAACATGCATTATGTAAACTTAAATAATGTTAGGGATTTAGGCTATGCTTATAGAAAGGTTGGGTCATGTTTTGTTGTAAAATATTGAAAAAAATATTAATAAATATACAACAAAGCTTTTACAATATGGGTTTAAAAATGAAGAGACTTCAGTTCGACTTACTCAACTTGTTTTTTTGGCTTTTGAGTACTTTCAATTTGGATTTTGTCCCAACTTTTAACATGTTGCCATTCACGACTTGCTTCAACTAAGTTTATAGTAATTTGTGCGAATTTTAATTATTAATAAGAAGTTACCTCTTGTTCTTAGGATTGTTCTAAAAATGCCACAAATTCGCATTTCTTATAAGGGGATTTTATACTTTTCAGAGATTGATTCAAGTGCCCTTCCAGAGTTTTATCGAGGTAGAAAGAGTTGTTAAATCAAGCAAGAATTTATCAACAAATTACTCAAACGATTATTCATCTTTCTTCAGTATTATTTAGACAAACCTGCTGAAATTATTGCAGTAGTTTTTTTTTTTTCTATATATTCGTTTTGAAGCACGACAATGAAGTTAGATTTTTTCAATGATTCGTGCACGATCACTCCAATCGGTATTTAGTTGAGTTTTTCAGAGGGTTTCACCAAAAGTTTTCCACAGTTCCAGGAGTTTTTTCTAAGACAAAAATTTCTCAATTAAGTCGTTGGAAAATTGTAGAAGAAAACTTTATAGTGATTTACCTACAAGTTATTTTAAAATTTCAAAAATAAATTCTATTTATTATTTTATACGTACGTTACTTGACACACACTGAAGAAACTGGTCATACTGGAACATCTCGAAATTAAAAACAAGCGAAATTAACCTTTCGGTCGTCGCGCGAATTTTTGTAACGCGAGTAGTCGCGCGTTGTACTTTGTACAAGACCCTTGGTTTAGCGAATATCCCATGAGTCTGACCACTTAGAAAGATGACGCCTTCGGCAAAATTGTTCAGTAGCTTAAGGGCTATTTTTATCATAGCCAAGAAATTCGGGATTTTACCACTAGGCGGCGCTAGTGAGCATGAAATTTTGTTTCTCAAATCTCATAATCCTGACCACTTAGAAAGATGACGTCTTCGGCAAAGTTGTTCGGTAACTCAAGGACTATTATTGTATGAGCTAGTTGATTCAAAATTGTGCCACTAGGCGGCGCTAGTGAGCATAAAACATTTGTTTCGCAAATATCTCAGCAGCCTGATCACTTAGAAAGATGGTGTCTTCGGCAGAGTTGTTCAGTAGCTCAAATTTTGTCTTTGTTTAATCCTTAAAGTTCGAGATTTTGCAAAATAATGGTAATCCCTGAGCTTCTGAACAACTTTGCCGAAGGTGCCTGTCTAAAAAGTCGAGATCCTGCAGTATCCGCAAAACAAAATTTCATGCTCACTAGCGCCGCCTGGTGGCAAAATACCATATTTCTTGGCTCAAATAATGTTAGCCCTTGAGCTACTGAATTACTTTGCCGAAGACACTATCTTTCTAAGTGGTCAGGCTCCTGAGATATCTGCAAACAAAAGTTTTATGCTCACTAACGCCACCTTGTGGCAAAATTTTGAATCAACTAGATCGAAAAATGATAGTTCTTAACTTACTAAACAACTTTGCCGAAGATGACATCCATCTAAATAGTCAGGATCCTGGACTATCTGCAAAACAAAAGTAAAACTTCCATGCCCACTAGTGCCACCTAGCGGTCAAATTCCGAATTGAATGTGGTACCATCAGATAGCGCTTCACCTCCAGAATAACTTTAATAAAGACCCCAAGTTTCTATATTATCTGGATTTTAAGATATGACAATTTCAAACTGTGGTTTCCCCGAACCGTATATAGTGCGTTCATTATTATGCGACTTCCATGTACATTTTTTGATTTTACCGTGCTAAAAAGGGCCATACTGTAAATAAAAACTGTCGAGTATTGTTCTTAAGAAGATTCTTGAGGAATACATTTTGGTTTGGTGTCGATAGATATCTTTGTTGCAAAATGATAGCATATAAATCACAACTGTTGTACAAAGTACAACAGCGCGACAGCCCGAAGGTTAAATGTCAAAAAAACGTTTTCGTAAAGAATTCTTCACAAATGTATTTAATAATCGTTGATATGGAAAACTCATTAAGTTTTTGATTAAATAGAAGTCAAATCTTATTTTCCTAACTCATATTCTTATTTTATTAAGCAGCTTTCACGACGGCAAGTTTAACACATTTTTCTAATATACCATTTTGTTTTTTTTATATAATATGCCCGCTTGATAGGATGCCGGTTGTGGAACCATAGCATTGGCAATAAATTCACTGGAATTTTTGAACCTATTCGTTGATTAAAATTTTACCAAGTCTCTCGTCCCTTCGAGACTACAACCTAGGGTACAAACGCACGTGCAATTTAACAAACATCAAATTTTATAAAGGATTTTGCATTCAATAAAACCAATTGTATCATTTTTAAATAATGAAAATAACGAAGTTTTGATTGGTGTGTACAAGGTGCAGTTTTTCTAATCGTGTCGAAAATACATTGTTTATTTAAATTAACATTGTTAATTTGACAAACCTTAATTATTGAAGTAACATGCTATAAGTGTTGTTATAACAAATTTGTGGATTTGAACACAACAGACAGTTTTGTTCATTAAACCTTGCAAAATTTTCTTTGTGTGATAATTTTATTTCATGTAAACATTAATAAAACCGGTATTTTGTACAACTTTGGCGACCTGTAGCTCAAAATTTTGACATGCTGGAAAACTTCTAAGAGAGACATCAGATTCAGCAACCCCTAATTCACTGGAGACATATAATTTGATCTTTGAGATATGCAGAAATGTTATTTGTTTTTACGCTGTGTAAGGAATTGCAAATAAAATTTCAAATGAATTTGGCTCCGTAATAACTGATAGCGCTTGAGCCTTTGAATAAACAAATAAGTAAAACAGTTTTTGTCGTTTTTAATCGTATCCTTATGAAAAACATGTATAATTTTAATTAGAATGCAATACTTCATTGACGAACTGATTTCATCAAGAATTTGTTAACTCAAGCCAACTTTGGAACATTGACCCTAGTATCAAAAATTAGTTTTTCAGCGATAATGATACATTCTAATGAAGTTTTAACTGAATAGAAAGCAAAAAATGAGATAGAAATTTTGCTTCGATTTTATGTACAATTCGATTTTATAGACAATTTTGAAATAAAAATGTCCACTAAATCGAGGTATACCTGTAACATTGATTGATAGGAACAAGTTTGCGACCAACAGTCGCGTTAAGGACATATTTTGCAATCATTTATCGCGTTAGACATTACTTTTATATTGCAACCACCAGTCGCTTTTAGGGACATTTTTTTTATTGCAAACTCCAATCGCGGCAAGAATATTTATTTTTATTGCAACCACCTGTCACGTTAAGGACATTTTTTTTTGCATTGCAAACACCAGTTGTGTTAAGGACATTTTTTCCATTGCAACTACCAGTCGTGTTAAGGACATTTTTTTATGCATTCATACATGTTTTTTTAACACGGCATTTATTTAGAACTAATAATGAATTGAAAAGATTTGAATAGTTTGGATCTCACCGATTATCGACACAAAATTCACAAAAAATTACCGATTCAGTATGCTTCACACTTAACTTGTAAACATTACTGGATACATAATGTACTGAAGCAAATAGGAAAGAAAACAATCATGTGCACTATTGGGCAAATTTGACCAAAACATCGATAATACTGAATCGATTCAAATTCGATATGTCGAATCGTTTCGTTTATTCAATCGAATCCTTTGTATCCATTTTTTTAAAATCGATTCGATTTTTCCAATCGTAAGCAAATTTACAAGAACAACGGCTCAAATTAAGACCAAATCCCTTGAATTAGGATTTCATGTAGTGCCAACATAAAAAAAATTGATTAATTGGAACGAAAAATCTACTTTTGGAACATCAATTCAAAATCGCCCATGGCTAGGAAAATTTGCACACACTAACATTCAAATATTTTCATCGAAGTAATCTGTTTGAATTCAAAAGCAAAACAAAATATTCACTTCAAAGCCTGCATTGCGCAACTCAAATAGTTGAGGTGATGCTGGTGTTCAATAAGAACAACAACAAGCACAGAGAGAAACATTGCCGCTTCAACGAGTAGTGAAGCGGCTAATACATATTCATGTCATATTTCCTCTTCAATCAGTTTTCTCTTGTTCATAGAAAAATACCACATTGCTGTTTACTTACAGATATATGCCTTTTTTATCAGATTCAAACTTCACTCCACAATCACTCTGAACACATATTTTCACACGCGGTTTAAGAAGCACTCGACACAAACACATTTTCTAGTGGACACTCCCGCTTGTTAACGAATCCAGGCACTCCAGGAACACGAAATATTATTTAAAATTCTGGCAGGATCGCCAAATGTGAAGCTCGGAATCGATGTTGGCAAGCGGGAGCCCCACGAAAAACCTTTCATTCCATTCTGACGTTACTATAGGAGTGAGGCGTCAAAGTTGTGCCATGCCTACTAGATCGTTTGATGTTCGATCCGCTGCTACATTCTCGGATATCTTTCAACAGGCTTTTGATTGTCAGCCATCATAACAGGGTTGGAAGACAAGATCTATGACAATGTTCATTCAGTACCACACAGAATCGTTTTCAGCGATGCCATTTTAAGTTACCATCGCATTTTCCTTGCTCATACCATTTGCAGAACTTATGTGAGACATGAATCTTCGGCAGTGTCATCCATAATGATAAAAATCATTGATTCAAAAAATTGACAAATTCACGCATGTACGAAAACCAATTTTCGCAAAAACCCCAACTTTCGTTAGCTTATGGATGTAAGAAAGAGAGGCTTTGAAAATTTTTCGTCAATAAATGATGATTCGAACTTCTTACGAGAAGGATCATACCGATCAATCTTACCCCGCTGATCAATGTTACCCCGGATTACGGTACTGCGTAGTGAGTTTTACGAGTAGAAGCATTAGCCGTAGAACGCTAATGTCGCGATTGTTCGTGTGACCAACATCTTGTTTGCCACGCTCAGACAGCTTGAGTACCGGGTCTATAAGTGTCAAATCATTTTTTTCGACAAAAATAAAACATTTTCTGCAACATGGCACTAAACAAGCAATCAAAAACTTCAACAGTAAGGACTGTTCATTTTATAAAGTGGACACTTTGTTTATGCTATATCTTTTTTATTTATTGATAAAATCGTAATCGGTTTTCTGTGTATCGTTGACCTATTATTCTAAAATGCTATGAAAATATAAAATCTTTGAAAATGCTTTTGGTTGAAGAGCTAAATTGTTTTTCCAAAAACTCTTAAAAAAAGCTGTCCGTCAATGTTTAACATTATTTTTCGTAAAACAAAAATCCTTATTTTTATGAACAAATTGTATATTTGTATCCTTTACTATTCTACTAAAGGTAAAGCTTTAAAAATATCAATTATATTCCACCATTCTATGACACTAGGTAACTTTAGTGATTTACCCATTTATGGCCAAATTTTCTGATACACCATCCTTTCACTCCCAGCAAAAGAGAAAAGTAAAAAGCGTGTTCAAAACTAGTTTGGATTACTAAAGAAACTATATTAGTATAAACGAAAGCTAAATCGTGAGATTAAACTACAGTCTTAAATATAAATTTTACTGTTTATGGTAGTTTTACTAAAAAGTCTCATACTTTTAAAATCATGTACGCATATTTATCGATCTACAGCAAATTGTAAACAGTTTTCTCCGAATTTTTCAATTGGTAATCTCAGAATAACATATTATGAAAATAATATGTGGAAAATAAAATCGATTTTATTACAGCAGTGTTGCCAATTTTGATGATTGCCAATGTACTTTGATAGGTCTTCTAGGAATAAAACAATTGTGTTTCTGTTGTGCTTTGAATGTGACGTGGGGACTTACTAAGTAATTCTATGAAGGCGTAAGTTATTTTTCATATTAATACTATATTAGGACTTCCGTCAGGACGTACTTTTATACAAAAAAATCTACTCATATCAATTCCCATCAAATTTAAAAAAAAATCTTTAAAAATATACGGGAAAATTGATTTTATTATATCTGTTAAAATGTTGCTCCAAAAATAACTTGATTTTTTCCATCAGGCTTCTGATTGATGATGCTTTCGAAGAACAAGCCTTTTTTGAAAATAGAAAATATAAATTATCGAATTTTCCAGCCAATTTCTTACAATCATTGATTTTGATAACCTCAAAAAATCGACCGATCTAATCGTTGTTCCATATTCGTGTGAAATTTAATTATTTTGGAGAATTTTTATTATCACAACATTGTACAATACTAGTCGAACGATGTGCAAAAAACCGATTGAAATTTCATTGATTAATAAGAAAGATACAGCATGCACAAGGTGTCCACTTTATAAAATGAACAGTCCTTAAGTAATAATGAAATAATTCTATTTTATGATAACAGCGCCACTAGCGTTCTACTACTTATAATTCTATTGTTTTACGCGATGTCGTTGGTGATTCGGACGGTGCTACGCCACCCGGATAGTTTGTCTTTCATTTTTGATAAGTGTGAGAAAATACAGCAGTTAAATAGTTGTTACTTTAGATAATGAAATTTATTGCTTTTCTCTGTCGGAAAGAATACATTTTGAATTGTGGAAACCGTTGTTTTTGATTGTTGTACTAGGTGTAGGTGTGATTATTTTAATCAGAGGCGCGTCCACGTTCGAAACCATGGGTAGGACAAACGTTGGAAAATATTTTGTGCACATTGAAGCTAAGAAAAATTTTAACCCTATGGAATCCTAGACTGGAAATTTCAAGTTACCGTATTCAAAGGGCTCAAACGCAAAGGGGTGTAAGTGATATTTTGGTCGGTTTTGAGTTGACGAAATTCTTCTGTTTCCAAGCGATCTAAAGATATTTTCAAGTGACTTATCCGCTCAATAGACGAAATAACATGATTGTTAGAAAACTGGCTTGTTTTTATTTTTTGGTTCTCATACAATTTGTATGGAATGAAAAATTTCAGTTAAAGTTCGAAGTAGATTTTCTCAAAACTGAGTTTTTTTCACTGACACTCCTTTGCTTCTAACCCCCTCATTTTCACGGCAGACTACGCAAGTGGCTAAAAATAGGAAATTAGAGACCTATTGCCTGAAAAAGAGACTTTAAAAGATTCAGAAAGAGGCTGTGAAGAGTCGTAACAGGAACCAAGAAAACAAAACGAAAGCTATTAGAAGCCAGTAGTTCAGGCAGTTCCTTCTTGAAGAGTTTGATTCTTCATAGCATCAGAGCAGGCTTTTCAAGATCCAAAATGTTTTTGAAATTACGTGATTTTCCCCAGGAATTTATTCTGCAATTTATTAAGATAAAATGTTCAGATGTTACTCCGAAAATTTCCTAAAGAGTTTGACTAGGGAATTTTGTTTTGGATGCCTCAAGAATTCAACCTAGATTTACCCAAAGAAAACCACAGAAACAAAATTTCTTCAGAGACTCATCAGAATTCCTCCTGAAATTTTTATGATTTTTTTCAAGAAAGTCTCAATTCCAATAAGATTTTATCCAATGATTAATCAACCTTTCTAGGGATTTCCTATAAAATTGTCTTTGAGAGTTAATATAAGATTTCAACTAGATTTCTCTAAAGATACCTTCAGCAATTCCCTCAGAGATTTCTTCTAAGGTTTCTTCAGAAATTCCTCCTGTCATATTTATATTTTCTCCAGGAAAATGCCAATGAATTATTTTAAAAGAATAAATCCGTGAAGAACTTCCTAAGAAAATTCTGAAGTTATCTCATATAAAACTAGTGGAAGTATTAAAGTCATTATTAATCAACAATGATCTCTGAAATAACGCCTGAACTCTTGAGTAAGTTGCAGGGGATTTCATAGATAATTTGCTAAGATAAACTTAAAAACAAAATCAATCGAATCTCGGGATAGCACTTTGCAGGATTTTCTAAAGGAATTCCTCGAAAAACATTGGAAACAATCTCTATAGAAGCTTGTGTAGGAATGATCGGAGGAATTATTGGGAAAATTGGTATAGTATTAGCTGGTGTGAAAACTTAAATAAACTTTCAAAAGTTGCATGAGAATTTTTGGGAAAACTTTTTTTAAATGTTATATGTTTTTATAAATGTTAAATGTAAATACTTGGATGAAATGCTGAAGAAATTTTTAAGTAAATGAATGTTTTTTTTTCGAAGAACACTTAAGAAATTTTGGATTTCTGGGATAAATTGTGGATGTATTCTTGAAGAAATCCACATGAACAGAAGAAATTCTTGCAAGCTTTCTTGAAAAAAACCCACACCGATTTTTATTCTCAAAAATTCGAAAATAAACCTTTGAGGATTTACTCAATTTTGTAGAAACCTGTGGAAATCTTAGAAAGATCTCCTAGAAATACAACTAGAGAACTCAGTTGAAGAGATAGTGAAAAACATATCTGGTGAAAACTCAATGATAGGCAATTACTGGAGGTAGTCGCAAGGAAACCTGGAGCATATTCTGAAGCAATTCTTATAAGCATCCTTTGTAAAATAGAATTGCTGGGAAAATTAGTAGATAAATCTCTAGAACAATTTTGAAAGAGATCCCTGTAAGAGACCCTGGAAAAATCCAAATGAAAACACTATGATAATTCCTGAAGCTATTCTTAGGGGAATCTGAGATAGAATTCATGAAAAGCCTGTTGGACCCTTTATAGTCTCTGAAATTTCTCCGAAGCATAGTTTAATTTAGGTGTCCGGCCATTTGGCCGAACGCCGTTTGGCCGAATGCCATTTGGCCGAACGCTATTTGGCCAAACGCCATTTGGCCGAATGCCGTTTGGCCGAATAACGAACAAAAATATCTCTTTTTTTCAACACTGATGTGTAGCATTATCATAAGTGTGGCCCAATAATTGATCAACTGATTAATTTGTTGATCTTTACGATGAGGATATCATGTTTTTCGATATATAAGTGCTCCAAGAGCATAATCAATACGATCCGTTCATTCCGGACGAAGTTGTGAGCTCTTGTCAAGACTCTAAGCTGTAGATTACCAACGGTGTGCTAGGGTTTGGAGTTTTTTTTTATATTTTCATCAGAATTTTTTCTTTCTTTCAAACATAGGCTTTTCTTTCGATTTGTATGGGTTTCATTATTATTGGAAATAATTTAGCTTATATTTTCAAAGGGAATTTTACCTTCTTTAAATCATCGGCAGTTCTTTGTAGTTATACTGATTTAATAGTTATTTGCATTACACTTGCTTAAAATTTATAAGAGATTTTTCCTTCTTTTGATCTGTGCTGTTCTTTCATATTTGAATATTTTTCATAGTTATTGGAATTCAGTCTAGGTAAAGAGTTTTATTAAAAACATATAATTTTTAACACAAGGGATGGTGTGATGTCATTCCCCACCAAGATTAATATTACAAAGTGTTAACTGAACTCTGCACCGTTGATTGCGTATATCAGTAAACCGGACGAGTCGGAAAATACTTACATCAAATAAGCTCACTGTTTCACAGTTGTGGAGAAGAAACCAAACTTGTTATTGCTAAAAATTAATTAATTTACTAAGTACGATCAGAATGATTGAAGCAAACTGATGCTACAGAAGGACGAATAAGTCGTAAACCGTTTTAGTAACTGTCAAAAGCTGAATAACTACAAATGCAATGCGAAAACCTACGCTGGCAGCTATTTCCGCTAGCAAAGAAGTGAAAAATCGCTTACATCTAGGATGTTCCTCTAAACTGTTCTCTGAAATTCAGCTCTGAAATTAATTACAAAATGCATGGTAATTGTAGTTCACTTTTTTTTTCAAATTCGGCCAAACGGCATTCGGCCAAATGGCGTTCGGCCAAATGGCATTCGGCCAAATGGCGTTCGGCCAAATGGCATTCGGCCAAATGACGTTCGGCCAAACGGCATTCGGCCAAACGGCGTTCGGCCAAATGACCCGGAACCTTTAATTTATTTTACAAGCTTTCTGCTGATCTTATTTTTTATTTTTTTTTGCTAAATCGTGGGTAGGACAATCCTTTGAGTGTCCTACCCAGGTGTTTTTGTGCGTAGTACATGTCCTACCTGATTAAAAATCATAGTGGAAACCGTACCTTTAAGGCTCCCCCAAATCCACGCGAATTTTTTCAGTGACAGCTACGAAAAATCGCCGCGATTCCGGCGTTGTGTCGCTACAAGCACTTTTATTGCGCATTTCTTTCATCACTGGACTATCGCAGAAGTTTTTACAAGTGCGGGAATGGTAATAAAAGTGCGCGATTGCATCAAATCGAGAAGGTGTATTTAGCGGGGTCGTTCCTCACAGTACAAAGAATTAGTGCTCTGAAGACACCAACAGGATTCGATGCAATCCCGCACTTTTATTCACATTTTCGCACTTAGGAAGCCGCATTTCGCAGTCTAGTGGTGAAAGAAATAAACAATATTATATGATACTATCTAGACCAACGCGACGAAAATCGTAGCGAAATCGTGCCTCCGTGGCTTGGGCACGCTCATAAAATTGTGCATGTAGCGAAACATCAGCGAAATCGCCTTGATTTGGGGGAGCCTTTATTGGACAATAACACTTCAATGATAGCGCTGTTGTAGTTCGTACAATACATAGAGAGAAAACCTCTTGGAAAATATATTTTTTTACTCAGCATCAGCGCGCTGCTTTTGGCGATGGCCAATTGCGTGACGAACGGAATTTTTTGTTCAGATCAGATTTGATGAGTTTGTTCCAATTAAAAAACTTATTTTCAATGAAGCTAGGGATTGAAATACCTAGGGTAGGGTCAATTTGTTTTCTCGTTTCGGAGAGCAAGAAATGGCACTTAAACCAAAGCTCTTAAGCTAGGGCACAAGGTGAAAATACCTGTGCTTCATCCCTAGAAGACATGTGCATGGAGTGACTTTAAGTTTCTTAGCAACGTCACTCCAAACTATTTGAATCCGGTCGTTTCACTCGCTTGTGGTGAATCCTAGACCATTCCCTTCCCTATTATTCAACTCCAACATCTATAAGGTCGTCTGTGAGTCGCTGGCTTCTCTTTTAGTAGATGTCATTTCATAATTATCCTTCCCTTTCCTCGTGACGGATGAGACCTTTTTTATCTCTGACTTCCGATTGAACAGCTATTTCATCCAAAATAGTTTTACAAAAGTAATTGGAATAAGAGTGGTGAAGTAAATAACATGACAATTCTTTAGTATGCAATCAACGAAATACTCTGTTACCACGCAACCCGACAAATTTTCGGTAGAATCACTAGTTATCTTCCTGAAAAAATATAAATCTCCGGACAAATTTGTTAATGAATCGCTAAAGAAGATACAATTCTGTCAAGAACCTCTTGAGGAATATTTAAAAATGAAGCAATTTATGAAAAAAAGCTGTTGAAGCTTAACTACAATGTAAATTATTTTATTGCTAGGAGCCCAGATAGTCGTAGCGGTAAACGCACAGTTATTCAGCAAGATCAAGCTTAAGGTCATGGGTTCAAATCTCGCCGGTCGAGGATCTTTTCGTAATGAAAATTTTCTCGACATCCAAGAACTTAGAGTATCTCCGTGCTTGCCACACGATATACAAATGCAAAAATGGTCGATTTGAAACGAAAGCGTGGAAACGCTCATAAGAACAATAAGCTGAGGAGAAGCAGGAGCACTGGGGCACAATGAGGATGTAGTACCAGAAAGATTTTTTTTTGCTCGCTTTTGATGTTATTTTTAAAGAGGTTCCACATCTTTGGGCATTGGGATTGCATAAAGGAAGAAAAAACATAATAGAATCGGCGATCTTGAATCTAGTATTTTTAACAATAACAGGCATTACTGTCAATATCTATACATTCAAATCGCTTCGTAAAATTGGCAGCCACACACCTAATACCTAATCTCTTACTGCGATACCTCCACTTATCGAACGCTATTACGCAGTGTACCAATCTTAAATACATGCTCAATAAATCACCCAGTAAATTAACTTCTCGAATTGACACCCTCTTACATCCAATCAACAAGCGATTCTGCCAAGACCACATATGTCTACGTCGCTTTTACCGGTAGGTATGCAATAAACATCCCATCTGAAACTTGACCTCATCGTGCAGAGCAAATTGGTTATTGGTCTACAATCGTCGTATCTAAGCAGAAGCAGTTTTGCACCTGTTCATGTTCTCGGAGTTTCCAATCACGGCCTGACTAGGTAGGTATATTGCTGGAGCTGTGGCAGCCCTGAACGTGAATGTTGATTCCACTCAACGGCAGAGCCCTGCGACAGGCTTGATGGCCCCCGAAGCTTAGCTGCTCTGATTTATTGCTTGCACAGGCGGTGTGTGCAGTGAATATTAATTCCAGATCCCAAGTTTTCCGTACGGATCCAGTGCAAAGTTCGTTCACTGACTCGTCGAGGAAGAAGCTGTTCTATTTGTGCTCTGTCTATATTTCAGTCGTATCAATTATGAGGGTTGTTTAAGAATTATTGGCTGGTAACGTGATTCGTTCGTAATAACTCTGTTTTTAAAATTCTGTCTCGCCGACTGATATCGATAAAGCAAGGTGTCACCATTTGCAAGGATCACCATTGATTGGAATCAGCTTTACGGTCAATTAAGTTTAAAGTCCTGAACATATTTTTCGAATTGTTTCGTTTGAGATTATAAAATTATTCGATATGAAATTCGATCATAAATTTTTGTTTTTTTTTTGAATGCATCTGCAATGTAAATCGATACACCCTGATGCAGAAAGTCTCAATAGATTGTGCGATATTTGCCAGAAAACCATTCGCCAGAAAACTATTCGCCAGAATGACATTCACCAGAATGTACCATATGCCAGAAAACCATTTGCCAGAAAGTACCATTCGCCAGAAAACCATTCGCCAGAATGTACCATTCCCCAGAATTGACCATCCCCTAGAACTGTTTTTATTTTTTTTTTCAGTTGAATCAAGTTTGCAATTGTAGAGCATTAAAAAAATGTGTGAGATTATTTTGGTTAATATACTCAAAAAATTACAGGGTCTCTTGGACACAACCTACCGTTGACTTCGTGAGCCAGCTTCGAATATCCATATTCTAATTGTTGGACTAGGTACATATAATAAAAACATCGATTTCTCGAGCATTCAACGATCAACAGAAATATTTGAAGTTTTATGAAAATGAATTGAAAAAGCGACACTTAATACTGGGGGACCGTGGAACCAGAAAGAAAAAAATATACAGTAGAATAATAAGCTGTTCTTCAAAGTTATGTTGCTTCTTTTCGATATACGTTGCAACTATCATTCTACAGATGTTATAGCATGAGATTAAGCTATTTTATAATTATTAAATTCCATCTTTCTGTTTTTCAGTTTCAATTAAATGTTTTTTTTCTAGATAATTAAGTTTTACAGGGAATTATGGTTTGAAATATTTCACAAGTGGTGCTCCCTTCTTTTCATCATAAGCTGTTCTTAAAAGTATTGTTGCTTCTTAAGAGCTAGTTTATTGGATATTTACAAGATTTCGATATACGTTGCAACTATTTGTGCCGTCTGTTCTATGAAGCAATGAATGCCTCCATTCGCAAACCAAAGTTACATTTACTATAACAACTTCAGGAGCTTTTAGACAAATAAGACAGTTGTAAAATCAAGAAGAACATCCTATACATGGGGAATGAAGAATTCTTATTTGCCAAAAACCATGTCAAGTAGCGGTAAGCAAATACTCTTATTTGAATATTTTTTCATGTACTGATATTTAGGTGACCATTATTAATTAAAGCCTTTTGGTCTATTTTTACCCGAATGTTGTTCCCACGAATATCAATTCCCCGAACGCCAGATACCCGAATGACAATTTTTCCTGCTATCCATTCTCCCGAATACGGGAAGAAATTTGAATCCAAAAACAAGATTATGACTCATGTTATCATGATTCCAGCGTGTTTTCATCTTATGAAAATACACCATGAGTCAGATTGCCGTAACACAACACACGCGTTATGTTTTTTGTTGCTGATGGCACGAAATCATGATTCAAATGCCAAAAATGCTGAGTCGCACATCCGTTTATGATCGACGAAATAAAAATAAATAAAAATAAAAAAATGGCATGCACTGAGATTTGAGCCAAGAACCTTTCGATTAAAGGCACGTACCGTAAATTCGGGTGAAATTGATCATCGTGTCACTCGATTTTATTTCTTCCTAATGGAGCACAAATATCAATGTAACCTGCAATGAATGAACGTTGTTTGTCGTAAGTATTGTCAAATTGTGTGTTGTGAATTTTTTTCGCGTTCAAGAATGTGTATTTATATGAAAATAATGAAAAATTCCAAAATCATGTATGGTGCAGTATTGACTAACATCTCTAAACTTCTAGTTCTAGACAAGGATTTGAACATGGTATAATCCTGAAAGTTTGTGAGAATAATTAAGATATATCCCCAAACCAGATTTCATAACCAAAATTTGTACCAATTCGGATTCCGGGAGATCAGATTTATTATGTAGAGTTGTTTTGAAAACTAACAATAATCGCATTGAAAAGTGATCAATTTCACCCCGAAATGACATCACCCGATTTTTTATTTTAGAGATATTTTTTAGCACTAAAATTACTTTTGTTAGAAAATTTCGCTACTTGAGCCAATGAGGCTCACCTTCGTACTTGTTTTTCTGCATTCAGTTGTTTGGCGTTGCCAACATTATAGAAATCAGACAAGAAAAACCCTGAAAAATGATCAATTTCACCCGAAATTACGGTACTCTACCACTGAACTACTTCGTTATCTTGAATTATGGGTGATCGATACGAATGAGTTGAAGCAAAGCGCACCGATTTGTGTTTTCAACCTGGATGTTACGCTTATGAAGAATCATGATTTTGACTCTAGGAACCATGATTTGTGATCCTGATATTATGACCCAACCAATTTGTGAACTTCATGATTTGTAAATCATGATTTGAATGACCCAAAATTTATATGGATCGTGGTATTATGACAGAACCACCCACTTCTACTCCCTCTTGAACGACCACGTGGTTCATGGACGGCCCCAAAATAGATGCAATTCAAAATGGATAAGGAACAATCTTCAGAGACAGAGTGGTGAACTAGAAAGAACGATAAAGAAAACAAGAAAAAATGCTGATCTCGAAGAAACTTTAAAGAACCGCTGATCAAAAAAGAAGGGTGCATTTCATATGAACCGTTCATCAGCCTGAAATAATCAATAAGTTCTGATAATTATGAGTGCCAAAACATTTTCGAGGAACCTATTTCCTTGAGAAAACGGGGTATTCAGGGAAGTGGTTTTCAGGGAAACGACATTCGGGGTATCGATATTCGGGACAAAGAAGCACAACCCCAATAAACTGTCCATTGAAAAGCATAAACTATCTGGTAGTTGTACGAGAGATTCTGTACAATACAATATTCTGATAAAGAACAGCTCGCGGTGACAGGAAATGAAATTTTCTTAAAACTAGGTAAAACAGCTTAGAATATTGTATCAAAATCTCATAGCCAAAAAAATCTCGCAAGAGATGTAGAATAACAGTGTTATATTGTCTTCGCTCTGTGCACTAGCAGAAATTTTAAAATGAGAAGAACGAGATAGTTACCGTACTATTTGTTCCATTTAGTGCTTTTGAACATGTGAGTCGTGGCACAAGTCGAATATTGTGACGGCAATCCTTGGATTCCGAGATATTTCATGATCAAAATCGACAAGAAAAATAATTCTGGGGAATGGTACATTCTGGCAAATGGTTTTCTGGTAAATGGTACATTCTGGCGAATGGTTTTCTGGCACATGTCATTCTGGCGAATAGTTTTCTGGCGAATGGTTTTCTGGCAAATATCGCACAATCGTCTCAATAATATAGTAAGTCACGGTGTCTATGGCAGACAACATTATATAAATGAAATAAGGATCTCCGAAATACCGAAAATGTTTACCCAAAATTACTCCCATAGATAGTTTATTTTTGAACACCAGTTAGAAGGGGAGGACTCTAGCTTTCAAATGTTGGGTTCCTTGAAGATACTTTTTTTAGATAATATTCTTCTACCACCGTGATGAATAATAGTTAATGACAGATAACATTATGTTTTCAGTGTATCCCGTTCTATTCAAATTTTCAAATGAAGCTCTCCCAACGTAGATACCCTTAAGAGCATAAGCACTGTACTTGAAAAAAATGCACCACTTTCATTTGTGTATAATGTATTTACTGCATGTGTAAACATTGATAAAATTTCGGGTAAAACTAGTTTAGAGTGTAATGTTTACAAGTGCCAAATGTCAAGTGGTGATCAAGATGGTTTCCAGCTAGGACAGGACGTGACAGCTCAACTAAGACTGCCCCGTTGTTTTTAAGCCGATAACCTTGACGATACAATAGCCAGTGTTACCAGTATCCTTTTTGAGCAAATCTTGTGAACAAATTCAAATATCAAGGCGCATAATTTGACTGTTTCTTACACGCTTCATCCATTTACTGCAATAGAGGATGCTTTATTTAAAAAAAAAACTCAGGTTGAAATTCAGAACCGCCGATATTTTTGGAGAAAATTGACACAATTTCCATCATATTGGTCTATATTAGGTATTTTTTATATGTTTTAGTATTGTATGAACAAATGCTTTGAACTTAATATCGAATAAAAATAGATTTGAAACAAAATGATTCCATGAAAAATTTCCAAACTTTTGATGCAAACTTTAATCTATGAACTACCAACACGGCCGGGCTAGCAACAAAGTGCCCTGTTGCAATCCAACTCAACGATGTGAAAGTAGGCTTTTGCCAAAACGACCAATGAGAAATGGTCTTTTTTGACAGGCAATTGGTTTCATTTTTGTTCTTTGACCTGTCACGTCTTGTTTTTGGTTTCCAGAAGTGCTTCGACAAAAAAAACTGCCACGGTCGTTGAAAATCCAGGCCAGCCCCACGGATTAGTCTCGAAACAGCTGGGAATAGACAATTCGACCGTGTTCTTCTTCTTCTTGGCAATAATGTCCTCACTGGGACAGAACCTGCTTCTCAGCTTAGTGTTCTTATGAGCACTTCCACAGTTATTATCTTGCAAAACTTGCTATTTTCTCATTCGTATATTGTGTGAAAGGTACGATTATACTACTATCACCAGGGGAGTTAAGGAAATTTCCATTACGAAAAGATCCTGAACCGACCGGGAATCGCACTCAGACACCTTCAGCATGGCATTGCTTTGTAGCCGCGGACTCTAACCACTCGGCTAAAGAAGGCCCCATGTTCCGCGACCGTGTTTCGCATGGTAAAATCATTCAAGGACACCCAGACGAGCTGGTGGCGAGCTGTCAGGCAAAACCAAAGGAATGAAGGCAAAGGTAGGTGAGGGATTACTTCAAGCGCTATTTAAACCTTTTTGGATTCGGGATGTCTTGATCTTTTCCACGACAATCAAGCACCAAGATATTCCCTGTGGACACGAGAACATTTCCAATTTCTTTCCCATGCACGGGTAGAAATCAGATCCAAAAACAAGATTATGACTCATGATATCATGATTCCTGTGTGTTTTCAGCTTATGAAAATACACCATGATTTGGACTCATGATATCATGAGTCAGATTGCCGTAATGCAACACACGCGTTAACATGATTCAAATGCCAAAAATGCTGAGTCGCGCATCCGTTTATGATCCACAAAATAAAAAAAGCATACACCGAGATTCGAGCCAAGAACCTTCCGATTGATACCCACGTACCCTACCACTCAACCCCTCGTAATCTTGAATTTAGAGTGATCGGATACGAATGAGCTGAAGCAAAGTGCACCGCTTAGTGTTTTCACACTGGATGTTACGCTTATGAAGAATCATGATTATGACTTTAGGAACCATGATTTGTGATCCTGATATGACCTAACCAATTTATGAATTTCATGATGAGGATCAGATTTTTATCCGTGTGGGCGGGATTCGAACTCACGACCAGTAGCAATAGGTGCGGGGTTTTCGGCTGCAGCTATTGAATTTTAATTTTTCATGTTCGTATAGGTACAGGTCGTTTCAGGTTCGTACTGCAATCAGGTAGGGGGGTGACCCATTTCGCATAAAGACGTTTCGCATAAGGACGATTCGCATACGTACGTTTGGCATAATGGACGTTTCGGACAAAGCAGTTTCATATAAGAACAGGTAGCATTTTGAAGAAAGCATATAATTCTGATTATGCGAAATGTCCATTATGCCAAACGTCCGTATGCGAAATGTCCTTATACGAAACGTCTTTATGCGAAATGTCCCACCCCCATCAGGTAGAATCGGCTATTGCACTTCCAATAGGCAGTTTTGTTCCCCTCATTCTGCCAATGAGTCGACAAAGATTAATCAGTATCATTTAACATTTAAATTGGTTCGCATTATTCCATAATGGACATTCACAGGATACAAATGAGCCTGTTTAACAGCAATTCGGAATAACTCCCCACAGGGCTGCTTCCTATGGACCCATTCCCTCCCTCTTCCCAACTTCACCAGAGCTCACACGCACTCAAATTAACCATTCAAAATGCGATTTTAATTAACAGTGCCACATCAATTAGCATACAGTGACTCCTGCACGCACGACCGATGATGACGACCACTACGACGATACGGCCGATTGCACTCCTGTTGCACGGAATGCAATTAGTTTACGTTGTGTGTAAATTGTTACAAATTGGGCGTAAGCGGACGCGGTAAGTCCCGAGGTGGGGGACATGGGTGGTGGTTAACAACGTGCCTCCAAAAGCATTATAATGAAACATTTTAATTTCATGCATGCATAATTATGTTTGTAAAGTGGCGTTGAAATGAAGCCATTCAACTAATGTAGATAATTTCAATTGGCCGGTATGGTTCGCGCCGTTGATCACATTGTTAAGTGGTAATTTGTTAATTTTTACTTCGAATTCAAACAATCGATTTCTATTCTTGATGACTTTGATGTTTTTTCAGCAATCTTCAATAGACTGTTTTCTACGTATTTAATTATTTTTCCCGTTGAATTGTCCACCCACAGACAAACAGGCGAAACACTGACGAAATTTCAATCGACCACACATTCAATGATCAATTCAAACTCGCTATGTTATAAACTTCACAACAAGAGGCGCGCGCATCGTTTTTCTTCAAGTTTGACGTTGCACATTAGCTCCTTCTGTACCTATGTCTTGTTGCACAAAACAGAATTTTGTGCAACATGATCACTAGATGATGATGGTGTGAAATGGGCGTTGAATTTTAATGGGATTTGGTCTAAGTGTAACGTCTGTGGTTTATATGTGTGAACCATCAATTAAATAATTGATTTTTTAATAAAACCACTTTTTGAAGCAGGTACTGCCAATAGGAAAATGGAGAAAATATGTGTTGGCCAAGAAGTGTAGCATTTCGAAAAAGGTTCATTCCTTTTACGACCATAAACGCAACTGCGTAAATAGAGTTTGTTTGTAAACTGAATCAGTTCGTGAAACGAGTCAATTTAGTTCGGAAGACTTTATTTTGCTGACTGCATGATTCTCCAACAGATTTATCACTGTGTTTGGATTTTGACCCGAACAAGCCGATCGAACCATATTCAGAGAGTGTAACAGTTCGTCAACCATAACAGTTCGTGGCACATCTCAATCGGAGAGCCATATGAATGTTGATATTCGCTCTCTCGTTCGGCGAGAGAGCGTTCAAGAGCAGTAACTCTCACAGACTACACTAAACGGTATCGAGCAATTCGGGTGATTTATGTTTTGCATCAAATTGTTAATTGCTTTCATATGTTCTGTGCATGCAAGCTTAAACAACTTAATTATAAGCTTTAGTTGTAAACATAGCAAAGAAAATGGAAAAAAAATCGCTACTGTTTCTTGATCAGAATGAGTGAGTGTCAGCGAATGTAACACATGGTGACACACAGTGATCGGTGCCAAATAGTGGGTGATGTGTGACTGTCTTTTTTCTTTCGTGGCAGTTTATCTTCCACGAACGATACATGTCAAGCGTGTTGTGTGATTGCAGGCGGATAAATTATCCAAAGTCTGGATTTACCCGAAATAATGATGAATCCAAAGAGTTTCAGTGGGTCTTCAAAGGATGCTCAAAGTGTGCCCAAAAGTTTTTATGGCAACCCAAAGGTTATCTCAAAGCTTTATGGACTGTTATCGAATGGTAACCAATAAAAATTAAAGTTTAATAAAGGGTTATCGACACGTTACCGTATGCTCTTGAAATGTTCAAAGAGGTTGTCAAAGACATTTTAAGAGATTCCAATGTACAGCTAGAATTTTCTAAGACTTTCCAAAAGGTTTCTATGGGACTTTTGGAGGTTTCGAGTGCCCAAGGTAAACAAGCTTATGTTCCTGTAAGAGATGTGTGGGGCACCCGCAGCCTTATTTATATGGTCAGGATTCCCTTGTGTTTCGTCAATAGAGTGGATACGAGTATCAGACACTGAAGAAGACTGCAAGTGGTAGTCGAAATACGCGTAACTGTCAAAGATAAGCATTTGGTTGTGGAATTAAAAGGTACACGGTACTCCATCTACTTTTAAGTTTCTCTGTTGAGATTCTGCTCTGAGGATTCGAATACATTAATAAGAGAAAGTTAGTTGTTTTTGTTGTTAGTCTGTTTGCCCCCTTTGTGTTGGATTGGGTGTAAGGACAAAATGTCGAAATACAAAACGTCGAAAGACAAAGCGTTGAGTGGCAAAACGTCAAATTTGAAACTTCGAAAGCGATAAAATGTTGAATCATTCATTCTTTCGAAAGAGAATAATTATTTCAAGTACTTTTTTCTCCCTTCCAATTCTCTTTTCTCGACGTTTTATCTCTTTGACCTTATATCCATTCCACGTTTTGTCCTTACGATGTTTTGTCACCCATATGTTGGATTGAGAGTAAGCACTAATGCCGCGCCATGATGTGGCAGTCGAACTACCTCAATACTCGTTATTCCGTATTTCGAAATCGAGTTAGAGAACCAAGTCAAAGTTAGTTTTTAAGGCTACCTCGATGGTCCTTTGGATAGCACTATCACTGGTTTTGTGTCCCATAACTTGATACATCCGTTACTCGATAGTCCCATGAATATATAGTTATGGAGAGTTGAGTGGACCTCTCGGATGAGCTGCAGAGAACCCTGAATCTAATCTTTATCGTGTGTTTTCTTTAAAAACTTGCAATTTACTTGTCATGAGTACCCTTGGTTCTAACCTGTAAAATTTTTATTTTTTGAATATAAAGCCGGAACAAATCTTAAAATATTCTTTTGTCACCTTCCCTCAAAATATGTCGAGGGGGGGATGACAATAAATAATAAAATGGAAATTCAGGTCAATTTATCATTTTTTTATACTCATATGCTGCTAAACCATATTTTTGGCCACATATAACCGTCAAATCAAAATGTTTTGAACAATAATCATGCTATTTTTTTTTCTTATTTTTAATAACACTAATCTATAACATTTTTCAAAGCAACAATCTCCAGATTTTTTCTCGTCTTTTTTCTTGAGTTTTGGTGAGAGAGAATATTAAACATTCAAGTTGTGTTGAAGCTTTTCACAATTTTAGGAATCCTGCAGAACCCCAGTAACCACGGTAACAGCATTATATGCGCATATAAGGTAATCGTTTGATGCATGTCAGTTTTATATACGCATATAATGCTATTATAATGCGAGAAAAGGCGAAATAGCGTGCAATTTTAGTGCCAAGATGTAACCGTGCTTCTCTGCACCACTAATGCTGATATAAGACCACGTGAGAAACGTCAGTTGTTTTCGCCAGGTTCTTAGGGCGCATATTTTGTGCTTTCGCGTACGCAGCCAGAGAGCTTTCGCGTATGCGGCCAAGCAACTGGTACATGAGGTAAATAAATGAATGAATGAAAACGGAAACCTCTAATGGTATGCAAAAAATGTAATAAAATGATACAGATTGTACTTCTCCGTATCAGACATATTTGTTTTGGTAGTTTTCATCCTTCTGAGGACTTGTAATTGCCACATTTTGATCCTCGTTTTGATGATGAAATTCCTCATTTTGCGTCTCGAACCTGCAACACCCGTATTGTTGAGTTGTTGTCCTGCTCCTTTGCTCCTACGGCCACATAAGATGAATAGTATTGGAAAGAAAAGTGACCAATTTAAACCATCACTTTTCCCCGTCATAAAACCTGCAATTGTAGTAGTGAGAAGATTTATGTTTGACTCCCTCTTACCACTATATGCAAACACAAAGCATGTGGTATATCTGTCAAAACACTGGATGGCATTTAAACATGCCCTGTATTCGAATATAAAGCCAATATAGTGCTTATTTAATGCCTGTAGGCATCAGGCTTAGAAGCATTAATGATGCTGTAATAGGGTTTCTATGCAGCGAAAGTGCTGTTATGAGGTCTGTAAGCATTTGTGGTGCTATTATAATGCATGTACGCATCTATGATGCTGATTAAGGGCTTATTATGCTTATGGTTACTTGGGAAATGTTGCATCCAATTGCAACTTTAAATTAAAAAAATGTAGATTATTTTAATTTGATTTAACATATAGGGAGCCGGATCCTATTCATGGCACTTTTGATTCATTTTGGCAGTGTTTTTTTTTGTTTGGTCACATTATGCGTCGTATTGAAGTGCTTTTTATTGCAAAGTATCAGACAATTCGGCCGAGGAAAACTTCCCATGCCAAAGTGAATTATGGAAGTGCCCAAGTAGCTCCGCACCCTATGTAACATTTTGGTTGTAAAAATATTCCATTAGATTTGAATAAAATTTAAGAAAATTGACTCTGTGAAGTATATTGTTTTTCTATGCCCTCTTGTGCCATGTTCTTCGCAAACCTTAGCAACAGTGAGATGAATATGCATAGGACGGTGGTATAATATGTTGTAAGAAGGGACAATGGAAATTCGCAGCAAAATTTCACGGGTGACGATGGTGGTGAAACAAAAATTTCTCGACTTTATCACTGTCCTTTTTCTTCTTATTCTTTCTGGCATTACGTCCCCACTGGGACAGAGCCTGCTTGTCAGCTTAGTGTTCTTATGAGCACTTCCACAGTTATTAACTGAGAGCTTACTATGCCAATGACCGTATGCGTATATCGTGTGGCAGGTACGATGATACTTTATGCCCTGGGAAGTCGAGAAAATTTCCAACCCGAAAAGATCCTCGACCGGTGGGATTCGAACCCACGACCCTCAGCTTGGTCTTGCTGAATAGCTGCGCGTTTACCGCTACGGCTATCACGGTCCTATACTTTTGATCAAATTTTGCACTAAAGTATATATTCTCAGTGAAAATACATTTCAAATGTGTAAACTCAGCGGTGTGTTAATAATTGTAATTTGTATTTTAAAGATCAAGATAATAAGTTTATTACCAGAGTGGCCATTTTAAAAGCCGCTTTAATGGCATTTTTTCTATGCACGGTTATATATTTATAGAGCGATTTCTCCCATAAATATGGTTTTATTCTTTAATGAAAAAAATAGAATCATAACGTTTACACAAACACAATGAGATACGCAGATTGTGAATGATGATCACGCTTCCAATATTCATACATCCAGAAGAAGGGGGATTTACCAGGAAAATAAGTATTCAAATAAATTTAAAGAGCCGTTCATTGAAAGTTTATATAAATACAAATTCATGGAAATCACTGACATATTCTATTTTCAAATGCTACATTGTAACAGTAAAAGTGGCATAAACTTTATTCTAAAAGAAAAATGTTCTATAAAAAATTTCAAACCTAGGTATATGATCATTAACGAACAGATTAAGAACTATTAGGGGTATTCACTTAAAGCTGCGTAACTAAGGTTCTGCGTCTTATTGTCAAAAGAAATATTTCAAATGAAATAATTCCTTTTTTGACAGTGATCGTTGACAAATGACGAATTTATAATCTAGTTACCCAACCAATAACGTTTCAAGAATTTGCTATCGTTTGGACTCAGTTCATAGTTTATAATATTTTGTTCATTTTCGTTCGTGGTACCCATACACAATTCTTTCATGAAGTGCACTCAAAATTAAAGCTCTAGGAAGTGCTGAAGGTCGTCTGGCGTAAGCTGCCCGAGAAGGATCGGAACCCTCAGCTGTTCAAGATGACCATCTTCGCACCGGACCAGATCGTGGCCAAGTGCCGTTTCTGGTGCTTCCAGCGGCGGCTGCGTAAGGTCAAGAAGACCACCGGTAAAATCGTTTCGACCAAGCGCATCCTGGAGAAGACTCCGTTGCACGATTCCCGCTCCGATACGCATAACATGTACCGTGATCTGACTGTTGGTGGTGCTATTATTCAGTGCTACAGCGACAATTCTTCACGTCACCGTACCCGTGCCTAATAAACCATCAATGTCGAATCAGTGAAAGCCCCCAAGACCCGTCATGTTCACTTCAAGCAGTTCCACGATTCGAAAATTAATTTCCTGCTGGTACAAGGAAACTATCACAAATGCCACCATATGCTGTTCTCGTTCCGCCAACCGAAACCAGTAAAGAAATCAAAGTCGCCGTTTATTGTGCTTTTAATTCCACTATTTTTTCAGGGAGTTAAAAAATATGAAGATCTGTAATATATCTCTTGAATAAATGGACTCTAAAAACATGTATAGTCATTTTTATTTCTAACCAATCAAAAGTTATAGCTTATATAGAACATGAATAATTCGTTTTATGTGGTTCGTAATCCGCGATGGGATACTCAATAATTCTGAATTACAGAAAATCTTTCCTAGTAGCAGCTATTCCGATAGCTTTGAACATATGGAGAAAATTCTCTATCAAATGGTCTGACTGCGTTCAATGCTTAAAATATTAACCATATAACCTGAGAAATAAATGTCATTTGATGCTATTCACCCCTATTCTTGTTTACGTTCGAATGCGCTTTCGATCGAAAACCAATTTGCATTCTCGTTTACGCCAGCAAAATCAAGTGGGCCGTGGATTCGAACGAATAGGATTCGATCGAAAGTTGGATCCACCGTAAACGAGAATAGGGGTGATTAACTTGAAGTTTTCGATGATAATACGGTATTATGGGACATTCCGTTAAGGCTAAGTAGCCCGTCATTCGTTTTGGCAACAATGATGAATTTTCAGCTTGCATTTCAAAGTGATAAAACTCAGTCTTGATAGTTTATATTGACTTGAAAAAGTATAACTGTACTCGCTAACATACATAAAGTATGCTGATACTTTTTCAGCTGTGTCAGTGCAAAACCAACTGATTTTCTTTGATTCGAAAACGTGAGATGAATTTGCAACAATCATCAACGACGCGTATAAATTTCAATGACGGCCTACTTCGCCTTAAGAATATTTTCAAGCAGCATCAGTACACCAGTATCGTTCCATTATCAGACCCACTCATGTCCGGTGTAGTTTCAAGAATCACTTCTTGGTTAGCTGTAATCCGAACGCTTCCACCCATGTCTCAAGGTCTCAATCCCATTTTGATCACAATTTAGATAATTTTCTCTTGAAGAAGTTATTCGCGGACTTTTGGGTACCGTAAAATCGGGTGTAATTGATCAGAAGGGTGAAATTGATCATCGTATCACACGATTTTATTTATTCGTAATGGAGCACAAATATCAATGTAAGTTGCAGTAAATGAACGTTGCTTGTCGTAACTATTGTCGAATTGTGTGTTGTGAAGTTTTTTGCGTTAAAGAATGTTTATTACTATGAAAATAACGTAAAATTTTAAAATCATGCACGGTGCAGTATTGACAAACACCTATGAACTTCTATTTATAAGCAAGGATTTGAACATGGTATAAACCTGAAAGTTTATGAGAATGCATGAGATATATCCCCAAACCAGATTTCATCACCAAAACTCGTACCAATTTGCTCATATGGTTGAAATAATTGAATTTCTGTTACATATCATTGAATTCCTTTGAAAATTGCATACATTTAGGCGTTTTCCGCGTAATTCTTGAAATTTAACTATTCGTTATTTATATAAATATTGCATTGTTAAGAATTTTACAAGCATATTCGGATTCAGGGAGTCCAAATTGATCATATAGAGTTGTTTTGAAAACTAACAATAATGGCATTGACAAGTGATCAATTTCACCCCGAAATGAGATCCTCTGATTTTTTATTTTAGAGGTATTTGTTAACACTAAAATGACATTTGTTAGAAAATTTCGGTACATAAGTCGATGAGGCTCACCTTCGTACTTGTTATCCTGCATTTAGTTGTTTGGATTTGTGAACATTATAGAAAAGAGACTAGAAGAACCGTGAAAAATGATCAATTTCACCCGAAATTACGGTAATCATTCATTTGAATGTTTATTTTTCTTTTGAAAATAGTTGTTACGACGACGAACGCATTCTTTGATCGATTTTTGTCAGTTGGAAATGTTCCATGTGCAGTTTACGCAATATTGTGAAAGATTTCAAATAACCAAATAATCGTGATTTACGCAGCGTTTTACGCCGTTAAGTGAATACCCTTAATCCAATAACACCTGTTATCGCATGTAATATCGTAATGACGAATTACATAACTAGATAAAAACACAAACAAAACGAAAACCAACACGGAAAAAAAGACATTTTTTTTATTTCCCCCCTCTGACGTTTTTAAAAATTTGAGTCTAGTACACAACACTGAAGACGGCCTTACAGTTGAGGTCGAAATACGCGTATTTATCAAAGGATACAAACTCTAGTGGAATTAATAGTATAGTACTGAATTTGATTTTTCATTTACCTACTTATAGGTATTCTACTAAACAGCTCCAAAATTTATTATCAAGAAGATTAATGTTAGTTTTCTGATGGTAGTATTGATGAGCATTAGCGAGTTAAATTGGGCTCAATATCGACTGACCAAGTCATTGTTTACCCATATCGATGTGCTCTTTTCTAATGTGTGGCCAGGATTGTTCTTGAAGGACCCTATAGGACCCGTAACAGAAAAATACCTAAACGAAGGCAAACCTATCCACGATGTGTTATGGGAGTAAAATCTATCATATAGTTACCGTAATTTCGGGTGAAATTGATCATTTTTCACGGTTCTTCTAGTCTCTTTTCTATAATGTTCACAAATCCAAACAACTAAATGCAGGATAACAAGTACGAAGGTGAGCCTCATCGACTTATGTACCGAAATTTTCAAATAAATGTCATTTTAGTGTTAACAAATACCTCTAAAATAAAAAATCAGAGGATCTCATTTCGGGGTGAAATTGATCACTTGTCAATGCCATTATTGTTAGTTTTCAAAACAACTCTATATGATCAATTTGAGCTCCCTGAATCCGAATATGCTTGTAAAATTCTTAACAATGCAATATTTATATAAATAACGAATAGTTAAATTTCAAGAATTACGCGGAAAACGCCTAAATGTATGCAATTTTCTAAGGAATTCAATGATATGTAACAGAAATTCAATTATTTCAACCATATGAGCAAATTGGTACGAGTTTTGGTGATGAAATCTGGTTTGGGGATATATCTCATGCATTCTCATAAACTTTCAGGTTTATACCATGTTCAAATCCTTGCTTATAAATAGAAGTTCATAGGTGTTTGTCAATACTGCACCGTGCATGATTTTAAAATTTTACGTTAATTTCATAGTAATAAACATTCTTTAACGCAAAAAACTTCACAACACACAATTCGACAATAGTTACGACAAGCAACGTTCATTTACTGCAACTTACATTGATATTTGTGCTCCATTACGAATAAATAAAATCGTGTGATACGATGATCAATTTCACCCTTCTGATCAATTACACCCGATTTTACGGTACTTTAGATAATGCTTTGTCCTAGATAATGAGGATGTTGAAATAAGCATCATATGCTAATAACAATTTATGGGACAAGTTATTTCCGACTCCTTGGGCACATTAGGTGGCTGGAGGAAACTCTATGTTTTTCTATCCTGATAAATGAGATTCCAAGCCCTGGACTGTTTGTCTTTGGACCAACAGTTTTACTTCTCGTCCAAAGGAAGCTGTCACAATTGCTTCAACATCATGAGTGATTTTCTCGATGACGAGATTTGATCTCAGTTCTTCGACGTGAGAGGCACGCGTTCAGCAGCAAGGCTAAAAAGTGCCTAGTGCAAAGTGAGGATGTACAACAATGTACACAATTTAGATGTCCCCATAGAATTCAAAACGTTACATTGCTTTCCAAATCGTTCCAGAGGGTTTTTTGGAGATTCCCAGGCGTTTCTCGAAGTTCCTAACAGTTTCATAAAAAATCGTAAGCAACATATCATCAGGGGCTTTCAATGTATCCCAGTCGGTTTTAAAATTCCAATAATCAGAAGAGGGAAGCAAATTCCCAAGGTATCCCAGGTGTTCATAGAGGTTCCCAGGGAGGTAAAAGATAGGAGCTCCCAAGGTTTTTGCGATGTTCTCAGAGGTTTTGGAGCAGAGAATTTAATGAATTATCTGAGGTCCTCAGAGATTTCTAGGAGCTCCAAATAAGTTATTAGAGGTTTCTAAATAGTTCGTAGGAGATTATGAGGAACCATTTACAGAGATAGGTCACCTTTTTTTGTGGCACGTTACGATGTAGGAATAGAATAGATAGGAATAAAAAAGAGCGAGTTAATACTCGATACTTATGATTCCATATCAAGTTATATTAAAATCAATACTTTTCAGTGCGATACCAAGTAAGTTTTGAATGAAACTAATTGATTTGAATAAGTACCTACGCATGCACATTTTTTTTTCATAACCACAGTCATTGACGAAAGCTTGTATCCAATTGCTGTTTTTCCATACAAAAAGCTCAAGTTCGAGGCTGTGTATCAGAGCTTTTAATAGTCAGATTCGGCTAAAATTGAAATGACGAATTACAAATAACTTGAAGTTTTGTTTGTAGTGAATTTATTTTATTGTAATCATTTTCCTATGAGTTTCAGATGATTGCTCAAAGTAAAGTAATTAAAGTGCTATTTAGTTTAATTCAAAAACGGTAAATTGTGGATGGTTGGTGTGTTCTGCAAACTTGCGTCACTTCTGAACTCTTTTGCGGAACAAACAAACCACCCAAATCATACCTGTTTGGAAATTTGAATTTATCTATTTGAGATTTTAGGGAGAAAACATCCTAGTATGACTAGCGGTTCTCAGGACGTCTGCAAAAAAAAACAATAGTTTATCTTAGTAAGAACAGGTCCGTCCCACTCGGGCTCAGATTGGGTACTACTTCTAGTACTGCATTTGATCCCTTGGTACTGCAAAAAGTACCCAAGTTTGACAGATCGCAGTATACTTTTCACGGCATTCTAGATTTTGCTCTGTTACCTTATGTGCCATAAAATTTTAGGCAATTGCAAGGGACATGGAGGTCTCTATTTGTCTCTGGTAAGAAGCAACCACTTCGATTTTTTCTAAATTCTGTTTTGTGTTTACATATAGGTTTATTAAAAATAGTACATGGACATTGAGTTTTAATGATTGCTCGGATAATTTTCGGACACCTTGAACTGGATTGCACCATATAGTACAGCTTTTTTGTTAGAATATAGCCCTGAACTTCACGAGAATGGAGATCAACATTTTATATGACTCCTACTGCGAATTATGTAAGAATTTTGCATGGGAATATGCCCCTGACAGTCCTTCCAAAATTTATCAGAATCATGTCATGGATACTGTGAGAATGCTGCCCCAGATTTTTCGAAAATCTTGTCAAATAAATTTGTCTGAATTGTGCCTTAGATTTCTTTGGTGATCCTATTCTGCAATGTACTAAATTGCAGTCCAGAATTATATATGAACTTTGCTAAGAACTCTGTCAGAATCCTACTTAGGATTTTGTGAATGCGCTGCCCAGAATTATGTCTCAGATCCTGTGAAGGATACTGCTAACAATTTTGTGAGAATCCTACCCGAGGTTTCCATGAAACTTATGTGAATGATTCTGTGAGAACCTTGCCCAAGATATTGTGACAAACCTTCATATTTTTCAGATAATCCTATTCATGAATTATGTTCAAACCCTCCCAGAATTGTGTGCAATTTATGCCCAGAATTTTGAGATAACCCAGCTTATGATTAAATTGCCATTTTCTTGACCAAATTGACATAGAAGTTGAAAACAATATGGTGAAGCAACCCAGTAAACACACCATCGTATATGATGTATGTATATGTATAAGAGTACAAAGGTGGAGGCGATATACGTACAACTTGGATGCAGCCTTATGGCGCATGTACGTATATCGCCTCCACTTTTTTACTCTTTTACGTTATCGTATACGAGTTTGTGTTCACTGGGAAGTTGCTCTTGTATATTTAATAAAATTGATATAATTCAGCAATATAAACTGGGTATTGACATTATCTTAAAACGGTCTATATATCTTAATTATTATTAAGTACAGCTCTAACGATTACACTGTGACCTCAATTTACGAACTAGATCGGGGGTACGTAAATTGAATCAGTGCGTAAAACGAGGGAACTCAGTTCGTAAAACGAGGTTTGGCGTTTTGGAGTCTACTTGTATGAAATTAGTATATATTTTTAAGAGAAATTATGCTCATTTAGCATCATTAACATAGTATTGATATATTGGGATCTTAATCAGGCTTGAATATGTCCACGTTAACCCTCTAATACCCAAATTTTTATTTTCTATCTAAATATCACTTTCAGTTATCTAAAATCGTTCTTAACACGTTTTGGGCAATGATTTATTTTTATTCGCAAATCTATGAATTTTGGTTGTTTATTTTTATAATTTTTATTTTTGAACATCCCTATCCTTTTTCATTTTTTCTTGAAGCTTTTTTTAGTTACTGATTTTTGGCAATAATAAAAATTCAAGTTTTTACGGTACTTTGAAAAATAAAAAAATTGAAATATTTTTCTTAAAATATTTTTATTTTCCGTGTAAAATTGGTTATTTGAGGCTGATATTTTGAACAACTCATATCGCATACTAAGTAAATTGTCAGAAAATTATTCTGATAGAAATTTAATTGCCATCACTTTACGAGGCTCATTTATAATCTCAATGTGACTGTTTTGCGATTATTATTACCAATGTGACAAAACAACTTGGTATTTTTTTCGCATTTTCTTGAACAATCTCACAGATTTCAGTAAGTTGATCGAAAGTTTTTATCATTTGATGACTCTTCATGGTATTAACTCCAATTTGTCAAAAATGTCGAATGTGATTGTTTTGCAGTTATGGGCAGAACAGGTGTTCTAGTTCGTCCAAAAACTTCCTGGAATATATATCTGCAGTGTACTGGCTAAATACGAACCTTTGATTTTTTTTTGTTATGGCCTCTTCTATTCATAGCAGAAAAATGAGTACTGTTACAATCTGTACCGATATCCTAGATCCTCTAAGGACTTCATTTGAGTCATCGGAAAATTTTATTTGTTTGTACGGATGTTTTTGGTCCTCCAACGACTCCATAGAATATAGGCTTTGGGATCTACGACCGTAATAACTTATCACTTATTACGTTAGTTATTAGGTTAGTTTTCAAACACTCCAAAGGCCCCTAACCATTCCTGTGAGTAAACGGTGTATTGCATTAATTTGTGTGGATGTCCTAGGCCATCCAAGATCTATTTCGAGTATATGCCTTAGGATCTACAGGCGTAACCAATTATCAATGGATGCTTTTTTGATATGGCACAGGCCCTCATCAATTCATTTCAGTAAAATGAGTATTGTTATAATTTGTGGCGATGTCCTAGGTCCTCCAAGGACTTCATTGAATATAGGCTTTGGGATCTACACCCGTAATAAGTGATTAGAGGTTAATTTTCAAATACTCCAAAGGTCCCAAACATGCCTGTGAGTAAACGGTGTATTGTAATAATATGTGAGGATGACCTAAGTCCTCCAAGGACACCATAGAATATAGGCCTTAAGATCTACGACCGTAATAAATTATCAGAGGTTAGTTTTCATGCTTTTTTGATATGGTACAGGTCCTCATCTATTTATAGCAGTAGAATGAGTATTGTTATAATTTGTACCGAACCGATATGCTAGGTCCTCCTTCATCGAATATCTGCCTTTGAATCTACAAACGTGGTCTATCGATAGTTTTATAATATGGCACAGTATCCATTCATTCAAGTCATCGGAATATTTTATTGGTTTGAACGGATGTTTTTGCTTCTCCAAAGGTTATAGGTCTTGTGATCTTCGACCGTAACGCGTGATTATAAGTTAGTTTTCGAAACTCCAAAGGCCTCTTACCATTCCTGTGAGTAAACGGTGTATTGTAATAATTTGTGCGGATGTTCTTGATTCTCTAAGATCTCTATCGAATATACGCATTAAGATCTACAAGCGTAACCAATCATCAATAAATAATTCTTCAATATTTCAAAGGCTTCTTACTTAACATATTAGCAAACGAAGTATTGTATTGAGTTGTGTCGATGTTTTTGGACTTCCAAGGACTCCACGAAATATAGGCTTGACTATCTACAAATGCATGTAGTTGTATATTGAATATACTTATATATAGCATAAAATCTTAACTCTTCATATAAACAATTGGATCAATGAACAAACCTGTACTAATGTTCTTGAGTTTACTTCGTAAGAAAGTGACGTCAAATAAATTTGCGTTAAAACAGATTTCGGTAATTGAGGTTTTAGTGAATTGGATTTAAACATGACATCGAACATCGATTTTCGTCATCCCCTCAACCTGCCCGTTCCGAAAATACCCATATTGCTTGAGTTTTCAACGATTTTCCCAACCAGAGGTTGGAGCGTCGGACATCACTTTTCGTCATCTCCACTTCGTGCCCGTTCCGAAAATACCCAAATTGCATGGGTTTCATCGATTTTACCCATCCGGAGGTCAATCCATTACATAATTTCCAACATAATTGTCTAAACTCAATTTACGCACTGCGTAAAAAAGTGACTTAAATTGAGGTTGCGTAAAAAAAGACTTCGTAAATTGAGGTTTTAGTGTACTCAAATTCGGAAAAATGAGTGCTTAGAATATGGCTACTAAGCATTCACTTAATTTCAAAATCTGATTATTGGTGGACAATAACTGATTCAGGATTGATTCCACTACTGGATGAGTCCGCTGCTTAAAATAGTGCCGATTTCGTAACGAGCTATCTCTTTTTTTTTCTATCTTTATTAACGAGATTTTTAGCCCTGGGCTAGTTCATCTCGACGAGCTATCACTATTCCATACGGAATATGTTCTGCTCAAATGCTATTTTGGTAATTCCAAGAAATTTCACTTAACCAAACAACACAGTTCATACCTTGAAGGTCAAGAAATGGATTCGTCGTCAAAATTGCTTGGGCTGTAATCAGTTGTTAAGTAGAATAGTATTCGTGACGCCTGTGAAAATCAAATTAGGCTTTCTTTTTATGGCACGGAAAAATGTTCAGTCTGATTTTTTAAACAATGAAAAGTAACGGCTGTCAAACTTACTTTGGTTGGCAGCAGCATATTTTACAAGAGCTTTTTACTTGGGTTCCGGATACCAGCCTTTTGTAGCAGTTATTACATTGTAGGCGTTTAACCATATAATTTCAATTCGAAGCACCCAAAACCTTTAGAAAGCTAGAACTGTAGCTTTAAAATTAAACAAAAGTGTATCGGTTTATTCAAAGTTTTATGTGTTTTTGAGTAGAAAGTGCTGTGATAGTGTGTCTTTGTGTTCGGATATTGATTGGGAAGCTTCCCAAACTGATCATTTCGAAGTATTTGTAGTGTACTCACTCGTTTGCAGTTATCTATCGACGTTATAATTCTTATCGCTGTATCATAATCGAGATATCATTTGCGTTATCAAATATCATATCATATAGTATGGCAGTAACTTGAACTAACTAGTAACAAAATAAATGTATTCGATTATAAAAATAGTAACGCACTAACTATTCGAACGCTAGTCTAATGAACGTAACCAAACGCTTGACGATAACAAACTCCCAAACGTAACCAATCGAATGAATTCGAACGAAAGACGGTATCATTCTTGAATGGAATCAACTTTTTTGAGGAATAAATATGGAACAAACTAACTACTGTTTTTAAGGTATGATATAATTTAGAAGGTTTTTTTTTTATTATGGTTTCCGTTTAGGATTTACTTTAGCTTGGAATACGTGCCAATTTTGATGCAGTTTAAAAATGGTTTGGCCCTTTCGAAAGGGCTCTCTATTAGAGATGGGATGAAGATACTTAACTTACGATCGATTACTGTTATAAGTTTTGATTTCAATGAAAATTAGTAGCAAATATATGTAGGTAATAATTATACGGGGAAGAAACGGAACGAACATCAACTACCATATTTACCCGTTTCGAGGTGACATCCCTAAACGCCGAGTTCAAATAATCCTGCTCTGCTTTGCACTCACTTCGATTCCTATTTTATTTGCTAAGGCAAATGTGACTTAACATCTACTTCTTTATTCACGGCTTTCTTTTCTTCTTCAGATATTCGGAAGAGGAATAACGAATCTTCGGAGCGATTTCGCTCTCAATTACTATTTGGACTTGCGTAGCAGTTAACTAACAAATTTCGAATGGCTTCAACCAATTTGAATTAGGATTCTTCTTGTAGGCGGTTTGTTTGTTAAGTATTCTCGAGATTTGATCGCATTTGGAACAGGATCCACAAACGATGTAGTATCCCCTCCGGTGGCTTTGGATCTAGGATGGGTAGGAATGTTACGATGGAATGTTTATGCTAGTTCGATCACAAAGCCTCCGTCAGTGGGACATACTGCGCCGTTTGAGGATCGGTCAAAAGTTCCACGCTTTTTGCTTCATAGGCAAATGTCTCTTTTTTTTCGTTTTTTTTTGTTAAAAACACCGAAAATGCACACTTCAATTGAGTAAGATCAACAACAACGTGTCGGCGAGGTAACGGTTCGACGTGACTTGTGTGTAGTTCTGTTTCGGAGATTGGTGGGCATGTTGGTCGAATGTCGGAGTCTGGCTGCCGTCTTAGTTGCTACTTGTGAGTGACGGGACTTGATTGATCGATGTATTGAAATTGACCTGAAGGTTGGCAATGTCGTTGATTTCTAGTCCTACGGAGATACGGTGAAGGGTGGGTCGATACCAAAGCTAACTACTCGGGGAATTCGTTTACGATGGATAAGGTTCCGTCGGATCGATGGTAAAGGTCCTAAAGGTAGATACGTAGATGTTGCACGGCAGCCAGTTTTCGATGTGATTGATCATGGAACGAAGGTTGTAATCCAATCGGAATGCGTGTTTTTACTGTACGTATGTAATGTGCGTTGCGATGGGGTTTGACACGTCGATTGATCACAGCCATTTCAACGTTGAATGTCATAATATGAGAGACTTCGAAGTGTTGGTCTACGGAGGAAATCCATGATGCTAGGAAACTGCTTTGTGAGTAGTTTGCAGGGTGAGGTAAAAATATTGATGACTTTGAGCCACTATTTTTACATTGAATTCAAATGTCAGAAGCGTAATTAGTTATCGCTTGGAGGTGGTTGAATAAGTTTTGTACATAAGACCTAAAGTTAAAGTTAATTAAGAACATTGTTGAGTATAGAACTTCGGATCAAGTAGCGTAACCAGTTATCATTTTATAAGTAAATGAATAAAATTAATACTCATGAAGGCTCATACAATTATGATCGTTGTACCCTCCGTATTTTACTAATCATATTGAGTTTAAAATATAATAAATTCGGGAATTCTTTACAAAATGTTTAGACTCTCGGATATTCGAGTATTTGTGGAATACGATGAGGAAACGGAACGTATGAGGTACACAGATATTCTTATCGAGTAACGACATAAGCTGTTTTTCGTTTTTTTTTCCAATCCATAATCTAATAAGAATCCACAAAAGACTTATTTCATACTGATAACATAAACATTAGAGTGGTTCAAAAAATCGTTTTTGCTTCACACCACTCATTCGATTCCAGATCAAAATTAAAAATAATAAAATAATATAAAAGAACGAAGCACCACTCATGCTTAGAAAATATTCCATCAATAAATGTTGAATTGAACCTTTCATGAAAGGAGTCGTTCCTATCAATCTTACCCCGAATTACGGTATATTCAGATTCCTCTTCCACAAAAAAAAAAATTGCGTAGTTTATGAACGGTCCCAAACCAGTTTTTCTCTCCCGTAACAAAACTTTATATTGAAAAATATTTGAAACTAAAAATCATTTAAAAAAATATTAAGTACTAGTAGTTTGAACGCTGACTCATTAATTGTGACTGGTGTGTATATTTCCCACAATTTAATGATCAAATATTTTACTCAAAAATCTCAGCCAAATCCGTAGAAATACGCATTTATCTCTCATAGCTATGTTGATCGAATCTATAAATGTTGCCTGGGGCTTATTCACTCACAAAAAATCTTTGAAACAAACTTTCAAACGTCCTTTCTAGCTAGGCGTCAATAGGCACACGGCTTACAAAGTTGGCCAAAATGCAGCCCAAATAGCTACAAAAAGAATTTAGTTATATTGTTGGTTCATACCTCGATCAAGAGCTGTTTTACTGAGATAAAAAGCCTTGAAATGGCTGAACACTATGTGTTGCTTATCAGTAAAAATGATTCTGTAATGTTTTGTGCTAAGTTTGATAATAATTTTGTCTTTTGATATCAGCTGATTCATAAATTGTGGGTGATTCAACTGCGTAGGGTGACTGTTTAAGGTATTTGATAATTCTGTGATTCTTATTTCAAACTCTGATCGTCTTAACAAACGAAACTTGTGATAGCATAGACGAAAATAAAAATATGAAGATGGAGCCTAAGTTCACGCATCATTCAGGAAACATAAATTTAATCCTCAATGGAGATACTAGCATTTTCCAAAACTGCTGCTGTATCAGTCTATAACATAAAAAATTTCGTTTCTTTATTTCATCAATTGTGATAAAAATACATTGACGTTTTTCATTACTTGTCGGTTTACTTGAAGCACTGTTTGTAAGAAGGCTTCTGTTTAATTGAGCATTAATTGTTCAGTGTATTATTGAAGTTTAACCATACTTTGTGTCAAGGGATGGGAAACACTTTCATAAGCTGTCAACTTTGGAGCGGGTCTATGAGATGTCCATAAGCCAATGCATGCTATAAAAAGTTTACTTTTACTGTGTGCGCTGTTTTCAAAAAGCCCGTGAGAGAGAACGAAGCAACACTCAGCGCACAGTAAAAGTCAAAAGAACAAAGGAATTCATGGCACGTAGAGAGGCTCATTAGTTCTATTGTTCTTTTGAATTTGTATTGCGCGCCGTGTGTTGGTGCTCTCTTGTTCTCTCTCACGACTAAAACAGGGCACACAGTAAAAGTCATACGTTTTATGGCACGCAAAAGCTAATAATCGAAACGTTTCATCTCTAGCTTGTAACATGGTATAGCTCAGTATAAGATTGAACTTATTTCATCAATGACTTTGTTGTAAAATATTATTGATTCTTTCTCGAAAAAATATGAAATACGTAAAAAAACTGGATATTATTTATAAAGTGGAACCCAAAATCAGCACTAAGAACTGTTTTCAAAACAGACGATCATGGCTTATTGACAAAAGGTTAAACCCTCTACCGGCTTTTACGGCGTATAAAAAATTCAAATTGCAATAACTTGTTTGATTCTCGATATTTTTGCACCATTTTTTCACAAGATCTCAAAAAGCTCTTATAGTTTACGAATCCGTGTCGATATCAATCATTGGTGATCTAGTTTTGAAGATATTTCGATGTTCCTTGGGGGACCGACATTCTCCATATGAAATATCTTTGGCTTTCGTTTTGTTTTTGGTCAGTTTATCAACAAAATAAAATGTGGACTATACAATGTCAGGTAATTAAGAGCTACTCTGAAAAAATCATACAAATCGGTTCGTTATTCTTGTACAAATCAGAAAATTACGATATGAGGTTTTTTTTAACTTTTCAAGATCTTTATTTGTCCAGCATGGTACCAGAAACATAAATGCTCATTACTCAAATACGGTTGCACCTAATTGCTTCATTTTTTCACAACATGCTCGCATCAATATATCAATCCAAGGAGTGAATATCCGAATACGATAAAAACTCTGTAGCCTGAGATATTTACGTGGATTATGGCTACGTGTCGCTCCCCCTATGAATTTTGGAATATCTCAGGATACAGAAGACCAATGAACAATATCGACACAAATTCTAAAACTAGATGAGTTTTTTGAGAGCTTGTGAAAAAATGGTGCAAAAATACCAAGAAACAAAAAAATATCGCGATTCGAATATTTTTTAGCGGTAAAAAAATGAAGCTGCCGGTAGAAGGGTTAAAGGAACAAAAAGTTCAAAATGATTGCTGTAAAATTTTTGAGAATAGAATTTTGTTTCTTTATTGCTTGTTCTTCGTGTTGTTGTCCTTTCGATTTTTTGTTTCAATTTTGTATTCTTAAGTTTTATCATGGATAAGTCAATCATTACATTAATTGATGATTTATTTGAGCTTGAAATAAAAAATCAAAGCCTTCAAAAATTTAAATTATCAATGAAATATTGATAACCAAATAAATTTATTAAACGTTATTACATTTAAATAGCTTGTCATTGTATTTGTTCTGTCTCATTGAATTTGTTTCAATTTCAAAGGAGCATTACTCACAAGATGTAGAAAACATTTTATCGCCCTGTTTGGAAATTAAAGCCGATTTTTTAAAGCAGCGACATGAGTTTTGGCTAACATAGTTAAATTTTGACATGTTTTTATCACCAATAAAAACTAACAGAAAAAGAAATGTTCATTATACTTGTACCACAGACAAACAGACGTAACACTTAGAACAAATCTCGATCAAAATCATAGTCACGAGGACATGTACGCCCAATGCTGAAATCGGTGTGTTACCATATTTTTGAATCGACCGTATATATATATATATATATATATATATATATATATATATATATATATATAAATATATTTATATATACCTATCATTAGATTGTTTCCATTTGACAGCGGCAAAACAAACAACTCAGTGCAAAAAAAAATCTACCGATTGTTAGCTTTCGAAGTCTCCAAATTTGGCTTATTCCGTTGAACTTCGACGCTGGGTCGGTGCGTCTCTCTCTGTTTTTGACAACATTGCTGTTGCGAGAGAGGCAAAACAACCCAACCGTGGGTAAAAACTATATGCAGTTTACCCAAATTTGAGTAAAAAGAACGTATTTTTTGGGTATTCTGATTTCTCCGTGTAGCTTTCGCTTCCTGGCGGTCTTGTCAAGCGTCCTTTACCCGCCATTCTCATTGTGGGGGCTCAGTCAATAGAGTTTCTTGCAGTTATTCGCCAAGGAGAGCGAAGACAGACGTGGTAAAAGTGGCTTACCATCTGGTAGAAATCTGCGGATTCTGCCAGAGTCTCTCACGGCGAGTGGCTCGACACCATCGGCGCTAGTTTCTAACAATCCTGATTTATACGCCTAAATCGATCCCAAAGAAAATCATGAAGCAAGATTTTTGTAGATTGTATTTTCATTAATTTTGATTTCATTTCAAATCAACTGATTGTTATCTGAGATTTAGCAAGGTGAATGGCCGCTTATGCGGTTAAAGCTTCTTAAAACTGAACAATGAACGAGCAAGTGCTCTATTTCAGGATTTAATTGAGAATTGGCATCGGCATGAAAATGTACAGTTTTTTCACCAAATATTTCATTGCTTGTAGCCGGAAGAAAATCTCTTGGTTGAGTAATTTTGATAACTTTTGCTTTTGGAACTGAGCAAGTGTTTTTTATCTGGGGATATTCCGATTTTAGTCTAAAAATCGTAAAACTGTGTATAGTCATCAACCATAATGTCGATGTTAAAGTGTAGATGAATTGAAGAAGCTTTTGTAATTTTTCAAGAGCACAAATCTAAAGGACGATACAATGCTGGCAGCTGAAAATTTGATCGATTGATCACAACCAACGGGTAATCAATCTTGAGAACATTTATCATGTACGGTTATTATATTCATTCAAAAATGTCAAGTGTGGCTTGGATTAGTGCGTTTTTTTAAGAAAATTTAGAGCACAAACAAATAGACGTCACACTCTCAGAACTGTCTATCGACCTCCTTTTTAACGATTCAAATATAAGTTATGTGGTTTATCGACCACTCGCTGCGCTTATTGATTCTTAAATGTTATGAGATTTTGTAAAGGGATGAAATCGAAAACCTTAGAAATGAAAACCATTATATGATAATAATAAATTCCGAGAGATCATCAAAGTTTTCAAATCTTGAGAAGAGATTAAAAAATAATAGATATTCTGGTAGCATCTTGCTGTTATTATGATTTTTTAGAGAATCTTAGAAAACAATCTGCCATCATACTTGAAACTCAGAGTAAGTTAGTCTCCTTCCTTGAACTGGAATGTTTCACGGAATTTATTTAAAATCGTATTGAATGTTGGATTTCTATTTATAGCTTTTTTTTAGAAATCGTTGAAAGCCTATGATTTTTTTCAGATCGTTTTTAAGTCGACATAAGATACGATACATTTCTGTAACAAAAAAAAAATATATATATTTATTTCTAGATATCGTAGAAGTATCATGTTCAATGTGAGATTGAAAATTTCAATTTGCTTAAACTGTTTCCGATCGAATATTTACAATTTCCTTTCAAACCATGGTCGTTACAGGTTTTAACAACCCACAAAGCCATTCCTGATCACCATTTTTTGGGAGCGTTAAGCTGTTGATTTCCTGAGACTTATGTAGACCGTAGACCAAGGGCGAAGTTTGGGGCGAAAGACTGTGATCGAATCGTGTGTTCAGTTCCGATGTACCACGATGGGCTTGCTCAGCAACTCGATGTATGTTCTTTCGGAAGAGTAGATCGCAGTGGCCACTATTTGTAGATTATATTTGATGTTTGATGTAATTCTTCTGGTAATTCTCCACACTTACTAAAATCGCGTTCATCCTTTCTCTTGCTTACTTAGGGGGATTTTAATTGTCCTTTGTGAATATGACTGTGTTAGGATGAGTTTTGTTCGAGGTTTATTAAGTTATCGGTTTTATGTTCTTAGTTCTTCCGTCGATGTCCCGACTATTTGTAATTCTTGGAATTGACAAATTTTTGAGTTTTATTGTACGAATTTTTCACTGATATTTTACTAAATAACATCAATCCAACTATTCAATCGTTTTAAAATTATGAAGTCCAAGGGTGTAAGTGACATTTTGTAAGGTTTTGAATTTAGTACCGTTTTGTCTCAAATTCCGAACAGACTCATATTCCGAACACTCGGTTTTTGTATGGCGATTTGGTTGAAATGTTTCGCTGAAATATGTCATCAAATAACAAAGAAATGGCAGTCAATTTAAATTCAATTTTAACGTCTCCAATATAATTTATACCGCGGGAGTAGTTTGAGGCCAGTAGAACAAGCTGAGATACATTTATTTGCGAAATTATTCATTTGAATACGATTTATTCGTGCTGTTCGGAATTTGAATCAATGTGTTCGGAATATGAGACAGAATGAACACAGTGTTCGGCATTTGAATCAAAATGTTGTTCCATACTTTTACGTTTAAATAATACTAAACAAGTTAAAATTAACATTTTTAACGGCACACCCAACAGCTAACAGTTAGGCTTTGCGAAGAAATTAAAATTTTCACAAATATCGACTAATTTATGCCCATCAGATGCATTTGAAGTCACTGCTGGCCTTAAGTGTTCGGAATATGAGTCAAAACGGTATACTGTAAAATTCTACTGTTTCCAAGCTTTCAAGTAGTTTTTATATGAATATTCAATCCATAAAAACGTAACTCGTAGAAGAATGGCTTGTTTGTATGCAACTATGCAACAAAAGTAGATTTTTGTCACTAACACTCCTTTTCTGCTGACCCCTGTCAATTCTGGGATTTTACGAGATTAGTGTTACATCGACGGAAGCGCACAGAATTATGGTTAGGTTCATGGCGTTCATTTAGGTTAGAGTTCTTCGATTTTGCTCTGGTTATGTGTTGAGTTGAATTTGTTTTAGACGATTGTACCGGAATTTGCCAATAAAATGTTGCAATTTATGAATATAAATCATGGGAACTAATTTGCATCTATTTTCGTGCATACTGGACAATGGTGCCCCGTATTGCACGTTCACATATTCAATTATTTCTCTCCTATCAGGCAGTCTAAAGTTCAGTGTATTTATCCGAGGGTCCAAACCTCAAGCAGGTGTACATTTCTAAGTGTATTTAGTAATGTGTTTTATTTCTACCGGCACTACATAATGGTTTTACGAGGGATTTTGGCAATCATTCCATCATCGGCTCAACTAATGTGTATGTGTTGCGGAACTAGATCTCTTCAAGTTACTCTAATGAAGCTTCCAAATAGATACAACTGCTCTGGGGTGGGAATGGTTACACAAACTTACAACTGTACTATTCTACACCTGGTCCAACTTCTACCTGATCCGCTAATGACTGTTAATCCACTTTGCACTATGATACTTTTATTGAGGGTTTCTAGTTCAAAAATAACTCTCCGATTTATTTGCGAAATAATTAGATAACGAAAACGAGTGGATTATTTTCCGAGATGTTTATCAGTTTAAGTAAAATAATCATGTAAGTGTGTTTGAATGTTGTGTAATTGAGTGTTGGTGTGTGTGATACTCAATGATATTGATCACAGTTTTGATAATACAAGACGCATGGCGATGGCGATACAAACTCTAAACAATATGCACTAAAGGATGGCACTTTCCATCGCTATATGTATGAAAATAACGTATTATATGAAGGGAACAATACAATGGTTCGAGCTGGAACAAGAACTAGGCGAATAATGTTGGAACAAACGGAGCGCAACGGTCAAACTTACGGGAAACTGTTAACTCGAAACTACTTTAGAAAGGGGCAATGAAAGTAATATAATTATCAAGTAATGACTGGGCGCAAGTTTCCTTGCGGTAAGTTTCTGTAGTTAAATTTATTCCATTACAAAAGAAACGAAACACGAGAGCAAAAGTTTTGCTTAAAATGGCTGCATGCTTCAGCTGATAACTGGCGGTGGCGCCCCTTTTATGGAGATGTCGTTTGTTGTTTTAATTGCCCAACGATGGGCAATGGTTGCATTTGATTTATGTCCACTGCATAATGGGACTGTATTGGCTGAAAAATTATGTTACTGGAACTGGAACCGATGGCAAAATGGTTTGGGAATTAGAAGTTTGTTGTAGAGGTATTATTGAAGCTGCTTATAAGTGACAAAGAATTAATACTAATGCAATACGATATAGAATAAGTGTAAGATGGTAATAAGTGTACAGTGGATGCAATAGGTTAAGGTAAAGATAAATCGAAGCCAAACATCAAATCTGGAGAACCGAACACCTGTTTGAACTGAAAACTCTATCGATTGGTTACCACCAACTAGTGACAAATCGATTAAGTTTTCAGCTCAAACGGATGTTTCGTTCTCCAGATTTGTGCTCTTGAAAATTTGAGGTTTGGCTTCGATTCATCTTCACCTTAAGAGTTCTAAACATATATCTGAAAAATCGCTGTGTTTGTACCAAAAACAGCAATAATTTTCCTGGAATTCACCGTAGAGAAAACCTATCATGAGTTATAAATTATTCGCTTAAAACGAACTCAAATGCCTTTATGAGCGATTCATTGGATTACGCTATTAAGTAATGAAGGTATTACTGAAATAATTTTCCAGAAAATTAGGTTGAAGTGATATTAAGTAAATATTTGTTAGAATTAATGGGAGTAAATAACTTTTATGGTGTCAAAATAATGTAAAAACACCCAATATAGCAAAGAAAAAGCAAAACGATTTCTCGATTAGTAAGTTTGAGAAAAATAAGCATATAGTTCAAAAACTGAGTGTTGCTAAAATAACGATCTCTACTTTGAAATCTGCAATTGAACATACATTTTTTTTGACTCTTTATTATGGGGAAATTCAGCCCGAGACTGGTTCATCCCCGCGCAATAATAACATAAAATTTGGTTTTGTTTGCATTTTTTCCAATAATTGATATATTTACCATTGTTTACCATTAGGTAATGAATAGTGACAAATAAAGTGATATAGAAGTAGAACTCGAGCAAAGTCGAATAACAACCGCATAATATAGTGATAACAAGATATAGATCATGAATTTATTTTGTTATTTTTTTTTGTTATCAATACGAATACTCTTGTTATCAACGAATTTTGAGCTGTCAGATCGAGGATGCCGCGATGGGTTACAAAATTTGTTATCAACCTGTTATCATTTGTAACATAATGAGATATTCATATGATATCTTTAGTTTAAAATTTTATTATCACGATTATTATGTTGGTTATTCAATCAAAATTGAAACAAACTAAGTTATCAAATGTTTGTTATCTGATAAGGGTTTAAACACAAATTTCATAACGCCAAAAATAGCCATTTTCGATACCCACCCACCCCATCGTAACGCATTTTGTATGAATATTTTTCTAATTTTGTATGAGCTGTAACATTTCAAGGACACCCACCCACCCCCTTCAGCGTTATGAAATTTGTGAATGGGCCCTAACACAACCTGTTATCATTTTGTTACTCAACTTTGCTATGTGCTGGAAACAATTATTAAAATTTGATGTTAAAAGCTATGGACAGTTTAGTTTAATCACAAGAGACCGCAAAGCATATGAAATTACTGAATCGTTAGCACCTTGGAAGCTTTATAGGTATACCAATTAGGGTAATCAATATATTTTGGACCCCTATATATTTTGGACCCCCTGGGGCATTTTCCTGCAAATTTACCAGTTTAAATCGAAAGACCAACTCAATTCGCATGCCATTTGGAAAGATATAACTATTCCGCACTAGCATCAACCATTTGTACATAGAAAATGTGTTTATTTTATCTGAAATTAATTTAATTTAATCGGTCCATCCATGCAACCGTTACAACACGTTACACACAGAAATCGAAGCCGTCAGAAATTTTACAAATGTAAACAAAAACTTTTTTCAAATTTCTGAACTAAAGGCGTAGAATTTCTTCGGTTTTCCATTGTCAATCGATTATTTAGACTATGGGCAAGCATATTATACAACCAGTGTCGTGGACTTTATCGTCAAACAATAAAAAATGCCGGGGGTCCAAAATATATACTTTGAGGGTCCAAAATGTATTGGTGTGTCCAAAATAATGAAAAACAGTGCTTCACAATTTGATTATTTTCGGCGTTTTTTGAATCCTACATGACCGTATGGGCATTTTTGTCTCGTGGAGGAAGTTTTTCTCTACATTTTGGCATGTTCTTTGACTTGGTTACGCTGTGCAATTAATTAATTGGGACAAACAACTAAAATCACTTCCTTAGGGGGTCCAAAATACGACCGTTACCCTATGACTACAAAAAACTTTTCGGGGTTATAGGCTATTCAAGGAAACGGAGTATTTGGGCAATTAACTATTGGGAAATGTCATGAAGAAAAGTAGCAATATCAGATTTTAATAGTTGTTGAAACAAATAGCTTTTCGTTAATTTTTTATATGTAACTAGTGGTCCCGGCAAACTTCGTCTTGCTATCAAGTAGGCTGTTGAAAAAGGCTATGGATCGTCCCATACAAAATGACAGTTCCGTTTACGCTCGTTTTATCGACCTTCCCGGTGAATATCCTGGGATTTTTATACACACAAACACGTCGGAAGTCGAAACACTTGACGAACAAAACGGAAAAATATTCATTTAAATCGGTTGACCCGTTCGGAAGCCATTTCGTGACATACAAACACCACTTCATTTTTATTTATATAGATTAGCCAAAAAATTCTGAGAAATGTTCAATCTCGTCACAATTTTGCTGTTCAAACACAGTATAATTCATAAAAAATGTGAAAATCATTCGAAAAAAAAAATCCAAATTCAAGAATATAGAATAGGATATACACGAAGTATGGAGAATTTCTTCTAACAAAATGCTCCAAATTTGTTTTGATTTCCAGTTTTGAAAATTTCCTGGGATCCCGGGATATTCCGGAAAATTGTATTTGTATTTCCCGGAAAGTGAAACCCCGGGAAAATAGGATATTCGATTATTTATGATATGCTGCTACGATCCGATGATCATCTAAATTGTTTCTAACGAAAGGAGAACCTTTTTTTTCAATAAGTTCGCAGAGACTTCAGTATTCACTTCTTATTAAATATTGTCGAATAAGGAAAGCATATTAAATCCATAAGACATTATATTGTATCGTGAAACACACGTACTCTGAGACCTCCTCTGTCTTCGGAAACCGAACAAACTTATATTTTCTTACTCTGGCAATGCAAAACCTTCAAACTATATTACTTTCGTACATTAACTAGATTGTAGTAGATAAAAGGCCTTTAAAAAAACGGAATAATACGTTGTGCTGGACGAAAGCTTCGGATCGATCAGTTGAATGTCTAAGAGATTGGGGAGATATTGCCCATTGCACGGTGACGTCATCGGAAAATCGCTCTCTTTCCCTCCTTCGAGAAATCTGAAAACAACGGTGCCAGTACCTGTCAAAGTTGACATGTACTGGCACCATTGTTTTCAAGTTTTGTAGAAGAGCGAAAGAGAGAGAATTCCGCCGTGAAATGCCTAATTGCGGGGCGCTTGACTTTGTCTAGACAACAACGAAAGAGAAGGCTCATACACTTTGTGGATTTCGACTTGAGACTAGTCTTGATCACGGTTTACAATATTTATATCTATTTCATTAACTGATAGCTGCTAGACGACGTCGTTCCTATCTACCTCAAACATTTTTTTCTGAAAAAATAATCTAGTGATCCATGACGTCACTTGTTTACAACCAATTTTGATGTTTACACAAGTATCTTATACAAGTATTTACACAAGTATCACAAGTAAAAGTCTCTATCGAAAATTTTCAAGTCCTGCAAAAATGGTTAAGTGTTACGACATAGATTAGTTAAAATAGATGACTAAAATTGTACTATATTGTGAAATCATATCAGAATCTACCGCCGTTTTGATTCATATTACGGACACTTCAGTGAAGTTTAATTCAGCAAGAAGCATATAAAATAAATCATTTTGTATGATTCCTCAACGCTGCACGCTATGTCTGAACCAGACGATTATAAAAATCGAATGTACATCGGATTTTGTCTCGCTAAAGATCAGTATTTGGTCTTTATTTTCATAATCGGAAGGTTTTAAAATATTCTATCGGTGAAATTCTTTTCATACATTTTGTATGTGTGGAAATGCGTCGAAAACTTGATTTTCATGGGATTTAGTATGGAAAATGGCTAAAAAGTGGAAAAAATCAAAATTTCACCGATCGAATATTTTAAAACTTTCCGATTATGAAAATATAGACCAAATACTGATCTCTAGTGAGAAAAGTACATGTACATTCGATTTGTATAATCGTCTGGTTTAGACACAGCGTGCGCTATCGAGCATTCAAAATACTAAACATGTGTACCGTTTTGTCTCAAATTCCGAACAGACTCATATTCCGAACACTCCGTTTTTGTATGGCGATTCGGTTGAAATGTTTCGCTGAAATATGTCATCAAATAACAAAGAAATGGCAGTCTATTGAAATTCAATTTTAACGTCTTCCGATTTATTTTATACATCGGGGGTGGTGATGTTTCTCTTGTTCAAGACCAGTAGAACTGGCTTACATCAATTTATTTGCGAAATTATTTATTTAAATACGCTTTATTCCTGCTGTTCGGAATTTGAATCAAGGTGTTCGGAATATGAGACAGAATGAACACAGTGTTCGGCATTTGAATCAAAATGTTGTTCCATACTTTTACGTAAAAACAATACTAAACAAGGTTAAATTAACACTTTTGTCGGCACACCCAACAGCTAACAGTAAGGCTTTGCGGAGAAATTAAAATTTGTACAAATATCAGCTAATTTATGCCTGTCAGATGCATTTGAAGTCACTGTTGGCCTTAAGTGTTCGGAATATGAGTCAAAACGGTATGTTGAGTTAAGATTTTGATTCCGTAACATTAATAATTTAATACAAATACAAATTTTTAAGGTTTTCATGATTTTTATTCCGGATGCTACCTTAGTTTTGCCCCATATCCTGGACACTTTGATTTGAATTCCGGGCAGCTCTTAAAAAAAAAAAGAGTAGTGTTTGATCCTTCGACCTTGACGCTTGCTCCTGCGGGGGCGAGCGATGAGGGCAGGATCAAACATGTCGCGCGTCGGTAGTGAAGCGGTGAAAAAGTGATCGGTTCGTTAGTAGTGTTTGATCCTTCGACCTTGACGCTTGCTCCTGCGGGGGCGGGTGATGAGGGCAGGATCAAACATGTCGCGCGTCGGTAGTGAAGCGGTGAAAAAGTGATCGGTTCGTTAGTAGTGTTTGATCCTTCGACTTTGACGCTTGATCCTGCGGGGGCGGGCGATGAGGGCAGGATCAAACTTGTCGCGCGTCGTTCGCTCAGAGAAATGAAAAAGCGCCACGGATCGCTAGTAGTGTTTGATCTATTGATCGCGTCGCTTGCTCTTGCGTGGGCGAGTGACGAACACTTGTTCGGCGTACAATGCGATTATCGAATTATTTCGTGAATCCGGTTAGGTGTGATTATATAATGGATCGCATCACCAAACATTGGTGACTCCCAGATCTCTACCTTATCCCACTAACACAATATCCTTTCCATGACAACCGTGGAGATGCAGAGGTGATCTCGGTCTCTAGTAACAACGGTAGTCACACTAACATTCCTTCCCTTCCCCGATGACCGTAAGGACGTGGCCGGCGCCGTTATTGACTTTTTAAGGTTGAGCTCTCGATTTGTGCACATTGAAGAATGGTAAGCTAATCCCAAGCCCCATTCAATAATTCCCTGTGCAACCTCGATTGTTCTGGTCAATCACGGAGAAGCAACTACGAATTGTGCGGTCATCTATGCTTATGCTTATGCTTAATTCCGGGCAGCTCTTAAAAATCATAAATGGGAAAGCCTAATCATCAGTTTATTGAAATCGTCATACCACTTAAGAGACATCTAAGGCTGATGGACATTATTAAAGTGAGCTTCAAGAGTGAAGGGCATATATGTTTCAATGTTTTCCACACAAAGCAGAGTGTCCGGAATTTGAAGCTGTCCCTTATATGAATCGAAACGGTACATTAACCAATACGCACATAGAATAGCATACTTCCAGCATTATATGCATTGGCACGGCAAAACATTAAATGCTCATCGAGCGTATAGCTATCATTAGTGCTTGCCCAATGCAGTTGTTAGCGAAATAACGGGCTGCTTCTATGCTACGCCGTTTAACTGTCAAAAAACCGTAACGCCTTGGTTGTGAGCGAAGCAAAACCAAAATTTTGACCTCAATATGCTACAATTAAGAGGTGCGGTTGAAAGTTATCTCTTTCATTTTCTCGATTTTCTTCTGCGATATCAGGCAAGACATCAAGTCTGTGATTGCGTGTAGAACACAAATGAACAAAAGAGACGACTAGTTTCCTGCAACCGCACCTCTGGACTCGAGCACACTGCTTCTCTTTCTCCCGTGTCATCGTTTCAGTCATTGTTTTTTTTTGTTGTTGTGGAGAAGTTCAATTACGTTATGAAATCTCTTCTCGCATTGTAGTCACCAACAATTACGTTAGATGACCGAAACAGCATACAGGGATTGGTATGAGGAAGACGAAATGCTCTATCAAATCGTAACCAGTCTTCCCAAATGAACATCGAAAACGTTAGTTCAGGCGGTTTCGTACTCTCCTTTTACTCTGTTCTGGTGTTCAAACTGTAACACTTGAACCTAAACCTAAACCCAAACATGTGTAAAATGAACATCGGTCCATTTATACCTTGATTGCAAACGGTTCAAATTCTGATGCAAATTTTCAGTTGCATCCAAAGTGGAGAACGATGTCACAAAACAGACAGCCAGAAAACAGTTGCTATCGACGCTTATCAGTTTCTCATAAAGTTACCGCTGCGTAGTACCTAAAATATTGATCTTAGTTGATCTGTTCAAATGAAACATTTGTTCAAGCCTCAAGAATCTTACGATTTGTATCAAGAAGCTCCATCAGTTGCATAGCTAGAGTTTTTGGGGCTCGGTGCGGAGGTAGATTTGGGGCCCCTCAAATAAAGGCTTGCAGAATATGTCAGCGAACTTACATGAACCTTCAACATTTTTTTTTCGAAAACGTTTAGCATTGAGAAGAGTGTGTAAGTAACAGGTCAAACAGTATTCTGCCGCCAAAAATTCACTCATATGGAGACGTAGCCAGGTTTTCCGCCAGGAAGTAGTTTTCGATGCTACGTGTTGTGGAATCAGAAGTATCTATATATTTCTGTTTAAAATGCTCTTCAAAGGTATTCTTGAATAATTATTCCTAGTTCAACTCTTTGAAAACTTGTGAAAAAATCTTGGAACCATTCATAGAAAAATATGTGATGAAATCGATAGACAAATTCCTGAAATTCAAGTGTTGCGCAAATAACTGATTTTTGTTGTTGAGGTTTTTGATGCAAATCTAGGTGGCAATCAAAATAAAGTGATAGATTTTATTATCGATATTATTTAATGAGACATTCCTAGTGAAACTCTTAAGAAGTATTCCTAGAGATATTTTTTGAATATACTGTGCGATTTCGTTTATGGCAACAAAGTCGAAATTTTCAGTTGCCAAAAACGGAACCGTGCCAAAATCGGAACCCATTTTTTTAATCTAAAAAATTCATTAGGACATTTTTTTCATTCATTGCTACATCATTCTTATAGAACCAAATGATTGCCAGACTTCAAAACGGTACAAACCTGAGAGAGTTTACTACGTATTTGAGGGACATGCTAAGATTCCGTTGCGATATTGCTGAAAATTCTCAAGGTTCCAATGGAAATTCTCCAAACTATGGTAATCCCCAAGTTCATCTGAAAACCTTTTCAGAATCCTCAACATTCACCAGAAATACTCAAAATACCACTTTAAATCCACAGTATTCCGCTAGAAATTCACAGGACGACTTTGAAATCTTAACAGTTCACTGAGAATTGCCAGATTTTGCACAGCATCCGCAATAACTTACTATACATTCTCAGGATCCTGCAAGAAACCTTTAATGTCCGATACCCTGATTTTGCTCAGAATCCTCAAGAATCTGCTCTAAAAATTATCATGCATAAGCCCACTATAAGAACAAAACATCTCGAAAGAAATCTGTAGGATTCACAAGGAGTAATTTTATTATTTCATGCGGCTAACATACTTGATTGAAATAATGATAAGGAATGCAGTGTACACCAGCATGAGCACGCCTGGTATGAAATTTTGGATCGTTTAAAAAAAAACCCAAGGGTGAACCAGAACTATGGTTTCTAAAGGCATATTTTTTTTTGTTTCTACATGGAAAGACTTTCGATTTATTGCAGTTTCTTCTATATTGATTGGAGTATGTTCAAATTCATATTCATCAACTACAGCGACATCTATGGTCGAAAGAGTAGTTAGAACCGTTTCTCCCATATATTTTGCCGATATTCTCCATACAAACTTGGAGCTCGTTTAGCTCCGTCCTTTTGGATTTGTCGCTAAAATTTTCACAGCAGCTTTTGGAGGTCAAAACGAACACATTTTTTGGGTGTAACTTAAAACTATTTTAGTTTGATTAATATTGGCCATCGTTATCAAAATACACATTCATAAAACAGACAAACGGCTAAAACACTCTCAATCATATTCATCGCACGCTTTGATGATCTTATTGAGAAAAAAATGTAGTCTAGACTGTGCTTGTATTTATCATGGTGATGCTATAGAACGGTGTATTGAACAAGTCTTTGGGTCATTTATTCCTCTTGTTACTATCAAAGTTATGGATTACATGTTGACACTTGAATTGAAATTTACTTGAATAACATAATTTATTTAAAAATATTCCATAATAAGTTTAGATACAGTCAGTGACATAAGTTAGTAACCAAATGCTGTTTTTCCATACAAAATACCCAAGTTTGGGGTGCTGTATATCAGCTTCTGGTGGTTTGAATTGGCTGAAATTTGGATGACGAACTACAAATAACTTGAAATTTTGCATATAAGGGAATTATTACATTGCTGTCATTTTACATAGAATTTCAGAGGGTTGTTCAATGACAAAAGTAAGTAACCGAGAGACTTTTAAATTTAATTCGAAAACAGTAAGTCGTGGAAAGATGGTGTGTTCTGCAAAATTATGTGACTTCTGAAATTGAACAACTTTGTGGAATATACCAACAACCCACAACTTACCGTTTTCGAATCAAATTAAAGTCTCTCGGTTACTTACTAGGAAATTTCGGGGGAAATCACTGATTTTACCACGTAAAGATCTTTTTGTAATAATGAGCGTGATAAATTGATGTCCATCCAGGAACGCCAGATAGATTCTTACTAGCATTATTATAGTGGTTTTACGCCCGAGGCATATTTTCGAAAATTACTAGAAAAATTGCTGGTGGCCTTGCTTAGAATAATCCGTAGAGTTTCTACATGTAAGCACTCAATAAAGTTCCCTGGATTTATTGCTAATGTTAATTTTTAAAATAATCTTATAGTTTCATATAAATTACCAATTTTAAAGAAATATCCTGATAGGGGAGGTGTACCAGTTTTGGCCACCCTAAGGAAAAATATTGTTTATACATAAATCAAACGACGTTTGGTTACTGTCAATACATTAAACGAAAGTTTTCAATCCATGCTCAGTAGGGAAAATATAAAAAAATAATCAGAAACTTTGTTTTTATATTAAAAATGGAGGTGGCGAATACTGGACCACTTGCACCAGTATTCGCCACGATTTTAATTTCGATTCCTGAATTTACCACCTAAGTTGATTTCTTATGGAGGGTGGCGAATTACGAGCACCATGGCAAAAAATAGGTGCAAAGGAGCAACATTTTTAAGGAAAATGATTTTTTTTTTCTATTATTTTCCAAGAAAATTTTGCGGTTTCCAAGAATGTTTCCGTATCTTCTTAAAGCAATTTAGCAAACACTAAACAATTGGCAACCATATATGTCGTAAAACGGTATATAATCCGGGGTAGCGAATAACTGGTACGTGGCGAATACCAGTACACCTTCCCTACATTATTTAAGGTCACCTGAGAACAAATTTGGACGATTCTTGGTAGTTAGTTTTGGAAGATTTAAAAATTCAGACATGAAGGAATTCCGATATAAATTTACTGTTCAAAACAAAAACATTAAATAAAAATTTGTAAAATCATCATTTTTTAATTTATTTGTTTATACTTTAAACCTTCCAAATGGTCTCAGATATCTGAAAATTATGTACACCCTTAGGCTTTAAGTCCTGTATATACTATTAAATGTGCAGGGATAAGGATAGGAGCATCTTGACGGACAGACGCGTAGTGACCGAAATGTGGAAGCAGCATTACGAATAACACTTGAATGGCGCAGAGGACGCAAGCATAGAAGGTCAGGACAGCAAAGGGGATGGCTATGGCAGCACTGCGGACAGTGGAAGCCAACGAGGTCATAACCTACTATAGAGTAAGTTTAGGATGCCATTCAACAGCTCAAGAACAACAAGGCCGCTAGCAAGGATGGCTTGGAGAGATTGGCCGCTTGTTTGCATCGGCTTACAGTCAGAATCTGGAAATCGGAACAGCTGCCGGGGAAGTGGAAGCAAGACGTTATATACCCCAACTGCATAAAATGTGACGAACTGGAGCTGTGAAAGCTAACGTGCAATCACTATCCTAAACGCCGCCTACAAAGTGTCAGATTATCTTCCGTCGGCTAATGAGTTCGTAGGAAGATATCAAGGAGGTTTCATCGACGATCGCTCAACAACAAACAAGATTTTTTCATTGCGGCAAATCCTCCAGAAATGCCGTGAGTACTAGATCCCTACGCACCATTTGTTCATCGATTTCAAGACGGCATATTTCGTGCCTGTTGTTCAATATTGCGCTTGAAGGTGTCATGCGGAGAGCCGGACTTAACAGTCGCGGTACGATTTTCATAAGATCCGGACAATTTGTTTGCTTCGCGGACGACATGGATATTATTGGGAGACAATTTGAAACGGTTGCAGATTTGTTCACCCGCCTGCGAAGCAACAAGAGTCGGGCTAATGGTGAATGCGTCGAAAACAAAGTACATGCTGGTAGGTGGAACTGAGCGCGACAGGGCCCGTCTAGGAAGCAGTGTCACAATAGACGGGGATTCTTTCGAGGTGGTTGATGAGTTCGTCTATCTTGGATCCTTGCTGACGGCTGAAAACAACGTTAGTCGTGAAATACGAAGGCGCATCATCAGTAGAAGTCGTGCCTACTACGGGCTCCAGAAAAAAAAAACTGTGGTCATGAAAGATTCATCCCCGCATCAAATACACGATGTACAAAACGCTTATAAGACCGGTAGTCCTCTAAGGGCATGAGACGTGGACTATGCTCGAAGAGGACTTGCAAGCTCTTAGGGTTTTCGAACGCCGAGTGCTGAGGACGATCTTCGGCAGCGTGCAGGAAGACGGCGTGTGGAGGCGAAGGATGAACCACGAGCTCGCTCAACTCTACGGAGAACCCAGTATCCAGAAGGTGGCCAAAGCTGTGCAGGGGATGTTGCAAGAATGTTTACGGACAACAGCCCTGTAAAGATCCAGTCGGAACAAGAAGGTATGAGGCGCATCGTGCTAGGTGGGTTAAAAGACACTACACGTTAATGCTTCCAGTGGGCTATTTGCCCTTTAAAGGAAGCACCACACTAGACAACGGACTAGCATGCAACGCCCAGTGGCACAGTCGAAAACATTCCTCTCGAAAAGTTTTTCGGCCTGAGGCGGGAATCGAACCCACACTCCTTAGCACGATACGGCTAAATGCCTCGGTGACACCAACCGCACGGCTACGAAGCCCACTGTCATGTGCACCAAGTGCTGGAGAGCGTGGGTCGCAGTCGAGGATGGAGAGAGGCGGCCATGAACCGAGTGGATTGGTAAAATGTTGTTGGCGAGGTTTTATCAAGTTAATTGATGAAGAACCAAATAAAAAAATAATAATAGAAAAAATATCTTTTTTTCGATGTTTTCACAAATTTCTATCATCTACTGACTTTTTCGATAGTCCATAAACCCGGTAATTTTTACCGAACAGGTAAAGTGTGTTAGTTTGTTTAAGTTCTCCCATAGAACTGCTATCCTCTCTGATATGATATCTATCAGAGCCTATAGCTGCCCATCTTCGTTCCCATGTATCATCCATAAGATGAGTGTAATTAGTTGCGAACTCCAATCACAATACCCCAAACGGCTATCATCATGCTGTTGTTGTTCGCTATCCCACACAAACACATTCCGGTTCATAATGCGTGCGGCCAAAGACCTGGTGCGCGAAATATCATGCATGACACGTCGCCACTACTAGCAGCGTGTAGCGGTGGTGATGCGTCATTCCGGCCCTCATGAAGCGTGACGAAGGATGATAAAATCTCGCCGCTTTCGTTCTGGTGAAATGATTATTGCGTGTTGCTGGCTACATTTCGTTGTTCGCAGCCAAAGTTTCAGTTTCCCATTAGTTTTATGATTGCCACGAGAAAAGTTCATCAACCAATTAGCAAAGAACCATGTGGCTCCATCGATTTACTGAAGCGGCATGAACTCATGGTGGTAGGGGGTTTCCTCTGTCTTGCGGTATCGTTCGGGCCACAAATTAAAGTCAAGCTGAAGGTGTCTGGGTTAGATTTCTGGTCGTTACAGGATCTTTGCGTAATGAAAGTCAGGGTAAAGGACATCGAAACCCCTCCCAGACAGTTTTTCTTGGTACGTCACTAGTGTCGCATGACATACAAATGCGAAAATGAATAATTTGGCAAAGAAATCATAATGCAAATCCAGTGAAAATTGGATGACAAATTGAAAATAAAGAACATTAAAAGAAATCTCATAAGCTACATACATGCAACGGAGGAAAACACAATTGTCGCTAGCGAATTGTCGTAAAATATTGATACCATCATCGTCGAGGATTTGTCGATCACTTTTACGTATTTATCAGAGTCTTGCATTCTGGCTTGCTCTTCAGTCTGTCAATAAACGCTTGTAAAAAAGTTTATAACAAGGGTAGTTTTTTATGTTATCAATTTTATGATCAACTTCAAGTGATTTTTGATTAAGCTAAGAATAATTACATAATGTAAGTTTGCTTTTGATTTAACATGTAAATAACGAAAGTTTATTTGCAGTATGAGTTTTTTTCCTAAAATTGACCACACAATCATAGTGGAAAGTTTAAAAGGAAGAATTCAGGAGCTTTAACACATGTTTTCCTTTGTTTAAACTGATGGAATTCCAGCACTTGTTCTACATGATGACGAGTCTCCATCATTTGTTTATGATAAAAAGTGCACATCACCCATGGATGCACATCATACCCATGTGAATCCAATTTGCCAATTTACAACCAATCGAACCGCTTTTATTGGCAATTTGTTAGGCGAAAGATTGCCATTTCATGGCAGTTGTCTGTCGGGGCGTTTTTTTCTTGTTGTATCCTCCCAACATTCCACCATGTGTTGGACAGACGTGTATGAAAAAGTAATAAATTCCATTGGTGCGTGTCCTACGTGCTGCCAGGATTGAATGGCTGACGCTAACGCAATGTTGGGTTGGGCTGAGTAGAAGCGAGAGCGAAGAGCACTTGAATTGATATGAGGAAAACGTGATTCATTGCATGTTTTTCCGGTCCGTGCGATGCTACTCAAGTGAGTGAATGGCCTCAGTTTTAATTGGGGATGTTACTTAGATGATGACTGTATCCATATAACTATAAGTTTCTTTAGAATTATGATGTTTCAACTAAGAAAGTTGATCGGACCGTAGTATTTCAATTTTTTAAATAACTAAAAAGGAAAATATATAGTGAAAATTATAAAGCTATATTTGAAGACATCTTTATGCATTCCAAAGAGAAGTGGTTGGGGTACATAAACTACGAAGTATTTGGCCCCTGTTAAATTAGGATTTTATTTGATTTGTAGTAGCTATCTTCTATGAATTGCAATCATCATCTGTATGAATTCAAATTATATGTTTTATGAAGAATAATATGTGAAACACTATTCTTTGGAAAACATAAATGATCTACCAGAAAAGAAACCATATGTTCAGACACACAAACATTCTAACTGATATTCCCCAGTGAAAAACCTGTTCCACAAATTTTGCAAAACACAATTCTCTCTCTCTAACACCCTCACTATTTCCTCCTAAAAAGGCAACAAAAGGAAAACCCGAACAAAGCCGTCAGCGAGCCCCATCCCGAAATATTGTTGCTTTCAATGCACACTGGCAGCTACCGGATTTTCATTTGCATTCATGCTTGGACCGCCGCCGTCGACGACGACGACCAACAATCGGAAGCAGGGGCACTTTCCTTCACTTGTGTGTTTACTTGCGAAATCCAGCATTATGCAGTTTCGGAAAAGGAAAAAAAATACTCCGGGAATTACATGCAACTGTTTCATTTCAGCACGATTTTGCTTTGCTTGCCCTTACGTCGCACAATGGTGAAAAAAAAAATAATTTGGCTAAAACTAATTTTATCATCTTAATCTAAGAAATAACTAGTCTTAACTAATGCGGAGCCCCAAGATCAAAAATATCTATATGGATTATCGACTATATCTTAGAGATGACCCAGCCGATTTTCGAAATTCTGCCACGTATTCTCTCACATATGTCCCTATCCTCAAGCTTTGCGCGAATGGAAGAAACTATTCATAGGGGTATTCAAATTTCCCCTAGAGCAATTAAACCAATACAATTTATTTGTTGACTGCAACTGCATGAAAATCGTGTCATTTTTTATTATTTAGTAGAAGCTTCTATTTTTAGTTTTTGTGTTTAGTAGATCACATTCATATGACAGAGATTACTTCGTTTACAATTATTTTTCTTATAACTTTAACTCCCATACACCTAGTTTGGTCAGCGTACTCCTAATTTGGCCACTCTCATAAGAAATTAATGTGATTGGCCAATTTAGGAACCAAAAATATATCTCTGGTTCTGTGGTTCTGAATGCCTATATTGACCAACGAGATTTTCAATGTGAAAAAATGGTTCCAGAACAATTCCGATATTTTACATGCATAATATGGATTGAAAGCTTGCATTTGACATGCTTGTACAGTATGGCCCATAAAAAAATGCGAAAATTATTTGAACGTAAATTTAGTATCCACATGCGTTGTTTTCATTGTTTTTGATAGTGAATGTAATTTTTGATTATTCTAGTGTATTCTGACACAACTTCGCTATCCAGGACAATTTTTGTCATATTTTTCTTACTATCCTAAATAATGTAATAGAGCAAATAAATTCAAAGGTTTTGTCCGCCCAAAGCTAAAAACAGTGTCGGATTGTCGTATACTTTGGTGATGAACTTTCCACCATCAAAAATCACACTTTATTGTTGAAAATTTTAATTTGTTTGGTATCAGAGGATGTAGGAGTTCTTAGAGAACGTGTTTTTCATGATCAAAATAAAATATTTTGCCAGGATCATAGTTGTGAGGGCATTTGCGCCTTATAGGTTTGATATGCCTTTATTTTTTGTTAAAGTTGAAAAAAAAAATAAATATGGAGGCCTATAACGGATTTTTAGGATGGAATTTGTTCCTTTGATTAGAGACAACTTATATCAATATTAGCTCACAGGTTTTGAGCAAAACGGAGCCGCTTATCACACTTATATGAAGGTTCAATCAAAGCTCTCCAAAATGAGCCGTTTTTTCGAAAATATGTTTAAGTCTCCAATTATTCAGGTATGAACCAATTCTATTCTTTGATATTGGCGTATGCTGGAGACAAGGCTTGCGAAGAATCTCATGCCATCGTTGATGTTTTAGAAGCTTTCATCCCACAGATATTGAACTCGACGTCCGCATGATAAAAATTGAAGGTATGCTTCCAATTCCTCTATTGTAAGGTGAAAGTACCAGATAACAATCATGTCCAAAGCGGAAAACTGAGTCTAAATAGATTAAACAATATAAGTAATGAATAATGTTTATGTTTCATTCACATATTCTATGTAAAAACTACCATAAAACATGATATGACGATTTTCGCATTTTTTATGGACATGGTAGTATAAATAGGGCTTCCCATATAATTTTTATTGACATTTTCTCTTATGCTGGCCAAAACCGGTGGTTTTATCCCAATAAGAAGAAAAATACATGTAGGGGAATATCACCCAGTACCTGACAAAGTCGAAAAATTGAGAAATCATGGTTCAATCAAGATGGTGTATGAAAAGAAGACAAAGCTTTTATGGAGAGTAATGTTTCCGTAGAACAAAACATCCCTGAAATATGCATGCCTTTTTGAAAAAAAAAGAAATGTTTGAAAATCTTTAAGAAGTTGACAATTTAAACCTTTCATTATTTTGACAAAATACATTAAAAATAGTGGTTTTAACGTGAAAATTGCCTGAAAAAACCGTTATATTTTCCTGAAAAAAAAAAATGAAAATTTTATCATTCAGAAATGGGTAGTAAACCTTGATTTTACTGTTCATTTAATCATAATATACAAAAACATAAAATTTATTAACATTTGGAGGACATTTGGGACTTTTCATGAAAATATCGAGTTAGAGAGGTAAACTCAGTTGGGAAACTCGAACAGATTGCATCGAGTTAGAAAACATCGAGTTAGAGAGGTATCGACTTACAGAGGTATCGAAGCCAGGGTTGGGAAAAAATCTGAAATTCACTCTACAGAAGCCAAACAAAGCCAATCACAGTCAGCGAAGCCTGTGAAACTCACGCCCATCGCTGCTGTAGGCAAAATGCCTTGAAAATTGCAAAACACCCGTTGCTAAGGGCAACCCAAAATTACTAAGCATAAGCATAAGCATAAGCATAGATGACCGTACAATTCGTAGTTGCTACTCCGTGATTGACCAGAACAATCGAAGTTGCACAGGGAATTAATGAATGGGGCTTGGGATTAGCTTACCATTCTTCAATGTGCACAAATCGAGAGCTCAAATTTAAAAGTCAATAACGGCGCCGGCCACGTCCTTACGGTCATCGGGGAAGGGAAAAAATGTTAGTGTGACTACCGTTGTTACTAGAGACCGAGATCACCTCTGCATCTCCACGGTTGTCATGGAGAGGATATTGGGTTAGTGGGATAAGGTAAAGATCTGGGAGTCACCAATGTTTGGTGATGCGAGCCATGATATAATCACGCCTAACCGGATTCGCGAAATAATTCGATAATCGCATTAAACGCCGAACAAGTGTTCGTCACTCGCCCACGCAAGAGCAAGCGACGCGATCAATAGATCAATCACTACTAGCGATCCGCGGCGCTTTTTCATTTCTCTGAGCGAACGACGCGCGACAAGTTTGATCCTGCCCCCATCACCCGCTCCCGCAGGAGTAAGCGTCAAGGTGGAAGGATCAAACACTACTCTATTCAAAAGATGTTTTTATTAATGACGAAAACTGAAAATTACATGTATATATTTTAAATTATATGAAACAGGAATAATGCCGACACTTGTAGTGACGAACTATACATAGTTTGTTTGAAAATTACATATGAATATTACTGTGCATTTTGTCTCGATATGGTACAAGTTTTAAAAAATACGTCAACATTCACAATGTCGAACAATTCAAAAGATAATTTTTAATAATGTATAAAAGAGGCAAATATATTTATGTATATTGAAATTGTATAAGAAAAAAACATAATGCCGACACTTATAGTGACGAACCATACAAAGTTTGTTTTAAAATTACTTAAAAGTTATGCTTTCAAGAAAATATGTGTTATCACAAGAATGAAACGAACTCACCAGTTGGTAATCCATCCTCGACTGAACACAAAACTGATACTGACAGCAAAACTTCTTGGCGTCCCGAAAACAAACCGTCTTGCTTGTGCCTTCCAAATACCTACCCAGCAAGACGCTCCAAAACAGAGAAAAAAAAAATCTTAGGAGCCGAAAACACGCGCGAAACCGTGAGCCAAATCTATCGGACGACGCAAAACCGAACTGTCCTGCTTGGGCTTCACGAAGCACTCCTAAGGGCAACCCAAAATTACTGTAGAAAAATGTTCTATTTCCCGCTGCATTTCCCGCATTTAGAGCCTTCAATGACACTCATGATTTAGAAAATTCGTGCACCCAACAGAGGCTACTTGATGAGATTCACGTTTTTGAACTACTGTACTGGGAGAGCCACGTGATTTTCGCGAAAATTCAAGCCTACTATTATTACCATTCCCAGCACTGATCGAAGCATGCTAGATTAAAGGAACCGCGCATTCCATCGAGTTAGGGGAAATATCGAGTAAGGGAGAGTTAACTGTATTTTGAATATGGCAAAATAGTTTGGATTTCGCAAGCATGATCGAATATAATCGTAATTTAAAAGCATGAATGTATTTTGCAACATATTTAAACTAAATGTGGACATACTACGATTTTAGTCAAACATCTACTGTCCCCCAGTTTTGGGCAGCTTGATTTGTTATATAATATCTTTGTAATTTTTGCAAGGCGGAAAAAAACCTCAAAAATCAAAGTTGTTTTATCCGAACAGTAATATTTTTCCCGACTTCCTCAACACTTCTGTTGTTCAAATCCAAAGTTTGAAGCAGATTCATTGGAGTTTGAATTTTATACAGCTCCTTGAGTGGGCCGTGGATAGAGTTTTCAATCCCGGGAACATTTCCCGGGAAATGAGATTTCCCGGGATTCCCGTTTCCCGGGAAATAATTTTCTGCTTCCCGGGATTCCCGTATTTCCCGGGAAGCTCTACACGCAAACAAATTTTGTTGTATAATCTACCGAATCCATGGTAGAATTTTGAACTGCACCAACGATTTTCAACCGACTACAAAAATCTGTTAACTTTACTATAATCTGGTAAAAATCACTGATCAGTGAAGTAAATGTGACCATGTCCATAGTAGCATTCTCTACAAAGCTTTGTTTTTCAATCCGAGACACCCACCGTGCAACATAGTGTGGTCAAAAGTATACTGCCAAACTTGTCAAATCAAGATTTTTTCTAGTTATTAATACTGCAGCTCTAGTTAAATAAACCGAATATATTTTCTTGTATAGTGATGTTGACTGTGTTTTCGTAGAGTTGACAGATAAATGTAGTCGGTTGAAAATCGTTGGTGCAGTTCTAAATTTTACCATGGATTCAGTAGTTTCTACAATAAAATTCATTTCAGTGTATTTTCATGAAGAACTCTAAAGATCATCTATATTCAAATAAAAACCATCGTTCAATTTACTCTTCATTTATTGAGCTGATTTTCGTAATCGTAATCTTCTCGTAATAGTTATCGAAAAATGCATTTTGAAATATTGGCTGTTGAAAATGGAAAATTTGACATTATCAGCCAACGTGCAGGCAAGTTTGTGAGCTTGTAAGGCAATTTATTTGCTTAATTTACCACAGAATTCAAACTTTATGTGTATAACAATACTTATTAGCGAAGTTCATAATACTATCTCAAAAGTTATAGAAAAGTATTGTATTTTATCATATAAGAGAAACGAAGAGTTTTGTATAGATACTACAAGCATGTTGAAAAAAATTGATTTAATCTAAATTTTATCGAGCAACTTCAATATGATTATAACTGAAATGAAACTTGAAGTCCTATTTTGCATGCTTGCTGGACTAGATCACAAAAAAGTTTGATGAATTGTATCTTTAATTTCATGGAAACATCAATTAAACCAGTGTTTTTTACAACTGTGTAGCGAAATGTAGCTAAAATTTGTGACGGGCAGGGACATATATGAGAACGGCATTAGATTCAGCTACCCCAAATCTACTAGAGACACATAATTTAATCTTTGAGACACGCAAAAATGTCATCTTTGTTACGCTGTGTAACAGTCTCAATTTGCAACGAAAGACTAGTTGGTTTTTGATTTATTGTTCGAAAAGATTGAATTAATGTTGGGCAATATTATTTGAACTTTATACGATTTGTCTAGAAAGACCTGCACATGGATTTTTGCTTAAATTTATAAAGTTTTTTGTTTAAATTACTTATAAAAACTTAATAACCGTACAAATTTACTGGTCTAAATTATAATATACATATGCATGGATAATTCAAAAACACTCCATCAAATTAGCATGATGTTCACGGTTTTCATGAATTTCCAGGGATCCCGGGAATTCCCGGGAAATGAAAATTTTCGTTCCCGTTTCCCGGGAAGTCAAATCCCGGGAAAATTGAAAACTCTAGCCGTGGACATGATTTTTCAAGAAAATTAATATTTACGATCCATTTTTCACAAGCTATTTATGAATCTAGAGAGAGCTCAAGCCGCAATGGTATTTTCAGAGAAGTTGTTTGTATATACATAAAGCACAACTGAGTTGAATACAAATTTTCATTATATTCATACAAAGTGAATTAAAGTTAAAATTGTTCAAAAAACATATTATTTTTTATAAAAGTACCCTAAGACATTAGTAGCCCGCGAATGCCCGCGATGAGAATAAGTTCATTCGAAAGCTAAAAACAAGAGCTTTCAAGTACTGTACAAATTATTTTGCGAAAACTTGCGATAGACCACTTTCAAAGCGTTTGAAGGTGTATGGAGTGCAATTCTAATTAAATAATTATAATCCTGTAATACGCTAGTACGTGCATTGCAATCGCAGTACCCATGAATTGTATCCCGTCCCGAGAAGAAACGAAAAACTCGCTCCAATCTTCTTCTTCTTCTTTCATTTCTGGTGTTACGTCTCAACTGGGACAATGCCTACTTCTAAGCAGGCAGGTGTTCTTATGACCATTTCCGCAATTATTAGCTAAGGACTTTCTTTGCCGATTGACCATTTTTGCATGTGTATATTGTCTGGCAGGTACGATGGTACTTTATGCTTTAGCTAGTCGAAAAAAATTACTTTACCAAAAGACTCTCGACTGGTGGGATTCGAACCCACGATTCTCAGGTTAGTCAAACTGAATAGCTGCGCATTTACCGCTAGGACTCTCTGGGCCCCTATGTATGCAATATTTTGGTGTTATACCTTAATTAAATATTTTCTATTCCTTTATTTGATATTATTAGGATATTGAACTACCTTGAATTTGAATTTGAGCGTCACAACATAAAATAACACAAATTATCTCGGATTATTAAGATGGTTGAACGAAACTATTTCCTTCGACATGCAGCCTCCAGAAACAAATTGGAAAAATCATTCCCTACGTGGACTTGCTTTAGCTGTTAAAACAAGTTTGATAACAGACTGAAGCTAAAGACATGACATGCTGAAACTGATTAAATGGATGATACTTGCATAAAGGCAGGGTTAGGTCTGAGATATTTATGGACAAATGTGCATGAAATGTAAACTTGTTTTTCAGACGTAACATGAATTTCAACATATATTTTTGAGTGGTTTTTCCAATCACGAGTTCATCGTAGTGCTTTTTTTACAAATTTGGAAAAATTGCGCATTTAATAAATAAGGTCATTAAGACGAGATGAACACATTTACTTATGATGGTTTTTGTGTAGAGCTTCCATATCTTTGGATGAAAAGATAATATTTTTGTCAAAAATTGCGCTTTAGTCTAGTTGTTTTTACTATTAGAGTTGTGCATGGAAAAATTACTCAAAAATATATGTTGAAATTCAAGTAATGCTTGGCATGCCGTGAAAATTTCATTTCAATCTGTCAATAAATAACTGCGAACCAGCCTGCCTAAGTTGACCATTTTGTATGGAAGATTGAAAAAGTTGAAAATGTATTGTCCATACCTGAATATTCTAACTGTTCAGTCCAAAACAAGAAAAAATCGAATATAAAAGTTCATAATAGTTCAATATGGCATAAAATATGTCAAATATATAAAATATTTCAGCTCTTTTAAAGAGAGTTTGAGGTTTTGTCCTACATTTGTTCTAGATCGAACCACTGTGCAGTGTCTCAAAATACATTAATTTTTCATGGATTCCGTCGATCATGGGCTCAAACATGCAATAAAAATAAGAAAAATGAGCATCCAGAACAACATCGTAAAATGTGTTATTTTTCATCATATATGAAAGAGGTTTTTGATATACATCTTGCAAATTAAGTAAAACTCAAATTGGATTTCAACAGCTAGACCTCTACTACTTTGAATATCTATGCTAGAGGTTTGATATTTTCGACAAAGTAATTTGAAATAAGTAGCACTACCGTAAAATCGGGTGTAATTGATCAGAAGGGTGAAATTGATCATCGTATCACACGATTTTATTTATTCGTAATGGAGCACAAATATCAATGTAAGTTGCAGTAAATGAACGTTGCTTGTCGTAACTATTGTCGAATTGTGTGTTGTGAAGTTTTTTGCGTTAAAGAATGTTTATTACTATGAAAATAACGTAAAATTTTAAAATCATGCACGGTGCAGTATTGACAAACACCTATGAACTTCTATTTATAAGCAAGGATTTGAACATGGTATAAACCTGAAAGTTTATGAGAATGCATGAGATATATCCCCAAACCAGATTTCATCACCAAAACTCGTACCAATTTGCTCATATGGTTGAAATAATTGAATTTCTGTTACATATCATTGAATTCCTTAGAAAATTGCATACATTTAGGCGTTTTCCGCGTAATTCTTGAAATTTAACTATTCGTTATTTATATAAATATTGCATTGTTAAGAATTTTACAAGCATATTCGGATTCAGGGAGCTCAAATTGATCATATAGAGTTGTTTTGAAAACTAACAATAATGGCATTGACAAGTGATCAATTTCACCCCGAAATGAGATCCTCTGATTTTTTATTTTAGAGGTATTTGTTAACACTAAAATGACATTTGTTAGAAAATTTCGGTACATAAGTCGATGAGGCTCACCTTCGTACTTGTTATCCTGCATTTAGTTGTTTGGATTTGTGAACATTATAGAAAAGAGACTAGAAGAACCGTGAAAAATGATCAATTTCACCCGAAATTACGGTACATTTTGATCCCTCTGAATTTGATTTTTGTCACTTGTATCTGATCCAGATCATTTTTATCTTTCAATGTGAATGTCCCAGTTCAAAACTTCGTTCTGAAATGTTGTTTGTATAAGTGCAGTGTAGTGCAGTGCAGTGAAATTTGATTGTATAAGTGCAGTGAAATTTTGATTCCACTCAAAATTGATAATACTGAAAAAACTAGGAAATATCTTTTTTCTTAATTGTATGCCTATGAATCAAAATGTAAAGCAATTACATGTAGTTTTTTTTTACTTTAATTTGATTGCAGTAGTCCGGAGAACATTTTTGATTATGAATATAAATTACACTTAAAATTTATTTTAATAAAAAATTTGTTGTTTTTTTTTCAAACCTGTTTGCACATAAAGTGATAACATGTTGTTTTTCGGCATAAACTTAATTTTACGTGCCAAGTGAACATGATTAAGCAGAAATATTAAGTGTGGATCACACTCAACATTTTTCTTTATTAAGAAACCCTAAATTTTCATCCTGTTTGCCTGTACAACAATGTTCAAAGCTATTATATGTAGTTTTTGTGGTATGATTTTTTTTGTAGAAGTCTAGTGGATATGTTTGAACAGAAATAGTGATTTTTGGATACACTCAAAATTTCTACTACTAAAAAACTACGAAACAACTTATTTGTTTCAATTGTGTAACGTAATTTCGAGAGAAATTGATCATTTTTCACAGTTTTTCTAGTCTGTTTTCTATAATGTTAACAATGCCAAACAACAAAATGCAGGAAATCAAGTACGAAGGTGAGCCTCATCGAGTCATGTACCGAAATGTTCTAACAAATGTCATTATAGTGTTAACAAATATCTCTAAAATAAATAATCAAGGGATCTCATTTCGGGGTGAAATAGATTATTGTTAGTTTTCAAAACAACTCTACATGATAAATTTGAGCTCCGAATATGCTTGTCAAATTCTTAACAACGCAATATTTATATAAATAACGAATAGTTAAATTTCAGGAATTACGCGGAAAACGCCTAAATGTATGCAATTTCCTAAGGAATTCAATGATATCTAAAAGAAATTTGATTATTTCAACCATATGAGCTAATTGGTACGAGTTTTGGTGATGGAATCTGGTTTGGGGATACATCCCAGTAAACACACCATCGTATATGATGGTATATAAGAGTACAAAGGTGGAGGCGATATACGTACAACTTGCATGCAGCTTTATGGCGCATGTACGTATATCGCCTCCACTTTTGTACTCTTATGCACTATCATATACGAGTTTGTGTTCACTGGGATCTCAAGTATAGCGTTAGCGTTAGCGTTAGCGTTAGCGTTAGCGTAGTTACGGTATACTTCGTAGATTGGATACTAGCAACATTCATGTTTCTTTTTAATAATCTCATCCTGACTACTTTCAAGAACAAGGCAGGGGAGTATACCTTGTTCAAATCATAAACAAGAATACTAAAAGCATGAATATCGCTATTCCCGGCCACGCCCATCTTTACCGTAACTTGGGATAGGGGAAGGAAATGTTGATGTAGCACTTACTTAATGAGAGGCCACCGACTCAGCGACACCCTCATAAGTGCTACGGAGTTGGAGGTTGGGGAAGGTATATTGTCAGGATTCGCCTAGAAAGCTGGCGATAGACCATACACATTTGTTGTTTAAGCGTTTTCAAATTAATCTTTTGAATGCCGGCAATCAAAAGAGAAAACAATAGCTTATTTATAGTATAAATAGTATTTCGCGAAATTCTTGTCGATTGTACAGTAATATTTTTGCTCAATAACCAGTAAAAAGCAAAACCGATCCCTCCAGGGTCATCGGATTGTATAAAATACGCGTAAAAAAAAAAAAAAAAAAAAAAAAAAACACGCCTATTGAAAAACTGTACTGTGCCCATTGAAAAACTGTACTGGGTGGTACTGTATTTTTAGATAATCGAAAAACGAAAGGAAGCGCGTTCAAACTAAACACCCTAGGATACCACAGTCGGTTTTTCTGCTCAAAATAAGCAGAATCGATCCCTCCAGGGTCATCGAACGGTTAAAAAGCATCCACAACCGATTGTTAGTTGCGTAACACCCGCCCGGACAGAATGCTCAATCTGAACATAATTATCAAACTCCGAAAATAACATTTTCCGTTCAAGAAACGATCAGAAGTTCCACGACGCGGACAAAAACGATCCGGAAGGCTCACAAAAGAAAAAGTATCATACTGGAACAAACTCACCGGATTGATTCTCTAAATTTATGTGCTGCCTGTCACCTCCGGATGGTTCGGTGAACTTAGGGCAGCCAAAAACCAACAGTACTGAGGACACAAATCAAACAAATCACTTTTTCATTTTTCACTTTTCACTATTCCATTTCTGAATGTAAAAACTGTCCTGCTTGGGCTTCACGAAGCACTACCCAGCAAGACGCTCCAAAACAGAAAAAAAAAAAAAAATCTTCGGCGACGAAAACATGCGCGAAAACGTGAGCTAAATCTATCGGACGACGCAAAACCGAACTGTCCTGCTTGGGCTTTACGAAGCACTACCCAGCAAGACGCTCCAAAACAGAAAAAAAAAAACAAAACAAAAAAAATGTCCAGCGACGAAAACACGCGCGAAACCGTGAGCTAAATCTATCGGACGACGCAAAACCGAACTGTCCTGCTTGGGCTTTACGAAGCACTACCCAGCAAGACGCTCCAAAACAGGAAAAAAAATCTCCATCGACGAAAACATGTGTTCACTGGGATCTCAAGTATCCTCACAAACATTCAGGTTTATACAATGTTCAAATCCTTGCTTAGAAATTGAAGTTGTTTGAAGGTGTTTGTCAATACTGCACCGTGCATGATTTTGAAATTGTACATTATTTTCATAGTCATAAATATTCTTTAACCCACAAAACCTCACAGCACACAATTCGACAATAGTTACGACAAACAACGTTCATTACATCGATATTTGTGCTCCATTACGAATAAATAAAATCGTGTGATACGATGATCAATTTCACACTTCTGATCAATTACACCCAATTTTACGGTAACTTTGAAACAAGTATCGAAGGAATGACAGGAAGTTTTTTCGACATACATTTTTTATCAAGAACAGTTCATTTGTGTTAAATAAAAGAATTTTGGATCAGACTGAAAACTGTTTTGCTTAAAAAATCACAATAACCTCTAGTTTTAAAACCTATTTGCCTGTGAATCAGAATTAAAATTGACGAAATATAATTTTTCAGCTTTAAATTTCTAGTAAAAGTCCACTGAACATATTTAAGGTAAAATCGACAATTTTTGACTATACTCAAAATTTCATCATCTAAAAATCAGAAATCATTTATTTTAACATGTAAAACTAAATTTGAAGGAACTCTATTTTAAGTTATTGAGCTAAGGGCACTTCCTAGTTTAATCTGGTATGCTCTTTGGTACAAATTCAGCAATGCAACACCATTCCAAGCGATGAAATGTGACATTTGTTGATAGTTGATATTGTTGAACATTTGTGCAAGAAGACACAATTTTTTTTATTACCCCCTCTAATAGCAGCTTCATGTGTAAGTGCGAACAAATAGTCAAATCGCTATAACTTTTTTTCTCGATATTTTTGAACCATTTTTCACTAGTTCTCAAAAAACTCTTCTTGTTTTAGAATCTGTGTCGATATTGATCATTGGTCATCATATCTAGGGGACCAACGCGTAACCATAACCCATGTACATTTTTCGGGAAACAGTATTTTTGTCGTATTCGAATATTCATTCTTCGAAACACTACATTAATAAGAATATGTTGTGAAAATCCTGAACCAATTTGGTGCATTTGTTTTTTAGTAATGAGCATGTATATTTTTGGTACCACGCTGGCCAAATAAAAATCATGAAAACTTCAAAAATCACCATATTGAAATTTTCAGATATCTCCAAGAAAACTTAACCGATTTGTATGATTTTTTTCAGAGTAGCTCCTTATTACAAGGTATTGTATAATACACATTTTATTTTTATGAATAATTTACCAAGAACAAAATGGACGCCAAACACATTTTATATGGAAAATGTCGGTGCCCCAAGAAACATCAGAATATCTTTAAAACCGACACAAATTATCAAACAAGAAACGTTTTTTTTTTGAAAACTTGTGAAAAATGGTGCAAAAATATCAAGAAACAATCGCGGTTTGAACATTTCTTTTGCAGAAAAAATGAAGCTGCTGGTAGAGAGATTAAACTCAGATTTCGCTTTACTTAAAACACGATTTTTCAAAGCTGTTTGCCAATGAATCAGACTTTAACCCGATAAAATGTGTTTTTTCGACAAGAATTCAATTATGGAAGCCAAGTTAACATGTTTAGGTAGAAATATAAATGTTTGATTAGAAACCGAATTTATTTTAATTCAAATGAAACCCCTTTGTTTACCCATATATTAAAATTTAAAGCGATGACAAGTAGATTCTTTTTCATATATTTGAATTTAAAAGAATCATGAACATGGTTTAGCAAAAACCAAAATTTTAAATTAAACCTAAAATTTATTTTACTTTAAAACTATGAAAATCCCTTTTTAACTTTTACATACATGCAAATCAAAATTTATAGCGTAAAATTATACAATTATAATTGTTATTTTCCTACATAAGTTGCTTTGAAGAAATCAATTATATGTATGTATGTAGAAACCAAATTTCTTGATTACACTCAAATAATATTTTTTTGTAAAAATTGGAGTTTTACTATGGTTTTTTTTGTAAAAGAAATGTTGAGTATAATCAAAAATTTCTATTTTTTTCTCAGAAATGTACACTTAGGTCCTTTTCAAGCTTGTTTTTCAAGTAAAAGAAGTTTTGAGAATGATCCATCCTTTATCGTTTGGTTTTGTTTGAGTAATAAAACATACGCACTTATTCTGCACAATCAAATTAATGTTGGGCAACTACATGTCATCGTTTTAAAACGTGATTTATAGGCAATTAGTTATATAGAATAGAATTTCCGTAGTTTTTAGTAAAAAAAATGTTGAATGTATCAAATATCAAATATTTTCACTTGATTTCTAATAATGAATTCTTGTCACAAAACCTACATATAATTGCTTTGCACATTGTGTTACAGGAAAACAAGATGGAAATTTGAGGTTACTCGTAGGTTCAAGTAAAAGATATTCTGAATGTAATCCTAAATTTCTATTTCTACTCAAACATGTTCACAGGGCACGTAAAATCCAGTTCATGTAAAAAAAACTCATGTCATCGCTTTGAATTTAAATTAATAGGCCAACAAATAAACCAATAGGAAATTTTGAACTTTTTTAAGCACAATAAGTTTTGAGTATAATCCAGAATTTCTCTTTCCACTCAAAAATGTTCTCACGGCTACTGCAATCAAAATAATGATAGAAAAACTACATTTTAGTGCTCTGAATTTTGTTTCATAAGCAAACAGTTAAGAAAAAGTTATGTCTCGCTTCTTTGCAGATTTTAAAATTTGGAGTGTAATCAAAAATTTCAAAATTGTATCATTGAATAACAAGACAGAGGGGAGATTTTGTCTACGACGTTCATACCAAGAGATAAAAGTGATCTAGATAAGTTATAAGTTAGTTAAATCAAATCCTAAGGGATCTAAATGTAGTGCAACTTTGTCCAAAATCTTAGACAAAATGGTATGAACATTATGTGACACAAGTTGTTTTTTGAGTTGAAAATCTTCAAAATTATCAAGGTCTATTATTGAATAGTTTTCAAAATTCTACCTAATATTTTTTTTATCTTCGTGCGCTATAGAAGCGTGGATCCAAAAATGTTCACTAGTGACATATTTTATTCCTAAAATAAATCAATTAGACGATTTAAAAATGAAAAAAATGAAAGTATAATTCCATGATAATTAGTTTAAAAATCTCAAAACTATTTAAGGTAGTTTTGGCCACTTATTCTTGTGCATTCCTACCATGGTGGAAATCTCGGCTTACCAAACTGGAGCTGATTTGTGCGGTTTTAAAGACCCACCGCCAGACGGAAATGAACAACGAGGGCTTCTTGAGAGGCTCGAGGCTCCGGATTAATCTGATTCCGGTGGTTTGCCGCTCTAAACAGCAATAAACGTTATTTATGAACATTTGTATCGCTTTTTTTTCGCAAAGAACCAACCGAAGGGAGGGAAAGGGAATACTTGTTGGTTCAGTGGGTATTTTTCACTCGGTGGTACACTTTCGGGCAAGAATTTGTAATTTATCGCCGTCCAGCCTCATGGGAGCGGCGGCTCTGACGTTGTGGTAGCCTGCGGTAGTCCCATAATTAATTACTGTTTCCATTAGGTTTTCCGGCGTGATGTGAACAAACGCCGGGAAAATTTAATTTGCACATAATTGGGTGATTGAGGAGAAAATTTCGTCAATGAATCAGGCTCTTATTTTGGCTATACGCTGAATGTAAAACATTACTTTGAATAGATTATACTGCACTTTATTTTTAATTTTTGTTCACAGTACTAAAAAAACAGTTCGTTTCAGTGCTACAAAACAGTACTTTTCAGTACTTTTTCTTCTTCTTTTGATCACTTTTTGATTGGACCCGAGCCTTCGATTTTTCGTAGGACCCGTTAGCGAAAACTATAGGTGGTAATCCTTCTCTGAAACCGTTTTGGGGAAACCTCTAGTAGGTCAAGTCTTTTTTCGTTTATTCACTTGGTTGTAATCACGAGCAAAATGAAGGGTGAATCTTTGAATTCACAACTTCCTTCCAAAAAAGTGAACTTCAAAACTGTCACTAAACGTGGCAAAAATGTAAGAAAAGACGTTTCTCAAGAATGCGCACTTTTTTCCAAGGATAACACCAAATCGAAGCAGCCTTTAGCCCAGACTCTTTGATTCAAGTGAGGAAACAAAGAGTGCCGCCTATCGTGATCAGCTGTTCCGAATTTTGAGGATTTAGGCAGGAGATCATGAACTCCATTTAGGGAATCAAGGTATCCATCCAAATCGCAAAGCAAGAAGACTGACGTGTTTTGCCGGGAAATCTTAAAGATAGCAAACTTCTTGTCATACATCTTGAAGAGAAGAATCACACATATTTTACTGAACGTTTGTTCAAGGTCGTTTTAAAAGGTGTCTCAAGTAACTATGTCACCTGAAGAGATCAAAAATAGAATATATGGTTTACTTGGAGCTTTAGAAAAAGCAAGACTTATGTTCGTTGTCCATGTGACATGAGAACATTTCCAGAAACCTGGAGGAAATTTCCAGAATCCCATTAAGTGCCGTCGATTTCAAAAGTGGGATCATGGTACAAAACATTGCCGCATGGATACTAAATGTATGATTTGTGGAGATTTTATTCTCAAGATGAAGACATCTGTCCTGTGAAAGAAGATACCAAAAAGTTTGTATGTGCAAACTGCGGGGGCAACCGCAAGTCTAACTTTTGGGATTGTCCTTCGCGTAAACGAATCGTTGAGGCTAGTACCAAACAAATCAACGATACCGATTCGTTTCCGGACTTCTTCAGGTAGGATCTTCAACAATGCTAATTTTTCAGTTAACGATCGAATGCTTAATAATCATACCCACAGATAAATTATAATCATTTTCATTCACAAGCTAATCTTCGCTCGGGTAACCGTTCGAATCTTTTTGATTCGAAGGGAAATACACGAGATAGCTCCTATACGAATGTTTAACAGGTAACTTCAGTACCTCCCCTTTGCTTCCTACGGATAACAGTTCTAATTGCTTCAAATCAAATGGGAATACCCCTGCTTATGCCACCCGCAGCTAACTTTTATTCCGACTCTTCGTCAAACGAAAATTGTAACAAAAAATCATCAAAAAATGTACCTACTTCTAGTGATATGTCTGCCTCTGATTTTGATTTTCCAACTGAACAATTGAATCAAATGATTGATGCTATGTTCAAAACCACCACTATGACTGAAGCAGTTCAAGTTGGTAGTAAATTTACTAATCAAATTGTTATCGAATTACGTTTCTCTAATGGATTCAACTCATTTTTTACATACATGCATATAGCAGTTATTACTGAAACTTATTTGGAACCTGGATCCAAACTCAAAAGAGATCCAAACTATTTTGTTTATCGTAATGATCGACTGGATGGAGTATGTGGTAAAATTGCAATCATCATTCATCGGCGTATAAAACACGTTTTCTTACAGTTTCCTGTCACTGTAGCATTTGAGCTAAGCTTGTGTTTGCACTTTCACGAGAAATTCATTTTGACAGCCTCTTGTCTTACCAAACGGGCGACAAACGAATACCCGGTCAGACACGCGAAAAATTGGAAACTGTTTCCGTTGATATTCTGCTCCCGGCGGCTGGTGACTAAACTTTTTTCCCCTGCAAACGGGAAAAATCCCCCAAAGATCGAAACAAAAAAAGCGATTCTTTGTTTCACCCCAAAGTCGAAGAAACGGTGACATCGCAAAATTTAAATGCGCCATGAATTGTGGTTTTCCGCTATTGGCAAATGGGAAAAAATGACACTCAGCTTTTTCCCTTTTTCGTATGTTTGAGAAGAAGCTTTAGGTAGGTTTATTATCGAGGGATTTGTTTTGACGAAGTCGGAGAACGCTCGTTCGATAGTCGTTATAGTTAGCAGTTGTTTTTCTATTCAGCGAGATATTTGTTTTTCTCTTTCATTTTTCTTCTAGGAAAATGAAGCTTTTCAACTGATACTGACGAATGATGTTTTTCGCGGTGGGAATCTAATTCAAAAGCAATTTTCAAAATTGTATCGCCCACTTGCAGGCTCTCCGATGCGGTTTACATGGTGGCGTAAACAAAGCATATCTGTCGATAGAGGACTGTGGTTGTTTCACAGCATTTTATTTTTCCGACCGGAAACAGGTAGGCATTGGTTGGTGGGGTAATCAGCCGAAAATGGCACACCACAACAACCAACCTGGCTGGCTGACCCCAGTAGTCAAACGAATGGGATGAATTGCAGTAGCGAACGGTGCATAACTTCACCTACTCACATCGACACATGGACGATGTTGGCGAATAGAAAAAAAAAAACGCGCCACCGGAAATGTTGCCGAATGAAAATAACTTTTCTGTGGCGTAGGCGCATCGGTAGACTGCTTCACGACTGCTTACGAAATTAATTTTCGAATGATATGTGATTTACAGTTTTGAACATTTGCGATTACATTTCGATACACTCTTTAAATCTTGAACTACATTTTTTTGATACTTTCAAATATTTGAATTCTTTGAAATGTTTAAAAATTGAAAAAGTTTTAAGATTTTGTTTTTTTTTTTGTATTTTCATACAAATTTGCAACGGTCTAAACCACACATATCAAACGTAAATGCGGCGCATGCATGATATGTTTCGACGTTAGAGGACAGGGACATCCAGGTGCTCGAGGAGGCGGATCGAGTGTGGATAAAAACATGTTTTTCGGGGTGAAATATTAGGCACTGCTTACAGCGGGTGGCACTTCCGGGATATGATGCTGCTGAAGGGGATCGCGGATGCAAACAGGATGTACGAACAGACACATACACGGACACTGGGAGATATGGACGTTGTTATCGGAAAGTGGAGAGGAGACGTTGGCGCTGTTGGTTGGTTTTGGTGAATACACTTTGTGGAATTTGTGGCCGCCACTGGAAGGACAAATCTGTGCAGGACGTTGAAATGGGCTTCAATTTTTGGTTTTGTGATGACACAGAAGCTCGTTTTGATGGGTTTGCTATTATATGTTTGTACTGCAGAAAATGTGCGACATTGCAACTTTCACGAGAACTGGTGAAATTTATTTTACAACTCCTGGTATTTTTTTAGGAGTCTGACATGAATTGTGCCAAAAGAACTCTATGAGGCTTTTATACTCAAAAGATTTTTGATGCAAAGCATAAGGAGTTATTACAGAGATTAATCCAAAGGTTTTCAAAACATAAAATTCAATTAATTTAGTCCTATAATTAAACATGGATTTCGTCCCTACTCAAAAATTTTTGAATCAGAGTTAGGAAAGTCTTTCCTTAGCCGAGTGCTTAGTGTCCGCGACTACATAGCAAAGCCATGCTGAAGGTGTCTGGGTTCGATTCCCGGTCGGTAGGATCTATTCGCAAAACGGAATTTCCTTGACTTTCCTAGGCAGAGCGTTCATCGTTCTTGCCACACGATATACGAATGTGAAAATGGCAACTTTGGAAGAGAAAGCTCTCAGTTAATAACTGTGGAAGTGCTCATACGAACACTAAGCTGAGAAGCAGGATCTGTCCCAGTGACGTAAAGCGAAAAAATAGGAAAATCTTGAACAAAATTCTTTGAATCATGTTCTGAAATGAAGGCGTAGCATCTTTAGGTCTCTGAACGATGTTAGTAAATGTCTGGCCAATCTTCACATCTAACACAATAATGTAATTTCCTACTTATTTCAATGCACATATTTGGAGCATCAACGTAAATTTCAATAGTTAGTCCTGTGTTTTAAAATCACATTTGATTTAAGTTTACATAATCATGTAAAATTCAATCCCAATTTTTATACTTCATTTTAATTCAAACATTTTTCTGTGTTGAAGATTATACACAATCGATTCCAAATCTTAAAAAAGTGTTTCACTTAGAGATTTGAGGTTGACTCTAGTATTGCTGTGTGCTTTTGAAATGCAAATATCAAATGCGGGAACCCCAAATGCGGTAAGATTTTTAACAAGGAAGGCGAAGTCAAAATTTGATTTTCTTTGCTAGGTTGGCGGTGATATGCATCATGGTTGCTAAGTAGGTATCCTTTGGTTACTTTGTGTTACAGCATTTCAAGCTCAAACTCAAACGCAAACTGCAATATATAATTTTACAGATAATTGAGATAAGAAGGCACATTTTCAGAAGTAGAAAAGATTGTTGGGATGTATTTTTGAATTACTAAAATATAGGTTGTCCCAGAAAATCAATTCTTATCTAGCCAGCACAGACACTACTTATGTGTTTTGTTGGGACTTAACTGCTGTGAATCGCAAGTACCATCTGTAAAAAGTAGGCATTGAGAAAATGGGCTGTGAAGATTCCAAAATAGTTTTCCATACGAATATTCAAATAATTCCAGAGGATTGGAACATGTTCAAATCTCAATGAAACATTCGCAATTTGCTTTTCACTACGATATCTTTCCGAGAAATCTTTATATTGATTATTGAAACACGGTTCATTTTTGTGTTACATGATGCGAAAAACTGTAGTGGGACTGATATGCGGTTACTTTTCATAATGGGACAATTTGAGTTGCTGTTTTTTTTCCTATTTTTTCCGAACAAATAATATTCTCTCATTAAAGCAGCTGGAAGCACATAGAAAAATTCACGGCAGTTAACAAGTAATGAATGCTTTATCAAAATCCTTCAATGTGGTGAGTCCAAGTACATTGTATGTAAGATATTCCGCAAGGATTTTTGTTTAAAATTCTATTTGGTTTTGCTAGAAGACATTCGAAAAAAATATCAGAATTCTGAAATATCACTAGTTGTTCTCTCTACATAAGATAATTTCACAAAATCATAGCTGATTAAACATTTTTTATGATAAATACCTAAACTTTTGGATGGGCAACAAAAATTTTAGATTTTAAAGAGTTCCAATGTAAATATAAGCACTTAGTTTTGATCCTTCTTTAAATCGACCCCAGAATAAATCGGGTTTTCAATTTCTAGTCAAATTTAATATATATAAGCTTATAATTTCCATTAAAATAAGTAATAGCCTGATCATTCATCGCATCAGCAATGATAAAAAGATTTTTTCCGATTTTTATTATTCATACTTCATGACCTAGCACAAATTTCGTACAACAAAGTCGCTCAGCTATAACGCGATTTGTGCAAAACTGATAAGAAGAGCTCCCAGAAATGTTACACCATCAGCAAACAGGTAGCAAAACAATCGTTAAAAATTCAAAATCTGCTCTTGATAAGAGCATGAATAAAATGTGTGAACATCTTATTTTTATCTGCATTAGTTTTATAATGGCAGTATGGTAAACTCGAGCCCACCCTATAGTATGAAATATGAAAACAGGTGGGTAGAAAAACGTCGAATGAAAAAACTTTGAATGCCAAACGTCTAAGGTGAAAAACGTCGAAAAGAGTATTTGAATGAAACGAAAATTTTCGTAAGGATGAAAGTATCTCTGACGTTTTGTTTTAGGATTAGACGTTTTGGCATTCGAAGTTTTGTCTTCCGACATTTTGTATCTAAGCCTATGAATAAGGTGCTATTTTTCCCCGAATGTCGTTATCCCGTTTCTCCGAATAGCCCACCTCCTCGAAAAAATTTGGCCCTCATATTTGTCATAACTTTATACATTTCAGAGTGGTGAACTTGCTGGTCATCTTAATTTGATTAGCGGTTCTTATGAGTTTCACCGTCATCACCATTATTGGCATTATGTGTATAGTCGAGAATGACTTAATACCTCTTTTTTTAATTGCTTATCGTTCTTTTTTATTCACCATCCTGCCAGTGGAAACTATTTCAACTTCTCCACTTTTCAGGAAAACGGACAGGGCAGGAAAAGTAGCGCAATATATGAATGCAATGGTTTAAGGACAATACAGTGGGGATTCGCTACATGGAATGACTCGATGGTTGGATGTTCGTTGGTGGAAAAAAGTTCTCGCACTTGAATGTCAAGAGAAGATGTCAAACTGACTTTGACATCTGAGTACCACCGCATTGAAGCCTCCATGTATTCGCTAGATGGAAGGGCAGTCGTGTTTCAACCAGCGAATCCCCGCTGTATGTCGAAAGCGACAAAACGTCAACATATTTATTCTTTTGGAAGATAAATTCTTCCAACAAATTTTCGTTTTAATCCAATTCTCTCATTCTAACGTTTTATCTTCTAGATGTTTTGTCCCATCAACATTTTCTTCTTTCGACGTTGTGGTTTTCGACGTTTTGGTATTCGACCTTTTTTCGTTCGAAGTTTTATTATCCAACCATATTGAATCGAACTTGATGTGAAAAAAAAGCTGGGTAACAATTTCAAATCACTTTTGGAAATTGACTGCTTTAGATGTTTTGTCTTTTTGACGTTTTGGCATTCGAAATCTTGTCTTTCGACGTTTTGGTATTCGACATTTTGTTATCCAACCACCAAGCTAACATATGCTAGACATATTCTGAATGTACCACACCCTGTGGAAAAAATGAGAGCCAAAGAGCTCAGATTCATGGTTGGTCAAAAGGAGAAAGTTTGAAGAAAATGAGAATTGCTTGGAGATCTTCTGAAAGAATAAATAATTCACAATGTGCAAAACGTTATTCAAAACCTATTTAAACCGACCACAATTTGAGAAAAAAAAGATACACAGAAAACAATTTCAAGTTTCTTTTAAAAAATGACTACTTTCGACGTTTTGTCCCTTTCGACGTATTAGGATTCGACGTATTTGGATTTGGCGTTTTGGCATGCGACGTTTTGTCTTTCTTCATTTTGTCCCTAACCTATGAAATACAATGGTCTAGCGACAATATGTCGAAAGATATATTGTCGAAAGCCAAAACGTCGATTATTTATATACCATAACGACAAAATGTTTTTCGTAAGAGCATCAATCTTCCAAGAAATTTTCTTTTTCTTTCAATCCTCTCCTTTCGACGTTTTGTCCTTTCGGCGTATTCGAATTCAATCTTTTTCAGTTCGACATTTCGTCAGCTAATCATATAGATAACAACAAATCTGTAATCTTATGCTACCTAATTTATGATAATAAAGTTGATTTGACTACTGAAACGGAATAGTTAGACTTTTTTGTACGTTTTTACTGAACGAAACAAAATGCTATGATAAACTCAGAAATTAGCGTTTTATGCGAGGAAACTCGTGAATAAAACGACTCCATTCGCCGTGTTGTGCGAGTAGGATGTAGTTCATGCAAATAAACGACTTTTTATGTAAATTCTTATTAAAATTATGCGACATCTGGTTGTCTGGGTTTCGACGTTTCATTTTTCAATGTTTTGTCATCCAACCTCCAAGTGGACACACGCCAATCATATGCTGAACACCCGGTGGAAAAAATCAGGGCTGAAGAGCTCAGATTTATGGTTTAGGGATAAAATGTCGAACGGCAAAACTTTGAATGTCAAAACGTTGAATGCCAAGGGTACAATATGTCAAATGAAAGGACAATACGTCGAAAAGCTAGAAGGTCGATTGATTTTATTCTTTCGGAAAAGAATCATTTTTCTAAGAAATTTCCGTCTCCTTCCTATTTTCTCCTTGCTACGTTTTGGCAATTGACGTTTGTCACCCAACCAAATAAAAATTTCAAAGCCTAATTTGGCAAAAGTAAATTTAGAGAACCAGACAGTCATTTCAGATGAATATTTGATCGACTAGTCACTCGCTGATGGTGGTTTATTCACTAAATTTTCAACGTTTACGACAATTTGATTCTCATGATTTGTGTTCTTGATATTTTGAGGTTTGGCTTTGATTAAAAAAAAAAGAGAAATTTTCTCGAACATTAAGGTTGTTCTTCACTTGGAAACTATTGAAAATAACAATTATAAATCCAATTTCCCAATGATAAATCTATCTGTTTGGAATGTTCTGAAACATATTTCGACAATATTCGTAAACTTTTGCACGACACACACTATATGGAGGAGTGACCGCCAGATATTCCAAGAAAAACAAGCTCATTTGAAAATTTAGGAAATTTTGTTTTATATTTTGTCACATTGGTTTTGGTCGTTCCAATGCTGAGAAATTTAGCCATGATTTATGAGTGTTAAAAACGCCACAATTTAAAGTAAAAATTTGGTAAACAAAATTCACAAATATTTTTGCTCAACTAGGGTTGTCATGTCTATTACGGCTTAACCAGCCGACGGTGTTTTGAAAATACCTGAAGGTCGTAGACACAAAAGTCAATTTGGACAAATTGAGTTGTAAGATTGTGAAAAATAATAAAATCGTTCTGGTGGGCTTCGATCCCACGACTCCCAATACGCTAGACTGGGCGCGTTAACCAACTACGCCACAGAACGGGTAACGATTCTGCAGCGCAATCGGCCAACCTGAAACCAAAGTCCGCCACGACCCCATTTTCTCCTTCACAACCCTACACCAACTCATTTTGTCTACGACCTTCAAATATTTTTGGTCAAAATATCTACGAAACAAGATTAACTCATTGCCTTTGGGATGAGACATAGATGGCTTCAATCAGACAAGTTTTCATAGACTTATGGATTTAAAACTTTTTTATGTTTCACACCGCTAGCGCATGACGGCTCACCATAGTAGCATGTCCGAAAGGACTTGAAACTATTGAGAACCAGAGCTACAGGTCCAAAGCCCTGATAAAGGTGGATAGTTGTGTTGGCTATGAGCGTGGTCATCATGTAAAAAACAAACGGACGTTGCTGTATCGTTTCAGAACCGAGGAGGCAGCCCCTCTAGCACGATGTAGGTAGCGCAACCCTGGTTAGGTGGCCTATCGAAGACTCTTCACCAACCAAGAAAGGCAAAAGTAGAGCAAACGGATTGATTTTACGGCAACCGACCCGGCAATGACTAAAGGACATCGAATGGAAAGTTGGATCTTGGAACGTGAGAATTTTGAATAAACCCGCGCGTGTTGGGCTCCTGGCTCGTGAACTGCGGAATGTCGGCGTGAACATGGCAGCTATCCAGGAAATACGCTGGTCGAGAACCGGAGAACGCGAATCCCGAGCGGAGGTCCCTATCGCCAACACTTCATTCAAGTACCACATCTACTACAGCGGTGGTGACAGAGCAGAACGTGGAGTTGGCTTCATGGTGATTGGGAAGCAGATGAAGTGAATTATTCGGTGGAAACCGGTAAGCGACCGAATCTGTGTGTTGAGAATGAAGGGCAAGGTCTTCAACTACAGCCTGATCAGCATATATGCGCCAACGAACGATAAGCCCGATGACAAGGATGAGTTCTATGAGAGCCTGGATAAGGCCTACGGAGAGTGCCCAAAACAAGACGTCAAGATAGTCATCGGCGACGCAAATGCGCAGATCGGTAAAGAAGATTTCTTCCGACCCGTCATTGGAACGGAAAGCCTTCATTCCGTTACCAATGATAGTGGCCTGCGGCTAGTAATTTTCGCTGCTGCTAGAGGGATGGCAATCAGCTGTACCTACTTCGCACGAAAGAATATCCGCAAACGGGGCGCGGTTATCCAGCGTCACAGGTTACACAACAAACAGAACGCTGTGTTTCAATATACAACGCTTGTCGACTGATGGGGTAGCTGCGCTGTACCGTCAGCAACTAGACGAGCAGTTGGGAAGAATCAACGTTGCTGGAGACGTCGACAGCCTGTGGGACACTATCCACGAAGCTGTGACAACAACGGCGCGGGAAGTGATCGCCAGAGAGTGACAGACATGAAGAATGTCGCCAGAAGCCGTATGCTTGTGGCCGGTACCCGACAGAACAAAGAGCGTTACAGGGCAGCTAGAGCCGAAGAAAGGCAAATCCACCGCAGAAAGAAAAGGCAGCACGAAGAAAGTGTGGTAGCTGACGCTCAAGAAAGCATGAACCGGAATGATATGCGGAGATTCTATGCAATGGTCAATGGTGCGCGGCACAAAACCGTACCAGTGCCCGTCATGTGCAATGATCGAGAAGGGAATTTTCTGACCGATAAAACGGCGGTGGCTGCCAGGTGGAAGGAGCACTTCCAGCAATTGCAGAACGGTGAAAATGGGAATGCAGCGAGGAACAGGATGAACATAGATGATGATCATCAAGCTGTGGACCCACCGACCATAGGAGAGGTTAAAAAGGCTATCAGCGAGCTAAAGAACTGTAAGGCTGCTGGGAAGGACGAGATCCTGGTCGAGCTTCTCAAGCACGGAAGCGAGCAGCTTTACCACCGAGTACTTCTGAAGGTATGGGAGGAAGAAAGAATTGCCCAGCGGCTGGTTGGATGGCCTTATCCGCCCTATCTATAAGAAAGGGCACAGACTGGAGTGTGCCAATTACAAAGGAATTACCCTGATGAATTCGGCGTACAAAATTCTGTCACGCATCCTGTTTAACAGACTGCGACCGCTCGAGGAGTCCTTCGTCGGCGAATACCAAGCTGGTTTTCGTGAGGGCCGTTTGACAACGGACCAGATGTTTAGCTTGTGAATGATCCTAGACAAATTCCGGGAGTATACTTTGCAGACTCTCCATCTGTTTATTGATTTCAAGGCGGCGTGCGACTCAGTGAAAAGAAATGAGCTTTGGCAGATAATGTCTGAAAATGGTTTTCCGGCGAAACTAATTAGGCAGATACGTGCTACGCTGGATGGTTCGAAATCAAGTGTTCGGATCGCAGACTAGGTGTCAACCTCGTTCTTGACGTTAGACGGCTTGAAGCAGGGAGACGCACTTTCGAATTTACTGTTTTAACATTGTACTCGTGGGTGCTATTGAGAGATCTGGACGGCAGAGAAATGGCACTATTATCACAAGGTTGCACATGCATCTTGGCTTTGCGAACGATATAGATCTAATTGGCATCGATCGAAGGTCATTGGAAGAGGCCTACGTGCCTTTAAACAGGGAGACAGCGAGGATAGGCCTGACCATTAATTCTACCAAAACGAAGTACATGGTTGCAGGTAGAGATAGAGTCAGGCTTGATGGTGTAGGTGCTGAAGTAGTGTTTGAAGTTGTTGAAGAATTTGTTTATCTTGGAACACTTGTGACGTGTGACAACGACGTTTCCCGCGAAGTGAAAAGACGTGTTGTGGCTGCGAATAGGGCCTTTTACAGACTACGTAACCAACTTAGGTCGCCCAGCTTGCAAACGAAATCAAAATTTGTCCATTGATTCTTCCGGCGGCTCTCTACGGGCACGAAGCGTGGACGTTGAAAGAGGCAGACCGGAAATCTTGCGGTGTTTTCGAGCGGACAATACTCGGGGAAACTCGAAATGGTTTGTGGCGCAGACGCATGAATCACGAGTTGTATCAAGTGTACAAAGATGCGAATATTATCAAACGTGTAAAATATGGCATGCTTCAGTAGGCTGGTCACTTAGTGCGAATGTTGGAAGAAAGAATTGCGAAAATAATATTCAGCAGGGAACCAGGCAGAGGTTGTCGGTTTCGGGGAAGACCACGAATGCGCTGGCTGTACGCAGTGGAAGAGGACCTAAACGTTCGGGGAACTGGAGAAGAGCCCAGGACCGATGAAGATGGAGCCATCAAGGTATCAAGGTAGGTAGTTTTCAGATTTTTCCGTCAAAATTAAGCATCATCTGATTCATCGAATTGATGCTTTTGATATCAACAATTTGATGTCTGGCAACGAAAAGTATAATTCGCCTAGAGCCAATTTTCGGGATATTTGACTCATTTTAAAATTGCTACTCTTCCGGCAATGTTCAAAGGAAACAGTAATAAAAATCTCATGACCACTAGGAAGTGTACTCTAAAAAACCAAACAGCCGATAGGGAGTGCTTCGAAAAGCCCAAACAAGACGATTCGTTTTCGGGTCGCTGAGAAGTTCCGTTATTACCGTTGTGCGAGTGCGAAGAGATATTCGTGTATAGTACAGGATGGATTACCAACTGGTGAGCTGGTTTCATGTTTAAGAAAACACATTTTTTCATGACAGCATTTTTTAATGTAATTTTCAGACAACTATGTATGGTTCGTCACTACAAGTGTCGCCCTTTTTCTTGTTTTATAAAATATCAATATAGATTTATTTTTCTCTTTTCGACATTACCAAAAATATCTTTTAAATGGTTCGACATTAAGGATGTCGTCATTTTTTAAATTCTCTTCCAAAAAACTTTCATCTGGAGACATAACAGTCGTATTTTTCCTTCTTATCCATGGATTGCATCGTAACTCTCAGATCTTTTTCCTCTCTTACTAATCAACACCCTTCCCGTGGTGATTGTGAAGATGCAGAGGTATTCTTGGTCTCTAGAAGCAACACTAACATTCCTTCTCTATTCCAACTGACTGCAAGACTCCCCGAGCAGAAGAAAATAACTACCCAATACCAGATAATTTCCAATACTTACAACCTGAATGAGGTATGAGGTAAGAGGTAAAATACCTCAAATAATACCTTCTGCATATTCTACAAATACCAAGCTGATAATTAGATCAGGTATTGCAATACCTAAATAATACTTGATGGATTTTCATATAAAAGTGAAATTTTTCAATAATAGTTCAATACCTCCAGCAGTAATCAATACCTATCGAATACCAAAATGAAGTATTTTTAATTGTTTTAATTATTTTTTTCAAATACCATTATAATACCAAAATGAGGTATTGATAACTGTACAATGGCTTTAGGACATTTCGTCGAATGACATTTGGTCGAATGACGTTTGGTCGAAAGTACATTTAGTCGAAAGGACATTTAATCGAAAGGACATTTGGTCGAATGGACATTTGGTCGAATTGCTTTGGAACACTTATTTTGGTCGAATGACGTTTAGTTGAACGGAAATTTGGTTGAAAGCTTTTCAAATGGTTTATTGAAAGATCATGTGGTAAAACTATAATTGATCTGAGTTTTACAAAGTTGGTAAGATAACGTATTGTTTTGAATAATCTAAATCATTAAAAGTTGTTGAATAAAAAAATGGAACATTCTATGTACTCTGGGTTTTATATCATACATCTATTTATTTATAATTTGAAGTTATGCCATAATCTAGGATTTCGGTTTTTTTTTTTCAATTGACTGTAATATTTAGTTCAAGTGAATTTATTATTCTTTGAAAATATTATCATTCCTTGAAAAACGAATTATTTTATTACTCAACGTTGTGAACATAATGTTTTTATTTTTTATTCTTTTGAAATGTCATCGTTCTTCGTAATGAGCTGCTGATCTTCATCTAATGGAAGCATTCGGAGAAAGTGCTCGGGATTTTTCTTTGAATTGCAGGTCTTGCAGATTTTTGAATGCGGATATCAGGATCAAGACGGCAGCAAAAATTTTCTTGAAGGAAAACCTTCATGGCGAAGTGAATGTTAGGTGTCGATAACTCTACTTATGGCCAATTGGCTTATTGAAACTTCCAGCCTAATAACATTCCTTAAGCAATTATATGGCTTTGATGACCTCGGGTGAATAACAGAGTTTGTATTAGAAGCTCTGAATTATTAAAAATGAAAATTGTGCTAATCCTATATATCGGGTAAGGGAAGACGAGTTGACGGAGGCGACAAAAGTTGGCTTGCTTCTATTTGAAATCAGCTTATTTCGAATTGCAGAACATACCTGAACAAAAATGTAGCATGAAACGTCTAAAACGTCTAGAAGAGGTTGATAAATATGTTGGGAATACGTCCATCAAATTGAATAACAAAATTTTGCTTATCGCATACAGGTTGGTAAAATAGTTGATACTTTTAGGTTGGTAAAATAGTTGATAGTTTTTCAATTTTTCAATCTCTCTTGTAATAGCGACAAAATGCAACTCTCGAGGACAGTCAGACTAAACGTAAAACTTTGTTTCCATAGTATTTTGATTCGACCACTATCCTTTCCATGAAATGTCGGTTCGACCAAATATTATATGTTTTCTGTTGCAACTAAACCTTTTCGACCAAATGTCCATTCGACGAAATGTACGTTCGACCAAATGACCTTTCGACCAAACGTCATTCGACTAAATGTCATTCGACCAAATGTCTTTCGACCAAATGTCATAGATTCCTGTACAATACCTAATTGAGGTATGATACCAAAATATGGTATGCATAAGCTATTGCCGAGTTATTCTTTCCTCCTCGGGTCGACGCCGTTATTGATCAATAATATAAAAAATGCATTTCAAAAATAAGCGGTAAGTTCCATCCCTTGTTCATTTGGATCGCAATGCAATTATTACTAGTTCCGATCAATCACGGAGTAGCTACCATTCACTTGTACAGTCAGTTTATGCTATGCTAGTTTACTGTAAGTCGATGCTATATGTTTCGGTGTCCTATGCAAATTTACCTATCTTATATCGAGTTATAAATATCCTACAAATATCCTCCAAATAGTATTAAAAAAGTTTCTTTTATTTTAATGTTCTGAGTATTTAAATCATTTAAATCAGAGGCACCGACTTCATTAAAATATTGAGGGGGGGGGGCAGTTTTAGTCCACTATAAGGACATGTTTTAGGGAAGCTCAACTGGAATAATTATTCTTTTCATTGAGTCAACATTTATTACAACAAAATTATAATTGTAATAGTAATGTAAATCTTATGACCGCCAGTAAATTTACTTTTAATGAATAATTAACCGATATGCCTAGAAGACTATTGACAGAATCGTTCACTTTTGAGAATATGTTAATATTCGTCCTTACGGACAGGCATCACTTAGATATGAGCAGTACATGACTCAAAGTTCATTTATTTAATTTTCCATAAACCTGTTTAAAAACTTCAAGCTTATTACCTTCCTTTTTATGATCCCAATAGTCCCCTCAATGAATAATGAATGACCCTTCATATATACTCTAAATAGGTTATGATACTTACGCTTCTCAAGATATAATAACGACAGGAACTATAGTTTTCATATATAGAACGAAAGTGTTTCGTTTGACAGCCCGAAGAGTTCACCCACTTCCGCGAACATTATATGAAAAGCACAAAATGGTACTCACTAATTGCCACGTCGAGTGCGCTCTCTGTCATTCAGCGAGTGACGCTACCTATTTGTATTTATTCGGAAGCCACACCATACGGCGGACCGGGCGAAGGTGAATCGCCATTGAAAATTTTAATGAGCTTCCTTCCGTTTTGGCTTTCTTGGTGGATGACAGCTTTCCGTCGGCACATTCAGTTTATTTGAGCGGAGTGCGCGGATGCACATTTTATAGTTTTGGATATAATCGAAAGAAAATATAAATGTGCGCAGGGATTGTGTTGTACTCAGATTCTCGCCGTGATGGGAATTGTATGCATGTTGGAAAGGCTTTACCGGGCCTAGTGCTCCGTAAATGACTAAGGTAAGAGAAATAATGACATTAGGGCACTTCCAGCTATGGAAATCTGAAATTTGAATAGAACAGTCATGCTTCACAGAAATTACACATATTCACGTTTCGGAGTATATCCCTCAAATGGGTATCTGGAAAAGTCAGGAAAGGGAGGTTTCACATAAAGACGTTTCGTATAACTGTTCTAGTATAAAACTGCTCAAGGCGCAACGTCCATCATACCAAATGATTTTATGCGAAACGTCCTCCGCTTTGTCCGAATCGTGTCACATCCCGAAAAATTCTATGTGTTATTACGCCGAAACTATAACAGATTTACGCCAAAGCTCGTATCCGAGCACGAGCCACCCTAAAGGTGAATGTATTCTAACCGTGTGAACTGTTATCCAAGGCGGAACCACATATAGTCATAGCTCAAAATAGTGGAAGAGAAGTGGTGGAAGAGCAAACAAATGTGCACACAGGTGAAATTATCGAGAAGAACGGAAGCAGTTCAAACAGACAGCCAACGGCAGCAGGTGAAAGGTTAGAAATATAGGTAGGTAGATGACGGAGAAGTTGTAAAGTGGCGGAAACGGGCGGCAGATTGTGTGAGTTGTATTCTAAAGGGCAGAGCAAAACCGCGCGCGGTGGCACAGGAAGTGATGCTTTCACGGTGCTTCATTTATCATTATTATCAAAAATAAATAAAGATTAGGTATCTAAAATTTAAACGCAAGATATTTGTATTGCTATTCTACATTTCTGGGTAGATTATAAAAAAAAACATTAAACAAATTTTGAGTTACACCTATTTTAAAGCGATGATTTTGAATAGATTAACGAAGTATTTCAAACTCGAAAACCTGTTTTGAATATTTCAATAAAATACAATTATTTAAACTCATGAAAACTTTCCATTATTACCTGTATATTTGAAGGCTCAAGCGCTATAAGGCATTACGGAGCTAGTTTCATTTAGTGAATATTAACAAACTCGTTTTTCAACAAATCACTCTACAGGGTGCAGAGCTACTTGGCACTTCCATGATTCACGTTAGCATGGGGGGTTTTCTCGGCCGAATTGTATGAAACTTTGCAATAAGAAGCACTTTAATAGGACGCATAAATAGGCCAAATATGAGCTCCATGGGCTTTTGAAAATAAAACCCATAGCCGAAGTGAATCAAAAATGTCAAGAATAGGATCCGGCTCCCTATACAGTTAAATTTTACTCCCGTAAACTGGGCTATAGTCCACGTAAAACGAAGATAAACGCCACTATCTGACATAAAACCAAATTGCTCGAAACTACCAACTTCTTCTTTTGTTATAGATTATCTGAATGCTGAAAACACAGCCAGATTTCTGGAAGTCCTTCATTATGTTGGCTACAGCCTAAGTGCAACGAACGAAAGTTGACTGAAGGTAGAAGGTCATAAGCTCTAGCGTTTGAAACATAATTCTTACAAGCATTTACTCAGTGCATGTTATACTCCAACGTATGAACCTATTGTTATTCATCATTTCTCTCCTGGTGGTATTACACACTACAACAATTTTTTTGTTCCTAATACTAAAATTCTATCATTTGCTTGATTTGAGGTGACTGAATTCATTATCACAGCAGTTCACTACAAAGCTTCTGGTAGTTAGTTTCAGAGGTTGCTACACATCCTTCGAGATTACGGAATTGAATGGAGTTTTTTTGAGTCAAAATCATGGGAAAACGATGTGAGTTTTGATATTTTTGAGATTTCCTTAGAAATTCTGAGATTCTTGTAAGGTAACCGACCGTAGGAATTTATGATATCCGTGTGAACTCTGGCATTACCATGATTATGTTGTTTATTTAGGAATTTTGTGATGTCGATGGTAATTCAGATATTTATGAAGTGATTTTGAATTTTACGTGTGAATTCTTATATCCCAGATTCTCGAATTTCCTTTGGAACTCCGGAATTCCCGTAGGAAGTTTGGGATTCCGTTATGATAATTCTGGAATTTCGATAATGCTAGGAAAATTGTGGAAATATTGGAAATTTGGTAAAAACTTTAGAATTCAGGTGGGCATCGGATTCCGGTTATTAATCTCTTGGAATTCTGTGGGTATCTTTGAGACGGTATTTTTGTTAGAATCTATGAGATTTCGGTGGGACTTCTGCGAATTCTGGTGTGAATATTTGGAATTCTGAAACTCAATCTTTGGATTTTTTTTTAAAAACCTTTGAGATTCCGTTGATCTTCATTTTTGTTGGGATTTCAGAGCAAAATTCTAATATCAATTTTTTTAATGTCATAAAATCTCTTCTGGATTCTGATGAGATTTTCGTGATATCGATAAGAATTAAAAAAAAAATCAATGGGAACCCTAGTGTTTCAGGGAAGATCCTCATTTGATTCTAACGATTTCCATCGAAGTCACTAAAATTCCCATAAATAACTCTATATTTCCACCAGGATTTCAAAATTCTCGCTAGATCGAATAGATAACAAGGTTTCAATAAATTGACAGATATACAAGATCACGCCAAGCCTTTCCCATAGGGGACGTTAGCCACAAGGAAGGACGTTTCAAGTAATACTGTTTCATATGGTATGCCCTCTTCAACATCTAACATAATTTCTCTTCAACATCTAATTTAATTTCTCTCGCCGTTTCCTATCTGAACCTATCCATCTAGTATACATTGCTTTCTATTTCATGCTTCCTCTTACTTCGAGCAAAATAGACCGATATGTCGGTAAGGAAATTGAATATAATTACCTAGGACAAGACGTGATAGCTCAACTAAGACTACCCTGTTGTTTTTCAGTCGATAACCTTGACGATACAGAAGCCAGTGTAACCTAGGACAGGACGTGACAGCTCAACAAGGACTGCCCCGTTGTTTTTCAATCAATAACCTTGACGATACAAAAGCCAGTGCTATCAGTATCTTTTTTAAGCAAATCAGTTGAACAAATTCAAGCATCAAGGCTCACAATTTGGTTGTTTCTTGCATGCTTCATTCATTTAGCGCAATAGCGAATGCCAGCTTCTTTTTAAAAGTAGGTTAGATTCAAAACCGCCGATATTTTTAGAGAAAATTGATACAATTTCTATTATACTGCACTCAATTAAGTATTTTTGATTTATTTTAGTATTGCAGGAGCACATGCGGTAAACCAAACATCGAATATAGATTGATTTGTAGCAAAAAGATTTCATGAAACATTTTCAAACTTTCAATAAAAACTCTAACTTCTGAACTAGCAACACGGCCGGGCTAGCAACAAAGTGCCCTATTTCAATCCAATTCAACGATGTGAAAGTAGGCCTTTACCAAAACGACCAATCAGAAGTGGTCTTTTTTGACAGGCAAATGGTTTCAAATTTGCACTAGTACCTGACAAGTCCTGTTCTAGAGTGTAACCAGAATCCTTTTAAAGCAAACCTTGTGAACAAATTCAAACATCAAGGTTCATGATTTTGTTGTTTCTTATACGTTTCATTCATTCAGTGCAATAGAGGATGCTAGCTTATTAAAAAATCAGGTTTATATTAAAAAACGGCGATATTTTTTGAGAAAATTGAAACAATTTCCATTACATTGCTTTAAAGTAAGTATTTTTAATTCATTTTAGCATTGTAGAAGCACATGCGGTAAACCTAAAATCAAATATAAATGAATTTGAAGCAAAATGATTTCATAAAAAAATTGAAACTTTTTATTAAAACTCTAATTTATGAACTAGCAACACGGCCAGGCTAGCAACAAAGTGCCCTGTTGCAATCCAACTCAACGATGTGAAAGTAGGCCTTTGCCAAAACGACCAATGAGAAGTGGTCTTTTTTGACAGGCAATTGGTTTCGTTTTTGCACTCTGACCTGACTTGTCTTGTCTTAGATAATTACCACGGTCGATACCTTTGTATGTAAAATTCTGCCAGAATTCAAAAAAGTCCTTCCTCAATTCAACAACTATTGTAAGAACTGATTATTAATCTTAGAAATTCCAAGGATACTTCAAGGAACCCTACCGAAATATCAAGACGGAATATCACGGGGAGCCTCTCAGTACTGGTCTCAAAATTGTTCGGAAATATGTTATTCCTAGATTGATAGCTGTAATCTCAAGATCTTTTCATAAGACACAGATTTTAAGCTGAAATTAAAAAATTCGTTAACCACTTTGACACTTGGCCTTGGCAAAGACAGGAAATTACCTAGCAAAAATCATGGAAGTAACGTCATCAAAAAAGCATACACATAAAGAGAAAACCAGATGTTTCGCAAAATTTACACTACAAATCTTGAAAAATTACAGAACCGTCATGATTTTGCGTCATGAAATTCCAGAACAAATGTGTATGATACACCCCATCACTTTACTGGTACATCAAAAAAAAAAAGATATCAGTTGCATCAATCTGAATTCGACTACAGACATGGTAAAACCAAGCGTATTTCTGGTCTGCCGAAAATTGCCGGTGCGAGCCCCTAAGTTAATCCCCTGGTATGGTAGTTTTTACCTCACATTTTTATTTTGAGTAGATGCTACATGTAGTGAAGATAAGCTATTTTTATTCATACCACCTATTGAATGTTGAAAATGAATTATACATCGATTTGAATGCAAGTTCACCATCTTATGTGCTGATTTATGTACTTAATTTACTTCAGAAATTAGTGGATTCAAATCGATATTAGAAAGTAATTACATGAGTTTTGGAAAAGTATTTTATTCGACCATATAAATAATCGAGACAAGATTTGTATGGAAACAGCTACATATTGGAAAAAATATATTACTTCAATATTTAACCTTTTGTCTGTGCTTTGGGGTCAATATGACTCCAGAGCATTTTGAAGGACTCTTACTTTTTTTTTGTTAGTGAATCGATTTATGTTTTTTTTTATTTTAAACGTTGGTGCGTTTCCGTGGGTTTTTTGTCTGACACATGGATTTTTCCCAAATATGTATCTTGAAAAATAGTTTTCTTGAAAATACTACGCTATCTCTTTCTTCGGATCATATTGACCCCAAATTGAAACCACTATAAATTTGTGACATCTGAGCAGATTTCAACTGTTTTGGAAAAGAGTGTAGCTTACTCGTTACAAACAATATAACAAAATTTGGAAACTTTGGTCACTTATATCTCAGAAACAGTTTTACATAGAACTTTACTAGCTGCAAGGCAATGTGGAAATGGGCAATTATACGACTGAACTAATGCAAAGACATCAATACAGCCATCATGATTTAATGTCGTACTGCTTTCTGGGGTATTCGTAGACAGGGCAGTTGCTTATGATGTGCTCGACGGTGTTTCTGAGTCTTGACAATTTTCCGGAAGTTCCTGCCGTCCCCCATGTTGTGGGTTGGTTGGGTATGGCCTGTTCTCAGGCGCGTTAGAACCATTTGCTCTCTCCAGTCGCTTACGGTAAGACGTCCGGCTTGACTCGCCGAGGAAAGGAGGATCTGTATCGCGGTCACTCAGTTGTCCAGACCTTGATGTCTTCACCCGGGACTTCATTGGTTCGACTGGACCGCCAGGTAGATTGCTGCTGCTTCGGTGGAAAACACCGAACCCTGTTCAGGCGGTATGCCAGGTTCAAACTAGTGACGTGGATACCTACGCCCACTTGGCCCGATAGCTTGCAACCATCCGTGTAGCGTACTTCGTTGTCACTGTATTGTTCCTCCAATGTTTGCCGGAAACATGTTTTAACCGCTGCAGGGGTCGCGCTTTCTCGGAATTGGGCGGCGGCGGCCGGAGTTTAAGGGAGTAGGCCCGATAGTGTTCTCACAGTACTGTTATATGTCGGAGACTGTTATTTTGGACACAGTCGAAGTGAGTGTAGAAGGTTAAGTACCTATCGATGTTTACACCGAGGATTTTGACGGTTGGTACGCCTGTTTCTCTTAATATATCTTGGATTTGAGGTTTCCCACAACACCTTGAAATCGTCGCCCGTCCAGGAAGTTCTTGATAAACAAAAGCATGTTACCTGTTATTGCCCAGCGGGTTAGTTTGTCAAGCACTCCGGGCGTCCACGCTCAGTTATTGGCCTTGGACAGATCTTACTATCTACTTGAGCTTGAAACAGCTTTTATAGTGATGGGCGATATGCAGAAGCGCGTGATCGGATGGTGGCCAATTAACGGAAGACTGTGCAAGTTGAGGTTCAAAGGCCGGTTCTTCAACTTCAGTATCATAAACGTGCATAGCCCTCACTCCGGAAGCACTGATGACGAGAAGGACGCATTTTACGCGCAGCTCGGACGCGTGTACGACCGCTGCCCAAGCCATGACGTCAAGATCATCATAGGAGAATTGGACAGGAGGAGGAGTTCAGATCGACGATTGGAAAGTTCAGCGCCCACCGGCTGACGAACGAGAACGGCCTACGACTGATTGATTTTGCCGCCTCCAAGAACATGGCCATTCGCAGCACCTACTTCCAGCACAGCCTCCCGTATCGGTACACCTGGAGATCACAGCAGGCGGAATCACAAATCGACCACGTTTTGATCGATGGACGACACTTCTTCGATATAACCGACGTCAGAACCTATCGTGGCGCTAACATTGACTCTGATCACTATCTAGTGATAGTGAAACTGCGCCCAAAACTATCCGTCATCAACAATGTACGGTATCGACACCCGCCTTGGTACAACGTCGCCACCGCATACGCGTAGCATCTCGAGGTAGCGTTGCCGGAAGAGGGCGAGCTTGACGAAGCCCCTCTTGAGGACTGCTGGAGCAACATAAAAGCAGCCATCAACAACGCAGCCGAGAGCTTCGTCGGATACGTGGACAGGAGGACATGTAACGATTGATTCGACGAAGAATGCAGGCAGGTTTTGGAGGAGAAGGATGCAGCGCGGGCTGCAATGCTGCAGCAAGGAACGCGACAAAACGTGGAGCGATATAAAAGAAAACAAAAGCAGCAAACCCGCCAGAAGCAGCATGTGAAGAAATTGAACAGCTGCATCGTTCACAAGAAACGCGAAAGTTCTACGAGAAGCTTAACGGATCCCGAAAAGGCTTCGTGCCGCGAGCCGAAATGTGTAGGGATAAGGACGGAAGCATCTAGACGGACGGACGTGAGGTAATTGAAAGGTGGAAGCAGCACTACGATGAACACCTGAATAGCACGGAGAACACAGGCGCAGAGGGTCACGACAGCGGAGGAAGTGACTACGTCAGCACGGTGGATGAAGGAAACCAACATGCCCCCATTGAGGGAAGTTAAGGATGCCATCAATTAACTCAAGAATAACAAGGCCGCTGGTAAGGCTGGTATTGGAGCTGAACTCATCAAAATGGGCCCGGAGAGGTTGGCAACCTGTCTGCACCAGCTGATTGTCAGAATCTGGGAAACGGAACAGCTGCCGGAGGACTGGAAGCAAGGAGTCATATGCCCCATCTACGAGAAGGGCGACAAACTGGAATGTGAAAACTATCGTGCGATCACTATCCTGAATGCCGCCTATCCCATATTATCTTCTGTTGTCTATCACCAATAGCACATGAGTTTGTGGGAAGTTATCAAGCTGGTTTCATCATCGGCCGCTCGATGGTGGACCAAATTCTCACTGTATGGCAAATCCACCAAAAATGCCGTGAATACCAAGTCCCAACGCATCACCTGTTCATCGATTTTAAAGAGGCTTATGATAGCATCGACCGCGAAAAGCTATGGAAAATCATGGACGAGTACAGCTTTCCCGGGAAGCTCACAAGACTACTAAGAGCAACGATGGACGGTGGTGTGCAGAATAGCGCGAAGATTTCGGACGAACATTCCAGTTCGTTCGAATCCCGCCGGGGACTTCGACAGGGCACTGTGTTTTAATTCCTCGTTTTCATGCGCTTTTTGAATAGCGCCCTAACCGTTGATTTTAGCGATATAGTTTGTTCGGAGAAGTTTCTTGGTATATTAAGGCGCAACTTTTGACGAAAAAAAAAATTGTGATCAATCCACCTAGCAGTGAGATAGAAAAACTATTTTTTCAAAACATTTAGATAGACATATGGTGCCTTCGGCAAAGTGGTAGAATTGGCAATTTGAAACAACTTTGTCGAAGACACAATTTTTCTATCTCTTATACTTTTTGAGATATATTAAGATGTTTAACAACTTTGTAGAAGATGTGAAAAATGTTAAAAATTTAAGTAAAAAGTTATAATCGAAAATGATTTTAAATTATTTTTTTCATACAAATTTGTGTACTTTAAGTTAAAAAATTCGTAACTCTTGGAAAAAAGTTATGATAAAAAATATGATTTTTAGGGGTCATTCACATACAACGGCATATATTTCAGAAAGTATAAGAGATAGAAAAATTGTGCCTTCCACAAAGTTGTTTCAAATTGAAAATTCTACAACTTTGCCGAAGACACCATATGTCTATCTAAATGTTTTGAAAAAAATAGTTTTTCTATCTCACTGCTAGGTGGATTGATCACAAAATTTTTTTCGTCAAAAGTTGCACCTTAATATACCAAGAAACTTCTCCGAACAAACTATATCGCTAAAACCAACGGTTAGGGCGCTATTCAAAAAGCGCATGAAAACGAGGAATTAAAACACAGTGCAGGGTGATGAACTTTCGTGCTTGCTGTTCAATATTGCCCTTAAAGGTAACATGCGGAGAGCCGGGTTCAATAACCGAGGTACGATTTTCACAAGATCGAGCCAATTTGATTGCTTCGCGGATGATATGGATATGGATTGCAGAACATTTGGAACGGTGGCAGACCTTACACCCGCCTGGAACGTGAAGCGACAAAAGTCGACCTGGTGGTGAATGCGTCAAAAACAAAGTACATGCTGATAGGCGGACCGAGTGCGACAGAGCCCGCCTAGGAAGCAGTGACGGGGATAGACGGGGATACTTTTGAGGTGATTGATGAGTTCGTTTACTTCGGATCCTTGTTAACGGCTGATAACAACGTTAGTCGTGAAATACGGAGACGCATCATCAGTGGAAGTCGCGCCAACTATGGGCTCCAGAAAAAGCTGCGGTCGAGAAAGATTCACCTCCGCACCAAATGTACCATGTACAAAAGACCGGTGGTCCTCTATGGACATGAAGCATGGACCATGCTGGAAGAGGACCTGCTTGGAGTGTTCGAACGAAGGGTGATTAGGACCGTCTTTGGAGGAGTGCAGGAGAACGGTGTGTGGCGGCGGAGTATGAACCATGAGCTCGCTAGGCTCTACGGCGAACCCAGTATCCAGACGGTTGCGAAAGCCGGAAGGGTGCGTTGGGCAGGGCATGTTGCAATACTACCAGACAACAATCCTGCAAAGATGGTGTACGCGTTGAATCCGGTTGGCAGAAGAAGGCGTGGAGCACAGCGAGCGAGGTGGCTTGATCAGGTGCAACAAAATCTGGAGAGTGTGGGCCATAATCCATGGAGGTCCATGGAGGGACACAGCCATGGACCGAGTAAATTGGCGTAACATCGTTAACGAGGTTTTATCAAATTAATTGATGTAACACCAACTAAATAAAATAAACAATAATTTCACTTTGTAATACAGAAGGGCTCCGTGGCCTTGCGGTTAGCGGCGTCAGTCGTCTAGGCGTATTGTGCCACGGGGTGTGGGTTCGATTTCCGGTCCAGTCGATGAAAACTTTTCGTCAAACGAAACATCGCTGGGCTACTGGGTCTTTCGTGTTGTCCGTTGTCTAATATTAGTGATCGTTCAGTCTGTACAGGCTATGTGCTGAAGACGGTGTAAATTGTCTTTTTATGATCTTCAAACTACTTGTTTGTTGAAAAACAAAAGATTGTATGTTATTGGTTCCGTAATGTGTAATATCACTTGAGCCGCTAAATAAATCAACTATTTAGATTTTGAAAAAACATTATAGAATAAAAAAGTTGCGTGTAATCTAAAACATTAATAAACGGTTTCCGGTTTCAAAATAATTCATTGATTTATTAAAAAAAATGTTTTCTGACGTTTACGCTTTCAAACGGGCGTGAGTCAATATTTTGTCGGACGATTTTTCCAAAAATTGGTCGATTCATTAGCTTTATGAACTAAGTGACGTTCGAAGTTTAGATGCCTTATTTTTTTTATAACAACGGTAAATGAAGCACCGCACCTTTCGCAACACAAAAGGCGAAAATGTGAGAGGTGATGACTCTGGGGTGTTAATGTGGCGGCCTTTGGCCTCGGGAGTCGAGACACAGCTGTTCTGGCAACAAGAGATGCGGTGCTGGATGTGGGCTTGAAAGTTCGCTTTGAGGCTTCGGGTTAGTGGTGGGTGTGCACAGGCTGAGTGGTCGTAATTCCGTGTGAACGCCGAGAAACAATAGCAGCAAGGTTGCACACTGAAGGTAGGCAGAAATTACACACATACATGTCTAGTTAGAATAGCATAGAGATAATGATGCGAATGTCAGATGGCTTGGTTTGGGGAGGAGGAAATTGCAGTGTCGGCAGCGATATGATTGAAGAACAACGCAAACGGATTGACGTCGTCGGCGGTTTGAATGGAGAAATTGAATGTGGTTGGAGAATATCTTGTTGTCCAACGGGGGAATCTTTTGTGTGCGTGTTACTGAAGACATATCCGGTAAAGATATCATTAAGAGCAGTTGAGTGGTGTTGTGATGAGAAAATTCATATTATTATGATCACATTTCAATCATATATGAGAAAGGTTTCGTTCAAATCAGTTCGATATTTACACAAAGTTACGATCGACCGTCTGTCAGAAATTCACTTCTATGGATGACATTGAAAGCCATTTTACAAATTTTACTTTGAAACGATAATTTTTGTCACCCTTGGTCCCCTCTATACAAGATTATTGTAAATTTGTGTGTAAAATGAGGACTGAAATGTGGTTAAGTTCAATTCAATAGCATTGAAAATACGATACGAATTCTTACATAAGTTTCTACTGAAACTTACAGTTATTTCTCAAGAAATTCTTGTAGCAAATATTCCATGATAAATTATTCAAATTATTCCATGAATTCTCAAATATGCTGTCCAGAATTTTTTGAAGAGATTTCACTTGATGTTCCCTAATATATTTTTCCTGGGATCTTTATAGTGCTATTACACAGCTGCATAATCTCTATTAGCCGTTTAATAGCCATATAAGTCCAAAGAGGCGAATTTTTGCACTAATGGTTGCTTGGATTGATGTGACATAACATTCTCGTTACGTTACTCGATATAATGATTTTTAACTTGTTTTTTACGTTACTTTTTTTAGTGAAAACCTAAAGTTAAATTGCTATTTTACCATTAAATATAGGACTGGAAATCTATTTTTATGATTCCATTATTCAAACTATGAATTGGTTTACTAAAACTATAGATCAAATACAAAAGTTGAAATATCTGCAACATACATAAATGCGTTGTAGATTGTTAACGAATAACTAATAAGTTAAAACAATGTATATAATCCGTTTCATGAAAACATTGTGACATTCTGTATGGCTTGTATTATTCACAACTGTACTGACAAAAAAGTTATCGAGACCCGCCTACATTTTTCATCGTCGACAGCTTTTACATGAACAACAACAACGGTTTTAATATAAATAAATAAATTAACATAAATCAATACATTCTGTGATATATCGTAAACACATGTAATAGTCTATATTTAATTTATTATCGATTTGAATTACTCGAAACGATAAACGATGTGTAGTTTAGAGTGTTTCTCTCTGGTGAGAGTTTATCTCATATACCGTTTCGATAGTTCCTTGATGTTTACGAAAAATTGACAGTCATAGGGTTGGTACAGGCGAAAGCAGTGCAGCCATTTTTAGCAGTTGGTAGAGAAAGTTCGAAGAGAGAAGTCTATCAAGCGTGACCGGTGTTGTACAAACTTAGCTACAATACTACAGAGGATGAAGCAGAATTCATGCACACGAGTTACAAAATGGTGGATTTGCTTGCTGAGCAGTGATGATTTCATAAGCAGTTGGTAAGTGACTGTGAGTGCAACAGTGTTGAGCGTAGCTTAGTAGCAGTCATTCCGTAACGTATCATACACACATACATTCGCACGCTTACTATAAAAGAGCAATAGAAAATTGTTCTGGACAGTGTTGTGTGACCGAAGTTGCGAGCAGAGGTGAATTAGCGCAGAGCGTGGTGAATTTGCTCGAGGAAGCGTTAGAGCGCGTTTTGAGAGCGATTGTCTGCTGTTGTGGTGTTCTTTGATCTCCTCCGTATCGTTTGAGGACTTGGAACTGTGAGATTTACTTTCAGCATCTTATGAAAGTGGTTTGCGAATGTGATCTGGTTTGATGACGACTTTGCTTTACTCATTCGCAAACCGATGACTTGCTGTGAAGTTCAGTTTGGGTTTTTTCTTCCGGGTGGTGGGTTTTACCTCACTCTGGTGTGTAACGAATGAAAGAGGAGATACCAAAACAACCGTTTGATTGCTTGTTGATGGTTTTGTAGCTCTAATAGCAAGTGGCGGAAAGTGATGAGCTTCTGTATGTGTGTGATAGAAACTTGTAAATGATGAACTGGTGGATACGGTGAGTCTTTGCTTATCGTGGATTTGTTGAGTAACCCGTTTGGAGTTAAGATTGCTTTGGTACGACAGTCCTGAAACAATAATAGAGTTTTATTATTTCAAAAAACAAGTTTATTATTTTTTTAAAAATTGATATAGGACTACGTTACTAGACGTAGTCCTACATCAATAGTTTTACAGCTCCAGAAACATCCGTTCTTGAATTTAAATTTTATTTTAAAACTTTAGGGACACCTCATGGAGTTCATGTTGACTAAACTAGCGGGATACCAATGGGAATCACCGACAGAAATACATAATATTGTTCCAAACAAGCTTAACTATCGCCCAACTGCACGATAACTGCAAAGATGAACCGTATTGTATTGTTTGATGCTGTGTAAAATACAGAACAAAGATGATGATGAACAGGGATAAAAGAACACAAAATAATTGACATTTACAGGCACAGATTATTGGACGTTTCCTTATACCACTCGTAACAGTCAAAACAGATATTTCGAAGCTGACAAAAGTTGATTAAGTCTAACCTGAGTTAAGAACTCGAAAAATGCGAGCGACGGCTGTTTTATACGGTTGTGTGCGTGCTGCGAGCGCGCGACTTTTGCTCTGCACTATTCGCTTATTTAATGCTATTTTTTTAGTTTCTAGGTTGTATCTAGATAGTGCGCCTTTAGCGTAGAGATAGAGAGAGCATACACGCACACGACATTCATCTCGTCAGTCAGTTAGTCAGGCAGCGCTATTCAGAGCTTACTATTCACAGCGATATTGCGCCTGAGTGGGCAGCATTGGCTTGCTTTAGTGGTGGTTGTGTGATCTAGTAGAAGGAGTAGTAGTAGTAACAGTATAGTTGTTGCGGTGCAGAGTAGTAGGAAGTAAGTTTCTAAGTATCTCATTGCAAAGATGCTGTACAATTCCTGCCTCGTTTTGCTATTGGTTTCTATTGTTTTCTAAAGAGGTGTGAGTGAACTATTTAAAAGTAGGATTCAAGCTCGATATGTTCAGCTTCGAAAAGCAAAGCTCCTGTACAAGAAATGTGAAGTCCGCTTGGAACTGTACTTAAACCTTTCGTTAGTTAAGCTTAGCCTAAGTTTGGCGTTTTCTGTTTGCCATTACTTGCGATTTGTGAGCGCGATACTTGAAAAAGTTACTTTTGATTTGGTGTGGTAAAAGTGAAGTTGTGGTAGTAGAATTACATTGTCTATTATATAGTTTGGCTGTAATCGAGAGAAAGAGAGAGAAAAAAGCACACAGGAAATCAAGGGAGAAGAAAAGAAAAAGAATGGAAAAGTGACGATTAATTATGCTGAATTTAGTCGTTCGTTTACTTCTTTTTCTGTACTCTATCACTAGGTTTTAGTTTGAGATTGGGATTGAGTTGGGCTCGGGGATGTGAGAGACGGTTTGGGAGGGAGGGAGAAAATGTGAGAAGATTTGATATTTACATGGAAAATTGTCGAAATGATGGTCATGGAATGGAATGAGAATGAGAACATAACTTTATGATAATGATTGTTTGCTCGTGGGAATAACTCCTTGTTGTTTGATTAAACTCTGTCAAGAGGAAATCTTCATAATGTCCATTTTTACAACAACCGTACGAAAAAAATAAGCTTGCAAAAATCTCAAACTTAAAGCTTTTAGTTAACATTTGCACTCAAAGTGCCATGACATCATTTTGGTCATCATGAATTTTTAAGCATTGTCAGATGGCTCATATTTGTAGAAATTCCCATTCACGTATCGGGTCGAGGGAACAAAATAAAATATTTCAGAAATTGGTGTCATTATATAAACGGAATTTCAAGTAAATGTTCATCTCACCCTCGAAATTCAGTTTGTATAAAGTTTTGTAAATTTCCTTCAAATAACTTCAAAGTGTGACTTGGATGTAGAGTTTGTGTGAAGCTATGACAGCTTTATGCTAATTTGCCTTGGTATTCTAGGTTAGCTATGAACTCTGTGGCATACGATTTTCCTTTGGTAAAACATAAAAAAGATTCGAATGGTTACCCGACGAAAGATCATTAGCTTGTGAATGAGTCGGATTATAATTTACCTGATGGGCATGATTACGATCGTTAACTGAAATATAAGAATTGTTGGAGATTCTGCCTGGGAAAATCTGGCTACGAAAAACGATGCCTTTCACCTGCCAGCAGCGAGCCTCAACGATTCGTTTGCGTGAAGAGCAATATCAAAAGTTTGACTTATGATTGCCCCCGCAATTTGTGCATACAAACTTTTTGGTATCTTCCTTTACAGGACAAACGTCTTTAGCGTAAGAAGAATTTCCGCAAATCATTCATTTAGCATCCATGCGGCAATTTTTGGCACCAAGCCTTTAGTTTTGGCACCAATGGCACTGAGAGGATTCATGTAAATAGTTTGGACGTCTTTTCCAAAAAAGACTCTCCTTAGAAGACTAAATGAAAATATTTGCGTTCATCACGTCAAACGTGCCTGTTCTCACAAATCCATCAACAAATAAATTTGATCGACCTTTGCCATTCTGTCCACACTAAGCCCATATCTTCAAGGATTCTTGTGGTGACCACAAGACTCATTTCATTTTTCTCTTCTCCAGTACCGATTCAATATCGGTCAACAAACTCCACTGTACCGTTCGCGTGAGCTGACCGACCATCATCGGAACCCCTTCCCAAAACCAACTAACCAACCAACCGAGTAAACTGTTCGAGGACCATTGGAGAAATCGATCCGTCATTATTAATCGTTCAAATTTCTCGAGCAGTCGAACGAAAAACACGACACAGACGACGACGACGGAAAAGCAATAATCACATACTTTGTGGATTGACGTCGACTCTTGGCCCTTGGTTCGTTATTTCTGCGAGGCGAACAGATAGGAGAGAGGGAGGTTATTGGTAAACTTGTGTTGTGTAATGGCCGTTGTTGTTCTGGGGCGGGAAAATTTACGTTTTCTGTTCAAGTCGTGGGAGAAACCGTAAATTGGATTTCGAAGATTCTGCCTTGTTCAAATTGTTCAGTTTTTGAAGGTGCACAGCTAAAAAAATCTGTGAAAATTCCGAGTCGAAATTTCAGGTTTTGTCATGGTTTTATGACAGACTTCGAAAAGAAAATTCGCCTTTAAACCTGTAGCGCATTAAAATTGTTTGTGATAATACTGTTTATCATACGAAAAGAACTATTTCACATGAGATTCTCAATCGAATTCTGTGCAGTGCGATGTTAGAATAATTTTACATGACATGCTACGTAAATTTACCACAAATCCTAAACTTAAAGTTCTATCGACACCTCTCCTTCTGTGAACGAATCTTGTGAACTGTTTCAGCTCCCTCTCGTTTAAAGGTGGAGTGAGGAGCGGAGGGTTATAACCCTACAAGCGGTACAACATGAGTCAAACCGAGAGGGGTAATATTAATATTAGTGCTATTATTTATTGACACAGCGCCTAATGAAGGTCACAACACACCGCGGTACCTATACCTATGCGATAATAGTACCATTTGAATGGGTGATGTTCTTCGTAAACAGGCCGAGCCGCCACATTTGCGTTTGACACAATTGTGTGTATGGAATGAAAATGGCTACCGGCAGCAGGAATCGATACATCTGAATTAGAGTAGAAGAAAATGTTTTAATCATTATCATTTAGGCTCCTGGTGTCTTAGTTTGATGGGAATGCGATAATAAGATTTGAAATATCGAAATGTATACTTTTTTTTTCATTAAAATTCGTTGTTAGCTATGTGAAAATATTCCTATAATAGGGAAGTAAATGTTATAATATTGTAAGATTTAAATACTTTGTTTATTTTATTGCATTTTTTATCAAATAGCCAGAATAAAAGTGGAAACAATACTAGTAATGCCTTTTTACGTTTTAAATATGTGAATTATGCAACTATATCCAAATTGAACTTAAGGTGAAGATGAATCGATGCCAAATCTCGAATTTTCATCACTGACAAAGTTTACAAAACATCGTCGTACCGAACATATGTGACCATTTTTGGTGCAGTTTTTGATTCCAAAAGACCAAAGTTTATCATTGGAATATAACCATTATGCGAAATTAATGAAAAATACTGTTCCTTTTCTACGTAAATTTTGGACATTCTGGTCGAATAGATGCCATTTTAGGTTTTGTTCGGTAGTTCCAGTATTGAGTTCCTTAATATAAACTCACATTTATTTTCAATGATCTTGCGATACAAGTATCAAGTAAACTCTCATCATGAGAAACAAAGGGCGGTATGAATGAAATGTAGTAAGGTTGAGTTTACTACTTTCTCGATGTGGAACACGAGTGGAACATTTTTGTGTCATTTTACTTCACTGCACCTTTCGAACATACTACAAACAACGCGTTGGTATGAATAAAAGTAGCATTTACTACAAAACGACTGGTAGTTAACGTCAGAGGTGGCTACTCATGCTTTGAGATGGTTGAATAGATCAGAACAATTTAAGGTGTGGGTAAAAATCATGAAATAATAATGTCAGCTTTGATACATTGAAAGATATCTTAAGATTTCCGTAAAAAACTGAGATTTCAAAAAGAGTTTTGAGATTCCGGTGAGATTACCGTAGGAATTTTGAAATTCGCGTTGATTTTGGCAATTCAGGTATTTATAAAGTAATACTGAACTTTACGTGAGAATTGTGTCATCCTCGGATTTCTTTTGGATATCCAGTATTTTTGAGGAAATTCTGGGATTCCAATAGACATTTTAGATTTGTTATAACAATTCTGGGATTATGTAAGCCTTCCTGAGATTCTTGTGGCAATATTAAAAATCTGGCATAATGATCCTTTGATATTATTTTGGTGTTATTGAGAAGAAATTTCTGAGATTTTCGGATTTTACATCAGAATCTCAATACTGGAATCCACAAAAAAATCTGGTAATTTCATAATTTTATGTTGCTATAATCTCAAGATCTCTTCATAGGATACAGATTTTTTGCCAAAATTCCCAAAATACTCAGAAAAATCTTTGTTGTCAAATTATTATAAAATTCACATGCACATAATCACATAACTTACATGAATTTGTGTCCATGCTCGATTACGTGATGTGTAGCGGGAATGTAGTAATATTCATATTTTCGCAGCATCGCAGCGCAGCATCGCAGCGCAGCATCAGTCACTGCTTCGAAAGTAGTAGGTAGGTACTTTGTGGATTTTGGTTTTAAGTAGATGGTACAGGTAGTAAATTTAAACGCTTTTTTTCATACCACCCAATAAGTTCAACTATTTCGTGAGGCTAAAATGACCGAGACTTAAATTGGAGTTTTCTGGGTACTTTCGATAATTACGGAAGGTCAATCTTTTGTTTTTGAAACTCCTGATTTACTGTAAGGGTTCTCGAGAGACTCTTGGAAGGTTCCTAGATAATCCTACAAGGATTCTGGAATGATTCTTAAGAGAATTCTAGTGACTGTAAGAATTTTGATGGAAATTCTGGTATCTGATGAGATCCATGCAAGGTTTTCGATGAAAGTCGTGGAAGGTTCTGATAAAAATCCTGAAACGATTCTGAAGAGAGCCCTGGAAGGATTGTGATGAAAATCCTGGTTTCTCATGATAATTCTGGATAAACTTTGATGAGACTGTTGAAAGGATTCTGATGAGAATTTGGCAAGGATGCTGATGATAATCCTGGAAGAATTCTAATGACAATTTTTGAAGTGTTCTCAGGAGTATCCTGAAAAAAAAAAAATCTGATGAAAACCCATAAAATCCTGGTTTCTGATGATAATCCTGCATCAGTTTCGATTAGACTCTCGGAAGAATTGAGATGAGAATTCTAGAAGGATACTCATATAAATCCTGGAAGAATTTTGATTGAATATTTTGAGAGGGTTCACTGAAAATATATTTTGTTTTATATTACGAAACCATTCGTTTGAACTACGAAATTATTCGTTGTTTTCTGCAACGAAACAGTTTCGTAAAATGTATGCAACCAACTTCGTAATATGATTCAAGTTCAAAATCAAAACAAACAATGATTGTTTCGTATTCAGAACGAACATTTATATGCGCTTCTTCTTACCTCCCTCGGCTGCGGTCGTGTCATGTTGTATTTTACGAAATGTGTCTACGAAACCTTTCGTTGCAGAAAACAACGAATGATTTCGTAGATTGAACGATCAGTTTCGTAATACTAAACATTTCGTAATACGAACAACACGATAATGCACATCTACGAATTGTATATCGTACATCTTACGATTATTTCGTAAAGTCACTGAATCGCAAAATTCTGTCAAGTACAAATAATTCGTACAATGAATGAAAATAGCGTTATATGTACGAAATCTTGTTTTACGAAATGGATTTTGGATAAAATACGAAGAGATGTTTTCAGTGTTCTGGGGAAAATTCTAATGAGAAACCAGAAAGGATTCTGATGAAAATCCTGGAAAGATTCCGACAACAATCCTGTGAAATTCTTGGTTAGAATCCTGGGAAGATTCTGATGAGAAAATTCTGGAAAGAATCCTGCTAAGAATCTTGGAATGATTCTGATGAAAATCTTGGAACAGTTTTGATGTGAATTCTGGTATGATCCTGATTAGAATCCTGGGAAGATTTTGATGAGAATCCGGGAAAGATTCTGATGAGAATACCGGAGAGATTCTGATGGGAATCTTGAAAAGATTTCGATGAGAATACTATAAAGATTCTGATGAGAATCCTGGAAGAATTCTCATGAGAATCCAGAGAGAATTCTGATGAGAATCCAGAGAGAATTTTGAATTTTTTTGTGATGATTCTGATGAGAACCCTGGAAGCATTATTATAAAAATCCTGATTTCTGATGATTATCCTGCATGAATTTTAATGAGACTCTTGGAATGATCCTTATGAAATTTCTTGAAAAATGCTGATGAAAATTCTGGGAGAATTCTGAAAACAATTTTGGAAGTGCTCTGAGTAAAATTATGGGACAACTCCTATGAGAAATCAGGAAGGATAATGATGAGAATCCTGTTAAGATTCTGATGAGAATCCTGGAATGATTATTGGAAAGATACCGAAGAGAATTCTGGAAGGATTCTGATGAAAATCCTGGAAAGATTTTGATAAGAATCTGGAGAGAATTTTGAGAATTTCTTGAGAATATTCTGATAGAAATTCTGGAAAGATTCTGATGAGGATTATTATAAATATTCTGATGAGGACTATTGGAAAGATTCTGATGAGAATTTGCTGTGAACATTCTGATAATAACCCGCGAAGGATTATGATGAAAATCTTGGTTTCTGATGATAATCCTGGATGATGAGACTCTTGGAAGAATTTTGATGATAATTTGGGAAGTGTTCTGAGGAAAATTCTGGTACAATTCTATTAAGAAATAAAAAAGGATTTTTATGAGAATACTGGAAACATTCTGATGAGAAAGTTGCGGAAATATTCTGATGAGAATCCTGGAAAGATTCTGATGAGAATCATAGAAAGATACTGATGAGAATATGGAGAGAATTTTGAGAATTTCTTTGAAGATTCTCATGAGAACCCTGGAAGGATTTTGATGAAAATCCTGGTTTCTGATGATAATCCTGCATGAATTATATGAGACTCTTGGAATGATTCTGATGAGATTTTTTCAAAGATGTTTATAAGAATTCTGATAACAATTTTGGAAGTGTTCTGAGGAAATTTCTGGAGCAACTGCAATGAGAAACCAGGAAGCATTCTGATAAGAATCCAGGGAAAATTCTGATGAGAATCCTAGAAAGATTCTGATGATAATGCTGGAAAAATTCTGATGAGAATCTTAGAAAAATACTGATGGTTATCCTGGAAAGACTCTGATAAGAATCCTGGATAGATTCTGATGAGAATCTTGAGAAGATCCTGATGAGAATCCTGGAAAGATTCTGATGAGAATTATTGGAAAGATTCTGATGGAGAGAATTTTAAGAATTTTCTGTAAAGATTCTGCTAAGAACCCTTGAAGAATTATGATGCAAATCCTGGTAATAATCCTGCATGAATTTTGATGATATTCTTGGAAGGCTTCTGATGAAATGTTTTGAAGGATACTGATGAGAATCCTGGCAGAATTTTGAGAATAATTTTGGTAGCATTCTGAGGAAAATTCTGGAACAACTCTTATAAGAAACCAGGAAGAATTCTGAAGAATTTTGGAAAACTTCTGGTGAGAACCCTTGAAAGATTCTGATGAGAATCCTGGAAAGATTCTGGTGAGAATCCAGGAAGGATTCTGATGAAAATTCTGGTAAGATTTCAATCAGAATTCTGGAAAGATTATGATCAGAATCCAGAAAAGATTCTGATAAGAATTCTCGAAGGATTCTGATGAGATTTTTTTAAAGGTTCTGATGAGAATGCTGGGAAGATTCTGAAGAAAATCCTGGGAAAATTCTGGTGAGAATCTTGGAAAGATTTTGATAAGAATCCTGGAAAGATTCTGATGAGAATCCTGGTAAAATTATGATGAGAATCCTGAATATATATCTTGCAAAGATTATGATGAGAATTTTGGAAAGCTTCTGGTGAAAACCCTTGGAAAATTCCGATGAGAATCTTGAAAAGATTCCGATGAGAATCCTGGAATGATTCTAATAAAATTCGTCGAAAGATTCTTATGAGAATCCGGGAAAGATTCTGGTGAGAATCTTGGAAAGATTTTGATGTGAATCCTGCAAAGGTTCTGATGAGAATCCTGGAAATATTCTGTTGAAAATTCTGAGGAGATTCTGGTGAGGATCTTGGAAATATTTCGATGAGAATGCATAAAAGATTCTGATGAGAATCCTGGAAAGGTTCTGATGAGAGTTTTGGAGAGATGCTGATGATAATTCGGGAAGAATATCGATGAGAATCCTGGAAAGATTCTAGTGAGAATCTTGGAAATATTCTGTGGAAAATCCTGAGGAGATTTCGGTGAGAATCTTGGAAATATTTCGATGAGAATCCTGAAAGATTCTAATGAGAGAATCCTGGAAAAATTCTGATAATTATCCTGGAAAGATTCTGATGTGAACTCAGGAAAGATTCTAATGAGAATCTGATGAGAAAGGTTCTGATAAGAATCCAGAGAGAATTGTAATGAGAATCCCGAGAGCATTCTGATGAAAGTTTGGGGAGGATTCTGATGAGAATCTTGAAAAGATGAGAAATTTGAAAGATGAGAATCTGGAGAGGGTTCTGATGAAAATGCAGAGAATATTCTAATAAAAATACCGAGAGAATGCTGACGAGAAATCTGAGAAGATTTCGATGAAAATCTTCGAACAAATCTTCTCGAATCAGTTAAACTGTATATATTTCAAGAGGAAAATTTCTGTATTATTTGTATTAATGTGCCAGAAGGTTATAAATCCTTCAAAGTTTGATTTAAAGTCCGGAATTAAATACTGGAGTTTATAAACAAACCTCAAGATGCTTATATACGTTCAGAATGTCCAAACTTTACCTCCAACAGTTTTAATTTTCTGAAACTGTGGTAAAATTTTAAGAATCAGTCTATTGTGTCGAAAGATATGAAGAAAAGAAGTGCAACAAAGTCGTCCACGCCTTTTAAAGGGTAATTGATATGCAGTGGTGACGAAACTCGAATATTTAGACGGTGAAAAGCATATATTTTTATCGAGAAAATTATATATTTTTTACCTTTGAAATTTGAGGTAAATCTTAGTTTTTTTTTGCATGAGTTCCATGAAAATTTAGAATTGAATGTCATAAATTCAAACATTGAAGAGTTGATAAACTAATGTTGGAAACGTTTTTGGGGTAGAAGCTTTCAGAAATTTTGGAAAAATTCCAAGATCATTTCTGAAAAAAACTGACATGGAACTCATAAAGAAATTCTTAAAGCATCTTATGTTGAAAATTTGATTTTTTATTGAATATAATAATATGACTTAACTTTTTTGTAAAGTTTTGCGAAAATCTCGATACATTTATTATTTTATTTAACCTCAAACATTTCTTAAGGATACTTCGTTTGTGATTCTGCAAGTTTAGCTTGTATACTCTGTAGGAAAAATGCCCGTTATTTTTTCGAGTAATTGCTCCACCACAGCATCTACTTCTCATGAAATGACTTGATTAGACTCATTCAAAAACTAATTTTATCGGGTGAACTCCAAAGGGAATTCCCGGATATGAAGAATTTATAAGTTAATCAGCGAATAGCCCCTGAACATTTCTGACAATTTATAGAGAAAATCACAAAATTCTTCTTCTTCTTTCTGGCATCACGTCCCAACTGGGACAAAGCCTGCTTCTCAGATTAGTGTTCTTATGAGCACTTCCACAGTTATTAACTGAGAGCTTTCTTTGCCGATTGACCATTTTTGCATGTGTATATCGTGTGGCATGTACGAAGATACTCTATGCCCTTGGAATCGAGAAAATTTCCTTCACGAAAAGATCCTCGACCAGCGGGATTCGAACCCACAACCCTCAGCATGGTCATGCTGAATAGCTGCGCGTTTACCGCTACGGCTATATGGGCCCATTAAAATCACAAAATACAATTGTCAAATGTTCAGAAGAATTATGTTATCAATTAGGAGTGTTTGTTGCAATGTAACATTTGTTCCAAAATATCACGCTCAGGGTGGCAGACAAATCAACCAACAAGGTACAGAATGACATAAGTCTATTTTTTGGGATTGCCCTTGTCAAATTTCATGTCATTGGTGATCTTAATGCAAACCATTGCTTTTGGAATAATTCAAAAAGCAATTCCAACGGCAGAATTTTAATTGATGAGTGCTCTTCAGGATATTTATCAATTCAACACACTGATGGCCCAACTTGTTTGTCCTCTTCTAGAAACCCGTCTACGATTGATTTGGTCTTAACCGACTCTAGTTACCTTTGTAGCCAACTGGTCACTCATGATGATTATGATTCTGATCCTATCAGCTCTACTTTAAATTATTTTTGAGCCAACTGAAATGTATATGAAACATGTATCGATAGTAATCTTGATGGCAACATATATTTTAATCAATTTAATTTTTGAAGCAAGGGGTTGTTTCCAAAACGTTTTTGCAAATATCAATGCATAACATATATCGTCCTTAGTTCTCCCATGAGCAAAGCTTATTGTATGTTCAGTTGCGATAATGAGCTTTGTGACTAACTTTATGATGCTATGAGTATTTCTTACATTTGTGCATAGATTATGATCAGTTGATGAGAAGCAAAACAAAATTACGAACGTAATCTTATTTTTACGTAACGGAAACCAGAAACTACAATACACGATGGAATGCATAAAAAACGGCCGGATGTTCTTAAAAAAGCATATATAAGAAACAAGAAAAGTAGAGCACATCCTCTTGCTAGCGTACCATTATTTTCCTTAGAGAATGAGCGTTCCGTTCAGCGATGCTCCGTTTCGAGCCTTGATTGGCATACTTTTACGAGGCAGTTTGCAAAACTTGCATTTTTAATACCTTCTATCGACGCTCAGAACAGCTCAGAACACTTGTTCTGCCGTCAGGTATGGTCGATGGCTTTTTATGGTCTGGAGTCGAAGGAAACGAGAAATTACGCTCTCGCAGTTGAAATTAAAGCACAACCTGCGAAGGGTTATTGCCTTGTTTTTATATTCAATTTTCCTTGTTAAATTTCCTCCGTTGCCCGATTTTTGTGTGTTTTTTCTTGCAACGGAACTGCTCTGAAATATTAACTTTTATTGCAAGTCATATTTTTTTCCCGTCCAGACCACAAGTCAAACTGCAAGCAGGTTTCTGCTGAGTTTTTGCGAGATCCCTTTGGCACCACCAAAAAAAAAAAACGGTGCAAAAGCTCTCGGGAACGAAGATTAATCACACAGTTCGAACGAAACGTGTAAATTTCTGAGACATATAATGCACATAATTGGAGCGTGGAATATCATGGATATTTACATGATATGTCATGTAGACTTCAATTATATGTCATGTAATCTAGCAGGATCCTTGACATATAACACATTTTTACATGATTTCAAACTGAAATTTACATGACGTCATGTTTACATCGCATACATGAAGTTTACATGACGTGTAATCTTCATTATTTTTAACTGTGCATGTGGTGTGGAAATAATAAATGAGCTTTCGTACGTTTGGTCTGATATTGTTAGTGAGCTTCCTGGAGGCGCGGGATCAGATTCAGGAAGCGAAAAAAAGGTGTGCCTGGTTTTCAGAATGCATCGAAACCACGGTACAGCTGTTGGCGAACAATACGGTGCACAAGGTTTTATCTTATCAACAGCTTTCTGAAGCTTAACCGTTATACGAGAAGAGCCATCAGACTCGTCGCTGACGAACAGCGTCATTTACCTAGTCGATTTTCAGATTTTAGTTCAAATGGTTCTCCAGCTATTATTATTGTTGAGATTTGGTATCAGAAACAAAAAGTTATTAAATGATATTACAGCCGAGGGCTTCCTCAGCCTTATTGGAACCTCCGTGGCAATAATGCAAACTCATGCCAAAGGTGTCTGGGTTCGTTTCTTGATTTAAGATGTTTTTCAAATTAGAAATCTCTTTAACTTTCCTGAGCATAAAATGACAACGTGTCTGCCATATTACCAAATAATGGAGAAATGGTTTAAGACACCAAAAGACACTGACAATGGATCTGATGAATTCTTCACACCGGCGGAAATCCTGGAGGATCTCCAAAAGATTTCCTGGAGGAGCTCCGAGGAATTTTTGAAGGAAATCCGAGAAGATTCTGGAGAAAATGAGAGAATTCCTGGAGAATCCCTGGAGGAAATGTGAAGGAATTCTAGGTGGAGCTCCATAGGTATTCCTAGCAAAAATTCTTAAATAATTCATGAACGAACTAAAGAGAAATTTAGAGAAAAACTTTGAAGGAATTCGGGGAGAAACTCCGTAGCTAACCCTGAGCGAACTCTGAAGAAATTCATGGAGGAATTCCCGGAGCAAATATGAAGGAATTTCTGAAGGAACTGTGGAGCAGATCCCCGAATAAATTCTTGTAAAAAATTCCCGTAGGAATTTCTGAAGGGCATCCCCGGAAAAATTCCTTGTGAAAACTTTAAGTGGACTAGAGGAAAGAAAGAAAGAAATCCCTGGAAGAATTCCAGGAGCTTATTTCCTAAGGAATTCCTGGAAGAAATCTCCGGAGCAATTTCCGGAGGAGCGCCCGGAGGAATTTCTGGACGAAATCGACAGAGGAATTTTTTGACGAAATTGGGAATCCCCTGAGGTATTTTTGGAGGAATTTTCCAGATTTCCTGGAAAAAATATCCTGGGGAAAATCTCCGGAGAAATTCTTTGTGCAAATCCCTAGAGAAATTCTTGGAGGAAATCTACGAATAAGTTCTCTAAGAATATCCGGAAAGGAATATTGGATAAAATCCACGGAGAAATTTCTTAACAAATTTCTGGACGAAACCCCCAGATGAATTCTTGGACGAAATTTCCGGAGGGATTCTTGGAAACCTCCTGAAGAATTCCTTGGTAAAATCTTCGGAGGAGTTCTTGGGGGAATTGTTGGAGAAAATCTCTGGAGGAATTCATGGAGAAAATCCCCGGAGGAATTCCCGGTGGAAATCTATTCAGAAATTCCTGGGTGAATTCATCGGAAGAATTTCTCTAGGAAATCCCAGAAGGAATCCCTCGAGAAAATCTCCAGAGCAATTCCTGAAGGAAATCCAGGAGGGCTCTGAAAGCAACTCTGGGAGATTTCTCGGAAGAACTCTCTAAGATTTTCCAGAGGAACACTGTAGCATTACCCGAAGGAAATCTAGGGAAATTCTCGGAGGAATACAAAGTAGAACTCAGGAGGATTCCCGAGGAATAACTGGAGGAATTTTGAAAAATTCCTGGAGGAACTCCTCTGAAGATATACTTCTAAAGGAATTCCTGGAGGAATCCCGAAGGAATTTCTGGAAGAGCTGCGGAATATTTTCTAGAGAAACTCCATAAGAATTCCTGAAGCAAATCGCAAGGAGCTCTGGAGAAATTTTCGGAGGATCTCCAAAAGAATTCCAAGAGGAACTTCGAGGAATTTTTGGAGGAACGTTTAGCAATTTCTGGAGGAATTCCGAAAGAATTCCTAGAGGTTCTATGGAGGAACTCCAATGGAATTCCCGGTGGAGCTCCGAAGGAATTTTCGGCTAACATATTTTAAAGAATTCCTGGAGTAATTTCTAGTGGAACTCCCAAAGAAGTGCTGGTGAAACTCCGAAAGAATTCCTGGAGGAGCTCCGAGGAATTTCTGAAGGAAATCCGAGGAGATTCAGGAGAAACTGAAAGAATTCCAGGAAGAAATCCGAAGGAATTCTGGGTGGAGCTCCGTAGGAATTCCCAGCCAAAATTCTGAAAGAATTCTCGAAAAAACTAAGGAGGAATTTATAAAGAAACTCTTAAAGAATTCCGGAACAAACTCCGATGCTAATCCTGGATGAACTCTGAAGACATTCATGGAGGAATACCTGGAGGATATCTTATGGCATTCCTGGATGAAGATCCCTGGAAGAATACTTGTAAAAAATTCCCGTAGGAATTTTTGAAGGGAATCCCCGTAGAAATTCCTTGTGAAAACTTTAAGAGAAGTTCCTGGCAGAAATCCCTGGAGGAATTCCTGGAGCGAATTCCCCAAGGAATTTTTGGAGCACATCCTCGGAATAATTTGTGAAGGAGAGCCCGGAAGAATTTCTGGCAAAAACCAGCAGAGGAATTTCTGGACGAAATCCTCGCCGGAATTGCTATTGGGAATCCCCTGGAGGAATTCTCCAGATGATTTTCTAGAGAAAATCTCAAGAGAAATAATTGAAGGAAATCTCCGGATAAATTCTTTAAGAATATTCGCAAAGGAGTTCCTGGAGAAAATCCGCGGAGGAATTCCTTAATGAGTATCTGGACGAATCGACCAGATGAATTCCTAGACGAAATCTCTGGAGGAATTTTGGGAAACCTCCTGAAAAATTCCTGGATAAAATCTTCGTATGAGCTCTTGGGGGAAATCCTGGAAGGAATTGTTGGAAAAAACCTCTGGAGGAATTTTTGACGAAAATCCTCGGAGGAATTTCTGGTGAGAATCTCTAGAAAAATTCCTGTACGAAATCTTCGGAAGAATTTCTGCTGGAAATCCCAAAAGGAATCGCTCGATAAAATCTCCAGAGGAATTCCTGAAGGAAATCCTGGAAGGCTCTGAAGGAGGTTCGAAGGAATTCTAGGAGAAACGCTTGAGAAATTTCCAAATCTAGGGAGAAGAATACAAAGTAGAACTCCGAAGGATTCTCGAGGAATTACTGGATGAACTCTGAAAAGTTCCTAGAGAAACTTAAATTCCTGGAGGATTTTTTTCGAATTTACATGAGGAACTCTGAGGATATTTTTGGAGGACCTGTAAAGGAATTCCTGGAGGATTTTTTGGAGGAGCTGTGGAATATTTTTTAGAGAAACTCCACAAGAATTTGATGGTAATCTCAATAGAGCTCTGGGGAAATTTTTGCAGGATCTCCAAAAGAATTCCTGGAGGAACTTCGAGGAATTTTTGGATGAATTTTGAGCAATTTCTGGAGGAACTCTGAAAGAATTCCTGAAGGATTCATGGAGGAATTCCAAAGGAATTCTCGGTGGAGCTCCAACAGAATTCCCAGCAAACAAATTCTTAAGAACTCCTGGAGAAATTTCTTGAGAAACTCCTAAAGAAGTGCTGGAGAAACTCCAAAAGAATTCCTGGAGGAGCTCCGAGGAATTTCCGAAGGAAATCGGAGGAGATTCTGGAGAAACTGACAAAATTGCTGGAGGAAATCCAAAGGAATTCTAGGTGGAGCTTCGTAGGAATTCCCAGCAAAAATTGTGAAAGAATTCTAGAAGGAATTAAGGAGGAGTTTATATTGAAACTCTGAAGAAATTCCGGGAGAAACTCGGAAGCTAATCCTGGACGAACTCTGAAGACATTCATGGAGGAATTCCCGGAGCAAATCTGAAGCAATTTCTGAAGGAACTGTGGTGGAGATCCCTAGAGGTATTCCTGGAAAAAATCTCTGGAGAAATTCCTGGACGAAATCTTCGGAGGAATTTCTGTAGGAAATCATCGAAGACCCCCTCAAGAAAATCTCTAGAAGAATTCCTGAAGGAAATCCAGGAGGTCTCTGAAGGGGATTCGAAGGAATTCTAGAAGAAACGCTTGAGAAATTCCCAAAGGAACTCTGGGAGATTTCTCGGAGGAACTCTGTAGAATTTTCCAGAGGAACACTGTAGGATTTCCCGGAGGAAATCTAGGGGAGTTCTTGGAGTAACTTCCAAAGGATACGGTGTAGAACACTGGAGGATTTCCGGGGAATTACTGGAGGAACTTTGAAAAACTTCTGGAGAAACTCCGTTGAAATTCCACGAGGAAATCTGAAGATATTCTTAGAGGACCTCTAAAGGAATTCCTGGAGGAATTTCGAAGAAATTTCTGGAGAAGCTGCGGAATGTTTTCTAGAGAAATCCCATGAGAATTTCTGAAGGACCTATGGAGGAAATCTCAAAGGAACATTGGAGAAATTTTTGGAGGATCTACAAAAGAACTCCTGGGTGAGCTTCGAGGAATTTTTGGAGGCGCTTTGAGCAATTTCTGGAGGAACTCCGAAAAAAATCACGGAGGAATTCCAAAGGATTTCCCGGTGGAACTCCGAATGAATTCCCGGATGTAACAAAAATTGAAAGAGTTTCTGGAGGAATTTCTAGAGAAACTACAACGAAATTACTCATGATTAACGAAAACTCACATAAAAACTTTACAGCAAATTAATCACAAATTGTGATCAAATTTATGATTAATCATTAACGCTCTGCTTTGAAGAAAATACTGCATAAAATTCAGAAGATTTGAAAGTACACCGGAAGAATTTTTGTTGAAAATCAAGAGGGATTACGAGTGTTGAAGCTTCGAAGGAATTCCCGGAGGAACTCTGAAGGAATTAATGGACGAATTCCTGGTGAAACTCTGGATAAAATTCTAGAGAAACTGTAAAGGAATTCCTGGAGGAACTGCGAAGCAATTCCTGGAGGAACTCTGGAGCCGTTCTTAGAGGATCTTTGGAGGCGTTCTTGGAGAAAATTTGGATGCGTTTCTGAAGTAATTGCTTGAGGAACTCCGGAGAAAGTATGGAAGGAATTTGGCCCGGAGAAACGTTTCAGGAATTACTGGATGAAATCTGGAGGAGCTCTGGAGGAAGAAATTTCCGGAGAAACTCTAAAGGAATTTACGGACGAATTCCTGGTGAAACTCTGGATGAAATCCTAAAGAAATTCCTGGAGGAACGCTGGAGTCGTTCCTGGAAAAACTTCGGAGGCGTTCTTGGAGAAACTTCGGATGCATTTCTGGAGGAACTCCGGAGTAATTACTTGAGGAACTCCGGGGTAATTTCTTGAGGAGTTCCGGAGAAACCCTTGTAGAAACTATGAAAGAAACTCGATGGAATTTTCGATGAAGGTCCGGAGGAACTTTCCTGGAATTACTGGATGAAATCTAGAGGAGGTCCGGTGGAAGAACTTCCTGGAGGAACTCTTGAGGAATTTATGGACTAGAAAGATGGCGTCTTCAGAAAAGTTGTTCAATATGCTCAAGGATTTTCATTGTTTGAGGCATGACATTCGAGATTTTGGCACCAGGTGGCGCTAGCGAGCATGAAACTATTGTTTTGTGGATATCTCAGGATAAAATCAGTTTATACCTCAAATTTAATGTAAATATCAATGAAAACAGTGTTCTATACAACTTAGGCGACCTGTAACTAAAAGTTGGGACGTGCTGGAACATTTCTGAGAACGGCATTAGGGTTGAGACGTTAATACTTTGGTTGAACAATGAAGCAGTGTGAATGCATCAAACGCTTCTTAACCCCATTGCATCAAGGAAAATTCGTTTGCTCGTTTGTGGCATCGCTGAACTTCCACAAGCTCGTGCTCTAAGATTTAAGTTACTGAAAACGCGAAAATCTTAGATCAAAACCGTGATATTATGAAATTCATGAGGCGTGAGATGAAATGTGAGAACGATGAAAAGTCGAGTATGCGTGAAATGAAAGGGGCACTGTTATTCAGGAACGTTTAAGGAAGGATTACATCTTTGAAGGCAAATGTACAGCTTCTTGGATCTAAACGCTTATCACAATAAAACAGTAAAGAGGAAAATAAAAATTTAAACAGAATAAAAACTAATGCATCTGGTTGTTTCCTCCCAAAAATGGGAAGAATTCACTACTGAGCTGATTTTTTGTTCTTTTCTAGAAAGTGGCGGTGAGTGGCTTAGTGAGATTGAGGGACGAAAACGGTGAGCGATTGGTTTTGAGAGAAAGAGAGATAGGGAGCGTTACTAAGATTTGAAGATTTACAGGAATCAATGGCTGATACAATCTAATCGGAGGAGTTTCTATTATTGCGTATAGGGTTGATTGGAGGGCTTTCAAGTAGTAGTTTTTTTTATTGGTGGATTTGGTTTAGTGGATTCGAGAAATAAGCGAATTGAAAAAATAAAATGAAACTCATACCCAAGATACTGGTGGGAATGGTGGATACGGTGGAATTTCTTTTGTTGCGACATTGCTCGGTATCTCACCCTTTCCTTTCTTCAAACGACTAGCACGTTGCTTTGATCTTAACATCAAAGCCGCCTGCATTTTGATTTTTTTCTTGCTTTTTCGTTTTCCTCTTCAAACAATTGATTTTTCGTTAATTGGTTGTGTTTTTTTGGTTGTTTGATTTAGTTCGATTGTTTCTTGCTGTTCGAGTCTGCTAATGATAGGTTTCTTCCTTTTGTTTCAGTATAAAAATATATGTATCCATCTTTTGCACCGCCACGATTGATTCAAGGTTTCGGATATCACTGTTGGGTCACTGCTATCGCAATTCAGTTCGACGACTGTTGCTCAAATCCAGCTGCAGCGGGGAAACGGTCACTTTTCGACGAGTCATGGTGAAAATTTTGTTGAGGATTCCTTCGGAAATTTTGTATAGCCTAGTAGAGAGAGCGCGCGTTCTACTTTCTTCTCGTGACTAAGATTAATTGGTACCAGAAGAATCAGTGGTCGTAAGCACTAGAATTTCACTTCACTTAGCCTTATAGAAAAAATGCTATCACTAGAAATTGGTTGGCTGTTATTTACAAAATTTACACCCACGCAACGTTGAATTTACTTCCTTCTTCTTCCTGTTCCAGCCCACCTCTTCAGCTGAGATATTCACTCATTTTGCTTCTTCGAATTTACATTCACATTTTCGCTATCTTCTGTTTCGGTAAGGCATGGTCACGTTCCAAGGTCTTCGCGGTGGCCACCAGGGTGGCCACAGATGTCCCCACTGGAGCATGATGACTTGGATTTTCTTCTGGCTCTCTTCACTGATCACATTGTGATATTCTATTTCCACGTCGAAAAACTGGCTTCATCAAAACGGCAACGGAAACTTTTTTCTTCCACCAACCGGAAAACACAATTGACGACGAAAGAACCCATCGAAAATAAAATCGGGGGAACACTATTGATTATCTTCTTCACTGTGGGAACCGCCGTCGTCTGTCTCCAGACCGGAATCTAGGGGCTAGTTCTTTTTCCTCATGTTGATCGTATTGTGGGGGAAATTATAAAGCAACGAACACTTCCGCGCTTCCTTCACTGTTAGCATCGTGGGCTTTCTTCAGCGGTTTGAGCACCACTGCACGCAACCAGAAGCCACGAATTACTCGCACAATTTCGACTCGGAAGCAACTGCTACGGTGAAAGGCTGCAGCTTTCGTTGAACTCGGCCACTTTTCCTGGGGAGAAAATCAATCATGTTTAGTTCCACTTGAAAACAGCTTCTCCCATAAAATCATCCACTTGAGGTCATATTCTCCAGCATGTCGTCGCTTCCCGAAACCCATCCAACTAACGCAATACTTAAGGCTGAATGTGATTCATCATATAGCACCTGAGCACTGATTGTCATCAATTCCCCCCCAAATCCGTGTTTTCCACTGTAATGAACTCCGAAATTCCTCCCACCAACCGAAAGTGTTATACAAGATTGTGATGTGCCAAAAGGTGAGAATTGCACCGCGCCAGGAATCCCAACTTTTGTCGCGCGTGGTACGCCCACGACAACGACAACTCCCGCAAACGGAAAGGCGCGCGCTCTTCCCAAAAAACGACGGCAGCATGAACAAGGAATCTGCCGGCAACTCGTAACACCGCGGAGACGTTACTACATACTTCTTCAGTTCGACGTCGTCGAAGGGCTGTAGTTCGTTTGGAATATTTCGAGAGAATTTTACAGATCAATCAGTGAGACAGTGAGAGAGCGAGCGAGTTGGACAAGAGCACGATTTTCTTGTTGTGGGTGGTGATTGCAGTTTTCGATACGGCTTTCTTGGGAAACAAATGCTTACAAGACGAGAGAAGGAGTGCTGAGATTGTTGAAGGTATAAGGTATAGAGAAAACGTTCAGGTGCATCCTGGAGGGAAACAGCTGAGCGAGCACTCTGAAATTAATGGTGATTCTTCGGCCAAAACATAATAAAATAAATGGAAAACCGAATTTAGTATTACACCGTTTAGCTCCACTACAGTTTGTTTCCTTTGACAGATACACGTACCGTTTTGTCTCAAATTCCGAACAGACTCATATTCCGAACACTCGCTTTTTGTATGACGATTCGGTTGAAATGTTTCGCTGAAATATGTCATCAAATTACCAGGAAATGGCAGTCAATTGCAATTCAATTTAAACATATTCTAATCTATTTTGAACCTTGGGAGTAGTGATGATTCTTTAGTTAGAGGTCAGTAGAACTAGCTCAGATAAATTTATTCGCTGAATTATTCATTTGCATACGATTTATTCGTGCTGTTCGGAATTTGAATCAAGGTGTTCGGAATATGAGACAGAATGAACGCAGTGTTCGGCATTTGAGTCAAAGTGTTGTTCCATACTTTTACGTAAAAACAATACCAAACAAATTTAAAATAACATTTTTTTCGGCACACCCAACAGCTAACAGTCAGACTTTGCGAAGAAATTGAAATTTTCATACATATCATCTAATTTATGCCCACGCGATGCATTCGAAATCACTATTTGCCTTAAGTGTTCGGAATATGAGTCAAAACGGTATTTCAATCTCAACTGTAAGGACGTCAACAGACACTGAAGTCGACTTTAGAGATGAGTTCGAAATACGCGTATCTGTCGAAGGATTCAAACCCTAGTAGTTGAGCGATATTATACTAAACAGTTTGAAGATTTATTATCATAAAAAAACATGTTTTTGAGAAACTTTAACTTGCTTTAAAATTTCGTAAAAATTTTGATAATATAATGTGGAAAAGTAAGTATGAGAATCACATAATCAGATAATAACATATTTCTTAATCTAAAACGCGGATACATCAACATTTCGTTGTACGTTACGGAGTAAAATCTACTAATTTTAACCCTTGTCACATCTTCTCTGTCGGGTCAGGGTAATATGTTCTGGTAAACCAATTATTCGTGGTACAAAATCCTTGCAACTGGCAACAGTTTCTGAAATTTAATGTAATTATTAATTATTAATAATTATTTTACCTAGCAGATAATTAAAGACTCGGAGTTTGTCAGTCGCGAGACTACACTTGAAGCCCGGATAACAATCTTGAGTATTAACTCAACAAGGACTGTTAAATGCTGGTAATTCAATGACTCACGTGGATACTGATTACTAAATAAATATTCTTGCTTGATTCGGTTTTGCCCGTTTTTTCTAGTATTTTTCTGGGACTTAATTAAAAGCGAAACAAGAATGGGACTAGAGTTCCATTTAGAGGGTCTTGTCCCGGGAATCCCGGGATCTAAAAAATCCTGAATCCCGGGATATTTTCGAAAATCCCGGGATATCCCGAAATTGCATGTTGAACTAGAAAATATTGTTGTAATATTTTAAAATAATGACACAAAACATGTGGCATGTTTTTTTTGATGACTGTTGATGCAAGAATGTATTTATGTTATTGCATTGAGCTTACTCAATAAGCGTTTTAATTGAGATTCAAGGCCACTTATGCTCAAACATGTTCTTTTCTGGTATGTTAGTGACTTAGTTTTCAATAAACTACAGCAGGTTTCTTTGCGGTTTGTTCCATTTGTCTACAAATGCATTCGTGGTTAAATTTTCCTATTTTTGAATCCTATTAAACTTTTTTCGTAGCAAATTGATTTTCCCGTACCTGTTTTAGATTGCCCTGTGTACCTTACAAGCATGAAGATATGTCACAATAATGTAAATGAGTTGCTCAAGGCGAAGTAGGCCGTCATTGAAATTTGTACGCGTCGTTGATGATTGTTGTTTATTCATCTCACGATTTTGAATCAAAGAAAATCAGTTGGTTTTGCACAGTAGAAGCATGAGCCGTAGAAGGCCAATGTCGCGTTAGTTCGTGTAACATCTAGTTTGCCACGCTCTGACAGTCTGAGTACCGGGTCTATAAGTGTCAAATCAATTTTTTCAACCATAATAAAACATTCTCTACAACATGGCACTATACAAACAATCAAAAACTGAAATAGTAAGTATCAATATAATAATTCTTTTTTTGGATAACAGCGCCACTAGCGTTCTACAACTTATATTTCAATTTTTTGCACTGACACAGCTGAAAAAGTATCAGCATACTTTATGCATGTTAGCGCGTACAATGATAGTTTTTCAAGTCAATATAAACTATCAAGACTGAGTTATATCACTTTGAAAAACAAGCTGAAAAGTCATCATTGTTGCCAAAACGAATGACGGCTACTTAGCCTTAATCATTAGAGTAGATTTTGGTAAAAATTTATGTTTTAGGCGATTGCAAACTATCATGAATTCAAATTTGAAATAGTTAGAATTAGGCGGGAAAAGTGTGAAATTAATTTATCTACATTTTTGTTAGCGTGTTTAATATGGGGAACGATTTGCACGTGCTAGAGAAACCACGGTGCTCGAATTACCGTTATTATCACCTAAAATATACTATCCAAATGGCAGTCGGCAGTTGATTTGTGACATTATTCTGCTCCTCTGGGCCGAATTTGAAAAAAATCCTTAGTTAGAATTTTGAGTTACGCCCTTCTGAAGTTTATATGATAGAAATCACATGAAGTATGCTATTTTAACTTGTTTCAACAAACAGATTATAATTAAATTTTGTAGTTTTAATTTTTTATCTGGTCTTAGATATTGAAAAATACATTTTTCTAAATTTTTCTAGACCGACATTTGAAAAGGGACAATGCTTTGTTTAGTTATTACTAATCAGCCAATACACGAAATATGATATCTACCAGTGATTTTAGGAAATTGTCCAAAGCATTCACATATGTATGAATAAATTCTTGGACAGGATATGCAGATACGCCATTTTGAAATGTCTGGAAAGAATACTGTTCGGTAGATTCCGTTCCATCTATAATCAACGGTTAGGGATGGTACACAAATTATGTCACGCTAAATTTCAACTTTTTTGACCCCCTACCCCCTCTGTCACGTTTTTTTGTATGAGTCCTCCGAAATTTTTGTATGGTTTGTCACGCTTGGGTTGACGTCCTCCTCGGAGCGTGACGTAATTTGTGCATGACCCCCTTTTTTTAAGGCACACTGAGCTCGTGGCCACTACTGTGCCGGAATCAGTTGATCTGTAGCTTCTTTACCGATACAGATCTATTTTTAACTTATCTATAATTACATCTTCTTTCACTCTCTCCTACTCTCTTACTCTCACTGGAAGGAGAGAGCTCTGCTGTTAGTGAGGCTAGCTGCCTGCGAAGAGGGTCAGTTTGTTTCAGTCACCATCTGATACTGACGGAGGATGGATGTGCTCCCCAAAGCACGGTCCTCCGTGAGGCGTTTTCTGGTGGCTGGACGGTTTTTTTTTTTGTGGAGGGGCTGGGAATCGAATCCCTGACCTTCCGCTTATGAAGCGAAAGCGTAACCTCAAGGCAACAGACCCCTCTGTGCATGACCCCTTAGGTGCATACATAATCATTGCACGTTTGCGGTTGTTCTTATCTCATTCAATTGAACCGTAGCACTATCGAAGACCCGTTCCCTCCCCCTATTGCGTTACGTAATATTTGCACGATCCCAAATTTACATGTACTCATACTGTCTAGACTGACGTTTGAAAACTGCCAAAGTATAATTGAAATATATATCCCAGATAACCAGAAGTCGCATGAAAGTTCACGTAATAACTCGTTTATTCATACAAACTACATCAAAACCGCAAAACACGGTGGATAAAATCGTCAGATTGATGAGTTTCCTCGCATAAAACGCTTTTTTTCTGAGTTCAGTTGTACATTTTCGTTCCGTCCCGTACACTCGTACAAAGTAAATCGAATCAATCCGCAGCAGCTGTCAAATCAACATTTGTTATCATAAGTTAAGTCGCATAAGATCACAGGTTAGGTCGGTAAAAAATTTACACTGTCGCATTGTATGCTATTACTCATCACATAATATATACACGTATATTGCCTCTACTTTTGTACGTAGAAGACCTTTTCGCGACATCTTTAAATGAAACTTTGCACATACAAAGCCTCCAGGTGATTTCGGCATACATACATTTTGGTTGTCTGGGATAAAACAATTCAATATAGCTGAACAATGACTGCGTCAACGTTGATCAAAACACTTAAACTAGTCTGTTCTATTCTATTCAATTCTACTCTACTTATATTAATTCTATTCTGAACCACAATTCTTGTTCTAATACATATTTAAACAAATGGACACTGTATTAATTAACAACTGCGCGCAAAAGACTTGAACGGTACACTTTCGATGTTTTCACGGCTTAATAGCGCTCCCAGGTCTGTGAGAAATAGCTATGCACAGACTGACTCCTAATTCGTGCTTCTAATATGCTACAAGAAAATGAAGATTTGAATGGTTATATTTGTATTAAATGCTTGTCATTCGAGCTGGATCCCAGTTTTGAAGGTAATTTGAACAAGTTTATCAAGAGTCTGCCGAAATCTTCGAAATATCATATAATCAAGTTTCATGTAAAAGACTGCGACTGGTCGAGGACTAGGCTGACATAATGAGCAGGCGTCGGAGTCTGTGCATAGCAATTTTTCACGGACCTGTCAGTGCTATAAAGTCGTACAAACATCGAAAGTATACCGTTCAAATGATGTAGAACATTGGCATTAGTAAAACTATGTATAAGAACAAGTAGGGTGGATCAGAATAGAATAAATTTAAGTAGAGAAGAATGTAATAGAATAGAACAGATGAGAATAGAAATGCATAAAATAGAATTGAAAAAACTGGAGATATATATAATATAGATAAAGATATGTGATGTTCGAGTGTTTTGATCAACTTTGATATAGTCATGGTTCAGCTATATTGATTTGTATGTATATCAATTATTTTTTGGCCCTTTTCTCATGTCAGTCTAGACAATATGTGTACGTGTAAATTTTATGCAACTTGTTAAATTGAATGAAATAAGAATAACCGCAAAGGTGCAATGATTATATAATCATTAATAATATCAATCATTATATAATATGTATGCACCTAACCGTTGATTATAGATAAAACGGAATTTACCGTACAAATTCTTTCCATACACTCCAAAAGGGCGTATCTGCATATCTTGTCCAATAATTTATTCATATATATGTGAATGCTTTGGACAATTTCCTAAAATCAGTATCAGGCGTTAGATTGGCAGATATCATATATCGTGTATTGGCTGAATAGTAATAACTAAACAAAGCATTAGCCTTTTTCAAATGTCGGTCTAGAAAAATTAAGAAAAATTTAGAAAAATGTATTGTTCAATATCTAAAACCAGATAAAAAAAACTACAAAATTTAACTTGTTAACTTGTTTGTTGAAACAAGTTAAAGTTGCATACTTCATGTGATTGTATCATATAAACTTCAAAAAGGAGTAACACAAAATTCTGACTAAGGATTTTTTTTTCAAATTCGGCCCAGATGTGCAGAATAACGTCAGAAATTAACTGCTGACTGCCATTTGGATGGTACATTTTATGTGATAATAACGGTAATTCGAGCACCGTGGAAACGTATTAAATTTCGTTGCTTTCATGTATTAGCTGAAATAGTTAACTGAAATATTCTCCACGAAAATTCTCAGTGTTAATCGATGCGTTAAAAGTATTCGAAGAATTTCCAGCCAATTTTTGAAGAATGTACAGGATGACTGGATTATGTTGCAGTAAATCATTAGAATTCCTAGATATCCAAAATAATGCTTGAAGAACTTTCGCGAATTTACTTAGCTCAATTCAGTTGGCAAAAATAATCTCCAAAAAATACTCAGTTTCGGTAAACCGAATGGTAAACTATGTGAACAATTTTCAGATTTACATTCTGATACTTTCCGTTTATTGTATATCTTTATAATTTTCAGGTCATTTTTTGAATGTCAAACAAAAATTATAAATAGTGGGTCGCGAAAAACTTGGTTAACGGTCATGCATCAGAAAAGTTTGGAAACCTATGATCTTAACCATTAAAAATTTACAAGTATTTGTAGTTATCAGGAAAACTATATTTTTAAGATTGAGGGCCGTAACGCAAAGGGGTCTACTGTTTCCAAGCTTTTCAATGCTATTTTAACGAGGTAGTTTCGCCCGATTGAAAAAAAAAAAATACATATTTTTGAGAGATTGGGCTTGGCTGAAAAAACTTTTTTTCCAACCTAGATTTTTGTTTCCTACAGAAGCAAAGGTCTAACCCCCTACTTAAAATACTACTGAAAGCATGAGCTAAATTCGCATTGGGCAAAAAGTTTTTTTTTATATACTTAGATTGTAGAAGCTAAGATCCAAGTCTTCAAACTTGATCATTTTGTATAGAAATATGACTTCATTCTATCCAGTACTGTATATAGTAATTTCTCGATTCTGTAGCGGACCACAACATTTTGATGTGATATACTGAAGCGTGATATGATGAACCGGTATGTTTATGCCATACAACTTTCTGAATAAAACATTAGAGAAATCGAGTAAATCAAATAAAAAGCACTTACAAAAAGGTTCAAATAGAAATATTTAGGAATATCATATAATGTAAAATGTATGAAAATAAGATAAGTATCATTATATCACAAATCCTGAATCGAACGTGACAGAATGAAACGCAATAAAACTGATCAGTGATATAATCGGAAAACTACTGTATACAGTAAAGTGGGGCAAGAGTTTCTTTTAAAGATTTATGGGTCAATTCTAAACTAATAATATTCATGTCATGGTTGTTCGAATGTTATTCATGTATGAGACTTTCACTCCAAATAATAAAGAAATCGATTAAAGTTTGGGAAAGTTACGGCTATTTGCTGTTTTTAGACGTAAAAATTGTGATTGTGAAATTCGATTGCATGGAATATAACAAAAATGTTTTTTTTTTATGTAATGGCGTAGTTTGGCCTATCGTAAGGATGCTTTGAGGTGTATTAGTTTTTGCATAAATGCTTCGAAACCATTGATGCGCCATAGTGGGGCAAAAGTTCAAGCCATATATTACCTCGTGGAAGAATTAGCAAATTGTCTAAAATGCACATATTCCCTTAAGCTAAATATGCCTAATCGAGTGAAGAAAGTCATAAAAATTTCACGTTTTCACTAGTTTTGCAAAAAACTTCTATTTTTGGGTATATTTTGATTAACCCAGTTTTGGATGAAAATTTAGTGGGTATTATTCTGCAAACATGAGCTTGTGGCTGGTCTGAAGTATGCTTGTCATGAAAGTATCGATATGTTGTGTTTCTGCCAGCTTACTTTTGCCCCACGCAAGATTCTAGCTAGTTCGTTTAAGACAATCAATTTTCAAACTGTTATACCGTCAAGCTACCATTCACCGTGCATTTAAGAAAAATCTGCACTTAAAAAAATTATATTATTTTTCCAAATTATTTAAAGCGAACTAGAATACCACTACAAGGCGTACAATTATACCAGATTTCAGGGAAAAATCTTAAATTAGCGATGTGTAACAAAAAATACTCATAAATTATGTTTACAAATGTAATGTTGAGGTCGCCTCGTACCGTGCTATGTCACCATTTACCGTGCGTAAAGTTTTCGTCATGATTTAATTTCGTATCTTGAAGAAACGTTGTTGGTGGAGCAACTATGCTGCTAGTAGTGTGCGCACTTAGTTTTAAGGGTATTCAAACCTTATTTTACAATGAAGGCCATAGTAAGTTGAAAAAATGGCTAAATAATTATTGTTTTATTGAAATCATTATAGGAGGTTTGACTGTATTATCCAAACCATTTCATATTTACTCAAAAACTTAATATGGAGTAGTTAAATCACGACATAACAATAAATTCATTATTACGCAATAATTTCAAGCCTTTTACACTAATGCACGGTAATAGGAACTATAAATATTTAAAAGGGTCCATTCACCGTGCATTTGTGTTTCTACTGAAAAACAATAAAAAATATAATTTGCATAAAATCTGATGGTTCATACGATGAAATAAATGTAATTAGAAGTATCTACGGCGAAAACTGATTGAAATTTTGAAAAAAAATGATGCTCTAACGTTAACATGGAAAATGCGATTTTTTGACGTTTCTACTAAGAGTTTTAAAAAATCTCATTATTAAACAGAATTCACATGATTTTGACTACTAGAACCAGGTTTTTCAGAAGGCTTTGTGACAAGAACTACTTCATTCCATCAGTTTTACCTTATATTGCTGACAAAAGAATAATTTGTGAAAACGGTAACACTGTGAACACATATTCAACGACAAATTTGCAGTTTTGAATAGACAAACTGCTTTTGAAGTTTCGATGATGTTGACGATGATTACGATGACGGATTCGTAAACGTAACAGTAACACTTTGTTGAGTGTTAAAAGGTTGTCCATTAGATTCGATTCATTCGTGCTGTTCGGAATTTGAATCAGATTGTTCGGAATATGAGACATTTTGTTCAGTCTTGTAATTATTTTGTAAAAAGGCAACTTTCACCGTCTTCAGCCAAAGGCTGCACAGACTGAACGATCACTAACATTAGACAACGGACAACACGAAACACCCAGTAGTCCAGTGATAAATTTTTCGTTTGACGAAAAGTTTCCTCCGACTGGAGCGGGAATCGAATCCACACCTCGTGACACAATACGACTTAACGACTCATGCCGCTAACCTCACGGCTATGAGCCCATGACATTTGCTCAAAAATCATTTAATGTATGTCTAGGAGTTGCATTTGAAGTCACTGTTGGCCTTAAGTATTCGGAATATGAGTCAAAATTGTATCTATGTTTTCTGTGTCTACTGGAAAATCTGTGGCGAAAAGGTTTTTTTTCCCACTATCCCACCCGAACATATGATTATGTGATGTGGGTGGTGCACCATCGAAAATGAGAGAAACCATCGAAACGAAGGCAACCATCCTCAACAGAAAACCCCACCACGGAGAGTTCCAACAACTTGTTCCCAACTGCAATCGAAAACCGGGAGCAGCGGGAATCCTTGAGATTGCGCATAAACTTTCGGCTTTCGTCGCTGCTTGCAAGCAGACTGGAGGTTCAACACCGAGAAGTTGGATGAGCAGCACTCAACGTAGCAATTTGCTCGCCAGAAGTGCATCTATTGTTATGATTGCGTTTCCCGGCCCCATCGTGGATTATTTTGCCGTCTGGTGCTTGGAGCTGTAGTTTGATGGGTGACTACGTAGGAGTAGGGAACAATCTTATTTGGCGTAACGCAATGACGACGGGAGCAATCATGTTGTTCAACTCACCGGTTGCTGTTATACAACGCTTCCCTTACTGAATGGATAGCCAGTATGAGCCGTTTGAATAAAAAATTGGCATTAGATTCGACAGAGAGGATGGATGAGGAGAGCTTACCTTGATATCTTGGTGTCAATTCCGAAAATTGGAAAACATCTTACGTTACAACTGGCATTATAGCAAGTGGAAAGATACGTTTCGGTTTCAGAAGTACCTAGTTGAGTTTCATACAGATGGTATCCGACCATTTGGCCGAATGCCCTTTGGCCGAATTATGAACTAAAATCTATAATTCTGTGTATTCTGTGCTCTTTCGCCTTTGGCGGCTTTCAATAGATACCTATCTGTTTTTTCGTTGCTGTTTTTTTCGTGCTAAGATTGCAAAAAGCTGCCTAGTTTGGGTAGTGGCTACGGATAGGAATCAGATCAATCTACAGCATAAAAGAACAGTTACGATCAATCTTTGCCGGCTCATGCAAAATGGTACAGCCCAAGTGGCGTTAGTTGAAGAACCTTACTTAGTGGAACTTCTACCTAGGTAACCTTGTGGATCCAGTTTTTGTAACTTTTAGTAAACATGAAATGGCGAATTCAGATCTTGGATTACTTAATATAGGCAATCGCCTAACCTTCATGGTATCCACTAGCTAAAAAAATAGACATAACGCTCTGCTCGAATAGAATCAGTCACGAGTTGACGAATGGCATGTATCAGATGAGGAATCATTATCTGATCATCGCTACATCCTCTTTGAACATTCGAATGTAACTTCACAGACTTGGTATTTTAGGAATCCCCGGTCAATAAACTGGGAACTCTATAATGTTAAAAGTTGTTATAAAACAAATTTGTCCCTTAGATGGCAGCACTGTCACTACAATTTTAACTATTCTGGCAAAATGGCTTGTTTAGGAGTTACAACTTTTTAGCAAAAGTAATTTCTGAAGAAAGTCTGATTGAATTGTTTATCAAATTCATGTATTTTCTCATGTTATTAATAGCTTCTCTGTTAATATTATAACTTTCAATAATCCAACTCTGGGAATTCAACCTAAAAACACAAAAAAATGTGCAGTGTATATCCTTTAGAATATCAACCAAAGCCACCAACAATTCAATTCTTAATAAAAAAAAAGTCAATTAGATCGACTCGGTGTCAATCCCCTCTAACTTCCGGTGTCAATTTCGAGCATCAACAGGTTCACTCCTGTTCACTTTCTCAGCTTTTAATTAAAATTGTCAACAGTATCAAAGCGGCCGATTACCGGCCATCCTAAGTTCACAAAAGAAAATCCGAGATACTGAACGGAGAATCTTCTTCTAGGTACCTACAAATTCGAGCCACAGAGCAACAGCCAGCAGCAGCACACAAAAAGCTTCAGCCCAGTAATTGCAGTCTGACCCGGTTTTTTGCTGACTGTGTGGGTTGGTGTGTGATCAAGCCGATTATATTGCCATCTTTTACCACCCATCCCCCGGTTTCAAATCTCGCCATCGTTTCAAAGTTCTCCGGATCTAGGTTCCCCTACCTAGAATGTATGATATAATACCATTAAAATGACATCGCGTTTAAGTGGCTTTGAGCCAGGGAGATCGAGAGGAAAGCGATGCAGGGCTGGTAGAGACTGAGTGGCTTGAAAATACGAACCTTAGAGACCTAATTCCTGAAATAAGAAATCAAACAGGGATAGAAAAGAGGCTATATTGAGATTGAGCATAAATTAACACACATGTTGTACATGTTGCATGGAGCCTTATGGCGCTTGTACTTATATCACTTCAACATTTGTACTCTTATGCGCTATCGTATGTGAGTTTGTGTTTACTGGGTATAGGGTTAGGATGATTCTATAGCTCGAGGTCAATAAAACTAGCTCAGATATATTTATCTGTGAAAATAATAATACAATACGATTTGTTCTGGCTGTTCAAAATTTGAATGAAGTTGTTCGCGAATATGAGACAGAATAAACACGGTGTTCGGCATTTGACAGATTTCAAGCCAACTCGACACGCGATTGGCAGCACCCCTTCAGAATTCAATGAAACTTTCTGGATGTCTAAAGTATGTGAAACTAAGATACTTTGCATATTTTGTTTTTTTTTTCAAAATAGATCTAGACTAACATTTGGAAAGGGTCAAAGTTTTTTTTTTTACTTTTTTTTATAAAGCCGTATAACTCAAAAACGGTAAGACCTACAAAAAAGTGTTGTATGGGGGACTGTCGTGAAATTTCCTGACGTTTTAGAAACAAAATTGAAAAAAAAAAATGATTCAAAACTTTAAAGTCGATTTAAAAAAACGGCCATTTCAGATTTTGATCATCCTTAAGCAAAAAGTTTCGTTATTAAAATTACTAAAAGTCGTCCATTGCAAATTGGGCATATTTTAGAGAAAAAAGTTTTTCTAACATCGATTTTTATAAGTCCAAAATGATTTTTTTTATTATATTTTTATTTCGCTTTAAATAGTCTAGTATGATCATATTTTCAAGTGATAAATGAGTTTTAATCACAAAATAGATCATATTTGTTTTATTGGGAGTAGTTAACCCTCTAATACCCAAATTTTTATTTTCGATTTAAGTATTATTTTTCGTTATCTAAAATCGTTCTAAACACGTTTTGACAATTTATTTATTTTTATTCGCAAATTTTTAAATTTTGGTTTTTGATTTTTATAATTTTTATTTTTGAACATCCCTAGCTTTTTTCATTTTTTCTTGAAGCCTTTTCTAGTTGTTGATTTTTGGCAATAATAACAATTTTAATTGTTACGGTATTTTGAAAAATATTAAATTTTTAATATTTTTTCGGAGCGTATTTTATTTTCCGTGTAACTAACGGAAAAACAAGTTTGAAATGATTTTAATAACACCAGGCTCTTCGTTTGTGATAGGTTAATCGTAGAAAAATATAAAAAGTACGATTTTTTATATTACACGTTAGAAGAAGCCCAGGCATTTGTAGGTTATATAAGAATGCAATTTTTTAAACAATTTCTAAAAATACAAAAAAGTTTCATAAGTCATAAAAAACTTTTCTTATATGCGTGTTATGAGTCAAGGTATAAGCCAAAAATAAAATCATTTTGATTTCCGAGCTACGAAAAAATACACAAAATTCCAAAGTGTACCCCGTCTAAAGGCGGGGTTGGGTATTAGAGGGTTAAAAGAAATAAAACGGAATTATACAGAGTTTTTTTTTAATTAAATTCAATTGATCTCGCACCTGGGGTTTTTATGGTTGGAAAGATATCACAATAATATTTAATTTATTATTTGGTCAAAGCCAATCTTAACAGGTGTCTGGAAAGGTTCAATATTATGCTTATGAAAAAAGTCGTGGTTTGTTTTTATTTTTATTATTGCTATATATCTTAAAACATAATATCTGCACATGAATATTTACATTATTTTTGGGCTTTACTGAATAAATTGAATATTTTTGGTTCATCCTCTGAATTGGTAACCCGTTTGGCTGCAATTTGTGTATCACTAATAGGCATAACACAATGATATTTTTGAATACCAGGGACATTTTTAACCTTATCAACGAATTCCACCAATTCCTCTGACATTTTAAAATATTGTTCATTAGATATATAACAGAAATTTAATTTGGTGATACATGTATCAGTTTGTTTCACTGCCCAGTCGAACAGTTCTCGCGGAGTTGCGATTGTGTTTCCATAGTATTTTACAAGACTAGCTCTTTTTGCCATTTGCTTGAGAATGCCACCAATAGCGTCACAGGGGCCTTTGCCGTGGGATGTGGCAAAAAAGTGCCACTCTGCTTCCAGTCCATGTATTTTCTTGAAATTACATAAGCTGACATTTTTTTTAATTTTTATAATGAGCTGCAGTTCTATCTGACTTAAAAATAACTTTTGATTTGTTTAACAAAAATTATCAATTTTGAAATAAATAGCTGAACTGCTACTGTGTCACGGGTCTGATATTATAATAAAACTAACATTTTCCAATTTATTTTCTTTTTTATGGTAAATCTAGAATTGGTGTATCGTTGCTCGTTATAATTTTCAGAAAAGTCGCTAATTACCAGTTTTTTTCCTTTTTTTAGGAGTCCTTTTTGTTTCGTAGAAAAGCAGACTGTTATTTGCAAATAAAATCATGAGTTATGAGCTTTTCAACTTTTTTTTAGGTAGATAACAATACAAACATATTCATTTTTTTCTTATTCATCTGGCGTTTAACGCAGGTACGTTTAGTAAGTTTTTATTTTTTCACAAAACTTTTTCTAGAAGAGAATTTAATGGGGTATGGATAAGGTTGTTACTTTTCAATGTTTGCAATACTGTTGTAATACCTTTCAAATCATAAAAATCGGATTGTTAGACGGAGTTGATTTTCTCATAGGCAGAGGCGAAGTCCATTGATTGCCTGCATTTAAAAAAACATAATCACTGTATAATTTCGTTTTTAACTATTCTCAATAAAAAAAATACAATCTATTTTCTGATTCAAACTCATTTATCACTTGAAAACACAATCATATTTGACGGTTTAAAACAAAATCTTTGAAAAAAATAAATATCAGTTTGGGACTTAAAAAATTTGAAGTTAGAAAAACTTTTTTCCCTAAAATATGCCCAATTTGTAATGTATGAACGACTTTTAGTAAATTTAATTACGAAACTTTTTGCTTAAGGATGATCAAAATCTGAAATGGCCGTTGTTTTAAATCGACTTTAAAGTTTTGAATATTTTTTTTTTTCAGTGTAGAAAATGTGTTTTTATTTTTTCAATATTTTTCTCTAAAACGTCAGGAAATTTCACGACAGTCCCCCATACAACACTTTTTTGTAGGTCTTATCGTTTTCGAGTTATACGGGTTTATAAAAAAAAGTAAAAAAAACTTTGACCCTTTCCAAATGTTAGTCTAGATCGATTTTGAAAAAAACAAAGTTTGTAAAGTATCTTAGTTTCACATAGTCTTCACACCCAAAAAATTTCATTGAATTCTGAAGGGGTACTGCCAATCCTTTTGTCGAGTTGGCGTGAAATCCGTCATTTGAAACCAAATGTTGTTGCATACTTTTCCCTCAAAAATACTAAGCAAGTTTAAATAAACATTTTTAGCGGCACACCCAACAGCTAATAGCTAGACTTTGCGAAGAAATTTAATTTGTCACAAATATCAGCTAATTGAGGCCTTTCAGATGCATTTGAAGACACTGCACTATGGCTTATTAGGTGGTCAATAATCAAAAAAGTGAGGTGCCCCAAATTTGAATTCTTGTTCGCCATTTCATTGTTAACATATCTGCTAAGAAATCCACAAAATATTAGGGCATGATTTGCATTGCAGACTCAGATATGAGGTGCCAAAGTTGAGCCTATGGAGAAAAACTCGTTTTTATTAACAAAAACTATGGTTTACTCAAATGAATATAACTTTTTCTCTATAATACTTACGTAAAATGTTTTTACACCATTTGAAAGCTTATAAAAAAGGCTTTCTAGAAACAATAAAAAAATAAAAAAAACTTGAAAATAGTGGCTTTCATGATGGTTTTTTTATAAAGCGGTTAAAAAAATCGAATAAGTTTATAGTTAACACATCGAGTACTTTTTTGTCCCAAGTTGTCCCAGGCTTAAATTCAGTTCCAAGGGTACTTTGAGATGTAAACTAAAGGATCGTGAATGTAATTTTGCTGCACAAATTTGCACTTTTTTAATTAAAGGCTTTTTGAATTTTTCCAATATTTTTAACTATTTTCTATTGAAAACAACTTAAAACTAATTCAGAAAATAAGGTACAGTGGGGGAAGTGTATCAGTGGGGTAAGTGGATCATTTGTCAATATTAAGCCTAAATACTTGAATATGTTGAATGTTTTCGCACCATTGCTTCGTTTTAGGTTATATTCTTACGCCCACACTGATACTATTGCAAAACTGGTACTACACGTACACTAACACAAGCAAACTTGTTAGCTTCAAAAAGTAATTAATTTGAAAATTGTTTTCCATCAATCAAAAATCCATTGTATCTCTGTCTAAAATCAAATTCTATTATTTTTTTCGACACATGGTGAGCATTTCAGTTCCAATTGAATGAATCACAATGAAAAAGGTGTCATTTTTATGAATAAATACAAATATATTGGACATGGTACACTTACCCCTACTTTTTAGTGGGGTGGGGTAAGTGGATCAAGAATAATTAGCATTTATTGGCAGACTGCTTAGGAGAATTTTAATAAGCTTTAATACCCGCAAATGTTGTTTTCTTTTATTTTGTTCTATTCCCAGCTTGAATTTGTTAAATTGACCATAGAAAATTTGAGTTAATCCACCTAAAAGTTTTTTTAACCTTTCTGGTATAAAAAAAAATATAAAAAGAATGAATTTCAAAATTCACACGAAACTTTTCATGGTTTATCTAAGCTGAGTTGTGAAAGAGCAAAATATACTAATTTTCCAATCGAAAGCATAGTCTCGTACATGATTTGAGCATATAAATTGTTCTAGACAGATGATACACATATATTCATAAATAAAACAGAAGGATTTCAGTTTGTTATTCAAAAGTAAATGTAACTAATATTTTTAAACCAAGGGTGCTTTTCGAAAATATCGTTAGAAATAATCCTACAATACTTCTGTATAGCTTATGCATATAAATGGATGAATTTTCTCCAAATTTGTCTAGTTACAATGTTTTTTTTTTGTTCTAATTAGTATGAACTAATATACACATACTTTTTATTATATTTTGATTAAATAAAGATACTTTTTAATTTTAAAGTAATAAAATGTACATTACTAGCACTAATAACAAGTGCGAGGGTAATGTCATTCTTAATAAACATAATCATACTTCATTTGTTTCGAGAACAGATTTTTTTTTAATGGTGATCCACTTACCCCACCATCGTGCGGCAAGTGGATCATTTGGCGCAAATTTTTAAGTCTCTCATTCTCAATACATAACAATCAGAAAAATCGAAATAAATGACGATTTGAGGTACAATAGTCCCTTATACGTTATCCACAGAAAAAAGTTTGAGTTGAACTATTCACGTTAGCTGTACATAACAATGAAGTTAACTATTGATTTTTCTGTATCCACTTACCCCACGGTACCTTAACTGAATTTCGCTTAATCATTCATATCATCATTTCTATGTAAGTTTAAATATTTATAATGGTTTGCACAACGTTAATCGCATAAATAGCTAAGTGACGTCAATTGAATTTTCGTAAAAACAGGCTTCGTTGATTGAGGTTTTGGTGAATTGAATTTAAAAATGGCATCGGACATCGATTTTCGTAGACAACATTCTCGAAACGGAGGTCGCCATCTTGGATTCCAAAATTGCGTCGGATATCGATTTTCGTCATCTCCTCGTCGTGCCCGTTCCGAAAATACCCATATTGTATGGGTTTCCAACGGTTTTCGCCAACCGGAGGTCAATAATTTCCCACAGAAAGTGACTTAAATTGAGGTAGCGTAAAAAAAGACTTCGTAAATTGAGGTTTTAGTGTAATCGCAGGAATTATTCATTTCTGACTCTATTAACCAATATCAAATAATGTTATTGGGTTTATTCAACTATTCATCTTTTATTTTACGATGATCAAGCTGCAGAGTTATCCAAAAGAAAGCTTTACCATTAAAAAAAAAGTATTATTTTTGGATTGATGCTGTGCTTTAATTTTCGTCCCCCCAAATTCAATCTTCGCCCCACCAATGCTCTTATCTTCGCTCCCATTAATTGAAGTCCAGGTTTTCGATAATTTAATCAAGTACTTATTATCTTTCTAACTTTTCATCTTCACTAGTACTTATCCTACCTATTTCCACTATGTCTTCTTTTTTTTGGCATTATGTGCACACTGCACAGTGGTTCCATTTGTTCTACTAATTAGTTATTTTTGACTGTTTAAACCCCGTCTAGGTTGATGTCGTAATTCATACCACTTCAAAAATTCTGATTCGTATGCGGAGATCATAATGCGAAGGCTCTGTTATATGAATGATTATATGTGCATAAAATTGACTTCGCAATTATCTCTCCTTCAGTGTCCAAAATTAACTAAAGTATTTAATATCTTGAAAAGAACCATGAAATCTTAACATTAAAAGAATATATTAGGATTATTTTTTCAAACTCGAAAAGATTCCCTGCTAAGAGTTGCTTAACATGCTCAAAAGCCTACTTTTTACTATGTGGATATAAAAAGCTATTGAGCACTTTTCAAAATGCCGGAGATATATATAACAAATGAATACTTGAAATATTTATTAATTGATTAAGCCAATTTCACATCAAATCTCTACCAAAAACAAATAACGAACATATCACCTAATGTAATTAACCTTATGTTTCAAATACTTATATCTATGAAATAATTAAGTAATTACTTGTTAATATATTGTTGCTACTTAATATATTTTTTATTCTCACAATTTTATTTTCAAGCGTTGCAAGTGTATTCATATTGAATTGAAGTATAAGTAGTGAAAGTTTAATTATTTAGTGCATTGAATCCAGTTAGCTACAATTATACAGATATGGGGCGGTCCATTAATTACGTAAGGGTTTATGGGGGGGAGGGGGGATCCGAGATTTCTTATGCACCATACAAAATATTTTTAATTTTCATACAAAAAATCTTACCATGGGGGGAGGGGGGGTTGAAAAACCCCGAAAAATGTCTTACATAATAAATGGACAGCCCCTATGTAATATATTCTATGAATATTTTTATCATTGCCTTTAGTGGTAAAAACTAACAACTTTGAAGGCACGCTGCTATTTTATTTGCAAATATTTGCAGCTAGAACCTTCACAGGTTCATTTTCCTACTCAAATATGATCATGTGATGGTAGAAGTTTGATTAAATGTGATTAAGAACATGTTCAAAAACGTACTTCAAAAAAAAAAAAGTGATGTAGTTACCAAGTGAGTATATTTCTATCCTCATTACTCACATCAATACTGACTCCTAGATGTCACATAACTCTCTTAAATGTATTGGAAGTGATAGATATACATCGGTACTAAGGTTCTGTAATCTAAACTGATTGAAAAATCAATTGATTTTGGTTTGTGAAGACAATAAACAAAGTGCTGAAATCGCTCAAATTTCAACGTATTTCAACACATGAAAAATACACTCCATCATTCATAGCCCTACTATGAATATTATACAGGAACGTTATTAATGTTTATGTTTGTACAATCTTGAAATCATAATTAATCCATGAAAAGGTAAAGGAGTGACAAACAAGACATTTTGATTTTTGATTTATGATCTATGGGCGGTACCACTGTGCACTGGGACAGAGCCTGATTCTCAGCTTTCAAAGAGTACTTCAAAAGTTATGAACTAAATGATTTCTTCACATAAGTTGCCATTTTTACAGTGGTATACCGTGTGACAGGCACGATGATACTTCATGAACAAGGAAGTCTAAGAAAATTTCCATTACGAAAATATCCTTAACCGATAGGTAATCGAACTCAGACACCTTCACCATGGATTTTCTTTGTAGCCGCCTACTACCGAAGGTCCTGATTTCCACTATGTATTGTTTTTATTAATGCAAAGTAATTATTTATGCTGTTGTAGCATTTATGTGACATATGTTATTAATCCCAGGAAGTCGAGAAATTTCCCAACATGAAATAATCCTTTGTCAGAATATCGGAATCAACCCCGATATGTCTGAATCACCAATCCTGCACTTCGCTCACTACGCTGACTAGAAATCTTAATATTACCATGTATTGCACCATATATTTCGCACCTTTATAATGTACATACATTAAGGATCTTCCAATATTTTTTAAATAATTATATCAAGTACGGTAATTTCGGGTGAAATTGATTATTTTCAGCGTTTTCTATAATGTCAGCAGTGCCAAAAACTGCATGCGGGAAAAAAGTACTGCGGCAAACCCAACGAACTCATGTAGTGGTAAAATAACATTTAATATTAAAAATCGGTAGATCATATGGGTAATTAGATTGACAATAATAAGTTCAATTTGTTCTTCGTCACAGACTATCAGCAATGAGCAACAAATATTATACACTGAAATGAATTTTATTGTAGAAACTACTGAATCCATGATAAAACTAAGAACTACATCAACAATTTTCAAAAGACTACATAAATCTGTTAACTCTTTTGAAGCATAGTCAACATCATTACACAAGAAAATTTATTTATTGGACCAGTTGCAGTATTTATGACTAGAAACAAACTTGATTGAACCAAACTGTGCTGTACGGTAGGTGTTACGGATTGAAATGCTTTGTAGTGAATGCTACTATGTTCATGGTCATATTTACTGCACAGGATTTTTACCAGATTATGGTAAACTAAACAGATTTTAATAGCCGGTTGAAAAGCGTTGATGGAGTTCCACCTAATTCTAGTGGAAACATCCGCGTCTGCAAAGTAAAGCCATGCTGAAGGTGTCTGAGTTCGATTCCTGGTCGGTTAGGGATTTATTCTTAACGGGAATAATATTGACTTCGTTGGGCATAAAGTGTTTTGTGCCTACCACAGAATAACGAATACGAAAATGGCAGCTTATGCAAAGAAAGCTCTCAGTCAATAACTGTGCAAGTGCTCATTAGCCTGGGACACGGTTATGTGATAAATTTAGATGCTCGCTCCAGTCCACTTTTTGGATTGCTTTTAGGTCCCATAATAACTGTGCAAAATTTCAGCTCGATCGGAGAAACTATATTTTAGCGCCAGCCGTTCAAAGTTTGTATGGGATTTACTATGGGAAAACTTACTTTTACAAAGAACAATCGCCAGAGATCGTCCATTGTCCTCTATAAAAATTCTGAACACAGAACTCGATAGGTATTTCTACGATGAACAACATTGCCGAAGACCGCAAAGCAATCCGATGCTTGTGAAAAAAGTTATTAAGTATTGACTATTCGGAAATTTTGCCCGATTTTGTTATTATTGTTATTCCTTTACGTGTTAATCAATGTCGTCTTGCCAAAAGGTTTTCATTGAATAACTTTTTTCACAAGTGTCGGATTGTTTCGCGGTCTTCGACAATATTATTCATCTTAAAAAAACCTATCGAGGTCTGTGTTCATATTTTTTATAGAGGTCAATGGGCGACCTCTGGCGATTTTTTTTTGCAAAAGTATGTTTTCCCATAGTGAATTCCATACAAACTGAACGGCTGGCGCTAAAATATAGTTTCTCCGATCAAGCTGAAATTTTGCACAGTTGGTATGGGACCTAAATGAAATCCAAAAAGTGGACTGGAGCGAGAATCTAAATTTTGTCCTACACTAGTGCTCATATTAATAATGCTGAGAATATATAGCTGAGAATATGCTATGTCCTAGTGAAAACGTAATACCAAGAAGAAGGAACTATTCGGCACATTCAGAAAATCCTTTAAACTTCCTGTAAACAGGTTAAAAATCAATGAGTTTGTATTGTTTTTCGAACAATTACGGCGGTTTAGAAGATTGCTTTAATTAGTAACATTTGGAAACTAAGTATATTTTATCCCAATCTTTTATATGAGTTAAAAAGTAAAACATTTTTATTTTATTACAATCCAGAACAAGCGAATGTTCTATCAGGGGGGCGAAAACTATGGAGGGGGTGAAGATTAATACATCTACCCTACCCGTATTGTGGGACTTTTCAGTTTTTGTACCAATGCTAAGCATGCGATGATTCAATTTTCATTATTTGGAATCCCTGTAACTCTTCTAGTTTAATTATAGATGAATCACAACTTTGGTTCTCCTGGAACATTGAAATAACCCAGGAATGACCACTGGAGATATTCCTGGGTTATTCCACAAGAACCATAGTGGTCATTCATCTTTAATTGAACTAGAAGAGTCGCAGGTATTCAAAATCACGAAGATGAAGCCGTCGCATGTCTAATTTTGGTGCCAAAACTTAGTGGTCCCATATTACGGGTTTTCCAATGGCCATTCCGGTGCTCCAAAAGTAAAAGAATAACCACCATTTCATTCTTTTGGTAAAATACATCCAAACATAGAAAATCGTAAAGAATTGGACACAAATAATTTGGTTTTGGGGCGTAAATCCGAGTATTTTAATCGAATTTTCCAGATTGCTATCTTCCGGGACTTCAGGAACCGGTTTCGCATGGACATACTGGACCGAATTGTTCAGAGATTATGTGCTGGTAATTGGTTCCTTATTACGTAGCAATTTTATGCCAAAATTTTCATCAACCGAATAGTAACGATGTTAATTACATATACGAAACTGCGATGGAAACCTACTTTTCGAATATTCCGGGTTTCCGGAACCGGGTATGAATTACTAAATGATTTCAGAACCCCTATCCTCAGTCCGCATGAATACCTATGCAACAATATGAGGACGGTTCAGATTACTTGTTCAGTTACGAAACTACAGCTTGTCAAAGTAGGGGTCTCTAAAGGCACTTGTTTTTTAATGTAGCGGGTTCGCGGTGGCCACAGTGACCAAATTCAGATTTCCGGGAGGGTTTCTAAAACGAGACATGTGTGCCTTATTTGCATATTTGCGGTTGTTTTGTGGGGTATTCTGATGAAAACATCGTTCAAATTGCTTCAAAATCGATGAAATACCATCAAAACTGCTAAAACTTTTCTCACTTGTACCAATAGTCCTATTATGGAGAATCCCATAAGAAAACAATGGATACCGCAACTATAGGAACACAAAATAAAAATTTACCTCAACTAAAGGAACAGTGTACCAATAGTGGAGGTATTATTTTTCACTGACATCCCGATGGTTACTGCGATGAAATCAATTTTCTCATTAAGTAAATGATCGTTACTTCCCGTTACAACAATGATATGTACATTAATTGCGCTACTTGAAAATTTGAGGGTTAAATGAAGTTGAACCATGCTTAGTACCTCCACTATTGGAACAGTTACCCTACTTTAAAGGAATTTCTTAAGTATTTCTGTAGAAATCTATAAAAAAAAGCAAAAGTAGAATTCTGAAAGTTTTTTCTCAAGAAACCTGAGAAGAAATTTCTGAAGAAACTGTGGAATTGTTATGGGAGAGTTGGGGAGTCCCTGAAATATTGTACCACTGTGAATATAGAGACCATTTTGGCTGAATAAGAGATTGAATATTTCTTCCATTAGAAATAGAGTCTTGCATTAAAAAAGTAACCAAATCTCTAAAACAGATCTGCTACCAGCCCTGAAATCCCGGATTCAACTGCACATCCTGCTGCCTACAGTCAGCGATAGCTTCGGAACCATAGTGAGGTCCTGGCCGGGAATGTGCAAGTGAGCCGTTCAAGTGGTCCTATACTGTTGGCCGGTTTTGTGCTGTGTGTCCCCATCGAAACATCCAGTTAGCCTTTGAACGTGAAGCTGCACTCGGGTTTGTGTTCCTGAAACCAGGTGTGCAATAGCAATTCAGAGCGGCTCTTGTTGGAGGATGTCCCATTACTGGGCGCTTGGATGCGGAGGAGAGGCGCTGTTGGGGCAGGACAGTAACCGGATGTGAACGAGCTTGCTAGATTATGCATGTCGAGAGGGTTCGGTGCTAACGACGGTGTTTCTGAATAAAAACTGGTGAGTGTGAACTTTTCGAGGGGATGCACTTCTGGGATGGTTGGAAAGGATCGGATTAAAGTATGAAGTACCGTCATTAGGTTTGTTTTTATTGCATGATTTAAATTTGATTACTTCGGGGCTATTGACCGATGTTTGGAGTAACTGATCAATTTGAATTTGTAACGTCGTATCCATTGTACTTGAATGGCAGAAGTACAGGAACGTTATTTTACCAGTAATTCTGAGAGCAAAATTTTCAATTATTCTTATTCTTCGATTAACGATTATTTTTTGCCAGAATTTCTTGAATAATCCCTCGAGACAATTTTTGAGGAAAGTCTGAAGGAAACTTTGAGGGAGCTGACAGATATAAAAAATGTATGCATTCACTCATTAACTTAGAATCCAAAATTTGACTTGAGAACAAAAGTTCTTAAGTTGAAGTCAAAATTAATTTAACTGCAAACTGGAGCTCACAGCAACCAATCTCGAGAGCTTATCGTTGCAAGTATGAAATTCCTTCAAAAGAATGCACTTTAACTTACAGCAATAAGCAATTAAAACCGTGATCCACATTCCGTTCTTGAACAAGTTGTAATAGTTAAAATAGCCAGAGAACCATTTCCCCCGTTCAACATCCGTTTCGAAACTGGCCTCTATTCTATCCAAAGCCCAACCACGCCAAGCAGCAAACTAATCCCAAAAGCAATTAAAGCCCGGAAGGCGCGGCAAGAAAATGCAATTGTTTGTTGAAAATTTCCATCATTTTCTTGAATAATTAAATGCAATTACAACTTATATCTTCTATTCGCTTCTCCGCTGTTTTGCTCGGCCATGGCCGATCGGTAGCAGCTGGCGAATTTTCTAGGAGGGAAGCGGCGCGAAGACGAAGACGATGAAAATCTATTTCCTTGCAGCATGTGTTTTTACATGCATGCTCGGCGCCAACAGCTGACGACGCCCCTTCATCTCGATTGAGGAGGAGGTCCATTTCCCGGGTAGATGTGAATAACAAAATAATGATGAAATAAGAACATGCTTCGGAATCATAGCTTGTTTTGACATTTTTTATATTATTAAGTGTGGGGGGAGCTGGTTTTTGATTTCGGGATGTATTTTCCATGATCATCGGTAGACTGTCAAAGTTGTCTGACAAATCGTACACTTCAGGTTAATTATCAGAATCCAAGTCTGAAAGACTTTCTGTAAGAGCTGGTGTTCTTCAAGGCAGCATTCTGGGACACATATTTTACAATATTTTCACATCTGACTTACCTGAGATACTTCAGGGACATAAAAAAATCTTTGTTAGCATATGACACAGGCCTCTTCGCCAAAGGACGAAGAATGCGAAGAATTTAAGATTGCAAAAAAGTTTGGATATATTTTCTTCATAGTTATAATAATGAAGATTTTACCTAATTCTTCCAAAACTCAACTAATAGTTTTCCGCAAGAGCCAAAAGCTTTTTATTTAAAACCTTTCAGTAATAAATCTTTGAACTGTTTAGTAGTATACCTATAAGTAGATGAAAAACCCGAATTTAGTACTATATCGTTTAATTACACTGGAGAACTCTATTGGAATTAAATGGTATAGTATTAAATTCGTTTTTTTCATCTACCTTTAAGTAGACATGTTATCATGATGAGATGGGTTCCAATAGATTGGTCAGATAAAATTAAATATCTATGACTCATGCTAGATAAAAATTCAACATAAAAAATCACATTGAAAGCATTCAAGGCATATGTAACAAATCAGTTAAATATCTGTATACCGTAATCCGGGGTAACATTGATCAACGGGGCAACATTGATCGGAATGACCTTCCTCGTTAAATGTTCAATTCAACGTTTATCGATGAAATATTTTCAGTGCATGAATGGTGATTCGGTTTCTACTATTCATGAGCTAATAAACGTTAAGGTTTTTGCAGAAATTGAGTTGTGTACAAGCGTAAATTTTTCAACTTTTTGAAACAATGATTTTCATGATTATGGATACACGCTCAAAGAATCATGTCGCACATGAGTTCTGAAAACGATATGAGCAGAAGAAATGCAGTTATTTCTAAAAATTACATCGCTGAACACGATTCCGTTGTTAAAATTTTCATACATATGTTCAGTTAAGCATAGTTTACGAATTACTATAAATAATGCGGAAATTCCTCTGGAAATTGCCTACATTTAGGCGTATTTCACATTACCAGGTGTTTTTAATTTTGAAATAACTGAAAATGTAAATGACTTGTAAGAGTTTGGTCTTCATATTTGGCTTCAGGGACCATGATTTTAGTAAGTAATGATATTTTCAATATTACCGAATGTTGTTTTCATGGGTGATCAATGTTACCCCATATCAACTAAATCAAAAAAGCACTTAAAACATTTTGTTAAACATGCTTTAAACTTTCAGATAACGAAATACAGTTTATAGACGCGAGCATTGGGTGCCAGTACTTGTTTTAAAAATATAAAACTTGCAACATATGCATTTCCAAATGAAATTTTTAAGAAATATCCAAAAAAATGATCAATGTTACCCCGGATTACGGTACACCACTTATTAACAGAAAATCGAAACGTCGTCTCTTAAAACAAATTTGTAAGCTAACCACATAGTACAGTATGGCCCATAACAAAATAGGAAAATCATCATTAGACCTATTCAAATGTCTGAAAGTTCCTCAGTCAACCAATATTTTGATTTTTCATGTCGAAATAAACTTCTGGTCAGAATTTCAGTCAATTTGGAGAAAATTTAGATGTGCTTCAAATCAATTATGTGTTTTTGACCTATTTTCAAGCTTTGAAAATTCATAACTACTGAACGGAACATTAAAACGTATCGGACCTCTACATAGTAGTTTATTCAATTCTACGAACTTTTGTCGAACACAGTTTTATGATTGGAGCAAGTTTAAACATAGTTTGGTTGAGGTTTGTGCTTCAAAGTTCTTGAAAATCACTATTTTTAGGGAGTGTTCTCCCTGAAAAACATACCTGTATGAAACTTTCAGATTTTGAATTTCCAGAACATGATGACTATGCAATGCTAACTTGTTCAATTCATTAATTCGACGGTACATGTGTTATGCACTATTTAACTATCATCAGGTTGGGATGGGTTGTTCGATCTTTGGGCATTTTTTGTAATTTATTTCCTAAAGCAACATGTATGCTGTTAATGATTAATGATTTCATAGATTTATTATGTTTGTTTCCCGTTGACTAGTGCCTGGAAAAATAATGCCAATGTGTGTTTTTTATAGCATACCGTAAAATCGGGTGTAATTGATCAGAAGGGTGAAATTGATCATCGTATCACACGATTTTATATATTCGTAATGGAGCACAAATATCAATGTAAGCTGCAGTAAATTAACGTTGTTTGTCGTAACTATTGTCGAATTGTATGTTGTGAAGTTTTTTGCGTTAAAGAATGTTTATTACTATAAAAATAACGTAAAATTTCAAAATCATGCACGGTGCAGTGTTGGCAAACACCTATGAACTTCTAGTTATAAGCAAGGATTTGAACATGGTATAAACCTGAAAGTTTGTGAGGGTGCTTGAGATGTATCCCTAGACCAGATTTCATCACCAAAACTCGTACCAATTAGCTCATATGGTTGAAATAATTGAATTTCTGTTAGATATAATTGAATTTTTTAGGAAATTGCATACATTTAGGCGTTTTTGGCGTAATTCTTGAAATTTAACTATTCGTTATTTATATAAATATTGTATTGTTTATAATTTTACAAGCATATTCGGATTCAGCGAGCACAAATTTATAATATAGAGTTGTTTTGGAAACTAACAATAATGGCATTGACCAGTGATCAATTTCACCCCGAAATGAGATTCGCTGATTTTTTGTTTTAGAGGAATTTTTTAACACTAAAATGTCATTTGTTAGAAAATTTCGGCACATAAGTCGATGAGGCTCACCTTCGTACTTATTTTCCTGCATTCAGTTGTTTGGCATTGTTAACATTATAGAAAACAAATTAGAAAAACCGTGAAAAATGATCAATTTCACCCGAAATTACGGTACATATTTAGAAAACCGTGATTTCTGGGTACTGTGGAGAACGAATCTCGATCAAACGATGTTTAAACTTAATTTAATCTTATTGGCATGTTCGACAAACTACAACAGAATAGAATTAGCTTTCAAAAGGTGGTAATAGCAAGTGATTTTGGTTTATGAGTATTGAGTTATGATTTTTCATTCCTTAAAATAAGCCTAAAAACACATTTTCAACTTGTAGCATAGAGAAATCTCTATCAAATGAGCTGAAAATTTGACCCGACATAATTCTTAGCATGAGAATTCGGAATACTGCTTGACCGGAAGATTTCCGAACATATTTTCAAATATGAACAGGTCTAATCCTCATGGCATGTTTTATATGGAAAATGGAAACGAAACATAAATGTTATTTATTATTTGTACTGTAAAATCTGTTTAGACTTTGTTTTCCGCTTTGAACATGATTTTTATCTGTTACTTCCTTCTTACCAAAGAGGAATTGGAAGAATACCTTCAATTTTCAGCATGCAGTCATTGAGTTCAATATCTTTGTGATGGAAGCTTTTAAAACTTCAACGATGGTGTGAGATTCTTTTTTCTTTTCTTTCTTTTTTTTAGCCTTTTCTGCAATATTCACCCATGTTAAATGATAAAAGGGATTTATACTTGGAGCGCTGGAGACTTAAACATATTTTAGAATGAACGGCTCATTCTGGAGAGCCATGGTTGATTCGTTATATAAATGTGATAGGCGGCTCTGTTTTGCCAAAAACCAGTATTTATCGAACTTTTCTCTTGCTAAAAAAAACAACTTCTTTCTCAAAAAAACTCTTATAGACATTCGTATGACAATACAAAAGTTTTGATACAAATGCTCCCAAAACTATGACCCTGGCAAAATTTTTGATTGTGACCATGAAAAGCATGTTCTCTCAGAAAACCTCTATTCTCTGATACCAAACAAACTAATATTTTCAACAATTAATTGAGATTTTCAGAAGTGAAAAGTTTATCACTAGAGTATACGACAGACAAACGCTTTCTCTGCCTTTTAGAGAACAACGCCTTCAAACTTTTTGCTTTGGGACACTATTCAGGATAGTAGAAAAAATATGACAAAAATGGTTTTATATAGCGACTATATATCAGAATACACCACAATAATCTGAAATTACATTCACTCACGAGAACAATGAAAATAACGCTCGTGTATGTCAAATTCACGTTCAAACAATTTTCGCATTTTTTTAATGGGCCATGGAGTATGCTGTATATGTACTAGCCGTTGTTATATCAGAGAGAAAGCTATGCAAAGGACGCAAAACATTTTTTTTTAAAGGGATAGAGATGGGCAAATCGGCTCATTTCAGTGAACTGATCCAATCCGAATCGCTCATTTTAGTGAACTGGATCTTTGGAGCGGTTCAGTAGCTCAGCGTCTCGCAAAATAAGAGCGAACTGAACCGAGCAAACAGAAAAAGAGCGGTTCACTCCCTGTTGCGCGACATGCGTTGTTCCATTCGTATCTTTCTCTCTCTCATTCTTCGTGCATTCTTCCCCAGAAACTTACGATGCACTCGGCCGATTTCTCCTACCAGAACCAAGAGAAGGAAGCAAAAAATATGCTTGCCATTCAAGTGGGCACTTTTTCTCTCCATCTTACATTTTCCTATGAGCAAATAGGGGGGGTAAATTTGCCTGGCTATGCTGAGAGCACATAGAGCACGATGCAGCAGAAAACTTTGCTTGCTTGTGTGAAGTGGTGCGCAATGCAAGGCACGTGCCAAGCGATAGAATAAAACCGAAAAACGAACGAAGGAGAGAAGGGGAAAACAATCGGCTCGTTCGTTTACGGGTCACTTTTTGTCTGACCCGTGCTAATAAAATGAACCGACTCTCGCCAAAAAAGAGCTACGGATCACTCGTTCTTTTGAGTGATCCGGATCCTTTGAACGGCTCTGATTCATTTGGCCCTCTGTAGGTCTGTAGCTTCCTTCCTGGTATAGTACTGATGAGTTACATGGAATATACAATGTTGAAAAATTTTATCAAATGTCGACAAAACTATCAATAATTTTAGATAAAATCGTTGCAATCTTCTATTGTAACGATAAATGCGTTATACAGGGTGTGTGATTCCGGAATTTGGATATTTTCAGGGAAGTCAGGACATCTAAAAATATGACGAAATGGCTTAAGATCGTAGGGTTGGAAACCATTGCTTACTGAGTTGATCAGAATTTAGTGAAATAAAAGATGAGATTGGAGTACCTTGTACCTTTTTATTCCACCCTAATTGATTATCCTAGACAAATACGCGTATTTCGACTACCACTTGAAGTCTTCTTATATCTTGAGGGATAAATTACGACTTTTCTGCAGAAATTACCAAATAAATGTACCTGTTTTTGCCTATTCTTATACTTTTATCGTGAAAAAAAAACGTGGTTAACAACTAAAATGCGCTTCCACAAAAAATATTTTGTTGTTCCCCACCAATATTTTTTCATGTTCAACATTGTATCTCTTGTAGTTTAATCACAATCTTGAATTTGAAATTGTTCTAAATAAACCACATTTTTCACAGCCATATTGTCTGGCAACCCTACGCGTTTGTTTGCTTATGGTCAACAATAGGAAGTCTTTCGATTGCAACGCGTTCACTAACACAAAATATCTATTTCAGCAGTCCCTTTTCGCCCTTTTGATTGTAGAAGTCCAAAAATTCTAAAGAAATTTGGGCTATTTAAACGGGCCTTCACTAGCCGTGAATATCGGTTGAAATGTACCATTAATATTTTATTCAAAGTTTGTTTATATGATTATTTGGTTACTTATGAGTGGAATTTTGAATGAGATGATCGACGAAACTTTGAGTTACGCCCTCTTGGAGGTGTAACCCTAAAAAACACAAACTTTGAATGCATGGATTCTAAAACAGTTAATCATGTTCAAATGTTTCCAATGACACAAGGAACTTACATGCCGAAAAAGTACCTTCACTATTGACTGATTTTCCATAGGCACAAGTGCTATGATACATTACGCAGCCAATTTTGCATTATTATTATTATTATTATTATTATTATTATTATTATTATTATTATTATTATTATTATTATTATTATTATTATTATTATTATTATTATTATTATTATTATTATTATTATTATTATTATTATTATTATTATTATTATTATTATTATTATTATTATTATTATTATTATTATTATTATTATTATTATTATTATTATTATTATTATTATTATTATTATTATTCTTCAAATATTATTGTTACAGCCCACCTGGCTGCCCCCTCTGATGTTCCAGCTAACTGACCCAAAACTTAAACTTCAAATGCTGAGTGTCAATATTTTTGTAATCATGTGTAGCATACATTACTTCATTCAGTTTTTCACGTTTTCACGAATTTACAATTTTGCTTGTGCGTTTCCCGTACTTATCGACCACCCAAACACGTAAGAGCCCTGGAATAGTGAAATAATTGTATGAATCCATCAACTCATTCTCAAGCTAACTCGTGGAGAGGAACCCTCAATACTTGGAGTATGCTTAAGAAGAGTAAGAAATATCCGTTATTTATCAAAATTTTATTTATTGAATCATAACACTCGCAGAGCTTAGTTTTACATGTCTTCCTTAAAAATCAACTCCCTAAAGGAAGATTCTATCGCATAACCCCAAATTTTATTCTCCGTATGCATTAGCATGAAATCCATCACTTGAACGCATCGATACGCCGAATGTTATTTGCCCCGAATATGTGGGTACCTTGAATGACATTGACCCGTGATAATGAAATTCGGGGTAATGTCATTCTAGGAACTGAAACTCGAGGTGTCGACAAAAATGGGCGTCTTCAGGTTTATGACATTCACGGTAAAGGAATTCTGAGTTGAATACAAATACAAAGTGGTTCATAGATTCTGTGTAATTTCCTGTTTTGGTTACCGGGAAAATCGTAAATTATTTTGTGGCCCTGTTATCTGGTGGTTTGTTGACTATAACTTGGTTTGAATCCTATACATACTGATGATTTCTTTGTAAACTTTCATTTTATTTGGTCACAAACTTTGTATGTGAAGTTTAAACTCACCAGCTGCTATAACCATTGAAAGCAAACGAAAACCCGTATTCTCGGAGCTATACAAGTTATTCCAAGCTATCGAGAATATTGTGCTACAAAAAACTCAATTGGCTTCGCAATGCCTTATAGCTCTTGAGCCTATGAAAAATCAGTTAATTATGTAAAAACGCTAACAGCATGTAAGTACAATTCGTCATTGAAACTATTTGAACATGCTTAACTGCTTAGAATGCATAATCATTCTATTTGAAATGAGTGTTTTTAATGGTTACACCTCCAAAAGGCGGTACACAGAATTTCGTCTATCTTCTCATTCAAAACTCCACTCATAAGTTACAAATAACCAAATTAACAAACTTTGAATAAAAAAAATAATGGTATATTTTATCTGATATTTACGGCCAATGAAAACCAATTTAAAATGCCAAGAATTTCTTTGAATTTTTGGACCTATACAATCAAAAGGGTCGTACGGTTATTTTTAATTGACTTGCAGAATAGCTATAGAAAACGACTGGTGAAGATTTTTTCTGATAATCACGATCAGGGGAGCACCATGGATGCGACTAGTCTCAACAGCGGAAGATGTTGAGAATATTTTAAGTCAGCATTCATCGGGATTAAATTCAACGCAAGGAAATTGATCAAAATGGTGCATTTAATTTGAGCACGCAGGTGAATAAAAACGTCACTGGATACCTCGACAAAAATTTTAAAGATTATTTAAAACATACTGAGTCTTGCAGTAGATTCCTTTCTTGAGAACCTTTTCAGGATTTAGTTCATAGTCGCTTCAAAGATTTTCCGGGAAGTCCTTTCAATTATCGTAGGATTTCTCCAGGCATAACTTAGTTTATTTATAGGTTTTCCACTAAACACCTCGGAGATTTATTATAGCTTAACTATTGGCTCCAAATATTCTTATTTGATTTTTTTGCAACAACTTCTTAACAAGTATTTTTTGGAGATGCTGAAGAATTTGTACTCCTTTAGATATTTCTCTAATAACTAAAATAAACTTTTAAGAACTTTCATCCTAGGACTTTATCCAATTATCCTTTAAAAAATCTTTAGGAATTTTTTCTCATCAAAATTCTCCTAACATGGCGAATGAAAAACTAACCCATAAGATCATCAAGGAATAACTCTCTGAACTCCTAAAGGAACTTACCAAGAGATTCCAAATCACTCTTAAAATCTCTTGAGAATCTCCTTCAGGAATTGTACTTACATATTATCCCATGAATTTTATTAATACGTTTTCCATTAGTTACACTGATAGGCAAAATAAAGTGCCCACCTTACCAGTTTTCGAACTTCTCTCATTGATTCGGTTCAAATAAAAGTTGGCACACTGAAACCTTTTTTGATATTTTATTTTTGATATTCTTTTAAAGTTGCACTCATGAAAATTTGATAAAAAAAGAATTTTACTCAAAGAAAAAGAAAATCAATTTGTATTAAAAAAAATAGTGACAAAAAAAAGTGCCCACTTCCTTCTTGGCCCCAGAAAAGATTATTTAAGAAAAATAAAAAGCAATTTAATAGTTATAATGTGTGTCCTCCTTTGGCCTTAAGGACTTGCTGGAGGCGCTTCGGCTTGCTTTTCAACAGGTTTTGTAGGTGTTGTGGATCTAGTTCTTCCCAGGCGCGCTCCAAGGCTTCAAAATAATTATTCTTGTTGGTAACACCAGTTTTGTCAACCATGGCATCGAGAATCGCTCACAAATTCTCGATGGGGTTGAGGTCTGGGCTTTGTGGAGACCGTTCCAGTGGTTTAATCCGACAAGACCGGAAGAAAGACTTGGTCTTCTTGGCAGTATGCTTCGGGTCGTTGTTCTAGAGAAATATGAATTTCTCTTCAAGGCCCGTCTGGATTATATATTATTATGGATTTTCCCGCAAGATGTTAATATAGGAATCTGCCGTCATTATTCCGTCGATTTTCGTCGATATCTGGGATCTTAAAGAAAATATCAGTGAGATTCATCAAAAAGCCTTTTTGAAATTGGTACAAGTATTTCTAAACAGAATTTTTCTAAAAGTTCTTCGAGAAGCTCCTCAAGATCAATAATTGCTTGAGTAATTCAATCAATTGTTGTGCAGGAGAGGAGAATTCAATGTAGAAATATTTGGAGGAACGCCTGGAAATTTCTAAATATTGTTTTAGAGTAATTCATGATGAAGGATATTCCATAGAGAGTTTCTTGAGAAGCTGCTGGAAAAACTTGTTATATGCTCATTAAATTAATTAACTCATTACGCGTGGTAAAGATGGACAAATTATGGGTGAAATTATGAAAAAAAAATCCAGGTGCTCGGCTGAGATTTGAACCCAGGACTCTTGTATGCTAGACGAGCGCTTTACCAACTAAGCTACCGAGCCACTTGGTGACCCAATAACTGAGTTGGTTACAAGTTTAGAATTCAAAACCCTATAGACCACGCGGACTCCTTTCATAACCCATATCCATCCATCTCATGTTAACTATACACGCGAGAAGAGCGAGTGCGATTTATTTAGTGTTGAAACTGTTTGCCTATCGTACCTACATCGCTTCCACAACAACTGTATTGTGGAAGAGTAAAGATGTGGGAAGGCTTTCAACGTGTCGTTCTCACTCAAGTGACGACATGACTACTACAGAGAGGCAGTAACACTCTAATATAAATTGACGCTTATATTGAGCTGTTCGAACTTCCTCATGATTTTCTCTATAAATACACCCAGAGCGTTCTTAAAATCTCTTCCTGAAAATCATTGATAATTTACTTCTTGGATTCATCTATGGCTTTCTCTAGTGCAAATAAACTCTTTTTGGAATTACATTGAAATATCCAAATGATGTTTGTTTAAGAAGACCTTATGCGAGTTTCCCAGAACTGTCAGATTTTAGGATCTTGGGAAAATCCTGAAAAAGTCAGGGGTTCCTGAATGACCATAATGTTCTCACAGAGGCATCAAATTCTAGTAGAAAAATCAGCCAGATTTTGTAGAATAACTCACCAAAGCAAATTCTATAAAATGAAAAACAACAAAATCTTTCAAAAATATTGGAATTGCTCTATGATGAATCCCTATAAAGACTCCTGGAAAAATTAAGAAGAGATTTGGGAAAACATTCTAAATTGATTACATAGAATCCCTGAACATTTATTAATGCTTGAGAAACTGAAGAAGAATTTTTTAAAGAATTTTCTTAAAATATTCATGAAGGTATGCATGGAAACACTTTCTGAGTAATTTTAAGAATAATCACTAGAAGGATATCTAGTGGAAACTCTGATTAAATATTTGGATGAACTTCTGGAGGATCTTTCTTATGAATGTATTTGAAAAATATCGAAAAACAAATCATGTTACTAAAAAAAATATCTTCAGCAGTTCAAGCATCTCGAATAATCTCTTGATAACATGTGAAATCTTTTGAAATTTCTCTATAATTTGCATAAAGAGAGAGGGGTATCTACCTTTCAGAATTTTTTTCAGGATTTTTCCTAGACCCTTAAATCTGAGAGTTCTGGAAAACTCGTATGAAGTCTTCCTCAAGAATTTCACCAAAAGATGATTTTGATATTTCTAAATAATTCCGATAAAAATGTTGTTTTAATTCTTATCTATATAAATAAAAATGGAGTGGTGTTTGTATTTCACGAAATGGCTTCCGAACGGGACGGACCGATTCGAATGATTATTTTTCCGTTTTGTTCGTCAAGTGTTCCGACGTGTTTGTGTGTATAAAAATCCCAGGATATTCACCGGGAAAGTCGGAAAAACAAGCGTGAACGGAACTGTCATTTTGTATGGGACGATCCATAGCATTTTTCAACAGCCTACTTGATGGCAAGACGAAGTTTGCCGGGACCACTAGTCTATATAAATAAAAATGGAGTGGTGTTTGTATGTCACGAAATGGCTTGAGAACGGGATAACTGATATGCACAATTCTTCCACTGTTGTGTTCTTGAAGGGTTCCGACGGGTTTGTGTGACGAAAAAGTTTAGCGAAGTTCTCGGAAAATTTGGTTAAGCGGGAGTGTACTGATATGTCATTTTGTATGGGAGGTTCCAAGACATTTTTCAACAGCCTACTTGATGGCAAGACGAAGTTTGCCGGGACCACTAGTTTATAATAAACAAATAACATATTTTGACATTCAAACTTTCCCTTTTATGGTACAATTTGATATTCATTTGCAACTCTCCTTTATTCGAGTTGGTACTTCCTAGCTCACAACGAACGTCCACTGAGTACTGCCTCGACCGGCACAGAGCTTACATCTTACTTTGGCAGCTATTTGCTGTTTGCTGTCTAGTTTTCACACACTCGCCAGCAACTCGCGAGCACTCAGCAAGCTACACGGGAGCTTTGCGGGTGGAAACAGCTGAAAGTCACTTAATCGCGCCTCTTAATCTGATTACAGTTTGGAAAATTTAATTTAACTTTTTTAATATCACTTTCGAACAAGGACTCTTTGTTGGGACCGGGACGAGCGGGAATGGTGAGTATCTAGTTTTCTTTCCCTCTATTGGACTTTTTGCTTACACAAACATTCCAGGGAAAGAGGATGTTTTCCATTCTTGTGTTTGATTTTCGTATAGCTAGGTTTTTTTTAGAGCTAGTCGATAAATTGATTTAACCAGCAGGTACATACTGGACGCGAATTTCGTTTACAATCAGTAAACGAGGATCGGGGAAAATTGATTCAGAAACCATCGACAGAGAAGGATTTTAATGAAGATTCTAATTGTCCATTGATTGAATCTTGTCGTCATTGTTGTCTGGAATTCGGGGTTCGAAACGTAGAGCTCCAATTTGTTAGTTAGTTAGTTAATTTTCGTTGTTTTACAGTTCATCATTTCGATTTATGATGAAATGTTCTGAGGAATTCTTGACAACAAATCTGTCATTTGAATATAAGTTAAATTCTTCAAATTAAACGTTAATTAACCTACGAAAATCTTGAAAACCACTTCCATATACTGTCCTCTGATCATATGAAAATCTTACAAATATCTAGTCGAAAATACCCAATTTAAGTTCTTACTAATTTTCTGGATATATTACTACTCAAAGTTTTTGAATCCAGTCAGTGGTATTAAGCTCGATGAAAACTCACCCCTTGCTTAAAGAGTGATGTACTTTGTCGAACAGTTCATGTTTCATGTCCTTGAAAATATAGGAAAACATAGAGATGAATAACAACGTCCTATAACTATACGTCATTTGCACATATACGATCAAATTCATACTTGGTTCCATCGCTACCACCATCACCGTAACGTCTCCCTGCTGGAAGCACCCAGGAAAACGCCGGTCCGTTTTGCACCGTGCCTGGAAGGCTTACTAAATGCAGTCATGCACCGAAAATGCAGATTTTCCTCGTCCTATTTAGAGTGCAAGTCTAGGTATACCTACGTACCGAACCTATACGTAGCATTCCCGTACGAGTATAGCTCACAAATGTCAGAATTCATCTCGCTTCTGATGGAACCATGCCATTTCAATCCCGAACCGGCAGCAATCCTACCTTTTTCCCGGTTTCCTCCAACCCACTTCGTCTAAAGGGTTGCATATTTGCACTCAACCATGTGTCCACACTTCGTAATTGTGTTCCAGACAGACATTTACATTACTCGAATTGAAATACGCCAAGCGCACCAACGAGCACTGCGCACAGCTCTTGCACCGTGGCACAGTGGCGGACTTCCTCACAAAAGCCGAGCAGAACCTCATGAATTGTTGAAAATCGCTAAATTTTTTACATTTGCTAATTTTGGAAGGTATGCTGATCAAGTTTTGGCTTTAACTTTAACATAACATGCAATTTTTATGTCAAAGGATTAAGTTTGATGATTTTATACTAATTTTTACATAGAAATTTTAAACCCATCCTTGATGAAAATTTTAATCGCATTCATCATTGAAATATTACTTCCAATCATGCCAATATTTTCATAGTTTAGTCATGCATAACAGGACAGGTTCTTGATTTTGTATTAGAGGGGAAAGTGGGATAAAATGTTCATATGTTTTCAACTTATACACACTCAATCTGTTCGGAAAAAATAACTAGGTTTTTGAACTACGAAAAAGTCACTAAACTAAAAAAAATTGCCAGAAATCGAAAAACAGAGATTTTTTACTGAAATTTTGCAGAGAGTTTTCTTTTTATATCAGTAAAATTTTACCGACCCCAGTAATTTAATCTAAGCGTGTATACACACTTAGATTAAATTACTGGGGTCGGTTAAATTTTAGTTGGTTTTGAAACTACCGAAAAAGTCAGTAAAATAAAAACTGTCGGCACGCGTAATTGAAAAGCAAATTTCACCATGTTTTATTTTTTATCGTTTCTATGTAGAAGAATGTCTCACAATACTGGACCCTAGAAGATTGTTATATTTTGAAGAATTGTTTGTATTGTCAGATCCAAGTTTTGGTAACTAAGTGAGTACAACAGGTGTTCTAGTTCATCCAAAAACTTCCTGGAATATATACCTGCAATGTACTGGCGTATTTAGCGATCCTTTGATGTTTTTTTTTCATATGGTACAGGCCCTTATCTGTCCATAGTAGTGAAATGAGTATTGTTATAAGGGGTCGTCCATAAATGACGTAGAATTTTAAGGGGGAGGGGGGGCTTTACGAATTTGTGACGATGTGTGACGAGGGGGAGGGAGGGGTCCCAACTCGTGGACGTAGCATTTTGAATAATTTCGGTAAGAAGAGCAGTTTTTAAATATGGGACAGTTATGCCTTTATGGGCAGCATAGCCCTTGATCTGCTGAACAGCTTTGTCGAAAACACCAATCTTCTAGCTCATATGGATTTTGAGATATCCGCTCAAGCCCAATTTACCCAAAGATACTTAGGAAAGGGGGAGGGGTTAGGGGGAATGTCTCGCCCAAGACCAACTAACCACATGTAGCTAACAACTTATTTTAAATTAACTGATCTACTAGTCTCTGAATTGTGACCATTACAAAATATTACGATTCGTCTCGGGATTTTAAGGGTCAATTCAGATTTCTTACAGAAATCAGAGATTCACGATAGATTGTAGGAATCCAGTGCAGTGTGGATTCCAGGATTCAAGTGTGAATTCTGAGATTTCATAATGGATCATGGGATTTTAGTGTGGCTCCCGGGAATCCATTGCAGACCATAAGATTCCAGTGTGAATCCTGGGATTTAAGTATGGATGTTGTTATTTCAAAGTGGATTCTTTGATTCCACTGGGATTGAAGTGTGGATTATAGGATTTTAGCGTGGACCCTGGGATTATGCTACGATTTTAGCATGAATCCTGCAGTGTGGATCGTAGCATTTTAGTGTGGCTCCTGGTATATCAGTGTGGATCCTTTGATTCAAATTGTATATTGGGATTGTAATGTAAATTCAGTGTGGATCTTGGGATTGTAATGTGGATCGCTGAATTTTAATGTTGAACTTGGGATGTAAATGAGGACTCTAGCGTGGGTTTTGGATGTGCGTAGATCCTGGAGTTCCAGTGTGAATGCTGGAATTCAAGTTAGGATTCTGAGATTCCAGTGTCAATCCTGATGTTACAGTATGGATCCTCGTATTACAATATCAATCCTAAGATCGTAGTGTTGATCGTGGAATTCCAGTGTGGATCCTCAAATTTCAGTGTGGGTCCGAGGACTCCAGTATTCTAGTATTCCAGTATTGATTCTAGTATTGATCCTTAGATTTCAGTGTTGATCCACACTGGATGATGCTGAGATTCCAGTGTTGAACCTGGAATTCCAGTGTGGATTCTGATACTTCAGTTTGAATCCTATGTTTCAGTGTGGATTCTGGGATTACAGTGTGAATGCTATATTTTTAGTATAGATTCTAGGAAGTCAATGTGGATTTTGTGGTTCCAGTGTAGATGTTTGGTTTCCAGTGTGAATTCTGGTGTTACAGTATGGATTCTGGTATTTTTATGTGGATTTTAAGCTTGTTGCATAGATCATGAGAAACCCAGTGTGGATCCAACGATTCCAGTATGGATCTTGGGTACCTTATGTCGGTCCTGGAATTGCAGTTTAAATACTAGGATTCCAGTGTGGATTATTCGAATACATTGTTCATCCCTGAACCCTAGTGTGGATCCTGGAATTTCAGGGCGGATTCTGGGATTCCAGTATTGATCTTTGATTTCCTGTGTGGATCCCGAGGTTCCAGTATGAACCCTGGAAATCCAGTATGGAGTCTGCGATTCCAGTGTGGGTGCTATAAATCCGGTGTGGATCCTAGGATTGCTATATGGATCCTGGTGTTTCAGTCTGTATCCCAGGGTTTCACTGCGGATTCAAGAATTGTAGTGAGAATTGTGTTACTTTATTGTGGATGCTATGCTTCTATGAATATTGGGATTCCAATGTGGATTGTTATATTTCAGAGTGGATGTGCCAGTGTGGATTTTGGAATTCCTTTGTGGAACCTGATATTTTATTGAGGGTCTTGAGATTTCTGTGTGCAACTTGGGATTCAACAGTGAATTCTAGGATTCTACCGTGGATCCTGGAACTCCAGTGTGAATCCTGGTGGTTCAGTGCGTACCCTTCGATACAACTCTGGGATTGTATTGCTGTTTGCGTTTGACGTGCAAATCTTGCTCGAATGCGTTCCAAATGCGGTAACACAAACTAATCAAAGGAGACTTAGCAACCATGATTCATATCACGGCCAACCTAGCAAAGAAAAACGATCTTTGACTTCGCTTTCCTTGTTGAAAATCTTACCGCATTTGGTGTTCCCGCATTTGATATTTGCATTTCAAACGCACACAGCAATAGAATGGATCGTACAAATTCAGATAGTGTCAATCGCAGGATTTCAATGTGGATCATGGGATAGCAGTGTGAATCCCAGGACTCCAGAACTGGTCTCTGGTGTTTCAGTGTGGATATTATTATTCCGGTGTGAATCCTGGGATTGTAGTGTAAATCGAAGGATTGCAGAGTGGAATCTAGGACTGTTCTTCTTCTTTCTGGCGTTACGTCCCAACTGGAACAAAGCCTGCTTCTCAGCTTAGTGTTCTCATGAGCACTTCCACAGTTATTAACTGAGAGCTTTCTTTGCCTATTGACCATTTTTGCATGTGTATATCGTGTGGCAGGTACGAAGATACTCTATGCCCTGGGAATCGAGAAAATTTCCTTCACGAAAAGTCCCTCGACCAGCGGGATTTGAACCCACGACCCTCAGCATGGTCATGCTGAATAGCTGCGCGTTTACCGCTACGGCTATCTAGGCTCTTCAATCTAGGACTGTTATGTGGACTGTTATCATTACAGTGTGCATTCCAGTGTTGATTCAGTGTGAATCTTGAGATGGCCGTGTAGATCCTGGGATTGCAGTGTGGAAGTTGGGATTCCAGGTAGGATCCTGAGATTCCAGTGTCAATCCTGGTGTTACCGTATGGATCTTGGAATTCCAATATGAATCCCAAGATCGTATTTTGATTGTGGAATTCCAGTGTGGATCTTTGTTCGTCAATGTGGATCCTTGGATTCCAGTATAGATTATGGGATTCCAGTGTTGATCTTCGTGTTCCAGTGTAAATCCTAATATTCTAGTGCTGATTCTAGGATTTCAGTATTGATCCACACTGGATGATGCTGGACTCCTGTGTAGAACCTGGGATTCGAATGTAGATTCTGATGTGAATCCTAGGTTTTCAGTGTGGATCCTGGGATTCCAGTATGGATCCAGGGATTCCAGTATGGATCCAGGGATTCCAATGTGGGTCTTATGATTCTAGCGTGGATCCTAGGATTCCAGGATAAAGCCTGGGTATTTAATGCGGGTCCTGGGATCATGGTAATCCATCGTTTATCCTGGAACTCCAGTGTGGTTCCTGGAATATTAGTGCAGATTCTGGGATTCCAGTATTGATCTTTGATTTCCAGTATAGATACTAGATTTCCAGCTGTGAATCCGGTGTGAATCCTGGGATTGCTATATGGATCCTGATGTTGCAGGGTTTCACTATGGATCCAAGAACTGTAGTATGGATTGGGTTACTTCATTGTGATCCTATGCTTCAATGGATATCGGGATTCCAGTGTTGTTAGTTATATTTCAGAGCAGATCGTTGTGTGTTTTGGGATTCCAGTGTGGATCCTGATATTTCAATCATTAATCATGAGATTCCAGTGTGAAACCTTAGATTTCAGTGAGGATCTTGAGATTACAGAGTGCATCCAAGGATTGGATCGTGAGTCCTTGGTTTCCAAGGTGAATTTTTCATCTCAATTTTTCCAATTTGACTAGTTGCTTTATAACAATTTGGCGCAGTTTTCTTAGATTATTGAACCCATTTGATACAAGACACAACTTTTATTCCGAAAATAATAATATTCATAAATTTTAATGTAATTTGTAATAAAAATTGAGTGCACTTTTTTGAATTACAGAGTATACAAATGTTCATGTTTGCTTCTTAATTTTATGAAATGAAGACAATTTGAGAATTGGACATGGAAAGTAAGGGGAATTTTTATTTTTACGATATTTTGTTGTTGAATAATTGAAACTTTTATCAGAACATACTAATCAACACTGTCACATTGAGTAGAGACGTTGATTTTCAAATATTTACCGTTTAGGTGGAATGAAGAACGATTTGTATGACTGTGTTCTAACAATAACATACGAAACACGTATTTGTCTCCTGGCTAAACTAAAAACGAAAAACTATACCCATATTTGCACTTAATTATGTCATTGAATTTCCAAAGCCAATAATTGAACTCCTATAAACATAAATTTAGTATCATGTCGATGTCTTGCAAGGCCCCCTGGTGTTGCAAGTCACCCGGCTATTTCAAAATTGTGTACGAATTTGGTGTAATTATCTAAGCTTATGTCTTCAAATGCAATTCAAGTGGATTTCAAAAAGATTTTGAAATAAAATGAACAAAGAGTTTCAAAATTGTGTGTACATTTTCTGTTATTTTTGTATTAGCTCAATATTAACATGTATTCATGGAAATTTTATATAGTGCATTTAAGCTACTAATAAGATTAAAACCCCATGAGGATTTGCAGACTTCAAGTAAGGATATCATGCGTTTGAAAGAGCGTCACGCCTGAAAAATTTCCTTTCCCTTCCTTTCCTTGTTAATCACATTGGCCCGGTTATATCAAACTTGAGCTTGCAGCATCATATTGCCCAAAGAAATATAAGTTACATTAAAATCTTAGGTAAAACGAAAAGTGAACGATTTGTTACGTACTCATCATGGTGCGGCTTATTTTTCAAATCTCCTCAAAACCAAAATTTCGTGCGCTCTTATGAATTTAAATCACATTAAAAAATAAACCTCAAAGTTTCAGCTAAAGATACTAAGATTTAGAGGTGGCGCGTCTTGAAGGTGAATTTTCAAGTTATAAAAACGGCCTTCAGTGAAATCACCATAACTTCGTTATTTCCTAACCAATTTCTAAATTTTGAGCATCTTTATCTTCAAATTTAAATTTATAAAAACTTTGTAGAACATTGAATTTGTCCAAAATTAAAACTAATGTTAGTTAAAAATATTTTTTCCAAATTCATCGTTTTTTTGGCCATAACTTCCAAAATACTCAATCGATTCGAAATCTTTTCACATGTTTTTGAAGCCAATTTAGTTATTTTCAAACTATTTATACGACACATTTCTCTATAAAATGGTTTTGACTTAGTGATTCAACGAAAACTTCATAAAAACAAGTTTAATTTAATGAAAAATCAAATTTATTTTGATTATTTAAGTTTTTTTTGCTAGAAATTGCATTTTTCAATAAAAATTATATTAACAAAGCATCTTGATTTAATTACGCATTGAATAGTGCACACACTTTTAAACATGTGCGAAAATATGTTTGTTTCAAAATGATTGAAAAATTGTTGCAGTCTTTTTCAAAGGTTTAACAAATGAGAAAAATCAGTTTCGGCTTTAGAGATTGCGTTTAACTGTAAAAAATTGAAAAAAAAAACTGGGATTTTTCGTTAAAAAATCATATTTTTGTGCAGTTTTCGTTGAATACCTTGGTTGAAACAATTTTTTAGTGAAATCTGCTGTATGAACAGTATTGAACTAGTTCCAAAAGCATTTTTGAAATTGGTTGAGTATTCATGAAGCTATGGTCAAACGAAGACGAAATTTTAAAAATGTGGTGTTGATAAAATGTGGAAAAATTTGGAGTCAACTTCTTTACAAATTTGGTGTTCGACAAAGTTTAAAAAAAAAATAAGGAAATGATGCTGTAAGTTTCAAAATTGGTTGAACAACAACAAAGTTATGTTTACTTCACTGAAGGTCATTTTTAATAACTTGAGAATTCACTTTCAAGTCGCTTGCGCCACCTCTAAATGTTATTATTTTTGGCTCAAGCTTTGAAGTTTGAAGCTTTTGAAAAATAAGCCGCACCCTAGTACTCATGTATTCCAATCATGATGAAAAACATAATGCACCCCTCCTTTTTGAATCTTTGAATAGATGTTTAGCAGACCTCATCATCAAAATGGCGACGATCAAATATTTACGGTCAGTTGGGATGGGAAAGGAATACTTGTGTGTTAGGATGGTTGCTTCTACATAGAGACCGTGATTACCTGTGCATCTTCATAATCACTACGGGAAGGGTGTTGATAAGTGAAGGAGGAGAAAGATCTGGCAGTCAGCTTTGGTCGGTCATGCTATCCATTATGTAATGCTAAAATTGGAAATGTTTGACCCTCTCCCTCTTTTTCATCTATATTTCTATTACAAATTCCAACGCCGTAACGCTTGAGCTCACCCACCCGTTATGCCGAAAAAACGATCACATTATTTTTAGATTCATAAATCCATACTGAACTTTGTAACGCATTATTGAAGTTCTCCTTCCATATTAGGAGATAAAATTTGAAGAATTATCACCACTTCTACCAACTTTGAAAAAATCACGACGATTCAATTAAGTGTAAAGTTTGTCTTTTTGTTAAACTTAAACTTAAACTTAATACTTGAATTTGAAACACAAAAAAAATCTTTTGAATATGAAATTTTAGTTAAATTTCGAGGTTTCGTCCGTCACTTTGCCACTGCGTATGGTCCAACAGTAGTGTTCACTTCCTGGAAATGCATCCCTCCGCTATTCAATGTGATGGATGGAAACAGTTTTCTCCTTTGCTGGAATAGATTTTTCGTTTTTTTACCTCCTCCTCATGAAGTTCCATAAGGCAGATGCGTTTCGAAAATTGCTATCGCTCGATGATGTCTATTCAGTTCAGCAGCAGGCCCAAAACGTGCGGCTGACTGGTGTACGTGATGATATTCGGTTGAATGGAACCAACCAACGGGACGATTTGAAACTAGAAGTGCAGGTGCTCAGTAGTTATGAGATTTACAAGGATGACATTGAGAATTGAGGGGGGAATAAAAAGTGGGAATTTAGGGCACTATGCTTTCGCTAACTGCTTTAAATGGGAAAGTGGGTTTAATCCTTGAGCAATTGTCGTAGAAATTGAATGAGTAACCTGGAAACTTGCAATGTAGGAAATATATTTTACGTTACATGTAACATGACTCATTTTTTGTAAGGGTTTTTCTTAACCGTGTGGTAGAATTCGCGGCTGCAAAGCATATACTAACAGTGTCTGGGTTCGGTTCTCAGACGACCATGATCTATTTTCCTATTGAAAATTTCCTTGACTTTTTTTTTGAATACCTACCACACGACTATGACAGATTTTAGGATTTTAAGCTCTTGTTGAAGTTTTGGATCATTGTTGTTACAGAAATCGAGAATTCTGTACATATATTTATGTCGTACCATCACTTTAGGGAAACAACAGACGATATGTACAGTGCAGTAACTATTTTTTCTCATAATTCGAAAAAAAAAACAACCAAAGAGCATCAATCAACCGGCTGCAATAGCAGGAAACTGTTTAAATTTTATTGCAAAGGCAACTAACTGCCTTAGCCTCGTCCAACTTTGTTGATTCTCCCTGGCGGCGGTGGCGGCGGGCGTCAGCCATCTGGAGATGAATGATGACTTCGTCTTCTCCAGTGGAGCAGGCAACATTTGTTTTGGAGATGCTGCAACATACAGATAGCAAGACACGATGACACAAGCAAGCCTGCAGTATGTTTTTTCTGCCCAAAAGATGAATATTTGCTTTGGGATTCCGAAATTGTTTGCGCTGAGTCAGAGACGACGACGACGACGACGACGTTGAAGACGAATGGGAAGTTGAATGAGGAATATTTCATTCAAATTTAAATTGCACTCGGATACTTGGAAGGAGAATGAGTTTCTGAAGGAACCGAAGCTGACAAAAGAAATGTTAATGTGTTTGAGAGGATGGGCTTTCCTGTTTGACTTTCCTGCAAGAACGACTTGATCGCTTAGGCAGCCAAATTAACAAGCTCTTAAGAATTGTAGCACTCTGTGATTTGTCAAAAAGTAGCCTATAAAATAGTAAGACATAGGCGATAGTTTAAACATTTAAACAAATAAGCAATGATAAATTTGAACTGGAAATTGCCATTGGAAAAATGAAAATATGCACTTAAAATAAAAAAAGTGCCAATGAAAAATTGTAAAAATTAAAGCTTTACACAAGACTTTAAATGCCATGGAAATTGCGCTATCGAGCATTTTTTTTTGTTTTGACAAACAATATTTAGGAATCTATGCTATTTTGGATTTTTTCATTGCTTATTCATACACAATTATTGCTTCTGTTGATATATTTTATTGTCTGTTTTTGGACTAACTAGTGATGGTTACCCTTTTCCTAGGGCATGACAATTTTTTTTTCTCGATTTACTTAAATTTTTAAATTAATTTACCAATGTTTTTAAGCATCTTCTCAAATGGATTTTGTTTTTTTTTTCTATGGATGTCAGCTTTAACAAGTAATGAATAATTTTATAGGGTATAAACTCAAGCCATAAAAAAGCCAACCTTCGAATGATGATGGCTTTTTTGCTGTAGAAAATAGTTCCTACAGCAACAGTATTGAATCTCATACGGTGAACCACATACAATTTGAATTGCACCAAACCTCCCATTTTTCTTGAAGCAGATTGCTTTCAATCCCTTCCAGGAACAATTTTCTCTGTAAAACTGGTTCTGCCATAAATTTACAACAACAACTCAAGGTGTTTCAAATTTCAACTCTTAATTAAGTTTCTCTCAGCCCACCGCTCCAGCATCAGCCATGAACCCAATTAGCTGTACCGGATGATCGACGCAAATTATTCAGCTGATTTATGCACTCGGTGGTCCAGTCTCTGGGGGACAACGTTGGATAAAAATAAAACACTCCGGGCAAATTGCGACAAATCATAATTTTTCACCCCCACAGATGCCAGAAATAGTTAGGAAAGCGAGTGTTGTACATTGAATGTCGACCAAGGGCGCCATTTATGCGCCATCAGCCGTCCCGACCAGGATTGTTACCTATTGCACAGTGGTTCAGATATCGTAGTTTTGCTATCCTAGAGGTGGAAAAGCTAAGATGATACTTCATTATCTCAGCAGTAAGAGCAGTTATTAATACTTTTACCAGTTGACCAAAGAAATCCATTGAAATCTTTAAAGAAATTTTTAAGGCATCCTACAAGAAATTCAACGGGAATTTGATCAGAAAATTTACAAAAATATCAAACAAACATTCAAGTTTTCATTGGTGATTTCTTCGGAATTCCTTTCCATATTCAATCTTAAACTAAATCTGGAGATTGAAATTTCTATTAAAATATATGATTTATTTCTACTTCTACTGGAGATTTTGAAATTAATTCACTGAGAACCATGTCTGGAATCTGCAGAAGATCTTTATTAAAATAAATTACAAATTTTCCAAAGTTTTTTCTAAGGATTTTGCTGAGAATCAAGAATATCACAAAAATGAAACATCAAACTTTCTAACACTAACTTTCTTTTTTTCTACTTTTGTAAAAAGATAAATATGAGAGTGTTTATGCCTAAAAATTTTCCAAAACGCTTGTCTAGAGTTCTAAAATTTGCATCTCGGAACTAACACCTCTGCCGGCAACATTATTTTTCTTTCACAAAAAAAAAACGCTACCACGTTTTTGTCTTCCGGTATTTCTGCACTATTTGTCATTGATTTCACAAAACTCTTCTATTTCTACAATATTCATCGATTTCGAACTTTGGTCATCTGATTCCAGAGATATTCCAAAATGCTTTGGGAGACCCACTCAAATATATTTGACTACAGAATTTGCACATGTTCGGATATTAGAACCACACTACACGTCATGAAACAAAACATAACACTTATGGTTTTGAAAAACGTTGGAAAGACATATAAATTACCTCTTTTTAACAGTAACGAATATTAATCTTTCAAAACAATAATTATGTAAGAGTCTGTTTTGAAAAAGTAACACAAATTGGTGCATCCCTGTTTGAGTAATTAGCATTTGGGTATTTGCTATCACTCCGGCCGCACAAAGATTTAAAGAACTTCAAAAACATTCTTTTTTCAATTTTCAGATTTCTGGGAGGCAACTATTTGTATGATTTTTAGAGCAGCTCCTCAATACTTGGCGACAATAAATATATAAGAGGTTAAGGTGAAGGTTCAATGAGCACGTAAACATAATGTTGCCACCCACTAGAGCCACCCGCTAAAGCACCCTCTCAAGCCACCCAACAAGGCGGAGCACAATGTTATGTGCGTCGGCCAAAAATAAATCATCATGTTCCATGTATACCTCCACCCACAGAATGATGTAGGCAGTATCACTTGCACTCGTTTCATACAAAGGTATTATTGTCGATATGAATTCATCAACAACTTTATAAAAGCTCAAAATCACAATTTATTTCATTTGGTAGTGAAAACATGTTTTTTGACCAAAATTATGAGCATTTTTCACACCATGCGTGTGTTGTTTACTTTTTTTGGCAGTTTTCTCCTCTCTTCTCTTGCTTTTCAAGGACGTAGAATGTTGCCATCAGTATGCATTTGCATTCTACAGTCAATTGTATTGTATAATATCTAATATTCATTTTTGCTGCTAAATGGCGTCGTACATTGTTTTTTCTCACGCATAAAAATGTTTTGCAACACTTGTGACATTGTACACCTTTTGAGTGTTATGAAATTGTAAAATACGTGGTTGTAGCAAGTGTATGAATATCCAAAAAATTTCAATTCCAAACATAAACACTGGCATCACTTCCAATCAGTTAGAATTGCGCTCTCGTTTCATAAACAATGTTGGCTCAGTGAATTTGCGTTCCGGTGCTGCTTTTCGAGCACAAATTGATAAATTTAAGTGTTTGATTGCTCCCAGGAGTACGTTGCGTGAAAAGTTAAAGTGTTTCAAGTATCGCATTAAATTTTTGAATGGCTACGGTGAGTAGAAATACCATTTAAAGTGAGTTTAAGAACGGGCACCGAAAAGCCAGCAAACAATATCTCGGTGCGTGAAGAAGAAGTGATTCGGTAGTGCGTGGTATTTTACAACACAAATCACAGCAATTACTACGTGTTTGCATTTAAAAAGTGGTAATTTGTGAAAAACACATTATGGAATGCCTTCAGTTAAGAAACCACCCCTCTACAATAAGGTTAGTACCTTCAAATAATCATTTTTTTGTGATCGCTCTCCAAAACACTGTGAGAAGCGTGGGAGGAGGGAGCGGGAAGTGAAGGGGGAAGTAAGGTGCCATATTAGAGGCCATTTTGGTACTCATGGGGATATGTCCTTAATGGGAACTTGTGAGATAATGGTGCAAACATATAGGAAAACTTAAAATATCGACGATTTTAAACATATTTTGTGCATTTTCGAAAGCATTTTGTGAAACACGTTGTGTTGTGTCGTCTCGATGGTGACAAACAGCTACGTCGATTCGTTCTTCATTCCACACTCATTCGTTTCGTTACCTGATTGAAAGCAGCGAACAAGGAAGTTGAAATGAAAAAGTAAGAACTTCGTTTCATTTGATTTCATTGAAATCTATCAAAATGTTTAAAATTGAATTTACCTATTTTTTGCAATAGAAATGTATGTAACTTGTTAGGTAATAAATTAAGATAGAGAAACTATGCGGGCCACCACGTCATTCATTTGAATTATTCAGCTCCTCAAGTTAGAGACTACCGATTGAAAGACCAGCTCTCTGCGGTGAGGCTCTGATTTATGACGCGCGATGCACAAGCAGCAAGAAAGAAATGATAGACTACGCTTGCTGCGATGACAGGAAAGGTTTGTCGGATTGAAACGAAACAGTAGAGTTTAAATTGAATGGAAAGCTTGAGTCAGTCAGTTGGAGACTGAAAATGCTTTCAATGAACTTAAAATGGACGACCCTGGTCAAACCTACATCGCTTCCACAACAGCTCATCTAAAGTTCAAACTTGCATCTCCAAAAACAAAAGATTCACTGCACACTCCGAAAAAATCATGCGATTTTACGTCTTTTGTATGCACATAAAAGAAGCGAGCCAAATGACGTGAATTTGTGTCACATTTAAAATACGATGGTGTCTGATTCGGGAAATGTCAATCATAGCGGCATCGTTTTCATGTCCTTCATCATGTAAAGTTACATTTTTCTTTCAATACATCTTTCAGAACCCATTTTGACGTCATTTCATCACTTACATCATGTGTCATTCAGTCATAATGTGAATTACGTCTGGACTGATTTTCGTTATTTTTAAGAGTGTGTAACCTATTTGTTTTTCGGTATTTTTGAACATTTTTTCCAGTTATATAAAAAATTGAAGAATTTGCACATGTGCAGATATTAATAAGACATTGGTAAGAGCTTGTACTGAAAAAATTAAGCAAATTGATGCAACCGTTTTTGAGTAGTTGAAATACCAGGTATTTTCTAACACTTCGGCCGATCTATACAGATTAGAAAATAAAAAGATCTATACAATTAGAAAAAAAAACATTCTTTAGTTATTTACAGAATTTTTGGAGGCAATTCAAAGTATATGTATGTTTTTTTTAACTCCTTACTTCTTGGTGACCAAAAATTATGAGGGACTGATGAAAAACAAAAAATATCAACGATATAAAAAATATTTTGTGTTATGTAAATGACGCTGCCGGTAGAAGGGTTGATTAGTACGAAAACTAAGTTTGTAAAGATGCTTAACATATATCCCCGAGCCCGATTTCATCTTCTAAACTCGTACCAATTAGCTCATACGGTTGAAATTATTTAATTTCTGTTAAGTATCAGGCATTTTCTTAGGAAATTGCCTACGTTTGGGTGTTTTGCAATTCTTTAAATTAACTATTCATTATCTCTTTATATTGCATTATCAAGAATTTAGCAAACATATTCGGATTCAGGAAGCTCATATTCATTATGTAGAGTCGTTTCAAAAAATAACAATAATCGCATTGACAAGTGATCAATTTCGCCCCGAAATGGGATTTCCCGATTTTTCATTTAAGGGATGATTTTTAGCATTGAATACACATTTGTTAGAAAAGTTTAAAAGACACGGATACCGTCTTCAGCCATTTAGCTACACAGACTGTAAACTTCACACTAGACAACGGACAAGCATGCTCCTGTGGCACAGCCGTGAAACTTTCTTGGCGAAAAGTTTCAATGGCCTAAGTGGGAATCGAACCCGCACCCCCTGACACGATGCCTGACGACACTAATCGCACGGCCACAAAGCCCACAGCATTGAATACACATTTGTTAGAACATTTTGGCACGTCAGCCAAGGAGGCTGACCGTCGTACTTTTTTTTCCTGCATTCAGTTGTTTGGCATTTTCAACATTATTAAAAACCGACAAGGAAAACCATGAAAAAAATCAATTTCTCTTGAAATTGCGGTACATGTAAATGTCAAAACGTCAAAACCTTATAACAGCAAGATAAATGTGCTTTTCTATGGAAAGTAAGACATGCCTCGATATTTACCCATTTATCAATAGTTTTGTCATGAAAATCGATAGTTTTAGTTATTGGAGTCGATTTGTAGAAAGATTTCCAATCGATTGGTGCTAGAATCTTGCATATATCAACTATCTGGACAGAAATTTATTTTGAATCTTTGTACAGTAGGGTGCGGCTTATTTTTCGAAAGTTCATAAAACCTAAAATTCTTGTGCTCTTCTGAATTCGAATCACATAAAAAGGTGACCTAATTTTGAGCAAAAAATATTAATATTTTTAGAGGTGGTGCAAGCGAAGGTGAATTTTCAAGTTATGAAATTTGACCTTCACTGAAGTTTTTATAACTTTGTTATTTTTTAACCAATTTTGAAGCTTTTAGTATCATTCTCTTCAAAATTAAATTTATGAAAAATTTGTACAAAATCAAACTCGTCTGACATTAAAACTAGTCTTGAATAAAAGTAGTTTTCTGTAAATTTTTCCTCATTTTACTAAAAAAACCTCTTTTTTACCATAACTTAATGAATACTTATCCGACTCCAGAACTTTGCATGCTTTTGAAGCATTTTTAGTTGTTTTCAAACTGTGCATACAACAAAATAATTAAATGAATGTTTTGACTTTGTTATTTAGCAAAACATAATTAAAAAGAAACATATTTATTTTTAATAAAAGAAAATTAAATTTTTTGGAATTCTTTATTTTTGCCGCAAATAATATTTTTACTGTTTAACTGAAGTTTCTTGTAAGCATCTTTTTTAACTACGAGTTGAGTCATACACAAATTTTTGAAAAAAATCAAAAAAATTTTTGTTGGGAAGCTAAAAAAAACTGCTCCTAAGACCTTTTGAATGTTAAACTAAAGAGAAAAAAAAAACAGTCTCAGCGTAAGTGTTTACGTTTGACTGACCAAAAAATGATATAAAAAACAACAACATTAGCTTCAGAAGCATGTAAAAATAATTGGAATCGTTTATGTTTTCATGAAGTCATGGTCGAACGAGTATGATTCTCTTAAGTAAAAAGAGGAAGAATTTAGAAAAAAAAACTACTATTAATTAAATTGGTTCTGATTTAGGACATATTTGATATTCTGCAAACGTTTAATAAATATAATTTTAAAAAAATATCAAAATTTTGAAAAATAGCAACATCTTCAAGTCGGTTGTGCTACCTCTAGCCTTTTTATAGATTTAAATTCTGAAGAGCACACGAATTTTTGATTTTGCGAACTTTCAAAAGATAAGCGGCATCCTATTGTACAGGTCCACTCAATATCACGGCAATTCAGTATATATTGTGAAAGGAATTTCATAATTCTCATAATTTTGAGGAGTTTATAGTTTTTAACGAATGCTTGATGCCATCTGGCCACAAATTTAAATAATAGTACGTTATTTGATATTATTTAGGAAAAATTAAAATTCGCCATGAAAAAGAAAAGACCGAATTTTCAGAACACTTGATAATTGAAAAACATTAAAATTTGATTACTGTTGAGACCATAGAAATGCTTCTTCTTGACAAGATATTCTTGTCAACCATTAAACATTTCTGCCCAGGACGAGGAAAAATACAATTTTGCAGCGAACTTCTATTAAATTTAAAAAATAAATTACAATTTGTTTTATGTTTTTTGTTAGAAATATTACAAAAAGGTTATTATTAATTGACCTTATTATTTCAAAACAAACTCTCACTTCTTGTTTAGAAGAAAGCATCATGCCTATAACAATCACATACTACAATTAACTAAACTAAACTAAACGATCTATTTTTGACTTGCTTTCATGTGAATAAGTATAAAGAACATATACCATATTAGCAATCATATCAGAATTAGACGTTATACGGTGTTTCTTTTACCATTATTATCAATTGAAAATAGTCATTAGAACTTGAAAGCCAGATGGTTATAAGACTAAATTTTAAGCTGGGCCACTTTGAATGCGTAACTGTCAAAATCGTTATTTTCAAATACATTGATGAAGTATTACAATACCGGAAGCTGTTTCGATTTTTTTTAAACCCATACACACATTCAATATCATAAAAAATTTCCATAATAAACTGTTTTATACGGGCTTAAGCGCTATGAGACATTATGAAAGAATTTCTACGGGTATATAGGTTACGGCTCAAGTGGGGTAAACTACTTCTTGTTTTAACTTTCACATGATTTATTTTGGGTGCAGCTACGTATGATTGTCTACAGGCTAAGATGGTGCTCATTTGGGCTACTGGTAAGAAAAACAGTAATTGACTGTATTGCTATTTTCAGTACATTTTCGATTTTGACAACATGCCAAAACATGTCGTGTTGCCTAAATCTTCGTGCTGATACCTATAAGTTTAAAAGTTTAGTGCGGAATACCTATTAGTTTGAAAAAAGCTGAATTAAGTTGTTTACCAATTAATTATAACTATAGCTGTAACTTGTAACTGTAAGGTCGTCTTCAGTGTGTCGTGTACCAGACTCGACACTGAAAGTTATTATCCTCAGAATGGTCTTGCAAGTGGGCGTTTACAGCTGCGGTAATTTGGACCGCAGAACGTGTAATCTTAAACTTATTATTACAACATGAATCGGCTCCGTAGTGCGCATGATTGCGCATGATTGATGTAACACAGAGTGGATATAAGAAAAATAAACTCAGAAATCACAAAAAAAGATGATCGTCTTCGCGGGTCTCGTCTGAGACTGTTACCTGTGAAATAATGGTATAAATCTCGCGTTCAGGGCGTAACTACAGTGATCGATTTCTCTTCATCTATTTTCGTTTTAACTAATTACTCGGTCCGGTGAATGTTTTCAATCACTATTTCTTATTCAGTTCACGCTCCATCGTAAAATGTCGGGAAAATGGATTTAAAAAGAAAATCGACGAAGAGGAATCGATCAATGCAGATACTCCTGTAATACAGGCCCTGTATGATACTAAACGTGAGAAAAAATTGAATTCAAGCAATCTTTTGGGGTACCGTCGTTGGGGGTGACAATGGGTCAAAAAGGGATGTGTACGATTTATTTATTGAGTAACTATCGTTTTTTAACTCCAATAAACTTCAAATTTGGTGTGTATGTACTTTGATGGTACATTAACAACTGTTCAAAACATTGAAGGAAAATATGTATTCACAGCGGCACCACAAGTGATGAAAAATGACCCAATCTCACCCCATAGAGGGGGTGACATTGGGTCACTGTAATTGAAATAATTTGTTTTTGATAATATGGTTGCAAAACCATTCACAGCTGAAGAATATTGATGAAATACGATGCAAACAAGATGAAAAGATTTCTAAGATGTTTCACAAGTATGATAAACCCACTTAAAAGAACGATTATTCCAAAAAATTGAAGAGCTATGAGAAAAAATATGTAAACACAACATTCATCGTCAAGTTTACATAAATTTTCTATTTTTTCCCCTCGAATTGTCTTCAAAATCTCATCCCCATTGCCATGAAGCCTATTCAGTTTCCCCAAAGGTGTACTGAAACAGTGATTATTTTAATTCTTCTCAAATAGTTGAATTTCGGAGCGACATTCCACGATCAATACAGTTCAGGCAGATGTTGACGTCATAATCACGATATTTCAGTGTTCCAACTAATTTGTACTTCCAGGAGATGTTTCTATAATATGAAAACACTGATTAATAATTAAATAAAAAAAAAAACAATCCATTTGATAAAATTTTACGATGTTGCTACGCACGAAACACAGTTGCTGGATTGAGAAGTTGTCAAAATGCGTTGCATTGTTATTCAATGCACGGAATCCTCAAGAAGCCTAGTTTGATGTTTCAGAGATGCTGTATTTTGAAAGAATAAACACATCTTAATGAAAAAGAGAACTACCGGCACCGTCAAATGTCAAAAAAGTGGACTTGCAATTTTATATATTGTCGTTCTTGCTTGACCCAATCTCACCCCCATTTTCGATGTTATAGACACCGTACCGAAAAAAATGAATTTTTTGTTGAAAAATCAAATAGATTCCAGAAAATACCGTTTTGATTCATATTACGGACACTTAAGGCCTCAGTGAAGTATAACCCAGCTTGGACCATACAAAATAAATCATTCTGTATGATTTTTTAACGTTATCGAGCGTCGGAAGCCCTTAACTTTCGGATGGTTGGTAAAGAATACGCGTCTGCAACTTGAATAATTTTAAATAAATCAAAACGTGTGGCTTTTTCATGATTCTTATTCCGGACGCTCCCTCACTTTTGCCTCATATTCCGGACGCTTTGATTCGAATTACGGACAGCTCATGATAATCATTAATAAAACAGTCAAATCATCAATTGAAATCGTTCAACCACTTAAGAGACGTCTAAGGTAGTTGGGCATTATAAATTTGCAATGATATTTATGAAAAAAACCTAATAAAACGAGCCTCGAAAATGAGAACTTTTGGACGGCGAAAATTGAAACATTTCGTGTGAAATGTTTCCCATACAAACGAGAGTGTCCGGAATTTGAAGCTGTCCGTAATATGAATCAAAACGGTACGTGTGACGTGTAATGAAAAGACTTTAAACCTTCTACTAATACAACGATAGAGGTGAAAGTACATGCGTAATACTTTGCACAGGACAAATTTAATGTTGTAAATTTTATCTTATTTCAACATACAAGTTTATAGATATAGTAAACAAAAACTACTATTTCTAAAATATAAATTGTGATGAATTATGTGTAAAAAAATGTTCCCTAACACATGAATTATTAATTTTAGTAGTATCAGCGTTATTAGCTAAAATATTTCATAAATCATATTTTTCCGTTTTGACCCAATCTCACCCCCCAGACCCATTGTCACCCCCATCGACGGTATGCTAATATTATATATGTTAATCCTTGAGTGAACGCGACACACTACTCAACAGCCATTTCCGCTCGGGACCACCGTGCACCATTATTTTTATTGTAGTTGCTGTTGCTACGGAAGGCGGATGGCCTGATAATGTCAAGTTTATGCCGCAACACCGAATGCCATCGGCATCCACCAATAACAGCAAGCACCAGCTATCAATTCCACAGAAAATGTCATCGTTCTTCATGGCGCTGGTAGTCGACCTCGGCATTGCCCATCGATTGCCATCCGCCGGCCGACAAATGCCACGTGTGCCATTGACGGCATTTGGTGAATATGACGATATTCAGCGACTCTCGAGAAGAAGAAAATGGCAAACGAAAATCTTATCTTGGAAATAATTATAAATATTTGTATACCAAAGCATGCCCTCAATAAGGTTTTAAAAATAAGTGAAATAACAAATCACTATAAAATTGTTTCAATAAAATAATATAACAAACTGAAGTATTTTAATATTTAATATTTTAGTTTGGTATAAACATACCCAAACAACACCTTTTTAGTAGATAAATTTAAGTAGGGATTAAAAAACAAATTATTAGAAACCCATGTTATTGAAAAGCTTTTCAAACACTCCAAGCTTTCCAAATTTTCATTTATTCCTCAATCAAATTTACATTTTCTTACATAATTTAAAAATAATAATTTATTAGGAGCTTGTTATGTTATGCTTAGTATGGTTTTCGGCAATTTTCATTTTTTTTCCATATAATAGCAACTGAAGAATAAACTGAGGTTTTTTATCCATTTTGTTATGCCATTGTTATACACTTGTTATTTTATTCTTATCGGGCTGTTTTAGGCCCCACCGCGAGCGACGGATCCCATTATGGCTCATTTGGCAATGGGTGCCTATTTTTTATGGCGTCGTTTCGAAAACTGACAAACCCTCACTCCGAATATGACAACCATCCTTCAGGCGAGCAAAAATCGTGATTCGGATGGATGCCAAAACCTAAATCTGTCGCGATATGCATTGAGAATGATAATTGGAGGACGAATGGGGGAGCAAATAGCGCCTATTAAGGGTCTTTGAATCAAAGGTATGAAGTTGACAATCCAAGTATAGCGTGTTTAATACTCAACTTGGCTCTTATGTTTTAGAACATTTTTTGGTTATGTTGCTTATGAGCATATGCTAAAAATTTTAAATTCACATAATCCAAGTATTATTTACGGGACTGGCCAAAACATTCGTCACTTTTTACATTTTTGTACGAAATGATTAATTTTGCTATAATAGATAAATACCTGAATTATGGACTGATTTGAATGAAATTTTCAGAAAACATTGGAATATACTTGAACTTGAAGGAATGCGTGAATTTTAATTTAAAAGTTTTGAAAAAATATTTCTGCTCTAGGCTCCATTAATTTAAAGTATGATTTTCGTTAGCTTCATAACTTGAATTCTTCGAAGCGATTGACACGCCATTATAAATTTCGAGCACATTTTTGTCGTCTACAATGTTTTTTGTTTCACCCCAAAGCATCAGTGGCTAAACCAACAATTTTACTCACAAGAAAAACAAACTTTCACAACAAAGCTTCGGCAAGTCATTCAGCCTTGAGGAAAAAAAAACCCTCGCTTCAAGATGCGTCACCCCAAAAGTAAAAGAAAACATCAATAGTCTGCCTAATCCGTGGATGACGGCTCGACACATCAAGACGCGACACAAGTCTCCGAGCTTGCCTTCGGGTGCTTTGGGGGATATTAGATTTGGGTGGTATTTTGTTTGTCTTTCAGTGACACCGAAACAAACATTGTCGTACGGAGCAGCATACTTTCTCTAGATGTTGCCGCCATATATCTAGTTGCATGACGATGGGAAAGGATCGAAATTCGATAAAAATGTTTACCGACTTGAATCGGAGGCCTTCAACAGTGGCTGTCGATGATTGAATGAATTAGGGAAGCACACTTGGCACACTCAGAAACTGAAAATTGATTTGGTATCAATATTAAAGCTTTCAGAACATATAAGAGATATGCAAATTATTTACACTTATCAATATTCTTTTGGGTTTGCACTTCTTTATATAGAAAAATGAACTGTTTTTTGCATGAAGGCTTGATTGTGGAAGTTAAAAACTTTAATTTCGCAACATACATTGTTCGAATAATTCAAAGTTATCTGTCAAATCGCACACTTCAGGTTTATTATCAGAACTTCAAGACTGAAACACTTCCTGTAGGAGCTAGTGTTCTTCTAGGTAGAATTTTTGGTTCAATATTATATGTGTTGGATGTCAACAATCTTGAAGGATCAATTGGATGAAGGATCAATTGATGAGCTCGTTTCATGCTTTTATTTCAAATCTGTAAAATTTGTATGACTGCACATTCAATCGTTACAACGGTGGGCGTAAATATGATTTTCCACAAACTATGGATGGTTTGTCACCTTAAGAAATGAGGATCTAGTCTGCCTTACATCATGATTGGAATTATTTGGCTTTGTTTTGAGTATTTTTTTCAATCTTGATAACAATCAAACTTTTCAATATTCTGGGAAAAAATATGAAGGTTCCTTCCTGTTAAAATTTCAATTGTTTGCCAAACTAACTTTTTGTACAAACACAATTTCAACCTTCATGTTACAAATTGCTGTTTCCATCGAATCCATTGCAAAACTCTTCAAACCAGAACCAATCAGAGACACAGAGCCGGTTGAGATAGCTCCATCGTCGTCATGTTACTCCCTTGCCAGCTCGTTCAAAGTTCAATACTTTATTACGTGTGTGTGCCTCTTCCGCCCCATCCACCATACATTATGCCCCATGTTCATACGAGCATAAATACATTCAATTACGTGCCATCATTGCTAGGCTTGGTCCTTGCGTGCCGAGCTCGTTCCCAATTTTCGTGCATGGAGTGTACGTACTGTTCTTCACATGATTGTGGTATTGTTCGAGAAAAAAGACTGAAGCTGCGTTGGGGCACCAACCCGAAGTCCGATGTCGATGCCGACGATGGGAAGGAAGCGCGGTTTGATTTACAACGTCGAACGGTTCGTATCGAGCGGAACTCTTCTAAACCGGCATCGGCAGTGCTTGTGACTTTGCGAGGATAGCCGAAGAAGTCCTCGCTGCTGGCTGGAAGGAATACTAAGTGAAAATAGTGCTCTCGATCCAGATAAAGAGATAACACTGGGAAGATTTTTGCCTTTTTGACTAGCAGCAGGCGTAGCAGCAAAGTATGGGCCCCCAATTGGGCAGCCCTAATAGACGTGTTTAAAGGCAGCTTCGATTTATCATTCATGTTCGCTGGCATATTGAATTGGGATATATGTGCTCGATTAGATGGTAGAGGCATGTATTGTTCGATTCTTGCAGTAATTTGAATTTATTGAATCGACGAGTGGAATATGTAGAATATGTATAGATTTTCTGCGCAGTTTTGAAACAAGATCATACTGCAGCTGGATATGTTCTGATCAAGATCGGCAAGACGATCTTTGCCGGTTGGACATAGAATGCTTGCCAAACGACATAGAATTCGGAACAGTGTTGAAATCTTCCACTGGTAAAATTCTGAGAGAATTTAAAGGAAACCTCTTTCTGAAATGGAATGGAATTTCAAGAAAAAAAGGGTACCGTTCTGATTCAAATTTTGCACAGCTTCGAATTCCAGACACTCCGCTTTGTATGGGAAATGTTTCACTGGACATGTTTCGAAAATTGTCGAGGTGCTTTTAGTAAGCATTCCCGTACATGTCCATCGATATTTAGAATACGCAGGTAGATAATGTAAATGTATTACAAACAACGCTTACTTCATGAAAATATTGAGGGGACAAAGACAACCAGCCAATATCGAGAAAAGAAATGTGTTTTGTTCAATTTTAATTAAAAAAATGGCATTGGAAATATCTTTCAAAATGTATTTGATTTTGTTGTTTTGAGAGAATGGTGTTTTGAAAATTTTCAGCCTTACTCGTAGAAATTTTTAAAGCTTCGACTTTATGTGATTTGTTGAAAATGTTTTAGGTCAACATTATGGTCTGATTCGGACGATATAAGACGAATAGCCGCCTGATTGTAATATTGGTTTTTAACAATTTCACGGTTATCCTTCTCATGGACACTGAATCAGATGCATTCCCATCATACTTGATGAAATCTTAAATTTTGTCCGAGATAACTAAAACAAACCCAAGCTGTTTTACAGATTTTAGATTGAAATACGATTTTCTTTTCGGAATTCGTTGATTTTGATTTGAATTGCATGAAAAACCAAAGAAAATAGAACGACTTTTTGTTTGATCCTCTGATATTGCAATTATTTCTGATATGTTGATATGTCAAGCTACTTTTAGAAGCATGTGAGCCTTTATTATATACAGATCGGACTCGATTATCCAGAGACTCGATTATCCGGGATTGGATTATCCGGAATGTTAGACTCGATTATCCAGAATTTGTTTTTTGATGTACTTGTTTTTCAATTTTTATGCATAAATCTGAGATAATTTGGTACTGCAATATTCAATATGAATGGTTTTGCTGTTTTGAAAGTAGGGTTTGAAAAAGTGGTTTTTTGTATGTGCTGATCAATATTTTTTTCTTGTTAAGTTCCTAGAAATAATTTCTGGCTACGCCACCGCATCATATGAATTAAACAACAAAAAAAGGTAATATTTAAGTTCTTTTATCGAAGATTTTAATTTTTTTTTAGTAATTCGATTATTTGGAGTGAAAATAAAAAAACGGTTTTCCTTATAATCGAGTCCGACCTGTATAGTTTTTAAATATAATTTGCAAAAATTATCAGGAGTCATGGGATTTTCCAACCCTATTGAGGTTGACATGTTAATTTATATTCTATGGTCAAAAACGCATCTAACTGCTAAATTTTGAACGATTTGGCATACAAAACTCCCACTGACAACGTATTTGAAATCGTAGAGAATCGTACTAATTCATTTATTCCAATAATTTACCCCTCAAATAAACATTATCTTATTTTCACGGATTTCAGAATTGACATGATTTATTTTTACACAGATTCCAGAATTAGCACAGTAGCGTAGAATTTTTTTGCACGGCACGTACTACCGTGAATCGCAAGTCAGTCCCATCTGTAAAAAGTAGGCATTGAGAAAATGGGCTATGAAGTTTTCAAACTCGTTTTCCATACAAATATTCAAAAATTTCCAGAGGATTGGAACATATTCCAGACAACCAAAATGTACGTATAATCAAATCACCTTTTGCGTTACGCGAGACTTACATGTGCAAAATTTCACGTATAAGATGTCGCGAAAAGACCTTCTACGTACAGAAATGATTGCGATATATGTGCATATATTAGGTGATGAAGAATGACATGCAATGCGAGTGTATAAATTTTCTAGCGAACCAATCTGCGATCTTATGCGACATAACTTATGATTACAGCGTTTTATGCGAGGAAACTTATCATTCTGTCGATTTCATCCACCGTGTTTTGCGGGTTTGATGTAATCTGTACGAATAAACGAGTTATTATGTGAACTTTAATGCGACTTCTGGTTGTGTGGTATACTTTTGAATGGCACCTCCCAATGAAATAATCTTCCTCTCGCACTCCGAACGATGCCATCAGCAACGAGCTTAAAGAAACTTTTACACTTAGTAATTAAGGAAGCAAACACGTATTTCGTATAAAGCTTTGGTATCCAATGTTATCTAATCCTAAAAATGTTTTCTTTGACTTGAACAAACATTTGTATAAAAAGCAAGTTATTATACACAATAGCTAACAATAGCTACAAATAAAAATACTTTTTCATAGGCAACTCCTTCTGAAACAGTTATACTCAACTAAAGCTATCAAGTGGACATGCCTTGGCAATCCAGAGGCCACAAAACAAACTCTGGAATTTCTGGCTGGAAACTTTGCCAGGGACGAATGATTATCATCCTACTCTAGAATGTTCCAGGAGGTGGCCAATGTGAATAGAAGACATTAATATCTCTTCCAATAAACTTTTTTCGTAAATCTATGAAGTTGCGGTGCCGGAATCAAGATTAATCGTTTTCGGTTTGAGTTGTGCGAGTGTGGAAAGAAATTTGTGTTGAATCGAGAATGGGTGGTGAGCTCTTTTCATGCTTATCACAACACATTTTTGTCATTATAGTTGTTTTCAACACACTGTGAATAGTTCGTTACTTTAAGTGTCAGCATAAACCCTCATTCCTGTTTTATATAATTTTTTTATACAGGGTGTTCAATAAGTTTGAATATAATTTTAAAAATGTGTTAAAAAATACAAGGGTTCTTCACGAATTTGTGACGATGTGTGACGAGGGGGAAAGAGGGGTCCCAACTAGTGGACGTAGCATTTTAAACAACATCGGTAAAAAATAGCTTAGTAGCTTTTTTAATCAAACTTCTTTGTCTGACTTATTAAACTTGGGTTATAAACTGATGATTCAGTTTCAAAACATTAATATGATAAATACAATGGAACAGATTTTATAAAGCTTTAAATAGATATGTGAATATTATATTATATTGTCCAAACTATGTTGTTTGTAAATAAACAAAAAAAAAGTTCAGAAAATTAAGTAAAAATCAATGCTTAATCGAATCGAAAAATATTGGTTTTCCATTTGTTAACAAGACATTGAATCGATCGTTTTATTTTCATTCTATAATTTCATTCAGTCACAGCCTGGATAATAGTGAGGACATCAAATTCGCGTGTTTTCCTAATTGTTCCATCATTCAGTTTTCTTAATCACTCGGTAATGGGTTCGAATTAAAAATAACATTCTCAAATTGAAAGATAAAAACTTCTAATATAACAAAATTTCTGTTTAATAAATTTTAAAATATTTTGAACTCTTACTCATTGCTGTTAGCTTTATCAATCCAAACACATTTTACTACATTTACACATTTTCCTACATTTACATAACATTTTTCTACATTTTGATTTTAAACTTGTTTTAGGTTTTAACAACAGCAAAAGTACTAAAGATTATATTGAACCTGTAAACTGGGAACAAAAATTCAAGTTACATAATTTTGGAAAAAAGCTTGTTTAACCTGTTTACGAATGATTTTTGAGCGCAAATATATCAAACTATCATTTGTCAGATAATCCTGTCATTTCAGTCAAGGGTGGAGATCGGCTGTCAAATAAGAGTAAAATTGAAAAGCCGACCACCTAAGTCCATAACCAGTTTAACCATAATTCGCAAAATTTCAGTTTAACAATGTACTTGAAAGATATTGTTTGCAAGCAGTTAAATACTACGAGCTACTGCAGTGCGCAGTTGACAATTTAATCAGTGAATTCTGCTAAATTCATAAAATAAATATTTTCGAGAAAATTGATTACGCCTTCACCATTATTTGTCCACTATTTTGTATGATTTTGACGCTATGAGCTAGCAAGATAGAGCTGCGAGTACGTCCCTTGGTTTCAGTCAGTAATTAATATCAAACTGTGTTTTGAATTTCTGGATTTTAATGTTTCGATTTTGCCAAATCTATGAAAAAAAAAATAATAAAAAAAAAAAAATCAGGGGGTGGGTGTACTTGATATGCTACGTATTTTCCAAGGGGGTGTATGAGAATTTGTGACTAAATGCTACGAGGGGGGAGGGGGTGTAAAAAATCAGTAAAAAATGCTACGTTATTTATGGACGGCCCCTAATAACGCTTCCTAATAGCTCGATGTTTCCAGTTAAAATGCGTCGTCATTTCGAGAAAGTACATGCAGAATATGAAGATAAGCCAAACGTAAAAATGATGAACTGTCAGCTGCTCGGGAATGCATGACTTCTATATGCAAAACATTGAGCGAAAACGCTGTTTTGGCATCGTATATGGTCAGTTACTGAGTAGCAAAAGCGGGAGAAGCACATATGTCACGAAATTTTCGATGCAAACGGACGAATCAACTGATGTAGCAGGGTTGGCAATTTTGGTCGCATTCGTTCGTTATCCGTATCAGGAGTCCTTTGAAGAAGATTTGTTATTATGCAAACCGTTACCGTTTACTACAACAGGAGCTGAAATTTTTAAGTTGATCGATTTTACGGAAAACAGTTTTCCATGGGACAACTGTGTTGACTTTTGCACTGACGGTGCAAAAGCGATGATTGGAAAAACTGCAGGCGTGGTTGCCAGTATTAAAAAAAAGTCATCACGATGCACTAGCAGCCACTGCATCCTTCATCGGTACGTCTTGAACAAAAGCGTCAAATTTATCAACTTTATCAAGTCTCGACCCAAAAACAGCAGATTATTCAAAGCTTTGTGCGATGAAATGGGAAGTGACTATTCCGCATTACTACTTCATACCGAAGTACGATGGCTATCGCGTGGAACAGCAATCACTCGACTGTTTGAGTTAAGAGCGGAAGTCAGAACATTCCTGAAAGACAATGAATTTGTTTTGAGTGACAGATTGAGTGATGAACAATGGACAGTAAGATTGGCTTATTTGGCTGGAATTTTTCAGAAAATGAACGAACACAGTGTTTCTATGCAAGGCAATGTAATCACAGTATTCGACGCAAATGAAAAATCCAAGGTTTCAAGAGAAAAATAAAATTTTGGGCAGAATTAATTAAGAATCAAGACTTCGAAATATTTTCGCCAAAGATTTGTTAGGAGTTCTACACGCATTTGAAGGATTTGTTAGAAAGTTTTCAACAATATTTTCCGGACGAACATCATAACAGAATTAAGCAGATGACATGTGTGGAACAGTCGTTTTCAGTATTGAAAAGCCAGCAACATTAACATCACAACAATACGAGTATTTGATTGATCTGATATCGGATTCAAAGCCGAAAGAGAAATTTGAAAGTAAGAAATCGTTGGAGTAGTTCTGGTGTCAAATGGAAAATGAATATCAAATCTTGTCCGAAAAAGCCCAACTAATTCTTCTGCCGTTCGCAACAACCTATCTGTGTGAGTCTAGATTTTTGAAATATATGGCAACAAAAACTAAACACAGATCCCGTTTGGATGCAAAACCTGACGTTCGTCTACAGCTGCCACAAATCAAGGCGCCACAAATCAACCAGCCTAGGGCTGAAAATCTCTTAAATAAAGATAATAATAATATTTAGAATGTTTTCTGTTATTTTTTTTGTAAAGTTTAATAAATGCGTATGTTATAAAGAAAAACTGCTGAATATTCTTACAAAAACGATGAAAGAACTTTAAAATTCAATATTAGCCAAAGGTGCTCCATGAGACAATTTTATTCTTAAAAGTGCTCCGCGAGAAAAATCCTCTGAAAACCCCTGCTTTAGTTCATATTAGCTGGGAGCACCCCTCTTTGTGCTTTATAACGAGCTTGAGGCACGCACATGGTTCATCGGCATCTCGTCCTGAATCATGGAAATGAGCTTATTAAATTGGTCCATAGTGTTTACTTGATGTTCGCTTTACTTGGCCAGCATGTACTACCATACATAAACATACACGCCTGGATCCCCCAAACCATCACCGAAGTGGCACTTTTAAACCGCAGGATGTTAATGGGGGACGGGGAGTTGATGGTGAACGTCGGCGCCTACAGAAGATCAATTTGGACATTATACGGATGTTGCAAGACACAGAGTTTCTCATCAGAAAACATAAAGTCCTGACCTGCGTGCCACGACAGTATCAGTTTCTTTGTCCAGCCTCTTTCTCATTGTAGCCTCCGTTACTCCGTAAACCTTGCTTGTATCCCAGGTTCTTCGTCATGATGGTGTGAACAGTCTCGATCAACACATCCAGGTCAGCAGCGGTCTTCCGGATCAAGCAGTTCATTTTTCGGCGAACCCACTCAGCATCTTGATGGCTGCTGGCGTCCTCGCCGAACGTGGCCGCTCGGATCTCACACGGTCCTTGGCCGAGTCCGTCAACCGCCGGAATATGTCACTGGGTCGTTCTCCTCTGGCAAATAATTTCACTACGACTCTCTTATCGTGCGCGGTAAACAAACAACAAATGACAGTAAGTCGACATCATGCGCGTGTTCCTACACGGAGAAATATTTTTACCTAATTTTTGAGTTTACTTTACCCAAAATTAAGTATATCGATTATAGTTTCAACCCAAAATCTCTCGGTTTTCTCTTTCTCCCACACGAATGTTGTCAAAAATAGAGAGAGCTGCATCTACCCAATGGGGGTACTTTGGCCCAATAAGCCAAATTTGGGTAAATGCAGCTTTTCTTATGTTTGGGTCGAAAGAACTCAATTTTGCGTTAAATCAACCCAAAATTGGGTATATATTTCTAATGGAATTAAAGCCAAACTACCTAGTGGGGACCTTGGAAATTTATCCAAAATTGAGTTATTGGGCTCAACTACGGAATTGCGTTGAAACAACCCAAAATTGAGTTGAATTCCGTCTCCGTGTATATACGAGGCTAAAGCTGATACCAATACCAATTGACAGAACGCACATGGTGTACACCTACACAACAACGAAAAGTTGTATTCGAACTTATTGAACATCCTGTACACATTGCTGTTTTGTCGTTACTGAAAATAACCTTTGAATAGTTCAACTATGAATGTCGAAGTACTTTTTACTCGACTTGCAAATACCAGAACTAAAACGGAGCCATACCTCGAATTTATAAAAGCATAAATCTAGGGACCAAACAGCAAACAACCAATCGATCAAATTTTCAACGTGAATTATTTTCGGGTTCTCTACACTTCTGCAGTTGGAAATTTTAAGAGTTAGTTCGTTTTATAATCATCTAAAAGTTATTGGAGTTGCGGAAAAAATCTTCACCCACGATTTGAAAGTTGCGTTTTGTCAAAGCGTGATGACAGTCCGGTATCTTACAAAATGATTTAATTTATAAATATTTTGATTAGGAACATATTCTTTCTGCAGGCCTTGAGCGTCCGTAACATGAATCAAAACGGTATGCGTATATCTTCCTAATCATTATACCACACGGCCATAAGTCAACCGAGTGACAGCTAATATTTCACTATCCTAGCACGTGCAAAATTCCATTTTTTCTCTGAAACCTCCCAGTTGGAAAACAAATCTAGAACAAAACGATTTATTTCTCCCGCTACAGTGCCCAAACCTCGCACACAAATCACAAATATTGTGCTCCAATCTCTCGGATGACCATGAACCGTTTATACCTGAACGGTATGATGATGCTGCTGAGCGGATGAATGGTGCAAATCTTTCACACCCATCATCGTCACTATTTTTCCCACACAGACACAAACTATCCCACCACACTCCTTGATAAAACCAGAACTGCAAACATGAACACTGCTGCTGGTGGTCGTCTCGTTCCCGACATAAATCACGTTTCCGGTCATGTGGCAGTGATCCCTGGGCGGGATCCCATCATTCACACCACGACGACGCCAACGATGCCGGATGTTGGTTAGCTGGATATGATAGCAGCTTTTTTGTTGAGCTCTAGGAGCTATCGGAGACTTTTCATAATATTATAAGTATCTATAAGAAAAGGGGTCTTCCTTATCCGAGTGGTTAGAGACCACGGCTACAAAGCAAAGTCTGGGTTCGATTCCCGGTCGGTCCAGGATCTTTTCGTAATGGTAATTTCTTTGACTTCCCTGGGAATATAGTATCTTCGTACCTGCCACACGATATACGAATGCTAAAATGGCAATTTAGGCAAAGGAAGCTCCCAGTTAATAACTGTGGGTGTGCTCATGAGAATAGTAAGCTGAGAAGCACGTTCTGTCCCAGTGAGAGCGTTAATGCCAAGAAGAAGAAGAGTAAGAAAAAAGATCTTCCCGTTAAGGGGACACAGTTTGGAATCAACTTCTAAGATTGCGCTGAAACTTTAAAGGCACAAATCTCGCGAATAAAGCATCCAACAACAGTGAACTTTTTATTTTGGCTTTGTGCACTAGCAGAAAGCTTAAAATAAGAAGATTAGAAACATTTGCCAACTATTTATCCAGTTTTGTGCCTTTGAAAACGTGAGTAGGGGCACAAGTCGGCCATTTTGACGGCCATCTTTGGATTCCGAGATGTTTCACCTTAATGACATCACGTGCGAATCATTTATTATTAGTAAATCCGTTGTGTTGCTCATTGTTTAGCTTGTTTTTCCATTAGTTATTGATTATTTCAACTCCGACAGAATCTTTGTGATGTCCAACATTTGTTTGGGTCTGTATCTATCCAAGCCAAATATTTGCCATAGTGTACTGATAGCTTAAGTACAAATAATTAGCCCTAAATCAGCAAAGGAAACAAACTTTTCCGAAAGGACCTCTCATATCTTCCGAAAATACCAGGCACAGACGACAGTGGACCCCAAAGACGAATACCGTAAAACGGGGTAACTTTGATAATGCGGGTAACTTTGATAGTGCGAGACCCACAACATATTAAACGAAATAACGAAGTTTCTGTTAATCAGTTAAGCAAAACAAATGCAATAGTAAAGAGTATTAGTATGACACTTCATGTCAAAGCTGTTTTCATTGGAATCAAGTGCATTTGAGGCTTTTTATACGAATATTAAAAATTGACACGATTTTAGCATTTTCGAAACGCTTACAAACAATCTGTTCTAAGATCACTATTTGATGTAGTTCTGAATAGTTGGCCACTTATCTTTGACAGCCTAGTTATCATAGAACTTGAATACGGTCTCAAATCTCTTAGCGAATAGCATTTTCACAAGCTGGGACCATTTTTGTAATCTAAGTCAGAAATTTCCATATAACATTAAACGCCTAGAGGTATGTAATGCCCTATAAATGTTCCGGAATTCATTCAATTTTGTTCGATTCATACTCCATTATCAAAGTTACCCCAAAACAGAAAACCAACTTTCGATTATATGAAAAATTATATATCCATTCATAATAAATCTTTTGGAAATCTATCGACTGCAATCGATAGCTAGGATGCCAGTACTTGTTTTAAAAATATAAATTATTATTCTTTGAAACAGCATGCATAAATATTCAAGTTTTCTTCGAAAAAACTATCAAAGTTACCCCGTTTTACGGTACCTGAAATTCCAATCGATAAAAACGATGCAAAATTACCGATATGACATGTTAGACAACAGTTCATGCATCCTTCATTCACATTTTCCTCAAGTACATGTCAAGCATAAATCATAATACCGAACATGTCATTCATCCAGAACGCTCGCAACCCACTGATACAAGGAGTCGCAAACCGATTCTCCGACTGACCTCGTGAATGGCATCAGCGTGCGATGACAACCGATTATTTCACCGCAAAAACCACATTAATTTCAGTTTACCCCGCTGCGCTACGCTGGGTGGTTAGTAGTGTCACATCAGAGCCTCTGTAGGATGGATGGATCTCCCTGAACAATGCTCGGAAGCCCGGGGAATGGGGTAGGAAGGTAACATTTCCCTAGCCTCCAACTGAGTCGCATACAAACGGTGCACAATTTCATTTCAGCTGGTGACAACGTCACTTACGGCTCATCCTTCTTCGTCTCGATGCAAAGCGTTTTGCGAGTGAGACAGAGATATTGTTCTCGCTCGTAATTCACAAAGCATTAGGTACAGTGAGGTATCGCATTTAGAATTGTGAAATTCAATGACTGAACAAATGATATATATCAGTTTTATTATTATATTTCATTAAGTCATTTTTTAGGTTCTTTTAGTAGTATCATTTGTAACATTACATTCATTCTGTGTTCTGTGTTAGAAAACACAATTATCATAATTTGAAGAAGTATATAAAACTATTATTAACATATTGTAAACAGCTGCATATAATTTTCCGTAGCAGATCAGTATTTTTACGGGGGAATTGAAATCGCCTACTTATGAGAAAAAAATCACTTTTCCATAAATGTAGCCTAACGTAACCTAAATATATGAAGCATTTATAGTGACAATAGAAGATTGCAATGAATTCGCCTATAATATTTTTATTTTACGTTTGTTTCAAAATTTTTACATTGTAAATTCTATGTTACTCATTAGTACGATACCAGGGAGGAAGCTTCAGAACCATTTTCAAACTTTTATTTTGAATCCTCTGCAGAGCTTTCCTTTTGGTTTTACAACAACTAGCCGGCTCGAAAATTTTTTGTTCATAAGTGGATACAGGCATTTTATATATCTGTTACATTTGGCATTCATCCTCAATGTGATTTTTGAAAGATATTTTTTTATCTAGCGGGAGCCCTTGATACTTAACTTCTGACCAATTTATTGGAACCCCTCTCATCGTGACAACATGTCTTCTTGAAGGTTTCATATAAAAAGCTTTTTTTTTAATGTGGGAATATGATTTGTGGAGTTTTGGAAGAATAAGGAGAAATTTTCCATTTTTGCAAGTATTAAGAAAGGATATCCAATCTATTTTGCAATCGACTACAGATGACACGCAGGCTTCGTCCTTTGGCGGAGAGGCCTGTGTCATCCGCAAACAAAGATCCCTGAGGTACTTCAGATGTAAAATATTGTATAACATTGGACTCAAAATGCTTCCTTGAGGAACACCAGCTCTTACCGAAAGTCTTTCAGACCTGGAGTTCTGATAATTAACCTGAAGTGTACGATTTGACAGATAACTTTGGATTATTCTAACAATGTATGTTGGAAAATTTGTTATATGTAAAAGTTGATGAGTGGTCGAATGTCCAAGTTCTAAGTCGGATTCCTTTGCACCTTATTTCGCCATGGTGTTCCTGAGCTTTCCAGCCTTCATAATAAATCAACGTAAGTGGCGAATTCAGGGGCCGAAATAGAAAACATGCTGAATACTGGCGCAAGTAGCCCAGTATTTATTATTCCAATTTTCAATACAAAAGCAAAGTTTCTGACCAGCTCTTATATTTTTTTACATTTAAACATGAATTGAAAGCTTTCGTTTAACATATTTACAGTAATCATTCATTGTCGGCAATCTTTTAAAAATGACTTGTTTGTAAAAAAAACCTCAGGGTGGTGAATATTGGTACGCTTCCCCTATTTGTGCGACAGGGACGATGGTGACGACCGGCACTCACTCACCAGAGTCGACGCTGAAATGCTTTTGAAGCCAGAAGAACTGCATCCGGATGGATGATTGTTTCACCGCGTTTTCTCGCCTTGTCCGCTCCGTTCGTATGGAGATTCATGCATTCCTTCTAAGTATTTATGCGAAATGTAAGCTCTGACGGTACTATTCTCACACATATTTTGCATATATGTATGCAAATGCAAGTGGTTTCATTCACAAAACGAAAAGGAAACAGAGCGGGACGCGTGTGGTTTCTGGTGCTTGTTTGTATTTCCCAGAGCTTTGTGTCAACTGGCAGAAGAAATGGTCATTGTAGTGGGGTGGGTGATGCGGAAAAGGGAGCGAGAGAGAGGCGGAGTGGCGGATTTTATGCGACTTTTATGAATGTACCCTTTTTTTGCGTGCGGTTGCTTTTGTACGGGAAACACGAGTACATGAAGAGTGTTGTTGTGAATTATGATGTTTTATGGACTTCTCGTTACGCCGTTAAAGTGATTGTATTTATGTAGTTTTTTCTGATGTTTGTTTTATATTGTGGATAAACGATGGACTTCAATTATTTTTAATTTATTCAATACTGAAACTCGAGCAAGAGTCAATGGCACATTTCCGTTAAAATTGGCAGGAGCAAGACACGTAATGTTACGATTTCGGTAATTATTAATAAATCGTTGCATATTAGCTTCAATCGAAACGTATAAGTGACTAGTTTTTCAAAGAATTTCTAGTTTATTTTTTAATGCCCAATAAATCGGAGTCACTGAGTCAAGTTAGGAAACATAACCTCAATTTCCAAGAATTCTAGAAAATATAAATACACTACCCGCCATAAGTATGGAATCGTTGCAATACTGAGTATTGCAGCACTTTTAAGTTTAGCATCACCCAAAATCCAGTGATAAAAGTTGTTTCACCAAAAATAAAAAATCGTAAGGACTCAAAGGCGTATTTTTTTAGATGACCTCAAAAATACATTGATCTAGCACTTCAGAGTCACGAGATAATATTCATTTCAGGTGATGCTAAACTTTTCAAGGTGCTGCAATTTTCAGTATGAGTGTTGCAATCAGAGTTGCTTAACATCAATCATATCAGCTGATGGATGATTGTCTAAAACTATCACTATCACTTGCGAGCTATCAATATCACTTTGATTCGACAACCAACAGCAGTGATGCGACATCGCACTCTAGATCATAATCACTGCGGAATGGGTGACCACGTGGTAATTATCCATGCTATTACTGTTTTTCAGTGACCAACAAATAGTTTCATTCTATCTGCAACACTGTCAAAAATATCGTACTGATAACATGCCATTTTAACTGCTTAATTTAAGGCTGAACTTAACCCATCAGTGATACCCATAGTCTATCGCCATCAATGCACTTGTGATGGAGTAGACAGCATGATGTTGATGTGATATAGATTGATCCGAATTGTATCGCAGTCGGCCTGTACAAATCAACAAATTTGAAGCGTTGATAGTGACAGCGAGCAACTCTGGTTGCAATACGCGATTCCATACTTATGGTGGGTAGTGTACCGTTTTGTCTCAAATTCCGAACAGACTCATATTCCGAACACTCGGTTTTGTATGGCGATTTGGTTGAAATGTTTCGCTGAAATATGTCACCAAATAACAAGGAAATGGCAGTCAATTGCAATTCAATTTTTACGTCTCTAATATAATTTATACCGCGGGAGTAGTAATGATTCTCTAGTTTCAGACCAGAAGAACAAGCTTAAGTAAATGTATTTGCGAAATTATTCATTTGAATACGATTTATTCGTGCTGTTCGGAATTTGAGTCAAGGTGTTCGGAATATGAGACAAAATGAACACAGTGTTCGGCATTTGAATCAAAATGTTGTTCCATACTTTAACGTGAAAACAATACTAAAACTAATTAAATCAACATTATTATCGGTACACCCAACAGCTAACAGTTAGGCTTTGCGAAATTAAAATTTACACAAATATCTGCCAATTTATGCCAATCAGATGCTTTTGAAATCACTGTTGGCCTTAAGTGTTCGGAATATGAGTCTAAACGGTAATTTCTTCCTATATTTGTCTAAGATAAAATATTCTGGGGCCTTCCTTAGCCGAGTGGTTAGAGTCCGCTGCTACAAAGCAAAGCCATGCTGAAGGTGTCTGTGTTCGATTCCCGGTCGGTGCAGGATCTTTTCATAATGGAAATTTCCTTGACTTCCCAGGGCATAGAGTATCATCGTACCTGCCACACGATATACGAATGCGAAAATGGCAACTTTGGCAAAGAAAGCTCTCAGTTAATAACTGTGGAAGTGCTCATAAGAACACTAAGCTGAGTAGCTGGCTCTGTCCCAGTGGGGACGTTAATGCCAAGAAGAAGAAGAAAACATAATGGAGCTTTTTTAAATTCCGTTTATAATAACCGTAATTTTTCTAGAAATTTTAGATTTTTCTGGTATCACTTCTCGATTATTTTTTCTCCCGTTCCTTGCCAATTAAATTTAGCTTTTTTCTACAGATACCGTTTTGATCCATATTCCGAACACTTAAGGCCAACAGTGATTTCAAACGCCTCTGATGGGCATAAATTAGCAGACATCTGTAAAAAAATAAATTTCTCCGCAAAGTCTAACTGTTAGCTGTTGGAGGTGCCGAAAAAAATGTTAATTTAAACTCATTTAGTATTGCTTTTACGTAGAAATATGAAACAACATTTTAATTCAAATGTCGAATACTCTGTTTATTCTGTCTCATATTCCGAACACCTTGATTCAAATTCCGAACAGCATGAATAAATCGCATTCAAATTAATAAATAATTTCACAAATAAATTTATCCGAGCTGCTTCTACTGATCTCGAACTAGAGAATCATCACTACTCCCGAAGTATAAAGTAGATTGGAACTGAATTGCAATTGACTGCCATTTCCTTGTAATTTGATGACATATTTCATCGAAACATTTCAACCAAATCGCCATACAAAAGCCGAGTGTTCGGAATATGAGTCTGTTCGGAATTTGAGACAAAACGGTATATCCAGGGGTTTCTCAAGATATAGCATGGAAATTGATCCTGATGTTTCTCTTAGCATTGAATAACTTCTAGAATACCCTCCTAAGTCTAGAGTAAACATCCGCCGATATAAATCAAGGTCATACTGAAGGCGTATGGGTTCGATCCGCGGTCAGGCCAGTATCTTTTCGTTATGAAAATTGTCTTGACTTTACTGGGCATTAAGTATCGCCGTGCCTGATCAAATTATTAACTGCGAAAGTGCTCATTGAACAATAACTGAAAATCAGGCTCTGTTCTTGTGAGACTGTAATGCAAAAAGAAAGAAAAAAAACTCGTTGAATTATTTTAACGATGCCCTCAAAAAAAAAAAAAAAAAAAAACTGATCGTCAAGCGTTCCTCGAATTGCTTGAAGCCCTTAGACTCATAAAAAAATACCTAGTAACAGCTTTGAAAACTCCTTCATAAATTCGTGTCCGATTAGTAGGTTACAACAAAATTTTATTACTAGAAGTCAAAATTTTTAACGAAAAACTTATTTTGTTATATATTCGTAAAAAGCACTTTGATTTGGCTGGAAGATTTTATAACATGATGAAAAAGTAATGAAGTGACGATATCTGTTATAATTATGTTGTAATCCACTGATTGAGTAGTTTATATATTCCTTTAAATTCTTTGAATTGTTTCAGAGCATTCTGATAAATTTCATCATTTGCTAAAGTTATTGAAGTACATCCATTAGGTTATGGTTCAAAGATTCGACCAAGAATTTTTATAAGTACACCTTACAATATTACCCAAGAAGGCTGTGGGCACCAAAAATTCTCTGTTTTCATGTATTTCTTGTAAAATTTTACTTAATGTACTCTTTGGGATTTTTAATGCATTCCTTGATTGTATTCTCGGCCATTCGGCTATTTAGTTTGTACCTATTAATGATGTTATCAGACGGCATTTATGTGAGTATAAGGAGCATCAAAAGAAAGATAAAATCAACTTGTAGAATTAGGACAAAGTTGTGAATTGCAAACATCGTGTCAACACCGTTGGCTGAAAGCTGGTTTGTTTTAAGTTAAAATGCTAAAATTGATGTTTGACGATTTCATCAGAAATTTATTCTTCTTTTAAATTCTGTCGAGTTTTACTGATATTGACAAAAATGCGCTCATATTTGAATTGATATTAACATTTACAGCTCATTGTATTTATACTGATTTAACAATTATCTGTATATCACTTGCTTACAATTTCAAGTGAGATGCTATGTGAAAATTTTCATAACAATAACAGTTGTAGATTTTAAAAATATTCTTCTACAAATACTTCAACTTTTTTGAACACTTTTGAGCTGGGAGCATTTTGTTTGAAAATCTACATGCGATGCTATTGTTCGATACAGCACTGTAGCTTCGTAGCTCATTCGTAGCATGCATAATTACTGTAGTTTATTTTTTGTTTTATTATTTCAGCCAAACGGCATTCAACCAAATGACTCGGAAACCCTTAGTAGTAATCCTAGATTTCTCCAAAAAGTTTGCAGAGAAAAATATGTGATTTTTTCAGATTTTTTTCTGTAGTTGTATATTCATTCTGGTATTCCTCGGAGAATTATACTCTAAGAAAATCATGCAACATACATTTCAATGATTTTCCAAGAGAAATTCAAGGAGAAGATCATGAAAAATGGATTCCAGAAGAAATTCCGTAAGAAACTTTCAAAGATAAGTTTTGGGAATTCTTGAGAAAAAAATACATGGATTTGGATGAATTCTATAAGTTATGCTTACAGAAATCCCCAGAAGAGCTACTTGAAGTTGTTCTTAGAGATTCATTTCCGAGCAAAAGTTTGGGATAAAAAACAACATAGAAATGATTTTTGTCACTCTATGGTTCATTTCAAAGGCATTTTTTCGAACTAACTTCATAATATTTAAATAAAATTGTTTTTTTTTCTACAACTTATCTCTTTACAGAGCTTTTGCAATTTTTTGGCGTGAAGCCCTTAAACTGAACAAAACAAACATTTAAATATTTAAGCAAAAGTTTGTAACCCCAGTATGGTGGTATTATACCGATAATATGCATTGTGCAAAACTTGCAAACTTACCTGCGATGCATGCAACATAACATATTTTCCTTTTTCGATTAATTTCAATACCAATTTCAATTTGAATACTAACTTCAATTTCATATGTTATGTTTGAAAGGAAATTAATAATATTTGGTATTATTTTTTCAATATTTTCGTATTCTCTTGAAGATGTTTACATTAGTTTCTTTAAAGTTGCTCATGACATAATACCAAAAAATAGCCACGAGTTATGTTCAATGAGCCATCTCGAGTACCTTAAGAAAAAAAAAATGAAATGTGTTCAGAACAAAGTTTTGAAACATCCTGTTAAACTCTTAGAAGATGTCGTTGTAATAATCCCTGGGAGTATTCTTGTTGTAGGAAGGAGTTCACGATGCAATATCTAAAGAAATCTTTGCTTAAATTCCTAGATAATCTAGATAACGTCATGATTAATAGTATTTCAAAGCAATGCCATTGATGGGATATCTTGAAGAAGTTCTAAAAGAACTCCAAGAGGTGTTCAAGGATAAATAGGGAGCCGGATAGTAATTGTCACTTTTGATTCACTCCACGTCAGCTACTGTGCTAACGTGCGTCTCAATAAACTGCTTCTCATTGCAACCCCCACGAAACACTGGAAAAGTTTTACCTAAAGATTTCCTTACATGATATTTCAGAAAACAAAATCTTTAACTGGACCTATTTACCTGTCGGAAACTTGAACTTTTGCCACTAAGTACTACAAAACAGGGTGGATTTTCTTTATAGTACTGTTTCTTTTTTTTTATAATAATTATACAAAAAATCCTTCCTTGGCATTGTTGCCTAAAATGCATATATTTCGAGGTAAATGAAAACCGAATATACTATTATTCCATTTAATTCCATCTAGCGTTTGTATCCTTTGACACGTATATTTCGAACTCAACTGTAAGCCTGTCTTCAGTAATGTGTAGGACTCGGTTCGTATACTATCCGAGGAGGAACAAATAACTTACAATAATCTTTGCATACCATATTTTGGTATCATACCATCAACTTCTACCATACTCGGGTAGAAGTCGAGTCTAGTACACGACACTGAAGACAGCCTCATAGTTAAGGTCTAAATATGCGTATATGTTAAAAGACACAAGCTCTAGTTGGAATTAAATGGTATATGCAGTACTTAACTTGATTTTCATTTACTTACAGGTATTTATGTAATGGGTGTTCGAAGATTTATTACTTATTTTTTTTTAGATTCCTGCACTGTGTTCTATTTCTCTTTAGCCCTTAACGTCCAGCGTCCTATAAATAGGACAGTACATGTAGTGCAAACATCTGCAAAATAAAGAGGTTTAGAAGGAGTTTGTCTTCCATAAAGTTGGCCACAGTACTGCTGGAGTTGTGTTTGATCGTTCGACCTTGACGCTTGCTCCTGCGGGGGCCGGCGATGAGGGCAGGATCAAACATGTAGCACATCGGTTGAGTAAAGTGAAATAGTGCCGCGTTCGATTAGTTCCTTTTGATCTTTCGACGTTGACGCTTGCTCCTGGGCAGTGCGCAAGAAAGCCCGAGTAGTCGTGAGTTGTTTTTCCTCTCAGTCGTGCGCCTATTTTCTCTGAGTGATTTTATATAACCGAGCAAACGAGTGAAGCTGAAAGTGGATTGTTGCTGCTCAAGGATGACGGATCAATTGGTGAGCTCGTTTCATGCTTCTATTTCTAATCTATAAAATATGTAGGACTGCACCTTTAATCGTTACAACGGTGAGACGTATATATGATATTTCAACAAACTATGCAAGGTTCGTCACTGTGAGTGTCGACATAAACTCTGATTCATAAATTATTTTTGTCTAAATTTGTTTTTTTTTCAAAACACCTTTTTCCTTTTACCTTTGTTTTTGTAATTAAAAAAAAAACTTTGAATGGTTCGACACTACGAGTGTAGACTTGGTTAGCTTTATTCAACAAACTTTGAAAGGTTCGTCACGTCGAGTGTCGGCATAATTTTTCTCTACATAGATATTGTTCATATCAAATGAAAATATTATATTTACATATGGTCGGTGTTCAGACAGACCGGACTAGATGATTTTTTGACGTTCTGAAGGTACATTAAGGACTCCATTAATTCTTATTTTTCAGATGCTATTTTTATACAGATGCATCATCAAATAGTTGAGTTTGATTAGTTAAGTTAATAAGTTCCATTATTAAATCAAATGGAGCAAATATTTTGCAATTTCGAATGCCTGGGAGACGTTTTCCTGAAAGCATTAAAGAACACTTAGTCCGGTCTGGCTGAACACCGACCATATAAGCATGTTTATATCTCACCAATAATTATTTATCATGGTCTAATCGCTTATCAAAGTGAATCCTGTGACCCAACGATCCTCCCCATTAACAATCATCCCTCCCAGTAGCCTTTGTGGAGATGCAGAGGAAAACACGGTCTCCAAATAGCAAAGGTTACACACTAACATTCCTTCCCTCAATCCCACCTGACTGCAAGGACGTGGCCGGCGCCGTTATTGACACTATATAAATAGAGGCACTGAATTATGCACACTGAAGAAGATTATGGCCAATCCCAGCCGATCTTCTAGTTGATTCTTTGTGCATTTTCACTGACTTCAGTCAATCACGGAATAGCAACCATTGATATGTGTAGTCAGTCTAAGCTAAGCTAAGCTAAGCATAAAGTTGGCCACAGTACTGCTGACTTCTACTTTCTGATTTTTTCAATTCAAAATTCACTCCCCACGTGGCGCACAGACTTCAACCAAAACTGCATGTAGGAGCAATATATACTGCTTCGCGACTAAAAATGAGTGAACCAACGTGCGAAGTTCGAATTTTGGCCAACTTTGTCGCGTCGCGAGTCGCTTCGCTATAGTGCGCATCTGTCCAAAAAAACTTTTACCGAATTGATTTCAAGTGGATTATATTACTCCATTTGGAAAAGTTCAAATCAAACATAACGCATGTTCGCTTGGCTCACACTTTGACAGATCTCGCTGCTCGGTTGGCTCACACTTTGATAGAAATGTCAGTGTTCGCGAATCTCTCTTATCACTAGATAAGACGGTTCGTGGTTCGAGTCTCGTGCTAGAGTTTTTTATTTATTTTGTCGATCATAAACGGATGCGCGTTTCATGATTTCAGGCATTTGATTCATGATTCCGAGCAATCCGTAAAAAAAACATAACGCGTGTGTTGCGTTACGGCAATCTGACTCATGATATCATGAGTCCAAATCATGATGTATTTTCATAAGCTGAATACACACTAGAATCATGATATCATGAGTCATAATCTTGTTTCTGGATTCTGATTTTACCCGTGTTAAAAAATAACCTATTTGATTCAAACATTATGTAGCTAACGAGCAAACCATTTATTTGATTATATCTCAGTTCAGCGATGAGATAAAACATTGGTGTCTTCGACAAAGTTGATCAAATTATGAGACCTATTCACCTTATAAGTTGGTATAGCAGCGTGTCTTCGACAAAGTTGATGAACTAAATAAGACCTACTTGCATAAAACCTTATTAGTGTGGAAAGCACTTCCATAATAGCGCTAGAGCAAACAATTTGATTGGTTTTATCTCAGTCTAGCGTTCAGATAGAACATAAGTGTCTACTAAATTTGTTCTTTTCGCCAAAAAACTTATTAGTTGTTAGGAATTGACATTACGTATAAAACATCAAGGAAACAACCGCTTTGATCAAAATAATGCGTATTTACTACCAGATTAAGCAAAATAGGCTATTTTGAGTGCATGTAATCTCGTTATAATTTTTGTAAGAACTTTGATACCTAGTAAAAACTTTCTTGAAAGTTAACAAAAGCAAAACCATGACTTCAAGCCGTCCAATGAAGAAGATGGCCTTTTCAAGAAAGTGAAGAACTGGCAAAACGACAAATATACATTAGTGATACAGTAAATGTTAACTTCAGATATCCAAGAACGCCCAAAAGCACGTTTGCAAAGCATGTAATAGACGAAGTCCAATATATGACTCTCATTGCACTGAATGAAAAACTTTTGTTTGCATTTCCGATAATGTCAATATTTAAATCACTTTCAGATCCCAGTTATACTGTATACTAGCTTGAAAAATTTTGATACAAATGGTGTCACTATTCGGTGGCAAGTTTGGTAACGTCTTTTTTGATCACTTGTCTGAAACATCAGCAGAATAACTAATAATGTGTGTTAGTTAATAATCAAAAATATTGACGTGAGATATTGTTTTATTTTATGTATCAAGGCTCTTTATCACATTGGGATGCTTCATAATGCAAAGCATCTTCATGTGCCATTTATTTTGCCGAAAAGTAACTGCGAACATGAAAGATGATATCAATCTTTGCGTGCTTCTGCCAAAGGCGACTGATCGCAAGAGAGGCTACAAAGGTCCACAATGGTTCCAGATAACAGTTTTTTCATCCAATGAAACAGTGTAACCTTCATGAAAGGAACAGTAGTGAAACATGTCAAAGTATGCTTTAAGCACAAATTTCTTTGAATTTCTCTGTGCATGTAGGGTAGAAGCACCAGTTTAGGCCATACGCCAGTTGTAGCCATAGTGGAATACGCACCGTTTTACATAGCCAATCAGCATGGAACCTTTTGTGTTCAGTAGATCGCATTCACGTGATATAGCTACATTAACTTACTTGTCCGAATTGATTCAAAACATAAGAAAAACAATTAATTTTCCTTATAATTTTAGCCCCCGTACGCCTAATCTGGCCAGGGTACTCTTAATTTGGCCACTCTCATAAGCAATCAATGTGATTGGTCAATTTAGGAACCGAAGTTAAATATGAGGCCGAAACTGGTTTTGGTGGCCTATATTGACCAAGCTCAGTTTCAGTTTGAAAGACATTTCTTCATAGGGTGGCTAAAACTGGTGCTTCTACCCTTGTAGTAGATTGAAATGTGTGTTTTTTTTCATTGAATTCTATGATAGCAATAATTTCTCTTGTGTATTTTTTTACTTTTTTTTTATTAATAATCATTGAAATTATAATACAGAGCACTCTCGGGTTACTTTGAACGTCTATCATAACGTCTTAGATCGTGACTAACACTTCATGTAATAAATTCTCCTGCACCTGCATTAGTTATTAAAAAACATAATCTCGTAAAGGACCATTAATCCAGCTAGCTATATTTCAAGGATTTGCCAATTGTTGAACGGCTCAAACGCTCGTTAATTGTTGAACACGCCATAAGAAGTACAGGGACTGTTCAACATTAGGCTACTTCAACAATGAGCGAATAACCTTAAGACTAAGAATTCTTATACCCTGATATTGTGAACGAACAATAGTATGAATCTGCTGAAACCTGAAGGCGGTTGCGGATAATTAACTCCGCAGTAGTCTCAGTAGAGTGTATTATGTAGTGAACTTATGCATAATTAATTGATAAGGCCGCAAATTACATACCTAGGGTGAATGAATCATTTCCCACCACTTGGTGGAGAACCATATGAGACCTTCGAAATCTTTAGGCAGCTTCATGAACCAACAGACATCAAACATATAGGACAACAAACAGTAAGCCGGGGATAGTTCAAGGTGGGGAAATGGAGGATGGTTGCGTGCACGGGATTTGCTAACGAACGGACAGTGGGCGGGGACAGTTTTGCATCAGAGTGGTTACGTTACCTCGATGTGATCACAGGTACAGACGCCTAGCTGCCGGTGTTCGGCGTCGCAGCAGTAGTACTCGGTGTCCCACTTGCAGACATAGGTCTGCTGCTGATCGCCGTTCGGCAGCTGATGCTGGGCGTAGTATACGGCTGCTTCGTGATGGCTGCTACTTATTGTCGTTTGGTTGAAGGGCAGATGTTCCTCGAAGGGATCGTGTCTACTTCGGCTCCGGTAGACGCTGCACTTGCGCTCCAGTGCTCCCGGGGTTGGCGTCAGAGGTCGTCCCTCGTCATCGGCGGTGGCGGTTGTGGTAGTGGTGGTGAGCTGAAGGTTGAGCTTGCCCGGTGGAGTGGCCTGCGGTGTGGCCGGTGTAATTATGATCGGATCGTTGGTGGGTATTTGTAGGTGAAGGGGCTGTGAGAATGTGTTGGGATTTGGGCTGGCGAGATGAAGTGTGGAGCGCTGATGTTGTTGATCGGCGAAGCAGAGGGTAGCGGTAGGCGTTTGTGGTGGTGTTAGATCTTGTGCTTGTGAGACCAGTGGCAATGTGGCTGTGGCAGACTTTGTTAGCTGTTGACGTCTTACCAGTTTGTCGTATTCACGGAATCCGGTTGGTTTTGGGAATGGGGGATGGGCGGCAGCGGCGGTGGCACTGGCACCGGCACTTCCGCCCGATGGTCCATGAACGGCATAGCAAGGACCTGGATGACCCGGATGGTGATGATGGTGATGGTGGTGATGATGGGGCGTATGAGGCGGATGAGCTCCATGGGATGAAGAAGATTGTTCACTGATAGGTACCAACGATTTCTGGTGCTGGTCGAAACCGGGAACTGTGGTGTAGCCGGCGCTGAGCTTCCGATGGTGCTGGTGGGGCGCCCGCAGATACGAGGCAGGTAACTGGTGAAAGGGTTTACTTTTGGTCGGTGTGGTGACCGCCTTGGCAGCTAGCTTCTCCCGGAGGATCTGCTGGTTGGTGGCCTTGTTCTTGGTGTTCTGGGCGGCCTGTTTCTTGCGGGCTTGGCGGGAGGCCAAGGAGGCACCTCCGGCTGCTGCATACATGGTGGCGGCCGAATGTGCGTGTCACTTCTACAGTGTCTCTGTTATGAGTGTGAGTGTCGTGTAGTCGATCGATCGAAGAGAGAGATTTTGTACCAGTAGAATCTACTCCAATTCAGCTTTGCGCTAAGTAACATCAATTTCGTACGTTCAAGCCACGGTTACGCGTAGAATACGACAGTCGGGAGAGGGAATTTGGACTTAACTAACATGCGACATAAAGTTGAAACATGTTTTCTCTTTGTTATTACCTAAACAGCTTGTAGACAGTTATCAAAAAAGATTTGGTTTTCGTTTGGTGCTTCTAGTTATCCGATTATCAACAATAAATACTCAGAAATTTTATTTTTCCTAGTTTAGGGGACTCCTTTGAATGTTAAAATTAAGATCTTTTGTTTCGTGTGGGCTTGTTGCAGTATTTGATAAAAATGGTGTAGTAGTAGATGTGTTTTTAGTGTTCTTAGTGTAAGTGTGGCCTCTTTTAACATTACAGTTACAGACGTTTAAAGCTCCCTAAAAATTAACACCTTCAAGCGCAAAATACCACCTGGTTCATCTAACATTGACGCGTACTTCCTAAAATACTTTGGTATGTATGTGTGTTTTTTATTACGTTTAGTTGCCTTAGCTGTCTACCTGTTTCTCAGTAGCTTGTTGCACTTCATTTGTCTCTTTGTATAAAACGTTAGAAAATGGCTGAAAACATCTACCCTTTATGCCTCTACAAGTCCTTGCTGCTTTGTTTTTAGCGTTTCAATAATTCCTAGGGCTGTCTTGTGTAAAAAATAAATATAAAATTCCTTTGGTTGCTCTCGTTTTGAAACTTTGATTGGTAGCTTAACGTTGCCTAGACTTAGAATAGGTAACAAATACAACAATATTTAAACATCTTCAATTGTTGTTCTCCTTATAACAGTGTGTTTTTGCATGTTTATGGGGATGGCAATTCGCTAGTGATATCTTGCTCGTTGATCAGGCTCTGGGCTTAAAAAATCTCATCGAAAATATCTCTGCTTTTCGTACGAAAACTATCTCTGCGTCTAATTGGACCGAGCAGAACTCATCAAATCAACACTTATTGGTATCAAAAGATTCAACAAATCCATCAATTCTCAGCTCTAGGTTGTAAATGATAACATCAACGGATTACTTATCCTACCCGTGTACAAAAGAACTCCTCCAATTCCTTGCATCAGGAAGTGCGGAAGTGTTTGACTCGCGGAAGTAAAATAGTTCCAAAAGTTAACCTCATAAAACGACCGTCATCAATGCGAACTAAGCTCCACCGATGCTAACTTTGTTCTACATAGCTCCTACATCAATTAGGGACAATTGTATCGCACACTAACCCTCAATACCCCTGCACTACACTGGACAGAATCATCTCACACATTTCCCCTAGTTTTCCACCTCAAAATATTCCTCAACCCAGTAAATAAATCGATATCCTTTATATTTTTGCTCTGCTTTGATTGCGCTACCTACACAAGCAACTAGTTGCCCACTAACTTATTCATGAGTATTGTCTGATCATTATTTTAGTTTTTTCGTGTTGCTTCCCTCGTTTGATTATGACAACTTCAGGCAGGGAAAGAAGGAGACCCGGGACCTATTAATTTTTCAAACCAAGTCACGGAAATGCAGCCAATTCATCAGGTCTGCTGGTCTACGATGTCATTCAAAAAATTACTTCTACCTATCGACCCTAACTGATGGTGGTACGACAATGGCGGCTGTGATTGCGACGAATCGACTTTACGGGACCTCTCCATACACTCACAAAGTTTGTGAGTGTTTTTGTGACAAGGTTCAGCCTAACGCAAAGATAATAGCCTCTTGTCTTGCTTTATGCAAATGCTGAATCGGTATCGATTGCTGCCGCCTTCCTCGTAATTCACTCAATAAAAGCATTTCTGGTACAAATATAACATTGTATAAAAATAAATCAAACATGTATGATTACCTAAAAAATCACTGTGTATTTGTGTGAGTGGTTGTGTTTCGGTTAAGCGTATCCGTTTCCTGTTGGATTTTGTTTTTCGATTTTGTTCCTTTGAATTGCTGATTGTGTATTCGGGACCTTGTGGTTTTCTGCGCCACCTTGAAGGGTTTACATTCTTTCTAGTAGAGAGAAAGCTGACAAGCCACTGTCACTCGTGATGGGTGACCAAAGAGAAGAAATGTTCGACTTTGCATGGGAATTGCATGACGAAGAAGCGACGTTCTTCGGGGTCACATGCGTGACGTAACGGAAGGGGGATCTGTCAGGGATTGCAAGGATGGTGTCGTATCTGCGCTGGTGGCATGTTGCAACGGAACTCTAATGGATCGACTGACAGGTTGTGGTGGTTTTTCGATGTTTGGAGAGATGACGTTGGTTTCAGCTGAAAGAGAGGTTATGAAACAATGCTTATAATATTATGCACATAATGCAATGTGGATTTTGTGTACACAGCGCAACTATATTGACTTCAAACCTTTTTCGGACAAAGCAGGTGTTATGCTATTGTAAGCAATATAATAATGAAATGAATCGTCACATGGTTTTGCTCTTGAGCTCTCGATATCAAATAGCATAGTATATCAGTTATGTACATATAATAATAATAATTAATATTCAAGTTTGATAAGAAAACATTGTTTCAGTCTCTATGTTATTAAAAAAAATGGATATAACAATACACATGTTTTTTTTAAATACATGGTATATATGGATCAGGATTAGGTACATTATTATACATAGAAATATTTCCATAAAAGGTATATAGTTTGTATATGATTTGAGAATGAGATTTTTTTTTTATTTCCACCGTCTTTGACATGAAGTCACACAGACTGAATTACAGTACTACATGACGTTAAACACACGAAGACACGCATCGAACGGGTTATTCTGACGATAATTTATTCTGTCATACGGTATGGTCAGCGGGACCTGTTCCAGTAGTGCAGGGCTTGTTCCCTGGCATGACGACGAAAATGAAGAGACACTGAATTTCGACGCGTCGACTCCTCAATGTTTGCAGGTCGATCAATCGACATCGATCAGGGTAGGGCGGTAAGTTTGACGGATCATTCCACGGAAGAGTGCGCAGCGCAAACCGAACAATAGAGCGTTTTAAAGGCGTAGACATCGGTGAAGTCAACAGCGTGGCGGCGAATGAAGCCTAGAGCAGCGAAGGATTTAGCTACTTTGGCTCCCACATGGTCGTTGAATTTGAGCTTCGCATCGATGGTTACTTGCACTTGCTACCGTTGATACTCATCAGCACAGTATTCACGTCCTCTTCCAGCATTACACAATCGACTGATGAAGTTATGGTGCGGTATATCTTCAGATCATCAGCGAAGGAAAGACTAAATGGGTTGAGCAGTAGAGATAAGTCATTGACAAAGATATTGAAAAGCAGCGGACCCAGGACACTTCCTTGGGGTACAGCAGACGTAATGCTGAACGAGCGAGATTAAAACATTACAAAAACAAGTAAATGATACGTATATTCCGTCAAGTAATATATTCCAATACTACAGTGAATGATGTGATTAATTCGTCGTCTGAAATGCATGATGTTTTTCAAATAAATCGTTGAAAACATTAAGTCTAGTCCGAATCAGCATCGACTATGGACCTATGCACGGTATCACTATTTGACGTTTCACCGGTGCCGTGTTATTTATGTGACCATGGAAACCAGTGAATTCGGCACCACTCAAACGTCAAATTAGTGAACTCGTGCATCACTCCATGGACCAATGCACGAGTTCACTAATTTGACGTTTGAGCGGTGCCGAAATCACTGGTTTCCATGGTCACTAGAGTTTTCAAATTTCACGGGATTTGATTTTCCGGGAAACGGGAAATAAATTTGCCATTTCCCGGGAAATCCCGGGATCCCGGGAAATTTTCAGAAACGTGAAAATAGAGCAAATTTGATGATTTTTTTAATTATTCGTATTTTTGTTATATTTTTTTTGTACCAGTAAACTTGTATGGTGCCTACATTCTCTTTTTTGTAAGTAATTTATTTATGTTTCTCAAAAAAATGTATTGATTCCGTTGTGTACGCTAGGCTTCAGAACAACACAAATTATGATATTGAGATTATTCTTGACAAATCGTATGAAGTTCAAATGATATGTACAGGTCGGACTCGATTATCCGGGATTCGATTATCCGTAATTTTAGACTCGATTATCCGGAGTTTATTCTTTGATATTCTTGTTTTTGAGACTTTATGCATAAGTTTGATATAATTTGGTATTGCAATATACGATATGAATGGTTTTGCAGCTTTGGATGTAAGTAAAAAAGGGGGTTTGGAAAAGAGGTTTTTTGAGTGCCGGTCAAAATAATTTCTTCCCAAGACTCCTAATGTTCCTGGAAATAATTTCTGGCTATGCCACTGCATTATATAAATAAAACAATGATTTTGAAAAAAAGCATATCGTCAAAGAGCTATCCATTTTATCAACAACTATTTGATTACGAAAAAACAACAAATCAATATCGAAGTACAACTAGTGATCTAGTAAGGTCATTGGTTAGAATGATATGAAAAGTAAATTATACGATAGTTTTGGTTTGGAAATGAATGGTCGATCCTTTTTTAATAGAATTACCCGGGAAATACAGAAATCCCGGGAAATACTGGAATCCCGGGAAACAGGAAATCATTTCCCGGGAAACGGGAATCATTTCCCGGGAAATGTTCCCGGGATTGAAAACTCTAATGGTCACATAAAAACACGGCACCGCTCAAACGACAAATAGTGAACTCGTGCATTGTCCCATTGCTATCGGGAATCATTATGGACCAATGCATGAGTTCATTATTTGACGTTTGAGCGGTGCCTTGTTATTTACGTTGCCATGGTAACGAGTGAATATGGCACCTGTTCAAACGTCATATTAGTGAACTTATGCATCGATCCATAGAGCAATGCACGGTTGTATGACATTTGCCAGAAAACCATTTGCCAGAAAGCCGTTTGCCAGAATCAATTTGCCAGAATGGATCATTTGCCAGAAAACCATTTGCCAGAATGGACCATTCCCCAGAAAGTCATTCCCCTGAAAGACCATTTCCCAGAAAAAATATTACTACATTACTTTGCTTTGTGTAGCAATATTTAGGTGTGTAAAATCTTTCGAATCATTATGATTTTCAGCGTACGATACATAATTATATGTAAAATAATTGTGACGTAAGTTTTTTAGCTTTTTGTTTGATAAAATGTTTTAAACTACACAGAAAAAAATATTTAATTTTCAATGTGATGTAAACTGAAGTCTATTGTAAAAATAAATCAAATTCGTGTGTTATTACAGTATCATGTAAATTTAAATTAATATACATTCAATTTTCAACTAAAAATGCTTGAATATTACATGATCGTGTAAATTTAAAGTGAATTAAATTGAAAAATAATAGATTGGTCATTTAAATTTACGTTTATTTTGATGCTCCAAATATGTGCATGAAAATAAACGTAAATTTACAACATATTTTTAGCAGTGTAATAATGATATCATAAACTTATTATATAGATAGCTGTAGGGGTAAACATGCAGCTGACGGACGTGAGTTCGAATTCCACCGGGCGAAGATTTTATTGGATTGAAAATTTTCTCGATTTCCCAGGGCAAAGAGCATATTCATATCGGCAATACGTTATACACATGCAAAAATGATCAAATGGCAATAAAAGTTCTCAGTTAATAACTGTGGAGGTGCTCGTAAGAACACAAAGCTGAGATTTGGCTCTGTCCCTGTTGGGACACAAGATAAGAAGAAGAAGGTGTTATAGATTTCCGAGGTTTTCATAGTTTCTGAGAAATAACTGTTTTTTTTTAATGTTAAAATAGTCATCAATTTTATACAAGCTATTAGGGGTCGTCCATTAACCATGTGTTCAGACTCACATCGGCGTCATCGAAGCAGACAGCGCGCGCAGTTGACCATTCAACAAAGCCAGCCACGCTTCCCATTGTGAATGTTTCCCGCTCGACGATCGCATCACCACAACAGCCTACTGTGACGATGGAAGCGCGCCAAAGCATTCATCTCCGGACTGCTTGCGCCTATAAAAGGCGATCTGCATCGCATGTATTTTTAGTGTATATTTCGTATCCCTCACCGAGCAGGAGCACTGCCTCTCGGTGAGGAGCAATAAATCAGGTTAACAGTCGATCAGTTGTTCGTTTCTTCTTGTCGCCCTGAGTCCCGTCGGTTATAAAATTAAAATTACACAACGTAGGGCCGTCGCATCCTGGCCGAAACACCATGTGATCATTTATGGGAGGATGGAAGGGGGCCTGGCCAATGACCACGATACAATTCTTTTTAAATTTTTGTATGGACGAAAGACCCCGTGGAGGTAAAAAATCCGAAAGAATTGACCACGTTGTTAATGGACAACCCCTTATAGGCAACTGTATTTTCAACATTCTATTAATGATTTTCCCTTCTTTGAAGATTAGGCTGTTCTTTAGGGCTAACTAATTCAAGGACTCGTATGCTTCATAGGAGATTTACCCTTCTTTATAGTATTGGCTAGTCTTTATAATTGTACTGTGTGTTTCTGCCTGCAGTTAACAGAAGGAATGGAAGTAATGTAAACAAGGTTATGTCATCTCAATTTTAAATAATTACAGCTAAAAAAATCAGTAACGGACTGCTGTCAATAAAAATGTCTGTAGAAAGGATTTATGTAAAAAAATGCAAATATCGGGAAATGGACAATCAATATATGTCCTCAAATAAAAAAAAAACTAAATTGAAAGTGATTCAATAATGGAATATATACTATGACCTTCATCTAATTTCTCATTGAAGATTACTCGAGTGATTCCGAAAACATTAATCTTCATAACCGACTTGTTTCGTAGAGCAAGCGACAGAATATGAGAAACCAATTTATAAGTGTTTTTTTGGTTTCCACCATTAATCATGGCCACGTAGCAGTCCTGCTAAGAATTTCAAAATATCTCCGGTTCCAGATAGCTAAAACTAGCAATCAGAGTAAACACTGAAGATTGAAGAGTTTTCCGGCAGCCTGTCGCAAATGTTGTAAAACTACTTTAAAACAATAAATAATGCGGTTTAAATTATTATTAAGAGTAAAACAGTTACACGTTCTTTTCAAGGACTGAATAATGTATTTAAATATATGACCGAAAGAACATTGGGAAGTCATTTGAGTTATATTGTTCCAATGATTATTGGCGCTAAACTGATCATATTTCAAACATAATTTTCCATTCTTTCACTCAAAGGCTGTTCTTTTTAGTTGTTTTGGAATTTTTTTCCGCAAAGATACACTATTCATATTTCAGAAATTATTCAACTAAACTAATTCGTGTCAAACGTTTCAGCTTTTTTGTTCTCAGACCAGCTATGTAAGTAGTGAAAATTGCATAAAATTGTATGCGAAAAATTTTAACAACATAGACTAAATAACACGGATCGATCAGTTGCGTTGTTGCATACTTGTTATAATATTACAAAGATATAAACATTATTTGGAGCAATATTTACGATGCGAGTGAAGTACTGTAGAAGTGACGCTAAATTTTTATTAATTTTGCGCTGCAGCTGTGCAGTGCTAGTAGTCCAATCCCTTTGATGTAAATAATGTGAAAGTTGACTACACAATGTTTCATGCTATAAGTGCAAATAATATGAGTATATTCAAGATACAAAAATGACAAATATCGAAAATCGAAATCGGTAGGCTTGAGGTGAAGAAACCTAAAATTTTCAAGAGCATAAACCTTGAGAACCAGCCAGCGGTTTGAGCTGAAAACTTAATCGATTGGTCACACGCTGGTGGTGACCAATCGATTAAATTTTCAGCTGGAATGGCTGTTTGGGTCTCTAGATTTGCGCTCTTGAAAATTTGAGGTTTGGCTTCGATGCATCTTCACAAATATGTCGATCAATTGATATCAAGGTTGAAAACGAATTACAAAAAATGATTCTGGGGAATGGTTTTCTGGCAAATGGTCCATTCTGGGGAATGGCTTTTTGGAGAATGGTTCATTCTGGGGAATGATTTTCTGGCAAAAATCATTCTGGCAAATTGATTCTGGCAAATGGTTTTCTGGCAAATGTCATACAATCGCAATGCACAAGTTCACTCGTTGACGTTTGAGCGGTGCCGTGTTATTTAAGTGACCATGGTAACTAGTGAATATGGCACTGCTCAAATGTCAAATTAATAAACTCGTGCAAAGCTCCATTGTGTCAGTAAAATAAAGCACCTACTATGGTGAAGAAGCGAGAAAATGGATTTTATCGTCGCTCTCGCTTAGGAGCACTCGTTTGCTGTGCTTTTGTTGATTCAACTTGTTACAACCTGAGGTGTGCGGACTCAAACATTTTCTGTCATTACATTTCATTTGAACACAATATTTTCCACCAGTGCTGACCATTGTTTGTTTGCTTGTCTCACAGGAAACCATTTTCAAGGTGTACACTAAAACTTCTTCACACAAAGCAAATCGCGAATAACTAATGAAAATGACCTATTCAAATAATATTTGTATTGAACTCGATATAATTTGAAAATGGCTACTTCTAGAGAAATTATCCGTATAATCATTATGGTTTTAAATCATTTCAAGATTCTTATTGTATCATCAGAACGTATTGGCACGGTAAATGGCTGGGCATGGCGTACCTCGAGAACCTGCAGGAATAAAATAGACCCCTTTGTGTGGTCCTTAGCATCTTGCCCAGCAACTCCTATCCCTACCTCCTCGTGGTACTGGCCGGGGTACGATTAACTTTGGGGAAGATCGGGTATCCAACCCCGGTGGGAACTTTGGTCGTATGCTGACAGGGAAGGGGGGCTCCTCTCTTCTGAGGGTGTAGCTTATCAGAGCGTCTGTTCCCCATGTCAGGGGCGGCTGATTATCGTCCGAGTGCCGGAGAAGGACTCTAATCTAAACAGTGCACTATGGCCCTCCGAACATTTAGGGGGAATGGTCCTCCGAAAATCTAGGGGGTTGGTGTCAGGCCCTGCCAGCCAGCCGTAAAAACATCAAGCAACGAATACTAATTCAAATCAACGAGATAATACAAAATGGGACTATCGGCGAAGACCACAGCGACGGAAAGGGACTAGCGATCAACTCTACGGCGAATCCTGTATCGTAAAGATAGCTAAAGCTGGAAGGATACGCTTGACAGGGCATGTTGCAAGAACTTTACAAAAAAGAGCATTCGTTACATAGTTTATGTACTAGTCATTCCATATTTAGATATTCTACTGGGGTCTTCCTTAGCCGAATGGTTAGAGTCCGTGGTTACAAAGCAAAGCCATGCTGAAAGTGTCTGGGTTCGATTCCAGGTCGGTCCAGGATCTTTTCTTAGCGGGATTTGGGGCAAGTGTGCCACCTTAAGCAAATTGTTCTCTAACTTTGTCTAAAGCTTAAAAACCCGCCAATTCAGCCTCTAGATGTTAGTTTCACATCTTTTCATAAGCACTGTGCAGTTAAAAAGAAAATAATTTCAAAAAGTATTAGTTTTGGAGCTCCTCAAATATCATCCAAAATACCCTTAATTTTCAACACTATGGGGCAAGTGTGCCGCCCTTATAGGGCAAGACGGCCATCGAATGAACATTCATGTAATTCTACTTGTAATGAAATTTTCATTATTTCATGTTAATATTGCTAACAAAGCAGAGCTTAATTGACAATTTTAAAAATATTTTTAGGTTTACCGTCATGAGGAGATGCTTTATAACAAGGTTCATCACATGTGGAACTCTCTACTAGTTAATTCGAATAACTAAAATCGGTTTTTTTGTCTCCATTCAATGCGAAATATGAATTACTCTTTCATTATTAAGGATCTGTATAATATTATACTAGATCAGCACTAAATAAAGGTAAAATATTGAAGAAAAATAAGTTCATAAAACGCCTAAAACCATGTTATTATCGAATATTTGGAGAAAAAAATCATTGTGGGAGCAAAAATGTGCGCTACTCCTCTTTCTACACTTCAAAACCACTACTGGTGCCTCATTTTTGGTTCATTATCATGATTTTGTTGATGATGTTTACATTTTATGAATTTCACCCCAACCATTTTTGTTTACCAAATAGGTGGCACACTTGCCCAAAAAGTATAGATTTCAACCAAAATGGATTTTGTATGTAAAACTAAATATTTTTTTCGTTCAAATGCCACAATTACTTACACATTTGTATAGCTTCACAATGTACAGTATGTTTGAAAAATTCGTTATTAATTTACCTCTCACCATGCTATTTAGAAACAACGAAATCTTATAAAAAATCACTGAAATTTTATGGTTTTCACAAAAGTCGATGTAAATACGTGAAAAATAGAGCAATTTGCGTCATATTTTGACCATTGTATTATGGACTATAAGGGAACATATTGTTAAGCTCAAGATAAAAAATATAGTTTGGTAGTTTTTACAAAAATCAGGGGTGGCACACTTGCCCCAAATTCCGCTAATGGAAATTTTCATTGACTTCCCTGGGCATAGAGTAATAAATCGTACCTGCCACACGATATACGAATGCAAAAATGGCAACTTTGGCAAAGAAAGCTCTCAGTTAATAACTTGTGGAAGTGCTCAGCTGAGAAGCAGGCTCTGTCCCAGTGAGGACGTTAAGAAGAAGAAGAAGACACAATTTATCTTCATTCTTCAATCAACTCGATTTTTATTAAACAAACGAAATAAAACTCATCGTCGTCAACTATTAATTTTTCCCGAACGTTAGGGAACGCAATTCAATTTGCAATTTGTTGGGCAACGGATTAACAATTTCAAAATGTCAATCCTCTTTTCGGTGTGCCAATCGTCCCGAAGGGACCCATTCCTACAATTGGAAAAACTGAAGCAATGACGCTTTTACACTCACAAGAGCACCAGAGCTTACAGCAGATTTACACTTTGGCGGAACACAGAACCTCCCGCCTGAAAGAGGTTGTGGGAGGGATAAAATCCGAGAAAAAGCAGTGTGTGACGTCGCTCGAGTTGGTGGTCAAGCAGTTTAAAGTCTCTCGTTCGCTCCCTCGAGTTAACTTTAATCCTTTTACTGGCTCATTCGAAATTAAAACCGTTCCAGCGCGCAGATTTTTTGCCCTCTCTCTCTCTCGTTTGATTCAGCTAACCATTCGTGGGACTTTTTTTGTTAATGGTGTATATATATTCAAACCAAGCCATTACGGCCACCCAAATGGTTTGAAAAATTTAGTAATGGCACGTCGTTTACGGTCCGGAGAACTTTTCACTTTTTAATGAGCCGTGCTTGACTGTCAGCTGTTTTTCGGTGCTTGAGCTTGCCGTTTTTGTTTCGGGTATAAGGTATGCTTTGTATGATTAATTATACGACGGAATCCAAGGATTGAACGATTTTTGTAACTGAATAATGAATCAGTAAATTCATAAATTAGAATATTGAAAGTTTTTTATTAGAATACGCAATCCACTTGGCGTTTCTATTTATTCATAAGATGAGATTCAACTCATGACATCTGATTGGGAAGAAATGCTGTCAAGTTTTTGTAGACAATGTTTACTTGGTACTGGCCGGGTCTGGCAGCAGGTTTCTTAAGAGACATCGCCACTATTTAGTGCAAGCCTCTGAAAAATCTCGTTATTTTTACATAGAAATGGTCTCCAAAAGTCATCTATTTTCCATTTCTGTCTCCTGCTTGCATTGATCCTGAGCAAAATCCTAGAGGAAGACGTCCACCTGCCCCCCTCTGCCAATGCTCATGCATACTTTCCTTCGCGTTCCACTAAATTCATAAGATAAGACGCAACTCATACCAACCCTTCTCATGCTTCAACTTTTTGCAGACAATGTATATCTCGTAATGGCTTTATCCAGAAGCTCTATTCGAACGAGACAAATGCCGGAGCAAAAATAATAGGCATCGATTTGTAATTTATTATTGGACTCAAGCACGAATCCATCGAATAAATCTCAACGATTAGTCACTCTTACTCATCCGGAGAGAGTAATGTACTGCCTTCTGCTAAAGCAATAATCGAGTCGTTTAATCGATTAACGATTTTCTTCAGTTCGTCTTTCGAACCTTCTGACTTTCCGGCATGCAGTCTAGTAAAATTCAAATCATTCGTAAGTGGGTATATAATTTCGAATTCATTCAACGAGTCACATTTCCATATTCAAATCACGACTGTGAAGCTTCACAGCACGCATCTGAGGCAGCTCAAAACCCGAGAACGATAGCCATGCAAATAAAAGTCACATACTGAAACCACCAATGGAGTCATTTTTGAGCAACTGTTGCTTTCTGGCTGCAGCTATCACTGGCAATTTTCCTGCGTGTTGCTTGCTAATTCAACACTTTAAACGCAGTCAAGATGTTTTTCACTTGATAAATCGTTCGTTCTTCTTCCTTCTCTCTCTATGTGTGTTCGGTTCTTGGTCATCCTTAAACAGCAAGCTGTCTTTCTTGCCTTGACTCTGGTCCAAAGTCAATCTTTGCCCTGATATCCAACGAGAACCTGTTGGACCCCGACTTTAAAGTAAACATAAAATGGCACTTCTCGCTTCACATCGTTGTCGTCATTTAGCACCCAGTCGTTGGCAACATTTATGTCCTTTTTATTATCCTTTACTTTCAAGGGGTGTGATTTGAGCACGAAGATTTCCGGGTGAGAAAGACTTTGCTGCTTTGCACAATTGAAATCACTTGTTGAAGCCTAACAGGGACTGAGGATTAATAGATTCATTTTGCAAACTTTTTATTTTTAATTTCAAGTTTAAACTTCAGGTACATACTGCTTTTTTCTGTAGGACCTACGTCCAATATATGACAGCACGTTTTGTGCTTGCTTAGGAAAAGGAATTCTAGATAATATACCTGCTAGGCAATGCTCGCATACATGTCTGATCCCGCAATCGTGTTTACTGAAACCCTCGCAGGGTTTCTCCTCCTGAATACGATCCAAAACCGCCAAATCTCGGTGGTCGAACCGACGATGCCACGTATGCTGGCAATCAAGACATCAAATTCAAGATATGACCTGCGCCACAATGTTACGCCAACTAACTCGGTCCATGGCTGCTAACCTCCAATTTCACGATCGCCCCACACTTCCAAGATCCTGCTCCACTTGGTCAAACCACCTAGCTCGTTGCGCTCCTCTTCGTCTGTACCGGGCAGATTCATGGTAAACACAATTTTGCGGGATTGTTGTCCGGCATTCTCACAACGTGTCCCGCCTATCGTACCCTTCCAGCTTTGACGACTTTCTGGATACTGGGTTCACCGTAGAGTTGCGCAAGCTCGTGATTTATTCTTCTCCTCCATACGCCGTTCTCACATACTCGACGAGAGTCGGTTCATTTGATCAGCACGGATCAGACAAAAAGTGACCCGGCTTGTTTTGCGCGCCACGGCACACATGTAAACACGGTTTGCCCCACACACTTGCATACAGGCAGATGAAAGATAGAGAGAAAAATGCCCATTGGAACGGCGAAGTACATTTTGCTTCTTCATTTTGGTCCGAGTAGGGAAATCGGCCGAGTGAGTTTCTGGGGAAGAATAAGAGAGCAAACGATACGAAAGGTACGTAGCATGACGCGCAACATGGAGTGAACCGCTCTTTTTTTTCAGTTCGCTCTTCCTTTGCGAGCTGCTGAGCCAGTGAACCGTTTCAAAAGATCCGGTTCACTAAAATGAGTGATTCGGATCGGATCCATTCACTAAAATGAGCCGTTTTGCCCATCTCTAGCCCTAAGCACACGTCGTTCAAAAACTCCTAGCGCTTGCAGGTCCTCTTCAAGCATAGTCCACGTCTCATGCCCGTAGAAGACTAACCGGTCTTATCAGCGTCTTGCACACTTCGAAAAAATCATGTAAAGTTACATGATAACTGAAAACCAAAAAAAAAAAAAAAAATACACGTCGAGGTGTGAAAGTGAATCATTACAACTCACTTTCACATCTCGAGGTGTGATTCATTTTTCGTTTTAGGTGTTCAGTAATTAACTTAATAAAACAATGAAAATATTTACTGCTTTGCGATTATCGCCGTGGTGTTTTAAATTATAAAATTATCAACCGCAGTCAAGTTCCAAACACATTTTCCAGTCAATGAATTTGGCACATCCTTCTGCAAATGTTGAATGGATCTTTGGGCGTCATACATGGAGAACTTTTTCACAATATCAATGGGGAACTTTTTCATAATATCAACATACACTGATCACACTTTACTGCTAAGTAAATGGAGGCTTAGGATCTTAAGTTCACTACATCCATTATGAATAATGCTTCGATACCCGAGCAGAGGCAAAGTTCTGACCATCAAATGAGATATTGGTTTGATTGACATAAGAGATAAAAGATGCTGAGGAAATTAGATATGATTTTTCAGTGGCGTTTTTTGAAAAATATAACAGCTTTAAGTGAAAATTAAATATACAAAGTTCAAAAACTGTTTTTTGGAAAAAAAAATACGAAGTAAGAGTAACTCTTTGCCTTTCGAATGCGGCTAAGAGAGTTTCAATTGGACCTGTAATCACAGAGATATAGACTGAACACTTTTGCATGTTTTTTAGGGGGTGAACCCAAACTTATGCACGGGAGTGTATGTTGAAAAATTAAAGTTTTTAATTTACGATCAAACCTTCATGCCAAACACTGTCGAATGCTTTTTCTATGTCTAGAAGAGCAAGACCAGTTGAATTACCTTCAGATTTGTTGGAACGGATCAAATTTGTTACACGTAAAAGTTGATGAGTGGTCGAATGTCCATGGCGGAATCCGAACTGTTCATTGGCAAAAATTGAATTTTCGTTGATGTGGGCCATCATTCTGATCAAAATGACCTTTTCAAAAAGTTTACTGATGGAGGAAAGCAAATTGACTGGACGATAGCTAGAAGCTTCTGCAGGATTTTTGTCTGGTTTTAAAATTGAAACAACCTTAGCATTTTTCCATTTGTCAGGAAAATATGCTAATTGAAAACATTTGTTGAATATATCAACTAAAAATGATAAGCTACTTTCTGGAAATTTCGTGATGAGGATGTAGAAAATTGCATCATCGCCAGGAGCTTTCATATTTTTGATTTTTTAAATAATAGTTCTCAACTTCTTCCAAATCAGTCTCCCAGGCTATGTCCAAAACGGATTACCACCGCTAGCTTTCGCCAACGGGTCCAACGAAAAATCGAAGGCACGGGTCCAAACAAGGATCGGAAAGGTATCAATAGTAGAAAAAATAGTACTGAAAAGTACTGTTCTAGTAGCACTGAAAAGTACTGTTCTAGTAGCACTGAAAAGTACCGCTTTTAATTTTAGCACTGGAAAAGCACTGTTTTATTGCTTTAAGTAGTTTTTAAGAAAACTTCCAAGAGCAGAGAGAATTCTTGTACGCACAGCACGAAGGTACGATGCGCACTTAGAATAAAGGTATTGTTTCTAATAACTTTAGATAACCCTGAAATTTCAACGAGCTGAATCGAAGATGAATCAGAAGTGAATTGAAAATTATTACTTCCATAGTTTTTTTGTTTTATCTGACAAAAAACCCTTTTGTATTGATACATTTGGGCCTTCCTTAGCCGAGTGGTTAGAGTCCGCGGCTACAAAGCAAAGCCATGCTGAAGGTGTCTGGGTTCGATTCCCGATCGGTCCAGAATCTTTTCGTAATGGAAATTTCCTTGACTTCCCTGGGCATAGAGTATAATCGTACCTGCCATACGAATGCAAAAATGGCTACTTTGGCAAAGAAAGCTCTCAGTTAATAACTGTGGAAGTGCTCATAGGAACACTAAGCTGAGAAGCAGGCTCTGTCCCAGTGAGGACGTTAATGCCAAGAAGAAGAAGAAGAAGAAGATTGATACATTTATCACCAGTTCAATCTACGTTAGAATACATATCAGGGTAGTGTAAACTTCCGCTATCTTGCAAATGGTCTTCCGAAAAATAAGAATTTCATACTTTGGTCCAATCTAGCTGACTTTGTATGGCATTCTTAAATTGGTAGTTGTGAAAAGCTGAGATATGCCATTTTCCAACGATATTTTAAATTCATGCAATATTTAGTTTATTCTGGGAAATCGGTTCAACATACGAGATGATCTGGCATATAATCAACCAATCCAACCGTACCATCTCATTCAGCGTCCAAATGTCACCCGGAGACAACATCGGCCGATGAAGCCAAAAGCTATAAAAACCGCCCCACCTCTCAATCCCTTGGATCTTCAGATCAACGGCAACCGGGCTGGGGGTGCGGGGTGCGATGAAAATAAAAGATGATACCAACCTTCCAAACTGACCAACCAGCAATCGATTACAGCTGGGAGCCTTTTGTCTGCCTGGTTCTCTGGTCCGGCCATCACCTTAGCCCCACCCTCAATCGCCGTTTGGGCCACTTGTGAATTGGGAGATATGTAGAGTAGGTGGGGCGAAAGTGCGACTTAGTGGAAGGGTCGAGAAAAACTATTACAGTTGAAATGGATTAAATGCCACACAGTTTTTCTGAACAAGCTTGTGCAAAAATATTTACGTAGTTGTAAGTTCGAAGGTGAAAATTTCTTACTAAAATACAAACGATTCGATTCATCGCAAGAATAGTTAGAATTTTTTGATTTGGGTTAGAAATCTCAACAAGATTTTTTGTCCCACTCGAACTTTTGCCCCACCTTCCTCTACGGGTCTTGGCTCGAGTGCAGCATCAGCGAGTCGTTGGAAAACTTGTGGAGGCAGAACATCCTTGGTTCGTTGATTTCAGCTCGGCTGCTTTATTAGTTGAATTATTTTTCCTGTTTTTTCTTCGCCCGCCATCCAAACCTTGGGTATCGCTTGCTTGCTTTCTCCTACACGGCGAAAGCGCCCGTTTGGGGGCGGGTGAAAAGCGCAGACCTTCTGGAGACGAACTTTGGACAACTGTGTTATCGGAAAAGTTTTCCAGTGCACAGGAAGTTTCCTTCGCTTGGCGAGGAAGGTATTTTTTCACCGTTTCGAAGTTTGCAAGCTCGGTGCAACCGGAGGAGCAGTTGTTGCACCGGGATTTCTTCGAACAAGAAATTTGCCAACCTCGACAATGACCTAGAAATCGATCTACCGGAACGTGGAAACGGAAAAGTGTGTATCGCCTATGGGAAAAGCGCTCGCAGCAAACGGTGGAGTGATGCGTTTTTATCGTAAGGCGGAGTGGTTCAAAATGCATTTATTACACTACATCATCTTTCTCTAATAATGTTGCGGAACATTTTTTTTGTTTCAAGTACCAAAATACTTTGTTTAATTTATTGTTGCTTAGTCCATTGTGGTTTTTAAAATATAATGGTAACCTGAACTTCTCCCATCGTGGAAGCTGGTTGGTTTCCACTGTCCGCTGTGATGACGAAAGCATCACCTTCGCTGTTTTGACCATATGTGTTTGTTTTCTCTGCGCCATTCAGGTGTTTCGTCGTAGTACTGCATCCATCTTTCGATCATGTCGCGTCCATCCATTAAGATGCTCCATCCTTATACCTGAATATTCAGCTCGTGGCACGAAGTCGGGATGCGTTGAGCTTATTATTATTTCGCTCAAAAATGCGATAGACCTTAAGTTAGCATCTTGAACCATCTTCCCCATCCTCATCAGAAGAAGCGCCATGCACCGATACAATGTGCCGGTGATTATTTTGTATCACCAGCCGTCAATTCGCGGGGCCTCTGTCCTCGGGGGTCAAAAAGACTGCATGCAGGAGCATATCGACTCGTTATTGAATCAGCAGAGCAGCTGACCTTCGGCCATGAATCGATAGCATGATGATTTTCACCTCCTGGTTTTGACATTCATTTTTTTTTGTATGCTTCATATCCTCCTCGGCGGTTAGCTCCCGGAGGGTGGTCCGTGAATAATGTTGCCAACCCCCGATTGGTGAATTGCCGATAAATCGGAAAAGCACCCCATTTTTCTTTGGCTCGATTGTTCGCTTGAGCCCCACAATCGACGGCTGCCAACAAATTGGTTATCTCTCGTTGGCACCGATGCCACCGTTTGGTTCCGGTTTCGAGATATGGGCTCCAGTGAAGGGTATGACGAATGGAGAGGCTGATGGGATTTTGGTGGGCGGTTAGGTGCAACAAGAATAACGCTCATTTTTCACGATGGGTTGTCGATTCGATTCCCAGTAAATTGTCACAAAGTGGCTATTTATTCGTGGCTTAGGTGTTGGATTTTTATTTGTTGTTTGCATTTGTTTTTAAAAGTATGGTCCAATTGAAATGTATGGAAATAGTGTGTGACGTGAAAATTTCAATAGTAGATCATGTAATATAGCCAGATTTTGTGAGATTACATAACCTTCACAACAAAATCACATGATTACACATTTAAATGTACGTTTTGTTTTGTAATAAATAATGGAGAAAACGCGTCAAGTAAACTTCAAATATGCGATGTAAATATTTGAGGTTTACATGATGCGTTACCTTCATTATTATTACAGTGCAGTCCGGAATTTACACATTACGAAATAACTAATATTACACATGGCGAAAAATTTCATGTTAAGATAAAGATTAATCGAAGCCAAACCTCAAATTTTCAAGATCACAAATTTGGAGAACCGAACACCCGTTTGAGCTGAAATCTTAATCGATTGGTCACCACCAGCAAGTGACCAATCGATTAAGTTTTCAGCTAAAACTGATGTTTGGTTCTCCAGATCCGTGCTCTTGAAAATTTGAGGTTTGGCTTCGATTTATCTTCACCTTAAGCAAAACCTAACCTGAAATAAAACAAAAAAAAATGATAGCATTTACACTTAAAGCCGTATCATTCTTTTAAAATATCGTCCATTGTGACGGAAAATTTGTGCGATCCGAACACAATCAAGTTCAATGTGATGGAAAATTGCGTCATTTGTGTTTACATCCTTTTACTCGATTTCATGAATGCAAAAAAATCAAACGAAGAACAAAAAATGTTATGAGATTTTATTTTATTTCTAGCATAGCATAGCATAGAATGACTGTACATGTCAATGATTGCTACTCCGTGATTGATCGGAACTGGTATGAATTGCACTACGATCCAAATGAATAAGGGATGGGAGTTTCCACTTACTCTCGAAGTGCAATTTTAGCAGATCTAATATTACACAGCGTAACAAAAATGACATTTTTGCGTGTCTCAAGGATCAAATTATGTGTCTCCAGTAGATTTGGGGTTGCTGAATCTGGTGCCATTCTCAGAAATGTTCCAGCACGTCGTAATTTTTAGCTACAGGTCGCCAAAGTTGTATAAAACACTGGTTTTATTAATGTTTACATGAATTTTAAAGTACAATTTATCATAATTTTTTGTAATCTAATCCACCAAACATGCAAAATAGAATTTGAACTTTCATTTCAGACATAATTTGATTGAAATTACGCGATTAAATTTCGAATAAACCGATTTTTTCAACATGCTTGCAGTCTCCATACAAAATTCTTCGTTTCTTCTGTATGGCAAAATACAACAATTCTCTAAACCATCAAAAAATAACTTTTCCGTATCGAAAGTAATACAAACTTTGATGATAAGTATTGTTATACACATAAAGTTTGAATTCTGTGGCAAATTAAGAAAAAATATTACCTTACAAGCTGGCAAACTTGCATGCAAGTTGACTGAAATAGTCATTTTTTGCATTTTCAACAGTCAATATCTCAAAAACTAGACGTGCTATGATATTTCTGAAAACGGCAATGGATTTAGCAACCCTTAATTAAGTGAATAGCGGTATTTTAGTGCTGGAGACAAAAACGTGTTCCGCAGTGTTATTGATCAATAACGGCACCGGCCAAGTACTTACAGTCAGTTGAGATGGGGAAGGAATGTTAGGGTGTAATGATTATTGCTTCTAGAGACCGAGAATACCTCTGTATCTCCACAATCACCACGGGAAGGGTGTTTATTAGTGAGGGAGGAAAAGATCTGGGAGTCACCTCTGGTCGGTGATGCGATCCATGGACAAGGGGGAAATATACGACTTATATTTAAAGCTAGTTTTGTATTTTTGTCTCGAGAAGTTTTTGGTAGAAGATTTAAAAAATACGTCAACATCTATAATGTCGAACAATTCAAAAGACGTTTTTATAAATGGCGAAAACTGAAAATTACATGTATATTTTTTAAATTATATGAAACAGGAATAATGCCGATACTTGTAGTGACGAACCATACATAGTTTGTTTGAAAATTACATATGAGTATTACTGTGCATTTTGTCTCGATATGGTAGAAGTTTTTAAAAATACGTCAACATTCACAATGTCGAACAATTCAAAAGATTATTTTTAATAATGTCAAAAAGAGAAAAATATATGTATATTGCAATTGTATAAAAAAGCATAATGCCGACACTTATAGTGACGAGCCACACAAAGTTTGTTTTAATATTACATAAAAGTTCCGCTTTCAAGAAAAAATGTGTTATCATAAGCATGAAACAAACTCACCAGTTGGTAATCCATCCTCGACTGAACACAAAACTGACACTGACAGCAAAACTTCTTGGCGCCCCGAAAACAAACTTTGCTTGGGCCTTTCCAAATACCTACCCAGCAAGACGCTTCAAAACAGGGAAAAAAAAAAGAAAATCGGCGACGAAAACACGCGCGAAACCGTGAGCAAAATCTATCCGCCGACGCAAAACCGAATTGTCCTGCTTGGGCTTCACGAAGCACTACCGGAACTCTGCGTAAAGTCCTGGAGCATATTTAAAGGAATTCCTGGAGGAACTCTGAGGAATTTCTGGAGGATCTATGGAGGAAATCTGAATGAATTACCGGTGGGGCTCCGAATGAATTCCCGGCAAAAGTTTTGTAACAATTCCTGGAGCAACTTCTAGAAGAATTGATGGAGCCATGGAAGGAATGCCGGAGGAACCCTGATGCAATTCCCGAAGAAATTCTTGAAGGAGCTCCGAGAAATTTCTGGAGGAAATTCTAAGAATTGCTGGAGAAACTTTGAAAGATTTCCTGTAGAATCCATAAAGGAAGTCCAAAGTAATTCCCGGTGGAGCTCCAAAGGGAGTTCCTTGAGAGACCTTGAAAAGTTCTTTGAGGAATTTCTGAAGGAAATCTCCGAATGAATTCCTAGAGTAAATGTCTGGAGGAATTCTATGAGGAAATCCTCTGAGGAATTTCTGGAACAAGTCTCCGGTGGAATTGCTGGATGGAACCCAGAAGGAATTGCTGTAAGAAATACCTGCAAAACATTCTGAAGGCAATAAGAAAACCTGGACCAAAACCTTGGAAAAGTATCTGGAGAATTTCTTGATGGAAATCTTTAGAGGAATTCCTGAAGGATATTCCCGGATTTATTCATGGAGCAAATTCCCGGTGGAATTTCTGTAGGGAATTCCGGATAATTTAGGTAAAAAATCCTCGTAGATTCCGCGTGGAAATCCCATGAAAAATTCCAGTGGAAAATCCCCGGAGGAATTTCTGGAGAAATTCCTAGTGGAAATCTTAAGAGGAATTCCTGGTGGAAATCATAAGAGGAATTCGTGGGTGAAATCCCCGAAGGAATTTCTAGAGTAAATCCCCGAAGGAATTTCTGGAGTAAATCCCCGGAAGAATTCCTGGAGGGAATATCGTAGGAATTGCTGTAAGAAACACCCGCATGAATTTCTGGAGAGGAAATTCAAGGAGTAATTTCTGGTGGAAATCTCCTGAGAAATTCCTGGATATTAAGAGGCATTCCTGGGAGAATTCACCAGAGGAATTCCTGGATCAAATCCCCGGAGGAATTCCTCGTGGAAATAAGTGCAATTCCTGAAGTAAAACCCCGAATTGAATTTCTGGATGAAATCGCTAGAGGAATTCGTGGATGGAATCGCCAGAGGAGTTCTTGGAAAAAAATCTCCGGAAGAATTTCTGGAGAAAATTTTCCGGAGAAATGCGTCGAACTGAAGGAGGCAGTCGACACCTTTTATTTTGGTTTGATTATTTGCACTCATTTTTTGGTCCACGAGTCGCTGAGGAAAGACGGTCCGCTGCATCATTGCCGCCCTAATGCAGTAAGAGCTACATACTGGAGAGTTCGCCCTGGTGCTCTCCAGGCTCCGTTAGCGATTGAGCATATTTTAAACCCCCTCAACCATTCATCCATCAGCACGGGTCGCATCACACCTTGGGATTGGGGTTACCTGATTAGTAGATTTTTACTACAGGATCAGGCAATCCGTAGTGTTATTCTTAGCCAGTTGAGACAACCACTACCGACACTACACGGCTATCTAGGCTGCTTGGAAAAGAAGATATCAGGTATCAGAAGGCCGGCTCCAGAGGCACGTTCCCCGCCACTTGGGAGATTTGTGCCATCGCCATAATTGAGCCTATTTCATCATCTACCCGATGGGAGAGGAGAGGGAAGGGAAAGATGGGAGGAAATAGGAGTGGGATCCCTTGAAGAGGGAAAATTGCATAAGCGAATTGAGAGCATGTAGCTCCATACCACAATGGGTTCGAACAGCGCCCTAAAAAGGGCACTGCAAAACGCAAGAGCGTAAAGAGAGCCTATAGCTCATTACCACAGCGGGTTAAGAATGACAGAATGTCCTGAAGATTCAGGTTTCTGAAATCAGTTTCACTTAATAAGTGTTTACCAAGTAATTGGAATCGCAATTACGCGAAAATTGGACAGTTACATATCAGGTGATAAGAAGTTCCATAATCGGAATCACAACTATCACACACAAATGTATCAGCACGCTGAATATTTACCATGTGATAGTTGAGTCGGCAGTGGCCAGTCAAGGTTGTAACCAAGAGACTGCAATTCTGCTTTGACAGATTTGTTAAATACTTAGCCATTTTTGGGATGGCTCAGTAATGTACAATTTTGTTTGACGACAAGACTCCAAATTATTCCAATATTGCTTGTGCTGAGTTGCCGCCCAAGAACTTCTGGAGCTTCACACAGCACTTCGAAATTGGAATAGCTGCCTGAGGGCCAATGAAGTCATGCGATGCTCCATTGTATGCTAATTCATAAGCCAATTCATTCCCAGCAATGGAAGAATAGCAAGGACCCATACAAGGTTTACAGAGTTCACTGAATTCAGTTCCTCAAATTGAGTTCGACGTGCGATAACAAGCTTAGACCCTGAGTTGGCCGAAGCAAGAGCTTTAAAGGCAGTCTGACTATCTGACATATTCCTTAACAAATAGCCAGACGTCCACTCGTCCTGCGAAGGGACTTGTGAGGAACATTTCCTATAAGCAAAGTGACAAGCAATTGTGAGATCACTCGAAGCAAGGACAATTGTGTCCCATTTCACCGGAAGTGGAAACATCCAAATCACTAGGATTTCCAATGGACGCAGAGAATCCATGGTATTTGGTCACAACCAATTCCCAGTTTGTGGAGTATAACAAATGCAAAGTCTGCAAATTTACATTCATATGTTCATATTGAGATGTAGCGATGAGCAGATAATGATTCATCATCTGATACATGTCAATTCGTCAACTCGTGACTGATTCTGTTCGAGCGAAGCATTATGTCTAACATTCTTCTCTATGCCATGAAGGTTCCTATAAGTAATCCAAGGTCTGTACTACTTAAGTATTCCATCAGACTGGAGCCTCTGGCCGTGTAGTTCCGGCGTCCAGAATAGAACTACGGACAACCCGTTCCGGTGGTAAGAGTCCCCCAAACGGGGTAACCCCAATTCAAGGTGTGATGCGAAAAACCGTGCTGAGGAATGAATGGTCGAAGGGGTGAAAAGATGTTCGGCCCATTAACGGAGCCTGTGGGGCACCTGGGCACCCCTCACAGTATTTTGTCCCTTACCGCGTTAATGCAGGGCTTGGCGTGGTGGACCTCTTTGCCCGGGCTACTCGTGGGATTCAAAAAATGAGTACAATATCTATCAAAACAATAGTAGTAGTGCAGGTAGTAGCAGTAGTAGGGAAGCGAACCCCTTCGCAAGAAAGTGGGGCTAGCTAGATCTCCGTGAGGAGAGTAGAGCAGGAGGAGGCAGCAGTGCACGTAGTGCCAGTGCTGGAACCCATATTTCATCCCCGGCTAACGCACGGGTGAAGTTATGGATGGAGCGTGTTGATGAGGGCCATCATAAAAGTAGAGATGGGCTCTCTGCGATGGAAGTGGCTGCACAGCAGCTCGACTCATAATTGACTTTGCGTCCTCGAAGTCTAACATCAGCAAGGACCTCAAGCAGGCCTTGCTTAGACTTCGTAAGTCAATGTTGGCGGCCAAGCAGAACCATGCTGAACCCATGGTGACTGTGGCTGCGGCAGAACCCGTGGAACTGAAGGTGCCGAAGTCTACCAGACGGAACCCTTCGTCTTTCGCGGGCAGCCCCAAAAGCGTGGAAGCGAATGCTTACAGCAAGCAATCGCAGAAGCGCGCGAGGCACGCGTCAGGGGAGGAGCTACCCGGCGGCGCTCGCAAGGCCAGGCGGATACTGACCCCGAAAACCGGCAGAAGTGCCGGAAAATCGGACCCCAGCCAGGCGTCCCGGAAAGCCGAGAAGGGTGGGGCCTGAAAAGGGCTGGCCCCTCACGGGAGTGATGGGAAGCAGGGGGTTGCGACCTTTTGAAAGGTCCTCCATCACCACAGGTCAGGGCGGAGCAGGGGGGGACGCCCCCTGGACAACCGTAGTGAGGAAGAAGAAGAAGAAGAAACAGGAGAAACAGGAGGCGAGGGATACCAGACCTAGAAAGGTTAGGAGGGTAGGTGCCAGCGCGAAAAGGGTGATGCGATTCATCAATCAAGACGGAAGAGTCCAAGTACTCGAAGTCCTGAAGGCGATGCGCAGGGACGCGAAGCTTGCGGATCTAGGAGCCGACGTACGCAGTGTCAGACGCACTCGTACAGGTGAAATGATCCTCGAGCTTAAGCGCGACAAGGAGCGCAAGGGCGCCGCTACAAAAGTTTGGCGGAAGAGGTCCTTGGCGCTGGTGTTGAAGTGAGGGCTCTGACGCAGTCAGTGACTCTGAAGGTGATGAACCTTGACGAGATCACTAACGCAGAAGAGCTCGTCACGGCACTGCGGCAAACAGTGCGAAGTGCAGGTGCCCACCACCGCCGTTCAGCTACGGAAAGGTCCGGCAGGTACTCAGGTGGCCTTAGTACACCTACCCTGTGGCAGACGCAAAAAGTCCGCTAAGGTAGGTAAGATCAAGGTTGGTTGGTCAGTATGTTCACTGAACATACATGAGCAACCAGTGATCTGCTTTAGGTGCAGGGAACCTGGACACAAGTCTGGGGCTGTAAAGGCCCTGATAGGACTAAGTTGTGCAGGCGTTGTGGTGAGGAAGGTCATAAGGCACTAGGCTGCAAGAACCCTCCAAGTGCTTGATTTGTTCCGGCAAGTCCGTGAACAACAATCACCCAACGGGAGGCTCAAGGTGCCCGACCTTCAAACGAGCCATCAACGAAAAGTCACAGTGCAGGTAACGCAGCTGAACCTGAACCACTGTGACGCAGCTCAGCAACTGCTGTACCAGTCAGTTGCTGAGTGGGGGACGGACATCGCCATCATATCGGACCCATACCGAGTACCCGCCGGCAACGGCAACTGGGGTCGTGGATGGATCCGGAAAATGGCGGCGATATGGACAACGGGTAAATACCCTGTCCAGCAGTTGGTGTCTACTACCTACGAGGGCTTCGTGATCGCCAAAGTAAACGGGGGTCCTCTTCTGTAGCTGCTATGCGCCTCCGAGTTGGTCGGACCGAGCGGTTCACGCAGATGCTGGACTGTATGACGACCGCGCTGACAGGGCGAAGGCCAGTTGTAATAGCGGGTGACTTCAATGCCTGGGCCGTGGAATGGGGAAGCCGTAACACGAACCAGCGAGGTCAAATCCTGCTAGAGGCACTGGCCGTGCTAGATGTCGATCTGGCTAATGTTGGTGCCAAAAGTACCTTCAGCCGTAACGGAGCGGAGTCGATTATCGACGTTACTTTTTGTAGTCCTGGCCTAACGAGTAGTTCGAACTGGAGGGTAGACGATGCCTACACTCACAGCGACCACCTGGCGGTTCGCTACAGTATCGACTACAACAACAGCAGGCAGCGGGTTGAGGAAGCGGCTAGGTCAAGGCCAAGCCCTCGTAGGTGGAAGACATCGTACTTCAATGATGAAGTACTTAGGGAGGCGCTCCGCCGTGAGCGTAACCTACTCGGCCTAAGCGGGGACGAACTGGTAGCGGTGCTTACGCGTGCATGCGATGCGACCATGCCTAGAAAAGTCCACCCTAGGAATGGGAGACCACCGACATACTGGTGGACTCAAGCTATTGCGAACCTGCGCCGTGCCTGCCTACGGGGCCAGGAGACGGATGCAGCGAGCACGTACCGAGCAGGAGCGTGAAGAACGACGGGCGGTGTTCACCGCTGCCAAAGTCGCGCTGAAGTCTGAGATAAGGGCAAGCAAAAAAGGCCTGCTTCGAGGGACTCTGTCAGAGTGCCAACGCGAAACCCGTGGGGTGATGCTACAGTGATCGTAATGGCGAAGCACAAGAGGTGCAATTGCCTCCCCTACCGGAGCATCTCCACAGATGCTGGAGGGGATCATCGAGGGGCTCTTCCCGCGCCACAACCCTAGCCCATGGCCTCCTTTTGTAGGACAGCCGGGGATTGGGGCTGGTGATGAGGATAGAGTAACTGATGAGGAACTTGTAGGGATTGCAAAATCCCTAAGCATGGGGAAGGCACCAGGTCCGGACGGAGTTCCAAACCTGGCCCTCAAAGTCGCAATCTTGGAGGCTCCCGGTATGTTCAGATCTGCTATGCAGATATGCCTGGACGAGGGAGTATTTCCAGATGCGTGGAAGAGGCAGAGCCTGGTACTATTGCCAAAGGCGGGGAAACCACCCGGTGACCCGTCGGGCGTATAGACCAATTGCTTGATTGACACGGTGGGGAAAGTGCTCGAGAAGATCATCCTCAACAGACTGTCGAGGTACACCGAGGGTGTAAATGGTCTCTCAGGCAACCAGTTCGGCTTCCGGAAAGGGAGGTCCACTGTAGACGCTATTCTGGCGGTTAAGAAAACCGCTGAGATAGCACTCCAGCCGTAAGAGGAGGGGTATTCGCTACTGCGCAGTAGTGGACTCTGGATGTAAGGAATGCATTTAATAGTGCCAGTTGGGCGGCTATTGCTGATGCGCTCCTGCGTCTGGGGATACCCGAGTACCTGTACAGATTCTCGGAAGTTACTTCCAGAATCGGGTATTAGTCTATGACACAGAGGTGGGTCGGAAGTGCTTTCACATAACCTCAGGAGTCCCGCAAGGTTCCATCCTGGGTCCGGTGTTATGGAATGTCATGTACGACGAGGTGTTGAGATTAAAATTCCCGGCGGGTGTGGTCATCGTTGGCTTTGCCGACGATATTACGCTGGAGGTCTACGGTGAATCGATCGAAGAAGTGGAATTGACTGCAGCCCACTCGATCGCAATTGTGGAGGAGTGGATGAGCTCCAGGAAACTGGAATTGGCTCACCACAAAACGGAGGCTGTTGTTGTCAACAACCGAAAGTCGGCGCAGCAAGCGGTGATCAGTGTAGGCGACTGCACAATCACTTCGAAGCGCTCCGTCCAAACACTTGGGGGTGATGATCGACGACAAGCTACCTTCGGTAGCCATGTCGATTATGCTGCAAGAGAGCCTCCACAGCTATTGTGGCACTGTCCCGGATGATGTCCAATAGCTCTGCGGTGTACGCCAGCAAGCGTAAGCTTCTGGCCAGTGTCGCCTCGTCCATACTGAGGTATGGTGGCCCGGCTTGGGGCACGGCTTTGAGTACCAATAGCTACCGTAGCAAGCTAGAGAGTACTTATAGGCTAATGTGCCTGAGGGTTGCGAGCGCGTACCGTACCGTGTCACACGATGCACTTTGTGTCATCACCGTATGATGCCTATTGGTATCCTTATCATGGAAGACATAGAGTGCTTCGAAATGCGCGGCACAAGAGGCATACGCAGGACTGCCAGACTGGCCTCCATGGTCAAATGGCAGCGTGCGTGGGACAGTTCCACCAAAGGGAGTGTGGACTCACAGGTTGATTCCGAGGTTAGATATCTGGGTCAATAGGCGCCATGGGGAACTAACATTCCACCTAACACAGGTCCTTTCGGGTCATGGATGCTTTAGACAATATCTACACCGTTTCGGTCATGCGGGTTCTCTCCGAATGTCCAGTTTGTGCAGGTTTAGAGGAAACGGCGGAACACGTTTTGTTCGTGTGCCCGCGTTTCCGCACAATGCGTGACCGCATGTTTGCCACATGCGGTCGGGACACGACTCCGGACAATTTGGTCCAGAGGATGTGTGCAGACGAGTTTGGCTGAATGCCGTTTCATCGGCTATCACCCACATCGTCTCGGAACTCCAAAGGAGGCATGGCGTGTGTGACTCGAGGAGTGACTTAGTGCAGACGCTAATCAAACAGGTGGTCCAAGGGTTCGCAGTCGGCTAGGTAGGTCATACCGGTGCCCTACGGTCGAAATCGACCCTTACAGCGATTAAGTGGCCGCGGGAGAACATCCTGGTAGCGCTGCTGTCGTGGCGCCGGCACTACTGGGTGGGATACGAGCCTCTGGTTGTTCGGGGCAGGTGGAGGCCCCTTCGTCAGCAATCCCAGCTGGTGCTAGCTGATAGGGCCTGAGCCTTCAGTAGGTCAAATTGCGAAGCCCGCAGTATCAGTTCTTGATACCTGCGGTGCAGCTGGGCGCGGGCTTAGTGGTCGACCCTGCCCGCCTTCAGCGGACAACGGGAGGTGAGGACCACCCGGGAAGCTGGCAATGCGCCAGCATGCTACCTTGGTGGACCCCCATAAGCGTGTCATCGATGTTCGTTGCTGCATGGCTACGCAGCTAACCTGGAGGATGCGATGTGCAATAGCCCCTCTCCGAAGCAATGCCTTCTTGGTGGTCCCGGAGAGACGAAGGGTTTGGCGGCAATGGAAATGGTTTAGTGGGTCGGGGGTGTAGTCCTGTTTACTGCTTGTACGTAGTAAATGGTCCCCAACCCCACACTCCCGGACCTCGGTCCGGAGTCTGTTGAGCAGATTATCCCCCCATTGCTTAGAAGGAAAAAAAAAAAAAAAGACTGGAGCCTCTCAAATTGATATCCGAGCTGCCCCAGATGATGTGATGAGCATCATCACTGCCCACAATCAGCGGAAGGCCTTTTCGCAGTGTACGACAACTCGTTTGAAGTCATCCGTTGGGGATGGTTCATCATGTGGTAAATACACACAAAACGAAAGACGTATTTCCTATTGAATAATATAATATATGAACAGAAATATCAATTGTGACATCACATACATCTCTGGTTGTTAACTCAGAAATGAGTGTAGCAACGTCTGCGCTATTTACGAGCACGCATGCACGAGGCATGTCACGTGAGTTTACCATTTCATGTTTCTGAAAGTAGCAAAAACTGGGTCCACAAGGTTATCTAGATAAAAGTTCACAAAAGTAAGGGTTTTGACTAGCGCCACTTGAGCTGTACATTTGCATGAGTCTACAAAGAATCATCGTTGCTGATATTTTTATGCTGAAGATTGGTCTAACTAAGCTATCCTAACCGTAGCCACTACCCAAATAGGCAGGATTAAGCTTTTCGCAATCTCAGCACGAAAGACCAGCAGCGAAAAAACCAGATCGGTATCTCTTAAAAGTCGCCAAATGCCGAAAGCACAGAATACACTGTGTAAAACGCATAATGCGAGACCATATAGGTGATAATTTAAATTAAATGTCAAATATTCATAATCCCACCCTTATTAAGCCTCAGGCTAGAGACTGAAGAAGGGCAGCCGATTATCTCGGAGAAACACAAGGTCACCTGCACCATTGCTCCGGTAGAACAGGAAGAGCATAATACTGTAGAGAGCGCCCTAATACTCCACAGGCTCCGTTTGCGGTTAGGTTTTATTTAGACCCCCTAACCATTCATTCTAGGCACGGTAGCTCACACCATAAATTAGGGTCACCTGTTAGGTGGACTTTTACCACCGGAACAGGCAGTCCGTAGTGTTAATTCTTAGCCAGTTGAAACAACCGCTACCGACACTACGCGGCTATCTAGGCTGATCGGAAAAAGGAAGTTAACATTGATGATTAACTCCTGACGTGCCCCGAACAGCCCCATTAATTCACGGAGTAATTTCTGGTGGAAATCTCCTGAGAAATTCCTGGATATTAAGAGGCATTCCTGGGAGAATTCGCCAGAGGAATTCCTGGATCAAATCCCCGGAGGAATTCGTCGTGGAAATCTTAAGTGCAATTCCTGAAGTAAAACCCCGAATTGAATTTCTGGATGAAATCGCTAGAGGAATTCGTGGATGAAATCGCCAGAGGAGTTCTTGGAAATAAATCTCCGGAAGAATTTCTGGAGAAAATTTCCGGAGAAATGCGTCGAACTGAAGGAGGCAGTCGACACCTTTTATTTTGGTTTGATTATTTGCACTCATTTTTTGGTCCACGAGTCGCTGAGGAAAGACGGTCCGCTGCATCATTGCCCCGCCCTAATGCAGTAAGAGCTACATACTGGAGAGTTCGCCCTGGTGCTCTCCAGGCTCCGTTAGCGATTGAGCATATTTTAAACCCCTTCAACCATTCATCTATCAGCACGGGTCGCATCACACCTTGGGATTGGGGTTACCTGATTAGTAGATTTTTACTACAGGATCAGGCAATCCGTAGTGTTATTCTTAGCCAGTTGAGACAACCACTACCGACACTACACGGCTATCTAGGCTGCTTGGAAAAGAAGATAACATTGAATATTAACTTCTATGGACGACCAAGCAGCCGACAATGTTAATTACCATATTATTATTGGGGAACCGTGCGTCCGTCATCATCACCTGGTATCAGAAAATCATATCGCTGATAACTAGTTCAGCAAAGTTCAGTAATTAACATGTTTTATATTGAATATTGAATTTGGGGCCCAGATAGCCGTAGCGGTAAACGCGCAGCTATTCAGCAAGACCATGCTAAGGGTCGTGGGTTCGAATCCCACCGGTCGAGGATCTTTTCGGGTTGGAAATTTTCTCGACTTTCCAGGGCATAGAGTATCTTCGTACCTGCCACACGATATACACATGCAAAAATGGCCATTGGCAAAGTAAGCTCTCAGTTAACAACTGTGGAAGTGCTCATAAGAACACTAAGCTGAGAAGCAGGCTCTGTCCCAGAGGGGACGTAACGCCAGAAAGAAGAAGATATTGAATTTGGATTGTTGATTGCGACTGGTCTCACACGTCCAAATGACGTGTTTTACAATTAGCGAAAATCTACGTGTGAATCGAACCTTGATCGAACTTGTAGAATGTTTTCAGTGCAAGAGGGAGAAGGTCGTGAAAAGTGTGATAAGTCCAAGGACAAGCGTTACAGAATGTTGAGGAATTTCATACAAAAGGCGTGACTAGGGGGAGACTCACGAGAATGTCTCAACTTAGTGTGGCATCCCTATCTATCGCAAATGGTCAATTGGCCACTTCACTGGAGTCACCCGGAATCTGTCCAGTGAGCCCGGATTGGTGCTAGTCATTGAACGAAAAATTCCTGTTCCCTTTTCTAAGATAATTGCCTCGCTGAAATCTTTGCTGACAGAATAGTTCTATCAGCCCCAGCAGAAGTAGATTTTCATTTGAACACCGTAATAAATGTTTATGTTATACACATTTAAAACAAAAGCATGAAACGAGCTCACCAATTGAAAGTCCATGTTTGGTGCAAGGCCGTCACAAAACTGTAACCGATCCACCATCTCGACAAGTCTGGCGGATTTAAAATGTGACAAGCTAAGATACTCACAAACCAGGCTAAATGGGCAGGACAATTTGCTTTTTTGAAATTTTTAATTGTTTGCGCCTTAACATCAACAATGTTGGCAGTACCTTATGTTACCATGAACACAGTAATTTCAAACTTATTAAGATCATAATTATCTGAAGAGATCTTTGAACGAATCTCTAACGCCAACTGAACGCTTTTTTTGTAAAAATCCCTGAAGATCTTACCGATGAAACTCCTGGAAAAACTCAAGGGTTTCATGAAGTATCGCTAGAAGAATTGAGCTTGAGCTTGAGCTTGATTGGCCAACCGTGGATTCTACTCCAGTATCGCCAGATCAGCTGCACTTACACAAGGAACCAACCGAATGACTGCTTGGGACTAACAGACACCCTCAGTGTATAAGTGCTGGTGATCTTCTATTTTTTGGGTTCAATGGCGCCTATTATGAGATTTTATTTTATTTCTGGTATAAACCTGATGCAGCTGGTGATAAAAATTTAATATTGAAAAGATATTAGAAATATTCGCAAATTTTGGTTGGCTCACCTTCATCATATGCTTTAAAAGTCACTGTTATCCCTAAATGTCTTAAGTTATAGAATAATAAAAGTCTTTGGTTTGAGCAACCTAATTTTTCATCTTACAAATGGAATGTCTTCAACTTTTCTGCTACAAATAACATATTTTTGTGCACTTAGGTCTACATGGATGAATTGGATAAGTTCGGTCAAATCAGGACATATAATAGAACTATGCTCCAAATTAGAAAATTAAAAAAAAGAACATTTCATCCTAGTGGACTACCAAACAGAATCTAATTTGATTTTGCACCTCACTCATCGAATCAGTGAACCAATAGCAAGCTGGTCTCATTCAGTAGTACCGCGTGGTATGAATAAATGAACCCAGCATAAATAAACAAGCAAAACACCTGAATTAAACAACCCGAGCTGGTGTGCCGCACTGAACCAACCACTTTCATATACCTGGCCTGGTAGCCCTCAACATTTCGCTCTTGGAATTAATCACCACCCATCTCACCGTCATCATTAGAACCCGGCTACTGCTGGTAAAACAGCTTGGTAACGACCGCGGTGATTTTCAGCTAGAACCTGCTCCCCTTCAATCCGGGGGTCGTCAAATGGGAGGAGGACTTGGGAGGAAGAACTCTTCATCCATCACGAATCCCATGAATAATGGATCACTTTCTCACGATGGCTCACGGCAACGACATCAGCCAAACGGGAACCGACTTCGAAAAAGGTGCTGAATGAAGTGACACAGGGCATGGGGCACCAACACTCATCAACTAGCAGTGCCAAGTTCATTGACAAAGTGAAGTGAAAAAAAAAGCGACAAGCTCCTCATCAAAAATTAGTTAATAGTAGTCACTCACTATGCGATCGATTGTATCAGGTGGATACAAAGTTAGAGCGATGGGTGATGGGGGCCACAGGAAATACACTGAAATCTTCATTTACGTAAATCATTTTCATGTAATACGTAATCTTACGTAAATGAAATTTAATATTAATTTGAGACAACGCACGTTCAACACATTTCATATCTTCTACAAAGTTGTTAGATATCTTAAAACGCGTGTTTTTGTTGATCATTGCACCTCTCTATCTCTTAAAGTAAAGGATTTATCGGTAGAAATAGTTTTTATAAGGCTTATTTGCTCAATAGTAAGAACCCATGAAAAGACGCTTATAGACAAATGTTTTTATCATCTGCCGAAAGGGAAAGATATGGCTCTTTCATGATTTGTAAGAGTTTTGCGCCGAAGGCAGTTATAGGGGCCTAAACTACCCTTGAAAAAGAGTATTTCATAAATAACTTTGTTACTTCGAAAGATAGCATGATGATATGTTCAGCAAAAACACGGGTTTTTTCATGACAAAAAACCTTGTGGAAATCAAAAAAAATGTCAAAATTCTTGGAAAAAAGATATGTTTAAATATATGATTTTTGGGGGCCATCCACTTACAACGGCATATATCTCAAAAAGTATAAGAGATAGAAAAATCATTTCTTCGACAAAGTTGTTTCAAATTGCCAATTCTACAACTTTGCCGAAGGCACACATACTTACTTACTTACTTACTTATTTGGCTTTACATCAATTATCTTGATAAAGCCTCGCCAACAATATTTCGCCAATTCCCTCGGTTCATGGCCGCTTCTCTCCATCCTCGACTGTGACCCACGCTCTCCAGGTCCTGGTGTACCTGATCAATCCACCTAGCTCGCTGCGCCCCACGCCTTCTTGTTCCGACCGGATTCGTGGCGAACACCATCTTTACAGGGTTGTTGTCCGGCATTCTTGCAACATGCCCTGCCCAGCGTATCCTTCCAGCTTTAGCTACCTTCACGATACTGGGTTCGCCGTAGAGTTGAGCGAGCTCGTGGTTCATCCTTCGCCGCCACAACGCCGTTCTCCTGCACGCCGCCGAAGATCGTCCTTAGCACTCGGCGTTCGAAAACCCCAAAGAGCTTGCAAGTCCTCCTCGAGCATAGTCCACGCCTCATGCCCATAGAGGACTACCGGTCTTATGAGCGTTTTGTACATCGTGCATTTGGTGGCGGGGGTGAATCTTTCTTGACCGCAGATTCTTCTGGAGCCCATAGTAGGCACGACTTCCGCTGATGATGCGCCTTCGTATTTCCCGACTAACATTGTTGTCAGCCGTCAACAAGGATCCGAGGTAGACGAACTCGTCCACCACCTCGAAGCTATCCCCGTCTATCGTAACACTGCTTCCTAGGCGGGTCCTGTCGCGCTCAGTTCCGCCAACCAGCATGTACTTTGTTTTCGACGCATTCACCATTAGCCCGACTCTTGTTGCTTCGCGTTTCAGGCGGGTGAACAAATCTGCCACCGTTTCAAATTTTCTCCCAATAATATCCATGTCGTCCGCGAAGCAAACAAATTGTCCGGATCTCGTGAAAATCGTGCCTCGACTGTTAAGTCCGGCTCTCCGCATGACACCTTCAAGCGCAATATTGAACAACAGGCACGAAAGTCCATCGCCCTGTCGTAGTCCCCGCCGAGACTCGAACGAACTGGAGTGTTCGCCCGAGATCTTCACGCAGTTTTGCACACCGTCCATCGTTGCTCTGATCAATCTTGTGAGCTTCCCGGGAAAGCTGTTCTCGTCCATGATTTTCCATAGCTCTATGCGGTCGATACTATCGTATGCCGCCTTGAAATCGATGAACAAATGGTGCGTAGGGACCTGGTACTCACGGCATTTCTGGAGGATTTGCCGCACGGAAAAGATCTGGTCCGTTGTCGAGCGGCCGTCGATGAAACCTGCTTGATAACTTCCCACGAAACTCGTTTGCTATAGGTGATAGACGACGGAAGAGAATCTGGGATAGCACTTTATAGGCGGCGTTTAGGATGGTGATTGCACGATAATTTTCACACTCCAGTTTGTCGCCCTTTTTGTAGATAGGGCATATAACGCCTTGCTTCCACTCCTCCGGTAGCTGTTCCGTTTCCCAGATTCTGACTATCAGCCGATGCAGACAAGCGGCCAACCTGTCCGGGCCCATCTTGATGAGTTCGGCTCCGATACCATCCTTGCCAGCGGCTTTGTTGTTCTTGAGCTGTTGAATGGCATCCTTAACTTCCCCCATCGTGGGAGCTGGTTGATTTCCGCTATCCGCTGTGCTGACGTAGCCATCGCCTTCGCTGTCCTGACCTTCTGTGCCTGTGTTCTCTGCGCCATTCAGGTGTTCATCGTAGTGCTGCTTCCACCTTTCGATCACCTCGCGTCCGTCCGTCAAGATGCTCCCATCCTTATCCCGGCACATCTCAGCTCGCGGCACGAAGCCTTTGCGGGATGTGTTGAGCTTCTGATAGAACTTCCGCGTTTCTTGAGAACGGTACAGCAACTCCATCTCTTGGCATTCCACCTCTTCCAGGCGGCGCTTTTTGTCCCGGAATAGGCGGGTTTGCTGTTTCCGCTTCAGTCTGTATCGTTCCACGTTTTGCCGCGTACCATGCTGCAGCATTGCAGCCCGCGCTGCATTCTTCTCCTCTAAAACCTCTTGGCACTCCTCGTCGAACCAATCGTTTCTTGAGCTCCGTTCCACATATCCGACAACGCTTTCGGCAGCGTCGTTAATGGCTGCTTTGACTGTCCTCCAGCAGTCCTCAAGAGGGGCCCTATCGAGCTCGCCCTCATCCGGCAACGCTGCCTCAAGATGCTGCGCGTACGCATTGGCGACATCCGGTTGTTTCAGCCGCTCGAGATTGTACCGGGGCGGGCGTCGGTACCGTACATTGTTGATGACGGATAGTTTTGGGCGCAGTTTCACCATCACCAGGTAGTGGTCGGAGTCAATGTTGGCGCCACGATAGGTTCTGACGTCGGTTATGTCGGAGAAGTGCCGTCCATCGATCAAAACGTGGTCGATTTGCGATTCTGTCTGCTGAGGTGATCTCCAGGTGTACCGATACGGGAGGCTGTGCTGGAAATAGGTGCTACGAATGGCCATGTTCTTGGAGGCGGCAAAATCTATCAGTCGTAGGCCGTTCTCGTTCGTCAGCCGGTGGGCGCTGAACTTTCCAATCGTCGGTCTGAACTCCTCCTCCTGGCCAACCTGAGCATTCAAATCTCCTATGATGATCTTGACGTCGTGGCTTGGGCAGCGGTCGTACTCGCGTTCGAGCTGCGCGTAAAATGCGTCCTTGTCATCATCAGTGCTTCCGGAGTGTGGGCTATGCACGTTGATTATGCTGAAGTTAAAGAATCGGCCTTTGATTCTTAACTTGCACATTCGTTCATTGATCGGCCACCACCCGATCACGCGCCTTTGCATGTCACCCATCACTATAAAAGCTGTTCCCAGCTCGCGTGTGTTGCCGCAGCTCTGGTAGATGGTATGATTACCTCTAAACGTTCGCACCAATGCTCCTGTCCAGCACACCTCCTGCAGCGCTACGATGTCGAAACCGCGGGTCTTCAGTACATCGGAGAGTATGCGAGTACTTCCAATGAAGTTGAGAGATTTGCAGTTCCACGTACCGAGTTTCCAATCGCTAGTCCATTTTCGTCGCTGTGGTCTTTGCCGATTGTTCCGGTCCGTATTCTCTCGTTGACGTTCCTGTGCTGATGTGTTTTTACGGCTGGCTCGCAGGGCCTGACACCAACCCCCTAGATTTCCGGAGGACCATTCCCCCTAAATGTTCGGAGGGCCATAGTGCGCAGTTTAGCTTAGAGTCCTTCTCTGGCACTCGGACGATGATCAGCCGCCCCTGACATGGGGAACAGACGCTGTTGTGAGCCGCTCCTAACGTGGAGTACAGACGCTCCAGGTTTGCAAACAGCAAACCCCCCCTTCCCTGTCAGCATACGACCAAAGTTCCCACCGGGGGTTGGTTACCCGATCTTCCCCAAGGTTACTCGTACCCCGGCCAGTACCACGAGGAGGTAGGGATAGGAGTTGCTGGGCAAGAGGCTAAGGACCGCACAAAGGGGTCTATTTTATTCCTGCAGGTACGCGAGGGTACCAATGGTACGCCATGCCCAGCCATTTACCGCGCCCCGAAGGCACACAATATGTCTATCTAAATGTTTTTTTAAAAAATAGTTTTTCTATCTCACTGCTCGGTGGATTGATCACACAACTTTTTTCATCAGAAGATGCGCTTTAATATACCAAGAAACTTCTCCGAACAAACTATTTCGCTTAAATCAACGGTTTGGGCGCTATTCAAAAAGCGCATGAAATCGAGGAAATAAATCACAGTGCACAGTGGTCCAGGAATCAGTTTTACGCGGAAAGATGCATTTTGAGCTTTAGAATGAAACATTAGACAAAAACGGTCTTCTACAAAGTTGTTTGTATTAGTTAAGCCATTTGTTTGGTGTTATTAAAAAATAGGGGGGACCACATTTTCATAGAAATTGTGTGACTAACTTTCTTATTTGTAAAAATTATATTATACATGCTTCAGCAAAGTTATAGACCATTCAATTTCAAGCAACTTTGCCAAAAAAAGTTTGTTTGTATCTCTTAAATTGACCGATTTAGAGCTTTTTTCCTGCAGTGACATAGGGTGGTCCGAACAAAACTGGTTTTCTGGCTCTAGAGTTTTCAATTCAAATTTCTCATCAAAGTAGTCTATTAAACACTTTTAGAGCTTTAAAAAATGCGTAATTTGGTGAGTGCTATCTCCTTTCGTTTAGGAGTTATTGTTGTTTTTCGCTCAAAAACATGCCTATTTTGATTGTGAATATCTCTGATTGGGGCAAACATAAAAAATATCTTTTGACGGCATTCAAAAGACAAAATAAATATTATATCAAAAAATTACAGATGTGTTATTTTTGTAACTCTAATAAAATGCTTTGAAAAACAAAGGTTTTTAAGCAAAAAAACTTCAATAACTTTTGAACTAAAATAGATATCATCAATATTTTTGCATGAAAATTTGCGTTTTGTTAAGTTCTTAAAGTCGTTCATAGACCGCTTTAACGCTTTGAAGCTTTAAATCGGTCAATTTAAGGGATACAAAAAAACTTTTTTTGGCAAAGTTGCTTGACATTGAATGGCCTACAGCTTTGCTGAAGCATGTATAATATAATTTCTACAAATTAGAAAGTTAGTTCAATCATTTCTATGAAAATGTGGTCCACCCTAATTTTCAATAAAACCAAACAAAGGGCTCAACTAATACAAACAACTTTGTAGTAGACCGTTTTTGTCTAATGTTTCATTCTAAAGCTCAGAATGCATCTTTCCGCGTAAAACTGATTCCTGGACCATAGTGCAGTGCATCGTAGCCAGTGACCTCTTGGAGGTTTATCAAAGCCATTCATACTCACGCCAACTCAAACAAATTTACATGTTTTGAGTCCAGTGAGTGCGAAAGGTTGTCCAAGAACTTACCAGAATATTGGCCAATTACGTGACGTTAATAAACAAGATTTACTCCCAAACAGGCTCAAAAAAATATGTCATATCAAGTTTGTGTTCAAAGATTGTTTTCGCTTTTCCGTAATCTGCTTTGGATATAGGCCTTTTAAGCATTACCAAAGACCTCTCTATAATTAAAGAATTAGATTCATACTTACACAGGCACCACATGTGTATGCATGCTGTTCAAAAATCTACGGGAGATCATTGGTGATGGTTTTATATCTGTAGACATTTAGGGTAGGTGTACCAGTTATGGCCATAGTGGTTCCCTATTTCGCCATACGTGAAATTTTGAATGCCTTTATATTGTGGAAAATCTTTTGTGTTTTAGCAGTAAATTAAAGAATAAATCTTGATGTTAAAACATTCAAAAAGATTAAAAATATAAAATTTCTCCCAAATTTTGCATATGGCCAAATAGGGAACCACTATGGCCATAACTGGTACACTTTCCCTACTCTAAGGAGTTGTTGCATAACCTTAAGGCTTAGTAGCCCGTCATTCGTTTGGCAGCCTTGTTGACATAGCAGCTTGCAATTTTGACGACCTACTTCGTCTTAAACAGTCATTTAACTTAACTATATGCGCCTGCTAAAAGGTCATTCGGTACGCTTGTAGATCTGATGACCTGTATTTGAAGTATTTGAAGGATCACTTGTAACGCTTGAAGATCTGAAGGCCAACACTCCAAGGATGAATTGGATGACCTGAAAAAGTTCTTAAACACATGATCTTATATGACGGACAATGTTAAACGAAGCTAAACCTCAAATTTTTAAGAGTACAAATCTGGAGAACAGAACATCCGTTAAGGCTGAAAACTTGATCGATTGGTTACTTAAATATTCGACTCGGAAAAAAATCGACATTTTGTTTTGGCTGTATTTTTTTATCGCACGGGTAAAAATTAATGAAATTGTGGATAATACCAGTTTAAAGTGTTATGTTAATGTGTGCAAAATTTTTATTGCGATCTGTCAAGTAGTTTTCAAGATGCATTCGAAACAAGAAGAGCTACGCCAGCAAATCTTGGGCGCGGTGATCGATAATCTTGGTCAGTCGCACAGATGGATCGGCAAATGGCTTTTAATCCACCATTCCACCGTGTCCCGCGTTGAGAAGATGTTCCAGGAGACGAAGACCATCGTTCTGGAAGTGGCCGAAAACCGAAACCGGAATACTCAGAGACGGCGCGGAACATAAGGCAGTACTTTAATAATAACCCAAACCTTACCACCCGAGACGTGGCCAAAAAGGTTAATTCATCGAAGTGGTTCGTCCAGCAGACCATGAAGCGGGCTGGGCTACGTGTTTTTAAGGTCAGGAAGGCGCCAAACCGTTTGTTCTGGTCAGATCGCGCTTCGTGCCCTTACGCTAAGCCTGTAATGGATTAGTACGAAGCGAAGGGCGTTAATGTAGTCCCGAATGAGGCGAAACCGCCAAATACACCAGAACTTCTTCCGATCGAAAACTTTTGAGCGATAATGAAGAAGAAGTTGAAGAAAAGCGGAAAAACATTCAAAACCGATGAAGCTTTGAAGAAAAACTGGGAGAAATTGTGGTAGAAAGATGGGCCATTGCCTTAGATCTCAGGAGCAGTGTTAAGAGAAATGTACAAGAATTCAGCAATAAAAAAAATATTCCAAAACCAAGCTAATACATAGTTATTTGATCTCTGAAAATTTGAGAAGTATCTGATTTCAAATGAATGTTTTGGTGATTATTTTTGTGTCTCATTTTTCCGAGTCCAGTCTTTACTTGACTAATCGATTCGGTTCTCCAGATATGCTCTTAATTATTTGATGATAACAGAGATTTTGTGTTTACATGACTGAACTCATCACATGGTATAACTTAATCCGTATTCGCCCAGAAAGTGCAAAAAGCTGCTCCAAGGAACTGGTCACATATTTTGATTCTTAACTAGAAGCCTTTACCGTTTATAAAAACCAGCTCAGACCTGATTGATCCACAGCACTTGGCCTCCCATAAATTGTATAACAATATTTTCTGAGTTAGAAATTTCTACATTTTATAGAAAAAAAACTTGTTCACTATAAACCTGTAGACTATAAACCCGACTTCTAGGTGGCCAACACCCTGAAATAAGTCTAGTCGACCATGTCTTAACAAGCTTTCGATAGGTATGAAGTCAAACATCAAAATTGGTCAGATTTAAAGAAAAACTAAATGGACCTACCTGGGATTGGTTTCACGAAGCTACGATAAAGAGAACGGTTATCTGGGATTGAGTATTGTACCCTTTGATTTCGTCCTGATTGATTATCTTTTGATCAATACGCGTATTTCGACTATCACCAGTCTTGAAAAAATGAGACACACAAAAATGATCACCAACAATTAATTTTAATCGGACACTTCTCAAATGTGCAGCGACCAAATAACTATACATTATGTTTTGACATAATTTATTCATTGAATTTCCTCCCCCAAGCATAATGCTCGTACATTTCTCTTAGCACTGCTCATGAGACCTTGGGCAAGGCTTTGATCATCTTTCTTATTCAAATTTTCCTTGTTTTTCTTCAAAGCTTCATCAGTTCTGAATGTTTTTTCTGCTTTTCTTCAACTTCTTCTTCATTATCACCCAAATAATTTCAATCGAAGTTCTGTGTATTTGGCGAGTTCGGCTCCTTCGGAACCACATTAAGGCCCTTCGCTTCGTACTAATCCATTACAGGTTTTGCGTTATGGCACGAAGCGTGATCCGGCCAGAACAGCGTGGAACCACGGTGAGAGCGGAGGAAGGGTACCAAGCGCTTCTGCAAGCATTTCTCTCGATAAATCTTGCCGTTTATGGTGACGGTTGTAACGAACAGCTTGCACTCGCAGATCGCCTGCAACAACAGGTACTTCTTTGCGAATTTGCTCATCTTTCTCTTCCGGATCCTCCATGCGGGACGTACCGACAAAAAACTCGAGGCCGAGGATTTGTTTGGTGTCCGCCTTGATGTATGTCTCGTCCGTCGTCCATGACGAGACAGCCTGGCTTGACCAGCCACTCACAGCACAGCTTCCGTGCACGCAATCTGGCCACCGTGTTTCGCTTGTCATTCCGGTTTTCACCTACCTTACCTTAAATACATGTAGCCCAGCCCACTTCATGGTCCGATAGACGAACCACTTCAATGAACTGACCTTTTTGGTCACATTTCGGGTGGAAAGGTTCGGAACATCTTCACAATGCGGAATACGGTAGAATGGTGAATTTAAAGCCATTTGCCGATCCATCTGTGCGACTCACCAAGATTATCGATTACCGCGCCCAAGATTTGCTGGCGTAGCTCTTCCTGTTTCGAATGCATCTTGAAAACTACTTGACAGATCGCGATGAAATTTTGCACACATAAACATAACACTTTAAACTGGTATTACCAATTTCATTAATTTTTAGCGATCAAAAGTTACACCCAACACAAAGTGTCGCATTGTTTCCAAGTCCAATGTTAATACCAATTAGCTGTGTAGCTGTTGATGAAATGGAAGTTGGATTTTCACCTTATCTGACCCAGTGACGGGATAGCTTTGGACTGACGAAGTCTTTGAAACATTCGAGAAACTCGAAAACTATACAATTCCATTGGAGCTAGAAACAATGAAATGCGTAGAAAATTGACAAAATGGCAGCATTTTGAACTTTTTTTTATATTTTTTCTTTGTGGAAACGGATTTACTATATGTGTCTGTATGCGTATTATCATTGTGAACAATGCGCTGATAGGTCACTTGGATAACCTTGAAGAGTCGTTGTACTGAAATCTTGTTAGAACATAACTAAGTCCATATGGATATAAACCTTCATCATAATCTTTCGGAAAATTACTGTTCACGCTTCTGAATATGAAGACCTTTACTCAGCATAGTTCTTGTATAACGTTAAGCTTGAAAGAATACTTTTTCATGAGCCTATGTAAGTATGAATATTATTCACACGGTTCCCGGCCATTTGGCCGAACGCTGTTTGCCAGAATGTATAGGATTCGTAAATATGGCCCAATAAAAGATCTGCTAGTTAATTTGTCGATCTTTATAATGTAGCGGGAACGTGTCGCTACAGTGCCTCAATTTCATTTTCGTACGGGGCACAGTTTTCATATCAAGTTGGTATAAAACTATTAAATGGTGCATGGACTTCGATATACTTTATCAATAATGAAGGTTGTAGGTGTCATCTATTGTTTGGCAATGACAAACTGTATTAATTTGCTTAAATCTTTGGAATAATGGGAAAGTATTGAGTTTGTGTCTATAATTGACTCAATTCCATATTCGTACACATAACAAAAAAGAAATATACAACATTCAAAACTAATTTTAAATGGACTAGATGGTTGCTTAAGTTCTTCGTTGTATTGTTCAGATGTAGTAGAGTACATTCGGAAAACTTATAAGCGGACATATTTGAAACTTAAGTAAATTTAAGAAAAATACCACGAAGTTGCGAACTCGCGTCAAGACTCTGAGCTTATGGTTGGTTCTTCTCTAGGCTACCAACGGTGTGCTATGGTTTAAAACGATGTTGATAATTTCTTAAGAATTTTTTCCTTCTTTTAAACATAGGCTATTTTTCAATTTATTCTGGTTTCATTACTATTGGCAATAATTTAGCTTCTCCAAGGTCCTCCAAGAAACATCGCAATATCTTCTAAACTGGATCACCAATGATTAATATTGACACGGATTCTTAAGTTAGAAGGGTTTTTTGAGATCTTTTGAAAAAATGATGCAAAAATATCGAGAGACAAAAAAGTTATCGCGATTTGAATATTGATTTAGCGATAAAAAATAAAGCTTCCGGTAGAGGGGTTACAGAGTTGAGCGGTTCCACAGAAAATGACGACTTTTTTCCCAAATTTCATTTTTATATTTTTTGATTTGGATGAAATTTTGCACATTCTTTCTTTATGCCAAAAATGCCTTTTTGCATCATCGGTTCGCCATTTTGAGAAGGGCCTAAGAAAAAATCCCTAATAATTTTCAAAAAATTATAACTTAGAAACGGTTTGTCCGATCAGTTTGGTGTCTTCCGCAAAGTTTTAGGTTATTGTTGAGACTATCTGGAAAAAAATATACACTGTAAAAAAAATTTGAAATATTTTATATATCGAAAATAAAGCTTCAAAATAAATTTTCTCAAAAATCGTAATTTTGATTTTTTTTTATTTTTTTATATGTTATAGTAGACAAAAAATGAAGTCTTTAGCACAGTGGGTCAAGATCTAGAAATCATGGACAAAAAAGTTATGATTTTTTTTTAAATAAGGTGAATTTTTGAAAATATTCATAATAAACTTTTTAAATGTTTTTTAACTCGATTTTATGAAAGTACGCAAAATTTACAACAAAAAAGGTAAAAGGAAAAATCAGGCTAACTTTTACCGTTTTAAAGATACAGCGATTTTATTACAAAATTATGATATAATTTTCATTTTTCGAGGCTCATAAGCCTAGAAATTTGTTCATTGTCTGAAAGAGCAGATAATTTTTGACTGAAATGTTTTAAAAAAATATTGATTTGGTAATTTTTCATGGTATGAGGCGAAATGCCCTGTAAAAATGATTTATTTATTTTTTTTTTAACGAAATACAACTTCAACATTCAACATTGTGATATTTTGATGTGTAATCATCAAGAAAATATGGAACAGAATGTTAAAAGTTAAAAAAAAAAAACAAAATAACGAATATAAAGCAATCAATACGTGAAATGCATTTATATCGATTTAAGGTAATGAAATATTTCCTTTCGAAAACAAAAGCTTTATGAGTAGAGGAGTAACGTGCCCAGTTGTCTCACACAAATATACCTGATGTTTTCATAAAGTACAGCACGTTGGTATATTTTTGTGGTCGGACAGAAACGTACCTAATAGTTGATTCAAGTACCCATGTTGGTATAAAAAGAGCTGATGCAGCAAAGACACAAGAAAGTGATAAACAAGCAAGTGATAATCAAGTGAAAAGTAAAAGATAGCTTAGAACAATGAAGTATAAAATGAACACCATCAACAAAGGTTGTGTAAATGTGTTTTCAAAAAAGTGTTCAAAAAGTTACCGAAATCTCACGGGAAGTAATATTGCCAAATTAGTTGAACTAGGATTTGCAGATGAAAATTAGCTTAATAAACAATTTAAAATTTGCGATTCGTGTCGTTTACAATTGACCAAAAGAACAGCATTATCAAGCAGTGATGACTTATAAAGTAGTGAAGAGGAAGATGTTTGCATGGAAGAGGAAACAATAGAAGCATCAGCATCAGCAACTTCAATACAGTCAACGGATTCTAATATTCCTAGTCAGGAGTCATTGGAAGCAACGTCAGCAACTTCAATAAAATCACGAATAGAAGCAACGTCAGCAACATCGATTGAGACAACGGATTCCAACGTCCCTGAATACATCCAAAAAGTGAATATTTTCAATGAGTCAACACAACAGTTCTCACATACCTTTTTTGTTGCAAATTTTGCGTACTTTCAAAATATCGGGTCGAAAAGCATTCAAAAAGTTTATTTAGATCATCTTGAAAAATCAACCTTTTTTAAAAATATCATAACTTTTTTGTCCATGATTTCTCCATCTTGACCCACTGTGCAAAAAACTCCATTTTATGTCTACATTAAAATATGAAAAAAATTAAAAAAATCAAAAAAACGATTTTTAAGAAAATCGATTTTGAAGCTTTATTTTCGAAATAAAAAAAATTACAAAATTTTTTTTATAGTGTATATTTTTTCCAGATAGTTTCAACAATAACCTAAAACTTTGCGGAAGACACCAAACCGATCGGACAAATAGTTTCTGAGTTTTAATTTTTTGAAAATTGTTAAGGCTTATTTTCTTAGGCCCTTCTCAAAAGTAACGCTAGGGTAAAAATGGCGAACCGATGATGCAAATAGGCATTTTTGGGTATAAAGAAAGCATATGTCAAATTTCAGCCAAATCAAAATTTACAAAAGTAAACCGACATTCGAATTCAAATGAAACCGCTCAGCTGTAAATCAATGATGATTTATACTTCTTTAAGGAAAGGGGTCTATTAATTACGTAAGTTTTTATATGGGAGGAGGGGTTTGATATTTCTTACGCGTCATACAAATTTTTTTTAATTTTCTTATAAAAAATCCCAGATAGCCGTAGCGGTAAACGCGCAGCTATTCAGCAAGACCAAGCTGAGGGTCGTGGGTTCGAATCCCACCGGTCGAGGATCTTTTCGGGTTGGAAATTTTCTCGACTTCCCAGGGCATAGAGTATCTTCGTACCTGCCACACGATATACACATGCAAAAATGGTCATCGGCATAGTAAGCTCTCAGTTAATAACTGTGGAAATGCTCATAAGAACACTAAGCTGAGAAGCAGGCTCTGTCCCAGTAGGGACGTAACGCCAGAAAGAAGAAGAAGAAGATAAAAAATCTTACTTTGGGGAAGCGGGGGTCAAAAATCGCCAAAATTGCCTTACGTAACTAATGGATAGCCATAAACTGTTCCTTGAAATTCATTACAAATGCATGCTAAGTGTAGTTCACCATTGTTTTCAATTTCGGCCAAACGGCATTCGGACAAACAGCATTCGGCCAAATGACCCGGAAACATTCATACTCCTTCAATAGATCACAGGTTACGCTTGCAGATCTGAAATCCACTTTTTAACGGAGTTCGTGACTGACCTAATACTCAGAGTATAGCTTACATATTTTTTCACAAGCTTTGTCTCCCAGGTCCCATTTTTAGTTCATTTGTTATTATTCCATTTACATTATATTGTGTTTAAGTATACTCGACCCATTATTCAAATGGAGGTTTCACTGCAAAAGAAATCCTTTCGGACCGATTCGGGGGAAAATTCATGTCCACGCAAATATGAATTGACACCGCACGCGGTTTCAATGCCATAAAAAATCGAAACTATGTCAAGTAGTTAATGTAGCACTAGGGCGATTCAAAATTTAAAAATGTTTGAAAATCCAATCTCCCATATGTTCCTTACCATCCTTACCATGAAAAGAGTGTTCTGTGAAATTTTCAGCTTTTTCGGTGGCGATTTAAAGGTGGCCCAAAGACAAAGTAGATTTGTATGGAAATTACTATGTAGAAATTTTGAGAAATGTTTCAAACACGCTAGTACTGTAATGTAAGTAGGAACGTATCATCCCATATTGAAAACTCATTCTTCAAGTCTAAATGAAGGATGTTGCTGAAAAAACAAATCCCTTTTGAGCTAATTTTGAAAAGTACGCAAAATTTACAACAAAAAAGGTAAAAGGAAAAATCAGGCTAACTTTTACCGTTTTAAAGATACAGCGATTTTATTACAAAATTATGATATAATTTTCATTTTTCGAGGCTCATAAGCCTAGAAATTTGTTCATTGTCTGAAAGAGCAGATAATTTTTGACTGAAATGTTTTAAAAAAAATATTGATTTGGTAATTTTTCATGGTATGAGGCGAAATGCCCTGTAAAAATGATTTATTTATTTTTTTTTAACGAAATACAACTTCAACATTCAACATTGTGATATTTTGATGTGTAATCATCAAGAAAATATGGAACAGAATGTTAAAAGTTAAAAAAAAAAAACAAAATAACGAATATAAAGCAATCAATACGTGAAATGCATTTATATCGATTTAAGGTAATGAAATATTTCCTTTCGAAAACAAAAGCTTTATGAGTAGAGGAGTAACGTGCCCAGTTGTCTCACACAAATATACCTGATGTTTTCATAAAGTACAGCACGTTGGTATATTTTTGTGGTCGGACAGAAACGTACCTAATAGTTGATTCAAGTACCCATGTTGGTATAAAAAGAGCTGATGCAGCAAAGACACAAGAAAGTGATAAACAAGCAAGTGATAATCAAGTGAAAAGTAAAAGATAGCTTAGAACAATGAAGTATAAAATGAACACCATCAACAAAGGTTGTGTAAATGTGTTTTCAAAAAAGTGTTCAAAAAGTTACCGAAATCTCACGGGAAGTAATATTGCCAAATTAGTTGAACTAGGATTTGCAGATGAAAATTAGCTTAATAAACAATTTAAAATTTGCGATTCGTGTCGTTTACAATTGACCAAAAGAACAGCATTATCAAGCAGTGATGACTTATAAAGTAGTGAAGAGGAAGATGTTTGCATGGAAGAGGAAACAATAGAAGCATCAGCATCAGCAACTTCAATACAGTCAACGGATTCTAATATTCCTAGTCAGGAGTCATTGGAAGCAACGTCAGCAACTTCAATAAAATCACGAATAGAAGCAACGTCAGCAACATCGATTGAGACAACGGATTCCAACGTCCCTGAATACATCCAAAAAGTGAATATTTTCAATGAGTCAATATCAAGTATACTCGTGGCGCCGATCGATAAGACAAAAATTAGTTCTACTAAATATGTCACGAAAAAATATCACGAGGTAGTCAACAGCATTAGACAAAACATCTTTGCGCTAAATAAGGAAGCTAAATTGGATGAAAATAGAACCGGCGAATTCTATGAAATAATTGAGCAGCTCAAAGAAAAGTTTACAAGTGAAGGGACGACAAGGGCAGAGAAATTTCAACTGTATTGCCTAAATCATGGACAGCCGAGACAATTAAGAACACATTTGATACAACTTTATACATGGCAACGGAAGCAAAACAATTACTGAACAAAAGCGGCGTGCATTCTACTATTGGTCCGAGGGCAACCACTGGACTGGATGAAAATATCAAGCACACGGTTATGCAATTTTACGAGGATGATGAAACCAGTCGAGTAATGCCTGGTCAGCGTGATTGTGTAACAATTAGGAAGGACGGAAAACGCCAAGCTGTTCAGAAAAGGCTCATGACTACCACATTGCGAGAGGCCTACAATCGATTCCAGGAATTGAACACTGAAACACAAATCGGATTTTCATCCTTTGCTAATCTTCGGCCTAAAAACTGTAAACTCTTAACTAGCTCGGGAACTCACAACGTTTGTGTATGTACCATTCACGAAAATGTGAATCTCATAACCCACAGCTTAAAAAAATACGGTTTATCTAATGAATTAAAAGTGTTTACAGATAGTTTGACATGTGAAAATGCAACAGTAGATTGTTTTTTACGCCGATGTGAAAATTGCATTGACACAACTTCCTTAGAAAAAAAAGTTATTAGAAGAAATGGATGACAAATATGTTGATGAAATTATTTTTGAGCAATGGGTCACAATTGATAGATGCGATATAGAGACGTTCACAAAACAGAAGGAGGAGTTTGTTTCCTATTTCATTCAAAAGTTAGAAAAATTGATACCACATGATTTAATTAAAAAAGAGCAGTCTACATTTTTGAAAAATAAAAAAAAATAACTTGCAGGAAGGAGAATTTGTAGCTATATGTGATTTTTCAGAAAATTACACTTTTGTACTTCAGGATGAAGTTCAAAGTCATCCATAGGAGAATGCATCTATTCGTTTCCATCATTTGCTTCTATAGACTCCCTTTAGCTTTGAGTCGCATGACCGCTATAGCCGTAAAACAAAAATAAAATAGTTCAAAGTCATCACTAGAATGCGCAGCAAGCAACTATTCATCCATTTGCGATTTATTTTAAGGAAAATGGCATGCTCAATCATTTGAGCTTTGTAGTAATTTCCGAAGATTTGCGGCATGATTCTATATCCGTTAACTTATTTATCTCAAAAATGATTAATTTTATACGCCAAGAAAAGCACTTAAATTTGAATAAAATTTATTTCATGTCCGATGGAGCTGCATCACAATATAAAAATAGAAAGAACTTTTCTAGTCTTTGCCAATTTAAGAAAAACTATGATAGGGGAAGTGGTGGTAAAATGAACAGGGGTGGTAAAATGAACACCGTGCCTTTTACCGAGAAAAAACAAATTTTGATGAATTTTTATCACGCACGGACGATTTAGAGCATAAATCTCAGTGTTCAAGTTGATACGTAGGTCAATTGAAGTGAAAATATCAACGAAATCTAAGATTTTAGAAAACCATGATTGAAAATTAGAACTGACATAACTTTTAGCTCGGACGACTTGAGGTTTTTCAGTGAGGGTAATATCGTTATGATATGATGTCAAATCTGATACCTTTAGAATTCTTTTCGAATGGGTTACAATCATTAATGGATGTATTTTCGGTGGAGCAATGAACATTTTCAGAAATATTTGTTTTGTCCACGTTTTTTTCATGGTGTTCATTTTACCACCAACCGCTGTTCATTTTACCCACGTAGTGCAGGTAAAATGAACATTTGCATCGCTTTTTGATAGCGATGAAAACATGTGAAAATTTAGCTATTTTAGTCTGAATCCATGTCGCTGCTATAGATTACATCCCTATTTTTGATGTTGTGCGATAGAACTAAACAAATTCCTCGTTTTTCTATCAGAAACAAGATGATTTCCTTAATATGTTCATTTTACCACCCCTTCCCCTATAGATGTTGAATGGCTTTTTTTCGCAACATCGCATGGCAAAGGGCCCTGCGATGCATTCGGGGGAACAATAAAACGCATGGCTACAAGGGCTAGTCTAGCTAAAGAACGTGAACATCCCATCAAAAATGCCAAGGAATTATTTGATTGGGCTCAAAAGCGAAAGGAGGAGCAACTAACACAAATTTTCTTTTCTTATGCAACTGTAACAGAGTATGAACATATCAAAGAGTAGCTTAATGAACAATATTCGAAAGCAATAACTATTCAGGGAACACAAAAATACCATTCATTTATTCCAGTTTCCGTAGATAAAATAGAAGTTAGGCTATTTTCAAACTGTAATGATTGTAAAAAAATGTTAACATTATGAAAAAGTAAGAAATCTGTATCAAAATAGGATGCTCCATCATTGTATAAAACATGAAATAAAATGCTCTCAGAAAAAAAAATATTCTTTATTTTATCATCTCGAAAAACATCCGAAAACAACCAAAAGTTGTGAATTTTCAGTAAATTTAATTCTAAAAACGCTGTATCTCGGAAACGGTAGCAATTAGCAAAATTTTCTCACATACCTTTTTTGTTGCAAAATTTTGCGTACTTTCAAAATATCGGGTCGAAAAGCATTCAAAAAGTTTATTTAGATCATCTTGAAAAATCAACCTTTTTTAAAAATATCATAACTTTTTTGTCCATGATTTCTCCATCTTGACCCACTGTGCAAAAAACTCCATTTTATGTCTACATTAAAATATGAAAAAAATTAAAAAAATCAAAAAAACGATTTTTAAGAAAATCGATTTTGAAGCTTTATTTTCGAAATAAAAAAAATTACAAAATTTTTTTATAGTGTATATTTTTTCCAGATAGTTTCAACAATAACCTAAAACTTTGCGGAAGACACCAAACCGATCGGACAAATAGTTTCTGAGTTTTAATTTTTTGAAAATTGTTAAGGCTTATTTTCTTAGGCCCTTCTCAAAAGTAACGCTAGGGTAAAAATGGCGAACCGATGATGCAAATAGGCATTTTTGGGTATAAAGAAAGCATATGTCAAATTTCAGCCAAATCAAAATTTACAAAAGTAAACCGACATTCGAATTCAAATGAAACCGCTCAGCTGTAAATCAATGATGATTTATACTTCTTTAAGGAAAGGGGTCTATTAATTACGTAAGTTTTTATATGGGAGGAGGGGTTTGATATTTCTTACGCGTCATACAATTTTTTTTTTAATTTTCTTATAAAAAATCCCAGATAGCCGTAGCGGTAAACGCGCAGCTATTCAGCAAGACCAAGCTGAGGGTCGTGGGTTCGAATCCCACCGGTCGAGGATCTTTTCGGGTTGGAAATTTTCTCGACTTCCCAGGGCATAGAGTATCTTCGTACCTGCCACACGATATACACATGCAAAAATGGTCATCGGCATAGTAAGCTCTCAGTTAATAACTGTGGAAATGCTCATAAGAACACTAAGCTGAGAAGCAGGCTCTGTCCCAGTAGGGACGTAACGCCAGAAAGAAGAAGAAGAAGATAAAAAATCTTACTTTGGGGAAGCGGGGGTCAAAAATCGCCAAAATTGCCTTACGTAACTAATGGATAGCCATAAACTGTTCCTTGAAATTCATTACAAATGCATGCTAAGTGTAGTTCACCATTGTTTTCAATTTCGGCCAAACGGCATTCGGACAAACAGCATTCGGCCAAATGACCCGGAAACATTCATACTCCTTCAATAGATCACAGGTTACGCTTGCAGATCTGAAATCCACTTTTTAACGGAGTTCGTGACTGACCTAATACTCAGAGTATAGCTTACATATTTTTTCACAAGCTTTGTCTCCCAGGTCCCATTTTTAGTTCATTTGTTATTATTCCATTTACATTATATTGTGTTTAAGTATACTCGACCCATTATTCAAATGGAGGTTTCACTGCAAAAGAAATCCTTTCGGACCGATTCGGGGGAAAATTCATGTCCACGCAAATATGAATTGACACCGCACGCGGTTTCAATGCCATAAAAAATCGAAACTATGTCAAGTAGTTAATGTAGCACTAGGGCGATTCAAAATTTAAAAATGTTTGAAAATCCAATCTCCCATATGTTCCTTACCATCCTTACCATGAAAAGAGTGTTCTGTGAAATTTTCAGCTTTTTCGGTGGCGATTTAAAGGTGGCCCAAAGACAAAGTAGATTTGTATGGAAATTACTATGTAGAAATTTTGAGAAATGTTTCAAACACGCTAGTACTGTAATGTAAGTAGGAACGTATCATCCCATATTGAAAACTCATTCTTCAAGTCTAAATGAAGGATGTTGCTGAAAAAACAAATCCCTTTTGAGCTAATTTTGTTTGGGATTTTTGTACATGTTTGCAGGGCTATAATCCCATATTTAGCAAATTGATAACAAACAAACTCATGAATATCTTTTCTGCTATTTGTCGGATTGAATTTATCCCTTCAGCAAATTTCTTTATTGAGTTTTTACTATGGGATAATTAGTTTGTACTTACATTACATTACTAGCGGGTTTGGAACACATCTCAGAATTTCTCCATAGTAATTTACATACAAACCTACATTGTCTTTGGGCCACCTTTAAATCACCACCTAGAAAGCTGAAAATTTCACAGAACACTATTTTTATGGTAAGGATAGTAAGAAACATATGGGAGATTGGATTCTCAAACATTTGTAAATTTTGAACCGCCCTAATGTAGCACCACTCCTGTATCTCGAGGAATTTGTCGTGGATTAAAGTCCTGCACGTCATCGCTTCGGTGACAGCAGCTTGTAAACAGGGCGAACATTCTTTCGAGGAAAAATGTGCGCCAAAGCGCATTACTGCAATCTGTAAATCGAATTTTCATAAGGCCGCCCTCTACCCATTACACGGCAGAAAAATGTGTTTCCCTGCGGAAGCGAAGTGCACCAGCACTTGTTCCACCACCACCACCCCTAGAAAAAAAATCCCTCTGAGAACCGAAGCCATGTGGCAGAACAGCTGTTCACCGTCGCATTTCCGATGCAGCAACATCGATTGCACCTTTACACCATCATCGCAGCGCCATCACTTATCGGGTCAAAAATGTTGGATCTCTCTTACCGTCGAAAGGGGTAACTTGCACCAGCGGTGGAACATGCAATACATCGATTCTGAATTGGTATTTTTTTTTACTTTAAGTGAAATTTTCAAAATTCATTACATCTGTGCCGTAAAATGGGGTTACTTAGAAAGTTTTTTGAATAAAAATTTTCGTAAAGTACACAAGTATATTTCCATAAATATGATAGATATTTAAAAAATGTTTTGTTTTGCTCATGTATTTGTATGATATTAGTTTTACCACCAACAACCACATCGTGTAGGCTAAATTAAACATTTCCATCATATTTTGGTGACGATAAAATTATTTAAACTTTAGCTATCTTAGTCTGAATTTGTGTTGCTGCGGAGTTCTGTTTGATCTTCCGACCTTGACGCTTGCTCCTGCGGGAGCGGGTGACGAGGACAGGATCAAACATGTCGCGCGTCGGTCGAGTGAAGTGAAAAAGTTCCGCGATCGGTTAGTTCTGTTTGATCTTCGACCTTGACGATTGCTCTTTGGCAGTGCGTCAAGAAAGCCCGAGAAGTCGTCAGTTGTTTTCCCTCTCGGGCCGTGCGCCTATTTTGTCTGAGTGCTTTTATATAGCCGAGCAAACGAGTTAAGCTGAATGTGGATTGTTGCTGCTCAGTCAAGGATGACGGATCAATTGGTGAGCTCGTTTCATGCTACTATTTCTAATCTATAAAATATGCATGACTGCACATTTAATCGATACAACGGTAGGACGTAAATATGATTTTTCAACAAACTATGAATGGTTCGTCACTGTGAGTGTCGACATAAACTCTAATTCATGAATTATTTATGTTTAACATTTTTTTGTTTTCAAAACACCCCTTTCTTTTTATCTTTATTTTTGTAATTATAAAAAAACTTTGAATGGTTCGGCACTACAAGTGTAGACTTGCGAAAGGTTCACTTTATTCAACAAACTTTGGATGGTTCGCCACTGTAAGTGTCGGCATAAGAATAAGAGTGTTCTATGATGTTCCAGCCAATCGAGTTTTTGTTTATTTTCAAATAAGTAAAATATAATAACACATGCTTTTGTCCTGACAGCTGTAGGAATGTTACATTTAGATATTTGTTCAACAAACTTTGAATGGTTCGTCACCTCAAGTGTCGGCATAATTTTCCTTTACATAGAAATTGTTCATATCAAATGAAATATTATATTTTCATAAAAGCATATTTATATTTGACAAAAAACTATTTATCATGGTCTAATCACTTATCAAAGTGAATCCTTTGACCAAACGATCCTCCCCATTAAAAAACATCCTTCCCAGTAACCTTTGTGGAGATGCAGAGGCAAACACGGTCTCCAAATAGCACTAACATTCCTTCCCCCAATCCCACCTGACTGCAAGGACGTGGCCGGCGCCGTTATTGACCCTGTATAAATAGAGGCACTGAATTATGCACACTGAAGAAGATTATGGCCAATCCCAGCCGAACTTCTAGTTGATTCTTTGTGCATTTTCACTGACTTCGGTCAATCACGGAATAGCAACCATTGATATGTGTAGTCAGTCTAAGCTAAGCTAAGCTTTTTTTTTCTGTTCGGAACATAAACCACTGCGACCAATATTTGATCTATTGTAGTATATCCCGTGTCCTTTGTATAGTGCATGTCGTGTTACTTTGTCACTATCGAGAAGTGATAAAGTATTCATTTTTTTACAGTTGTCATTCCTAATTTGATCACAGGAAAGGATTCTAATTGAAAGGTTCCGCTTTTAAACCCTTCGTAGGGTGTGGTGAGTACACTCTCCGCAGGCGCGACCCTTTATCAGTCAAAATCGGATCCCTTGATAAAGTCGGGAAGTGACACCGATATTGTCCATGCATCAGAATCCTAGTCCTTACTTCTTCAAACTAGAGAACAGTAAATAAAAGATTAGAAAACAACTTGTTGAATTCGACTCATTTTTATCCTTGTCTCGGCTACTGGAAAACCGAGACTTGTCACTTTTAACAAGGTTTAAAATGTAACAAGGACTAATAGTGTTCCTTTGATTACTATAGCACCCTGTTCTCTTCGTTTGAAGCAGTCAGGACTAGGTTTCATTGGTAGATCTTTACCCCATAACACACCACGAAAAGGTGATCTACCCGCGTTATGGGTTAATAATAATAAGCTAATCTTAGTCTGAATTTGTGTTGCTGCGTTATATAATAGCTCTGTTTTGGAAGATGTACAATAGAACTATACAAATTCAACGTTTTTTTTATTAGAAACGATGCATAATTAGGGTCGATCGTGATCAGTACGTCTTTCAAGTAGGGCAATGAAATCGCGTTAGTGTTTGATCTTTTGATCGTGTCGCTTGCTCTTGTGTGTGTGAGCGATGAACACTTGTTTGGCGTTCAACTTGATTATCAAATAATATCGCGAACCCCTTTACGTGTGTATATAGCTTGGATCGCATCAGTAATTATTGGTTAACCCCAGATCCTTACACACTTAAAAATAATAAAGATTATTGTTGATGTGAAACGACACATGATGTAAATGGAAAAGCAACACAAAAATATATTGAACAAAAAAAAAGTAATTGTACACTTTAAAAGACATGCAAATGGTGTCACTCTGATTTGCCGGATCAGATGCTATGGTATTAAAAATATCAAACAAATTTACGTCGTTCAGCTCGCCTCCTTAATGTGCACCCAAAATGATGTAAAATTACATAATTTTTGGTAGTGTGTACTTTATCCTACTAACTCAATATCCTTTCCTTGACAACTGTGGAGATGCAGAGGTATACTCGGTCTATTTGAATTTTCATAACTTCGATTTTTCTTGTCAATTACGGAGTGGCAACTACGAATTTTACGGTTATCTATACTCGTGCTCATGCTCATATAGCTCAAAAGTTAAAAGCGATGCATGTCACCCCATTTGACGGTAGTGCACTATACCATGATGGTGGCGGCATCAGAACGCTTTCGTGTGCACCGCTTTCGACATGCAATCTTTGGGAAAATCGATAGTAAAATATTTCATTCTTTGCCCGTTGACTGTCGTGTAGATTCGGCACCATAGGCACAAAAGTTCAAGACTTGGACAAGGGTGGGGGTATTTGTTGTTTGTTTTCTCTCTCTGTGTCGGAGATAGCGCCATCATAGGCAGACGAAATGATGACGAAGTCGACGGCGGCTGACATTCTTCAGAAAGTAGGTAAACTCTGCGCCATTAGATATATCACGGCGGGGTGACATCCGCATTTCGGGTCCGCTGAATCCGGCTTGAACTTTTCTCGGAACTGTTTGGACTAGCCAAGTGACGCGACGACGAAAGAACGACAATAGGGTATGGGAAACTTTGCCTCCCCCTTCCTCTCACGGCGCAAAGTCGATTGGAAGTTGTTTCAAATAATAGGGCAAGCTTTGGATGGCAGACTAAAGGACGAACAAATTGCATGTTAGAAGTTGACAGAGACAGAGAATTGTGACGGAAAAGTTTAATGATGGCTTATGGTTCAAAGAGAATATTATATGTAGCAACATTGAAGCCTAAGGATGATAATTTCAGAAAATTGTTTCAAACACAAAATTAGGTGCATGTAGCTTAAAATAGAAGAGATGAACCACACCTTTACTCAGCGGCCATTTTTTTTTGTTTAATATTCTGGCGAATAGAATGAATTTTTCTATGTTCTCTTCTTGTTTGAATCAAATTAGTATTTTTTTTCGAATTTATATGCTCCTGTCCATTCAATATCGCTTTTAACATCTGTTTGGTCAAACAAAGGGTATAGGTGCAAATAGTGTCAACAGTAAGAACTTTTTTTTTGTTGCGCTAGAATATAACGGCTAGTTTTCACAATTCTTGATATATCAAAGTAATCTGATGAGACATATCTCTGTCACAAGTCTCCTATTCTGAAACCATGCTCCTCCCACAGTCCACTACCAGAAGAAACAAAGATACCACGCGTTTTCACTATCGAAGATCAATAAATGATGAGCCCCACTCGAACACCATGGAGAGCCTCGTGAACATCGTCATCTTCCATTCTCGGGTCGGTTTTATTGTCCTTCTTCTGTTTTCTTCCCAACCCCCAGAAGCAGATTTGGGCTATCAACGAGTGTTGATCAAAAATTTACGAGAATTACCCTCATATATAGCTCGGGATGGCTCTGATCAGCCTCTTTTCCATTCCTACCAAAGTGGTCGGTTTCCTTTGGAAGCCAGCTCCCCCTGAGGCGACATGGACGACCATCAACCGGTCCAGTGATGTCTCGGATAAAACAGTTCCATTCAATTTTCTCCGTTGAAGGTTAAGTCGGAAATCGGTGCAACTCTCGGAGGCATCTTCCAGTCGGTTTTATGGGTCGTTCTTTTTACTTTTTTTTTTCTCTTCAATACTATCGTCTTCTTCGTTTGTGGCTTGGTTATGACTGTCCAATCTGTTCGATGTCCTCAGGCTCAACTGCATATCTACCGGTTGATGTTAGATTTATAGCTTCAACATCGGTACGAAAACCGTATTCTGTGACCATTAAAGTAATCGTAATCCACTGAAAAGTATGATGAAACAAGGAAGGATAGAAACTTATATGGAGGGATTAATTCATCTTCTAACCATTAGGTTGCAACTTATTTTTTGTATGCACTGCTGAATTAAATTCACATAAAAAGGTAAACCTCAAAGTTTGAGTCAAAGATATTAAGATCTTTTTAAGACATTTTTCCAATTGAAAATCGAGTTACTTAAGATTTTGAAAGCATTCTCAATCAAAATAACGTTTTTGAAAGCTCCTGGGGGTAATGATGTAACTGTTTAACTCCTCATCGAGAAACTTCCAGAAAGTAGAATATATTTAACAAATGTTTCCAGTTGGTATATTTGTACCAATTTGGAAAATGGACAAAAATCCTGCAGAAGCTTCTAGCTGTTGCCTGATCAGTTTGCATTCCTCTATCAGTAAACTTTTTGAAAAGGTTATTTTGTACAGAATGATGGTCCACATCAATAATTTCTTGCCAATTAACAGTTTGGATTTCGACATGGACATTCGACCACTCACCACACACTGGGGCGAAATTGATTACCATATATTAAAGCAGGCTTAGGAATAAAAAAAACCCTATTTACCAAATATGGGTCTCCTGAATCTGAAATTGATGCCAAATTCTTCTAACTCGATTATTTGATCATTTTATTGCAAAATTTAACTTTCAAAATCTGTCTAATACGCCTAACTGTAGGCAATTTCCCTTGAAATAAGCACATTATCTGAGAATAAACGGTTTTACGAGCAAAAAACAATACTTTCTATGCTGTATGATATCAAAAATGAGTTCACTAGTTCATAGTTAAGCTTACACAACATTTTAAACACTCATAGTTGACATGTAGGATTGTTTAGCAAAAACTATTCCAAATGTAATTCTTATACCTTCAAAAAGTCTGAATATTTCTATGCAAAACTGACCCTAAAATCATCATTAGATATCTGTAAACTAGAAAACATGGAATGTCTGTGGTGTCAACGTAACCTTCAGAATCCTTGGGAGGAAATGTTTGTTGGTACCGATCTGATCAAATTCGCCCCAGTGATCAATTTGCCCCCGGATTACGGTACCAATATTATACAATATGTTCACATTAGACTTACCTGAGATCTCTCAGGGTTGTCAAAAATCTGCGGATGACAGAGGCCTCTTCGCCAAAGGATTGCAAAAAAGTTTGGATATTTTTTCTTCATAAAATGGAAGATTTTTCCTAATGCTTCAAAAACTCAACTAATAACTAATAAGTTTAGAATTAAAATCCCTACAGAAATAAATCGCACTCGCTCTTTCCGTGTGAGTAGTAAAATGAGATGGATGAATATGGGTTATGAAGGGGGTCCCCGTGGTCTGTAGAGATTTGAATTCTAAACTTGTAACCAACTCAGTTATTGGGTCACCAAGTGGCTCGGTAGCTTAGTTGGTAAAGCGCTCGTCTAGCATACAAGAGTCCTGGGTTCAAATCCAGCCGAGCACGTGGATTTTTTCATAATTTCATCCATAATTTGTCCATGTTTACCACGCGTAATGAGTTATTTAATTGAATAACCATGCGGATTGGATTACCGAACAGCTTAATATTAGTGTCAATTTATACTTGATGAGGTTCTTCATCAAAGGCATAGCAGAATTCATAGATATATCCTTTGAAAAACTATTGGAGAAACACAAAATTCGTGAGTTCAAAATTTCTTAAATCCAGAAAAAAATTCCTTAACATTTTTCGGGCGAATTTTTTTGAATAACTTCTGGTGGAAATTCTGGAGAAATTCCTGGATTCCTGTTGAACCATTTCTTGGTTTTTTGAACTCCAGGAGAATTTTCTATTGGAATTGCTCAAGGAATCCTCAAAGCGAAAATCTATTTAGTCGATACTGTTCAAATGTTCATGTTAACTTTTGGAGAAATCACTTTGGAAAAAAAGATTCGGTGTAATCCTTATAGATATTTCAAGAAGCTCCATAGATAAATTATTGGAGGAATCTCTCGAGGCAACATAGGAATGATTCCAGTTGAAATCCGTGAAGAATCTCAGAAGAAACACCAAATTCTGAACTTATCTGAAGGAATTCCTAAACATAACCTTAACCTTTCATTTTACGGAAAATATATTACCATAAGGCATTATTTATCGATGTACAAAATCAGCATCGATGTGTCGTTTAATAAATCGGCGCTGGCAGCGTGACCCGGTAACACATTGGTTCAAGCTGAGTTCTATCAAGTCTTTTTGAATGCGAAGTTTGTAATTAATCATTTCGACGCGAATGCATAATGTAGGTTTAAAGTGTCGAAAATAAATTCACCAATAATTATTGAAGTTTTCACAGAAAACTGGAGTAGTATGCTTGGTTCCAATGGAACTGTTAATCCAGTAAATATAAAGAAGGATGATACTTTCCATACAAACGTACCACAATAAGTAAATATTTGTTTTAAACATTGGTCCATTACATAGCCATATAGCTAGCTCACTCGATTTCGATTTATGACTATATTGAGTGACAGCAACCCCCCCGCGAAGTGACAGATAACGCAATTTTCACGTACCTACTTTCAACGTAAACAATGGGGCCATCCACCGCTGCCGGCACAATTTTTCACTATGGCAGATCGGAATTTTGTTTCGTTGTTGACGGGTGCAAATCAACGAATGGAATGAAATGAAATAAGGGCGAGTCTGATATTTTCGTCTGCCAATGGAAATAAATTTAATAAAATCACCAAGTTTAAGCCTAGTATCCACATCCTAAGTAGAGCGGTCAAGTACAATTTGTTGCTAATTACCAAAGTAATTTTGACAGCAGATCCAGAATGAGCGAAGTTTGAGTTTTACTTGCGGAATAATTGAGCGGCACATTTTTCCGTACGGAATAGTGACAGCTCCATTTCTCGCATAACTTCTGATCTCGCCCTAAAAGCCATTGGTAACTATGTGTGTAGCTCGTTGTTTCTGAGCATTTGAATAGATTTTCATATCATTTATTAACGCTATGGGGAAGAAAGGATCAATATCTACCTGCCCGTGATGTTGGTTTGGATGCTTATTCTTTCATTTGCTCAGAAACAACGAGCTAAGCACGTGGTTACCAATGGCTTTTAGGGCGTTATCTCAGAGTATGCGAGATTTGATTTGCACGGCAGGCGTTACCAATGTTACGAAATCAGCTCTACTTGTCAACTGGATACAGCTCAAGTAATTTGAACAGCTGAAGTATTGCTTGACCATTACTTGTCCTATCCTTTTGCACAGTACTTACGAAGTGGATACCAACCATTAAGCACCAAATGAACTTAAGAGCGTACCAATTCGTTCGATGAAAAGATTAAATGACGTGTTAGTGCTTTGTTTTGCGGAAAAGTAATCTATAAGAAATTACTTACAATACAGCCTAACTGATTTGTGGATCGCTTTTATGCCCTCAAAATAAAGCGCTGGCCGTAAAATAAAATAAAATATTGTGGGCCTCGTGGCCGTGCGGTTAGTGTCGTTAGGTATTTAAGCGCATTGTGTCATTGGGTGTGGGTTCGATTCCCGCTCCAGCCATTGAAACTTTTCGTCAGGAATGTTTCTCAACTGTGCCACTGGAGCATCCTTATCCATTATCTATCTTTTTATTGGAGATCGAATCAAGTCGAAAAGTGATATTTTTTTATTTGCAGTTTTTTTTCTATGCGGATTAGAACACTTTTTTTCATACTCACCACCAGAGGTCTAAGTTTCAATCAAATAAGCCTGTGAACTAATATACGATGACGTCACGCTGCAGCTTTCAGCGTGAAGAAAACCTTTACAGCGGGCGATGTATACAGAAAAATAAATGATTTCGTTGCACATTCATCCACGCATTGTTCATCCGATGAACATTCGTGTTGGCGTGGAAGTTATTTTATGTAAACATATTTAGATCGGAAAAAATCAACAAGAAAAGTAGACCGTGGATAAGTCCATTGGCTGAACTATCCAGCTTTTTAAAAGCGGTAATGGCCGCCAAAAGTTAGCTTACTTTCTGGTAGGGATCCAACATATTGACGTTTGGCTTTGTTCCGGTCAATAGGCAAATTTAATGCGCCACCATCATAGAGGTCGCTAGGGAAGAAGGAGAGAAATGTCATTGAAAATGTTTGTTTACGTCCAAAATTTATTTTTTTTTTACCCAAAAATTAGCTCATAATCAATTAATTATTAAACTATTTTCCATTGGCATAATCATTTCGACCCTTTATTCTTGCGATACGCATGATTTCATAACAAATTTAACCACAAACAAAGAATCCGGAGGTTTATAACCTATGTAGCCAAACACCAATTTTCCAATTTTATCCCACTAATCGTACATGAGCACTGTAGGATCTGTACATTTTCGAAGGAAAAAAAGTTTATCAGGTTTTTCAATGCTCTCTGATCGTCTACAACATAACTATTCCGAGAAAAAGTGTAATATGTTTGCTCTTTCCTATGCTGCACACGGTGCGGTCTCAACTCAACCTCTTTTATGACGGTTCTCTTACTAGCCACCAAATGTCGAAGTGATCGTTCAGCTTTGAAAATATTAGCCTATTGATTTGTCCACCGGTGTGATAAATTCACTCGGTTAAAGAATTTTGACGTTTTAGCGTGTCACGTAGATGCTTCCCACGTGTTTCGGTCAAGTGTAAAAATTCTTGGACTGAGTAAATTTAGTGCACCGGTGGATAAGTACATATCAAGCGACCCAAGTCAAACGCCAGATCACTAGATCCCTTTTTGTAAAAGTGGGCTAATTTTTGGTGATATTAGCGTTCGTAAAAGCGGGATACTTCATCCAATAAGCTTATCTGATTGAAACTTAGACATCTGGTGGTGAGTATGAGAAAAAAAGTGTTCAAATCCGCAAAAGAAAATGTACTGCGAGTTGATAAAATCTTAGATTGATTTCAAGCTTATAACTACAGTCAATATCCCATAAATTAATGATTATCGTAAATATCTAAGGGATGATTCAAATATTATGTAACGAAGAAATTTGCCAATTTAAACCCCCTCCTTCCCTGAAGTAACAGGTTTTATATGGAAAATTTCAATTTATTGTATGGACCGAAACACTACAAAATATCCCTTACCTCTCCTTGTTGTGTTTGAACGTAATATTTGAACGATCCCTAACAAATTTGTCTTGCTTTGAATTGCCAAGTGGTCAAAAAATAATTTCGTAAACAAAGGAACGGTTACTATAAGCAACTTACAGCATGCGGACCACATCACACCACTATTCAAAACTCGCTCGTGGGCCATACAAAATTTTCCCGATGACCGTACAAATCCTTTTAGAGAATCGCTATTTGGTGATCACTCGTTTATAATGATGTTACAAATGTTAAACAAAAAATGTAAAACTTTTTTTATGTCCATCAAGCATAATTCTAGTTTACGCCCTATTTTGAGAACACTCCATGATTTCATTGAGTTTGACAGTACCACGGACCAAAATTTTTCGGTACATTGACGTTGTATTGCAGCTGTCATGATGCTCCCGGGTTGAGTGACAGCAAACGCTTGTATTGTACTGACTTGGTTTTGGTTGGTGGGTGATTCTTTAAAAAAAATAGTTTATAAATCATGTTTATAATGAAAACTGCAAACATAAATGGGAGCCAGAAAAAGTTACTTTATATCGAGGTTAAAATTATGTTATATTGAGGTTACGGTATTGCTGTGTGCGTTTGAAATGCAAATATCAAATGCGGGAACACCAAATGCGTTAAGATATTTTACAAGAAATGCGATGTCAAAGATAAATTTTTCTTGCTTGGACGGCGGTGATTTCTGAAATCGTTGCTAGGTGTCCTATGATTGTTTTGTGTTACAGCATTTGGAGGACGTTTAGTCAAGATTTGCAGTTAAATTGCAAACAGCAATATATCGAGGTATGACTGTATTTTTGAATGTTGAATATAAACAACGGTATTGACACTGCCATGAAATGGGGCATTGCTAAGATGCATTGCTAAAAATGACATTTTTGCGTGTCTCAAGGATCAAATTATGTGTCTCTAGTAGATTTGGGGTTGCTGAATCTGATGCCGTTCTCAGATATGTTCCAGCATGTCACAATTTTTAGCTACAGGTCGCTAAAGTTGTATAAAACACAGGTTTCATTGATGTTCGCATAAAATTCAAACAATGATTATGATTTAATTATGATCTAATCTATCAAGCATGCAAAATAGAACTTTAACTTTCATTTCAGATATAATTTGATTGAAATTTCATGATCAAATTGAGGTCAAATCGATTTTTTTGTCAACATGCTTGCAGTCTCCATACGAAATTCTACGTTTCTCGTGTATGACAAAATACTTTTTTTTTCTAAACCAACAAAAAATAGCTTTTAAGCATCGGATGTATTATGAAATTTGTTGATAAGTATTGTTATACACATTAAGTTTGAGTTCTGAGGCAAATTAAGCAAATAAATTGCTATACAAGCA